>NC_092417.1:87473574-89973574 GCF_040894005.1 Engystomops pustulosus
ACATCTCACTTTAAAGATGATTTTCTGGATGATGCCACCATGCTGGGTCATGAATCAGCTGCTTGGCAAAATACCCGCAGTGTGGCAACATACTGGCAGTCAAATTCTGATGACAGGTTTCCATTAAAAACGTGCAAAATGTCTTCCCTGCCCAAACTGTATATAGCAGAGGCATTAACACCTCTCTTTCTGAGAAAAAACATCCTCCCCCTGATAACTTTCATTATTATTTGCATACACAATACACCAATCTTTATTAGAGCGGCAAACACAATGAACAATTCTGACAATTGGATCTTGTTGATACAGGAAGATGTATCAAACAAATAACATCCAGTTCTGAGTACGGGTGTCGAGAACTAAAGCATTCGAGTCACCTCAATTTGAACAAGTAGGTTAATGGCATTTATTAAAGATCTTGATTAATTTAAATTTATCTGAAAATGAAGAAGCAAAAACACTGATTAAAGACAAGAATAGTCTGAGCAACATTACGGCACTATAACAGCGCTGCATTCTAATGAACTACCAAGACTTCATCATCTGTGATCATTCCCCCACCCCCAACCCAATCCAACATGCTTAAAGTACATTGCTATCATGCAAGTCCTTAACAGGCACATTAAAATAGGAGAGTTGGGGTGGGTGACAAAAAAAAGAGTTTAACCCCCCCCCCCCACACACACACACACAAAACATGATAGTATTTAATAAAAGGCTCGAAGGCAATAAAAAGCAGACAGGAAACACAAAGCAAAAAAAGGAATCAACATCATCATTTGCATCTCTCATCTTCGAGACCCTGCCCTGGAAATCAGGAATACAATTCAATTGTTTGCTGTGTTCGCCAGACAAGAGCCGGGATTTATTTTAAGTAGATATCGCGCTGATCGATGTCGAAAGTTATTGCAATAAAAAAGAGAAAACTGCCTTCCGTGCTTACATTAAACTCAGACTTAGAAAAGCTCACATCTCACCAATGTTCTCCTGTTTGGCATGTGTTTTATGCTCGGCACCATAGTCTAGTACATTAGCAATCTGTGCCTTCATTTATCAGCGCTACATTTTGAATTGTATATTTATGGCACTGTGCACTTTTCATAGCTGAAAATTAATGAACATGCCTCTCTCATAACAAACAGGCACCTGTGCGGCAGAGATAGCAATCGGAAACAGATTTATATTTATTAGTGTGTTTGGAGGGTGGAATTTCTGTAAGCCAATCCTGAAACATTGATTAAAATTGGATAATATTCCCACAAAATAAAAAAAACATAAAAAACCCTTCTCATTTTAATTTATGCTTATGGTTTTGTTGTGTGTGTGTTTGGGGCTTTTTATATTAATATTCTATTCTGTTCTGTTTTTCTGCCAGTAATATTTAGATGTTGAGATGTTGTGGTTATTTTTCAATCAAATGAACAAAACACATTTAAGGAGAATATATAAGCGACGCTGATACATACTCGTTTTCAAAAATGATTCATCGACAGATTACAGAATGAAAAATGGTGTAGCATGCCTGAAATCTTAACAAAGGCTAAATAACCCCCATGTTTATTGGGTTTTGAGGGCCAAGCAATTATAACACAGATGCCTAATGGTATGTAAATCAACATATATGTTAATTCTATGTTATACATCTTTTTGTATAAAGTGATACGGACCATGGTGGTATAAACTAGACATCTTCCATTATACAACAATATATATATAACTTATATATCTACTTCAATATATAGACTCTGCTAATAGAAGTTGCTATGTAACTATAAATCTATAGTTGGAATACGATCTGCATCTGTTTGTATATAGCAATATGGAGAATGCCGGTGTAAGCTGTTATATAATTATACATCTACAGCTACTACAAGCTACTCATCTTCTTCCATATAGTGATAGGAACCATATGAATATACAGTAAGTCTCTGCTGATATAAAACTATTTATATGTATATACAGATAGTATCAGTTATATATCCACCTGTGCATAGTGATATGGATATAGTGGTATAACCTGGTATCTTCTACCATATAATTATATATGTACAGCTGGTATCAGTTATATATCTTCTTATGTATAGGCATATAGACCCATAGTGGTATAACCAGGTATCTTCTACTATATAATTATACATGTACCTCTGGTATCAGATATATATCTTCCTGTATATAGTGATATGAACCCATAGTGGTATAACCTGCTATCTTCCACTATATAATTATATATGTACCTTTGGTATCAGATATATATCTTCCTTTATATAGTGATATGGATCCTTAGTGGTATAACCTGCTATCTTCTACTATATAAATATATATGTACAGCTGGTATCAGTTATATATATTTCTGTATATAGTGATTGGGACCCATAGTGGTATAACCTTCTACTATATAATTATATATGTGCAGCTGGTATCAATTGTATATCTCCCTGTTTATAGTATAAAATTATCATTTTAAATACTTTTAAATATGGCAATGAGAAAAAGTAATCCAATCCTGCATCATGTAAAAACCTAAATCTGTACCTTCTTTATTCAATCCTTGTATTACATATCACATAATAAAACATATATAGGAAAGGCCAGTCATGAGTAAGAGTGTAATGCTTGAAACGTGTTAACTTATATGCTGCCTTGCCTTTACGATACTTGCAGAGGATGAACTGTTTTATTCTGTTATATGTACTCCAAGGATTGAATGAAAAAGGTACAGATTTTGTTTTTTATACAGTGCTGAAGTGTATTACAATCTACGTTGCAAATGCTCTGCAGATGCCAAGCCAAATATGGTGACCTGGCTATACTTTTTTCGTCTTGAAGATCATAATATTGTTGCGGGTTCCCCCGAGTCGCGAACAAACCTGTTGTCTCCCTGCGGCCCATGGCTCCACTCAATACGTTACCCATCCACGCTCCCACTCCAGAAGCCAGCTTTCCTGCTTCCTAAGGCGTGCGCATGCCGGCACTCAAGGATTTAAAGTCCACCGCAGCACTAATTGGTGCTGCCCATTTTCAGGAAACCTATTTAAACCTGACTCTTCCTGCAAACCCTGCCAGATCTTTGTGCCTATGCCTGAGAGAAAGCTCCCCAGCGATATTCCGGCATTTCTGTGTCCTGTGTTCCCATGTATCCTGTATTCCTGCTCCTGTGTGTTCCTGCTCCTGAGTTTCCGTGTCCAGTGTTCCTTTGTCTCCAGCGTTCCTGTGTGTCCCCGTGTTACTGTGTCCCATGTGCCTGTGTTCCCATTCCCATCTTCCTGGACCTCCCGTTGCTGACCCCGGATTGGACTTGACATTGCAACTCTGCCACCTGCCCTCACCCTGTGCCTGAACCTGACCACGAGACTGTCTTCCACTAAGGTACCTGTCTTCCATTGTGGAACGACCTGGTGGTACCCTGCCGCAGCAAGTCCATCCTGCTTTGCGGTCCCAGGTGTCGGCTAGTATCACCTCCGGCGGTGGTCCAGAGGATCCACTTGTATATATTTATATGGTCTATGCTGCTATAACCTTGGTTTCCTCTATACATAATTCTATACACTATATATACAGCTAGTCAATAGGTACTGGGTACTGAGTGGTTTAACAAATTATTACAATTAAATTCTACAAGCATACAGAGCTGGGAGCAACAGATGCAGCACCCAACTACTTTCAGAGGACATTTCAACTGCAGTGTTGGCAACTGGAAGCTAAAGATTCACTAATCTGACTACTTCCGGCTCTGAGCTTGGTAGGTGCCGGCCCATGACTATTGATGACCTACTATGAGGATAATAATTTCTGGACAACAACTTTAAGTCAATTGCCAAGTTTCCTTTACAGTAAATTGTCAAAACAATTAATAATCCAGCATACAATTTAACATGATATATAACCAGGCATATTTTATGTTAAAACAAAACAAAACAAAAATCTTGTTTAGCTGAAACATTTCCGTCCGCCTCTGTGACCTTCACAACTGTCTGATGGATCCTTCATGTTCTAGAATACTGAGATGGAAATAAATATGTTTTCACCTATAATAAGTTACACAGCACTAATGGGCTGAACATCATTTATATCAAATTACTTTCTGTATTTTTCATTGGCTGTCAGATAATGTGTTTCTTAGGTCAGGCGCTGGCCTCTTAACATGTTGATTGCCTTACTGAGGCATAAGTAATGTTGTACAGACATAATCTTGCATCCATCTTTAACTAGTGGCGTGAAGGAGCAGGAATCAGTCAATTCATAGGCGAACGCCGAGTGAAATAATCAGAACTTGTCCATTTGCTGGGACTCGGGAACATTGAATCTGACAGCTGATAAGAAGATGGGTGCCCTTTGCTCAACCAGTCTTGTAGATTGGCCCCTATTGCAGATTTGACCTTTTTTTCCTTCCTTATTTATTTACTTTGCATTAAAATATAAACTTTTTCTGAGAAATTGAATACAAAAACTTTATTAACAGTTCATTGAGCTTTTAAAAAAAATAAATTAGTAATAATGTCTTGTAACTGTATTTTTGTACACCAGGGGTGATTATGCCAGTATCATGTCAGTGCTGGTAACCACTTTTAAAGGGGTTGCCCAGTTTACACGAATAAATGGTATTATTTGTATAATCAAAAGTTATACAATTTTCCAATATAATATCTGTATCAATTCCTTACAAAAAGCTCTGTTGCTTACTTCCTGTGGTTAAAAATCTGTCCATGGTCATGTGATGTCACACAGGTGCGCAGCTCATTAGTATCAAAGAGAGTAATCAGAGCTGTGTGATATAATGAGATGTGCACCTGTGTGACATCACATGACCAAGGTTTTTATCCACAGAATGTAAGCAAGGAAGCTTCCCGTTGAATGTCTTTTTGTCTTGAAAGAAATCTACCAACAAAATCCAGTATGATAAACCAGGAACACTTACTCATAGATCCAAGCTCTTTGGCTGTGGTACATATTTTATATTTGTTATTCATGGCCTCCTTCCATCTAAAATCAACTTTTGAAATTATGATAATTAGTCTCAGGGGCTCCAAAGAGTGTTATTAGAGCCCCTCCCTGCTGCAGCTTCACAGGCTGCTACACTGTCTCCCCCTATGCTCCCTGAGCACCCCCCCTTCCAACATTATGATGTAATCTCACAACAGCATAGAAAGTTTCAGCATCCAGTTGTATGGTGAAGTGCTCCTTGCAAGTTAACAGCCTGTGAAGCTGTAGCATGGAGGGGCCCTGTTTACACCCACAGGAGCCCTTCAGGTTCCTTTGCATCATTTTAAAAGATGATTTTAGAAGGAAGAAGGCCATGGATTACAAATATAAGATTACCACAGTCACAGTGATTGAATCTATGAGTAATTGTTCCTGGTTTTTAGGCCCCTTCTACACTTGCATTTTTCACGTGCGTGTTCTGCGTGTGCTTTTGACGCGCAGAACTTGCATTGCACTCTGACGTATTGTAATCAATGGACTTTTCCAGACTTATGGAGATGCATCAAAAACGCATTGCACGTAAGTCCCTTGCATGTGCAATGCTTTTTTCACTGATCAATTGCCATAGAACAGATAGACCTCAGTCCTGAGTCCTTTTCACGTGCATTATGTGCGTGTAAAAAACGGATTGAAAATGCATTGAAAACGCGCATGAAAAACTGAGACACTGAACAAACTCTGACTGAAAACCGATTGAACTCTGATTAAAAAATTTCAGTTTTTCACTGACCAAACCCTGATCACACCCTGATCAGACTCTGTGCCAAACGGATGCTGTGCAGGAGAAAATAAGGCCTCCCATTGCTCCACAGATTAAGGCCCTTTCCCCACTTGCAAGTGTGATGCGATAAACTCGCATCACACTAGCAACGCGTGCTGCCCAGATCTCCCGGCCCGGACGCTGCAAACCGGGACTGAACTGACGTGCTGAGTTCAGTCCCGGTTTGCAGCGTTCAGGTCGGGAGTAGCAGGCAGCACACGCTGCGAGTGTGCAAGTGGGGTACGGGCCTAGCTATAATTTATGTGTCCATAATCTCTGTACCCAAGAACAAAGGTTATCATATTTATTCATTGCATGTCTCCTGCCATTAGAAGGTGAACAGGTTCACTTTGAGTGAGATATTTAACACTTTTCTAAATGAAATGTTTTATTCGAGTAATGAACGTACATATATGTCCTAGCTTCACAATATATTGATAAATTAGGATGTGTAAGAACATCCTAACTGCAAACCCTCAGGTTTGGCAACTAACTGCAGACCAGTTTCTTTACCACATTCAAAAGTATCAAAGATTTGTGTAAAATGAAATAAAGTGATAGAGAAAGATATAGATATACAGAAAGGTACATAGAATATTTAACAGGTATGAAAGAGGTCATACACAGATATGTGGTAGACAGAGAGATAAAAGATAATAGATATTTAGGTATCTGATAAATATACAGTATATGCAATTAAGAATGAAAAAAAAGAGATATGAAAAGCCCTATGTAATAATTTTTCATGTAAAAATGTATGTTGTATGATTACTTGATTTTCACTTGAGTGTAGAACAAAAGAAAGGAACCACATGTTGTTGAAGAAGGTTCTGCATTCCCTATGCAATGTAGCTGCATGAGAGGTTCAACTACTGCAGAAAACATTTTCCAAACCATGACAATTCGTCCATCACCTTTCACTGACATCTTTACACACTTTGGGTCCAGTATTTCCCAGGTTGGCTAACAAACTTAATGTTTCCCACCAGATCCAAATAAATCATCACTAAAATGAAATGTGGACGACTTTTCCTTTATCCACACAAAATGCTCCTCAGCAAAGGTCTAGCCTTTTGCTTCTTTCTAATAATGAGAGGTCTGGTCACTGCATTGTGGGCTTTCAGCTTAAATTCTCTTAAATGTCGAGAGTGTATAAAAATACATATAGTTAACCTGTTCAGTGCTCAACCGGCAAGCAATTCCAGCTGCAGCGTTGAAAGATTTACCCATGGAGATTGCAAGCATTATTCTGTCCTCTTGTATTTGTTTTTTGAGGGTGGCCAGCCTTCTTGGGTGACCTGAATGAGTTGGTGTTGTTATAAAGATGAAACAACTAACTTATCTTGCTATGGTTGACAGGGAAAGCCTTTTGGCTTTTATCTGGACAACCTGTCTGCTGGAGGGTTTCAGTCACTTTGGTTCGGCACACCTCTTTTGAAAAGTCAGTGAAAAATGAAAAGCTAGGACTCCTAGCAGTCAGCAAATGGGAGAATCATTTAAAGGAAATCTACCATCAAAATCAAACATGACAAACCAGGGACACTTGAATCCTTTATATGACTGGCATTTTTTTGTTTAGGGTGGCAAGACAGAAGCCTTTTCTTACAAGCTTCCACGTCTGACTATGTTTTACCAACATTTGTATTATATGGGGGAACATATTATAGTCTGATGAGACAAAATGTAACTTTTTGGCCAAAATTCATGAAGGTATGTTTGGCTCAAGGTCAACACTGTGTTACTGTGAACACAATACCCACAGTAAAGCATGGTCGAGGCAGCATTATGCTGTGGGCCTTTTTTTATGGGGGGGATTAACAGTTCCATATTTCTGTAAATTTTTGGCATAAAACTTTCAGGTTTCTGTAAAAAATAAAAAGATGAAGTGGAATTTCCCCTTTGAGCACAAAATTACACTTTACATCAACAACAAAAGAAATATTTCACCTGAAAGAGGCAAAAGTTTTGGAATGGCGCACACTGTCACCATTTTACAGTTGTCATGGTTACAGGACAAATATGCATGTCCCGTTGCGGGAACTACCCGCCGACTTAAATGTGCATTTTCGTCCATGGTCGACAGAGGGTTTAAAAAAAAATGTATACACTGTAAAGCATAGAAAACATTATGTTATTTATGTTCCATGGGTCAGTATGATTACAGCAATATCCCATTATTTTATTTTTATTTTTTTTTGTAGACTTAAAAATTTTTTTTTTTTTTACTGTCCCACTCCGGGAATTGAACAAGCGTTCATCTGATATGTGGCAGTGTATTACAGCAGTCAGCTGTATATTCTGAAATGCACACTGATATACTTTGTCTCTGACAGGATTTGTTATTGTGCTGATGAAGGCAGCTCTAGGATCCTTGTCCGCACCCCGGAGCTAACATAGAGACGATCGGCTCCCCTCGAAATTGGTGTGGGGGGAGGGCGGGGTCGAGCATGGCTGTGACAGATCCTAAACTTCTACAGGAGCTGTGGTCATGCTTGACTGTGACATCTACATGGTTAAACAGCTGGGAAAGTGGCTATTGCAATCCCTGTTTCCGCAGGAGCCCGTGTGGCACATACACCCAGGCTTCCACACTGCTTTCACCATTGATTTGTCTTTGGTGACAGCAGTGCAGGACGTACATACTCCTCCAGCGACATGAAGTACCCGGGGACCTAGACATGTATTTACGTCATGGGTCAGCAAGAGTTTAAAGGGTATTTTAACAGTTTTATGGTGTTTATATATAAGCAACCATATTGTTTTAGTTCTTTATTTTTACTTTACATAGTAAATGTATTTCAGTTTGATTTTCATCTTACAGGTAATCGACCATTACAATCAACTTTTATAATGCTGCTAATGAGCGTGTGGTACTCCTGGATTACCAGAGCCCCTCCATGCTGCTGCTTCACAGGTTGCTACAGCCTGAAGCACTTTTCCCTCCCACTGTGCACTGAAACTTCCACTGCTGCAGTGAGATTACCTCAGACAGAGAGAAAGTAATTGTTCAGGGAGCAGATGGGGAGATAGTGTAACAGCCCGTTAATCTGCAGCATGGAGGAGTTTTGGTAACAACTCTAAGAGCTCTTCAGGCTAATTAACATAATTTTAAAAGTTGACGCAAGGAGGCAATGGACAACAAATATAACAAGATTAACACAGTCACAGTGCCCTGATTTATCATGCTTGGTTTTGATGTTAGATTTCCTTTAGATTCTTGGTCTGATTTTTTACATGACAAAAACATAACAGGGCTGTGAAGAATCTACATACATCTACTGTAGCTATACAGACCTGAAAAAGATGGAAATGATAAAAGCCAGGTGAAATGACTGTTCATGTACTGTGTAGCAGTGTAGCAGTTGACATGCTTTGTCATCAGGGACTATGCAGCAGAAGCGTTAGAGATAAGGAACCAAAATGTCCTATCATGTTGGAGTTAATGTCAGCCAATGACAGCATAAGATAAAATGATCCTACTTAAACATTTTCATAAGCATAATTGATACAAGGAGCTGGCAGCACTCTCATAGCACCATCCATGCCATATAAATATAACAAATCATGAATGCAAATCACATCTAACACAAATCGGCTGCTGTTTTATCAGAAACCTATTCTACTGGGTCATCTGACTACTGGGCAGAGTTATCTCATTACCCACGTTGGTTGTGATCAAAACTGAAGAGGAAGCTTGCATTTTCCAATTCTGCTACAGTACTGGAAACGACAATGACATACCTTTTTATACCTATGTGTATTTCCTCTATGTAAAACATTCAGCATATTTAGAAGTGAAATGGCACTGGCATGTCCGTATGGCATGGTTCATGAGTGCAATTCAAGCATCCTTATTATTATTGCTTCAACACAATTGGTTACGGAAAATATTCAGACCTAGAGTTTTTTCTTTTTTTTCAGTACAATCTGGAATATACCTTTTATGATTCTAATGGGGTTGAAAGTATTCAGACACAGGAGGCCACTGTGCTCATATGAACCTTGAGTGCTGCAGAAATTCTTTTGTAACATTGGCCAGATCTGTGCCTTACCCCAACTATGTCTCTGAGCTCCTTGGGCAGTTCCTTACACCTCATGATTCTCATGTGCTCTGACGGTGTAAGGTCTTATGTACACAAGTGTTTGCATTTCCTAATCATGTCCAGTCAGTTTAATTAAACACATCTCAAGAAGGATCAGAAGGAAATGAACAGCAAGTGAGTTAAATAGGAGTCTCACAGCAAAGGGTCTGAATACTTATGACCAAGTAATATTTCAGTTTTACTTGTTGAATATATTAACAAAAATATCTACATTTCTGTTTTTTTTTCGTCAAGATGGGGTGCAGAGTGTACATTAATGAGCAAAAAAAAAACAGCATTACTAATTGTCTGCAATGAAACAAAGAGTGAAAAATGTAAAGGCGTCTGAATACTTTACGTACCCACTATACTCCTAAAAAGGTATTTTGTACTGAAAAAAAAGGAAAAAACTCCAGCACAGGCAAAAAAAAAAAGTTAAAGAGGAACTTCCACCACCTCTCACATGTGGGGATTAACATACCACAATGCAGGAGTTGCTAAACAGATGCAGGGGTAATATGAATTTTGTTTCTAGCCACACAGTTGTCGAGATATCAGTCCTGTTATCTAACCATTGTAATTTTCTTCACTGTCAGGGTGGAGGTGCTTGAGCAAAGAAGAGGATCTGCGTTGTCATAATCTTCTGTGACACTGACCAAACAGCAGTGTCAGAGAAGCTGTTGTGAAGTGCACAGTGTCACCTCTCGATGGTCATATAGAGGCTGTGTTCACACATTCCAGTTATATTCAAGAAAACCCTACTTTCTCTGCTGGTGTAATGCTATGAATTTCCCCATTCTGGGACTAATAAAGGATTATCTTATCTTATCTTAAAACTTCTCAGTAGCAAAGCCTACAACCTGAATCCCATACATGAGGCCAATGACATCATTTCACTGAAGGTACTTTTCACTCCATTAAGATCTACAATCTACTTGCCATATCCTCGATACTGTACATAGTAAAGTGCAAGATTATGCTTGGTATTTCATAGTTTCACATCAAGCTGAATAATTGCATTATACAATGAAATCCCAAATTCTGTCCTAGCATTACTTAGGATAAGGGGGGTTTAAAAACTGCATGTCACTGGTATACACCTCAAATAAAAAGGATTGCAGTGGAAAATACATATATATTTTTATCTAAAATATTTCTAAAAAATATAAAATTTATCAAAATTTATCAAAAACACATATTTGCCGCAAAATTTGAAGCGTTAAAAACAACAACTAGTTCAAGCCTTCACGCAGCTGTATTGCTGAAAAATGTAAATGTTCTCTCTTAGTTGGGTACAGCAAAGAACAAAACAAGTTCCTTTTCAGGATAGTACATTATTTTAAAGGTTTATTTTTAAAGGTAAACATAAAAAAATATACTCAGATAAGAGAGCTATTGTGTGATTAATACCACTAATGAAAATTTGCCAAATTTATCTAAAAAAACAAAGACAAGACTAAAACACAACATTATTGGCTTTAGTGGGGCAAGGTAGAAATGTAAAAAAGTCCTGCCACTAGGAGGTTAAAGAGGACCTGTCACTAAAAAAGACACTAGTGCTACCCCATGGGAATCTTCCGATAAAGCTACCAGACACTGCCACATTGCGCTGCTTCTTCCCCGGACTGACCCTCCAACTCCATAGGTGACTGCCAGGCTTCATGCCGCAGTCACCACCTCCTAGTCGTGCCCCCTTGTGAATACGCCCGACTGGTTTGAGCGCGGTCTGGCATTCCTAATGTACAGGGCAACAGTGTCTGCTAGGGTTCCGATAAAGCTAGCACTTTATCACAGCTAAAAATGGGGTAGCGCTAGGAGCTGCTTACTTTAGTAAGAAACTCCTAGTGCCTTTTTATTGGTGACAGGTCCTCTTTAAGCATCAGGCCTTACTTTATCATGTAATATCAATTAAATATCACATACGGCAATGAGTTTCATAGTCTCACAGTTCAAAAAGTAAATAATTCCTGTCAAATAATAATAATTCTTTATTTATATAGCGCACACAGATTACGCGGCGCTGCACAAAGCTTGTCAAATTGGTCCCTATCCCCGTCGGGCTCACAATTTAAACAACCTAACAGTATGTTTTGGAGTGTGGGAGGAAACCGGAGGAAACCCACACAAACGTTCTCTCCGAACGTACAAACTCTTTGCAGATGTTGACCTGGCTGGGAATCTCACCCAGGACCCCAGCGCTGCAAGGCACCGTGCCGCCCTATATAGTAATCACAAAACTGGCCTTGTTACAGACAAAGGTGTAAAATGATCATCAAAAAGATCTGTGTACATTGTAATGAGGTAACTACTTAGACCTGATTATCTGTATTAGTACTATAATGCACCCAGTCCCCTAACAATCCCCTAGTTTAGCTTTGTTTTACTCATACACCGGTGTCCAAACATGTTCACAATCTTTAATGTGTGATCCGACTAGAACTCATATCTGAAAACAGAGGTTCTTAAAATCTGTAAAACGCTCTAGTTGCAGATAGCTTATTGACACAGCAAAGAATGCTGGGAATTCTGTCCGGATTCCCAGCATCTCTCAGGACAATAAAGAGATTTTGTGTGATCTGCCTAGTGTTGAGCAATCTCCGAGCCTGGTAAGTGGTCAGGACAGTTTCACGTTAAAAATACATATCAGTGATCTACATTATGTGAGGGATGAAAATTCTTCCCTTTCATCTATCCTTTCAGGATTTCTTTACTCATTCACACAAGTTTTTGGTTGAGAATTAGTCCAGCGACACATGTAGTGGCCCACCTATGGAGGATAACCTGTAGGGATATACATGAGCAGCACAGTGTACAGAATGTAGGCAAATGCAATTATGCTGGGAAAAAAAATTGAAGCATACATTATGTCAATTTCTGCTGCAGAGACATATGACTGTGGTCAGTCTGTAAATCCCGGACCATGGAACAACACTCTTTGCATCTACTATAGTCCCGGTCCATGAACTGGCCAGATTTCATAAACCAACCACAATGAAGCTTCCCTCCCCAGCATTATGTTTGGTCCGTAAAATCTGGTCAGTGCACAGTCCGGGATTCACAGACTGGCCATGGTCACAGTAATCACCATTCTGTAGATTCTAAACCTGCAATGCTAATTTTTTATAATTCAAGTTTTTTTTTCCCAGCATGAGGTTTGCATTGCCTAACTTGTGTCCACTCACTGTCCGATGTGTATCTCTGGCCTAACTGTGGAATTCAGCTTTTCTAACCTCAATAAACTCTGCCCCCATCATGGGCAAATCATTGATAAAAGCCACAGCAGAGAGCAGCTATTACCGAATGGATGAATCATTTTTTTGTGTTGTGGTTTAAAAACCACATTGAACTGGACTGTCTGAATACAACATTGTAAATCGTAACCACAGATTCTCCATACACAATACACATGGGATAAATGATACAAACACTTGTTTACTCACTATGTACTGTATACCGTATATACTGGAATATAAGCCAAGTTTTTCAACGCAAAAATTGTGCTGAAAAAACCTAACTCGGCTTGTACTTGAGTCTATAAAAAAAATGAACACTGTACTCATCTTTCCAATGCGCACTGCAGGTCATCTTCTTGCTTTGGATGCTCTGTGTCTCTTTGGGTCGTTTGCCTCCTCTTCGGGTCCCCTTGCGATGCCGGCACCGCACAAACAATGACGTTGGCAAGTGGCTGACGCCATTGTGTGTAGCGACTGTGTGCCGACCCGATGAAGAGCCGAAGGAGCCGAAGAGGCACCGAAGCATCCAAAGCAAGTAGAGTACCTGCGGGCTGTGTCGTAAAGGTGAGTCCAGTGTTATTTATTTATTTATTTTTTTATCAAAGGCTCGGCATACTAGGGGCAGGGACTGGCAGGTTATATACTGCAGGGGCTGGCAGAATACATACTGGTGTGCAGGAGCTGGCAGGCTATATACTGGGGGGCAGGCCATATACTGCAGGGGTGGGCAGGCTATATACTGGGGGGCAGGGGCTGGCAGGCTGTACACCGGGGGGCAGGGGCCGGCAGGCTATAAACTGGGGGGGCTTACTATATACTGCAGGGGCGGGCAGGCTATATACTGGGGGGCAGGGGCTGGCAGGCTATACACCGGGGGGCAGGGGCCAGCAGGCTTTATACTATATAGGTTTTCCCAGTTTTTTGTGTTAAAATTAGGTGTCTCAGCTTTTACGTGGGTCCACTTGAGCATATACGCTATATGACACACACACACTCACATATAAGACACATGCAGTACATGCATATGTTTCTCACATATTAGATGCGTAAATCATATCCCACATTCACAGCATACACATTATTTTTGGTAGCTTGGGTCATGGCTAGCCCCACCCCTCTGTAATTAATCCTTGCCTCCACTACACCGGCAAGCCTTGCCCCCTAGTGTTGTGACTGAGTTATAGTACATGTCCATCTCACCCCATCTCATTCAAAAGTGCTGCCTGTAGTTTGTGTGCTGGTTCTCACTTACAGATCCTGCACAACAGAACTGGCTGTAAGTGCAATGTCCAGTCTGGACTATACATAAAGAGAAAATGGGGAGAGGATAATGTCTTATGTGAGCTGTGAAGAAAGAGTTAAGACAACAGGATAAGAAGCCTGAAATTGCCTGATGTAAAATGATTTTCTATTACAATGCTGCTCTTTGTGAAAATGACCTTTTCTTAAATCAGTTACCGAAAAACAGTCACAAAAGTCTCCTACGGAAAAAAAAGAGTCATTAATTCCAAAACGTGCAACCAGCATTTCACTCATCCCTAAAACAAAGGCCATTGTGCAATGACTTCACTGGACGAGAAATGTATGATGTAACAGGCGCTGATCTATACATCTAGATAAGCAGAGGGATTCCATTCAAGGTTTCCAAGTTATTCCAAAAACAGAAAAGCTCTTTATACAGAACTAAAATCACATTCCAGATGGACCTATAACACACTAAATGATAAGAAAAATCGGAAAAAAATATAACCTTCATCTGAAAGGGAAATCAATGTATTTTTACTGAAACATAGGTCTGAATATCAATGCAATGCAAGTGGAAGAGAGAATTTTCAGGTGTCCCATAAATTTAGGGGTTTGGAGATGTGAGCTTCCCTTCTCCTCTTTTATGTGTGAGTAATAGTACTTACAGACAATATTTTTATATATAGCATTATATTCATTACCTTAAAAAAAAAAACAATTATAAAAATATTGTAGAAAATCTGCAATAACAGCTAAGAGAATGAGATTTTATGCTTAAAATAAATCTAACATCGAAATCAAGATTAATAAACCAGGGGCACTTACCCATAGATCTAGGAATTGTGACTGCCTCCCTTCCTTCTAAAATCAACTTTTAATAATATGCTAATGAAACAAGAAGAGCTCTTGGGTGTTACCATTCCCCTGCTCTCCCAAGGACCTCACCTCTTCCTCTGCCTTATGTAATCCCATGACAGCAGAGGAAGTTTCATCATGCAGTGGGATGGGGAAGTGCTCCTGCACAGTGTAACATCCTTTGAAGCTGCAGCATGCAAGGGCTCCAGTAACACTACTGGCTCATTAGTATAAAGCATATCAAATATAAGATGATCACCACAGTCATGGTGGCTGGATCTATGAGGTAGTATCACTGGTTTATCATGGTTAATTTTAATGGTAGGTTTCAGCATAAAGTACAGATTTTTTTTTGTCAATTTATGGTTAACATTTTCAACCTCTGTGTTAAAGGAATCCACAATTAAATCCGCATTGTGTGTCTTTATTTTATTCTGCAGATGTGCAGTTGAAACTACAGATTTTCTGCTGCATAAAATCTACACCATTTCAATTGTGTGAGGGAATACTTTCAGTGTCTTTTGTAGCTTATGCCTCATACACAGAGTCATGTTTGTTCATAGTCAGTGTTTGGGAATACAGTTTGATTATAACAGGGCGTAGTCTCAGCCTACAGAGAAGGGAGTTACTGTTAGGGGGACGCAGGCTGTAACTGCTGCCACTTAGCTAGATTTTTACGCTAACTGCATGGCTGAAAAATGGAAGTTACTCATAAAGTAGTTGAGAGTTCCATGAAACATGCTTCTGACTAGGACATGCTCTACTTTTCCATTGATGAGTTGCAAGGTCTGGTGAAATAATGTCCATGAGCACTGATCCATAAAGAGGTATTACAGTTAGCACCGCTGTGTACTTTCTGTACTTGGGATGTTAACTGACAGCAGTGGATTATTATATAGGCAGCTTGTGCGTCAGCCTGGGGGTCCATGGCCACCAAAAGCACCCACCAGATGTTATACTGAGAAGGACCTTCACCCATGAAATCCTTGTATATTTGTTCCTGTTCTCCATACACAAGTACACAAGGAATTTTCAAGGTCCTCCAAAGGTCCTGAAACTGCAGATTGAAAGCAGGCAGAAGGGATCCTCCATTCTCCATTCCCCAAGAAGCTTAATTCTAGTACCATATGTAGGAAGTGAATTCCAGACATGTGGGGCTATAACATTCATAGAGCCCAGGGCCCATGGTAGTCTTATCACACCCCTGGCCTCAGACATAATTTAAACGGACCATGTGACTGATTTATTCAAACGTATCCGATTTTCACTTTTGTGTCCCACTGGCCTGATCCTCTTTAGCAATATACAGTACACTCTAGTGCATAACTATACAAATCTCAACCACACGCTGTAAAAAAAAAAACAAACTAAAAATATTCAGCCAAAAACTTTTTAGACTCCACAGCATGTTAAATGATATTCAAGACACCAGCCATTCCAGCTTTCTGCAGCAGTCGGGATCCATTGCAGATATTCTGCTGCACATCTGACCCATGTGTTGCCCTGGTGCTTTTTTCCATTTTTTATGTCACTTTCAAAGCCTTAAACCAAATTTTGAGACCCATTATACATTGTGCTGGATTAAATACATAATAAACTGACACATATTTCATAATACTGGAATCATTTTTTTTTTCATTCTAATGTTCTACTTACAAAAGATGATGTCACGGGATAGGGGCGTGTCTGGGCTGTGAAATTTTGTCTCAGTGATTCCAGTCAATCGCCTCTGACAGGGCTGACTAGTCAGGAGGAATACTGGCACGCCACGACACTACCATAGTCTATTTTTTATCTCGTTCACATTTATAGGATTTACCTATCTGTCCTGCAACAGACCTACTCATTGAGTGCAAGCCAAGACAACACGATTGTGTTAATTAATCTGCTATTGTGAGTAAAGGCACAGCTGCAGTGGTTTCGAAGATATGTAGTCAAAAGCAAACAATGTAATGTTAAGCTTCTGACTGCGTACTCTGTTACCAATGGATGTTTATGAGATGTTAAAATCATAAATCATCTCTCTTTTTTTTCCGTAAATAATAATACAAATAAAAAAGACCTTTAAGTCAAAAAAGAAAAATTATTCCAAAAATCAACTGGGCTTTTTGATGCTTGAGCTTTGAGGTGGCTCTTTGTTTCAGTCTAAACATTTATCTGAGAGAAAAAAAAAGAGTAGCTGGGAAGTGATCTGAGCAATTAATAGAGTGTGGTTACTAAAACGTAGGACTCAAATAAATGGTAAAAATTGTAAATATTACAGAAATTAAAATAACTACGGATAAGAAAAAATAATAAAAAATGGTTATAATAGTAAATGGAAATAAAATAAATAAGAAATAAAATTAAATAAAAAAAATTGTAAGGAATAAAAAAAAACATAATAAAATAACTAGAACTACAAATAGTAATAAAAATAGATACAAAAACATGGGAAAATGATACCTAAACTGTTAAAAATCAAACTAAGCACCTTTAAACAGGACTAATTCAGAATAAAAAAAGGTTAGGAGGAACTGGGGCGAGGGAGGATGGGGGGTTAAGACTACGTATTCTTCTATGTGATTCAAAACGATTTTTTTTCTTTCCTCTGGACGAATACATGCATCTCTCAATTGAGGCTTCACAGTGAGGGCCTATTGAAAAGAAAGTCCTGTGGATTTGCTCAGGCAGTGGATTCACAAGGAGCAGTTGGCTAGCCAAAATGAAGTACAGACTATTAATAAAAAATAATTTCCTTATTTGTCACGGCAAGGGAATATTTTTCGGAAGTAAATCTACATCCTTTCTGCTAACTCTAACAGGGTATTATTTCTGTTTTTCCTTTTTTTTGCTCTTAAATACAGAACACTAAATGAACATTTCCACGGCCATCCTACAAATCTTGGTTATTTAGAAATATTAAAATCTTGGCAATATGTATGAATAGGACTACATATGGCACGGAGAGCTGCAACATAAAAGCTAGTAATGAAGGTTAGAGAGAGAATGCGTTCAGGGGGGTTTGGTGTAGAGTGTTCCATTAAAGGCTTTTTGTGAAAGCCAAATAATTGCCTACTTATATAATATCACAATGCATGTAAATACATTTTACACAGATATATACATTGCTTTAATTTGTTCTTATTCCATAGCCACATGCATGCTTTAATAACTTCCAATGAGTAAGAACTAGTTAAACTGCATGTATAGCAATAAGGTTGACCTGTCTAGAAGAAAGTAGAGATACTTGACAACCTTAAACTAAATTCGATATATGCATGTGCAGCCTATACCAGTTTATAGTTAATGTTTTAAATTTTACCTGCTGACTTCAAGAGATAACTTTAAGGAAATCTACCATCAAAATCAAGCAAGATAAACAGGGACACTTTCTCATAGACACTGTGACTGTGCTAATCTTCTTATATTTGTTATCCATGGCCTCCTTTCTTCTAAAATCAACTGGCTAATGAGCCAGAAGGGCTCCCATGGGTGTTACCAGAGCCCCTCCTATGCTGCAGCTTCCCAGACTGTTACAATGTCTCACCCTCCAGCTCTGCTCCTTCAGCACTTTCCCCTCCCTCTGTCTGATGTAATCTCACTGCAGCAGAGGAAGTTTCACCACACAGTTAAAGGGGGAAGTGTTCCTTGTAACAGCCTGTAAATCTGTGAATTCAAACGTATTAGCATAATTTTAAAAGTTGACCAAAACTATAATTTAGGGTGACTCTTAACTTAATATGGACACAGCCCAGCAATACCAACAACCTACTAACATTTCCATCTCTTTCCACTGTATGGATGACAGAGGTTCCTCACGACAGGAACAGACTGAATATACCCACCATCTATACTTAGGCCAAAAGCTGTTAACCAAGGTCTGTCTGCTCGCTGGCCAAATTTCATAGACCAACCACAGTGCTGAGGACAGGACTCTGAGCATTATATTTATACATGATGTAAGGAAGCAGGGATTCCTTGTATCATATATGATTATGGTGCTCGGAGTCCTGTTCTCAGAACTGTGGTTGGTCTGTAAAATCTGTGCACGGTGTGGTGCTTCTGGCCTTAATGGTTCCAACATTTCACCTGTCAGAAGCACAACATCAAATGAGGTGAGACTAACATATTTATCCTGTCACCTAAACATAGTTAGTCTGCACCACGGAGCTGCATTTTATTTGCATTTTCTGCTATATTGAGAAAAAAAACTTGTGCTACATTGATTTTTCATTTCATATTTCGGAATGTATGTGTGGGGTCTTAACTATAGCAAAGTTCCTCTTGCAAAGCTCATTCAATTTGCTTTTTTGTAAGTAAAAATGGGTTGGCATCTTGGTTTACTTGTACAAAATACCTTTAATTATGGCACATTAGCCCAGGTCTGATCAATTAGCCCCCCACCCATCCCAAACCAGTAATAAAAAATATTTTATGCACTCTGCCTGGTAGTAGTATCTAGAGGCTGCAAAATACTTACTTTGCAGCTATCAAGTGTGACTAATGCTAATCGGCCGGCAACCTAAACACACAAAGACATTGTGTAGGCTGATCTGAAAGCAGAAGAATAAGGAACATATTTCAGGAATTCTTAAAATGTTTGTGTATTGTTGTTTGTGGAAATGTTAGCCATGAAACTGTGTTTTACTCCCTTAATTGCTCCGAGTCCAGCTTATATTATACACTTGTTGGAAAATGACGTTTCGCTCATTGCAGAAATTGCTAAAGCGTAACATATAATAAATGATAAAGTGGTTTAAAATAAGCGGGTATAGGCGAGCGGGTGGGGGGTTTGTGTTAGAAAGATCCGCACCAACTGAGTCACTAAAACATTCTTGTTCAAAGGACTTTTTACTGGGCTACAATTTGTTAAGTGAGATTCCCCGATGGACGTGTTTGATATGCAAATATATGTTTTTATATCCTACGGAGTTTCTCTGTAAATGCACAGAATAAAATATGGTCCCATCCAGTTAATGGTGCCTGACGGAACTAAAATATAGATCTATAGTAAATTCTGGTCGCTGTCATACTGGGTCCACCACAGTTCAAATACAATATTTTGAATGAACAAAAGGGAAAATTCTGTTAAAATTTTCTTGAGCAAGGTCACTACGAAATCTACTGTAAGGGTAATGCTGTAATGTTGCACAAAGATGTATATAAATCAGGTGCACAACTCAAAAACTTAAATGGTCCACATTTCCTTCTTTTTGAGTAAATGATGTTACTAAAATGTAATTGTCTTACCGCATATAGACAGTGTATTTTAGGCATTGTTTACATTTCAATTAAAGATTTCGGATCTGATAGGAAGAATAGTGGCGATCACAGAGCAAGTTCTAATATTATCAGTTATTCCAAGGATCTGGAAGAGCCTTCTTGCTTCCATTTTACATGAAACAGACCAAAAATCTGACGTGGAAAACTTTCCTTTTTATATACCGTTACATTTTACCGCAGAAATTAATGTATAGTGCAAAATATCAATCTTTTGAACCTGAATAAAATCTATTTAGAGATTAGACTGTCTTATTTATGGATGGTTATTTATTTTTGCCTTTAGGTTATTACTGTTCCCAGTGCCCCTTAAACAAACATTATAGGACTAGACTATAGAACTTGTAGTCTAATGGTTGTCCCTGTAGATCTATGCTTTGTACTAGCCCAGTGGTGGTGAACTTACGGCACTGGGTTTACTAGCCCAGTGGTGGTGAACTTACGGCACGGGTTTCATAGTTGGCACTCTGAGCCATTGTCAGGCCAGCACAGAGTTTGGCAGATAGGATGACTCAAGGCAACCTCCTGCAGTCCTGGGTACCCCAGGATATGCTGCGATAAACGATATTTTATAGCAACACTTCCTGAGACTACATGAGGATCAAGGAGGTGTGGACAAGACTGGATTATCATATGAGCTCCTGCCACACAATTCTTCCTGTTCATGGGGACCCTGGAGCGAAGCTACAATGATAATTAATTACTAGGAAAAAATTATTAAACGTTATCACACAGGAATTTTTTTTAACTTTAAATGGCTATATAAAAATAATTTCCCGTTTTCTACAGATAAATGTAGAAGAGAAACAAATGTACCAAGCAGTTTACTTAACAAAGCCCAGCAGATCAGCACCCACCATACTCATGTTGTGAGCCCCTACTAACATAGTTACTGGCTATGCTCACCATTAGGGAAGTTCTGTTGATCTCCAGCAAACAGTGTGGACAACATTCTGTATCAGAGAATGAAAGGCTTCATATGGAGCACAGTTACAACAGCTGAGCTTAACACACACAAAAAACGTGCTGTTCTGCATTTAACTGAACCTGATACCAAGGAAATCTCCGCCATATTAAATATTGTTTTTACTATGAAATTCTGTTTATTATCCTCTGAAATCACAGGCTGCCAATCCAAACAGTTCTCAGCATGATAAGGCCGTTGTCAAAAAAATTAACTTTTTTTTTTCATTTTTTTACAGAACAAGCTATGATGTGCTTACAATAATAACATGTTTACAGAATAATATATTCCATGCATTTAAAAATGAGATTACAGCGTATGTAACTATACAGAGCCGTGGCAAGAAAGAGAACAGACAAAGTGGATTCTTCCACGCTTACTGTCCTCACTGCTAGTACAAACTAGATCTCTTTCTCTGCCAAAGGGGGGGTGGGGGTAAGGAATTTATAAGCGTGAATTCAATAGCAAGAATTTTAAGCTTATTTTTATCATAGCAAGATGATGTTCCAGTTAAATTTGAATGGAAAAATACATGTTGTGATTGGTCAAACTACAGTACATTCCCCTTCCATATTTTAAAATGGAAGTAAAATAGCAAGTTTCTGAGTTTCTGGCTTGTGTAAGGAAGAGAAAGTGGAAATGGTCAGAATGTCAATGTGTAAAAATTGTGGGAGCATTTATTAAAGGTATGGAGTACCATAATAGTTATATAATCTGGAAATATGCAACACCACCCTGGATAAATCATTTAGTCAAACAAAGGGATTGGCAACACCACTGAGAATCAAGCAACTAGTATAAGGCGTGAATATGATGTGAACACAAGTCAACGTTGCCCCCCATCTTAGTGCACAGCCTTAGCTCCTCCATGGATTTATAGAAGGTAGTCATTGATATAACATACTAGTATTAGGTACTTACAATAACTGCAGAACATACTTGACAGCTTAGAATAAACTTGTGGAACCCCTTCCTATGGAATATCTGACTTGTGTGCTGAGTCATCTGAACCTTATGGTCAGAATTTTGGTTCGGCTGTCTACAGTGTTGAGTCAATGTGTGTGCCAAAGACTGTAATTTAATGCCGCCTTCCTCCCCAGTTATGAAAATGAATGTGGTTGCATTATGGAAATTATCACCACACCACCTCTGTAAACAGTCTATCATGGTTTGATTTCTTGCAATTTTCAAGTCTAAGTCATCAGAATTTATATGGTGCAACATGACCACATTCACTTTCATAGTGTAAAGGTGGCAGTGAAACATTGCAATATTCATCTGTGAAGTGCGTATCATGGCTAAAGTTGCCATGTAGCCTCTGCCTCAACTCTGATGCTGCTTTTACTTGGAAACGTCATATAGCACTACATTGGATGAACATTTGTGTAGCAGGGAACAGGAAGATTATTAAAAGCTCTAAAATGTTATTATTTTTAAAATAAATAGGGTTCCTATAATTTGGGAACCAATGGTCTTGGTGACCTACAAAAACTGTGAATGTGACCGGAAATGACCATTTCCCCCACACACAATGAATAAAGACAATCTTTAGTCTCATGTTCACCTACATGGTTTAGAATGTGTTAAAACAATGGTACTGTACACTTTAGTCATATAAAGTCACATGACCCATTCACTCTCTCTCGCCCACTCCTCGTCTCCCAGCCCTGTAAAAAGCTGCATACCATCCCCAGGCCCCAGTGCAAAGTTTTGGCTCTCGCAAAAAGGAGCAGCTGGGCCAAGCTACCAGGGAATGATAATGACCTTCGAAATCTGCTGTTAGCTCTACAACAATAGGGAGATCAGTCTACTGGAAAATTGCGTTCATCAGCTAACTCTGCTCAGTTACTAATTGACATTGCCAAATATTTTAAGAACAATTGGAATGCACAAGAAAAAAAAATGAAGATCTTAATCCGCCGGATTCAATTTTTTTCCTGTCTTTCTCAGTCTGTTAAGGAGATGTATATAGTTGGGCTGAGCGGTCTATGTCATTAATCTGTGCGATTCAATTGTCACTCATTTGTTCCTTGTTCCCTCTGTGCCAATAGCTATAAATAGGTTAAACTATACGGCTGATTTGGGAATTTTGTCTCAGGGTCCGGGATGTTCATTATCTGTGTTGCTTTTAATCAATTTGCTGCCGTTTACACACAGACCGGAGGAGGCCATTTTGTGTGTTGATCCATAGAAGTGTTCTGTGCTTCAGTCAATGAATTTACTAGGAAATTTTGACATCATTGTGACACTTGTAAGTCAAGAATAGGTCTCCATTTAGCTTTGTAAAAAATGACCAACAAGAAGTTTTTTAAACACCTGTTACTTGGTCACTGGAAGAGGGAGGGAAGGAGGCAGAGAGCACTCAAGCTGTGCAGACAAGAGAAGCTATTTATGAGAGGAATCCGACCATAGACAGAAGATTTACGGTCATATCCAGGGATGATAGAGACAGGTTGGACTTATATCTGTGAAATGCTGTATTTTTGTTAATAGCAGTGTATGAGAGAATGGGTTTTTTGTTATCCTGATAAATGTCACAATTCTGGGAATACCCCTTTAAGGAGAACTACATCCGGTAACAAAAGCCTGTGCTAGCTCTTGTAATGAGACTTACTCCAGAGATTACCTTTATAGCCAGGAAAGGCAAAGGTTTAATTGTGAACTTATTCTGTTGCTATCATGTTAAAAGCACTAGTTAAAGGAAGGAATTTCATTCCATAGGATTTTTAAAATCATAGTTTCTCAGACCCTTGTGACCTGGCTTTTCAAAGAAGCACAAAGTAAAAGAAGTCATACCAATGGATGGTTTCTTAAGACGTCCTTCAGAAGTTGAGAATTTGTTTAGAGTTAAGTAATTCCTGCTATTTCATTTACCCAGATACATTTTAATGTCGCATTTAATTAATGCTGTAGATTACACACTTAAAAAGGCGCAGTTCTAGCATAAAAAAAAAAATCAGTTTTCGAAATTAGTCGTTAAAGCCAAATTTATACCCAAAGAGCCTAAGCAAGAATCATCAATATTTACTAGGAAAATGAACTTGCAGACAGAGTGGGGAGTATGGCACTGTCCGCTGAAATTAACAAGGTCCCAGTACTATACTAACACAATAAATATTATGAGCTCCAAACTTCATGAAAAGCAAGGAAGGCTCTTATTTGTTGGAAGTTTTTGAAGTTCGTTCTAAGAGTAATAATTGCAGCTCCCAACTAGCGAGCAGTTGAATAGAATATAACAAACATAGGGGAGGTGGTCACAGAACTGCAATATTGACCCTTCCACCTTGATAAAACAGTAAAAAAAAAATCACGTTTTAATCTGTACCTGGTAACCAGGGAGAACCCAGCGAGTTGCGGTGGGCGGATCACCGTGACTCGAGTCCTCGCCTTCCTCTGTGCACATCAGTGAGCGCACGCCTCCATCTTTCCTACGTCACGCGGCTCCCTGGCTTCCTGCTCGCTGATTAGCAATGACACAGCTGAGAGTGGCCAGTGCACGTGCGTGTGAACTCGGCTGTGCGACGTAGGAAAAATCATACAGGAGGCGTGCGCTGGCTGACATGCAGAGAGCAAGGCCGTGGACCCGAGCTGAGGTGATCCGCCCACCTTCACTCGCTGGGTTCTCCCTAGTTATGAGGTACAGAATAAAACGTGATTTTTTGCTTTTCTAAGCATCGCCAGTGTAAGTTGAAAAATGGGTGCCCTTAGGACTAAAGGGCTCTATGGGAACCTGTCAAAGATTAATTTTTTTGTAACAGAGGTGACAGGTTGCCTTTAAGTAAGACTATGGCCACACATGTCACCCATGCCATTGTTTTTATTTCAAAGCTGTTCCTTTTGTGCCAAAGGTTAACTTTAAAATATGCTAATTATGCTAAAGTGCATTGGAGCTCCAGCTAACATCAATTACAACACTCCCTACTACACTTCCACCACCCAGTGCCTTCTGTCAACCTACCCCCTTACGTCATGGCCAGAAAACAAATATGGAATTGGAAGCTGAGGACCTCTGCCCAAGCCTTACAGCCTAATTTAGCCTATAAAAACAGTGGTACATATGGCATGTGTGGAAACATCCCTACATAACATAACAGTTCAGGTAAGTAAATTGTGGTACCAAATTCCCCTTAAGCCTTTGTTTTCATGATATGTGGGGGTCTCACTGAGACCCCACTGATCAGCAAGCTTTCCTGTGGATAGGGCCTAACTTCTGTTTGTGGGAAATCCCCTTTAATTGTACAGAGATTGGCAAATTTTTGGAACATTTTGGACCAAAATGTAAAAACTTAACATAAAAAATTGTAGATATGAGCAACTTTGAACTATTACATTTTTTTTACAATTTCACCTTTTATATACATGCAGTATTTTTCAAGTACAGTTTGTGTTTCAGTTTTTTTGTGGCTTTGTGCTCAAGACTTATAGAAAGTGTGCCCTATGATGTCGGTCAGTCTCTTTTAAAGTTGTGGACATACATCTATTATTCAGGGCTCAAGTATTTTACTTGGCATCACGGTCTTGACCTGATCCCAGACTGATGCCCTTATAGATTTTTTGAGATTATCCATCTCTAATTTCTTCAAGGTCATATGTCAGGTAGAAAGGAGTGAAATCTCCATATGTAATATTATAATCTATGGGATAGAGGTTATTGTTGTGACATCAAAACTACAGTGGTAGAAACAGATGCTTTGTCTTTTGCAAAGTTTTACATCCTGTCATGTAATATTCCATATTTGTGGGTTGTCTGCCTTACCGACAAAAATAGCAATGCATTATTATGCAGTAAAAGAGTGCAATGAGTACAAGTGTAAAGAATACATCAATACATATGCTGCAGAACTGTGGGTCAGCTGAAGCATATGTTCCTACAGTAGAATACATGTATGATTGTGTATGGAAATTTGAATATTTTCATAAATAGCATACAGGCAAATATGTGCCAATATCCACCTTGACAATATTAATTTAACCTGTATCATAGCATTATTTATGCAGGATAACCTTCACTATAACCAAAGTGACCTTAAAGACTATATATACACAAATATTAATGGTTTTTTCTTCTGTTTTTGTGTTTTTTATCACTTCTCAAGGTTGCTCTTGGGGGCTCTATAGAAGTCTCATACAAAGTTGCAATTAGTGTCTATAAGGGACTGGTCTATATTTAGTCCCCTTAGACTCAAATAACAGTTATGATGTTCAATCCTGTTTACTGGCCTGTTGGCATGTCCTGATGGTTTGCTGACAAATAAGAAATAATCTCTTATGTATGATGTGACTTCATCTTTTACATAGCATAAAAGATGCAAGATTATCAGTAGCACATTTAGAAGGCCAAAGCAAACAATAACTAATCAAAATAAGATAGATTAAACAGATAGATAGATTCTAGTTATAGAATAGATAGAGACACCGTTTCCCTCCGGCAGGCCGTGTCGCCCCTCTTACAACTGGTCATACACTGCCTTAATATTGTTCAAACTCTCTTTTATTTTTCAGACTAAATACCTGATTGCAGAAATCAATGTTGCTAATAGTAACAGGTTATTGTGTTATATCTTGATTTCCTCCTCGTTAGGTCTACAGGATGATTACAGTATTAGTAAAAAGCTTCCACCACCCCACTCCCTTTAACGGATATACCACCAGTGATCAGAAGCAGTCACTGTACACAATCCATAGTATAGATTGTCTAGTATCATTGGACAGACTCCCACACTGGTCGGAGACTACATATTGCATAGTAAATTGTCAACCATCTGTTTGTGTTCATGATGCCTGGAGGACTTCTTTGTTCTTTGTTCTTCCTTTCACAGTGACATAGATGGTAAGCTATTAACACAGTATATACTTTCCCTTAATATAAGTCTTTAGGTTAATAGGGCTTGGAGAATTTGCAGAAATGGGACTTTGAAAAAGCAAATTTACTGTATCTATAGATGAATAAGGCACATGCCGAATAAGAACCTTAAACACTGGTAGGGGTTGAGAGTGCTGAGAATGGGGACTTAAAGTAACTAGTTTTTTTTCTATATAATGATCTTAATTAGATAACAGATGCAGTAGATAAATGCTTTTGTTAAACTCCTAAATAAAATACTGGTAATGTTGCACCTTTCTGGATTTATGATTGGAACATCTATGGCTCAGTTCTGTATGAATAGTGCATTTTCAAATTATCCATCTGCTATTTACTACTTGCTATTAACAACTCGGTCCCTCAGTTGTTCCACCTCACCAAATTAAACAGTTTTTAATAGAAGATGTACAAGGGCAGTCAAAAGTAGCAAGACACCCTTTATTACAGAAATTATGAATACCCCTATATTTTTTAGAATATGCCCAAAACATGGTCATCATCTTGAAAGCCTACATTTTGAATCAAGTGTAAGTTTTTCCAATGGGAAGGTAGTCATGTGGCAGATCAAACATGAACAAGTAGAATTGTCTCAAAAAACGATTGCTGCATTCAGATTTTCAATCTTTCTTGTAGTTCAAAAGTTATCAACAAAGAAAGTTGCAAAAACAACCAAGTGAAATATGCAAATAAATTTTCTAGGATAGGATAAGGAAAAACATGCCTCTTTTAGCTACTTTGTAAGACAACACCCTACAAGAAGCCTTATGACATGAAGCAGGATTAAAACCAAATCTATTACAGAAGGAACAGACTCCCAACTGTAGACAGCACTGTTTCGACCTGGTTGGGTCTCTTCAGTACAGTGTAGGGAACTGGTTTGGCTGAGTAAGAGGCTTTTGACTAGGGTCAGGAAGTAAGAGTTCTCCTTATCGTGACTGCAAAAGCCTCTCACTCTCACCGCCAAAACAGTTCCCTACACTGTACTGAATAGACCCAACCAGCTCAAAACAGTCCTTTCTACAGTTGGGAATCTGTTCCTTCTGGAATAGATATTCTGGTTTTAATCCTCCCTCATGTCATAAAGATTCTTGTAGGTCATGCTTGATTGTAAGGCAGTTGCCTTACAAAGTAGCTAAAAGAGGCATGGTTCTACTTATCAATGGCTATAAGTAACCACATGCCTCCACGACAGCCTTAATTGGCAGTCTGCATAAGGAGAACTCTTACTTCCCGACCCCAACAACAGCAAGGAACATTCCCTGTGTTGTAAAGCTATTAGTTGTGATGTCCATATTGTTGAACACAGAGTTGAACGTGCTGGATCAAATAAATTATGATCCTGAATGACTATCTATGAAAAATAACTTTGTCAATAACTTTTGAACAAAAACATTTTTTGCAATGCTCATTGTGGAAATCAATCTCTGAGAAAATTCTGATATGCTGCTTGACCGTCTTTCCCTTGGAAAAACTTGCCATTGAAACCAATATGACAGCTTTCATTATGGCAGCTATATTTCGGACATAGCCTAAAAGACTGGTCCCTTCACATATGACTTGATGGAGTATGCATGGCCAGTCAGATATGTCATTTTGTCTCTAAAATAGGGTGTTCTGGGAATTCTGCCCTGTCCAATATTTTATACTCTCATTGTTTAGTCCACTTCTAGACTCTTCCATACAATCTGTTTCGAATGACTAAGTGTAAGTTATGTAATAAAAATATTTAAGTGATGCATATAATAAAATTAAATATAAAGATTATTTTAGAACTATCTGTCACTACAGGTAGTAGCAGTGTTTTTTCTTCTAGACTTTCTATGCAACTGTTTTTAGATTGTCTAAGTTCCTAAATACAAATAACATATACTTAGGGCAAGTAATCAATATCACATTGCTGTAGCTGAGACCCCCGCCAAACCCACTAGTAAGTTTAAAGCAGCAGTGGCCACTTTGAAGGCCATGTAACTAATGAATTTAAAAGGCTTCTACCTGAAGTTTTGACCGCACAAAGCTTCATACAATGTTGTGTAGCACCAATGAGAGGTAGTTATACCTTTGTATGTGTTGTTAGTTGCAGCAGAACTGTGAAAATGATGGATTATTAATCTAGGATTGTAACTGGATTAGGGGAGTGTACTCAAAATGAGGTGTTCTTTGATCTCTGCATTCAAACTTCTCCCTGGACCCTCACTTCAGATGTAACATCTAGCCAGAAGTCTACTACTACTCTTACGCACAGAAGATAGGAGAGGCTGTGCTGAAGTTCAGTTATCTCAGTGATATAGATACAATCCTGGAATATAAATGCATTTCTAACAGTACTGCTGCTACTAACAACACACACAAGTGTCTGACTAAAAAGTTAAGAGGGGTTCTACCTAATACTGTCTGCAGAATTGCCTAGTCAAAACTGCAGGTTAATTTTCCTTTAATTAGGCTGTGCAGCAATAGCAAGGACAGTTGCTATATAAAGTACAGTGCTGTAATTGGTAAGGAATGCAAATGTATGCTCTGTTCTCTGTTCTCATATGGGTGCTAGGGGTTGGACCCTCACCTATCTAATACCAATGACCTATGCAAAGGAAAGGTCATCAATATGACAATCTCAGCCCTATTTAAAAAGGCTGTACAAGACTACAAAAACATGGCTGCTTAAAAAATAATAATAAAAAAACCCTCAAAATGCAGGATATTCAATCCTGGATTGTGTCAAGTATTTAAGCACAGTTACTGTAAATACCACAAAACCTCCTTTTGGAAGAAGGTAACCATGTATTTTTACTCTTTTAAAATGCTTGTAATTTGCAAGAGGTTTAACATAAGCCCACAAGAATTAGTAGTTTACGATAAGTGGATATTTTTACCTGAAGAAGAAGGTGATGATGGGTGTGGGCTATCTTCTTGTGCACTTCCTGCTTGTGAAAGGGCACCACCAGTTCCACTCTCTTCAGTGATATTAGATGACCCAGGAGTGGTAGACCGGCTCATGGATTGAGATTCTTGATCGCTTCCTGATCCACGACGTTCCTCGAGATTCATCTGAATTGCTTCTTCTTCTGACTTTCTATCTCTTTTATGAACTCGTGAGTGCACAACAACTTGATGATAGGTTCTAAAGACTCTACCACAGTCAGGACATTCAGTTGGCTTATCTTTTATGGACCCAGGCATGTTGTACTCAAGCCCTTGGTTTAGACCGTGTGATATGAAATCTCTGGTGCTTTCTAAAAGTTCAAGTTTAGACGGCACATCTCTCTGATTGCCCATTTTAGAGCCATGAACAAAATCAGATTGCATTTTCTGTTTAGAGCCATCTGGTCCTACAATCACATACTCTCTCTTTTCCTTGTCAAACAGAACTCCGGCATTTGCTAACGAATCTTCATGGTTACGCTGTATCTGCTGCTCTTTCGACAGGAAGTTGTGCTCCATAGCCATTCCTCTGGCCATTAGTTGCCATGCTTGGTAGCTGTTTACTGGATCCATCTCTGCAGCCTTAGCTGCAGCTTGAAGGCGTTCTATGCAGCTAGATTTCAAGGGAGGCACTAGGTTGAGAGAGCCAAGTAGAGAATGCTTATCACTTTCAGATATATTATGAGCTAAGCTAGCAATCGGTGACAACAACTTTCCCAAAACTTCCTTATCTTTCAAATCTCCTTTGTTGTACATGTGACCATGTTCACTCAAGCTTGTTTTTTCAGATGGCATGAAGCCACTCTGCAAACATGATATATATCTAGAGTAGAGATTTGCATGTGACTCTTGAGAAACACCTCGACTGGAGACAGGAACCTCAGCTTCACTGGGGGATTTGCTTTTTACAGACAATTTGTTAAGGTGAACTTTCATGTGGTTCTTCAAGAACCAAGGCTCCTTGAAACGCCTTCCACATATCTGACAACAGTGCTCAAAGGAATCCTTGTGTTTTCGCATGTGGCCTTTCAAGAACCAAGCTTGACTGAAGACCTGTCCACACACCTCACATCGAAACTCGTTGGTTGATTGTTCTCCATTTCCACTGGACCCTTGACCTTGAACAGACTCTGCAGTAATGTGAGCCTTCTCCACATGACTAATTAATTCTTCCTCTTGAGAAGCAGCAAAATCACAAAGAGTACACTTGTAAGGTTTGTGCAATATTCTGATATGTCTATCAAGTTCCTCTCTTTTCTTAAATTTTCCTTTACAAAAAGTGCACCTAAATCCAGTTGTAGGGGCTATTGCTTCATCTTGAACAACTGAAGGTTTGGGAGAGGGTGCCTTACTAGAAACATCAGATGTACTGTGATTAGGTTGCGCAGAGATATGACAGTTAGATAACGGAGATTGCTGAAGGTGCTGTTGTTGTGGTTTTACATCAAGTCGAGGTTGAAGAAGGCTGCTTTTCATCTGTTTATCTCTCAATATTGCTCTTTCCTCCAATTCATGCAACAGGCGGTTTTCTTCTCTAACTCTTCCACGACCTTTGCCAAGATTACCAAGTTTGTGAGTGCGTAGATGTATCTTCAGATTACCTTTCTGGGCTGCTCTATGGTCACAATATGGACACTTAAAGGGTTTTTCACCAGTGTGAGTACGCATATGAAGTGATAAAATGCTATTAAAACGGAAACGTTTGCCACAAAGAGGACATGGGTACTTTCTATTCTTCCTTGCATCATCCTCAATATCACTCATTTGGGACATGATCCCAAGATTTTGTCCATTTAGAAACTGCTGAAGGTCTACTCTTCCATTAAGACCACTATCAACCTCTCGATTCAATTGGTTGGCTAATAAAGCCATCTGACTGCTGATTGGTTGACTCGTCATTGACACATGACTTTTTTCATCAATAGGTGCTACAGATTTGTCCTCAGTTTTTTGACGGTTTTGCAATTCAGGAAAGGCGTGACTAAGCTGGGATGTAATCTGATGCAGTTTTTGACTCATTGAATATTGGCCATTAAGCAAAGAGTTATTGAGGTGAGTATCAACGTCAGGCACAGCCGAAGAAACTCCAAGGCACAAACTAGCTTCCTCCATCCCTACAATAAACAAAAAGCAAAACACAAGGGTTATTTGTCTACTTTAGTACATAGGGACAATGTTACTTGAGTAAATAGGGACAATTCAAATACTGATTGTTGAAAATTATAGGACCTAAAGACTAATGTAAAGTATTAGAAGTAAAAACAGTGGATCAAATTGCATGTAATGACAATAAACATATTTCCAAAAGTAACCATATATTTCAGTACAACTGACCCATAGCTAGGCAAATGTAGAAAATGAGCTTACCTGTAATACCATTTCCATGACACATCAAGTCCTACCCTATTTCATACTTTATGCCCAAAAAAACATCCAACCCTCTTTTCATAAGCCTTGCACCCTTGCGTCAAATGACAATCCCACAAAAATTAGGACTTAATGGGAAATATGAAGACTTGTTTGAAAAGTGGTGTAAGAGTTCTGTAAATTATATATTATATACCTTTACCCAACACTATGCTGAAAAGAAGCAATTCTAGGATCTGTCACTGGATGTTTTTGCAATGCCAAAATGTGTTAAAATTCCTAAATTAAGCCGTGAAAGCAATGCATTGTCCTTCAAAGGTTTGGCCACATTCAGCAGTTAATATACACACATCCAGCAGTTAATATACAAATGAAATATAAAACTTTCGCTGTTATTTGCAGAGCCCACAGACCGTCTCTGGCATACAATAAAACATGATAATGTTTTGAATAAAAATAAAAGGACAAGCTTTCCAACAATAAAAAGGATTTTGCCTTAGTCAACAAAAAGTGCAGTAATATCTCATTAAGCTGATTAGTATGCTGCTTAGGAACAGTACTAGGTGCTGTAACACATGATTATAATCGTAAAAATCCTTCAGTGTTTGCAAGTAAGCATTAACGAGGTATATTAAATTTTAAGGAGACTGACTAGCGGATCTGCAAAACCTTCAAGATTAGGATTTAACCCTCAAAATATTCATAAAATATTTTTTATGGGTACAACATATCAACATGAAGAAAAGTAAACTGTTATAAGACCTTGTCATTAACAAACCAATACTGTGTACAAAAGGACTGGAAGCAGGCAAAGAGTCAACTAAGACCTTAGTATGTAGTGACCACGCTGCTCCCAGGAAGAATTTTAAGACCTTACAAGTGTTTACGGATTACAGATCTTGGCTTAAAGAGGAAAACAAAGTTCTTATTTCTTTACATATCTATTAAAGCTGAAAACAAATCTACAATGAATGGAACACAGTGATCACTTTGCTGTTGTCCCATGACAGAGAAGGAAAAAGGAACTCTTTCTCAAAATGGTGGCCATTCCAGTTAGGCTCATTTTTTACTAAGCATCTCCAGAGGCACATTCTCTTTAAATGTTTTAAATGTTTTTCAGGGATCCTTTAAATGTTGACGAGAAGGAAGGGATGGTAATAAATAACAAAATATCCAATACGGTATTTGTCAAATTGACTACAGCCATGACCATTCCTCTTGTCCATTACCTATTTGGCAATTTACTAAACTAATGAGTCCTGTGCCAATGGACAACATCCTTGGTACGGTCAGGCAAAAAAAAGGCAGAAAGGTAAAACAATTGGATTGGCAAGAAAATTAATCAGTGACTAGAAGTTCTTTTGTTATCTTCTACCATTTCTATCTTATGACAATATTTTTAGGATTTCACCAAGGCCTTTTCAAGGATAGTTACAAAAGGTGATGTACACACAGAACAGTACATCAGGGGGTGTGGTGGTTAGAATGTAAATAGTTTCTATGATGCTCATATGATCTATCTGTGTAATTTTGCCGGCATAGCTGTTTAGCAAAGGTTGTAGTAAGAGTAATATACTCCTGTTTGCAGACACAGAGCCTCTCACTATGGAACCTTTTCAGGGTCATTAAACGGCAGTAAACATTATTTTAAAAATAAACCATGGATTTCACACTTACATTTTAGCCCAGAGCTCGCTTTGCTGAGCAAGAACATTTTTTTTTCCGATCTCGTACAATCAGCACTGTGACATTTGGGTATATAAACATATTACATCACTGATATGGCAGGCCTGGGTGTCAGTGCATTACTCTTTTATATAACAGATATGAAATGCTCAGGCAAAGAACTACAGGGATGAGCAGGTCTCTCAGTTCTTAATATTGAAATATTGAAAAAAAATAGCATTTGAATTTCACAGATTTTAGTACAGGATGAACAATAATATGATAATGAAATTATAATTAACAAAATAAATTTATGATGGGTCATTGCATATAGGTTTAAAACTGCTATTATATAGTGGGTAGGTAAACTATTCAGACCCCTTTAAATTTTTCAATCTTTGCTTCATTGTAGCCAATTGGGTAGATCACAAACGTTTGAGTTTTTTTGCTCATTAATGTACACTCTGCACCGCATCTTGACAAAAAAATAAATTAAATGTAGATATTTTTGCTAATTTATTAAATTTGAAATACTGAAATATCAAATGGCCATAAGTATTAAGACCCTTTCCTGTGACCCTCTTATTTAACACACATGCCATTCATTTTCCTTCTGATCCTCCTTAAGATAGTTCTACTCCTTCATTGTAGTCCAACTGTGTTTAATTAAACTGATTGGACCTGATTAGGAAAGGCATATGAAAGTGGCCTCCATAATCCTTAAATGGAAGAAATTTGGGACAACCACAACTCTTCTTTGACCTGGCCATCCAGCCAAACTAAGCAATTGTGGGAGAAAAGCCTTGTGAAAGATGAAGTAGGGAGATGGGTGAAAGTTCTACAAAGTCAACTATCACTGCAGTCCTTCACCAGTTGGGGCTTTATGGAAGAGTCTGCTGACAGAAGCCTCTCCTCAGTACAAGACATATGAAAGCTGCATACAGTTTGCAAAAAAACACATGAAGGACTCCCAGACTATGTGAAATTAAGATTCTCTGGTTTGACGAGATGAAGATTGAACTTTTTGGTGTTAGGAGGTATGTGTGAAGAAAACCAGGCACTGCCCATCACCTGCCCAATTCAATCCCAACAATAAAATATGGTGCTATGGGGGTGTATTCCAGCTGCAGGGACAGGACCACTGGTTGCAATGGAAGGAAAGATGAATGCGGCCAAGTACAGAGATATCCTAGATGAAAACCTCTTGCAGTGTGCTCTGGACCTCATACTGGTAAAAAGGTTAACCTTCCAACAAGACATTGACCCTAAGCACACAACATACACCATCCAACATGAGAGAACTGGAGAGGATATGCAATTAGGAATGGCAGAGGATCCACAAATCCAGGTGTGAAAAACTTGTTGTATAATTCCAAAGTAGACTCATGGCGGTACTAGCTCAAAAGGTGCTTCCACTCAACACTGATAAAAGGTTGTGAATACTTATGACCATGTGACATTTCAGATTTTCTAGTTTAATAAATAAGCAAAAATATCTACATTTCAGTTTTGTACATGAATGAGCAAAAAAATAAACTTTTTTGATTTTGCCAATTGGCTGCAATGAAATAAAGAGTGAAAAGCTTTCAAGGGAATCTCCCAGCTGGTTTATGTTAGAGAAACCTGAAAGGATCCCTTTAATAAATAATAAAATATATTACAGCCTTCAATTTCCTAGTTTTGGATCTGGATGATTAGCATGAGTATCTTGATTGAGGTTGCCTTTTAGAAGTACCATTGCATTTGTGGTGGCGTGGAAAGGAATTGAAAGAGTTAACTGTCAGCTCTAATTTCCGACAGTTGACAAAATGATCAGTTACCTATAAATAAATCTAATTAAGACAAATCAAACACACAAATTATATGTTGAAGTACTTTAGCTGATCAAGCAAGTTACAAGATGAGGAGCAGAAAAAATCTTTTCTAAATGATTACGAGTCTGGAAACAAAAATCTATAAAAGGGACAGTAACACTTAAAACAAAGTTCATAGCATCTTGCATGAGAATCCTGTAGTAGTAAATCTAAAGCAGCACAGACTCATACATGTTACATTGATCAAAGATCTAGTTTACTGTATTATATAGTCTATACACAGAAATAACTTGTAGTAAGAAATCATTATAACAAGTATTGCTAGACAATTGTTGTTCAGAGAACTTATTAAACTTTAGAGATTTAGACCTTTTTTTATGGGATAGAAAGCCAGACCACTTATTATAAGGATTTTGTAAGAAGTCAGGCATTTGTTATACTACATCCTGAATGCATGAGCTTATAAAAGTAAAGTGCTGTACCTGCCAACATCTTACAAGAACACCGTAATAGGTCAGTCATTTGGAGAACACAAAAGAGCCATTGGAGAAGGTTCTCTTGAACCACAGAATGTGCATTTAAAGGGAACCTGTCATTAGGGGACTACAGGTGAATTCAACCTCAGATGAACAATAACACATACAAAATTCACTTAATCTATCTTTTAAACAAAAATACAGCCAAAATAGAAAATAAGTACCATTCAAGAACCAACGGCTTGTACAACAGTTTAGTGGTAATAATCTGAAGACCTTTATATGTATGACTTTACAAGTCACATTATTCTGGAGTATTACTGGCACACTCCTCTTTAGAACGTCACTTCATGCAATTGACATATATGTTAAAGTCTCTTTAAGTCTTATTACAGCATTAATTTTGGGTTGTCTGGGGCATTCTGGCGGAGCCAATGCCAGAAACAGTGGGTGTCAGCTGTATACCACAGCTGACACCACACTGTAGCACCCACGAATGGAGCTGTCTCCGATCATGGGTGTTAACCCCTTACATGCCACGGTCATCTAAGGGCCTTTTCCCTACGGATCCCCCCCCCCCCCCTGTGCCACTTACTGGGGGATCCAATCTTCTTCAGGGAAGCCCTGAGGTCTGCTAAGTTCCCCAAGGCTGCCTGATGCCTTTAGCAGTCAGACCCAGAAGAGGCCGGCGTCTGCATGATCAGACAGTTTACACTCCACAGCAATACGTAAGCAGTGGTGCAGTGCCTTCAACTTGAACCAGCGATCAGAGCATCGGTGGTTCAAATCCAAATTTGCATAAAGTAAAAAAAAATAAGGTCAAAACATTGTTTACATAAATAAAACATAAGCCCCTGAAATTACACATTCCCACACAAACACCTAATAAACAATCTGTATAATAAAACAGAATTGTTATTGGGCCTGCAGAGTGAATGCCTTTAAACAATCCAGAAAAAAACTTTCATAAAAAGATAATTATTTATTAAAACCGTTAAAAAATGCTCTAAAAAGAGATAAAAAATGTTACACTTTCAAAAGTTATGACTCTGAAAAGATGGTGATGCTTATGGGTTTTTTTCTATTATTTACCACCCCACATGGGGTATCAGCTTACTCAGGAGAACTTCTTAAAAGTGTTTTTGGATATTTTAAGGTGTAGTTTTTTTTAATGGGAACTTTATGGGTTTTTTTCGATTATTTAGGTCTTTGAAAGTCAATTGAAAGATGAGCAGCTGCCTCTAAATAATGGTTTTTGCCATTTTACAAAAAATATAAAAAATGGCACCCAAATTCTAAGCTTCATAAGATTCTAGAAAAAGAAATGGATGCATAAAAAACCATGCCAACATAAAGTAAACATTTGAGAAATGTAAATTATGAATTAATTTGGGCTTTATGACCATCTGTTTCAAAAGTAGATAATTTAGAGCTTTGAAATTGGAGAATCTTTCAAAATTTTTGCCAAATTTCATCTTTTTTTTCATAACTTTTTTTATAATATTTCACAAAAAAATATCATGCAACTAATTTGAAGTACAATGGGGCACATTAACTTACCCGGTCCCTGCGCGATCCGCAGTCCGGAATGTCCGACGAAGATGAACTCACATAGATTGGGGGCCCGATACCCTGCATGTGTCGCTTCCCCGCTCAGGTTCGCCGGAGTTCAGTGTCTTCTTTCTGGTGCATGTAAGTGCTTGGCTTGCAACATAATTTCAAAGTTATATCCCGGACTTAGTCCAAAACAGTTGTTTTACACCCCCCTAATTTGTGTTGCTTGAAAGCTGCGCCAAAATCCTCTGCTAAATGTGGTGCAGATCGGAAATCGTCAGACTATCCAACAAAAGTGCGGCCGCAGGACCCTTAGTTAATGAGCCCCAATGAGAAAACAATCTCAAAATCCTCTGGATATGTTAAAGAATTCCAAAGTTATAGTACACAGGGCGGATTTGAAAAATGGGGCTGTCCCCTTGAGGTCAAAAGTCCTGAAGGGGTTAAACTAGATAATTTACTTTTTTAGTACACCTGCAATCTAATACCCTCTTAATTTCTATTGAAGAAGTGAGGGTGAACTCAATCTTTCATACAGCATTTTGGCTTTATGTATTTTAAATAAATAATACAATTATAATATATAAAGTGGTCAGAAATACTACAACTCAATACTCATTTATAATGCTTTGATGCTTCGAGCTTTGAACTAAGTAATGTTCAAATTGTTGAGGCCAGTCATTCTCAGATCCAAGAACTGGAAAGATAATGGACAAATAAAAGTACCACCGAAACTCATTTATAAGGATAATAGGTCTGCGATTTGTACATGTAAACCTCCTGGATTTGCCAAATGTTGATTGAAAATTCTCATGATAGCGAATTCAATGCTAAGATCAATTTATTGAATGTCTGCTATGCTGGAACAAGAAGACCCTTAACTGATATAAAAAAATATTAAAAACTGTCTAAACATCTGAGTCACCATGTCGATAATATTGTATCCATGCCTCTTCTTTTGCTAAGCATTTTGACTCTTTTTTTGTTTCCTCGAACATGAAATGTAATGTTAAATGCTCGTATTTCCCGCAGATCAAAGCCTGATTTATTCGTAAATATTCATAAATGATAACCCAGCGAGACTTCCTTCACCAGGCACCTGTCACATGCAGGAGCTCGGCTACAAATCTCCAAATGAGCGCACAAAATCAATATAAAAATCCAAGCACATAATCAGATATTCTGTTGTGTGGAAATTGGAAGAGATCCAGGATTTGGCTCGACAATGCAGAGGGGGATGCAGGATTTCTCATGGCGTCCATCATCTTTCCTCGTGCTGCCGGTCAGGTCAGCGGATCAAACCTGTTGCCTTTTAATGACACTGACTTCTGGAAAAGAAGCTAAACTGTCCCATACGTTCTATTTGACCTAAACAGAAAAAAAAACATCTGCTGGTTGACTCATGAGCTGTTTTTGGCGACGATTAACTGAAACAGAGTCTGTTGTGGATCGGTTCTATCCCAGCAGTAGGTGTCACAGGAATAAATAGATGGATTTCATGGGACGCAGACATCATTTGCCAAGCAAAATGCGTCAACACAAACATTTACAAAAATCACACTTTACTCCTTCAGAGCTGGAAAGCTTTGTATCCGGATCTCAGCACGGCTGCCCCGCAGGACTGGAAAACAGCATTTGTTTCTTCTTAGCAAATATCAGCTATTTTTATAAATCACAGAAAAATTACTTGTTGGCATCAGCTTTAATGACAATTTAAAAAAAAAAAAAAGTTAATCAACTTTTTAATGACATCTCACTAATCATGTTTTAAACAAAATTAAAATGACTTTTAGGATTGGGGAATCAGAGACAGCAAATATAATAATGACCCGTAAAAGTATATACATTATTTAAAAATTGTCACTTAGAATGAGATAAAGTGAATAAATATGAATATGTGAAAACAGCATTAAATATATGGGGCAAACTTTTTTTGGATAAGGGGAATAAATAATTGTTTCTTCATTTTTTAAGAAGTGGATTTCTTGGACAGAGAAAAATTGAGAAAAATAGTTAAGGCAAATATCTAGTCAACAGTCGGTCCCAACTTCAAGTTTCAGACTTCTAGATAGTAAAGATTTGGCATATTGTACAGTAAGCAGGTACTTTAGAATATCAAACTCTACAGGCCTACAATACTACAACAACCTTAATCTCTAGCTACTCAATGACATGTTCAAAATACCAATATTTTATGTTTTCACTTTCCTGAACTGAGTACAAATCACTTGTGTGTTTTTATAAAAGTGGACGGTTACCATTGCATTGATTCATTATGACGCAAACATACCTAGAGAATGCTGTAGCTACACTGATGCAGGATCATATTTTGGTTCATCCCTGGGCTGAGAGGTTTTGCTGATAAAACAATTATAAAATTATGAAAATGAATCTGTCTTGCTTCTATGGCTGCTTCAGCACTTTTCCTAGCACATTAGTTATTGACTGCCCGAGAGGATGATGTAATCCCTGGGTTTATTAAAAGCTTCAAGTAATTAAAAGCCTCACCCAACTTTTCCAAGGCCCTGCATGTTATATATATATATATATATATATATATATATATATTTTTTTTTTTTTTTACAAAAACCACTCAACTCAAGGATTAACCAGAATTAATGATCTTCCCCTTCTAAATCATAGGACAGTCAATTAGTTTCCTTTTACCAATAGCAACCAAAGGTTCATTTTGGTAAACATAATTTGCTTTGCTCATCACAACTAATTAAATGATTGGTTGTTAGAGGTCATGGAAAATTTTCTCTATGCTGCATTTTAAAACACAAATTTCTTTGCAAGTTCCTGAGTAGCCTTGACCCATGCAACAGATCTATGTTCTACCAGTAGACGTGACATATCACTGATTACTTGCAATCATTTTTTAAATGTAATTGTTTTCACTAAGGTAAAAAAAATCATAAGTTGGGATGGGAAAAAAAATTAAAAAAGTAAAGTCTATGCGAGGATACCAAAGAGGGGGATTACAATGGAACTTAATGAGCTTAGACTCAAGGCAGCTCAAAGAATTATACTTTCAGTGCAACTTTATTTTGACAAAATGCCTGTTTGTGTTATAGAGTAAAAGGGGTATTATAAAAGGCTCATTTGAAAAGGTCAGGTTGAATTTTAAATCTGTAAAAGGGCTTTGGAAGAATTTTACCTTCAGCGTTTTTTAAACTCGCTCCTTGTATGTCTGAAAGAAAGACACATTCTGAGATTCTAAAAGTGTTCTTGCATACATTCTAGATCTGGGGGCAACCCTAGGCACATAACAGGGAATGTTTCCCTTGTACCTTACTTACTAAAAATGTACATGTATTTGTAACACTGAGTGGCAGTTCTCCATATTCTTGATATAACTTTCAGAAAGCATTTTATAGTAAATATTGAAATCAATGGTGCTTTTTGTGTTACAGAAATTCTAAACTATCACTCAAGAGTTTAAAGAGTAAACGTTATTCAAAAAAACTTTTGATATGTTGTAGGGCAGGCAATTTTAAGCCCTTTTGCAATTGGATTGGTTAACTGAATCATGTTCCTTTCACTGCTATTCAGCAGACTTCCCCCTGTTATCAGTGACTCCTCAAATGACCATTGCTAGGCACTTCCTGTTCACACTGGGCTGAACATAGAGTGTGAATTTAAGACACACACCCTCTCTCCTCTCCCTGCACTCTCAGCTGATTCTCCTCATGGCTGCCAGGAGCTCTAGCTAATGTGATAATAACAAACCTACATTATTATCTCTCACCTCGGCTTTCCCTACAACACTATATAAACAAATTCACAGTCTGACCCCCCCCCCCCCCACTTGCAAATGGCAGAAAGGAGAGAGAGCAGAGATAATGTGCACTAAAGGTATTTGCTTAAAAACAAGTATTGCACATTCCAACGAGAGGAATAACAGAAGGCAAGGGATACATACACAGTTATAAACGGACCAAGGGTGGACACCACCCAACACGTGTTTCTTCTTGCTTCGTCTGGGTTATGTGTGTATCTAGACCTGTGCATGTGTCCATTGTCCTCTGTTATCCCCCTGGGTAATGTGCAGTACTTGTTTGTAAGCTAATACTTTGACTAGTTCTGAGGACTATTCCTTCCATGCCTCTACACAGGCCTACTGTGATCTATTTATTATGTATATTTAGTTGTTTTGACCATTGGTGGACTTTTTCTGTGTATGCCGTCTTTTTAAAATGGATTTGTTTTAATTGATCTAATAAAGTGTTATTTTATACTTTCTACATGTTTTTGTTTCCTTTTTTGTTACTTGATTTTGGGAACAATCTATTTAATTTAGTGGGGTTACATTGTGTCCGGGCCCCTATTACTTGTATCGGTGTTCACTCTATATTTCATTCTCTAGTTGCAAAAGTTATAATACTGAAACTTTTCTTGTCATTGAATAAACCTTCACAATTTCACTTATGTATATTATTCTTTCTCTTAGCCACAAGCTCCACTGTGTGCCTGTGTGGGTGTGTCTGAAACGCAAGCAATGGTCTCATTGGTCAGCAGCATGTGCTTGTAATGATGTCACAGGAGGCAAGTCCCACCCCTCCATCTTGCTGATTTAGTACATAAAAAGTACTAAATGGAGACTGAGAGGCAAAATACTTTTTGCTGAAAATGATGGTTACCCTTTATAGGATATCTATCATTTTAAAAAAGTAAAATATATTGACAAATACTTATCTACGCTCCTCTTCATCATGATCCCGGCAATTTTCTTCTCTAAGCTTGCCACCTCGGAATCACCTAAAAAAAGTCTGACTCTCCGGAGTGCTAATTATGCAAAAGCTTGATAGATGCCTCCCTCTCCAATGTTAGAGTGGGCGGTGACGTTACGAAGGGGGCATGCATAATTAGCAGCCTGGAGCTCTGGATATCTTGTCCCTGCGCTCCGTGCTGCTTTTAATAACTCAATTTTCTAGGTGAGCCTGGCGTGTAAAGCTTAGAGAAGACATGCGCCGGGATCAAGATGTAGAAGAGCGGAGGTAAGTAATTTTTTTTACTTTTTAAAGTAAATATGACATTTACACATCTAAATGACGAATCTTAAAATTGGTTATCCTCCATACATCCCAATATTGAAATATTCATTTATCAAAGCAGTTGAGCTTGTGAATAAGCTGGGCTCAAAGTTTTGTTTCCACCTTTCAATGTAATTATAAATAAAGAGGATTCATGAACTATATTTAGCTGCAAAATATCACACTGTGTAAGAATTCAATGTTACATGTGTTTTTGTGTCATTTCCCCTTCCCCCTGAAATCAAGTGGAGGAATTAAACAAATGGCAGAATGAAGTGATTTGCTGCAACCAATGTTCAGGATGTCTCGGTTATGAAGTAACTGTAACTGGAATCTTACATTGCTGAGTTACACCCAAGGTGTAGTTTTAATGGAAGCTGAGGATGGCTGCCATACAGTAGCATCCATCTCCCATAGGCTATTTTGGCTTTTGTTAAACAGATACCTTTGCATACAACAGACAGCAGAATGCATTTGCTAAATTCATTACGCTGTTTTTTACAGTTTTCCGCTGTGTGTCCATGTATACTGACCGGACGGAGGCCAAAAGGATTCCTAGTGTTAGTTGATGTTACTATAGGATTGTATTTCATATACATGGATATGTTTGGTTTTCTAGAACAGGAACCACTCTTAAAAGGCATCTCTCTGTTCTGGCTTAAAGAGGCAATGTCAAGTGACATTCATATAAGATAATCTTTGAAAATAATGCTCCTCCATATGTGTAATGACTTGGGTAATGTTTTTATACTCTCTTTGGATCCTAAGTACATTTCAAAACAGAAGGAATTTGGAAGAAGACTAAAACCTAACCTTGCATTTCTTCAACTCCGGATGCCTCCAATTAAGACTCTATCTAGGTTTGTCACTATTGAAAATATCCATATCTGATTTACACCCTTATTGTTTTCCATCTGGATTACTGTAATTGTCCCAAGTGTGATCTACCAATAAACAATGTCCCCTCTCCAATCTTAACCTTCTCTGATCAACTAATTTAGAATGATACTTGTCCATAAAGTGTCAAAAAGGTCCATCTTATAGTACAGTGATGGCAAACCTTTTAGAGCCTGAGTGCCCAAACTTCAACCAAAAGCCACTTATTTATTGCAAAGTGCCAGCACAGTAATTTATTTCTCCTTGTTCTTTGACAACTTTCAATCGTTCAGACTCCTAAAGAGACCAACGCAGTTGAAAGTAGTAGGGCAAATTCGCCTATCATTGTAGAAAGATTCTGTAGGAAGATTCTTTGAGTCCTTTCTGGTGAACTTCATGCTGGGGTGATGGCCTGGGTGCCCACAGAGAGGGCTCAGAGTGCCGTCTCTGGCACCAGTGCCATAGGTTCGCCACCACTGTTATAGTATGTCTGTAACAAAGATGTGTCTTTATTAATACATGGAATGAGGAAAAAGACACATTATATTGTTGTGTTTAGCATTACCACTAACCCAGTAGGATATCAGGTCCATCGGTGAATCCCTGGGTAATTTAAATGACCAGTTTAAGCCTGTTAATGATTGTGAAGCCAATGCACAACGTATATTCTTGTAGAGGATTATGTAAATTTGCCTTAATTACCTCATTAATATGCAGCCGTTGATATTTCTTAGAAGGGGTGTTTATATTAATGGAAATGTATAGGAAATTGACACAGGTTGACATGGGAAGATGGGATTCTGCTTTATAAGTTAAGTCATTCAGGGACTTTGTCCCTTCAATGCCAAGTCTGACCAGTTAACTGATGATCTGGGAATAATTTAGAGTTTTATTTGTTTATTAATTTTAAAACAAAAAAAAAACATTAAATTTTTTTTTTTTCATTATTTCTTATTCTTTCTCCCTTATGTCCATTTTATGTTTTCAATGTTAAAACATAGTGGGCTACTGAGAAATACTTTTTAAAAATATTGTTTAATTATTTGCCTTTCTAATCATTGTTACAGCTCTAAGCAAGTACAAATATTACACAATTGCTACTTGTTTACAATAAGCTAATAAGTTCTAATGTGTGGAAACCCCATAGTCTGAGCAGTAAGTGTTCAGTTGCCCTACAACACCACCACAGTTGAAATGAAACATTATGAAACCTGCATTGGAAATGTCCTACAGAGCAAGATGATGCCTTATGTAGCTACTCTCTCCACTCTTGTCACATGATGAGAATTCCAAAGTTTAGTACAGGCCCATGAAAATCACAAACCACTTTCTCATCTTCAGCTCAGGTATACCACCAGTCTCTTGCATTCACGAGAGATAATATGATAAGTAAGCAGAATTATATGAGTAGGTAGAGCAGTAGATCCCTGTAGAATGTATTCACTAGTTTATATTTACTGCAGAGGGGGCATGCGTGCATAATACATGGAAACAAAAGCTTAGTAAAAGTAACAAAATTTGACTCATCTCTACTATATTTAGTAAGTGTCAGACTTGGACAAAACAGTCTAAGACTGCATTCACACTGACGTATGCCCACAAGGTTACGTCCAGAAGGGCAAACATCAGCCGCGAAGGAGAAGAGGAGGGGTCACCCCTCCCCTCTCCACTGCAATGCATTAGGTACGGACCGTAAAACAGGGAAACGTGACATGTCCTATCTTTTTCCCATGTATAGAGCGGTACTGTCCTTAAATGGAAACATCATCAGGGACCTTCCTGCTGAGTGACATATGCACTCATTGGAGGCCAGGGATGAATGCAATGCTTTTCATCCATATCCCATTGCAAACAATGGCCTCCGCTGAGCGTATATGTTGCTCAGTAGGAGGAAGCAGGAAAAAGAATACCTCCAGCTGTCAGTATATGTCTCTGGATACAGTCGGCATATATGTCAGGAGCTTTTCTTGAGGTGTAAGCTGGGCGTATCACATATACGCAAAATGTATGTAAAAGCTCCAAATCTATCGCAGTGGCCTAGTTTGTGTCTGAAATATGCAACAACTACTTTTAAGTTATACCCCTTTCCCAATAGACTTAGTAGACAAAGTGAAAACATGTGTCTGAGACACAAAATTATGTGGTTCATAGAATTTGTGTACCAAAATGGAAGCTAGACCTCGCTTCCTGGAAGATTCAGCTTAGTAAATCTGCCCAATGTATGAGCCTATAGTGCACTTCACACAGTCTTTGGTGTTTTCTTAGAGCAATGTCACTTTACAGAAAGGCCTAAAAAGCACGTTGGCCTTCAAAAAGCAGGAAATTCTGCAAATAGATGAAATTATGCAGACAGATTCTGTACTGTATGTCTTACATTGCTACAAATGATGAGCCGACTTCTCAATTATCTTTTCCTCTGTTTTTTTCCCCTTCAGTTTGAGACTTTCAAAAGTCTGATTATCCGGCACTTACCGTGTCCCTTAGGCTCAAGATTAAAAATTGTTCCTATACAAAGCCTTGTCCAGATGTAATTAATTGCCTGCCTCACCTGCTAATTAAATGCTCAGATATGTTCTGTAATGGATAAAGGTGAACTACTGGTCAATGATTTGGAAACCCAATTACTGTTACTAATGGTAATGAATTTACCGGCCCAAAAGCACAAGTGTTTCAGGAGCACGTTCCCATTGTAATATTAATAGTACCTAGCAGGTGATGTAAACTTGTTTTGTCAGAAAAAGTATTAGTCCTTTTTTAGATGTCCCCCATCTTTCTTTAGGTGATACAAAAATCTAAAGACTTCTGCAATCAAATCTGAATCATTTAAGTGGTACTTGTTATATATGGGACATTTCATTACTATTAAAAGTGTCATTAGTTCCAAGGCACTGTGTATAGTGTACCCTATGTCACAGGTACTACAAACATGATCTAAATGAGCAATGAAGTGGAAGAAGAATAAAGGGAACCTCTCACCAGATTTTATCCCACTAAACTAGAAGTCCCTTCAGGTACAGTGTGAAGCGTCCATTCTAGAATTCCCTTTTTATGTGAAATATATCTCAAAGTCAAGCAAATATGACTCTCCTCAGCTAAGTTTCCAGGAAGAAACTGGATCTTTATCTACAGGCTGCATTTCCAACTATGTCTATCACCATTTGTATCTCTGGCTGTGGTTTCTGAAGAAACACTCCCCCTGCAACCACTAAATTTGACGGATCTCATGTGAAAATGAGTTGAGAAGAGTCATATTTGCCTGAGTTTGCAGGGGATTAAATATAGGTGAATGGGTAAGATTTCACGTAAAAGAGAGAATTCTAGAAAGGACATTTCATACATTAAAGGAGGGGGGCTGGTAGTTTGAAGGTTTTGTCCGAGACTTTAAAAAAAAAAACCTTGGTGGCCACGTTTCATTCAGCTTCCGGCCCACATAGGAATGGAATAGAAATAAGGATGGAATAGAAATAAGGACGGGTGGGCGTGGCCATCTTAGCGGGTCACAAATTGGACTCAGTGCGGCTTCCATGCCCCTGTTTGTTTACATGGGACACGGACCAGTAAGATGCGGGACGCCAGGAGGGCGCCGGGAGGTAAATACATTTTATTAAGTAGTCCCCTCCCGCCCACCAAGGTTTTTTACAGTCTCAGACAGCCCCTTTAATGGGTTAAAACCTGGTGACAGCTTCTCTTTAACATTGCAGAGATGTTTTTTTAACATTTCTTTAAATGTTTGGAAGGTCTAATCATTAAGGCTATAGGAGACTTCCAGGAGAAATTCTTGTTATGATTTTGAGGATGAGAGATTGCATGTGGAGAGGTATCTGCAGCTCAGGTAAGAGATGCAAGGAGAGGATAGGTTAGGGGAAGTTGGTGTATACCTGTATCAGAATTCACTGAACATTGTTTACAAGTATTAAAAGGTGTTACAGAAAATAGGGCGTCTTCTGTGCCAGTAAGATTACATATGGTAGACATTTTGGTAGAAGATCTTTTAAGATTCTTATGAAGTTGTCCATGCTCATGAATTGATAAGAATTTGAAGAGCAGACAGCAGACATGGCAGGATGCTGAATATGAAACATAGGTGGGTAAAACTAAGGACAAGTGTGTGTTCCTCTATTTAAGTGGCAGTACAGGACAAATGTGAGAGGCCTCAGGTGGAAGTTAGTTTCAGATGAATTATATTTATCTATCTATCTATCTATCTATCTATCTATCTATCTATCTATCTGGCTATCTATCTATCTCCTCTCTATAATGTATCTAACATCTATCTATCTAGAAAAAAATAGCACTCCAGTCGTGTATCAGGTGAAATATGAACTTTATTCACAGCTGTAACGTTTCGGCTGAGTAGCATATTTCATGCTTGAAGTGTTGCAGCTTATTTCACCTGATACCTGGACTAAAGTGCTTCAATTTTTTTTCTACATATACAGTATTTCTGGAGGGTTTTTCTTGCCGAGCCCTAAGTTAGTGTGCATCCACATGGTTTTAAACCCTAAGTGTGCTGCTTGAAGATTTATCTGTACATGCTTTTGTTGGCTTGTGCAATATATTTACATTATATCTATATTCTACTAGCCCTTGAAGTTTGCTCTCACGGGAAATAATGTTCAAACTGTTTTTTCACCCGGCCACTCAAAACTACCATGTATCCCAGGAATGTGGAAACATTCTAGCTTCACAAAGTAGATCCAGACTTAAGTATCCACTCTAATAACAATAGCTTGCTAAGTTAAAAATACATTTAATTTCCAACATGTCGGTAATTCCACCAATGAGAAGGAGTCTGTTATAAATAAGGATATTTGTGAGACTCCCATATATGATATGGAGCTGATGTATCTGAGCTATTATATGAGACAGCTGTATCTGAGTGCCTATTACATAATTTGGGATGCAGTGTTCACCCATGATAAATTCAACATTGCTTTATCTGCAGTTGGACATATTGGGGAATATTTACCATACACATGTGAAAATTTGACGGCTGCAGCGAGAGTGCAGGCAGGGGGAAAGTAATGCTCCGTCCGACTGTGCCGCCTGTTCGGCCACCCAGGCTCTCCCTTCACGCCCCAATGGCGTGAAGGTGGCGGATTGGGGTAAATAATTGCAAGTGCTAGCAATAAGCTAGCATTTATAATTATTTCACTGAAGTGGTGCAGAGGCCACGATAAATATACCTATTGAATCCCTCATTATTTAATGGTTTAGTATAGTCATCTTTAGAAATCCAGGAGTAAGAAATGTTACAGATAAAAGTCATATTTAGCTACACAAATATAATTGCAGGACCCCTTAGGGCACTAGTTTAATGGCTTAGCTTATACCCAAAGGCAGTCAACCCCATGGTCGTGGAGTCACTGGGCAGCTGGTTGGATATCATACATTGCTAGCTGCCACCTTTTTATTATTGTAACAATTCCAAATGTTAATATTTGGTATCCTGTAACAGAAGACAAACAAGACTTGTTAATTATTTGTGCTTCGCCGGTAACCTAGGATAAACTTCTGAAGCGTGGCCTACTGACGATAGCAATCAATATGACTAAAGAACCTTGTGACAAGGGTTCTAGAGAGCCGACATAATATGAAGTAAACAATAATTGTGAGCGATATCCTACCACTAGGTTCTAATATGCGCTTTAAAATAATTTCAGCTTTCATTTTGTGATATCTAGTAATTACAAAGACATATTTAGTAGGAAAGAAAATGTAATTATAATAATTGGAATTAATTTGTAGTGTTGTGTAATAGCTGCCTACTACTAAACATTCCTCTGGTGCTACTGATAATAGACCACGGGAAATCAGACATTCCAGGGTATACAAACCTTAATAGCCGTATGTAGAAAGCTTCTAATGGGATGATATGATGACCACATTAAGAATGTGTATAAGCAGCTATTCAGTATTATCTAGAAAGCAGATGATAGGCAAGAGGCAAAAAATGTAAGAAAATCTTAGGTTCCGTAAAAACCGCCCATAGATGTTTCATCTCCCCGATCCCCAGAACAAGGCACTGAAAGTGCAGATGAATGGGGCACTATTCAATACCATTAGGCTGCAGAATATTAAGTGAATGGAGCAGCAATCATAGATGCGCACCCTCTTTCCACTCACGCGGGGAGTTTTGGGTCATCCATTATACAGGTCCCTGTATATCAAGACTCCCAGCAATTTTTAACTTTTTATAAAGACATATAAAGCAAATGGATAAACCCATTAAGAAGGTTTTTCAGCTGGCTTAGTGTCCCAATTGTACCCAGCATTGTGCCATCTAGTGTGGCACCTTAAAGGAAATTAACCACATGGATTTAGTGGTTTTAACCCAAGCATATTTATAAGCTGGCATGTGCCCCTTGAAACAAGATCAAATCTCCATTTAACTGATAATGGCAAATTTTTAGTAAATATGAGACTTTTTAAAATGTGCAAATGAGCCTCAGGGGCTCCTGTGTACTTTACAGAAGAGAAAGCGCTGAAAGAAGGCATGAATTATTAGAAGCCAATGGAGCCAGAAGGGCTTCAGTCATGTACACAGGAGCCCTGAGGCTCATTTGCATATTTTTAAAAGTTATTTACAGCTAAAGTCTACTGCTAGAAGTAATTTACAGCTAGCCAATAAATCCATGTGGTTGATTTCCTTTAAAGAGAACCTGCCACGAGGTACTCTACCACAAATAACAAATAGTACCTTCTAGATGTTTTTATATTTGTTCCATTGATGCCTCTATCCATGAGATTAGAGTCAGCATTCTTCTAAAAAATACTTTTATTGATGTCCTTTATTCCAGTCATGGAGTCAGGGAGCTGCAGTATGCAGTCAGTATACCTCACCATCTCACTGACACTCACTGACACTGCTAACCCAACCCCTCATGAATGAGAGAGACTCTCTGAAGTCAATTCCTAAAGGCAGCTTGAGGTTTATTTTCCTTTTTATAGCCAGGTCTCTCATAGATCCCAAATTTCAGAGGGAGTGGTTTATGATGTAGCATTGCTGAATCACAGCCCCTGTCTGTGTGTGTCTCTCAATCTCATGTTCCAGCAAGGGATTGTGTTCAACTTCCTACTGACCCAGAAGGTAAAAGTAAAGGGAGATGTCAATCAGGAACAGGGAAGCAGGGCCATGCAGTGAACACTGCATATACCGGACCCCAATAATCACATCAGGAGAGTTGTATATACCTTTGCATATTTCTTTTTTTAATATTGAAGGGCAATAGTATTTAATGATAGATTTTGATGAAGTATTTATTCTAGATGGGTTAGTTTGCATAGCATGTTCTCTTTAATAATCCATTAATAGACTAGAAATAGTCAGTCACTAAAGACAGCCATTTAGCCCGAAAGACACTGAATTGTGATCAATACAAGATATTGGGGCTCATTTTCTAAGGGTCCGAACGCTGCACTTTCGTCGGGTTTCCCGATTATTTCCGATTTGCGCCAAATTGCCCCGGGATTTTGGCGCACGCGAACGGATTGTGGCATATCGGCGCTGGCTTTCACGCAACAGAAATCTGGGGGCGTGACCGTCGGACACAAAAAAAGAAGATCAGCACTTACGTGCACCAGGAAGAAGAAGGTGTACTCCGGTGGACTTCGGCGCAGCAGCGACACCTGGTGGATATCGGGCGTATGACCCTAGTGAATCCCGGCAGACCCGAATCAGCGTCGGACAACGCGAGGCTGGATTGCGACTGCACCGGGTAAGTAAATGTGCCCCATTGTACTTAAAACTAGAAGAGATAAAAGTAAAAATGTGTGCCATGTGCAGGGCCTACGGGGTTGGTTGAAACATAACTAAACTTTTAACAAAATTGCAGAAATTAATAGCACAGTTGAAAACAGTAAACTTTGTGATATATTTAATTATTTCCCCATACCTGTTTGCGTTATTTATTTGGCTCCCTCTCCCCACACACCACTGACAGCTGAGAGATAAGGGATCCCATAATGTTTCTAAAGACTCCTCACAAAAAGTTCATAAATAGTCTAATCTCCTTAGATAGCAGAATCATTAAAGCGTAAAACTGTAAAGCTATAATGATTTTACCAAATTTTAATTTGTGATTCCCCCTTTGAAAACAAACACAACGATACCTACTTTGTGCTTCTCGTCCTTTTTCTTCCAAAGTTCTGGCCTATTTCTGTTCTAAAAATTTGACAAATATCCAATGCACACTGCACAGTGCATATATAAGATGTATATGGTGACAGCCTGGCAGCTTCCATCACATGCAGGAGCAGGGAACATGTAATAAGTGGTAAAAATCATAAGTAAACCAGTTGCATGCAGTCTATAGCCTGTGCTGTGTGAGCAGTAAGGGTTAATAGCTTATCTGGAGAGAGCTGATACTGCCGATGTCAAGGTGGGGGAAGTGAGCAGCATAAGGACATGAGACAGACAGATAAACTTCTTTGGAATCACAGACTGGGATGGAAGGACTGATAGGGGGCAGGGAGATCTTGTACCTCACTATTCTGTGCAGGAGACATCTGCATACACATCCAGCTCTGCTGCATTCACTAAAACATGGAAACCCACAGAAACAAAGGGTAAACAAACTATGGATTCATAAGGCTTATAAGCACATGTAGAGGAGGCATCCATTACAGCAATGAGGTAATGTGAGGGCTATAGCAAGGAAACTACTGCATATAGGTAATAAAGATAATAGGCATATATGTTTTAAGTCCCAAGAGCTACTGATATGTGAAAAATAAAAAACCTTTACAGTTACTCTTTAAGTGAAATATTCACTTTAGCATTCTTTCCTTATCTCTGTGATGTCGACCTCAGATATACTGATCATCATAGGAAAAAAAAGGAGCACACAGAAGCTGTTTTACTTAATGAAGTGTATTACAAAGTTTCAAAGTTTTAGCAATGATTTGAAGGACATAAAATAGATAAGCTATGCCCTGCCCCCTCAGACCCTACCCTATGCTATTCGAAATTCTATACGTTTTTTTGCTTAAGTGTTTCTTTAAGATTAAAAATGCTTTCGCTTGTCACTTAGGGGCTTCCTTTAATATATGGATAGCGAGATCAAATGTTGAATGAGCATCCGCCACAGACACCATATGCTGTATAGGAAAAATAATTACGTACCATGTAGCTTGGCCTGAAAAATGCCTTTAGCAGAGCCAATACAATTTGCAGGTTACACAGTGAATGTCTGTACACACACAATGATCGGAGCTATGCCACAATGCAGGATAAAGCTAACAAACTGTATTACGCAGCCCCCTAAAGCCTCCCTATATCACAGTAAAGGCCACAAGCTCTCCAATTAATAACCTATATTTTAAGAGAATGGTTAAGCCTGGGAAAAATGAGAGGGCTCAATATCCTGCTGACTTAGAGTTACATTGGCCAACACTTCTGAGGTCTCCAACGTATCAAGGGGCAGAGATGTACAGCTGGTTCATGAATAGTGCCAAATCATTGCTTAGCTCCACAATGCCGCATTGTGCACTGTGAAAACATGAACTATATTTAGAGATGAGGCTAAGTAGGTACAACTAAAAAGATGAATGTATGAAGGTCAGTCAAAATGAAATATATTAATAACTTCAGCTGGGAACCATGCAGGATGAAATTTCATTTCTTGGTTAGTTTCTTTTTTTAAAATAAAATAACTGCAATTTTACCCTATAAATAAATGTAAAATAATTATATACTAAATAATACTTGTTTTATCATCACGTATTGCAATATTGTATATTACATTATACATTTACAGTAAAAGACTATAAGAATTCTGTTTGTGCAGTTTATAAATAGGTCTATATACATCTAAATTACATTGTCTATCTACTTGTAGTTTACAAATATAAATTATAACATTTAATTTTTCATAAGTAATTTTTTTTTAAAAGATCAATAGATTTGCAACTAGATATGGGATAGACATCAAATAGCTCGACACATATGATATAAATTGATTGATACATAGTTTAGATATGAAAGTGATAAATAGAGATAGAAGAGAATATGACATGAGTGGAATGACAGATCAATATATTGATATGAGATAAAGAAAATAGGAAATAAATATATACGAAATGGATAATTATATATGAGAAAGATAGGGAATAGAGGTAAGATAGAGGAATAGATCAAATGAATAGATTATAAATCTATAATAAATGGATAAATGGATAGAATAGATCAAATTGGATAGAATAGATATAAGATCAAGAGAAAGATGGATAAATAAATATGACTGATTTAAATAATGAATGTAATGTTAATCATCCAATAGATCAAAATATAAGAAGCTTTATATGATTCATACTTATGATCCGACTGGCACACCAGAGCACTAGAGGATCCTATGGTGGGCCGAGGCTCTAATCTAATACTGGTCCTAAGAGGAACTGACAACTCACTTTGGATGCTACAGGAGTCTATTTCCCAGGGGATGATGAAGAGTGAGCCCAAGGATACATTTTATCTGATGGGCCCAGGGAACCCCAGACCAACACTACACTATGAAATAACAATAATTTACTGTAGTTATAAATAAATATTATGTGGTTGCAAAACAGCATTTAAAAACTGCATAAACTGATGGCTCTGGATCCAGTTTTGTAGCAAAATCGCAATTGTAGCAAAATCAAGTGTGTATAAAAAACAATGCATCAATAGATGGTTGCTTTGCATTGGTAGTACATAATTCAATATTCAGTATTTTTGTTACATACAGTGGTTTGAAATATATATATATTTTAGTGGCTAAATTTCTATCCCATAAAAAAGGTACATAAAACCTAAAGAATCATAGGCCAGGTGTCTCAGAAATGATCACAGAAGGAGAAAGAGATGAGAGATTTATCTTGTGGGTAAGTGGATAAGAGTAAATATTGTACAGACCATGGTATAAGTATCATGTTATTGTACGTACACATTACCACAAGGTTAACGTCAATGAACCCGACATCGGTGGAACCCAAAATAACCCATTCAAGAGAGACGTAAGATATAATTGCTGTTTTCTCTATGTATTTTCCCTTCAGTTACACTGCCATAATGATTCTGCATAACAGATTGAATAAAGTGCTGTTGTGACAGGTGGTAGAATTCAGCTAGTAAGCATAGAGACAGGGTTCAATTTAGTTTGTGAATCCTTTAATTGTTGTGCAGCTAATTAAAGTAGCTTCTTTACACTCGCAAGTGTTTACCGCAGCTAGTATGCATACATGAAAAATTAAATTGTGCCTTCAAGGGCTGAGAAGTATAGAAAAAAAAATCATAGCTTAGGCTGCAAACATCCTCACCAGTAGCAAATCGACGCATTTCACAATTGGAATTTGTAAAACTTTTTGCTAAGCAAATATAGAGCTAATTAGAAGTGTTCGTTGGACCAATTAACATTTAAATAAATAAGCCATATTGCACATTTCACAGTCTTTATTTAATGATGCTCCCTAACTCATCGGAAGAAGAAAAAATCCTTTAAGTACGAAAAAAAGACACAAAAACAAAACACATGTCACGGAATGAAAGACGGGAAACGAGAGCGGATCGCGCTGCCTTCCACTTTATTCTTTCTCCCTTGAAGTCTTTAGTCAATGGTAAGACCCGTTATTGGAATAAAAAGAAGGAATCCTCCTCGCTTCATCTCCTCAAGTTCTCTCTCCATGTCTTTGAATCAAAAACGGGAGAACATATTTGATAACTATTTAATCTTGTCTCTAATGTTCTGTCTGTTGACAAACCGTCGGGCTCCTTTACTAAAGTGGATCAGAAATGTATAGACCTGGACACTTTGCCTTGAATGTTTGCAATTGAGGGGAAGAGTCAAAGATATATTAAAATGTTTAGTTTGGAGCTTGAAATGGCTTTAATTTCTTTGCAGATAGAATTAGTATCGGGGGGAATGTCTGGGATTTTCTAAATATTGCCAGAGTTGAGGCACTGATATAAAATTAGAAGCCCCGTGTACTTATTGAATTCTTCCACTCCAGTGGTCCCTGCCAGTATCCTAGTGTTATTGTCATGTACAACAGTCATATGACTGTTGTAGATGACCATTGGTCTCAGAGGTATAGTGCTGTACTTGGAAACATGAATACATCTCCAATGGGACCAATGATTGGCTACAGAAATCACATAAAGGATACTGCAGGAACGCACTGGCCTTCGAGTTTATGTGCTGTACATGGTAAGGTCTCCACTGAGACCAATGACTGGTGCAGCAGTGATATGAAGGATTTATATGGCATGTATACAATATAAGACTAGAATTAAAGGGAAGTGCCCATGTATGCTGGATGAGAGCAGCATACTGTGATGCGCCCATATATAAACAGGATAGGTGTAGTAGTGTTGTTCCTATACATACACAATAAGATCAGTAGCACTGATGATGTGCTCCCACTGTATATGCAGGATAGGAGTAGACAGGCACATATATACAGATACACAAACACACATCATTATTCTGATTTCTGGTGAAGAAAGCACATGAATCTCCCCCTTCACACCAGATTTTGGACTTCTTCAACCTGCATGCCACTTTGGGCACACCTCAGCAGAAAGCAGGCAGGAAGTGAGGTGGGTGGTGGTCTGTCTGGCGTGAAAACTCTTGGCTAGTGTCATTTACCATAGTGCTGGCAAACTGGAACTGACAATAGCAAAAAACTCCAGTCAGGACTGGAAATTTAAGACTGGCGTCAAAACTAGTCTTAATGAATTTCGCTCATAAAATCACAAAAGCACTTTACACAACTTCTTTCTTCATTTCCATGCAGCGCTGCCATTTAAGGACCATTGGAGGGCTGTCAAAGGTCCTTGAATGCTCCAGAATACGCATCAGTCAGGAAATAGCACATATGTATGAGGAGTGCAAGGCTGCACAATTACCACCGATTTCAACTCTACATATCGATAATAAAAAAGCTGTCCCCAACTCGTCGGACCAGCAACAACCATACCCCCTACCACTGTAATTTGAAGTATCCTCCATATTATAGTCATATGGACTATGTTGGTACCACAAGGGCATCTTATGGTACATAATAGCAGAATACCTAATACAGAATATACATCTTAATATAGGCATCTCCTAGTATATAATTATATGCATTATGTAGCATAAAATCAAGATAAAGCTGGTTGCAGAATTTATCATCTGAATTCTGTCTTCAAATGCGGGTTTAAATTTGGCAAGAAGGATCATGTAAAGTCATGTAAGATTCCCTGGCACGTTCTCCGCTGAACAGTAACCCACTGTATGTTGACCATTTGACCACAAGAAGGTATAGGATGTTATAAAGCGGATAGCACATACACATGTATTTATAAAAGTTCATGCACACGTTTGTGGTTTCCACAGATCTGTGGATAAGCTACCTGTCCAAGCCGCAAAACTCATTAAATGATTTGTGTCCATGCGGCTCAGACAGTCTTTTATTGCAGGCATTGGCCAATAACAAATAGGCCACACAAATCTTGTTGTTTGTGTGCATGTAGTCTTATAACATACATAAACATAGTTTTACATCTCTGATTTCTAAGTGCCCAGTATATGCTGGAATAAAGTCAGCAGGAAAATATTCTTCTAAGTAAGTAATCTTGGTTTATTTAATAACTTTGAAGGAGCTGGAGGTGAACTGACAAGGACCACAAGGTCACATTTATCATCTGCTAGTCTGGAATATCCTGGGTTATTGGAATGTAACCAATTTTTTTTTTTTTTTTTGTATAGTCACATCAATTTGAATGAATGCTGAAATATCCAAGTTAAGACGCTCTGACATGAATTATTCTCTTCAGAAGTAAAATTTCTCTGAGAGGCAGTAAAAAGGTCCTGGAAGAAGGAGGTCTGCTTTAAATAAACTGGCATTCAGAGTGAGCTATTCCCAAACTGCTGTTACTGGTAGCGGTTTTTTAAGCACAGCACTCCCTGAATCGGCAGCTTTCTGCTTTGAAGAATTTGCATTTGAATGTTTATGTGTCATGGGATTTAGTAAACAGAATAAAATACCTTCCTGGTATTGTTTTGTTTTGCAAGTTTTACTGCTGAGCAGATAGCATTAATGTATAGGCTTCTTGCAGGAGGGAATCGCATGATGATGCTTTATGACTTCAGACGCTTTTGTTAATTAACCCTTCCATGTAAATGCATTCGATTTATCTGCCTGTTCAGCCATCTCTCTCCTATAACGCTTATCTACAATCCATAACAGAAGGAGTCTGTAGAAAATATAATACAAAACATATAATGCATGAAGAAGGACTATAGTAATAGTATGCAAATGTGGGGGAATCTATTGTATAGATAAACAGTATGGTTGGTATATGAAAAACTGTGCAGGATACAAGGCGTGGTTCTACAGTCAAATGTTTATGTGCCATTTTCTAACCCTTTGCTATCAGAAAAAAGTCATTTTTTCAATACAAGCGACCCTATTAGTGGGAAAGGAGAGTCTATTGTTCCTAAATCCCTATTTATGGGTAGCATCGTAGTTCAGGGATTTTGAGAGAAATTACCATCTCTTCATTGTTTCATAGTAGATGAAGTCGGAAAAAGACGCAGGTCCATCAAGAACAAACCTCAAAAACCTATGGTGTTGATCCAGAGAAAGGTAAAAAACCCCCAATGGTTTAAAATAGTTCCTTCCTGACCCTAATGTGGTAGTTAGAATAACTACTTCGAACAACATCAAATTATCAAAATGATTTGTTCCCATCATTTCTAATATTATTATTTTAAAGTTAACCTGTCACCAGGAATGTCATTTTTAGCTGGTGACAAGTTCCAATAGCATATGCTATGCTGATAAAAAATACCTTTGTTAGCATTCTTAATCACTTCAGTGGTTTATATAAGTTTAATTCACATTTCCAGGCTCCCTGCCAGCAGCATGTGGTGAGTCCCAGCTGATGGGCAGCTGCATCCTGTATGTGACAGTGTCAGTTTCCTCACTCCTTCAGCTCCATCCCTTTCCCAACTTCCTGTCATGTGCATTGAGCAGGGGAGGGGGGTGGTGTGGAGTAGAGGAAAAATGCATGAGCAGACACAGGCTGCAGCTGCCCCATCCCCGGAACTCACCACATGCTGCTAGCAGGAAGTCCTGTAATGTGAATTAAATATATAAAAAGTACTGAATTAATACACAATACTGACAAAGGCATTTTTAAAATCAGCATAGAATATGTTATAGGAACCTGAAACCAGTTTAAAGTGACATCACTTTAAGCTTCCAGAACATGTATCAGCGATCACAACCTCCTGCAGCAGAGAACCCCACTGTCTCACTGCTCTTACTGTAAAGAATCACTGCCATGGTGGTAATGTGGATACTTTACATTAATGGAAATCTACCACCCGTAAAGCATACTTTTTACCTCATGACACTAACACAAAAATGGACCCCAAAGGTCAATATAAGGCAACTAAATTTGGAGCTTACTAGTGTTGATTTTGCAGGTGTTGATTTTTGGTGGGCCTCAAGAATAATTTAACAACTTCATTCTCATAAAAATCTGGGCCATTTAATCCTGCCTCTGGTGTTCCCCCAGCCTACTAGTTTTACCTGGACTGTTCCATTAACTCTTCAGTGCATTACAAAAGTGTTAAAATACACAGCTAGCAGTGTCTGCTAAAATCAATAAGTACTGCTATTAGCAGTCGATTAAAAAAATCATCCCATTGTAGGATTCTCTGCTTGGATAATATACAGCACACTAGAGCTTGTCACTGGACTGATGGTGGCTGTCATTAATATATTAGATGGGCTGTTTAGCACATTATGCCCCTGTTAGTGTGTTGACTATCTATACCTCTCCCAGGTGAAAGCTTTCCATGATCTGTAATTAAAATGATGATGTATGAAAGAGGTTAAGTCTCATTAAGTCCATTAGATTTAGGGTGTAGGGTCTAGCAAGACACAATAGAGCGTCACCATCTGTGCTCTACTGAAATGTTCTATGGGTTTGCTTATCACAGGCATTTAAAATGCTGGGAGTTGTAGTTTTATCTAAAGTATGATTCCCAAATACACTGATGATGTTCATTGCCTTGTTCATTCTGTCTTCTCATTCAGCTATATCACACACTGAGCTCAGTTCTGTGCCAACAGCAACGCCACTCAATTAACCCTCTGGCAGAGAGCAGCAATCTATGTGAATGGTTTCCTTCCCATCTACATGACTGGAAACATCTTGTGTGTCATACACCATGATGGCCGCCTGGCTCATCTGCTGGTAAAGACTTCAAGACAACAAGGAAGGTGATCCCCAAATCTTTGGCTCTGTAGTTTCTTATTGTGACGCAGAAGAAAAAAAAATGTTTATTTGGCCAAAATTTCAATTTGCTGTCATTTTGACAGGAGTATGAAAGCACTGAGCACTTGTTATGCAGGGCATGAAAATATATAACTAGCACCATGAATATAAATCCCATTTGTAACATTGTTTTGAGCACAACCTCATTATTGGTATGGGAACACTGACACTTAGGCCGCAATTACAGGACCATATGGGGGACTTGGAGTCGTACATACGTCCCCCATAGACGGCCGCACGGAGTGGTACAGCTCTATACACGGGAAAAAGATAGGACATGTCCTATCTTTTCCCATGTCTACGGCCCTGCGGGCATGCGTTCGTGTGAATTTAGCCTGGGGGTGACAGGACAGTACCACATTGACATGGGGAGAGGGCAATGCCACACTGACACATGGGGGGGCAGGACAATGCCACACTGACACATGGAGAGACAGTAAAATGCCATAATGACACACGGGGGCAGGTCAATGCTACGATGAATTGGGAGGACTGGACAATGCCACCCTGACACATGGGGAGACAGGAAAATGCCACAATGACACATGGGGAGACAGGAAAATACCACAATGACAAATGGGTGGCAGGTTAATGCCACACTGACACATTGGATGTACAAGACAATGCTACAGGTGGGGGTACAGGACATGGTAACTCTGACACATGGGGAGACAGGTCAATAACACCCTGAGAGATGGGGGCACAGGTCAATGCCACACTAACACATGGGGAGACAGGTCAATGCCACACTGAACAGTTTTTCTACATGCAACACACAAAGTGTTGTGTATATGTTAAAATGCCCGTGTGGGTTGGCATATGTTGGTCAGACCAGTAGAGCTATTAAAATTAGACTAAATGAACATAAATCCAGCAATATCACAATAAGGTCTTAGAGGAACACAGCCCCAGCAGTGGAAAGGTTAAATATGACGGGCGTTGCAAAACACTTCCATGAGTTTAAACATAACGCTAGTGATCTACGTTGGTTAGTGTTAGAGAATGTTAACCATGAGAACGAAGTAAGTAGGAAGAAGAAACTACTCCAACGTGAAGTTTTTTGGATTACTCAGTTAAATACCTTACACCCACTTGGTTTGAACGAACAGTGCAATTTCAATGTATTTTTAGGGTAAGATAGATTCTTCTATTTGCATGCTGAGACATCATGGTTTAAACAGATTTTAAAGAGTTAATTGATTTGTACTTGATGTATAGTTGTTTTGAATACGTGAACTAGCTTGCATATAAGGCACATCCTGTTACTCCGGCGCATGTCTGCGGAAGGAGGGTTTCCCTCCGAAACGTCACGGCACACCGGACGTTCATTGTCTCAGTAAGGAGCCACCGCTGAGAACGTGTGAACCACTCCATGGACTTGGGCAACACACTCTGAAGCTTGGTGATGTACTTTTGCCTTTATGTCTCTGTTATGATGAAAAATATAATATAAAGATTTTGGATTATACATGCTCGGTCTTCTCGATCTATTTTTAAGAATGATGTTATGTTGCAAGAATGGAGAGACTTGCTGAGAATAGACCAGTGTTCACACGCTCAACTGATATTTAGAGCACTTACGCACCGTATTGATTGCAATGCCACACTGGCACATGGGGGGAGGAAGGTCAACGCCACCCTGAGACATGGGGGTACAGGTCAATTCCACACTAACACATTGGGGGGAGGAAGGTCAATGCCACACTGCCACATTGGGGGGGGGGGCAGGTCAATGCCACACTGACACATGTGGGTGCAGGTTAAAAAAACACTGAAACATTGGCAGGCAGTTGAATGACACTTATGAGTGACAATTAAACAATGGGTTCAAAGTTCAAATCCGATGCTTGGTGAGAAAAAGCAATGACATATTGGCACTTGGAGTGATAGAACAAAGTCAGACAGACACTTGGGATGATAGGACAATGAAACACTTTCATTCGGGTTCAAACTGACACGTAGTTTATAAATAAGGACACAGTGGCTGAACGATAGCACACTGACATTTGGGGTACAGTGATAAGTGACAACATTTCAGCACAATAGTTTGTGGTTGCAAAACATTTTGGAAATAGATAACTAGGTAAATACAAAAGCCTGTGGTTGTGAAAAATGTAATAGGCAAAGAGATAAGAGGAGCCATTTACAATCACGTGATCCTTTATTATTAAATGCTCCCACATTGTTATCTTAATACCGCCCTATGTACCCCCAGACTTTCAGTCATGTTCTCTGCTCTCAGTTTTTGATGTACATGGCAGCTTTCATGCAGCTGAAACAATCCATAAGAGCAATATCCTAATGTGAGATTACAGAACACTCAAAGTAAAGCTGGTGGCATAAAAATGATTTACTTTGGTTACAGGGAAGGACGGCACAACATAGGACTGCCTCCACGTAGACAAAGGTGATTAGAGATGATGGAATTAATGCAGGCACTCGCACAAATGTAACATTTTCAAGACATTTGTCTTTTTATTTTTGCTGTAAAACTAATGTAAAGCGATGATTTCTTTACATGCTGCAATGCCTTCACTTCATCTGCAGATCCAGAGCAGCCAGAGATTTAAAGATAGGTTGTACAGGAGAGAAAAATGACTTATGAGCCACACTCTCGCTATTATAATGGGACATAGCCAATTCTCAATCCGTTCTTCTGCATCGCAAAATCGGTCATAAATCGGAAGCAAACTTTCTGCCGTTCCATGTGTCAGGATTCTGAGAGTTGACTTGTAATATTTAAGTAACCGATGCAGGGAGTAGATGTAAATCACCACACCATTGTCTGCAGTTTTTTTCTAGTTATGAGAGAAACAATGGACGCTGCTATGCAGGTAACATAACAGCAGAAAACTGTAAAAAAAAACTGGTTTAGTAATTCACACCTTCAGGTTCTGCTAAAGATAAATACAATTTGCAGGTGTGTATTACAATTTTGTAGCAGAAGATGGCTTCAGTACTTGGTACCCTTAGCAGGCCCATGGTAATATGGCTGTTCAGACTGCTTGTCAAGTCTATGGTGCTGTACATAAGGGGCACAATGTGACTAATTCCTGATGCCATCTCCATAGTATGGGATTTTAAAGAATATTGATAAGGTTTAAAGGGACATTGTTACCTGATTTTAATCACATTAAACTACTAGCCCCCTCGAATAGGATAAAAAATGTGTCCTTTCTAGAATTCCTGTTTTTATGTTTAATCTCACCCTTTTATAAATCTCAACCAAAGTCATGTGCAAATAAGCTTGCAAGAGCCATATTTTGTCTGAGATGAGTCAAGTTTAGAGGCTGCATTGTCCATTCAGACACCTCTACACCATCTACAGATCATTAGTTCCTAATCTTTCAGATTGCATCAGGCTGTGGGTTTTGGATTTGTGAGCTACAGCTCATTTGTCCACATACCTGATACAGTGAGATTCCCAACTTTAAGAAAACACTAAAATAATGTTTCTAGGTACTATACAACTAAAGATAAGGACACTTCATTTCAAAGGTCTAATATTTTGTGGACGTTTTACACAAAACGTTTTAATACTTTCAGCACTGACAGCCCAGCCCCTTTCATTTTTGTTCCTTACCAGACCAAGGCTGGTGATGTTTCATTTGTAACAACACAAACAACATTGACTGCCCTGAACATTCAGATACCATATCTTCATGGGTCACCACCATCAATTCACTGCAGCGTTCAATGCTTTGTCCTGTAGAAGTTGAGTTAAATTAAAGGGGTATTCCAGGAATCGGCATAATTCATATACAAGTGGGCACTCAAAATATAAGCTAATGTGTAATTAGTTGTTATTTAAAATTTTGCTCCCCTTAGCAGAAAATGCTGATGACATACACTGTAATGAAAAATTAAAATGCTACCGGCCCTTTAATCAGTCCATTAATTTCCTCCGCGCGGTCCGTTGCAGGACAGAAGATGGCCGCTGGTCACATGTCCACATCACATGTCCTGCACCTGCCTGGGCAGGTCATGTGATCACCACTATGTTTGGCTGTTGTCGGTTGGTTGCAGTGCATCCTGTATGGCCAGTGTTTTGGTGATGGCAGTTACACATCATTACTATGGTAACCATGCAAGAAAACCTGTTACATCATCACTGGGAGCAGAGCATAAGAGGGAGGAGGAGTTACTGAGAACTAAAGGATCATGGAACTTGTAGTTTCCAGTGGCGGCCATCTTAGTGATAACTCCACCTACTTAAGAGAGGCCATAAATTTTGTAAATCATAAAATCAAATTATTTAAGCTCCGTTTTGTGACTAATGACATTGAGTATTGTTGTATTCATTTATTTATATCATCATGGGTTTTTGTGTCAGACGTTCATATTCCCGGAATACCCCTTTAATGATTTTATGCCGACAATTTCCCAGAATGATGTCATTTCTCGCAGGAAAGTTTACACCTAAAGCAACAACGTTTTAAAATGTGACAAGTGACGAGCTCATTGATTGTCCGATCAAACCCAGCCATGCCACAAACCTACTCAAGCTAACCTCATCACCATTGCTGAGTTACAATGCTAATGTTCTGTAGGACCATCCAACCAAAGGAGATTATTCCTTTTCTTCCAACTGTCTGTACTAAAGCAACATTGACAGTAACAGCACAATTAACCAAATGTCACCCAGAATACAGGAAACTAATCACCCATCTCCTTCCTCCAAGAAGAACAAATTAGAGGATATTTAACGGCAACACTACAATGGAACCTAATGGAATTTTGGGAAGAACAATAATCTTATTGCAGAGGTAGTGACTGGGCACAGTACCCTGGTGGCACACCTTTTCTTATTTGCAAATTTTAATCTGCTGAACCCCTCCAGTCTCTGCGGACTGTGCTCTTGTTTAGAGATCACGGTTCTGGACGCACACATCTTTTTCTCGGCATGTGATTAAGTTAACAATGCGCTGCTATTTGCATGAAGATTTACACAGGGCTTTCTCTACAGCTGCTCCCAAAGACTTGCTCTTTCTCTGTAATGCGATAGCGCAGCAGTTAGTAAATGCAACCTTTGTCACATCCAGGTGTGCTCACTTCAGCTTGATCCCAGCCGTTGCAAGTCATTTTTCATTCTTTTTTAGCATTTACAGGCTTTATTGTGGCTACATCTGGAGCGAAAGCTGACTTAATAATTATATACATTTATGAAAGCAAAGATATATTATCGGGATCTCAATATTTTCTGCTCGTATCACCTTACTTTAATTTGCATTTGTAAAGAGTCGCTGTGCATTAGTATTAAAAATCTATAATAAAGTGGAACGATGCATTAATCAGAGGCTTTCTACAGCTGTGAATGGATGAATGAATAGCACATAAATAAACGCTTTATATACAAGAGACGGGTATTAATATCTCAGATGGGAAGAGAAACTGAATTTCTGTGACATTTTTGGGACTTTGGTTAAATGAAAAATTACCCATATACATATATAAATGTAATTCTCACCAGTGTTCATGGTTTGAGAAGCCAATAATGCTACAACCAAAAGCTATTCATATGCATTACGCTTTATCTATTTTTGCAAATCATTCCTAATTTAAAGCAGACCATTCCCAACTTAATCTCATGGGTGGGTGATTAACCCTTGGTTGGGTAATATGACCAAAAATGTCTGCTTGTATCACTTGAAAAAATGGAGGTATGGATAGTTTGCCTGATTTTATAGGATGTTGGCCAAAAATGGCTTCTATTCTGTAATAATAATAATTTATTTAATTATATAGCACACACAGATTACCCAGTGCTGCACAGAGCTTGTCAAATCAGTCCCTGTCTCCAATGGGGCTCACAATCTAATCAAACTATCTGTATGTTTTTGGAGTGTGGGAGGAAAACGGAGTACCTGGAGGAAACCCACGTAAACACAGAGAGTACATACAAACTCTTTGCAGATGTTCTGTACTATTATTATGCAATCTAAGTGTCCATCTTATGTGGGCACATTGAACGGTGTTATGCATGTGCCCACATAACTTTTACAGAAATATAGTGAAGTTAATTAAAAATTAATCCAGCTAATTAAAGAACTGTTCATTATTTGATGTATTTCATGCTGCTGCTATTAAGTGTGAGTTTTAGAGGGCAGAGGACAAAGATCTCTTCTACTATGTGCAACACCCCTGCTGACGTATAGGCAAGGAAGTGCTTGCGAATATGGCCCTCTTTCTATAGGACCCCTCTAGGGGAGTCTGATCAACTTACCTTTAGGGTAATGCAGTTAATTAAGGTGATTAGCAGCTGTAGATTCTGCCTGTGCAGGCAAGGGTTAAGCTTTCTAAAATTATTGTCCAATTGTATTCCTTCTTGTGAACTGGAGTGTGATTGGAGAGTGAGCCCCCACCTGACGACGGTTTAACAAAACCCCTGGACAGGAAGGGGAAAGTTACGGCTGTATCACCTTCACGGGCTCCCCATCCATTACCCAGGGACATATACTACAGACACTAAAGGGGTTGCCCCAAGGAGAATCAGTACCTCAGCCTCTCCCTCCATATTTCTTGCACAGACCACCTGCTGGAGACCTGCCAGGCTATAGGACAGCCCTCCTGTCCCCATACCAAGCACCGTGACATCAGCGTGCCTAGGCTTCAACGGCCAGCCACTCCGGTATTCTGGGTCCAGGCTGCCTCCAGGCCCCAAGAAAAGGCTAGGCCCCAGTGGAGGATGTTGCAAGATATAAGAGATTGCACAGCAACCAGTCTCCATTCTCTCATTTACTGAAAACTGAGAATTATAGATACCCGTAAAGGAATAATGCAACATAGTTGTCATATAATAGCCAAAAATAGTACAAAATTCACAGCATATTGCAAAAAGTCACCTAAAAGTAATCTCCGAGTATAAGTAACTGACAACAATCAGCTTCTTTGATAAGTCACATTTCAATGGGTTTTGCCCAATTTGTTTCAATGTGGCACATCAGAAGTCCAAGACAGAAAATACCGAAGAAAACTGGTTATATTTACTGGAAGCGTACAAGAAGTGTGCCCATTTTTTCCTTGCATTACATTATCTAGTGATACCACACATTGATTATGTATGTTGTAGTTTAGTTAAATATAGGGTGCCATCATCAAGCCATACACCACCAGAACGTCACACAACATTTATTTTCATCGTAAGATCATGCTCATGGTTCATTTAAATGTATCCAATATAACTTATGAAACCAAATTGTTAAGTTATTCAGACATAGTAGGATTTTAATTAATTTTAAATTTAACGTAATTCTCGAATTTCAACAGCCTGTGAAGCTACAGCAGGAAGGGGCTTTGGTAACGCCCTACAAGAGCCCTTAAAGCTCATTAGCATTATTTTAAAGTTGATTTTAAAAGAGCAGAGTGAATTAATGATAAATTGAGGAAGATTACCGTAGATCTATGAGTAAGTGCCCCTGATTTATCATGCTTGATTTTTTATAGCGTTCTTCCTTCTATTAAGCTACCAAGTAACTCCTAACAGATTAAGGTATGTCTTTATTTTAAAAATGTCCCACTTATCAAAAAAACTAAAATGGTCACTTATACATCAATAGGTTGTAGGTAAAGTCACATGTAAAATAAGAAAAATATCTACCATAGGAAAGCAGGATTTGTTTGTTTAATGTTTTATTGTGATGAGATACAAATTATGCCATAATATGCCATTGTTTTTAACCAGATTTCAAAAATAAAGACTGTTTAAAAAATTAAATGCAAAAAGAAATTAAAATTGTAATGTAGATGTTGATCTGGATGGACACAAACCCTGGATCTTACTGAACAAAGGGCTAATCACTGATCCACTGTTCTGCCCTATTGTTATAAAAAAATCAGTTAAATTACAAAATACTTCCAGTGATTTATCCTCATATTTCTGCCCCATCTTGTGATGTGATTTTGTCACTATCTTCTGTAAGCATCTCTATCAATCACTCATGTGCTCCTTCAGTTGGCCTTCTATGACTAGAAGAAATCATCCAAAGAACATCCAAACGCCTGAACTTTTGAACTGTTTTTGTTAAAACACTGAGTGTATATTTGATTTAACTATAGAGACTTCTATCAGAGCCGTGACAACAGGAACACACACACATTGTATGCATTAAAAACAAAACAGAAAAGACCCTATAAAGAAGGGCACATTCAGGAATGTTACGCCCAAGGTCGAGCATTAAACAGTAATCCAGTTTATTATCCAGCTGCTTCCACTTGTAATGGAAATATTGTAATAATCAGCATATATTTCGGGGAATTGTTATGTATGTAAAATGCATATTAATAATATTCATATATGTAAGTAGGATTCTCCAGGTATGTGATACTGATGACATCCATATGGAATCGGTAGAATCGGTAGCTGTTCAACACTTGAAACTTTTACTGATCAGCTGATTCCAGCAGCCTCTGTCTCCAAAGTAATAACAGATAATCTATAATAATCAGAGTCCTCCCTTTTAAAGGGGCTGTCTGAGTTTACCAAAATCTAGATATCGGGTATGAGGGAGGGGCTATAAAATTAATCCCTTAAAGAATATCCATAAGCCCTCTATGGGTGGGATTTAGCACCGGCAAGTTATGTACAGGCAGTCCCCAGGTTATGTACAAGGTAGGTTCTATAAGTTTGTTTATTTGTAAGTCAGAACTGTATATTTTAGAATTATAACCCTAGCCAAATTTTTTTTTGGTCTCTGTGATAATTGGATTTTAAAAATGTGGATTGTCATCAGAACCAGGATTAACATTAAATCTTAATTGCAGATACCTCTGATAACTGTTATAGCTGTTTATTGTAACCTAGGGCAAAGTATAGTAAATTGCCAACATCCATAGGTCCGTTTGTAACTAGGGGTCGTTATGTTTGTAAGTCCAGTGTTCTTAAGTAGGGGACAGTGTATATACACGTGCCTCCCGGTTTTCTGGATATATCTTGATGCTCCAGCAGCCTCATATACCTGGCGGCTGGCGTGCATGAAGGCAATTCTATGCCACGTCCCACCTGGCATAGAATTGCGCTATAACCTTCAAAAAAATCTGCGCTATATCCTACAACATTGTATTCATTGTATTACATAGATGGACAAATAAAAATGTTTTACACATTTTTAGCTGCAGGGGAAATGTCTTGCAGGTTGTGGCATAATGTGGGAAAGATAGCTCTTTACAGGAGATGTCAGGAGTGGAATCAAGGGTGGTCAGCTAATCACAAAAACAAGTAGAAAGTAGCATGCGCAAAAGTTATTTGAAAAACAAAATGTGCCCCATGTTGACTATGTGGGACACTACCGCAATGTGTAAACCAAATCTAAGAGCCCCTTTTACTTTAGAAGGGTTCAATAATTTAGGAATGGCAGGAACATATCTGACTGTTTGCATCTCAATAGCAACCAATAACACTTGAGGTCATTAGCACCAGAATAATCAAAGACATTTGCTGATTGGCTGTTAGAGGGCACCCTACAACTTCTTGGCATTAAAGGACATGTAAATATGGACTTTTCTATATGGAAATTTGAAATGAAAAGGTGCTCTCTTGTGCCGCAATAAATTCTCCCCATCTGATTTACAAAACAGTTCAAGTGATTCATAAATAATGAATGGAAGTTTTTAGAAGCAACACTCAAAGCTTTATTTACTAAGAAATGCTAATCCTTAATTAATGTGTAAATCCTTAAGTGCAAAATTAGCAATTAACTCAATTTTGCTATTTTTTCTGCCCCTTATTGCTTATTTTTGTTTTTTCTTTTTTTTGTGAAAAAATTTCCTTAACCAGATATCAACAGCTCCTCCTGGAAATGCTCTCAAATATTTGGTGTAACATGGTCCATGTATACCAGGACCACTTGAAAACTTTAGGTGTGCTCTGTTTGTAATTGTCTTTATGAATAGTAATTGTCTGCATAGTAAAAACCAAAAAAAACTAAACTCATAAGAACGTGGTAGAACTAAGTTTTCCCCAATTCCATCTTATCCTAGATCTAAAAGATGCAATAACCCCCCCCCCCCCCCCCCCACACACTTTTCCTTTGTTGCTTTGTTTTCATTTTTAAAGGTTTCAGTTATGTCCATCCGTTATGGTCCATGGACCCCCTTCCTTCAGCATAGCCAAATGAAGAGTTTGCTGCTCATTCCTCAATGGGGTCTGAGTCAGGAGGAGATTTATCAAAAGTGTCTGAGGTAAAACTGTTCTAGTTGCTCATGGAAATCAATCCAAGCTCGGCTTCAATTTAATAAACAGCTGTGGTAAAATATAAGCTGAGCTCTGATTGGTTGCCATGTGCAACTACAACAGTTCTGCTCTCAGAAACTTCTGATAGATCTCCCCCATCCATGTTTGGCTTTTTTCCCATAGCTATAAATGCTAAGTGAAGGTCCCACCTTGCAGCCTCACTGTTTGGTTGTTAAAAGCGGCTGCTGTGAGCACCACTAACACTTTTGAGATCTTTGCTGTCACATCATCAGTCACATGGTTTGGTATCAGTTGAGTTCCTTCTAAGTGAATGGGATTGAGCTAGAGAAGCAAGCACAGACCCTGTATGAAGTACAGCAATATCAGTGGTAAAGTGAAAAAGCCAAAAATATGTAAAAAGTCTTATAATCATTATTTTTCACACGTATCTACTGTTGATGGCCATAGTTATTTCTTTTGGAGCCTTGAGGATGACCTATTCTAAGCATTAATCTATTTTACAATTCTCTTAAGTGAGAATAGCAGGTAGCAAACTATTGAAAACTTCTAAAAACACCACTGCCTATTTCTATGCTTTCTGAAAATGTGAACTAAGTCGTGTAGTCCTTTCAGCTTTCTCTAGGCCATCTCTAGCTGGTAATCCTCAATGTTGGAAACTTGCCTATATCATTAAATACAGCTTCATATATTTTATTAAAAAAAACTGTTACAAAATGCTCATGACCACCAAATGAGAAGAGTCACCGCCTCCACCCAGCTCCCATCCACACCAGTTATTTTAGTCACGATGATATGACTTTTGGCCCACTCGCACGTGTCAGCCGCTCCGCCATCTCTAGAGGCTCACAAAAAAAGAAAAGGAGACAAAAAGGAATGTGTTTACAGCTGTACAGTACACCAATACAGATTATATGTTTTCAGTGTTGCGGCCACAACAGAATGTTAATTAGCATGGAGTAGTGATGAGAACGGCTGTGAGGGCCTTATTGTTCCATTATTTCATGCAGACCAGCTGCCTTTGTTTATGTCACTTATCCTCTTGAGCCTCAGGTTTTGCTCCAAAAATACTATTCCAATACAGCGTTAATATTTTAAAAACACGGAGGTGGCACGTTGTCATTTTTTTTTCCTTTTGTGGTTACGTCCGCCTTCGAACTGAAGATACGCTAAGCTGCCCTGATTCTCTATTTAGAAATTATTTAGCAGCCGTGCCGAGACGCAGCCTGAATTCTAAAATATTGGCTAACTGTTTGAACTTCAAAAAATGCATAACTATCCTGACATCACTTATGAGATTTAGATTGGTCAGTTAATGGAAGTCTTTACCAAAATCAATACCATAACAGCTCCTTGCAACAGACGCCTCCCCCCCACCCTGACATAGACTAAAAAAAAGAGCAGCCATTTCCAAGATTACACTGCTTAAATGAGACTCCAGTCAGGGATAGTACACAGATATCTTATTATAGAACCTCAAGTGTTACCATCCCTGTGTCCTTAAATCCCCACATCACCTTTTTTTTATTTTAGGTTCTTTTTTTTGTAATTTTTTTTCGGGGGGCTTTGTTGTTGCACATGTTATTTGGATGAAATGTACTTGACGTTACTGATTGCCGCTATATAAATGTTATAATGAAAAACAAGTTCATTTGTTTATGTATATTAATGCCGAGCAGAGGTAATATTGACATCTGTTCAGCAGATTTTTTGCGACTTGGTACAAGCGCAGGAATCCTCATCGTTTGGCTGGATTTGTGAAGGCTTGGATGAAATTTCTCTAGTAAATATGCTACTTGTAAACTATTCAGTCCTGTTTCACATTTCGGATCATACACTATTTTTGTTAAGCCTCTGAAAGACCTATTCTGCAAATAGCTGAAGAGATTAGGGGATCTTGATGAGCCTGTGCAAGCTAATTGTGCAAAAGATGTCATATTCAGTGTGAGACATCCCCCCCCCCAATTATATACTATTGGTTCCTTTGATTCCCTGTTGGAACAGATTGGAAAAATGTTTTGTTGCTATAACATTCCTAGTGGAGGACATCTTTGTAGCCAGTATAGAAATGTGGAGCCCTTACTAGGTTCAATCCAAAAAAGTCTTTGAGAAAGAAACATTTATAGGTTGAATTATTTGGTGGGAAGTAATGGAGACCCTGATTTTAGTTTAAAAACTTGTCAGTCCCCCATAATAGTATACACTTATAGTATATAGTAGCATATAGTGTGGGTAACTCTTTACTAGGTTTCCATAGGTTTCCACAGTGCCCATGTACTAGTGGACTGTGGTCCCACTTAGAGGCATGGGCCCTTCATAAGCCATCAGAAGGGGTTATTCTGCCATTAAAAAGCAATAAGTACAGTATATACAATCTCCCACGAGGGTCTTTAGAAGTCCATGAATATTGTGGGTTGGAGAAATCCAGGGCATTTGTCTCCAGGAGATACATTTATGTGCTATGGTTGTCTCCATACTCCTTAAGACTGATTTTTCAATTTGACAATAAGTTTGCTTAAAAAAAACTTCTTAACCCATTATCTGATAAAAGCGCAGAAATAAGTAAAAGGCAGAACCGAAAGATCAGGCGACACTTTGTGAGAGGGTAACTGCTTGAAGTATCCCTAATGCAGACCTGTAATGAGAGTGTTTAATGTATTCTCCATCCAATAACGCTAGGAACAAGGAGCATGCCACAGGTACCAAGCAATCTGATATACAGCATTTACTGCCTCTGACCGTCCTCCCACTGTGGTTGCAACATAGATTTTTTTTTTAATTGGATCCAGGAGCTAGCTAAATTACCCAGTCACTGCATGTTAAAGAATCCTGCGCGTTTTATAGAGTAATAATACACTTTCTATTACTGCTCATCACTCTGTGACAGTTCTGTCTCCTCACTTAAAAATAGCCAATTTCTGCTCATTAGCTTAACACTATACATGTGTACATAAATCAGGGTGATTGAAAGTGAAAGAGCCACCCTGCCGTCTGTTCTACTAGCCACTGATATAAAAACACAAACTGGAAAGGGTGATGGTTCTGTGCAGTTCCCCAAACGGGGCCCTTGCGGGGAAATGGGCATATCTACAATAGAAATAAGGTCTCATAGGGTATACCATCAGTGAGGTAAATATTACTTCAGTGTATCTTACAGCATGCATTTTCATGGGAAGCAGCTAGCAGTACCGATGTAACATCAGTGGCAAGGTGTAGGTCAGATTAGAAGCGCAAATAATTGGTTTCAGCTTTCCTTTAAAGGAAATAAACCATCAAAATCAGGAACACTTACTCATAGTCCCAGGCACCGTGACTTATATTTGTTATCCATGGACTCCTTCAATGTAAAATTGACTTTCAAAATTATGCAAATGAGCCAGAAGGATTCTGGAGGGCGTCACCAGAGCCCTTCCGTGCTGTAGCTTCAGAAGCTGTTACGCTGCATATGAGCATATTACAATTAATACACACAAATATCAAATTGTAACTTTTAATAAAAAGGCTTTATTATAAAGTTACACATCAACAACTAAAAACATCTGTCTTAAAAACATACCATCAAGCATGAGTCTATGCTCCTGAACAAAGTTTAAAAGGGGCAGTAATCTTACTGGGGTTAATCCTTCATGGCGCTGATCCTTGGGGTTCCTAAATTAATCACAGATAACCTAACTAGAAGAACACAGATACACTAATCACATTAGTATGGCCTATAAATGTTCACTTCATGTATTTTCACTTATACAGTATAAATATATATATTAAAAAATATATATACACATTAATCAAGTTCACAGCTGCACCACTTTAGGAAGCTTAGTTTGGGTGCTCGCCCTTCTCAGTGGTTTGACTCTCCACCGCTTCATACATAAAAGTAAAAAATAGGCTGCACACCACAATATAAAAGAGTAGGTACTAGTAGGATTTTGAAGAGGATCCAAAACGTAACACTTGGGTGAATAAAGTACCCCCTCTTTTTTATATTGTGGTGTGCAGCCTATTTTTTTATTTTATAATATATATATATATATATATATATATATATATGTATATATATATGTGTGTATACTCCCCTGTGCATGGGGTAATGTCTCTCATTTGCAGAATGAAAGAAGGCTGATGATGTGATCCTGATTACCGATTTATCTCTTGATGTCACTATGTGCAGCCTGCATTTATGCTTCCTAAGAATAGTATTCTAAGCAATGACAGCAGTTTGTAGTGTTATAATCTGTTATATAGTCACCAGATGGGCCAAGACCGGTCATTGCAGATCCAATCTGCCCTGTGATTATTACTCGGCTGAGGTTGTGTACAATGCTGAAACCCGCTAATCTTCATTAATTTCATTATTTGTTGACCGGACGAATTTGAAGTCTAAATCCTTAAAGGAGAACTAACCACTAAAGTGAAAATAGGACACAGTCTTGTGTTGACTCTGCAGATAATGAAGAAATAGCTGGATTTTTTCTTTTATCTGCTCTTTTCCATGTTATAAGATGTTAACAATTAAACCTCAAAGGGGTTGTCCAAAAAAAGGCTTGGGGGAACTGTAAAATCTTATGCTCACCTGGACTGGCACCCACATTCACCCATGGCACCGCCTTTCACTGCTGACCTCAGATTGTTTACAGAGGCCAGCTCTCACTGCGCCACTACTGCCACATGCCTTTTACAGGCACGTGACAGTGGTCAGGATGGGTGCACAAGCCTCTATAAACAAAGAGAGGCCGGTAGTGACCGGTGGTGCCACAGGTAAACAGGATCCTAGGAGGAGGTGAGCAAAAGATTTTTATTGTTTTTATAGCCTTCACCCCTTTAAACTATTTTTGGTGAAATTTTTGATATAGACTAAATGTTGGTAAATATAAATTTAATAAAGCGACAGATCCTGCATCTGCTATGGATCATGGTCAATAGTCTTTGCAGAGGGATGATTGAGGGTATATGCTATGTGCATCAGCTACGGTGTAAATGAGTAACTATGGCTAGGTGAAAAAATGTCCTGCTATGACAGTTAGCTAGTGATGAAAGGTGATGGAGTCCACCTTCTCAGATTAGACCATCCCTTACCAATGTCCACAGAAACTGCTGAGGACTAAACCAAGGGCAAGCTTCACTTCTTGGATCAAAAGCAATTTTGACAAATCTCTTAAGATGAATGGAAAACATGAACCACTCTACTGGTGGTGCCACCATATAGTTGAATTAATGTTACTGTCCGTCTCGATATCTAAACCTCTTATACCAAAGTGAATAGGAGTAATGGAGACCACAAGACCAGTTCTTTTTCTATAATCAAACCATGGATGAAGACATATATAATAGACACATCATTAAACCACACAATAGTGGAGAAGGTCAAGGTGGTGGCAATCTTATTTAAGTTTAGGAACAATGGAACACCAATAATACAGAGGAGAAGTTACAATACCATTAGGTGGGTTATTCCTATACATGTTTGACCTAAAGATACATTGAGGGACATTTACTATGGGGTTTCCGCTTTTGTTGTGGAACTCCCACCACCTGTTCTCCATTCCGAACCCATTTGTTAGCGGTCCGCACCAGAAAATAATTCGATTTTCTGCCTTCTCCGACTTTGATCCGAAAATGGGCATGATTTTCCTGGTGTGGAAACTCAGACACAATAATATGAGTAGACCAAAAGAAATTTGGTCTAACAGAATAGAAACCTTCACTTGGACCTCTGATGAGTTTTAGCTCTCCACCTGTGGAAGTTCAGGTGATGATAATCCGGTGGGCAAAGTTGGCTCCATCCTTTGGCTACTCGTCAGCATACTCAGCAAATTATCTGACTGCTGTACACATTTGTTTCACTCGGGACAGAAAATGGTCCCAGGGACAGAAATATTATCTGATAAACACTACAAAATTAAATATGTACCTCATTACAGACAGCTAAACGGAAAACAAACCAGCAGAGGTAACAATACTTTATATAAATGTCCCCCATAGGTTGTTCAATAAGAATGTAAGAAAACTAAGATAGTAATAGGGGTCCTAACATTTAAATATGCCCTTTAAATAATAAATGCTTATATTCTACATACTATGACACAGACATATGGAAACATGACTGATTTGATCAAAACCATCAATATAATCTTTAACCAGTGTCCTGTACTTGGACTTAAAATTATATTCTAATAACTAAGCCTGTAATAACATATCACTATGAGAATATGCCATCTACCTCAAGTCATTGTAAATCATAGGAAAACATGAAATTTAATAAAAAGAAACCTGAGAGGCTGTCCTGGAGCCGAGTGACCCTGAGATTTTGAACATAAATACAGAGGCCCTGAGATGTTCCTTAAAATCCCAAGGAGCTACCGGCTTAAATTTCTGGACTCCAAAGTAACACGAAGACTAATTATTTCATAGCTATACTTTATTTTCCCATATATTTACCCCGTGTTGTATAAAATTAAACTATGTCCAATATGTGGTAACTTTTCAGATAAGATGCATTACTTATTCTGGAATGATCTTAGATTATGGGCTAGATTATGCTACAGAGGTTCCGTAACAGTTCTGATGAGTTTTACTAGGAAAGTCAGCAAACTATCAAGATCCCTGTTTCCCTTCATTAGTTGAGCCTGATGTAAAAATGTCACTTTCTATGATGCAAGTAGCAATACAAGCAGGAGATGCTAAGTGATATCAGTTTTGAAGTCTGCAGAATCATGAATGCTGCTTTGGGGTCTAATATAGCTTGTGACTTGGAATCAATAAGGATTAAAAAAATGTTGTGCAAAGTGACCCCACTGGCAGAATAGTGACTGCAGCTCTGTAATAGAAAGGCTGTAAACGTAGAATCGGCACAGGACAAGCAATGCAATATATGTAAAAAAGAATTAGCAGGAGGATCTTATGTCTGTGCTGAAGCCTTAAGAATTGTTATTGCATGTTCGGAGTACAATACAGCATAAGCAGTATTACACAGTAGTTTCACCACCAACCATCATCAAAGTCATAAAATAGTGTTGCAGAACAATATATGTGAGAAGCCTACACAATATATGTACATCCATGGTAAATTTTGCAGATGATCTTGCAGTTCTTTGTAAAGAATACAGCAACAATTGCCTGATATCAGCATTGTTATTTGCACTACATGTGTGCACTTCACCGAATGACCTTTGCAGTCTTGAACATGGCCATGTAGTTTAACTACGATACTCTGTTTATGTGCTAGAGCAATACTGCAGAAAATATCTGTCAGCTGAAAGACAAAACAAACACAATAACCCTTCTCCTCTTTTTCTTCCATAAATTAATGTTATTTTATTCCAAACATAATAGCATGCCAAGAGAGAAGGGAAAAAAATGCAAAAAAAACGAGAGAGATGCTGCTGGTGGAGCGCTCCCTGGTTAGAAGGGTTAAATTTATGTTCCATTACAAGCTCCCATTTTTTGTTTCATCTTCTCGGTAAAACACATAACTTAAAATGAAATCAAATATTAAAAATGACAGACTATATAAGTGCTGTGAGTAACTTCAGGTCACGGAGGGAGGGAAGGCAGGCGAGTTGTCAGGCAGTATCTGTCAGAGTGAATTAGACACAATCAAGAGAGACTGAGGGAGAAGGTGATTGTTATTAGGCAACAGGGCTGTGAGCTGCCTGCCCAGATGTGGTCATGCATATAAAGAGCAGGAAATGGTCGTTTAATTCAGGAAGCCCTAGCAAATAGGGCAACACAAAGGATAAAAGTCCTTTGTTGCTAATAAGCTGGAAGTTTCTTTGATAACAAGCGGGGTTAGGATGTAGAGGGAGGCACGTTTTTCTCACTTATTCATAGATAATATCTATCAAAATGGGAAAATAATCTCATAGAAAAAGAAGAGGCAATATTTCTCCAATGTGACATTTTCTTTAGTTGATATACAATATATGTGGGTTTACTGTGCATCTGGCTCTATAAATCTCAAAGTTTCCTTTACACCTGATGGACTCAATTCTGTACAGTACTGTACATCTAATGATCTCCCCAATACTTGATGGACACAATTCTGTGCATCCTAAGGCCTCTATGACACAAAATACTTCATATAGTCTCCCAGCACCTCCTATGATCTCTCTTATGCCTGATGGACACAATGGGGCACATTTACTTACCCGGTCCTGTCGCGATCCCCGAGGTGCGACAAGGATGAAGCGCGATTCACTAAGATCGTGCGCCCGATTTCCAGCATGTGTCGCTTCACCACTCAGGTCCGCCGGAGTTCACCTTCTTCTTCCCGGTGTATGTGAGTGCATGTCTTGCAACACAATTTGAATTTTAAATCCTACGCATAGTCCGAATCAGGTGGGTTGTCCGATGGCCACGCCCCCGATTTGTGTTGCATGAAAGTCGTCTCGATTGCGCCAAAATCCGATCGCATGCGCCAAAACCCTGTTAAATGTGGCGCAAATCGAAATAGTCGGGAAACCCGGCGGAAATGCGGTCCGCGGACCCTTAGTAAATGTGCCCCAATTAGAGATGAGCGAGCACTAAAATGCTCGGGTGCTCGTTATTCGAGACGAACTTTTCCAGATGCTCGAGTGCTCGTCTCGAATAACGAGCCCCATTGAAGTCAATGGGAGACCCGAGCATTTTTTTAATAAAACTGAACAGTAAAAGAACAGTGCAAAAAAAAAAATTCCAGATGTTTGCAGATGTTTTACTTGTAAGAACACATTGAAATAACACTATTCTTCACTTTGCAGGTGTTCGCGCGTGTCTCCCGCTAAGTTAGGAGATGTGCACGAACATCTGGAATGTGAAGAATATTGTTCTTTCAATGTGTTCTGCACTTAAATGTTCGTGTTTTCACTGTTTTTAATGTTTTAATTCTATTCTTCACATTGCAGGTGTGCGCGCGTGTCTCCCGATAGGTTCGGAGATACGCGCGCACAGCTGCAAAGTGAAGAATAGAATTAAAACATTAAAAACAGTGAATACAGGACCATTTAAGTGCAGAACACATTGAAAGAACAATATTCTTCACATTCCAGATGTTCCGAACATCTCCGAACCTAGCGGGAGACACGCGCGAACACCTGGAAAGTGAAGAATAGTGTTATTTCAATGTGTTCTTACAAGTAAAACATCTGCAAACATGTGTAATATTTTTTTTTTACAATAAAAATACTTTTATTCAATTTATTTTATTAATTTACTGCTCGATCTCGAGCCGGCGAGATACTCGTCCGAGTAACGAGCCGGTCCGAGTATGCTAATACTCGACCGAGCAGTATACTCGGACGAGTATACTCGCTCATCTCTAGCCCCAATACATCTGATTTCATATTCTCCCTTAGACCATTCATATTATGGTCTGCACAAGACACAGTGGTCATGATACATGTTATGGCCTTTATTTAACATGGTGGACATAATATATGTTAAAATCACCTCTTTACTGTATATATCCAAAAGAGAAAGATATCACAAACACCATCCACACGAGACCTCACTCAAGAAATGGACACCATCTGGATAAGGAAAACCAGTGTAAACAGTAGTCCATAAACAAATCATAAAGTAATCGCAGCACCAACCAAATTTAGTGCAAACACATAAAACCTCTTGGACTTTCATATTTCAGAACTTTGTCAGCAGAAGCCAGTCTCATGAACTAAGTAAGAGTGCCATTCTCTTTTAAAGAGGGCCCAATCTTGGTTTCTTGATTTCTGGCACAACGATGTGCTGTGTGAACTTACCATAAGTGGTCTATAATTCACTCATTGGCGCCATTTATCATTAGAAAGTGGGGAAGGGTGATTATGTCAAATACAATTTTTCTTGGTTGATGTTAGGGTTCAGATATTTGCCTTGGTGGATTCAAAAGCTTATTTTATTCTGTTAAGAAAGAATCCGCCTCTTGGAATATGCACAAAAGTAATGATCAATGTGTATGAATATTTTCAAAGATGAGAAAGAAAAATCAATTTGGTTTTATATTGATTTTCTCAGAAAGATTTCATGGTGTATCATATTTTCTATGTAGTAGACTTTTCTATGATGTACACAACAAATGCTACATAGCTCTATAGTATATAGGGGTTAAACATATGTAAATGATGCTGAGGTCAACTGTATGACTATTTCAATAGTGTGTCAAAATTTTGTTTTGTGGGGAACTCTACACCATAATAATAATAATAATAATAATAATAATAATGAAGCCAACATTCAAGGACCTGATCAGAAGGAAGGGGGGTGATTCTATGAATATAGCTAAACCAATGCTACTTTTTCATGCATAAAGCTTGGGTAATGAAATTACAGAAGACTAGTTTATATCGAATTAATGCTCAAATGAGGGAGTTCTTGAAATTATTTTGGTATCACTCCTATTTCCTCTTGAAATTGTGGTACTTCATTTGCATATTTATTAGTTTATTAGTTTAAAATCACATTGATATGAATATTTATATGGGGCTGTTTTCAATGCCATATCCCATAACAAATATCAATCTAGGATTCCCATTCCATACAATAAAAAAGGGCCCTGAGCCATCCCAATCCATCACTGTTAATATAACCTACTACCCAACATCAAAGGGGACAGGGATGATACCCCCCACTTATAAGTTTCCTTTAGTCCCATTGATATGCATACACACCCAAGTCAGCACAGTGAGGTAATCTCAGTAAGAGTTCTCGAATTCGTAAGGCTGACTGTTTGTATTATCCAAAGTATATTGTTTTACCAGAGGCTGAAAGTCGTTTTCTTTTACTTTGTATTCCCGGAGCTGCGGAACCAGCAAGCTTGATCATAAATAGCCATGAGAAATTAACATTATAACATAATTTAATCAAGATATTACACATTGACAGATGACTGTGCATTACCCAGAAAAATCCTTATTATTTATTCACTAACCTTATTTTTAGACTTGTTTCAAGTGTTAATTACTGGTCAATGAGAAAGTAGGTTAAGAGTTTGCAAAAGCAAAATCTTTTATTGGCAAAACGAGTGAACAGGTGGTAAGCCCCGATCTCAGTGAACGTTGCCTTCGGGCGCAATCTTCCAGCACACGATAAGATATGTCTGCCCTGCTTTGCTGTCTTAATGTTCCTGCCTCTATCCACATTTTGCAGATGTCTCGGAATAGAGAAAGACCTTAAATTTTAGGTTGAGCAGAACAAGAGAAATGAAAGTTCCCGTAATGAGTTACTTTATTTAACTAAATTGATTGGGTCATAAAATCACAGTTGCAACATATAAAGGATTATGCTGATTTTTTCAATAATCTTACATATCATTTAGATGAATTGGTAAGTTACGCCACAGTGGGAGCACCCATTATTATCAGAGTTTCCGCCTGCCTGTATTTTGGCAAGTCAGATGCGATGAATCGCAGGAGAGAATTGTACAGGATCTTGTAGAAGATAATAACCTGTCCACTAATGTAACAAGTACAGGGCTGCATGTGACATAGCAAGTGTCATGATGTGAGAAACAAATAGGGACAAGTGGGAAGTCCCAAACCAAAAAAGAGCTGCGCCCTTCAGTAGCAAAAAGTTCTACAGAGGATATTTTTGAGTAATGTCAGGCCTCATACACATGTGTGATTGTGTACTGTTTGCACGCTGCAAAGAAGGGGCACATGGTCCCTGGTTTGTAGTCGTCCGTCATCAGTGTGTGTAAGCCCCAGTTATGCCAATGACAATAGCAAAAGACTGTCCAGGCTACAAACTTTGGCAGGAATAGGACCTGCTATAATTCTATAATTTGTGGCACGGGTAGAAGGCTCATACACTGGAATCCATAGCCATTTGCATGAGCACAAAGAAGTAAATGGGGACACATGCAAGCCGCTGAAACAACATCTAGCCCATGGCGTAAGACAACAGTTGTGTGCATGAGACCTAATGATTGTAGCAGAAAAGTAGAGACAAGTTGACTATGATTTAGGCTTGGTTCATATGTCTATTAGGTCTTCAGTTCTTTCCTTCAGTTATTTTGAGGCAGAACCGGAAGTGGATAAACATAGACCAAGTGCAAGTCTTTTCAGTGACTACACATAAATGAGGTATAATGGAAAGACTGGAACCTGTCCTGTGTTCGACAACTTCTGGTATTGGCTGAAAATAACTGAAGATCTAACAGAGATGTACACTTACAAAGCAGGAGAACACAGTATCCCAGAAGGTGGCATATGAACATTTCTTTGAGAAAACTTTTAAGACCAATAAGGTACATACAGAAAATACAGTGCTAAGGTAAATTATGTGGACAGTGGTGTTTGAGTGATAACAGAAAGACAAGGATCATTATTACCAAATAATCTTAGATTGTTATTTATGCTCTGTATTCTAAAATGCATAAATGTAAAGGAAATCTGGATAAATGCATGTACACAACTATGCTGTAAATCTGTAATAATGTTTTACCCCAGATGCCCCCATGGTATTTGTGCCTAACGAATTGTTAACAAAATGCAGTGAACCATCACTACATTGTATGTAACAGATTTTATCTTCCATTTACCTCCACAAAGTCTACACTCTTATTTCCAGTGCTAGTGGCATTTATTTGGCATCATTTCCATGGTGTGAGGTTGTAAATGGCAGCGAGTAATGACTGTAGTTAACACTTTGTTAAGATAAGTGATAATTCCCACCTAGGGCGACTCAACCCTTTAACTCTGCCATGGTATTGGGGAAATAGGAGCAACAAGCCAAAAGTGTTAAAACAAACAATCAGGGAGATGGTGACAGCTTGTAGGAATTAGAGACAAATTACTATGTTAAATATGAAGACTGCACAATATATTAGTATATTACCTTGAAAGTTATTTAATGTTGCTTGACAATATAAAAAGAAAACTACCATCAGATTCTCGGATGATTGACGAGTAGTGAATAAGTTGTAAGATGAGGCGCTCATAGGCGCTCTGGTGACATAACGCGGAGCGCCTAAGAAGGATTAGCATCATTTTTATAACTCTATATCAGCGAAATTGTGGTGTAAAGGGTTATATTAAAGGAAGTTTTGAGAAGATTCCATCAGTGAATCTGATGTTAGAAGTCCTTTAAAGTGCCTGCATGTATTTAGAAGAACACGGTTGCTTTTTTCCAGAGACCCCAGTTGTCAGTTGGTTGGGTCTGGTATCTCAGCTTTGCATTTACTTTAAGTGAAGTGGGAAAAGGTGCACTACCAGGCACCGCTGATGGACAAGGGTGTCACGGGTTCTGGAAAAAAGAACCATGACATATTTTTCAACAAGTGATCTAACTCTGAAATTACTTGCTTGAAAATAGGGAAATGATGTCGTCTCAACTCCAACTGTCCTATGACCTGTCTTACCTGAGGATTTCCGCATACCACCCTATGCCTACTTTATTCCATCACATAATGCAGAGATATTGGCACATATATTCATGCTAATGGTCTGAGTACTATGGGGCTTATCACAACTGAATATCGGCATCCCAAACAGAGTTCCTGTATACATTCCCAGCATATTGAGCATGCCTTTATCCAAAAAAGGTAGAGCTTTTTAAAACCATCCTAAATGGGGATAGAATTCCCGGGTTAAGAACTGGGTAATGTGATATTCTTCCACAACCATTGACCAAATATCATAACAGAGTAAATATATGTCATAGTAAAAAGTCCCCTCTTCAGGTTATGGGCCAGAAGAAGAACTGCGCTCAAAGGGACCTTTTAAATCTATGCATTAAAGGAGCATAAAGTGGGCACACCCAGGAGCAGCATATCCCAACGCACCACCTATAGCCTGCATCTGCTTAGGCAGGACCGGGTGCATAACTGTCCAGCCAGTGCAGGTGCCTGCAAATTTATTGGGAGCCCATAGCCTCAAGATAAAACCTGCATGGCAGGGGAAACATTATACCCTGGCGCACCTAGCTTCAGAGTATGATAAATCTCCACCATTTGTCTGTTTTCAGACTTTCCTGTCTCAAAAAGTAGTACAAGAAGCTAGACATTGGCCCACATTTATCAAATCAAGTGCAAACTGCAATATGCACTGCTCCAACAGAGTTCAACAACTTTGTTTTGGTGCACCTATGACAGTGTTGGCAAACCTATGGCACGGGTGCAAAAGGTGGCACTTAGGGCCCTCTTTGTGGACACCCAGGCCTCATTTCCCCAGCACAGAGTTCACCAGACATGACCTGCAGGCACAGGCAATGTTGATGCCACTCTCAAAGCGTTATTTCAAAGCAACACATTCTCGGCTTCTTCGGACGGTAGAAAGAGTGAGAAGGTATGGGCAGGGGCAGCTTATTGATGGATGTCTTCTTCTATTGAATTTGTGGTAGAACAGAGTGTTAAATTAATGTTATAATTGCTGTGTTGGCACTTTGCAATAAATGTGGGTTTTTTTTGTAATTTGGGCACTCAGTTTTGAAAAGGTTTGCCATCACTGACCTATAACATAGAGCATGTGACACAATTCTGTCAGACACTGCATGACAAATGTGGCGCATGGTCTGACTGTGCATCGGAAGGCCCCTTTCAGTGCAAAATTTTGTGTCACAGCTAAATGTAGTGCAAAGTAAAAGAATGTGCAAAGTCAGACAAAAAATGGTGCAGGCGCTTTAATGAATACATTTTTTTTTAATTTTCCTTTTGTCTTGCTACACAATTTGAAAGTTAAAACCCGCGCTCAGTCCGAAACGATTTGTATCGCATGAAAGCCAGTGCAGCTGCGCCACAATCCCAGTGCAAACCCCTGTTAAATACCTGTCAAAGCTGCGCAAATAGTCCGACGAAAGTGCAATCTGCGACCCTTAGTAAATAAGCCCCAGAGTGTTTACAGGTTCTCCCTGTGCCAAAGTAGCCACGTGTAGGTAAACAGACATTTATATAGCTCCACCTGTAATGTGATTGATGACCCTGAAGCTTAGCTTGAAAAGTGTAAGGCTGAGTCTTAGTGGGTTACAAACTAAAACTATGCCAACGTGGAGAGTGGAATTAAAGCGGCTGAAAGCATTTTCATTTTTAGTGGCCTGGCGTTCCCCAAATCTTTACTGAAATATGTAAACTCTGCACCTCTGAAGTTCCCACAATCCACTCCTCCAGCACAATCTAGTTTTGGATGTGAATGGAGAAGACATCTGCATCACCACATCTACATGATACATTAGGCAAAGTGTTTAGAAAGGAATTCCATCCCTCTGTTCTTCTCTTTTTTTTTAATTTAAAGCAACCTAACCAAGAAATTATAGCCGGCGGCATAGATTTAGCAATCTGGATAATAAAACGAACGCCTTGCCATAATTTGCCATTTCATCTCGTGTCTTTCAGTGAATCTATTTTTAATCCCCTCCCTGATTTGTTTATGTGAAACTGCTCTGAATAACAAGAGGCATTTCTAGGAAAAGAAGAAGAAAAAAGAAGAAATTCTGGCAAGTGGCTCCTTCAATGTCTCAACGTATCAGTTTTTCACAGGAAAAGTGTGGTCAGGCATCCATTCCATCATTTATAATCATAAAAAAAACCCACAAGAGCTTCCTTGAAAAATATGCAAATAAAATATGCAACAGGATATGATATTCGCTTACCAGATGTTTAGTCTTTGCCTTTGAAGTTTTCCTTTTAATCTTTTCTTGTAATATATATTAAATAGATATAGTCACTTTATCACGTGCATTGTGTGAGCTTCATGGTTGTAGCAATTAAAAGCCTGGTATATTTTTTGGTGCTTCTGTGCTGATAGAGCTACATAGTTACTTTTGTAGAACCATGAACAGAGCTTTGTCTGGAATTGGAGCTCAATCGAATGTAACTGACGTGCTAAGATGCAATATGAGATACATAACAGCGGTGCTTTTATATGGGAAAAAGATAGACCAAGTTAGACCATTCTACATGAGTTAGGAGTGACTACTACCCTCCTATAGTCTTCCCATTCCTTGTCAGGGAATAGGACAGTATCATTTTCAGGCTGTTTCGTACTCACCAGCTTGCCATTGTTGCTATGATAGTTATAAGTTATAAGTGGAGAACAGCCTTTACCACAGAGGGAAGTGACCACAACTTCTCATGACCTCATAAAGATTGCATGATCTGCCTATTCGGCATATAATCCAATACTATGTCGCTTCATAAAGTTCCAAAAAATCGCCAATGGCTTTGGGCATGTACAGAGCCAATATTGGAAAGATACAATTAAAGGGTTTGTCTGAGTTTTGAAAAAAAACTAAAGGTGGCCGGGAGCGGGCTGCTTAAAACAACAAAGATGTGCCCTCCGGTATCTAGCGCTGCTGTCGCTCTGGTCCGGGCGCCATGTAAACAAACATGGCCGCCGGAGCAGCGCTGCATTCAGCTTCCGGCCGGACCCGACAACCTTCTGGCCCGCATTCACAATGCTGTGAATAGGGACGGATAGGCGTACCCGGCCACAGCCGGCCGGAAGCTGAATGCAGTACTGCTCCGGCGGCCATGTTTGTTTACACGGCGCCCGGACCGGAGCGAAAGCAGCGCTGGATACCAGAGGCACCGGAAGGTAAGTACATCTTTATTGTTTTAAGCAGCCCGCTCCCGTCCACCTATAGTTTTTTTTCGGGAACTCTCGGACAACCCCTTTAAGGCTTCTGTTCCCCGTTAGTGATGTCTGCTACATGTAGGCCAGTCCGTTATCACAGAAACTTATACTAACAACAAAAAAAGGAAAAAACATAATGCAATATGTAGTTATATGAGCCCCAATCTCTTATACCTACCTGTGTACAAAGTCCGAGTAATGAAACCGAAGGCTGTCATCAGTGTTCACACTTCAAGTCATCATCACAGGGGTATATTATTTCTGGGAACTTCATTATTTTCATTATAAACTCTTTTGTGAAATTTTGTTCATACTTTTTAAGATGGACCCACAATGACAAGCCTCCTGGCTGCTAGGGTGCCAGCACCACAACAATCAGCTGTAAGCTGTGGGGGTACTGAGGAGTAAGTGCTCAATTTCCTTGTAGTGCCTCCACAGGTGAAGTGAAACATTGCAAAGCTTGCCATTGGCTGTCCATATAATATGTTCTGCAACACTATGCTCCAGATGTTATTTGAAAGGATGCATTATAATATATTGATTTATATCCTTGATCATGTGGGCTTTAGAGTCCAGTAGGCAGCATTATCATTGAGTATACTGAATATGGTATGCTACCTAGCTCCAAAGCCAACAATCAGCAGATATATAAATGAATAAATTACAATTTATACTAGATTTTTTTCCCACATATTGTATTCATTCTGCTTTGTGCATTCTGCTCTATAACATCCTGCACTGTTGACATCTTCAACTGCAATGTGCCGCTACATGTATGTGGACCTGTACAGATCTCTTGGCTTGTCCGAGAGCCTCATTTCTTTTTAATATTTGAATGTCAATCTCTAATACTGTTAATGTCCTAAAGCAGAAGACAAGTGAGGGCAGCCTGTATCTTCTATACAGTCCTTACCTCAACAACTTAAATGCATGCTTGGTTTAAGGGCAGACTGATGAAGACACTGCGACTTGTGGACCAGGAAGTGCTTTCCAACAAAAGCCGTCAATCTTCCTTCTCTTTCCCTGAAAGAAGAGAAAACACAATACAATGTCTTAAATTTTTTTAATAAAAATTAGAAAAAATTGCCAAATTGCAAAAGCTCCGACAGAGGTCAAGGAAAATCAGCGGAAAAGGTTAAAGATGAAATAAAACCCGGCGGCTATGAATGAAAATCTATCCCAGAGCAAGGCCACCGGTGACGTTCTTCAGACGGGAAGCCAAACACTCGGTGGCAGTGGGATCCTTCATTCTCATCAGATCAATACAAGCTTATATTTAAAAAGATTCCAAGCAGCTGCCATCTCTTGACAACCTGCATTTTGTGTGTTCGCTACTTGTGTGAGATCAGGGCAGGGACTGCGGAAGATGCAGCTTTTAATACCATTTACACCTGAAGACACAATTCCATTAAGAGGCCTTGTTTTGTTAAAGGGACATGGATTGATATTATTTTATTGGCAGTTGCTGCTAAGTCTCTTTGTCCTTCTGTGACTCGGCGGGACCTGCGCTTGCTTTTTAGATTTTTCTAAGCCCATTATATATACACATAGAATTTTCCAGCTTCCAACTCATCCTTTACCATAGAAAGTGAAGCTTGCAGCTAAAAAGCAGTCACCACTCTAATCATCTGTACAATATTTGGTATCAGGCATCCTAAATAGATTATCACCAGTCCATCTGTGTCATTATTGATTTATAAGGGCTTTAAGCTGCTTTAAAATGGAAGTTCTCCCGCTAAGGGGCTCCGTGTATATAAATCACAGCCGTACTCAAATATAACAGACATCACTCAACATATTGTTTCCCTGGCACCCCCCTCCTCCCTTTCCCTTTCCCTTCTTTCTTTTAAAACCATCGCAAGAAAGCGGAAAATGATAAATTGTTTCTAATATACTGATCTAAACTGATATGCAAATGGCGGGTGTATTTTTTAATATATTACTTGAGAGGGAAAAGAAAAAAAAAGCATCATTAACATATGAATGCTATATGCAAATGCAAGTGACAGAGCAGATGTTGATGAATGTAATTGACCTATATGTGAATTGCATTAGAAGCCTTAACGCTATTAATTCACTACCCCAGAAACTCGATATTGTCCAAAAACTAAATTCTGTGAAAACGAACACTGGAAGTGATTTTGACAGAGATCCAGGGACACTGGAAGAAGGTCACTGTCCGTCATCAACGTGCCTGTCATTTGCATTCATGTCTCTGAGATGACATCATCATGTGACCGTGTGTATCGATCATTTAATAGCATAATGAAAACTGGAGGGGGGTATGTCCCCTCTATCAACCCCCTCCCCTCTTATTTATGTTTCCTTGTCATAAATACAGTCCTATGCATGACTGCTCTTTGGTGCCATTTCATTCTGTTTATATTTAATCGCCCCCCCCCCAAAGGCTTTTGTCCATGGACCACCCTGTATATGATAATGTATTAATGCCCTCTACGTTACAGCCAGTGAGCTGAAACCCCCCTTTCCCAATCCCCAGTCTTGCAGCATAAGTGTGAAGCGCCATTGTGTATATATAGCCGGCTAACAACTATGACACATAGTAATAAGAACATACTTAATAAATTACTGCTTTCAGGTCTAGCAAGCTGACATTTCTCTGCAAGGGACAATTTTATATTTGTGGCACTGAACAAAATTGCTTCATAGGAAGGCAGTGTGGATTAGCATAAAAATTAACACTTAAATTTCAGCTTATTTTCCACCCTCTCTTCCTGCCACAACAATCAATTTCCCTTATAAATCTGATTAGATTTTACGATGCTTGTTATTCAAAGCATGTCTCGGCACAGCATTCACAGGCACCAAGACTATTTGTTTAAATAGGAAAAAAAAAAGGCAGATAAAAATGTATAGGTATTTTTTATTTTTTTTATTACCCATTCCTCAGCACTTCCCTTTTCTCATATTGTAACATCAGTAATTGATTGCACACATTAATTAACATGTAAGGTAGAATTGCTGCATTATGCATGATTTATTTTTTCATATCTTGTTGGTTCCTTTGCTTGCTGCCCTTGTTGTATTGAGGACACTGGGCTCAATTCGGGTCCAAGCACAAATGCCAATGTTCGTTCCCCTGAAAGTTATTAATGTCAGATACGAAATGAGGTTTTTTTTTACCTTCACCTCCTTTTACTAATCCACCAAAGCTGTTAGGAGTAATGCAAGCTTAAACACAACTCTGTGAAATGATATAGAGCAGGCGCTGATAACATGCAAATATCTTCATTAAGGCGTATTTAAAAACAGGCTGGAGGGACACGGTGTGGTCAAAAAAACGCTGTTAATTAAAAAAAGTCCAAAGAATGGCAGTAAAAGTTAGACGTCCATCAGCTGCTCAAATTGCCAATATGCCAGGATGGCATTTTGATTGCAAATTTTTACGGTGTTTAGTAAGGACACAAAGTCTTAACGTATTTAGTATTTTAATAGACTTAAATTAGAATTCCAAACCTATCAGTATGGAAATGTCTCACACAGCCATGTCATGTTTACCAAGGAACACAGTATTCCCCTACCTCTAAGAGGTGCTAGATCTACACTGAAATCTTTAAGATGATGCATATTTATACATTATATAACACATAAATATATTGTATGACACATACAGTTTTGTTTTATGTGCATTGCTTAGTTTTCTTTAGTGCACCATTATGGTGAACACATTTTCCAACCAAGACAGATAGGCCTGGTGTTTGTTTTCATGGCTCCCTCACCCTGTTCTTGCTAACAAGGATAGACCATTACTCTCTATGCATGTCATGGGTTAATTCAATTGCTTGCATATCCTTGCTTGGTGGAGATGCTTTTCCTTCTTTGCTGCATGATAGGACCAGTTTATTTCCCAAATTGGGTAATGAGTACATAACAGAGGGGAATAAAGAGCCACTGACATATTTTAAAGGGAATCTCATCAGTTTTGACCATACAACGCTCCAGACAGTGTTAGGTATCATCCCTTGAGATCTGTTTAGACATACATGTGTGTGTGCTGTTAGCAGCAGGACTATGAAAAATGCATTAATTTTCCAGAATTGTAACAGAATTCAGATATTTTGTATTGGTGTATAAGATCTCTTCACTAAACTACTGCACAGCCCATCTCGTATGCTCGAGGTAAGAGCAAGAGAAGGCATCTGCTTTGATATTATAGCAGAGAGATGGTGAAGTTTGACTGCAGAGATCAGGGAACACGGCAGATTGAGGAGCCTCCCCCAATGCTCCAAGTCCAGCTGTAATCCTGGAGTAAAAAATGTGTGACTCTCAATATAGAATGAAGAAATTGATGGCAATCCATGTAGCCTGAACAGTGTCATGTGTACTGGTAAGTGAAATTACGCTCATTTGGATGCAAGCTGTAGGTGGAGTTTCTATTTAGTTCCAAGAAAATCCTTCAAATAGAATGTAATCTAGATGTGTTAACATTTGTCATAATGCTTGCTACTTTTGATTTTAGGTAGGTTCTTTGAGAACTTCAGCTATAAATATATGGACTTTGATCTTGCTTAGAGTCAAATTTTAAGTTCTTGTCGGAAAGTTCTAGAAGGACAAGTGGTATAGTAGAGATGTACTGATGTGTTTGTTTTTATTACCAGGTAGGAGGTAGTGCCTCCCTGGGTGCTGGCCAAGTGATGTAGGTAGGGGTCTCCTTCACCCTCTATGCTCTCTCCTATATAAAAATCAATATAGCCCTTGGAGGGAGCCCTATCTGTGACATTTGTGACACAGGTGCTGCAATGACATCATGATATCAGCAGGGCCCGGGTGAAGAAGCAGTGGCAAATCTCTACTGGAGTTGGACGTTAGGTAGTATAAAGTAGTACAATAGTAAATTATTTTAATATAATATATTCAGGAGAAAGATGTAGAACTGTTAGAAATCATTTTGGGAGAACTGTATATCTTTTTTTGACTTGGGCACTTTTTTGAGATTCGCTGATTTCTGTAGTATTTCAAAAATGACCCAGAATGTGTCCTAACAACAGGGACACGATACATGCAGAGTCCCATAGTCAGGCCAGCTCTTTAGAACACATTATGAAAAGAGCTTATGTGTGCCATATGGTGAGTTCCTCAGAGTGTAGTTGTGTGAGACAATAGTGGAGATACCTTCATGAGTTTCCAACCAGAAGGGTGTGTAGCAACAATTACTCTAACTAAAGGAACCTACCTTATATTTTATGATTACTAGCCTATCAGTTGATATAGATCTGGGAAAGATTAATGGACCTATAAACATTTACTACAAAAAAAGAGACCAATATTAGGAATGGCACCTGATAATGGGGTGCCCCAGTACAGAATTTGTATAGGGAACCAGGAGCTACAAATTGGATCTTTTCAGACCATCCGAGGAGACTTGTATGTGTTACCAATCTGTGGTCTATGAATATCACATAATAGTGACACATCCACTTTGACATGATGGACATCTGAGATTTACTGAAGGTGAAATGCCCATTAATAGGTCATGTATATGGATTACCCCTTTCTAATTATAATAATGAGGCATTTCCTTCCATAAACATTATTTACAGAAAACCCTTCAATCAACAAGACAGAAGAGTAGATTCAGGTCCAGCTACAGCTTCCGTCAAGGGCATCAAGTGTAATGAAAAGACTACTTTTTGGGTTCAGGTACAGACTCTGTGAAGGTATATTTCTTCTTTGGAATGACATGAAATAGTTACAACCTTTTGCTCAATAAAACAATGTTGACTGAAGCTAAAGATAGCATTATGGTGGAAGGTTTGCATCACAAACAAAGAACCTTTTGTGGGAATGAGATGCAAATGATATGCTAATCACACACAATCATAAGCATAGCCTATTAACTAAGTTCGATTAATGTTGAAGCCACTAAATAATGTCACAATAATTACATCATATGCACACCTGGCATTAGCTCCCACCCAGACCCCTGAAATGGGGGATATTGCTGGAGATAGGCCAGACATGCAAATTCTATTCAAGAGGGATTATTCCCAGTGAGCACAGACACATATCTCTCTTAATATGTGACATTTCAGACGGAGACTGGTGGGATAGACGACAGTTCACTCATTCTGGAGAACCTCTTAAGACTGAGCCCCATTTACAATGTCTTTATTAATTTTCACAGATGGGGTCTATTGATGATGTTGTGGCTTTCAGTGTTTTGCCTCTCAAGGGAATGCCTATATCTTACAATTTGGATGGAGGCAAGTCTTGAAGACTGCTCCATGATAAAATAAGTCTTGGGTTATAAAAATCCAACTTCCCTTCAGGTATAAATATTCAAACAAAAAATTTTGCCTTGTAGGGACCTTTTACCTTTTATAATATGGAAAGAAGACATTGAACATAAAAAAACTGCTTGGTTGAGACATTTAGTTTTTACTTGGATACAATAGATCCCATATACTAACAGCTTTAAGATGAAACTCATCAACACACATAGCCATTAAATCTGAGAGCTGTTCCTGGCATACAACAGCCAGACCTCTGCCCATTTAGATAAAAGGCACTCCATGTTGTGGCCACACATGAATGGCATGAGTCCATCAGACCTGGAGTTCCAGTTTGTAACTTGCTGTAGGTCAGCAGTGGCCCCACCTTCTTGACATCCACATACTGAAACAGCATTTCTGAGCAAGTACTATCCTGATGGAACGATCTATCTATAATGGTATAATCTGAGAACTAAGGACTAAAAGGCATTAAAGTTCTTCTAAATTCATATGTTCCTCACTGATGACAAGAAATTAAACATTCTTAAGAAAATTACCCACTTTGGAGAGCCCCTTTTCAGTTCCTATTCTTTGTCTTTATATTTGCCCTACCTAAGCCAAATGATCAAGCACCTACACTGTTTTCTTAAGATTACGTGGGCCCTTTACGATACAAACTCATGGTTTGAGTCCCACCACTGAAAACCAATGACAATTAGATTTTCATCTTGGGGACAAGCCCAATAAGAAAAGGTGACATCCACAATCGATAACCCCTGAAAGACTCCAAACACTAACTTCCAGCTTACTTCCATCATACCATCAAACCATTTCTTAAAATGTCCTTATTTTGACCTTAAAAGCTCTAAACCTGAGCTGCCTGCTGGAGGGTTAATATACTGTATCATATCTGTATGAAATGTACATAATCTGCATTGTAATTCCTGGTTACCCGACTGTAGAGTTTACAGGCCAACACATATTTAACCCTTAATCTCATCTGAGTAACAATTTTTTGATTCATCAGTAGGTTTTGCGAGCGCAGTTTATTTTCACGAGTGTGCATTAATTAACCCCGCATGTCCTATCTCCTGGCCTATCAAGCCAAGGACATTCATTTAAACATGTTTATTATGAAATGTTTGCATTCTGCACATTTGTGGCCCACACACGCACAGATTATTTCATCCCGTTCACTGGAACATTTTTTAAAAGTTAAAAGAATGCATTGTTTTTGATTACTAAACTCTTTTGGCACTTCCAAATATGTCTTTTGAAGCTTAAGTTCTCTGTATTCAAAGATCTGGAGATGAACAGAGAGGTTTGTATGGAGTACAAAATTTCAGAAGCAGTAAACTGACTGCATTGTGAACTAGAGATAAGACATGCAGATCTATGTAGTGAACTACAACACACAGTATGCAGAGGCATGGTGGTCTTATGTGGTGACAAAATGGGCTCCCTGCCAGTGGACTTCTGTGGATATAGATTTTGTAGTTGTTGTGATGCCTGGAGGTTAAGAACATGGGTGAAGGTGTGGCACCCTGCTGAATGCTGGTGCTAGATACCTGCTTCTGGCAGAAGATCCATTATTTGGCACCTACATAAGGTTATTTGGTTATGGACTGAAGTCTGGAGTAAGTGAACAAAACATGTTATTCCTTGTACCCTGCTGACTTATGACTCACAGACCCTAGACCTCCTATAATACCTGTTTATGACTGATCACTGCCATGACTGTTTCCATCTATACATCTATGCCTTACTGCATGCAGTGGTAGGGATTCCTTGATACTATTGTAGATAGGATATTTGCAAGTGACCTACACCTTCATGTGATATGACCCACGGGCAACAGAGGGGGTACACAGAGTTTAAAGGCATCTACAAATGCTTTCTATAGCTTACAGACCAAACAAAAATACAAGAAGCGACAGCACTCACATAGTAGTAATAAAAATTAAGTCTTTAATTCACCCAGTGGCATAGCGGCGTTTCCACTCCCAATGAGTCTTTTTCAAACATTTAAGTTTCATGTGAAACCCTGCACCAGGATTGCTAGTGGCGGGCACCCACAGCAGCTTGATAGGTCTTGGTTACCTGTGGTTGCTGTCTCCCCTCTACTTCTGGATAGTTAGGCACCATATATCCTGTCCAGACACCATTTTAATTCTCTGGTTTGTTATATGCTCCATATATAATGATACTTACTTCTGTGTATTCATTTGGAGATTTTTTTTTTTGTAAATTATTATTTTTACACAGTAAAGCAGATAATTTGTTGGAATTTTTTTAATTTAAATTTGGTAAAGATTTTTTATTGGGACTCATAGTTCTCGCCATAACTGAGGACGGATTAGGAAGCCATTAAGTGCGCACAAGTAAAAATACCGGCTTGTAATGGGGCTGGTAAAAAACATTAGCTGAACAGTGAAAATACCAGCCAAACCTAAATTACCAGCTACATCGCAAAACTTGACACAGCAACTTAAAGTTATACTTTTATTGATAACTGGTCTTATGTCAATAATATTTTAGTCCTAAAAAAACCTTTAAACCTATGCTATAAAGTATTTTTTACGATGATCTAAGAAGTCATTTGTGAAGAAGACCTGTACTCTTATGTTGTCTATCTATGCCCTTCTTAGTCCTCTTATCCCCTCTCCAGTTTTGCAATAATACAAGTACATTGTGGGAATTGTTATTTAAGCAATTACCCGGTCCAGTTCGCAACATCTGCAGCCAGAATATGAGTGTGAGAAAGAGATGGTGTTGTATCAGTGCTCTGTGTGTGTATCCTGGTACCGGGCAGATGGAAGTTCTACACTGAAGCTGTCATCTTTTGATTAAGAAAAGGAAATGATTTCACTAAAAAGCTATTCCCTCTTGTGTTGTTTAGTTTGTGCTGTGATGGCTCTTTACCACTGATCTGGACACATTTATTGAGCCTCGTAAGTAACTCTATTCTTACCACCATTGCTGAAACCTTAACAAACTCCCTTTTACCTTCTGCCAATTATCTAAATATCATAACTATAAAATATCTTAAAAACCCCTCCTCTACCCTCTGCCTCCCCCTACTTTAAACATCTTTGCTGCAAAGTTGCAGAATATAAACAGCATCAGAATCATCCTAAATGATGCCTTAAAAGCTGCTCTTTAAAAAAAAAAAAAAAAAAATTGTAGAGCTTCCATCTGCTTGATGATTTTTGTTTTTTTCTCACCCTCTCCCTCCATCGGCTGCTATGTGCCAGTGTAGTGAACCGTGGCTTGCTAAAGAGATTGCTAGGGTCACACACTGCAAAAACAAAGAGCAAAGCCGCAATGATTGAATCCTTTTTGGATAATATGTTCATAAAACTCAAAGATTATTTGTTGTTTTTCAACTATTCTATATATAGGTTGTCTGATTTCATGAGGGTCCTGAGAGGTAAATTATTTAAGTGATGCAGCTTTATGGAAAGTTCACACTGGTAGTAAAATCCTCCTCAAATTCTGCCTCCTTCTGCCAGATTTTTCTATTTTGATGACTTATCGTCAGAAAAAAAATTGACTGAACTCCCAATTAAATTACTGGAAGCCTAATATCTGCTTCCGAAAACCACTTCAAAATCTGTGCTGAAAAATCTTGAATCCAGACTTTTTTACTCTTCACTAAAAATATGTTTACATAGGCAGAATATACAATTGTACATTTTCAAAATTTTAACAAAGTTTTCATTGCATTGATTTTAATAGAAGGCTACTACGGGGCTGAGCAAGTTTCCCCCGTATATCAAGCAGAAACACCCCTTGATAAATAAGTGGATGGCTTCCACTTTGGAAATTAACGCATTAAGGACGCAGCCATTTTGGATTAGACTCATTTTTGAGTCTAACATGTGTTGCTTTATATGGATATAATACTTTAACTTACCAAATGTTAGGGGTACATTTTGGCTGATATGTGATTGCATTTATTTATTTAAAAAAAAAATTCAATTTGCCATTTAAAAAATTCTAAATTATCTCCTTTTTAGAGAGATAGATCTTCCGCCCACAATAGTTATTAACAAACAATTCCCAAAAGTCTGTTTTATGTTTGCATGTTTATAATTTTTGAAGTGTCTGGATATTTTGACTTCTTTGTCAATCATTTTTGTTTTTAATAAACTTTGAAATATATAATATTAGAAACCCCCTATTAATTACACCTATTTCAAATCTGCACCCCTCAAACAGCTTTTAGGAAGATTGCTAACCTTTTCAGATCTGTGTAAACCAAAACGGAGGTGACATTTAGAATGGTCTAATTTTATTGGTAATGTGTTCATTTAGCCCTAAAATGTACACATTCACAAAGGATAAAGAGAGAAAACCCATCTCAAAATTTGTTATACAATTTCTTCCTAGCACGGAGACACTCCACATTGGGATGATACTTGTTGTATGAGTGCACAGCGAGGTGCAGAAGGGAAATATGTGGAATAGATTAAATCTATGAGGCAATGGAATATTGATCTATAGATAGATAGACAAACATAAGTGATAGAGGAGGGAAACAGATATGCTGTAAGGATAGATAGATAGATAGATAGATATGAGATAGATGATAGATAGGAGATAGATAGATAGGAGATAGATGATAAATAGATAGATAGATAGATAGATAGATAGATAGGAGACAGATGATAGATAGATAGCTAGCTAGATAGATGGATATATAGATAGATAGATAGATAGATAGATAGATAGATAGGAGATAGATTATAGATAGATAGATAGATAGATAGATAGATAGATAGATAGATAGGAGGTAGATAGCTAGATAGATAGATAGCTAGATAGCTAGATAGATAGATAGATAGATAGATAGATAGATAGATAGATATGAGACAGATGATAGATAGATAGCTAGCTAGATAGATGGATATATAGATAGATAGATAGATAGATAGATAGATAGATAGATAGGAGATAGATTATAGATAGATAGATAGATAGATAGATAGATAGATAGGAGGTAGATAGCTAGATAGATAGATAGCTAGATAGATAGATAGATAGATAGGAGACAGATGATAGATAGATAGCTAGCTAGATAGATGGATATATAGATAGATAGATAGATAGATAGATAGATAGATAGATAGATAGATAGATGGATACATAGATAGATAGATAGATAGATAGATAGATAGATAGATAGGAGATAGATAGATAGATAGATAGAAAGATAGGAGACAGATGATAGATAGATAGATAGATAGATGGATACATAGATAGATGGATAGATAGATAGATAGATAGATAGATAGATAGATAGAAAGATAGGAGACAGATGATAGATAGATAGATAGATAGATAGATAGATAGATAGATAGACTGATAGGCATATGACACACTGGTTTATACTGCAGGAGGATAAGAAGAACATGTGAATGTTTTACAGTATATTCTCCTCAGCCTCCTCCTCTCTGTTAATGACTTGTCATCAGCCACAATTATCTTGGTGACAGACAGTAAACACTCGGCGCAGGCTCCTTGGAGAGGAAGACATTTCTGATTTTATATGTTATTACTATTTATGTTTCTAGACATGGATGACTGAATTATAACCACACAGGAGGACACAGAGATGTATACAGCACCAGTGCTGGCATTATACATAAAATAAGCTTCCATTAATCACAGATGTATGTTATAGGAATATATTATGAGTTTCTGTGTGTGTAGATACAGTATATGTATCAATTGAAAGATACAATAGATAGGTGTATATGTTACATCATGTACACATCTATGTGGCCTTTGTCGACATCAGTCAGTTAGCATCTTTCTGCTGGCCAATCTGTAATGCAGAAAGTAAAGTAGTACCCCTAAAAAGAATGAGTTTTTATGGCAATCTACCATCAAAATCAAGCATGATAAACCAGGGGCACTTACTCATAGATCCCGGTACCATGACTGTGGTAATTTTCTATTTGTTATACATGGTCTCTATCCTTTTAAAATGAACTTTTATAATTATGCGAATTAATATGAAGTCCTCCTGGGGATATTATCAGAGCTCCTCCATGTTGCAGATTCATAGGCTCTTACAGTGAGCAAGAAGCACTGCCTCCCTCCCACTGTGTCCAACTCCAAAAGGTATAAAAAATTATGACATTTTCTTTAAATGTCTGTTCTATTCCTGATTTAAGGATATAGGCCAGGGCATAGCAACATTTATTGGTCCAAGGACAACATTGTCATCCTGCACAACTTTAAGGAGCCAAATCAGTAACCAGCATCACAGCACTGAACAAAATGACACTGCAGAGATTATAAGTACCACAGTACAGCAATAAATCCCACCCAGCAACCTAATACTGCATAATGGAGAGACCCCCAGAGCAGACAAATAATACTGGAGACCCCATATCAGACTATAGTACTGTAGACCCCCTAGAGCTGACAGGAGCAGGAGAGGAGCTGGGAGCAGTACATTACAGCTGACAAATACTTACCACTCCTGGGTCCTCTCCCGTACCTGTGGCTGTCCTGCTCTGGGTCCTAACCTGATGCATACAACCAGCATCAGTAGTCAGGACACTGAGTAGAGCAGCAGGAGAGGACACAGGTGCTTTGTGCACTTCCCATCTGCACTCTACTATACTCAGCCTTAAGCACCAATGAATGCTTCCATCAGTAATGGCAGCACTATTTGGATTCTGACTTTCAGCAAGGTGCGGGATGCAATTGGAGACTTGTGGCTTGTCGGCCGCAGGTCATGTAACTCTGCTCCAGGCTTTTTGTTGTGATTAATGTGGCTGCACTTTATGTACCTGCTCAGTAGTAAAGCTCCTCCACTAGTCTACTGATCCACAGCCTTGCTGCCAGCTGCCCTTCACATTGTGACCCCCTTACACCCTCAGACTGTGACTAATAGTACCCCCTAATATCATGGACTCTTCATACTGTAGCCCCAAGTTCCCCTTATTGCTACCTAATAAAAAAAATAATAAACACCAGATACTCACCTCTCCCCTTCCCCAGCAGCAGCTCTCCAACGCATGTAAAGTCCAACACATGGAAGAGGCAAACTGGACAAAACTTGCATCAACTGGGCAGATATCGGGTCTAGTGATCTAGTTATACATATGCTTTTCAAACTAATGTGTGGTAGATAAGGGACCCACATACACCTGCAGCTGGTCCTGGCACCAACAAAATGATTAGGATAGATCTCTCATGAAGCAGATCAATGCCCCCATCCCGATCTTATAATAAATGAGCCCCTTTATCTTTGGTGTAGACAGGAGTGTGATCTGTGTGCGCCTCAGCAGCTCCGACCTCCTCATCTCTTGTTTATACTGCCAGATCTTATAAAGCGGCAGATTCTCCTTTCATGCTTTATCTAAAACACACTAGGAAAATAAATGAGAACCTTGGAGTGAAATGATTGTCTTCTCAGGATTTCTATAGCAGAGACTGCTGTGAGACACTAGCGGAGAGCGGGTGTTCCTCTGTCAGGAAACATGCTATATCAACATTAATACTGCGCTCGCCTCTTAATACGGTTATAAAACTGATTCCCTTTGTACGCTATTAACCCCCTGCGCTTTGAAGCCTCGAAACAAAAGTGCCGCTTGTACAAAGAAGGTAGACAGCACACAGACGAGTGCGATACGGCGCTCAGATCCATAGGCGAGTTGAGGAGGTTAATCAGCCAGGGATTTACTGTAGCAGAAGAGAAATGTATTCACATGCGAACAGATCAGTATATGGCAACTGAAAGTGAAGTGAGTGGGGGCCATAGTGCCACTGGAATTCTTAAAATACTAGTCAATGATTCCTAGAAAGTGGTCAAGGTAGACAATGATCAAAATTGAGGGCCCACTCCTGAGACCAAATGAGCATAGGTTCGCTATTTCATATATATGACCTCTTTGATATGGCAGTGTGTGTAAATTTTGGGGCAGGATATTAGTTCAAATTTACATCTATTAAAAAGTTCTGCACCACTTTCTTAAAGTGTAAAGCAAAGCCACCTTTAACCTCATCAGCCAGAAATTCCTTTCCATCAAATGGCTGTAAACGGAGAGTCATGTGATCATAACTGTCTGTGACCAATTTACCTTTCAGGACCTTATGATAATATTCATGAATACAAGCTTAGGCTTCATGTACTCGAATGTTCTCTCACCTGGGCCAGTTCCCGGGCATAGCACATGGCCGGGTGCAAAAGAGGGGGATAAGCACTCTTCATCCCTCTCCACTCCATAGAAAGCCGTGCGACCGTGGACACATTCTGGCTAAGGATAGGACGTATCTTCTGTGATGTGGCCGCCCTGCCAGGTTGTGCTGTGGTCAGACACGGTGTGCTCACCGCACTGTGACCATGTACTATAGACCTCTATTGTGGCCCTGATCTGGTGCGGTCAGATAACAGCCACAAATATGGTTGTGTGCATGTAACCTTAAGCTGAAGGGTGTCTAACCCCTTTAAATGGAGTTTTCATACTGATGACCCTTCTTCAGGAAGGTCATAAGTATGTGATCGATATGGGTCCAACCCCTCAAAACCACTCGATCACTTATTTCAGATTCCTCCAAAATGCGTACATTAATAGTCAGGCAGTTTTCATATTGATCCCATATATTTGGGATAAAAAGCAAGCTGCAGATCCAATTAAGTCACCAAACCACAACCACAAGATTCTTATCTTTAATATCACACTTTGTTTCTAGGTTCTATAGAACCTGAAATGACACTCCCCCTGCAGTCTCTAAACCTGACTCATCTCAGGCAAATATGACACTTCTTGGATCATTTTCACATGACTTGGCATGAGACTTTTTTAATAGAAAAAAAGGACAAGATTACATATAAAAGAGAAAATTCTAGAAAGGACATTTCCTACCCTACTTGAGGGGGCTAGTACCTTAATGGGCTAAAATCTGGTGACAGAATGTCAGATGGTCTGAATTAATCCATTTTCGTTACTTCCCCTTTCTAACACATCAACAAAATGGGTAGTACATTAGTCAAAAGGCTTAAAACACTGGATAAAAACTGCATTGAATACTCATAGATGGAGCATCCAGACAGTGTGTGGTAGCTTTGGAGTTGAAATTGGTTTCCTTGAAGGAATCTCCATTTTGACTAATGTTCTCTTTTATTTCTTTTTTGGCTGCTTCTGAGCCTCCATGTCATGCAGATCATTATTTGGGAATGCCATAAGTCAGATAAACATAGTTAAAACAGTGACATGAAAGCTCTGTGATAGAAATGTTGAAATGAGTTCAAGGAGAGGAACATTTGCTCGCCTCGTGTGCAGCTTTATTCTGGGTAAAAAAATGTCGACTCTATAAAGAGTGAAAAACCACTTTAAACAAATTAACTAAACAATTATCATTTATAAGAAAAGGATATTAGAGTTCACTACTGAGTGTCCTGCTTATTATCACAGGATATAGTTTTTCCTTGGCAAATTCTCCATCTTTCCATGGAATGGATACAAAATAACAAATCATTGTCAAACTGTATGCACTTACTCTTTGCAAACAGTTTATGGAAGGGTACACAAGTAAATGAACAATCAGATATTACATCCAATTACAAAAGAAGACTACAGATGGCACTGAGGGACAAAAAGATAACAGGCTAGAGAGACAGCAAACAGAAGGAGGCTCATAGAGGGGAATTATTAAAGGGGTAATCGAACTGTTATAAAAATTTACGTGCCAGGCTGGGGAATTAAACAAAAAAAAAAAAGAAAAAAGAACTCACCCACTCCAGCGATGCCAGCGTCCCATGCCATGGTTTGTCTGAGCCGGAAGTTGTTGGAGTGGAGCTTCCATGCCCCTGTAAACAAACAGAGGCACGGCTCTGACGGACTGCAGCGAGGGACACAGAGAGCTCTGGAGCAGGTAAGTACATGTTTACTTTTTAAACAGCCCTCCCTAGCTCGGCTGGTAAATCTTAATAACAGTTGGACAACCCCTTTAAGGGTAAAAACTAATATTGCGTGATGTTGCACTATTGTGCTAAATATATAATTTTCCATAGTGAAAAGGAATTGGAATTTACCTGTTACTGGATAGTTTTTAATACCTACTATGAGCTAGGCATCAAAAGAGCACAAACCATTATAGTAGTTGAAATGAGTTGAGATAAGTTGAATCAACCTGCAACATTGCAGTTAAAGAGACACTAGCCACCTACTATCAGTTAACTGCACAGAAAGCACCAAGAGTACAAATCAGAGTACAGAAGTATCTTGTACATCAATATTTGCAGTGGTAGGAGTACCATGTGACCCTATTGCTATGCCACATAATGTAGTTGTACACCAGTATTATAAATGGCACATACTACAAATGTAAATTCCATTAACATGACAAATGGCATGTTGCACTATTGTAGCTGTATTGTAATAGCATTTGTCCTGTCCCCTTTGCAGAAAACCACCCCCAAATATGATTATTTCATCCCCATGCTTCACGTTTGGGATAGTGTTCTTAGGATTGTGCTCATCCTTCTTCCCCCAAACCCAGCAAGTGAGTTCTATTTTGGTCTCATCTGACCACATGATCTTCTCCCATGCCTCCTCTAGATCATTCAGGCTGTCAATGGGGGACTTCAAACAGGCCTGGACATGTGCTGGCATGAGTAGGGGACCGTGCAGGTCCTGCATGATTTTAATCCATGCTGGCGTAGTGTGTTACTAACTGTACTCTTTGAGACTGTGTTGCCCGCTGGCTTCAGGTCATTGACCAGGTTCTCCTGTGTAGTCCTGGACTAATTCCTAACTTTTCTCAGAAGCATCCTTACCCCACAAGGGGAGATCTTCCACGGAGCCACAGACCTAGAAATATTATCATATAGATTATCATATCATATAGTGTTTCATTTATAATAATTGTGCCAGCAGTTGTTGTCTTCTCACCAAGCTGGTGCCTTGTGTTCTGTATCCCATTCGAGCCTTGTGCAGATCTACAATTTTGTCCCTGGTGTCCTTATAGAGCTCTTAGGTCTCATGGTGGAGAGGTTGGAGTGTAATTGATTGAGTATGTGGACAAGTGTCTTTTATACAGAAAACAGAGTGCAGAGTGGGAGGAGCTTCTACAAGAAAATCTAACAGCACTGAGAGAACCAGAATTCTTGCTCATTGGTAGGGGATCAAATACATATCCTATCCAATAAATGCTAATTAATTATTTATAAATCATACAATGTGATTTTCTGGATTCTTAATAGGTGGGATAACTTGCAAAATCGACTTAGGATAAAGTCCCCCAATGTAATTACAAGTGGGGAACTACCTTGTTTTTACCTTGTTTTATTAATTTTTTTACTATGCAGAATGAATATTATTATAATTTTCTACCCTATGTTGGTACAGGGATGCAAGTAAAAGATGTGTGTTATTTTCCTTTTTTTAAGAGGTGGGTGGTTTTTTCATGTTTTTAAGGCTTTGTTTTTTTTTTTAAATTATGTGCAGTGCATCATACTGCCGGTTACAGATACTCTGAAATGGCCTAATAGAAAGTGGACACCGGGCTGCCATGAGACGTCATCAGCATCCCGAGATTGCAGCTGTGGGGTGCCGATGTGTGACAGACGGAAATCACTCTGTCTACAGCCACCAAGACAACATATTGGTCAATATCTGACCGTAACACCTGAAGAGGTAGACACCTGCGAGTGGAACATTTCCAATCCCACATGTTAGTATTGGGGCTGGACTGTGAGCACTGGTCCTGCAATCTTCTTCTGATGTAGAAAGGTGTTGCATCAGAAAAAATACCCTTAATGACTGCCATACGAGCTGATAGGGTGGTCATTTTTGGGTTAAAAACACAAATGATGAGGGGAACTAATGGCTTCCATCTTGTGTGATGGTTGAGTCTTAGCTTTGACTAAAGCAAAGAGAAGGTTCACAAAATGAGAGCAGGTTTAGTTTTCAAAGTGTTGTATCGTCCATGAGCTATCCACTGATTTAATGGATAGTACACAGACACATTAATTTCTGTAGGTTCATACACAAGTATGTGCTTTCCATGTGTGTGAGCCGACTGCTTGACCCAAAACTCAGAGCAGAAATGACATGAACAGGCCACAAACTACAGACCAGAGATACATTGAGAATGCACATGCATGATGGCTAAGCCTGCAGAAGGTAACAATGAAAAGAGACCTTAAATATTGTAGTTACCTCCTGGGATTAAAAATCTTAAACCTTATATGAATTTGGGAATGGACAACTGTTGACATTCTTGAGATAATGAAGTCCAATATTATAACATTACTAAAACTGGGAAGTGTTTTCTCTCTTAAGTCAAGGACTTCTTTAAAGACCAGTAAAGAGTTAAACACTGATTCTCAGGAGAGATTTATTTTAATACCAAGTTCTAATATCTTTTAATGAAGAAGCACCAGACTCATTTCTAAATGAACTTTACCTGGGGACAATTATGTATGTCAGAGCAGCTAACTTTTTTAAGCTAAGTAAATAATGAACATTATGATATCGAATAGACACAAATGTAAGATAAGAGGGTTAGGTGCTAGTAAGACATGGTCTTCAACCAGTAGCTCTCCAGTTGTTGCACACTAGAATGATTATCATGCTGGAGATAACTTTTACAGGAGTTATAGGACGGACATTTGTGTTATGATGGCAGACTTGAAATGTAGCACATAATAGATACATATACCATATCATGAACCATTCCAGCATTTTTAAGTTTCTCAACACAATCTTTCATGAAATGTTCAAGACGTTCTGTAAACTCTTCTATAAAATTTCAGAACTGTATTAATACTTCATCCAGAACCTGTCATTTATTTTCCATTGTGCAATCATATAGTCGAACCTGGATGTTTCAAATTCTAGAGACCACATGCTTCTAAATGTTTTTGAACTTTTTCTTCTACAAACATGCTAAATTTGCTGTATGCACATGGGAGCTGTGGTGAACATAACTTTGTATCTCCCTCGCTGAGTATTCCTGTTAAGGGTTGGAGTTATGGTTTTGCATTAGGGTTTTGTACACATCTAAAAATCTGAATCCATACCCCAACCTCTTGTCTTTAGAGATGACAGCATTTATAAAATGACCATGATCTTAGAAGAAAATATTTGGGGCAGAATTTCAAACATCTCACAATGTGTTTGGTTTTACAGGGCAGACATCAGAGGCAGCGGAGCTGAGCGATCAAAATATAATCAGCAGCAATAAATAAATAGTCTTTACATTACCAAAACATATGGTCAACGTTCTATAAGCAGAAACTTCCGCCAGGAGACAAAAATTTAGAATAAGAAGGTAGACTGACAGTTTCATCAAAATTAAAAAGTATAGATATGTTACATAAAACTTGTTTTAAATATCTCACATTGACAAGAATTAGGTGGCATAGGTCATCAATATCAGTCTGGTGGAGGACCCTACATTTGCTACCATCAGGGAACAGAAGTTGAGCAGCAGTTTACAGAGACCTTAGCTGTTCTTCAATACACGCTGAGACTCCCACCTCTAGTGGCGCCTCCTGCTGGAGAAGTGGGGGCAGCATTAGAGGCACAGGCATTGTGGGACAAAAGGATTCTATCTAAAGCGTTTTGACGGTTTGGGACTGCTACTGTGTGTCAGCCCTATGCAGTTTATGTACTGAACAGCACAGGTCTGTGCAGAGTGCAGACTGGTACAGAAGCGCAATACAAGGTGTGGGGGGGTGGGGGGTCTCGGTTTCAATTAAAACACATGCGATCAGTATGTAGCACCCGGTCTTTTGCATGAAACACCAGGTCCTTGCTACTGAGCACAGCCACACCCTGGGCGTTTGCATTGTGTTTGCAATGCACTTGCAAACACAATAGATTTAGGGCCAGCCAGTTGTAATCCAGACCATATGACTATATTAAATCATAGATGCCTGCATATTGTCAGCCTAGGTGCAGGTTGAGCAGGCAGTGTGAACACCATGGGGGTGCTGAGCTCCATATAAATAAGGGGATGTTGGCACTGGTGGGTGTTAAACATCAATTTAATTGGGGGCTATTACATATAATTCAGGGATGTGCCATGTGATGTGAGATCTCTCCACCGTACTGCTGGACTGTCCATCCGGATCCTTGCTGTAGCTCATTTCCCTCTGTATTTCACTTTACCACAGTAAGGGAAAATCGCCCAGTTGTTACCTATTATCTAGAGTAGGTTCTGCAAGTAGATAGGGACAACTGGATGGGTTTATCATTAGGGCTCACCGTCTGTGTCTTCCCTTACCTTTGCCTTTGGTTGTACAGACCCTATCAGCAGCATTACAGTAGTATTATATGCTGGTATTGGCTGGGCTTGGGAAATGAGCCCCCATCTATAAAACTGATAAAGCTCAACAGATAGATTAAATTATATAACAGCCGATAACAAAGACACAGACATAGGATTAAGGCAGTGAACTGTGTTCCAGATAAACATACACCTAGCTGTTTCTGCTTTCCTGAAACAAGCCTTTCAAGAATTGAGAAGTACTTTAAGTGTCAAATTTTATTATACAGTATAAATGTTTGGACCATACTGCCCCAATATCTGTCAATTGCCAAAACCATTGCAAATTCACTATAAAAATATATGTTACCGACAAAAACCCATACGCTGTTTTTCTATTTTTTGGAGAAGCTGTATATTTAGCCTAGTCTCAAGTGTAAACATGATTACAATTTGCAGAAGACGGCAAATTTTTTTCCTACCAGAAAACTGCAGCCGCCTTCAGAAACAGCAAGATTCTCAGGCAAATTACTGCCGCCGTTTAATCAATGTTATTTTTTATCATTCGGGTTTCTTTCCTCCATGTCAGCTCCTACCACTGAAATACATTTCATCAAGGTTGGTAAAATGTTTAGAAAAGAACAGATGTCAGAATATGGGTATTGCCAATAACTCTGATGGAAGCCAGTCATTTCTTTCCTGTCCAAAGGCAAAACGGAGGAAAAATGTTGCCGGCTGTGTACAATAACTCAAGATTTACGGCAACATTAATGGTCGTAAAACGGAAAAGTATACAAGAACCATTTCCGTTTTTTCAAGGCACCACTGAGGAACGAGGATTTTTTTTTTTTACTCTAAGGGGATTTTTTTAAAACAATTGGAAGTTAATTGTCCCAAAAATGTAAATATTCTTTATGTTAAGACAGCTTGGAAAAAAAATGAGAGGGTGAGAATTTTTATAAGACTCTTACAAAGGGGTTTGTTATAAGAATATGTCTGAGATTTCCCTTAACTGACAAAAGTTTGTGGGTGAACACTTAACCTAATGGTGGAGAGGTCACATTTTTTTGGCGGTACACAAATAATTATTAGAAGCTGGTCCTGTGGACAATTAATAGTGCTGAGAAGGCTCAAGTAGTGTATAAGAAATAATGATATATGTTTTTAGAATAAAGCTGTCATAGGCTAAACTTCCTAGTATTCAGAGGCTGGTGTGAATTTAGTGCAGGACCTTTACGTTTACTTTTAACTTATTCAGTCATTGTTTCAAAGGCTGTTAATGTGATACAATTTTATTCATATTCATTTTAAGGAGAATTGTATGCATGCATTTTTTTCCATATAGTAACCATGGCTGTGATTAATCTGTTGTCATTCATATAACTGTGAATAGACAATACATTTTTTGTTTCCATTTTGTTGATCTTTCAAAGGTCAAGTTTGCTACCTCAAACATTCCAGCAGTCTCCGACAATGTGTTTTGGTATTTTGTGCGTTGTCCCTCTCCTAGAGCATTGGTAAATGCAGCGAATATAGTTATTAAGCCGCCCATTCATTTATTTATTTATTTTGTAATAGAGAACAGCAAGCGTTATGAATTAAAACTATTTTCTCGCCCATATCCAATGGAGAAAATGAGACGGATTAGCTCAGGGTATAAAAACTCTAAACAACAACACGAAAATCTGCGCCTAAACACTGTCTTTAAATTCCAGAGTTCCAATCAATGTATCAAGTCATTGTTATGAGATGTTAATTACAAAACAGCCATCCGAGCAGATTTAACAAAATACCTTAAAGGATTAGGCAAAATACGTCCACACATAGAAAAATACCCTTTTCTGTTTCTACATCTACAGCAAAATGGGCTCATTCCTGCCCTAGAATAATAAATACATGAAATAAATAATGTCATTTTAACGAAAATCATTATATATATATATATATATATATATATATATATATATATTTACATTACAGACCAAAAGTTTGAACAGACATACCTACTCATTCAAATAGTTTTCTGTATTTTCAAGACTATAAAAATTGTAGATTTACACTGAAGGCATCAAAACTATGAATTAACAGATGTGGAATTATATACTTAACAAAAAAGTCTGAAACAACTAAAAATATGTCTTATATTCTTTGTTCTTCAAAGTAGCCACCTTTTGCTTTGATTCCTGCTTTGCACACTCTTGTCATTCTCTTGATGAGCCTCAAGAGGTAGTCACCAGAAAAGGTTTTCACATCACAGGTGCCCTGTCAGGATTAATAAGTGTGGATTTCTTGCCTTATAAATGGGGTTGGGGCCATCAGTTATGTTGTGCAGAAGTCAGCTGGATACACAGCTGATAGTCCTACTGAATAGACTGTTAGAATTGGTATTATGACTAGGAAAAAAGTAAAGAAAAAAACGAATGGCCATCATTACTATAAGAAATCAAGGTCAGTCAGTCCGAAAAAATTGTGAAAACTTTGAAAGTGTCCCCATGCGCAGTTGTAAAAACCACCAAGCGCTATAAAGAAACTGGCTCACATGAGGACTGCCCCAGGAAAGGAAGACCAAGAGTCACCTCTGCTGCGGAGGATAAGTTCATGTGAGTCACCAGCCTCAGAAATCGCAGGGTAACAGCAGCTCAGATTAGAGACCAGGTCAATGTCACACAGAGTTCTAGCAGCAGACACATCTCTACAACAGCTAGTAAGAGGAGATTGTGTGCAGCAGCCTTCATGGTAAAATAGCTGCTAGGAAACCACTGCTAAGGACTGGCAACAAGCACAAGAGAACACAAGGAATGGACATTACACCAGTGGAAATCTGTGCTTTGGTCTTATGAGTCCAAATTTGGATTTGGTTCCAACCTTGGTGTCTTTGTGCAACGCAGAAAAGGTGAACAAATGCACTCTACTTGCCTGGTTCCCACAGTACAGCATGGAGTAGGAGGTGTGATGGTGTGGAGGTGCTTTGACCCGACAATGACCTGACAACAGGACAATGACCCAAAACACACCTCCAGACTCTGTAAGATCTATTTGACCAAGACGCAGAGTAATGGGGTGCTACACCAGATGTCCTGGCCTACACAGTCACCAGACCTAAACCCAATTGAGATGGTTTCGGGTGAGCTGTACCGCAAGGGGCCAACAAGTGCTAATCATCTCTGGGAACTCTTTCAATACAGTTGGAACACCATTTCAGGTGACTACCTCTTGAAGCTCATCGAGAGAATGCCAAGAGTATGCAAATCAGTAATCAAAGCAAAAGGCGGCTACTTTGAAGAACCTAGAATATGACTTATTTTCAGTTGTTTCACACTTTTTTGTTAAATTTATAATTCCACATGTGTTAATTCATAGTTCTGATGCCTTCAGTGTTAATCTACAGTTTTTATGTTCATGAAAATACAGAAAACTCTTTGAATGAGAAGATGTGTCCAAACTTTTGGTCTGTACTGTATATAACATATGTATAATAAAGTAAATAGTAAATGTCTTCCTTTTCATTGTATCAGTGTGAAAACAGGTAAATGACATTACTTTTATCCATCCTTATATGTACTAACCATGTACTTTTTATTTGTTTAATAATAAACCATATTTATTACATTTACGGTTTATGACTACTACTTATTGTTGGTTGGTTAGTATCCTTGGTAAATAGTGCCACAATTTTTGCCAGTACTTTTTCTTTGCCTGTTTGCACATTTGATCCCAAGTTCCTGTATTTGGGGACTATTTGGGAAATCCATTCTGGCTAGTGACTGCTGTGTAATACCAGGATCCAACCTTATTCGGATATGAGGTGTATCACCCACCTCTAGGACCCTACATCTGGGGTATACTACCTTAAGACAAGACATCAACAGGTGAGCACCCCCTATAGGGGCGGGTTATTTCTCTATTTTTGCTGGAAGGTATCACCCGAGGTGCCGTCCTCTGTTTTTCAGTTTTTTTCTTCATTGTTCGGATTGTATCAGTGTGTGAATGTGATCAGAATTTACAGTGGAAGATTGTTTCACTGTTCCTGGCCCTCTAAGTGGGTTGTACGAGTTGAAAAGTAGCACAGAAATTCTGAATTAATGGAACAACTCTGTTTTTAGAGATCCTTATTCATAAAGGTAATTATAGAAATGGGATTGGTGGAGATTGCAATTCTGGGTACTCAATTTGCAACCAATCATTGGCTTCCAGTGGGAAAATTAGTGTGGACATCATTGCCATGGAGTCCACACCACCTCATTGTCGATAATAAATGTTACTGTATGAAGGGCACTGGCTGCTTGAGGAAGCTGTGGTGGTGGTCTGGTCCTGGTGTGGTTATTTAAGGATATACAACACCCTGGTTAGTTTCTTAGCTGTTCTATTAAGTGTAATTAAGGTTAGGATGGTTCTACTATTTTGGCCAGGAATAATTGCATTGAAGTTTACATTCATGATTGTGATTGCTTATACAGGCAGTCCCCGGGTTACGTACAAGAGAGGGTCCGGAGGATTGTTCTTAAGTTGAATTTGTATGTAAGTCAAAACTGTATATTTTATAATTGTAGATCCAGACAAAAAGAATTTGGGCCCAAGTGACATTTGGAATTTAAACATTTTTTGCTGTAATGGGACCAAGGATTATCTATAAAGCTTCATTACAGACACCTTACAGCTGATCGTTGCACTCTGGGACTATAGTAAAGCATTCAGAAAGCTTCATCAGAGGTCAGAGGACTATGAGTTGTCTGTAAGTCGGGTGTCCATAAGTAGGGGACCGCCTGTAAGTGTATATTATTGCTATTGAGTCTGACCTGATATTGTTTGATTGATACTGTTCATTGTTATGTTACTTGAACCATAACCACCACCATCTCTGAAGACCATTAATCGTGTGTATTTTACATATTTAATAAATATCAATTATATTGGTAAAAATTAGATTGTGAAATTGGTTTGTTTTGTGGTTTGTGGTTCAATGCAGGGTATATAGAACAAAATAAGAAATTAGTGTTTTTGAAGAAAAGATACCACTCCTATACAGCTCAATTCCATTTACTTACACTGAGCTGTAATGCTAAACACCACCAGTAGGCAAGAGAGGCAATGTTTCTGATTAAGCACAACTTGTAATTTATGTATTTCTTGTATTATCTAGATAGGTCTTAAAGCTATTTGAGAAATAAATACAGTCTCCACGGAGACAATGGAGGCTTTATTTGTATCCTTGTTGGAGGCTTAGTCAATTTTTTAGTAAAAAAAATGCACATCTTTATGTCTAGTACTTTCAAAGTCCATCATGTGACAGATGCAGGACATTGCTATAAAAAACAACTGTTAGAAAAGACCAAATAAAAATTAAATAAAATTGATGCAACAACTTCAAATAATGTATCTTTCACGATCTGATGTATTATAATAGGTTGTGGGTCTTTTTAATGTATTTTTTTGTATTAATACAAGGTCCATACAAGATGAAAAGCCTCATCTGGCAAGACACGCATGAGAAAATGAGCGATGAATGTTACCAACCCGATCCTGCCGCTGTGGTGTAGAGATATGCCTGCGTTCCTTGTCCCCTATTATCTGAGCCCTTGAACCCTAGCAAACAATGGGTTCATACAGAATGAAAGTGCCAGACTTTTAATTGTATATATTTAGTCACGCAAACACAGGCGACGGCCTGAGAAAAAGGCAACTTACCCCCGTCAAGGAGTTCTGAATTTCACAACCTGCTCCTAGATTCATACATTTAACACAAGACTGGGAAATAGTGTGACTTCAACTAAATGTCATTAACTCTTTACTGTCTTGTAAACAGATAAAAAAAAGTTTCCTTTAACTTTTTTTTTTTTTTTTGCACGCCCTGTTGTAATATGTAACCACCTCCCAAACTAAAGCACAGTTATGGACAATTAGTAGGATTGCAAATAGGATTCTACATTGTACGTTTTCAAGTAGAGAAATGAGAAAAAAAATGTGAGGGGTCTGGAAGAATGTGCGGTTTATGCTAAAATTTCGCTGTCAATCAATTCTGCATGTCTGCATGAAACTGATGATCACATCATCGTGTTAGTCTGCCTGACTGGCTCGGCACAAAGAAGGTGGGAACATTTTCACAAGCAGGGATGTCAGCACTTGAAAAATCAATCACCATCTGTGCTCGATTTCTGAGAGGGAGAAAAACAAGGCCTGTTTAAGGAGACGCCAGAACAAAATAAGTTCAATGTTTGGAAATAAACCAATGGGGTCAGAATAAACTTCAGAGGGTGGAGGGGGAAGAAGGAGAGGATGTGGAGCGTCGGATCTGAGCTGTCTGCTGCTCAGTGTGTATGAGGGAACTGAAACATTGTGACAGAGAAAATGGATCTGGTTTTCCAATCACTGAGTCTGATTATTGAGCATTGATTAAATGAAGAGAGTCATCAAGACCGCATCATGTGATTCCCTGTCACTTCAACATCACTATATAGAAGAACAAAGATGAAGATTGAAAACCTGAGTTCTTTTATATTTTAACTCAATGGGCAGGGGTCTTATCAGACTTTGCGCAAATCATGATACTCCAGAGATATTTACCTCCAGGTCCTGCCTAGCGTAGAATTCTGCCATACCTCTGATCTTGGTGCAAGCTTTAACAAATGTGCCAGGTGCCCTTCTTGAAATTAAAAATATCAGGGGTTATAGGGAAAAAACATTTGTTTAATTCATAAAGGTTGGACTTGTGTCTTTGTGTACACAAAAATTGCTAAATTTCCCACCCCATGAATCACTGTTTTATTTAGCTATCTCTCCTATTTATTATCTCTCTCTCTATGTATCTCACAAATACTGAGTATATGCATACAAGGCTTCCATCACCAAAAACAAGGTGGAGAATCAAATGGAGTGAACAATTTACTGCAAAAAGGAAAGAATGGGTGTGCTAAATAACTGTGGGCTATTATAAGCGCCAATGTAAAGAATTAAAGGACTATAGAAGAGGGACCATTATTAATGCAAAAGGGGCATTAGAAGGGGTCTACAGTAAATGGAACATTTGAAATAAGGGGACAACATAAAAGGGGGCATTATAAGTAGGGAGAGCTACAAGTGGGAGCGATACAGAAAAAGGGGCATTATAAATTGTGGGCTACTGAAATGGGTGCATTATAGGTGAGGGCTGTTATTCTGGTATTAATCTTAATGCTTCAGCATAACAAGACCTAACAAATGCACTTCTGGATAAACAATCATGATATCCCATAGATCCAAGATCTTGCAGAGAGCTTTCGCTGCAAAGGACGACAGACTCCATAGTAACCCTAACGGCGGAAAACAAGGGGAGTGTCGAGAGGGCTCATAAGCTATGTCCTCCTCACACCAGCCCAATTAAGGGAGGCTTCTAATTCTATCCAAGTAAAGGCACCACTGAAAAAATAAAATGAAAAAATTTGTGAAGTTTATTCCTAGGCTGGATCCAACGATTCATTGCTAAACCAATTGATGCTTATTTAAAACCAATTTATGCTTGATTTAAAACCAAAATGAAGCATGCATATCTGTCAACCCCTCTCTCTTATGAATTTGAAATAATTTTAATTGACTGGGCCAAATACATATTAGCATTGTCAAATTGGTAAGTAAAGGATTGGTGTAGAGGGGATGTGGGAGTATGGCTACAGAAGGCCATGGCAAATCATAGCATGAACTAACACTGCTATAGATGCTGGGTTTTCTTCTTCTGTTAGCAGGATGTATGTTTTTTTCTCCTCCGTTGTTCTGAAGTCTGAAATGTGGTCAGTCTCCTGAAGGAAATGTCCTTGACTGCTGAGTGTTTGGGGCATCACACAAGGAAGTGGACGTTATCATCCATGGTCTAGTTGCACTGTTGAAACGTTCCTCTCAACCTAGGCTTTTAGGTCCATTACTGTAACTCTGAGGCCCCTCTCACAGTAGCACTGCAGAGTTTCATAGGAGTCCGATTAGAGTGCACTCAGGATTTGGTCAGTAAAAAAAAACTGACATTTTTCAACAGAATGCACTCAGTTTTCAGTCAGAGTTTGTCTCTGTTTTTTACACACATGATTGTTCTGTTTATTATGCGTTTTTCATACACAGACAACGTGCATAAAAAACACAAGTGAAAAAGACATATGTCTGTGGTCTATCTTTTCTAAGGCAATTGGTCATTGAAAAACATATTTTAAAGTGTTTTCACCAGTGTGGGCCATTGTGTCTCAAAGTGTAATGTGTTTTTTAATTGTATGGGGTGCTGTTCATGTGTGTGACTTGCAAAAGTAGAATATGCTGAGAGTTTCAAATGCCTCCAAAAAATGCAAATAGGGACAAACCCATTGAAGACAATTGGGCATATTTATCAGGACCTCTGCGCACCGCACCTGAAATAATCGCAAATGCTAGCTTATTGCTAGCTTTTGCGATTATTTTCCCCAATCCGCCACCTTCACGCCAGTGGGGCGTGAAGCGGCGTGAAGGGGGGGGGGGCGCGGCCGGCCGAGCGGGGGGCGCGGCCGGACGGGAGTGGGCCGGCGCGGGGCGTTACTGCCTGGCGTAGGATAAACGCTGCGCTGCTGGCAGCCGGATACATCAAGAGGCAGAAGCCTCTTGATGTATCGGGCTGCGAATTTGCAGCGGCGGGGCTCGTGCGCCAGCGTATGATAAATATCCCCCAATGGGACAGTGTGCAATGCAAGTTCTGCACTTGTGCATGAAAAACGCTAAGTGAAATGGACCAAACATGATGGCCAGGCTGTAAGAACTGAATCTGAACTGGATTTCTTTGCTGTTGACAGTACGTGGTGTTGAATTTCTCCAGAATTTTCTGCTTGTCTTGGAGTGTTTTTACGGTCTTTTGTATCTGCATACAATATAAGTTTCACCTCAGAGTCATGAAGAATGGCATCTTTGAATTATATGGACCATTGTCCCTCATATTCTAATCTTCAACTGTTAGAACATTTAGGCTATATTCACACTGCCGTTGCCCGCCCGTACCGTACCGTAGCGGGCAACGGCAGTGTACGGGGAGAGGAGGAGGAGGTGAGCGCAGCTCACCCCCGCCCCTCTCCATAGCAAAGTATGGCGCACGGCGCCGTATTACGGGAAAAGATAGGACAGGTCCTATCTTTTTCCCCGGTACGGAATGGTACGGTGCCGCACGTGTGCTGCACCGTACCGCTCCCGTAGGGTGCCGTGCGCCCATAGAAGTGTATGGGGGGCGTATATCGGCCGTATATACGTCGGCCGTATATACGTCCCCCATACGTTAGTGTGAATGTAGCCTTAGTCAAAGGTCTTATAGAAAACTACAAAAGATACATATATCCTTCCATACTTTGGCCTCTGGCAGTCATCTTTTTAAGTTAGAAACTTTTGCCATGATAATGTAATATATTATTTATAGGATTTATCAGGTGTTATCAACCTTTTCTGTGTTTTTCTCATATACAGTTTGGTAGCTGTGGTGGTGCTCTTTGATTTCTGGTCAATATGTTTTACAGCTGACATCTTGGGCCATTAAAACAGTAGAGATAGGTTGAAGAAACAGATTATTTGTGGATTTAATGCATTGAAGCAATAGATGAGTTTGTGGAGTGACTACAGCTGCAAATACAGGCAATCCCTGGGTTACATACAAGATAGGGTCTATAGGTTTGTTCTTAAGTTGAGTTTGTATGTAAGTCGGAACTGTATATTTTATCATTGTAATTCCAGCCAGAACTTTTTTGGTCTCTGTGACAATTGGATTTTAAAAATGTTGGGTTGTCATAAGAATCAGGATTAACACTAAAGCTTCATTACAGACACCTGTGATAACTGTTATAGCTGTTTATTGTAGCCTAGGACTAAAGCACAATAAATTACCAATATCCAGAGGTCCGTTTGTAACTAGGGGTCGTATGTAAGTCGAGTGTTCTTAAGTAGGGGACCACCTGTACAGGGTCTCCATGGTCTATCTACATATCCAGCACAAATACTGTAGCTCTGTATATATCTCTATCTCATATATATATATATATATCATATCATCCATGTACCCCATATTCACCCATCTCTGTTATAGTGGGGTGAATATGCTCATCGAAAGCTTATACTAGATAATATAAAAATGTTTTATGTGCACCAGTGCATTTGTAAAGACACCAAGCCAAGCTGCGCTGCCAGATTGGAAAAGACATGACAAATTCCTGCGCCATATGCATTGGAAAAGATCATGGTGCAACAGGCACCAAATATCTTCCATACACTTATACCAAACTCAAAATTTGTGCGTCACTTGATGCAATATGGGTTGGCCAGGATTTTAGCCTCAGATGAATGCAAAGAAAAATTATTACACCCCCATCTCCCCCCTCCCTGTAAGTATCTAAATACTGTTTATAGAGCTGTTCGTTTGCAGGAGATCTCCCATTTTCAGTAAATTGGTCTGAAATATAGATGGATCCTCTGCCGAGCGTTAAGGGACAGAAGAAAGACTATTACTCTGCACCAGCGAACCCACAGCATCCTAAAATATCCCTATAAATCTTGCTGAGGAAGCCAATACCCTGCATAGTATCCACAGGCCTCCGTGATATATGGAATAATCTAAGGCCTGATAAAATATGCATATGTATTTATTTATAAACATAAATATATAATTACTTGGGCTATAATTGTACATTCAGCAGTTACTTACAAGAACATTTGGAACCCATAAATTGAGCATTTAAAATGAAAAAAAAAAGAAAAAAACGAAGAACCCTATTATACGTGCGCTGCGATTTTGAAAGATTTCTCCTACAATACCCATCTATTAATCATATTACAGAACTCCAATAGAAGCCATAAAACTCATGTGATAGCCAGAGATCCATCGATCTTCAGTGCTGTCCTCTATTTTCACTGGCACAACCGTGTGAGAAATACTAGTAAAAACTCTGCTGACACAGCACAACCAGACCACTCTTTACAAATAGTTTCCCTGTGCCCATAGCCAACATCTAAACAGCTTTGCAGAGTGACCTACATACTAATGAAAATGAATATTATACATGAAAGGGGGAGGCATGGGACAACATACAAGTTCCCCAAATCACTCCCCTACTAGGAGACAGTATGGATGGTGGACACTCAGTAGACTACTAGTTATGTTCTATGAGTACTCTACAGGGTCTACACCTGGAGTTAAAGAGATGGAAATCCTACCTGTAATTATTACCCTAGGCCTAGGTCGACATAAGGCCCTCAAGCAGAACTCCTTTTATGTGGCCCACATGGTCTGCAGCATGTAACAACTGGATTTGGTTTTTAGATGCAGCACCAAAAAAGGATCTTCGTTGGTGTTCCTGCACCAGCCCCAAAAATGGCCCTGGCATATAAAGCTCAGTGAGGCACCATCTCATGCGCCAAATGTTAAAGAAAATGATGGAGTTAGAGTGAAAGTAGTTTGGGGATAGGAGAATTTAGGAATAGTTAGGAGGAGAATGTTACAATTGGTCCTTTAAAACTACTTCTGGGCTACAACATTGTTGTAGCTCAGTTTGACAGGCATTCCAGGTATTACAGAACAGTTTGTCACATACTTGTGAATAAAATTTCACGTTTATAGGATAGGGCCTAACTTGCTGATCAGATCGAGAGAACCGACCCCTCGTCACTCCATAAGAGTAATGGAGCAGACGGCCGCACATGACCGTTCTGCTCCATTAAACTCTATGGAGCTGATAGAGATCGTGAGTGTGGCGCTCGGCAATTTCCGTCAGCTCCATAGAGATTATAGGAGCAGAATGGTCAAGCGTGGCCATCTACTCCATTAGTCTGAGGATCGGCGAGGCGTGGGTCGGACCTCTAGTTTTCTCGATCTACAGGGGTTTCAGTACTGAGACCCCCACTTATTAGCAAGTTAGACCCTATCCTGTGACCCACCCCCCTCCCCCCTGCGCCTCTGTTTTTACTCCTACTCACAGTCCGAAAAAACCTACCTACCCAATGGTACCAATTGATTAAGGTGACTAGCAAGGACAATAGGAAAAACAACGTGATGTTAAAAACACTTGACACTTTTTATTATCCTCCGTGGATACAGTGCCACAGAGCTGATACCTGACTTTGATACTGCGCCACTCACTGGTGCTTGCGTTGTAGACAATAGTTCAGTGAGCTATTCATATAAGATCTGCTCTTTAAATATTATATGTAATTAAAAACTGGTTTTTTTTTTACAGTGTTCTATATATAGATTGTAAAATCGTTCTGCTGGGAGTGATAAGAACCTCTAATAATGAAGAAAGTTATGGAAAATCTTGGGACCATCAGCAGTGTATTCACCAGCTGAGAGCTTAGCACAAAAACTCTAAGTGAATCACGGAAAACATCCAGAAGGGGCAGTTATTGGGGATGCAATGGATAGGAAAGGAGTGCAAGATGCTTACCCCTCATATACAGCATGGTAACGGTAAATTCCAATGTAAGACCTACATCCTATAATCTCATGCAGCCTTGTGAGTATAGGCTCCTGCTGATCATCACTACAATTAATGAACAATGTTGATAACATCTCACTATTTCATGATAAGGGCTGTTATCCCCTCTCCAATGTACCCGGGGCACTTGTTCCGAATGGCAAACTGGAGCCCCATTCTGCCTTCTACTGAACCTAGTGGGAGATGCCTCTATGGTATGTATCCATTGCTTACTTGAATGAGATCCCTGAGCAGCAATTCCTATTCTTACATTAAACACTAGTTACTTAATTTTACTTCCCTCAGTTTAAATGTATCCTAATTTATAGAAAAGATCCCCAGTAAACTGATCCTTGGACCTGGTAGAGGCGACTAACATCATGACTATCACATTCTATCCTGGAAGTTAGTCAGTCTCTCACATATTACCTTCCACTCCCAGATACAGGAATTGCTAATTTTGCCTTCCTAAAGACAAGCTTCATGAGATGAGCAGTGGAAATGGGTAACCTAGTGTACGTCTCCGCCACTATAAATACATTTTGATGGAGAAATAATGACTCTAATCGTCCAAACAAGTAAAAGTATGCAAGGCATTCATCATTATTATCCTTGTTATCCTATATTGATTGTAATATTATACTGCCATCCCGCACATTTGGGAACTTTTTTACCTCGTAGCGATGGAAGAGAAAGGCTGTGTTAACCCTTGAGCCATAAGACGGGGCTCCATGTTTGCATCTTCATGTTAAATCCTCACATATATTATTCAAATTGGGCTTTACTGTTTCCCAATGATGCGCGCCAGGGACTTACAAATATATTCATCACAGTCTTAATGTCTCCATCAGTGCTCTTTAAGTACGTGAATTACACTGTAGGAAGACTATAGCTATTCCTGACACCTCCCTACCCCCATATATCTTCCCATCAGTGCTTATATTATAATGCAAGATGCATTTATAGAAAATGGAAGATAAGTAGGAAGGTGTGACATAATATTGTATAATGCAGATTATTAGGCCCACTGGTTGGATATAACAACTAGGACCTCATTGAGGTCTGTAAACATATGGATTCATCAATATGTTCATATATATTTTTTATGTGCATTTTTAAATCAAGTATAAAGTATAAAATCAAGCATGATAAACCAGAGACCAGAGGCACTTACTCATAGATCCAGGTACGGCAACTGTGGTAATCTTCTTATATTTGTTATCCATGGCCTCTTTCTTTCTAAAATCAATGTTTAAAATTATGCTTATTAGGGTAACCAAAGCCCTTCCGTGCTGTAGCTTCACAGGCAGTGACGTTATGCAGTGAGCACTTTCCCCTTCTGCTGTGTTCTGAAACTTCCTCTGCTTCCCTCAGGCAAAGGAGGGGAAGTGCTTAGGGAGCAGGAGGAAAAGACAGTGTAAGAACCTCTGAAGCTACATAATGGAGGGGCTCCCTTTTGACTCATTTGCATAATTAAACATTGATTTGAGAAGGAAGGAGGTCATGGATAACAATTACTGTATATACTTTTACTTCATAAAAAATGTGCTGAAAAACCCTCGGCTTATACACGAGTCAATAAAAAATAAACTTGCATACTCACCTTCTGGCGCTCCAGATGCTCGGCGCAGCTACTCGATGCTCTGTGCGGCTCCCCGTGGCTCCTCCTCTTTCTTCTCTCGGTTGTAACAGCCGGCAGAGGCGCGACGATGTGCTCTGCCCGCCAGCGCACACTGTGATGCAGCAGAGTTGCAGCTGAATATGTCATAGTGTGTGACGGCTGGCAGAGTGCATTGCCGCGAGAGAGAAGAAAGAAGAGGAGCCGCAGGGACAGAAGCATCGGGGAGCCGCGCTGAGCATAGGGGACTGCCGAAAGGTCAGTATGTAAGTTTATTTTTTTATGTGCTGGGCAAATTGAGGGCTGTCTGGCTATATACCACAGGGGGCTGTCTGGCTAAATAGTACAAGGGCTTGCTATATACTGGGAGGCTGTGACCAATGCATTTCCCACCCTCCTTTTATACTTGAGTCAACAGCTTTTCCCAGTTTTTGCTGGTAAAATTAGGGGCCTCGGGTTATACTCTGGTCGGCTTATACTTGAGTATATATAGTATAAGAAGAGTATCACAATCACTGTGCCTGAATCTATAAGTAAGTGTCCCTGCTTTATCATGCTGGATTTTGATGGTAGAGTTCATTTAAGTCTACTAAACAACTAGAACAATAGGATAACATAGAACAATAAGATTTGTTTTTCATTCAAGTGTTTACCCTTGCATTAAAAGTACCCGAATGGAAAGAAATACCTTCATGTCATATTCTGAGCAGAAGCCAGGATTCTAGTGTGAACAAATGTATTCTAACTCAAATTGTAAACTAATGGATTGCCTTAAAAAAGATTGTGTAAAAATATTCCCCTGAATAATATTTACCCACAGTCTGTAAGAAGACTTATGTATGTGATGGTCATACACATACAAAGTCCCTACATACAAATGCCGATAATCTGCAGATAAATATCTAGGATTTATCATACGCCGGCACACCTGCGCATGCATAACATAGCAGCACTCCCCCTTATGTCTAATCAGATACATCAAGAGACTTACATAGTTTTGCATAAAAACCAGCAAACAAAAATTCACTGGTTGCTCAAAAGAAACCAGGAACAGGGAACACCCTCTGCCCACCTCCTCCACTGGCCGCCACCCCCTTCTATGCCTCTGCCATATGGTGTGGGGGTGGTGTATTTGCAGTTCTAATTGTACATTTTTGCACTGCACAAGAATTTGAGATTAATTCCCTGCTGCTACACCAGAAAACTGGCGTAGAAGCAGTGATAAATTTCCCCTCTCATTTCTATGTCCAACTTATTACTTATGACCTGATACCCTTGAACAATAACTTGCAACTTCAAGAATTTCTTATTATTAGAGAGAATCTTTAACCAATAGATGCTCCTTATAATGGGGCCACTCCCCCCCAAAAAAAAAAAAATACTCAGATTCCCAGTATTTTATGAAATGCAAGAGGTCTTATTAAAAAGTGATAAAAATGCACCAGTTACCTGCCAAACGTGACACAATACGGAGTCTTCCCTTCCATGATAGACCTCACTATCACCTGAGCACGCTGCGCCAAGGCAGATGATTCAGATGTGCGCTGATCAGCTGTCACAGGAAAACAGCTCTAATACTGCGCTGAGAACTTCAGATGAAAGCACGGAAGAACAAAGGCGTTCCTGTGTGCAGGAGATACGTTCAGATTCCCAAATATTTTATCACTCAACAAATACAGATCCCCGTACTAATAATGACAAGTAACAGATGGACGGCTGCATTGCCATAATGGAGGAAAAAGACTGATCTCAGCACTACTAGAATCAGTTTCATTCCACAGAGTAAACTTAAGTCAGGAGATACACAATGAGACATTATCGGATGCTGTGGGTGAATGTATCTATGTATAATGTACAGAAGTGGTGGAATACATCACAAAATAATGTGATCATTATATATCATTGAATATCACTGTATATGTGATATTACAGCAGTGTTACAGCTTTGGTAGAATTTATTTCTGTATATAAGGTACAATTGTGAAAGAACATATGTTTGGCAGTTGGTATATCACTGTAAAATAAACAAAAGCAAGTTTTAAATAGTGCTGTGAATGCGGATTATATAGTTGTACAATGTACACATGCAAGTGGGTATATCACTCTTTAATGTACTGAAGTTGTGGAATATAATGCACAGTAGTAATGTAATATATCACTGTATAAAGTACACAAGCCCATGGATATATCAAAATGCAGTGCACAAAAGTGGTTGAATATATCACACTATAATGTACAAAAGCTGGTAAATAAATATACAGTGATGGCCGAATATATTGAATCAGTCTGAAGTAAGGTTGCTCTATGTGTCCTGAAAAGTGGTATATAAACCCCTCTAGTAATCTAAAACCCAGGTTTGTTAGAAAAGAAAATCTCCTGTGTCATTTATTATTTTTTTAGGGAGGTTTTACAATTTTTTTTATTTCCCCTCACCGATCCCCTTCCCGTAGATATGGGATGAATAAAAGTCGCCATTTTGAAACATCTATCTCAAGCGAATCATTAAAGATTTAGATTTGTGTCGGTGCCTGAAAAATGAAAGATTTGTAATGGAATTATGAATCGACTAATCGAATAACTCATATCTAAATGCAAAGTGTGTGGGCACATCACTATATAATGTACACTTGCAGATGGATGTAACTAGTGAATGTATAAAACATAGAGGGGTAGATATATCACCATCTAATGTATGTAAGGTTTTAAATATATCACTATACCATATATGGAAGTGGGTGAATTTATCACTTAATAATGTAAGTTTCCATATTGGCAAAAGTTGGCTTGATGTCAATTTAGACTAATGGGGTTTGGGGTAAAGGCTTTCTAATCTTAATCTTTTTCAAAGGGAAAGTGTTTGCTTATCCAAATGGGTTCGCGAGTTCGAAAAGGCTGTTACCATATTTATTACAGAAGTGAAGAAAAGATTGCAACTAGTATAAAATTAGTGATTAGTTATAATAAAAAAAACAATTAGACTCACCTAAGTCATAATAAAATCAAACCTTTTTCAATATTAAATGGTTTTCTTTGTAATAAAGTGAAGAAAAAAAAACCCTCATGGAAGTGGATCTACAGTTCCCAGTTCTGACCACTAAATACAGAATAAAGCCGTCTGCTTCATTTTCTTTTCGCTGTCTATCAGATGTTGAGAACATTTCATCTACAGAGGTGTTAGATGCTGGACCCCCACCAATATGAGGACTGATCATGGGTGCTTAGCCTGCCAGTAAGGGTACTGGGGGGTTGCTGGGTCTTGGTCCCTGCTGGTGCTGTGCTGCAGCGATGGTGGGTGCCAAGTTATGCTGCAACAATTAGCGTAACTCACTAAAAAAAGGTCACCATGGGCTTATGCAATTTGATCAAAACACAACTAGAAACCTCAATTTCATTTTGTTAATGTAGCCTAGCGCTAATAGATAAATGTGGCATGAGAGGGTCTCCAGTCCTGATCTTTCTCTCTCCAAATTGAGGTAAAGTTTGAATTCTGTCCCCTCATTTATTCTGTATTTTTCCTGGTACCAGCACTCCGCCCCATTTAGCCCAGGTTAGTGACAGGTCAACAGGAATGACATCACTGAATGTATAGGTTGTATCACCAATACTATCACTACAGCTTTCTAGACAGCTGCATTCTCAGTGTTGTCCCTGTAGCAGATGTCACTACTTGTGTACTACTAGAGTATCTGTCCAATACTAATATACTAGTGTAATTGTGCCCTCAATACATCCCTGCATTCTAGGACTTTTCACACACACATAAGAAATTCTGTGGATGGTTTTATCAGCTGATCATAAGGACGAAATATGTCAAATAGATTAGTCTCATCTTGTAGTGCAAATGTTTCAGTGACACTCCCCCCCCCTGCTTCCACGCCAGTTTCTAGTGTACTGAAATAATCACAATTTCTTGTGCACTGCTGTAGTTTTGGCTGGCGGGAACAGCAGACCAACCGATGGTTACACCAAGAATGTATGCCTCTTTATGTATCCACTGCAACAGTGTGGGATTTGGAGAACAGTAGTCAAGCATTCATCCACCCTCCAGGCCGCCTCATCAGGTACCAGCCTGGAGGTGGTACTGTCCCTGCTTCCTGTTCTTGGTCTTCTCCCCTTCCTCCTGCGGTCTTGTCTCAAAACTCACCAAAAAGCGTCAATGTATGTTTCTCCCTCCGGATTCACGCAGGGCCAGAAGGGAGATGAGGTGCGCACTGTGCATGCGCCAGTTTTGAGACAAGACTGGTAAGGAGGCGAAGGCTACCTGACGAGGCGGACTGGAGTGTGGATGTATGCTTGACTATTGTTCCCTGAGACCCCGCCTCCCTGACTGGTCAGTGTCCACGGATATAACTATATTTTTCAAGATAAAGGTACCGTTGGACATTGATAAATGCATGTGCAGAAACCATAAAAAGTTTAAAAATGATTTGTGACAGGTTCCCCTTTAACATCCCTAATGCCATGTGCTTGGTGGCAGAGTTTTTCTTGTACATAGGTGCTTGTGAATAAGCTGCTAGTAACAAAAATCATTCTCTATTATTAAGAGTGAATACTTTGCAATTAAATGAAAAGTGAAGGAAGCAATACATCTCTGCTAGGATTAATGTCAGCGCCACTTTACTGTGATACACAGTGACAGCATATCAGATCCACAGGCACACTCAGGCTATCCTTGTATTTCTTACACCCACAAACATGACCTGAAAAGTCTCTCTCTTTAAAGGTAGCGTCTATAATATTCTCTGGAGAGCAGCCGTCCTGTGAGAGAAGCATTTACCACAATAAAGATCATCGCAGCCAGTTATAGAAATACTCCAACCTGATTCTGACAAGGTGCCATATGTTGTCATTTTGAGAGGATGTAGATCAAAGTCATTCGGAAAACAGTCGTACCTTATGGTAGTGCAAATGTAGTTCTCCACGGTCGCCGACCTGCTTAAATTGGTTTCTTTCTGATGGTTTTTCGTATAAATCATTGAGTTGACAATAGTTACGTTTCTTGGGGTATCCTGCAGTGATAACAAGAAAGATGCATTACCGCCCTGGGTGTTTGACTAACTGCTGAACATCTCATTGTATTTATAAGACACATCCATAGATGCCAATATAGTATTTGGAATATTCAGAAAACAAGAAAAGGTCGCATGAACATTAAAGGGGTTGTCTAGACCAGACAGTTATCTGGTAAGGACACTAACACCCTAACATGCTCACTTAGCCAAAAAATGGCCACTCTCCTCAGCCAGGGAATAGAGATGGGACTAGTGGGAACCTGGTAAGCATCAGCAAGGCGGTCAGTCACTGCCTCCCACAAGATCAACACACTTGTCCCCTGAAGCACTTTGTAGAGGTGCAGCTCTGTCATAATTTCTCAGGATAGGAGTATACTAATCTCATAGGGCAGTGATGGCGAACCTTTGGCACTGGTGCCAGAGGTGGCACTCAGAGCCCTTTCTGTGGGCACTCAGGCCATCAGCCTAGGACCGAGTTCACCAAACAGGACGAAATGCATTAAATCTTCCTGCAGTCCGAGGCAACTTATGAGATGCTGCGCTTAGCACGATTTTACAGCTACACTTCATTGACTGTTTGGAACTGCTTGAAAAGTGAGAAGGTGTTAAAAGAAGTGCATTATCCTGCTGGACCCTTCATTCTTCCTAAACAGAGAGACCCTGGAGAGAAGCTACAATGATAGTCTGAATTTGCCCACCTTCTTGCAACTGTATTGGTGGCATCAGGTGGCCGATACAATTAAAGAAGTGGAAGAACAGGTAGCAATAAGTTACTGCTTAAAATGGCACATTGGCACATCAGGGTAAATAAGTAGGTTTTGGATGTAGTTTGGGCACTCGGTCTCTAAAAGGTTCGCCATCACTGTCATAGGGTAATGACTTGCTCAGTCAAGTATTACTGGAATATGGCTTATATGACTGAGACAACATCATGATGGCAGGAGAGAAATAAGATATGCTAGTGAGTTGTGCCTTCAATAGTTTAGAAAAATTATAGGTTGATCCGTGCATTTAAAATATTCATCATTAAAATAATAAAATATGGTGTCCAATCTGCAGGCAAGCTTGTTATAGAGCAGGAGAAGCTGATCATGTGGAAATATAGATCTGTGGGGAAGAGAGTCCTTATAAATTGAGATACTTCATTTGCTTAGGACCACCTACTGCACTACATAGGGGGGCAGGTTTTGTTAAAAAAAAAACCTCCAACTCCAGCTTCCGGTTTGATTCGCTTCCAATCCTGTCGGATAGTGTTGGACTGGCCTGCCAAGGATCCACCCAAGTTCTAACCTAATATTATACCCCATACATACTGCAAAAAACAACATGGTTTTCTTTTTACTAGATTTTAACTAAACCTGCTCCCTCTGAGGTTTTTCCAAGAACTGGAAAACTCTTTTAAATAGACAAAATACTATTTGATTTTGTTTCTATTTACAACCTATCAATGTGCTCAGCTCCTCCTGCTCTATGCTATACTGCCTTCAGATGAGGCTCCATGTTCAACGTGACAGATTTCCTTTAATTTACAGTTGCAGATGTCTGGGAAGAAAAGTTATAGAGAAGAGAAATGAGATAATGGATGTGTACACACTTAAAAAAAAACATGAATTTATTTTGTGACAGCCCAGCTACTAAACCTGACAAAGAAATTGTATTTTAATCTGGAATCTTACAAGAAAGGACTAAGCAGAAATATCAATGATGAGTCTGGTGTGTGGCACATTTTATATTATTGTAGGATATATACATGTATACATATATGTAAGTTTTATATTTCCTTATAATGATCCAATAATTCTATATACAGTATCTGACCATTGTTTATCCTGGATTACAGGAACTTTTTAGTATAACCCAGGACTCATACAAAGCTATGGCTGAGCATTCTCTCGTAGCAGTCAGACCTGATGCTTTTTTCCCTCCATGCTCTTGTCACTGACATCAGATGTCTCTCCTGTTATGAAGTACGTCTCAAATGCGTCCAAGTACTTATGAATCTATGCCATAAATGTAAATCTCTCTGTAGGCTTAAGTGCACATAAATCCTTAACTTTTCTTTTAATCAGTTATGCATTATATACTCCGATGAATAACTGAAGCGGAATGTCCTTTTAATCATTTGGATGTGTATTAGGATCAGCAACTTTAACACCGTTATTTTTTTATATAGAAATAACTTTCTTTAAAAGGCATTGCTTAAAGGTGAAGCTGTTGAGAGATGGAGCAACTGCTAGCTGTCATTCTTCATCTTGTGCAAGTCTGTATGTTATACTGGAGCGAGGGAAGATAGAAAATCCAGAAGCCAACAGGTAGAAGGGGAAGGGGGCGGGGGGGTCACAATAGCAGGAGAGCGGAGTGTAGTAATGTGAGGGAGAACAAGGGGCTACTTATGATGGGCAATTTCATAATGTGGGTAAGAGAAAGGGGGTTCATAGAATTAGAGTTACATAGCTTGTAGTTATTGTCCCTAGTTATTGACCTTTAAACATATTAGTACATCACATGACAGGGGAAGCATCATGATGTAAGGAAGGAAATGGAAACTAATGGAGTTCTTAAGCAGATCAGTGTAGCAATTTTTAGGCAAAACTGATCGGTCAACCTATGTAATGATATAAGTGAGGATCAATCAGTCAATGTGATCATTGTTCTCCCCACCGTATGACATTGCCCTTCTAACTGGCCCATGTGTCCTTGCCCATAGGGTCACTGCCTCTCAGATGCTCTGCTGCTGAAATACTCTGTGCTGACTGAGGTCAATTTACCTCTATTAGGAGTTGGTGATCATTCTATACATTGATTCAAATGATGAAATTGCCATGTCATTGGAAACAGTTGTATATGCAGTGAGTAGCAATAGATTTCAATAGTGAAGCGTGCTAATCTTATGGCCTTTCCATTCATTTGTGGAAGGAATTAACATTTTCCCAAATTTACTTCTTTTTTATCAGAAACTTTGTTTTCAGATACTGACATATAGTAGAGGTGTATCATTGTGGTGTGAGTGAATCAAAGTTACTAGTATATCATGATAGCTAGTATACAACCCAGTAAAATATCACTGGACACATGGTTTCGGTTTGACGAGACAGTGATTTAGGAAACTAATATGAATGGGGTAGCTACCATTAATGTTACCATTAATTCCCAAATGCACAATGTGTACCAGACCCCCTTACTTTAATATATTACTTATAGCACTTGTCTCTTTATACAGGGATGGTTGTCCTGAGACTCCTGGGCCTGGTTACAAGTTTACAACCACACCTTGTGCATCCCCTATAATTATTCCCCTGTATAACTGTATAAACCCTGGGAAAACGTTCCTGCAGTTACAACCTGTATCTCAGATCTTGGCATCTGTTTATAGTGTTCTGTTTCCCGCTACTAAACTCTTTAAAAAATTTTTGGTTTCTAGACACTGATCACCTGATAAAGAGTCTTACTGTAATAACTTGGTCCCAGCTATAAAAAGTTGCAGACATCTCAGAAATGTATCGGTAGCATTCCTCCTATGACAGTGTTCACAGACGTCATGTCTCCCCTGAAATACCTTACGAGAAGAGATAGACGAGAAAAAATTTGTTCTCACGGCTGCTCTTTTGGCTTTGCCACTGATCCCTGCCAAATCTACCTAACTTCTGACCTGTTAAAAGCACCATCTGCAACTCGAGGCGATGCTGATAATGGTATCATGATAAATACGGAACTGTAACTGTAGTGGCCTTGAATATATTCACATTTCATGGAGATGTGTATCAGGCGAGGGCTTAGACGTTGCTCAAATGCTCCTACTCTATCCACGCGTCGCACAAAGAGTGTGTAACAAAACTTTGTATGAATGGGGAGAGAGTGCAGAGGTCAAGTTGAGGAAGTTTTTGTTTTAAAAAAATCCTCCATGACACTAATGTAATTAAAAATAGATTGCTGTTATCTTCCTAAGCAAAGGAATAGCTGGAGGTCCCTGCTGCCAGAAACATTTGATCTGTTTTCTAGGACTTTTTTCAGGAAATTCTAGTGAGTTTTAGGGGCACTCCGCTCCAAAATAATTTAAACTTTAGGATGGCTGCTTTCCAGCACTGTATTGACACACATCACAGGAATCAGTTCTTCCTCTATTTTGGAGACTGCAAGCGTACCCTATAAGCTCTACATAAAGTGGAAAAATACTAGCAATTATTAGACAGCTCAGCCTTCCTGACTCTTTATTCTTATGGTCCTTAATGTAAATTACCAGGCAATGTAGTGCTGAGGCATCACTGGATTGAGAGCAGGGGGAGTATATAAAATTGCAGAGTGTGATGTAAACTTAAATGGGGGCTGCATTAAGATAAATTTGGGGTTCTAGTGGAGGGCTTCTTTAAAAGAAACACTACAATTTAATATAGTTAAAAATAGATATATGACATCTTTTAGGTAAATCAATTTAGCCATGGGCCGGAGGTCATTTAGAGGTAGGATTGTGCATAGCTCGTTTTGTAAGGTTCTGGATGATCAGGGAGTTTTGTGGTGTATTGAGCATTATAACTGGATGCTATTCAGCTGCTTTCCAGTGACTAGTTGAGGGTAAAATGTTGTGTAGTTAGCTTCTATCAGACCAGCAGCCTCGGTTATGAGACTGGTGATGCAGCGGCTCCTTATTTACAGATTCCTTTACACCCATAGACTGTTTTGAATGCTAATGCATGCGCTCCAATTAAGGAATGAAAAAAGCGCTATTTTCCATGCTGAGATTTTCTAGAGAAACGGCAGAGATTTAAAGAGCCTGAAGCTTTTCAGGGAAGACCAGAGATTAAACAAACAAGGCCGGTGAACATCTAAGTGAACAACACTCTCACAGGAATGATGGGAAACAAAGGTATAGTCAAGTAATTTTACAAAATGGTTAAAGCTACCACTTTAGTGTCATCAGAGCAAATGGGCAACTCACTAAGAAAAAGAACTGTGTCATACAGAGTCATCAGAGCAAATGGGTTCACAGGGAAACCATCTGGAAATCGACCTATAACCTTACTATTTGCATGGACCAGAAACCTTTGGAATTAATACAATGTTTAAATATCAAGAATACCAAGTCTGAGTATATAAACTTATGAGAAGATATCTGTACCATCAACCCTCACCATTAGCTAACCATTCCTATATTGTAGTAATGGAGAACTTTTTAGAGGCTGAATGGCCAAACTACAACCAAAACCAACTAATTTATGGTAAAGTGCACATACAGCAATTTAAAGGGGTTGGCCACTTTACCTCATGTTTTTTGTAATGTGTTTGTAAGTTTGGGGCTGGATATTAGGTAATTTACCAATATACACCTATGAAAAGTTCTGTAAGCTTTCTTGATAGGTAAAGTGAAGCATTATCAGACAGAAATTCATGTCCATAAAATGGCCGCAGATGGAGGGTCACGTTATCTATCTTTCCATGAACAACTGCCCTGCCATGACCTTAAAGGACTAATCTTTCGTGGCCCAGAGCTCTTATAAATATTAATTCCCCCAATATGCAAATTTCCTAAAGAATCTACTGGGGTTTGGAACAGCCGTAGCTGAGGCTACACAGCGCAGCTACTCCATGCCCCAGTAGCCTCTTGCGTTCCAATTAGAGATGAGCGAGCACTAAAATGCTCGGGTGCTCGTTACTCGAGCCGAACATTTCCAGATGTTCGAGTGCTCGTTTCGAGTAACGAGCCCCATTGAAGTCAATGGGAGACTCGAGCATTTTTCAAAGGGACCATGGTTCGGGAATAAAATGTGTTAATTAATTGAAAAAGAATGTCTTCTGATAAGTTAGCAGATGTATGCAAACATCTGCAATCTATTCTTCACTGTTCCGCGCGTATATTATCTCCCGACAAGTTAACAGATGTGAAGAACAGTGAAGAATAGAATAAAAACAGTGAACACAGGATCATTTAAGTGAAAAACACAGTGAAGAATAGATTGCAGATGTTCTGCACATCTGCTTACTTGTCGGGAGATACGCTGTCCCGGGATCCGCTGCTCTCCGTGCCCCGCTGCTCTCCGTGCCCCGCTGCTCTCCGTGCCCCGCTGCTCTCCGTGCCCCGATGTCTCCGTGCCCCGATGTCTCCGTGCCCCGATGTCTCTGTGCCCCATGTCTCCGTGCCCCATGTCTCCGTGCCCCATGTCTCCGTGCTGCCGCTGCCGCTGCTCTCCGTGCTGCCGCTGCTCTCCGTGCCCCGATGTCTCCGTGCCCCGATGTCTCCGTGCCCCGATGTCTCTGTGCCCCATGTCTCCGTGCCCCATGTCTCCGTGCCCCATGTCTCCGTGCTGCCGCTGCCGCTGCTCTCCGTGCTGCCGCTGCTCTCCGTGCCCCGATGTCTCCGTGCCCCGATGTCTCCGTGCCCCATGTCTCCGTGCCCCATGTCTCCGTGCCCCGATGTCTCTGTGCCCCATGTCTCCGTGCCCCATGTCTCCGTGCCCCATGTCTCCGTGCTGCCGCTGCCGCTGCTCTCCGTGCTGCCGCTGCTCTCCGTGCCCCGATGTCTCCGTGCCCCGATGTCTCTGTGCCCCATGTCTCCGTGCCCCATGTCTCCGTGCCCCATGTCTCCGTGCTGCCGCTGCCGCTGCTCTCCGTGCTGCCGCTGCCCCATGTCTTCGTGCTGCCGCTGCCCCGGTGTCTCCTAGCTGCTCCCCGGTGTCTCTGTGCTGCTCCCTGGTGTCTCCGTCCTGCTCACCGTGTTCTTCAATGTGTTCTTCACACATATATATTGTTCTTCACATACTATTTTGTTCGCACCGTTCCGCGCGTATCTTCCGACAAGTAAGCAGATGTGCCGAACATCTGTAATCTATTCTTCACTGTGTTCTTCACTGTGTTTTTCACTTAAATGATCCTGTGTTCACTGTGTTCACTGTTTTTATTCTATTCTTCATTGTTCTTCACTGTGTTTTTTTAATTAAATGCTCGACTACTCGTCCGAGCAACGAGCCGTCTCGAGTACCCTAATGCTCGACCGAGCATCAAGCTCGGACGAGCATGTTCGCTCATCTCTAGTTCCAATGCATCTTCAGCAAGCAACTACGCATGTGCAGAACGCAGGCCGCCAGCTGCAAAGTCTCGGCTCTGAAGCCCGAGCTACTGTGCATGCGCAGAACCCAGCTTCACAGACCGAGTGCGCGCAGCTCCTTGTAGCTGCACGCACTCGTCTGCAAAGCTGGGTTCTGCTGAAGATGTATTGATAGGAGGAACACCAGAGGCTAACAGGGCGTGGAGTAGCTGCGCTCTGTAGCCTCAGCTCCGGCTACTCCACGCCTCAGTAGCCTCTTTAGTAAATTTGCATATTGGTGGAATTAAAGTTTATAGAAGTTCTGGGCCAAAAAAGAATTAGCCCTTAAAAGGGCTATACTGGTATACATTAGAGGAACCTCTAATGTTGAATTCTTCAACATGGGCATATTGTTGAGAGAATTAAAAGGGTGGTTCCAAAATGGATTCTCTTTTTCACCCGTATAAACCCATATGTATGAATACATTTTTTAAAAAAAATATGAAGAGAAAAGCAAACAATCAGTGGTTATATAAGAAAGATTTATAACCATTCCCACGTAGGAGTTAATATGATTTGAATTTAACCCTTCAACAAAAACCACTTAGCAATGCCAAATTCCTACTTTCTGCAGTATAAAGCAGAAGCCTTAACTTTCAACTTGCAAGGGTAGGGCGAAAAACATAGCTTCCTAGTGTTTTAAGTTGCTTCAAAGAGATACCATTTATTTGTTGTTGATTTTAGAAGATGTTTTTGAGTGAATGCAAAACAGATAATTAATTATGTTGATTGCTGAATGCTGAATCACGTTCTAACATTACCTGAGAGAGGAAAACATCTTCTAGAGCCTAATATGTTTTCACCCTCAAGTACGAATCACGACAAAAACCAAATTCCTCCCCTAGTTGATTTCCAAACAGGAATTAATAATAAAAAAGAAGAACTGGGAAGTAAAGAAGTGGTAGTTGTGGGAATGTGCATCTAATTGCATGTTGGGTGAAGATGGGATTATGTCTTATTGTTAATGTGCTTTGTGCTCCTTCCAGAAGGTATCCTGCATTGGTTGTTATGTTCTAATCCCGTAACTACAATGTATAATATTTACATTTCTGTCTTCCTCCTATCACGGAAGGATGACCTACATATGTCACTTGAAGGAGAACGAGCGCTTTCTGAAAGCTATAATCAGCGTGCATTTAAGACAATAGCAACATGGCAATAACAAACAAGGAGCCTTCATTTCCAATCTAAATGAAAGGTTCTCAGCCCAAGCAGGTGAAAGGAAACCAGGCCATTTTGTTGGTGGTGCCCTCAACAGATGAGCTACTAGGTTAGCTTCAATAGTTGAGTTACTAGGACATGTTATAGCTGTAAGTGAGATGGGTGATGTCAGGGATTAGTGCAAAATATGACAGATACATTAACCGCTCCTGACTGATAGCAGCTGTTGGGTTCTTTAAGCTTTTTTTTATGATACATTGTTTGTGGATGTTTTTAACTGCCCAGATATCATTTACAGGCAGTGTTCCTCTGCAAGAAAACAAGTCCTTGGTCACCATTCTAATATTGAAAATATTAAACATTGATGACACCAGACAAACCCAAACATCTTCTACAAGAATCCGGTTGTATTTGGATCATAGACATGTGCCACACCCATTTTTCTACATTGATTTTTTAGACTTAAATATTGATGGGATTCCCCACTCCTCCATATAAATAAGGTTATTTATATCAGAATCCTACACAGCAGCATAAATCACTACTCATTAGGTTGCTCAGTCACATAAAGTACTAAACAGGTAAAAATTAAAATTGGATTATTGGGGGTTAAATCTTTAGTTCTAGACCAAAACTCAACATAACTTTTTTATACTGGAGCTAATTAGCTGGAGCCGTTAAATGGCATCTACCACCAGGATGCAGGATTGTATACCAACACACTGACATGCTGGTGTGTGCCCCCTCTGGCTGGATTTGCTCTTCTTTTAGTTTTATATGCCCTGTTTTTGTTTTTGTGAGCCTTAGTGGGCTCCAGGTTCCATAGGTTTTAATGGAGCCCGGAGCCTCTCAGGCTCATTTGCATTATTTTAAAACCCTTGTTTTCTTAAAAACAAGGGCATAAAAAGCTTAAAAAAGAGTGGATCCTGCCAGAGGGGGCACACACCAGTATGTCAGTGTGATTGGTTTACTATCCTTGAACCTGGTAGTACATGTCCTTTAAATAATAGAAGTGGGGTAGTTTATGGCATTGATCTTCCCTCCAATACAACATATCTTCTTGATGTTGCTCCGTAATCGTATAATTGCTCACTTGGCTCTACAAAGGTTGACTTTTGAGATACTTGTATTTCACCCAAAAAGCAATTGTGTCAAGGGGGTTATTCACAAAAGTGTGACAGTCATTAGCATTCTAAGCAACATTCATTTAAATGTCCATTAACCACCACTCACATCTTTCTCAGTGTAGAGGGTATCCCCCAGAGTGGCATGGCAGCCTCCCAAAGTGGTCATAAATTCTCAACCGACTTCGGTAAATCTCAGTCTATATTTGGCATGAGTTTTGGATGTATGTCTGCAGAGAATTTAGAAGGCTGCACACTCTCCTTTAGTTTCTAAGTGAAACCCGCATGTGCATTTGTAGTCAGCTTCAATTCCATTATGCCAAATCTTCTGGCACAGGAATCTATTCCTACAGAATCAACGAAAATATAATATAGACAACTAGTAGGGCCATCTATTTTTTCAGGAAGAGATGCTTTTCTGGAAGGGGTGGGGTGTTCTTCGGTAGCAAGATGCCCAGTATCCAGTAATGGATATGGCATTTCTGGGGTCCCATGCAGAGTTAGGTCTGGGTAATCGATTTATACGCAGCGCCTCTCCACATGGTAGAATATCAAGTCTACTGCTTAAACATAGCACACCAATACCGTCTAAACCACATGCAGATGGGCATTCCTCTCACTCGCTCCACCCCAGAACTATGTGGAGCCACCTGATTAAAAACGCCCAACAACTCGCATATTAGTTCCCTCTGCCACTGGCTAGCATCTTTGTTCATAGCACTAGTAGGTACTAAATACTTGTTTGCTTTTTAACTTAGTAGATTTCCACGGTTTACAGACCTCACAAAAAGCCATATTTTAGTTTTCTAAACTATTTGGCTGTCCAGTCTCTTGTTGAGAGATAGAAATGCCACAAAATGTGTATATTAATGAGAAGAAAGCAATGCCCTGCACAATAACATCATAGTCCTCAATGTACCATAGCAATCTCTGCAAATTTGCTTCTCCTTTAAGAAATGATTGCATCTTGTATTCTTCACATTTTTTCGCCTCTATGCATATACTAACCTTGAAATTAATCAAGTCCGGACACTGTCAATATCTGTTCAAATGCACAGACTATACAGGTAATATTTATTGCTGAGGCAAAAATAATAAAATACATACTTGAGGTTAATAGATAAATTGATATGCGCATAGAAGCCCATAAACAAAAGATACTAATATACGACAGAAAGCTCAATACCAGCTCAATCAGAACATAAATATGGATTTGGTGATGCAAATGGACTCTGGAAGCTAAATTCTAATCATGTCAGCTCTGTAATTTTAAAAATAAGAAATCGAAAAGGAGGATAGAATAGGATTCATATGAATGCATATTGTTTAAGGGGGATGAGTACAGCTAGATCCCAAACACTGCAGCAAATTTATACAGAAAAATGCTAAAATTCAAAGAATATAAATTTTTGTCTGGCTGACAGATCTGCACTCAGTACCGGACCGGTCGACTAGAGTACTGGAGAAGGTTCTGATTGGCCCGCACTCTAACCCTACAAGGAGCCTGAAAGGTCCAGCAGAAGACAACACTTTGCGTTGGCTGGTAGGGTCTATCTGCTGATGCTAGATTAAGGGTGGGCTCCACATTAATTTTATTATGTTTGTCCAATGAGCCCCATCTCACTCTAATTGTCTTTCCAATAGTAAATATATCAGGACACTAAATTTAAGGGAACCTGTCACCAGAACAACGTTTTTAGGTTCTCCCATGTCCCCACAGTCCATACCAAGCATATCCAAAGACAGTTTTTATCAGAATTTTGACCTTTTTCTTTCAAACAATAACTTATATAAAACTTTACCTGGTCCTCTGGGAGTGGTAATTCGTGTCAATGTAAATACGCCTCCTCCTCAGACTGCTCATCCTTCTGATTTTTAATTATAAATCCCCAACCTCGCCTACATTGCTCTTAACCTCCCCCTCCCTGCATCCTCTCGTGGACCTATTCATGTGACTCAGGGTTGGTAGGCAGTGAGGATAGGCAACTTGCTACAGAGTTTGTGTAACCTGCTTCTGCCTCACTGTCAAATCACCCTGTGCTGGATGTGGTGCATGCACAGATAGAAGTGGAGGAGCTCCGGCGGTCTCCACTCTATCTGCACATGCACGCAATTAGATGCTGACGGTGCAAGCACGAGAGTCCGTGAGAGGATGCAGGGAAGCGGAGGAAAGGAGCAATGTAGAGAACAGAGGGGTTTTTCTAAATTAATCTGATAAAAACTGTTTTTGGATATGCTTAGTATTGACTGCAGGGACATGGGAGAACCTATAAACACTGTTCTGTTGTAAAGTATCACAACTAGAAATGATACCATCTTTATTACTCTCATCTACATTATTTGGATCTAGGTAACATACACATGTACCAAGCAATTGTTAAGAATGCCTCCAGTACCCTTTCCTTTTGAATCACCGGCTTTCACAGCAACTCCTAGCGGAACACCCACACACACACACACACACACATTCAAGCAATTCTTGATTGATTGAATCTTGACACTTACAGGGTCTTATTTTTCAATTTTTTATTCTAGAAATGGCCACCCTCTTGCCTAATATGCATCCTCTGCCTACCACTTTTGTTGGCCCTGAGCACCGGTAAGAGAATTGTCGCTGTTCCATCCAAACTGTTTTAGAGAATCCAGCAGCTAATCTAAAATAACAGAAATGTCTTGTATAGGTTTTAATCTGTAATAATGTCTAAACACCCTTACATAACAGTCAGGTGTCTGGGTTAATATACTGATCCATAGCAATGCAGACCTCACTGTTGAGATTACCACCCTCCAACGCTCACAGCGAGGGCTGGCAATAGTAAATTTCATTACGTCTGAGTAGCGAGGGGGGTGGGGAGAGCTACAAAACAGTAATCCTGTCTTTCAGCACAAATGTTATAGGAAGCTATGAATTCGGTAGATGTGAATGGGATGTTAGTACATGTTTTACTAAGGTATTATAATGGCAGCCTATTATTAGATCACATTAATCATTACTGTGCCAAAGGCACTGACAGGCTCGCTGAATACGATTGAAAGGGTTGTAATGGATATAAATTACCTATTGTGTGATAAAAGGATTTTTACTAAGAAGGTAAGAATAAAACAGCAAATTCAAGTCTGACTGCCGTAGGAAAAAACCCAAAAATAAAAGTAAGTCAGACTCAGGGAAATTCTCATATTCGGGAGGTAAGCAGTTTTTAAACAAGGTGGCCCATAAGACACATAAATTGTATACTATGCAAAATTAATTTCTTGATGCATAATGCTATCAGGTTGGAGCAGCAGCGGCTTCTATCCAGGAAGTGATTTTCTAGACGGCAAAATCTCTTTAGCACGGTGACATTCTGTGAAGTGACAGCACAAAACGCTCTCCCCGTTTCTGCCACCTACTCTGAAATCATTCCCATGCTGGAGAGGGTATATGCAGCTCCCTCCCCTCCGCCTTGATGGCAATCGTCTACAGACTCACTCCTTTTACATTTCCAGCTCAAGAGAAATGTCTCGCCGATGCTGACGTCTTCTGCCGGACATGTTAACTAGAGGACCCCAAGTAATGAGCCTGCAGATTGCAGCTTAACCTCATGTCAGGTACACTGTAGTTGTCAGCTACGAGAGAGTCTTCACTAGCGCTCCATAAAGGATCCACTATCAGCATTTCCCGGAGTTTCTAAGCCAAGTAGTCCCTACTTAAACAAATTACACTAAAGTGTCCACAGCTTAGGGTCATACATTGTGCTGCCTACTATGTACACACAGTGCATGGAACTTATATGGACACATAGATAGAAGAACCTAGGCATTATACGCAAGCAGGATTGCTTAGTGGGCCCTTATGTCATAATATTTCAGGGTGCATTCTGGTAACGCCTGGTGATGGAATTATTCTGCAGCACTTTTCACAAACTGTTCTATTATTCACCCAGGAATTTTACATTGTGCCATTTCTCTGTCATTCATCCTGGAAATCTGTGAATAAATTGACAACTGGGTGATACATTTCTTTATGTCATTGATGTGCTTCTACACATTCTGATACTGAGAGTACATTTTGAGCGATGGAGATCTGTGTCACAATACTTGGTTACCTTGTGTGTGTTTATTAGAAGGAGAAATGTAAAAATACATTTATATTACACTAAACGCAGTGCCCTGGGGTTGTGTCCTCACACTGCTGTGCTGTTAGATCCACATATTAACCTACTCCACAGCCCTTCCCCTCTTCTCTGAGTGACTGCTGTGGTATCCAGTCAGGTGTCTACAGCTTTTACTCAGGGCAAAGGAAAGGGGATGTGCAACAAATCTGCAAAGAGATCTCATGCAGAAAAGCACCCAGCCCAGCTATTATTCTGGAATATGAGTGTTGACCAGTGGGAGAGCGATAGGGCAGGGAAAGAGAGATTCAGGATGGCGGTTTAGGAGTTAAAAAGGTTTAGTAAGGAAATAAAGTATACTTTCTTGTGCAGAATATCGCTTCCTTGTAGGGTTCGGCCTAGAACACATTCTACAAGCAGGTGTCATATGGGCCATGCGATGAAATAAGACTTACAGTAGGTAATATAATCTTAGACTTACCTGTTGGTAGGCTCAAACATTCAGATCTGTCTGTATTGTGGACCAACTGACTGCAGAGAAGGTGAGGATTTTAATACTGGTGAAAAGATGGGAAGAGAAAATTGTTCAGTTCTCTTTTAGCAATATGTATTGTACTGAGTTTACATATGAATATATTTATACTGATTTTGAGTGAAATTTTGCTGGCGTTACATTATAAAGGACAATGCACAATTGTAGATCAAGTGAAAGTTACACAGAGATAGTTATTAAAGCGGACCTGTCACGCAAAAAAAAATGCACTAGGAGCTGCTTACTAAAGTAATTACCACAGATGTAGCAGTGTTACACTCCCTCCGATAAACCCTCTGATAAAGCTAGCAAACAGTGCAGCGCCATACCCTCGGAAAGCAGGACCCAGCTCACAGAGGTCTGGCGTATTCATAAGGGGGTGGTCCGAGGAGGCGATGACTGCCGCATTAAGCCTGACAGTCACCGCCGGCCTATAGTGTAAGAGGGGCTGTCTGGAGGAGAAGCAGCACCTTGGACCGCCCCCTCATGAATACTCCAGTAAGCAGCTCCTAGTGCAGTTTTTTTGGGTGACAGGTCATCTTTAAGTTTGGTTTTCGAGTATGGTAAAAATGATGTAAAAGGGCTCCATTTGAAGTTGTTAACAAAAGGTTATTTCCCTATCTCCAAGTCAGGTCTGGTTCAAATGGTGTTTAGGTTCTGAATCAGTGGCATGGGAGATAAGAAGTGATCCCATGTGGAGCCCTCTTATGCAGACTTATAATGCACTAGAAAACCCCTTTAAGTCATATGTCAGACATCAATTTACCTACATGCATAAAGTTCTTAAAGACAACACCAGGCAAGAAGTTCTAGAAGAAAATCTGCAGGATAATATCTTTTTAAGATGACATAGCTAGTAAATTGTGGTCTTATGCTCCTTGACACCTTAAGGACACGGCCTAAAATGGCCTTCAGGACACAGTACTTTTGTTTTTGGTTTTTTACTGCTTAAATTCCAAAAGACCTAATTATTTTTTTGATTCTTACATATGAAGGCTTGTTTTTTTTATATTTTTTAATATTTTCTAAATGGTTATTTTTTATAGATTTGGTATCTTCACGATCATACAGACCCAAAGAATAAAGGGGAGGGGTCATTTGGAGCAAATAGTGAAATCCATGAAAACAGGAACCAAAAGAAAATGGTACAAATTTATTTTTTTTCCAGCTTCCCAATAAACGCCATGGAATTAAATACCATCACTAGAAAGTATAATTTGTAAAAAACAAGTACATCTGTACATCTGTACACAGAAATATACAAAAGTTATGGAAATTTGAAAGTGTGGAGTGCAAAATGGAAACAAAAACGAAAAAGGGATGTCCGTAAGGTGTTAAACACTGAAAATACAATTACACCAGTAATTATAATATATATAATTCATCTGTTGAATAAACACAATATTACAGTATAGAAACATTGCTGAAAAGCAAAAAACAAAAATCTATTTACAGGCTCATGTTGCAAAACTAAACACTAGTCAAGCCAATAAGGGGAGCCTACTGAAGAGCCTAGTATTAAAGTTACTCGTCAGTTTCATCAGAAATTTTTTTAAAAGGCAAGTTTACAGTAAAAACCTATGCTTAGCAACAATGAGCCAGGGCTAAAAAAAACAAACTGTCCCAGATTTATAATACTGGGTGTGCCAGTTATCAGGTGCAGTTTGCAGCATGCTGGAAGTAGTAGTTTCACAACCATAGACCAGTGATGGAGGAGGCAAGAGACAAGACATGTTCATCCATCAATAAACTGCCCCAAAAAAGGTTAATAGATTAGTCAATTTCCTTCACATTGGTGTTTTTTTTTCCACATAAGTGATTTTTCACTGAACCCTTTCTGGATTCTGGACACATACAGATTGTTTTCCCCTTCCTGGCTTCAGTGATTTTTCCAGTGATCCAATGTTGTCAGTGATAAAAAAACAGACCACTGATCAGAGAAAAAAAAACTAACATGTGAAAAGGCCCATTGAAAAGAATGGGTCGCTAAGGGATCAGTGAAAAATCACTAAAGCCCGGAAGAGGAAACCAATCTGTAAGTGTCCATAAGCCAAAATGGGTTCAGTTAAAAATCACTGATGTGAAAAAAACACCAATGTGAGTCTACCCTAAGGGTTTCCATTTTTTTGCAATTATTTTATTTCTTCTGCTGCACCTAGAACCAATAATAAAGCAACCATAGAAAAGTGTAACGTTTACATTCTTTTTTTTTTTCCATTTGTTTCATATTTTACCATCTAAAAGTTAGAGAGAAAAAAAGAAAAGAGATAGAAAAGTAATAGATTACTACAGAGTCGGTCTATATATGGTTGGTGTGTTGTGTTTCCAAAAATGTTAGTATAATGTATAAGACAACATTTAGATAAGATTTTTTTTCTAGTGAAGCAAGAAGAGTACATACCCATTCTTAATTCACTGAAACTATAGAGGGAAATTAGATAAACCGGGCTTAAAAGTAGCAATGGCACGCATATAAGAGGTGAATTCATACAGTGTACTGTACTTTATATATATTTTGGGGACCCACCAGTAAATTTTGCCTTCAGAGGTCAGTTGAATTGATGGAGGTATTTGCAGCACTGGAACCGGAACTGTAAAATAAAAGGATACCAGAGATTTTAATCACATATGTACATCTATCTCTTTGTTATAAATTGGCAAATCTCTATATTATATTTAATGAAACAACATATTTATTTACAGGTATCACAAATCTATCTCTGTATACACCTACCTATGGAACAATTTATCTATCTTATACTTCAGACCTACAAGCAGAGCCGGGTTTCAGGGAACCTGTCACTAGGGACCTAATTTTCCCTTAAGACAGGTTGCAGAAAATACTTCTGCCTTATCTAAGCATTTGCATTACAATATAATTGTGTGTTATAATTAACACTCTCAGCCCCCACCTTTGTGCTCCTGTACAGCTCCTTCCTCTCCCACTGATTACAGCTCACCAAGCTGTGAGCTCTGTTTCTGTGAAGGAGCACAAAGGTAGGGGTCAAGAGCTGAGCAGTCTGCAGCACAGACAAGTCATGTGTTGTTTTTATCATATGCATCCAAACCAAAGCCCAACCAATAGGACTATACACAGGATTCTGTTAGGAAGCCAGGTAAGTTATAACACACAATTATATTGTAATGCAAATGCTTAGAGAAGGAAGAAAAACATATTTGCAAAGCAGGTGTAATGGACTGCAAACTGGTCCCTGGTGACAGGTTCCCTTTAATCCTGTCATAGGCCCTGGGCTGTATGAATATTATAGCACCTACAAATCTGGAACTACTTCAAGAATCAAGCTTTTTGGGCAACGGAGGATGTGTCCCTTCTGCCTGCTTTTAATCTGCGGTTTGCAGGACCTTTGGAGGACCTTCAAAGGTCCCAAAATGGCTCTTGTGCACATGTGTGTTGAGAGCAGGAACAGACTTATGAGGATTTCAGGGGTGAAGAGCCCTCTCAGTATAACATTTGGTGAGTGGTAAATAATTGCTCTTAGCTACAACAAAATAGAATGGGTGAACAAAAAAATTCTACAATTTTTTTTTATTTGTCTATCATTCTCTCTGTCTCTCTCTGTCCTTCTGTCTCTTTCTCTGTCTGTCTGTCTCTTTGTATCGCTCTCTGTCTGACTGTCATTTATCATTGGTTTTACTGGGCTTTTTTGGCAGAAAAAAGTCTTAAAGTAGTCACATTGAGATTTTTGGAGACTTTTCACTGCTAAAAAGTCTCATTTATTTAAACCTTTTCATTTACACAAAACTACTGCTAGTGCAACACCATGCAAAACTTTAGCTAAAAGTCTCATTAAAAATCTCACAGTTACCCTGCTGGTCTATGTGCTGGGACTTTCTATGCAAAAATACTTTTTTTTTTTAAATTTTTGGGACTTTTTGAAAAATAAATCCCAGACAGAAAGTAGAACATAATTACATTTATTAAAAAGCCAATCCACTTTAATGAATCTGTTGGGCAGCAGAGTTTCAAAAATTTACACAGAACTGTCACAAGGTGCCGGTCTAATGATAAATAACCTGTTTTGTCTCTATGTCTCTCTTTCTTCTCTCTCTGCCTGTTTCTCTCTCTTTGTGTCTCTCGCTGTCTGCCACTCCGTCTGTCCGTCTCCCTGTATGTCTCCCTCTGTCTGTCTCTTTGTCCATTTGTCTCTGTCTGTCTATCTCTCTTTCTGTAATAGAAGCTGGGCTGTGATTGGTTGCTAACTACCATAGCAGTCCGCAGACAGTGGCTCCTGTAGTTGGTGGTTAATAAGTGTATTTTGGAAAGCGAGGTGAAAATTTGAAATAAAAACCTAGACGTTCCCTGAGTTACAGGAAGCGACTGTCCAAAATTTGGTGATTGGAAACACAACGGTGCAGATTCCTTTAGTGGATATACATACACACACACACATACACTCAGCTTTACTGTATATATTAGATATCTATATATGTCTACCCTTTATATATCTACCCATTATCTCTCAACCTGCCTATGAATTTACCTCTATCTTTACCAGTAATTTACCTATCAATAAATCTATTCTCTATCCCTTCATTTTTAGTCACATAATATATTTATTACTGTATATGATTATATTGATAATATATTACACACTACAAAAGATGTATCCAGATTGGTCCATGTAACATAAATGAAATAGGAATGAAAAGTGACCGGCTGCCTAACTTTGGAGGTAAGAAATCTAGCCTTATCAAGCCTTAGACCTTTGTAAAAGCAAGAATGTTGTCGGTCTGCAGTCTCAAGTCACCAGTCATAGGTAACAGTCATGTTCTAGAATAATCTCTTTATTTGATTCATCTCTAGACTGTGACAACACATCGCCAAAGAAGAATATTCTGAGTCATAGCGAGTCAGTGTCCTGTGAAGCTCTAGAAACCAAAGTGAACATTTTCTACAGACGATGATGCCAGTCTGGTACTAAATAAGATATAAAGCTCCATCAGCGGTGGGCTCCAGTGACCTCTAGTTCCTATCCTCTCACCCTGTCTGGTGTGGTCAGAACGGATCTTCCATTCTTCATTAGATGTAACCAGCTCTTGAAGCTATTTTAATTGACTTATAAAACATTCATAAAAGATCCGTCGTTTCTTAGCATCTTCTGTTACTAGTGAATATTGCTATTTATATACCTAGGATTATTCTGTAGCCATAAATCTATAACTCCTTTATTTATGTATATCTACCTACTATCTATCACTATGATACTTATCTAGTATTCATTTACCTATAACAGGGGCAGACCCTGTACCCATCTGCAGAACAGTTTTTTGCCGTTGCTGCTTCAACTCCAACCTATGAAGGAGAAAACTCCATCTACAAAGCAGTTATTCAACTAGTGTTGAATACGAGTAACAAGCTAATACATCTCTATAACAGTGTAAACTGCTATATAGTACCCCTTTATAAGTGTAGAATCTATCTCGCTAGCTAGTACTCATCAACCTACATAGTAACAACAGCATAGTATTTATTTATCCATGTAGGACCCATCTATATATGAAGTATCCATCTAGTTACAAAGTACCTATCTATTTATGTAGTACCTATCTATTTATTACCCATCTGCTTATATAACACCCATTATTTATTTATTTTGAAATAGAGTAAACCACCTTTAAAAATCATGCTAATGAGTCTGATGGGCTCCTGGGGTTGATGCCAGAACCCCTCCATGTTTCAGCTTCACAGACTGTTAACCTGAATAAGAGCACTTCCACCATCCCACTGTGTGTTAAAACTTCCTCTGCTGAAGTAAGATTACATCAGGCAGAGGGAGGGGGAAAACATGAGGGAGCAGAGGGTGAGGTTAAACAGTCTAACAGTCTGTGAAGCTGCAGCACAAAGAGCCTTCAGGCTCATTAGCATAATTCTAAAAGTTGATTTTAGAAGGATAGATGGAGGGAGAATTGCTGTGGGGTTATTGTGTACTGTAGGCAATTCTAAACAGGTGGGTTTTCAGGTTACCTATAAAGCTTTGGCAAGGTAGGACATTGTGACTTTTCCTAGAGAGATACAAATTATGGGGGGGGACATGTAAACTCGTGGAGATGGTTGTGAGAACAGTCCACAGTAGGAGAGGGAAGCAGCAGGACTGCTGAGGATGATAAGGTCAGAGATGTACTTAGGTAGCGCCAAGCTATTTATAGTACCAACTACTGCCGGAAATATGTAAACCCATCTATCTGTATAGTTCCCATTAATCTATGTAGTGCATGCCCATATATATCTATACATACACACTACCAACAAATAAATGTCCATCGGTTTAAAGCTTCTATCTCTCCATGCAAGGGCATCCCTAGAGAAAATGATCTGAGTCATGGGGTCATTTATCTTATTATCTTAGGCTTTTCTCTTTTTATCCCTTATATTTGCGAATTTTTTAAATGCATTTACATATTTGCGCCAAAATTCCACAACATTTTTCAGTGTTATATCTTTTTAAATCCTGATGTGGACATATTAAAAGTTTCAATTTTGGCACAAATCGCAAAAAGAATTTGAAACTTTTGTGCAACTTTTTTACACACATGCCTGATATCTCACCCTTTAAAATAAATGATACAAGCCCATAACCCAGAAAAAGCAAAAGGAAATGTGCACAAATGTCCCGACTAAAGATAAATGACCCCTATAATATTTTAGAGTGAACCTTGTGTACTATATAAGAAAGCTTTTTACTAATCGGGTAAACATTAAAGACAGAACTTAAAGGAAAGGAAGAAGTGATGGAATGATATTTTCAAACTTTCAAAATTTTCATGGTTATATTGGCCAAATAAAGAAGATAACGTAATAGAATAAGTCTCCTTTAACGCTAATGTGTGCTCTCTATAATAATAATCTTGATCTATATAGCACCATCATATTCAATCTCTATTCTATACTCATATGCTCTCTATTAAGATGTTGTAACATATGAACTGGGGATAGCTGCCAAGATCTTATATCATCTATACATCGTTACAGATAACCTGTCACCATTGACCCCCCCTACCCCCACACACAAATAACATGCAGTACCTTTTAGATTTCTTTATACATGTTTAACTGATACCTCTGCTTTTATTGATGCCCGCTGTTTCAATCATGGAGGCATGGAGGGGAGCTCTAGCACACAGTCAAGTTATCCTACCTCCTTACTGACGCTAAAACAGCTGAAGAGAATTTTTGAGGGAGGGGGGAGGAGTTTGAGAGAGACAGTGGCTGTGTGTGACTCAGCTCTGCTAAAACATTAAGCCCTCCCTCAGGAAAGAAGGAGTTAAGAAAGACGCTGGCTGTGTAAAGAGAAATCAACCTCCTCATTCACCCTCCTTCAGGAATTCTTTTCAGTGAGTCACATGTTTCTCTCAGTGCACGCAGCAACTGGTCCATGTTGCCAAGACCCCAATTCGAAAAAGCAGCAGCACTCTTTATATATCCATTGGAATGAAGTAGTGTTCTTTATTCACAGAATATTGCAACATTTAGACATTATGCCTTTATAGATGTATAAGCGGTACTGCTGCTTTTTCTAATTTGTCACACATTTCTCTCATTCCTAGGATCAGTTAGGAGGCCGGCAGCTTTACCTTATGCTGGAGCCAACCCGCCTCTATAACTGCATCCCTATGAACAGAAAACATCAATAAAAATCATTTTTAGAAGAATGGTGGCTTGTTGTGGGGGAGGGGGGGGTCACTGGTGACAGGTTTCTTTAATTCATTCATATACAAAGATAGATATCCATTTTTGGTTCATGTTTCTGGACATCTGCATAAGAACTGGGGGAAATATAAAGAAATGATGGCAGATTAATGAACTATGTGCAAATATTCTGCACAAATTATGACAACCATCATGCTACGGGCGGCACAGGTTGTGACTTCAGCGCCTGGGAGCCATTGTAATTACAAGCCTCTGTGCTAACGATAGAGAGAATCCATTTTATAACCCAAAATCAAGAGAGAAACACTATAGCAATCACCAGCTACAAAGACTGTGAACCCTTCTCCGCTGTCTGATTATGCAAAACTAAATAGACCTAAATAGACCCCAGCCTTCTGCAAATTATGTACAGTGTTCACTAAATTATGATGAAGCCTGTAATTTCACAGCAATGAGGAGGTTATTAATCCTCATCCGTGTGGACAATGATGTGAGGAATTCACTAGATTGTACAATTGGATCCATTTAAAAAAAAAAAAAAGAATTCCATTTTCATTGAGCAAAAATATGCAGGTCTTGTGGCGGCTGCAGCCAATTGACACAATTATAGGAATTCATGTCCTGATGCATAATATTAAAAAAAATGTGGAAATAAATCCCATAATTCCTTAGAGGAAGTCTGTTGGTATTGAATTGGTTCGGATCTGACGATTAATGGTTTGGTGCAGGGAGAAAGCTTCATTGGGCTGCGAGAGACACTTCTGCCTTTTGTCTCATCTGATCACTTGCTTAGAAATACCCAGATGGGCACTTCATGCCCAGTCATGCTAATTTGCAGCTTCTTAAAGTACCATGTTAAATAACTCAATCCCCTAATTATGACAGCATGCTACTTTGGTTATGGGTCTCAGATCACTCACTACTAGTTCAAGTCGGCCTTGGAATAAATCCACAGCTAAGTGTAAGTTTTTACGGAATATCAAGGACTCCTGTCCAGTTTCATTTGAGGTGTGTTTCATACCACCCTGAGAAGAATGTAGTAATTTAGAATGACTTATTCAAAATTACAAAGAATTACCACTCTGAAAAGTCTATTGACTAAGAAATAACATTAAGTATGACCTAGAGACATTCCTCATGGTGCCCCGTGGCACCTGCCAGCAGTTTCAATACCTTCAATAAGGTATAGAAAGGTGCCAGAAAGACACTATCCACCAAGTGAATAACTACTTACAGTGTTTGCATTTCATTAATGCTGTCATATAACAATAATATTTGCCATTAAGAAGTCAGAACCTCTCTGGCTTGACCAATCAAAATCCCTTGTTTACCATCACAGAAAACTTATTAATGGATTGTTAGCCAGAGGCAACTGTATCAACTTGACCTAGTTCCTTTCTGCATGTAAGTAAGAGTTTGGGCCAATTGGGAAGGTTCCAATACATCCATCTGTTTTGTCATAGATTTTCAGTCCCACCTAAAACCTGTTGAGCTTACTTACCATGTCTCCTGTATCTGTAGATAAACCGGTGGAAATTTAACATGGCTATTTTAACTTCTGTCCTCTATTCCCCTTCAGGGAACTCAAATTTCACCTGATAAGGTTGAGTTTGGTAGGCAACTAATGGTCCATGCTTTTTGCGTCAGGTGTATGTACTAATGCCTAAACAAGTTTTGGACCTAACTACAACTGACTAATGGTTTTCTGGCAATTCACAAGGTATGTCTGGTTATACAAGGAATGTCTGGTGACACATTCAAGCTATGAAATACAAATCACAGAATTGATACATTTATACAAAATCGACTTCTGGACATAAAGCTTTAATAATACTACCGGTAATTAAAAAAATGTCCTCAATGCCAGATCACCAACAACGATTTTGATGGACACCAGGGTACTAGAGAGACCGTTGGACAATGGGGATAAACATTGACCAATAAACCACTTTTTCATTAATTTATATCATCGGTCTTGATTGTCCTTGAGATAAAGTGATAATCTTGAGTGAAGGTCTCAAGTCAATGAAATAAATGTATCTTGTCAACTTGACACTATTCATTTGTGATTTTTGCCTGGATGTGATTTTGGAAATCTCCCAAATTATTCTTGGTTAAATTAATGAAATGTTTTATATTGGTTAATTAAAGGGGTTAGCCATTTTTCAATAAATCTCTTCCATTAGACATGTCCCTACATGTACCTCTCCCTTTGCCTCCTTTGATAGCTTCAGCATTTCCCTGTTCTCACCATTCTGTCATCTGCATATATACACAGCTATCTTTCTCACTGCTCCAGTCCATCCTCCTGGCATCTCCCATTGTATCTCTCTTTTTTCACTGTCCGTACTCACTGACAGACATATGGAGAGAGGAGGGGGAAGCAGGATGAGTTAAAATTCTGCTGCTGCAGCTCCCCCTATTCATTAGTACTCACACAAAGTACTAAAGAGTCGGTCAACACCTTCTGTGACAAATGGAATTCACGTTTGGAAGGAAGTAAAAATCCATATATAGGTGTGTCTATTGGATTAAATCTTAATATGGTTAAACGCTAAACTACATGGGTGTACTCTTGAACATGCTTCACACATTCTAGCTTGAAGAAGCGTGTGAATGCACAAAACAGCCTGTCCCTCTCTAATACTGACCCTCTGTCATCCAGCATTACATAGAGAAGTTTTGCACAGTTGGTGGATGCCGTGACTAGCTTTACTCTGCTATAATAATGGGCCACACTGCACCCACTATGTGGCATCTACCATCAAACACAACACAGGTGCAATTGAACCCTTAAGTAATAGAGTTATAGTGATTGTCATGTGCAAACCATCATCTTGACAAGTTTAAAAAATATTTACTCATTTCACCATGGGTCATATAAGCCCAAAAACCGCTTGCTTATGCATCGACAGGCCTCATGGGGGAAACAGAAGATAGACACATGCATTATGTGATAGCTTCATTTCAGTTACATTGAGGAGGATATCACTGGAAATAATTTTCAGCCTCCATTGAGGTCTTAATCAGTCCAATGAAGCTACAAAACCTACAAAATACGTGGTCTTAATAATCGGCGTACCAGGTGCACAACATGCCAGAATAACTAATAGGCTTTAAACTCTTAGTAGTTCTGTCGTTGCCTTTTCAAGCTTAAATTAAAATATGCCATAGACCCCACCCTGGACTGCCTTGTTCCCCGCCTCACTACGCCCACTTTTTTAAAAAGCTGCCCATATGGCACAAAACGGCCAAAGAGTATCACCAAGAATTGCGACATTTTCATGCTTTGTACGCCTAAAATTTAGCACACAAGGCATGATAAATCTAGAAGTACTGCTGATGAGAATGCAAATTATTAACCATCAAAAAAGAAAGAGGACACTGAGGTATGGTGTATGGGGCAATATGTTGAATATTAAAGCTGCTAGTAAAATTAAAAAAACAATACTCAGGTTTAATCCCTTGGGTAAAAAAAAAAATGTCTGCTTCTTGGGCAATACCTGTCGGGGCTGCATTACTGTATCTTTAATAAGCCAATCCTAGTGAACATTAACAGTGTTGAAAATTCAATTGCAAAACTCTTTGTCTGTTGTCTGCTTACTCTAAAGATGGTCTTTCTTAAACAACAGAGCACCAAGGAGTCGTTAGGGCTCTCTCTTCATTACTTCAAAAAACCAATCATTAGACACCAGAGTATATACGTAATTAGAAAATCACTTCCTTTGCAATCCAAGCTAAGTAGTTTACATACTGTAATTACAGGGACAAAATCAATTTTTAATCATTTCACTGATTGGGCTCATCAGCACTGTGGGAACGTTGTAACCTGCTTGTTGTGCATAAGCAACATCTGGGCTAAAACAATTACCCTTTGTTTGCTACAATATTCCTTAAATCTTTTTTTCATAAAGGAATTAAATTTTATTCTTTTTTTCAAAAAGGGTAAAATATTGAATCTGTTTGTCCTTGATCTAGAGATAGCCCTAAGTATAATGTGCTGTAAGCCTCATCCAATATACAGTTTAACGGCACAGTTGCTAGATTTTTTTTACATTATTTTTTTTTCTTTTTAGTTTTTTGTCTTCCCTCTCTCCAGTAAAATAAAAAGTATCTGATTGTTTTAAAGATGCATTCAGCTGGCTAATTGTTCTATAGCTAACACATGGTGTTCAAACAGCCCACACATTACAAAACGCTCATCTGGAATATAATGCCCAACTATTACTGAGCCGGGGGTTTATAGTTGCGCTAATATAAATGAATGGATTTTTATCAAAATTAAAAAGGGAAAAAAATTCAGAGAGGCTGAGGATGTGTGAAAAATAGATGGTATGAATTGGCAAGGCGAGCCTAACCATTTTGTTCTCTTAATAGGAAGTGACCTCATTTACACTGGGGTAATAATTAGTAGCGCTTCAGTGACAGTTAAGAAAAAAAAAGTTTTCAGCATAATAAGGCAAAATCGCTTTTGTTAGAGATTCAGTATTCCACATTAACCCTTGCCAAGCAGAGAAAAAAATAATGCTAAACTAATTGCTGCAACACTATCATCAAACTGTGCAACTGTGTTGATCTTTTTATCAGACCTACCATTCATTAGTGCATTCATTTAAAGGGGCAGGTTAGAGAAAAATTAAAAACTTTAAAACATTTTGGATTATCTGGAATTCTAGCACATTCCTCAATTATTGTTCAGATGTTTTAAGATTATGTATAGCATTATATCAATTTTACAGAATTCTCAACTCTAGGAGATCTATTTCGATAAATTTAGGTTATTCCACAAAATTTGGCTCATACAAACCTATGGGGGAGATTTAGCCCTGATAAATTTTCCCACATGTATGGAGTGATGGTCATGACAGTGCTTTTCTTCCCACAGTGACACCCACAGTAATCCGACATCAATTTTAAAAGTAAGTTGTGATTGTTGAACAATCCCTTTAATAAGCCAACGGAGCCTGAATTCACAATCCAAGAAGAAATTCTCAAGCATAGAACTCCTTTAATACTGGTTCAGAGCTAAAATATCTTTAAAGATGTCTGGATGACACCAACAGTCCCTGGTACCTCTACAAGTCATCAGACCTTCATATGGATGTTGGTCATAGAAGACCTTTAGGCAGGCAACTCATTATCTATGAGTACTCCTAAAATATTACTAAGACAAACTGAACAAACCTGAATCACTTAAGTGGCCATCCTGATAAGGACAATGTCCTAATAGATTTTGTGTATTCTGTTTTACGAATGCCCTGGCAATCATGTAGACTAAGATTAGTGGGCCTTCAAAGTTCTGCTTTCACCCTATAGTCTTCTATCACTCCTAGGAGCTTATTTGGGATTATATATAGATTACCCCTATACTACAGGTGTTGAGATCCAGTGTGTGTTGAGAACACTGGGCCCAGGAAACCACAATGTTCAGACTGTTGGTGCCTTGTGTCACCAAAAGAGAAAACTCATCTCTATTTATGTTAGAAGCCCCTACATATTATGTGTCTTTATATGATTATAGTATTGAAAACTTGGAAGAGCACAGAAAATTCTGCATTGGATATTGAGTGATGGACAAACCTCTACCAACACATTTTAGAAAGTGGATTTAGAGACAAATATGAATTACTTACTGGACATCTTGTAAACCACTAGTTACTGTACTCCTAAAATAAAAGATTAGCTGGGATGGTTTAACTTATTGGCTACATGGTTGAAATGTTCAGTGAGATACAGCGGCCACAAACACTTTCTACTACCAAGGTGCTAGGAACCTTTCCAGTGATGTTTGTTTAGCTCTGTATTGATAATGTATTGTTCTCCTGCATCAATTTTCCCATGTAGAATCCACTCACAGAAGGAAGTACATCTATCGCTCCCAGTAATGGACTTGCATTGAGGGCCAAGTTGCTTAATCAATGCTATTGTTTGGAACGGGAACCCACAGCTTGTGTTAAGGAGGCTGGTCAATTGTACAACCTCACTATTGATATTCTCTCCATGCAAAGAATTCCCAGCCTCTCAGGTTAATTGATATATCACTACATTATGCAACCCTATCAGGATCCAGCTCTACCCTTTATAATCACTGCTTTCAGAAGGCCTCGATGCTTGCATCTGCCACAGCTGGTCTGGAAGCTAACTGTGAAACTCCCAGTGTTTACTACTAAGAAGGGACGCGGACATGTGAACCAGCCACACATTCAAAACTGTTGTAATTGGTTTCACATAGCACAGGCAGCATGTGCCAATGTACCCAAGCTGTATATACTGTTATACATCTATCCCATGAAAGCTATCAATGAATACATCAAATGACTCCTGGTTGGTGTGTCCTGGCCTTTTGTAGCTTCTATACCCTGCACTGAGCTGCTCTTCTATGCATCTGCCACTATGTAGATACAAAAAAATCAGTCTAGTATTTTAGCAGTATAGGAATGTTGACTGGACAAGTATCCAGGCTTTTCAACAATAAAAGGGAAGCATAGATGCAAAAGAAGAATGGACCACCATAGTATATTATATATTTACATTATATTTAGTTTAATCAATTTAGTAATGTAAAGTAATGTAAGTAATGTAAAGTCAATGCTCATAAGAGTCATTGTAGACAGATGCCTTCCACGGCACCATATTTTGGCAGCTTTTGTGACCACATTTCCCAAATTTTCGCAACTTCCTTTTCATGAATATGCTAGTTAAGAGGTCTACACATACTGGTCTACAAAATGTAGATTGCCAAAGTGAATATGCAAAATGGGTGCAATTAACTTAAGTTCAAAGTTCAAAGACACGTTACCTTCTATTTTACTCATAATATATACTAGGTTAATTTGGATTGCAGTTGCAACAATATCAACACAATTCCATCTTCCATCTTCTGTGAGTCAGAAGCACTTGGGCAAGAGAGGTCCCCAGTGTGCTATAGCCTGAAGTTGGCATTCTTCCTTCCAGTTTAAGGTGTCTGTACAGGTGGTGATAGCAGCCCCAGCTTTAGTGTTCAGTTTATAGATGGGATACAGTAAACTCGGTGTTTATTATGGCGCTTTAAGTATGCATACCTTCTAAGTTAATGGGGCACATTTACATACCCGGCGCTGGAGTTCACCGAAAGTGCAATGTCCGACGATAATGCACTGTGCAGCGATTCACTAAGATCGCTCACTCGATATCCTGCAGGTGTGACTTCCTGGCTCAGGTCCGACAGAGTTCACCACCTTTTTTGTGGGGCATGTAAGTGCTTGGGCTTGCAATACAATTTGAATGTTAAATCCCGCACTCAGTCCGAATCAGTCGGATCATCTGACGACACCCGTAAATTGTGTTGCAAAAAAAGAATTGCGCAGCTGTGCCAAAAAAGAATTGCGTTCGCCAAAATCCTAGTGCAGACACTTGTTAAATACCTGTGTAATCCCCAAAAATGGTGCACAGTCTGCAGAGGTGAGCAGTGTGACTCTTAGTAAATGAGCCCCAATGGGTTAGGTTCTCACTAACAGGGCCGGATCATAGGGGGGGCTCCCAGGGCTCGAGCCCCGGGGCCCCCACCACTTTGCCTTTAAAGGGGCCCCCACCAAGTGCGGGTGATTCGGGGGGGACGCATGGCCGTCGGCATCACCCACTATATGTTTTGGTCGGAGGCGTGCGTACCTACCATACCGCAAGTTCCCCACTTCGGACTTTTTGAAACAGTGCTGAAGGCAGCCAGCACGCAACAGTATGATCGTGGAACTTCCTGGCTGCAGGAGGAGAGCTCCGCAGGGCAGCGCTTCTTGGAGCTGCTGCCAGGTAACTGCTTACTTTCTGGCAGCAGCTGAAAATGAGAGGAGCTGGGATTCTGCAGACTGCAGGGTGGAACTGGAAGGCCGGGCTCTGAAATGACCCTCTCTTCTTCAGTGAAAGTTAACCCCCCTGTCCGGGTGCTGTCGGAGGAAGGGAAGGGGTGCATCACGGAGCTAGAAGAGCACATGGTAAGGAGAGCTGTGAGCTCCTGCCTGTGCTTGTATCCCCTACTACCCCCCTGTAGTGGATGCACATGGCTGCCCTGGGTGCTGGGGGTGAAGACTTCTATTCCAGCACATAGGTGAGTTTATGTATATATTGTACTGTGTGTTTATGTGGATGTATACAGTGCATATATAGTGTGTGCATGTGTCAGTGTGTGTATACAGTATATATGTAGTGTGTGCATGGTGTCAGTGTGTGTATACAGTATATATGTAGTGTGTGCATGGTGTCAGTGTGTGTATACAGTATATATGTAGTGTGTGCATGGTGTCAGTGTGTGTATACAGTATATGTGTAGTGTGTGCATGGTGTCAGTGTGTGTATACAGTATATGTGCAGTGTGTGCATGGTGTCAGTGTGTGTATACAGTATATGTGTAGTGTGTGCATGTGTCAGTGTGTGTATACAGTATATATGTAGTGTGTGCATGTGTCAGTGTGTGTATACAGTATATATGTTGTGTGTGCATGTGTCAGTGTGTGTATACAGTATATATGTAGTGTGTGCATGGTGTCAGGGTGTGTATACAGTATATATGTAGTGTGTTCAGGTGTCAGGGTGTGTATACAGTATATGTGTAGTGTGTGCATGGTGTCAGGGTGTGTATACAGTATATATGTTGTGTGTGCATGGTGTCAGTGTGTGTATACAGTATATATGTAGTGTGTGCATGTGTCAGTGTGTGTATACAGTATATATGTAGTGTGTGCATGGTGTCAGTGTGTGGATACAGTATATATGTAGTGTGTTCATGGTGTCAGGGTGTGTATACAGTATATATGTAGTGTGTGCATGTGTCAGTGTGTGTATACAGTATATATGTTGTGTGTGCATGGTGTCAGTGTGTGTATACAGTATATATGTAGTGTGTGCATGGTGTCAGTGTGTGTATACAGTATATATGTAGTGTGTGCATGTGTCAGTGTGTGTATACAGTATATATGTAGTGTGTGCATGGTGTCAGTGTGTGTATACAGTATATATGTAGTGTGTGCATGGTGTCAGTGTGTGTATACAGTATATATGTAGTGTGTTCATGGTGTCAGGGTGTGTATACAGTATATATGTAGTGTGTGCATGTGTCAGTGTGTGTATACAGTATATATGTTGTGTGTGCATGTGTCAGTGTGTGTATACAGTATATATGTAGTGTGTGCATGGTGTCAGGGTGTGTATACAGTATATATGTAGTGTGTTCAGGTGTCAGTGTGTGTATACAGTATATGTGTAGTGTGTGCATGGTGTCAGGGTGTGTATACAGTATATATGTTGTGTGTGCATGGTGTCAGTGTGTGTATACAGTATATATGTAGTGTGTGCATGTGTCAGTGTGTGTATACAGTATATATGTAGTGTGTGCATGGTGTCAGTGTGTGGATACAGTATATATGTAGTGTGTTCATGGTGTCAGGGTGTGTATACAGTATATATGTAGTGTGTGCATGTGTCAGTGTGTGTATACAGTATATATGTTGTGTGTGCATGGTGTCAGTGTGTGTATACAGTATATATGTAGTGTGTGCATGTGTCAGTGTGTGTATACAGTATATATGTAGTGTGTGCATGGTGTCAGTGTGTGTATACAGTATATATGTAGTGTGTGCATGGTGTCAGTGTGTGTATACAGTATATATGTAGTGTGTTCATGGTGTCAGGGTGTGTATACAGTATATATGTAGTGTGTGCATGTGTCAGTGTGTGTATACAGTATATATGTTGTGTGTGCATGGTGTCAGTGTGTGTATACAGTATATATGTAGTGTGTGCATGTGTCAGTGTGTGTATACAGTATATATGTAGTGTGTGCATGGTGTCAGTGTGTGTATACAGTATATATGTTGTGTGTGCATGGTGTCAGTGTGTGTATACAGTATATATGTTGTGTGTGCATGGTGTCAGTGTGTGTATACAGTATATGTGTAGTGTGTGCATGGTGTCAGTGTGTGTATACAGTATATGTGTAGTGTGTGCATGGTGTCAGTGTGTGTATACAGTATATATGTAGTGTGTGCATGGTGTCAGTGTGTGTATACAGTATATGTGTAGTGTGTGCATGGTGTCAGTGTGTGTATACAGTATATATGTAGTGTGTGCATGGTGTCAGTGTGTGTATACAGTATATGTGTAGTGTGTTCATGGTGTCAGGGTGTGTATACAGTATATATGTAGTGTGTTCATGGTGTCAGTGTGTGTATACAGTATATATGTAGTGTGTGCATGGTGTCAGTGTGTGTATACAGTATATATGTAGTGTGTGCATGTGTCAGTGTGTGTATACAGTATATATGTAGTGTGTGCATGGTGTCAGTGTGTGTATACAGTATATGTGTAGTGTGTGCATGGTATCAGTGTGTGTATACAGTATATATGTAGTGTGTGCATGGTGTCAGTGTGTGTATACAGTATATGTGTAGTGTGTTCATGGTGTCAGGGTGTGTATACAGTATATATGTAGTGTGTTCATGGTGTCAGGGTGTGTATACAGTATATATGTAGTGTGTGCATGGTGTCAGTGTGTGTATACAGTATATGTGTAGTGTGTGCATGGTGTCAGTGTGTGTATACAGTATATATGTAGTGTGTGCATGGTGTCAGTGTGTGTATACAGTATATGTGTAGTGTGTTCATGGTGTCAGGGTGTGTATACAGTATATATGTAGTGTGTGCATGTGTCACTGTGTGTATACAGTATATATGTTGTGTGTGCATGGTGTCAGTGTGTGTATACAGTATATGTGTAGTGTGTGCATGGTGTCAGTGTGTGTATACAGTATATATGTAGTGTGTGCATGGTGTCAGTGTGTGTATACAGTATATGTGTAGTGTGTGCATGTGTCAGTGTGTGTATACAGTATATATGTAGTGTGTGCATGGGTCAGTGTGTGTATACAGTATATGTGTAGTGTGTGCATGTGTCACTGTGTGTATACAGTATATATGTTGTGTGTTCATGGTGTCAGTGTGTGTATACAGTATATATGTAGTGTGTGCATAGTGTCAGTGTGTGTATACAGTATATATGTAGTGTGTGCATGGTGTCAGTGTGTGTATACAGTATATATGTTGTGTGTGCATGGTGTCAGTGTGTGTATACAGTATATGTGTAGTGTGTGCAGGTGTCAGTGTGTGTATACAGTATATATGTAGTGTGTGCATGGTGTCAGTGTGTGTATACAGTATATATGTAGTGTGTGCATGGTGTCAGTGTGTGTATACAGTATATATGTTGTGTGTGCATGGTGTCAGTGTGTGTATACAGTATATGTGTAGTGTGTTCAGGTGTCAGTGTGTGTATACAGTATATATGTAGTGTGTTCATGGTGTCAGGGTGTGTATACAGTATATATGTAGTGTGTGCATGGTGTCAGTGTGTGTATACAGTATATATGTAGTGTGTTCATGGTGTCAGGGTGTGTATACAGTATATATGTAGTGTGTGCATGGTGACAGTGTGTGTATACAGTATATATGTAGTGTGTGCATGGTGTCAGTGTGTGTATACAGTATATGTGTAGTGTGTGCATGTGTCAGTGTGTGTATACAGTATATGTGTTGTGTGTTCATGGTGTCAGTGTGTGTATACAGTATATATGTAGTGTGAGCATGGTGTCAGGGTGTGTATACAGTATATATGTAGTGTGTGCATGGTGTCAGTGTGTGTATACAGTATATATGTAGTGTGTGCATGGTGTCAGTGTGTGTATACAGTATATGTGTAGTGTGTGCATGGTGTCAGTGTGTGTATACAGTATATATGTAGTGTGTGCATGGTGTCAGTGTGTGTATACAGTATATATGTAGTGTGTTCATGGTGTCAGGGTGTGTATACAGTATATATGTAGTGTGTGCATGGTGTCAGTGTGTGTATACAGTATATATGTTGTGTGTGCATGGTGTCAGTGTGTGTATACAGTATATGTGTAGTGTGTGCATGTGTCAGTGTGTGTATACAGTATATATGTTGTGTGTGCATGGTGTCAGTGTGTGTATACAGTATATGTGTAGTGTGTGCATGTGTCAGTGTGTGTATACAGTATATGTGTTGTGTGTTCATGGTGTCAGTGTGTGTATACAGTATATATGTAGTGTGTTCATGGTGTCAGTGTGTGTATACAGTATATATGTAGTGTGTGCATGGTGTCAGTGTGTGTATACAGTATATATGTAGTGTGTGCATGGTGTCAGTGTGTATACAGTATATATGTAGTGTGTGCATGGTGTCAGTGTGTGTATACAGTATATGTGTAGTGTGTGCATGGTGTCAGTGTGTGTATACAGTATATATGTAGTGTGTGCATGGTGTCAGTGTGTGTATACAGTATATATGTAGTGTGTGCATGGTGTCAGTGTGTGTATACAGTATATATGTAGTGTGTGCATGGTGTCAGTGTGTATACAGTATATATGTAGTGTGTGCATGGTGTCAGTGTGTGTATACAGTATATGTGTAGTGTGTGCATGGTGTCAGTGTGTGTATACAGTATATATGTAGTGTGTGCATGGTGTCAGTGTGTGTATACAGTATATATGTAGTGTGTTCATGGTGTCAGGGTGTGTATACAGTATATATGTAGTGTGTGCATGGTGTCAGTGTGTGTATACAGTATATATGTTGTGTGTGCATGGTGTCAGTGTGTGTATACAGTATATGTGTAGTGTGTGCATGTGTCAGTGTGTGTATACAGTATATGTGTTGTGTGTTCATGGTGTCAGTGTGCGTATACAGTATATATGTAGTGTGAGCATGGTGTCAGTGTGTGTATACAGTATATATGTAGTGTGTTCATGGTGTCAGGGTGTGTATACAGTATATATGTAGTGTGTGCATTGTGTCAGTGTGTGTATACAGTATATATGTAGTGTGTGCATGGTGTCAGTGTGTGTATACAGTATATATGTAGTGTGTGCATGGTGTCAGTGTGTGTATACAGTATATGTGTAGTGTGTGCATGTGTCAGTGTGTGTATACAGTATATATGTTGTGTGTTCATGGTGTCAGGGTGTGTATACAGTATATATGTAGTGTGTGCATGGTGTCAGTGTGTGTATACAGTATATGTGTAGTGTGTGCATGTGTCAGTGTGTGTATACAGTATATATGTAGTGTGTGCATGTGTCAGTGTGTGTATACAGTATATATGTAGTGTGTGCATGGTGTCAGTGTGTGTATACAGTATATGTGTAGTGTGTGCATGTGTCAGTGTGTGTATACAGTATATATGTAGTGTGTGCATGTGTCAGTGTGTGTATACAGTATATATGTAGTGTGTGCATGGTGTCAGTGTGTGTATACAGTATATGTGTAGTGTGTGCATGTGTCAGTGTGTGTATACAGTATATATGTAGTGTGTGCATGTGTCAGTGTGTGCTGTGTAGTGGAAAGCTGTATATATTCATTACGGGGGTCCATATATTACTGGCATTGTTTACAAAAATTGTGGGGCGGGCCCCCACCAATTTGCGCCCAGGGGCCCCCACCAGCCTTAATCCAGCCCTGCTCACTAACATGTACAAGTTGCCCTTATGGGCTTAATAATATAAGGACTTTGCTAACCGTTACAATTTCCAGAGTGTGTTGAAAACCCAAGGAGTTTTTCTATTAAAATAAACCAGTTTCCCAGAAAAAATGAAGATAAATTAAATATAAGTAATACAAGTATTTACAGGACGTGATACTAAGATATTTTCAGTTCAGGATTTGCATTTTGTAACTGTTTGGTTTAGCCGGTAATCCTATTTTTTCTACCTAGGATTTTCCATTGTTTGCGCGGCCTAAATAATATTAGTAATAATTGAGAGATGAAAACATGCAATGATGGCTATAATAAGGAATTCTAAATATAATCATTGTGGACGAGGGTTCGGCAGTTGCAGAGTAGAATGAACCAGGAGTATCCATAATCCATTTGTATTTTTGTCTACAGATGAAGAAATGTTCGCTAATATTGGCTGTCTTCCCGCAGCAGCAAGAAAATGGTGCTTACAAAAAGGCACAAAGGATTCATAGAGCACACACAATACATCTGTCTTGTTGTATTCACCAATCGTTCATTATTCAGATTTTTATCATTACCTGCCTGCATTTCACTTAAACAAAACTTTATTCACCAAATGAGATGAGCAAACAACGAGTTTGAGCCCTTTCACGACAACCATTCCAGAAATAATTTGTCATAAGCGGTAAACACAATTAATACCATTATTTGGCTCTGTTTAAGCTGGCATTGTGGATTTTGGGGACCACAAATCTTATAACTGAGACATTTTGTTTTGTATCCTATGGCATTCCTGATGTAGACTTTTGACTGATGGTATGGTCAAGTTTCTGACTGGTTTGTAGCAGCCTGTCAAAAAGTAGACTGGCCCTTTACGTGGCCTGAGCAGAGTCAATGAGCTAAACGAAAACCAATAACCAATACCACTGCACCTGAAAGCTGGATTTGTCATTCTGTGACTCCTTAAGAATCCCCTTTGAGATTCCAGGAAGAACTCTATGAGTTAAAAAGATGGTTGTGAGATGCTAGATTGTTTCCACAAACATAACATAAAATGGCAACAATCATATGAGGAGTTTTTGTTCTCTCTGAGGTGCTGATTGGAGGGAACACAATATTCACTTGTAATATAAACTGTGCATAAAGGAAATGCATGCCATCTACCGCTAATATTCCATATATATTCCATATGGTAATAATCATTTAAAGGAAATGTACTATAAGGATTCTACTATCAGAAGCAGATCTGATGGTAGATTCCTCCTGCCTGTCTCTGCCCTAATCTGTAATTTAATAATCATGGAACCTTACTTTATTTAAAACTTTATTTTAGTAATATGTAAATTATCTGCAGAGGCTACTGGGGTGGGTACTAGCCTTAGCTCCCAGTGCCTGGCCAGGCGAGTACACGCCCTAGTAGCCTGTGCAGTAAATTTACATATTACTAAAATAATGTTTTTAACAAGTTAGGTTAGGTTCCAGGATTAAATTACAGTGTAGGCCAGAGACAGGCAGGAGGAATCTACCATCAGTTCTACTTCTGATGGTAGATTCCTCATGTAGGTTTCCTTTAAGTTTCCTTGCTGCCCTTATAAGTGGTATAAAATAACAGTTGGGCCCTAAGACCATAGAAGGTTGTGTACCCTTGTCCTAGAGTCACCTTCCTTCCATGGGGATTCATTTGATTTATTAATTATATCAAAATTTCATGATACTAATGAGAATTTTTCAAACTCTATATTGGGAAGAACTAATAAATACAGGCGGTCCCCTACTTAAGAACACTTGACTTACATACGACCCCTAGTTTCAAACGGACCACTGGATATTGGTAATTTAGTGTACTTTAGTTGTAGGCTATATTGATCAGCTGTATCAGTTATCATAGGTGTCTGTAATGAAGCTTTAGTGTGAATCCTGGTTCTTATGACAACCCAATATTTTTAAAATCCAATTGTCACAGAGACCAAAAAAGTTCTGGCTGGGGTTACAATGATAAAATATACAGTTCCGACTTACATACAAATTCAACTTAAGAACAAACCTAAAGAACCTATCTTGTATGTAACCCGGGGACTGCCTGTATATGAATATATTTTAAAGGTACAGCTAAAAACATCAATGTATTCATCAACTGTCCAGAAAAGGTCTTAATATATGTTCTACCAATACTTATGTAAAAATACCCACTCTTAAAGGCCAATAGAGAGAATGTTTCTCAATGTAACTCTTTTCAAACAAATTGTCAAAGGGACATGTCTTGTAGAGCCCTGTACATGCAAATAAGCTGGAATGATCCAAATAGAGTTAGGAAGAAAATGTATTAACATACACACCTTTAAATAACAAGGTTTCGGGTGTGACACAATGGCCTGGAAGATGTGTGACAGTTCTTTGAGTGACTGCAGGTGAGAAAGAATGCCACCACAGTATATGATGGGTCACCCCATGGGTAAAGGGTTAATTCGAAAGCAAGCCAGGTGGCCAGATTGCTTTCCGTTTGCTGTCAAGCCCAGTATATTCCAAGCCTGCAGAGCATTGTGCAAGTGGTCTGCATCCTATTTCTATGCCACGCAGAGCCTTCCATCCTGCAGCGAGCCTGCGATAAACAACAGGAGCAATAATTGACTAATCAGAGTCACTATTAGAAACACCTGGCATGTTTCACAACTGCACGTTCAGAACAAAAGAGCAAGGATTAGAAAGAGACAAGTGAGAGACAAGCTGGCATTATTAGCTAAGCCAAGTCAGAGTGGCAATATTGTATGGTGGCAATATGTGACACACAGACGGCTTTCTTCTGTATGTTATACAGAAGACTCCCAGCCACTGCTGGACCTTGGACCTTCCTCTGAAGCTGAGCTGAATATATATATATATATATGATTCATTTTATATATGTGTATATATATATATAAATATATATATATATAGGAAAATCCAAAGCAGCAGAGCAAATGAGCAATGAGTGCACAGCCGTAGGTTCCGTGGCGTGGACCATTATATAGAAATACAAAAATAGGCAGCACTCCAAGGTAATTCAAAGTTCAAAGGTGAAGTTTATTCCTACACGACGTTTCGGTGGCGGCTTGAGAAAGGTGGCTGCCACCACCGAAACGTCGCATTCACCTTTGAACTTTTAATTACCTTGGAGTGCTGCCTATTTTTGTATTTATTTTATATATAATATTTATATATATATATGTATATATATATATATATATATATATATTATGTATATATGATGTAAAACCATCATGTGGCTGTATACAATTCTCAAACAAAAAGATTATATTGTATTAAAGGAAACCTGTCACCCGAAATAGACCTAATAAACCACTACCAGTATGTTTTCAAGTGTCTTAACACCTTAACACACAGTTCATGTTTCCTTCATGGCCCAGGGTGGTGTCTTCATGCAGAATATCTACCTTTAAAGGGGTTGTCCACTTTAAGCACATTACAGCGAATAAATAATATTGTTTGTGTTTACATATTACCGTATTTTCCGGACTATAAGGCGCACATAAAAGCCTTGGATTTCATTGGAAATACAAAGTGCGCCTTATAGTCCGGTGCGCCCTATAGGAGGGCAGCGGACCCTACTTACATAGGTCCCCGCTACCGGAGACAGCAGATCTCCAGCGGGAACTGCAGACCACGCGGCACGAACAACTTCTGCCGCGTCGGTCTGCAGTTCCCGCTGGAGATCTGCTGTCTCCGGTAGCGGGGACCTATGTAAGTATGCCATTCTTCACCTCCCCGCTCACCTTCCCCGCGTTCCGCGTCTCGTCTCGGCATCGCGTCGCGTCTCGTCCCGTCGGTTCTCCGCTCCGCCCCCGGACCTCCGCCACGCCCCCGGACCCTGCGTCTTATAGTCCGATGCGCCTTATATATGGAATTATTACATATATAAGGCGCATCGGACTGATGCGCCTTATATTCTGGTGCGCCTAATGGCCCGGAAAATACGGTATTATTATTATTATTATACATATTATTTCTGTGTCAATTCCTCACTGTTTTCTAGATCTCTGCTTGCTGTAATTCTATAGGAAGCTTCTATGTTTACTTCCTGTAGATAAACATCAGTCCATGATCATGTGATGTCACACAGGTGTATGGCTCGTTAGCATCACACTGCTTTGATTACACTGTGTGATATAACGAGACGTGCACCTGTGTGACATCACATGATCATGGACTGATGTTTATCTACAGGAAGTAAATGATAAAGCTTCCTGCTGCAAGACAGCAAGTAGATAACAAGCAGAGATCTTGGTAACAGTGAGGAATTGATACAGAAAGTGTATTGGAAAATGTTATAACTTTTCATTACACAATATCAATTATTTGCTGGAATGCTTAAAGTGGACAACCCATTTAACTGAAATGTAAATTGGTTGTACAAAGTCAAGGAGGAAGAGAGTTCAGAACGAAATTCAGGCTCTCCTCGCCTAAGAATACTCACATCAATGTAACTGATGGTCCTGTGTCCAAGGCAATCAGTAACTTGCTCTCCAGAAGCCTAGTGCATTATGTCAATTACAATGAATGGGACATTCTGAGGTAGGGAGAGCTTGACTTCTGTGCTAAGCTCTCAGATGCTGTGACTTTATACAGCCATTTTACATCTCACTTCAAATTTGATTTTATAAATGATGTTGAAATGTGGTTATGCTGAAATGTGATCTGGATGGTGGTAAGCTGCTTCACAACATACTGATAGCTATTTATTGGTTCAATTTTTGCTGTCAGGTTCCCTTTAAACATTATAATAGTAATTTTCTTTTACATAGGAGCAATATAATAGAAGTTATATTCTTGTACATAGGAGGCTATATTACAGTAGTTATTTTCCTGTACATAGGGGGCAGTAATATAGTAGTTATATTCTTGTACATAGGGGGTAGTATTATAGTAGTTATATTCTTGTACATAGGAGCCTGTATTATAGTAGTTATAGTCTTGTACACAGCAGCAGTATTATAGTAGTTATATTCTTGTACATAGGAGCAGTATTATAGTAGTTATATTCTTGTACATAGGGGGCAGTATTATAGTAGTTATATTCTTGTACATAGGAGGCAGTATTATAGTAGTTATATTCTTGTACATATTAGCAGTATTATAGTAGTTATATTCTTGTACATATCAGCAGTATTATAGTAGTTATATATTCTTGTACATAGGGGGCAGTATTATAGTAGTTATATTCTTGTACATAGGGGGTAGTATTATAGTAGTAATATTCTTGTACATTGGGGGCAGTATTATAGTAGTTATATTCTTGTACATAGGAGGCTATATTACAGTAGTTATTTTCCTGTACAAAGGGGGCAGTATTATAGTAGTTATATTCTTGTACATATTAGCAGTATTATAGTAGTTATATTCCTGTACATTGTATTAGTTAGTATTATAGTAATTATATACTTGTACGTAGGGGACAGTATTATAGTAGCTATATTCTTGTACATAGGGGGCAGTATTCTAGTAGTTATATTCTTGTACATTGGAGGCAGTATTATAGTAGTTATATTCTTGTACATAGGGGCAGTATTATAGTAGTTATATTCTTGTACATATGAGCACTATTATAGTAGTTATGTTTTAACAGTTTTTGTACACTTTTGTGAATGCTGGATTTCCCATCTTCTAACTAATTTCTTTCCCGCTGCAAGTATACCTTACCCTGGTCTTCAGGACCAGCGTTGTTTGGGATATCCGTGCACCCGGCCAATCCATCATGAAGGACATTACAACCTTCTAGGGCTGAGCTGTTGCCTTATTTTCTTCTATTTTTTTTCACTATTATAGTAGTTATATTCTTGTACATAGCAACAGTGTTATAGCAGTTTGGTGTCCAAAGCGGTCATTATTACAGGAGATGCCTAAATCAATATACTTAGGTACCAAGTTTATTTCCAGAGCATTATTGCATGCGATATTCTGTTTCAAAGTTAAAACCTACTTTTCTTCCACAAACTAGTACATAGAAACTCTACTTTATTAAACCATGTAAGGCAGTAACGCATCCTGACGATGACCTCTTTTTCATGTGTTATATTACGATATATTTCATATACTCCCCTTCAAACAGCTGCTGGGTTCTCCGACCTTTCACAAAGCTGCAGATTCTAAAAGCAACCAAATCCAAACATATGCATTAATAGAGCGTGCCTGATAAACAGGTCCTTAAGTGATGAACTAAGTTTATATTCTCTCTATTCCAACATGTAAATTATGAGATGCGCCTGTGACTTCATTTACTCATCTTAATTTCAATCACATTTTGCAAGATTCAAATCAGCTGTAATTATTTTACATTTTACAGTACACCCTATACTCATGTCGTGCATACGTACCGAGGTAATTACGGGGCAGGAAGCACAGCTATAGATTCACTTAAAAAGACGCAGATTGGATTAACCATGGGTGTACTTTGCTTCAATTCAAGCACAAATTAAATCATACATTTCTGCACATTGTAGGAGGGACCTGGACTTTCCTGTCAGCAGAGGTGGCTAAAGATATTTTTAGGCCCCCATGAACACTGTTCTTGACTAAGACCTGCTAGATTGTTTGTTACCGTATATACTCGTGTATAAGCCGAGTTTTTCAGCTCAAAAAATGTGCTGAAAAACCTCCCCTCGGCTTATACACAAGTCAATTTAAAAAAAAAACTTCCATACTCACCCTCCGGAGGCCCAATGGTCGGCGTGGCTCCCGATGTTCGGCGGTTCCTCTTCTGTCTTCCCCGCGGCTGGTCTTCGGTCTTCTCTCTTCTCTGTGTTGTATCAGCCGGCAGATACGCTTCCACACGGTCTGCCGGCTGGCGCACAATATGACACGGCGGTGCCGCCGCTGATGACGTGGAAGAGAGAAGACCGAAGACCAGCCACGTGGAACGGAGCATCAGGGAGCGGCAAAGATCATCGGAAACGCCCATAGGTGAGTATGGAAGGTTTATTTTTTGTTTTTATGTGCTTGGCAAATGGGGCAGGCTGTATATTGAATGGGGCTGGCAGTATATTAAAATCTGGCTACTAAAGGGGGCTGGCCGGCTCTATAATTAAGGGGGCTGGCAGGCTGTATACTTAAAGGGGCTGGCAGGCTGTATTCTTAAGGGGGCTGGCAGGCTGTATACTTAAAGGGGCTGGCAGGCTGTATACTTAAAGGGGCTAGCTGGCTGTATACTTAAAGGGGCTGGCTGGCTGTATACTACAAGGAGCTGGCTGTATATTACTAGGGGCTGGCTGGCTGTATACTTAAAGGGGCTGGCTGTATACAACAGGGAGATGGCTGGCTATGTACTCCTGGGGGTTGGATGGTTATATATTGGGAGGATGAGACCAATGCATTTTCCACCCTGGGCTTATACTTGAGTCAATAGGTTTTGCCCGTTTTGGTGGTAAAATTATGGGCCTCGGCTTTTACTCGGGTCGGCTTATACCATATCGAGTATATATGGTAAATATTTCCACAGCATCTTCTAGCACAGTTCCTTTAATCTACAAGTAGCACACCCCATGAGTATTTGGTTATAACAGTAACCTCTAAAGATGGTCTATTTTACTGCCTTATAATCAAGTTATAACCTGCTTATAGTTCAATTACCACAGTACACACTGGGAATTATGTCACAATACTGTGTATATGACACGAAAGAAGTAGGAGAAGATTTATCACTGTTTCAATGTCAGTTTTCAGTCATAAAAACACTGAAATAATCACAATTTATTGCGCACTGTTACGCCACTTGTGGTTACGCCACCTCCACACCGTGTGGGTATGGAGGGGGCACGGCTGCCGGCATGGCGGGCTGATGCTGGTTTTTATCGCCCAGTGCCTGTGCAGTTGCTAATGACCATGAACATTCACAGGTTTTTACACAAAACTATGTCAGGCAGAGCCGAAGCATACATCTGGAGGTCTAAGCCAGGCCAGCCACGACCTTGCATTATACAGGGACACAGAAGGTTGAGTTCAGTCAACAGGTCACATACACCTGTAGTAGCTATTCAGCTTATAAACAAACAGGAGAATTACATTTCATGACCCTATTCAAGGGTCCTCAATCTCTACCATAGCCACATACAAGCCTCAAGGTTCATGTGTGGAGGCCACCATTCATGAAGGTAAAGGCCTTAGCGAAATTATACTGGAGTTTAGGACTATCTTTAAGTAGGGCTTCTAAGCATAACTAATTTAAGGGAAAATATCAACAGATAGTATATCGTCTGTCTTCAACTACCCCCCTCCCCAATAGGTAGAGGGAAGACATGACATTGGGCATGCTAAAATCCAGGCCTGACCCTTCTCTACTCAGATGTCTGCCATTCCAGGAGACCCCCAAACATTGTTCAGAGTGGGTTGGGTCAAATTAATAATTTATGCTAATTTACATATAATGTGTATGGCCCACTTAAAGGCCACCTCAGTAAGTGTTAAAAGTTTTAGATGGGCCCTAAAGCAAAAACTTTTACCTTCACCAATGACTTCATATCTTTCCATAGAGTGGGTAAGATTACAACCATTTCTATCCTAACTAATATACTACTCAAGGTTAGTGCCTTCCTAAGGGTCTACCTTAAAATGCTTATTTTGTGTTATTTCAGCTATAAGAGATGGGCCAAACAGTCATAATGTAGGACTTCTGTGGACTGTCCTGCTATGTTTAATACATATCTTTATGTGACTGTAAAAGGTCATCTCTTCTACATTCGCTACATTGACCATTGCTTACTTACTTATGCCACACTGCAGCTAAGAGGCTGATAAATTCTGCTCAGCACCATTCGTATTGAGGACAAGAATGCAAGATGGCAAATAACCATTTCCTCTTTTTTCTTTTTCTTTTTTTTTTTACTTATAACCACATAATAATTATTTCAAGCAAATGAAAGTGCAGAGTAAATAGTCTGAAGACAATGGATGTGTTTTCATCACCCCGTGGCCAGATTTACAGGGCAATTTGCAACCTATCAATCCCCAATCAAAGAGCAGTTAAGATGTTTAACCAGCGTCCCTACACCTTAGCCTGGGATAAATGGCATGTTGCATCCGTAATATCTGCCAGATGAAGGATAGCACAGAGTTAATGATGCAGCTGCTTCTATCTGAATCACAGAGGCTAATGGAACTGTTAACCATACAGCACCCATGGCTTGTGAATCCCTTTCCTTTACATACAAAGTTTTCCTGTTTTATTGAGGAAAATGCAAAATTCAACAAGAAATCTGCTGTATTATTAGTCCCTCCAACATAGATAGCAGAAAAGGGTCATGCACCAAACACATTGGGTGCAGCAGTTTTCTGGCAGAGAAAGCATGAACATCTATCTAGCCATCCACACCAGTTTTCCTACTTTTCGACCCACGCACCACTCTGGGCATGTCACATTTGGAAGCAGGGCAGGCACTGGGATGCACCAGCCAGCCGCATTTATTATAGTATCCGCTGGAAAATTGGCAGAGACTATACCAGAAATTTCTGCCAGGTCAGACCAGGTATTAGGTCCAACCTGCTAGAGATTGCAACCAAATTTACTAAGAGGCTGGAGCCCTAATAGATATGGGCACCAGAGCACCAGCCGGGGTAATTTAAAATGCCAGTCTTAATAAATTCCCCCATTAGGTTTATAATGGGTATACATATACTGATATTATCAAGTCATATCCAATTGGTATGAAGTTGGTTAAAAGTAAATGCTCCTTGAGGAAAGGTGCACCTTTGCATTCTTTAATGCATCAATAAAATCAGACCCCCTCACCCCTCCAAGACATGAATTCCAGTGTTAGAATTTTTTTTTCTATGCACACCTATGAATTATGCCAACCATTCAGTGCATATTAGGTTCAGAGGATCTTCAAATAAGAAAATCCTAAAGCCTAACCCCCACCGCTAAAACAAAATATGAGATCTGTCATAAATAGAAGCCACCACAACAGGGGATGGGGGCAGGGGGGGGTTATCACATAGTATGCCAAATTGTCACATTCTTAACAGCCCTTGCAAATAGCATATTCAAACGGTCTACAGCACTTTATGGAATCTGAAGACAGAGTTGGCACGCCATTGTTCTTCGAGAAAAAAAAATCTGCATTTTAACAGCTACCATATAATTTGTGAGATGCATTTTGAGATGATCTGAAAACTGCAGCAGGAGCCTCCATCAGTCAGAAGATGTAGATGGATAATTCACCAAACTGTCACATGATCTTCCATCAGCCTAAAGATGTGAATATATTGCCATGAGCTTCGGGAATAATAGGTGCACCTGTTAAAAGTGTCACCTCTGTTTGCTAATTGTCTCCTTGAGCTACATTTTACTTCTAATGCATTTATTTTTTGACAGGCAATGTCTATTTAGAAATCACATTACTTCAAGTGCAATTGTTCTTTTGTCTATCAAATAAATGAAGTGTTGTTACACAGATTTCAGGATCTGATTAGGAAAGTGACGGTGCCCTAGGAAGGTCAACAATCAGTTATTTACCTGGTAGAAAGATGACAGGTAGCTCACGTCTAAGGCTGAGCATGGGGTAGGGGCCTCATTTGTCAGAAGTGCGCAGCTTGCCGTACGGACTGCTATGATACAATTAGTGTTGTTTGGTGGCTCCGATGATAAAACAAATTTGTGTCACTCTGAGCTATTGCCCAAAGTGATTGATGGAGACATTGTGCAGATAGTATATAGAGTATCAATGGAAGGAACCACTGCAGAGAAGCATTAACCTAGAAAGACATTACCTTCCAGAGAAGGAAGAAGTGACACAAGTCTTGTGCGGCAGGTAACTGAATATAGAAACCTACTTCCAGCATTTCAACATACCCCATATATTTACCAACCTATGTATTTAGGCTCACCCCTTCCTCCATTACATATGGTGATCATCTTAAGGCTCCATGCCCACATGTAGAGAATTGGCAATCTCACTATGTGGTCTTATGTAGAAGGAATATGTAGTATTATATGGCACCCATCATAATTTACTAAAATATAAGTCTTCCACATGCTTTTGTGTGCTACTAAGTGATAAGCCTGATCTAATATTCTCGTACATTACAAGGGTATAGCTGGGTCAAGGCAGCATAAAAGTTAGTTTTATGATGATAAAATGGGAACTGAACTCAATTGTCTCAGTGGTAAGTGGCAAAATGTTAATGTGTATGTGTGTGTAGTGCTAAATATTCCAATGGCAGGTCTTTCTAGCTTAAAGGAAATATACATTATGCAATATGAACCAAACATACCTGGAGAATGTTGTAGCTACACAGATACAGAAACATATCTTGTTTAATCCATGAACTGAGTGGTTTTGGTGAAAAAACAAGGCGCTCCCCCCACCCTAATTATGCACTAATTCAGCCTCATCCAGCCCAGCATACATAATCACTGTATTATCACTGACAGGAAGAAGTAATCAATAGCTGCATCATCCCCCCGCTGCTGTGTATGAGTCATCCAGCTCAGGTGGATTAGTCCTGTCTGGACAGTTCAGGCAGCTCCTGTGTATGTGGAACTAATGTGTTTATGTACAGCAGCCAGCTTGCACCCAGCTCCCCCAAGGTCCTGAAGTTTTTAATTGTTCTTTGACCAAACCCACACAGTTCAGGGATTAAACAAGATATGTTTCTGCATCAGTGTCGCAGCATTCTCAAGGTATGTTTGGTTCACAATACCGTAGATTTACTTTAAGTCTGCTTTTTACCCATTATCATGAAGAAAGCAAGAGAAGAGAAAAACAAAACAGTAGGTTCTTATATTGCACCACAATTTTGGCATCTCCAAAGTAGCACAACATTCAATGGAATTTCTTTTTAGTCTACAAATGACACTTCTTAGTTAAATGTACCAAAATATTCTTATTGTTAAAAATTATGATTTATGTTATTTGATGTAGTATTAATATCTATGTTCTTCCTTTAAAAAGGGCAATCTTATAACTCCTTCTCTCTATGACTGATAGGACCGCCTTCTTGACTTTCCAAACATAGAGCGAGTGAAGAAAATGATGTATATGTAATACTGAATCTTTCACCATAAAACTATATATCCATCTTCTTAGCTCCTCCTATAACATTTTCAATACTATTTACCATTTGACAGGTTCCATTTCACTTGACTTTGCTGGTAAAAAGGTCCCAAAATTAAAACCTTGGAGATACAGCTGTGTTGCAAATCTCTTACCCACACTGACATCTGTCAAAACAGCAAGGTCTATCCTAAGTATAATAATGATCAAATAGAAGATTCAAGTCACTTATACAGTAAGTTTCAATATCAATATACTGTCAGCACCTTCATTCTGTTAGGTCTTGTTTTTGTAATATACAGGCCGTCCCCAGTTTACGTAAAAGATAGGTTCTGGAGGTTTGTTCTTAAGTTGAATTTGTATCCAAGTCGGAACTGTATATTTTATAATTGTAACCTGAGAGAAAAAAATTTTGGTTTCTGTGACAATTGGATTTTAAAAATGTTGGATTGTCATAAGAACCAGGATTAATAATAAATCTTAATTGCAGACACCTCTGATAACTGTTACAGCTGATCATTGTAGCCTAAGGCTAAAGTACAGTAAATTACCAACATCCAGAGGGCCGTTTGTAACTAGGGGTCGCCTGTAAGTTGGGTGTTCTTAAGTAGGGGACCACCTGTACTACAATATAACAAAATAATAGACTATAATAATATAATTTAATATAATATTAGAATATTCTTATAATAATTTATAACATATTGGGGCACATTTACTTACCCGGTCTGGAGGATTTCCCGAAAGTGCATTGTCCGACGACAATGCACTGTGCCGTGCGCCCGAATGTGTCGCTTCCCCGATCAGGTCCGCCGGGGTTCACAATATTCCTTCCGTTGTATGCAAGTGCATTGTATGTGACACAATTTTATAGTTAAATCCCGAGGTTTATCCGAAGCAGTCGGATCGTCCGACACCCTGCCCCCCGATTTGTGTCGCATGATAGCCGGCGTCGCAGCGCCAAAATCCGATTGCGTGCGCCAAAATCCCCTTCTAAATCCCAGTCCCTCAATCCCTGAAAACGTTGGAAAACCCGACGGAAATGCGATCCTAGGACCCTTAGTAAATAAGCCCCAATATTTGCTTGTGGGGTGTGATAATATAATATTTGTCATAAGGTGGGGTAGGAAATGAAGCCATTTCATACTTGCACACCTTATGGGACAGAGAGCAGACAGCTCTCTGTTCTCCGTGTAATGGCCAGACTTAGTGCAGATCACCTCTCATTCACTTGAATGGAAGCTGATCTGTAATTACTTAGCTCAGCCACTACCCAGAGTTAGCTGTTGTCTGCGTCAGTCTTAAAGTACTTCTACAGTACCAATATCTGTCCCATATGCAAATTATAACGTTTAAACCATTTATCAAAACATATATCAAAATGTGCTACATATCATCAGCAAAGAGAGGGATTTTGAATATTAAACTGCAGATGTTACAAGGGGAAAAAAATCAGAGTTTTGGCTCATTTTGAAGCCAGAATATCCACACAAATGAAAGAGCAGTCACATGTGTTACTGCTGGAAAGGAATCTGATAAAGGTGTTGTGACTACACAGCAAATGCAAAATGTCTCACTGTGATTCCAATATTCATCATCCAGGGTGTGTGTAGCAAAATCTGTGCTGAATATGATAAATGCATGTTAGCTTCCAATTTCACTGTACTGCTGATAGCCAGGGAAATTTTTAAATGTAGTCCAAAAATAATTCATCCCAAACTTGACAAGCCCATAATAATTAATCTTGTAAAAATTAAAAAATTTAAAGAAACAGTTCACCTATCTTCATAAGAATCCTGCTTTGTAGAATACTCTCCTGGGCTGTGACAAATCAAATGCGGTAGTCTAGCTTCTAGATAGCGATGACCATTCAACAGAACAGAATACATCAACATAGCAAACATAGTTAAAAAAATCATTTCTGTATGGTGTGTTAGTTCATCTTTCAATCACTAATGAAAACTGAACTGCAGTTATCAGCCTGGTCACTACACTATTGGAGCAATATTTTGACTCATTTTGAGAGTTGATTCTGGAGCTGGGATCAGGTGATACGGTGTTCCCAAGCTTTAGGCGGCTTTCAGATATTGGAAAGTCCCTTTAAATGATCACTCCTTAGACCAAAATCTCATTTGCAATATGTAAGGATTATATGTAAAGTAAGGATTATATGTAGGATTATACTGTAAGGATTACATGGAAGTTAAAGATCGGTATGGTATGGTAATAATATGCAAAGTATGGATATTATAGGTAAAGTAAGGATAATAAGTAGGTTTAATCTGTTACATCAGTGTTTTTGAAAAGTATTCACAGTGATGTAACAGTGTGTAATGGTGCTACAATATATCAAGGATTGGAAATGTAACCAAAAATCTACCAGTTCTTAACTTTTCAGGTATCTGATTGACAATTTGCAGATAAATAAGGAACATTGGTGATTTTCTTAATACATTTTATGTGTAAGTATATGAATGTGTTAGCTATGTGCATGTATGTGTTATATGGATGTGTGTGACTATATAAGTATATGACTTGGGCCCCTTTCACACGATGGTCGGAACCCGGGCGCAGCATACTTTCGGCAGGAGGAGGGGAAGGATGAGCAATGCTCACCCCTCCCCTCTCCATCGGAAGGAGAGCAACTCGGTCGGACAGGGAAGCTCTATCTTTTTCCTGTCTATAGTAAGGTACAGTGGGCAAGATGTCCATTCATATTGCCCATTGAAATGAATGTGGCTGTATGCTACCCATACTGAAACAGTACGGTGCGAGTAGCATACAGCCGAAAATATCCATTCGTGTGAAAGGGGTCCTATTGTGCGTCTATGATCCCCTGTCATTCTAATAATTAGGTGAAATTCTCAATGAAAATTGCATTGTTTATTTCGGCATAGATTGTGACATTTGCAGTTAATTTGTACAAGATCCACTAAATCATCCTATATGTACCTTAAACTGATAATTTATTGCATTTATACTACTACTGCCATTACCAAAAACAGCAAAGGGAAAAGATTCCCTGTAGCCAAAGTCAGATTTTTTTACACTCTTCCCCCAGGGCTCTCCAAAAAGAAAAGTAGCACCCATGTCCACAAGTCATTCTTGAAGATCAATTCCATTAACTGGAAAGTAGTACATTACTCCACACCTGAGGACTGAAAAATGAGATGGGAAACAGGGTTTTCTAGGAACTCAACAACCCCACTATAGACCATTGTGTGCATGTAGCTCATCCTAAAATACATAATAGTTATATGCAATGAATAGATAAATTCTGGGAGTGCTACCTCATTTACACTTGACCCGGTAGCACACATACTACTGGATGGTGAAGCTTTGGACTTTCTGGAGTCCATGTTTAAAAACAAGAGTTTTCAATCCTGTCTTGTTACCCCTTACCCCAGCACAACATACATATAATTTATGACTAGGTGCAGGGCTTGGCAATCTTCATTACAACTGGCTGCCTTAGAGGAGTCACTCGTAGTGAGCTTTCATGACAGTTTTCTGGCAGAAGTGTGTCAATTTTACAAAGAAGAGAAAACCACACAAAACCAGTGGTATGAATATTTTACTATCACAAAAATACATTGCTCCAACCCCCCCTCTATTATAAGATATACAGATAAGAGATACATATGTTTCGAATAGATGGATAGATAGATATACAGACAAATGATCTGCAGCACTTTTCTCTATTCTGACTCCTATCAATACTTGTCTTCTGCAGCACAATTAAATCTGAATTATAATTATCCGCCTGATTTTGCGCTCTGCTGACCTCGCTGGCTTTATCCACAGTGAACGTCCTAGGATTTGGGTAATAATAAGACATCTTTGTCAGGACTCAATTATTTATTTTAACACAAGTGGAATTAGTTGTGAGGCAAAAAAAAAATAAAAAAACCTTTGAGATTTTGCACAGTTCTGAGAGATCCATGAGATCCTGATTAAAATAGTTACAGGCGGACCCCTACATAAGAACACTCGACTTACATATGACCCCTAGTTACAAACGGACCTCTGGATATTGGTGATTTATTGTACTTTAGTCCTAGGCTACAATGATCAGCTATAACAGTTATCACAGGTGTCTGTAATGAAGATTTAGTGTTAATCCTGATTCTTATGACAACCCAACATTTTTAAAATCCAATTGTCACAGAGACCAAAAAAGTTCTGTCTGGGATTACAATGATAAAATATACAGTTCTGACTTACATACAAATTCAACTTAAGAACAAACCTACAGACCCTATCTTGTATATAACCCGGGGACTGCCTGTATTTGGTATAAAGGGATATAACCTTGTGGTAATGGATTCCAGATGACACAACTACTGTGTGGGCTTTATATTCCTTGTCTGGATGTTTTGCCTAATATAGACAAGTGGGTTCTTTGAATAAAAATGTTAAATTACGATCCCCTCCGAGGTCTAATATGTAATAGTAAAGGGTTAACCCTGCTTTTTTACTTTACACATCAGAATTACAATATACAATGACTTCTGCCTCTCCAAGTGTTCTGGGCGACAACCACACAACAACTGCCCATAAACAATATCAGTATCCAGTGTCATTGACAACATTGATCCATGCCGATAGATGATGGGCAGGACTTTAGCACTCCATGCATATCACTTTATCACATAATCACTTGTCCAACAGTCAGCCTCTTCCCAATAGCGGAGCGGCTGATAGCAGGGAGCATTAGCTTTCACATTTATCTGTACAGAAAATGGATACAGGACAGATTTTGGGTTTCCTATAAAGGCAATGTTGGCTAGCAGAGGGATATCTGAACTAGATAAAGGTTGCTCTCTCATGACTACTATCTCTTTTCCTATAATCCTTAAGGCATATGGCTACTATATAGTAGAGGGACAGTGTCCCCAATTAGGACCCTTTTCTGCGACCTAACGACGATAGGTGGTCGTGTCTGTGGCAGAATCAGTCAGGCCATGTGTTACAGGGACGTTTCCTGCATCATTGGCTGCATCATGCCGCAACTCTTCGGATCGATCGGGTTAACCGTGATGAGACTATCCATTCAAAGGAGAGGCCTTACCTAGCTTCCAAAAAGAACGATCTCTGAGGTTGGCATAGACAACCATTCATTACTACTTGTGCTATCATTGTCCCAGATGATGACTCAACAATTAACTGATAAATATTGTTGTAGTTTGGAAGTGCCCCCCTTTTCAGAATATCTAAATCTCTCTTAAGCATTTACTCAGCTGATATAATGGAATAACCCACACCATACGGTTTATCATTTTTAGTAAATTTTGTGGTTTCATCCTTTGTTGTTTGTCAACACATTTACAGAAAAATGATAATAACACAAGTCGATTCGGAAACCTCAGAGTCGTCTGAGTGTCAATCCAGAAGGTGCGGCAGAACATTCTAGCGCCAGCCACCCATTGTTTACAGCTATTATTGTTCTAGGTGCTTCTCCATACATCTCCTACTCACAAGATATTTGTATTTGGAAATTATCTTCCTTTAATAACACAGAAATAAACAAGACCTGGGGAAGAAGAAAGCCTGATATAATGGGAAAAGCAGTCAGCTGTTGACGACATATAGATTCCCGGAAAATAATTTACAGCGACCGGCGGAGCAGACGAGTCAAAAATTTCACAAAAAAATATTTCTTTCCTGCGCTGGTCCAATGTAATTCATTTTCTATCTCTGTTCATTAATCATTGTTAAAATTAGTGATCCATCCCTTCCACCGCGCCATCTGCACTCAGCTACGCAACAAACATGACACCTTCCTGCATAATAAAAGCTGACAACTACGAGGAGCCATCTCCAAATAGCTTTCTGCATTTTGCTCCTCGAAAACTGATTCCGTTGTCAGACTAACGTTGATTATTTAACCAGAAATCTCTTTTTACCCTTTTTTTCCTCTTCACAGACAGATAAATGTATTCAGGAGTTTATGGACATATTGAGAATCATATACATATGCGCATATAGATATATACAGAGGTGAACACTAGACAGACAGAATGTAATGAAATGTGGTATAATATTGCTTTGGGCTTGTATATTTTTTGCTTAAATTATATGTGAATGTCTGTCTATCTGTTACATATCGATCCATCACATATGTATCGCCTTAAATATATCTCTGTATCTTGTATCTATATCCTCCATCTCTCCTGTCATCTGTCTATAGCACATCTATCTATCTATCTATCTATCTATCTATCTATCTATCTATCTATCTATCTATATATCCATCTATCTATCTATCTATCTATCTATCTATCTATCTATCTCCTATCTATCTATCTATCTATCTATCTATCTATCTCCTATCTATCTATCTATCTATCTATCTATCTATCTATATATCCATCTATATATCCATCTATCTATCTAGCTATCTATCTATCATCTGTCTCCTATCTATCTATCTATCTATCTATCTCCTATCTATCTCCTATCTATCTATCTATCTATCTATCTATCTATCTATATGAATATATCTATATGATATATCTATAAAATTTATATCTATTATCTATCTACCTGTTTATCTCTCATGCGTCTATTTATTCATCCATCTCTAGAGTTCATCTATTTGTCATATCTACCTATCCATGGTATTCATCCATGTTTTCCTCATTTCCTTATTATCCAGGCACTGTGACTGTGGTAATAATAAATACATAAAATTCTATGAATTTGTAAATGCATATGCAATGATATTAATGGAGTCCTGTATATTCAATTATACATATATTACCCTGCATCTTTGTTCCTAATTGACAGGTCTCACTGGTCGGAAATGCTGCAACATGGAACCAGTACCTAGGGACCATCTATCGATATTCAACTGCAGACATATACAGCTCTGTTTACTTATTAGCAGAAAAACCTGTGTCAAATGTTTTACACAGTGTCTTGCTGGAACATTGAGACAGAGTTCTGTTACATCAGTGAGCACTTCATGTCATCCAAGGTCCTTTACCCAATAACATTTGTTTCAGCCAGTAGTTCAGTACGGTGGCTTAGTGGTTAGCATTACAGCCTTGCAGCGCTGGGCCTGGGTTCATGTCCCAGGGTCAACATCTGAGTTTGTATAGAGTTTGTATGTTCTTTCCGTGTTTGCATTGGTTTCCTTGGGGTCCTCCGGTTTCCTCCCACACTTCAAAACATGCTGGTAGGTTGATTACATTGTGAGCCCCATTGGGGACAGAGACTGATTTGCCAGGCTCTGTTCACTGCTGTATCTGCTATACAAATAAAGGAATTATTATTATCATTTTCCTTATGTATGTATCTGATCACTTGAAATCAGATGATACCTCTATGGACGCATGTGGAGGAGTAGAAGTCCCTGGAGGCATGCTGTGAATTCATATTATCAGATACATACATCTACCAGTAACATCTACCATAAGGTAGATGTTACTGTTACTGGGTAAAGGACCTTAGATCCAACCTGGTCAAATGACATGAAGTGCTAAATGATAAGGAGGCATATTGCATAGGGAGAAGTAGATGGGTGGGACCAGCCAATCAGGACACCCTTCTGATGCCATGTTAGAAAACACTAAGTTGATTTTATGGGGATTGGGATGTCAGGGAAACAATATTTAGCTAAAAGAATTACCGTATATACTCGAGTATAAGCCGACCCAAGTATAAGCCGAGCCCCCTAATTTTACCACAAAAACCTGGTAAAACCTATATATTTTTTACTCGAGTATAAGCCGAGTTTGGGTTTTCAGCACATTTTTTTGTGCTGAAAAACTAGGCTTATACTCGAGTATATAAGGTAGTTAATAGGGATCTATGGGAACCATTCAGTAGCTTTATTTGTGAAAAATGTGGTAACAAATTCACTTTAAATGAACTTAAAATTATGCCCCTCCAAGCCGCAGATTCATAAACTGTTACACTGTCTTCTCCCCCACAGCACTTCCCCTCCCTCTGTCTGCTGTAATCTCACACATTGGAAGGGGGGTGTGCTCCTGCACAATGTAACAGCCTGGAAGCTTCAACAAAGAGGGGCTCTCGTAACGCCCCCAAGAGCCCTTCAGGCTTATAAATATAATTTTAAAAGTTGATTTTAAAAGAAAGAAGGTCATGGATGACAAATATAAGAAGATTATATAGCAGTGCCTGGCTCTAAGTGTCCCTGCTTTATAATGCTTGGTTTTGAAGGTAGATCTTTCTAGATTTCTCTTCTAGTCTCTTATCTACATCTTTTACTGTTGTCTATTATACCTACCTTCCAATCTATCCCTCCCATTCATATCTCACAGGCCTCTAATACACACAAATGTATGCTGCACTCGGGCTGGGACCCATGTGTAGCATATGGCCAGTAGGAAAAGGGGAGCGGTGATCGCTTGGTGAAAGATAGAGCATGCTCCATAATTTTTATGGCAACAGCATGGTACAATGACATACGTATGTGCTGACGCACAACGCACTTTTATGTTGTCCGCATGCTAGCTTCCGTTCATACGCCTTACTACCATCTATCATCTACCTATATGTCTATAGCTCTCCAATATTGATCTATCGTAATTATTCATTAGAAAGACATTATCAATCCATCCTATATATCCATATCATAGTTCTTGTATCTATTTACATATAAAATATCTATCTCTCTCTCTCTCTCTCTCTATATATATATATATGTATATATATATATATATACCTATATAGACTTCAAGCCATATTAACCCTGCCACCTCAGATGCATTTCTCTTCTTTTCCTTCCAATAGAAAAATCTCATGGGTGGGGGGGAGTTCTTCTTTAATGAAGATAAATACAAATAAACAGCGATGGTCTCTTTGCATCTCTCGGTGCTCGCCCCCCGCTTCCTCAGCAGTAGCAGCATGTCTGCACACTGACACATTCAATTTCAGGTTATCAGCACATGTGAATTTTAGAATGGTGATTGGGACAGAGGGCAGGCCTCTCCGGACTGATTAGCATCATTTAGGAGAGCGCTCACTTGCTTGCTTGGCCAGCTGCACAGATTCCATGATGTGTGGCCTTTTAGTTCTACAAGTCAATACATAGCAAACTGATTAGAATTAAACAAGGACACACATACAGAAATCCCATCATCCCTCATCTTACAGATCTTCCCTGTTTACTACACGATGAAATAGATTACTATTATACAGAAATACAAAATAATGATGGGTGCGTGCTGTAACCATTACATTTTTATTATGTCACGTACTATGATCAGAACTGATGCTGGATATCACTATAACAGAATAGAAGTGTGGCCAATTATAAATCTTAGAGTTTGTTACAACGTATCAGTCTCTGGGTAACTTTGCGTTAGGTGTCAGCCAGTTACTCACATATGAAATTCAGATTATCCATGCAGAATTTCCATGCAGTAAATCTAGCACATTTATCTAGAACTAAGCACGCCCCCGGCACCAGACAGATTTCTCAGCAGGCCCTGGCCCATTTGGAATTACTACGGCAGATGTAACAGAACCGCCCCACTCCACTGCAAGCCACACCCTACTTCTCACCCTTCTGTGCCCACTTTGCATGGAAGTGGCGTAATGTCGGAGACAGGCACTATTCATGGCCAGGAACAATTACAGGGCCTGTTTTCCACTTTATAAATGCAATGGAACCGACCAGAACCTGGTGCCTGGTGTATTGTTTAAGCACAGGCTTCCAGACTGACCCCTTAGACTTTTATCTTTGGGTCACCTGAAGGCAGTTGTCTATGCTGTAAAGATGTGAGGCATCAAAGGATACTGGAAGCCTGTGATAGCATTTCTTCTGTGGTGCGGTGTCAAGAGTGGTAGAAGAGGGTGACATTGACAATCCAACACAATGGGCAACACTTTGAACACATTTTATAAGTCGTCATAAACTTGTAAATAACTCATGAAAGAACAAAGTTATCAATCGTGCCATTGTTTTTCTTGTGAAATTCTCAATAAGTTTGATGCTTTACATGACCCTCTTCCCCAACTAAAAAAATAAAGTTGGATCCAAAATTGCCAACTTCAAAATGGCCACCGTTATCAACACCCATTAATTCCCAATCAATGGGGAACATTTACTAACAGCAGTGCAAACTGCACTCCATACAGTTTGCCTGTGTAGTGTGCCCCCTGCACAGCTCTGACAGAGAGTACCACTTTTTTTTAGTGCACTTTAACATAGAGCATGCAACACAGTTCTGTCGGACTCTGCCTGTTAAATCTGGCGCACGGTCCAACTAAACACCAGAGCACCCCCTAATTTGCGTTGCAAAAAAAATAGTGCGACAAAGAGAATTTGCAAAGTTCAACAGAAAACTGCTGCACTGCCCTTAGTAAATGTGACCCAATGTGGGAAGTTTTTAAGTGGAAATCCACATGAAATCGATAAGCAAACTGTGTATTGATGCAGATTTCTTGCAGAAATATTCCAGAAATTATGTAAAATCACAGGTCCAAAGAAGGGTTTTACAATCTGTACGCTGCAAATCAATTGCACTTATTAGTGGACTTAGGGGCAAATTCACATTGGCGTTTTTTTTCACATTGATTTTTCATTTAAGTCATTTTGGCTTATGGACAAATACAGATTAGCTTTCTCTTTCTGGGTTCAGTGACATCACTGATGTCTTACTGACCCATTCTTTTCAATGGTATTTTTTCACACTTCAGTTTTTTTTCCACTGATAAGTGAAGTGTGAATATGCCCATTGAGAGGAATGGATCACTGAAGCCAGGAAGAGATAACCAATCTGTATGTGCCCATAAGCCAAAATGGCTTTAGTGAAAAATCACTGATGTTAAGAAAAATATCACTGTAAAAGAGGCCTTATAGAAGTCCAATATTAGGCTACTTCAAAGGTAGTGAAGGGGGGATAAGGAAATACAGGAGAGCGGCCGCTCTACTGAGTTATATAAGGTAAAATACAGGGGTCTTCCTGATGGGACCTTTTGTCAATAGCATTAAGAACTAAAAAAAACACTCTCACTCAGGACTGATCTAATGAATGGAATCTCTTGAGTTCCAGATTATTCATCATTGGGTTATGTAGAAATACAATGGAGGGCATTTACTATAAACTTTCAAACGAAAAACTGGAGGAATTTTTTTTTTTTTGCCTTGCTGCGCCTCTTGTGCCTTATTTATGAAAAAGTGGTGCCACAATATGTGGTGCAGCTTGTGAATCAGACACTTTTGTGATGCTTCTATTTTTCTGACTCGTTTTGTGGTGCAATATTTGGAGCACAATTAGAACAGCTAAAAGCTGGTCTAGGGAGTTCTGTTTTACCTTCATGAATGGGGAGACAGTTCTATATCACTAATCACTTGCACCACAAACTTACATCCCACTAAAAATGATAGCACACTTTCTGCACCCAAATTGATAAATATCTCTGGAAAAGAAGAGAGTTCCAATTACTGAAGTTCTGCTTTCTTATTCTCAGCACTTTATGGTCTTTCTGTGACTATATAACCATGCCGGTGCTACAATGGAGAATTTGTGGATTCTGGATTACAGGAATGGCTTTGCATATGGTAAAATAATATTACCATATTAATATAACACTAATTTAAAAACTAAAAGAAATGTTGCTTTTTAGAGTCTCTGATGGGAATGTACATGACATAGGTGGAAGCCAACTTACAATGTGCCGCACCCTGAGCTGATGGATGACAGACAGCATTACTAGAGGATTACAGTCGGCCCCTCATGCAGTGCTCCATATTAAAGTCTTCCGCAGTTTGCAAAATTGCAAACAGATGCAAGTGAAGTACCTGCAAATAATCTGCCAAGACCAATTGCAAAAGGGAGATTTCAAAATCTGTGGAAGTCATTAGGACATGTATTATTTTTGCAATGAATAGGCGCCAGGAGTGTCTGACGAAGCAGATGGGTGCTGGCTGGTTTAGAGTAGATGATCTGAATATCAGCCGCTAAATGAAGACATATAAGCGATATGAAACAATTAGGTTATAATGGCAAATGTTTCACAGCTAATTGTGATGATACTCCTTCAACCACTGAATCCCTTCGACAATGTGAGAACCTGATTCTCTGTTCTGTCTTAAAGGTGATGGGGAGCAGGAAATCCAAGGCAAGGCCCTGAGAGCAATAGGACATGCCAGAAGAGAAGAAGATTATAGAAAAAAATATATTAAAGCAAAGGTGGTGGCATAGAAGCCTTAGATATTTTACATTTGTTCATCTTCCTTAATCTGACATTCGATAGTCCAGACATGAAGCGATCAGTAGTGAAGAGCCCTTGTACACTACAGCATGAATGGTAGAGGGCATGACAACTGTGATGATGCCTTATCTTGTTTTTTTCACTGGCGATTTAGTGCTATAGTTCTAAGGGAGTTATTAAAGAGAACCTGTCACCACATTTTTCACATATATAGCTAGTGATAGGTTCCTATAGAGCCCTAGTAACCAAATGACATCATTCTTTTAGCTAAAAATTGTTCCCCTCAGATTCGAATATATACAACTGTATAATTTTACTTGGTATCCAAGGATGTCTATAGCGAGTCATGGTGGGCATGGCCTCCTCAGGCTAAATCCAAAAACTCCTCTCCATGCTTTCCCTTCATGCAGGTCTTTTAGTCTTCTAACATTAGCAAACAGTAGATCAAGCACATATCTAATGAAATCACAGCATATAATATCACATGAAATCACAGCAGTCTGCATGGAGAGGAGTAGAAGTCCATGCAGGCATCCTGTGATTTTTTTTATGTGGTCAGATATGTGGGTACAGTTTGCTAATGTTAAGAGGCTAACGGACCTGTGATGATGTTACCCTGATCACCTGACTTAAGCCCACAGCCACTCAACCCCCGTTATAGATCTCTAGATAGCATGTAAGTTTATTACTCTTATTTTATGGGAATCTGAGGGGAACAATTTTTAGCTATAAGAAGGGTGTCTCAAATAGTTTTCAGGGCTATCTATATAGGAACCAGCCACTTGCTGTATTTGTGAAAAATGTTGTGACAGGTTCCTTTTAAGGGAGTGCCAGATTAATTCTGAGGCTGAGGTGTTACCTCTGCCTACTTGTGTGATGGTTCCCAAAACAAGCCAGTCAGTATGACCCTATCTGTTATTTAAATCTGGAGAAGCCCTTCAATGTCATTGTGCCGCATTTAAAGTTTGATTATTGGGTCCACTGGTCACCAGTAACACCATTGCATTGAAGACCCAGATTTTACAGGGATCCTGTAATATAAGTATATATCTATCTAAACATATGTTTTAAAACAGCGAAATTTCTACAAAAATTGCCATGTCTAAAGAACATTTCCAGTGACATATTTTCACGTCGATATCTGAATTTTTTGGGTCAGTTACATCATAGATTTTTCTCTGTTTTTCTATATATATACATACATACAATTTCAGTTTAATGTTTTTTGCACCTTTTTTATTTCCTGACCCTTCCCCACAAATCTCTGCAGAATATTGCCGTCTACATAACCTAATATATATTGAAATATTTCACACTGCATATTATATGCTGTACTGAATCTACTTCTCTGGCTTTGCCGATAATCTAGAGATATTCAGAGCATTATCCACAGATGTATCTATTGTTCCAGCTATGTCCCTGTGATCATTCTTGCTTATTTCTCTGGAATACACAGTTAATCATTCAGCCTGGACGTCAGTAAATTCTATAGGAAAAACCCAGGAAACGTACATAGAAAGCAGGACGAGAAAACATGAGGCAATACATGGCGATAAGCTAAACCACATCAAAGAAGAAAGACTATTATAGGAGGTAATAAGTGATAAAATGATCATTTCTGGTGCATGATATGTTGCCATGGAAACACTCATTTAACACTGCATCATTGTGTGGTGCAACAATGGGAGTCAAAGAAAAGTGCATGAAATTGATTGTAGGTAAATATTTTGCATGTGTGGACGTGGTGTCAGTCGCTTTAGAAATCTGTAGCACGGTGGCGGTTTAGGACGCACTGGCGTTTATCGCGTTATCCTGCTCTGTAGACTTCTCATGTCCTTTGTATGTGTTTAATGAAGTTATACTTCTGATTAAAAAGCATGAAATGCACTCCTGCTGCAGCCCTTGTACAGTGCAGTTTCAATATGAAGTTTATTTAGGCCCTGTTCAAATTACTTGGGATATTATGTTGTTTCCAACATATAGGGGATGCAGACATAATTGATAGAGATGTAATCACTCATATTTCTATTTCCCAAAAGCAACCAGAGGATATGAGGGTGCCAGTACCCTAGTGTCCACATAATGAGATGCCACTCTTATGCTCTATAGGAGGTATTATGCCTCCAATCATATTCAATACTACCAGGTCAATGACACGTTACAAGCTTGTCATTCCAATATTGTTCCCTAATCATCACCTATCCAACCTAACCTGAGTTTTCAGGCTACGTTTATAGATAACACTTTGTAGACTTGGATCCAGCTACAGGAAACTCAGACACCAATGCTTGAAAGTTAAAACTCCATGTCTTTATTGGCGGACTTTGGTCTTGGATACAAAATTTCTGGCGTAACAGCTTATAAAATATACATCAGCAATGCATAGTGCGTTTGAAACGCATTGCTGATGTATATTTTATAAGCTGTTACGCCAGAAATTTTGTATCCAAGACCAAGGTCCGCCAATAAAGACATGGAGTTTTAACTTTCAAGCATTGGTGTCTGAGTTTCCTGTAGCTGGATCCAAGTCTACAAAGTGTTATACTGCAAGGTTATCCAGTCCAGGAGTGGATCTACAGCACGGAAGACACATCCACATGTAATACTCGGTGAGCAGACTGTTTTTTTTCACTATAATACAACATTTATACGTTTATAGATACAATATTTAAAATTATAGATGAAATAGTTTAAAAGATGAATAAATAAATAAAGGTTGTTATTAATACTATATATAGGAGAGAGGGCGCTGGTTCCTTGGGCCGACCAGATAAAATTATTCAGGGACTAACCCTTTATTATTCCCTAGAAAATAGACCCTAATAGCCTTCAAATTATGTTGTCATATACTGTACTTCTGGAATATGACAACAGAATTTTAAGGGTACTATTTTCTATCAGTCCAACACAGATAGGGGATAAAACTCCCAGAAGAATCCCAATGTATTGAATTTGCTTTGATGTTTTTCAACAACTGTAGCAGTGATCAGCAATGTATGTTCATTGGAAAGTTCATTCCTGATCATTGACCACTTGTTGGCTGCATACACATTTAATCTCTTCTACCTCTTCACCCATGAAGAAAAATATAATTATAAATCAGTTATCAGAAAATAAAAAAAACAAAGATGATTTGTGGCGTAGAATATTTCTATTATGTTTGAGAAAAAAATGAGTAGTGCTTATTATAAAACAATAGGATGTTAATATTACATATGTGTGAAAAATAGTCATGGATGACAATGAAGGAGACCATGGAAAGCAGTGATAGGACACACAATCCTTAATATGCCCACACAATCTCCATGTAAACAATACACACGGCTTAGTGAGGAGTGTACACATTTTTAGGTTTCTAGCTAGTCTCATATCACCTTCAAAAGCTATATCTCCATCATGATCTAAAAGGTTTCTTCTCTAACCTGATAATGTTGACTAAAGTGACTGCAATTCTCCACAAGATGAGCAAAGAGACTATCAGGAAAGCAAGACTCATCCTGAGCACTTAACCTTTGTCACAGGAACATAAAACTCCAAATGTATTCTTTAAAATAAAAGATAATGTTTCCTATGAAAACCTCACAAGTCAGAAGAGATTAAGACAGACCTAAAAAGAAATGTAGAGAAGAAGAAACAAAGAAAGCCATACAAGAAATGTATTGTACGTATTGTTTATAACACATCACAAGCCATAGTCCCAGATTGTATGTAAATATCTGTCCATGTGCCGTGCCATGGCTCACCCGGCATGTCCATTCATAGTGCCCAGCCGCATGGCATGTCCACAGTGTGATGAAACATGGTGGCCATGCATAATAGAAATCAATGGGGGCAGTGAGCTCGTCGCCATTTGTGCATCTAGCTCACAGCTGAAAATACTGTACATGAGTGTACATCTGCCACTTCCATTGACCATGACAGATTTGACAGGAGATAAGGAAAGTTAAAATTTAAGTTCTCAATCCTTTTATTCCTAGGATATTTCACATTCGTGATTCAGAAGAGAGTCAGAAAAGATAGGTGTTGGTTAAATGAACATTTGGCTGCCAGCTATAGAATGCCAGCTCTTAGTGGTAATCTGCCCATTACATGGTCAAACACTGCCAGGTTCAGACAATATTTATGCCCATATGCCCCATATGTCTGACCTGCTCTCTGCTCATCAAAATGAGACTACCAAGACAGCTGTCTGCCAGCTCACCAATCATTCTATGGGGCCATAGTGATGCTTGCATGCCAGTTCTCCATTCATGGAGACATTTTCAATTGCTGGGGTCCAACTCCTGGATCTCCAGTAATCGCAAACATTACCCTTTACGTGTATGACCTCAAATGTTTCAGATATTCTTTCATTATGTACTGAAAATGTCTTTTTTGTATCCTTCATTACAAAGCACACTAATCTTCATAAATATTTTGTGCTTCAAGAGGCTCTTCTTTTTCACCCTGACTGGCAAAAGTAACTAGTTTGCCATGACTGTGCTGAAAACAATGGCAGGGTCACCCACGTGGCGGGGCTTAACTGACGTGATTTTTACCAGTATAATATTGGTACGTGTGCATTACATGAAGCCCTGCCCTTACTCACTAATCAAATAAAAGATATGTCAGTGCTTATCACAAGATTTGTATCTACCCTACTGAAATACTCTGTGCTGCAGGATGCTAGCTGCATATAATCAGTCATCCATTGTGTGTACATAAGGAGTCACACTGTTTGCGTGCATTTTGTGACTTGTTATCTGCATTTTCTAACAGCTTTCTTCTCTGAAGCCTCTGTCTGCAAAGTTGCTTCTGCTTCAAAGCTATGGAGAGGAGACTTAGGGCCGTTCCACATTTGCGAGTGTGATGCGATGAACTCGCATCAAACTCGCAACACATGTTGCTCGGAACGCACGGCCCAGTGTGCAGCGTTCAGGCCGTGCGTTCTGAGCAGCATGCGCTGCAATCGCATCACACTCGTAAGGCCTCTTCCACACTAGCGTTGCGTTTCACGTCAGGGTGCAATGCGTGAAAAACTGACGTTTTTGCCTGCGTTTTTGTTCCATTTTTCCTTGGAGTAATTAGCGTTTTTGCGTTTTTCACGCGCTTGTTGTTAGCGTTTTTTTGCGTTTTCGGCGCATTTTTCACGCGCGATTCAATGGGAGACTCGAGCAAGGGACCATGGTTTGGGATTAAAATGTGTTATTTAATTGAAAAATAATGTCTTCTGATAATTTGCAAACATCTGCGATCTATTCTTCACTGTTCCGCGCATATATTATCTCCCGACAAGTTAGCAGATGTGAAGAACAGTGAAGAATAGAATAAAAACATTGAACACAGTGAACACAGGATCATTTAAGAGAAAAACACAGTGCAGAACACAGTGCAGAATAGATTACAGATGTTCGGCACATCTGCTTACTTGTCGGGAGATACGCGCGGAACGGCGCGAACAAAATAGCATGTGAAGAACAATATATATGTGTGTGAAGAACACATTGCAGATGTTTAAATACATCTGCAATGTGTTCTTCACACATATATATTGTTCTTCACATGCTATTTTGGGCGCACCGTTCCGTGCGCATCTCCCGACAAGTAAGCAGATGTGCCGAACATCTGTAATCTATTCTGCACTGTGTTCTGCACTGTGTTTTTCTCTTAAATGATCCTGTGTTCACTGTGTTCACTGTGTTCAATGTTTTTATTCTATTCTTCACTGTTCTTCATTGTGTTTTTTTAATTAAATGCTCGATCGCGAGCAGGGGAAATAATGTTATTCTGGTCACCTAGCAACCCTTACGTTTAAAACGCATTGCACTCGCATTGCACTTGCAATGATTGCGAGTGCAATGCGTTCTTGATGCATCTCCATAGACTTGAATGGGGCGTGAAAAACGCGCGTGACACGCAAAAGTAGAGCATGCTGCGATTTTGACGCGCGTGAAAACGAACGCAAGCACGTGCGTTAAAACCAACGCTAATGAAGAAAGACCCATTGAATACAATGGGACAGAGTGCAATGCAAGTTCTGCGCGTCAAATGCATGCGCAGAACTCGCGCGTGAAAAACGCCAGTGTGGAAGGGGCTTAAGTGTGGAACCAGCCTTAGTTGGTGTCACTGCTCATGGCGTCCACATCTACAAAAAAATCTACAAATCTACATTGCCAACTAGTACGGAGGTGGGAATTTACAGGAATGCAGAAGTGTAAAGCCTAAAACAAACATCTGATCTTTGTATGGTGGGGCTTTTTATATGGCCACACAGAGTACTGAACAGTAAATAAAGTTAAGTGATCCCCTTTTCACCTTTTTTATATACATGTATTTATATAGAATAAAACTCCTAATGCTATAAATATTAATATGCAGCAAATCTACAAATTTCAGTTCTACTTCCATTATAAATCCATCACGAGACACCTGTACCTGGACCCCTATGTATTTCTATATGTGATTACGTTATGACAGCGGCAGCACTGCTGTGTGGGATGAGATTCCTTTAAATCTTTCCTTTGCTCTGACAACACTTGCTACTATGACCTAGGATAATACAGAGGAGGAGGAGGGGTAGGGAGCAGCATATTCTAAAATACAAAGCAATCAGATAAAAACATCAATAGTTTAATCCGAATTCTTCTTAATACCACTGAACAATGGCGCGAGCTGTGCTCCAAGACTGTACCAATGTCCTAGGTATTTAGTGTATGTGACAGCTTCTCTCAACTACCCAGAGCATTCCTTCCTGTTCCATTGTTGCTGGCGAAAGAGAATTCTGTAATTGAGTGGTACGGAACATGTGCCCTCCTTGCTGCAAGATGACAGATGGATTATAAAAACTTCAAAGCGGAGCATTTACAGCACCAGGGGAGAGATACTGGGTATTTGAACTCTCTGTCTATACCCAGGAGACAATGGCACTCTGACATAGTGCATATATCAAGAAATGGTTTTACTAGATAGACATAATCTTTTCTTTCAGTTCATATTTAAAATTCTGTTAGGAACAAGTTTGAGCCTGGCTAAGTGTGACTCGTCTTAATGCCAGTCACTGGGCCCTGAAACGCGAAATGCTTTGGTTTACAATGCATCCACTGTGGGGTGATATATCGAAATATAGAGATCTGACAAGATAGGGGTCACCCCATTCCATTCTCAAAAAAGGTATGAATAGCAATACACCAGAGAAATAATAAAAGCTATCTTTTACATTTTTACTCAATTTCAGATTTTCATTTATTTCACATTCTTGTATATTTATTTTATGTAATTTATAGCTTTATTTTTTAAACTATTGATGTTTAAATCATTCTGATCGACCGTTAAGCAGTCAAATGTGGGTAAACGCAGCAAACTCTAGTTAGTTAATACAGAACTGGCTAAATAATGTGCTTTACACATGCCTGGCAGATTAATCCGATTAATTTGGAATGTACTAAATGCGCTTGTTTTATCTAATGCTGATTGCAGAGGAGAAAAAAAAAAAAAAAGTGGTCGAATTACATTTAGGAAATTGTTTCAAGATATGGAAATGCTGCTTAGAAATTTCAGAAAAAAAATGTTTGACATACATATATATATATATATAGGCCCATATTAACTACATACCGTGAGTGAATTAACTTTTTGCAGTATTTGTAGACTAGAATTTTGCATTTCTTTGCTCTCTTTTAATGTTTTGCCACTCCAAACGCTTGCCTTCATTGTCTGGAGGTAAGGGCCCATATTACTCTATAAATAACAATGTAGAGTACAGTTTGTCTTGTTTTCTCTCTCACTTAATTCTATAATATAACAAAGTTGAAATGTTGCCCTTCAAAGAAAGACCCTTTGAATGTCTATAGTGGAATCACCAGATCTTTTCAACTTATAGTTCTACCATGATATCTAAAAATAGTGAACAACAGTGTCCAGAGTGGGGTTACAAGAGTTTTTTTCGGTGACAGAATGAAGTAGAGCCGCTGAGTTAGTAAATAAGAAACTTGCTTTAAATCCCAGACATATTGAGTCGCGTTGAGCGCTGGACATATAAATAAACTTTGTTCAGAGTCTTAGTGTAAGTGCCGTCCCACTGAACAACAGACAAAGGCAAATCCTTGTACAGCAATGGCTTTGTGAGAGCCAACTCCATAACGTTCCCACAAAGCTGCACCAACAATTCCTTTCATATCGTTCAAAAGCCTATGTTATACCCACAATTCCAGGCATTGTTCGCACTTTGGAGACCTTTATCCTTCAATTAGCTTTAATAGAAAAGAGAATTTATGTATCTGCACATCCTCCACACATTCCTGGTGACCAGCCCTATTCACTTAAGTGCAGCAGAGAGGACTATGGGTAATGGTATGTTAATGAGAATTCTGCATGCCGTCTGTGTACACATGCAAATAGTATAAAAGGCCTAATATAATTCCGGCTTTGTGACAAAGAAACACATTCTAGCTGTTTTTATCATACATCTTTATGAACAGCTTCTATGTCAATTGTAATGTAATGCCCACGGTCATCAGCCCATCAATTTGGGTTGAGAAGAGGTTCCCAACTTTGGTTTACTTTAATAGAATTACCAACAGGAAATCTAGTAAAATTCCTAAAATAAGACAGCTACAAATAAGACATACAATTCGTTCATGTGACTTAGAAGCTGTACCTCATACAACTGCACCTATCATCTTCTACCTTAACTTAAAAGCTGTACCTCATACAACTGCACCTATCATCTTCTACCTTAACTTAAAAGCTGTACCTCATACAACTGCACCTATCATCTTCTACCTTAACTTAAAAGCTGTACCTCATACAACTGCACCTATCATCTTCTACCTTAACTTAAAAGCTGTACCTCATACAACTGCACCTATCATCTTCTACCTTAACTTAAAAGCTGTACCTCATAAAACTGCACCTATCATCTTGTACCTTAACTTAAAAGCTGTACCTCATAAAACTGCACCTATCATCTTGTACCTTAACTTAGAAGCTGTACCTCATAAAACTGCACCTATCATCTTGTACCTTAACTTAAAAGGTGTACCTCATAAAACTGCACCTATCATCTTGTACCTTAACTTAGAAGCTGTACCTCATAAAACTGCACCTATCATCTTGTACCTTATATGTTATGTTACATAACATTCTTTAGAAAATCATAGGTCTGAATGCAGAAAACTCTTCCATTTTTATTTATGTCCGCTTTGTAGTAACATGGGCTTCTGGGGACCAGTTTTATGTGGGGAAAACGTCAATTAAGGCTCAATGGTAGGTGCAAAGCAATGAAACTGTGCAAGAGAGGGTGCACCAAAATTCACAGCCCCACCCATGCACCAAACTGTACACGCATTTGTTAAAAAGTTAGTGGCTATTTAAGGATAAGCCATAGCAAGGAATACGCTACATCATAGCTAGTACCGGGTCTGAAGGTTGTGCCTCTGCGGCCCTGCACTAAGCCCTGCAGGGTGCACTGGTTTTGCCTGGGCTGTTCTTTTAGCTCTTATAATATAGATCGCTGTCATTTGGCAAGGCAATTGGAAATTATTAGGGTTTTATCGAGAAACACATTTTATTTTTCCTTCTCAGTGGTCAGAGGTCAGCAATCTACTAGATAAAAAGTATAGCAAATGACACATCCAGTATAAGTAAATGATACATATGTGATCTGACTCCAGAGTTCAGCAGTCTTTATAGACACACTGTATCAGTACAATAAAACAGTAAAAAGGTCGCTTCTTTTGACACCGTTCTTCCCAGACTTTGTTACAAGTCAAGGTTTCTGTAAAAAACAGTTGCTGATTTCTTATACAAAGTAAAGGAGCATTCACATCAGACTCATTAATAATATGGGATAGGCTACAGGGTCCCAATAGGTTGGTGGTTTTTCAGTGACCCACCTCAATGCCTTTTTGTTAAAGGGAAAGAAATGGTCTTCCTCGTAGTTTTTTAGAGGTATGGAAACAAATGAGCACATTGTATCCAACCCTACTGTATGAAGAGGTTGTGGCATGTGAAAGTAAAACCAAACCATTTGTATCCTATGGGTAAAATGTGCCACAGAGACATTCCAGTTATTATGATGGCTTTAGTTCTAGGAAAGTGAAAAGCAACACGCAGGGAAAGTGAAAAAGAAGTTTGTTTCATGAAGGAAGTTTAGAAGCTATCACATCATTTGTTGACACAATGGGGGAGATTTACTTACCCGGTCCATTCGCGATCCGATGGCGTGTTCTCTGCGCTGGATTTGGGTCTTCCGGCGATTCACTAAGGCAGTTCCTCCGACGTCCACCAGGTGTCGCTGCTGCGCTGAAGTCCGCCGAGGTCTGCCGGAGTTCACGATCCATTGCTGGGTGCAGGTAAGCACGAGTCCAGCGACACTTTTTTTAAAAAAATGTGGCGGTTTCTCCGAATCCATCGGGATTTTGTTCGGCCCCGCCCCCCCAATTTCGGTCAAGTGCACGCCGGCGACGATGCGCCACAATCCGATCGCGTGCGCCAAAAACCCGGGGCAATTCAGGGAAAATCAGCACAAATCGGAAATATTCGGGTAACCCGCCTTAAAAACGCGATTCGGGCCCTTAGTAAATGACTCCCAATATTTAGTACTTATTGAAAGTTGACCATAATGTTTTCATGACCCTTTTCCAGCTTTTCAATTCTCCCTAAATAAAAGGGGTATTCCCATGAAGACAAGATTCTTAAATATACTCAGAATAACACATTCTCATTCATTGTTCATTGTCACTAACAAAATATACAGCATTTCACAGATTTGGTTGTCCCTGAATCAGACTGTAAACTCTTGACTATGGTCGGCAGATTCTTCTAACTTATCTTGAATAACAGGAAAGGGGGAGAGGTTGGAGGCAGAGAGCACACTATAGACAGGGGCACTTCCTGGTTTATCAGCAGTGTCCTTCTACACTGCCCCAAGCCACGTGGAGAGGAGACAGCTTCTCTAAAAACAAGATAAACTCTGGATCCCAAAGGAGGGGGTGACATAGCAGTGCTGGCTGGGTTCTATTCAGCTCTGCGATGCAGCAGAGCTGAATGTGTTATTGTATCTTTTATCCATCTCAGGACTCTGATATGTCTCATCTCTCTTTTTCTATGTGTCAGATACTAGTAGACTGTTCAGAAGCTAAATGAAAGTGTAGCTAAACCTTGTAGCCTGATAATGTAAGCACATTATCAGCACACCGCATCTCATAGCACAGAGGAATCATGAAGTGTCTGCTCACCCAGTGCCCACCCACAGTGATAGTAGCTAATAAAGAAATAAAACTGAAAAAAATTGCAAAATAAGGAGTCACAAATGATCTTTATTGTGTAAACATGACTAGGAGATTAAAGCTTGAGAACTTTCGTTCATGGGCAAACCCTTTTAAAAGATGTGGAACCTTTTAGGATCTTTTACCATCTCCACCAATTCTTAAATAGGATTCCATTGGGAAAAACTTTTGCTCCAGGTGCCATTGTTCCCAAATTAATGCCACTTATTTGGAACGCCATATGCTAGGTTGGAATAAACATTGTGTCCATATGACAGTATAGAGCCTTATTAGCATACTGGGTACCGAAGTGGCATTCGTAGCTTGGGAAAAGTAGGTTAAGGTGCCACATCTAATAAGGGTTATAAACTGTTGGAGTTGGTGAGGAGGGTGAAAGCTCCGCTTAAAGAAGCTTTAAAATGGCTGTCCACTTATAGGAAACTTTAAGACCTTAATAGAGTCACTCATATTATATTTACTCCGTTAAAGTTTGCTTATGGCAAACTATAAGACCTTACTATGTGCAGTTTGCCTGTGTAGTGTGCAGAGGCCGCCAGATTCATGAATTGTGCTGCCCGTTCTTCATGAACCTGGCACTCCAGATTTAGTAAATATGGGCCAATGTGTTAAAGTTTGCCTGTGACGTCCTGTGTCCTGATGGCTTTTGGGGGAATCCTGCTACCTGACAATCACTTGACCCATGGTAAATGGCAGCAAACTGCAAAGTTTAACAGGGTCAGTATAATATGGCTGACCCAATAAGGGTCTTATACTTACATTGTTAAAGTTTGCTATAAGTGGCCAACCCCTTTAGGAGCAGAGTCGGGCTTAGGCATTCCACTTTATTTCAGTTATTGAGTATCATTCACATTCATTGCACAAGATATCTCATAAAAAAACAAAAATGAATAGTCAAAATCTGCCTCTTTCCATAAAATGCTTTATACTTAAATCGCAAAGTCACTAGATATATGAATATTAATAATGAGATTAGCCCAATTGCAATCTTTTTCTATGAAGTAATTCTGTCTCCCCCCTCCCTATTTTGTTTTAGTTTACAGACCCCTTCATATATGGACAAAGTGAGGACACATCTTAAAGCTTCAAAAATCCTGATTAATTGCAATGATGAGAAGAGTCTGGAGTTCCACACCATAAAAAGTCAAAAAAACTGATTTAGAAATAAATGTTGTTCCAAATTATTTATACATTCTTCCCTTTACTGCCTAATCTCCTGTCTAATCTGCCGGATGATGAAAGGAAAGGGCCTTGGCCAGCACACTGGCTACTGTATCGCGAGAAACAAGAAAAATGCACAATTTGTTACTGTGAAATATCTAATTAAGGTCAATTGTTTCTTTAAAGACAATAGCGTTCTGAGCTGAGAGCACAAAGGAACACAATCAATTATTTTCAACCATCCTAAAATCTGCTACTCTGGAGAACAGAGGAGGCTTGAAAATTGCATATTATGTATGGAGGGGGGGCATTCAATAAACATGTTGTATTCCTGTTGTACAGAAAAACATTTGCATGTGCATTTAGCATTTTGTAGTATGTTCAGGTTTTGGATCAGGTCAGAGAGGTAGGTGTCACTGTGCCATAAAAAAGTAGCATAAGGCTATATTTACACAACCTTGACAATTCTCCGCTGTAAAAAAAAACTAACATTTTTATCAGTTTTTCACAAGAGTTTTGTGTATCCTTACTGAGAAACAGTCTATTTTATTGTATAATCTGGGACACAGCTTTAAAGAGCTATTCCCATCTAAAACATGTATGGAATATCTCCCGTTAGTCTACAAATATCCCAGAGAGGAATATAATATATAGCCTTCATAATAAGACTTATATCAGTGTACATTAGAGCTATGTTACACATAGGTCCTGCCAGACGTGTATAAAAAGTTCACATTAAAAGGGTCCTTTTTTAAGGGGCCTCTGCATAGGTACAAAATAGAAAAAAAACCTATAGTAATACCTTACTGTCTGTTTTCCAAGAGGCAAGGCAACATTATTTAAACTATTTAAAACTGCATCATGTAGAAATAAACTGAGAGTGTTCAGGAGGCAAGAACAGGGGAAATTCTAAGTAAAGAGATGTCTTAGTTAGGCATATCCACAATAAATTTCATAAATAGATAAAAGATGTGGGGTCTTCTTGTGGGTACCTCTGCGGGACCATCTAAGTAACGGTGGTCCAACGGTGGTCCACTTACCTGCATCCTACATGCGCAGCCACTTTCTGTATGAGTGATGAAAACAGCTGAGGCTCTCAGTGCTCCAAAACAGTTTTATGGAAAGTGGTCGCACATGTGCAGCACACTCTCTGCTCTCACCGCTGTATGAAGGAGGCCTGTGTTTTAGAGGTAGGACCTCTATCATCTATCTATGACATATGCTGTGGAGATGTTATAAATAGCTTATATGGGGAAAACTGATTTAAGCATTATAAAAAAAACTCAACTATTTTAGTGGAATCATATCCCAGATAACCAATGTAGCAGATTACCTGTTTTAAAGAAAACCTCTTACAAGTTTTCGTGCCATTTAACTAGTCTAGGGCCCCATACTTGGCAAAATCATACACATCCCTCCCCCATTCCTAAATTTAGCAATATTTACCTTGCAGCAAAGAGTCCAGGACTCATCTCTGGGGGCTCCTGGTACTACTGAAGCAAAGTGATTGATTGACAGATGCATGATGGGTTTTAGATAAACCAAAATAATGTATATTAAACAGATATGAGAAGATATCTGAATGTAAGATAGACCAATGTAAGATAGATCATATTGAATATATAAACACTAGTTGAGAAACTTGTATTCGTGTTTTCAAATTGAAATTCTTTTCATTTTCTCCTTATTTAGAGATTTTAAAAAAACAATGAAAGGACATAATATTTACATGGAGGCTATTCTTAGGACCTGGTCAGCAGAATCTGCTCTTAAAAGCTTAGCCTTCTGAGTCTAACCTTGAAAATCAATCAGATCTACGAAATAGCAGCAGCAAGTCTGTGAATGATCAAGATATAAATTATGTATCTCTTCTCCTTAAAGATTGACGCACCAACAAAATGACTGCTATGGCACTCAGAAATGAGGCATATATTAAAAAAAACTAAATTGTATCTTCATGGGAGAGTACAGGTCACAAATTGTTCCTATTGCCTGTGTACATCTGCTGGCTCCAAACAATGCCCCCATTTTAATGAAAACGTCATTAGTCTTTCAAAGCGGAGAGTCACGGCCGTGGCTGCTCTGCATAAATTAGAATTTAGTCGATAATGATATAGAGAAATCGCAGGAAAATTGGATTAATACATTATCAAAGATGCTTCTGGACATCTGGACTTTGGGAGAATATACGCAAATTATAGGATGTGTGATGGACACAAAAACAAGGAGCCTCATTTCCAAACACTTTCCATAATTAGGGCTTCAGTTGTGCAAACACAAACAATCCTATTGAGTGAGGTGACTTTCCAAAGAGACGATGATGATGATGATGATACAAATGTATCATTTCCTGTCTATGGATAAGCAGCTCATATTCATTTACTGCACCCGCCACAGATCTCAGCTCTGACAAATTGGCATTTTTTTTCCTACTCCATAGAAAACCAATATTCTGCGCCCCTTGATTTATGTCAATGATGTCTGGATAGATTATGTGTCACGCCTGACCTTAGATATTTTGGAATTGGAATGCCGCCTTTTATCTTGAGAAATCATTTTTTGAAAATTTCTGTAACAGGAATAATAGATGTTTTAAGTGACTGGTACTTATATTTTTAATATTGAACTAAAGGTTTTTCCTCGAGGAGAAGTCAATCCTATATTAGGTGAAATTATCAAGCAAGAATAAAGTAGATAAACATAAAGAAAATCTGATCACCAACTACACCACAAACATAAATTGAACAATCTAAGGATCTTAAGTCTTACTTATTTTCGAATTGTTTTAATATTTTATCATTTTTAATTCTCTGTTCTAAAGCTTGACAACAACAACATCTGCTATTGCAACTTTTACAAGGATTGCCATCTAGTTTTAGTCTCTTTTACTTAGTTATATTGAGCACACCCTCTTCCATAAAAGAGTAGATCCATAATGCCTGGCCTATAAAAAGTTGCAAGATTAGAAGGAACGGGAGAGGTTGTCATTTGCTTTCTATTCTATTTTATTTTTTTACTCTTACGTCATAAAGACTTCTGAAACCATAGATAAATATATTAGGAGGCAGTTAGGAAGAAGCCTAAATAAATCAAATTACAACTGGTTCAAAGGTACATGTAAAATCCCTTTTCTAAAGTCAAACCTAAAGTCCAAAATAGTCTTTACACAGGCACCAATTTGCCTTCTCAGTGCAGCTTTAAGTCACCTATCTGAGCTTTTGGAATAGGAGAGAATAAAATAGTCAGCGATTTGAGTAAAAAAAAAGTAATACAGACCAAAAAAAATTGTATAGCACTCAAATCCATACAGACATAGAGACAAGTGTGTTTTGGTAGTAAAAACCTACATAGGGCCATTTACTTTAAGAACAATTTAAAAGAATATACTCTTTTAAAATTTAATAAAATGAAACAAAATTAATTCAGACCGATTCAACAGTGTCCAGCAGCTCTGTGATGAAAGAGTTAAACCCATTGCTCTGTAGCAGAAGAAAGGTCGTATTATATTACCGATAGGTCATAGATGGCAGATATTTAATCTTAATATTGACAAAAATCAAACAACACAAATTATAGGTTTTCTATAGAAAATGAACTGCAAATTCATCAGGATTGAAGATTAATATATGAGCAGAGACACAAACACCCGTGTGTTTTGAGTGATTTTAAAAATAATCATTAGACTTATGGCAAGAACGGCTATTACACTCCAGGTTTCTCCACACACTCCAGATTATTAAATTTATATTTTATGCATTCGGTATATTCCTATCGTGGATTGATATTTATGTACTCACATTTTATTTTTCTATATACTTGCATGTATTGTTTCTGTCCGCCATTTGAGGCTAACAGTAGTGTCAGGATCAGTGGGATGACCTAATGTTCAACTAAAAAAAAACAACAAAATTCCATTATAACGGTCCCTTTGTGTCCAAATTTCCAAGACTGGGAACCTCTAGGAACATGATTACGGTTATGGTTATGGCTTATTCCCTTTCATTTCTAGAGACCTTTGTAGTACCAATAAAGCACTAAAAAACCCTCTGTGCTCTAATGCTCCTTACCAAGAATTGGCCAAGAGAATATAAAGATACCACAATTTAGAAGCCTCTGAGGGTGTCCTTTTATCTATGGCCTAAAAATTCAGTTTTTATACACACAGTGAAAATGCTTCAAATGTCTATCTCAATGAGAAGGCCATTCGATTATCCACACCAGCCATGTTTTGATCAAACTTCAATTCCACAATATCCATTGAGTAGACCATCAATTAAGATATTGCTTTAAAAAGAAATTTGGGGTGGTTACATTAGGTCAGTTTTGTCACAGGATAATCCTTTGAACTAGATGGCAGATTATAGTCCAAAATATTGGAAACCCTTATAGTGGCCAACTATTATGGGGCAGATATGGGGCAGTTTTTGGTGCAAACTATACTAAACAGTTTCCCTTGGTGGGGTCTGAAGTGTATTTGTACATTTTTTGCAACTTTTTAGGTGCAAATCAGTCATGTATCATGCCAACATCTGCCATCACATGTATGCCACAATTCAAAGACAAATTAGGCACAAAGCAGGAAAATCTGTATGCAGCAAAAAAGTGCAACTGCAAAAAAAAAAAACAACACAAAACAAAGATATATCTGCCCCTATATTTACTACATCTCATAGACAAGTCTAATGCAGATCACCAGGCTTCACAAAATATCAGTTACCTTGAAAAACAAGCCTCTCCTTCAAATTGTAATTTATAAGATCCCATATGTGCTACCATAATACAAGGGATCTGGTTGATAAACTATCTGGCCCACATTTATTAAGGCCCTTGCGCCAGTTTCCTGTCGGACTTTGCAAATTCTTTCTCGTGCAAACTACTTTCACATATATTTAAGAAGTGTCTATGTGGGTACGCAACTCATTTGTGTCGCGGCTTCTCTACACCCGACGCAACACAAATTTCTGCATATAAAGGGGCGTTTTGGTGCACATTCTTGATGAACGTGCACCACAAATCATGAATGTGGCGCCCTCTTCATACTTCACAGGAAAACATAGTGCACTGTTTTTGATAAATGTGGGCCTCTGTGTGTACTATAGAAGGGTGCTCTTCAAGTAATATTTTTAGAGTAGAGAGGATATCATATGTGTTTTAGTACAGTGGTCCTATAAAGTAGTGGATTATAAAATATAGGTGGTTTGGCTGTAGCCCGGGACCAAGCCTTATAGGGGGCCATTTGACTACCAAAAGGTATATGAAGGTCATATGAAGGTTCTCCAAGGGTCCTTTAACCGCAGATTAGAAAGCAGAAAAAAGGGACAAATCCTCCAATCTCCAAGAAACTTGATTCCAGCACCATATGTAGGAAGCAAATTCTGGAATTATAGGGGCTATAATACAGACCAAGGCCCATGGCAGTCTTAAAGGAAACCTACCACTTGAAGTGGCAGGTATAAGAGGGAACTACCGAGCACCAGCTCAGGGTGAGCTGGTGCCGGAGCTTATTTTTGTTAGTGTTTTAAACCGCAGTATCGCGGTTTAAAACACTTTTTAAACTTTATGGCCGAAGCTGCTTCGGCGCAGGGAGGTACGCGCTCGGCGCACCATGCGCGCGACCGTGCGCACGGCTCTCCTTCACTTCCTATGTAGCCGGTGCACGGTCGCGCGCATGGTGAGCCGAGCACGTACCTCCCTGCACCGAAGCAGCTCCGGCCATAAAGTTTAAAAAGTGTTTTAAACCGCGATACTGCGGTTTAAAACACTAACAAAAATAAGCTCCGGCTTAGGCTTAGTTCCCCCTTATACCTGCCACTTCAAGTGGTAGGTTTCCTTTAACCCTCCCCTGGTCCGATAAGAGGAAAGCCAATTTGCCATTTGTAATTAAAGAATCTTGGTCTGGATGCAGTAACAGGCATGCCTTATTAGAGAGATGATCTGCAGAGGTTGCCTTGTGTATCAAATCTTTTTCATTTACAGTATCTATTTATGATCAAGGTCAAGTTCAAAAGTAAGCACAAGTCCACTGAAAGTATGTGTAATTCTTAAGCTGATATACAGTTAAAACCCCAATAAAAAGAGATCACAAACAAAGAAAGTATGTGTAATTTTCCTTTCTTTGTAAATTACATAGTTAATGAGAGATAAATATATAAATATGATAAAGGTTATACCCCCCTCCCAAAAATACGTTGCTTTAGGACAAAAGATACCAAATGCCTCCATAACATTCATAGTCTATTTAGTCGGAGAACTTTCAGGTTGATAACCTTTGCCAAATATCAGATTTTTGTCTGCGTATCACCTTGGCGGACTATTGAATACATTATGGACCATAATATTTTATGACCTTTTATCCACTTATATTTTATGCTTTAATTTCTGCCCCTTTTGTTATGTTTGCAGGTAATTCTGCAAGCCATGGCAATAAAATGTCCTATGTTATGAGATTATCATTTTATGACAAAGTTTATAGTTTGACTTTTCATCCAAATGTGGTGGATAAAAGCGAAAAAGAAATAAATAAATAATAAAGATAAATAAAATAAAAATAACGGCTTTCCCTTCAACCCGACAACATTCACCAAGGTAACAGTTTTAATTAGCCCTGAAAATATCCGCACATTAACATTTCCTACAAGTAAAATAATGCAAAGTTTTACAATTACGTTTTTATGTAGGAGAAATTAAAGGCCTGGTGTAAATCAAAGGAGAATGACTCCATTTTATATATGCACAACTGTTCCTTTAAGATATATATGGGGGAGAAAAAACAGCTTATTTATTTACTAACAATAGAAGGAAATTACATTTGATTAATGGACTCGTTTCCCTAAAGACACAGCAATAAGTCCTGTATTTGGCATGCCAAGTTACAAATGGCCGATACTTACTTAAAATTATCTTGCACGCAATTCAGCTATTTAATTGTCATTTTAAAATCATGCATATTGATAGTGAACTGTTGTTAAACCGTCTCCTTTCCAACAGAAATATATAACCCTCCCCTCTTGAAATATAAAAGCTGGCCTGATAGTACATAATGAGCACTGCGGGAGACAGACCCTTAAAAGAAGTACATTAAGCAGAGTAAATTCTCTAAGCGGCAAAGAAATATTTAGACCAAGACATTACATTAATACACTGAAGACTGGGAGAAACGCAGCTCGTTTCTCAGTGGTGTTTCTTACAATTCAGTTAACATTGCAGGAAGCTGATTTATTTAAAAAATGGAAAAAAATACCCCAAAAATAAATAAATATTTAAAAAAAAAATTTAAAATAAAAAAGTATACAAATTGTAAAAAAAATACTCCGTACCTTGTAGCTAAAATTAAATCACAGATTATTTGAGCAGCAGATATTTCAAGGCAGCTTTTTATTATTTTTTGTACAGAATATCTACCGTGTAATTTTTTTCCTTGTACCTTGGTATTACCACAGGAAGCCGAAAGATATCAAAAGACAGGACAATGGGTGGGATCGAATGCACAGCAACTTTTCCCTATTCCTATTGTCCACGTTTTTTTTTTTACATATTGTGAAAAAATAATTGTTGCTAGGAAGCTCATACATTTCTCACAGAAGAGAATGTCATGTTTTTCAGCTGAAACTATGAAGTTGAAAGAAGGAATTAAAAAAAATCTAGATCAAATATGACCTGATGATGTTAGCTAACATAAAGTCAAGAAAAAATACAAATGTTAATTGTGCTCCCCATCTTCTGGACTTTTAGCTATTGTAGTGAAATATATAGACAAGGTGTGGTCAAAATGCAGTTTTTGCTCAAAAACAGAACAACAAACCAAGTACCCCCTCCCTACATATCTACTATTGCCCTTGTTTAAATTCTTTGAGAAAGTTCTTTTGGCCCTGTCCTCTTGGTGAAGCTCATCTGCCTTGGGTGATCTCCAGCACAAGATGGAGCAGATCAACAGCACATTTACATCTATGTTCTCTGCAGGATTTCTCACGGACTGTGTGTTTTAGGATCAAAGAGAAACTCATAAGATTAAAATTATTTTTTTCCAGTACTGGAGATTGCCTTCACAGATCACATACTGGCCTATAGGTGACTTTCCTTTTTCCATGCAGGGAAAATGTAATTTCCATATTCCTTTTTGAGGTAAAGTGATATCCATGTTGTTGTCTCTGTAATGTGTTGCCATTGGCTGCTATGGGCCCATATCTTCAACTTTATATGGGGCCATCAAATTCAAGATGAGGAATGCATCCTTCCTCTTCTAATGAACATTATGATATTTTATATAATTTTCAGATTTAGAATATAAAACAGCTTGGCCACCATGTGCCTCCATCCATGCTTAACTGTAATCAATGGTATACTACAAACTACATGCAGAAACACAATATTGACACTTATAGATTCAAAACTGCCGATGTTATCAATAATCCAAATCTTTAAAAGCAGACAGTCCCATACTAAATAATGACATAATACTATCTGTACTGTACACTGAACCAGGGACTAAATGCGATAAGGAGAGGGCTATGTTGATAGACCAGTTTTGATTAACTAAATTTGTTCTATATATTATAAAAATGGCAGGATTAGTGTAAAACAATTCTTAAAGGCAACCTGTCAGCAGAAATTGACCTAATAAACCACTACCAGTATGTTGCCAAGCAGTTTAACACCTTCCAGATCATGTTTCTTTCATAACCCAGTGTGGTGACATCATCCAGAAAATCAACTTTGAAGTGAGGTGGAGATTTTAACACTGCAGTCAAGCACTCTCTTCCTCAGAAACCCCCCTTCACTATTATTGATGGTCCTACATCCAGAGACATCACTATCCATATCTCATGAAGTCCTATGCATTATGTCATGCACAGAGGAGGAGGCGTTCAGAGCTCCCCACCTTTACTTCAGCGTTACACTCTCCGCCTCCTTGACTTTATGCATCCAATTTACATCTTACTTCAAAGTTGATTTTCAGGTTGATGCCATCACACAGGACCATGAAAGAAACAAAAACTAAAAGGCGTTAAGCTGTTTGAAAATATACTGGTAGCCGTCTATTATGCCAGTTGCTGCCCAATTTTAGACGACATGGACAATGTAGTTTGACCCGTACCCATAACAAAAAGATTATGGGGCAGATTTATCTTAGTCTGATTTGTGTTATTTGCTTGTATTTTAGTGACTTTTTTGGCACATTTGAGTATTTGCACAATTTTTGGTGCCTTTTTCAGACAGTTCCCCAGAGTTCGCTGTATAGTAGTAATCTTGGTTTGCGCCTAATATGTCTTTCTATTTCTCCTGTTTCCAGGTGTTTCACCTTATTTAACATTGATTTGCACCTGAAAGGGCAAAAATAATTGAGCAAAAACACCCCAGTTCCAACCATGTGTAGGAAAAGCATTGGTTTAAGTTTTTTAAAATTTGCACCTAATAAATCTAAAAAAAACTGTAACAAAGGGCCAAAACTACAAAGACAAATGAGGTGTAAAAAATAAACTTACAAAAGGCGCATAAAGAGCTCAGGGAATGGGGAAATTAGATAAATGACCCCCTATGTTCTCTTTTTTTTATTTATAAAGGTATGCAAATAAAAATTATTACAACAAATAATTTAGAACATAATAACTAAGAGAATTCAGTCGACAAAATAACTAACTGACGAGACAAGGAAAAGAAAGAGATTATAATAAGTAAATGTATATAGGAACATTTTTTGAAATAGTTTTCCCTGTGATGTTCCTGATCAGTTACTGAGAGAGTGATTTGACTTACAATAGTTACATTAACATAAATTGTTCACTTGCAGCATCAAACTGACTCCTAAACAAGTCTACAATGTAATAGAGAGCACTAGAATTGGAAGGGGGGGATGCTCAAAGCGCCAGAAAATGATGCGTCTTCAACCAAGTCCGACTCATTTTTTATGATTTTCAAAATTAACTTTGTATATTTAATAAAAAGCACTAGTCCATACATTTTCAATCCGGCCAATCACTACATTTAATAAGTCAATAATTCTGTAAAATTTTTTGCGGTAGTTACCTCATTTAACTCATAGACAGAATTACAATTTTTGATAACACCCTATAGGCCACAGTTTATTTACACCCTAAATCTGCACAGACCATGTACGTCTAGACAACTCTCCATAGCCTATGAGTCAGCTCCAGAGCTCTATTGCTGCCAATGGCCATCCGTCTGCTGTAAAGTATATCACTAAATGCTGTGACATGAGCTCAGGCAAGATGGCTGCCCCCATGGTGACCGATTGCTGTTTTCTATATCGTCTGTTAATGTGCCACAGTTTCTAGCTCTATGCTATAGTTTACAATTACTCAGCATTATGGTTTACAGTATACAATACAGTGACTTGATACTATGGGTTACTCTATGGTTACTCTAAGCTATGGTTCACTGTGTGATCAAGTTTGGTTACTTGATGATATACTTGACATATGTTCTACAGTATTGGGAATTAAGGCTTTTGTCTACAGAGAAGTGACTTGATGTTATAGTCTATGGATACAGACATCAGTGAGACTTGCCCTTCCAGTAGCCGTGACTGTGTGAAGGAGACGGCATATTTGAAAACCAAAGCAATCCTTTATTGTATGAACAATGGAAATGCATGTATTATTTAGCCTCCAAATGGTTAAGAATCGGTAGATGTAAGACTTTGTCGCTGTTATTTTTACAAGTTCTACTCTGCGAGGTGTTTATAATATATAACTGCATTTTAATAAGTACGTTTTCTGTGTTGGGAAACGCCTTACATTAGGTAATGCGAGCATAAATAAAATATAGAGCTGTGAAACACGACGCCACAAACCACCAGTTCGTATATTTAGCAGGATCTCCACCAAACTGATAAATATTTAGACTGGAGCAAAATAGCAGTTTTTTGGTATTCCATTTTCCTGCCATATGTGATTGATTTGGTGGCTTACTTGACAGTCGTGTATAAACATTTGCTGCAGAAGAATGTTATTCATTGGTGCGGGAAAAAATATACTACTATTAATACAGGCAGGCACACTCAGAATGATGACTGGTACTAAACCCCAGTATAATACCACACTGGGAGTTATTGGGCAGGGCACCAAATATGGAGTTACTGCAAAATATTGTTTGGGGTGCATCAGTTACAGTATAGCAGCATATCCTTTTGAGGTCCATACTATGGCCACAAGTCTTGTCACCAAGATGCAAGGGACCCCTTTCATTTAATAAATTCAGGCACAGTGTGTCTTTGGCAAGTCATTTCTATTGTGTCCTTCCTTCCCACAAACTGCACAGGAATAGAGTCATTGCATCATAAAGAAATATGATGCAAGGACTCCCTGTCTGCCAGCCAAACTGCATCATCACTTCGTGGATGCGATTGACATATCTCTATTTGTCTGATGTCGGTCTCATTCCTTCACATACCAATTTAGCTTAATATCTGCATGACTAGATGAATTTGCTTCACGTACCTGTGACTATTTAAAGTTAATGTGCATTAGATCAAAGTTTTTAAAAGCTTATAAGTTAACTTTTAGGCAACAGAAAGGGGGTGGGCACCAAAAAGTGCTTTACTTTATGCTGCACATGCTGAGACTAGCAAAAAATGGACAAACTACCTGAAAGCTATTATTAAGCCTTAAAGGGGTTGTCCAGGATTATAAGATTATATATGGCTGGGGTGTGGCACCTCTATAGAAATCATGACATTACTACTGAAAATAGTTTACATCAGTTTATCTACACATCTTATCTGCACAGAACACGACTAGAAGATTCTTCACTGCTGTCTTTGACCATGAGGCTGCAGTAAAGCAAATCACTAAATGCTGTTACTAGAGCTGAAACAAGATGGCAGCCTCCATAATCATGGAAAGAAGACAGAATAATAAAATTTACAATAAGAAAATAAAAACAAATTAGAAAAAGTGACTTTTTTGTTGCTAATTTTAATGTGTCAAAATGAAAATTGGTAACACATGCCTTCAAAGGGTATTACCGCATCTGTTTATTGATCATCTATCCTAAGACTAGCTTATCAATAGATACATTGCTAACCTGGTAGCTTATTGATTCAATAGAAATTGCAGCCATTTCACTCCCCTGCCACTGAAGGAGACAGGTCACTAGGTTTGAGTATGACGAGTGCTTAGCTGTATTTATAACCTGTTGGAGAACCCCTTCAATTTTCTTGTGACTGTAGAAATGAGCCACTGAATTCTGCTATGGCTGCGGTGTTAGATAAATTTGACATGATGATACGCCGGCTTGTGGGATACTCTGCTGATTGGTCACAGATCTATAGGTCTTTGCCCCAGACCATCTGCTGGAGTACAGATACAAGACCCCATAGGAGTTGTCCTGCTGAGAGGTTATTTGTGATGTCTCTTCTAGGAGCGACAGGGAGCTGCTCGACTCTTCTACAGGTCACTGAAAATCTCCAGGAGCAAAGCGGTTTCTGATCTGCTCAAGTCAAATATTTTATAAAGTGAGAATGGAGGAAATCATCATGTAATGGTCCAGGGTTCATCGTTATCATGTCATCTCTTCTGCATCTCACATGCAACTCTTGTACTGATATAGAATCTGCTCATGTTTTAATATATCTTGCCTAATAATGCAACTTTTGCTTCGAACAGCACATCCACCCTTGAACCATCTCATGGTTTTCATATAGAACCAATCCACATAAAAGTATAGTTAGTTTTAAATATATTACCTTACTTTTCATATGCTGATGCTAAATTATAACCTGTATTTTACTCCAAAGCTGTATTCACTATTCTGCTGGTGGAGGGTTGGATCATTCCAGAGCAGTGCTCCTACAGTGAAGGCAATGCCTCAGATGCACCAATTGCCTTATTTAAATAAATATTATAATTTTTATAAAGATACCTTTCTGTTAATAAAGGCTATGATTCACTGTATGGGGCTCTGCATGGCTGTGTCAGAGGTTACAAAGAGTTGGTGGTAAACAACTTTAAAGTAAATCTATCAAAATCAAGCATGATAAACCAGGGACACTTACTCATAGACCTAGACACTGTGACAGTCTTCTTATATTTGTTATCCATTGCATCCTTCTTTCTATAATCAACTTTTAACCTTATGCTGATAAGCCAGAAGGGCCCTGAGGGTGATACCCCACAGAATCATGGGCTGTTATACTGTGCAGGAGCACATCTCCCCCTCCCTCTGCCTGCTGTATTCTCACACAGTGGGAGGTGGGAAGTGTTCCTGCACCGAACAACAGGTAACTCCCACAGATCTGCCTGTTATCATTATTTTAAAAGAAGTACACTCCATATTCTGCTGGTAAAGACAATCTTGTTAAAAGATTCTACACTTTTCTTGACTTATTCATGGCGGTCTGATGTGCAGTAACTTCTACAGCGAAATATAAAAAGAAATATGTCAGATCGGTGAATGGAAACTATTTCATAAGAGTTTACCCTTCATTTACATTTCAGCAACTTTGTAATCAGAAGCAATTATTAAGGAATTCTAAATGAATACCTACAGAATCCACTAAGATTATTAAGTATTTATCCAGATGTAGTAGTGCGGCAGTTGTTATTTAACTCTCTAGTAAAAAAAGAATATTATTAAAGAGCCTATCATTGTTTATGGAAAGTTCTGTAACTTTCTTATACGTTGTGTTTTTCTTGTTCAACATTTCCAATCGATTTATTGCTATCAACATATGGAAATATATTGACACTGTAAACCTATTCTGAAGAGGCAAACAAGACGAAGACCAAGTTTTACACTCTAAATGGGTGATGCTGTAGTCTAACCCTTCATGGGGAAATTCAGAATGACCAGGTTCAAAGCCCTGATTTTTGTCACTGAAAACCTGAGACAATATTCTAAGCAAACTTTCTCTGATATGAACAGTGGAGTAGCAATAAGTTCTCAACAGCACCCACGGGGTTTAAGCTTTCTATGAGTCCAAGTCATACTGAAAACTTCAAGGTTTGTCTTAATTCACAACTAAGATCTATCAGAGATCATAAGATCAACCGCAGTTACTTAAATGGAAACCCAACTATATATTCAAAGGGGTTCCTTCTTTACCAGTAGAACACGTTCAACTCTGCTACATCTGTATCCACATAATATCATGCGCCCATAAACAGGACTCCCTGGGTGCAGCTGACGGGATGCGATGTATTCGTTATCACACGTCAGCCTCTCCAGCTTGGCCCTTGCTTCGCAGATAGAGGTTAAGCATCTTGGTCATTTGAAATCACCAGAGACCAGGACTAAGTATACGACTTGTCAGTCTGATTGCAATGTTTTCTATCTTGTCTATGACAGAAAATGGCTCTAAATCCCTTCAGCAATGTTTTATTTTTAGAGCGGTAAGAAAAAAAAATGCATAATTTGGATCGCTTTCCTGTCACTTACAAGAGGAGCGCTAAAAATGACTTTATTTAACATAAAAATATCCAATTAAGGCTTTATTCAGGAAAACGCTCCATTTTCCCCCGCCACAAAAAGAAAACAAAGTGTTATTAAAGATGGAGACGTTCTGTTTACTTTAAGTCTTTGTTAATTACAAGTATCGGCGGACTTTATTGTCTACGCGTTAAAGCAAAATCTTAAAGCAACAGTTCTTAATAGTCTGTGAAAAGTTGATTATCTCAAATTAACAAGGTTGAGAAGCAGCTCTCCATCATTTTATGAGGCTCTTCCCTTCCTGGCAGAGCTAACAAGATGTGCAGCAGAGGAGTCGATCAGAGGAAACTTTTTGAAGGAACAAAGGAAACTGCTATACATTTCATCAACTCAATGGGAAAAGCAAAGATATACTAATAAACTAATATACAGGCAGTCCCCGGGTTACAGACAAGATATGTTCTGTTGGTTTGTTCTTAAGTTGAATTTGTATGTAAGTCGGAACTGTTTATTTTATAATTGTTGCTCCAGCCAAATATTTTTTTGGTCTCTGTGACAATTGGATTTTAAAAATTTTGGATTGTGAAAAGAACCAGGATTAACAATAAAGCTTCATTATAGACACCTTTGATAACTATTATAGCTGTTTATTGTAGCCTAGGACTAAAGTACAGTAAATTACCAATTACCAGAGATCCATAGGACGGTGGTCTTAAGTAGGGGACCACCTGTACATGTCCAAAGAAGTGACCATACAAAGGGTTCTTTAGGGGTATACATTGTAACATGTTTCATCAGATGCTATATTTGAGAGATCAAAGGAATCAGGTTCCTTACTGCCATAAAAATGTGTGTCATGGAAGTACTATATGGTGGCACACGCAGTACCCATGGCTCCATAATATGCGGGAGAGAGAATAACAGGGAGAACCATGAAGATGACCTGAACAAAAAAAGAGTGCAGATACTGTGAGACAATGTTACCCAGGCAGATCTGGCATTCAGATTAGTGGTCATTGTGGTTATCAACCAGATTTCCCTGTTACCAAAAGTTACCAGTTACAAAAAGGATATACTTTTTGCTGTATACCAAATTTCTGCTCATTAAAAAAGGAATCAAATGAATAGAAAGTAAAAGAAAAACTTCTGTTACCTGCTCAGCAACTCAAATGCCTTCCTAGCCTTCACTTTACTAGATACAGTTTTCCTACCAATTTGTTGCCTAAATGCACCACAAAAATAAATTGTCAACTGTTTTTTCCTGCAATCAAGACATTTCATTGTTGTAAAATTAATAATGGCACTTCATGATTTTTACTAACTGGGATGGCAACTTATGACAGGGAGACTTGTTGCTGAAAGCTCCATTGATCAGCTATGATCTGTGAGAGAGCTTGGCAACCTGTAGCGCCATCACAGGTGAAATAAAGCACTACACTGTCCTTATTGAAATCAATGGCATGTCCATGTGAACTGTGGCATGCTCTAAGGTGGAAAACACTCATTAAAGTGCCTGCTCTAAATCTTAAAGGAGGTTCCAAAACTGGGAACCTCCTTTACAATTAGCATGGAATTCCAGAACACATTACATAAATATGTATTCTAAAAAGATTCTAAACTTCAGAGATTTTTTAAAAGATTATGCGTAATAAAAACCCAGACTTTATACATGTAGAAAGAAAGACAATGCAGTTAACTGAGCACGAGGCCCAACAACTTCCTGTAGTAGACTCAGTGAGATAAAAAAAAAACATTCTTACAGGTTATGTCACATTACATTATAAGTTACACATTATATTATAAGTCACAGAATCCTCTTATATCACTCTGGGTAATAAGAAGTTCTATAGTGATAGCGGTGATTCTAGCTAGGGACCGTAGGGGCTCATCTTGGTGTGGAGATTGTGTATGCGGCCACCTCTGGAGGTGTGTAGTCTTCAATTCCTTGCATGCTAAACAAGGTTTTCTGATATGGAAAAAATTGGCTATAGACGTAGTTGATAAATCTTCTTGGGAAGCCATAAAGGGTCACAAAGAACAACAATGTTAAAAATGGGGTGTAGACTCCAGAATTGAAATATTCAAAAGTTCCCATAAAAAACCTCTTCTAGCTCTATAACTCTCTCTATATATTGTGTATTGAACTCTAAGGTTGCAACCTTATTGCACGTAGCAATAACTTGTGTCCTGATAATGTAAGCTTTGACTTGTGCCAGATGACAAACTCAGCTCCACTGCATCAGCATCTATCCATCAAAGTCTAGTCAATAGGTGAGGATAATCACAGACAATCGTTGCTCCATACACATTACTCAGCGTGTTAAATGTCAAACAATTCCTACCAAAGACAGAACCAGGAAGCGTCTTGCATCTTCCAGCCTACAAGCATAGCCAGCCAATGGGCACAGCTATTATAACAGCTCCTGCCACTAAAATATTATAATTTCTGCATCGGAATCACAAATGTTACTGTATGCAATAGCGTGATTGTCATGGAAACCTTTGATAGGTGAGATATGGATTGCACTAGAGTGGAATAACAATTTCCCCACATTGCGCTCACTCCAACTCCACATATCTCCATTTAAAGGGCCATACCCAGGTTTAAGCAGAATGGCCACAGACCCTGGAACATTCCTGGTAGATTTGACTCCTGCAGGAATTTCTCAGATAGAAGCTAATTAAATAAATATAGAAATAGGCAGAATCCCCTGAAGTGCAGATGTTGTCTTTGTGCCGAGCCCCTTCCTTATAATGCATGCATTTATTTCCTATTTAATGCACCTGCTCAACAATTAGCCTAAAACACTTTGATTAATCTGCCGTTGCCCGGGCAAACACTTAAATGCAAAGAATATGTTAGTAAGAAAAAATATTGACTGGCTCCATAATTAACTTTTCTATAAAAGAGAGTGCAGCAATATTCACCCAAGCGAAGGCAGAGAGGTTGAGATGAGGAGCGGTCTAGGCGTTCAGAATCATTAGGGTATATGGGGAGAGGGTATGCTATTTTTATAGGGTCATTAGTGAGGGGGAATATGTGCTATTTTATTATGGTCGGTGTTAGAAAAAGATTCTTTATAGGCTATTATTGGGATGGGGCATCCTAAATTTATAAGGGCCAATATTGAGGGAGAGTAGGACATACACTTTTTCAATAGTTTAGTGGGCAAGAGAATATGTTTATCTGTTATTTTGATATGACCAATAATGGAGAGGGAGCGATATCATTTCTTTCTATCAGGACACTAGTAGCGGGTAATATGCTATTTTGATAGGATCCTATAGGTAATGGGTATGTATCCTGATTTGATGGAGTAAAGGGGAAGAAGTTTTTTTAATCGGGTTTTTATAGGGAAAAGTAATATCCCACTTGGATAAAGTTATGCTCGATAAGGGACGCCCTATAAGGATTGACACTTTTTGATAAGGACATGATGACAATGCTATTTTCATAGGGTCAATGTTGTGAGCAGGGGTTATGCCATTTTAGGGGTGTCATTCACGACACACAACACCATCAACATACTTTAACCCTAAAGGCCACGCACACGCTCTTAAAAGACTGTGCGGATTTTACAGTCAAAGATCGCTCTATATAATAGGGATATCCATGGTTATCGTTGAGGCTGCATAGTATTTGCTTTAGTATGAATATATGAAAAACACAATCGGATTAGTAATGGAGCAAATTATAGCTTGCAGCAATCAACATTGATTTTGCATAGACCACATCATAAATGATGCACAGTACAGGAAATGTCTCTATTAAAGCTTCACCTAGACTGAGTAGAAGAACAGGAGCAGGAGCAGGTAGGGCAGGATTACGGCTCTCCATGGGGGACCTCACCGGAGCTCCACAGATCATCTCCTGCTCACTGGTGATGAAATAATACATGTTCTTTCAACTGATTAACTCTGTGATCGCCAAGCTTAGTTGTCAATCACAGTGGGTCTTGTTAGAAGGCCTCTCTATTTACCAATGTAGCAGGGCTGACTTGCTGACATTATCTGTGGATTCTCTAGCTTAATGCATTATTATGAGTCAGGGTGGTCAAAAGAAATATAGTCTGTTCTACAAAGTTTCACTCGCCTTTCCAATGCTATCACTCCATCATCCATCAATGAATACGCAGAGCTACATCGGAGGTAATACACATTGTAAAGAGTATATGTGTATTGACAAACTATGCAACATTTGTGGTACTATAACATTGTTCTCTTTACATCTATAAAAGACTATCAGTAAATGTTATTAAACAATTCAGCTCTGCTACATCTGGATATATTGCAGATGCACCTGAATTTATAGAAGATGTGCTACTTGAGTTGAAAAAAAAAATTATAACTATGCAAAAACTATTTTAAAACTATTTAAATCTCAACACATCACTTTACCATAGATCCATGTACCCTTTCCTTTATAAACTTCATAAATAAATTCTAAAATGTAGCAAAATATTCACCATTTTAACTAGTACCCATGTAAAAGCACATAAAAACACTCTATCAACTATTTTAGAACCTGTACCCCTTTTCAGAATTAAGAGACAGATATCGTATCACAACAATAAAGTTAACTTCTGTCCTGCAGTTTTCATGTTCTTTACAAATTCTACTGTACTCACATTGTTCTGCAGATCCAAACCAATCTAATGGCAAGATGGGGTCAACATATTCCAAAAATAATAATATATTACGAAGAAACCCAGGCAGTATGCAGAAATCAGAAGGGAGTGGGCTTTAGTAGCAGATCAGTGATCAGTACCATCCTCTGCCCTGGACGAGTGTCAATGGTGATGTCACCGCTGCGTATATGTCCCTTATCTTAACCCCTTAGACACCACTGAGAGTTTCAGCTGATGTTACATTTGCACCAAGGAGGGGTTAAACTTTAAAATTAAGCCATTCAAAGATAATTTCAGAAGCAAAATATTTACAACAATAAATATGAACTACTCTGTCCAGGCTGTACAGACCTGATATGGAGTTCTCATTGAAAGTCCGATTGAAAAAGTAATAGAAGTAAAAACAAAACATGAAATCGCAGTTAGAAACAAGAATTTCAACTGTCACTTTCTTCACATATTGGGACCTCTAAAACACTTGATGTTACAAAACGTTATAAAGCCGAATGGCAAAGTTGAAATACAAATATAAAAAAAATTATAGATAAAAGTTCCCAAACTACTAAAACAATAGAAAAATGTCATCAGCAACATCAATATGGTAATAAAAACTTGAACAAGAGATATATATAGAATCATCTATGAGATGGATAGATAGATAGATAGATAGATAGATAGATAGTTTTTTATCGAGGAATGATTTGATTGGGTAAACACAGAACAATAGATGTCTATTAATCTACATGGCTCCAGACAATGAAACATTTTAACAAAGAATGTAACACATGTACTGAAAGATTGAATAAAAATAATCTGCTACCAAAAAAACTGCAAAAAATGGTTTGGACTTTATTGAGCAGAAATTCACACTAATGCATAATTTCCAGGACCAGGGTCACCAGCGCCAGCCCAGGACACATGATTTTGCTTTTAATCGAAAAAATAAAATGACTAAGGAAATGATGAGGAGTCAAAAGCTGGAAGCTGCTCTCCTCACATTTAAGGTCCTTAGAACGCAGCTAAATTATTTTAATTCTCACATGTACAGTATATACAAGTCTGTATATATGCACCTTGATGTGTGACCGTATCAATACAGTATGTATGTATAGGCTTGTATATGTTGAATTTAAAATTCTACATATAGATGTATGATACCATATAGAAGAGTATTATATGGTTTTGTGTGTGTGTAGGTGTTTATATGTGCATGCTAGAATATAAATATAGACGTGCATATGTGAAGTAAATAGATGCATGATGCATGTTTATACTGTAAAGCGCATGTACATGGTGAACATAGAAATTATATATATATATATATACATATATATATATATAAATATATATGTTTGTGTGTGTTGGTGTAAACAGATGTAATTATTAATATATGCGTATACACGTGCAGTAGATTAATATACAGACATTTGTACATTAAAGACAATAAAAAAGTAACAAAAATAATGATAATCTCTGACACAATTATTGTGTAGACTAGGTGTAGCATAGTTATATAGTATACATGTATCCCTTCATCTTATAAAGCATTACTAAAGCCAATTGTGTAGAAGAAGAAGAGTCCAAATGTCCTGCTCACGTCTAATGTGGGACATTTCCCTAGGTGTCAGGCCTGTCCTGTTCTCCTGATGCTTGTCACCTCCCAGCCTGATACAAGCTCAATCTACAATGAATAGATACATTCCTTTCTCTCACTCCCTTCTGAATGTAATCCTAGAAAGACTTCACATTCTGCCGTGGAGAATATTTGAAGAATGGGAAAAAGTTGCAGTTTAACTAAATCCCTGCAGTGACAAGAAACTTCCAATTCTCCCGGCTGACAGCGAAAGTTGTTGTGCCGGTTGCTGTCTCTAGGGTGCTTGTAGTGTGAAGGGTCACGGCCTGCCCTGCTAACCGCTGCCCCTGATGGCTTTACAGGTCCACTGCAAAAAATAAAAAAGCGGGAAAACCTAAAATATCCCATGCAGACACCACACTTACCCCTCCCACCTCCAGCCTCATCCTCCCTTGACTGAAAGACCCCACTCCATGTCTACACGCCCACCCTGTCACCAGACAGAGCTGTCAACTTTAACCCCTAGTGCAACAATCACCAAAAAGACCCCACAATGCCCCAGACAGCTCAATTTACAAAGTGAAACAAGGCTGCAGGTCTCATGGGGTTAAAGCCATTCTTTACATCCAGACACTCGGAGGATCAATTGTAGGGAACAAGGATGCAATCCTGGAAAGGTTAATGCCAAGGCTTCCCAGGCTACCCACAGACACTTTTGGAAATAGTAAAGAAAGGGTTAAAAAAAGGGGAAACTTTAGGGAAGAAAAGGACAAAATATTCATATAGAGGATTATAATTTCCAATTACAGCAGTTTAAAATATGGCCTCCCGTCAGTCAGCGATGAGGGTGACAATATGCATCCATTCTACATAACAGCTCCCTGGAAAATCTATACAGCTTCCATTTGTTCCGGGGAAAATCCTTGCCTGGAAGGAAATTAGGGAAGATCGCAGATATGTAAAGGGGCTGGTCCAGAGAAGAAGGGGTTAACTGACATGTATATACATTGATTATGATGAATACCACAGCAGGTAGTAGGATACAGCCGTATTATGGACATGGGAAATAATAATCTACGTGTAAATACACAGATGTAGCAGAGCTCAACGCCTTCATTTTTTGCATCTTGACAGCTAAAATAATAGCAAAGGTTTACTCAAACCAGTTTTGGCCGCTACTAAATTCAGCACTGCTACATTAGGCAAACTACTCTCTGCTGTGCGGCAATGGTATTACATCATTTTTACATCAATCTTTTTCAAATGGAACCTTAGGAAGGACCAGGAAAAGTAGTGATGTCCCCAAGACAACTTCTTTCCCACGTGGAGGAGGATTAATGGGATGAAAGGTTACCCAGTCCCTGCACTCAGCTCTGCTATGGAGGGGGTGTAATCCTGGCTCCTGCAGGTTACATGGGATTTCTTCTTTGTTATCTCCCATACTATATATACATTTCCTGCCTGACACAACAATACCAGGGTGAGGACATGGCAGAGCCTCCTCCCTGTAATGAGTCTAATAGCAGCTGATTGTATGGAGGATCCAATCCATCAATGACACAAATCATCCTGCCAGTCCCCCCAGATCCCATGTATATCTCTTGTATCCATCCACAATAACATGCATGTCTATAGACACATATGGTCCACCACCAAGCCATCACTTGTTACTTTGTAAAAGTACTGAAAAGGTGTGCCAGCCACTAAGACCCTAATTAACCCCTCTCTGCCCATCACAAAAAAGTCCCAGGTAGCTACTTTACAGAAGCCAGAACCTCTCCTTACCGACCTTTCCCATGCAGCTGCAGAACCTCTTAAATAATCTTGTCCATTCCCAATACATCACTGATGACTTATGACTGACAGGGTAGGGTGCCAAGAGGTTCAGCTGCAGCTGAGTGATCGGGCATATAAGGGATGTGTATGCAGGATGATGCCAGATCTGGCAGGTGCTCCAGTCCTGGCCACCTCTGGGGACCTGGGAGCTGGAGTCTGACATTTCCAGCCTCCCCTGAATGTCACTTGCCTTGCTCCTAGCATTGTGCAGGGGGAGGTCGATGAGAACACAAAATGGCAGGTCTCTTAGGCATCACAAGTTTGGCACATGCCACCCTCAGCACAACAGCAGGCAACTGGGCACACAGGGGGCACCAGGGTAACCCCGGCCACTTCTCTAAAACTTTCCCGGCAGAGGACATAAAACCCGACAACTTTTCCCAACAAGTTCAGGAGAACATCCCCAGAGCTGCAGAGAGGACGCTGAGAAGTTGTTACAATGTATCAGCGCAGGAAGAAGAGGGGCACCCGGGGCACCCCCAGCCCTGATCGCCCGGCTCTTCAGGCTAATGCCGCGCCATTGCTCCTGCTCCCACGTCACAGCTATTATATGATAGCATACCCAGTGTAATACCCATCGCACCAGGCCAGGAAGCAATGCAAACATCCACAAATGCTACTTGTACGGAGGACTGGACGGCCCCCAGGACCCCCAGCTGCCCCTCTTACCTTGTATCGGCTCAGCACAGATCCCCGGACAAAGTGCTTGATGCTGGCAAAACGCTGGAGCTCAGTGAATAATGAGACATGTCCATATGATTGACTTGTTCATGTTATGGAGAGAGGGGGAGCAGGAGGAGGGGGGCTGTGCTGCCTCTAGGGGTGGCTGCCAGGGGGTCCCACTTGTCTCAAGTGTCCCCAGCAGCTCCTGGGCAGAGGGTGCTAATGTGTGTGCGTCCTCCTGGCAGAATGAGCCGGGTTCATTGATATAGATCATAAGACATTCCCTTCCCTCTGACTCCCCCTATCTGGTAGGTGAAATGCATTGTACCATTAACAAACCCCTCTCCATTGTCGTCTTGGCATAATTCACAGCAACTAGATAGCTCTTGCGGCATTTAAGCTTTGATGAGCCAGAAGGAGAGGAGAAGAGGAGCCCTGGCACAGGGGCTGCTGCATCCCTCCCTGCAAGTAACAATGCACTGACCTTGATGCTGACTTATTAAACACATCAGTGCTCAAGCAATGCCAGGCTGCAAGGGGTGGCAGAGGGTACCTGCTGCTGCTGGTGGAGGAGACACACACACACTCTGGAGCAGAGCTGCCCCCTTACCTGCACCTGGAAACTATTTGGGAAACTCCTGTGTCTCTGTCCCCTTGAGGGTTAAGCAGAAGGGGGGACCAGTGGCAGCTCCCTGCATCCAAGACAAGTCATCAGCGATGAAATGATGCTCATCTGCACTGTAACCTTGTGGCGGATTTCATGTAAATAAGAGCTCTGTGGTGCCAATCGCAGGCACACACAGCCTTAACCCCTGCACTGCCAGCCCAGAGTCAGGGGGGGGGGGGCACAGAGTGGCATGGGCGCAATGTGTTATTCAGCAGAGGCAACCCCCCACCCTTCCCCATGTAGTGCTAGAGATATGAGGGGGTTAATTCATAACAGGCACCAAGAGGTTAACCCTCTGCCATGCCATCTTGCATTCCTCTCCATTAAATCTGACTATATTTACATGAACTATTTAGGAGAACCCTGAAAACAATACCCACTGCCAAACCATTATGAAAATATGATTTTAATTAATCACGTAGTAGGCATGAAAATTAGCATACAGTAATTAAACTTACAGGCAAAAAAAAATAATCATGGTGACTCTGTGCCTTAAAGGGGCTGAGATCATAGCTTGGAGTTTTGTTTTTTTTTTAGCAAAGCAAGAAGTTCATTTTCTCTTTGCTATTAGACTACTTTAAGGTTGGCATTGTTTTAAGGGCATCAGGTATGTTAGCAAATCAATGACTGCCATGCGAGGTGGGGATGTGACTGATGGAATATTATATTGCTGTACAAAGAAAAGGGAAGGGGGCGGGCAGGAGGAAAAAATGCAATTATGGATTGTGTCCCATAGTTTACAAAAGCAGGGTCCTCAATGGAGCCTTTGTTGTGGGATTATATAATGATTGTGCAGTAATTATGGGAAAAAGATTCAGTAATATTACAAAAAGTATCAAGATTACAGCAGGGAGGGAGTGTGGTCTGGGCAGGGAGGGGGCTGTCATGTTATGTTTTAAAGGGGTTAATTTACAATAAACCTCTCGTATCCAAGGGGTGACAATAAGAAAAGAAGAGGAAGGGGGGAGTCTGTGATGTGCATGATTAACAAGAGATGGAGACGGATTGATTATTCAAAATGCCAAGCCACAGGGACTCTTAAAACATTGATTCAGGTAAGACTAGTTTCATCTTGACTGAAATGAGTTCCCTAAAGATGCACAGGATACATTTTAAATCTGTTTACTACATCAATGAATAAAATCAGGAAACAGGAGGAAAAAAAATAATGCCCAAAATGTGAAGTTAAAAAAAGTTTAATTTAAAGGGGCACGAATCAATCTGCTTCCAGATTCTGCTTGTGGCAGTCTCACCGAGTAGTGACCAGAAGGGTGGTGAGGATGCACAATAATGAGTACCAAAAGCTGATAACAGGGAACACTAGATACAATTCAAATACAGCTACTAAGGATTAAGGATTTTAAGATTTAAAAAATCTGTCGGTTTTTTTGAACACACATGGCCGCCCCAAATGCAATACTTATGCATCAGTGCCCAGTGCCATTTGACCGATGTGTTAAAAAATAGAGCATGTCCGGGTCACAACCGTTTTTGCGAGGATCCAGGATAAGCGGATGCCAGACTGAAGCAAATCGACTGTGAAAAACGGAAGAAAACATTACATTTTCAGCTAACCTTAAGGTTAACAGCACTATCCCTACAGATAATCTCTATCAGCAGTGTTATGGTGGTGTCACAGTACATGGAAACCTAGTAGACTCTCACCGAAATATAAAGTTGAAAAAAAAAAGCAAATAATTTCTATAAGTATGCAGAAGAAAGTTTTTTAGAAGAGGGGGAACATAAATAACTTTTTGCACTATGATCACAGCTCCTTCATATAAATCATATCTTTCTCATACACAATTTAAAAAAAGTTGTTGCATTGATTCTGCATTCTTCAGTTTGATGTGGATGGAATTCTCATTGAACCAAATAGCAAAACACAATGTTTTATTCCTGGAAAATTAGCATAGTGATCACATCAATAATATCTCTATCTCTATGGGAAAGATCTTGGAACGGTGGGGTGTTGACTCTATTCCGATTCTTCCCCAATCCACTGATTATATTCCTGCTCCTTTGAATTGGGCTTTATTGTAAGTCACAGCAATTCTTTAAAAGTGACATTATTGACAAAAGGGAGAGGGGCAAGGAAGCAGGTCAAAAGAGTTGACATATGGTTTTTATGAAAGCACTTTTTACATTGGGAAATGGTTGTTGGGAGTCTATAGGTTGGAATTAAACCCCACTGACAGCCATACAAGCCCCTAAATGCTAAAGTTAGAGACTCATCACACATTTTTACTCTCAAACCAAAAGAGCAAAAAGTGAATTCCGGCATCTTATAATCGGCCAACAACAAAAAGTTGTTTCCTTCAATCCTTAACATGAAGTTATATAAGTTATATAAGTATAGTATTTTTATAATAATATTTGTATATATATATATATATATATATATATATATATATATATATATATATATAAAAATTTTTAATGTCATATAATCAAACGTTTGATATTCTGACTACTATGATTTTTTCATCCCAGAACTGCCATACAGAATCATTATCACAACCTGGAAATTTCATTTGCTAAAAAAATTATAATAATTCCAAATAATTAAGAATCCAACACCTGCTGGATTCCAGGAACCTGAATGGAGGCCCGTCATTTCTGTGACAGATTTTTGTTATGGGTAAATGTAATTTATAAATAAAAAATAATACTTCTACTTTGTACTGTCTTTTCTTCAAAAACTGCATAAAAAACTTCCACAAATACAGCATGTTGCATTCCGGCCTAATGCTACCTGTAGTCAAACAAGCGAAAAATCAGGCGTAAAAAATGGACTTTAACATCGGTTTTTAATATCTGGTTTGTTTCATCATTGTCTTTCATCTAATTTTTTAAACATCTGTTAAAAAAATGATGCATTGAACTGTTAAAAAGTACTGAATTTAGCAGTCATGCATTTAGTGCAGCCGTGTGCGTTTTCACTGTTGTTTGCATCTGTAAGTTTGTTTTTCTTAGCCAAAAAGACTATGTGCAGATGTTACATAACATTTTATAGCTAACTACAAAAATACACTGCAACTTTTTGTTGACATTAAAATGGAATTTTCTTTCATCTTTGAGTGAATGTCCTCTACCCCCCAAACAGTAACATGCTCTCGGTTTCTGGGGTTTTTTGGGCATTGCTCCAATACACGTCTCTTCATGACTACAGAGAGAGTACCACTAAAATGCTTTATAAAAAGTAAACAAATTTCAATTGGAAAATAGAAAACATATAGAGTATTTTTCAGACTATAAGGCACATCGGAGTATAAGGCGCACCTGATTATAAGGATGAATGACCAGCAGGTGACAGACCTGTACACAGTTCAAGGCAGCTGTTGTCTGTAAGTATGGTTCATATATAAGGCACACTGGACTTTAAGGCGCACCTTTGATTTCTGAGAAAATCAAAGGATTTTTAGTACGCCTTTTAGTCCGAAAAATACGGTAAATAAATTTGCGGTCTAAGGAGTGGTAGATTATAATATATGTGATTTTGACGGTAGCCCCGGACCCAAGCCTTCTAGGGGGCCCATGGTCATCAAAACCAATGATCAAATTTTATACTGGGAAGGATCTTCACCCATGAAATCCTCATACATCTTTTCCTACTTTCAATACACATGTATTTCAGGACCTTTGAAGTTCCTCCAAAGGACCTTAAACTGCAGATTGAAATCAGGCAGAAGGGACACATCTTACATTCCTCAACCAAATTGATTCAAGCACCATATGTAGGAAGTGATTCCAGACTAGGGGCAATAATATTCATACAGCCCAGGGACCATGGCAGTATTAATTCGCCCCTGGATCTAAGTGTCCTCTATTCCGAATTTTGCTGTAAACTGTATTCGAATTTTACTATATAGAAGTTTTTTCCCATTGTGAATGGCTGACTACAGATAGAAGTACACATCCAATATCCAATCTTATCAAAATATTGTATTCACGTTTTACGCAATAGTGATGGGTGTGGTTATTCAGAGTGCGTAGTAAACATTTTCATTAAAACCAAAATATGAAGGAAAAAATCTAAGTATGTATTTCTTAAAATTTATATTAACATATATTAAAATATTGCAATGTCTAGGGATGGTTACACAAGTCATTTGAGGATTATAAAGGATAATACTTCAGGAATATGTTACAAACATAGCACAATAGCACAGTAGCATTCTTGGGAGTCTAGATCATCAAACTAGAAAACTTGTTTAATGAAAAGAATCTCCTCTCTTCTCAAGCTGCCTATAGTGGGTTTAGTGCTGGATTATCAGGCTTTTTATATTATCAGATGCTAGATACCATTAGATCCCTGAAATGTCATTGTACAGTGCACCAATACATATCTATGAGAAACTGTTAAGAAAAACAACTCATTTGGGGTTGCATATTACCAGTACCCTAAAATCATACCATGAAACAAGAGGACCTGTCACCAGGCCCCTGAAGCACCCTGGTTTCTAAACTGTTGTGGACTCCCCAATTTTTCTTTAATAATGTACATTTTAACCCCAGAAATAATAGTGCTTCTCCAGAGATCCCAGTATCAACTGCTGATCCTCATATTACATACTTCAGCCACTGGAGAACTCAAATGCTGCAGAACATCATAATACACACCTCAGCTGCTGCAGAACATCACCATGCACATCTCAACTGCTGTAGAACATCATAATACACACCACAGCTCCTGCAGAACCTCATAATACAGACCTCAGCTACTGCAAAACCCCATAATACATAACTCAGCTGCTGCTGAACTTCATAATACAGACTTCTGCTACTGCAAAACCTAATACATAACTCAGCTGCTGGCAAACATAATATAACTTCAGCTGCTGTAGAACATCACTGCATACACCTCAGCTGCTGGAAAATCTCATAATACACACTTTAGCTACTGATAAACCTTATAATATACACCCCTCAGCTGCTGACAAACATAATACACACCTCAGCTGCTATAAAACATCACTGCATACACCTCAGCTGCTGGAGAAACTCATAATACACACTTTAGCTACTGATAAACCTTATAATACACAACTCAGCTGCTATAAAACATCACTGCATACACCTCAGCTGCTGGAAAAACTCATAATACACACTTTAGCTACTGATAAACCTTATAATACACACCTCAGCTGCTATAAAACATCATTGCATACACCTCAGCTGCTGGAGAACCTCTTAAACATCACAACACATACCTCAGCTGCTGGAGAACCTCATAATACACACCTCAGCTGCTGCCAAACATAATAAACACCTCATTTGCTGTAGAATATCACAATACACACCTCAACTACTGGAGAAAGCGATAATATGCATATGCGCCGCTGCAGAACCTCATAACAAACGCCTCAGCTGCTGCAGAAAATCAAAATACACACATCAGTATAATACACAGTTTAGCTGCTGCAGATGCTCATAATACTCATCTGAGCTGTTTCCTTCTGCTACACACCTAAACTGCTGAAGAAACTCCTGCTACACACTGCTGCTGCAGAACCTTATCATACATAACCCAACTACTGCAGAACTTCATGTCAATGTACAGAACCTCCTAATACACATTTCAGCTACTGAAAAACTTTATATTACACTATAGATGCTGCAGAACCTCATAATACCCACTTAAGATGCTTCAGAGCTTCATAATACACCACAGTTACTGCAGAAAATCATACTGCAGACCTTAGCCTTGTTAAATTCACCACTTTATCTCCTCATCTACCTATTTACAGTCACATGTAAAATAAAATCTGTCTCTTTCTTTAGCCTGATAAACTACACTGCTAACCAGCCAATACACGACATCAGGGTCGGATTATTGGAGGGTGCCCGGGGCGGGCACCCCGGGACCCCCCATTCTGCCCTTAAGGGGGCCCCCACCAAACGTGGGAGAAACATGTGGTCGCACGACCTCCAGAATCACCCATAGTATATTTGCTTCCCAGACTTTGTAACCCCATAGACTTCGTTATATGGCAGAGTAAGGGAACAATAAGTTTCCTGCTATGCCATAGACCATCGATGGTGCACACTGCATCGTCAGGACCAATATGCTGCTGACACCGCAAGGAAAGAAGATGGGGGCAGCCTGCATCGGGGCAATGGAGGAAGGTGAGTACAATTATATTATTTTACCTAGGGCTGTATATAGTTTTTATATGGGGGTGTATATAGTTATAATAAGATGCTGTATATAGTTATTATGGGGGATAGTTATAATAGGAGACTGTATATATTTATTATGGGGGGTGCATATAATATAGTTATAATAGAAGGCTGTATATAGTTATTATAAAAGGACTTTATATAGTTATAGGGGGCTGTATATAGTTATGGGGAGGCTTTATATAGTTATCATAGGGTGCCTGTATATAGTTGTTATAGGGGGCTTTATATAGTTATTATAGGGGTTATATATAGTTATAGGGGGCTGTATATAGTTATAGGTGGGCTGTATATTGTTATTTTAAGGGAGGCTGTATATAGTTATAAGGAGGCTCTATATAGTTATTATAGGGGGCTGTATAATAGTTATTATATGGAGGCTGTATATAGTTATAATAGAAAGCTGTATATAGTTATTATAGGGAGGCTTTACATGTTTATCATAGGGGCCGGTTATAGTTATTATAAGGGGTTGGATATAATTATTTAAGGGGGGCTGGATATAGTTATTATAGGGGGCTGTGTATATTATAGGGGGATTGGATATATTATAGGAGGGCTGGAAATAGTTATTATAGGGGGGCTGGATGTAGGTGTTAGTGGGGCTGGATATTTTTATTACTAGAAACAATTGTGGGGAGGGCCTCCAGCAGTTTGTCCCCAGGGGCCTCCACCACCCTTAATCTGTCCCTGCACGGCATGCACCCCTCTTCCCAAGAACATACACATACCTTCCAACTCTGCATAGTTAAACAGCACTGCTCCACTGTCCCGGTACCTCAGAATCTCTGCCTCCTTTATGCCCACTCCCTTTTGCTTCTGAGACTGTGATCCACCATAATGCAGGGAGTTATGGCTTCTTGTACTGCATACAATACAGCTAATTGTCAGGTAGTTGTCAGCGGGAAAGGGGAGGGAGAATGGAGGGGACCCCATCCTCCTGCTCGCTGGTGGAGACCCCAAAATGCACGATTTGGGTGCCTAGCCTTTAATTCTATAATTCCTTCTTTTATTTTCACTGTGCCCCTAATCAAATTGGTGTTTTCTTTTGTAAAGATAATTAAATATATTACATGTATGTGACATTTAAAATCTGTGAGAAAATAGTGCATGCATGATATTTTGATCGTGAGTACAGGGGGCCCATTTTCATAGACCCAATTCCCTTAGCGAGGGATCAGGAATAGGGGACTGTATCTATGTATTCAATCTCTATCTAATCCAGGGCCCATTTTAGCCTTAATCTGTCAATGATCTTATTTTACAGAGCTGTGCATTCCTCTGCTTAGCTTCTCCTGCTCTATAAAAAATTACACTGCAATTGTATATCTTTTAATGCATGTTAGCATACAGACCTGATTCTTTAGTATATGTCACTCTTATATAGCAAGTAAATAAGAATGTCCAGCGAATGACTTCTCATTCCAAACATTAAGTGTAAAAGTGTTGTAATCAAAAAATCTGTTACAAAGTGATAGTAATAGTTCAGCAATATAACGGCTAACTACAGTGTGGATTTCAATGACCTACACATGTTGTGTAGGGACAATATATTTGAGGTGTTCAGAGCTCTTCAACTTCTTCATATCACAAAAATATGCGAAAACAAAAAATGAGAAAATCAAAGAAAGAAACCAAATATCCTGCATAAGAAACAATTATATCTGGGTGAGAGAAGAATAAGGCGTTCCTGGAGAAATCGTATGCTTGCTTTTTAATGTCCAGGGGTCTGCGGCATATGGCAATGCCCATAGGACTCACAATGTTGTCTGGCTCCTTGCCACAGTTCATGGGGTGGTTTAGAGTACTCCTATTATTCCCATACACTTGATGTCTGTTGTCAGCATCATCATCTATCCATCTACAGCAACCTGGGAATTGCATCCACAGAATCTCAATAATCGACTACCGGCTTATAATACGTACACCACTAATAATAATAATATTCTACATATACATTAAAAATGCTTCATACAAAACTATACACTCACCGGCCACTTTATTAGGTACACCTGTCCAACTGTTCGTTAACACTTAATTTCTAATCAGCCAATCACATGGCGGCAACTCAGTGCATATAGGCATGTAAACATGGTCAAGACAATCTCCTGCAGTTCAAAACGAGCATCAGTATGGGGAAGAAAGGTGATTTGAGTGCCTTTGAATGTGGCATGATTGTTGGTACCAGAAGGGCTGGTCTGAGTATTTCAGAAACTGCTGATCTACTGGGATTTTCACGCACAACCATCTCTAGGGTTTACAGAGAATGGTCCGAAAAAGAAAAAACATCCAGTGAGCGGCAGTTCTGTGGGCGGAAATGCCTTGTTGATGCCAGAGGTCAGAGGAGAATGGGCAGACTGGTTCGAGCTGATAGAAAGGCAATAGTGACTCAAATCGCCACCCGTTACAACCAAGGTAGGCAGAAGAGCATCTCTGAACGCACAGTACGTCGAACTTTGAGGCAGATGGGCTACAGCAGCAGAAGACCACACCGGGTGCCACGCCGTTCAGCTAAGAACAGGAAACTGAGGCTACAATTTGCACAAGCTCATCAAAATTGGACAGTAGAAGATTGGAAAAACATTGCCTGGTCTGATGAGTCTTGATTTCTGCTGCAACATTCGGATGGTAGGGTCAGAATTTGGCGTCAACAACATGAAAGCATGGATCCATCCTGCCTTGTATCAACGGTTCAGGCTGGTGGTGGTGGTGTCATGGTGTGGGGAATATTTTCTTGGCACTCTTTGGGCTCCTTGGTACCAATTGAGCATCGTTGCAATGCCACAGCCTACCTGTGTATTGTTGCTGACCATGTCCATCCCTTTATGACCACAATGTACCAAACATCTGATGGCTACTTTCAGCAGGATAATGCGCCATGTCATAAAGCTGGAATCATTTCAGACTGGTTTCTTGAACATGACAATGAGTTCACTGTACTCAAATGGCCAATAGAGCATCTTTGGGATGTGGTGGAACGGGAGATTGACATCATGGATGTGCAGCCGACAAATCTGCGGCAACTGTGTGATGCCATCATGTCAATATGGACCAAAATCTCTGAGGAATGCTTCCAGCACCTTGTTGAATCTATGCCACAAAGAATTGAGGCAGTTCTGAAGGCAAAAGGGGGTCCAACCCGTTACTTGCATGGTGTACCTAATAAAGTGGCCGGTGAGTGTAATTCAGACAATGCAAACACATATATCCAATAAAATACACACACGAAATACATGAGGTACAAAAAAATACACGAGGTACAAAAAGTATTTAGACCCCTTTAAATGTTTTACTCTTTGTTTCATTGGTAAGATCAGAAAAGTAATTTTTTTCCTCATTAATGTACACTCTGCACCCCATTTTGACAGAAAAAAACTGAAATGTAAATCTTTTGCTAATTTATCACACAAGTAAAACTGAAATATCACATGGTCATAAGTATTCACACCCATTGCTCAGTATTGAGTAGAACCTTTTGAGCTCCCGTAGTACAGCCAGGAGTCTTCTTGTGAATGGTGAAACAACTTTTTCACAGCTGGATTTGGGGATCCTCTGCTATTCTTTCTTGCAGATCCTCTCCAGTTCCCTCAAGTTGGATGGTGAATGTTGTTCAACAGTCAAATCTCTTCAGAGATGCTCAATTGGGTTAAGGTCAAGGCTCTGGCGGGGGCAGTCAAGAATGATCACAGAGGTGTTCTGAAGCAACCGCTTGGTTATTTTAGCACTTTGCTTAGGGTCATTGTCTTGCTGGAAGGTGAACCTTTGGCCCAGTCTGAGGTCCAGAGCACTCTGGAAGAGGTTTTCATCCATGATATATCTGTACTTGGTCATTCATATTTCCTTCAATTACAACCAGTCATCCTGTCCTGCAGATAAATATACCCCCATAGCATGATGTTGCCACCACCATGTTTCACTATTGGGATCGTATTTGGCAGGTGATGAGCAGTACCTGGTGTTCTTCACACATACCACCTAGAATTAACACAAAAATCTTTGTCACATCAGACCAGAAAATCTTATTTTTCATAGTCTGAGAGTCTTGGATGTGTTTTGTGGCAAACTGTATACAGGCTTTCATATGTCTTGGAGAGGCTTCCGTAACCACACTCTGCCATAAAGCCTCGACTGGTGGAGGGCTTCAGTTGACTCTGTGAAGCTTTCTCCCATCTCCCTACCGCATCTCTGGAGCTCAACCACAGTGATCTGGGGGTTCTTCTTTACCTCTCTCACCAAGGTTTTTCTCCCACCGTTGCTTAGTTTGGCTGGACGGCCATAAATGGCATAGCTTACTCTATGGAGAATGACCTCAGAGGAAAGCATTTACAAATATGTATCTACTTTAACTGCTAGTGGAGACAGTGGATTGTTGGGATATCGATAAACGTCTTAAATGTGATGTAAAGATGGTTATTAACATAACATGAAGATAATTTCCCATAAATGTAGTCATATGGTCTCTTAGAAACGGAGGACAGCAGTCCTTACAAAAAAATGGCTGAGAGTTACTGCATGTCCTACAGCCATCCAATGGTAATAAATGCAGAATCCAGGTGGGTGTGTGCATCAGTAGTGCATCCCTGGCAGGGGTTGTTGTATCCAAAGACCATCACACAGTTAATTTTTTTAATAACATGCAATTAAAGAAATGTACCGTATACACTCGAGTATAAGTTTCTCAGCACAAAAACCTTCCGACGCCCCCTTGGCAGGTCCTCTTTAATCCATCACGGCCCCGGCATCGGCTACGTGTTCCAGTCTGTCGCAGGCATTGTGATTTCAGCTGCACGCGGACGTTCTATTACACTGAGTTGCGATGGATTAAAGAGGACCTGCTGGAGGGGCGTTGAATAGTGAGTACACCTTTTGTTTTTTTTCTTACAGGCATTATATTGGGGGCAACGCTGAAGGCTACATACTAGAGGGGCTGGCAAGCTATATACTACAGGGGGCTGGCAGGCTATATACTACAGGGGGCTGGCTGGCTATATACTAGAGGGGCTGGAAGGCCATATACTTCAGGGGTTGGAAGGTTATATACTATAGAGGGTTGGCAGGCTATATACTACAGGGGGCAGGCAGGCTAAATACCACAGGGGGCTGGCAGGCTATATACTACAGGGGCTGACTGGCTATATACTACAGGGGCTGGAAAGCTATATACTACAGGGGGCTGGCAGGCTATATACTACAGGGGGCTGGCAGGCTATATACTCAGGAACAGATTCCGGATTACTGGAAATTCCAGATTACTGGAGTGGTCAAGGAGAGTGGTCCTCAGGAATTGCGTCACCAGCCTGGTAGGAGATGCAGCCTGGGATGGAACTGTGTCCAGTTGTGGATGCTGCAGCTCTTGATCTGGGTTTACTTCTGTGTGCAGCACTAATGGTGTGCTACACACTGTCTCTCTCTTCACTCTGCATCAGGATGTGCTCTCTGCTCTGTAAAGAGACCATGAGGTCTGAGAGCATGTGCAAGCTCCTGAGAAGAAGCATGAGGTCCAAGAGGCATGTGCTCCCACTGCACAGGGGTTTTATCACTTCCCCTGGTCAGGTGGTAGCACCTCTCCAATCACACTCCAGTTTACAAACCAGCAACATTATTGGTCAACATCATGCACATAGTTAACTGTTGCCTTTCCAGGCAGTATTCACAGGCTGTATTTATTAAACCTCTCATGGAGAGAGCCACTTTTTAAACACCTAATTAACCCTTTGAATCTGCAGGGGTGTTGCATACCCCTCTAGTAATTGAACAAGCCATCCACGGCTCTGCTATGGAGCTGTTGGATATAAGGGCTGGGGCTGGAGGTAGTACACAGCCTCCAGATGGTCCATGCACACTACATTCTTGGAGGGGGGGGCAAAAATACAATGCAATTTGGCAAAGTGCTAAGGCTATGGGCAACACATATCGTGTGTAAAAGACAAGCCGCCCACGTTCCTGGCTACAGGCACCAGGGTTGGTGTCAAACTAAATACATACACGGGTACACTACAGTTGGTAGCTTTCGCCCTTAAACCAACTGTTTGTTAGGGAAAGGCATGGTGTCATGTCCTGTAATCCACTCCTTGCACCAAGGCCTACAATTTATCCGAGGACACATCACCTAGGTGGCATAATCAGAGACACATATAGATGAAGAGATGGTACGACACAGTCTTGACTTATTGGTTACATATTGGTTACCACATGGCTACCTATAGTAACAGCAATAAGAATGTTCTTTTCCTGGAAAGAAAGGCATAATATTCAACATCAATAATGAGTGTCTTTTTTTTTCTTGAAAGAATATGGTGACTTTCAGTCACTCAGAGGGCTCAGCTGCATTGATAAACTCTGGCCACAGTCCTTGATAAAGTAAAAAGTAGAGAGGGGTGCTTTTATAGCATAACCGGGGACAAGTTAAAGGAATGTCTCTTGACTTATACTAAATAAGGGAGTCCAGAAAAGTCTCCGGCTCTTTAGGGTAATGGGGGCAGCCCATCAGGGAGTTACTCACTGTCGGAGTCAGGCACAAGGGTTAGGACCTCAGGGTCAAGAAGTAGACCTGCTTAGGGTTACGACCCTTGTGTTTGGACAGCGGGTAATCCTGCAGGTATGCAGGAGCCTTCCCTCTCGTCTCCCGTTGAGACGTCCAGAGTGCCTCCGTCAGTCAGGCACTGGAACTGAAGACGCAGGTGCCTCGGGTGCGATGGGGGCTACAGGCTCAGGAACCAGGTTATCCTCCAGGGGCAGCAGTATCGGGGCTGCTACGGAGATGGTGACCTCCACGGGCTGGATCTTACTGACGTGGAGACAAGCACACAAGATTGGCATACATTCGTAAGGTCAAGAAAACTGGGGGTTGGTGAAGACAAAGGGTCTCTTGGACTAGGTGCTGGGAACAGATGTCTTGACACAGGGTTGAAGGAATGCAGGCATCTCTTCAGCTGCTTCCTGTGTACCCGGAGTGGTGGATGGTCTCCTTTTGAAATCTCATAGACATCAGGGGAGAGACGGTCTCTAACAAGATATGGCTCATCTAACTTACTGGTGGGATGGTTGGTCCGCAGCCACATTCGTTCTCCAGGGACAAAAGGCTCTGCACAGGCATATCGGTCAAAGTTTCTCTTTTGCTTATCTCGGGCTTCCTCTAACCGAAGATCCACAATCTCCAGGGCATCTGCCAGGCGCCTCTGGTGTTCTTGGACCCAATCAGTCTGAGGGAGCAAAGATTGGAAATCTGTGGTTTCCATATCCATGGCCATTTCTGCCGGGAGATGGCTGTGCCTCCCAAACATGAGGTAGTAGGGAGTGTATCCGGTGGAACGATGAGTGGTGTTATTGTATAGATACACCAGCTCTGGTAGAAGCTTCGGCCAGTCAGCTCGTTTTGTAGGGGTCAGAGTCCTCAGCATATTAATGAGGGTCTGGTTCATTTTTTCGCAAAGTCTGTTATCCTGTGGGTGGCAGGCTGTGGTCCTCAGCTTTTTACAGCCATAGAGGGTGCACATCTGTTGGAACACTTGAGACTCAAACACTGTTCCCTGGTCCGTGAGGATTTTATCCGGACAGCCGTAGTGGAGGAAGGTCTTCTACAGGGCCACTGCAGTGGTCCTGGCGGACAAGACTCTGACTGGTACTGCGACCACCAACTTAGTATAGTGGTCTATTATTGTCATAGCGTAAATATGACAGCCCCTGCTGGGCTCCAACTTCCCATGGCCCAGAGCCAGGATCTCCAGATGATGTTGGCTCACAATGGGATGTAGAGGAGCCCTTTGATTGTGTCGCTCTCCACTAGCGATGGCATAGGCTGGGCACTCCCGACACCAGGCCTCGAAATCGGGATTCATGTTCACCCAGTAGAAGCGCTTCCAGAGGGTGGCTTCAGTCTTCTAAGCGCCAAAGTGTCTGGACTGGTTGTAAAACATATCCAGCACTATCTTGGCATCCCTCCTGGGGATCACGATCTGGTACAGTCGGTCATAGGTGATGGGATCCAGAGTTCTCCTTTTTAACGGTTTCTGATGCAAACTCAGAGTCTTCCTCTGGAGCCACAATTGGGACAATTCTCTGTCAGCCCTTGGCCGACGGATACTTTCAGGCACTCGCCCATTAGAGAGTTAGTCCATCACTTCTCCTATGGCATGCCTATTAGCCTGGAGACTCATCCAAAGGTCTTTCTCTGCAGGTGGCGCAGACTCTTCTTGTTGTGTAGCAGGCACTGCTTCAGATGGCAAGGAGTAAACTTTCTGGGCATCTTGATGCACAAAATGGGCATAAAATGCCGCCATCTTAGCGTCTTCCCACTGAGCATCCATGGAGGGTCCCTCCCTCTGGTCAGGGAGACGGGACAGAGCATAGACATTGTAATTGGTCTTGCCAGGCCAGTGCTTGATGGTAAAGTAAAAGTTGGCTAATATGCAGGGCCACCTATGCCCCGGTGTTCATATGCGCCAAGGGATTGTTGTCTGTGAAGACGGTGAAGAAGTAAGCAGCCAGATTATCTTTGAACCTTTCAGTCACAGCCCAGACTAATACCAGGAACTCCAACTTGAATGAGCTATAATTCTGGTCATTCTGTTCCGGTTCTCGGAGGAAACAGCTGGCGAAGGCTATGACCCTTTCAGTTCCATTCTGGACCTGGGATATTACAGCCCCTAGTCCCTGCTTGCTGGCATCAGTGTAGAGTATAAAGGTCAGATTATGATCTGGATATCCTAACACCAGAGGCTCAGTCAGTCTTTGCTTCAGCATTTAGAACGCAGCTTCTCGTTCTGCTGTCCATTCAATGGGCGCTTGGGACCGTTGGCCATCTTTAGGAAGTCCCCTTAGGAGTTCTTGCAGGGGGTCCACCAGCTGGGCGAACTTCAGGATGAACCACCTGTAGTAGCTGGCAAATGCCAGGAAGCTTTTGATGTCCTGGATGGTAGACAGGGTATGCCAGTTGGGGACAGCTGCAACCTTCTCTGGGTCTGGCTCAATTCCATCAGCGCTCACCACATGTCCTAGGTACTTTACACTAGGCTGTAACAGATGGCACTTGAACGGCTTGACCTTCAGCCCATGCTGGGTAAGGATTTGGAAGACTTCAGCCAGATGTTGGAGGTGATCTTCATAAGTCTTGGAGTAGATGATGATATTGTCCAAGAATAGTAGGACAGTCTCGAAGTTTTGATGCCCCAAACATCTCTCCATTAACCACTGGAACATGCCCGGGGCGTTGCAAAGGCCGGAAGGGAATGTTGTTGAACTCTAACAGACCCGTTAGGGTGGTGAAGGCAGTCTTCTCCCTATCTTCAGGTGCCATGGCCACTTGCCACTAACCACTGGTCAGATCAAGGGTGGAGAAGAAGGCAGCCGACCTGAAGGCTGCGAGGGATTCCTTTATTCGAGGCAGCTGATAGGCGTCCTTGAGGGTGATATCGTTGATCTTCCTTTAGTCAATTCCAGATGCGAAGAGTTCCATCCTTCATCTTCACAAGGATCAGCGGATTCTCCCAGATAACATTGGCTGTGGGTTCTCAGTAGCCGCGGATGGGTATAGTTTTCCCATTAGTAACAATAATGTTCAAATAAGCTTTTGAGGCTGCAACAGGGATGGTCCTCTTCGGCATTTCTCAAAGGTGGAACTGGGGATGGTGGTCACTTGAGAGCCAATATCAATTAAGGCCGGTAGAGTTACTCCATTTATGGTCACATGAACCATGGGGTGAGTCCCCACAAACTTTGGCATCCAGTTGGAATCTCTGGGATTTGGTGGTTCTTTCCTGTCTCCGTTCTTCATTTCTCAATTTCTGGCGTCTCAGCTGCCAACAAGTGTCTTCCTGATGCCAGAACCGGCGACAGTATCCACATGTAGACCTTCTAGGGCTACTATAGCCGTAGTCTGGAGATCTTGGCGGTGTATGACACTCTTGATCTCGGTACGCAGGTAGTGGTGGAGACGGTATGTGGGCTGGAAGTCCTGATTTCTGTTTCCAGGATAACATCTCTAACTGTTCCAGACATTCTAGGAGTTGGTGTAACGTTGCAGTCAAGCAGAGCACTTGATTTGCTAAGTTGGCAACTTCCTTAGGCATCAGAAATTGGGAGGCCTGTTGTGCCGAACAGACAGTTGCGGCAGATTCTTTGCCTGTCAGGTGTGCTGATTGCACCTGTGTCTCAGATGGAGGTCATTCCTCAAGTACATCAATGGCCATTTCCTTAAATTCTAGGAAAGAAGCATTGGGATGATCAAGAGCTATCATTTTCAGCTGACATTTGTGGTGGTTAGAAACACCTTGAAGGAATTGTTCTCTCAGGGTCTGGTCCTGATTCCCTGCCTCTCTGGACTCTACATGTGTAATAGCCTCCCAGGCTTCTTGCGAAGAGAGGGCAAAGTCTCTAAGGGACTCTTGTGGCTTTTGTCTCTTCACAAAGATAGTTCTCAGCCTATCCAGACTGTAAGTCAGTCTGACATTTTTGTGGAGGCCAGAATTTGACCTCACAAAGAGCTGCTCCATGCAACTGGGTAGTCACAGGGTGTAAAGTGAAGGTGGCTAGCATCTTGGAGGTTTTCCTTCACATTGGGGCAGCCAAGGGGCCCCAGGTAATAGAGCATTGTAAGAGGCATGACTACCTTTGCAGCGGTAGATACAGCAAATTGGATGGGACTGGCAGGGGTACTTGGCAGATGCCTGCACACGGATGAGGACAGTGGAGATGGGCAGCACTCCAATGTAGCATTCTCTTCGTGACCCCACAAAGTGGCACCAGGTATATTAAGCCTGAGGGATTCAAGAGATATAACAATGTGCGTTGCTATGGGCAATGGCTTGTAATGGGGACGTGGTCCCTTTAAGGCACAGTCACTATTCCCTGGGAGGTGAGACAATTATACCTAGCATCAGAAACAATCTCTAACCCCCTTTAACTTCCCCAGCGGTACTCACTCAGGATCAGCCGCTAAGACAGGACAGCTGCGGTGCATGATGATCTCCTTTACCGACGTACGACAGGCAGAAGGTGCTCAGCGATGATCAGCGGTGCTCTCTCCCGTGTGTCGGCACCCCAGATGATGCGTACGCGCTCTGCAGGCTTAGACGCGCCAAAATCCAAGATGGCCGATTAACCCTCTTTGTTGCTGGGCCGCTCCTGCTTCTCCTCCACAGTAGTTCGCACCACATGCACAGGGGGCAGAGCTTGGTGAGTCACCTCGATTTCCCACCAGTGAGTATTTTGCTGGGCTGGAGCTCCTTGCTGCACCACACAGACTTCCGGAGGTTAACGCTTTAGGCGCTGCAGCGTCGGATGTAGCAGAGCTGACACAATTCTTTAGCAGGGATCAACCTCCTGGGTGCTGGAGCAGCACTCGACAGCACGCGGCGATGCAATGTCTATGTTGTAGAACACAAATCACTTGGGCCTAAACCCGGATGGCAGCAGGGTTAGGCAGCACAGTCTTTTTGTATAAGGACAGTCTATAGTGCCAGCATAAGGCAGAGAAGTAGATATCCTGTTTGTGACGCCACCTGTAGCATTCCCCACCGGGGCCTAGTCTTTTCTTTGGGCCTGGAGACAGCTGGCGCCCAGAATACCGGAGTGGCTGGTGGTTGTGGCCTAGGCACGCTGATGTCATGGTGCTTGGAATGGGGACCGAGGGCTGTCCTACAGCCTGGCAGGACTCAAGCAGGTGGTATGAGCAAGAAATATGGAGGGAGAGGCTGATGTACTGGTGTAGTTCTCCCTTGGGCAACCCCGTAGTGTCTGTAATATATGTCCCTGGGTAGCCTGGGGAGCCTGTGGTGGTGATACAGCTGTATCCAGGGAACAGATGGAGGCAACGTTGTGCAAAATAACTCACAGTTCTTTATTGTAACAACTGCAGGAAAAGGGCCAAAACGATCTTGGAACAGATTCCGGATTACTGGAGATTCCGGATTACTGGAGTGGTCATGGAGAGTGGTCCTCAGGAATTGGGTCAACAGTCTGGTAGCAGATGCAGGCTGGGATGGAACTGTGTCCAGTTGTGGATGCTGCAGCTCTTTCCCTGGGTTTATTTCTGTGTCCAGCACTAATGGTGTGCTACACACTCTCTCTCTCTCTTTTACTCTGTATCAGGATGTGCTCTCTGCTCTGTTTAGAGACCATGAGGTCTGAGAGCATGTGAAGGCTCCTGAGAAGGAGCATGAGGTCCAAGAGGCCTGTTCTCCCACTGCACAAGGGTTTTATCACTTCCCCTGGTCAGGTGGTCGCACCTCTCCAATCACACTCCAGTTTACAAGCCAGCAACATCATTGGTCAACAACAAACATATAGTTAACAGTTGCCTTTTCAGGCAGTATTCACAGGCTGTATTTACTATACCTCTCATGTTACAGTTTCTGACATGGAGAGAGACACTTTCGCAACACTTAACCTCTGCATCCGCAGGAGTGCTGCAGAAACTTTGTAATATAGAACAAAGTATGTCATTTTCCACTTACTTAGCTTTTATATTTCTCTCTCTTCCCTCCTAATTTGCTTTTCACTTTGAAATATGTTCCCAGTCTATGTATTGCTATAAAAAGTTCAATTAGGTGTCAGATCTATACAGAGGGGAAAGGGAGTGATAAGTCACAGCAGTTAGGACTTCACCTAGCTGCATGGATAGGAACTGCGAAAAAAAGTAAAATATTGACCAGAAGATGTCATGTACACATACACTTGACTACAGATTCCTTCAAAGTTTGTTAAAAGGTACACTTAGAACATCTACCATTTTTCTTTAAGGCTGAAAACTTTGTTTAACTTACTGACTCGTCTTGAGTGGAAAGTATGCTAGGGAAGAAGATATACATTTCAAAAACTTGGGTACAATCCCTAAAACATGTAGGATTTTCTAACATCTTCTGCACGTCTCTATAATTTCTCTATTCAAGTCAATGATGCAAAATGTTCTTCCCATAAGATGTCTGTCACCACCTACCAGCTCATAAGGAATAAAGTTACCCATATACAGTATGTATCATATAATCAATATTAAGTCAATGACCATCCATACATCACTTCCATACAGAACATTTGTAATAACAGTGACTTTATTTTTATGTTCCCCGGATGTTTTTTTTCTCTTTGACATCCATATTCCAAATTGAATCAGTTAATTTTAACCAAGACACCAGCTTCTGAAAATTGATTAAAAAAGTCAAATGTTCTTAATTAAACTGGAAATTATTGCCTTCCCCTTTCCAGGATAATGATATATTTCTTGTCTGTTTTCATATTTGTGAGTGATGCAGAAGAACAGAGTTGCAGCTGTAATGCAGGTTGGGATCCAGCAAGTAAAAAATAATACTTTATGGTTTGTTATGTTGGAGAGGAGTTTGGAGGACTTCAAAGGCCTTGAAGGAGCTCATTTTCTGTAGATCTTTAAAATATCTGCATTCCCTGCCCTGTTTGTGCCAGCTGACTTCTACCATTTACTGGTGGTGCTTTGTACAGGTTAATACAGGGTAAATAGGGTTTAGACGTGCTGACCATTGGGTGGCGTTGGGGTACTCAAAGGGTTAGATAGCATCATACAAAAAATTGTCCATTCGGACATCTATACCCATTTGCCACTAAAACTTAACTTTTATTTATTATAATTAGAAAGTGAACCAACCAAAATTAATGTTTAAAATTTCTCAGACAGTTTGAAAAGGTTATTATAGCAAGCAATATACTCGGGGGCATATAATTCTGCAACTATGTCCCACAGTAATGTTTGTTTAGGTTTTGTTGATGATCGTGCTCATAGGTAGTGGTTAACACACGTATTGGTTGAGGTAACCACAGACTTGAATTGCTGCTCTAGAAGTCAGGGGACCCCGTCTCGTATCACCTCAACACCCTTAATATTCGCACTGCACTTAGTCATCTTGAGCGCACATATTCTCTAACTTCCAGACTCAGCGTTCTAAGGGGAGGAGGGGGATAGGGGAAGGGAGGATTCCTTTACGTTTTCCCTACAATCTGAGCATTCAATCAGGACACACAATCACACAACTAGTTTCCTCATTATTTTGCCATATTCAAACTGTTGACTCTAAAAACATTCACACAGTAGCCCCCTCGACATGTTTCGCCACGTGGAGTGGCGTCCTCAGGGGTACCGGGGCTATGATGCGGCACATCGCGTAGGGTCTAAGCTTTTATCAACTTCCTGGTCTGACGTCATGACGGGGGCTGTGTCCACTATCCAATCACTGAGGAGGGGGCTTGGTTCTGACTGCCAATCCTCGCGGAGGCATGGAGCGATGTCATCTTAGTAGTTGACAGAGCTACTGCGCATGTCTGGAGACTTATTGCAATCATGATCGTAATGGTAGACTCTCTGCGCATGCCCAGGGACTTAGGCACCTCAGGCAGAGTTGCGATGAAGAATGCTGTGGAAGGCTGAGTGCGCATGTCTCCGGACTTTGTCAGTATTTTGCATAGTGAGTATCCTACATTATCTGGTTAATGGTTGTTGTCGATCCCCAATAGTAGCATGCATTAGGGGGTTCAGCTGTGACAATTTTAATGATGATGGAGGCTATGTGCGCATGTCTCCAGACATTGTCAGTATTTTGCATGGTGAGTTTCCTACATTATCTAGTGGAGAGTTGATCCCCAATAATAGCATAAATTAGGGGAAGGGTTCAACAATGATTGTTCTACTTCACTGGCTTATTCATTTATTGGGGGACTCAGAAATGGATCCATGGTCGAAATTTATATAAAGTATCATTGTAGATGCATCGTTATTGCTATGTCCTCATTGCCCCATCTTGATTTAGGGACAGCGATGTTGGATCTTATAGCATCTATTGCCTCCATATGTCTATTGACAGGAATTATAGATCTCTGAGATAAAAGCGTGTGCCTATATTTTGGTCGGGTCCTGGCATAAATATTTTACTTTCTGTCAGTATGCTGATTTAATCCTCTATGTATCAGGTCGTATATGGCAGATAGTGACTTGTGTGGTCAGATAGTGACTTATGTAGTCAAAATGGGACAAATCAAAGGAAAGCCGCAAAATTAAAACCTTCATTTAGACCTTTGGGGCTTAAGGTCCCCAGCTTGTAGATCCATTTAGCTTCTAGCTGTAGGAGTCTACGATCCAGGTCTCCCCGCCTAATGCCCGTCCGCAGGCAGTCAATGCCCCAAAACCTTAGTTGTTCGAGATCACCCTTGTGCACGGATCTCATATGTTTAGACAAGGATGTATCCTTGTTGGTTCTAACTGTGCTCAGATGTGAGGAGATCCTTTTCCTCAACTCCTGCACTGTTTTGCCTACGTATAACTTTGGGCATTGGCACTGTGCCATGTAAATGACGCCAGATGTTCTACAGTTGATGTAGTGTCTGATTTGGTACAAACGATTATCATCTGAATCCACGAATTCTCTCCTCCTTGACATATATTTACAAAATGAGCAAGACCCACATGGGTATGAGCCTGTTACGCGAGGTGGTAGCCATGTAGGGTGTGCCCCTCTTTTCTCAGTATAGTGGCTATGTACGAGTAAGTCTTTAATGTTTTTCCCCCTTCGGTATGTTATTGATGGGTGCGTCCTGATAGCCGTGATTTGTACAGGTTAAATGATGTAGTTGATTCCCTTTAAAAATTATTTTGGGATAAACAAGAGAACCCCCTGTGGTGCAACAAGATAAGACACAAAGGGGCAGATTCATCAAGTGTCTGAAATTAAGAATATTTCTAGTTCTCTTTTAAAATTTTCACGAGCACTGGTAAAATGAAAGATAACTTGTGATTGGTTGCCATGGGCAACTAGAAATATTCTGACTTTCAGACACTTGATAAATCTGCCCCATAGAGTACGGACCACCTATACAAAACATGGGGAACAGGGCTACATTACTTACATCAATCACTACGATCATACACTTTTCAATTTGTTGGATATTAGGTTATTTAGGTTAATGAGTTGTACTAAGTTTGCCAAGAAGAAACATCATCCACTCCAGCTCTGTGTTAAAAAGATTTTGCTTTGTCTCTATTTAGTATTTAAATCACATATCAAATAGTAAAAACATGTATCCTCTGTACATGCAAGAATAACGTGGCAGTTTGGTGAGCTGGCTAATCTTTTCTACGCAAGTTTGTTGTTATCCTGATCGGGGGACTCAGCAGTCATGAGAACAAAGGTTCCATTCCAATTGATGTAGTGGCCAGTCAAGAATGTTTCCTGCTAATCCTTTCAATAGTATTGGAGCATCGACAAAGTACTGAATGGAGTAGCAGGACACATGCTGGTCCTGCTGCTCCATCAATTAGCAGGGTCAAAACCTCCAATCTCATGATTGATGGAAGTTCCAACAGAGCGAAAACAAACACCATCATAGTATCATAGTATAATAGTCAAACCTTTAAGAATTAAATAAATGTTTTTTACCCATAACCCATGGTATTTTCTCTCTCCAGAAAGTCATCCAGGCCTCTCTTGAACATGTACATAGAGTCCGCCATAATAACCCCCTGCGGCAGAGAGTTCCATAGTCTCACTGCTCTTACAGTAAAGAACCTTTGTCTATGTTGATGGTAGAATCGCCTCTCCTCTAGATGTAGAGGATGCCCCCTTATCCTGGTCACAGGCCTAGGTATAAAAAGATCTTTGGAGAGATCCTTGTACTGCCCATTCAGGTATTTGTGCATTGTAATGAGGTGTCCCCTCAGTCGTCTTTTTTCTAAACTGAATAATCCCAAATTTTGTAATCTGTCATTGTATTTTAGTCCCTCCATTCCCTAATAATCTTGGTTGCTCTCCTCTGCACCTGTTCCAGTTCTACTTTTTATACACTGGTGCCCAAAACTGTACACAATGTTCCATGTGTCGTCTGACCAGTGATTTGGATAAGGGCAAAACTATGTCTTTATCATGAGAATCTATTCCTCTTTTGATACATCCCATAATTGTATTTGCTTTAGCAGCAGCCGCCTGGCTCTGGTCACTCAAATTAAGTTTACCATCCACCAATACCCCCAAGTCTTTTTCAGCTCCAGTTTTACCAAGTAATTGACTGTTTAGAACATAATTATACTTTTTGTTTCCATGGCCCAAGTGCATAACTTTACATTTATCTACATTAAACCTCATCAACTATTTCTCTGCCCACTCGACAAGATTCCACAAATCCCTCTGTAATGCTAAACTATCGACCTCAGTATTAATTACTATACACAGCTTAGTATCATCTGCAAATATTGAAACTTGAAAGTGTAAACCCACTACAATTAATAAAATTATTAAAAAAAAGTCGCCCCAATATTGACCCCTGTGACACTCCACTGGTAACGTCAACCCAATCTGAGAATGTGCCATCAATGAAGACCCTCTGTGTTCTATCAATAAGCCAATTACTTACCCAAATACACAGATTTTCCCCTAGTCCCAGCAGTCTCATTTTATGTACCAACCTTTTATGCCGCACTGTGTCAAATGCCTTTGAAAAGTCCAGATATACAACATCCACAGCATCCCCCAGATCCAGTCTGGAACTTACATAGAAGCCAATCAGATTAGTCTGACAGTACCAAATTTTCTCATAAACCCATGCTGACGCTGGGTTATAAGATTATGTACAGTGAGATACTCCAGGATAGCATCTCTAACAAACCCCTGAATTATTTTCCCCACAACAGAAGTTAGACTCACATGTCTGTAGTTTCCAGGTTCACTTTTTGATCCTTTTTAGTATATTGGTACCGCATTTGCTATGCGCCAGTTCTGTGTAACATAACCAGTCCTCGGGGAATCTTCAAATATTAAAAATAACAGTCTGTCTATCATGGTACATAGTTCATGCAGAACCCCATACCTCTTCCTGGGCTAAACTGTTGACATTCAAAAGAGAATTTATATCATTCTTCATCGTGTTCTCCACCAGGGGATTTTCCTGGTAAAAGACAGTCGAGAAGGGGACATTCAGTAGATTGGCCCTTTCCTCATCTTCTTCCACCATGACCCCCATATTATTCCTCAGAGGGCCCACACTCTCAGTTTTTAGTTTCTTATCATTTATATATTTTTCCCTCATAACAGCTGCACCCTCCCCATTGAGGTGCAGCCCATCCCTACTGTAGAGTCTGTGGCTGACAGCAAAGTCAGACCAGTTCTCCATGAACCCAAAGCCCTCCTTCCTACACCAACTTTTGAGCCACTTATTTACCTCCCTGATCTCCCGCTGCCTTTCTGGTGTGGCACGTGGTACAGGTAGTATTTAGGAGAAAACTACCTTTGAGGCCCTTGCCCTGAGCTTATGGCCTAAATCCCTGAAATCATTTTTAAGGTTTTTCCACATATCTCTTAGATTGTCATTGGTGCCAATGTGGACCATGACCACTAGTTCCTTACCAGCCCCTCCCAGTAATCTGTCAACCCTATCTGCAATATGCCAAACCCAGGCACCCAGCAAACAACACACTGTTTGGTATGCACGGTCTTTGTGACAGATTGCTCTGTCTGTTCCCCTAATAATGGAATCTTTATCTACCACCACTTGTCTGACCTTGCCTATACTCCCATTACCCTTCTTACTGGATCAGACAGTCCCCTGGTTGCTAGAGGCCATGTCTTGCTGCAGCATTGCTACACCAGAGCTGATATCCCCCTCATCCTCTAACCTGGAAAACTTATTGGGGTGCACCAGATCAGGACTAGACTTCCTGCAAACCCGCCTTCTACATGTTGCCCAACTAGCTGCCCCCTCACTCTGCACCTCCATACTTCCATCCCCACACCCATCTTCCCCAGAGAGTTTGTGCTCTAGGAGCAGCAAACTTCGCGCCATATTGTCTATTGCCCGCAGCCTTTTTCACAGATTTTCACACATCCCACACAGTAGTATTCACACCCAAATGGCTGTTCAAGGAAAGCATACATGGCACAGGATGTACATTGTGTAGCATTGCCACTTATGGAGTCCATCGTGCTAATGGGGAATACAAGAGAAATACAGAAGAAAAGAAGAGTTCACAGAAAAAGTAACAGAGAAATACAGCAGTTACCTGCTGAAGTCCCTCAAACTTTAGTCCCTTAATCCTAAGTCCCACTTTGGACACTGCACACACTTTGGATCAGTGTACACTCGCCGAAAAGTTTGCACATTCGCTTTTCTGATTGCTCTTAATTGATTGATCATGAGAACTGGGCTTCCTGTGTATAGCAATCAAACCCAGTGCAACCCCTTTAAGAGCAAGACACGCCTAATAGGTCAGATGGTATCAAACTGCCTAAAGAACACAGTCTCTTTAAAAAACTTCTAAGTTAGTAGTTACTCCTCAATATACAGGTCATTTAATTTGATAGTTTACCATTCAAGTTACATACGGTACATATCATTGATGAAAATACGTGTTTTTTTGTTGAAGGATACAGCTAATATTTATGTAAATACCATTTGTTGAGATATATCCCAGAGGTGATAATATTATTACTGACTTCCCCATTTCTTTCACTGCTTCTTATTGAATTAGGAGTTGCAAAGAATTTTACTTAAGTTATGGCTGCAGAGGCTCGATAGTTTTAAATCTATGTTTATTACTGCAATAATATATTTCTTCCAGTACTGCATTGTAGATATGTTACCTCGCTGTTTGCAGAAGGAATACAAATACTCCCACAGTTTTAGCACATTCTCATCTGCCTTATTGCCTAAGTTAATATTGTACTCATGACACAGGCTATTGTGGTGGAGATCAAACAAGCTCTCTACCCATTGGAAACTAGAGATTGAGGGTGACAGTAGAAATTTTTCATTTTTGTTCCACAGAAAACGACATGTGCAGATACCAAGGTGAATGAAAAATAAACTTAAAGAAGAATCCTAACAAAAATCAATAGTAATAGTCTAGGATTAACAAAAATAACATATGTAGCCTGCAACCTACTAACCATCCTGGATTTAGTAGGACAATCCCAAATGTTGGGCCGTATTCCACTGTCCCATGAGGCGAGGGGTATGTCCTGGGACATCAATTGTGAAACAGGGAGGCAACAGCATCACCATCAAATCTTTGCTCCTGCTGTGTGTAGGAGAAGACATATTTCATGTGCTGGCTGCAGTAGCAGCGGTGAAGACAAGAGGATAGGACTGCTGCAGTGGAAAGGGGAGAGGTGAGTAACATTTATTTTAATGTATATAGCACCAATGAGGGGGTATCATGTGAGGAGAGGGCAACATAATGAAGAGCGGGACCACAATATAAGAAGGATGGGGCCATAATATAAGGAGAAAGAGGGAGAGCCACAATTTAAGAAAGAAGAGGAAGCCACAATATAAGAAGGAGGAGGTGGAACCACAATATAAGATAGAGGAGGGGGGCCACAATATAAGGAAGAGGAAGGGGCCACAATATAAGGAGGAGGGCACCACAATATAAGGTGCCTCAATATAATTAGGAAGAGGGACCACAATGTGAGGGGTTGGGGCTACAAAAAGGTAGGGTATCATAAGTGTTTGTAGAAGTAAATAAAAGGTTCAAAGGGGGTACTACACTGTGGGGGACACTAAAGGGTGCATTAGGGTGAGTATTATACTGTGTGGGAATGCAGCTTCAAGGTTTATATGTAATCTGATACTTCTGCTCGTTTTTTTTTTAATTGCATTTTGACTGTTCATTGGTAATATGGGATATATGGATTTTTTATTTGATGTAAATGTAACGTATCAGAATGGTAGCTATGTGTTTGGTATATTCATTGCTGGAATATATTAATGTGTTTGTCACATTTTTTACAGGCACACTACTGCTCAAAGTTTAGGGTCACACATACAATTTAGTTTTTTCCATACTTTTATTTTTCAAATGAGTTTGACATTGACATGGTTTGAAATATTGGGGGTCATTTACTAATCGCGTTTTTCCGTTGCGTTACCCGAATATTTCCGGTGCATTTTGGTGCACACGATCGGATTGTGGCGCATTGGCGCTGGCATGCACGCGACGGAAATTGGGGGGCGTGGCTGTAAGAAAACCCGACAGATTCGGAAAAACCGTCGCATTTAAAAAAAAAAAAGTGTGGTGGACATCGGGCGCACTACCTTAGTAAATCGCCGGAAGACCTGAATCCTCCGCAGAGAACGCGCCGATGGATCGCGACAGGACCGGGTAAGTAAATCTGCCCCATTGTTTTTTAATTTGAAAAAATAATTTTCTCCTTCAAACTTTGCTTTCAAAGAATGCTTCCTTTGCTGTAAATCCAGTATTGCATACCTTTGACATTCTAGCTGTTTATTCGTTAATCTGGAAAAATTTCACCCCATGCTTCCAGAAGCCCCTCCCACAAATTGGATATGTTGCTTAGTTGTGCAGCCGGCCTCCCACTTCTTTTTCTACTTTGGTTAGAGCCTGTGTGTGCTCTTAGCTGAAGGGAGTAGTAACCACTGTTGTAGGAAATCTTCAGTTTCTTGGCAATCTGCCACATGGAATGGCCTTTATATATAAGTACATATATAGATTGTCACGTTTCACATGAAAGCTCTCTTTTTGGCCATTGTGAGAGTTTCATAGAACAAACAAATGTGATGCTCGAGATTTTTAACCAGCTCAAAGGAAGGTTAGTTTTATAGCTTCTCTAATCAGCCAAGCTGTTTTCAGCTGTGCTAGCATACATGAACAAGGGTTTTAAAGGCTTTTCTAAACATACATTAGGCTTCTTATACAGTTAGCTACCATTAAACCACTGTAATGGTTGTTGGAAATGGGCCTATATAAACCTATACAGGCGGTCCCCTACTTAAGGACACCCGACTTACAGACAACCCATAGTTACAGACGGACCCCTCTGCCCACTGTGACCTCTGGTGAAGCTCTCTGAATGCTTTACTATAGTCCTGGACTGCAATGATCAGCTATAAGGTGTCTGTAATGAAGGTTATTGATAATCCTTGGTCCAATTACAGCAAAAATTTTGAAACTCCAATTGTCACTGGGGCAAAAGAAAAACATTTGTCTAGAACTTCAATGATAAAATATACAGTTTCGACTTACATACAAATTCAACTTAAGAACAAACCTCCGGACCCTATCTTGTATGTAACCCGGGGACTGCCTGTACATATATTTGCAGCTACAATAGTCATTTACCACATTAACAATGTCTAATGTGTACACTCACCGGCCACTTTATCAGGTACACCATGCTAGTAACGGGTTGGACCCCCTTTTGCCTTCAGAACTGCCTCAATTCTTCGTGGCATAGATTCAACAAGGTGCTGGAAGCATTCCTCAGAGATTTTGGTCCATATTGACATGATGGCATCACACAGTTGCTGCAGATTTGTCGGCTGCACATCCATGATGCAAATCTCCCGTTCCACCACATCCCAAAGATGCTCTATTTGATTGAGATCTGGTGACTGTGGAGGCCATTTGAGTACAGTGACCTCATTGTCATGTTCAAGAAACCAGTCTGAGATGATTCCAGCTTTATGACATGGTGCATTATCCTGCTGAAAGTAGCCATCAGATGTTGGGTACATTGTGGTCATAAAGGGATGGACATGGTCAGCAACAATACTCAGGTAGGCTGTGGCGTTGCAACGGTGCTCAATTGGTACCAAGGGACCCAAAGAGTGCCAAGAAAATATTCCCCACACCATGACACCACCAGCCTGAACCGTTGATACAAGGCAGGATGGATCCATGCTTTCATGTTGTTGACGCCAAATTCTGACCCTACCATCCGAATGTCGCAGCAGAAATCGAGACTCATCAGACCAGGCAACGTTTTTCCAATCTTCTACTGTCCAATTTCGATGAGCTTGTGCAAATTGTAGCCTCAGTTTCCTGTTCTTAGCTGAAAGGAGTGGCACCCTGTGTGGTCTTCTGCTGCTGTAGCCCATCTGCCTCAAAGTTCGACGTACTGTGCGTTCAGAGATGCTCTTCTGCCTACCTTGGTTGTAACGGGTGGCGATTTGAGTCACTGTTGCCTTTCTATCAGCTCGAACCAGTCTGCCCATTCTCCTCTGACCTCTGGCATCAACAAGGCATTTCTGCCCACAAAACTGCCGCTCACTGGATGTTTTTTCTTTTTCGGACCATTCTCTGTAAACCCTAGAGATGGTTGTGCGTGAAAATCCCAGTAGATCAGCAGTTTCTGAAATACTCAGACCAGCCCTTCTGGCACCAACAACCATGCCACGTTCAAAGGCACTCAAATCACCTTTCTTCCCCATACTGATGCTCAGTTTGAACTGCAGGAGATTGTCTTGACCATGTCTACATGCCTAAATGCACTGAGTTGCCGCCATGTGATTGGCTGATTAGAAATTAAGTGTTAACAAGCAGTTGGACAGGTGTACCTAATAAAGTGGCCGGTGAGTGTATTTATGAGTCATTTAATGTTACAGTGGCTTATTGGTTAGCATTACAGCCTTGCAGTGCTGGGGACCTAGGTTCAAGTCCCAGGTTCAACATCTGCAAAGAGTTTGTATGTTCTCTCCGTGTTTGCGTGGGTTTCCTCTGGGCCCTCCGGTTTCCTCCCACACTCCAAAAACATACTTAGATTAGTTTCTGAGCCCCATTGTGGACAGGGATTTGGCAAGCTCTGTGCAGCGCTGCGTAATATGTGTGCGCTATATAAATAAAAGAATTATTATTATAGCTTCATTGAAAGAAAATGTGCTTTTCTTTAAAAAATGAGGAAATTTATAAGTGACCCCAAACTTTTGAGCAGTAGTGAATGCATTTTTGATATAAGCATCGCAGGTATTTTTACTGGAGGGACATATTTTTCTATTTTATGCTATATTTACTGCTGGGAGGCCATTTTGTAAATGTTCCCATAACAGCTGGCCTCTTAGATTTCTTTCTTTTTTATGGGGGGCATTTCATTTTTCTCCTTAGGATCAGCCCTAATTCGGCATCATCCCAGCCCCGCTATTGGAAGAAAATGAATCTGCATCATTTTGGGTGCTGGCCTCTTAGATTTCTTTCTTATGATTTTTTATGGGGGGCATTTCATTTTTCTCCTTAGGATCATCCCTAATTCGACATCATCCCAGCCCCGCTATTGGAAGAAAATGAATCTGCATCATTTTGGGTGATTTGAACAGGGGGAATTCATGGGTTTGCCTTAGGTTCCATTGATGAAGCTGAACTTGCCCACACTGACTACTTTATTTGCCTCTCCATGGGGCCTAGACTGTTAACAAGTGAGGATACAGATATTTTATGGTACTGGAAAGGGTATTTTACATAGACATACATTATCCAGAGGTCTCTGTATTTAGTAATTCAACAAAATGTTGAATATATTGATAACTAAAATCCCACGACGAATACTATACTAAGGGTTAACTTGTTAGGGGAAAACCACAAACCAGAATTCACAGAAACATATGGACAAGATATCCTTGACCTAAAGCATTTAGAAACCAAAAGGCGATGTGGGAGAATACAGGTATTATGTAGCAGCAGAATTCTAGCATGCTTTGTTTCCGATGTGGATGGGCGGATTGGAACGTTATTATTCCTTGCTGAACACAACAATTTCTATTCCGCTTTGAAAAGGCACCAAACCCGAGAGCCCTCCAGTCCTCTTACTCCATAAACAGACACATGCCTAAAACAATAGCCGCAAGAATTCATTTTTCACTTCATCTAATAAATAAGGAAACATTTTTAAGCTAAGGATTAATTAGAAACGCACTGTGTCTATGTTTCTTGTAATGTTTCCAACCATATATATCCATCATTTATCTGTAATATAGATTACATTTCTAGATCTATCCATCACATTAGCTACTTAGAATGTTATTTCATTTTGGGGATGTGTCCATTACAGCATCTGTCTCTTATATTTGTCAGTCTCATTGTTATGTGTAATCTATATTTTATGCCTATAACTGTTTATATTCAACATATGTATCAAAAATCTATAATCTCATTATCCTTATCCAATAGTTATGTTTATGTGTAGCTAGCTAATGTATGAACAGATAGATGATAGATAGATATGATTACTATAGCTTATGTCTCTGTTCCTTTATTTTGTGTCTTTTATTTTATGACTGCCAAATACCAGTCTCACACACCAGCTCTGCCCATGGTTAACCAACTAGAAGCAGAGTGCAATATTTGCCTGTTATTTTCAAAATTTGCATGGGGATTTTCATCCATTCCAGTGATTTACCTCCCCAGAGACAGAACATGCCATCTGTGAGACACATCCAGTCCCCACCAGCTTAAGGCATGCAAGTGCCAACCGACAGTCCAACATATTCCATCTGTACCATATGTTGGCGTCCCTCTTGCGTCTACTGCAGCTACCCAGTGCCATTCATGAACCGCTCTCTTCACTTGGAGGATCAAAGTGGTGTATTTTCATTTGGCAGAGAGCAGGTTTAGATTTTAGGTTTAGATTGAGATGTAAAGTGGTGAATTTCTGAGCAATTTACTCTTATTCAATGCAGTTTACGGATTTAACCCTTTCTACAATCAAACAGACTGCATCTATTGGTGCTGTAGCTTAAGTCCTATATTAACTAGACATTTAAAAATGACAAATTATTAATCAATATATTTAATGAGCAACACTGATGCCATAGATACAAACCACCACAAATATTCTCCATACATCTGCAAAATTGATTAAGAAAGGTGAACTAGAGGGCGCTGTTACATGTTTAAAGAGGACCTGTCACCCCCGAAAAATACCCCCCACAAAATCCTCTCCCCAGCCACTTTATATTTATTCCATTTTTATTAAAATTTTTGTGTGCATACTTTGATTAATTTAATATTTGGTAAAAGGTCGGATCCTCGTACAGCTCCCCTGGCACTTGTCCGTATTCATGAGGGGGATGGCCGATACACCCTCTCCACGGGCCTGTCAGTCGGGAGCCTGTAAGAATAGCTGGCAGCACAATCGCTCTCTGCGATGCGGCGCACTGACAGTGACTGCGGCACGCTTATTCATAGCACTGGTTGAATGTTCGGCTGGCGCTGCAAATAAGCACATCGCAGAGAGCCAGCAGCAATATATGTGCTGCTGCGGGCTATTCTTACAGGACCCTGACTGAAAGGGGCGTGGAGAGGGTGTGTCGGTCGCCCCCCTTATGAATGCGGCCGACTGTCAGTGGACCTGTATGAGGATCCGACCTCTTACCAAATAATAGGTCACTTTTGATTAAAACAATCGATGAGGGTATTTTTGGGGATGACAGGTCTTCTTTAAATTTCTTCTATGGATGAAGGTCCTCAGTTATTGAATGGTTGAGTGGTACCCAGAGGGGAGTAGCATATGTAACACATCTACAGCACCCAATCAGTACATCATTTACTACTGGCAACAGTTCTGAGAGTTCTTGAATAGATATGGCGACATCAAGAATACAAGAGCTGTCAAATCTCAGCATCATCGCTGTTCAGCTGCTGCAGCCATGTCGTGCGTGCTGTGATGATGTCATCAGGTTTGCCAACATCACAGCACATAGCAGCAGCAGAGGAAGAAGAGAAAATGAGAGCTGCCAGGGAATGGGGACAGGTGAGTATCTGGTGTTTATTATCTTTTAATTAAGATGAAACAAGGAAAGGAGGAGAGGGGCCAAAAAATGATGTGGAGATAACGGGACTCAAAGCATGTGGGGGAAATGTGAGAGGCCCACAGGATGAGAGGGAGATGAGAGGGTCCACAATATGAGAAGGGAATAAGAGAGGCTCACAGGATGAGGGGGCGATGAGAGGCCACAATTTGAGGGGGGTATAAAATGGGCTACAATATGAAGGGTAGATGGGAGGGGCCACAATATGAGTATGATATGAGTGATCATAATATGAGAGGAAGATGAGAGATGCCTACAAGAAGAGAAGGGCCCTTAGGTTAAGGTAAGGGATTGCACAATAAAAAGTGGAGATAATGGGATCTCACAGGATGAGGATGGAACAAATTGGAGGGGATAAAATCGGCATAAGGTTAGGGGCATACAGGGTTAGGGGCCACAATAAGAGAGGGAGAGATGGAGACCTCAAAACGAGGGATACATGGTAGGGATTAGAATATGAAGGGGAGATGAGGGTGGACACAAGATAATGAGGAGGCCACAGCATTTGGGGGAGATGAGGGAGACCACAAAATGAGGGGGGAGATTAGGGTGGCCATAATATGGGGGGGAGATGAAAGGGGGTCATATCATGAGGGGGAAATGATGGGGCCACAATATGAGAAACAGATAAGCCGCAACAAATATGAGTGGGAGATGAGATGGGGCCACAATATGAAGGGGGATATGGGGGGCCACAACAAGAGGGGGAGATCAGATAGGGTCACAATGTGAGGGGGAGATGAGGGGCCACAAAATGAGGCAGGATAAGGGGCCATAAAATGAGTGGAGATGAGGAGTCACAATAAGAGGGGAGTCACAATATGAGGAAGAGGTGAGGGGCTACATTGAGAAAGGGAGATGGCGGAGGCGCAGATTGATTTAAATAAGAGGTCCTACATAATGCGGGAGCCCAAGTCCATGTTCACATGATGTACTTGAATGGCTTATTTAAAATACATTTTAAGGGTATTTGTGGTATCTCCGCCCTTAATGTGTAAGTGTTTAGACCTAAATTCTAGTTTCCGGTAACATGGCTTATATTCACTTACCAAACATAAGTATTAAGCTGTTAACATATATGCATTTAAGGAGGAGATTCTTCAGAAGAGCTTGAAATGCATTTTAAAATACAATTTCATCATATCTTGTGAACATGGTCTTAGGCTGCGTTCATGTGTGCTTGCATATGTGTTCGCATTTCGTTGTAAAACACATTACAAACACAATAGTATGATGCAATTTAACCCCTTCACATACTACAACGTACTATAACGTTGTGGTGCTGCGGAAGGTGTATGGAGAGGGCTGATCTGTCCCCTTACACAAAGGGTGTCGGCTGTTTAGCACAACTGAAATCCGCTTCTAATGCTGCGGTCAGTGTTGGCACTAAACAGGTGGATGGCCTCAGTCAAACCCAACTATGGCACCTAAAATAGCTACCGTGGATGGCCAGTCAGCACCACCCATGATGTCATCGGAGGGCCCCAGTTGGTTGGTATGGCAGTCTAGAGTCTAATAGAGACTTGTCGGTCTGCCATGAATACTGATCTCTAATAGATTGCCATTGGCAGTAACACCTTACACATCTCAGTACACTGAAGTATGCAAAAGTAATTGGCCTCAGAATTTGTCAAAATCGCAAAATTTTTGTACAAAAGATTTAATTTTTAAAAAAAATCTACTAAAACCTATATAAATTTGGTATCCCTGTGGTCGCACAGACCAAACAATAAGAAGAGGTTTAATTTGGAGGGCACAAAGAATGCCGAAAAAACAGAGCCCACAAGAAAACACTGCAATTTTTTTTTTTGTCAATTTGACCGCAGTTTAAATTTCTTTCCAGCTTTACAGTAAATTGCATGGGATATTAAACCACTTAAAAGTAAAAGTTTTTCGGCAGATAACAAGCCCTCACATATCTCTGTAAAGTTGTGGATTTTGGAATGGGGGAAGTAAAAAACAGAAACACAAAAACGAAAAAGTACTGAGAGGGTAAAATAAAGCTGATATTTTACCATCATTAACCACTTAACGCAGCAGCCCTTTTTTTGTTTTTGCATTTTCATTTTTCACTCCCCACCTTCAAAAATCTATAACTTTTTTATTTTTCCATGTACAGAGCTGTTTGATGGCTTATTTTCTGCATTACAAATTACACGTCAAATGGCTGTATTTAATATTCCATGTCATGTACTGGGAAGCAGCAAAAAATTCCAAATACAGTGAAATTGGTAAAAAAACCGCATTTGTGCCGTCAGGGGCGTAGTTAGATCAAAAGATCCGGGGCCCGTGCCCCGGATCTTTTGGCCTGTGCCCCGAATGTCCCGGTGTCCGGGCAAATTTCCTCAGCACTGTAGTGGTGAACGGAGCCTCCACTACAGGGAGCAGGAGACGCGATCACACAGCATCTCCTGCTTCAAGCAGTTCAGTACAACTGCCGGGAGCAGGAGACGCCGGGTAATGTCGTCACCACGCCTCAGTTCTGTGAGAAGACAGATGGAAGAGAGAGAGAAGACTTGGGTGAGTATGTTTGTTTCTTTTTAATTATACAGTGGAGGGGGGGGTCACATTGGGGAGACTGTGGTGACCATTACAGGGGGCTAAGAGGACCTGGGAAGGGGGGGTTGTGGGGGACATTACTTGCAGCTAGAGGCATTACTGGAGCCTATGAAGCTGAAGCTGGGGTCATTGCAGGGGGCTATGAGGACATAGGGAGGAATCTGTGGGGGACATTTCTTGTGGCTGGGGATATTAAAGGGGGGCTATGAGGACATGGGGGACTTCGGAGGACATTACTTGTGACTGGGGGGAACTTTTTAGAGGGGGCTGTGGGGGACTTTACAGATGGCTGTGGGGGACATTACAGGGGGCTGCGGGAAGCATTACAAGAGGCAGTGGGGGACATTGTAGGGGGCTGCTTGGGGACATTGCAGAGGGCTGCGGGGGGACATTTCAGGGGGCTGTAGGAAGCATTACAAGAGGCAGCGGGGGATATTGTAGGGGGCTGCGGGAAGCATTACAAGAGGCAGCGGGGGACATTGTAGGGGGCTGCGGGGGCTGAGGGGAACATTACAAGAGGATGTGGGGGAAATTGCAGGTTGTTGCGGGGGACCTTACAGTAGTCTGCAGAGAACCTTACAGGTGGCTGTGGGGGACATTATAGGGGGCTTTGGGGGATATTACAGGGGGCAATACAGTGGGCTGTTGGGGACATTACAAGGGGCTATTAGGACATGGGAGCTGTGGGGGACCTCATTTGTGACCGGGGCTTTACTTGTGGCTGGTTGTGGGGGACTTTGCAGGGGGCTGCAGGGGACATTGCAGGGGGTTGTGGGGGACATTGCATGGGGTTGTGGGGGACATTGCAGGGGGCTGCGGGGGACATTACAAGAGGCTGTGGGGGAAATTGCAGGTTGTTGCGGGGGACCTTACAGTAGTCTGCGACCTTACAGGTGGCTGTGGGGGACATTATAGGGGACTTTGGGGGACATTACAGGGGGCAATACAGTGGGCTGTTGAGGACATTACAAGGGGCTATTAGGACATGGGAGCTGTGGGGGACCTCATTTGTGACCGGGCTTTACTTGTGGCTGAGGGTAACTGTTTAGTTGGGGCTGTGGAGGACACTGGGTGGTCAGGGGGGACCTTACAGGGGGCCGAGGAAGACATTACTGGTGGCAATAGCAGTGTCCGGACAAAGGTGAGGACACTTTTGTGTCACCGTGCCGCCGCTGGGAAAACAAATCTTTCCAGTAAGAAAAGTCTGTCTGCATGACTTCTTATGGACAGGGAAGGAGTCAGGAGCCCTCACCCCCCTGGCCAAGGCAAAGCATCCATGTGTGTAGTAAAGGAGAGAAAGTGTTAGGGGTAGCAGCAGGATAACACTGGGGGGACCAGGATGTAGGGACAATAAAGAACATAAGATGTCTGTGTGGTGACCTCCACAGGGAGGACACGTGGCTGAAGAGGAGACGTGGTGATGCTGGGGATAATGGACAAGATAGAGAGAAACTTCATGTCACAGGACACGTCACCTTGTGGTAGATGTAAAAGGTAGGGATTTCTTCTGTGTTTTCTGTAGCTGTATATGTTATGTACAGTTGTTATTGGCACATGTGAAGTAGGTTATGTACATGAGTGAATACTACTGAAAATTTGGTACATATGCATTGGGGCCCGTGCCCCAGATCTTCTTCTACCCTAGCAACGCCCCTGTGTGCCGTTTTCTTGTGGGCTTGGATTTTACAGATTTCACTGTTTGCCCCAAATAACATGTCTACTTTATTCCTGGGGTTGGTACGATTACGGGGATATCAAATTTGTATAGGTTTTATAATGTTTTCATACATTTACAAAAATTAAAACCTCCTGTACAAAATTTTTTTTTTGCATTTTTCCATCTTCTGGCGCCTATAACTTTTTTTATACTTTGCTGTACGGAGCTTTGGGAGGTGTCGTTTTTTGCGGCTTTTGATGCCGTTTATAATGTTATCATTTTTTGGACCGTACGACCTTTTGATCGCTTTTTATAGAATTTTTTTTTTAAATGGCAAAAAAGTGCCATTTTTGACTTTGGCCGCGATTTTCCATTATGGGGTTAAACGCAGTGAAAAAAAGTTATTATATTTTGATCGATCGGGCACTTTCGGATGAGGCGATACCTAATGTGTTTATAATTTTTCTGTTTATTTATATTTACAGGCAGTCCCCTACTTAAGGACACCCGACTTACAGACAACCCATAGTTACAGACGGACCCCTCTGCCCCTTGTAACCTCTGGTGAAGCTCTCTGGATGTCACTGTAGTCCCAGACTGCAATGATCAGCTGTAAAGTGTCTGTAATTAAACTTTATTGATAATCCTTGGTCCAAAGCAAAAAGTTTGAAACTCCGATTATCACTGGGACAAAAGAAAAAAATTTGTCTAGAACTTCAATTATACAATATACAGTTTCGACTTACATACAAATTCAACTTAAGAACAAACCTCCGGCCCTATCTTGTATGTAACCCGGGGACTGCCTGTATATCAGTTCTAGGGAAAGGGGGGGGGGGGTGATAAGATTTTTTAGGTTTTTTACTATAATTTTTTTTTTTAACTTTTTCTTTATTTTTACTATTTTTTAGACTCCCTGTGGTACTTTAACCCTTGGGTGTCTGTACGATCCTATCATATACTGCCATACTACAGTATTGCAGTATATGGGGATTTTACTCCTCATTCATTACAATGGGGCAGATTTACTTACCCGGCCCATTCGCGATCCAGCGGCGCGTTCTCTGCACAGGATTCGGGTCCGGCTGGGATTTAAGAAGGTAGTTCCTCCGCCGTCCACCAGGTGGCGCTGCTGCGCCGAAAATAATCTTAACGCCCCGGAATGCACCATCCCATAGCAGGTGAAGGTGAGCGCTTCCCAAGCGACACATTTCGGTTTTTAAATGCGGCGGTTTTTCCGAATACGTCGGGTTTTCGTTCGGCCACGCCCCCCCGATTTCTGTCGCGCGCATGCCGGCCCCGATGCGCCACAATCCGATCGCGTGCGCCAAAAACCCGGGGCAATTCATGTACAAGCGGCGCAAATCGGAAATATTCGGGTAACACGTCGGGAAAACGTGAATCGGGCCGTTAGTAAATGACCCCCAATGTGCTGATTGCAATGCACATTGTAATGAATTGGTTAACCCGAAGTAGCCTCGGGTCTTAGTGATGGATCGCCGCTCCCCAATGATGTCACGGGGAGCATCGATCCTCAGAAAGATGGCGGCGCCCATGCGTTAATCGGAAACTGTATATTTTATAATTGTAGTTCCAAAAAAAAAATTTCCCCGTGACAACTGGATTTTCACATTTTTTTTCTGTAATGGGAACAAGGATTATAAATAAAGCTTCATTACAGACATTGCAGCCTGGGACTAAATTAAAGCATCCAGAGAGCTAACTTAGAGGTCACATCTAGCTGAGAGGTCAGTCTGTAACTAGGGGCCGCCTGTAAGTTGGGTGTTCTTAATGGTACAGATTTCTAAAACCAATAGCTCTCCAGTTTTGCCAGAATACATCTTGTTTGCTGACGTAGCTCATTTGGCTGCATGTTTTATTTCAACCTTGAAAATTATTTCTCAGGAACATGAGCGATTGTAATAACTGCAAAGTCCAATTCTAAACATGCTACCCTGGTCATTGGCACAAAGTGAAGTTGTTGGGGCCCAATGCAAACTCTTTTTTCCAGGTCCCTTGACTATAGTGTTTAATTAAGGCTACATTCACACGATGTATGCCCGCCGTACCGTAGTACGGCAGGCATACATCGGCGCTGCGGAGAGGAGCAGGGGATGAGCGCTGCTCACCCCCGCCCCTCTCCATAGGAAGATACAGCGCACGGTGCCATATCACGGAAAAAGATAGGACATGTCCTATCTTTTCCCGGGCTACGGAGCGGTACGGTGCCGCACGTGTGCTGCACCGTACCATTCCCGTACCATGCTGTGAGCCCATAGAAGTGTATGGGGGACGTATATCGGCCGTATATACGTCGGCCATATATACGTCCCCCATACATGTGTGTGAATGTAGCCTTATAGTTTTTGTTTCCTCATTTGGGAATAGTCACCTCATGGGCACCTTAAGCTCCTGGTTTTCTTCTTAAGCTCCATGTTTACTTCACAACTGTAATATTTCAGCCATTATGGAGTTACGTCTGCAGGCTAGACAGTGGTTTCTTCCTACCTCCCTGCACATTGTTATATCCTATTCATCAAAACAAACACAGTTCTGAGTTCAAGAGTGTCATTGTAGTTTATAAGTGATAGGGATATATTTGTCAAAACTATCACATTGTGTGAATTGTCTCTCATAGGGCAAATTGTAGGTGACCGGAGTGGGAAAAAAAGAGAGGTGCCCGGCATCTCGTCATCTGAACGGTCTTGCGTTAAGATCCGTCCCTCACAAGGCTCGTATTGTTATTTAGCATAATGAGCCTATCTGAATGACTGAGGACAGATGTCACTGGTAAGAGCGTGCAACCATTTATTTCTCAAGGCCTCATCTGCCGAAAAAGGCCTGCCAGTTATTAACAATAATAAAACCAAGTGACCTATAATTTCATTGGATGGACCCTGCAAGTTCTGTCATCCTAAACAATCAAATAAGCAGTAAGGACTGCAGACTTGCACCAAGCTGCAAGTACATGGGTTTATGATGAGGAAAATTACCATATCTCTTAATGTTAACATTCACACGCTGTGATGGCTGCTTTGTCTCTTTCAATTAACGTACAGCTTGTCAATCAGCGGGTTTCATGATCACCTGTCTGACAATGAGCTCACAACAAAATTTGATTAAGAAGAGGCGAGCTACATAAAGCATGGATAGGATTATGGCTGAACACTTTATTCATCCGCTGCTCTGATCTCAGCATGTCAAAAAATTTAGTTCCACATACTTGTAATACAGGTTACATGTGTACAGATCTTTCCTACTTAAAGGGGTTTTCTGGAGGTTGAAAAACATGGCTGCTATCTGCCATACCTAACCACGGTTACTGACAGTAATGCAGCTCAGCTGTATAGAGATAAATGGAGCTTAGTTGTAATACCATACACTACTTATGGTCAGGAGAGATGCTGTTTTTGAAAGAAAGCTGCCATGTTATTCAACCTTCGGACAACCCCTACAAATGCTCTGTGCTGTAGAGGTATGACTTCATGTACATTAGATGAAAAGCATCTGAATCTGCCAATTTAAGCAGATCCCATAGACCTTCTAAAGAATATAGGTCTTCTAACATCCCACAAAATGAAAAAAATTAGCTTTGATACTTACCTGTATGTGAGGCACATCAGATTCACACGAGAAGATCCCATGCCGATGTGTGGCGTACCTTCCTTTGCCAGGGGCCCACTCTGAGGCACATCGGACTCACACAAGAAGATCCCATGCCAGTGTGGCTCCCCTTCCCTTGCCAGGGACCGCCTCTGTGCTCACTGAAAAAGGGGGGGGGGGGGGGGACTTGTACGGAATAGTTTGTGTCGCCAGTCGGGATGGTCACTGACTAGGTGTTGTGGGTCAGACTGATGTTTAACCCTTCCCGACTAGGGCTGGCTCCCAGGGGAGAAATGGAGGAGGAGGTCACTTGCCCTGCGGTGATGTTGGCACCCAAAGAAACGACTTCAGACCTGTACTTGAACGTTAACTGTAGGGGTACCGACCACCTTGGTGAGCCATCCTCCTCAATGTGCTCCTTAATATGCTCCTCAATGTGCTCCTCATCTCCACTGCACTTTGCTAGCTGTGCTAAGTCAGTCGGCCTCTGCTTCGGCCTGGCTCCTCAGAGCCCCAGGCTCTCCTGCCTGTCTCCTCTAGGTCATCTTGCAACTACTCACTTCTCACTTCCCATAATCCCCCTTTCTTTATTAACATAAAACAATTAAAGGTATATACACATTACATTGCAATTGCTGTAGTACCTGATATTTTACACGAAGGTGAGGAGCTCTGTAGCCTCCTCTTGCGTTGCGGGAAATGAAGTTGGGAAATTATCATGGTCTTACTGCACATGCTATTGACCCAGGGTGCTTGCTCAGTGAATCCATAGTGTAATACTCCGGCTTCACTAAATGGAAAGTGCTGGTGCTGAGGGAATTAGGGTGAATATTACGTTTTTTTTACAAATGCCTAAAAATCAAACAGGGAGATTTGGGAAATTAAGCCACTGGTCCATAAGGACCTGTGGGTAGTTTAGTGTCCCAAATCACCCTGACAGGTATCCTTTAAAGGAGTTGTCCAGGGAGAGAAGACACTTTACTTCTAGACAGGATGCCATTGCCTTTGGAACCTTCATTCTCCAGCCTCTTTCTATCACATAACTACATGGGGCTGGTAAGCAACCTCCAGGCAGCAGCTAAGCAAGCCTTCATATCTATTAGAGCTGTGCATAAAAAGAGTATGGAGCTTAGTTGTTATTTGGAGCCAGAGGACCCATAGCAATGATATCATGGAAAGAGGCAGATGAATGAAGTTCTCAGCCACATAATATGCTATTGGAACTGGCCTGGATGCATGTTTTTACTTATATCTAAAACAACTGCAGTGATATTTCAGTTAAGCTGAGTCTACTAGCTCCAAATCAACACAAAAGTAAAATTAGCAATGTGAAGGGCCCCTTTCCTGGCATTAACTTTTCTGTTCCCCAGTGATCTGTATTTTTAAGGAAAAGGAGACATATTGGCCCACATTTATCAAAACTACTGCAAACTGTACTATGTGAAGTTGTGCCTGTGGAGTGTGCAGAGTGCACCAGATTATTCAAAACTGGTGCACGGTCTTCATTAATCTGGTGCTGCTGCACTGCTCTGGAAGTGTGCACCATTTTTTGGGTGCACTTTGCTCATGCTGCCGAATTGTAAGACAGACAATCAGCATCAGGAATAAATGTGGCACAAACTCGGAAAAAGCACTAACACACCCCTTTAAGTGCAGATTGCTTCTATCTTGTCAGATTTAATGCTGCCGCGACACAAAACTGGTGCAGACACTTTATTGTACATGTGCCAGCAGTTTGCACGTTCTTTTCCATGCAAAGTTAGACAGAAAACTGGCACAAATTCTTTAATAAATGTGGCCCATTGATGGGTTTTCAAGTGCCATAAACAATACTTTTGTTTCTTGTGAAGTCGTTGGAGAACATTTGATTACAGTTCTGTATATACCAAATTAAAGGATTCTCACAAAAAGAAGTGCTTTAGGATAGCACTATATATCCTTACATAAGACAGAGCCCACTCATCCATAATTCTGATTCCGCTTCTGAATCTACTTGACCTTGATTATGAGACCATTAATGAAAATATAAAAATGTAAAGTATTCTAAATGATTTCTAAACTGCAGCTGAAATGGAGGTGAGGGGTATTAGAGGTTTGATATCTATGCAAAGATGGATATAGGCCGTCATGAATAAACATCTGACCACGTCTCTGACCAGCAGTGCATTCAGGAATTGTAACAAAGCCAACTACATGTAATACAGTTATAATGAAGTGACCTTTGGTCATGGTGTACATTACATATAGGGAATATATAACCACATTGGAAATATTATAGACAGTAAGGAGCACGACAAGACTGGATTATACTGCACCTCCTGAAGCTGGTGAATATTTCATAACTCTTATGCTCACACAGCACAGCTTCACACAGTACACAAAAAAATTTGGTAATACCCCTTCAAATTACACAAGTTTTCTGGGACAGGACATCGGTATCGGTATCTTAAGGATAGGTTTTCAATGTTAGAATAGTAGAAGGCCTACTGGCTAGAACTAGCTCTGCCATCATTAGGCCAGATGCACACAACCATTTTGGCAGGAAAGAGAACTTGGAGTGTGAGCGCTCCCCAGTTAATTGGAGTACCACCAGTGGTTCAGGTTCTATATATCTGTACAGAGCCTGGTTCTGGTGCTGTATTAACCCCTTAAGGGGGTATTCCCACAAAGCCAAATTTCTTATATGTACTCAGGATAACAAAATAACACAATCTCTAACTCATTGTCATTAACAAGAATACAGCATTTCACAGATATAAGTCCAACCTTTCTCTATCAGTCCTGCTGTACACAATTTCAGTTGCCCCTAGACGCGACCCTGTAACTTCTGACTTAGGGTTGGGTGGTCACCAAATTGGATTTGTATTTGCAGCATGCAGATGATATTTTTGTCTCTCTGCCATTTGCCTGTAGCCCCGCCTACTGCATGGAGCTCAGAGACAATCCCTGATCAAATCCTTCCAGGAGGTTGTGAGGAGAGAGAGGAGCTGCAATCTACAAGCTACAAGGAGATAAGTTATCTGGGGGAAAGGGGTGGCATTCACATATCTGTGAGATGTAGCAGAGCTCACAGTGTAACAGTGTAAAAGTCAATCTGTCTCATCTCTCTCCCTATGTGTCAGTGTGTTAGTAAAGAAGCCAGATGAAAGTGTATTTACACCTGTACCCTGATAATGTAACCACACTGTCACCACACAGAACTAGATGGGTCATAAAATGTTTGCTTAGAAAGGCCCTGTCCACACTCTGGAATATTACACTGAGCAGCCTAGAGAGTGATAGGAGCTAAAATGAGTAAAATTTTAAAGTAAGGGGTTAAAATGATCTTTATTGTGTTAATATCACTAGGGATGAGATGTGAGAATTTTATTTCATGGGAAAACCCCTTTAAGCCATTTTTTTTATTTTTGTCTTTCCATTTTTAACTCCCATCTTTAGAAATCCATAACTTTTGTATTTTTCTGTTTACAGAGGGCTTTTTTCCTGTGTAACAAATTGTACTTCCCATTCAGAGTATATTCCATGCTGATGTTCACATTGCTACAATTTTGGGGATTGTAAATAGAGATGAGCGAACACTAAAATGCTCGGGTACTCGTTATTCGAGACGAACTTTTCCCGATGCTCGAGTGCTCGTCTCGAATAACGAACCCCATTGAAGTCAATGGGAGACTCGAGCATTTTTCAAGGGGACCAAGGCTCTGCACAGGGAAGCTTGGCCAAACACCTGGGAACCTCAGAAAAGGATGGAAACACCACGGAAATGGACAGGAAACAGCAGGGGCAGCATGCATGGATGCCTCTGAGGCTGCCTAATCGCACCATTATGCCAAAATTATGGGCAACAGCATGGCCATGACAGAGTGACAGAATGAAGCTAGATAGCATCTAAAACATCCAATAATTGACCCTGACACTATAGGGGACGGCATGCAGAGGCAGCGGCAGCAGCGGCAGGCTAGAGAGTGGCATGGCGACATACCCTAAATGGACTCAGGCTTCAAACCAATGGGTGGCAGAGAGGAACCAAAGGAGGTGAGCAAGAAGCGCTCAAATAATATCGGTACATGATAAAAGTTTGCCAGTATATTTTGTGGATTACACAGCAGGGTGGCGACAAAGTTAACATGGAAGCCATGAAAACAACCCAAAATTCTGCCTGACACAGCTCGTTTGATAAGGGGACCATGTATGGAGGCAGTGAACTAGTAGTAGATTAAAGGTGCTGCAGTTAAAACTATGTTAGTTGGATCTTGGCATGGAGCTGGCGCTCCGCTGCCAGGCGAGCTTTCGCCAATCCAAGCCCCTGTCTATAGGCTACTCCCCAAACAGCACTTCTAAGAACCTTTTGTATAAGATCAAGTGTAGTAGCGTTCTTATAAGTTTAGGATATGGCGGGTGAGGGGAATGTAAACAGATGCGCAAGAAGCGCTGAAATAATATCCCTAAATGGTAAAAGTTTGCAAGTATATTTTGTGGATTACACAGCAGGGTGGCGACAAAGTTAACAACTTTGATGTGGAATGCCCTGTAATAGCTCTTGGGCGGTGTGCCTTTTATCGCCTAGGCTCAGCAGTTTCAGCACCGCCTGCTGTCGCTTAGCGACGGCACTGCTGCTGTGCCTAGAGCTACCGACTGATGGCGCCATGCCCACGGATGGTAATTCGGAGGAGGAGGAGGTGGAGGAGGGGTGGGAGGAGGTATAGTAGGCCTTTGAGACCTGGACCGAGGTAGGCCCCGCAATTCTCTGCGTCGGCAGTATATGACCAGCCCCAGGGTCAGACTCGGTCCCAGCCTGCACCAAGTTAAGTGTAGTAGCGTTCTTATAAGTTTGGGATATGGCGGGTGAGGGGAATGTAAACAGATGCGCAAGAAGCGCATGATGCGCATGGAGCTGGCGTTCTGCTGCCAGGCGAGCTTTCGCCAATCCAAGCCCCTGTCTCTAGGCTACTCCCCAAACAGCACTTCTAAGAACCTTTTGTATAAGATCAAGTGTAGTAGCGTTCTTATAAGTTTAGGATATGCCGGGTGAGGGGAATGTAAACAGATGCGCAAGAAGCGCTGAAATAATATCCCTAAATGGTAAAAGTTTGCCAGTATATTTTGTGGATAACACAGCAGGGTGGCGACAAAGTTAACAACTTTGATGTGGAATCCATGAAAACAACCCAAATTTCTGCCTGACACACCTCGTTTGATAAAGGGACGATGTATGGAGGCAGCTATATGGACGACTTTTGGAGGTAGCAATGGAGACAACGTGTGGAGGCTGCTATGGAGACAATTTAATTTGGATAGTGCCTGTATGTGGCAGTCCCAAACATTTTTCAAACCAGAGGAGCAGGTAGGTGGCCCTCCAGTAAAATGGAATAGATTGAGTGCCTGTATGTGGCAGTCCCAAAAATGTTTCAAACCAGAGGAGCAGGTAGGTGGCCCTCCAGTAAAATGGAATAGATTGAGTGCCTGTATGTGGCAGTCCCAAAAATTGTTCAAACCAGAGGAGCAGGTAGGTGGCCCTGCAGTAAAATGGAATAGATTGAGTGCCTGTATGTGGCAGTCCCAAAAATGTTTCAAACCAGAGGAGCAGGTAGGTGGCCCTCCAGTAAAATGGAATAGATTGAGTGCCTGTATGTGGCAGTCCCAAAAATTGTTCAAACCAGAGGAGCAGGTAGGTGGCCCTGCAGTAAAATGGAATAGATTGAGTGCCTGTATGTGGCAGTCCCAAAAATGTTTCAAACCAGAGGAGCAGGTAGGTGGCCCTCCAGTAAAATGGAATAGATTGAGTGCCTGTATGTGGCAGTCCCAAAAATTGTTCAAACCAGAGGAGCAGGTAGGTGGCCCTCCAGTAAAATGGAATAGATTGAGTGCCTGTATGTGGCAGTCCCAAAAATTGTTCAAACCAGAGGAGCAGGTAGGTGGCCCTGCAGTAAAATGGAATAGATTGAGTGCCTGTATGTGGCAGTCCCAAAAATGTTTCAAACCAGAGGAGCAGGTAGGTGGCCCTCCAGTAAAATGGAATAGATTGAGTGCCTGTATGTGGCAGTCCCAAAAATTGTTCAAACCAGAGGAGCAGGTAGGTGGCCCTGCAGTAAAATGGAATAGATTGAGTGCCTGTATGTGGCAGTCCCAAAAATGTTTCAAACCAGAGGAGCAGGTAGGTGGCCCTCCAGTAAAATGGAATAGATTGAGTGCCTGTATGTGGCAGTCCCAAAAATTTTTTAAAACAGAGGACCGGGTAGGTGGCCCTCCAGAAAAATGGAATAGATTGAGTGCCTGTATGTGGCACTCACAAAAATTGTTTCAAACAGAGGACCGGGTAGGTGGCCCTCCAGAAAAATTAAATGCATGAAGTACTATAGCAAGAGCCAGTGGGCCCTGTCAAAAAATAGCCATTTTCCTCTGCTTTACTGTACAAAGAGGAGGAGAAGGAGGAAAATGAGGAGGAGGAGGAGGAGTGGATCAATTATTCAGGTTGAGCTTCCTTCACCTGGTGGAGATTGGAAATTCTGAGAAATCCAGCCTTTATTCATTTTAATAAGCGTCAGCCTGTCAGCGCTGTCAGTCGACAGGCGTGTACGCTTATCGGTGATGATGCCACCAGCTGCACTGAAAACCCGCTCGGACAAGACGCTAGCGGCAGGGCAGGCAAGAACCTCCAAGGCGTACAGCGCCAGTTCGTGCCACATGTCCAGCTTTGAAACCCAGTAGTTGTAGGGAGCTGTGTGATCATTTAGGACGATGGTATGGTCAGCTACGTACTCCCTCACCATCTTTCTGTAAAGATCAGCCCTACTCTGCCGAGACTGGGGACAGGTGACAGTGTCTTGCTGGGGTGACATAAAGCTGGCAAAAGCCTTGTAAAGCGTACCCTTGCCAGTGCTGGACAAGCTGCCTGCTCGCCTACTCTCCCTCGCTACTTGTCCCGCAGAACTACGCACTCTGCCGCTAGCGCTGTCAGAAGGGAAATACTGTTTCAGCTTGTGCACCAGGGCCTGCTGGTATTCATGCATTCTCACACTCCTTTCCTCTGCAGGGATGAGAGTGGAAAGATTTTGCTTGTACCGTGGGTCCAGGAGAGTGAACACCCAGTAATCGGTGCTGGAATAAATTCTTTGAACGCGAGGGTCACGGGATAGGCAGCCTAGCATGAAATCTGCCATATGCGCCAGAGTACCAACGCGTAAGAATTCACTCCCCTCACTGGCCTGACTGTCCATTTCCTCCTCCTCCAACTCCTCCAACTCCTCTTCTTCTGCCCATACACGCTGAACAGTGAAGGACTCAACAATGGTCCCCTCTTGTGTCTCGCCAACATTCTCCTCCTCTTCCTCCTCATCCTCCTCCACCTCCACCTCCTCCGATATGCGCTGAGAAACAGACCTCAGGGTGCTTTGGCTATCAACAAGGGAATATTCTTCCCCCGTCTCTTGTGACGAGCGCAAAGCTTCCGACTTCATGCTGACCAGAGAGTTTTTCAACAGGCCAAGCAGCGGGATGGTGAGGCTGATGATGGCGGCATCGCCACTGACCATCTGTGTTGACTCCTCAAAGTTACTCAGCACCTGACAGATATCAGACATCCACGTCCACTCCTCATTGTAGACTTGAGGAAGCTGACTGACCTGACTACCAGTTCTGGTGGAAGTTGACATCTGGCAGTCTACAATCGCTCTGCGCTGCTGGTAAACTCTGGATAACATGGTCAGTGTTGAATTCCACCTCGTGGGCACGTCGCACAACAGTCGGTGAGCGGGCAGTTGGAGGCGGCGCTGCGCTGCCCTGAGAGTGGCAGCATCTGGGCTGGACTTCCTGAAATGCGCACAGATGCGGCGCACCTTCGTGAGCAAATCAGACAGATTGGGGTATGTCTTGAGGAAACGCTGCACTATCAGATTTAACACATGGGCCAGGCATGGCACATGTGTCAGTCTGCCGAGTTGCAGAGCCGCCACCAGGTTACGGCCGTTGTCACACACAACCATTCCCGGCTTGAGGTTCAGCGGTGCCAGCCACAGATCAGTCTGCGCCGTGATGCCCTGTAATAGCTCTTGGGCGGTGTGCCTTTTGTCGCCTAGGCTCAGCAGTTTGAGCACCGCCTGCTGTCGCTTAGCGACGGCACTGCTGCTGTGCCTAGAGCTACCGACTGATGGCGCCGTGCCCACGGATGGTAGTTCGGAGGAGGAGGTGGAGGAGGGGTGGGAGGAGGAGGAGGCATAGTAGGCCTGAAACACCTGGACCGAGGTAGGCCCCGCAATCCTCGGCGTCGGCAGTATATGAGCAGCCCCAGGGTCAGACTCGGTCCCAGCCTCCACCAAGTTAACCCAATGTGCCGTCAGCGATATATAGTGGCCCTGCCCGGCAGCACTCGTCCACGTGTCCGTGGTCAGGTGGACCTTGTCAGAAACGGCGTTGGTCAGGGCACGGATGATGTTGTCTGACACGTGCTGGTGCAGGGCTGGGACGGCACATCGGGAAAAGTAGTGGCGGCTGGGGACCGAATACCGAGGGGCGGCCGCCGCCATGAGGTTGCGAAAGGCCTCGGTCTCTACTAGCCTATAGGGCAGCATCTCCAGGCTAAGCAATCTGGAGATGTGCACATTAAGGGCTTGGGCGTGCGGGTGGGTTGCACTATATTTGCGTTTCCGCTCCAGCGTCTGGGGTATGGAGAGCTGAACGCTGGTGGATGCTGTGGAGGATCGTGGAGGCGACGATGGGGTTTTTGTGCCAGGGTCCTGGGCAGGGGGCTGACTAGCAGCTGACACAGGGGAAGGAGCAGTGGTGTGCACGGCCGGAGGTGAACGGGCTTGTTGCCACTGAGTGGGGTGCTTAGCATTCATATGCCTGCGCATACTGGTGGTAGTTAAGCTAGTAGTGGTGGAACCCCTGCTGAGCCTGGTTTGGCAAATGTTGCACACCACAGTCCGTCGGTCATCCGGTGTTTCCTTAAAGAACCTCCACACTTCTGAAGATCTAGCCCTCGCCTCAAGAGCCCTCACCACGGGAGCTTCACTAGTTGACAGTGGCGCTGATGCACCAGCTCTGGCCCTGCCTCTCCGTCTGGCCCCACCACTGCCTCTTCCAACCTGTTCAGGTCGAGGACTCTCCTCCGTCTCAGAAGCACTGTGTTCACCCGGCCTCTCAACCCAGCTTGGGTCTGTCACCTCATCATCCTCCGATCCCTCAGTCTGCTCCCCCCTCGGACTTCCTGCCCTGACAACAACTTCCCCACTGTCTGACAACCGTGTCTCCTCATCGTCGGACACCTCTTTACACACTTCCACTACGTCAAGAAGGTCATCATCACCCACAGACTGTGACTGGTGGAAAACCTGGGCATCGGAAAATTGCTCAGCAGCAACCGGACAAGTGGTTTGTGACTGTGGGAAGGGTCCAGAAAACAGTTCCTCAGAGTATGCCGGTTCAAATGGCAAATTTTCCTGGGAGGGGGCAGACTGGGGGGGAGGAGGCTGAGGTGCAGGAGCTGGAGGAGTGGGGATTTCGGTGACATGGGTGGACTGCGTGGAAGACTGACTGGTGGTGGACAAATTGCTCGAAGCATTGTCAGCAATCCACGACATCACCTGTTCGCACTGTTCTGGCCTCAACAGTGCTCTACCACGAGTCCCAGTAACTTCAGACATGAACCTAGGGAGTGTAGCTCTGCGGCGTTCCCCTGCTCCCTCATCAGCAGGTGGTGTCTCACCCCGCCCAGGACCACGGCCTCTGACCCCTGCAGTAGTTGGACGCCCACGTCCCCGCCCTCGTCCTCTACCCCTAGCCCTCGGGTTAAACATTTTTAAAATGAGAGTTATAACTTTTTTTTTTTTTTTACTTCTTTTTGTTTTTTTTTGTGTTTTTTTGTGTTTTTTTTTTTTTTTTGAGTTTTTAAAACCAAACAATCCTATCCTATTGCTATGGCTATTTTCTAGCCAAGTATCAAAGGAAGCACACTACTATGCCAGATGAGATGACACTGAGTTAGTGCCTTATAGAAATCCAACCCCTACTGAATTTTGCCACTTCGGCCTTTGCTATGGATATGTGCGCCACTAAGCGCAGAACACAGCGGTCGCAAGTCTCACTACAAATTGCTCAGAATTGGCAAGTACATGCACTGCAGAAACTACAGCCACCAGCAGATCAACCAGAAATCAAATATATAGAACGCTACTGTAGGCTTCAAGAAGCTGTTTGTATTCTCCTATGGCTATTTTCTAGCCAAGTATCAAAGGAAGCACACTACTATGCCAGATGAGATGACACTGAGTTATTGCCTAATAGAAATCCAACCCCTACTGAATTTTCCCACTTCGGCCTTTGCTATGGATATGTGCGCCACTAAGCGCAGAACACAGCGGTCGCAAGTCTCACTACAAATTGCTCAGAATTGGCAAGTACATGCACTGCAGAAACTACAGCCACCAGCAGATCAACCAGAAATCAAATATATAGAACGCTACTGTAGGCTTCAAGAAGCTGTTTGTATTCTCCTATGGCTATTTTCTAGCCAAGTATCAAAGGAAGCACACTACTATGCCAGATGAGATGACACTGAGTTATTGCCTAATAGAAATCCAACCCCTACTGAATTTTCCCACTTCGGCCTTTGCTATGGATATGTGCGCCACTAAGCGCAGAACACAGCGGTCGCAAGTCTCACTACAAATTGCTCAGAATTGGCAAGTACATGCACTGCAGAAACTACAGCCACCAGCAGATCAACCAGAAATCAAATATATAGAACGCTACTGTAGGCTTCAAGAAGCTGTTTGTATTCTCCTATGGCTATTTTCTAGCCAAGTATCAAAGGAAGCACACTACTATGCCAGATGAGATGACACTGAGTTATTGCCTAATAGAAATCCAACCCCTACTGAATTTTCCCACTTCGGCCTTTGCTATGGATATGTGCGCCACTAAGCGCAGAACACAGCGGTCGCAAGTCTCACTACAAATTGCTCAGAATTGGCAAGTACATGCACTGCAGAAACTACAGCCACCAGCAGATCAACCAGAAATCAAATATATAGAACGCTACTGTAGGCTTCAAGAAGCTGTTTGTATTCTCCTATGGCTATTTTCTAGCCAAGTATCAAAGGAAGCACACTACTATGCCAGATGAGATGACACTAAGTTATTGCCTAATAGAAATCCAACCCCTACTGAATTTTGCCACTTCGGCCTTTGCTATGGATATGTGCGCCACTAAGCGCAGAACACAGCGGTCGCAAGTCTCACTACAAATTGCTCAGAATTGGCAAGTACATGCACTGCAGAAACTACAGCCACCAGCAGATCAACCAGAAATCAAATATATAGAACGCTACTGTAGGCTTCAAGAAGCTGTTTGTATTCTCCTATGGCTATTTTCTAGCCAAGTATCAAAGGAAGCACACTACTATGCCAGATGAGATGACACTGAGTTATTGCCTAATAGAAATCCAACCCCTACTGAATTTTGCCACTTCGGCCTTTGCTATGGATATGTGCGCCACTAAGCGCAGAACACAGCGGTCGCAAGTCTCACTACAAATTGCTCAGAATTGGCAAGTACATGCACTGCAGAAACTACAGCCACCAGCAGATCAACCAGAAATCAAATATATAGAACGCTACTGTAGGCTTCAAGAAGCTGTTTGTATTCTCCTATGGCTATTTTCTAGCCAAGTATCAAAGGAAGCACACTACTATGCCAGATGAGATGACACTGAGTTATTGCCTAATAGAAATCCAACCCCTACTGAATTTTCCCACTTCGGTCTTTGCTATGGATATGTGTGCCACTAAGAGCTAAACACAACGGTAGCAAGTCCCCCTGCTAATTCCTCACAAAATGGTAAAAGATGCAAATTAAAATAAAAAAAGTAGAACGTTATTGTAGCCCTAAGAAGGGCTGTTGGGTTCTTTGAGAATCACTCCTGCCTAACAGTAAGCTAATAGAACACCCTAACGCTTTCCCTGACCAGCAGCAGCTCTCTCCCTAGCGGCATCCAGAGACAGAATGATCCGAGCAGCGCGGCCAGCGGCTAGTCTATCCCAGGGTCACCTGATCTGGCCAGCCAACCACTGCTATCGACGTGTAAGGGTACCACGTCATGCTGGGTGGAGTGCAGAGTCTCCTGGCTTGTGATTGGCTCTGTTTCTGGCCGCCAAAAAGCAAAACGGCGGGAGCTGCCATTTTCTCGAGCGGGCGAAGTATTCGTCCGAGTAACGAGCAGTTTCGAGTACCCTAATGCTCGACCGAGCATCAAGCTCGGACGAGCATGTTCGCTCATCTCTAATTGTAAACCCATGAATCAATTTTTATTACATTTTTATTTGTTGCAAAATGGCGAAAAAGTGGCATTTTAGACATTTAGGTGCATTTTCCGTAACAGGGTTCACCCCTGGGAATAACCAATTTTATATGTTGATGGATCAGGACTTTTGGGAGGTGACAAGACCTAACATGTTTATGATTTTATTTATTTTTATATCAGTTCTAGGGAAAGGGGGTGATTTTTTTTCTATTTGTTTTTCATTTTAAAGATCCTGCCCAATGGGAAGGATTGCTTCCCGATTACGTCACAAGCAGCAACTATCCAACTCAAGATGGCGGGTGCCCACACGCCACCAACATTTACCGAAATTTTTTGTGGGTATGTGTGAAGTGTATGAAGAGGGTTCAGCCTGTAAACCCTCTTGTACATTCTTGTCAGCATAATCAGCATACAGGTATGTCATAATGGGGGTTAATGTTTGGATCCTGATTTTAATTGCTGTAATTCAGTACACAGGCCAGACTCAATTCTGGCTCTCTATTTCTTTTCAGGAGTCTCATTATGGTGCTGTATTTATGGAACAAACATTGTTATTATCCTGTATTTCTGTACTGAGCCTAGTTTTGGTGCTGTATTTTTATACTGAGCTTAGTTCTGTTACTGTATTTCTGTACATGATAATGCCTTAATCGAATTGGCGAAACGTCGCACTATGTTGGTGGAATAAAACCCTTTTTTTCATTGGAAATACCGGAGTGCTGCTTCTCAATTGTCTACTACTATACATTGGGGTCACTGTCGGACCTCTTAAGAAGACCTGCACCCGAATATCTACATATACACGGTGCCGCTCAAAATACCCTGTTTGGGGGACATTTATCATACGCCATCACATTGTGCACCTTTGTATGATATGAGTCCCAACCCTCCAGTTCAAGAAAGCAGCAGACTGTATCATCAGGTCTCATTACTGTATTTACATTACATGCAATGGATGAATATAGGTCGATCACATTATAGAAACAAACGTTCATGACCTGAGTTTAGCTAATATGAGGTAAACTCATGTCCAGCTATCTGCAAAACCAAACTGATCTTTTTCATTCAAACAATTTGTAAAGTGCACACATACATACATACATTAAAGTGAGAATTAATATCAATATGGAATTATTGGAGCATTAGATCTAGGAGTGGGAAGGCTGGAGTGTTGATGGGGAGACACAGTCATAGGCTCACATTTATTAAGGTGCTTGCACCAGTTTTCTGTCTGACTGTGCACCTGAATGAATGTGCTAACTGCTTGCACATGACATCAGCACTGTCAATTACGTTCACTTATCCACTTCTTGCTGTTTGGCCCTGACTCTGATGCCGCTATTTGGAATAAATTGGCCACAGCAGCCATATTTTATTAACAAACAACATATACATTAATATAAAGTATTCTAATATGCAACCCCCTAACCTGAGATAAATCAGAGGAGGTCCTTGGAGCTCCAAAAAGTTTCCCGTTGCTTATCTGTCCACGCCTATACTTACCCCCAACCGCCACCTCCAGATTCAGGGGCACCAGTTCCACTGCAGACAACAAATTCCCCCATTTTATTATCCACTCCCCGGGATACCACCCAGCAGGAGCCCAAAACGACCCTTCAGAATTTTATCTTTTTTTAGATGGAAAACTACCCATAGTTTTCCCCCCTTTTAGTTCATTTCATCAACTCCAAGAACCTGCCTCTGACCCGCTCAGCTGCCATGACACCTATACTATCTCCCTTTCCTTTTAGCAAAAACTTTAGGGCGGTCGGGTGGAACCTTCACTCTGTGTTGCCAAACACAGTCACGGTCACTATTCCCCTAGCAACTCCCACCACTCCTTGACTCCACCCCCTCGTTCCTGTTCCCTCGCTCGGGTTTGGCCTTTCTTGTATTTATAAAGTGTCTGCACCAGCTTTGTGTTGCGGCTGCAATGTGTCCAACATGACAGCAAGAGGTATACTAGGGCTTAGTCAGATCGTGAGTCACAATTTAGTCCAACGTGCACCACAATTCTGTCCGACGTGCGCCACAATTCTGTCTATGCCACAATTCTGCAACATGAACAAAGTGCATAAAAAAAGCGCACACTTCCAGAGCTCCAGATTCATGAAGAACGTGCACAAAAATTCATAAATCTGGCACGCCCTGCACACTTCACAGGCAAACTGCGCATAGTACAGTTTGCAGTGTTTTTGATAAATGTGGACCAATGTCCCCTACTGCCTCCAGTATTTAATGTCCCCCACATCCCCCAATAATGTCCCCTACAACTTCCAGTATATAATGTTCCTCACGGACCCCAGTATTTAATGTCCCCCACAGCCCCCAGTAATGACCTCTATGGCTGACCAGTACATACCTCCCGCTCCTGTCTGATGAGCTAGGAGAGAGCTCTCTCCAAACCCGGCTCTATGATGTCAACGTCCGGCTCCTAGCTCCTCAGGCGAGAGCAGGTGGCACAATTACATGCCGGGGAGTTATAAATTAAAGGCCGACAATGCCGAGAGGTGCTCAGTAGTCATCAGCCTAAGCGCCTCTGGCTAATTTACATATTTTTAAAAACACTTTTACTTTGTAAGTGTGCCGTTTCTTTATTTAATAAAAACTGTTCCATAAAGGTATGGGAATGTAAGTGCTGGACAGTTTTACTGATGGTAGATGTCTATTAAGTAATGTCCTGCTCAGCCGTCCAAATAATTAATGTCCCCCACAGCCCCAGAGCAATTGATGTGTCCCTACCCCCAGAAATACATGTCTCTCACAGTCTCCCCAGAAATGAATGTATGGCTCCCCAACAATTCATGCCCCCCAATCAATTGATGTCCCCTCCCAGAAATAATTAATGCTCCCAATAGCATAATTTGATGTGCACTGTTATCTAGACAGTGGTAAATCCCCCATAAATAAAAGGCAGCACTGGTAGATGCCACTTAGTAGTTTGCATTTTTCATTTGAAATACATTTATACATCCAGAAAAATCCAGAACAAGTGTGCCATTTTGTTCAAAAATCACTAACTTTTATCAAACCATGGAATACTGGGTTTGTAAGGTAAGAAATAAGAGTACAAGTGGCTCCAGGTGCTCATAATGTTTGTCCCAAACAATGTGGCCTCCTTTTTCTTGGGATATAGGGTGAGCCACTGGAGTATGTGCCGCAAGTGGGTGCCTTTGCCTACTGTGACCGTTGAAAAGAAGAATCATGATGAAACTTGGCAGGACCATTGAGCCTACAATGGCTTTCATTGTCAAGCTGAACATTGTGAGGGCTAGCTGAAGCATGCAACAGAGGCTGAATCCACACATTTGAAGACTTAGCATCCTAGGGTTTGTGTTTGAAAGTGTCATATGACTTCACTCTTTACAGACAGTTACTAGAAGAATTCAGATACATTGCTCACTACAGGAGAAAGATGCAGAAAAAAAGCATAGAGAAGCTGTTTCGATTAAGTATGTTACAATGCTTACTATTATGAGCTCCTCTATTCATTTTTGAAACACAAAAAGGTGCTTCAAATGTTTAGTTTCACTTTAAAGTGCACAGGTTTATGCATCCGATGCTGTTAAAGCTACCTTAAACCTGCAAATAAAAGTGATGTATGCAGTTTACATGCTTTGGTTGCTTTTTTCAGTTGGATCAGGATAATAACTGATTAACAGATGGTGGTAAATATAAAAGACTTAGGACTGATTGGTGGCAGTGAATATAGCAGACTGAGGACTAATTGTTGGTAGTGATTACACTAGACTGTGGACTGACTGGTAGCTGTGATTACACTAGATTGAAGAATGACTGGTGGTAGTAATTATACTATACTAAGAACTGACTGGTGCCAATGATTAGTGCAGACTAACTGGTGTCACAGCGTGAGTGTAGTCTGTGTAGAATTAGAGGGTTTGTAGTTGGTGTTGAATTTGTAGTTTGTGTACCATTTGGTGGTGAGGTCACAATTAGAGATGAGCGAACACACTCGTCCGAGCTTGATGCTCGTTCGAGCATTAGCGTACTCGTAACTGCTCGTTGCTCAGACGAATACTTTGCCAGCTCAAGAAAATGGCATCTCCCGCCATTTTGATTTTTGGCGGCCAGAAACAGAGCCAATCACAAGCCAGGAGACTCTGCACTGCAGTTGCTGCTGCTGCAGGGATAGCGTTAGGGTGTTATATTAGCTTACTGTTAGGCAGGAGTGAGTCTACAAGAACCCAACAGCCCTTGTTAGGGCTAGAATAGCGTTATATATATATTTTTTTTTTGTTTGCTTGTGGCTGGGCTTGCTGGCACTAGTAGTGCAGCTAGCACCATATTGTGAGGAATTTGCAGGGAGACTTGCGAACGTTATATTTAGCTCCTAGTGACACACATATCCATCTCAAACACCTAAGTGGGACAATTTATTAGGGGTTTGATTGAATTAGGCACAGTCTGCCTTTTTTTTTTTTTTTCCAAAACTTAAAGTAACTTAAAATCCAGTTGTGTTCTGTCAGTGTAGGTTAGAAACTAGGCATACAAGAACCCAACCGGCTTTCTTAGGCCTACAATATCGTTATATATATATATTTTGTTGATTTTCTTGTGGCTGGCCTTGCTGGCACTAGTAGTGCAGCTAGTACCATATTGTGACGAATTTGCAGGGAGACTTGCGAACGTTATATTTAGCTCTTAGTGACACACATATCCATCTCAAACACCTAAGTAGGACAATTTATTAGGGGTTTGATTGAATTAGGCACAGTCTGCTTTTTCTTTTTTTTTTTTTTTTTTCAAATCTAAAAGTCATAAGGCACAGCACAAAATCCTGTTGTGTGCTGTCAGTGTAGGTTAGAAACTAGCCATAGCAATAGGATATCATTGTTTTCTTAAACAAACAAAAACACAAAAAAACACAAAAAAAACCACAAAAAAATTTACAGTTTACACTTTAATTTTGAAAATGTTGAACCCGAAGGCTAGGGGTAGAAGACGAGGGCGTGGGCGTCCCACCACTGCAAGGGTCAGAGGCCGTGGTCCTGGGCGGGGTGAGACACCACCTGCTGATGAGGGAGCAGGGGAACGCCGCAGAGCTACACTCCCTAGGTTCATGTCTCAAGTTACTGGGACCCGTGGTAGAGCACTGTTGAGGCCAGAACAGTGCGAACAGGTGATGTTGTGGATTGCGGACAATGCTTCTAGCCATTTGTCCACCAGTCAGTCTTCCACGCAGTCCACCCATGTCACCGAAATCAGCACTCCTCCACCTCAGCCTCCTTCCCCCCAGTCTACCACCTCCCAGGAAAATTTGGCATTTGAACCGGCATACTCTGGGGAACTGTTTTCTGGACCCTTCCCAGAGTGACAAACCACTTGTCCGGTTGCTGCTGAGCTCTTTTCCGATGCCCAGGTTTTCCACCGGTCACAGTCTGTGGGTGATGATGACATTGTTGACGTAGTGGAAGAAGTGTGTAAAGAGGTGTCGAACGATGAGGAGACATGGTTGTCAGACAGTGGTGTAGTTGTTGTCAGGGCAGGAAGTCGAAGGGGGGAGCAGACTGAGGGATCGGAGGATGATGAGGTGACAGACCCAAGCTGGGTTGATAGGCCGGGTGAACACAGTGCTTCTGAGACGGAGGCGAGTCCTCGACGAGAACAGGTTGGAAGAGGCAGTGGTGGGGCCAGACGGAGAGGCAGGGCCAGAGCTGGTGCATCAGTGCCAAATGTTTCATATAGTGAAGCTCCCGTGCCGAGGGCTATATTTTCAGAAGTCTGGAGGTTCTTTAAAGAAACACCGGATGACCGACAGACTGTGGTGTGCAGCAGGGGTTCCACCACTACCAGCTTAACCACCACCAGTATGCGCAGGCATATGAATGCTAAACACCCCACTCAATGGAACCAAGGCCGTTCACCTCCGGCCGGCACACCACTGCTCCTTCCCCTGTGTCACCTTCTTCCGTGCCCTGACCAACGCCGTTTCTGACAAGGTCCACCTGACCACGGACACGTGGATGAGTGCTGCCGGGCAGGGCCACTATATATCGCTGACGGCACATTGGGTTAACTTGGTGGAGGCTGGGACCGAGTCTGACCCTGGGGCTGGTCATATACTGCCGACGCAGAGGATTGCGGGGCCTACCTCAGTCCAGGTCTCTCAGGCCTACTATGCCTCTGGCTCCTCCCACCCCTCCTCCACCTCCTCCTCTGAATTACCATCCGTGGGCATGGTGCCATCAGTCGGTAGCTCTAGGCACAGCAGCAGTGCCATTGCTAAGCGACAGCAGGTGGTGCTCAAACTGCTGAGCCTAGGCGATAAAAGGCACACCGCCCAAGAGCTATTACAGGGCATCACAGCGCAGACTGATCTGTGGCTGGCACCGCTGAACCTGAAGCCAGGCATGGTTGTGTGTGACAACGGCCGTAACCTGGTGGCGGCTCTGCAACTAGGCAGACTGACACATGTGCCATGCCTGGCCCATGTGTTAAATCTCATAGTTCAGCGGTTCCTCAAGACATACCCCAATCTGTCTGATTTGCTCACGAAGGTGCGCCGCATCTGTGCGCATTTCAGGAAGTCCAGCACAGATGCTGCCACTCTCAGGGCAGCGCAGCACTGCCTCCAACTGCCCGCTCACCGACTGTTGTGCGACGTGCCCACGAGGTGGAATTCAACATTAACCATGTTATCCAGAGTTTACCAGCAGTGCAGAGCGATTGTAGACTGCCAGATGTCAACTTCCACCAGAACTGGTAGTCAGGTCAGTCAGCTTCCTCAAGTCTACAATGAGTAGTGGACGTGGATGTCTGATATCTGTCAGGTGCTGAGTAACTTTGAGGAGTCTGCCGCCATCATCAGCCTCACCATCTCGCTGCTTGGCCTGTTGAAAAACTCTCCGGTCAGCATGAAGTCAGAAGCTTTGCGCTCGTCACAAGAGACGGGGGAAGAAGATTCCCTTGTTGATAGCCAAAGCACCCTCAGGTGTGTTTCTCAGCGCATATCGGAGGAGGTGGAGGAGGATGAGGAGGAAGAGGAGGAGAATGTTGGCGAAACAGAAAAGGGGAGCATTGCTCAGTCCTTCACTGTTCAGCGTGTATGGGCAGAAGAAGAGGAGTTGGATGAGTTGGAGGAGGAGGAAATGGACAGTCAGGCCAGTGAGGGGAGGGAATTCTTGCGAGTTGGGACTCTGGCACATATGGCAGATTTCATGCTAGGCTGCCTATCCCGTGACCCTTCCCTTCAAAGAATTTATTCCAGCACCGATTACTGGGTATTCACTCTCCTGGACCCACGGTACAAGCAAAATCTTTCCACTCTCATCCCTGGAGAGGAAAGGAGTGTGAGAATGCATGAATACCAGCAGGCCCTGGTGCACAAGCTGAAACAGTATTTCCCTTCTGACAGCGCTAGCGGCAGAGGGCGTACTTCTGCGGGACAAGTAGCGAGGGAGAGTAGGCGAGCAGGCAGCTTGTCCAGCACTGGCAGGGGTACGCTTTACAAGGCCTTTGCCAGTTTTATGTCACCCCAGCAAGACACTGTCACCTGTCCCCAGTCTCGGCAGAATAGGGCTGATCTTTACAGAAAGATGGTGAGGGAGTACGTAGCTGACCATACCATCGTCCTAAATGATCACACAGCTCCCTACAACTACTGGGTTTCAAAGCTGGACATGTGGCACGAACTGGCGCTGTACGCCTTGGAGGTTCTTGCCTGCCCTGCCGCTAGCGTGTTGTCTGAGTGGGTTTTCAGTGCAGCTGGTGGCATCATCACAGATAAGCGTACACGCCTGTCAACTGACAGCGCTGACAGGATGACGCTTATCAAGATGAATAAAGCCTGGATTTCTCAGGATTTCCATTCTCCACCAGGTGAAAGAAGCTCAACCTGAATAATGTATGCACTCCTCCTCCTCATTTTCCTCCTTCTCCTCCTCTTTGTACACTAAAGCAGAGGAAACTGGCTATTTTTTGCCAGGGCCAACTGGTTTTAGCTGTAATACTCTATGTACTTAATTTTTCTGGAGGGCCACCTACCCGGTCCTCTGTTTTAAACAATTTTTGGGAGTGCCACATACAGGCACTCAATCTATTTTTTAATTTTTCTGGAGGACCACCTAACTGCTCCTCTGGTTTGAAAACTTTTTTGGAGTGCCACATACAGGCACTATCCAAATTTAATTGTCTCTATTGCAGCCTCCACACGTCGTCTTTATAGCTGCCTCCACACATTGTCTCCATTGCTACCTCCACACATCATCTCCATAGCTGCCTCCCAAAGTCGTCCATATAGCTGCCTCCATACATCGTCCCCTTAGTAAACGAGCTGTGTCAGGCAGAATTTTGGGTTGTTTTCATGGCTTCCACATCAAACTTGTTAACTTTGTCGCCACCCTGCTGTGTTATCCACAAAATATACTGACAAACTTTTATCATTTACCAATATTATTTCAGCACTTCTTGCGCATCTGTTTACATTCCCCTCACCTGCCATAACCCAAACTTATAAGAACACTACTACACTTGATCTTATACAAAAGGTTCTTAGAAGTGCTGTTTGGGGAGGAGCCGAGAGGCAGGGGCTTGGACAGGCGAAAGCTCGCCTGGCAGCGGACCGCCAGCTCCATCCCAAGATCCAACTAACATAGTTTTAACTGCAGCACCTTTAATCTACTACTACTTTACTGCCTCCATACATTGTCCCCTTATCAAACGAGCTGTTTCAGGCAGAATTTTCGGGTGTTTCACCAGATACATAATGGAACTCGGCGCATCTGTCGCCGCCATGCTGGAGACCTGAAGTTGCAATCATAGCAGCGCAATATGGATGCCCCATACTGTCGCTCTTAATCATGGAACCATTTCCGAAAAAACTATTAAAAATAGAACCGCTATGCTATTCCATTATTCCTAGATGAAATATTCAAACGACCCCGCCTGCTTTGAAAATTATAATTTTTTCAAAGTAAACGCTTCTGGCCCCCAGGCCCATTTTGGGTGGGGAGGAGCCGAGAGACAGGGGCTTGGACAGGCGAAAGCTCGCCTGGCAGCGGACCGCCAGCTCCATCCCAAGATTAGGCAGCCTCAGAGGCATCCATGCATACTGCCCCTGCTGTTTCCTGTCCATTTCGCCTCCACGATCCTCCACAGCGTCCACCAATGTCTCCATGCGCAACTTTCAACTCTCTATACCCCAGACATTGGAGCGCGTGAGGATATACAGCACATCATCACCTTATCAAACGAGCTGTGTCAGGCAGAATTTTCGGGTGTTTCACCAGATACATAATGGAACTCGTATGTCGCCATGACCCTCTCTAGCCTGCCGCTGCTGCCGCTGCCTCTGCATGCCGTCTTCTATAGTGTCAGGGTCAATTATTGCATGTTTTAGATGCTATCTAGCCTCATTTTGGCATAATGGTGCGATTAAGCAGCCTCAGAGGCATCCATGCATGCTGCCCCTGCTGTTTCCTGTCCATTTCCGTGGTGTTTCTGCAACATCCCCCACCGGGGCCTAGCCTTTTCTCGGGGTCTGGAGTCAGCCGGGGCCCGCAATACCTGAGTGGCTGGCGGTTGCGGCCTAGGCACGCTAGTGTCACGGTGCTTGGTATGGGGGAACCGGAGGGCTGTCCTACAGCCTGGCAGGTCTCCAGCAGGGTGGTGTTGGCAAGAAATGATGAGGGAGAGGCTGCTATAGCGGATCTCCCTGGGGCAACCCTTTGGTGTCTAGAGTATGAGTCTCTGTGTGGTGGACAGGGTGCCCGTGATGATGGCAGCCGTAGTAGCAGGGACCAGACGGAGGCAGAGGTTGAACAAAAACAACTTACAGTTCTTTATTGGAACCGACAGGAACCGCAGCAATGTGCCTTAACAAAATGGTGGAGTACTGATATGCAGTTGGAGGGAGCCACAGGAGGGATCATCAGCCTGGATGCAAGGGCAGGCTGGGAGGTAGCTGTGTCCTAAAAGGCTGCTTCAGCTTGTCCTGGGTTGCTTCAGGTATCACCCTGGAAGGTAGGATGATACCCCTTTCCTCTCTCTGTCTAACTCACTGCTTGGTCTGACTGGCTAGTCTTTCTGACTGAATCCTGTCAGACTCACTTCTCTGACTGAACTGACTGTTGGAAATCTCCTTGTGAACACAAGGAGGTCTGTAAGTTGGGGGTCGAGGTGAGAGGTGTGGACATAGGGGCAAAAGGACGAAGACATCTCTTCAGCCGGTTCCTATGTACCCGGAGTAGTGGACGGTCTCCTCTTGAAATCTCGTAGACTTCAGGGGAGATACTGTCCCTAACTAGGTATGGCTCACGCTCCCAACGCCCATCTAGCTTACTGGTGGGATGGTTGTTGCGCAGCCACACTCGATCTCCTGGGGCAAAAGGCTCAGCACAGGCATTACGATCGAAGTCCCTTTTTTGTTCCTCTCGGGCCTCTTCCAACCGCAGATCCACAACTTCTCTGGCATCCGCCATGCGCCTCTGGTGTTCGTGAACCCAGTCAGTCTGGGGGAATAAAGACTGGGAATCAGGGGACTCCATGTCCCAGGTCATATGAGCAGGGAGATGGCCGTGTCTCCCGAACACCAGATAATACGGGGTGTATCCTGTGGAGCAATGAGTGGTATTGTTGTACAGTTACACTAATTCAGGCAACAGTTTTGGCCAGTCAGCCCTTTTTGCAGGGGTCAGAGTCCTCAGCATGTTAATTAGAGTCTGATTCATCTTTTCACAAAGCCCGTTGCTTTGGGGATGATAGGCTGTGGTCCTCAGCTTTTTACAGCCATATAGAGTGCACAGCTCTTGGAAGACTTGGGACTCAAATGCTGTTCCTTGGTCCATAAGGATCTGGTCCGGACAGCCATAGGGGAGGATGAAGCTCTTCCACAGGGCCGCTGCGGTGGTCCTTGCAGATAGGTCTCTGACAGGTACTGCAACCACAAATTTGGTATAGTGGTCGATGATCCTGAGAGCATAACTGTGACCGGATCTGCTGGGCTCCAACTTCACATGATTCAATGCCAGGATCTCTAAGGGCCGTTGGCTCACAATGGGATGTAGAGGGGCCCTTTGATTGTGTCGCTCTCCTCGAGCGATAGCACAGGCTGGGCATTCCCGACACCAGGCTTCGATGTCAGGCTTCATGTTGACCCAGTAGAAGCGCCTACGGAGGGTGGCTTCAGTCTTCTGAGCGCCAAAGTGTCCGGACTGGTCATGGTACATATCCAGTACTATCTTGGCGTCCCTCCTGGGAATCACAATCTGGTACAGCCGGTCATAAGTGATAGGGTCCAGAGTTCTTCTCTTTAGCAGACCCTGATGCATGTTCAGAGTCTTTCTCTGACGCCACAATTGAGACAGTTCTCCATCAGCTATTCTGCGGCGGATTCTTTCAGGCACTCGCCCACTAGAGAGATAGTCCATTACTTCTCCTTTGGCGCGGCGATCAGCCTGAAGACTTATCCAGAGGTCCTTTTCCGCAGGGGGCTCTGACTCTTCTTGAGGAGTAGCTGGCGCTGCCTCTGACGGTAAGGAGTAAACTCTCTGGGCATCTTGACGCACAAACCGGGCATAGAACGCTGGCATCTCGACATCTTCCCACTGAGCATCCGTGGAGGGTCCCTCCCACTGGTCAGGGAGACGGGACAGAGCGTCGGCGTTGTCATTGGTCTTACCAGCCCGGTACTTGATGGTAAAGTTGAAGTTGGCAAGTCTGGAGGCCCACCGTTGTTCCAGTGCTCCAAGACGAGCGGTGTTCAGATGCGCCAAGGGATTATTGTCTGTGAAGACAGTGAAGAAGGATGCAGCCAGGTAGTCCTTGAACTTTTCGGTCACAGCCCAGACTAACGCCAGAAACTCCAAGTTAAAGGAACTTTAGTTCTGGTCGTTTTGCTCCGGTTCTCGGAGGGAACGGCTGGCGTAGGCTATGACCCTTTCAGTTCCGTTTTGGAGCTGGGATAGTACAGCCCCTAGGCCTTGCTTGCTGGCATCAGTGTATAGGGTGAAAGGCAGACTGTAGTCTGGATATCCCAACACCGGAGGCTCAGTCAACCGTTGCTTGAGCATCTGGAAGGCAGCTTCTCGTTCCGCCGTCCACTCAATGGATTTTGGCAGGCCCCTTAGAAGTTCTTGCAGGGGAGCCGCCAGCTGGGCAAACTTCGGGATGAAACGCCTGTAATAACTGGCAAATCCCAGGAAGCTTTTGATTTCCCGTATGGTTGATGGGGTAGGCCAGTCGTGGACAGCTGCAATCTTCTCTGGATCTGGCTCAATTCCATGAGCGCTCACCACATGTCCCAGGTACTTGACGCTAGGTTGTAGCAGGTGGCACTTGGATGGCTTGACCTTCAACCCATGTTGGGTCAGGATTTGGAAGACTTCAGCCAGATGGTGGAGGTGGTCTTCATAAGTCTTGGAGTAGATGATGATGTCGTCCAAATATAGCAGGACGGTCTCGAAGTTGCGATGACCCAAACATCTCTCCATCAGCCGTTGAAATGTGCCTGGGGCGTTGCATAGCCCGAACGGCATGTTGTTGAACTCGAACAGGCCCATTGGGGTGGTGAAAGCCGTCTTCTTCCGGCGCCATGGCCACTTGCCAGTAGCCACTGGTCAGGTCCAGGGTAGAGAAGTAGGCAGCCAACCCTAGGGCTGCGAGGGATTCCTCGATTCGAGGCAGAGGATAGGCGTCCTTGTGGGTGATATTGTTGATCTTCTTATAGTCAACACAGAATCGAAGGGTTCCATCCTTCTTCTTCACAAGGACCAGCGAGGCAGCCCATGGGCTGTGACTCTCCCGGATAACGTTGGCTGTCTTCATCTCTTGTACCAGCTTTTTCACCTCTTGGTAGCGGGCTGGAGGTATGGGCCGGTATCGCTCCTTGATAGGGGGATGAGAGCCAGTAGGGATGGTATGTTGGATCAGGGTAGTCTGCCCAAAATCCAGTGGGTGTTTGCTGAAGGCCTGGTGGTGCTTCATAACGACATCCAGGACACCTTGTACTTGGTCTGCAGGAGTAAAATCATCGTCTCCAATATTGAGCTCAAGCCACCAGGATTGCTCGGCAGGCTCACCTTTAGCATTTTGCTTCAGTTCCAACTGTTGGGAGGCAGACAGAGAGGTTTCCATTAAAGTCTTCAGGATGGACACTGAAGAGAGTGGCTACGGCTTGGTACTTTCTCAGATCCACTGGGGAGTCTCCCACATTTAGTAGTCGAATGGGTACTTGTCCTCGGGATACAGTGACTAGGCTCCTGGCGGCTAGAATGGGCAGGTCTTCATCAGCTGGTAGAGGTTCTACTATCGCCTGGTAGTCTTGACCTTGGACGCCCATGCAGGCTCGACACCATACTAACGTCTCAGTCCCAGGTTGAAGGCGGACAGGTTGGGGATCCTTGATCCGGGCTCTGATCCATTAGAGCCAGCAAACTTCTGTTGCACCGCTAGAACCTGCATAGTCTCCTGAATTACCTTCCGGGAACGGTTGGGCACTGTTGGCAGGGAGTCGTGGAGAGCCTTCAGCACTTCAGGGTAGCAGTTGCGGAGGACATTGGTACCCAGTACCAGGGAGAAGTTACCGTTTTCGGGCACTGGTGTCACCACTACGCCCTGTCTGGTTAACTCAGTGTCTCCAATGGTTAGCGTGGGCTCCCAGTAGCCACGGATGGGTACGGGCTTTCCGTTCGTAGCAATAATGTTCAAGTAAGCCTTGGGAGGCTGGACTAAGGATGCTCCTCCTCGGCATTTATCGAAGGCAGCACTCCGGAGGGTGGTCACTTGAGAGCCGGTATCAATTAAGGCCTGTAGGGTAACTCCGTTGATGGTTACATGAACCATGGGGCGAGTCCCCACGAACCTGGGCATCCAGTTGGCATCTCGGGGACTTACAGGTCCTTCCCTTGGAGGTCGTCCCTTAGCTCCAAGGGTTTGTCGTTTAACTGACGACATCCATCCTCTTCATGCCCATATTTATGGCAGTAGCTGCACCGCTGACGGGGTTCCTTCTGACTCCAGGTGCTTAACGACTTTGCTTCTCTTTGGCGCTGTTTGGCCAGGGAGTCACAAGGGGTAGTTGACCGTACAGAGTTCTCTGAAGGTTTCTTCCTCATAGCGGAGACAGTCACTTCCAACTGGGTCAACCGATCGAGAATTTTATGCAGGGTGTCCGCCAGATTAGAGACCTGTCCTGCTAAGCCAGCAACTTCCGTAGCCGCAGGAGTAGGTGATGTTGACTGCGTTGGATGGCAAGCTAGAGCAGATTCCTCCAATTCCACGGATTCAGGCTCTTTCTGCAGTCCAGTAGGCAGTCGGTCCCCTAATATGTCAATGGCAATTTCCTTAAACTCAAGAAAGGAGGCCTGGGCATGTTGAGAAGAGATGATCTTTAGTTGACAACTTTGATTTCAACAAGTCCATTAATGAATTGTTCCCTCAGGGTTTGCTCAGAGGTTTCTTCTTTGGGATCAAGATGGGTTATGGCCTTCCATGTCTCCTGTAGGGAGAGGGCAAAGTCTCGGAGGGACTCTTGGGGCTCCTGTCTTTTCCCGAAGAATTGCTGCTTCAACTCTGAGGCAGTACACTTGTCAAAGGTGTTGCGCAGCCTATCAAGAATTTGGACCACATTATGACACTGTTCTCGGGGCCAAGACTTGACTTCCCGGAGAGCGGGTCCTTTCAACTGCCCGGTTGGATGCCCACTTTCTGTTCCTCTGTGAACGGGTACAGGGCAAAGGTGGCTAACAACTTGTCTCTGAATTCAGGGAGAGTGTGCAATTCTCCCTCGTAGTGGGGTAACCAGGGGGCCCCCGGATAGTATGGCATAGTCAGAGGCATAACAGTGGGAGTCCCAGGGACACTGGCTGTAGCAGGGCTGAAGGGACTCTCTGGCGGGGTTAACATGCTCCGGTACCCTGAGGAGGGACCAGGGGATGGGACCTGCTCCAGCCCCGTATCTTCGTCCTGGGCGGACATGACTGGTCTAGCTGAGGGAAGTCTGCAGGGCACACAATATCCGTTGCTATGGGCGATGGCTAGAATGGGACGTGGGCACTTTAAGACACAGTCACTATTCCCTGGGAGGTGAGCCAATAACCTAGCATCGGAAACTATCTCTACCCCCCTTTAACTTCCCCAGCGGTACTCACTCAGGATCAGCCGCGGTGACAGGACAGCTCTGTTGCATGAAGGACTCCGTTCTCGATGTCCGGCAGGCAGCAGGGGCTCGGTGATGCTCAGCGGTGTTCTCCTCCAGTGCGCCGGAACTCCGGATGAGGCGCACGCTGCTAGCAGGCTTCAGGCGCGGCCTGCGCCGAAATCCAAGATGGCCGATTAACCCTCTTCGTTGCCGGCCGCACACGCTCCAGCTCCTCCTCCACGGTGCTTCGCGCCACTTGCGCAGGGGTCGGAGCCTAGTGACGACTCTGGAGTTCCCGCCAGGGAGGATTTGGCGGGCTGGAAATACTTGCTGCGCCACAGCCTTGTGAGGTAAATGCTTCAACCGCTCTGCACCAACTGTAGTTGAGCTAACAGAGTCCGTTGGCAGGGATTAACTCCCTGATTGCTGGAGCGATGCTTGACAGCGCTTGGCAGCAGTAATAAAGTCAATGTGAAATATAGCACAAAATCACTTGGGCCTATACCCGAATGGTAGCAGGGTTAGGCAGCACAGTAGTTTTTCAATAAAGGATAGTCTCTAGTGCTAGAATAAGGCACAGAAGTAATGATCCTGTGTTCGTGACGCCACTTGCAACATCCCCCACCGGGGCCTAGCCTTTTCTCGGGGTCTGGAGTCAGCCTGGGCCCGCAGTACCTGAGTGGCTGGCGGTTGCGGCCTAGGCACGCTAGTGTCACGGTGCTTGGTATGGGGGAACCGGAGGGCTGTCCTACAGTCTGGCAGGTCTCCAGCAGGGTGGTGTTGGCAAGAAATGATGAGGGAGAGGCTGCTATAGCGGATCTCCCTGGGGCAACCCTTTGGTGTCTAGAGTATGAGTCTCTGTGTGGTGGACAGGGTGCCCGTGATGATGGCAGCCGTAGTAGCAGGGACCAGACGGAGGCAGAGGTTGAACAAAAACAACTTACAGTTCTTTATTGGAACCGACAGGAACCGCAGCAACGTGCCTTAACAAAATGGTGGAGTACTGATATGAAGTTGGAGGGAGCCACAGGAGGGATCATCAGCCTGGATGCAAGGGCAGGCTGGGAGGTAGCTGTGTCCTAAAAGGCTGCTTCAGCTTGTCCTGGGTTGCTTCAGGTATCACCCTGGAAGGTAGGATGATACCCCTTTCCTCTCTCTGTCTAACTCACTGCTTGGTCTGACTGGCTAGTCTTTCTGACTGAATCCTGTCAGACTCACTTCTCTGACTGAACTGACTGTTGGAAATCTCCAACCGTCACTTTTTCTCAGCTCTTGGTCATGTGGTGGTTACTCCTCCAATTACATCCCAGCTTACAATACATTAGGATAATACATGTGATTGGATGACACATTTTACATCACATAAAGCAATTAACTCCTGCCTTACCAGGCAGGATCTACCACTGCAGAGTTCATCTGTGTTATCTAGTGTTATGTAGTGACATGCTGTGAGGCTAATCAGATCCTACACAGGCTGCAAGCTACATGGTGGGACGTATTTGCAAACACAGCTCTGCCTTGCATCGGCGAGGGTGTTGCATTTCCATAATTTTCTGAGGTTTCCAGGTGTTTGGCCAAGCTTCCCTGTGCAGACCCTTGGTCCCCTTGAAAAATGCTCGAGTCTCCCATTGACTTCAATGGGGTTCGTTATTCGAGACGAGCACTAGAGCATTGGGAAAAGTTCGTCTCGAATAACGAGCACCCGAACATTTTAGTGCTCGCTCATCTCTAGTCACAATGTGAGGGTAGTTTGTGCAGATTTGGGTGTTGATGTCACACTGTGTAGTTTTTTCTGTATAATTGGCTAGTGATGTCAGAGTGTGAGTGTAGCCCATGTAGCAATTTGTGGTGGTGACACAGTTTGAGTGTATCTGTGTAGAATTGGGTGATGATGTCACAGTCTGTGAGTGTAGATTGTGTATCATTTAGTGTTTATTTTACAGTGTGAGTGTAGCCTTTGTAGTATTGTGTGGTGATGTCACAATAGGAGACTAGTTTTTCTGTAGAATTGAGTAGTAAGGTCACTGTGTGAGTGTAGCATTGTGTGGTGGTAACAGTGTGAGTGTAGTCTATGTAGAATTAAGTTGTGATGCTGTTATAAAACAGCATGAGAGTAGACTGTGTACAATTGTGTGGTGATGTCATAGTTAGGCTGGATATACATTGCTGTTGCCTGCCGTACCGTAGCACGGCGGGCACACGCCAGCACTTGGGGAGAGGAGGAGGAGGTGAGCGCTGCTTACCCCCGCCGCTCACCATAGGGATATATGGCGCACGGCGCCGAATGCCGTGAAAAGATTGGACATGTCCCATCTCTTCACAGGGTACGGAGCAGTAGGGTGCCGGATGTGTGCAGCACCGTACCACTCCCATAGGGCGCCGTGCGCCCATTGCTGTCTGTGGGGGATGTATATCGGCCGTACATACGTCCCCCATCCGGCAGTGTCAATGTATCCTTAGAGTGTAGCCTATGTAGCAATGGGTGGTGATGTTACAGTGTGAGTGTAGCCTATGTAACATTGGGTCTTGATGTTATAGTGTGCGTGTAGCCTATGTAGCAATGGGTGGTGATGTTAAAGTGTGAGTGTAGCCTATGTAACATTGGGTGTTGATGTCACAGTGTGATTGTAGCCTATGTAACATTGGGTTTTGATGTTACAGTGTGAGTGTAGCCTATGTAACATTGGGTGTTGATGTCACAGTGTGAGTGTAGCCTATGTAGCATTGTATCATGTCACAGTGTTACCGGGAGGTTCGTATAAAACAGTGTGAGAGTAGACTGTGTAGAATTGTGTGGTGATGTCATAGTTAGACTGTAGCCTATGTAACATTGGGTGGTCATGTTATAGTATGAGTGTAGCCTATGTAACATTGGGTGGTGATGTTACAGTGTGAGTGTAGCCTATGTAACATTGGGTGGTTATGTTACAGTGTGAGTGTAGCCTATGTAACATTGGGTGGTGATGTTACAGTGTGAGTGTAGCCTATGTATCATTGGGTGGTGATGTTACAGTGTGAGTGTAGCCTATGTAACATTGGGTGTTGATGTTACAGTGTGAGTGTAGCCCATGTAACATTGGGTGGTGATGTTACAGTATGAGTGTAGCCTATGTAACATTGGTTTGTGATGTTACAGTATGAGTGTAGCCTATGTAACATTGGTTTGTGATGTTACAGTATGAGTATAGCCTATGTAACATTGGGTGGTGATGTTACAATATGAGTGTAGCCTATGTAACATTGGTTTGTGATGTTACAGTGTGAGTGTAGCCTATGTAACATTGGGTGGTTATGTTACAGTGCGAGTGTAGCCTATGTAACATTGGGTGGTTATGTTACAGTGAGAGTGTAGCCTATGTAACATTGGGTGGTTATGTTACAGTGTGAGTGTAGCCTATGTAACATTGGGTGGTCATGTCATAGTGTGAATGTAGTCTACGTAACATTGTGTGTTATGTTACAGTGTGAGTGTTACATATGTAACTATTGGGTGGGAATGTCACAGTGTGAGTGTAGCCTATGTAACGTTGGGTGGTCATGTCACAGTGTGATTGTAGCTTATGTAACATTGGGTGGTGATGTTACAGTGTGAGTGTAGCCTATGTAACTTTGGGTGGTCATGTCACAGTGTGAGTGTAGCCTATGTAACATTGTGTGTTTATGTTACAGTGTGAGTGTAGTCTATGTAACATTGTGTGTTGATGTTACAGTGTGAGTGTAGTCTATGTAACATTGTGTGTTGATGTTACAGTGTGAGTGTAGTCTATGTAACATTGGGTGTTTATGTTACAGTATGACTTTAGCCTATGTAATATTGGGTGTTGATGTTACAGTGTGAGTGTAGCCTATGTAACATTGGGTGGATATGTGTTTATGTAAATATATCGACCATGATGAACATCCCCAATTGATAGATGCCATGCTCAGCGATTAGCGAGTCTGTGGCTATCTTTACCTGAATAACTTCCCACATGCCAGCCTCTAACAGTGGAATTATTCAGTAAATGCGAACCTTGTTTTGTGACAATTCAGTGTTAAGAGCCTTTAGTGATAATCGAGGAATAATCCTTCATTCTCGGGTAGGATGGAGAGCAGGACACAAGTGTGGATGGGATTTCAGGTGCTTTGCTCTTTTCCCGTCTTCACTGCAGGAAAAGCAAGACGCAAATAAATATTATGTGGTGCAGATCTATTGTTAGCGAGATTGTATTTGTCCACTAAATATTCAAATCACCTCTTTAAGGGCTGGGAAACATTGCGCCCGTGCATGATCTGGTTACATTATATCCTATTCTTCAGCAGCTCTTGACAATCGCATCTGTACTTATTGCCTTTCAGATTATCTGTCTGGGCTGAAGATTCCTCAGTGGGGGAGGCCCCCATACCTCGGCTTTGTCCTATCAGTTTTCAATATCACTTTCCTATTTATCTAAGAGCTGATCAGACATTCATAGCTTTATTTTCTTCTGCGAGACATGTCTAGAAAACAGGCCATTATTGTTGTACTGCAAGAAGGCGCATCCAGTTATTAGCACAGATGTGTATATATATATCGTATATATATATATATACTCATACACAAACTCCTTCACATATGTAGTCACTGTTGTACAATGAGTGAATAAAAAGTATGATAGATGAAAGGTGGGGAGATATCAGGGCTTCTCTACCACATCGGGAGGGGTGGGGGTCGTGGTTGCCGGGGAGTTGGCCGGTGCGGGGACGGAAGATACGCTTTGTATATGTGAAAATTCGGTGCCCACATTTATTTCTATGCCAGGTAGTGCCAGGAGTATAAATAAATGTGTTTGCAGGCCCCTGCTGGATACATCAATACATAGCAGTGGGGCTATCATACGCTGGCGCACGAGCATCGGTGTATAATAAATAACTCCCATAATGGGGCAGATTTATTTACCTGGTCCTGTTGCGGTCCTCGAGGTGCGTTCTCTGATGAGGATGAAGTCCGGTGCGATTCTTCAAGATCGTGCGTCCATTTCCCTGCATCTGACGCTTCCCCGCTGAAGTCCGCCGGAGTTCACCTTCTTCTTCCCGGAGTATGTGAGTGCATTGTCTTGCGACACAATTTGAATTGTAAATCATGCGCTTAGTCCAAATCAGTCGGGTTGTCCGTCGGCCACCCCCCCCCCCCCCCCCCCCCCCGATTTGTGTTGCATGCAAGTCTTCGCAATTGCGGCAAAATCCAATCGTGTGCACCAAAAACCCCCACTTAAATGCGCCGCAATTCGGAAATAGTCAGGAAACCCGACGAAAATGCACCGTGTGGACCCTTAGTAAATGTGCCTAGTGTGCATGAAAAAGGTAGTACACTGAAAACATCTTGTGAAAAAAGTGGATTTAATGCATCTAAAGTAACATTCGATCCCTAGACTTATATGGCTTTGCACTTATTGAGATATTTGATTTTTCTACATCTGTGCTACTCTGGACTTTCTCTTTCTAGATGAATGTATAGATAGATAGATGAAGTAACATAGATACAAACCAAAATATTAAACTATTATATAACAGAAACATTTTAGCTGATCTATGCAGCCTTTCAGAAATACCACTGTTGTACAAGAGGGGGGAAAAGAAGTACAATAGGTATAAATAGACTTAATAGATATGTATGAAGAAAGAAAGAAAGAAAGAAAGAAAGAAAGAAAGGAGGAAGAAGGGAGTCTCGTGGCAGCTTTCTAGGTAGCTAGATATGAATATGGCACAAGATATTCTCTCTGCATTTTTATTTATGTTTTTAAAATACATTTTAGATGATAATTAGCATTATTATTAATAATAACATCCTTTAATAGTGTGATCCTTGGAGACGAATCCACGGCTCTTTTAGAACGTCGGATCACTTTTATCCTTTATTTTCGCCGCTTGCCATATTAGGATAATGTTTCAGCTTTACGTGCACTTATCAGAACATTAAGTACTGTAAAAACAAAATTATAAAGGGAAAAGGAAACCAAAGAACAGAGAAAGCCGGTAAAATCGTTGAGAATAAGGAAAAGAGGAAGAGCCGGCAGAGAGGTACGAGTGAACAGCCATTAGAAGAATCATTTTTTTAGTGTATTAGTGTATATGATCTGCTTCTCTGTGAGCAGTAAAGTAAAGTTCACTTCATATAGAAAATTGAGGCTTGATTAGATTATGTAGAATTACAAAATCATGTAAACTGCAATACTAGGCTTAACTTAAACTAAATCTTCCAGTGGTTAAGACCATACGAAGCTACAGATTGAGTTATGTATGCAGTCCTGGAGAGCTGTGTAACCATACATTTGTGTATGCTGTTAGTAGTGACAGGACTGTGAAAAGTGAATTTATCCAGATCTGAAGCTCTTGCAAGAGAGCAGGTTTATCAGCCTGCTCTACAGCCCCTCTGCTCTGCTAAGAGAAGAAGTTGTAGCAGGATTTTGGTTGGATACTTACTGCAGTCACTCATTGCAGAAGGGAGGGGTTTTGGAACAATTAATTGCTAAAGCTCTTCAGGCTCAAAGACCCACCCAGAGCATTTGCAGGAGCTGCTGACCAGGAATAAAAGTTCACTTTTCAAACTCATGCTGCTATTTACTACACATACAAACAAAGTAAGATATCTCTCTGGGGACAATACCTTACACTGTCTGAAGTTTATTATGGTAAAAAAAACCTGATGATGCATTCAATTTAATTCGACGTACTGGAAAGCAAATGGAAAGAAAAAGAAAAAACCTCTAAATTTCTATAATGTCACAGAACAAATTCTATTATGCATTTAAAATAAAACTTTCCTTTTACCTGGCATTATAGCTTTTTATTGCCTAATCAAGGCTTAAAGTGGTACTGTAACATCCATGCCAAAGTCTTCCTCTTTCTGCAGATTTTGGCTTAGGTGGCATTAATTTTCCAATGTGTTTTGTTTGTGTGAACTTTGGCTAAGGTTGCTGCTTCATTGGGATTAATTTAGCCACACCAGGTACCTCTGCAGCCCAATTCTGTCCAGCAAGGGTTACTAGAGAGATGGATGGCTGTCCAGTCAGCTGCTGGTGATGGAGTCCAGGTACTCATTTACATGTACACTCACCGGCCACTTTATTAGGTACACCTGTCCAACTGCTCGCTAACACTTAATTTCTAATCAGCCAATCACATGGCGGCAACTCAGTGCATTTAGGCATGTAGACATGGTCAAGACAATCTCCTGCAGTTCAAACCGAGCATCAGTATGGGGAAGAAAGGTGATTTGAGTGCCTTTGAACGTGGCATGGTTGTTGGTGCCAGGTTGGTTGTTGGTATTTCAGAAACTGCTGATCTACTGGGATTTTCACGCATAACAAACCCTAGGGTTTACAGAGAATGGTCCGAAAAAGAAAAAACATCCAGTGAGCGGCAGTTCTGTGGGCAGAAATGCCTTGTTGATGCCAGAGGTCAGCGGAGAATGGGCAGACTGGTTCGAGCTGATAGAAAGGCAACTGTGACTCAAATCGCCACCCGTTACAACCAAGGTAGGCAGAAGAGCATCTCTGAATGCACAGTACGTCGAACTTTGAGGCAGATGGGCTACAGCAGCAGAAGGCCACACCGGGTGCCACTCCTTTCAGCTAAGAACAGGAAACTGAGGCTACAATTTGCACAAGTGCATCGAAATTGGACAGTAGAAGATTGGAAAAACGTTGCCTGGTCTGATGAGTATCCATTTCTGCTGCGACATTCGGATGGTAGGGTCAGAATTTGACGTCAACAACATGAAAGCATGGATCCATCCTGCCTTGTATCAACAGTTCAGGCTGGTGGTGGTGGTGTCATGTTGTGGGGAATATTTTCTTGGCACTCTTTGGGCCCCTTGGTACCAATTGAGCATCGTTGCAACGCCACAGCCTACCTGAGTATTGTTGCTGACCATGTCCATCCCTTTATGACCACAATGTACCCAACATCTGATGGCTACTTTCAGCAGGATAATGCGCCATGTCATAAAGCTGGGATCATCTCAGACTGGTTTCTTGAACATGACAATGAGTTCACTGTACTCAAATGGCCTCCACAGTCACCAGATCTCAATCCAATAGAGCATCTTTGGGATGTGATGGAACGGGAGATTCGCATCATGGATGTGCAGCCGACAAATCTGCGGCAACTGTGTTCCAGCACCTTGTTGAATCTATGCCACGAAGAATTGAGGCAGTTCTGAAGGCAAAAGAGGGTCCAACCCGTTACTTGCATGGTGTACCTAATAAAGTGGCCGGTGAGTGTATATAACTGCCCAGTTCTATTACACCTTAAACCTTGGTTCTACTAGTCTCCTTGTACCATTTCCCTGCTTCTACTTGTAATTGCTTGTTATTCTGTGTAACTGACCTCTGCTATGCAATGAATGAAATGGGGCGTGCACAGCTACGGTATACACTGGTCCGCACACCAATGGGAGACAATATTTTTTAGAAAGAAAAAGAAGTGTGCTATACTGGACCCAAATCCAATTTAAATACAATTTAATCTTTATTATACAATATATGAAATACACAACTGTAAATTTAAAATCACTTAAAATGTCAGAAGAAGACACAGGATGGAGTGGGCAATAGCTCTACTCCAACCACCACCCCTAACCACAAATGTATGGACAATAGACAAGGTAAAGTAAATATCAAAGTATGCAATACAAAAGTAGTAATACGTTGCAGTGGCTGGAATAAACAGAGAAGTACTACCAATACAAAAGATGTATGGATCCAACTAGTATATGGGTGGAAACACGACTCATATACAGTCACCTGCCCCCTGAGGAAGTCGCTTAACAGCGACGATACGCGTGGGGAGCCTCCCACCCCTACCATTGCTTTTTGTATGGTGTGCATTGTGGCTGAGGTTTGTGGGTGGAAATACCTGGGTGCTTGGCCAGGCCCAGTTTTACTCGGTTGCTGCCTATATTGTACCATTACATGGCACTTGCACTTTGCCCTATAGGTTATGCTGCAAATGTTTTGAGAACTTTGGATCTCTTTCTGGCAGGTGACTGTATATGAGTCGTGTTTCCACCCATATACTAGTTGGATCCATACATCTTTTGTATTGGTAGTACTTCTCTGTTTATTCCAGCCACTGCAACGTATTACTACTTTTGTATTGCATACTTTGATATTTACTTTACCTTGTCTATTGTCCATACATTTGTGGTTAGGGGTGGTGGTTGGAGTAGAGCTATTGCCCACTCCATCCTGTGTCTTCTTCTGACATTTTAAGTGATTTTAAATTTACAGTTGTGTATTTCATATATTGTATAATAAAGATTAAATTGTATTTAAATTGGATTTGGGTCCAGTATAGCACACTTCTTTTTCTTTCTAAAAAATATGACCTCTGCTATGTTTACTCTCTCCCTACTATTTTGATTCATGCCTTTGCCGCCATTTTGGTATTGAATTAGTTCTGTCCGACTCTTCTTGTTTGTTTGTATTTGTTGTTTGTGGCTCTTTGTGCTTGTGTGTACACTGGTTTGTCTCTGGCTTCATCTAACCTGTCCTCTCTACCATCCAGCAGCTGCCAGACAAAATAAGTTCACTCTATCCATGTGCAGGGTCTCTCAGGGTTTGTTAGCAGGTTCATGAGAGCGGGTTTGGCCTTATAAGGGCGGCTTATCCGCTTTAGGCATACCCTTCTGGGACATCACAGGATGAGTTCACTACTGCTTACCCAGTCTGACAGCTTGCGCCAATTTTGGTTGTGGTTGCACTGTTTGCTGGACAGGTATCTCCTCCACTAAAGAGGCCCTGTCACCAGAATTTACCCCTTAAACCAGTAATACCTGCTAGTAATGGGTTAAAAGTTGTCATGGGTGCCCCCGTGACCCTGGTCATGGGCACACCCGTGCCACTCCCTGTGTGAGTGCCCCCGCGTCCCACATCCTGGGTCATGGCCACACCCGTGCCTCTCTGCGGCTCCCCATTCCCCCCCATGCCTTACCTGTCCGTGTTCCAGAATCCCGGCGCGCGTGACCCTGCCTCCTAGGGCGCACTTGCATCAGCACTCAAGGATTTATAGACCTAGCACACCGCTAATTGGTGTTGGCCATTTCCAGGAAGCTAATAAAAGCCGGCCTCTACCAGCATTCCCCGCCAGGATCTTTGTGCCTAGTGCCTCAGAGAAAGCTGTTCCATGCATTTTGCTTTGTTTCCGCATTCCCGTTGTGACCCTGGTTCCGTTGTTGACTCCGATCCCGTGCTGCCTGTCCTGACCTCCTGCCTGTCCCTGACCACAAGTTTGCCTGGCTTCTGTACTTCGCCTTGGCCGCTGGTGCCTGTGGAACAACCTGGTGGTACCACGCAGTATCAAGTCCGACCTACTTTGTGGCGTGCTGTGGTGAAAACCAACTTATGTCATCGTCTGCGGTGGTACAGAGGATCCTCTACCACTGGAAAGGTCTCTGCCATGCTGCAGCAGCTATTGTCATCCTGGCGGCAACAGCAGCATCCAGTTCCTGCAGTACCCTCCGCTACTTTGGCCGGGATCTCAAGTTGTGCAAGGGGTTCATCATACGCTGCACATCAAGCTTATGCCTTTGCAGTTCATTACAGAGAGATCGAAGGTGGCCTTCGTAATCAGCCTTCTATCTGGGAAAGTTATGACATGGGCTATGTCCCTCTGGGACACAAGAAACCCGGTCACGGCTGACTTCACCACGTTCCTCACAGAATTCTGATACAGCCCGGGCATCATCTGCTGAGTCTGTCCTGCTGAACTTATGCCAAGGGATCTTCCATACCTTTTCCTCCGAGCTGGACTGGAATGAAGCAGCCTTACTTGCTACCTTTAAAAAAGGACTTTCCGGATCCATCAAAGACGCCTTGTCTGCATGGGACCTGCCGTCTTCCCTGAGTGAGCTTATCTCCTTGGCTACTCATATAGACATCTGGTTCCCTGAGTGTCTTGAAGAGCAACATCTTGATCAAGCACCAGTCAAGACCCAACGCCTTCCTCACCTGGCACCGGTTCCACCTCTATCTTCCTCCGAGGCACTCATGCAGGTGGATAGAAAATGTCTGACTCCCCAAGAGCGGACAAGACAATGGGGCACATTTACTTTCCTGGTCCAGTTGCGATCCAGCAGCGCGGTCTTCTGGCGATTCACTAAGAGAGTGGGCCCGATGTCCACCAGTGCTGCTGAGCTGAGGCCCGCTGGAGTTCGCCAGATTTCACCATCCTATTTTGGGTGCAGGTAAGCGACACTTAAAAAAAAAAAAAAAAAAGCGGCTTTTACGAATCCGTCAGGTTTTCCAATGGCCATGCCCCACGATTTCCGTTGCATGCATGCCGGCGCCACAATCTGATCGCGTGCGCCAAAAACCCAGGGCAATTCAGGGAAAAACGACGCAAATCGGTAATATTAGCAAAACCCAACAAAAAATAGCAATTCGGGCCCTTAGTAAATGACCCCCAATGTATGGAGAATCTCTGCCTCTATTGTGCCAGTCCAGAACACTTTCTGCAGACTTGTCCAGCCCGTCCTCCGCGTCCATTGAGACATACTCTCCTATGGTTCTTGGGAGAAGTCTCCCTAGGTGAGACTGTATATTCCTGTATTGCTCAGTTTTGGAACCAGTTGTTCTAGAGAAGCTAGAAGCTAGAGAAGCTGCTGCTTATCTCGTCCGTCAGTGGGCAGATACTTTGTGACCCAGTCCAGTATCGCACTGAACCACTTTCATGCAGATTTACGGTCCATTCACAATCCAGTGGCGCGTTTTCTGTGGAGGATTCGGGTCTTCTGGCGATTCACTAAGGTAGTTCCCCCGATGTCCACTAGGTGTCGCTGCTGCGCTGAATTCCGTCGGAGTTCACTGAAGTTCACCAAAGCAGGCCAAGTGCGTGTTTAAATATGGCGGTTTCTCAGAATCCGACGGGTTTTCCAAGGCCACGCCCCCGATTTCCGGCGTGTGCATGCCGGTGCCGATGCGCCACAATCCGATCACGTGCGCCAAAATCCCCTTGCAATTCAAGGAAAATCGTCGCAAAGCCGTAAAATTCGGGTAACCCGACGTAAAACGCGATTCGGGCCCTTAGTCCCCCAAAGTCTGCAAGTTGGTGCCTTGCATAAAGAGAGACTGTCTTTCTATGTACTTCCCCATTTTGCGGCAGGCTCTAGTGATAACCGGGTACCACTTAGACTCCAGTCCCAGGTGTTGGCTTATGACATTGTCTGCCGTGGTACAGAGGACTATGTGACACGAGTGAGTGCAGCCCACCCTGCCGATGCCCATAGGAAGTTATTGCCCGAGCTAGAAAGTTAGGCAGTAATAGGGCCTGTCTTCCCTTTTGCAGTGCATACAGTATGCATCCACTGTGATTATGGACAGTAGATGTACCACACCATGTAAGTGCCTAACAGAGGATATGGAGCATGCATTAGCTGCAGGTTGTGTGGATAGCTCATGGCCAAAGTACATAATCATGTGTTCATGAGTTCAAACATCTACTTGTGGTGATCCACATGTCAGTGTTGCCATCATTTTCATTCATTTTCATAAATCACATATACTAAATGACCCTGGTCTATTCTCACTGATGACATCTTCCTTTAAAATGTCTTCACACAATGAACAGCATTATTTATGGCTCAGGACATAAGATTGGATCTATATATTCACACATTTTACTAAGCAGATGTCTGGATCGGTACTCTCTACATTCAGGGGGAAAGCTGCACAGGCAATTAATAAAAAAGCAGCATGTGAATTGTGTTTACACGTGGTCAGGAGGCTGTGACAGGTGTAAAACTCAAGTGTTTATGGCAGATTGCAGAGTCTGTCATGGCGATGTGTTGGTAAATGATCTATACAAGATTATAAAGAGACGCTCATTAGCTAAGAGCAACGTAACAGCATGAATGCGCTATCACTAATATACTAAGGATATATGTTAGCTATCTCATGTACAGAGACAGAAATATTTAAAAGCTAAGATAAAATGTAATGACTCACTGCCAAGTTCCTTAAAGGGCTTGTTCAGTTGGTCATGTGATAGGCCACGACATCATGGGTGCCATCTGGGGGAAAATACTAGGACTCAAGTCAAAGGCCCGGACAGTTCTCTTATAGAAAAAAGAACAAAGTCAGCGTATGCCCCAGGGGATGCCCCCTCCAAATGTTTTGCCATAGTGTTTCGCCATAGTCTTCATTTCTTCTGAGCAGAGGAAAGAGCTTCCTCAACCCAGAATAGTGGCCATACCCACCAGTCCGGCTCTCCTGTGCAGGGCCGCCACTAGGAATTTCAGGTTCTCTTCGCAAATTTTGTGGACTCCCCCCAGCTGCCCCTGGCCACTACTCCCCCCTCCCTCCCTCCATGGTCTACAGTTTTTATAATGATTTGAAGCTTTGTGTATTAAAATAACATGACTTCTTACATAGAAAATGCATGGGAACAGTACCAGAACTAAGCCAACTAAGTTACGTTACCAAAATCACAACATAGATGCATTACCAGTACAAAGATTACAACACAAATACACAAATACAGAGGACCAGAACCAAGGTGATTACACAAATACAGTACTAGAACCAAGATTACTATATAGATAAGGACTAGCACCAAAATTTCAATATAGCTACAGAGCCAGAAGAAGATAACTAAATATATATTTTGCTAAAATCAAAATAACTCCACTGATACCAGTACCAAGCCGTCTACATAGATATAGGGCCAGAAATAAGCTTACTAGAACCAAGGGCAAGAAATCACATTACTAGAACCAAACAGTTAGAAGGACTCGTACTGCACCAGACTTATCACAATGACCCACATTTACAAAGTAGGCTGCACCAGTATTCTGGTGTAGACTGCACATAAATACATGTGCAAACTGCTTACACATGTATTTATGAAATGGTTGCACCAGTATCGGGTCTTAGATGCTCAATATTGTGACATAATTATGGTGCACGCCCGTTAAACTCAGAGAAAAAATGGTACACTCAGATCATGACTTTTGGGTGCCCACATGTCACGGGTGCTTCTGCAACCCACAACCCGCGTTGCAAATGCAGCCATACTCATAGATGTGTCCCCGGACCCCTGCCACGGTGCTTACCTCTCCTCATTTCAGCACTGACTCCTGCAGTTTGGTATGCACTTCCTAGGGCGTATGCGCGCCGGCTTCCAGAGATTTAAAGGGCCAGCACGCAGATAATAGGCACTGGCCGACTGCCAATTCTGATAAATTCTCAGCCCCTTCCTTGCCAGGTCTTTGTGCCTTGTTGCCATTGAGAAAGATTGTTCCTATGTTCTCTGCGTTTATGAGGATTTCCTGTTGTGACCTCAATTCCGTTCCTGACTCCGATCCCATGCTGCCTGTCCTGACCTTCTGTAACATGACTCTGATCCTGTGATCCTGATTCCTGCCTGTAGCTGACCACGAGTTTGCCTGACGATTCCGTACTTCGCTTGGCCACCACAGCGGACTAAGTCACGCCTGTGGAACGACCTGGTGGTACCACGCCGCAGCAAGTCCAACCCGTTTTGCAGCGGGCTCTGGTGAAAACCGGGTGCCTCTTAGACTCCGGTCCAAGGAGTTGGCTTACATCATCGTCCACGTGGTACAGAAGATCCACTACCACTGATCCTGACACCGCAGGGTACGCTAGATTCATGCTCTGCTTCATGCTTCATGAACCAGGTGCACTCTGCACAATTAATAAATGTGGGCCAGTGTCTGTTGCTGGATGATAAATTTGATGTCTATCTTCAGAGGCGTAAATTGAAGGCGTATACCCGACTACAATGTATGGTTCACTGTACTAGTCTTCTCATATGGAAAAGTGACACCTTATGGGCCTCTTAAGCCTCTAGGTTGCCATAATAGGATAGGATTACAGAATAAATCTGGTGACCCACACATGACATCTTTGAATACAGAATTTCTCCTTTTCTTCTTCTGTCTAAGCCCTCATGTCAGCTTCTTCCAGCTACAACTTGTCTCAGCAGATTTAGCAACACAAAATTTTCTCTTCCACCTTCTGATCATAAACTTAATACTATTCTCTTGTGCCCCTTAAAATCACTATTGTGCCCCCACAATATCCAATATAGTAACAATGCTCCGACAATAGCCAACACAGAGCTGCCACAGTAGCCAATATATTAACGGTACCCACCTACTGTAACAATGCCCCCACAGTTGTCAATATAGTCACAGTGTCCCCAAAGTATCCAGTAAATAGCAAATAGCAAATAGCCACAGAGCCAACAAGTTATCAATAGTATCAGTGCCATCATAGCCAATGGTTAGATGGCTCCCAGTTGCCAATAGTAACAATGCCCCCCATAGTAGCCAACAGTTATCTTGTCCCCCATTACCTATATTTCTGGGGCCACTAGTTGCCAAATGTAAAACTGCCCCTCAGAGCCATTAGGCCCTCAATTGCCTTTTGTATAGACTTGTATATTTTTGTGAGGTGAGAAGTTATCACTGGGGAGAGAGACTGTACAAGATTTGAGGGGATGGGGTCGCTGATGCAGGTAGTGGTCGAGCAGAGGAAAGGAGCCTGGACACTTCTTCCTCTGTGACTGGCTCAAAGGAAGAGAGTGAGCAAAGTAAGGTACTGGAGGGAAGGGGATTAGTGGGGTGAGTGGATTGGGAAATTATTTCCTGGCGAATGCAGTCAATTTCATCTTTAAAGTAGGTGGCCAGATCTTCTGCCCCAAGGTCTGTAACAAGTGGCTGTACATTTGGTATTAGTAAGGAATGAAGACTATCCAAGAGCCTTTTAGGATTGTTATAAAGTGTTGGTCCCTGTTTGAGAGCATATTCAAATCACTTTGACACTTTCTGCACTAAACTATATTCAATCCCTCAAAGTTGTACCTCACCTATAAATCATTACAAATTTATAAGCTGATTTTGTAGGTGGCATTGTTCCATTGCTCTGCACAGGTATATTGTCTCATAAGAGGGAGTAGAACATCAACAACTTTACATTTTTTATGTTTTGTCACTTCTTTCTAAAGACTGCTCCCAGTATAAATATTAAAGCCAAGTCAAGGCAACTAAAGGAAGATCCTGTCATCAGGCGTTCCGTTATCCGGTCAGATTCTCCTCTTTCTCGTAAATAATGACTACATATCACTCTAAACATGCACACATTAAAACTTTTATCAACCGAACTGGGACACGTCTGATTTGAGATGCATGACAACACTACTTCAGAGGTATGTTGGCAAGCAGCACAGTGGGAGATTCACTAAAGCTCCTGTAATGGGTTTGAATGGCAGTTAACACCAACTAAGCTTCCATTCCAGAGTTTTGTGAATACAGACTTTGGAATGGTGTATAAATGACTGCTGTAACTGAAGTCCTCCAGAGCACCTATAGGTGGCCATAGACACATGCTTTGGACATTAAAAGAATTTAATTTATTTGGTTTCTGTCTAGTAAATAATTGGATAAACACAATTAATTTTTTTTTTTTTTAAATATTTGAATTTAAATACTTTACAGTCTTTGAGGTAAGTTTATCAAGTCCTTACTGCAGGATCACAATTTTGAAGAGCGAGTGGGAAATTGTTCATCGGTGGCCTGTTAAAGCAAACTTAGCATGTGGATGTAGCCCCACAAAGTGCCACCAATTACAGTGGTATCTAAGACTGTCACAGATTCACAGTTTTGTCATTATTTATTGGTGGGAAATTCCGCAGGAAGCAATGACTGTAAAAAAATGAACTGTAAGAAGCCATGGATGTACAGGAGAGTAACACTGCCTGATCCCTCCTGGATTAAATAATGTCCCATGTATAACATCACATGTCTCATACCACATCATCCAATGCTGGGTAAATACAAGTGCAACCAATTTGTTTGCAACTAAATGTGGTCCAGTGTATCTAAGTGGACAAGTTTATTGGTTTCTATTTTTTTTAAATGAAATTTTTTTATTTTTTTCACAATAATAATAATAATTACTTTATTTATGTAGCGCACACAGATTACGCAGCGCTACACACAGTTGACGGTTGACACTATTTCCATAGGTCTAAATTATAGTCAGGTTTAGGTCAGATGACTCAACCAGTAAATTCTATTACTTCACTTGCTGGGTTGCTTTGATCATTCTTTATGTCTCCTGTGAGTGCCCAACCTATCAACATTGACACATTTGAGTGATCTTAAGATTTTTTTTTAGCTCTATACACTGCAGAATTCACCCTCCTAGAGCAACATCAGCCACCTCATGAACACGCATCAGTCGTCTGGTCCCATAAATCCATATGTAAAAAGAATTATATCTACCTTTCTAATTGGATTGAAGGGTGGGAGCGAAAAATGAAACACAAGAATGCAGGGATACAAATGTATATGTATGCAAATGTAATTAAATCCCAATCCTACAGTTAATATGATATTAGTAAGAAGATATGAACAGAGAAAGACCAAAGCATTAACCATTACACCTGGAGATACAGGAATTCTTTATGTAAAAAAGAATTCTTACTAAAAAACAAATATTACAGCTACAATATGCAATTCATTACTTACCATACTGAAATCATCTACCTACTGCCTCTACCCACTCATGCCATACAATGGGCACATTGTACGTTATTTTTAGTGCAAATTGCTTTCACAGGTATTTAAGAAGTGTCTGCGTCACATTTGTGTTGCACGCAAACCTTTTGTGGCTCAGCTGCACTAGTCTTTAGGCAACACAAATTAGGGGGCGTTCCGGTGCTCAGTTGGGCCGTGCGCCAGATTTAACATGCAAAATCCGACTGAATTGTGTTGTACGCCATATATTTAAGGTGCATTGAAAAAAATAGTGGTGCACTCTGCCGGAGCTATGCAGGGGGCGCCATATTCATAAAGAACGCGCATCAGAAATCATGCACATTTAGTGAAGTTTGCACTGTTGTTAGTAAATGTGCCCCAATGTCCCCTTCAATAAGTTCCTCCTTCAGTCAACATTTTCTCTTTACAGTCAGTTCTCCTTCAATAAACCTCTTCCCCCATGTAGGTTCTTAGTGGTTCTTTGGGACACTAAAACACCCACAGGACTAGTGGTATAGTGTCCCTGTCACACTGGAGGAGGAAAAGTCTCTTTGGGTAGAGTCTGTGGACCCTCTGGACCACCGCGGGAGGTGAAGGAGCTAGACGCATCCCGGGACCGGAGTCTAAGTGGCACCTGGTCTTTGCCAGAGCCCGCTGCAAAGCGGAATGGTTTTGCTGCGGCAGAGTGCCACCAGGTCGTTCCACGGGTGCGACAAGGCCCGCGGTGGCAGCCAAGGTAGTACGGCAGGAAATGCAGGAAACAGTCCAAACCTGTGATGACAGCAGGAAACACGGAAGAACGCTGGTAACACTGGCACACAGAGGAACACTGGTAATGCTGGCAGGGCCTGAAGATTCTGCTGGACAGGAACCCTGGAAGGCAGAGCAGGACAGGAACCCTGGAAGGCACAGCAGGACACAGGGATGGTAGCAACACAGAGGATCTATGGAAATGCAGGGGTACACTGGGCTTTCACTTAGCAGGGAATGATGCTGAAGCAATGCTGCTGAAGATACAGGAGCGTCTGGAAATGCTGAAAGGGCTTTCACTTCAACTGGAAACACCCTGGGAAGCGAGGTCTGGAAACCTTCGAAGTTCCTAGAGAAGGGCGTGCCGGATTAGCCAGAGCATGCTTGAAAATGCCTTTAATGATAAGGGGAAACGTTGCAATTCTATGGTGGAATAAAATCACTATTTTTTATAATACGGAGTGCTGCGTCATCGTCTGACTACGCTACATTGCGGTACCTGTCTGAACCTCTTCGAAGACGTGCACCCGGTTTCCTTCACACGGTGCTGCTCCATATCTACTGCTTTTCTGGTCCATGTCATGTGATGTCACACAGGTGTATGGCTCGTTAGCATCACACAGATCTGATCACACTGTGTGTTCTGGTGAGGCATACACCTATGTGACATCACATGGCCATGGACTAGTGTTTATCTGCAGCAAGTAAATGATAATAAGGCTTCCTGTTGTTTGACAGCAAGCTGACAACAAGCAGATATCTTGGAAAATTTGATAACTTTTCATTAGACAAACAATATCAATTATTTGCTGTATTGTGCTTAAAGTGGACAACCCCCTTAAACTATAAAATGACTGTGTCCTAAAGGGGGTAAAGAGAGGATGATTGAGGAAACTAATCTACCCACAGTTCCTTTTAGACCGGTAGTATAATGTTCTAAATTCGCCTATATTGACAACATAAAAAATTACCTTTATACTTACCCGTGTCTTTTGCATCTGGTATCTGCACAGTCAATCAGTTAAGCAGATGTATTACACCCCAGTACGCATTCACCAAATCCTTTGACACATGTGCAGTGAAGTCAAGGTGTACTTCATAGGGACAACACACAGGTGATGAGCGCATCAAAGATGGGACCGTTGAGTTTCAAATGTTTTTTTTTATTTTATAACTGGGCCACCCTCATATAGGGTGATATGGAAAGCTAAACTTTAATTCCAAAAGGACCTCTAGGTGGATAAAGGTCCCAAAACATCCTTACTAGTTCAATTGAAGCTTTGTTAATTCCTATAGACTGAGCTCCTCCTAGTGGTGGCTTCAGGCAGCTATATTTATTATTCACAACTCTATGCAAGAGATTTATCAATGCATATATAGCATGGGGAATGAAATTGAATTAGATTTTTCATTATGAACAAAATCCAGCTCTGCAGATGTGGGAGCAAACATTGGTGTGAGTGAAATTCTAAAAACAATGCAGAGCTGTGAATGTGCAGAACACAGTGGGGGTCATTTACTAAGGGCCTGATTCGCATTTTCCCGACGTGTTACCCATATATTTCCGATTTGCGCCGATTTCCCCTGAATTGCCCCGGGATCCACGCGCGATCGGATTGTGGCGCATCGGCACGCGACGGAAATCGGGGGCGTGGCTGAACGAAAACCCGACGGATTCGGAAAAACCGCCGCATTAAAAAAAAAAGTGTCGCGAAACTTGCACCTACCTTCACTAGGAATAGGCCGGTGAACTTGAGTGCATTTCGGTGGACTTCAGTGCAGAAGCGCCACCTGGTGGACGTCGGAGGAACCACCTTAGTGAATCCCGGCCGGACCCGAATCCACCGCAGAGAACGCGCCGCTGGATCGCGAATGGACCGGGTAAGTAAATCTGCCCCAGTGTGTATGTAACTCATATAGTATGTGTATGTGAATACTACAGGACAGCACCTGACGTATAAACTCAACGTATACATAGACTTACACTGTGCTAAATCTATGCCTCCATCTGCCATTAAAAGTCATTTTCTGTGCAGAAAGCATTGTGTATGCTCTGCAGAGGCCATTGAACACTACGGGGAAGGATGCAGCAATAATGCATTTCCCCCTGGCCTCTGCTGAGCCTATGCTTGTAGGGGACCCCAGTGATGTCACTGTCCTTATTAGGACAGTGACATCACTGGGGAAACACACTGAACACTGCGAGTTGCAGATGTTTTGTACAGTAGTGGATTATAGGTGGTTTGGGCCTTAGCCCGGGGCCCAAGCCTTCTCGGGGACCCCTGGACAGTCAAACTATCCACCAAATCTTATACTGTGAAGGACCTTCACCCACAAAATCCTCATAAATATGTTCCTGCTCACAATACACATGTACTAAAGATAAATTTCAAGACTTTTTAAGGTCCTTTAAAGGCCCTGAAACCACTGATTTAAATACGGCAGAAAGACCCACGGCAGTCTTAAATCATCCCTGGTGATGTATCCCACTATATGAGCATTCAGTGGGATATGTCTTTGCCGTAAAATGTAAGGACATGTTGGGAATCCTCGTAACGTTTCCTTACAATTTATGGGAAAAACCCATGATGTGAATGCATCTGTAATGTGTTGTGCTGCAAATTGTAATGTCTGTTTTAGGGTTACTCTGTGTCATATAGGTTGATGATAATGAATAATAGTGACATATTTTATGTATTTTTCTTTAATTTCTTTTTAATCTTTACTTTATGTCCCTCTTTTTTTATACTTTACTTTTCCACTGTAACTGGTGTTAGACAGACACAGCAGCAGCCTCTCAGTACTGGAATCCCAGCATGTCATGTCCAGTCACATGATTCTCCAGATGTATAAAGGTAGTGTAACAGTCCCCTACAGCTACTGATTGGTCCACTAGTCACTTTAAAGGGGTATTCCAGGAATAAGCATAATGCATATTTAAATAGTTCATTAAAATATAACAAATGTGTTATCAGTGTCTGTTACATCATCACTGGAAGCAGAGCATAAGAGGGAGGAGCTGTTACAGAGCACTGAAGGATTATGGGAGTTGTGGTTTCCAGTGGCGGCATTCTTGGAGATAACTCTGCCTACTTTAGAAAACCCATAAAAGTTTGTGAATCATAAATTCAAATTATTTAAGCTGTATTTTGTGATTAATGACATTTTGTTATATTCACTTATTTATAGCATATAGGGTTTTTGTAACAGACGTTCATATTCCTGGAATACTACCATAAATATGTTTTTTTTTGTGACATGAGCTTTGTTTTCCAACAATGCCTATTTTAAAGTAGGTATTTCATAATGAACATAATTTAATAACACTTTCTTGGGCAGAGAATAACATAACAAACCAAATGCCTCCACTTGTTTTTGATTGATTTGACAAAAATATAATGGGTTTTACAATGCTATACAGTGTTTATTTTTGGTGAGAGGTAAAGAAGAACCCCCATATCACTGTGGCTGAGCCCCAGAGATGCAGTAGGGACATTCAGCCCATCTTCACCAATCAGTGCTTTATGGCAGAATGTGCTGATGAAAGCCTCTCCTTAGTGCAAGACATATGAAAGCCTGTATATGTCTGCTGAAAGGGGGGGCCAGAGCCACTACGTACAGTGCTCAAGAGTTGAGAATGACTTGTAGGGAAATAGTTTGTGATGCCAGTCGAGATGTTTGACCGGCATGCGGTCGAACACTGACTCGGGTCCCTGGGAGATAGGGGTTGTGGGTCAGCGTGATTTCTAACCCTTCCCGGCAAGGGCTTGATCCCAGGGGATGTATAGAGGAGTAGATCACTTGCCTGGTCCTGATGGAGGCACTCAAAGAATTGACTCTTACGCATGAACTTCAACTTCAGGGACACCGGCCACCTTGGTACTTAAAGTCTCTTCACTGTCAGGTTGTTTGCTATCTTTCTGCTCAATGCTCCTCAAGGCATTACACTTTGGTGGCTCTGTAGATTGTAACTCACTCTGCCTCAACTGGGAAACAGATACCATGTTCTGTAGCTTTAGGCCAGGAGTATTCTCCCCACTCTTCCTTTTCTACCATGCCACAATAGTGCTGCTGTGGGTTACCTGGATCCTACTCCTAGGCCCTTACTTGTCTCCATCAGAACACACTGACTCACTTTTCTTCTTAAAAGAAACCTCCTGTCCTGCACTGGCTACCTGGGTAGCCAACCCCTTTCTTTTATTAAACACAAAACAAGGTTGAACTTTTGTGTTATTTCTAAGCAGTATGTGTGGAGGAAACCAGGCACTGCCCATCACCTGCCAAAAACAAACCCAACAGTGAAACATGTCCACCGGCATTCACCATCCAACCTAAGGGAACTGGACAGGATCTGCAAGGAAGAAGTGCAAAGGATCCCCAAATCCAGGAGTGAAAAACTTTTTCCATCATTCCCAAGAAGACTCATGGCTGTACTAGCTCAAAAGGTTCTTCTTCTTAATGCTGAAGTATTATGACCATCTGATATTCCAGTTTTTCCTGTTTAATAAATTAGCAAACATATTTATATTTCTTTTTTTTCTGTCAAGATGGGATGCAGAGTCTAAATTAAAGGGAACCTGTATGTAAATGTGAACTGGTATAAAGTCAAGGAGGCCCTTCATTTGGTGCTGGTTATTGCAGTCTATCTACTGACCATTCTATTTGCTATTCGAATCTGTACCTTTGCTGCCATCTTGGTTTTGACCCGGTTTGTTTGACTCCGCTTGTCTGTCTGTATCTGTTGTTTGTCCCTCAGTATCGTTTATCTCCTAGTGTGACCCCACCTTCCTGTCTGTCTTGTGTCGGTTTCTGTTACCAGTGTGGACACTGACCTATATCTGTGTTCTGGTTACCTGTCCGCTCCACCATCCAGCAGCTGCCAGAAGTGAGTTTTCCCTGTAATCTTGTAGGGTCACTCATGGACCGTCAGTTAGGTTCCTGATAGTGAGTTTGTTTATCTGCTTTAGGCAGGTCCTTAGCCCGCAGGGATGTCGCAGGGTGAGTTTGCCCTCAGGAATGGGCATTTTTTTAGCCCCTGATGCCCCAGAGGTGTCTTCAGTAGACTTTTACTTTTCAGCCTTGGGTTCTTTATATGAGGAGCCAGATAAAACCAGTTTTGCTGAAGCTCAGTTGACTGCCTTACGTCAGGGAAATCGTGCTGTGGAGGATTATTGCTCTTAGTTCAGGAGGTGGTCCATTCCTAGCGGATGGAATGATAGAGGCTTAAGATACCAATTTAAATTAGGCCTGTCTGGTGCTATTAAAAATCTGTGAGTGGGACATCCTGAGCCGAAGACCTTAGAACAGGCCATGACTCTAGCAGTCAGAGTAGACAGACGTCATGGAGAGCGTAAGCATGAATGTGAGTCTGTTTTTCCTGATCCTTCTTTTCTACCTTCTTCCACTGTCTTACCTGCTCTATCTAAAGAGCCCCTTGAAAATACTGTAGAAACCATGCAAATAGAAGTGGAAGAGCCCATTCAGGTTGAAGTGGGAGTTATGTCACCTCAGCAACGCAGAGATCTATGTAAGAGGAATGTCCTGTGCTTCTACTGTGGAAACTCCGGTCATTTAATCGAGTCCTGTCCTGTCGGACCTCCGGTGAAGAAGCATCAGCACCTAAGTGATAATCGAGGAGGTCACTACAGCTATTTCAGAAACCTCAGATGAGGTCACCTGTTGTTGGTTCCTTGACTGAGGATAAGATGTCTGACAAGGCCATTGTTGACTCTGGGTCCGAGCACTACAAGTCCATTAACCTTGAGTTATGTGGTATACAAAACCCTGTACCTGTGTCTGTTTTGCCTCCTAAAGTTGATTTGTCTACTAGTCTGCCAGATTTATTTACTGTCATCTGTGATAATCAACATCTGGCGCCTGATAACACCCCTGCAGATAAGCTATTTGTACCTGCCCAACACTGGGTCATGGTTATGGAGGAATGTCATGGTACTACAGCTGCTGAACATTCTGGAGTCACTGCTACTAAAAATGTGATTTCCGAATCTTATTGGTGGCCTAAATGGTCACATGATGTTGAGGAATATGTTGCAGCATGAAACAATTGTACTAAGGCCAAGGTGTCCAGAGAATGCCCTGTGGAATCCCCTGCTCATTAATCTGTTCATTCTAAACCATGGACACGTGTATCTATGAAATTTTTCAAAAATTTGCCTCCTTCTCAGGGCATGATAGTAATTTGGGTGGTTATTGACCTTGTATCTAAAATGTGTCTGTCAGGACTGGGAGTCAGTGGACCCTCTGGACCACCGTGGGAGATGGTACTAGCCGACCTGGGACCGGAGTCTAAGTGGCACCCGGTTTTCACCAGAGCCCGCAGCAAACGGGAGGGACTTGCTGCGGCAGGATATCACCAGGTCGTTCCACAGGTACGACTAGCCATCGGTGGCTACCAAGGTAGTAACATTGGAGACAGTCTGTACCCGTAGTGACGGCAGGAGAATAGCAGAGCGAGGCACACCAGAACTCATGTCAGGAATCGCAGGAGCCGGCACACAGGAACGCAGGACCACAGGGACGGACTGGCATACAGGAACACAGAACCACTGAACTGACTGGCACACAAGAACAAGAGGACAGACACTCAGGAACTCAGGGATCACAGGAACGCAGGGAACACAGGAACCAAGGGAACACAGTAATGCAGGGATCACAGGAACGCAGGAATAACAGGTGAGCTTTCTCTTCAGGAAGTTTGAAGATCCGGCAAGGGTAGAAGGAAGAGGCTGGAATTTAAATCAGACCAGCGCCAATTATTGGCGCGCTGGCCCTTTAAATCTCAGCGAGCCGTAGAGTGCGCCCTAGGAGACGGGGACTAGCGCTGAGCCGCGGGAGCTGCGGAGGATGCCGTGGGAGCCGTGGGAGGTAAGCGAGGCCGGCCCCCAGACCCCAGGGAGGGACGTGTGCGCCCACGATCCGAGACAGGGATCGCGGGAGCACCTGTGACAGTACCCCCCTTCGGCCTCCCCCTCTTCTTTTTGGTCCCAAGAAATCTCTGGAGGAGAGTCCAATCCAAAGTGTTCTCTTCGGGCTCCCAAGATCTCTCCTCAAGCCCGAACGCCTTCCAGTCTACGATCTTCTTACAATCTTCATGTCCAGAACCTCCTTAACTTCATAGACATCTGGGGAATCCGCCTCAGGAGCAGGAGGAGGGGATTGCTGGGAGAAGCGGTTCAAGACGACAGGCTTCAGGGGGGAGACATGGAAGGAGTTTGGGATGCGCATAGATGAAGGGAGGCGGAGCTTGTAGGCCACTTGATTGATGCGCTTGATTACCTCAGAGGGACCAAGGAACCGGGGGCCAAGTTTGTAGCTGGGTATCTTAAGCTGGACGTATTTGTAGGACAACCATACTTTGTCACCAAGAGAGAAGACAGGAGGATGTCGACATTTCTTATCAGCCTGGATCTTGGTACGGTCCGTAGCTCGTAGAAGAGACTGGCAGGTCTGGTACCAAATAGACTTGAGGTATTGCATCAAATCTTCTACCGCAGGGACATCAGAGGGAGTAGACAACGGAAGAGGCAGGTGAGGAATACATCCAAAGACCACAAAGAACGGAGCTGAGCTGGTAGATCCAGAGTCCAGGGAATTTTAGAAGAACTCAGCCCAAGGTAGCAGGTCCTGAAATTATGTAACCAAGGAATGGAAGACTGTGCTGGTGAAACTGGCATTTCTCCAGTTTGGCATACAGATGGTTGGCACGAAGTCGACCAAGAACTTGACGTACGTGTGTCAGATGGGATTCAAGGTCTGGAGAGTATACCAAGATGTCGTCCAGGTAGACCATGACACACATATAGAAAAGATCCCGGAAAATGTCATTCACAATTTCTTGAAAGACGGCAGGGGCGTTACACAGTCCGAAAGGCATTACTAAATATTCAAAATGCCAGTCATGGGTATTAAACGCTGTCTTCCACTCGTCATCTTTGCGGATCCGGATGAGATTGTAAGCAGCCCAAAGATCCAGCTTGAAGAACACAAAAAGTTCCGTAATCAACGGCAGAGGGTAGCGATTTTTGACTGTGATCTTGTTCAGTCCTCTATACAGGGATGTAAGGAGACGTCCTTCTTGGTGACAAAGAAAAAACCTGCACCAGCTGGAGGGGAGGACTTGCATATAAAACCCCTCTGCAGGTTCTCCTTGAGGTATTCAGACATGGCAGTCATCTCTGGAACCGAAAGGGGATAGACACGACCTCCAGGAGGAGTGGTGCCCGGCAGGAGATCCACAGGGCAATCGTAGGGACGATGTGGAGGCCAGGTCTCCGCTTGTTTCTTAGAAAAATGTCAGAAAAGTTCCGGTAACAAGCTGGCAGACCCTCCAGAGACTTGGAAGACACAGTAGAGGACAAGACCGGAAGTGGTGCCACCATACATTGGGATTGCCATTCAGGACTCCAACGCAGGAACTCACCAGTCTTCGAACTGAGACCCGTGGTATGTAGCTGAAGCCAAGGAAGACCCAGAATAAGAGCTGAAGTGGAGCAAGGTAGGACATAAAAGACCAAATTTTCTTGATGTAGGGCTCCAACCTGAAGTCAGATAGGTTCTATGCCGGACTGGACCGGATCGGAAAGAAGCTGTCCACTTACAGAGGAAATTACGAGGGGAGACTTGAGGGGGACCACCAGAATGTGATGCCGGGAAACGAGAGCAGCATCCACAAAGTTCCCGCCGAACCGGAATCCAGGAATGCCGAGACCTGCACTGGGGCACCAGTGCCGACACTGAGGAGTACTGGAATAATCAGACGTGGAGAAGCTGAATTCCCACTTAGGGATGCCTCTCCCAGAAGCCCTAAGTGCTGGCATTTCCCGGGTGAGGTGCTTGGGACTGGCACAGTACAGACAGAGGTTTTCTTGGAAACACCTGGATTGTTCCCCAGGAGTAAGTTGAGCTCTCTTGACTTGCATAGGCTCACCAGAAGACGGAGCAACCGGAGGCTGGAATGGCTTCTGGAAGACCGGAGCCAACCGAACTAGAGGTCGCTCGTACCGCTACTCTTCAACTCGTTCCAAGAACCACACGTCAATCCGGGTGGCCAAGGTGATAAGACCACTCAAAGTAGTCGGCAGATCACGGGCAACCAATGCATCCTTTACCCGTGAGGACAGACCTTTCTTAAAGGTTGCACATAAGGCTGCCTGGTTCCAACTGAGTTCAAACGCCAATGTGTGGAACGGGACAGCATATTCACCCACGGTGGAGCCTCCTTGGCGTAGATTTAGTAGTGCAGTTTCCGCAGATGAGGCTCGTGCTGGTTCCTCAAACACGGACTGGAACTCAGCCTGGAAGTTGGTAAGGGTGGCCGTAACTGGATCATTCCTGTCCCACGGAGGAGCAGCCCAGGCCAGGGCCTTTCCGGTGAGGAGGCTGATGATGAACGCCACATTAGTTCAATATGCAGCGAGCACAAGGTGATGAATCCTCTGCACTTTTTGGGATCACCATTGCACTTTTTGGGCATAGACAGACTCGACCTAGGCTCTGATGACTGTGGACAAGCCGGGACGACAGGCGAAGTCGCAGGGGTAGTTGCAGGAACCACTTCCGGAGTAGTTTGTGGAACTTGATACAGAGGCCGGGAGTCAAGCAGCTTTTGAAGAGTGGAAGCGACTTGGCCTAATAGTTCTCCTTGGAAAGCAATCTGCTGTGACTGCCGGGCAACAATACTGGAAAGTTCAGCCAGCATCTGGCATGGCTCCTTGGTGGGGTCCATGGCCGGATCTTACTGTCAGGACTGGGAGTCAGTGGACCCTCTGGACCACCGCGGGAGATGGTACTGGCTGACCTGGGACCGGAGTCTGAGTGGCACCCGGGTTTCACCAGAGCCTGACGCAAAGCGGGATGGACTTGCTGTGGCGGGATACCACCAAGTCGTTCCACAGGTACGACTAGCCTGCGGTGGCTGCCAAGGTAGTAACAGAGGAGACAGTCTGTACCCGGAGTGACGGCAGGAGAATAGCAGCGGAAGGCACACCTGAACTCATGTCAGGAATCGCAGGAGCCGGCACACAGGAATGCAGAACCATGGAACTGACTGGCACACAGGAACAGACACTCAGGAACTCAGGGATCAACGGTACGCAGGGAAAACAGGAACGCAGCAATGCAGGGATCACAGGAATGTAGGAATAGCAGGTGAGCTTTCTCTTAAAGAAGTTTGAAGATATGGCAAGGGTAATAGGAAGAGGCTGTAATTTAAATCAGACCATCAGACCATTGGCGCGCTGGCCCTTTAAATCTTAGCGAGCCAGCGCGCGCGCCCTAGGAGAGGCGGAGGACGCCGCTGGAGCCGGGGGAGGTAAGCGAGGCCGGCCACCAGACCACGGAGAGGCACGGGTGCGCCTGCGATCCGAGACAAGGATCGCTGGAGCACCCGTGACAGTGTCATTTATTTCCGCTAGAGTAATTGCCTAATGTCAAGGAATTTGCCACTCTGTTCATTGACAATGTTCTAAACTGCATGGGGTACCTGAGTCTGTTATTTTTGATCAGGGGGAACCATTTGTATCTGTGAGTTTCTGGAGTGAGTTCTGTAAAAAGTTGGGGATACAACTGTCTGGAACACTGTCCTGTCACCCTGAGACTTCTGGGCAATGTGATCAAGACAGTTTGCGGGTTGAGCAGTACCTCAGGAGCTTTGTTTCTGACTGCCAGGAAGATTGGGGCACACAGCTAGCTATCGCTGAGTTTGTGTACAATCACCAAGACTCCCCATCTACCGCTAAGTTCCCATTTCTCTGCAGTTATGGTTTTGTTCCCCATTTTTCTTGTGTGTCTATTGATCCGTCCAGTAACCCGCAGGCAGATGCCGTTGTGTCCAGCCTATGTTCTGTTTGGGCACAAGCCCACAAAAATCTGCTAAAGGCCCAAGATCTTATTTGCATGGGAACAGATAGAGCATCTTTAGTTGATGGTCCAGTGGCCCCTCATAAAAAGGGGGGGGTACTGTCAGAACTCGCAAATTGTTCTGATGGGATCAGGTTTCAGGCTTCTTGCTGGATAACCACACCCAGTGCTGCCTGTGATTGACAGCTCAATTTCTGATCCTGGGAAATCTGGGTGAGTCTTTGTAATTGTTTTGCCTGCAGCTGCGGTTTGAGTGATGGACGGCTGAGCCAGTCAGTGCCGGAGGTAGTGTCCATTACTGCCTTATATTTTGCCCAAGCCATCATCTGGTGCTGGTTATTCAAAGCCTATCATTCAACCCTCAGAAGGAGGGGTGAAAAAGCCAACATAATCAGCAAACAAACATATAAATAGTAAAAAGTTACAAATTTTATTGAGTCAAATAACAACATAACGGTTAAAAGTGAACCCACAATGGGAGGGACACAAGCATGAGTTGCATCGCAGGCAACCGATCAGCACACCTAGGTATAAATATGTGTAGGCAACAGTGACCAAAGATGGGTGTAGAAACAATATTAATGGGAAGCACAAAAACTGTTAAATTTTGTAGCCTGGGAGTCAGTACACACAGATTATAACGAGCTTACCCATATTGTGATCGTTGCCTGAGATAGCAGCAACCCCGACGCGCGTTTCGGCTGATGAACAGCCTTCGTCTGGGGGTGTGTTTAACAGGGCGACGAGCCAGATTTAAGAAGGATCGAGGAGCCAATCATGCAGCAGAGTATCAGTCATGTGGTGAAGAGTAAAAGCGGCGTCGTGATACCGCGAGATTAGCTGAAAGTCACATATGCGAAAACTGGTTATTGCAGTCTATTTGTGTATCTAGTGCTCTTGCCATTGCATTTCTTGCTATTCTGTGTATTGACTTCTGCTTTTCCTACTGACCATTCTACTTTCTATACGAATCTGTACCTTTGCTGCCATCTTGGTTTTGACCCGGTTTGTTTGACTCCGCTTGTCTGTCTGTATCTGTTGTTTGTCCGTCAGTATCGTTTATCTCCTAGTGTGACCCCATCTTCCTGTCTGTCTTGTGTCAGTTTCTGTTACCAGTGTGGACACTGACCTATATCTGTATTCCGGTTACCTGTCCGCTCCACCATCCAGCAGCTGCCAGACGAAGTGAGTATTCCCTGTAATCTTGTAGGGTCATTCATGGACCGTCGGTTAGGTTCCTGATAGTGGGATTGCCCTTACCAGGGCGGTTTATCTGCTTTAGGCATGTCCTTAGCCCGCATGGTGAGTTCGCCACCACTTACCTAGTCTGACAGCTAGCTCCAAGCCTGGTTGCGGTTGCGGGGTTGCTGTACAGGTACTGGCACTCGGCTTATACTCAGGTCGGCATATACTCAAGTATATATGGTAAGCTTTATAGATAATGATTAGAGATGAGCGAGCACTAAAATGCTCGGGTACTCGTTATTCGAGACGAACTTTTCCCGATGCTCGAGTGCTCGTCTTGAATAACGAGCCCCATTGAAGTCAATGGGAGACTCGAGCATTTTTCAAGGGGACCAAGGCTCTGCACAGGGAAGCTTGGCCAAACACCTGGGAACCTCAGAAAAGGATGGAAACACCACGGAAATGGACAGGAAACAGCAGGGGCAGCATGCATGGATGCCTCTGAGGCTGCTTAATCGCACCATTATGCCAAAACTATGGGCAACAGCATGGCCATGACAGAGTGACAGAATGAAGCTAGATAGCATGTAAAACATCCAATAATTGACCCTGACACTATAGGGGACGGCATGCAGAGGCAGCGGCAGCAGCGGCAGGCTAGAGAGTGGCATGGCGACATACTCTAAATGGACTCAGGCTTCAAACCAATGGGTGGCAGAGAGGAACCAAAGGAGGTGAGCAAGAAGCGCTCAAATAATATCGGTACATGATAAAAGTTTGCCAGTATATTTTGTGGATTACACAGCAGGGTGGCGACAAAGTTAACATGGAAGCCATGAAAACAACCCAAAATTCTGCCTGACACAGCTCGTTTGATAAGGGGACCATGTATGGAGGCAGTGAACTAGTAGTAGATTAAAAGTGCTGCAGTTAAAACTATGTTAGTTGGATCTTGGCATGGAGCTGGCGCTCCGCTGCCAGGCGAGCTTTCGCCAATCCAAGCCCCTGTCTCTAGGCTACTCCCCAAACAGCACTTCTAAGAACCTTTTGTATAAGATCAAGTGTAGTAGCGTTCTTATAAGCTTGGGATATGGCGGGTGAGGGGAATGTAAACAGATGCGCAAGAAGCGCATGATGCGCATGGAGCTGGCGCTCCGCTGCCAGGTGAGCTTTCGCCAATCCAAGCCCCTGTCTCTAGGCTACTCCCCAAACAGCACTTCTAAGAACCTTTTGTATAAGATCAAGTGTAGTAGCGTTCTTATAAGTTTAGGATATGGCGGGTGAGGGGAATGTAAACAGATGCGCAAGAAGCGCTGAAATAATATCGGTAAATGATAAAAGTTTGCAAGTATATTTTGTGGATTACACAGCAGGGTGGCGACAAAGTTAACAAGTTTGATGTGGAATGCCCTGTGATAGCTCTTGGGCGGTGTGCCTTTTATCGCCTAGGCTCAGCAGTTTGAGCACCGCCTGCTGTCGCTTAGCGACGGCACTGCTGCTGTGCCTAGAGCTACCGACTGATGGCGCCATGGCCACGGATGGTAATTCGGAGGAGGAGGAGGTGGAGGAGGGGTGGGAGGAGGAGGAGGTATACTAGACCTTTGAGACCTGGACCGAGGTAGGCCCCGCAATTCTCTGCGTCGGCAGTATATGACCAGCCCCAGGGTCAGACTCGGTCCCAGCCTGCACCAAGTTAAGTGTAGTAGCGTTCTTATAAGTTTGGGATATGGCGGCTGAGGGGAATGTAAACAGATGCGCAAGAAGCGCATGATGCGCATGGAGCTGGCGCTCCGCTGCCAGGCGAGCTTTCGCCAATCCAAGCCCCTGTCTCTAGGCTACTCCCCAAACAGCACTTCTAAGAACCTTTTGTATAAGATCAAGTGTAGTAGCGTTCTTATAAGTTTGGGATATGGCGGGTGAGGGGAATGTAAACAGATGCGCAAGAAGCGCTGAAATAATATTGGTAAATGATAAAAGTTTGCCAGTATATTTTGTGGATAACACAGCAGGGTGGCGACAAAGTTAACAACTTTGATGTGGAATCCATGAAAACAACCCAAATTTCTGCCTGACACACCTCGTTTGATAAGGGGACGATGTATGGAGGCAGCTATATGGACGACTTTTGGAGGTAGCAATGGAGACAACGTGTGGAGGCTGCTATGGAGACAATTTAATTTGGATAGTGCCTGTATGTGGCAGTCCAAAAAAGTTTTCAAACCAGAGGAGCAGGTAGGTGGCCCTCCAGAAAAATGAAATAGATTGAGTGCCTGTATGTGGCAGTCCAAAAAAGTTTTCAAACCAGAGGAGCAGGTAGGTGGCCCTCCAGTAAAATGGAATAGATTGAGTGCCTGTATGTGGCAGTCCAAAAAAGTTTTCAAACCAGAGAAGCAGGTAGGTGGCCCTCCAGAAAAATTGAATAGATTGAGTGCCTGTATGTGGCACTCCCAAAAATTGTTTAAAACAGAGGACCGGGTAGGTGGCCCTCCAGAAAAATTGAATAGATTGAGTGCCTGTATGTGGCACTCCCAAAAATTGTTTAAAACAGAGGACCGGGTAGGTGGCCCTCCAGAAAAATTTAATGCATAAAGTACTATAGCTAGAGCCAGTGGGCCCTGTCAAAAAATAGCCAGTTTCCTCTGCTTTACTGTACAAAGAGGAGGAGAAGGAGGAAAATGAGGAGGAGGAGGAGTGGATAAATTATTCAGGTTGAGCTTCCTTCACCTGGTGGAGATCGGAAATTATGAGAAATCCAGGCTTTATTCATCTTAATATGCGTCAGCCTGTCAGCGCTGTCAGTCGACAGGCGTGTACGCTTATCGGTGATGATGCCACCAGCTGCACTGAAAACCCGCTCGGACAAGACGCTAGCGGCAGGGCAGGCAAGAACCTCCAAGGCGTACAGCGCCAGTTCGTGCCACATGTCCAGCTTTGAAACCCAGTAGTTGTAGGGAGCTGTGTGATCATTTAGGACGATGGTATGGTCAGCTACGTACTCCTTCACCATCTTTCTGTAAAGATCAGCCCTACTCTGCCGAGACTGGGGACAGGTGACAGTGTCTTGCTGGGGTGACATAAAGCTGGCAAAAGCCTTGTAAAGCGTACCCTTGCCAGTGCTGGACAAGCTGCCTGCTCGCCTACTCTCCCTCGCTACTTGTCCCGCAGAACTACGCACTCTGCCGCTAGCGCTGTCAGAAGGGAAATACTGTTTCAGCTTGTGAACCAGGGCCTGCTGGTATTCATGCATTCTCACACTCCTTTCCTCTCCAGGGATGAGAGTGGAAAGATTTTGCTTGTACCGTGGGTCCAGGAGAGTGAACACCCAGTAATCGGTGCTGGAATAAATTCTTTGAACGCGAGGGTCACGGGATAGGCAGCCTAGCATGAAATCTGCCATATGCGCCAGAGTACCAACGCGTAAGAATTCACTCCCCTCACTGGCCTGAGTGTCCATTTCCTCCTCCTCCAACTCCTCCAACTCCTCTTCTTCTGCCCATACACGCTGAACAGTGAAGGACTCAACAATGGTCCCCTCTTGTGTCTCGCCAACATTCTCCTCCTCTTCCTCCTCATCCTCCTCCACCTCCACCTCCTCCGATATGCGCTGAGAAACAGACCTAAGGGTGCTTTGGCTATCAACAAGGGAATCTTCTTCCCCCGTCTCTTGTTACGAGCGCAAAGCTTCCGACTTCATGCTGATCAGAGAGTTTTTCAACAGGCCAAGCAGCGGGATGGTGAGGCTGATGATGGCGGCATCGCCACTGACCATCTGTGTTGACTCCTCAAAGTTACTCAGCACCTGACAGATATCAGACATCCACGTCCACTCCTCATTGTAGACTTGAGGAAGCTGACTGACCTGACTACCAGTTCTGGTGGAAGTTGACATCTGGCAGTCTACAATCGCTCGGCGCTGCTGGTAAACTCTGGATAACATGGTCAGTGTTGAATTCCACCTCGTGGGCACGTCGCACAACAGTCGGTGAGCGGGCAGTTGGAGGCGGCGCTGCGCTGCCCTGAGAGTGGCAGCATCTGTGCTGGACTTCCTGAAATGCGCACAGATGCGGTGCACCTTCGTGAGCAAATCAGACAGATTGGGGTATGTCTTGAGGAAACGCTGAACTATCAGATTTAACACATGGGCCAGGCATGGCACATGTGTCAGTCTGCCGAGTTGCAGAGCCGCCACCAGGTTACGGCCGTTGTCACACACAACCATGCCTGGCTTCAGGTTCAGCGGTGCCAGCCACAGATCAGTCTGCGCCGTGATGCCCTGTAATAGCTCTTGGGCGGTGTGCCTTTTATCGCCTAGGCTCAGCAGTTTGAGCACCGCCTGCTGTCGCTTAGCGACGGCACTGCTGCTGTGCCTAGAGCTACCGACTGATGGCGCCATGCCCACGGATGGTAATTCGGAGGAGGAGGAGGTGGAGGAGGGGTGGGAGGAGGAGGAGGCATAGTAGGCCTGAAACACCTGGACCGAGGTAGGCCCCGCAATCCTCGGCGTCGGCAGTATATGACCAGCCGCAGGGTCAAACTCGGTCCCAGCCTCCACCAAGTTAACCCAATGTGCCGTCAGCGATATATAGTGGCCCTGCCCGGCAGCACTCGTCCACGTGTCCGTGGTCAGGTGGACCTTGTCAGAAACGGCGTTGGTCAGGGCACGGATGATGTTGTCTGACACGTGCTGGTGCAGGGCTGGGACGGCACATCGGGAAAAGTAGTGGCGGCTGGGGACCGAATACCGAGGGGCGGCCGCCGCCATGAGGTTGCGAAAGGCCTCGGTCTCTACTAGCCTATAGGGCAGCATCTCCAGGCTAAGCAATCTGGAGATGTGGACATTAAGGGCTTGGGCGTGCGGGTGGGTTGCACTATATTTGCGTTTCCGCTCCAGCGTCTGAGGTATGGAGAGCTGAACGCTGGTGGATGCTGTGGAGGATCGTGGAGGCGACGATGGGGTTTTTGTGGCAGGGTCCTGGGCAGGGGGCTGACTATCAGCTGACACAGGGGAAGGAGCAGTGGTGTGCACGGCCGGAGGTGAACGGGCTTGTTGCCACTGAGTGGGGTGTTTAGCATTCATATGCCTGCGCAAACTGGTGGTAGTTAAGCTAGTAGTGGTGGAACCCCTGCTGATCTTGGTTTGGCAAATGTTGCACACCACAGTCCGTCGGTCATCCGGTGTTTCCTTAAAGAACCTCCAGACTTCTGAAAATCTAGCCCTCGCCGCAGGAGCCCTCGCCACGGGAGCTTCACTAGTTGACACATTTGGCGCTGATGCACCAGCTCTGGCCCTGCCTCTCCGTCTGGCCCCACCACTGCCTCTTCCAACCTGTTCTGGTCGAGGACTCTCCTCTGTCTCAGAAGCACTGTGTTCACCCGGCCTTTCAACCCAGCTTGGGTCTGTCACCTCATCATCCTCTGATCCCTCAGTCTGCTCCCCCCTCGGACTTCCTGCCCTGACAACAACTTCCCCACTGTCTGACAACCGTGTCTCCTCATCGTCGGACACCTCTTTAGACACTTCTTCCACTACGTCAAGAAGGTCATCATCACCCACAGACTGCGACTAGTGGAAAACCTGGGCATCGGAAAATTGCTCAGCAGCAACCGGACAAGTGGTTTGTGACTGTGGGAAGGGTCCAGAAAACAGTTCCTCAGAGTATGCCGGTTCAAATGCCAAATTTTCCTTGGAGGGGGCAGACTGGGGGGGAGGAGGCTGAGGTGCAGGAGCTGGAGGAGTGCCGATTTCGGTGACATGGGTGGACTGCGTGGAAGACTGACTGGTGGACAAATTGCTCGAAGCATTGTCGGCAATCCACGACATCACCTGTTCGCACTGTTCTGGCCTCAACAGTGCTCTACCACGAGTCCCAGTGACTTCAGACATGAACCTAGGGAGTGTAGCTCTGCGGCGTTCCCCTGCTCCCTCATAAGCAGGTGGTGTCTCACCCCGCCCAGGACCACGGCCTCTGACCCCTGCAGTAGTTGGACGCCCACGTCCCCGCCCTCGTCCTCTACCCCTAGCCCTCGGGTTAAACATTTTTAAAATGAGAGTTATAACTTTAATTTTTTTTTTACTTTTTTTTGTGTTTTTTGTTTTTTTTTGTGTTTTTTAGTTTTTAAAACCAAACGATGCTATCCTATTGCTATGGCTATTTTCTAGCCAAGTATGAAAGCACACTACTATGCCAGATGAGATGACGCTGAGTTATTAAACAAAATAAACGTAAAATAAAAAAGGAAATGGCAGACTGTGCCTAATTGAAATCCAACCCCTAATAAATTTTCCCACTTCGGTCTTTGCAATGGATATGTGCGTCACTAAGCGCAAAACACAGCGGTCGCAAGTCTCACTACAAATTGCTCACAATTTGCTAGTAGATGCACTGCAGCAAGTACAGCCACCAGCAGATCAACCAGAAATCAAATATATATAACGCTACTGTAGGCGTAAGTAAGCCGTTTGGATTCTCCTATGGCTATTTTCTAGCCAAGTATGAAAGCACACTACTATGCCAGATGAGATGACGCTGAGTTATTAAACAAAATAAACGTAAAATAAAAAAGGAAATGGCAGACTGTGCCTAATTGAAATCCAACCCCTAATAAATTTTCCCACTTCGGTCTTTGCAATGGATATGTGCGTCACTAAGCGCAAAACACAGCGGTCGCAAGTCTCACTACAAATTGCTCACAATTTGCTAGTAGATGCACTGCAGCAAGTACAGCCACCAGCAGATCAACCAGAAATCAAATATATATAACGCTACTGTAGGCGTAAGTAAGCCGTTTGGATTCTCCTATGGCTATTTTCTAGCCAAGTATGAAAGCACACTACTATGCAAGATGAGATGACACTGAGTTATTAAAAAAATAAACGTAAAATAAAAAGTAAATGGCAGACTGTGCCTAATTGAAATCAAACCCCTAATAAATTTTCCCACTTTGGTGTTTGAGGTGGACATGTGTGTCACTAAGAGCTAAACACAACGGTAGCAAGTCCCCCTGCAAATTCCTCACAATATGGTACTAGCTGCAAATAAAAAAAAAAAAAGTATAACGTTATTGTAGCCCTAAAAAGGGCTGTTGGGTTCTTGGAGAATCACTCCTGCCTAACAGTAAGCTAATACAACACCCTAACGCTTTCCCTGACCAGCAGCAGCTCTCTCCCTAGCGGCATCCAGACACAGAATGATCCAAGCAGCGCGGGCACCGGCTAGTCTATCCCAGGGTCACCTGATCTGGCCAGCCAACCACTGCTATTGACGTGTAAGGGTACCACGTCATGCTGGGTGGAGTGCAGAGTCTCCTGGCTTGTGATTGGCTCTGTTTCTGGCCGCCAAAAAGCAAAACGGCGGGAGCTGCCATTTTCTCGAGCGGGCGAAGTATTCGTCCGAGCAACGAGCAGTTTCGAGTACGCTAATGCTCGACCGAGCATCAAGCTCGGACGAGCATGTTCGCTCATCTCTAATAATCATGTAACAAGTTCTAAAATTTGGTGAATTATCCAAAAATATCCCCAATTTTTCTCTTATCATTTTTTTGTAATAATAATATTTATGGTGATATAACGAAAAATGGCCAATATATTGTATCAATGACCACTTAGAGGCATTGAAACAGATTACGTCATAGATGATGAATCTGTTACATTTTCCATCTGCAGGAGAAAAGAAATAATCTGCATTTGTACCAATAAAGATCATTTATTAAAAAAAAAAAATAGCAAAAAATAGCAATAGAAAATTTATAAAAAAAAGAAAAAATTGGTAGGCTACCTGCTAACAACTGGTTTGTTAGTTAATAGCTACAGGCAAGGCCAAAGTCAGTTAATACTCCAGCTGTCCAGTCATTAACTGCAGTAAAGACTGATTTTTAGAAGGCTATTGCCGTTATAAAATATTCTCAAAAGGTTATACCAGCAATAACGTGGAGAAAAAACACAGTATTAGTGGTTCTAGTCTAGCAGTATGGCTGCATTTGAAAAATTGGTCATTCCCAAACGGTCTATAACCTATTTTCCTACAGTCAAAAGCAAGTTGAGCTCGGCTGACTTTATAGTATCAGGCAATAAAAATATTGGCTAGGTTAAATTGTCAGTGTATTACGACATTAACCATTATTTCACTGTGTTTAATTTGGCTGTTTGCGGAATCTATGATTATTTAATGTGGAAATAAGAAGCTAAAATCGGCTTCGGCTTTTGAGACCCTTTCTTCCCCCTTACAAAAATTAAATGCACATATTTCAGGACGGTAAATGGTACTTTGTTGAATGTTGTTACAGCAACCGGCCCTTGTTCTACTCAATATATTTACATTCAATGTGTGACATTATTTCTTTTATAATTTATAAGGAGCCAGATCTGTTCGCTATTTCACTCGGTATAAAGTCTCATTATTGAAGCTTGCGGGGGGAACCGTGCTTGAGCTCTTGTAATAAAAGACATTTCGAAGGGCGCAAGTAGGTGATATATTTGCAGTAGCAGCAATAAGACTGGCAGGTGTGTAGTTTGCATCAGGATTAATTTGTTGGCTGAAAGGTGGGCTTCGGGAAATTGAATTAAAAGGGACAGGTGTATAGGATCTAAGAAGGGGTAAAAAACGCTCTATAAACCAATAGAAGAAAGATAAGGAGGTGAACTTATATTAATGTCCTGTCTGGGATATCATCAGTTAAAATGATAACAACTGTCAAATGTGGCCTAACACCTCTCAATTGATGCAGCAATGTATTATTTTAGAGACAATTTTAGTTTCCTAATTTTTCAATAATGTTTTAATCTTATTTTTTCTTCTATTTTCTGCCCATAATTATGGCAGGATATCGATATACCGTACGGCAGCCTCATGGCCATAGGCAGCAATAGTGGAGCCAACACACTGAGGCATGCTCTGTGCAGATAGGAGGTGTGCTGATATCATTTATTGTCAGAAGTGGAGGCAATGATTGTTTTCTATAAGGTCATTATTTTCTAAAGTAATTGTTTCTGTGATGTAATTGGGTCCATCAACTTCAATCTATAATTATACATTGTTTATTCTGAAGAAGGTGAAAACCCTCATAAACCTGATGCCATTTGGTCTATAGTAGTGAAGAATCTCTTGACAACTGCAAATAGAGAAGTCAAAATACCTGGATCCACACCCTGTCAGGAATCAAGGCTCTATAACGTATGACATTTCTGCACTCAAGAAATGTATCCAAAGCCATCTTGAACTTTTCCTTGGTATCAAACATTACAATAGTTTCCACTGATAAAGATGATGGTAAAACCATCTTTTCTCTAACCTGGGAGACTACAGGACTAGGTGTAAAAGATCAGTATATATACATTTTAATGAGATTATCTGTTTTCCAAACAGAATAATCTAAAATGTTATAACTGATCTATGTACTTGGTTACCCACCACTACAGTAACACTAATTTAGCTATATACCTCTGGTTTATATTTTTTTCTGAATTTCTTTGCCCAAGCCGCAGCTTGCCCAAATCCCTATCTAATATAATACCCTCTTCTATTTTGGTTACCTTGCAGCAATGGCAGATCATATGGGCTCTTGGGGGCCCTTGGCTGCCCAAATCCCCATAAAAATCTGCCCGACCTTTGTAATGATGCTGCTTAGACCTGGCATCCCTGCAGCAGCACCACCAGCATTGTGTGCTCGCACATCTGACTCACAGCTGTGGACACTCTCTGTGTGCAGGGAAATAAACAGTTAATACTGCTGTGTGTGCTGCATCACTGGCAGTGTCTGATGCTTTCCCGACTTCCGATTCCTCTCTGCTACTGCACATTGTGCTTCAGCAGACTGCTGGCTCTTCATGGAAATTCAGGTATCCAAGTAGTCAGTATGGGGTTGGGGGATGGGTTGAGAGAATGAGGGGGGCTGTGGGTGTTGAGGTTATTGTTAAGGAGATCTGGTAGTCGGGATGGGTGGAGGGAGATGGGCTGTCTGAGATATATATACTTATAGTTAAAGGGGGAGCTGTGTATGGGATGGCTGATATAATGAAACTGGAGGAGCGTTATATAACCAAATGGGGGAGTAGCTGTATATGGGGGCAGTAAATAAATTAAGGGGCTGTATACAAAAGTTGGCTATATATAAGTTCATGGGGGGTGCCATAAATATTCATAAATGAGGCTGGCACTATAAATCAAATCATTGGGGGGTTGAATTATAATTAGGGGGTGATGTGCATAAAGTAATAATAATAATTAAGTGTTGAATTGCAAATGCATCAGGGAAAAATCATATGTGTTTTGCATGTAGCAATATGTAACATTATTAATGACTCTTTCTAATGTTAAAAAAGAAAACACATTTTATTACTTATATATATATGTGTTTAGTCATGTGCTTTGATCGATGCATTTGCAATGTAATTTAAAACACATCATGAGAGGAACCTTAGGGGAGCTATATTTTAATTAATTAATGGGTGCTTTATATAATCAGTTCAGCAGTATATATAATAAATTGGGGGTGCGGTTAAAACTGTAATTTATTCATATTCTATGAGGCACTGCAAATATATAAAATTTCTGAGGGTACTATAAGAAAATGTGGGAATAGAGTATGTATTCAGGGGGGGGCTCCCAAGGCATGTGCACCAGGGCCCCCACCACTTTGCACTTAAAGGGGCCCCAACCAAATGTGTGCGATTCGGGTGGTAGTATGACCGTATATAGTGGTTGCTGGGGGAGCTGTATATAGTGGTTGCTGGGGTCTGTATACAGTGATTACTGGGGGAGCTGTATATAGTGATTACTAGGGGAGCTGTATATAGTGATTGCTGGGAGGCTATATATATTGATTACTGGGGGCTATATACAGTGATTGCTAGGGGAGCTGTATACCGTGATTGCTGGGGGCTGTATACAGTGATTGCTGGGGGAGCTGTATATAGTGATTGCTGGGGGAGCTGTATTTAATGGTTTCTCTGGGAGCTGTATACAGTGATTGATGGGGGAGCTGTATATAGTGGTTGATGGAGTCTGTATACAGTGATTACTAGGGGAGCTGTATATAGTGATTGCTGGGGGGCTATATATATTGATTACTGGGGGCTATATACAGTGATCTGGCCCTGTAATACATGAGGAAGGCTACACAATGGATGTTTGAGTGTGTGGGGGCAGTGTGGTCAGTTGTGTTGTAGGGGTATATAGCCAACATTGTACTGTAAGTGAGGTATTTTCGAGTTCGCAGTTTGAGGATATACTACTTGGAGCCGGAGACAACTTGGGGCAAATTAAGCAGCAGGAGTCACAGCCAGGAGAAGTCATAATGAAGAGAGTAGATCATCACCTAGTTACTAATTCTGTAGTCACCCACTTCCCAGGGTGTCAGGGGGCCAAATCGGCCTTCTGATTGTGGATCGCCAATACTATGTAGAGTTGTTATCAATTGTTGATAATGTTACCATATTTTTTTGATCAAAGTGTGGAGTTTTTTAATGACTTATCTGTAAATAAAGTTAACCAAATTTAGCAGGGGATCAGGGGTAATGGGCAGTACCCATGTATGTCAATCTCAAAACCAGTTGTGGGCCCACAATCTTTACACAGCCCTGGACTCATAGTTGTCCTTATCCACCACTGCTTTGCAGAGCTAAATGTCATCCACAAATCTTAAAATTCTACTATTCAAAACCTTGATGAGGTTAAACATAACAGGCTGCTAGAGGGAGCTGCTTGAAGCAGGAGACACAATGTCATCGCCTCCTGCAGCTCTCACTACAGCACAGAACTGCTGTATGTGCCATGTAGTGGAGCAGGATGCTGACGGCACCCTGCTCCACTACAGTAATCATCTCTATAAGCATCCAGAGGATGCAAATAGAGATGAAAGTAGAGGAAGCCAGGTGACAACATTCGGGGCACCACTCAAAAGATCCGGGGCTCGCGCCCCAGATCTTTTGACCTAACGACGCCCCTGGCAACCAATCTCAGCTTTCATTTTACCAGTGCTCATGAATATTTTAAAGGGGAGCTGTGATTGGTTGCCATTGGCAACTGAAAGTCAGAAAATTTCTAGACCCAATCATGGAATATAATTCCACACTCCTGCTGCAATTAACAATCTTTATAACTGACACAAGGCAGTATCTAGGTAATTTAGCAAACAGGGCAAATCTCAAAATTTTGACTCCTCCCGTCAAGTAATGTAGAAAGCTGCTCTAAAAACTTGTTATAGAAAGCTGCTGCAGAACATCACAATACATACCTCAGCAGCAGCAGAATCTCATAATACAAAGCTTATCTGCATATGGAGGCTGCACATGGAGGCTACTATCCACACATGGACTGTCATACATACACACACAAAGACTCCTCCAAACCATGCTGCTATAACACTAAAGACAAAGCATTGGTGGGAGTCTCTCATAGCGCTGCAGAGAGCAGTCCAAACTATTTCCACCAAAGATTCCCTGAGAAAATGTGATGCCAGTTCATCTCCCCTCTCTGCTACTGCTGCACTGAAAAGAAAGGACAGACAATGCAGGATGCCCAGAAGTGGCTGTGTGATGTGCTTCTGGGAACCCTCCCCACTTTCACTCTTGTGCCTCGGGCGGTTGCTTTTCCAGCCTGGCATTTAAAATGACCCTGAACAGACAACATTTTTCAGAATCTACCCCAATTTAACAGATTTATTTTAATTTTGGTAGTTTTTACGTACAAACTGTTATTCTATATAAGCCAGTGAGAACTACTGAATACTGTAAGATTCATGGATCAATGAACAACTTCTTAATGGTTTGTCCACAATTTTACAATTCATTAGTTGAGGATGAACAATGTCAATCCCCATCACACAGCACACAATTCCTAGCCTTAATTTAGGCCTTTAGTCAGTGGCATAACTACAGTATAGAGATTGCTATCAAGCACCTAAGTCAGGGGGCCCACAAGCCACTCAACAGTACTCTGATCTCCATTGATGTCTTGCAAGCATCTCATCTTTCAGCCTGTGCTCAGGTTGGCCACCGTGTACCCCCCTGTTTCTTCCTAACTGACCAGATATTTCAACTTTTAATGTCAGAAGTATCAATAGTTTACTATATAGTCAAGTAACTGAGGCTTATAACTGATAGTATTAGTAGTAATAGTATAACTCTGCATCTAAGATTCTATATAGCAGCGATGGTGAACCTTTTAGGCCCAAACTACCACCAAGACCGAGGACCCCAATAAAGCAGAAAATAGGAGAGATTTGGATGATCATTGTAGCTTCCCTCCAGGGTCCCTTAAACAGGAAGAATTGTCAGGGCCAAAGCAGGAGCTAAAATGATAATCCAGATATGTCCACACATTCCCACTCATCCAGTAGTCCCAGGTAGAACTGTCTCCTTAACCCCATAGGGACGTGGCCCTTTTTCGTTTTTGCATTTTAATTTTTCACTTCCCACCTTCGAAAATCTGTAACTTTTTTATTTCTCCATGTAAAGAGCTCTGTTTGGGCTTGTTTTCTGCTTAACAAATTGCACTTCATAGTGATGGTATTTATTATTCCATGCCGTGTACTGGGAAGAGGGAAAGAAATTCAGAATGCAGTGAAAATGATGAAAAAACGCATTTGCACCGTTTTCTTGTGGGCTTGGATTTTACAGCTTTCACTGAGCGCCCCAAATCACATGTCTATTTTATTCTTTGGTTCGGTGCGATCACGAGGATACCAAAATTTGTATAGGTTTTATAATGTTTTCATACATTTTAAAAAATTAAAACCTTCTGTACAAAAAAAAAAATTCTTCATTTTGCCATGTTCTGGCACTAATAACTTTTTCATACTTCAGTGCACGGAGCTGTGGGTGTTGTCATTTTTTGCGACTTTTGATGACGTTTTTAATGCTATCATTTTGAGGACTGTATGGGCTTTTGATCACTTTTTATAGAATTTTTTATATTTTTCAAAATGGCAGAAAAGTGACATTTTTGACTTTGGGCGCCAATTTCCGTTACGGGGTTAAACGCCGGAAAAATTTGCTATTATATTTTGATAGATCGGACATTTTAGGACGCGATGATACCTAAAGTGTTTATGATTTTCACTGTTTATTTATATTTATATCAGTTCTAGGGAAAGGGGGGTGATTTAAACTTTTACTTTTTATACTATTTTTTCATATTTTTTAAAAAAAATTTTACATTTTTTTTTACCATTATTTAAGATCCTCCAGGGTAATTTAACCCTGCAGGGTCCGATTGCTAATACTATATACTGCAATACTACTGTATTGAAGTATATAGCCATTTTACAATGATTTTTAATAGCCTGCCCTCTGCTGGCTATTATAAATCATTGCACATGGCAAGCCTACGAGTCTCAATGAGACTCTAGGCTGCCATAGCAACCGATCGCCGCCCTCCGATGACAGGGGGCGGCGATCGTCCATCCAAGATGGCGGCGACCATATAACAGTATGTTATGTGGCGCTTAACAGGTTAACTGCCGTGATCGGTGCCAGCACCGACCGTGGCAGTGACAGGCGGGTGTTGGCTGTATTATACAGCCATTACCCGCTGTGTATGGAGAGAGCTCAGCTCGTGAGCTCTCTTCATACACCCCTTGCCGCGTGAGGACGATATAGTTCGTCCTCGGTCGGCAAGGTGTTACAATAGCTCTGTGTACAACAAGTCTGAGACTTCAGGAAGATAGTCTTTTCTGGTGATGTTCTGGGTGCCCACAGAGAGGGCTCCGAGTGCCACCTCTATCACCCGTGCCATAGGTTTGCCACCACTGCTATGTAGGGACCCTACTAGAGAAGAGCGAGCACTAAAATGCTCGGGTACTCGTTATTCGAGACGAACTTTTCCCGATGCTCGAGTGCTCGTCTCGAATAACGAGCCCCATTGAAGTCAATGGGAGACTCGAGCATTTTTCAAGGGGACCAAGGCTCTGCACAGGGAAGCTTGGCCAAACACCTGGGAACCTCAGAAAAGGATGGAAACACCACGGAAATGGACAGGAAACAGCAGGGGCAGCATGCATGGATGCCTCTGAGGCTGCATAATCGCACCATTATGCCAAAATTATGGGTAACAGCATGGCCATGACAGAGTGACAGAATGAAGCTAGATAGCATCTAAAACATCCAATAATTGACCCTGACACTATAGGGGACGGCATGCAGAGGCAGCGGCAGCAGGCTAGAGAGTGGCATGGCGACATACCCTAAATGGACTCAGGCTTCAAACCAATGGGTGGCAGAGAGGAACCAAAGGAGGTGAGCAAGAAGCGCTCAAATAATATCGGTAAATGATAAAAGTTTGCCAGTATATTTTGTGGATTACACAGCAGGGTGGCGACAAAGTTAACATGGAAGCCATGAAAACAACCCAAAATTCTGCCTGACACAGCTCGTTTGATAAGGGGACCATGTATGGAGGCAGTGAACTAGTAGTAGATTAAAGGTGCTGCAGTTAAAACTATGTTAGTTGGATCTTGGCATGGAGCTGGCGCTCCGCTGCCAGGCGAGCTTTCGCCAATCCAAGCCCCTGTCTCTAGGCTACTCCCCAAACAGCACTTCTAAGAACATTTTGTATAAGATCAAGTGTAGTAGCGTTCTTATAAGTTTGGGATATGGCGGGTGAGGGGAATGTAAACAGATGCGCAAGAAGCGCTGAAATAATATCGGTAAATGATAAAAGTTTGCCAGTATTTTTTGTGGATTACACAGCAGGGTGGCGACAAAGTTAACAAGTTTGTTGTGGAAGCCATGAAAACAACCCAAAATTCTGCCTGACACAGCTCGTTTGATAAGGGGACCATGTATGCTTACAGTTCATGCCAGTCGCTGCACTGGCTGCCAGTCTCCTTTCGAATACAGTTTAAAATAATAACCCTCATTCATAAAGCTCTGTATAATGCTGCACCCCCCTACCTCTCCTCTCTTATCTCAGTCTATCGCCCAACCCGTGCTCTTAGATCCGCCAGTGATCTTAGATTAACCTCTACCCTAGTGCGGACCTCCCACTCGCGTCTACAAGACTTCTCTAGAGCTGCACCAATTCTATGGAATGCTCTGCCCCGGACTATCAGACTAATACCTAACATCCAAAGTTTCAAACGTGCTCTTAAAACCCATTTCTTTAGGCAAGCCTATAACACTCATTAACTGCATGAAGTTTTAACTCTTCTACTAACCCGTCCTGTGTCGTCCTCCCATCTGTTATCCAGCAACCAACAGGCACCAGACTTCTCTGCAGTCCCATTCACCCTGGACCTGGTATATAAGATGACGGCTGAGTGGTTCAAGCGACAGCAATTCCATTTATTATATTTTGTTCTATTCCCTAAGAAGAATGGCTTTACCATTAAATATTCTTTTACCTCGTGTTACCCCATCATCTTCATAAACCGTAAGCTCTGGCGAGCAGGGACCTCACTCCTGTTGTTCCATACAAATGTTGTGCTCTGTTACATTACATTTGTATTTGTTTCCTATGATTTGTAAAGTGCTACGGAATATGATGGCGCTATATAAATAAAGATTATTATTATTATTATGGAGGCAGTGAACTAGTAGTAGATTAAAGGTGCTGCAGTTAAAACTATGTTAGTTGGATCTTGGGATGGAGCTGGCGCTCCGCTGCCAGGCGAGCTTTCGCCAATCCAAGCCCCTGTCTCTAGGCTACTCCCCAAACAGCACTTCTAAGAACCTTTTGTATAAGATCAAGTGTAGTAGCGTTCTTATAAGTTTAGGATATGGCGGGTGAGGGGAATGTAAACAGATGCGCAAGAAGCGCTGAAATAATATCGGTAAATGATAAAAGTTTGCCAGTATTTTTTGTGGATTACACAGCAGGGTGGCGACAAAGTTAACAAGTTTGTTGTGGAAGCCATGAAAACAACCCAAAATTCTGCCTGACACAGCTCGTTTGATAAGGGGACCATGTATGCTTACAGTTCATGCCAGTCGCTGCACTGGCTGCCAGTCTCCTTTCGAATACAGTTTAAAATAATAACCCTCATTCATAAAGCTCTGTATAATGCTGCACCCCCCTACCTCTCCTCTCTTATCTCAGTCTATCGCCCAACCCGTGCTCTTAGATCCGCCAGTGATCTTAGATTAACCTCTACCCTAGTGCGGACCTCCCACTCGCGTCTACAAGACTTCTCTAGAGCTGCACCAATTCTATGGAATGCTCTGCCCCGGACTATCAGACTAATACCTAACATCCAAAGTTTCAAACGTGCTCTTAAAACCCATTTCTTTAGGCAAGCCTATAACACTCATTAACTGCATGAAGTTTTAACTCTTCTACTAACCCGTCCTGTGTCGTCCTCCCATCTGTTATCCAGCAACCAACAGGCACCAGACTTCTCTGCAGTCCCATTCACCCTGGACCTGGTATATAAGATGACGGCTGAGTGGTTCAAGCGACAGCAATTCCATTTATTATATTTTTTTCTATTCCCTAAGAAGAAGGGCTTGACCATTAAATATTCTTTTACCTCGTGTTACCCCATCATCTTCATAAACCGTAAGCTCTGGCGAGCAGGGACCTCACTCCTGTTGTTCCATAAAAATGTTGTGCTCTGTTACATTACATTTGTATTTGTTTCCTATGATTTGTAAAGCGCTACGGAATATGATGGCGTTATATAAATAAAGATTATTATTATTATTATTATGGAGGCAGTGAACTAGTAGTAGATTAAAGGTGCTGCAGTTAAAACTATGTTAGTTGGATCTTGGGATGGAGCTGGCGCTCCGCTGCCAGGCGAGCTTTCGCCAATCCAAGCCCCTGTCTCTAGGCTACTCCCCAAACAGCACTTCTAAGAACCTTTTGTATAAGATCAAGTGTAGTAGCGTTCTTATAAGTTTGGGATATGGCGGGTGAGGGGAATGTAAACAGATGCGCAAGAAGCGCTGAAATAATATCGGTAAATGATAAAAGTTTGCCAGTATATTTTGTGGATAACACAGCAGGGTGGCGACAAAGTTAACAAGTTTGATGTGGAATGCCCTGTAATAGCTCTTGGGCGGTGTGCCTTTTATCGCCTAGGCTCAGCAGTTTGAGCACCGCCTGCTGTCGCTTAGCGACGGCACTGCTGCTGTGCCTAGAGCTACCGACTGATGGCGCCATGGCCACGGATGGTAATTCGGAGGAGGAGGAGGTGGAGGAGGGGTGGGAGGAGGAGGAGGTATAGTAGGCCTTTGAGACCTGGACCGAGGTAGGCCCCGCAATCCTCGGCGTCGGCAGTATATGACCAGCCCCAGGGTCAGACTCGGTCCCAGCCTGCACCAAGTTAAGTGTAGTAGCGTTCTTATAAGTTTGGGATATGGCGGGTGAGGGAAATGTAAACAGATGCGCAAGAAGCGCTGAAATAATATCGGTTAATCATAAAAGTTTGCCAGTATTTTTTGTGGATTACACAGCAGGGTGGCGACAAAGTTAACAAGTTTGTTGTGGAAGCCATGAAAACAACCCAAAATTCTGCCTGACACAGCTCGTTTGATAAGGGGACCATGTATGCTTACAGTTCATGCCAGTCGCTGCACTGGCTGCCAGTCTCCTTTCGAATACAGTTTAAAATAATAACCCTCATTCATAAAGCTCTGTATAATGCTGCACCCCCCTACCTCTCCTCTCTTATCTCAGTCTATCGCCCAACCCGTGCTCTTAGATCCGCCAGTGATCTTAGATTAACCTCTACCCTAGTGCGGACCTCCCACTCGCGTCTACAAGACTTCTCTAGAGCTGCACCAATTCTATGGAATGCTCTGCCCCGGACTATCAGACTAATACCTAACATCCAAAGTTTCAAACGTGCTCTTAAAACCCATTTCTTTAGGCAAGCCTATAACACTCATTAACTGCATGAAGTTTTAACTCTTCTACTAACCCGTCCTGTGTCGTCCTCCCATCTGTTATCCAGCAACCAACAGGCACCAGACTTCTCTGCAGTCCCATTCACCCTGGACCTGGTATATAAGATGACGGCTGAGTGGTTCAAGCGACAGCAATTCCATTTATTATATTTTTTTCTATTCCCTAAGAAGAAGGGCTTGACCATTAAATATTCTTTTACCTCGTGTTACCCCATCATCTTCATAAACCGTAAGCTCTGGCGAGCAGGGACCTCACTCCTGTTGTTCCATAAAAATGTTGTGCTCTGTTACATTACATTTGTATTTGTTTCCTATGATTTGTAAAGCGCTACGGAATATGATGGCGTTATATAAATAAAGATTATTATTATTATTATTATGGAGGCAGTGAACTAGTAGTAGATTAAAGGTGCTGCAGTTAAAACTATGTTAGTTGGATCTTGGGATGGAGCTGGCGCTCCGCTGCCAGGCGAGCTTTCGCCAATCCAAGCCCCTGTCTCTAGGCTACTCCCCAAACAGCACTTCTAAGAACCTTTTGTATAAGATCAAGTGTAGTAGCGTTCTTATAAGTTTGGGATATGGCGGGTGAGGGGAATGTAAACAGATGCGCAAGAAGCGCTGAAATAATATCGGTAAATGATAAAAGTTTGCCAGTATATTTTGTGGATAACACAGCAGGGTGGCGACAAAGTTAACAAGTTTGATGTGGAATGCCCTGTAATAGCTCTTGGGCGGTGTGCCTTTTATCGCCTAGGCTCAGCAGTTTGAGCACCGCCTGCTGTCGCTTAGCGACGGCACTGCTGCTGTGCCTAGAGCTACCGACTGATGGCGCCATGGCCACGGATGGTAATTCGGAGGAGGAGGAGGTGGAGGAGGGGTGGGAGGAGGAGGAGGTATAGTAGGCCTTTGAGACCTGGACCGAGGTAGGCCCCGCAATCCTCGGCGTCGGCAGTATATGACCAGCCCCAGGGTCAGACTCGGTCCCAGCCTGCACCAAGTTAAGTGTAGTAGCGTTCTTATAAGTTTGGGATATGGCGGGTGAGGGAAATGTAAACAGATGCGCAAGAAGCGCTGAAATAATATCGGTTAATCATAAAAGTTTGCCAGTATATTTTGTGGATAACACAGCAGGGTGGCGACAAAGTTAACAAGTTTGATGTGGAAGCCATGAAAACAACCCAAAATTCTGCCTGACACAGCTCGTTTGATAAGGGGACCATGTATGGAGGCAGTGAACTAGTAGTAGATTAAAGGTGCTGCAGTTAAAACTATGTTAGTTGAATCTTGGCATGGAGCTGGCGCTCCGCTGCCAGGCGAGCTTTCGCCAATCCAAGCCCCTGTCTCTAGGCTACTCCCCAAACAGCACTTCTAAGAACCTTTTGTATAAGATCAAGTGTAGTAGCGTTCTTATAAGTTTGGGATATGGCGGGTGAGGGGAATGTAAACAGATGCGCAAGAAGCGCTGAAATAATATCGGTTAATCATAAAAGTTTGCCAGTATATTTTGTGGATAACACAGCAGGGTGGCGACAAAGTTAACAACTTTGATGTGGAATCCATGAAAACAACCCAAATTTCTGCCTGACACACCTCGTTTGATAAGGGGACGATGTATGGAGGCAGCTATATGGACGACTTTTGGAGGTAGCAATGGAGACAACGTGTGGAGGCTGCTATAGAGACAATTTAATTTGGATAGTGCCTGTATGTGGCAGTCCAAAAAAGTTTTCAAACCAGAGGAGCAGGTAGGTGGCCCTCCAGAAAAATGGAATAGATTGAGTGCCTGTATGTGGCAGTCCAAAAAAGTTTTCAAACCAGAGGAACAGGTAGGTGGCCCTCCAGAAAAATGGAATAGATTGAGTGCCTGTATGTGGCAGTCCAAAAAAGTTTTCAAACCAGAGGAGCAGGTAGGTGGCCCTCCAGAAAAATTGAATAGATTGAGTGCCTGTATGTGGCACTCCCAAAAATTGTTTAAAACAGAGGACCGGGTAGGTGGCCCTCCAGAAAAATTAAATGCATAAAGTACTATAGCTAGAGCCAGTGGGCCCTGTCAAAAAATAGCCAGTTTCCTCTGCTTTACTGTACAAAGAGGAGGAGAAGGAGGAAAATGAGGAGGAGGAGGAGGAGTGCATAAATTATTCAGGTTGAGCTTCCTTCACCTGGTGGAGATTGGAAATTATGAGAAATCCAGGCTTTATTCATCTTAATAAGCGTCAGCCTGTCAGTGCTGTCAGTCGACAGGCGTGTACGCTTATCGGTGATGATGCCACCAGCTGCACTGAAAACCCGCTCGGACAAGACGCTAGCGGCAGGGCATGCAAGAACCTCCAAGGCGTACAGCGCCAGTTCGTGCCACATGTCCAGCTTTGAAACCCAGTAGTTGTAGGGAGCTGTGTGATCATTTAGGACGATTGTATGGTCAGCTACGTACTCCCTCACCATCTTTCTGTAAAGATCAGCCCTACTCTGCCGAGACTGGGGACAGGTGACAGTGTCTTGCTGGGGTGACATAAAGCTGGCAAAAGCCTTGTAAAGCGTACCCTTGCCAGTGCTGGACAAGCTGCCTGCTCGCCTACTCTCCCTCGCTACTTGTCCCGCAGAACTACGCACTCTGCCGCTAGCGCTGTCAGAAGGGAAATACTGTTTCAGCTTGTGCACCAGGGCCTGCTGGTATTCATGCATTCTCACACTCCTTTCCTCTCCAGGGATGAGAGTGGAAAGATTTTGCTTGTACCGTGGGTCCAGGAGAGTGAATACCCAGTAATCGGAGCTGGAATAAATTCTTTGAACGCGAGGGTCACGGGATAGGCAGCCTAGCATGAAATCTGCCATATGCGCCAGAGTCCCAACGCGCAAGAATTCACTCCCCTCACTGGCCTGACTGCCCATTTCCTCCTCCTCCAACTCCTCCAACTCCTCTTCTTCTGCCCATACACGCTGAACAGTGAAGGTCTGAGCAATGCTCCCCTCTTGTGTCTCGCCAACATTCTCCTCCTCTTCCTCCTCATCCTCCTCCACCTCCTCCGATATGCGCTGAAAAACAGACCTGAGGGTGCTTTGGCTATCAACAAGGGAATCTTCTTCCCCCGTCTCTTGTGACGAGCGCAAAGCTTCCGATTTCATGCTGATCAGAGAGTTTTTCAACAGGCCAAGCAGCGGGATGGTGAGGCTGATGATGGCGGCATCGCCACTGACCATCTGTGTTGACTCCTCAAAGTTACTCAGCACCTGACAGATATCAGACATCCACGTCCACTCCTCATTGTAGACTTGAGGAAGCTGACTGACCTGACTACCAGTTCTGGTGGAAGTTGACATCTGGCAGTCTACAATCGCTCTGCGCTGCTGGTAAACTCTGGATAACATGGTTAATGTTGAATTCCACCTCGTGGGCACGTCGCACAACAGTCGGTGAGCGGGCAGTTGGAGGCGGCGCTGCGCTGCCCTGAGAGTGGCAGCATCTGTGCTGGACTTCCTGAAATGCGCACAGATGCGGCGCACCTTCGTGAGCAAATCAGACAGATTGGGGTATGTCTTGAGGAAACGCTGAACTATCAGATTTAACACATGGGCCAGGCATGGCACATGTGTCAGTCTGCCGAGTTGCAGAGCCGCCACCAGGTTACGGCCGTTGTCACACACAACCATGCCTGGCTTCAGGTTCAGCGGTGCCAGCCACAGATCAGTCTGCGCTGTGATGCCCTGTAATAGTTCTTGGGTGGTGTGCCTTTTATCGCCTAGGCTCAGCAGTTTGAGCACCGCCTGCTGTCGCTTAGCGACGGCACTGCTGCTGTGCCTAGAGCTAGCGACTGATGGCGCCATGCCCACGGATGGTAGTTCGGAGGAGGAGGTGGAGGAGGGGTGGGAGGAGGAGGAGGCATAGTAGGCCTTTGAGACCTGGACCGAGGTAGGCCCCGCAATCCTCGGCGTCGGCAGTATATGACCAGCCCTGGGGTCAGACTCGGTCCCAGCCTCCACCAAGTTAACCCAATGTGCCGTCAGCGATATATAGTGGCCCTGCCCGGCAGCACTCGTCCACGTGTCCGTGGTCAGGTGGACCTTGTCAGAAACGGCGTTGGTCAGGGCACGGATGATGTTGTCTGACACGTGCTGGTGCAGGGCTGGGACGGCACATCGGGAAATGTAGTGGCGGCTGGGGACCGAATACCGAGGGGCGGCCGCCGCCATGAGGTTGCGAAAGGCCTCGGTCTCTACTAGCCTATAGGGCAGCATCTCCAGGCTAAGCAATCTGGAGATGTGGACATTAAGGGGGGCTTGGGCGTGCGGGTGGGTTGCACTATATTTTCTTTTCCGCTCCAGCGTCTGGGGTATGGAGAGCTGAACGCTGGTGGATGCTGTGGAGGATCGTAGAGGCAACTATGGGGTTTTTGTGCCAGGGTCCTGGGCAGGGGGCTGACTATCAGCTGACACAGGGGAAGGAGCAGTGGTGTGCACGGCCGGAGGTGAACGGGCTTGGTGCCACTGATTCGGGTGTTTAGCATTCATATGCCTGCGCATACTGGTGGTAGTTAAGCTAGTAGTGGTGGAACCCCTGCTGATCCTGGTTTGGCAAAGGTTGCACACCACAGTCCGTCGGTCATCCGGTGTTTCCTTAAAGAACCTCCAGACTTCTGAAAATCTAGCCCTCACCACGGGAGCCCTCGCCACGGGAGCTTCACTAGTTGACACATTTGGCGCTGATGCACCTGCTCTGGCCCTGCCTCTCCGTCTGGCCCCACCACTGCCTCTTCCAACCTGTTCTGCTATAGGACTCTCCTCCGTCTCAGAAGCACTGTGTTCACCCAGCCTCTCAACCCAGCTTGGGTCTGTCACCTCATCATCCTCCGATCCCTCAGTCTGCTCCCTCCTCGGACTTCCTGCCCTGACAACAACTTCACCACTGTCTGACAACCGTGTCTCCTCATCGTCCGACACCTCTTTACACACTTCTTCCACTACGTCAAGAAGGTCATCATCACCCACAGACTGCGACTGGTGGAAAACCTGGGCATCGGAAAATTGCTCAGCAGCAACCGGACAAGTGGTTTGTGACTGTGGGAAGGGTCCAGAAAACAGTTCCTCAGAGTATGGCGGTTCAAATGCCAAATTTTCCTGGTAGGGGGCAGACTGGGGGGGAGGAGGCTGAGGTGCAGGAGCTGGAGGAGTGCCGATTTCGGTGACATGGGTGGACTGCGTGGAAGACTGACTGGTGGACAAATTGCTCGAAGCATTGTCGGCAATCCACAACATCACCTGTTCGCACTGTTCTGGCCTCAACAGTGCTCTACCACGAGTCCCAGTAACTTCAGACATGATGAACCTAGGGAGTGTAGCTCTGCGGCGTTCCCCTGCTCCCTCATCAGCAGGTGGTGTCTCACCCCACCCAGGACCACGGCCTCTGACCCCTGCAGTAGATGGACGCCCACGTCCCCGCCCTCGTCCTCGTCCTCTACCCCTAGCCCTCGGGTTAAACATTTTGAAAATGAAAGTTATATAACTTTAATTTTTTTTTTAACTTTTTTTTGTGTTTTTTTGTGTTTTTTAGTTTTTAAAACCAAACAATGCTATCCTATTGCTATGGCTATTTTCTAGCCAAGTATGAAAGCACACTGATGAGATGACGCTGAGTTATGAAAAAATAAAAGGAAAATAAAAAGGAAATGGCAGACTGTGCCTAATTGAAATCCAACCCCTAATAAATTTTCCCACTTCGGTCTTTGCGATGGATATGTGCGTCACTAAGCGCTAAACACAGCGGTCGCAAGTCTCACTCCAAATTCCTCACAATTGGCTAGTATATGCACTGCAGCAAGGACAGCCACCAGCAGATCAACCAGAAATAAAATATATATAACGCTATTGTAGGCGTAAGTAAGCCGTTTGGATTCTCCTTTGGCTATTTTCTAGCCAAGTATGAAAGCACACTGATGAGATGACGCTGAGTTATGAAAAAATAAAAGGAAAATAAAAAGGAAATGGCAGACTGTGCCTAATTGAAATCCAACCCCTAATAAATTTTCCCACTTCGGTCTTTGCGATGGATATGTGCGTCACTAAGCGCTTAACACAGCGGTCGCAAGTCTCACTCCAAATTCCTCACAATTGGCTAGTATATGCACTGCAGCAAGGACAGCCACCAGCAGATCAACCAGAAATAAAATATATATAACGCTATTGTAGGCGTAAGTAAGCCGTTTGGATTCTCCTTTGGCTATTTTTTAGCCAAGTATGAAAGCACACTGATGAGATGACGCTGAGTTATGAAAAAATAAAAGGAAAATAAAAAGGAAATGGCAGACTGTGCCTAATTGAAATCCAATCCCTAATAAATTTTCCCACTTCGGTCTTTGTGATGGATATGTGCGTCACTAAGCGCTAAACACAGCGGTCGCAAGTCTCACTCCAAATTCCTCACAATTGGCTAGTATATGCACTGCAGCAAGGACAGCCACCAGCAGATCAACCAGAAATAAAATATATATAACGCTATTGTAGGCGTAAGTAAGCCGTTTGGATTCTCCTTTGGCTATTTTCTAGCCAAGTATGAAAGCACACTGATGAGATGACGCTGAGTTATGAAAAAATAAAAGGAAAATAAAAAGGAAATGGCAGACTGTGCCTAATTGAAATCCAACCCCTAATAAATTTTCCCACTTCGGTCTTTGCGATGGATATGTGCGTCACTAAGCGCTAAACACAGCGGTCGCAAGTCTCACTCCAAATTCCTCACAATTGGCTAGTATATGCACTGCAGCAAGGACAGCCACCAGCAGATCAACCAGAAATAAAATATATATAACGCTATTGTAGGCGTAAGTAAGCCGTTTGGATTCTCCTTTGGCTATTTTCTAGCCAAGTATGAAAGCACACTGATGAGATGACGCTGAGTTATGAAAAAATAAAAGGAAAATAAAAAGGAAATGGCAGACTGTGCCTAATTGAAATCCAACCCCTAATAAATTTTCCCACTTCGGTCTTTGCGATGGATATGTGCGTCACTAAGCGCTAAACACAGCGGTCGCAAGTCTCACTCCAAATTCCTCACAATTGGCTAGTATATGCACTGCAGCAAGGACAGCCACCAGCAGATCAACCAGAAATAAAATATATATAACGCTATTGTAGGCGTAAGTAAGCCGTTTGGATTCTCCTTTGGGGTGGATATGTGTGTCACTAAGAGCTAAACACAACGGTAGCTCTGCAAATTCCTCACAATATGGTACTAGCTGCACTACTAGTGCCAGCAAGCCCAGCCACAAGCAAACAAAAAAAAAAAAAGTATAACGTTATTGTAGCCCTAAGAAGGGCTGTTGGGTTCTTGTTGAATCACTCCTGCCTAACAGTAATCTACTAGCACCCTAACGCTGTCCCTGACCAGCAACAGCTCTCTCCCTAGCGGCATCCAGACACAGAATGATCCGAGCAGCGCGGGCAGCGGCTAGTCTATCCCAGGGTCACCTGATCTGGGCAGCCAACCACTGCTATCGACGTGTAAGGGTACCACGTCATGCTGGGTGGAGTGCAGAGTCTCCTGGCTTGTGATTGGCTCTGTTTCTGGCCGCCAAAAAGCAAAACGGCGGGAGCTGCCATTTTCTCGAGCGGGCGAAGTATTCGTCCGAGCAACGAGCAGTTTCGAGTACGCTAATGCTCGAACGAGCATCAAGTATGTTCGCTCATCTCTAGACCCTACCTAAATAGGGGCGTTCTGCTGTTTCTAAGCTGCTTTGTTATAAAAGATATATTATTAGTATTCTGACTATCAAAATAGATACAAATTTAGTGTGAGTCTGGTGCCACTTCTTTATTAGACACTGACAATGAACCTGGCTTCTAGCGCTGCATTAATATATCATGTTGGCTTCTGCAAAGAAGTGATGGGCATAATGAAAAGTTGCATTGCACTGGGGCCCGGGAGTCTTTAGTTACACTACCTCTTTTTTGTATCAAAAGCCTCTTCCAACCTAAAGGGCCTTTTTCTTATGACAAAAGTGCACAACATCAGAAAAGAGAATTTATGCCACAGAATGTTTATAAATCACTCCTATTGTCAAAGTCAACCCCTTGTGAAAATATCCAAAAGAGAATGTTAAGCGAATAGTAATTAGAACATTACAATCTCTTGTATTTTAATATTACTCGCCTTAGCTGGGGCTGGCAGGAACATTTGCATTTTTTTGTCAATCTGGTCAACTCTATCTAATATGAATCAGCTTCTAAACAAACACCATCAAATATTCAGAAACTGTTCCATTGTTCTGAGCCGTCGTATATTTTCTTCCAATAAATTGAAATTCACTGTTTTACATGATCTTCATATACTTGGCAAGCGCGATAGAAAAATTACAGATACAATAAATAATTTGTATTTACATTTCTTTAGCTATGGTAATATTGTACTTTAAAAGGCATGATAATAAATCAATATTATGTACTTCAATATAATGGTCTAATGCAATTTCATTTTTGAATATGACAATCATAGGAATAAAAGTTTCTTGTGAAAGCAGAGAACCGGAGAAATCATTTCAAATGAAACATTGAAATAGATTGGAATATATTCTACCTCTCTGTGCGCAAATGTCTAGAGATCAACTTAATGTCTGGAGATCAACTACTCAGAGTCAGGCTTCATCCAACTCACTTTTTTGTTGGGGAAGGAATCAACTACTTAGGTTCTAATGCAAAGACATTTATTATATATCAAGGGTAAGTCTTGGATGAACATATTTAGAGAGTCTGTTGCCCTTACTTGGGGCTATTAAGACATGTAAAACATAAATTTATTCAATGGGGACTTATTACAATGCTTAGGAAGATTGTATGGTTCTTAGCATAGGAATGCTACCAAGAATCAGTGGTTCCCATGCTCATTTTAAGTTCCCCTAGAAACTCCCTTTATCAAGAATTACAGTAATATAGGGAAAGGGCAATATACTTCTTTTAAGAACTGAACACTTGGATGGCCATCATCCAGTGCATATTAATGGTGAGGGTAGAAATCAGCTACTTCTTGATTATTGTATTGACATCTGTGATAGCCCAGGGATGTAATTGAAGAGAAATAAAGTTACTCTCTCTGCTCTTTTAACACCTATAAATTGGCATGAAAGTGAAAGGACTATTATTGGAAATGTTCAAGAGGGTCCTGGATGCCTTTCTAAAGAGAAAAAATACCACATGTTAACAATAGTTGACGCTGATACAATAAGTTATTGTAACTGCCATAATGGAATCAATTTTTCACTACTATGGACCATGTGCCAAAAACCTTGTCTGTTTTTTCTGCCTTTTCCTGGGTCAACATTGTAGGATTTAGAGGTGGGACTTAAATGAGCAAGATCATTTTTTTACCTTATCTGCCATGATACTTTGATTAACCTTACACCACTGTGCAAGTGTGAAACCCCGCATTTGGACTGTATCTTTCAGTGCACACATGGCACCACCAAGGAGCTGCAGTTTTTAGGAGCTGCATGTTGTGCTCAAGTAGGTCAAATAGTAATGCGAGTCGTTCACCTTAACATGTCCCTTTTTCTAAAATGGACCAACAATGGTGCCCTCCACTAATTCTTTCAAAAAACCTGGGGTGGAATAAGAAGGGCAACCAATGGGTTTGGTCCACAAAATAGCACTGACTGACTTTAATCAAATTAATAACTAATTGCTATACTATTTTCTTCACATAATAAAATGCATAATACAGACTTCATTAAGGATCAGTAGGTGTATTTTTGAGAACTTCCAAAATTAGAATTAGAGTTGGAACATAGAAATGGGAAAAGCTGGGAACACATCAATTAAATATTTTTTCTGTCAAAAAGTAGAATTGCACACATTTGATCTAAGAGTTCATATGCTCGAATTGGCTCTGTACCCAAGGAAGAAACACAAGCAGAGCAAGATGGGAGCAGATTCATCAGAGTATGCAAATATTATTTCATATTTCGAATACAGTTCTACAGAATAATTTTCATTTTTGAAAAACATGGTTGTTAGATGAACTACACAGTTAGTGCTAGACATGTTGCTTCAGAAGGGGATTAATGCCAAAGCCAGATTGGGTTTGGTATTAGAATGGCCTGATACTGGTAAGGGTCTGGACAGACAATGATAATCATCTGTGGTCATAGCCATTATGTAAACATCTGAGAAGTGGTTGGTAGAAGGGGGTTTTTGTATTATAAGGTGGCTAACTATTTTTGAACGTCTTTCTCGAGTGCAGTACAGGATTTTTGGCACTGCTTTACCATTATAAAAGACTTCCCGGTAGAAGGATGTGCTATTCCATAACCTTTGCAACAACTATGTGACTGACACATGTTTGTATATGTGGTTGTTTAATGCCTCATTCATATTGTTGCTTTGTAGCTGTTACAAAATCTGAGTTTCTACCATAGGAGGGCAACAATTTTGTCTAGTACACATGCTTTGTTAATGACATCGTATTGTGAATGAAAGAAGAGACCTTCTGGTCAAACATTTTAACTTTAGGAAATGAAAAAGAATGTCAACTATATGTGGGATGGGGACTACTCATGATTAAGTTTTAAGGCCAAAGAGGAGCTCCAAAGCCTTACTTGTGGATGAGACCAAGACACCTACTGCAAATGAAAGAGAGTAATTCTGTCATCAAAATGAAGTGTTGTCACGTCCATGCCAAAAACGCCGCACTGTCCGTAGGTGGCGTTAATATGTGTGTGAACTGTACCTCAATGTTTGTGTTTATGTCTGCCACACCCCTCAGATTCTGTCTTCCAAGAGTTAATACTCTGGACCTGTAATTGCTTGCTCCTTCCACCTGAGACAGTGCCTAGTTCCTATAAGTACCCAGTTTAGTCTGAACTCTGTGCTGGTTATTTTTTTTCTGTCTCCTGTGATCTCTAGATCTCTAGTTTCAGTCCCCTGTGATATCTAGTTCAGTCTTAACCGTTTATCTAGTGGTGGTGGTTGTGCAGGTGCTGACAAGTGTATTTAGTTCTTGAGGTGTGAAGTGTAGCCACGCCAGAATCTGGAAGTTGTTGCCTGAATGTAAAGAGGAGAACCCTGCCAGAGGAGATAAATAGATTTATGGAATCAGAAAGGTCTTGTAAATAAATAATTACCATAGAATTATAGTTTGTCTAGATACATGAAGTAAAATATTTACTAGACAGAATATTCTATCTTTGGACCTACAGTTCAAATGGTCACTAGTACAATGTGCCTACATGTTAACAACAGAAGATATCTGTGACTTCATAACATATAATAGTATATCACTTATAGTATCTACATACATAACATATTACTAGTATATCACTTATAGTATCTATACATACATAGGGGCAGATTTATCAAGCAGTCTGAAAGTCAGAATATTTCTAGTTGCCCGTGGCAACCAATCACAGCTCAGCTTTCTTTTTAGCAGTACTCATGAATATTTTAGAGGGGAGCTGTGATTGGTTGCCATGGGTAACTAGAAATATTCTGACTTTCAGACAGCTTGATAAATCTGCCCCATAATGTATCACCAGTTGCATCCATCTAGAAATTGCAGGAGGTCTCTAATGTCATACAACATCATTGACAAGCAGGTGAATGTCTCACCTTGCCAACAGGATTTAGAGGCTTTGAACAATGACACTTAATCAAGAAGAAAGTGCAAACTTCATTCCACATTATGGCTTTAAGGTAAGAAATCTTAAACAGCTTGCGGGCAAGCCAGCAAATATTGTGTATGGTGCAATTACCTTGAAGGCACTCATAGAAGCTTCTTCTTTCCTCAGAGAATTTGTTTTAAATGCAAATTGTCTTGTGTTTCTAATACTGAGAGCGTCATCTACCTTGTTTTCTAAAATTATTCTTCAGCTCTGACAGAAGAGTATTACGGTTCTTAATGGTCTAAAGTACAAACAGCTCAGGTGCTGTGATACTGTGGTGGTTCAAAGATGAAAAACAATATTTAGTTAACTTCTATGGACTAACCACCTTTAGATACTCAGACATGTTTATATACATACCCTGTATTAAAAATTACACATAAAAATTCATAATATATAGATAGAAAAAAAGATAAATATGGATTTATATAGAATATATATAAAGTATGAAGACTCTTTTTAATCTTCACCCTAATGTTTGTATCCTAAAAATGTTATTTAACACCTTTGCAGAGCTTATATTGTACGGTAACTTTCCCTTCCCAAGAGACATGGCTTAAAATATAACATTTTCAATTCCATGGACCGCTGAATAAAATGTAGAAAAGAATCTCCATTTGTACACAACTAGTCGGTATTTCTTAACAAGTCATTATTGTTAAAAAAAGACCATCCAGCAATTTCACCAGCTCCTGACCCCCTCCGATCTGCAGCACAAAAATGAGACGAGATATATTTTGACTGGTTTATAAAAAACAACGTGACATAAAGTAATATTCATCTTTGATGAATCCAATATTCTTAGGGAATGATATTAGGCAGTATCTATTATATCTTTCATTGTGTTCCCATCTGCCCTTTTCAGGAGCTAAATTATGTGCATTAGTTCGTAAATGGGCTAATGCCTGTCTGTATTTAGAGGACTGCATGCCGTGAATATATTCTCTGCTTCAAGAAGTAATTGGTAATTACAATGGTCATTTAAGCAATCACTGTCTCTGGTAGATTCATGTCATTCTTAAAAATAACTAGCTCTTAACCTTTGACAGAATTCTACAGAAACTGTTCATCAACACCCACGCTTTGATTAATTTCACACATACACAAACCTGTATCAATAAAAGTGATGGTTTTACATTTGTTAACCAGAGTAATTTGCCTCACTCATCAAAACAGCTTAATATCAGGTATCTGTGAGCTCCAAATCTCATTAGTTTCATTTTATAAACAGTTTTATAGTGCCTTGCCTTGATGAGAAAATCCTCCATACATCGCTTCTTTTAGCAATTTTTTTTATACTTTCGGCACGTGCAGGATGTCATGTATATACCTCCTGCGGATAGCTCAAGAGAAGCACAATCTTTCTAAGATCAGGTTTGTACAAGGGTAACAGTGGTACAGTTGTTTCAGAGAAGATACTGAAGAGCTGACCAATAAAATCTTAGCAGATATATACCACCAAAAACAAGAATGCAAGAGGTTTCACATAACCACTCCTTGGTTTACTTGTTGTATCACTCATCCAACCCTATTCTAATTACATTCAGGAAATCCTCTATGAAGCTGACTACCCTCGGAGGTTGTGATATGCTGTGATAACGGGCAGCTGCTTGTTGGGCTGTTCACAGCATAGAACAGGCTAAAGTTGTATTTTTAAAGTGTTAATCTTCTATATTCTATAATTTTTATGCAGAAGTAACAAAGAAATGCTCTACACTGTGAGGATTCAACCGAACAGTTCCTCTATCCCAGCTTCCGGTGCTCTTGTTAATATAAGGCCTCATGCACACATATTGTACGGGGATTTGTGCTACCTGTTGTGTTAATGGCTAGCACGTGCCCCCTGTATGTATGGGCTCATACACACAGATGTGGTTTCCGTGTCCATGTGTATGAGCTGACTGTTGCGAATTATGGAACAGGTCATATCCCTGCATAAGTTTGAGGGCAACCTCTTCTCCTGTCATTGGCATATGCGGGCATCACATATGCCAAAAAAAACACAGACTGCAAACAATGGACAATGAGACTGTTGTTGGAGCCCATGATATGCACGCACATATGCAGGGTGGCTTCTTGACATACACTATAAACATATACCACACCAGCATCCCAGATATATCACATGATTTAAAAGGACACCAAATACAAATACATACCCCATTTGACTGCACTGTATCTCAATTTAGTGTTAAGTTTTTATAAATCTACCCATCCATTCTACAGTTATGGCCCCCCCCAGAAGTTTATATGTAAATTAGCTTACAATAGCCAAAGGGGAGGTAATCTGCTATTATCTCAGTTTTGTGTCCCTTTGTGCTGTTTTAACTGCCTCCTTTGTTAATATGAGCTCATCCACTTATAAACCATATCTTTTGGCCCACAGTGGCAAATATCACTCAGCATTTATTACTTGGTGATAGGTCCTTGCTGGTCAACATATCTTGTACCACATTTTTTTACGTTCTTTGGACACTTTTTGTACCTCACTGAATAAACTAATGTAGCTTTGTGGTCCGAACAACATAAGCATGATTTGCGCCTCACGTCGATGAAGAGGGAAATACACACAAACCTTTTTTCTAAGCTCAATACTTCATTTAACAAAGAATATCACTGTATTGTGCTGTGCCTGTTCTACCCTAACCCTAGTATACCTATATTAGTGGTGAGGGGTGTGATTTAACAGAAATCGATGAGGTACCATGTGCCAAAAAATAAAGATACATATGACAAAGTAAGGTAGCCCAAGTGGCCACTTTAATATATTTTGCCCATTTTTAGTATTCCTAGTAAAAGGTCGGAAAGTAAGAGGTTTCCTTACAGAAACTGCCAGTTAAGGCTGCCTTGTAGGCGTCTGGAGACTTATAGCCATTGACACTCCACTAGGCGATTCTGGGAAATATGGAAATAAGTTTTTCAGGATGGCATAAGGAAAACCTCGCCTCTTTTAACTAAGTGTAAGGCAGTGCCCTTGACATCAAGAATGACCTTCAGGAAGCCTAGCCCCATTGACATAATAGGCTTCCTGAAAGTCCTGTATGATGTTAAGGGAGCTGCCTTACAAGGTAGCTAAAAGAGGCATGGTTTTCCTTATTTAGTCAAAGGTCAACATTCTCCTTTTTTATAAACCATTTCAATAACCAATAAATATGTCAGCCAAAGCTGAGAACCTGTAGTAACATTTAAATCTATGGATCAGTCCTTCCATTTATACCACTGCCACAATCTTATAACAATTTTGTGACCCTTTTGGTCACGTCCCACTATTCTACAAATCAGCTTTTACAGTGTTAACTGTCTCATCTATCATAAGCCGCCTATGACATTTGATATTTTACTGTGGCTTTGTTTTCTATTGTTTTAGTTTCTAGGTCAATTAAAAGTATTATATAATTTTTTGCGACATCAAAAAAATTAAAACACTTATTAGTCTATTTTATAATAAAAAAATGATGGATATAAACATTTTTTTAAAATAGGAACACAACAGAATGACATTATCCTGTCCCAGACCTGCAGGGCAAATCTTTTTTGCTGGAACAGTAAGTATTACAAAAAGCTTTCAAAGCATGAATAGATTCTGTGCTATGATCAATTTAAGACTAGACTATCTCGGCATGTTAATATAATTATGTGGAATTATACAACCGTTCGCATTACTGGGGTAAATCGTGCAGCATCCAGCCGGACTGGCCGCTGTTTTGCAAATTAAGGATGTGCAAATTGGAGGTGCACAGTAGTAATGGAATTGTACAATACAGGGAGATTAGGTTATTGTAGAATGTACATTGCAGTGGATTGAATTTCAATATCCATTTCCTATTCAAGGTGTTAAAACTTGGGCCCCAACCAAAGCAGAAGCAGATAATACATAGAATTATAGCGTTACTGACTCTTCCTTATTACCTCTCCATGGCTGTACAGTAGTTCCAATTACTTGGATTTTATTGTTATTCTCATTTGATTCTAAAGCACAACCTCTAGAGGGCGTCATACGTAACAGCATCCGCATACTGCAGTGGTCTCCAACTTGTGGGGCCTTAGCTGTTCCAAAACTATAATTCCTAATTTTCTTTTGACTGGAGGACTAGACTACAAAATGGGGTATGTTTATAGTTGCGATCCATAAAGTCATATAGCCATGTACATGATCTGTAAACACAAAATGATCGGGAATATTTTTAAAAAAATTATTAGCAAAATTGTTTAATGTTTAATTTTTGATTTGTTAGAGCATGAAAAGATGACTATAAAATAGAGTGCAAACCCTTTAAACTGAGTCTTATTATTTAAATACATCAACCCCCTCCCACCCCACCTCAAACATCATTTTTTCCCCACATCCATCCAAACTAAATATTACCGCACTCATTCAACCTTAAAGCACTGATAGCTTTCTGGAATGGTAACATCATAATAACAATCATATATTTCAAAAGGCGAACGTGTCATTAATATCCCTGCAAAACAGCCGCCATTAGCTGGCAAAATGAACGTCTCCAAAATGTTTGATTAAACCTGTTGTTTTTTTTCTTTATACATTTAATGTACATTAATAGGTAGCAGAGATCTGCGCCATTCACTGCTGCTGATTTCTCATTTGTGCTTTGTTGTTCATTCGAAGCTCGATAGAAGGAATATTTGACGTTTCCCTTCAACTGATGGACATGCAGAACAGCTTGTAGGTTGCTCCAGTTAAAAGGCAATTCCACAAGAAATGGGCTTATTTTTAATTTTGACCATCGATGCACAATAAAAAAAGCCATTGGAATAAAGATAAATGCGGCCGTTGATATTTGTGGTAAATGTTTATCACTGTCGTCTTTCTCTGGGAACTGCCAGGCTGATGGCTTCCATGAAATGTAGAGTGCCAGCCACAGGGCATCCTGTGTATTTTACCCTACAAATTGCAGCAATTGTGAATTATTATCTTCACCGTCTTCATCATAAAAAAGTTTGGAGCATTGAAAATTTTCTCACAGCAGTTTTGTTCTCAGAATAAATCCATCACTGGGCTGGGATAACAACTCGTATAAGGCATGGGCTTCCTGACAGTAGAACTAGAGAAAACTGTGATGTTTTTGCCCTGCAATAGTTTTCAGTAGCACAAGGGGACAACCAAACTCATGCCAGCACCAAACAAAGCTAGAAAAATTCTGGGGCCAAGTTCTCAGAAGAACAAAAATGGCATACTTTGTGCATACCATTGCAATTTACTGAAAAAGCTCCCCTGGGCCGATTTTAGCATATTTGCTGCCTGGAAGAATATTAAAATGCTACCTCCCCCCCACCTTCAGTAGCCTACTCCTATTCCAGTGCCCACACCCGCACCCAATAAATGCTGAAAACTTTACTAACAATTCACATCTCCACAGACAGCCTCACTGACACTCTGTGACTGACTACAGGTTCTGAGAGTCATTAGTGGCATCTAGTACCTTATAGAGGACAATCTCTTCCATCAGTAGGACTTTATTCCAGGTTCTCGGGGCCTGGAGTCAGCCAGAGTGGCTGGCAGTTGCGGCCTAGGCACGCTAGTGTCACGGTGCTTGGTCTAGGGGAACCGGAGGGCTGTCCTACAGCCTGGCAGGTCTCCAGCAGGGTGGTGTTGGCAAGAAATGATGAGGGAGAGGCTGCTATAGCGGATCTCCCTGGGGCAACCCTTTGGTGTCTAGAGTATGAGTCTCTGTGTAGTGGACAGGGTGCCTGTGATGATGGCAGCCGTAGTAGCAGGGACCAGACGGAGGCAGAGGTTGAACAAAAACAACTTACAGTTCTTTATTGGAACCGACAGGAACCGCAGCAACGTGTCTTTGTCAGAGTAGTGGAGTGCTGAGATGCAGTTGGAGGGAGCCACAGGATGTAGAGCGCCAGCCTGGATGCAGAGGGCAGGCTGGGAGATAGCTGTGTCCTGGAAGGATGCTTCAGCTTGTCCTGGGTTGCTTCAGGTATCACCCTTAAAGGTAGGATGATACCCCTTTCCTCACTATACTAGCTATTAGTTCCACTCTTCAGGCAGGGGCTAGGCTTTTCCTGCTCTGGTCTGGTGTGCTAGCTGTACAGAGTCTGTACTGGAGTAACTCCAGTCTGCTTCTGCAGACTCCTGGGTCTGACTGCTCTCTAGAACTGTTCTTCAGACCCTCTGGTCTGACTGGAACCACTCTCTAGAAGTTTCTGGCCAGGGGTTTTGTTACTCCCACTGGTCAGGTGGTGGCTACTCCTCCAATTACATCTCAGCTCACAGAAACAGTGTGTAACACATGTGATTGGCTGACACATATGACATCAGATAAAACACTTAACTCCTGCCTTACCAGGCAGGATCTACCACTGCAATGTTCCCCTGTGTCCTATAAGGACTATGTAGTGTGATGTAGTGACATGCTGTGGGGCTGACTAGACCCTACACAGGCTGCAAGCTACATGGTGGGACGTATTCGCAACCACTCCTCTGCCTTGCATCGGCGAGGGTGTTGCATCTCCAATCCATGACGTATCACTGATGAATTCACGGCCAGATATCTTCAGCTCCATGCAGCACATCTCCACCCGGTGTCTCTAAAAATATCACAGTCACTTACATTATAAAGTCTACGGGACAACAACACTGTGCTCCTAAACAATATACAGTATACCCCTCACAACACAACTAACCACACTCTCCACACTTATAAAACATCCCTTCATGCACAGCACACCAATCAATTATATATACAATACCCCTAAATTATTAATACAGACCCCCCCCAACATTTGGTTTACATGATGCTAAGTAATCTATTGTATCATATAACTAATATATTCCACCCTGTTGTTATGTTACATATGATTTTAGATACAGTGCTCCCCTGACCAATGTAAATATATACTACCCCCTAATAAATATATACTGTATATATATATATATATATATATATATATATATATATAATTTATTTATTTTTACAGAATCCAGCTCCATATAAACATATATAGCAGCCCCCATCCCTATCCCTTTTATCAGTATTCGGCCCCTTGTCCATGAAAAATAAAAAAGATGATACTTACCTCCAGGTAGTGTGCTCCCACGCTGTGCTGCTCCCGTCTTCTCGCGGCTCTTCTATCCGCGGAGACACAGTGGCGTGATGTCATCTTCATAGTACATCACTTGTGAGAAATGTACCAGGACAAAGACTAAGACAGATCAGGCTAGAGAGGAGGGAGCATAGTCACATAGTTAGTATGGCTGAAATAAGACATACCATATACTTGCATGTCAGGATCACGGACTAAGGTTCAGGTAGGGAGCCTCTCTGGTCACACTTGTGATCTGAGAACACTCTGCCCTCCAAAATACAATATTACAGTCACTAGTTAATCAATGAATTTATGTTAGGCCTCTTCTGAGTTCCATTAAGCCAAGGGTGAAAAGGGCAAAAATTTTACTTTTATTCATATAACAATAAAATAGCATATTAATTCTCAACACATGAAAACATCATCACTTGTAATACATGCCCTGGAGAAGTATGCATAGACAATCAAATCAGATATAGTGTATCATTACACCACAAAGATTGAAACAATCTTACCAGTCCACAGGGAGAGGAATCAGAGTGGGGGCAGGGAATAGGAATGGAAGAAAGGAACTTGAGGCAAGCAAGGGTTAACTGCACTGCACCTATCAGTCCCTATTTCTCCATGGTCATGTGCCGTCAATAAGTTCCTGCCCTTACAAGGGCAGACCCCAGGGTATCCCTAGCAAGCTTAGAGGCCCTGGTTTGTCCTAACAGAATCCCAACTCATTTCTAGGTGCCGATGATCCTGGACCTGTCATTAGGGGATAATTACGAACTGATATTGTGATGAATAGTAGGAAGGATGATGATTCCATCCCTCTCTGCTACACCACATCACAGCCAGTGGTCCTAAGAAGTAAGTACTGTAATCAATGATATGATGTGTTATTATTGTGAAGCAAGCTGGAAGTCAGTTTGAGTAAGCAGAGGAGAGTGCAGCATCTGCATGTGCTGCAGAAAACTGTGTCACACTGCAGCATCTGCATGTGCTGCAGAAGACTGTGTCACACTACCAGGAAACAGAGTTGTCTCAGGCCTGATTCCTGACACCTTGAGCAAGTCAGGAGACTAAGCCCTAGAGCAGAGGTCTACTGTCCGGACTCAGCTCCATTTACCAGCAGGCTGTGAGCAACTCTTCCATTGGACTATCTATCTTCTACTAGCTTTCCAGCTCTCCTGAATCTTTTATTGATGTTAGGTCATTGCCTGTTGTTCCAGTTCGAATAAAGAACTGTGAGTTGCTTTGCACAAGGTGCCTCCATGTGATCCCTGGTTTAGGCTGCTTCACCATCACAGACTCCCCATCCTCCATCACCCAGGGATTCTCATATTCACCCGAGGGGTTGCCCCAGGGAGAAACCTCCTTCATTAGCCTCTCCTACAAATTTTCTGTCACCCACCACCTGCTGGAGACCTGCCAGGCTGTAGGCCCATCCTCCGGTCCCAATACCAAGCACTGCGAACATAGCCAGCCCAAGGCTGCATAAGTCAGCCACTCCGGGATTCTGGGCCCCGGCGGTTTACAACCACCGAAGAAAAGCTAGGCCCCAGTGGGGGATGTTGCATATACACGTCTAATATACAGATCCATACATTTATACACTCATATACACATATGCATACTCCCATTGGGGTCAGAGGCCACATATCTGATCTGATCTATCTTAATACGATCTATGAGCTGCTGAACACATGGGGGAAGTAGACAGCAAGTAGAGATGAGAGATTCCAGTCCTGCCAGTCCTGCCATTTCCTATCTGAGCTGATGCCACTGCTGTGTTTTGTGGAAGATGTACACTGTTTTATATATATATATATATATATATATATATATATATATATATATTATGATGTACAATGTGCAATATAATATTTAATTAATGATGCACAACCTACATTCTGCAGAGTGGCAGGTTGAGTGGCTGGGCCCCCTGACACTGTGGGCCCCATGGCAGCTGTTATGGCTGCTTCCGCTCTAGTTACGCTCCTGACAACATGAATGTAGTCTGTAGGGTTGTGGGAGTAGCCTTTGGTATATAATAACTAGATGGCATTGGGTAAGATTGTGTGTGATAAATACTTGGCCATCACATAATTTGAAACAGCCAATAATATTTCACACATATACTGTTAAATACACTGGTTCTCGCATGACATACATCTCATTGTTCAGTTCCATTTAATTTTATGAGATATTAAAAACTGCATTTCATTTTGTAATTACATTTAAATTGTCTGCATATTACACATCATCTCCATCACCACTCACTAACCACAAGTCAACCATTGCAGCTATTCCCAATTATCAAACAGCATTTCTAATTCATGGCAATTTCCAGCACCTAAAGAATCCCTATTAATATTAGTTACATACTGTACACATGCAGACAATAGAAACCTCAGACCTTATCAACAGTAGCTGCGGAGCAAGTGTTCATTTGATCATATGCAACACTGAATACTTTACTGCATTACACTATCTACTACATAGAGAACTAGTGTTTCTTACCTTACAGTAGCTTTCATTGTAAATAGTCATCTGAAATCTGCCTGGACTCCATACTGCCTTAAATCCTAAGAAATGTTCCCAGTAAATTTGACCATTGAAACACAAACTCTGCCCTAAATTTCAGGTGCTAAAAAATTAAAAGGTGGGGAGACAAGTGCCTATAAAGCAACCTCTCTAGATTTTCAAGAGGCTTGTGTGAGTGTGCCCTCACCTCGCTCTGTTATGCTGAGTGCCTCAAAGTGATGTTTCCTAGGACTGCTGCAGCAAAGGAGAAGATGAAAAATAGATCTCGGTGGTGCCACACTTTCATATGGGAGAACAGAAATCCTGGTGGGTATACATTAGTTAATATTAAAAGCCATTAATACCCATTAATACACATATCTAACCTGAGGAGGGGTAAGTCCTACCCCTAAACTCATTGGGGCACATTTACTAAGGGCCGTACGCCAGTTTTCTGTCAGACTTTGCCTGTTATTTCAGTGCAAACTGCTTACACAGGTATTTAATGAGTGTCTGAGCCACATTTTTGGCGCAAACGACACAATTGTGGCTCATGCGACACTTTGTGACACATGCTGCACTAGTCATCATGCAACACAAATTAGGGGGCGTCCAAATCTCATACCAAGCAAAGTCAGACAGATTCATGATTTTTGGCACACATTTTTCATAAATCTGGCACACCATGCATTGTACCTACTTTTAGTGCAGTTTGCACTACTCTTAGTAAATGTGCCCCATTGTTTGTGCACATGATTTAATATTAAATTTAAACTTTTTCTAATTCAAAAGCTTGTATCTATCTTTGGGCAAATAATAATCAAAAGCTCATAATTAATTATTAGAGATGAGCGAACACTAAAATGCTCGGGTACTCGTTATTCGAGACGAACTTTTCCCGATGCTCGAGTGCTCGTCTCGAATAACGAACCCCATTGAAGTCAATGGGAGACTCGAGCATTTTTCAAGGGGACCAAGGCTCTGCACAGGGAAGCTTGGCCAAACACCTGGGAACCTCAGAAAAGGATGGAAACACCACGGAAATGGACAGGAAACAGCAGGGGCAGCATGCATGGATGCCTCTGAGGCTGCCTAATCGCACCATTATGCCAAAATTATGGGCAACAGCATGGCCATGACAGAGTGACAGAATGAAGCTAGATAGCATCTAAAACATCCAATAATTGACCCTGACACTATAGGGGACGGCATGCAGAGGCAGCGGCAGCAGGCTAGAGAGTGTCATGGCGACATACCCTAAATGGACTCAGGCTTCAAACCAATGGGTGGCAGAGAGGAACCAAAGGAGGTGAGCAAGAAGCGCTCAAATAATATCGGTACATGATAAAAGTTTGCCAGTATATTTTGTGGATTACACAGCAGGGTGGCGACAAAGTTAACATGGAAGCCATGAAAACAACCCAAAATTCTGCCTGACACAGCTCGTTTGATAAGGGGACCATGTATGGAGGCAGTGAACTAGTAGTAGATTAAAGGTGCTGCAGTTAAAACTATGTTAGTTGGATCTTGGCATGGAGCTGGCGCTCCGCTGCCAGGCGAGCTTTCGCCAATCCAAGCCCCTGTCTATAGGCTACTCCCCAAACAGCACTTCTAAGAACCTTTTGTATAAGATCAAGTGTAGTAGCGTTCTTATAAGTTTAGGATATGGCGGGTGAGGGGAATGTAAACAGATGCGCAAGAAGCGCTGAAATAATATCCCTAAATGGTAAAAGTTTGCAAGTATATTTTGTGGATTACACAGCAGGGTGGCGACAAAGTTAACAACTTTGATGTGGAATGCCCTGTAATAGCTCTTGGGCGGTGTGCCTTTTATCGCCTAGGCTCAGCAGTTTCAGCACCGCCTGCTGTCGCTTAGCGACGGCACTGCTGCTGTGCCTAGAGCTACCGACTGATGGCGCCATGCCCACGGATGGTAATTCGGAGGAGGAGGAGGTGGAGGAGGGGTGGGAGGAGGTATAGTAGGCCTTTGAGACCTGGACCGAGGTAGGCCCCGCAATTCTCTGCGTCGGCAGTATATGACCAGCCCCAGGGTCAGACTCGGTCCCAGCCTGCACCAAGTTAAGTGTAGTAGCGTTCTTATAAGTTTGGGATATGGCGGGTGAGGGGAATGTAAACAGATGCGCAAGAAGCGCATGATGCGCATGGAGCTGGCGTTCCGCTGCCAGGCGAGCTTTCGCCAATCCAAGCCCCTGTCTCTAGGCTACTCCCCAAACAGCACTTCTAAGAACCTTTTGTATAAGATCAAGTGTAGTAGCGTTCTTATAAGTTTAGGATATGCCGGGTGAGGGGAATGTAAACAGATGCGCAAGAAGCGCTGAAATAATATCCCTAAATGGTAAAAGTTTGCCAGTATATTTTGTGGATAACACAGCAGGGTGGCGACAAAGTTAACAACTTTGATGTGGAATCCATGAAAACAACCCAAATTTCTGCCTGACACACCTCGTTTGATAAAGGGACGATGTATGGAGGCAGCTATATGGACGACTTTTGGAGGTAGCAATGGAGACAACGTGTGGAGGCTGCTATGGAGACAATTTAATTTGGATAGTGCCTGTATGTGGCAGTCCCAAACATTTTTCAAACCAGAGGAGCAGGTAGGTGGCCCTCCAGTAAAATGGAATAGATTGAGTGCCTGTATGTGGCAGTCCCAAAAATGTTTCAAACCAGAGGAGCAGGTAGGTGGCCCTCCAGTAAAATGGAATAGATTGAGTGCCTGTATGTGGCAGTCCCAAAAATTGTTCAAACCAGAGGAGCAGGTAGGTGGCCCTGCAGTAAAATGGAATAGATTGAGTGCCTGTATGTGGCAGTCCCAAAAATGTTTCAAACCAGAGGAGCAGGTAGGTGGCCCTCCAGTAAAATGGAATAGATTGAGTGCCTGTATGTGGCAGTCCCAAAAATTGTTCAAACCAGAGGAGCAGGTAGGTGGCCCTGCAGTAAAATGGAATAGATTGAGTGCCTGTATGTGGCAGTCCCAAAAATGTTTCAAACCAGAGGAGCAGGTAGGTGGCCCTCCAGTAAAATGGAATAGATTGAGTGCCTGTATGCGGCAGTCCCAAAAATTGTTCAAACCAGAGGAGCAGGTAGGTGGCCCTGCAGTAAAATGGAATAGATTGAGTGCCTGTATGTGGCAGTCCCAAAAATTTTTTAAAACAGAGGACCGGGTAGGTGGCCCTCCAGAAAAATGGAATAGATTGAGTGCCTGTATGTGGCACTCACAAAAATTGTTTCAAACAGAGGACCGGGTAGGTGGCCCTCCAGAAAAATTAAATGCATGAAGTACTATAGCAAGAGCCAGTGGGCCCTGTCAAAAAATAGCCATTTTCCTCTGCTTTACTGTACAAAGAGGAGGAGAAGGGGGAAAATGAGGAGGAGGAGGAGGAGTGGATCAATTATTCAGGTTGAGCTTCCTTCACCTGGTGGAGATTGGAAATTCTGAGAAATCCAGCCTTTATTCATTTTAATAAGCGTCAGCCTGTCAGCGCTGTCAGTCGACAGGCGTGTACGCTTATCGGTGATGATGCCACCAGCTGCACTGAAAACCCGCTCGGACAAGACGCTAGCGGCAGGGCAGGCAAGAACCTCCAAGGCGTACAGCGCCAGTTCGTGCCACATGTCCAGCTTTGAAACCCAGTAGTTGTAGGGAGCTGTGTGATCATTTAGGACGATGGTATGGTCAGCTACGTACTCCCTCACCATCTTTCTGTAAAGATCAGCCCTACTCTGCCGAGACTGGGGACAGGTGACAGTGTCTTGCTGGGGTGACATAAAGCTGGCAAAAGCCTTGTAAAGCGTACCCTTGCCAGTGCTGGACAAGCTGCCTGCTCGCCTACTCTCCCTCGCTACTTGTCCCGCAGAACTACGCACTCTGCCGCTAGCGCTGTCAGAAGGGAAATACTGTTTCAGCTTGTGCACCAGGGCCTGCTGGTATTCATGCATTCTCACACTCCTTTCCTCTGCAGGGATGAGAGTGGAAAGATTTTGCTTGTACCGTGGGTCCAGGAGAGTGAACACCCAGTAATCGGTGCTGGAATAAATTCTTTGAACGCGAGGGTCACGGGATAGGCAGCCTAGCATGAAATCTGCCATATGCGCCAGAGTACCAACGCGTAAGAATTCACTCCCCTCACTGGCCTGACTGTCCATTTCCTCCTCCTCCAACTCCTCCAACTCCTCTTCTTCTGCCCATACACGCTGAACAGTGAAGGACTCAACAATGGTCCCCTCTTGTGTCTCGCCAACATTCTCCTCCTCTTCCTCCTCATCCTCCTCCACCTCCACCTCCTCCGATATGCGCTGAGAAACAGACCTCAGGGTGCTTTGGCTATCAACAAGGGAATATTCTTCCCCCGTCTCTTGTGACGAGCGCAAAGCTTCCGACTTCATGCTGACCAGAGAGTTTTTCAACAGGCCAAGCAGCGGGATGGTGAGGCTGATGATGGCGGCATCGCCACTGACCATCTGTGTTGACTCCTCAAAGTTACTCAGCACCTGACAGATATCAGACATCCACGTCCACTCCTCATTGTAGACTTGAGGAAGCTGACTGACCTGACTACCAGTTCTGGTGGAAGTTGACATCTGGCAGTCTACAATCGCTCTGCGCTGCTGGTAAACTCTGGATAACATGGTCAGTGTTGAATTCCACCTCGTGGGCACGTCGCACAACAGTCGGTGAGCGGGCAGTTGGAGGCGGCGCTGCGCTGCCCTGAGAGTGGCAGCATCTGGGCTGGACTTCCTGAAATGCGCACAGATGCGGCGCACCTTCGTGAGCAAATCAGACAGATTGGGGTATGTCTTGAGGAAACGCTGCACTATCAGATTTAACACATGGGCCAGGCATGGCACATGTGTCAGTCTGCCGAGTTGCAGAGCCGCCACCAGGTTACGGCCGTTGTCACACACAACCATTCCCGGCTTGAGGTTCAGCGGTGCCAGCCACAGATCAGTCTGCGCCGTGATGCCCTGTAATAGCTCTTGGGCGGTGTGCCTTTTGTCGCCTAGGCTCAGCAGTTTGAGCACCGCCTGCTGTCGCTTAGCGACGGCACTGCTGCTGTGCCTAGAGCTACCGACTGATGGCGCCGTGCCCACGGATGGTAGTTCGGAGGAGGAGGTGGAGGAGGGGTGGGAGGAGGAGGAGGCATAGTAGGCCTGAAACACCAGGACCGAGGTAGGCCCCGCAATCCTCGGCGTCGGCAGTATATGAGCAGCCCCAGGGTCAGACTCGGTCCCAGCCTCCACCAAGTTAACCCAATGTGGCGTCAGCGATATATAGTGGCCCTGCCCGGCAGCACTCGTCCACGTGTCCGTGGTCAGGTGGACCTTGTCAGAAACGGCGTTGGTCAGGGCACGGATGATGTTGTCTGACACGTGCTGGTGCAGGACTGGGACGGCACATCGGGAAAAGTAGTGGCGGCTGGGGACCGAATACCGAGGGGCGGCCGCCGCCATGAGGTTGCGAAAGGCCTCGGTCTCTACTAGCCTATAGGGCAGCATCTCCAGGCTAAGCAATCTGGAGATGTGCACATTAAGGGCTTGGGCGTGCGGGTGGGTTGCACTATATTTGCGTTTCCGCTCCAGCGTCTGGGGTATGGAGAGCTGAACGCTGGTGGATGCTGTGGAGGATCGTGGAGGCGACGATGGGGTTTTTGTGCCAGGGTCCTGGGCAGGGGGCTGACTAGCAGCTGACACAGGGGAAGGAGCAGTGGTGTGCACGGCCGGAGGTGAACGGGCTTGTTGCCACTGAGTGGGGTGCTTAGCATTCATATGCCTGCGCATACTGGTGGTAGTTAAGCTAGTAGTGGTGGAACCCCTGCTGAGCCTGGTTTGGCAAATGTTGCACACCACAGTCCGTCGGTCATCCGGTGTTTCCTTAAAGAACCTCCACACTTCTGAAGATCTAGCCCTCGCCGCAAGAGCCCTCACCACGGGAGCTTCACTAGTTGACAGTGGCGCTGATGCACCAGCTCTGGCCCTGCCTCTCCGTCTGGCCCCACCACTGCCTCTTCCAACCTGTTCAGGTCGAGGACTCTCCTCCGTCTCAGAAGCACTGTGTTCACCCGGCCTCTCAACCCAGCTTGGGTCTGTCACCTCATCATCCTCCGATCCCTCAGTCTGCTCCCCCCTCGGACTTCCTGCCCTGACAACAACTTCCCCACTGTCTGACAACCGTGTCTCCTCATCGTCGGACACCTCTTTACACACTTCCACTACGTCAAGAAGGTCATCATCACCCACAGACTGTGACTGGTGGAAAACCTGGGCATCGGAAAATTGCTCAGCAGCAACCGGACAAGTGGTTTGTGACTGTGGGAAGGGTCCAGAAAACAGTTCCTCAGAGTATGCCGGTTCAAATGGCAAATTTTCCTGGGAGGGGGCAGACTGGGGGGGAGGAGGCTGAGGTGCAGGAGCTAGAGGAGTGGGGATTTCGGTGACATGGGTGGACTGCGTGGAAGACTGACTGGTGGTGGACAAATTGCTCGAAGCATTGTCAGCAATCCACGACATCACCTGTTCGCACTGTTCTGGCCTCAACAGTGCTCTACCACGAGTCCCAGTAACTTCAGACATGAACCTAGGGAGTGTAGCTCTGCGGCGTTCCCCTGCTCCCTCATCAGCAGGTGGTGTCTCACCCCGCCCAGGACCACGGCCTCTGACCCCTGCAGTAGTTGGACGCCCACGTCCCCGCCCTCGTCCTCTACCCCTAGCCCTCGGGTTAATCATTTTTAAAATGAGAGTTATAACTTTTTTTTTTTTTTTACTTCTTTTTGTTTTTTTTTGTGTTTTTTTGTGTTTTTTTTTTTTTTTTTGTGTTTTTTGTTTTTTTTTGAGTTTTTAAAACCAAACAATCCTATCCTATTGCTATGGCTATTTTCTAGCCAAGTATCAAAGGAAGCACACTACTATGCCAGATGAGATGACACTGAGTTAGTGCCTAATAGAAATCCAACCCCTACTGAATTTTGCCACTTCGGCCTTTGCTATGGATATGTGCGCCACTAAGCGCAGAACACAGCGGTCGCAAGTCTCACTACAAATTGCTCAGAATTGGCAAGTACATGCACTGCAGAAACTACAGCCACCAGCAGATCAACCAGAAATCAAATATATAGAACGCTACTGTAGGCTTCAAGAAGCTGTTTGTATTCTCCTATGGCTATTTTCTAGCCAAGTATCAAAGGAAGCACACTACTATGCCAGATGAGATGACACTGAGTTATTGCCTAATAGAAATCCAACCCCTACTGAATTTTGCCACTTCGGCCTTTGCTATGGATATGTGCGCCACTAAGCGCAGAACACAGCGGTCGCAAGTCTCACTACAAATTGCTCAGAATTGGCAAGTACATGCACTGCAGAAACTACAGCCACCAGCAGATCAACCAGAAATCAAATATATAGAACGCTACTGTAGGCTTCAAGAAGCTGTTTGTATTCTCCTATGGCTATTTTCTAGCCAAGTATCAAAGGAAGCACACTACTATGCCAGATGAGATGACACTGAGTTATTGCCTAATAGAAATCCAACCCCTACTGAATGTTGCCACTTCGGCCTTTGCTATGGATATGTGCGCCACTAAGCGCAGAACACAGCGGTCGCAAGTCTCACTACAAATTGCTCAGAATTGGCAAGTACATGCACTGCAGAAACTACAGCCACCAGCAGATCAACCAGAAATCAAATATATAGAACGCTACTGTAGGCTTCAAGAAGCTGTTTGTATTCTCCTATGGCTATTTTCTAGCCAAGTATCAAAGGAAGCACACTACTATGCCAGATGAGATGACACTGAGTTATTGCCTAATAGAAATCCAACCCCTACTGAATTTTCCCACTTCGGTCTTTGCTATGGATATGTGTGCCACTAAGAGCTAAACACAACGGTAGCAAGTCCCCCTGCTAATTCCTCACAAAATGGTAAAAGATGCAAATTAAAATAAAAAAAGTAGAACGTTATTGTAGCCCTAAGAAGGGCTGTTGGGTTCTTTGAGAATCACTCCTGCCTAACAGTAAGCTAATAGAACACCCTAACGCTTTCCCTGACCAGCAGCAGCTCTCTCCCTAGCGGCATCCAGAGACAGAATGATCCGAGCAGCGCGGCCAGCGGCTAGTCTATCCCAGGGTCACCTGATCTGGCCAGCCAACCACTGCTATCGACGTGTAAGGGTACCACGTCATGCTGGGTGGAGTGCAGAGTCTCCTGGCTTGTGATTGGCTCTGTTTCTGGCCGCCAAAAAGCAAAACGGCGGGAGCTGCCATTTTCTCGAGCGGGCGAAGTATTCGTCCGAGTAACGAGCAGTTTCGAGTACCCTAATGCTCGACCGAGCATCAAGCTCGGACGAGCATGTTCGCTCATCTCTATTAATTATGTTTTCAGCAGTCAGAGTCACTGGAAATGGAGTCACTAAACCTATCTTACCTGTGATGAAAGCCGATGGTGAGGAGAGGCCACTTGCCTTCTCTCAGCCGGCACAATGGGGTGTTATTTTAGCATGATTGTGTATGGTTATGTGCTATTATTAGGATTCTCACTGGTATATTACAGAGCTTCTTTCTGCATTCCCATTAAAATCCAGGGGCACATACTTTTCAGAAAACGTATGTACCATCTGAGGACGGGCATCTATAAATGGAGGCCTCTGTGATGGCAGTTGTATAAAGTTGGATGTATGGCGACATAAACTGTGACAAGCACCTTCTCTCCACACTGATACATTTTTACGGCAGCGGTGTGCAGATGTTAAACGCTTCTAAATGTTAATTTGCAGAAAGCGCACAAGGATCTTGACTCTTTTAGCATCAATTAGGCGGAAGAATTTTCTATATAAAACTTGATATTCAAACGTCTTGTAAGTGACTTCTGTGAATCTCAAGCAAACAGCCTAAGAAAGGTGTGAGAAGCATTATGTACCTAATCTCTGCCAACTGCTTTTGGTGGCACTTCTCAAGTCATATACAACCAATGAAAGGAGGTCATTTATTAAGAGCTAAAGTTATAGAAAGCAAGGGAACAACTACAAACACTGTTTTTCTAACACGTTATTCACTTTAACCTTCCTGTTGATCACCTACACTGTAGAATACCCCCATGCTATGCCCCTCCTCTATAACTTTTTTTTATTTTCCACATAAAGAGCTCTGTTATTTTTTGCGTAACAAATTGCACTTTATATTGACGTTTTTTTAATATTCCATGCCGTGTACTGGGAAGCGGGAAAAAAATTCCAAATGCAGTGAAAATGGTGAAAAAACACATTTGCAACGTTTTCTTGTGGGCTTGGATTTTACAGATTTCACTGTGTGCCCCAAATGACATGTCTACTTTTTTCTTTGGGTCGGTCTGATTACGGGGAAAACAAATTTTTAATACATTTACAAAAATTTAAACCTCCTGAACAAAAATAAAAATCTTCTGGCGCCAATAACTTTTTCATACTTTGGTGTATGGAGCTGTGGGTGGTGTCATTTTTTTTTGCTACTTTTGATGGCGTTTTCATTGCTATAATTTTTAGGACTGTGTGGCCTTTTGATCACTTTTTATTGATTTTTTTATACTTTTCAAAATGGACTTTGGGCGCTATTTTCTGTTACAGGATAAAACGCAGTGAAAAACGGTTATTATATTTTGATAGATCTGCCATTTTCGGACATGGCAATACCTCATGTGTTTATGATTTTTACTGTTTATTAATATTTATATCAGTTCTAGGGAAAGGAGGGGGGGATTTGAATTTTTAGGTTTTTATTATTATTATTTTTTTTAACTTTTTTTTATTTTTACTTTTACTATTTTTCAGACTCCCTAAGGCACTTTAACCCTAAGTTGTCTGATTGATCCTATCATATACTGCCATTCTACAGTATGGCAGTATATGGGGATTTTCCTCATTACAATGTGCTGATAGCACATTGTAAGGAATGGGTTAAAACGAGACAGCCTCGGGTCTTCGGGAGACCCGAGGCTGTCATGGCGACGGATCGCCGCTCCCCGATGACGATGGCGATCGTCAGGAAAACACCCGCGATCGGTGCTAGCACCAATCGCGGGTGTTACCAGTAAGCCTATACTGCAATATGCAGCAAAGACTTACCGGCTATGGAAGGCCTCGGCCACCTCGGGAAGGGGTTAATAATGCATCCTGTCCTGTGGCGCTCCCACATTGTATAATGCCCCTTTATCCGCCTACTTATAATGTCCTTTGAAAGTGACTGTCACGGGTGTCCCTGCGATCCACGTCTCCGTGGCAGCACCCGTCCCGGCCCTCACTTACCTCTCTGTGCTCATGCTTCCTCCTCATCCAGTCAGCACGTGCATCCTCACTCCCTAGGGCGTGAACTTGAAGATTTAAAGGACCAGCGCACCGCTGATTGCCGCTGGCCACTTCTGGGTTTTTCATATAAGCTGGCTGCTCCCATCAACCCCCGCTGGATCCATGAGCTCAATGCCTTAGCTTCTACTGCGTCTCCTATTCCTGTTACCGCTTTTCGTTCCTGTTCCTGTTCTGCTTTGATCTCCGGTTGTGACCTCGGACCTGACCTTGATTCTGCACAGTTGTCGCCAGCCCTTACTATCTGCCTGTCCCTGACCTTGAGCCTGGATTGTGTATCGATACCTCAACCTTGGTTGTCACCGTGGACAAGTCGCACCTGTGGAACGACCTGGTGGCACCACGCCGCAGGAAGACCATCCTGCTTTGCGGCGGACTCTGGTGAAGAACGGGTGCTACTTAGACTCCGGTCCCAGGTGTCGGCTGGTGTCATCGTCCAGTAGTTTCCTACTTAAAATGCCCTTCCTGTTTGTGTCCAGATTCCATACATATAATGAAAACTTTCTGACACCCCACCCATTTGCTTTCACAGTAAAATAAAAAAAATGTATCTTTTACTCACGTCTCCTGGGTCCCCTGCAACAGCTTCTGGCCTCAGAGCCACATACAGCAGCACTAGAGGCGCCATTCTGCTTCACCATAGTATTCAGCTCTATCTGGGAAAGCAGGAAAGATCCCCAAATACAGGAGTTCCCCACCAAATCTGGAATGTTGAAGTCAGGTTTGTTGGAGAATACCTTGCTATATCAGCCACCAGTCACATGACAATTGAACATGAAGTTGGGAATGTGGTGTGTTGATCAAAATTTCTAAAATCTTTAACAGTGTTTTCTGGAGACTGTCCACACAAGCTGTCTGACAGTACCCCCCAGGACCCACCATTCACTGCTGGCAGGGAGCCAGCTAATATGAAATAAAGTTTTATAATACTAATAGTATATACTATAATACTATTATAGTATGCACTACACATTTATGCAGTTTTGTAAAAAGTTTAGTATATTTGCTACTTGTAAGGTCATTTTTATGTCTTCTCTTCCAGTCTGGCAGAGAAGACATGTAAAACTCCCCACCTCCACCAGTTGGGTGCGTTTTCTCCCCCACATGTTATTTTGGGCTTGTCAGGGCTGAGAACGGGCAGAGGGCTAAGAAGGGGTGTGACCCACCACATTTACTATAGCCGCCGACCAGTGAATTGGTTGAAATTATAGCTGAAATCTCTGCCAGGTCAGACCTGGTCTAAACAGGTCCAACCTGGTGGAGATTGTATCTGAATAGCGTCTGGATCATCAGTTTGCAAATGCAAGTCTAAAAACATAATGATCCCTGGCCACTCGCAAAGGTTGCCACCTAGCTGATGTACACTAGTTGTGCTAAGTTTTATGGAGTTAGCCTAGAAATTATAATGCATAAGCATCAACTGGATTGATGGCCCCAAAGCCACCCCCTATGTAGTAAAAATGTCAATTATTTTAAGGAGGTAATTTTTTTCTGAAGAAAAGTTGTCTGGGCCCCTGACATCAGTACTGCTTGTTCTGACTTGTCTTCACAGTCAGGGTGTATCTGAATCTGTCATGCACACTAAAGCCTCATTCACACGGCCGTTGGTGGATGTATATACGGCGATGCATATACGTCGGATATGCGTTCCCAGCAATAGGCCAGCAAGCGACATGCGACGCTGTATGGAGCGGTATGGAGCAGCACACATGTGGCACAGTACCGTTCCGTAGCCGTGAAAAGATAGGACATGTCCTATCTTTTCTTGGCATAAGGCGCAATGCACCATGTTCCTCTGTGGAGATGGGCATGGGTGAGCGGTGCTCACCCCCTCCTCCTGTTCCCGACGCCGACGTTTGCCCGCTGTGCTACGGTACGGCGGGCACATGTGTGTGTGCATGTAGCCTAAGGATGTAGAAATCATGTGTGATACTATCTGTAGGATATGTATGAAAGTTTCAGTGAAATTTCTAGGAACTATCAAATATCATTGTGGTATTCCCATACAATTGCAGCTACAAATTCCTGCTTTATGCCTTAGATTTGAAGATATCATCTGTTTGGTTGCTAGGGATCACAATGCAATCTGTTTTACTTTAAATTTTTGACAGTTACATGTAAAGAATATAGTACTGTGTCTCGCTCAGTTTGTCCTAAATGACGCACTTGGCTACGGCTGGACAGTGACGAAGCATTTCAGTTATAGCTGAGAACGAAATTAGAAGACCAGCGACCACCGTGGCGAATGTGGAGACCACCACTGAAATCATAACACAGATAACATCACCTTTCTACTCTTTGCAATCTATTAAGCATCGTGGAGGAGGGGTACCTGGATAAATAAGCACACTTTTCCCAAATCATTACATTCTTTAATGAATACCATGTGCGGTCTTAACCAAATAAGAGGTGTATGTGGATATATCACATGACCCAGAGACCACCCGTCATCTACAGTCATGACTTTTACAATGCAGCATTACATCCCCGCTTTATACAGTGTCAATAAACACTAACACGTTGTTTAAATAGTGAAGAGCTGAAATGTTAAAATGAATAAACGTTTTATAAATGCATTTTGGTAGAGTTTGTTGATCCTGTCACCATTGACGTTTCTTTAGTCATATAAAATGAAAGAAATATATGCTGTGCCTTTAAAGGCTGCAGTGACAACACTGCCCACTGAACAACACTGTACAACCAATGGCCATTGCGGGTACTAGATGACACGGCCTGCAATAGCCTTCACAATGTGCTGCAGGACCCTAAATCAGGTATATATTATATAATTATATTCATTAGTGATTTAATCATTTTGTCAGTTTTTTTTTTCTTTAAGTAAATTGCATTTCTCGAAAAATGCTGCAGCATTTTTTCATAAATGTGCAATCTGTTTTGCTCTGTTATTCCTCCTAAAAATTCATGAGTAAAGTCATAACTTTAATGTTGTCTGTCTCATTTGTCAGAGATATTGGGGCTTATTTACTAAGGGTCCCGCGGCCCCATTTCTGTCGGGTTTTCCGACTTTTCCAAGATTGTGACAGTAGACAGGCATTTAGAAGGGGATTGTGTCGCACGCCGGCTTTCATGCAACAGAAATTCGGTGGGCGGGACTTCAGACGATCTGACGGATTCGGACTGAGCGCAGGATTTAACATTTGTTAATGTGTCGCAAGACATACACTTACATACACCAGAAAGAAGAAGGTGAACTTAATCATCGGACAACGCACAGCGGGGATCGTGACAGGACCGGATAAGTAAATGTGCCCCATTGTCTGGACAGTGGGAGAGTGTGTCCCTCAGAATGTAACATCCTGTTGACAATAAACTCATAAATTACTAGCAGGGATAAAAGATGAAAAACATAATACAGACGGTCCCCTACTTAAGAACGCTCGACTTACAGACGACCCCTAGTTAAAGACGGACCCCTCTGCCCACTGTGACCTCTGGTGAAGGTCTCTGGATGTCACTAAAGTCCCAGGCTGCAATGATCAGCTGTATGGTGTCTGTAATGAAGCTTTATTGATAATCCTTGGTAAAATAACAGCATAAAATTTTGAAACTCCAATTGTCACTGGGACAAAAAAAAATTGTCTGGATCGACTTAAACACAAATTCAACTTAAAGGAAACCTTCCACCACTATTCTACCTATAAAGCTAGGTGGATGTATGGGACATAAGAATAGCCCTTTTTAGAGCTAATCTTCACGTCCCTGCTATCTTTTTAAAATCTTTAATAGCCTAATATGTAAATTTTCTAAAGTGGCTACTGGGGCGTGGAGTAGCCAGACATGAGGCTACACGTGGCAGCTACTCTACGCCCCAGTAGCCTCTTTTCTCCTCCTACCCTGACATCTTCAGCGCGCAGCTCCTCGTAGCTGCACGCCCTCGTCCGAGAAGCCGGAGTGGCTGCGCAGCCGCGGCGCATTCTGCGCATGCGTAGAGTGCCGGCTTCTCGGATGATGTCAGGGTAGGAGGAGAAAATAGGCTACTGGGGAGCGGAGTAGCCGCGACGTGTAGCCTCATGACTGGCTACTCCACGCCCCAGTAGCCACTTTAGAAAATTTACATATTAGGGTATTAAAGATTTTAAAAAGATAGCGGGGATGTGAGGATTAGCTCTAAAAAGGGCTATCCTCACGTCCCATACATCCACCTACCACCCGTTCTACCGTTATAGGTAGAATCGCGGTGATAGGTTCCCTTTAAGAACATACCTGTGGAACCTATCTTGTACGTAATCCAGGGACTGCCTGTAGTAAAAAAAAAATAGTTTTTTTGCTCATAAAGTAAAAACCAATGAGGTCTGCTGTCAGAGCTGTTATTAAGAATTTTTGGGGCAACATGCATGTTTACCCAGATTAAAGATCCATTAGGTTTTCAAATTTTTGTAATGGATACATTACAGTGGCAGTATAGTAGATGTATTACAGTGGTGGTATAGTGGATGCATTACAATGGCAGTATAGTAGATGTATTACAGTGGTAGTATAGTGGATGCATTACAGTGGCAGTATAATGGATGTATTACAGTGGCAGTATAGTAGATGCATTACAGTGGCAGTATAGTAGATGTATTACAGTGGTAGTATAGTGGATGCATTACAGTGGCAGTATAGTAGATGCATTACAGTGGTAGTATAGTGGATGCATTACAGTGGCAGCATAGTAGATGTATTACAGTGGTAGTATAGTGGATGCATTACAGTGGCAGTATAGTAGATGTATTACAGTGGTAGTATAGTGGATGCATTACAGTGGCAGTATAATGGATGTATTACAGTGGCAGTATAGTAGATGTATTACAGTGGTAGTATAGTAGATGTATTACAGTGGTAGTATAGTGGATGCATTACAGTGGCAGTATAGTAGATGTATTACAGTGGTAGTATAGTGGATGTATTACAATAGTAGTGTTGTGGATATATTACAGTAGTAGTGAGGTGGATGTATTACAGGCAGTTTAGTGGATACATTACAGTCGCCGTATAGTGAATTTATTACAGTAGAAGTTTAGTGGATGTATTACAGTGGCAGTAAGGTGGATGATTGTAGTGGCAGTGTAGTGGATGTATTACTGTGGCAGTATACTGTATGTATTACACTGGTGATGTAGTCGATGTATTACAGTGGTCGTGTAGTGAATGTATTACAGTAGTAGTGTAGTGGATGTATTACAGTGCAGTGTAGTGGATGTATTACAGTGCAGTGTAGCAGATGCATTACAGTGGCAGTGTAGTGGAAGATTTTAGTGGCAGTGTAGTGGATGTATTACCGTGGCAGTGTACTGTATGTATTACAGTGGTAATGTAGTGCATGTATTACAGTGCAGAATAGTGGATATATTACAGTGCAGTGTAGTGGATGATTATAGTGGCAGTGTAGTGGATGTATTACAGTGCAGTGTAGTGGATGTATTACAGTGGTAGCATAGTGGATGTATTACAGTAGTAGTGTAGTGGATATATAACTGTGCAGTGTAGTGGATGTATTACAGTGGCGGTGTAGTGGATGTATTACAGTGGCAGTGTGGTGTAGTGGATGTATTACAGTGGCAGTGCAGTGGATGTATTACACTGGCAGTTTAGTGGATATATTACAGTGGTTATTACAGTATGTAATACAGTTCAGTGTAATGAAGTTCTGTGACAGTGGCATTGCAGTGAATGTATTAGAGTGGCAGTGCAGTGGATATATTAGAGTGGCAGTGCAGTGGATCTATTACACATGTATTGTAGCAGATGCTTCACAATGGCAGTGTAAAGGGTGTATTACGGTTCAGTGTAATGGAGGTGTGTCAGTGTAGTGGGTGTATTGTAGTGGCAGTATAGTGGATGTATTACAGTGCAGTGTAGTAAACATATTACAGAGGCAGTGTATTAAATAGGCAGTGTAAAGGATATATTACAGGGCAGTATAGTGGACGTTTTTTGCAGTCCTCCAGAGCTACAGTTGCCACTCATCTGGTTGTAAGTTGTAGCTAACAATACAGGTTATAAGAATGTACACAAATGGCTATGCAGCAATGTTGAAAATGGGTTTTCTCCCAGGGACAGGATTGTCCACAAATGAGTTTGGTTCGATATATATGCTCCATGCACTGGAGGAAATTCCCGCAATTATCCTTGTATCACAGGACCGAACTCAGCATGTCAGTTCAGTCCATTAAGGTGAGGTTCAGTCTGGGAAATCTGTCACAGAACTTTTTACTTGGACACAACTTGCTCGTGGGCAACTGACCATAATCCTATGTTCAAATTGCTGAAATTATGGTGACAGGGTGACGCCTTTGGCACAGAGAACATGCCTTGCTAGCCTTTCCCTCAACTTCCTCCCGGAAGGTTGCAGTACAGGTGTCAGATGCATTTAGGCACGGGAGTCAAATTCTTCTTATCTGCCTTCTAAGAAAAGATGTAAATTGTGGGGTTGAGATAGGAGGGCTATAAAGTGTCTTACTCCCATATTTTTCTAATGTAGTTCAATATACGGACAATATTTGGAAGGCCTAGTACAGATATTGCACTGGGGGGCACCTGCTTCAAGTTACGCTTTTGCGTACGTCATGAGAGGAACCTGTGTAATTAATTATAGATGTAACTATAGTTTGTAACTCACCATAAAATTGGCACAATTCCTTGCCAACAGTGCGCCATTTTGCCTTCAGTCTGCATATACAATTTTATGAAGTGTTATATACTGCAATGTATTTGCCTGAATATGTTCTCTGGAGCTCTGGAGATATGTTAACCACATTCTATACATTCAACATGGATTAATCAAAATACGTAGAGCTTCCACGGCATAACAAACACAACTCAACACGGCTTTAAGACTTTCATTTTAAGAAAGTCAATTTTGGCCCAAGTTGCTCTCCCCAGGGGGTATAATCCAAATCAAATACCTTTTAAGAGTCTTACTTCTTCTACTATTTTGGGGGGTTTATCGCGTCTGCCGCATGAGGCTTCGTTTTCATATCAGAACAGATGGGATGAATTGTCATTAACACAATCTGACAACTCTAAAACTGAAATATAGACGCAGAAAGGCGCCCAATGAATGATATCAATGTTATTGCAATGAATACTAAAATACCTAATAATGATTTGTAAAACGCATCAGCCCTCACTTCAAACCATGTATATTTTTATTGGTATAATTCTGGGCCTGCGTTTAATGCCTGGCTGTAATATATCCTCGGCCCGAGGATGATGAGGATATCATTGCTTGAAGCCAAGTATTAGAGTCAACGTTAAGGTGAGTATAATGAGTTCTAATGCAGCAAGTCGGCGGCAAGCCAAGGTACTGCTCCCTTATAATACCCAACATTATAATAAAGATCCTACTTTATGCACTAGAATCAGCATTGAAATAGATCTCCACATATATATTTATAGACCCCGTTTGGCAGTGCCTCTGCCTGTATTTATGCCGTGTATTTACATTTTAAAAACAGTGATATTTCTGGCAATCTTCACTTTATTACAGCAGAAAATAGCTCATTTGAATACAGGCCCTAATGCTCATCCATCAAAATTAACTCTCTGCAGCACTGACAAACTGTTTCACAAAGTTTCCTTTGCCGGTTGTTTGGAATAGTTTAGAAATAGCTCAGAAGAATATTTTACGCTGCCGATTAACCATGTGCTGTGGGCACAGGGATTGGGGAATTCAAAGGGTTAATATTGGATATTTAAATGGGAATAAGCCACAACATTATCAAGGGTTGTTATAGGGTTTCTGCTATAAAACTAAAACATTAGTTGCATTCAGGCTCTGGTGTATGAGGGGGTGCCTTTTTACAAAGCATTAGACATTGGGGCTCTTTTACTAAGGGACGCACTGCTCACTTTTGATGGAATGTGCACCTTTTTTGGGGACTGCACAGCTTCCAAAGGTCGGACGGTCCGACAGATTCAGACTGAGCGTAGGATTTAACTTTCAATTTGTCTCGCAAGCCCCTGCACTTAGATGCACCACTAAAAAGATGGTGAACTCTGTCGGACCTGAGCTGGGAAGCGACACATGCAGGATATCGGATGCACGATCTTAGTGAATTGCGGCTCAGTGCATTATCGTCCGACACTCAAGCGGCCGGGTAAGTAAATGTGCCCCACTATATATGTATATGAGACATGATGGTGGCAACTCTATTACACATTTTGGATAGGGTCTTAAAAATGGACTTAAAGGGAACATATCAACAGATTTTACCCCAATAAAGTATTAGCTTCCTGTAGAAATATAGAATACTTTCTAGAATGCCATTTTTTAGGTGAAATCTCACCCCTTTACCTATAAAAAAAATCTCATGGGAAAATTATCAGAAAGAAAGTCAAATTTGCTGAGATGAGTGAAGTTTAGAGGCTGCAGTGGGAGTGTGACTTTAGACTTTGGTTTCATAGTACCTAGAAATATGCTTTTGTGTCCTAGCATTTTTAACCCCTTCCCGACGCTAGTACGGCGCGCGCTGGGTCCCGGTGCATGGAGAGGGCTTGCGGGCCGAGCCCTCTCCATAGCCGGTAAGTCTTTGCTGCATATTGCAGCAAAGGCTTACCGGTAACTCCCGCGATCGGTGCTAGTGTTTCCACCTCGATCGCCGCCGGCAATGCTGCCGGCGGCTTCAAAGAGATGGCGCCGCGTGGGCGCCGCCATCTTGTCGCGGATCATCGCTCCCCGATGACGTCATGGGGAGCGGTGATCCATCGCTATGGTAGCCTCGGGTGTTCCGAATACACGAGGCTACTTCGTTTTAACCCATGCATTACAATGTGCTAATTGCACATTGTAATGAATGGGGAGTAAAATCCACATATACTGCCATACAGTAGTATGGAAGTACATGAAATGATGAATCAGACTACCTAGGGTTAGAGTACCCTAGGGAGTCTGAAAAATAGTAAAAGTAAAAATAAAAAAAAGTTAAAAAAAAAAATTATAATAAAAAAACCTAAAAATTCAAATCACCCCCCTTTTCCTAGAACTGATATAAATATAAATAAACAGTAAACATCATAAACACATTAGGTATCGCCGCGTCCGAAAATGTCCTATCTATCAAAATATATTAACGTTTTTTCACTGCGTTTAACCCCGTAACGGAAAATAGCGTCCAAAGTCGAAAATCACATTTTTTTGCCATTTTGAAAAATATAAAAAAATTCATAAAGAGTGATCAAAAGGTCGCACAGTCCCAAAAATTATAGCAATGAAAACGCCATCAAAATTTGCAAACAACGACACTACCCACAGCTCCGTACACCAAAGTATGAAAAAGTTATTGGCGCCAGAAGGCAAAATAAAAAAATATATATTTTGTACAGGAGGTTTTAATTTTAGAGATGAGCGAACATGCTCGTCCGAGCTTGATGCTCGGTCGAGCATTAGGGTACTCGAAACTGCTCGTTACTCGGACGAATACTTCGCCCGCTCGAGAAAATGGCAGCTCCCGCCGTTTTGCTTTTTGGCGGCCAGAAACAGAGCCAATCACAAGCCAGGAGACTCTGCACTCCACCCAGCATGACGTGGTACCCTTACACGTCGATAGCAGTGGTTGGCTGGCCAGATCAGGTGACCCTGGGATAGACTAGCCGCTGGCCGCGCTGCTCGGATCATTCTGTCTCTGGATGCCGCTAGGGAGAGAGCTGCTGCTGGTCAGGGAAAGCGTTAGGGTGTTCTATTAGCTTACTGTTAGGCAGGAGTGATTCTCAAAGAACCCAACAGCCCTTCTTAGGGCTACAATAACGTTCTACTTTTTTTATTTTAATTTGCATCTATTACCATTTTGTGAGGAATTAGCAGGGGGACTTGCTACCGTTGTGTTTAGCTCTTAGTGGCACACATATCCATAGCAAAGACCGAAGTGGGAAAATTCAGTAGGGGTTGGATTTCTATTAGGCAATAACTCAGTGTCATCTCATCTGGCATAGTAGTGTGCTTCCTTTGATACTTGGCTAGAAAATAGCCATAGGAGAATACAAACAGCTTCTTGAAGCCTACAGTAGCATTCTATATATTTGATTTCTGGTTGATCTGCTGGTGGCTGTAGTTTCTGCAGTGCATGTACTTGCCAATTCTGAGCAATTTGTAGTGAGACTTGCGACCGCTGTGTTCTGCGCTTAGTGGCGCACATATCCATAGCAAAGGCCGAAGTGGCAAAATTCAGTAGGGGTTGGATTTCTATTAGGCAATAACTCAGTGTCATCTCATCTGGCATAGTAGTGTGCTTCCTTTGATACTTGGCTAGAAAATAGCCATAGGAGAATACAAACAGCTTCTTGAAGCCTACAGTAGCGTTCTATATATTTGATTTCTGGTTGATCTGCTGGTGGCTGTAGTTTCTGCAGTGCATGTACTTGCCAATTCTGAGCAATTTGTAGTGAGACTTGCGACCGCTGTGTTCTGCGCTTAGTGGCGCACATATCCATAGCAAAGGCCGAAGTGGCAAAATTCAGTAGGGGTTGGATTTCTATTAGGCAATAACTCAGTGTCATCTCATCTGGCATAGTAGTGTGCTTCCTTTGATACTTGGCTAGAAAATAGCCATAGGAGAATACAAACAGCTTCTTGAAGCCTACAGTAGCGTTCTATATATTTGATTTCTGGTTGATCTGCTGGTGGCTGTAGTTTCTGCAGTGCATGTACTTGCCAATTCTGAGCAATTTGTAGTGAGACTTGCGACCGCTGTGTTCTGCGCTTAGTGGCGCACATATCCATAGCAAAGGCCGAAGTGGCAAAATTCAGTAGGGGTTGGATTTCTATTAGGCAATAACTCAGTGTCATCTCATCTGGCATAGTAGTGTGCTTCCTTTGATACTTGGCTAGAAAATAGCCATAGGAGAATACAAACAGCTTCTTGAAGCCTACAGTAGCGTTCTATATATTTGATTTCTGGTTGATCTGCTGGTGGCTGTAGTTTCTGCAGTGCATGTACTTGCCAATTCTGAGCAATTTGTAGTGAGACTTGCGACCGCTGTGTTCTGCGCTTAGTGGCGCACATATCCATAGCAAAGGCCGAAGTGGCAAAATTCAGTAGGGGTTGGATTTCTATTAGGCAATAACTCAGTGTCATCTCATCTGGCATAGTAGTGTGCTTCCTTTGATACTTGGCTAGAAAATAGCCATAGGAGAATACAAACAGCTTCTTGAAGCCTACAGTAGCGTTCTATATATTTGATTTCTGGTTGATCTGCTGGTGGCTGTAGTTTCTGCAGTGCATGTACTTGCCAATTCTGAGCAATTTGTAGTGAGACTTGCGACCGCTGTGTTCTGCGCTTAGTGGCGCACATATCCATAGCAAAGGCCGAAGTGGCAAAATTCAGTAGGGGTTGGATTTCTATTAGGCAATAACTCAGTGTCATCTCATCTGGCATTGTAGTGTGCTTCCTTTGATACTTGGCTAGAAAATAGCCATAGGAGAATACAAACAGCTTCTTGAAGCCTACAGTAGCGTTCTATATATTTGATTTCTGGTTGATCTGCTGGTGGCTGTAGTTTCTGCAGTGCATGTACTTGCCAATTCTGAGCAATTTGTAGTGAGACTTGCGACCGCTGTGTTCTGCGCTTAGTGGCGCACATATCCATAGCAGGGGTGAGACACCACCTGCTGATGAGGGAGCAGGGGAACGCCGCAGAGCTACACTCCCTAGGTTCATGTCTGAAGTTACTGGGACTCGTGGTAGAGCACTGTTGAGGCCAGAACAGTGCGAACAGGTGATGTCGTGGATTGCTGACAATGCTTCGAGCAATTTGTCCACCACCAGTCAGTCTTCCACGCAGTCCACCCATGTCACCGAAATCCCCACTCCTCCAGCTCCTGCACCTCAGCCTCCTCCCCCCCAGTCTGCCCCCTCCCAGGAAAATTTGCCATTTGAACCGGCATACTCTGAGGAACTGTTTTCTGGACCCTTCCCACAGTCACAAACCACTTGTCCGGTTGCTGCTGAGCAATTTTCCGATGCCCAGGTTTTCCACCAGTCACAGTCTGTGGGTGATGATGACCTTCTTGATGTAGTGGAAGTGTGTAAAGAGGTGTCCGACGATGAGGAGACACGGTTGTCAGACAGTGGGGAAGTTGTTGTCAGGGCAGGAAGTCCGAGGGGGGAGCAGACTGAGGGATCGGAGGATGATGAGGTGACAGACCCAAGCTGGGTTGAGAGGCCGGGTGAACACAGTGCTTCTGAGACGGAGGAGAGTCCTCGACCTGAACAGGTTGGAAGAGGCAGTGGTGGGGCCAGACGGAGAGGCAGGGCCAGAGCTGGTGCATCAGCGCCACTGTCAACTAGTGAAGCTCCCGTGGTGAGGGCTCTTGCGGCGAGGGCTAGATCTTCAGAAGTGTGGAGGTTCTTTAAGGAAACACCGGATGACCGACGGACTGTGGTGTGCAACATTTGCCAAACCAGGCTCAGCAGGGGTTCCACCACTACTAGCTTAACTACCACCAGTATGCGCAGGCATATGAATGCTAAGCACCCCACTCAGTGGCAACAAGCCCGTTCACCTCCGGCCGTGCACACCACTGCTCCTTCCCCTGTGTCAGCTGCTAGTCAGCCCCCTGCCCAGGACCCTGGCACAAAAACCCCATCGTCGCCTCCACGATCCTCCACAGCATCCACCAGCGTTCAGCTCTCCATACCCCAGACGCTGGAGCGGAAACGCAAATATAGTGCAACCCACCCGCACGCCCAAGCCCTTAATGTGCACATCTCCAGATTGCTTAGCCTGGAGATGCTGCCCTATAGGCTAGTAGAGACCGAGGCCTTTCGCAACCTCATGGCGGCGGCCGCCCCTCGGTATTCGGTCCCCAGCCGCCACTACTTTTCCCGATGTGCCGTCCCAGCCCTGCACCAGCACGTGTCAGACAACATCATCCGTGCCCTGACCAACGCCGTTTCTGACAAGGTCCACCTGACCACGGACACGTGGACGAGTGCTGCCGGGCAGGGCCACTATATATCGCTGACGGCACATTGGGTTAACTTGGTGGAGGCTGGGACCGAGTCTGACCCTGGGGCTGCTCATATACTGCCGACGCCGAGGATTGCGGGGCCTACCTCGGTCCAGGTGTTTCAGGCCTACTATGCCTCCTCCTCCTCCCACCCCTCCTCCACCTCCTCCTCCGAACTACCATCCGTGGGCACGGCGCCATCAGTCGGTAGCTCTAGGCACAGCAGCAGTGCCGTCGCTAAGCGACAGCAGGCGGTGCTCAAACTGCTGAGCCTAGGCGACAAAAGGCACACCGCCCAAGAGCTATTACAGGGCATCACGGCGCAGACTGATCTGTGGCTGGCACCGCTGAACCTCAAGCCGGGAATGGTTGTGTGTGACAACGGCCGTAACCTGGTGGCGGCTCTGCAACTCGGCAGACTGACACATGTGCCATGCCTGGCCCATGTGTTAAATCTGATAGTGCAGCGTTTCCTCAAGACATACCCCAATCTGTCTGATTTGCTCACGAAGGTGCGCCGCATCTGTGCGCATTTCAGGAAGTCCAGCCCAGATGCTGCCACTCTCAGGGCAGCGCAGCGCCGCCTCCAACTGCCCGCTCACCGACTGTTGTGCGACGTGCCCACGAGGTGGAATTCAACACTGACCATGTTATCCAGAGTTTACCAGCAGCGCAGAGCGATTGTAGACTGCCAGATGTCAACTTCCACCAGAACTGGTAGTCAGGTCAGTCAGCTTCCTCAAGTCTACAATGAGGAGTGGACGTGGATGTCTGATATCTGTCAGGTGCTGAGTAACTTTGAGGAGTCAACACAGATGGTCAGTGGCGATGCCGCCATCATCAGCCTCACCATCCCGCTGCTTGGCCTGTTGAAAAACTCTCTGGTCAGCATGAAGTCGGAAGCTTTGCGCTCGTCACAAGAGACGGGGGAAGAATATTCCCTTGTTGATAGCCAAAGCACACTGAGGTCTGTTTCCCAGCGCATATCGGAGGAGGTGGAGGTGGAGGAGGATGAGGAGGAAGAGGAGGAGAATGTTGGCGAGACACAAGAGGGGACCATTGTTGAGTCCTTCACTGTTCAGCGTGTATGGGCAGAAGAAGAGGAGTTGGAGGAGTTGGAGGAGGAGGAAATGGACAGTCAGGCCAGTGAGGGGAGTGAATTCTTACGCGTTGGTACTCTGGCGCATATGGCAGATTTCATGCTAGGCTGCCTATCCCGTGACCCTCGCGTTCAAAGAATTTATTCCAGCACCGATTACTGGGTGTTCACTCTCCTGGACCCACGGTACAAGCAAAATCTTCCCACTCTCATCCCTGCAGAGGAAAGGAGTGTGAGAATGCATGAATACCAGCAGGCCCTGGTGCACAAGCTGAAACAGTATTTCCCTTCTGACAGCGCTAGCGGCAGAGTGCGTAGTTCTGCGGGACAAGTAGCGAGGGAGAGTAGGCGAGCAGGCAGCTTGTCCAGCACTGGCAAGGGTACGCTTTACAAGGCTTTTGCCAGCTTTATGTCACCCCAGCAAGACACTGTCACCTGTCCCCAGTCTCGGCAGAGTAGGGCTGATCTTTACAGAAAGATGGTGAGGGAGTTCGTAGCTGACCATACCATCGTCCTAAATGATCACACTGTACGCCTTGGAGGTTCTTGCCTGCCCTGCCGCTAGCGTCTTGTCCGAGCGGGTTTTCAGTGCAGCTGGTGGCATCATCACCGATAAGCGTACACGCCTGTCGACTGACAGCGCTGACAGGCTGACGCTTATTAAAATGAATAAAGGCTGGATTTCTCAGAATTTCCAATCTCCACCAGGTGAAGGAAGCTCAACCTGAATAATTGATCCACTCCTCCTCCTCCTCATTTTCCTCCTTCTCCTCCTCTTTGTACAGTAAAGCAGAGGAAAATGGCTATTTTTTGACAGGGCCCACTGGCTCTTGCTATAGTACTTCATGCATTTAATTTTTCTGGAGGGCCACCTACCCGGTCCTCTGTTTGAAACAATTTTTGTGAGTGCCACATACAGGCACTCAATCTATTCCATTTTTCTGGAGGGCCACCTACCCGGTCCTCTGTTTTAAAAAATTTTTGGGACTGCCACATACAGGCACTCAATCTATTCCATTTTACTGGAGGGCCACCTACCTGCTCCTCTGGTTTGAAACATTTTTGGGACTGCCACATACAGGCACTCAATCTATTCCATTTTACTGCAGGGCCACCTACCTGCTCCTCTGGTTTGAACAATTTTTGGGACTGCCACATACAGGCACTCAATCTATTCCATTTTACTGGAGGGCCACCTACCTGCTCCTCTGGTTTGAAACATTTTTGGGACTGCCACATACAGGCACTCAATCTATTCCATTTTACTGCAGGGCCACCTACCTGCTCCTCTGGTTTGAAGAATTTTTGGGACTGCCACATACAGGCACTCAATCTATTCCATTTTACTGGAGGGCCACCTACCTGCTCCTCTGGTTTGAAGAATTTTTGGGACTGCCACATACAGGCACTCAATCTATTCCATTTTACTGGAGGGCCACCTACCTGCTCCTCTGGTTTGAAACATTTTTGGGACTGCCACATACAGGCACTCAATCTATTCCATTTTACTGGAGGGCCACCTACCTGCTCCTCTGGTTTGAAAAATGTTTGGGACTGCCACATACAGGCACTATCCAAATTAAATTGTCTCCATAGCAGCCTCCACACGTTGTCTCCATTGCTACCTCCAAAAGTCGTCCATATAGCTGCCTCCATACATCGTCCCTTTATCAAACGAGGTGTGTCAGGCAGAAATTTGGGTTGTTTTCATGGATTCCACATCAAAGTTGTTAACTTTGTCGCCACCCTGCTGTGTTATCCACAAAATATACTGGCAAACTTTTACCATTTAGGGATATTATTTCAGCGCTTCTTGCGCATCTGTTTACATTCCCCTCACCCGGCATATCCTAAACTTATAAGAACGCTACTACACTTGATCTTATACAAAAGGTTCTTAGAAGTGCTGTTTGGGGAGTAGCCTAGAGACAGGGGCTTGGATTGGCGAAAGCTCGCCTGGCAGCGGAGCGCCAGCTCCATGCGCATCATGCGCTTCTTGCGCATCTGTTTACATTCCCCTCACTCGGCATATCCTAAACTTATAAGAACGCTACTACACTTGATCTTATACAAAAGGTTCTTAGAAGTGCTGTTTGGGGAGTAGCCTAGAAACAGGGGCTTGGATTGGCGAAAGCTCGCCTGGCTGCAGAGCGCCAGCTCCATCACAAGATCCAACTAACATAGTTGCAGCACCTTTAATCTACTACTAGTTCACTGCCTCCATAATAATAATAATCTTTATTTATATAGCGTCATCATATTCTGCAGCGCTTTACAAATCATAGGAAACAAATACAAATGTAATGTAACAGAGCACAACATTTGTATGGAACAACAGGAGTGAGGTCCCTGCTCGCCAGAGCTTACGGTTTATGAAGATGATGGGGTAACACGAGGTAAAAGAATATTTAATGGTCAAGCCATTCTTCTTAGGGAATAGAAAAAAATATAATAAATGGAATTGCTGTCGCTTGAAACACTCAGCCGTCATCTTATATACCAGGTCCAGGGTGAATGGGACTGCAGAGAAGTCTGGTGCCTGTTGGTTGCTGGATAACAGATGGGAGGACGACACAGGACGGGTTAGTAGAAGAGTTAAAACTTCATGCAGTTAATGAGTGTTATAGGCTTGCCTAAAGAAATGGGTTTTAAGAGCACGTTTGAAACTTTGGAGGTTAGGTATTAGTCTGATAGTCCGGGGCAGAGCATTCCATAGAATTGGTGCAGCTCTAGAGAAGTCTTGGAGACGCGAGTGGGAGGTCCGCACTAGGGTAGAGGTTAATCTAAGATCACTGGCGGATCTAAGAGCACGGGTTGGGCGATAGACTGAGATAAGAGAGGAGAGGTAGGGGGGTGCAGCATTATACAGAGCTTTATGGATGAGGGTTATTATTATTTTAAACTATTCGAAAGGAGACTGGCAGCAAGTGCAGCGACTGGCATGAACTGTAAGCATACATGGTCCCCTTATCAAACGAGCTGTGTCAGGCAGAATTTGGGGTTGTTTTCATGGCTTCCATGTTAACTTTGTCGCCACCCTGCTGTGTAATCCACAAAATATACTGGCAAACTTTTATCATGTACCGATATTATTTGAGCGCTTCTTGCTCACCTCCTTTGGTTCCTCTCTGCCACCCATTGGTTTGAAGCCTGAGTCCATTTAGGGTATGTCGCCATGCCACTCTCTAGCCTGCCGCTGCTGCCGCTGCCTCTGCATGCCGTCCCCTATAGTGTCAGGGTCAATTATTGGATGTTTTAGATGCTATCTAGCTTCATTCTGTCACTCTGTCATGGCCATGCTGTTGCCCATAATTTTGGCATAATGGTGCGATTAGGCAGCCTCAGAGGCATCCATGCATGCTGCCCCTGCTGTTTCCTGTCCATTTCCGTGGTGTTTCCATCCTTTTCTGAGGTTCCCAGGTGTTTGGCCAAGCTTCCCTGTGCAGAGCCTTGGTCCCCTTGAAAAATGCTCGAGTCTCCCATTGACTTCAATGGGGTTCGTTATTCGAGACGAGCACTCGAGCATCGGGAAAAGTTCGTCTCGAATAACGAGTACCCGAGCATTTTAGTGTTCGCTCATCTCTATTTAATTTTTTTAAATGTATGAAAACATTATAAAACCTATACAAATTTGGTATCCACGTGATTGTACCGACCCAAAGAATAAAGTAGACATGTCATTTGGGATGCAGAATGAAAGCTGTAAAATCCAAGCCCACAAGAAAACGTCGCAAATGTGGTTTTTCACCATTTTCACTGCATTTGGAATTTTTCTCCTGCTTCCCAGTACATGCCATGGAATATTCAATACCATCACTATGAAGTGCAATTTGTTACCCAGAAAATAAGCCATAACACAGCACTTAAGGGGTTAAGCACTCTAGTAACAACCAAGGGAGATGACACACACACGTGGGGTTAACGCATGCGTTCTCAAATGCATTGCAACAGCTGAGAAGAGGAGATTTGCCTAATTATCTTGCTGTCAACATGGCATTGACAAAATGTATGAGTAAACAAGAAGTTGACACCCCCTTAACATAGCTTTAAGAAACACATATGTTAACACAGTGTGAACGTATGTGTTAACCTTGCGTTAACACATGCATTTTGTGCATTTTGCATTTCAGCGCCATGTTTACAGCAATGTAATTAGGTAAGTCTGCTCTTCTCAGCTATTTTGAAGCATTTGAAAACATGCGTTACTGCTACCTGTGACCGCAGCCTAGAAGTAACCAATACTTTTTAATAAAATGTGAATGAAAAAAAATAACAATTAAAAAAAATAACAGCCCAAACTTTCAAAGCCCAATAGGTTTATGTGCAAAATTAAAAAAATTTAAAGCATGTGAAATAATTCCAATGTACATGTCAAAACAGGGTCCATGGACCTTACACCTAAAAAGTCAATAGTGAAACATAAGTGAAAAGTCGCACAGAAACATCTGGAAAATAAAGATACATAAGGTGCATTGCACAAGGTGCAGACCAAGGTGTACTTGAAAAGCAACAGCAAAAGTTGCAGTGAAAAGTTACAGAATGATAAAAGTAGCAAAAATGAAAGAAAAAATCTCGCAGAAATAAATCTACATGTCCCCCATAGTGTACCCATAAAATGGGTAGCTGGCTATAATGGAGTTACTTCTGTAGGAAACTTCTCTATAGTGCTGAATGCAAATCATGTGGCTTTGTTGGTTTGGTCACATTTCTTCACTAAATGCTAATATATAGCTTTTTATTCAAATGCATTATGTGGAATACAGACTTTACATTTCTTTGACCTGGGTGACCTGTTGATGTTGTTGTGGAGAAGAAATGTTCAGAGAGAGAATGCAGCTACAAGGGTAGAGGTGTGAGGGGAAGGGTGCAAAGTAGACATTTTGTTGTCCTAGGCGGACAAATTGTACTAACTCACAAGTAATAAATCTCAATAGTGCAATTCTAGAGTTCAACGGAACCCATTGAAATTAAATAATGACTAGCAAAAGGGTAACAATGTTTTGAACTTTGACTTTCAGGCCCCATATCATTCCATCCACTACCATCATTTTATAGACAATCACCTGGCTATCTCAAAATGTGATTATTAATAGAGATGAGCGAACACACTCGTCCGAGCTTGATGCTCGTTCGAGCATTAGCGTACTCGTAACTGCTCATTGCTCGGACGAATACTTCTCCAGTTCGAGAAAATGGCATCTCCCGCCGTTTTGATTTTTGGTGGCCAGAAACAGAGCCAATCACAAGCCAGGAGACTCTGCACTCCACCCAGCATGACGTGTTACCCTTACACATTGATAGCAGTGGTTGGCTGGCCAGATCAGGTGACCCTGGGATAGACTAGCCGCTGGCCGCGCTGCTCGCATCATTCTCTGTCTGGATGCCGTTAGGGAGAGAGCTGCTGCTGCAGGGATAGCGTTAGGGTGTTATATTAGCTTACTGTTAGGCAGAAGTGAGTCTACAAGAACCCAACAGCCCTTGTTAGGGCTAGAATAGCGTTATATATATATATTTTTTTTTGTTTGCTTGTGGCTGGGCTTGCTGGCACTAGTAGTGCAGCTAGTACCATATTGTGAGGAATTTGCAGGGAGACTTGGGAACATTCTATTTAGCTCTTAGTGACACACATATCCATCTCAAACACCTAAGTGGGACAATTTATTAGGGGTTTGATTGAATTAGGCACAGTCTGACGATTTTTTTTTTTTTTTCAAAACTTAAAGTGACTTAAAATCCAGTTGTGTGCTGTCAGTGTAGGTTAGAAACTAGGCATACAAGAACCCAACAGGCTTTCTTAGGGCTACAATAGCGTTATATATATATTTGTTGATTTGCTTGTGGCTGGCCTTGCTGGCACTAGTAGTGCAGCTAGTACCATATTGTGATGAATTTGCAGGGAGTCTTGGGAATGTTCTGTTTAGCTCTTAGTGACACACATATCCATCTCAAACACCTAAGTGGGTCAATTTATTAGGGGTTTGATTGAATTAGGCACAGTCTGCTTTTTCTTTTTACTTTTCTTTTTTTTTATAACTAGAGATGAGCGAACACTAAAATGCTCGGGTACTCGTTATTCGAGACGAACTTTTCCCGATGCTCGAGTGCTCGTCTCGAATAACGAACCCCATTGAAGTCAATGGGAGACTCGAGCATTTTTCAAGGGGACCAAGGCTCTGCACAGGGAAGCTTGGCCAAACACCTGGGAACCTCAGAAAAGGATGGAAACACCACGGAAATGGACAGGAAACAGCAGGGGCAGCATGCATGGATGCCTCTGAGGCTGCCTAATCGCACCATTATGCCAAAATTATGGGCGACAGCATGGCCATGACAGAGTGACAGAATGAAGCTAGATAGCATCTAAAACATCCAATAATTGACCCTGACACTATAGGGGACGGCATGCAGAGGCAGCGGCAGCAGGCTAGAGAGTGTCATGGCGACATACCCTAAATGGACTCAGGCTTCAAACCAATGGGTGGCAGAGAGGAACCAAAGGAGGTGAGCAAGAAGCGCTCAAATAATATCGGTACATGATAAAAGTTTGCCAGTATATTTTGTGGATTACACAGCAGGGTGGCGACAAAGTTAACATGGAAGCCATGAAAACAACCCAAAATTCTGCCTGACACAGCTCGTTTTATAAGGGGACCATGTATGGAGGCAGTGAACTAGTAGTAGATTAAAGGTGCTGCAGTTAAAACTATGTTAGTTGGATCTTGGCATGGAGCTGGCGCTCCGCTGCCAGGCGAGCTTTCGCCAATCCAAGCCCCTGTCTATAGGCTACTCCCCAAACAGCACTTCTAAGAACCTTTTGTATAAGATCAAGTGTAGTAGCGTTCTTATAAGTTTAGGATATGGCGGGTGAGGGGAATGTAAACAGCTGCGCAAGAAGCGCTGAAATAATATCGGTAAATCATAAAAGTTTGCCAGTATTTTTTGTGGATTACACAGCAGGGTGGCGACAAAGTTAACAAGTTTGTTGTGGAAGCCATGAAAACAACCCAAAATTCTGCCTGACACAGCTCGTTTGATAAGGGGACCATGTATGCTTACAGTTCATGCCAGTCGCTGCACTGGCTGCCAGTCTCCTTTCGAATACAGTTTAAAATAATAATAACCCTCATCCATAAAGCTCTGTATAATGCTGCACCCCCCTACCTCTCCTCTCTTATCTCAGTCTATCGCCCAACCCGTGCTCTTAGATCCGCCAGTGATCTTAGATTAACCTCTACCCTAGTGCGGACCTCCCACTCGCGTCTCCAAGACTTCTCTAGAGCTGCACCAATTCTATGGAATGCTCTGCCCCGGACTATCAGACTAATACCTAACCTCCAAAGTTTCAAACGTGGTCTTAAAACCCATTTCTTTAGGCAAGCCTATAACACTCATTAACTGCATGAAGTTTTAACTCTTCTACTAACCCGTCCTGTGTCGTCCTCCCATCTGTTATCCAGCAACCAACAGGCACCAGACTTCTCTGCAGTCCCATTCACCCTGGACCTGGTATATAAGATGACGGCTGAGTGGTTCAAGCGACAGCAATTCCATTTATTATATTTTGTTCTATTCCCTAAGAAGAATGGCTTGACCATTAAATATTCTTTTACCTCGTGTTACCCCATCATCTTCATAAACCGTAAGCTCTGGCGAGCAGGGACCTCACTCCTGTTGTTCCATACAAATGTTGTGCTCTGTTACATTACATTTGTATTTGTTTCCTATGATTTGTAAAGCGCTACAGAATATGATGACGCTATATAAATAAAGATTATTATTATTATTATTATGGAGGCAGTGAACTAGTAGTAGATTAAAGGTGCTGCAGTTAAAACTATGTTAGTTGGATCTTGGGATGGAGCTGGCGCTCTGCAGCCAGGCGAGCTTTCGCCAATCCAAGCCCCTGTCTCTAGGCTACTCCCCAAACAGCACTTCTAAGAACCTTTTGTATAAGATCAAGTGTAGTAGCGTTCTTATAAGTTTGGGATATGGCGGGTGAGGGGAATGTAAACAGCTGCGCAAGAAGCGCTGAAATAATATCGGTTAATCATAAAAGTTTGCCAGTATATTTTGTGGATAACACAGCAGGGTGGCGACAAAGTTAACAACTTTGATGTGGAATCCATGAAAACAACCCAAATTTCTGCCTGACACACCTCGTTTGATAAGGGGAGGATGTATGGAGGCAGCTATATGGACGACTTTTGGAGGTAGCAATGGAGACAACGTGTGGAGGCTGCTATGGAGACAATTTAATTTGGATAGTGCCTGTATGTGGCAGTCCCAAAAAGTTTTCAAACCAGAGGAGCAGGTAGGTGTCCCTCCAGAAAAATGGAATAGATTGAGTGCATGTATGTGGCAGTCCCAAAAAGTTTTCAAACCAGAGGAGCAGGTAGGTGGCCCTCCAGAAAAATGGAATAGATTGAGTGCCTGTATGTGGCAGTCCCAAAAAGTTTTCAAACCAGAGGAGCAGGTAGGTGTCCCTCCAGAAAAATGGAATAGATTGAGTGCCTGTATGTGGCAGTCCCAAAAATGTTTCAAACCAGAGGAGCAGGTAGGTGGCCCTCCAGTAAAATGGAATAGATTGAGTGCCTGTATGTGGCAGTCCCAAAAAGTTTTCAAACCAGAGGAGCAGGTAGGTGTCCTTCCAGAAAAATGGAATAGATTGAGTGCCTGTATGTGGCAGTCCCAAAATTTTTTCAAACCAGAGGACCAGGTAGGTGGCCCTCCAGTAAAATGGAATAGATTGAGTGCCTGTATGTGGCAGTCCCAAAAATTTTTTAAAACAGAGGACCGGGTAGGTGGCCCTTCAGAAAAATGGAATAGATTGAGTGCCTGTATGTGGCACTCACAAAAATTGTTTCAAACAGAGGACCGGGTAGGTGGCCCTCCAGAAAAATTAAATGCATAAAGTACTATAGCAAGAGCCAGTGGGCCCTGTCAAAAAATAGCCAGTTTCCTCTGCTTTACTGTACAAAGAGGAGGAGAAGGAGGAAAATGAGGAGGAGGAGGAGTGGATCAATTATTCAGGTTGAGCTTCCTTCACCTGGTGGAGATTGGAAATTCTGAGAAATCCAGCCTTTATTCATTTTAATAAGCGTCAGCCTGTCAGCGCTGTCAGTCGACAGGCGTGTACGCTTATCTGTGATGATGCCACCAGCTGCACTGAAAACCCGCTCGGACAAGACGCTAGCGGCAGGGCAGGCAAGAACCTCCAAGGCGTACAGCGCCAGTTCGTGCCACATGTCCAGCTTTGAAACCCAGTAGTTGTAGGGAGCTGTGTGATCATTTAGGACGATGGTATGGTCAGCTACGTACTCCCTCACCATCTTTCTGTAAAGATCAGCCCTACTCTGCCGAGACTGGGGACAGGTGACAGTGTCTTGCTGGGGTGACATAAAGCTGGCAAAAGCCTTGTAAAGCGTACCCTTGCCAGTGCTGGACAAGCTGCCTGCTCGCCTACTCTCCCTCGCTACTTGTCCCGCAGAACTACGCACTCTGCCGCTAGCGCTGTCAGAAGGGAAATACTGTTTCAGCTTGTGCACCAGGGCCTGCTGGTATTCATGCATTCTCACACTCCTTTCCTCTGCAGGGATGAGAGTGGAAAGATTTTGCTTGTACCGTGGGTCCAGGAGAGTGAACACCCAGTAATCGGTGCTGGAATAAATTCTTTGAACGCGAGGGTCACGGGATAGGCAGCCTAGCATGAAATCTGCCATATGCGCCAGAGTACCAACGCGTAAGAATTCACTCCCCTCACTGGCCTGACTGTCCATTTCCTCCTCCTCCAACTCCTCCAACTCCTCTTCTTCTGCCCATACACGCTGAAGAGTGAAGGACTCAACAATGGTCCCCTCTTGTGTCTCGCCAACATTCTCCTCCTCTTCCTCCTCATCCTCCTCCACCTCCACCTCCTCCGATATGCGCTGAGAAACAGACCTGAGGGTGCTTTGGCTATCAACAAGGGAATCTTCTTCCCCCGTCTCTTGTGACGAGCGCAAAGCTTCCGACTTCATGCTGATCAGAGAGTTTTTCAACAGGCCAAGCAGCGGGATGGTGAGGCTGATGATGGCGGCATCGCCACTGACCATCTGTGTTGACTCCTCAAAGTTACTCAGCACCTGACAGATATCAGACATCCACTTCCACTCCTCATTGTAGACTTGAGGAAGCTGACTGACCTGACTACCACTTCTGGTGGAAGTTGACATCTGGCAGTCTACAATCGCTCTGCGCTGCTGGTAAACTCTGGATAACATGGTCAGTGTTGAATTCCACCTCGTGGGCACGTCGCACAACAGTCGGTGAGCGGGCAGTTGGAGGCGGCGCTGCGCTGCCCTGAGAGTGGCAGCATCTGGGCTGGACTTCCTGAAATGCGCACAGATGCGGCGCACCTTCGTGAGCAAATCAGACAGATTGGGGTATGTCTTGAGGAAACGCTGAACTATCAGATTTAACACATGGGCCAGGCATGGCACATGTGTCAGTCTGCCGAGTTGCAGAGCCGCCACCAGGTTACGGCCGTTGTCACACACAACCATGCCTGGCTTCAGGTTCAGCGGTGCCAGCCACAGATCAGTCTGCGCCGTGATGCCCTGTAGTAGCTCTTGGGCGGTGTGCCTTTTGTCGCCTAGGCTCAGCAGTTTGAGCACCGCCTGCTGTCGCTTAGCGACGGCACTGCTGCTGTGCCTAGAGCTACCGACTGATGGCGCCGTGCCCACGGATGGTAGTTCGGAGGAGGAGGTGGAGGAGGGGTGGGAGGAGGAGGAGGCATAGTAGGCCTGAAACACCTGGACCGAGGTAGGCCCCGCAATCCTCGGCGTCGGCAGTATATGACCAGCCCCAGGGTCAGACTCGGTCCCAGCCTCCACCAAGTTAACCCAATGTGCCGTCAGCGATATATAGTGGCCCTGCCCGGCAGCACTCGTCCACGTGTCCGTGGTCAGGTGGACCTTGTCAGAAACGGCATTGGTCAGGGCACGGGTGATGTTGTCTGACACATGCTGGTGCAGGGCTGGGACGGCACATCGGGAAAAGTAGTGGCGGCTGGGGACCGAATACCGAGGGGCGGCCGCCGCCATGAGGTTGCGAAAGGCCTCGGTCTCTACTAGCCTATAGGGCAGCATCTCCAGGCTAAGCAATCTGGAGATGTGCACATTAAGGGCTTGGGCGTGCGGGTGGGTTGCACTATATTTGCGTTTCCGCTCCAGCGTCTGGGGTATGGAGAGCTGAACGCTGGTGGATGCTGTGGAGGATCGTGGAGGCGACGATGGGGTTTTTGTGGCAGGGTCCTGGGCAGGGGGCTGACTATCAGCTGACACAGGGGAAGGAGCAGTGGTGTGCACGGCCGGAGGTGAACGGGCTTGTTGCCACTGAGTGGGGTGTTTAGCATTCATATGCCTGCGCATACTGGTGGTAGTTAAGCTAGTAGTGGTGGAACCCCTGCTGAGCCTGGTTTGGCAAATGTTGCACACCACAGTCCGTCGGTCATCCGGTGTTTCCTTAAAGAACCTCCAGACTTCAGAAGATCTAGCCCTCGCCGCAAGAGCCCTCACCACGGGAGCTTCACTAGTTGACACATTTGGCGCTGATGCACCAGCTCTGGCCCTGCCTCTCCGTCTGGCCCCACCACTGCCTCTTCCAACCTGTTCTGGTCGAGGACTCTCCTCCGTCTCAGAAGCACTGTGTTCACCCGGCCTCTCAACCCAGCTTGGGTCTGTCACCTCATCATCCTCCGATCCCTCAGTCTGCTCCCCCCTCGGACTTCCTGCCCTGACAACAACTTCCCCACTGTCTGACAACCGTGTCTCCTCATCGTCGGACACCTCTTTACACACTTCCACTACGTCAAGAAGGTCATCATCACCCACAGACTGTGACTGGTGGAAAACCTGGGCATTGGAAAATTGCACAGCAGCAACCGGACAAGTGGTTTGTGACTGTGGGAAGGGTCCAGAAAACAGTTCCTCAGAGTATGCCGGTTCAAATGCCAAATTTTCCTGGGAGGGGGCAGACTGGGGGGGAGGAGGCTGAGGTGCAGGAGCTGGAGGAGTGGCGATTTCGGTGACATGGGTGGACTGCGTGGAAGACTGACTGGTGGACAAATTGCTCGAAGCATTGTCAGCAATCCACGACATCACCTGTTCGCACTGTTCTGGCCTCAACAGTGCTCTACCACGAGTCCCAGTAACTTCAGACATGAACCTAGGGAGTGTAGCTCTGCGGCGTTCCCCTGCTCCCTCATAAGCAGGTGGTGTCTCACCCCGCCCAGGACCACGGCCTCTGACCCCTGCAGTAGTTGGACGCCCACGTCCCCGCCCTCGTCCTCTACCCCTAGCCCTCGGGTTAAACATTTTTAAAATGAGGGTTATAACTTTAATTTTTTTTTAACTTTTTTTTGTGTTTTTTGTTTTTTTTTGTGTTTTTTTTTTTTTTTTTTTTTTTTTGTTTTTTTTTGTGTTTTTGAGTTTTTAAAACCAAACGATGCTATCCTATTGCTATGGCTATTTTCTAGCCAAGTATGAAAGCACACTACTATGCCAGATGAGATGACACTGAGTTATTGAACAAAATAAACGTAAAATAAAAAAGGACAAATGGCAGACTGTGCCTAATTGAAATCCAACCCCTACTAAATTTTCCCACTTCGGTCTTTGCTATGGATATGTGCGTCACTAAGCGCAAAACACAGCGGTCGCAAGTCTCACTACAAATTGCTCAGAATTGGCTAGTACATGCACTGCAGCAAGTACAGCCACCAGCAGATCAACCAGAAATCAAATATATAGAACGCTACTGTAGGCGTAAGTAAGCTGTTTGGATTCTCCTATGGCTATTTTCTAGCCAAGTATCAAAGCACACTACTATGCCAGATGAGATGACACTGAGTTATTAAACAAAATAAACGTAAAAAAAAAAGTTAATGGCAGACTGTGCCTAATTGAAATCAAACCCCTACTAAATTTTCCCACTTTGGTGTTTGAGGTGGATATGTGTGCCACTAAGAGCTAAACACAACGGTAGCAAGTCCCCCTGCTAATTCCTCACAAAATGGTACTAGATGCAAATAAAAAAAAAAAAAAGTAGAACGTTATTGTAGCCCTAAGAAGGGCTGTTGGGTTCTTGGAGAATCACTCCTGCCTAACAGTAAGCTAATAGAACACCCTAACGCTTTCCCTGACCAGCAGCAGCTCTCTCCCTAGCGGCATCCAGACACAGAATGATCCGAGCAGCGCGGGCAGCGGCTAGTCTATCCCAGGGTCACCTGATCTGGCCAGCCAACCACTGCTATCGACGTGTAAGGGTACCACGTCATGCTGGGTGGAGTGCAGAGTCTCCTGGCTTGTGATTGGCTCTGTTTCTGGCCGCCAAAAAGCAAAACGGCGGGAGCTGCCATTTTCTCGAGCGGGCGAAGTATTCGTCCGAGCAACGAGCAGTTTCGAGTACGCTAATGCTCGACCGAGCATCAAGCTCGGACGAGCATGTTCGCTCATCTCTATTTATAACTCAAAGTCATCAGGCACAGCACAAAATCCAGTTGTGTGCTGTCATTGTAGGCTAGAAACTAGCCATACGAGAACCCAACAGACCTTCTTAGGGCTACAATAGCGTTATATATTTTATTTTTGGTTGATTTGCTTGTGGTAGGCCTTGCTCGCACTAGTAGTGCAGCTAGTACCATATTGTGACGAATTTGCAGGGAGACTTGCGAACGTTCTGTTTAGCTCTTAGTGACACACATATCCATCTCAAACACCTAAGTGGGACAATTTATTAGGGGTTTGATTGAATTAGGCACAGTCTGCTTTTTCTTTTTCTTTTCTTTTTTTTTATAACTCAAAAGTCATCAGGCACAGCACAAAATCCAGTTGTGTGCTGTCAGTGTAGGCTAGAAACTAGCCATACGAGAACCCAACAGGCCTTCTTAGGGCTACAATAGCGTTATATATTTTATTTTTTGTTGCTTTGCTTGTGGCTGGCCTTGGTGACACTAGTAGTGCAGCTAGTACCATATTGTGATGAATTTGCTGGGAGTCTTGCGGACGTTCTGTTTAGCTCTTAGTGACACACATATCCATCTCAAACACCTAAGTGGGACAATTTATTAGGGGTTTGATTGAATTAGGCACAGTCTGCTCTTTCATTTCTTTTTTTTTTTTCAAAACTAAAAGTCATCAGGCACAGCACAAAATACTGTTGTGTGCTGTCAGTGTAGGTTAGAAACTAGCCATAGCAATAGGATAGCATTGTTTTCATAAAAAAAACAAAAACACAAAAAAAACACAAAAAAATTTACAGTTTACACTTTAATTTTGAAAATGTTGAACCCGAGGGCTAGGGATAGAGGACGCGGGCGTGGGCGTCCAACTACTGCAGGGGTCAGAGGCCGTGGTCCTGGGCGGGGTGAGACACCACCTACTGATGAGGGAGCAGGGGAACGCCGCAGAGCTACACTCCCTAGGTTCATGTCTCAAGTTACTGGGACTTGTGGTAGAGCAGTGTTGAGGCCAGAACAGTGCGAAGAGGTGATGTCGTGAATTGCGGACAATGCTTCTAGCCATTTGTCCACCAGTCAGTCTTCCACGCAGTCCACCCATGTCACCGAAATCAGCACTCCTCCAGCTCCTCCACCTCGGCCTCCTTCCCCCCCAGTCTGCCCCCTCCCAGGAAAATTTGGCATTTGAACCGGCATACTCTGAGGAACTGTTTTCTGGACCCTTCCCAGAGTCACAAACCACTTGTCTGGTTGCTGCTGAGCTCTTTTCCGATGCCCAGGTTTTCCACCGGTCGCAGTCTGTGGGTGATGATGACATTGTTGACGTAGTGGAAGAAGTGTGTAAAGAGGTGTCGGACGATGAGGAGACACGGTTGTTAGACAGTGGTGAAGTTGTTGTCAGGGCAGGAAGTCCGAAGGGGGAGCAGACTGAGGGATCGGAGGATGATGAGGTGACAGACCCAAGCTGGGTTGATAGGCCGGGTGAACACAGTGCTTCTGAGACGGAGGCGAGTCCTTGACAAGAACAGGTTGGAAGAGGCAGTGGTGGGGCCAGACGGAGAGGCAGGGCCAGAGCTGGTGCATCAGGGCCAAATGTTTCACGTAGTGAAGCTCCCGTGGCGAGGGCTAGATTGTCGGAAGTCTGGAGGTTCTTTAAAGAAACATCGGATGACCGACGGACTGTGGTGTGCAACCTGTGCCACACCAGGATCAGCAGGGGTTCCTCCACTACCAGCTTAACAACCACCAGTATGTGCAGGCATATGAATGCTAAACACCCCACTCAATGGAACCAAGGCCGTTCACCTCCGGCCGGGCACACCACTGCTCCTTCCCCTGTGTCATCTGCTGCGTCTGCTAGTCAGCCCCTTGCCCAGGACGCCGGCCCAAACACCTCCCGTGCGAAAACCACACCTTAGCCTCCACGATCCTCCACAGCATCCACCAGTGTCTCCATGCGCAGCGTTCAGCTCTCCATACCCCAGACACTGGAGCGCACGAGGAAGTACAGTGCAACCCACCCACACGCCTAAGACCTCAACGTCCACATCTCCAAACTACTTAGCCTGGAGATGCTGCCCTATAGGCTGGTAGAGACCGAGGCCTTTCGCAACCTCGGTATTCGGTCCCCAGCCGCCACTACTTTTCCCGATGTGCCGTCCCAACCCTGCACCAGCACGTGTCAGACAACATCATCCGTGCCCTGACCAACGCCGTTTCTGACAAGGTCCACCTGACCACGGAAATGTGGACGAGTGCTGCCGGGCAGGGCCACTATATATCGATGACGGCACATTGGGTTAACTTGGTGGAGGCTGGGACCGAGTCTGACCCTGGGGCTGGTCATATACTGCCGACGCCGAGGATTGCGGGGCCTACCTCGGTCCAGTTCTCTCAGGCCTACAATGCCTCCTCCTCCTCCCACCCCTCCTCCACCTCCTCCTCCGAATTACCATCCTTGGGCTTGGCACCATCAGTCGGTAGCTCTAGGCACAGCAGCAGTGCCCTCGCTAAGCTACAGCAGGCGGTGCTCAAACTGCTGAGCCTAGGCGATGAAAGGCACACCGCCCAAGAGCTATTACAGGGCATCACGGCGCAGACTGATCTGTGGCTGGCACCGCTGAACCTGAAGCCAGGCATAGTTATGTGTGACAACGACCGTAACCTGGTGGCGGCTCTGCAACTCGGCAGACTGACAAATGTGTTAAATCTCATAGTTCAGGGGTTCCTCAAGACATACCCCAATCTGTCTGATTTGCTCACGAAGGTGCACCGCATCTGTGCGCATTTCAGGAAGTCCAGCACAGATTCTGCCACTCTCAGGGCAGTGCAGCGCCGCCTCTTACTGCCCACTCACCGACTGTTGTGCGACGTGCCCACGAGGTAGAATTCAACATTAACCATGTTATCCAGAGTTTACCAGCAGCGCAGAGCGATTGTAGACTGCCAGATGTCAACTTCCACCAGAACTAGTAGTCAGGTCAGTCAGCTTCCTCAAGTCTACAATGAGGAGTGGACGTGAATGTCTGATATCTGTCAGGTGCTGAGTAACTTTGAGGAGTCAACACAGATAGTCAGAGGCGATGCCGCCATCATCAGCCTCACCGTCCCGCTGCTTGGCCTGTTGAAAAACTCTCTGGTCAGCATGAAGTCAGAAGTTTTGCGCTCGTCACAAGAGACAGGGAAGAAGATTCCCTTGTTGATAGCCAAAGCACCCTCAGGTCTGTTTCTCAGCGCATATCGGAGGAGGTGGAGGAGGATGAGGAGGAAGAGGAGGAGAATGTTGGCGAGACAGAAGAGGGGAGCATTGCTCAGTCCTTCGTTGTTCAGCGTATATGGGCAGAAGAAGAGGAGTTGGAGGAGGAGGAAATGGACAGTCAGGCCAGTGAGGGGAGTGAATTCTTGCGAGTTGGGACTCTGGCACATATGGCAGATTTCATGCTAGGCTGCCTATCCCGTGACCCTCGCGTTCAAAGAATTTATTCCAGCACCGATTACTGGGTATTTACTCTCCTGGACCCACGGTACAAGCAAAATCTTTCCACTCTCATCCCTGGAGAGGAAAGGAGTGTGAGAATGCATGAATACCAGCAGGCCCTGTTGCACAAGCTGAAACAGTATTTCCCTTCTGACAGCGCTAGCGGCAGAGGGTGTACTTCTGCGGGACAAGTAGCGAGGGAGAGTAGGCAAGCAGGCAGCTTGTCCAGCACTGGCAGGGGTACGCTTTACAAGACCTTTGCCAGTTTTATGTCACCCCAGCAAGACACTGTCACCTGTCCCTAGTCTCGGCAGAGTAGGGCTGATCTTTACAGAAAGATGGTGAGGGAGTACGTAGCTGACCATACCATCGTCCTAAATGATCACACAGCTCCCTACAACTACTGGGTTTCAAAGCTGGACATGTGGCACGAACTGGCTTTTCAGTGCACCTGGTGGCATCATCACCTATAAGCGTACACGCTTGTCGACTGACAGCGCTGACAGGCTGACGCTTATCAAGATGAATAAAGCCTGGATTTCTCAGGATTTCCATTCTCCACCAGGTGAAAGAAGCTCAACCTGAATAATGTATGCACTCCTCCTCCTCATTTTCCTCCTTCTCCTCCTCTTTGTACACTAAAGCAGAGGAAACTGGCTATTTTTTGCCCGGGCCAACTGGCTCTAGCTATAGTATTCTATGTATTTAATTTTTCTGGAGAGCCACCTACCCGGTCCTCTGTTTTAAACAATTTTTGGGAGTGCCACATACAGGCACTCAATCTATTTAATTTTTCTGGAGGACCACCTACCTGCTCCTCTGGTTTGAAAACTTTTTTGGACTGCCACATACAGGCACTATCCAAATTTAATTGTCTCCATAGCAGCCTCCACACGTCGTCTTTATAGATGCTTCCACAGGTTGTCTCCATTGCTACCTCCACACATCATCTCCATAGCTGCCTCCCAAAGTCGTCCATATAGCTGCCTCCATACATCGTCCCCTTAGCAAACGAGCTGTGTCAGGCAGATTTTTGGGTTGTTTTCATCGCTTCCACATCAAACTTGCTAACTTTGTTGCCACCCTGCTGTGTTATCCACAAAACATACTGGCAGACTTTTATCATTTACCGATATTATTTCAGCGCATCTTGCGCATCTGTTTACATTTCCCTCACCTGCCATAACCAAGCCAATTACTTATAAGAACAGTACTACACTTGATCTTATACAAAATGTTCTTAGAAGTGCTGTTTGTAGCACCCGCCTGCTTTGAAAATTATAATTTTTTCAAAGTAAAAGCTTCTGGCCACCAGGCCCATTTTGGGTGGGGAGAAGCCAAGAGACAGGGGCTTGGACAGGCGAAAGCTCGTTTGGCAGCAGACCGCCAGCTCCATCCCAAGATCCAACTAACATAGTTTTAACTGCAGCACCTTTAATCTACTACTACCTTACTGCCTCCATACATCGTCCCCTTTGCAAACGAGCTGTGTCAGGCAGAATTTTGGGTTGTTTTCATTGCTTCCACACAAACTTGTTAACTTTGTCGCCACCCTGCTGTGTTATCCACAAAATATACTGGCAAATTTTTAGCATTTACCGATATTATTTCAGCGCTTCTTGCGCATCTGTTTACATTCCCCTCACCCGCCATAACCAAGCCAATTACTCATAAGAACAGTACTACACTTGATCTTATACAAAAGGTTCTTAGAAGTGCTGTTTGTAGCCACCGCCTGCTTTGAAAATTATAATTTTTTCAAAGTAAAAGCTTCTGGCTCCCAGGCCCATTTTGGGTGGGGACGAGCCAAGAGACAGGGGCTTGGACAGGCGAAAGCTCGCCTGGCAGTGGACCGCCAGCTCCATCCCAAGATTAGGCAGCCTCAGAGGCATCCATGCATACTGCCCCTGCTGTTTCCTGTCCATTTCACCTCCACGATCCTCCACAGCGTCCACCAATGTCTCCATGCGCAACTTCCAACTGTCTATACCCCAGACGCTGGAGCGCGAGAGGAACTACAGCACATCATCCCCTTAGCAAATGAGCTGTGTCAGGCAGAATTTTGGGTTGTTTTCATGGCTTCCACATCAAACTTGTTAACTTTGTCGCCACCCTGCTTTGTTATCCACAAAATATACTGGCAAACTTTTATCATTTACCGATATTAATTCAGCGCTTCTTGCGTATCTGTTTACATTCCCCTCACCCGCCATAACCAAAACTTATAAGAACAGTACTACACTTGATCTTATACAAAAGGTTCTTAGAAGTTCTGTTTGTAGACCCCGCCTGCTTTGAAAATTATAATTTTTTCAAAGTAAATGCTACTGGCACCCAGGCCCATTTTAGGTGGGGAGGAACCGAGAGACAGGGGCTTGGACAGGCTCACCTGGCAGTGGACCGCCAGCTCCATCCCAAGATTAGGCAGCCTCAGAGGCATCCATGCATGCTGCCCCTGCTGTTTCCTGTCCATTTCGCCTCCACGATCCTCCACAGCGTCCACCAATGTCTCCATGCGCAACTTTCAACTGTCTATACCCCAGACGCTGGAGTTTCAATCATAGCAGCGCAATATGGATGCCCCATACTGTCACTCTTAATCATGGAAGTCGTCTCCATGGCTGCCTCCACATGACGTCCCCTTATCAAACAAGCTGTGTCAGGCTCATTTTTCGGGTGTTTCACCAGATACGTTATGGAACTTGGTCACTATGTCGCCACCATGCTGTGTTATCGACTAAATATACCGTCAACCTTTTGTTCACATAGGAAATCATTTCAGTGCTTCTTGCTCACCTCCTTTGGTTCCTCTCTGCCACCCATTGGTTTGAAGCCTGAGTCCATTTGGGGTATTTCGCCATGCCACTCTCTAGCCTGCCGCTGCTGCTGCCTCTGCATGTCATCTTCTATAGTGTCAGGGTCAATTATTGGATGTTTTAGATGCTATCTAGCCTCATTCGATCACTCTGTCATCGCCATGCTGTTGCCCATAATTTTGGCATAATGGTGCGATTAAGCAGCCTCAGAGGCATCCATGCATGCTGCCCCTGCTGTTTCCTGTCCTTTTCTGTGGTGTTTCCATCATTTTCTGAGGTTTCCAGGTGTTTGGCCAAGCTTCCCTGTGCAGACCCGTGGTCCCCTTGAAAAATGCTCGAGTCTCCCATTGACTTCAATGCGGTTCGTTATTCGAGACGAGCACTCAAGCATCGGGAAAAGTTTGTCTCGATTAACGAGCACCCGAGCATTTTAGTTCTCGCTCATCTCTAACTATTAACCATCTTTTCTTACGGTATACTATAAATTGCAACCTTACATTCCCTAATAGCACAGTGTGCTATTAGGTTTATTCTGTGTGTGAAGGGTCACTGGTTCAAATAGAGGAAAGGAAATTAAGAAGATGTCCAAAGAAAAGAGATCCAGCTCATCAGTGGTAAACTTCATCATGTCAGCACCACAACAGTTGAAAAAATATAAAAAATTAAGTCCATCCTATCCATCCCAAATCCAAAGGTGGATGTCCAGGCAAAATATTGTTAAAAAACTCTCTGCAATAGATCTACCCAAATATAGAAAAATAAGAAAAGTTCTGGCATAATGCCCACACAACACTGGATTACATATTATAAAGTAATGTAAGTTAGGCAGTAATAAGGGCAAAAGTTTATCAAATAGTATCAAAAAGTATATTAAATAGACTGAATCAAACACCAGTATCACAATTACCTGTCATCACATATCAAAACTGTCTGCCAACACAAAAATAACCAAACCCTTACCCAGAAACAAAAAAACAGATATTGGCTCTCTAATGGGTCAAAATCAAATGGGTCTGGAAGATAGAACTGTCAAATTCGTGGAGGAAGCTGATGATGTAGAGTTTATTCACCTCCACAAGTGCTGGATACTGTATCAGGATCGATAGTGGTTTCAGTGCTGAGCTATATGTGCATATCCTACAAAATGAATTACTATGACTATGATAACAACATCATCATTTTCCAGCATGATAAAAAGGCAAATGTCGAGTTTGGCAAAGATGTAGTTCAATTACAGTGAAGTACAGATGCTGGATTGAACCCCACAGTCTCCAGATCTAAACCCAATCGAAAACTGTGATGAATATGGGCCATATAGCCAGGGGGAGGGGGAATTATATTCATCAGTGTTGGTACAAATCCCCAACTTTCCTGAACTCCTACCTAAACTGTACCTGTCCTGCACCTTACACTTAAGAACACATATATATGCGACACAGAATTATACTCATAGAACCTTCTTATACACCTTATATATAGTGTCCAGTAGCCTCTCATATTCCAGCAGCTCTTATTAAAGAAATGCTCACAGCAGCCCCCTTAATGTCCTCAGAGACCCCCTTAATGAAATGTCATCAGAGACCCCCTTAATGATATGCTCACAGCAGCCCCCTTAATGAAATGGCAGCAGTCGCCCCATTAAAGAAATAGCATCAGCCGCACCCTTAATGAAATGGCAACTGTCACCCCCTTAATGAAATGGCAGCAGTTGCCCCCTTAATGAGATGGCAGCAGAGGCCCCCTTAATGAGATGGCAGCAGAGGCCTCCTTAATAAGATGTCAGCAGTCGCCCCCTTAATAAGATGTCAGCAGTCGCCCCCTTAATGGAATGACAGCAGCAGCCCCATTGATAAAATGGCAGCAGAGGCACCCTTAATGAAATGTCAGCAGGCATCCCCTTAATGAAATGGCAGCAGACACTCCCTTAAGAAATGGCAGCAGAGACCCCCTTAAGAAATGTCAGCAAAGACCCCCTTAAGAAATGGCAGCAGTTGCTCCCTTAATTAGATAGCAGCAGAGGCCCCCTTCTTGAGATGGCAGCAGTCACCCCCTTAATGAGCTGTAAGCAGTCACCCCCTTAATGAAATGGCAGCAGATGCCCCCCTAATGAGATGGCAGCAGTCGCCCCCTTAATGAGATGGCAGCAGAGGCACCCTTCTTGAGATGGCAGCAGTCGCCCCCTTAGTGAGATGTCAGCAGTCGCCCCCTTAGTGAGATGTCAGCAGTCGCCCCTTTAATGAAATGGCAGCGGAGGCCCCCTTAAGAAATTCAGAGTGCCAAAGGAGTAGAGGTCCAACATCCAGGCAAAAAATAATACGCTGAACAGGTAAAAAATCCTCTTTATTCAAAAAAATTAAAAACATATAGTGACGTCCTATAACGTAGTAATTACTATGTTATAGGATGTCACTATATGTTTTTAATATATAATTCTCCTTAGGCACTGTGGATTTTCTGACTCATCCCCGCACAGCAGGTCCGTGCATACAAGTCGGCATCAACCCATTGATGTATGGGGAGCTGAAAAAGTTTTTTTTCCTTTTTCCCCTTAAGAAATGTCAGCAGAGACCCCCTTAAGAAATGGCAGCAGAGATCCCCTTAAGAAATGGCAGCAGAGACTCCCTTGAGAAATGGCAGCAGAGACCGCCTTAAGAAATGGCAACAGAGGCCCCCTTAAGAAATGGCAGCAGACACTCCCTTAAGAAATGGCAGCAGAGGCCCCCATAAGAAATGGCAGCAGAGACCGCCTTAAGAAATGGCAGCAGAGGCCCCCTTAAGAAATGGCAGCAGACACTCCGTTAAGAAATGGCAGCAGAGACTCCCTTAAGAAATGGCAGCAGAGATCCCCTTAAGAAATGGCAGCAGAGACTCCCTTAAGAAATGGCAGCAGAGACCGCCTTAAGAAATGGCAACAGAGGCCCCCTTAAGAAATGGCAGCAGACACTCCCTTAAGAAATGGCAGCAGAGGCCCCCATAAGAAATGGCAGCAGAGACCCCCTCAAGAAATTGCAGCAGAGACCGCCTTAAGAAATGGCAGCAGAGGCCCCCTTAAGAAATGGCAGCAGACACTCCGTTAAGAAATGGCAGAAGAGGCCCCCATAAGAAATGGCAGCAGAGACCCCCTTAAGAAATGGCAGCTGAGGCTCCCTTAAGAAATGGCAGCATAGACCCCCTTAAGAAATGGCAGCAGAGACCCCCTTAAGAAATGGCAGCTAAGGCTCCCTTAAGAAATGGCAGCAGAGACCCTCTTAAGAAATGGCAGCAATCGCCCCCTTAATGAAACAAAAACAATAAACTGTAATAGAAATGCGTTCTGGTACCAACTGTTTCAGAGGTTTCCCTTAATTTTTTAGACAAGAGACAAAGGAAATATTAATATCCTGGTCATGGAGCTATGGTCCATCTTAGTCCAAGGCCATATACATTTTTGGAATTGGGTTTGCCAGGGTAAAACATACCTGGACACAGAGATATAAATATCTCTGAATGGGAACATAGCATATATCTGGTATCAATGTGATCCAGGGATTCATCTGGATCTAATGAGAACAGAACCCTGACCCTATGACTTCCCATTGAGAAGCTAGAACTCCTCCAAGGTCCTGGATCTGATTCCAAGTAGGTGGGTCCCTAGAGCTGTGGTAATCTTCTTATATTTGTTATCCATGACGTCCTTCCTTCTAAAATCAACTTTTAAAATTATAATAATGAGCCAGAAGTGCTAATGAGGGTGTTACCAGAGCCCCTGGTAACTTCACAGGCTGATACACTGTGCTGAGACACATCCTATCCTCCCCCTGCTCCCTCAGCACTTCCTCCATCTGCCTGCTGTAATCTCACAGCAGCAGTGACTGTTATCACACAGCTCCATCATGACAAACCAGGCGTACTTACTCATTGATCCAGTGGTAATAATCTAATATGTGTTATCCATGGCTGGTAATGACACCCAGAGCCCTTCTAGTTCATTAGAATAATTCTAGGATTGCAGGAGATTTCAGCAGCTAGGCATTTGACCTTCAGCAGATTCCCAACCATTAAAAGGGTCATTTATGATGAAATAACCCCTAACTACTTTGTTTTTAAATTATTTTTGCGTGTCCCTCCTTTGCCAGATATCAATAATTTTTTTCTCCTTTTCTTGGGTGCCTTTCAGATTCTCATATTAATGTCGGAGTCATGATCCAATTGAATTGTAACATTGAGATAAGAATTTAGAAGGTGAAATCAAGGCTTGTTAAACAATGAATCTACAAAGTGACACCAGTGTGAAAGTGAAACGTGAAGGGATCTGGCTCCAGGCAGCATTTTAAAGGTAACAAGATTATATTCTATTTTTAATGATATGTCCCCTTTAAGCTGGTTGGTGTGTAATATGGAGGCCTGGGGCTCGCTGCTCAGACACAGGTCAGAGTTTCACAATTAATAATGTCAGATATATATTGTAATTTATTATTATTGAGTCCGCTGGAGGCTGTCTGAAAACACAGATTAACTTGAAGGATAAAAATGATTTATGGGGGAAATGTTAACTTTTCAGCCAGCTACATTCTCCCACATGTCAGATACTGTTTAATCAGCAACCTATAGCTATTGCTTGTGTCATGTCCATTGCAGGTTCCCATCTATAAAGGATTAAATCCATAATTGTAGATGTCTGGAAATGTGATGTTTGCACGTAAGATGCTCAATACATTCTCACTTACAAGATATGTGCTCATTATTATTCACCTCTTTGTACATAGTGCAGTGGATAGGATTTGATGTAGGTCTGTTGATGGTATTGGTACTGCACTGCACTGCATTTATAGTATCACAGTAAGGTGTCTTGCAAATTACTCTATATTGGGCCAAATGAATAGACAGAGCCTACACAATACTGCTTTGAATATAATAGTCCCATAACATGCTCACTGCTAAATAATCCTTTGTTAACATTACCATACAAAACCTTTTTAGCAATACCATACAGTGCCATACAGTGAATACATGAAAGAGTCTAACTACAACATTCACACGGCTATAGCACATGGCCAGTTGGGGGTGGGTTTGCTCCTCACGCCTCCCCTCTCCATAGAAAGAAGAGTGGCTGCCTGGATCTGCCACTGGATACCATAGACCTCAGTGGGGGCCACAAGTTGTTCAGCCAGATCATGGCCTGCATTACAGTCAAGTTAATGGGGCCCAACTGTGTAGAATCAACAACCTGCTTGTATAGGAACAGCTTTGACTTTGTTGCCCAAGATATGCTTTTTTTCTCTGCCATCAGATTACTTTACCCTCCTTTCACTTATCCTATCAATAGCAGATCAGATGAACATTTAAAAACCCATGATATAAATAAATTGATATTATATATATAATAAATCTCAATGTCATTAGTCAAAAAATGGAGCTTAAATAGTTTGATTTTATGATTGACAAAATGTTATTGCCTCTCTAAAGTATGTGGAGTTATCACCAAGATTTTAACCCCTTAAGGACGCATGGTTTTTTCGCTCATTTCTCGCTCTCCACCTTCAAAAATCCATAACTTTTTCATTTTTACATGTACAGACCTGTGTGAGGGCTTATTTTGTGCGTATTTTTACTTTCCTGTAATGTTATTTATTTTAACATGCCGTGTACTGCGAAGCTGAAAAAAAATTCCAAATGTGGAAAAATTGAAAAAAAACTGCACGTGCGTCACGTTCTTGTGGGCTCAGTTTTTACGACTTTCACTCTTCGATCCAAATAACATGCCTACTTTATTCTTTGGTTCGGTGCGATCGCGGTGATACCAAATTTATATAGGTTTTATTGTGTTTTAATACATTTTCAAAAATTAAATGAATGTGTACAAAAAAGAAAAAAAAATTTGCCATCTTTTGAAGCTAATAACTTTTTCATACTTTGGTGCATGGAGATGTGTGAGGTGTAATTTTTTTGCGAAATGAGCCGACGTTTGCATTGCTACCATTTTGAGGTCTGTGCGACATTTTGATCATTTTTTATTCCATTTTTTATGTGATGTAAAAAGGTGTAAAAGTTGCATTTCGGACATTTGGGCGCCATTTCCCGTCTTGGAGGTCACCACCGGCCGTAACCGTTTTTATATTTTGATAGATCTGGCATTTTGGGACGTGGCGATACCTAATATGTCTGTGATTTTATGTTTTATATCAGTTCTAGCGAAAGGGGGGTGATTTGAATTTTTAATATTTTATTAATTTTTTTATATTTTTTAAACTTTTTTTTTTCTTTGTTTTTCACTAATTCTTAGACCATCTAGGGTACATTAGCCCTAGATGGTCAGATCGCTCCTACCATATACTGCAATACTTCTGTATTGCAATATATGGCATTTTTGCAGCTCATTCATTACAATGAGCCACTGGCTCATTGTAACGAATCTGCAGAAGCCATGTAGCCTTGTGTCAAACGAAGACCCGAGGCTACCATGGCAACCGATCGCCGCCCCCCGATGACGGCGGCAACGGACAGGTTAATAGCCTCGATCGGTGCAAGCAATATGCAATATGCAACAACCCCCACCCTTATATGAAGAGGACTCAGCCCGTGAGCCCTCTTCATACATTCCCTATACCTCTGCGCCATAGAGCTACGGCGCAGAGCGTTAAGGGGTTAAACAACAACTAATTACATATTGGCTTATATTTTAAGAACCCATTTGTATATGAATTATGCTGATTCCTGGAATACCCCTTTAAGTACCATTAATCTTGGGGGCCACTGTCCAGAGTCATGGGGGCCACGATCCAAGAATCATAGGAACCACTGTCCTATCAACTTGAATATTCTTGGGCGTTGCACTTTTGCCTACAAAAGTCTTAGTGCTCATCTTCATGTTGCCCCCAATAGTCTTGAAAGCTTTTATCCAGTTTTATCCAGGATAGTGTTCTGTTTTCTCTAACAATCTAGAAGGGTATTGCCTTGTATCTTCCAAGAATCTTATAGTTCATTTTCTTATCACTTTTGGGTGTTACGGTCTAAGAGGCCATTGTCCTGTCATACCTCCCCCTTCTTTACAGAAGGTAATGGGCCAGGGTTTATTGTTGTTTAGTGACGTTGTGGATATTGTTCTTTCTCCATATAACATGTTCCAACATCTATAACGTCCCCCCCCCCCCACCTCCGGATAGTGTACAGAATGTGCTGTCCACGCTTGTGTCAGTTTTTTCTGTACATTTCTATCTGTAATTTTTCTCATTTGTACATTAAGGAAAACAACACATGATAATAATAGTTTTGTGGGCGCCATCTGGTATAATAATTCACAGCTGCAGCATTAAATAACCTTGTTACAGTTTGTAACAAAAGATATTGATGTATATTTAACAGAGTGTTTCTTAGTCTGACACCAAGTTGAGGATTCTGATTACTTGGGAGTTTTAGGATTTGTACTTTAACTATTTAATGGACCAATTTCATTTTATGGTTGTCTTTAATACTAAATATACCTTTCCATATCTGTTAAGGGTTGCTCATAGGACAGTGGCTATTAGAAGGATTATAACTAGAGATGAGCGAACACTAAAATGCTCGGGTACTCGTTATTCGAGACGAACTTTTCCCGATGCTCGAGTGCTCGTCTCGAATAACGAACCCCATTGAAGTCAATGGGAGACTCGAGCATTTTTCAAGGGGACCAAGGCTCTGCACAGGGAAGCTTGGCCAAACACCTGGGAACCTCAGAAAAGGATGGAAACACCACGGAAATGGACAGGAAACAGCAGGGGCAGCATGCATGGATGCCTCTGAGGCTGCCTAATCGCACCATTATGCCAAAATTATGGGCAACAGCATGGCCATGACAGAGTGACAGAATGAAGCTAGATAGCATCTAAAACATCCAATAATTGACCCTGACACTATAGGGGACGGCATGCAGAGGCAGCGGCAGCAGCGGCAGGCTAGAGAGTGGCATGGCGACATACCCTAAATGGACTCAGGCTTCAAACCAATGGGTGGCAGAGAGGAACCAAAGGAGGTGAGCAAGAAGCGCTCAAATAATATCGGTACATGATAAAAGTTTGCCAGTATATTTTGTGGATTACACAGCAGGGTGGCGACAAAGTTAACATGGAAGCCATGAAAACAACCCAAAATTCTGCCTGACACAGCTCGTTTGATAAGGGGACCATGTATGGAGGCAGTGAACTAGTAGTAGATTAAAGGTGCTGCAGTTAAAACTATGTTAGTTGGATCTTGGCATGGAGCTGGCGCTCCGCTGCCAGGCGAGCTTTCGCCAATCCAAGCCCCTGTCTATAGGCTACTCCCCAAACAGCACTTCTAAGAACCTTTTGTATAAGATCAAGTGTAGTAGCGTTCTTATAAGTTTAGGATATGGCGGGTGAGGGGAATGTAAACAGATGCGCAAGAAGCGCTGAAATAATATCCCTAAATGGTAAAAGTTTGCAAGTATATTTTGTGGATTACACAGCAGGGTGGCGACAAAGTTAACAACTTTGATGTGGAATGCCCTGTAATAGCTCTTGGGCGGTGTGCCTTTTATCGCCTAGGCTCAGCAGTTTCAGCACCGCCTGCTGTCGCTTAGCGACGGCACTGCTGCTGTGCCTAGAGCTACCGACTGATGGCGCCATGCCCACGGATGGTAATTCGGAGGAGGAGGAGGTGGAGGAGGGGTGGGAGGAGGTATAGTAGGCCTTTGAGACCTGGACCGAGGTAGGCCCCGCAATTCTCTGCGTCGGCAGTATATGACCAGCCCCAGGGTCAGACTCGGTCCCAGCCTGCACCAAGTTGAGTGTAGTAGCGTTCTTATAAGTTTGGGATATGGCGGGTGAGGGGAATGTAAACAGATGCGCAAGAAGCGCATGATGCGCATGGAGCTGGCGTTCCGCTGCCAGGCGAGCTTTCGCCAATCCAAGCCCCTGTCTCTAGGCTACTCCCCAAACAGCACTTCTAAGAACCTTTTGTATAAGATCAAGTGTAGTAGCGTTCTTATAAGTTTAGGATATGCCGGGTGAGGGGAATGTAAACAGATGCGCAAGAAGCGCTGAAATAATATCCCTAAATGGTAAAAGTTTGCCAGTATATTTTGTGGATAACACAGCAGGGTGGCGACAAAGTTAACAACTTTGATGTGGAATCCATGAAAACAACCCAAATTTCTGCCTGACACACCTCGTTTGATAAAGGGACGATGTATGGAGGCAGCTATATGGACGACTTTTGGAGGTAGCAATGGAGACAACGTGTGGAGGCTGCTATGGAGACAATTTAATTTGGATAGTGCCTGTATGTGGCAGTCCCAAACATTTTTCAAACCAGAGGAGCAGGTAGGTGGCCCTCCAGTAAAATGGAATAGATTGAGTGCCTGTATGTGGCAGTCCCAAAAATGTTTCAAACCAGAGGAGCAGGTAGGTGGCCCTCCAGTAAAATGGAATAGATTGAGTGCCTGTATGTGGCAGTCCCAAAAATTGTTCAAACCAGAGGAGCAGGTAGGTGGCCCTGCAGTAAAATGGAATAGATTGAGTGCCTGTATGTGGCAGTCCCAAAAATGTTTCAAACCAGAGGAGCAGGTAGGTGGCCCTCCAGTAAAATGGAATAGATTGAGTGCCTGTATGTGGCAGTCCCAAAAATTGTTCAAACCAGAGGAGCAGGTAGGTGGCCCTGCAGTAAAATGGAATAGATTGAGTGCCTGTATGTGGCAGTCCCAAAAATGTTTCAAACCAGAGGAGCAGGTAGGTGGCCCTCCAGTAAAATGGAATAGATTGAGTGCCTGTATGTGGCAGTCCCAAAAATTGTTCAAACCAGAGGAGCAGGTAGGTGGCCCTGCAGTAAAATGGAATAGATTGAGTGCCTGTATGTGGCAGTCCCAAAAATGTTTCAAACCAGAGGAGCAGGTAGGTGGCCCTCCAGTAAAATGGAATAGATTGAGTGCCTGTATGTGGCAGTCCCAAAAATTGTTCAAACCAGAGGAGCAGGTAGGTGGCCCTGCAGTAAAATGGAATAGATTGAGTGCCTGTATGTGGCAGTCCCAAAAATGTTTCAAACCAGAGGAGCAGGTAGGTGGCCCTCCAGTAAAATGGAATAGATTGAGTGCCTGTATGTGGCAGTCCCAAAAATTTTTTAAAACAGAGGACCGGGTAGGTGGCCCTCCAGAAAAATGGAATAGATTGAGTGCCTGTATGTGGCACTCACAAAAATTGTTTCAAACAGAGGACCGGGTAGGTGGCCCTCCAGAAAAATTAAATGCATGAAGTACTATAGCAAGAGCCAGTGGGCCCTGTCAAAAAATAGCCATTTTCCTCTGCTTTACTGTACAAAGAGGAGGAGAAGGAGGAAAATGAGGAGGAGGAGGAGGAGTGGATCAATTATTCAGGTTGAGCTTCCTTCACCTGGTGGAGATTGGAAATTCTGAGAAATCCAGCCTTTATTCATTTTAATAAGCGTCAGCCTGTCAGCGCTGTCAGTCGACAGGCGTGTACGCTTATCGGTGATGATGCCACCAGCTGCACTGAAAACCCGCTCGGACAAGACGCTAGCGGCAGGGCAGGCAAGAACCTCCAAGGCGTACAGCGCCAGTTCGTGCCACATGTCCAGCTTTGAAACCCAGTAGTTGTAGGGAGCTGTGTGATCATTTAGGACGATGGTATGGTCAGCTACGTACTCCCTCACCATCTTTCTGTAAAGATCAGCCCTACTCTGCCGAGACTGGGGACAGGTGACAGTGTCTTGCTGGGGTGACATAAAGCTGGCAAAAGCCTTGTAAAGCGTACCCTTGCCAGTGCTGGACAAGCTGCCTGCTCGCCTACTCTCCCTCGCTACTTGTCCCGCAGAACTACGCACTCTGCCGCTAGCGCTGTCAGAAGGGAAATACTGTTTCAGCTTGTGCACCAGGGCCTGCTGGTATTCATGCATTCTCACACTCCTTTCCTCTGCAGGGATGAGAGTGGAAAGATTTTGCTTGTACCGTGGGTCCAGGAGAGTGAACACCCAGTAATCGGTGCTGGAATAAATTCTTTGAACGCGAGGGTCACGGGATAGGCAGCCTAGCATGAAATCTGCCATATGCGCCAGAGTACCAACGCGTAAGAATTCACTCCCCTCACTGGCCTGACTGTCCATTTCCTCCTCCTCCAACTCCTCCAACTCCTCTTCTTCTGCCCATACACGCTGAACAGTGAAGGACTCAACAATGGTCCCCTCTTGTGTCTCGCCAACATTCTCCTCCTCTTCCTCCTCATCCTCCTCCACCTCCACCTCCTCCGATATGCGCTGAGAAACAGACCTCAGGGTGCTTTGGCTATCAACAAGGGAATATTCTTCCCCCGTCTCTTGGGACGAGCGCAAAGCTTCCGACTTCATGCTGACCAGAGAGTTTTTCAACAGGCCAAGCAGCGGGATGGTGAGGCTGATGATGGCGGCATCGCCACTGACCATCTGTGTTGACTCCTCAAAGTTACTCAGCACCTGACAGATATCAGACATCCACGTCCACTCCTCATTGTAGACTTGAGGAAGCTGACTGACCTGACTACCAGTTCTGGTGGAAGTTGACATCTGGCAGTCTACAATCGCTCTGCGCTGCTGGTAAACTCTGGATAACATGGTCAGTGTTGAATTCCACCTCGTGGGCACGTCGCACAACAGTCGGTGAGCGGGCAGTTGGAGGCGGCGCTGCGCTGCCCTGAGAGTGGCAGCATCTGGGCTGGACTTCCTGAAATGCGCACAGATGCGGCGCACCTTCGTGAGCAAATCAGACAGATTGGGGTATGTCTTGAGGAAACGCTGCACTATCAGATTTAACACATGGGCCAGGCATGGCACATGTGTCAGTCTGCCGAGTTGCAGAGCCGCCACCAGGTTACGGCCGTTGTCACACACAACCATTCCCGGCTTGAGGTTCAGCGGTGCCAGCCACAGATCAGTCTGCGCCGTGATGCCCTGTAATAGCTCTTGGGCGGTGTGCCTTTTGTCGCCTAGGCTCAGCAGTTTGAGCACCGCCTGCTGTCGCTTAGCGACGGCACTGCTGCTGTGCCTAGAGCTACCGACTGATGGCGCCGTGCCCACGGATGGTAGTTCGGAGGAGGAGGTGGAGGAGGGGTGGGAGGAGGAGGAGGCATAGTAGGCCTGAAACACCTGGACCGAGGTAGGCCCCGCAATCCTCGGCGTCGGCAGTATATGAGCAGCCCCAGGGTCAGACTCGGTCCCAGCCTCCACCAAGTTAACCCAATGTGCCGTCAGCGATATATAGTGGCCCTGCCCGGCAGCACTCGTCCACGTGTCCGTGGTCAGGTGGACCTTGTCAGAAACGGCGTTGGTCAGGGCACGGATGATGTTGTCTGACACGTGCTGGTGCAGGGCTGGGACGGCACATCGGGAAAAGTAGTGGCGGCTGGGGACCGAATACCGAGGGGCGGCCGCCGCCATGAGGTTGCGAAAGGCCTCGGTCTCTACTAGCCTATAGGGCAGCATCTCCAGGCTAAGCAATCTGGAGATGTGCACATTAAGGGCTTGGGCGTGCGGGTGGGTTGCACTATATTTGCGTTTCCGCTCCAGCGTCTGGGGTATGGAGAGCTGAACGCTGGTGGATGCTGTGGAGGATCGTGGAGGCGACGATGGGGTTTTTGTGCCAGGGTCCTGGGCAGGGGGCTGACTCAGCTGACACAGGGGAAGGAGCAGTGGTGTGCACGGCCGGAGGTGAACGGGCTTGTTGCCACTGAGTGGGGTGCTTAGCATTCATATGCCTGCGCATACTGGTGGTAGTTAAGCTAGTAGTGGTGGAACCCCTGCTGAGCCTGGTTTGGCAAATGTTGCACACCACAGTCCGTCGGTCATCCGGTGTTTCCTTAAAGAACCTCCACACTTCTGAAGATCTAGCCCTCGCCGCAAGAGCCCTCACCACGGGAGCTTCACTAGTTGACAGTGGCGCTGATGCACCAGCTCTGGCCCTGCCTCTCCGTCTGGCCCCACCACTGCCTCTTCCAACCTGTTCAGGTCGAGGACTCTCCTCCGTCTCAGAAGCACTGTGTTCACCCGGCCTCTCAACCCAGCTTGGGTCTGTCACCTCATCATCCTCCGATCCCTCAGTCTGCTCCCCCCTCGGACTTCCTGCCCTGACAACAACTTCCCCACTGTCTGACAACCGTGTCTCCTCATCGTCGGACACCTCTTTACACACTTCCACTACGTCAAGAAGGTCATCATCACCCACAGACTGTGACTGGTGGAAAACCTGGGCATCGGAAAATTGCTCAGCAGCAACCGGACAAGTGGTTTGTGACTGTGGGAAGGGTCCAGAAAACAGTTCCTCAGAGTATGCCGGTTCAAATGGCAAATTTTCCTGGGAGGGGGCAGACTGGGGGGGAGGAGGCTGAGGTGCAGGAGCTGGAGGAGTGGGGATTTCGGTGACATGGGTGGACTGCGTGGAAGACTGACTGGTGGTGGACAAATTGCTCGAAGCATTGTCAGCAATCCACGACATCACCTGTTCGCACTGTTCTGGCCTCAACAGTGCTCTACCACGAGTCCCAGTAACTTCAGACATGAACCTAGGGAGTGTAGCTCTGCGGCGTTCCCCTGCTCCCTCATCAGCAGGTGGTGTCTCACCCCGCCCAGGACCACGGCCTCTGACCCCTGCAGTAGTTGGACGCCCACGTCCCCGCCCTCGTCCTCTACCCCTAGCCCTCGGGTTAAACATTTTTAAAATGAGAGTTATAACTTTTTTTTTTTTTTTACTTCTTTTTGTTTTTTTTTGTGTTTTTTTGTGTTTTTTTTTTTTTTTTGTGTTTTTTGTTTTTTTTTGAGTTTTTAAAACCAAACAATCCTATCCTATTGCTATGGCTATTTTCTAGCCAAGTATCAAAGGAAGCACACTACTATGCCAGATGAGATGACACTGAGTTAGTGCCTAATAGAAATCCAACCCCTACTGAATTTTGCCACTTCGGCCTTTGCTATGGATATGTGCGCCACTAAGCGCAGAACACAGCGGTCGCAAGTCTCACTACAAATTGCTCAGAATTGGCAAGTACATGCACTGCAGAAACTACAGCCACCAGCAGATCAACCAGAAATCAAATATACAGAACGCTACTGTAGGCTTCAAGAAGCTGTTTGTATTCTCCTATGGCTATTTTCTAGCCAAGTATCAAAGGAAGCACACTACTATGCCAGATGAGATGACACTGAGTTATTGCCTAATAGAAATCCAACCCCTACTGAATTTTCCCACTTCGGCCTTTGCTATGGATATGTGCGCCACTAAGCGCAGAACACAGCGGTCGCAAGTCTCACTACAAATTGCTCAGAATTGGCAAGTACATGCACTGCAGAAACTACAGCCACCAGCAGATCAACCAGAAATCAAATATATAGAACGCTACTGTAGGCTTCAAGAAGCTGTTTGTATTCTCCTATGGCTATTTTCTAGCCAAGTATCAAAGGAAGCACACTACTATGCCAGATGAGATGACACTGAGTTATTGCCTAATAGAAATCCAACCCCTACTGAATTTTCCCACTTCGGCCTTTGCTATGGATATGTGCGCCACTAAGCGCAGAACACAGCGGTCGCAAGTCTCACTACAAATTGCTCAGAATTGGCAAGTACATGCACTGCAGAAACTACAGCCACCAGCAGATCAACCAGAAATCAAATATATAGAACGCTACTGTAGGCTTCAAGAAGCTGTTTGTATTCTCCTATGGCTATTTTCTAGCCAAGTATCAAAGGAAGCACACTACTATGCCAGATGAGATGACACTGAGTTATTGCCTAATAGAAATCCAACCCCTACTGAATTTTCCCACTTCGGCCTTTGCTATGGATATGTGCGCCACTAAGCGCAGAACACAGCGGTCGCAAGTCTCACTACAAATTGCTCAGAATTGGCAAGTACATGCACTGCAGAAACTACAGCCACCAGCAGATCAACCAGAAATCAAATATATAGAACGCTACTGTAGGCTTCAAGAAGCTGTTTGTATTCTCCTATGGCTATTTTCTAGCCAAGTATCAAAGGAAGCACACTACTATGCCAGATGAGATGACACTGAGTTATTGCCTAATAGAAATCCAACCCCTACTGAATTTTGCCACTTCGGCCTTTGCTATGGATATGTGCGCCACTAAGCGCAGAACACAGCGGTCGCAAGTCTCACTACAAATTGCTCAGAATTGGCAAGTACATGCACTGCAGAAACTACAGCCACCAGCAGATCAACCAGAAATCAAATATATAGAACGCTACTGTAGGCTTCAAGAAGCTGTTTGTATTCTCCTATGGCTATTTTCTAGCCAAGTATCAAAGGAAGCACACTACTATGCCAGATGAGATGACACTGAGTTATTGCCTAATAGAAATCCAACCCCTACTGAATTTTCCCACTTCGGTCTTTGCTATGGATATGTGTGCCACTTAGACCTAAACACAACGGTAGCAAGTCCCCCTGCTAATTCCTCACAAAATGGTAAAAGATGCAAATTAAAATAAAAAAAGTAGAACGTTATTGTAGCCCTATGAAGGGCTGTTGGGTTCTTTGAGAATCACTCCTGCCTAACAGTAAGCTAATAGAACACCCTAACGCTTTCCCTGACCAGCAGCAGCTCTCTCCCTAGCGGCATCCAGAGACAGAATGATCCGAGCAGCGCGGCCAGCGGCTAGTCTATCCCAGGGTCACCTGATCTGGCCAGCCAACCACTGCTATCGACGTGTAAGGGTACCACGTCATGCTGGGTGGAGTGCAGAGTCTCCTGGCTTGTGATTGGCTCTGTTTCTGGCCGCCAAAAAGCAAAACGGCGGGAGCTGCCATTTTCTCGAGCGGGCGAAGTATTCGTCCGAGTAACGAGCAGTTTCGAGTACCCTAATGCTCGACCGAGCATCAAGCTCGGACGAGCATGTTCGCTCATCTCTAATTATAACCCCTTCCTGCTCTGCGTCCTATATATCGGACGCTGAGTGCAGTGACTTAGCGCTCAACGTCCGATATATCAAACGCAGAGACGATACCAGTTCAGCTCAAGATCTGAGCTGAACCGGCATCGAGAAACATGGGGTGCCGGCTGTGACTGATAGCCAGCACCCCAGTGTAACACCTGCGGTCAGAGTGGGCTTCGATCGCTGGTGTTTAACCCGTTAAATGCCACGGTCAGTGCGACCGCAGTATTTAACTACCTCTCGGTGGTCGTTCCCCCACGATCGCCCCCCGTGCCATTTTCGGGGGTACCGATTGTTGCTATTGCAACTCTGGGGTCCGATCAAGAAATGCCTAGGGTCGTGTAAGAACTGCCTGTAAGATTGCGTCAGTGACGTCATCTTACAGGCACAGTGTCAGCCTATGCATGTGCTAATACCCTGCAATATATCTGTATTACAGAGTGTTATCATGAACAAGCAATTACCTTATATACTCGAGTATAAGCCTAGTTTTTCAGTACAAAAAATGTGCTGAAAAACCCAAACTCGGCTTATACTCGAGTCAAAAAAATAAATACCCCTGCATATCTTCTGTGCGATCTGTCCGCCAGCTGCAGCAGGCTATATACACTGGGGCAGGCTCTGGCAGGCTATATACACTGGGGCAGGGTCTGGCAGGCTATATACACTGGGGCAGGGTCTGCCAGGCTATATACACTGGGGCAGGGTCTGGCAGGCTATATACACTGGGGCAGGGTCTGGCAGGCTATATACACTGGGGCAGGGTCTGGCAGGCTATGTACACTGGGGCAGGGTCTGGCAGGCTATGTACACTGGGGCAGGGTCTGGCTTGCTATATACACTGGGGCAGGGTCTGGCTGGCTATATACACTGGGGCAGGGTCTGGCTGGCTATATACTGGGGAGACTGTGACCCATGCATTTCCCACCCTCGGCTTATACTCGAGTCAATAGGCTTTCCCAGTATTTTATGTTAAAATTAGGGGCCTCGGCTTATACTCGGGTCGGCTTATACTCGAGTATATACGGTAGATGATCGCTTCTTCATGTCCCATGGTGAAAACTGTAAAAAAAAGTAAAAAAAAAAGTTATTCAATAAAAAATAAAGTAAGAAATCAATAAAAATGCCCATAAGCACATAACCCCACATATATAGTATCACCGCATCCATAACAACCCGTAGAATAAAAATAAATAATTATTGAACCCGCACGATGAACGGCGTAAAAATACTGTTATAAACCCTCCAAAAATTATGATTTTTACCTATTCAATCCCACAAAAAATGCTATAAAAAGTGATCGAAAAACATATGTTCTCCTGAATGATACTTGTGCAAAGTACAACATGTCCCGCAAAAAATCAAGCTATCAAACAGCATTGTAGCCAAAAAAGTAACAATGTTATGCCACTTGGAAGAAGGCAATGCAAAAATGATAGATTTTTCCCACATTAGGGTTTTATTTGACAAATTTAGTAAAACGTAAGAAAAAATATTCATGTATGGTATCCCCGTAATCGTATCGAACCTTAGAATAAACATAACATTATTATTAGGCTTTACAGTGAACACTAAAAAAAAAAAAAGTAAAAAATCCAGTACAGAATTTATGCTTTTCTACTCCTGCCCTCAAAAAAAAGTTCCTTAATTTTCAACAATAGGGGATACCAACCCCACAATGGTAACACTGGAAAAAGCATCTCATCCCACAAAATAAAATGCCTTCAAAAGGGGCCAATGAGAAAACCAAAATCCTGACAGCTGCAGGGCGCTCCTTCCCTTCTGGGCCTCGCTGTGCGCCCATAAAAAAAGTAACGGCCACATTTGGGGGTATCTGTACTTGGGAGAAATTGTAGAAAAAATTGTATGGTGAGTTTTCCCTTTTTATCTGTTGGAAATGTATACATTTTAGGGCTAAATGAACCTATAACCATCAACATTTGACCATTCTAAATTTATTTAGAATCAAAATAGAGGATCACCTATATAAACAGATGGAGCGGGTTGCACAGGAGGGCACAGTAGTGATCATAGGAGACTTTAACTTTCCAAATATACACTCACCGGCCACTTTATTAGGTACACCATGCTAGTAACGGGTTGGACCCCCTTTTGCCTTTAGAACTGCCTCAATTCTTCATGGCATAGATTCAACAAGGTGCTGGAAGCATTACTCAGAGATTTTTGGTCCATATTGACATGATGGCATCACACAGTTGCCGCAGATTTGTCGGCGGCACATCCATGATGTGAATCTCCCGTTCCACCACATCCCAAAGATGCTCTATTGGATTGAGATCTGGTGACTGCGGAGGCCATTTGAGTACAGTGAACTCATTGTCATGTTCAAGAAACCAGTCTGAGATGATTCCAGCTTTATGACATGGCGCATTATCCTGCTGAAAGTAGCCATCAGATGTTGGGTACATTGTGGTCATAAAGGGATGGACATGGTCAGCAACTATACTCAGGTAGGCTGTGGCATTGAAATGATGCTCAATTGGTACCAAGGGGCCCAAAGAGTGCCAAGAAAATATTCCCCACACCATGACACCACCACCACCAGCCTGAACCGTTGATACAAGGCAGGATGGATCCATGCTTTCATGTGGTTGACGCCAAATTCCGACCCTACCATCCAAATGACACAGCAGAAATCGAGACTCATCAGACCAGGCAACATTTTTCCAATCTTCTACTGTTTCCTGTTCTTAGCTGAAAGGAGTGGCACCCGGTGTGGTCTTCTGCTGCTGTAGCCCATCTGCCTCAAAGATCGACATACTGTGCATTCAGAGATGCTCTTCTGCCTACCTTGGTTGTAACGGGTGGCGATTTGAGTCACTGTTGCCTTTCTATCAGCTCGAAACAGTCTGCCCATTCTCCTCTGACCTCTGGCATCAACAAGGCATTTCTGCCCACAGAACTGCCGCACACTGGATGTTTTTTCTTTTTCGGACCATTCTCTGTAAACTCTAGAGATGGTTGTGCGTGAAAATCCCAGTAGATCAGCAGTTTCTGAAATACTCAGACCAGCCCTTCTGGCACCAACAAGCATGCCACGTTCAAAGGCACTCAAATCACCTTTCTTCCCCATACTGATGCTCGGTTTGAACTGCAGGAGATTGTCTTGACCATGTCTACATGCCTAAATGCACTGAGTTGCCGCCATGTGATTGGCTGATTAGATATTAAGTTTTAACAAGCAGTTGGACAGGTGTACCTAATAAAGTGAGTGTATATTGGGATCAGAGCTCTTCTTCATCTGTGAAGGGGAGACATTTTATCAACTTTCTTCAGGATAATTTTATGGTGCAGCTTGTAGAAGATCCCACAAGAGGTGACTCATTGTTGGATCTGTGATATCTAACAATGAGAAGATTGTCCAAAATGTCAGTGTCTGGGAAACCCTTGGGAACAGCGATCATAACATAATTATTTTCCTCTTAAACTGAAAAAAGCAAAAACATTTGGGAAAATCAAAATCATTGTATTTTAAGAAGGCTAATTTCCCTAAATGCAGAGCTGCTATACAGGATATAGACTAGGATCAGATACTGTCACATGATGCTACTAATGTTAAATTGGAGACATTCAAATCTATCCTGTGTGATGATACTTCTAAATTTATTCCTGTAGGTGCTTTTTTGGCTTAGGGGGTCATGTGTTCCAAATCTGCCGAATTCAGTACAGACCCGAATTTGGTGGTTTGGACCCAAACTACTACACATGAGCTCCTTTAAAAGCCAACCAGCAACCATGCACAACACATCCAGATGGGGTAATGATAATTCTAGTAACTGTAACCTTATGTTATGCCCAGAAAGTCTCAGCTCATTATTCTAAGGAGTATATATTTTAAATCAAGGTAAAAAAAGTTGTAATAAATGGTAATATCTCTTCTTTGTTTAAAAAAATATATGAAATACCAGCAGTTTAGATAAGCCCTCCTACACACTCACCTCCAAGGACACAGACAATTATTTGTTTCAGGTGATCACATTGGCCCATTAGGAAGGAATGTTAAGCAGGAACTCCTTATCTCTTATGGCTTCTAACAAGAAGAAACCTCTTGTTACATAAAAATATAGCATCTTCTTACAGATATAGGACTTCCTTAAAGGGAGTCTACCAACACCTAAATCATCCAACAATTAAAACCAACATTGTATAGATCATTCTAAAAGATTTCCAGACACACTTTTCTTGATTTCTATTCATCCATTAGTTTATTTCTTTATGTTAATGAATAACGGTACTTTTACTTTTGGAATAGAAGACTAGGCTTCTTGTAAGTAATGCTTGATTTTTTCTTTAAACTCTTTATTAGATTTTCGTTATTAGATTTTCAAGTCACACAAAAAGCGACATGCTGACATGGCGCTGGTCACTACATAAGGAAGAAGGTGGGGTACACATCAGAGGAGATGCAAGTTACTATTTTATGGAAGCTTATTCACAGTTTATTGCAGTTCAAGGCAAATGTAGGGATCCCAAAGTGCCTCTTTTTCAGTGAGGTACCACTGAGTGAGGGTAAAGGTTTACACCAAGGATGTCATTTCCTCTACGCTTAAATACACTATGACCCAATTTTTCGCTTTAATGCTTTTATTCCTTTCTGCTCCAAGGTGTTCCAAAGTCAAAAGATGCTTTAAATGGTCTTTAATGTAATGAATGGAGGGTAGGGTTACTCTCCAATAACAATCTCAGCATGTATTCAGCTGTGACTAGACAAATCACATGGAACAGCTGAGTGATATGCTGAATAGTTTGACTCTTCAAAATCATGTTAAGGGTACAGTATTGGTTGTAGGGGGATTACCCAACCCCATAGTCTCTGACTCATGAACCCCATGAAAAACGTCTGTGGGATGTTCCTTACACTTAGGGCAGGATGTCTTTCTCTCAGGCTTCTGTCGAGAGGGCCCTTTTTCATTTTTACATTTTCATTTTTCACTCCCTACCTTCAAAAATCTATAACTCTTTTTATTTTTCAATGACAGCCTTTAATATTCTATGATGGGCAATGGGAAGCGGGAAAAAAATCCAAATTCCAAAGTGAAATTGCTGAAAAAATGCATTTGTGCCATTTTCTTGTGGGCTTGGATTTTTACAGTTTTCACTGTACACCCCAAATAACATGTCTTCTTTATTATTTGGGTCACTAAGATCACGGGGATACTAAATCTATATAGATTTTATGATGTTATCATACATTTTTGTACGGAGCCATGTGAGGTAAATTTTTGCCAGATGAGATAACATTTTCAATGCTACCATTTTGAGGACTGTATGCCCTTTAGATCACTGTTTATTACATTTTTTCTATTTTGCAAAATGGCGAAAAAAGTGTCATTTTCAACTTTGGGTGCTATTTTCCATTATGAGGTTAAATACTATGAATAACCGTTATTATATTTTGATAGATCAAACATTTGGGATGTGGTAATACCTAATATGATTATGATTTTTATTGTTTATTTATATGAGTTCTAGGAAAAGAGGTGATTTGAATTTTTAGGTTTTTATAATTTATTTTTTAACTTTAAAAAAAATGTTTTTACTATTTTTTAGGCACCCTAGGGTACTTTAACACTAGGTTGCCTGATTGATCCTACCATACACTACTACACTACAATATAGCAGTATATGGGGACTTTACTGATCATGCATTACAATGTGCCTCTGGCACATTGTAACGAATGATCACCTGCTTTACAGCCTCAGGTCTTATAAAGTCACTGCCCAGTGACATCACAGGGTGCGACGATTGAAGCTAAGATGGCAGCGTCCATTCAGCTGACATGCGACATATAGATACGTCTCATGTCGTTAAAGGGGTATTCCCATGAACGATAGCTTCTTAAATGTACTTAGGATAACAAAATAATACATACACAATAATATAATATTCTCTAATTCACTGTTATTAACAAAAATACAGCATTTCATAGATATAATTCCAACCTATCTCTTTTTGTACACAATTTCAGCTGCACCTGGTTTCCAACCATGGATTTTTTTGATTTTAGGGTCAGCAGCCATCTTGCCCGAGGCTTCACGGAGCTCTGTCTCTGCTCACTGTTCTGTAGCCCTGTCTGACACACTGTAACTCTCACTGACACGTACACTGACATCCTGCCGGCAGCAGCATGAGAAGTACTACAGACAGATAAGTTATTTATCAGAGGAGGAAGGCAAAGGAGATCTAGTGTGTTGTGGAATAGCAGAGATGTAGGAGAGCTTTGTCATTGTATGTAATAGGCATCTCGTGGATCTCAACATCTCTGATCTGTCTCATCTCTCTTTCTATATGTCAGATACTAGTGCAATGCTCAGAAGCTAAATGAATGTGTATATAAACCTGTACCCTGATAATCTAACCACACTGTCAGCTCGCAGAACTAGATGGATCATAATGGGGCACATTAACTAAGTGTCACATGGTGCACTTTTGTCAGACCGTGCACGTTCTTCATGGCTAAAATGGCTTGCACAGGTATTTAAGAAGTGTCTGCGTTGGGATTGTGCCACATGCAACCCTTTTGTGTCACAGCTGCGATGGGTTCCGTGCAACACATATTAGGGGGCGTGACGTCAGACGGTCCAACTGATTTGCACCGAGCACCGTATTTAACTTTCAAATTGTGTGGCATGCCATATGTTAAAGGTGCACCACAAAATAGATGGTGAATTCTATATAACCATTGCAGGGAAGCGTCAGATTAATGATTTTTGGAGCAAAATTAATGCCCAATGCACTTTTAGTGGTAGGGGATTTCAATAGTGTGTTGGTGAATGAATTAGACAGAGAGTCAGCCTATCATCAAAGTAAAGATAGGGTTCAGCACACCCAACTATTTGGTTTCTGAAAGGAAACGGGTTTAATGGATGTATGGAGGACCCTCTATGGTAATAAAATAGCTTTCTCCTGTTTCAGTCAGACACACAAGTCTAGATCTCACATTGACTTAGCATTAACTAATGATAACAGTTGCCTACTAATTAAAAAAATGAAGAATGGGGCAAGAACTATTTCTGATCATTCGCCAATCGCATTAAAACTATGGTTTAAGAACGTTAGGCAGAGGTTAACCCAGTGGAAGTTTAACCCCCATTGGTTTAACCTGATAGGGGACTTAGAAAATATTAGAGAGGACCTGAAAGATTTCATTAAGATTAATTGGACTCAAGATGAAGGTGAGTTTGAGAATTTTTTTCAGGTTTTATATTCATCAGATTTACAGAGTTCACCCAGTCAGACTCAGGAATATTTATATAAGGTTTTATTGCCCCAATTATCTAGCCAGCAAAGAACTATTCTTGAGTCCCCGATTTCAATACAGGAACTGGAGGCGACGCCTGGCACATTCCCCGGAAATTCATCTCCAAGTCTTGATGGCTTTCCAATGGAGGTCTATCCAAAAGTGGGTGACATTCTCTTTCCAATACTGATTCAGGTGTGGGAGGCGAGTCAGAGAGAGGGGATGCTTCCCGCTTCGTGGTATGAGACATGCATCACCCTGATTTGTAAAAACATTAAGGATCCAGTTATAAAAGAGTCGTATCGCCCAATTTAGCTTATGAATACAAATGGGAAAGTGCTCGCCAAACTGTTATAAAAAATGTAGAAACTGATATAATACATGCGGAGCAATTTGATTTTCTTCCCGAACGCTGTATTAAGACTAACCTGCAAAGGTTATATGGTGCCATTCAATTTTGACAGGGAGAGACCCGCTCCATCCTGTCTTTGGATGACGCAAAGGCGTTCGACATGATGGAATGGATCTTCCTCTGGAATGTAATGGAAACATTTCAATTGGGTAGGAAATTTATTGAGCGTGTAAAGCTATTTTACTCAAAACTTAAGGCTAGAGTAAAGATTAATGGGAGGCTGTCGGTGGAATTTTCTCTAAGCAGAGGGACTTGCCAGGGTTACCCCCTGTCATCCCTCTTATAAGCTATGTTTATAGAGCCACTGGCATCTGCCATCAGAGAAGATAACGATATATTGGGGTGTGGATGTGGGGGTTCTAGCGACAAAATCCTGCTTTATGCAGATGATATCTTACTAAGCTTGAGAGATTCTCTTTTGTCGGTTCCCAAAGCCATTAATTCGATAGACCAGTTTTCCAAAGTTTCAGAGCTACAAATCAATTAGAAGAAATCCATCATATGTAAAATAGACGATTACCCGGGAAACATCATTGCAGATTTACTTCTAATAGATAATAAAGGTGTATTTGAATACCTTGGGTTCAAAGTTAACATGAAGGTCACCGATTACCCCAGATTGAATATATCTCCTCTAGTTGAGAAACTGGGAGAGAGAGTCCGTATATGGAGAAAGATGCCAAAATGGCAGTCCTTCCCCAAGTTCTCTATTTCATAACTAACTGTCCTTGCTTTATTGATGACAAATGGTTTAGAATGCTGAGAGCAATCTTGAACAAACTTCTATGGCGGAGAGTGCAGATAAAGCAAGAATTCTTATGGAAAAATATTACGAGTGGAGGGGTATCTCTTCCATCTTTTTTCCACTACTATATTGCATCACAAATTCAGTTCATCGGTGAATGTAGGAACTCACATTTTTTTAAAGGTTATTAGAACAACTTGAGGAAGGTTACGAGAATATCTTCTCTGCTTTAGAATCCAGCCTAGTGAATAAAAAAAAAACACAGGTTGCTCCATCAGCAGTAAAGTTACATCGGGTGTGGCATAAATATAAGGTCCTATTAGGGGTGTATGGAACAACTGAATGGATCCTGTTATGGGGAAACTCACACTTAAATTTGAAGGGGCTGATTTTTGGAGGAAAAAAGCATTGAGGTACAGTGCACAGCTGCTTCATGGAGGAAAAATTTCGAAAGATATGCACAACTAAAACATGCTTCACAAGCTGAAGTTAATAAAACATTTTTCACAATTTTTTAACGAGGTATGTTAAATGGACAAATTGTAAAATGGCAAGGCCAGTCCTATGTAATTAAACCTTTCATACAAAATCTTTCATTAAAATTAAAGTGACATATTTGTACAAAAACCACAGTCATATATTGCACATTTGCATGCACATATACCCACTTACAATATGTACACACAGTACACACTATATAATTACCTTCTTTGTCCTGCGATCTGTCAGGCAGGTCTTCAGTTAGCAGATCTACGAAGGGCACCAGGAGCGCCTACAATATATCAAAAGTCAAGGAGGAGGGGGAGACATCACATGCAGGAACTCACAGCTTCCTGATTTCCACATGCTTCTATATCTCTGTATACTGGCACCTCCTCCATCCTTCCTTTCTTTTCCGACAGCTGAAAGAAGCAGTAACCAGTACATCCTTCACTCTCTACTAACTGTAGCTACACTTATCTCCCAGACTTCCAGCATAGTTCCCCTCCCACTGATGTGCTTCAGGCAAAAGGTGTGGGAAGTACTGAGGGAGCAGGGGGTGGGGGAAACCTGCTCATGGACATTGTAATAGTCTGTGAAGCTACAGCACGGATGGGCTCAGGTAACGCCTCCAACAGCCCTTCTGGATCAAATTTTAAAAGTTGCTTTTAGAAGGAAGGAGGCCAAAGGAGGCCAAATACGATTTCCATAGTTACCGTGCCTGGATCTATGAGTAAGTGTCCCTAGGTTAACATGATGGATTTTTGATGGTAGATTTAGAGTACATCTCATCTCAACCTATTGCCCAACCTGTGCTCTTCGATCTGCCAGTGATATTAGATTCACTCTACCTTAATTTGAACCTCTCATGCATGTCTCCAGGACTTCTCCGAGTTGCACCAATTCTCTGGAATGCCCTTCCCCAAATTCTCAGACTAATACCCACCTCCAAAGTTTCAAATGTGCTCTTAAAACCCATCTCTTTAGACAAGCCTATCAAACTCGCTAACTGCATGAAATGTCAACTCTCCCTTTACTAACCTGTCCTATGTCATCCTCCCGTCTGTTATCCAGCAAACACCAGATACCGAGCTCCAGGCTTCTCTGCAGTCACTTTCACCTTGGACCTTGTCAATAAGATGGCGGCTGAGGGCTGATTCAAGCAGCAACATTTTTATTTATTAAATTATTTATTCAATTATTTTATATTGCTCCCTAATAAAGAATGGCTGGGCCATTATACAACCTCTTGTGTCACCCCCTCATCCCCATAGACTGTAAGCTCTTGTGAGCAGGGCTCTCACTCCTATTGTTCCATATGACTGTCTGTACTATGTAATGAAATATTATATTTGTATATGTCCCTTATGATTTGTAAGTGCTACAGAATTTGATGGTGCTATATAAATAAAGATTATTATTATCATATACAATTGTAATGTCCGTGCCTGAACGTCGCTATATCCACAGTTGGCGGAATATCTGGCGTTTATTTGTGTGTAAACTGTGGCTTAATTCTTGTGTTTGGATTAACTGAGCCACACCCGGCTCCTTGCATTTCTGTCCTGCCCAGCAAGGGTTGCTAGCCTGATGGACAGTTCCCCCAGTGTGCTGCTGGAGGCGTGTCCGGGATCGGCCTCATATACCTGCCCAATCCCATCTTACCTGGCTGGTTATATTGAGTCTGACCTGTGTATATCCTGCCTGTACCTGTATCCATCAGACTTGCTGGGTATTTTGAGTCTTGTCTTCCCTGTGTTTCTAGTTCAGTTTTACCTGTCTGCCTGTATCTGTACCTGATCTGTATATTACCCTCTTGATCTTGATCTGTATATAACCTGTTTGATCTTGATTAGAGATGAGCGAGCACTAAAATGCTCGGGTACTCGTTATTCGAGACGAACTTTTCCCGATGCTCGAGTGCTCGTCTCGAATAACGAGCCCCATTGAAGTCAATGGGAGACTCAAGCATTTTTCAAGGGGACCAAGGCTCTGCACAGGGAAGCTTGGCCAAACACCTGGGAACCTCAGAAAAGGATGGAAACACCACGGAAATGGACAGGAAACAGCAGGGGCAGCATGCATGGATGCCTCTGAGGCTGCTTAATCGCACCATTATGCCAAAATTATGGGCAACAGCATGGCCATGACAGAGTGACAGAATGAAGCTAGATAGCATCTAAAACATCCAATAATTGACCCTGACACTATAGGGGACGGCATGCAGAGGCAGCGGCAGCAGGCTAGAGAGTGTCATGGCGACATACCCTAAATGGACTCAGGCTTCAAACCAATGGGTGGCAGAGAGGAACCAAAGGAGGTGAGCAAGAAGCGCTCAAATAATATTGGTACATGATAAAAGTTTGCCAGTATATTTTGTGGATTACACAGCAGGGTGGCGACAAAGTTAACATGGAAGCCATGAAAACAACCCAAAATTCTGCCTGACACAGCTCGTTTGATAAGGGGACCATGTATGGAGGCAGTGAACTAGTAGTAGATTAAAGGTGCTGCAGTTAAAACTATGTTAGTTGGATCTTGGCATGGAGCTGGCGCTCCACTGCCAGGCGAGCTTTCGCCAATCCAAGCCCCTGTCTCTAGGCTACTCCCCAAACAGCACTTCTAAGAACCTTTTGTATAAGGTCAAGTGTAGTAGCGTTCTTATAAGTTTGGGATATGGCGGGTGAGGGGAATGTAAACAGATGTGCAAGAAGCGCTGAAATAATATCGGTAAATGATAAAAGTTTGCCAGTATATTTTGGGGATTACACAGCAGGGTGGCGACAAAGTTAACAAGTTTGATGTGGAATGCCCTGTAATAGCTCTTGGGCGGTGTGCCTTTTATCGCCTAGGCTCAGCAGTTTGAGCACCGCCTGCTGTCGCTTAGCGACGGCACTGCTGCTGTGCCTAGAGCTACCGACTGATGGCGCCATGGCCACGGATGGTAATTCGGAGGAGGAGGAGGTGGAGGAGGGGTGGGAGGAGGAGGAGGTATAGTAGGCCTTTGAGACCTGGACCGAGGTAGGCCCCGCAATCCTCGGCGTCGGCAGTATATGACCAGCCCCAGGGTCAGACTCGGTCCCAGCCTGCACCAAGTTAAGTGTAGTAGCGTTCTTATAAGTTTGGGATATGGCGGATGAGGGGAATGTAAACAGATGCGCAAGAAGCGCTGAAATAATATCCCTAAATGGTAAAAGTTTGCCAGTATATTTTGTGGATAACACAGCAGGGTGGCGACAAAGTTAACAACTTTGATGTGGAATCCATGAAAACAACCCAAATTTGTGCCTGACACACCTCGTTTGATAAGGGGACGATGTATGGAGGCAGCTATATGGACGACTTTTGGAGGTAGCAATGGAGACAACATGTGGAGGCTGCTATGGAGACAATTTAATTTGGATAGTGCCTGTATGTGGCAGTCCAAAAAAGTTTTCAAACCAGAGGAGCAGGTAGGTGGCCCTCCAGAAAAATTGAATAGATTGAGTGCCTGTATGTGGCACTCCCAAAAATTGTTTAAAACAGAGGACCGGGTAGGTGGCCCTCCAGAAAAATTAAATGCATAAAGTACTATAGCTAGAGCCAGTGGGCTCTGTCAAAAAATAGCCAGTTTCCTCTGCTTTAGTGTACAAAGAGGAGGAGAAGGAGGAAAATGAGGAGGAGGAGGAGTGCATAAATTATTCAGGTTGAGCTTCCTTCACCTGGTGGAGATTGGAAATTATGAGAAATCCAGGCTTTATTCATCTTAATAAGCGTCAGCCTGTCAGCGCTGTCAGTCGACAGGCGTGTACGCTTATCGGTGATGATGCCACCAGCTGCACTGAAAACCCGCTCGGACAAGACGCTAGCGGTAGGGCAGGCAAGAACCTCCAAGGCGTACAGCGCCAGTTCGTGCCACATGTCCAGCTTTGAAACCCAGTAGTTGTAGGGAGCTGTGTGATCATTTAGGACGATGGTATGGTCAGCTACGTACTCCCTCACCATCTTTCTGTAAAGATCAGCCCTACTCTGCCGAGACTGGGGACAGGTGACAGTGTCTTGCTGGGGTGACATAAAGCTGGCAAAAGCCTTGTAAAGCGTACCCTTGCCAGTGCTGGACAAGCTGCCTGCTCGCCTACTCTCCCTCGCTACTTGTCCCGCAGAACTACGCACTCTGCCGCTAGCGCTGTCAGAAGGGAAATACTGTTTCAGCTTGTGCACCAGGGCCTGCTGGTATTCATGCATTCTCACACTCCTTTCCTCTCCAGGGATGAGAGTGGAAAGATTTTGCTTGTACCGTGGGTCCAGGAGAGTGAATACCCAGTAATCGGTGCTGGAATAAATTCTTTGAACGCGAGGGTCACGGGATAGGCAGCCTAGCATGAAATCTGCCATATGCGCCAGAGTCCCAACGCGCAAGAATTGACTCCCCTCACTGGCCTGACTGTCCATTTCCTCCTCCTCCAACTCCTCCAACTCCTCTTCTTCTGCCCATACACGCTGAACAGTGAAGGTCTGAGCAATGCTCCCCTCTTGTGTCTCGCCAACATTCTCCTCCTCTTCCTCCTCATCCTCCTCCACCTCCTCCGATATGCGCTGAGAAACAGACCTGAGGGTGCTTTGGCTATCAACAAGGGAATCTTCTTCCCCCGTCTCTTGTGACGAGCGCAAAGCTTCCGACTTCATGCTGATCAGAGAGTTTTTCAACAGGCCAAGCAGCGGGATGGTGAGGCTGATGATGGCGGCATCGCCACTGACCATCTGTGTTGACTCCTCAAAGTTACTCAGCACCTGACAGATATCAGACATCCACGTCCACTCCTCATTGTAGACTTGAGGAAGCTGGCTGACCTGACTACCAGTTCTGGTGGAAGTTGACATCTGACAGTCTACAATCGCTCTGCGCTGCTGGTAAACTCTGGATAACATGGTTAATGTTGAATTCCACCTCGTGGGCACGTCGCACAACAGTCGGTGAGCGGGCAGTTGGAGGCGGCGCTGCGCTGCCCTGAGAGTGGCAGCATCTGTGCTGGACTTCCTGAAATGCGCACAGATGCGGCGCACCTTCGTGAGCAAATCTGACAGATTGGGGTATGTCTTGAGGAAACGCTGAACTATCAGATTTAACACATGGGCCAGGCATGGCACATGTGTCAGTCTGCCGAGTTGCAGAGCCGCCACCAGGTTATGGCCGTTGTCACACACAACCATGCCTGGCTTCAGGTTCAGCGGTGCCAGCCACAGATCAGTCTGCGCCGTGATGCCCTGTAATAGTTCTTGGGCGGTGTGCCTTTTATCGCCTAGGCTCAGCAGTTTGAGCACCGCCTGCTGTCGCTTAGCGACAGCACTGCTGCTGTGCCTAGAGCTAGCGACTGATGGCGCCATGCCCACGGATGGTAGATCGGAGGAGGAGGTGGAGGAGGGGTGGGAGGAGGAGGAGGCATAGTAGGCCTTTGAGACCTGGACCGAGGTAGGCCCCGCAATCCTCGGCGTCGGCAGTATATGACCAGCCCCAGGGTCAGACTCGGTCCCAGCCTCCACCAAGTTAACCCAATGTGCCGTCAGCGATATATAGTGGCCCTGCCCGGCAGCACTCGTCCACGTGTCCGTGGTCAGGTGGACCTTGTCAGAAACGGCGTTGGTCAGGGCACGGATGATGTTGTCTGACACGTGCTGGTGCAGGGCTGGGACGGCACATCGGGAAAAGTAGTGGCGGCTGGGGACCGAATACCGAGGGGCGGCCACCGCCATGAGGTTGCGAAAGGCCTCGGTCTCTACTAGCCTATAGGGCAGCATCTCCAGGCTAAGCAATCTGGAGATGTGGACATTAAGGGCTTGGGCGTGCGGGTGGGTTGCACTATATTTTCTTTTCCGCTCCAGCGTCTGGGGTATGGAGAGCTGAACGCTGGTGGATGCTGTGGAGGATCGTGGAGGCGACGATGGGGTTTTTGTGCCAGGGTCCTGGGCAGGGGGCTGACTATCAGCTGACACAGGGGAAGGAGCAGTGGTGTGCACGGCCGGAGGTGAATGGGCTTGGTGCCACTGAGTCGGGTTTTTAGCATTCATATGCCTGCGCATACTGGTGGTAGTTAAGCTAGTAGTGGTGGAACCCCTGCTGATCCTGGTCTGAAAATCTAGCCCTCGCCGCGGGAGACCTCGCCACGGGAGCTTCACTACGTGACACATTTGGCGCTGATGCACCAGCTCTGGCCCTGCCTCTCCGTCTGGCCCCACCACTGCCTCTTCCAACCTGTGCTGGTCGAGGACTCTCCTCCGTCTCAGAAGCACTGTGTTCACCCGGCCTCTCAACCCAGCTTGGGTCTGTCACCTCATCATCCTCCGATCCCTCAGTCTGCTCCCCCCTCGGACTTCCTGCCCTGACAACAACTTCACCACTGTCTGACAACCGTGTCTCCTCATCGTCGGACACCTCTTTACACACTTCTTCCACTACGTCAAGAAGGTCATCATCACCCACAGACTGCGACTGGTGGAAAACCTGGGCATCGGAAAATTGCTCAGCAGCAACCGGACAAGTGGTTTGTGACTGTGGGAAGGGTCCAGAAAACAGTTCCTCAGAGTATGGCGGTTCAAATGCCAAATTTTCCTGGGAGGGGGCAGACTGGGGGGGAGGAGGCTGAGGTGCAGGAGCTGGAGGAGTGCCGATTTCGGTGACATGGGTGGACTGCGTGGAAGACTGACTGGTGGACAAATTGCTCGAAGCATTGTCGGCAATCCACGACATCACCTGTTCGCACTGTTCTGGCCTCAACAGTGCTCTACCACGAGTCCCAGAAACTTCAGACAAGAACCTAGGGAGTGTAGCTCTGCGGCGTTCCCCTGCTGCCTCATCAGCAGGTGGTGTCTCACCCCGCCCAGGACCATGGCCTCTGACCCCTGCAGTAGTTGGACGCCCACGTCCCCGCCCTCGTCCTCTACCCCTAGCCCTCGGGTTAAACATTTTGAAAATGAAAGTTATAACTTAAATTTTTTTTTTACTTTTTTTTGTGTTTTTTTTGTTTTTTTTTTGTATTTTTTAGTTTTTAAAACCAAACGATGCTATCCTATTGCTATGGCTATTTTCTAGCCAAGTATGAAAGCACACTGCTATGCCAGATGAGATGACGCTGAGTTATGAAAAAATAAACGTAAAATAAAAAGGAAATGGCAGACTGTGCCTAATTTCAATCAAACCCCTAATAAATTGTCCCACTTCGGTCTTTGCGATGGATATGTGCGTCACTAAGCGCTAACCACAGCGGTCGCAAGTCTCACTCCATATTCCTCACAATTGGCTAGTATATGCACTGCAGCAAGGACAGCCACCAGCAGATCAACCAGAAATAAAATATATATAACGCTATTGTAGGCGTAAGTAAGCCGTTTGGATTCTCCTTTGGCTATTTTCTAGCCAAGTATGAAAGCACACTGATGAGATGACGCTGAGTTATGAAAAAATAAAAGGAAAATAAAAAGGAAATGGCAGACTGTGCCTAATTGAAATCCAACCCCTAATAAATTATCCCACTTCGGTCTTTGCGATGGATATGTGCGTCACTTAGCGCTAAACACAGCGGTCGCAAGTCTCACTCCAAATTCCTCACAATTGGCTAGTATATGCACTGCAGCAAGGACAGCCACCAGCAGATCAACCAGAAATAAAATATATATAACGCTATTGTAGGGAGTGTAGCTCTGCGGCGTTCCCCTGCTGCCTCATCAGCAGGTGGTGTCTCACCCCGCCCAGGACCATGGCCTCTGACCCCTGCAGTAGTTGGACGCCCACGTCCCCGCCCTTGTCCTCTACCCCTAGCCCTCGGGTTAAACATTTTGAAAATGAAAGTTATAACTTAAAATTTTTTTTTACTTTTTTTTGTGTTTTTTTTGTTTTTTTTTTGTATTTTTTAGTTTTTAAAACCAAACGATGCTATCCTATTGCTATGGCTATTTTCTAGCCAAGTATGAAAGCACACTGCTATGCCAGATGAGATGACGCTGAGTTATGAAAAAATAAACGTAAAATAAAAAGGAAATGGCAGACTGTGCCTAATTTCAATCAAACCCCTAATAAATTGTCCCACTTCGGTCTTTGCGATGGATATGTGCGTCACTAAGCGCTAACCACAGCGGTCGCAAGTCTCACTCCATATTCCTCACAATTGGCTAGTATATGCACTGCAGCAAGGACAGCCACCAGCAGATCAACCAGAAATAAAATATATATCACGCTATTGTAGGCGTAAGTAAGCCGTTTGGATTCTCCTTTGGCTATTTTCTAGCCAAGTATGAAAGCACACTGATGAGATGACGCTGAGTTATGAAAAAAATAAAAGGAAAATAAAAAGGAAATGGCAGACTGTGCCTAATTGAAATCCAACCCCTAATAAATTATCCCACTTCGGTCTTTGCGATGGATATGTGCGTCACTAAGCGCTAAACACAGCGGTCGCAAGTCTCACTCCAAATTCCTCACAATTGGCTAGTATATGCACTGCAGCAAGGACAGCCACCAGCAGATCAACCAGAAATAAAATATATATAACGCTATTGTAGGGAGTGTAGCTCTGCGGCGTTCCCCTGCTGCCTCATCAGCAGGTGGTGTCTCACCCCGCCCAGGACCATGGCCTCTGACCCCTGCAGTAGTTGGACGCCCACGTCCCCGCCCTCGTCCTCTACCCCTAGCCCTCGGGTTAAACATTTTGAAAATGAAAGTTATAACTTAAATTTTTTTTTTACTTTTTTTTGTGTTTTTTTTGTTTTTTTTTTGTATTTTTTAGTTTTTAAAACCAAACGATGCTATCCTATTGCTATGGCTATTTTCTAGCCAAGTATGAAAGCACACTGCTATGCCAGATGAGATGACGCTGAGTTATGAAAAAATAAACGTAAAATAAAAAGTAAATGGCAGACTGTGCCTAATTTCAATCAAACCCCTAATAAATTGTCCCACTTCGGTCTTTGCGATGGATATGTGCGTCACTAAGCTCTAACCACAGCGGTCGCAAGTCTCACTCCATATTCCTCACAATTGGCTAGTATATGCACTGCAGCAAGGACAGCCACCAGCAGATCAACCAGAAATAAAATATATATAACGCTATTGTAGGCGTAAGTAAGCCGTTTGGATTCTCCTTTGGCTATTTTCTAGCCAAGTATGAAAGCACACTGATGAGATGACGCTGAGTTATGAAAAAATAAAAGGAAAATAAAAAGGAAATGGCAGACTGTGCCTAATTGAAATCCAACCCCTAATAAATTATCCCACTTCGGTCTTTGCGATGGATATGTGCGTCACTAAGCGCTAAACACAGCGGTCGCAAGTCTCACTCCAAATTCCTCACAATTGGCTAGTATATGCACTGCAGCAAGGACAGCCACCAGCAGATCAACCAGAAATAAAATATATATAACGCTATTGTAGGGAGTGTAGCTCTGCGGCGTTCCTCTGCTGCCTCATCAGCAGGTGGTGTCTCACCCCACCCAGGACCATGGCCTCTAACCCTTGCAGTAGTTGGACGCCCACGTCCCCGCCCTCGTCCTCTACCCCTAGCCCTCGGGTTAAACATTTTGAAAATGAAAGTTATAACTTAAATTTTTTTTTAACTTTTTTTTGTGTTTTTTTTTTTTTTTTTTTTGTATTTTTTAGTTTTTAAAACCAAACGATGCTATCCTATTGCTATGGCTATTTTCTAGCCAAGTATGAAAGCACACTGCTATGCCAGATGAGATGACGCTGAGTTATGAAAAAATAAACGTAAAATAAAAAGTAAATGGCAGACTGTGCCTAATTTCAATCAAACCCCTAATAAATTGTCCCACTTCGGTCTTTGCGATGGATATGTGCGTCACTAAGCGCTAACCACAGCGGTCGCAAGTCTCACTCCATATTCCTCACAATTGGCTAGTATATGCACTGCAGCAAGGACAGCCACCAGCAGATCAACCAGAAATAAAATAAATATAACGCTATTGTAGGCGTAAGTAAGCCGTTTGGATTCTCCTTTGGCTATTTTCTAGCCAAGTATGAAAGCACACTGATGAGATGACGCTGAGTTATGAAAAAATAAAAGGAAAATAAAAAGGAAATGGCAGACTGTGCCTAATTGAAATCCAACCCCTAATAAATTATCCCACTTCGGTCTTTGCGATGGATATGTGCGTCACTAAGCGCTAAACACAGCGGTCGCAAGTCTCACTCCAAATTCCTCACAATTGGCTAGTATATGCACTGCAGCAAGGACAGCCACCAGCAGATCAACCAGAAATAAAATATATATAACGCTATTGTAGGCGTAAGTAAGCCGTTTGGATTCTCCTTTGGCTATTTTCTAGCCAAGTATGAAAGCACACTGATGAGATGACGCTGAGTTATGAAAAAATAAACGTAAAATAAAAAGGAAATGGCAGACTGTGCCTAATTGAAATCCAACCCCTAATAAATTATCCCACTTCGGTCTTTGCGATGGATATGTGCGTCACTAAGCGCTAAACACAGCGGTCGCAAGTCTCACTCTAAATTCCTCACAATTGGCTAGTATATGCACTGCAGCAAGGACAGCCACCAGCAGATCAACCAGAAATAAAATATATATAACGCTATTGTAGGCGTAAGTAAGCCGTTTGGATTCTCCTTTGGCTATTTTCTAGCCAAGTATGAAAGCACACTGATGAGATGACGCTGAGTTATGAAAAAATAAACGTAAAATAAAAAGAAACTGGCAGACTGTGCCTAATTGAAATCAAACACCTAATAAATTTTCCCACTTTGGTGTTTGAGGTGGATATATGTGTCACTAAGAGCTAAACACAACGGTAGCAAGTCCCCCTGCAAATTCCTCACAATATGGTACTAGCTGCACTACTAGTGCCAGCAAGCCCAGCCACAAGCAAACAAAAAAAAAAAAGTATAACATTATTGTAGCCCTAAGAAGGGCTGTTGGGTTCTTGTTGAATCACTCCTGCCTAACACTATTCTAATAGAACACCCTAACGCTTTCCCTGACCAGCAGCAGCTCTCTCCCTAGCGGCATCCAGACACAGAATGATCCGAGCAGCGCGGGCAGCGGCTAGTCTATCCCAGGGTCACCTGATCTGGCCAGCCAACCACTGCTATCGACGTGTAAGGGTACCACGTCATGCTGGGTGGAGTGCAGAGTCTCCTGGCTTGCGATTGGCTCTGTTTCTGGCCGCCAAAAAGCAAAACGGCGGCAGCTGCCATTTTCTCGAGCGGGCGAAGTATTCGTCCGAGCAGCGAGCAGTTTCGAATACGCTAATGCTCGAACGAGCATCAAGCTCGGACGAGTATGTTCGCTCATCTCTAATCTTGATCTGACCTGGGTATATCCCGCCTGTACCTGTATCTGGACCTGACCTGTGATTATCTGCCTGAAGACCTGTATATATCTGTCCCTGTCTTAGTCCTGTGTTGTATTCTGTGTACCAGTGTGAACACTGGTCTATTCCTGTATTCCGGTTAGCTGTTCAGTCTTGCGTTGGTTTCTGTGCGCCAGTGTGAACACTGGTCTATACCTGTATTTCCGTTACCTGTCCGCTCCACCATCCAGCAGCTGCCAGACGAAGTAAGTGTCCCCTGTCCTGTTGTAGGGTCACTCAGGGACCGTCAGTTAGGTTCCTGATAGTGGGTTTGCCCTTATCAGGGCGGTTTATCTGCTTTAGGCAGGGCCTTAGCCCGCAGGGACGTCGCAGGGTGAGTTCACCATCACTTACCTAGTCTGACAGCTAGCGCCAAGTCTGGTTGTGGTTGCGCGTTTGCTGGACGGGTGCTGACAACAATCTTACACTAGTGAAATACTGCAATCAGATTTGGATCCACCAGCAGCACCAGTGCCTCCAGGTGCCCTGAAATAAAGTTGCTGCGCCTACATTGCCAACAAGGACTACCATTATTTGCAGGCGCCCCTAGTTATGGCACAATGAGTAATTCAAAAGGATTCTCCAAACTTAGGTACAAGAATTAGCGGAATTTAAGGTATCACAAAGGCTAATACAACAACCTCTACTTTACGCTAATAAGATATGCAGTAATTGTGTGACATTAAAATCCATGTGAATCCCTGTTTACCCTAAGCAATGAATCACCATGATGTAAACAGTGATATGTTTTTCTACAATTTGGCTGTAAGAGATCAGTTTCCTATTACTGCAAAAAGGCTGTGAGATAAATATGACCCTATATCCAGGAATTGAAATAAAAAGAGCAGAACATGACATCAAATCTCTGCCTATTATCTGCATAAAGTAAAATTACACTAAGACATAAACACAGTCTACCAGATGGCTGGATCCACCACTGTTTTCAACCATCTTTGTTTGCTGGAAGCACCGAGCTGAGGAGCGCTAATTACTGCATCCTGTTGCTATGTGGTACAGGCATGGCACAGACTGACTTAGGAACCAAGAAAAACAAGTGCATGAATTTATTAACAAAGCTTCTATCTCATTTGTAGGAAAGTAAAATAATCTTTAACCCATCTCTCACTTCTAACATATGGTTGGATAGTGTGCCCAGCTGTGCATTGATATGGTGAATTTGTAGAATGTTTAATTTTTTATATTTTACAATTTATAGGTGCACTTATCTATAAATAGAGATGAGCGAGCACTAAAATGCTCGGGTACTTGTTATTCGAGACGAACTTTTCCCGATGCTCGAGTGCTCGTCTCGAATAACGAGCCCCATTGAAGTCAATGGGAGACTCGAGCATTTTTCAAGGGGACCAAGGCTCTGCACAGGGAAGCTTGGCCAAACACCTGGGAACCTCAGAAAAGGATGGAAACACCACGGAAATGGACAGGAAACAGCAGGGGCAGCATGCATGGATGCCTCTGAGGCTGCATAATCGCACCATTATGCCAAAATTATGGGCAACAACATGGCCATGACAGAGTGACAGAATGAAGCTAGATAGCATCTAAAACATCCAATAATTGACCCTGACACTATAGGGGACGGCATGCAGAGGCAGCGGCAGCAGGCTAGAGAGTGTCATGGCGACATACCCTAAATGGACTCAGGCTTCAAACCAATGGGTGGCAGAGAGGAACCAAAGGAGGTGAGCAAGAAGCGCTCAAATAATATCGGTACATGATAAAAGTTTGCCAGTATATTTTGTGGATTACACAGCAGGGTGGCGACAAAGTTAACATGGAAGCCATGAAAACAACCCAAAATTCTGCCTGACACAGCTCGTTTGATAAGGGGACCATGTATGGAGGCAGTGAACTAGTAGTAGATTAAAGGTGCTGCAGTTAAAACTATGTTAGTTGGATCTTGGCATGGAGCTGGCGCTCCGCTGCCAGGCGAGCTTTCGCCAATCCAAGCCCCTGTCTCTAGGCTACTCCCCAAACAGCACTTCTAAGAACCTTTTGTATAAGATCAAGTGTAGTAGCGTTCTTATAAGTTTAGGATATGGCGGGTGAGGGGAATGTAAACAGATGCGCTGAAATAATATCGGTAAATGATAAAAGTTTGCCAGTATTTTTTGTGGATTACACAGCAGGGTGGCGACAAAGTTAACAAGTTTGTTGTGGAAGCCATGAAAACAACCCAAAATTCTGCCTGACACAGCTCGTTTGAAGGGGACCATGTATGCTTACAGTTCATGCCAGTCGCTGCACTGGCTGCCAGTCTCCTTTCGAATACAGTTTAAAATAATAACCCTCATTCATAAAGCTCTGTATAATGCTGCACCCCCCTACCTCTCCTCTCTTATCTCAGTCTATCGCCCAACCCGTGCTCTTAGATCCGCCAGTGATCTTAGATTAACCTCTACCCTAGTGCGGACCTCCCACTCGCGTCTCCAAGACTTCTCTAGAGCTGCACCAATTCTATGGAATGCTCTGCCCCGGACTATCAGACTAATACTTAACCTCCAAAGTTTCAAACGTGCTCTTAAAACCCATTTCTTTAGGCAAGCCTATAACACTCATTAACTGCATGAAGTTTTAACTCTTCTACTAACCCGTCCTGTGTCGTCCTCCCATCTGTTATCCAGCAACCAACAGGCACCAGACTTCTCTGCAGTCCCATTCACCCTGGACCTGGTATATAAGATGACGGCTGAGTGGTTCAAGCGACAGCAATTCCATTTATTATATTTTGTTCTATTCCCTAAAAAGAATGGCTTGACCATTAAATATTCTTTTACCTCGTGTTACCCCATCATCGTCATAAACCGTAAGCTCTGGCGAGCAGGGACCTCACTCCTGTTGTTCCATACAAATGTTGTGCTCTGTTACATTACATTTGTATTTGTTTCCTATGATTTGTAAAGCGCTACGGAATATGATGGCGCTATATAAATAAAGATTATTATTATTATTATTATGGAGGCAGTGAACTAGTAGTAGATTAAAGGTGCTGCAGTTAAAACTATGTTAGTTGGATCTTGGGATGGAGCTGGCGCTCCGCTGCCAGGCGAGCTTTCGCCAATCCAAGCCCCTGTCTCTAGGCTACTCCCCAAACAGCACTTCTAAGAACCTTTTGTATAAGATCAAGTGTAGTAGCGTTCTTATAAGTTTGGGATATGGCGGGTGAGGGGAATGTAAACAGATGCGCAAGAAGCGCTGAAATAATATCGGTAAATGATAAAAGTTTGCCAGTATATTTTGTGGATTACACAGCAGGGTGGCGACAAAGTTAACAAGTTTGATGTGGAATGCCCTGTAATAGCTCTTGGGCGGTGTGCCTTTTATCGCCTAGGCTCAGCAGTTTGAGCACCGCCTGCTGTCGCTTAGCGACGGGACTGCTGCTGTGCCTAGAGCTACCGACTGATGGCGCCATGGCCACGGATGGTAATTCGGAGGAGGAGGAGGTGGAGGAGGGGTGGGAGGAGGAGGAGGTATAGTAGGCCTTTGAGACCTGGACCGAGGTAGGCCCCACAATCCTCGGCGTCGGCAGTATATGACCAGCCCCAGGGTCAGACTCGGTCCCAGCCTGAACAAAGTTAAGTGTAGTAGCGTTCTTATAAGTTTGGGATATGGCGGGTGAGGGGAATGTAAACAGATGCGCAAGAAGCGCTGAAATAATATCGGTTAATCATAAAAGTTTGCCAGTATATTTTGTGGATAACACAGCAGGGTGGCGACAAAGTTAACAAGTTTGATGTGGAAGCCATGAAAACAACCCAAAATTCTGCCTGACACAGCTCGTTTGATAAGGGGACCATGTATGGAGGCAGTGAACTAATAGTAGATTAAAGGTGCTGCGGTTAAAACTATGTTAGTTGAATCTTGGCATGGAGCTGGCGCTCCGCTGCCAGGCGAGCTTTCGCCAATCCAAGCCCCTGTCTCTAGGCTACTCCCCAAACAGCACTTCTAAGAACCTTTTGTATAAGATCAAGTGTAGTAGCGTTCTTATAAGTTTGGGATATGGCGGGTGAGGGGAATGTAAACAGATGCGCAAGAAGCGCTGAAATAATATCGGTTAATCATAAAAGCTTGCCAGTATATTTTGTGGATAACACAGCAGGGTGGCGACAAAGTTAACAAGTTTGATGTGGAAGCCATGAAAACAACCCAAAATTCTGCCTGACACAGCTCGTTTGATACGGGGACCATGTATGGAGGCAGTGAACTAGTAGTAGATTATAGGTGCTGCAGTTAAAACTATGTTAGTTGAATCTTGGCATGGAGCTGGCGCTCCGCTGCCAGGCGAGCTTTCGCCAATCCAAGCCCCTGTCTCTAGGCTACTCCCCAAACAGCACTTCTAAGAACCTTTTGTATAAGATCAAGTGTAGTAGCGTTCTTATAAGTTTGGGATATGGCGGGTGAGGGGAATGTAAACAGATGCGCAAGAAGCGCTGAAATAATATCGGTTAATCATAAAAGTTTGCCAGTATATTTTGTGGATAACACAGCAGGGTGGCGACAAAGTTAACAACTTTGATGTGGAATCCATGAAAACAACCCAAATTTCTGCCTGACACACCTCGTTTGATAAGGGGACGATGTATGGAGGCAGCTATATGGACGACTTTTGGAGGTAGCAATGGAGACAACGTGTGGAGGCTGCTATGGAGACAATTTAATTTGGATAGTGCCTGTATGTGGCAGTCCAAAAAAGTTTTCAAACCAGAGGAGCAGGTAGGTGGCCCTCCAGAAAAATGGAATAGATTGAGTGCCTGTATGTGGCAGTCCAAAAAAGTTTTCAAACCAGAGGAGCAGGTAGGTGGCCCTCCAGAAAAATGGAATAGATTGAGTGCCTGTATGTGGCAGTCCAAAAAAGTTTTCAAACCAGAGGAGCAGGTAGGTGGCCCTCCAGAAAAATTGAATAGATTGAGTGCCTGTATGTGGCACTCCCAAAAATTGTTTAAAACAGAGGACCGGGTAGGTGGCCCTCCAGAAAAATTAAATGCATAAAGTACTATAGCTAGAGCCAGTGGGCCCTGTCAAAAAATAGCCAGTTTCCTCTGCTTTAGTGTACAAAGAGGAGGAGAAGGAGGAAAATGAGGAGGAGGAGTGCATAAATTATTCAGGTTGAGCTTCCTTCACCTGGTGGAGATTGGAAATTATGAGAAATCCAGGCTTTATTCATCTTAATAAGCGTCAGCCTGTCAGCGCTGTCAGTCGACAGGCGTGTACGCTTATCGGTGATGATGCCACCAGCTGCACTGAAAACCCGCTCGGACAAGACGCTAGCGGCAGGGCAGGCAAGAACCTCCAAGGCGTACAGCGCCAGTTCGTGCCACATGTCCAGCTTTGAAACCCAGTAGTTGTAGGGAGCTGTGTGATCATTTAGGACGATGGTATGGTCAGCTACGTACTCCCTCACCATCTTTCTGTAAAGCTCAGCTCTACTCTGCCGAGACTGGGGACAGGTGACAGTGTCTTGCTGGGGTGACATAAAGCTGGCAAAAGCCTTGTAAAGCGTACCCTTGCCAGTGCTGGACAAGCTGCCTGCTCGCCTACTCTCCCTCGCTACTTGTCCCGCAGAACTACGCACTCTGCCGCTAGCGCTGTCAGAAGGGAAATACTGTTTCAGCTTGTGCACCAGGGCCTGCTGGTATTCATGCATTCTCACACTCCTTTCCTCTCCAGGGATGAGAGTGGAAAGATTTTGCTTGTACCGTGGGTCCAGGAGAGTGAATACCCAGTAATCGGAGCTGGAATAAATTCTTTGAACGCGAGGGTCACGGGATAGGCAGCCTAGCATGAAATCTGCCATATGCGCCAGAGTCCCAACGCGCAAGAATTCACTCCCCTCACTGGCCTGACTGCCCATTTCCTCCTCCTCCAACTCCTCCAACTCCTCTTCTTCTGCCCATACACGCTGAACAGTGAAGGTCTGAGCAATGCTCCCCTCTTGTGTCTCGCCAACATTCTCCTCCTCTTCCTCCTCATCCTCCTCCACCTCCTCCGATATGCGCTGAGAAACAGACCTGAGGGTGCTTTGGCTATCAACAAGGGAATCTTCTTCCCCCGTCTCTTGTGACGAGCGCAAAGCTTCCGACTTCATGCTGATCAGAGAGTTTTTCAACAGGCCAAGCAGCGGGTGCCACATGTCCAGCTTTGAAACCCAGTAGTTGTAGGGAGCTGTGTGATCATTTAGGACGATGGTATGGTCAGCTACGTACTCCCTCACCATCTTTCTGTAAAGCTCAGCTCTACTCTGCCGAGACTGGGGACAGGTGACAGTGTCTTGCTGGGGTGACATAAAGCTGGCAAAAGCCTTGTAAAGCGTACCCTTGCCAGTGCTGGACAAGCTGCCTGCTCGCCTACTCTCCCTCGCTACTTGTCCCGCAGAACTACGCACTCTGCCGCTAGCGCTGTCAGAAGGGAAATACTGTTTCAGCTTGTGCACCAGGGCCTGCTGGTATTCATGCATTCTCACACTCCTTTCCTCTCCAGGGATGAGAGTGGAAAGATTTTGCTTGTACCGTGGGTCCAGGAGAGTGAATACCCAGTAATCGGAGCTGGAATAAATTCTTTGAACGCGAGGGTCACGGGATAGGCAGCCTAGCATGAAATCTGCCATATGCGCCAGAGTCCCAACACGCAAGAATTCACTCCCCTCACTGGCCTGACTGCCCATTTCCTCCTCCTCCAACTCCTCCAACTCCTCTTCTTCTGCCCATACACGCTGAACAGTGAAGGTCTGAGCAATGCTCCCCTCTTGTGTCTCGCCAACATTCTCCTCCTCTTCCTCCTCATCCTCCTCCACCTCCTCCGATATGCGCTGAGAAACAGACCTGAGGGTGCTTTGGCTATCAACAAGGGAATCTTCTTCCCCCGTCTCTTGTGACGAGCGCAAAGCTTCCGACTTCATGCTGATCAGAGAGTTTTTCAACAGGCCAAGCAGCGGGATGGTGAGGCTGATGATGGCGGCATCGCCACTGACCATCTGTGTTGACTCCTCAAAGTTACTCAGCACCTGACAGATATCAGACATCCACGTCCACTCCTCATTGTAGACTTGAGGAAGCTGACTGACCTGACTACCAGTTCTGGTGGAAGTTGACATCTGGCAGTCTACAATCGCTCTGCGCTGCTGGTAAACTCTGGATAACATGATTAATGTTGAATTCCACCTCGTGGGCACGTCGCACAACAGTCGGTGAGCGGGCAGTTGGAGGCGGCGCTGCGCTGCCCTGAGAGTGGCAGCATCTGTGCTGGACTTCCTGAAATGCGCACAGATGCGGCGCACCTTCGTGAGCAAATATGACAGATTGGGGTATGTCTTGAGGAAACGCTGAACTATCAGATTTAACACATGGGCCAGGCATGGCACATGTGTCAGTCTGCCGAGTTGCAGAGCCGCCACCAGGTTACGGCCGTTGTCACACACAACCATGCCTGGCTTCAGGTTCAGCGGTGCCAGCCACAGATCAGTCTGCGCCGTGATGCCCTGTAATAGTTCTTGGGCGGTGTGCCTTTTATCGCCTAGGCTCAGCAGTTTGAGCACCGCCTGCTGTCGCTTAGTGACGGCACTGCTGCTGTGCCTAGAGCTAGCGACTGATGGCGCCATGCCCACGGATGGTAGTTCAGAGGAGGAGGTGGAGGAGGGGTGGGAGGAGGAGGAGGCATAGTAGGCCTTTGAGACCTGGACCGAGGTAGGCCCCGCAATCCTCGGCGTCGGCAGTATATGACCAGCCCCAGGGTCAGACTCGGTCCCAGCCTCCACCAAGTTAACCCAATTTGCCGTCAGCGATATATAGTGGCCCTGCCCGGCAGCACTCGTCCACGTGTCCGTGGTCAGGTGGACCTTGTCAGAAACGGCGTTGGTCGGGGCACGGATGATGTTGTCTGACACGTGCTGGTGCAGGGCTGGGACGGCACATCGGGAAAAGTAGTGGCGGCTGGGGACCGAATACCGAGGGGCGGCCGCCGCCATGAGGTTGCGAAAGGCCTTGGTCTCTACTAGCCTATAGGGCAGCATCTCCAGGCTAAGCAATCTGGAGATGTGGACATTAAGGGCTTGGGCGTGCGGGTGGGTTGCACTATATTTTCTTTTCCGCTCCAGCGTCTGGGGTATGGAGAGCTGAACGCTGGTGGATGCTGTGGAGGATCGTGGAGGCGACGATGGGGTTTTTGTGCCAGGGTCCTGGGCAGGGGGCTGACTATCAGCTGACACAGGGGAAGGAGCAGTGGTGTGCACGGCCGGAGGTGAACGGGCTTGGTGCCACAGATTCGGGTGTTTAGCATTCATATGCCTGCGCATACTGGTGGTAGTTAAGCTAGTAGTGGTGGAACCCCTGCTGATCCTGGTTTGGCAAAGGTTGCACACCACAGTCCGTCGGTCATCCGGTGTTTCCTAAAGAACCTCCAGACTTCTGAAAATCTAGCCCTCGCCGCGGGAGCCCTCGCCACGGGAGCTTCACTACGTGACACATTTGGCGCTGATGCACCTGCTCTGGCCCTGCCTCTCCGTCTGGCCCCACCACTGCCTCTTCCAACCTGTTCTGCTATAGGACTCTCCTCCGTCTCAGAAGCACTGTGTTCACCCGGCCTCTCAACCCAGCTTGGGTCTGTCACCTCATCATCCTCCGATCCCTCAGTCTGCTCCCCCCTCGGACTTCCTGCCCTGACAACAACTTCACCACTGTCTGACAACCGTGTCTCCTCATCGTCCGACACCTCTTTACACACTTCTTCCACTACGTCAAGAAGGTCATCATCACCCACAGACTGCGACTGGTGGAAAACCTGGGCATCGGAAAATTGCTCAGCAGCAACCGGACAAGTGGTTTGTGACTGTGGGAAGGGTCCAGAAAACAGTTCCTCAGAGTATGGCGGTTCAAATGCCAAATTTTCCTGGGAGGGGGCAGACTGGGGGGGAGGAGGCTGAGGTGCAGGAGCTGGAGGAGTGCCGATTTCGGTGACATGGGTGGACTGCGTGGAAGACTGACTGGTGGACAAATTGCTCGAAGCATGGTCGGCAATCCACGACATCACCTGTTCGCACTGTTCTGGCCTCAACAGTGCTCTACCACGAGTCCCAGTAACTTCAGACATGATGAACCTAGGGAGTGTAGCTCTGCGGCGTTCCCCTGCTCCCTCATCAGCAGGTGGTGTCTCACCCCACCCAGCACCACGGCCTCTGACCCCTGCAGTAGATGGACGCCCACGTCCCCGCCCTCGTCCTCGTCCTCTGCCCCTAGCCCTCGGGTTAAACATTTTGAAAATGAAAGTTATATAACTTTAATTTTTTTTTTTACTTTTTTTTGTGTTTTTTTGTGTTTTTTAGTTTTTTTTTGTGTTTTTTAGTTTTTAAAACCAAACAATGCTATCCTATTGCTATGGCTATTTTCTAGCCAAGTATGAAAGCACACTGATGAGATGACGCTGAGTTATGAAAAAATAAAAGGAAAATAAAAAGGAAATGGCAGACTGTGCCTAATTGAAATCCAACCCCTAATAAATTTTCCCACTTCGGTCTTTGCGATGGATATGTGCGTCACTAAGCGCTAAACACAGCGGTCGCAAGTCTCACTCCAAATTCCTCACAATTGGCTAGTATATGCACTGCAGCAAGGACAGCCACCAGCAGATCAACCAGAAATAAAATATATATAACGCTATTGTAGGCGTAAGTAAGCCGTTGGGATTCTCCTTTGGCTATTTTCTAGCCAAGTATGAAAGCACACTGATGAGATGACGCTGAGTTATGAAAAAATAAACGTAAAATAAAAAGGAAATGGCAGACTGTGCCTAATTGAAATCCAACCCCTAATAAATTTTCCCACTTCGGTCTTTGGGATGGATATGTGCGTCACTAAGCGCTAAACACAGCGGTCGCAAGTCTCACTCCAAATTCCTCACAATTGGCTAGTATATGCACTGCAGCAAGGACAGCCACCAGCAGATCAACCAGAAATAAAATATATATAACGCTATTGTAGGCGTAAGTAAGCCGTTTGGATTCTCCTTTGGCTATTTTCTAGCCAAGTATGAAAGCACACTGATGAGATGACGCTGAGTTATGAAAAAATAAAAGGAAAATAAAAAGGAAATGGCAGACTGTGCCTAATTGAAATCCAACCCCTAATAAATTTTCCCACTTCGGTCTTTGTGATGGATATGTGCGTCACTAAGCGCTAAACACAGCGGTCGCAAGTCTCACTCCAAATTCCTCACAATTGGCTAGTATATGCACTGCAGCAAGGACAGCCACCAGCAGATCAACCAGAAATAAAATATATATAACGCTATTGTAGGCGTAAGTAAGCCGTTTGGATTCTCCTTTGGCTATTTTCTAGCCAAGTATGAAAGCACACTGATGAGATGACGCTGAGTTATGAAAAAATAAAAGGAAAATAAAAAGGAAATGGCAGACTGTGTCTAATTGAAATCCAACCCCTTATAAATTTTCCCACTTCGGTCTTTGCGATGGATATGTGCCTCACTAAGCGCTAAACACAGCGGTCGCAAGTCTCACTCCAAATTCCTCACAATTGGCTAGTATATGCACTGCAGCAAGGACAGCCACCAGCAGATCAACCAGAAATAAAATATATATAACGCTATTGTAGGCGTAAGTAAGCCGTTTGGATTCTCCTTTGGGGTGGATATGTGTGTCACTAAGAGCTAAACACAACGGTAGCAAGTCCCCCTGCAAATTCCTCACAATATGGTACTAGCTGCACTACTAGTGCCAGCAAGCCCAGCCACAAGCAAACAAAAAAAAAAAAAGTATAACGTTATTGTAGCCCTAAGAAGGGCTGTTGGGTTCTTGTTGAATCACTCCTGCCTAACAGTAATCTACTAGCACCCTAACGCTGTCCCTGACCAGCAGCAGCTCTCTCCCTAGCGGCATCCAGACACAGAATGATCCGAGCAGCGCGGGCAGCGGCTAGTCTATCCCAGGGTCACCTGATCTGGCCAGCCAACCACTGCTATCGACGTGTAAGGGTACCACGTCATGCTGGGTGGAGTGCAGAGTCTCCTGGCTTGTGATTGGCTCTGTTTCTGGCCGCCAAAAAGCAAAACGGCGGGAGCTGCCATTTTCTCGAGCGGGCGAAGTATTCGTCCGAGCAACGAGCAGTTTCGAGTACGCTAATGCTCGAACGAGCATCAAGCTCGGACGAGTATGTTCGCTCATCTCTATCTATAAACAAAGTAAAATTGGACATGACCTAAAATTTTCCAGACCACTCAACATAATCTCCTTCTGTGTATATTTGCTATCAAAGCTATCTAACTCAAAACTGTGCTAACCAATTCAGTCAACCCTACTGCTAGAGTTGGTAAAAGGACATTCTATATATTGTAATCAATCCACTAATGCCTATGTATGAAGATGCCTATGATCAACCCAGTTACTCTTCGGTTATGTTTTCTTGAGGATATCTTACCAATTCCGACAAACTGTGTCATATCTTTATCTTGTGAATCTCTCAAAATCCCTGGTATACTATATTTTAGTCTTGCTTTACTCTTGTCATATATAACACCCTGGTGCTTGCCATAATTTGCTTTAACGTGTAACCGTCATTTAAAAAACTTTTGATATGTTTTAGGGCAGGTAATTTTAAGCCCTTTTGCAATTGGATTAGTTATCCGAATCCTGCTCCTTCCTCTTGTATTCTGCAGACTTCCCTTAGATTGCAGTGACTGCTCAGATAGCTGTTACTATGGACATTCGGTCTTCATAAAGAAGCCAGACTACGGAACAGGAGACACGCACCCATCCCCTCCCTGCACACAGCTGATTACCTCATGTCTCCCTGCTCACAGCTGATTACCTCATGTCTCACTGCTCACAGCTGATTACCTCATGTGTCACTGCCCCAGCACTTCCATGTGCAGGGAGAAGCCCTCACTAATGTAGTGACCAAGCACCTACATTCTTATCTCTCCCCAGCTTTCCCTACAGAAACTGCAGCCCCTGCTCCCCCATCACCTCATACAAGGAAGTGGCAGGAGACTCTCTCCAAGTCTACAAGCTGTGCCCTCATGTGCTGTGCTGGAGTGTTACTTAGGTAGGTAGATAGATAGACATGGATACATAGATAGATATGATATAGATAGGAGATTGAGAGATAGATAGATAAATGGATAATAGATAGATAGATAGATAGCTATGGTGACATTGGTCAGCAGCAGGGGTTTGTGATGAGGTGACAGGAGACAGGCTCCGCCCCTCCAACTTGCTGATTGTAGTTTTTTGAGAGCTGGAAACCCTGGTTGCTATGGGCCAAAAAAGTTACTAAATGAGGACCGAAAGGGAAAATACTTTGAGGAATGATTCCCAGGGACACCTGGAGCAGAATTATGTATTTTAGTTTTTTTTGCTCAGAATGACGGTTACACTTTAAAGCTATTCAGCGCATTCCACCAACTAGCTCCAGAATACTTATATTATGCGCTTACTGTCTACTTTTAGTAACAGGACATAAAAAGGATTGAAAACAGTTTTAGGACTGATAGAGGAAGGTGTATGTTTCATTATCATCCTAAGTCCCTGACCATTTGGGACACCTATGGTTAGAATTGATCAGACTATGGCAGTTAACACCAGTGAAGTGTCCTATACACAGGCTTTTTGGTTGAGGAATGAAGCTGCAGGTTATATGCCATAATAATAATCATAATAATCTTTATTTATACAGTGACTTCAAATTCTGCAGCACTTTACAAATCATAAGGGATATATACAAATAAAATATAATATTACAGGGTACAGTCATACAGAACAATAGGAGTGAGAGCCCTGCTCGCAAGAGCTTACAGTCTATGAGACAGAGTATGCGTGTCCAATGTCATCAAAGTATGAAGAAATTTACTCATTGCTCAACCCCTTGATGAAAGAGGATTTTCCTTTGTATGACACAACATTGGATCACTGAGGCTTTTTTGTCAAAATCCAAGTTAAGAATTTTTTAAAGCAGAATTACCATATATATACCACATACAGTATTTTTGGACTATAAGATGCACACCCCAGATTAAGTAATAAAAAAAAAATAATAATAATTGACAACAATTCCGAATTCCCTGTCATACGCAAGCACAACACACTCTGCTACACACATTAACATGTCTTCCATGCAAACCTTGTTCTTCTTGCTCTTCTTCATACCCAGTCGCAGCTGCAACTTTTTCTCTGGCCCCATCCCCTGGCTCCATCCTGACTTATAACAATGGAAGGCAGAAATGAAAGGGTTACAGAAAGCATTTGATCAGTCACATGCTTCTGACATCACTCCAGGTCCTGTAGGTAATGCTCATGTCGGGACAGCCAGGAGAGGGAGAGAGAGCAGTGCAGAGGTTTTACTCTCTAAGAGATCTATGTTAGCACTTCACCCGATCTCCATTGCATAGGTCAGGAGTGTCTGGCAGTGCTGGATACTTCTGACTTTCAGACTATAAGACACAGGCACTTTAAGCTAGTTTTTTTCTTGTTAAAAAGTGTGCCTTAATTATGGTTCAGCAACAAGACACGCGCAAGGACTGTTTGCGGTTATTCGGGACTTGGAAGGGTTCGTAAACAAATATGTTCATGCTAAAGTTTTTGTGTGTTACTTTTATACTACTCCCTAAGCTCAGCCGTTGTATGAAAAGGGAGATTGTTGCAGTATAATCTACTCATCCAGATCTCTTAAGTCAAGATCTGAAAGCTATGCATTAGCGTTTATATTAGATTTTTTATTAACTTATGTTTGTACCATGTCGTTGTAAAATGTACCTGAGCTAACTGAGAGCTCAAGGGAAATTATGACACCTCTTATTCATTCCAATGACCGAGTTACGGTCAACTTGAGCAACAAGGGACCCTCAGATTCCGGTTCTCTCACGTCACAACAACAAGAACCGAGACACATGACCCCCAGCGCATGCAAGCGCAATAATGAGGCCCCTGCAGAGTTCCTGCATGTAGTAGGGGCAGGGTGGGAATCACCCCTCACCTTAACGACACATACCATCACATGTCAATACAACAAGTTATTGTTATTTAGTTCGAGTTCACACCCTTTCCCCATATCTCCCCACACCCCCAGTAGTAGGCTGATGTCCACAATCCCGATTAGGGATATTAGCGAGAAAGTATTAATCACTCATGGCTGAACTAAAAATTACAACTTGGAATGTTAAGGGGATGAACTCCCCACAAAAGAGAGCCCAAATTCTCCTTCTCTTAAAACAAGGGAAAACCGACGTAGTACTAATGCAAGAGACCCATTTTAGGGAAAGACATATACCACGAGTCTCCACAACCTGGTTCTCACAATGGTTCCACTGTAGCCATCCCACTTCAGCGTCTAAGGGGGTTTCAGTTGGTTTCCACAAAGAGGTACCATTCATACACAAGGACACATACATGGACCCAGAGGGTAGAATGATACTAGTGAAAGGCACTATAGGAGGGTGTAAATATACCTTTGCATCCTTGTATGCACCTAACCAAGGCCAATGCACATGGTTGTGCAATGCATTAGAGACTATTAAGAGGTTTTCAGAAGGCACGTTGCTAGTTGGAGGGGATCTAAACGTTACCCTAGATCCCCTAGTGGACTCGTCCACAAAACACTCAGCGGTTCCCTTTAGGGCCTTGAGAAAACTGAAAATAGCATTACAGGAACAAAATCTCATGGATATATGGAGAATGCTTAACCCTACAAATTCTAATTACACTTTTTACTCGGGCCCTCACGGCTCATATCAGAGGCTAGATTACCTGTTCATGCAGTCTAGGCACGCACAACAAGTAACTTCATCAAACATAGGGGTCATTTCTTTATCTGACCATGCCCCGGTGGAAACAGAAATAAGAATGTCCCACATGCCTATCCGAGACTGGTCCTGGAAGTTAAATGACTCTCTATTAGAGGACGCTAACTTGCTGAAAGAACTGACAGACAAAATGTCTGCATCCTTCGAGGAAAATAGGGAATTAGTGACTGACCCGATAACATTATGGGAGGGACAGAAGATACTAGCGAGAGGTTACCTTATGGAAATGGGAGCTAGAGTCAAGAAAAAGAGAATAGCCAAAACCTGTGACCTCTTAGCAAAATTAGCTAAATTAGAGAGACAACACAAAAGATCACAATTGTTAGAAGTTAAGGAAGAAATACAGCAGACTAGAGAAGAACTAAAAGACGTACTAAACATTCAAACAGCAAAAACATACGCAAGAGCTAGGCACAGGTTTTACGCACACGGAGATAGATGCAGTAAGACAATGACTCAGTTACTCAAGAAAGCACAAGCAAAAACGTATATCACCGCTATGCGGGATGATTCAGGTAAAACGGTGACAAAAGCTGACGAAATCGCCGAGATTTTTAACAAATATTACACAAAACTTTATAACTTAAGACAGGACGAGGAACCACAACAGAAAAGTACGAGAACGAATAAGATACACGAGTTTCTTGAAAATATAAAACTTCCTAGACTAGACGATAGCACAGGTAAAGCCCTGCTACAACCAGTCACAATAGCGGAATTAAGGAAAATTATATCATCAATCCCTAGCGGCCGCAGCCCGGGTACTGATGGCTTTACCATAATATACTACAAAAAATTGGGGGATTTACTATTACCACACCTAGCAGCGTTGTGCAATGAATTATTGAAGGGGGGTACCCTGCACCCTCTCATGCTGTTGGCACATATCACAATTCTACACAAAGGAGGGAGGGACCCTGAGTTAGCGGGGAACTATAGGCCAATATCGCTACTAAATATCGATATGAAGATCTGGGCAAAATTGCTTGCAGCCAGATTAGCCCCACTGCTACCGAAAATGATTGCACCAGAGCAAGCTGGATTCATAAAAGGAAGGGAGGTTAAAGACAATGTCTTTACCCTAATGAAGACTATCATGCATGCACGCAAGCACAAGATACCCTTAGTCCTTCTCGGCACGGATGCCGAGAAGGCATTTGATAGGGTGGATTGGCAGTTTATGGAGGCCACATTAGAGAAATTTGGGGTTCCCCCAGCCTTCATAGCAGCGATATTTAGTCTATACTCCGCTCCCTCCGCACAGATCAAGGTCAACGGGATACTATCCAAACCTTTTAAAATAACGAACGGAACGAGGCAGGGCTGCCCACTATCCCCCACTCTATTTATACTTTGCCTAGAAGCATTAGTGCAGCATGTCAGACAAGACCCAAGGATAGAACCAGTCACAATGGAGAACAAAAAATACCACTTAACTGCATTCGCAGATGATCTAGTCTTTCTGATCACAAATCCAAAGCCAGCTCTCCCGGTTATGCAGGAGATGTTTACTCATTTCGATTATATAGCAAATTTCAAAATTAATCTGAGCAAATCAGAGATACTGAATGTGACATTAACCCAACAAGAGATAAATAACATTAAACCTACATCCTCATTCACTTGGCAAAACGACCATATTAAGTATCTAGGCATAAAACTCCCGGGTGATCTAAGAAAATTATACAATCTAAACTTCTCCCCCTTATTAACGGAAGTTAAACAGCTTTTGACCAACTATGACTTACCCAACATATCATAGATGGGGAGGAAGAATGTGCTCAAAGCATACGTGCTACCCAAGGTTCTGTATCCCCTGATGATGCTCCCAATAGAAATACCTACAAAGTTTTTTACTGAAGTAAGGAGACTATTCTCCTCCTATCTATGGAAAGGGAAAAGGCCAAGACAGGCTCACACCCTACTTACTCGGAAAAAGATGAGAGGAGGCCTAGGACTTCCGGACGTCCAAATATACTACTGGGCTGCACAAGCGGCCAGGGTATTACGTTATAGACTACCAACGAACGACACGACAGGGACGGCTTCTAACCCAGGGATACAGGACACACAACTTTTGGGAAGAATATGGATACCACCACCATGGCAGGGAGACTCAGAGGGTCTGAATGAAACTCTCCTAGCTGTAATCAAGGCCTGGCATAAAGCTAACTCTAAAATAAAAATTTCGGAGTTTCCGTCCCCGCTAATGCCAGCAAGCCTAATCCCCTTATCCCTAACAGATAGATGGAAGGACATTCCTGGCTGGTGGTCAAGACTTGGTGACCTGACGGTTAGAGAACTGCTAGATAGCTTAGATAAAGACATAGATGAACAGATACGTAACAGGCTAAAAGGCATGGGGCAAGCTCACTTCATTAAAATGCAGCTCAACTCGGCATGCAAGGCTTTTAAAAAGAAATTTGGTCCTCTTAGAGAATCGACACCATTAGAGTTGGCAGTGGCAGTGGGAGCCCCGAAAGCAGTCACCCTGTCATACCTATATGATTGTATAGCAGCTTCAAAAGCTCCGGGCTTACCTATATACATATCATCTTGGGAAAAGGAGCTGGGTCTAAATTTATCCGACAAAGAAAAGCTATGGATAATACAACACCCATATGGATTTTCCAGGTGTGTACGTCTCCAAGAGAACCACTTTAAATTACTAGCACGCTGGTACAAAACACCTGAAACCTTATATAGATGGGGGTTACATGACACAGGCCTCTGCTGGAGGTGCAATAAAGAACTAGGGTCATACCGACACATATGGTGGACCTGCACAGGTATTCAAAAATACTGGTCAAGTATCCAAGACAAAATTCGACAGATAATCTCACCAAAATTTAAACTGGATCTGCCAATGGTATGTCTTGGACTATCCCCAGGGGGAGAGTACTTGTCAGCTTCAAAATTGGTAACATTTCTCATAGCAGCAGCAAAATTGCTTATACCTACCCATTGGAGACAGACAGTCGCCCCCCCTCTGAAAATGTGGGAAGACAAGGTATCCGAAATTTACCTCATGGAAGAGATCTCTAGCTGGTCTTCACATACGCATGCAGAATTCAATAAAATATGGCTACCATGGAAGAATTTTGTAGAGAAGCAACGGAGTATGGTGCCAGGGTGAGGGGACTATTCACGACAGAGCAAGGGCACGATATAGGCCTCCAAATCTGTTACCAGCTAGGAGCACTCATTAGCCAAATCTCCTAGCCAGGACATAAATAGACACAAGTGTGGAAAAACACACTACTACAAGATATGATAGTGTAAAGAACCTACTGCACCCCCCCCACTCCCCCCCCCCACTGTTCTACCCCTGTCCAATTCCCAACTCCCCGCCTATTTTTTCCCCCGCCTATACATGGACCTTACCACCAAAAGAAGACCCATACACACTGTTATTTATAATGTTTTATTCAAGATACTATCAATATATAATATAATATGCTTGTGACTCTATGAATGAAAATGTCTATGACACTTATATATTGTGGATCTTTGTATTGTACAGTTTGTGTTGTTATTTTATTGAAAAATAAAAAACAGAATTGTTAAAAAAAAAAAAAAAGTGTGCCTTATAGTCCAAAAAATATGGTAATCATTTTTAACGTGGCCTAGGAACGATTTAGAACTCTACACAAATGCCTGGAGAAGAATCAATATACCGATACATGCCCCTCTTCTCACAAACCACTGCTGTTCTCTACAGAAATACTTATTTCAGATAATCAAAAAGCTTCAATTAGGACAAGCACAAAACAATAGAGAACGTCTGTGTGAAGCTTTCATCCATCTAGCCCTGTCACTGCTTATTCATTCATAAGGAAGGAGGGGGTGGTAAAGTTTATTAAAGAGCACAATACAAAAATATCACTAAGAATTACGTGGGAAGCAGATATTGACACGTGTACAGTGAATGTCACCATCCTTCAAGAAAACCCCTGAAACCCCTCACTGACCCCACATATGTTTTGCTAATTGTCCACCAATGCATAGAACAGGGTGCTAAAAACTACAAAGAGCTGAAACAATGAAGCTGAAGGGCTCATTATAGAAGTGTGGGAGTCAGGCTTTTTTTTATCTGTCAAGACAAAGAAAATCAAACAATTTATAGTGAAATACAAAGAGAAAATTATTCATATGTTGATATATGAAGTATAACTACTTTAACCCTTTGTGTTAGTAGGCTTATACTAAAGAACAAGTGAAGAAGATTACCATTAGAGATGGGCGAATTTGTTAAAATTCGTCTTGACCAGATTCGCAGATTTTTCAAAAAAATTCGATTCGACCCGAATCGTATCAAAACGAATCACGTTAAAAAACAGGCATTTCCTGGCTGCAGAGAGCCTGTAGGGTGTTGTAGAACGTTTTGCCATGCTTAAATATGCATAGGGAGCGTGGTTTGGTCTTCAAACAATGCTGTGTTTTAGTATGACGCGCACATGACAGCCGCAGCTCTTAGAATCGCTTCACTCTTCACTTCCATGTGCACTTACATAGGCCAACTTCCCCAAATAAGCGAAGCGGGAACGCAGCCTGACAAGGTAACGTCTGTGCCAGCTCGAAAGGACTGAGCTGAGGGCCAAGATCCCACTGTAGGGTGTTGTAGAACGATGTGCCATGCTTAAATATGCATAGGGAGCGTGGTTTGGTCTTCAAACAATGCTGTGTTTTAGGATGACACGCACATGACAGCCGCGGCTCTTAGAATCGCTTCACTCTTCACTTCCATGTGCACTTACATAGGCCAACTTCCCCAAATAAGCGAAGCGGGAACGCAGCCTTACAAGGTAACGTCTGTGCCAGCTCGAAAGGACTGAGCTGAGGGCCAAGATCCCACTATAACATCAAAGAGTGCACTCTTTTTACACTGAGTGGCACAATGATATAGTGTGTTGGGGGCATCAAAAGCAGCAGCAGGAGGAGCCCACAGAGTGGCACAATGATATAGTGTGAAGGTGGCATCAGTAGCAGCAGCAGGAGGAGCCCACAGAGTGGCACAATGATATAGTGTGAAGGTGGCATCGGAAGCAGCAAGAGCCTGCAGAGTGGCACAATGATATAGTGTGTTGGTGGCATCAGTAGCAGCAGCAGCAGGAGCCCGCAGAGTGGCACCATGATATAGTGTGAAGGTGGCATCAGTAGCAGCAGCAGGAGGAGCCCACAGAGTGGCACAATGATATAGTGTGTTGGTGGCATCAGAATCAGCAGGAGCCCGGAGAGTGGCACAATGATATAGTGTGAAGGTGGCATCAGAATCAGCAGGAGCCCGCAGAGTGGCACAATGATATAGTGAGTTGGTGGCATCAAAAGCAGCAGAGGCAGAAGCCCGCAGAGTGGCACAATGATATAGTGTGAAGGTGGAATCAGGAGCAGCAAGAGCGGCAGAGTGGCACAATGATATAGTGTGTTGGTGGCATCAAAAGCAGCAGCAGGAGCCCGCAGAGTGGCACAATGATATAGTGTGAAGGTGGCATCAGTAGCAGCAGGAGCCCGCAGAGTGGCACAATGATATAGTGTGAAGGTGGCATCTGAAGCAGCAAGAGCGGCAGAGTGGCACAATGATATAGTGTGTTGGTGGCATCAAAAGCAGCAGCAGCAGGAGCCCGCAGAGTGGCACAATGATATAGTGTGAAGGTGGCATCAGAAGCAGCAGGAGCCCGCAGAGTGGCACAATGATATAGTGTGAAGGTGGCATCAGAAGCAGCAGCAGTAGGAGCCCGCAGAGTGGCACAATGATATAGTGTGAAGGCGGCATCAGTAGCAGCAGGAGCCCGCAGAGTGGCACAATGATATAGTGTGAAGGTGGCATCAGGAGCCCGCAGAGTGGCACAATGATATAGTGTGAAGGTGGCATCAGAAGCAGCAGGAGCCTGCAGAGTGGCACCATGATATAGTGTGGAGGTGGCGAACAATTCCAGTCCCTGGTAAAGATGGTAGGAGGCAGATGGTGCAACTAGCAGCAGATGTGTGGCATCAGGCGGGTGGCAGCATCAGAATAGTAGCTGAGGCAGGTAGTTAGAACCCCCACTCATTTCTCAACGTTTGGAGGAGGCGTCATGGCTGATCTAATCTGATGCATTAGGCATTGGTGAGTTGAAATCCTGGCCGATCCAAGCCTGATTCATCTTGACAAAGGTCAGCCTCTCCCCATTACGGGTGGACAAGCGGGTTCTCCTGGGGGTAATGATAGCCCCCACTGCACTGAACACCCGCTCTGATGCCACAATACTGGCCGGGCAGGACAGCTTCTCTACTGCAAACTCCTCAAGTTGTGGCCACGCATCAAGTTTGGCTGCCCAGTAGTCCATGAAATCCTCTACCTCAGGTGGTAAAGTGCTGTCACCACCTGCTGATGCAGGGTTTGCTTCATGTCCTGCTGCTGCCGGTGGCGGATGAAGGAAATTGCTTATTAAGGAATCCAGACTTAAGCGACTGTTGATGGAACTGCTACTGCTCCTACCCCCCCCCCCCCAGCTCCCAAAAGCAGCCGTAGTAGTAGTACGTGAGCAATGACTGCCAGGAATCCCCCGGTCTGGCCTGACAAAGGATGGACAACGGCACACATAGGCAGTGGCCAACTGTGTGCTCAGTATTTCTCTATAGTATGCCAGTTGTTCCTTCCTCTCAGCAGCAGGAAAAAAGTCACCCATTTTGGACCGGTAGTGAGGGTCCAAGAGGGTGGAGAGCCAAAAGTCATCCCTATGCCGGATGTTGACTATTCGGCTGTCACTACTGTCAAATCAGCATGCTGCGGGTCATCTGCGCAAGTGACTCTGAGGCACTCCCGGTCTACATATCCACAGTATACTGCCACAGTGTTTTGGGTCATCTGCCTCGTCTTCTACCTCCTCCGGATGCTCCTGCTCCTCCTCTCCTGTCACCTGAGTAGAAAAACCACAAATTGCACCAGACTCTGCTTGTGCTCCAATGTCCTCCTCCTCCAGTTCAGCCCCCACCGGACTCATGTGGCCATGAGATGTAGTCTCCACTTCTCCAGTGCCCTGACCAGACAGATTTTGCAGCATGAGTTCCAGGACATGAAGCAATGGAATGACGTTATTCATCCCACATTCCTGGCGACTGACAAATAACGTGGCCTCTTCAAAAGGCCTGAGCAAACGGCAGGTGTCACGCATGAGCTGCCAGTGGCTGACATCAAAGTTACAGAGGGGAGTACTACGGTCCACTTGCATCATCAAAAAATCATTAATGGCTTTTCTCTGTTCATACAGGCGGTCTAACATATGGAGGCTGGAATTCCAACGAGTGGAAACATTGCATATCAGACTATGTTGTGGTAGGCCGTTCTGACGCTGCAACTCGAGGAGGGTGTGCTTGGCTTTGTAAGAATGGCTGAAGTGCGTGCACAGTGTCCTGGCCATTTTTAGAATGTCATGCAGATGGGTGTAAGACTTCAGGAACTTGTTGACTACAAGATTGAACACGTGCGCCATGCAGGGCACATGGACCATCCCTCCTCGGTGCAGAGCGGACACCATGTTCCTCCCATTGTCTGTCACCATTGTTCCGATTTTTAGTTGTCGCCGAGAAAGCCACACATTGATTTCTTTTTGCGTGACGCGGAGCAGTTCCTCCCCTGTGTGACTTCGTTCGCCCAGGCAAACCAGGTGTAGAACTGCGTGAAACCGCTGTGCCCTGCACATCTGGTATGATGGAGCAGCACTTGTGGAGGCTGAGGTGGTGGTGGAGAAGGAGGAGGCGGACACTGGCGCAGGAGCAGCAGTTTGACAACGTGGAGGAGAAAGCCCCTTCTCTTGTTGAAGTTGTTGGTGTGGCTGGGCGGGCCATAAAGGACATATACTGGCCCTGACCATAATTACAGCTCCACACGTCCGCGCTGCCGTGCACCTTGGAAGAAACTGATAAGCTCAAGGACTGGCCCACCTTCTGTTGTACATATTGGTGAAGGGCTCGCACAGCCTTTTTGGAAAAAAATTGCGGCTTGGAACTCTTCACCTCGGTTCGGCACAAGCCATTAGTTCTCTGAAGGGTGCAGAGTCCACGACTTGGAAAGGGAGAGACTGCAGTACCAACAACTTCGACAAGAGCACGGTCAGCTTCTGCACCATAGGATGGCTGGACGCATAGAGTTGTCTTTTTGTAATCACCTCGCTCAACGACTGCTGACGCCATGCGTAGCGAGGAGCAGGAGCATCTGGACTGGGAGATGATGTCAAAGACAAACAGCTCCCTTCGGCAGAGGTGCTGGAGCCTTGACTTGCTGAAACAGCATGTGTGCCACTAGGTGCTGCTGCTGCTGTTGCTCCGCCTGCAGGATGGACCGCATCTGACACCCGTTTCTCCCAGGCTATTGGATGGTGACACTGCATGTGTTGGCGCAGGGCCATGGTACTAAGGTTATCCTCCTGGCCACGCTTCACTTTCTGCCCGCAGATACGACATATAGCCACGCTCGGCTCCTCTGGTGTCTTTAAAAAAACTGCCACACCGCTGAGGTGGTAATTTTGCCCGCCAAGACTCTGCACTGAGCGACTACTACCGCTGCTGCCTCGCTGAGCCCCTGTGCCACTGCTTATTTGGGCCTGCGAATTGGGATTTGTACCCCGCGGACGTTTGGCTCCCGTCCTCCCACTGCTGCCACCCTGCTGACTCACAGCCACAGTAGTGACTTGCTGCCTGCTCCGCAAGCTGACACTCTCTTTGCCCGACGATGATGAATCCCCTGCTACACCCGGCTCTCAAGTGCGAATGGCTACATCATCGTCAATTTGCGTTTCCCGGTCACTGCTACTCTCCTCACCGATGTCAGTATGCACAGCCTGCCTACTGCAGGAAGCAGCGGAAGTCTGCCCCACCTCTTCACTGCAAAGCAGCTACTGACTGTCCTCAAACACTTCGTTCTCGCTGAATAGTGGTGCGGAGCCCAGACCACCTAGTAGCTCTCTGGCTGCGGGAAAGGAACAGGACAGAGCCTGGTTGAGGACAGGTGAGGGCCGCTGACCTGCTCCTGGACCATGCCAACTAATTGTTGTATCAGAGGAACCTACGGACTCTTGGCTGGGGTTTTCAGATGTTATATTTGAGGAATTGGATGACCTAGTCAACCATTCAACAACCTTTGGGTTGTTGATCAACACACTGCCACTAGATGACAATGGCAGTTCTGGTCTCACAGAGTCACCCCTGCTGCGACATCCCTTTACTGTGCTGCCACCTCTGCCTGCTCCACCTGCCACCTTTCTATCTGACATAATGATTTATAAACTACATGGATTTGACACGCAAATCTGGCTGTAAACTAGAGCCCCCAAAAGGTATTGCAATGTCCGTTATACAGATACCCCACAACTGACAGCTCACTACTGCAGATGCATGAATGTCAAACAGATTTCTTCCTATTCGATTTTGTCACTAAATAGAACTGCTATTTGGGGTATACAGATCCCCCTTAAAGAACAACCAGGGATTAGTCCACCAATCGCTACTGCTGATGTATGAAAGTCAAATAGATTTCTTCCTATTCAATTTTGTCACTAAATAGAACTGCTATTTGGGGTATACAGATACCCCTTAGAGAACAGCGAAGGATTGCAGCAAGAATCACACAGCACAATAGTAGCAGCTGGACGCTACAACATGAAGTGTGAAGTGCTGAGATAGAAAATGGCTGGTTTTATAGGGCTGTGTGACATCACATAAGCCTGCCGGTCACTGATTGGCTTACAGGTCTGCAGATGTCATCGAGGGTGTTCCTTTCTCCTTCCCAGAGTTCTCTGCCCCATGTAACACGTTCTTCTTGCGCCCATTTAGCAGAAACATGAGGGGAAAAACTTCGTGGCGAATCGAATTTTTCCTGAAATTCTAACCGAAGTTAGAATCATTAGAATCGATTCGCCCATCTCTAATTACCATCCTTTCCTTTCTCAAAAATTATTTTAATCGTCCTGAAAATGCCCCCAATTTTTGTTGATGTCAGCTGCCAGCCATTTCTGCTCTAGGGTGGAACCAAAACATTTTCACCTACTGCAGATTATGGTTGGGTGAGTTATTTGGAGTAAATCTAGAGTAGTTACTGTGATATGTAAATACAGTATAAAATCTTCACCAAGTGAGGCCAACAAAAGTCAGAAGGTACCACACCCAGAAGACCCTTCACTATTACTGGGTTTTCATAACCCAGATTCTACCACTGAAGATAACTGAGGTCTGAACTTTAGATAAACTTTAAACATGTCATTTCCCTCTAAGAGAAGAAATTCCACAAGCTTTATGGCACTGAGTTACAGTCCAATTATGTAATTGCAAGCAAACCGGTGGACAACTGAGCACATACTGAATACAGTATATTAGTTATTAATTCAGGGGGCAGTGAGTTTCATCTATTATATATCAGATAACATTACAGTAGGGAATGCTGGGAGATTTCAGGTAAGCTGCAAAATTGTATACAGGATGAGTAAAGTACTTTATGTGCATAGTGATACCACCAGCAGAATAGTCACTGCAGCTCTGAAGTATAATATTGTCTGGATCTTCGGATCAGTACTGGAAAAGTCATATGTGTACACAGTGGTTCCACCAGCAGAATAGTGAATACAGCTCTTAAGTACTTTTTCATTAAGACTACAACTCAAGATCAGCACTGGATATGTAATGTATATGCAACATCCCTCACCAGGGCCTAGCCTTTTTCTCTTGGGGCCTGGAGACAGCCAGGGCCTGGGATACCGGAGTGGCTGGTGGTTGCGGCCTAGGCACACTAGTATCAATGTGCTTGGTATGGGGACCGGAGGACTGTCCTACAGCCTGGCGGGTCTCCAGCAGGTGGTGTGTGCAAGAAATGATGAGGGAGAGACTGGTATAGTGGTTCTCCCTGGGGCAACCCTTTGGGGTCTGGAGTATGAGTCCCTGTGTAGTGGATTGGGTGCTCGTGATGGTGACAGCCGTAGTAGCAGGGAGCAGATGGAGGCAAACATTGTCTAAAAGCAACTTACAGTTCTTTATTGGAACCAACAGGAACAGTGGATAACTTGCCAAACGAATCTTAACAATGGTAGCAGGCTGGGGATGCACTTGGAGAGGGAACCACAGGGATAGATCACCAGCCTGGATGCAAGGACAGGCTGGGAGATAGCTGTGTCCTCGTAGGATGCTTCAGCTTGTCCTGGGTTACTTCAGATATCACCCTCAATGAGCTGGCTCTCCTCTGTCTGACTAGACTGGTCTGATCTGGTTTACTGGCTGCACTGTACTGGTCTCCCTCAGAGACCAACTAAACTAGTCTGTCTGACTGACTCTTGTCAGTCTTCCTCTGACTGAATCTTGTCATACTGCTCTGGCTGGATTAACTCCAGTCTTCTTCTGATTCACCTCACTAGACTCCCTGACTGACTGTCTGACTGACACTTGTCAGTCTTCTGATCTCTGACTGACTCCTGTCAGACTAGGCTCTAGAACTTTCCTGACTAGAGGTTTTATTACTCCCACTGGTCAGGTGGTGGTAACTCCTCCAATTGCATCCCAGCTTACAATACAATATTATAACAGGTGTGATTGGCTGATGGAATGACATCACATTAAACAATTGACTCCTGCCTTACCAGGCAGGATCTACCGCTGCTGTATTCCCCGTGTTGTGTAGTGACCTGCTGTGGGGTTGATCAGACTCCACACAGGTTGCAAGCTACATATTGGGACGTATTCGCAACAACCCCTCTGCCTTGTATCGGCAGGGGTGCTGCATATATGCTCAGTGATATACCCAGCAGAGTAGTGAATACAACTATGCAGTGTTGTTTAGATAGAAACCAAGGTTTTTACCATTTCATGTAAAGTACATTATATATAGATATAAATGTTGAATAGCAAATACACATACTCTCCCTGTTGTGTGAAATAATATCAATTCTAAATTGCCTGTAATAACCTGTAGTAACATAGTGATGATTAGTGTCATCTACCAGCTTTAATAAGTTGATGACTGAGATTGCAGAGCATCACATATTTTACTGTCTGTGTGTGTTTGCTGGTCCAGCTATAGGATTTAAAACCAAATTTTAATCTATGCTCAATGATGAGGGCTCTTAATGGAGCGTAATGTGCAATTATGCCAGTTTTACAATAAATTAACTAAAATAAAATATAACCCCAGCTAACTGGCCAGCAAAGAGTAACTGACCTGCCCCGCACTTAAATATATATCATATATGCCACTTTATATCTAATTACCGCATCATTATCTGAAGATTTTATAGTTAAAGTCTGAAACTATGGAAAATTTGTACCTTGATAATGTTGATGTGGATATAATGGAATCATTGCCAGGTTTTAGGGATTTGGCAAGTGTTCCAGGGGTAAATTTATCTCAAATCCTTTTAAGATTTTGTTAACCCTTTCCTAGATTCTTCCGATAACTGTTAAATTAGATTCTTAGTGAAATGGCAAGTAGACCAGCGTACATTGGGGCAGATTTACTTACCCGGCCCATTCGCGATCCAGCGGCGCGTTCTCTGCGCTGGATTCGGGTCCAGCCGGGATTTATGATGGTAGTTCCTCCGCCATCCACCAGGTGGCGCTGCTGCGCTGAAGAGCATCTGAACGCACTGGAATATACGGAGCCGGGCTGAGTGAAGGTAAGTGCGTCCCAAGTGACACATTTTCGGTTTTTAAATGCGTCGGTTTTTCCGAATACGTCGGGTTTTCATTCGGCCACGCCCCCGATTTCCGTCGCGTGCATGCCGGCGCCGATGCGCCACAATCCGATCGCGTGCGCCAAAATCCAGGGGCAATTCAGGTACAATCGGCGCAAATCGGAAATATTCGGGTAACACGTCGGGAAAACGTGAATCGGGCCCTTAGTAAATGACCCCCATTGTGTTAATACTGATCCACTATACTTTACCCTTCACATTAAGGACTCATACACATGAATGTGTGCAGTTTGCGAGCTGCAAGCAATATGCCATGTGCCGGTGATTGTGGCCAGCCTGACATTGCTGGATGAATTCTGCTCACCATGCCGATGTCCATAGGAAGTGACTGTCTGGTCTTCAAATACAGGCAGGAATAGGCCCTGTCCTATCTTTAAAAGTAGTATAACAGATAATGTAAAAACTTGAGAAATTATGATCAGTATTTTTTCTGGATGATCTGATATCGTTTTCATGAGAGACAATAATGTATAGTTTTCAGCAGATAAAATGTAACTTTGTACCTGGAGATGGATTCTTATCTCACCTTAAATATTATAAAAAGTGACCCGAATGAAAGACCCTATCCTGGACTGTTTTATGCTATGTTTCAGTTAAATAAGTTGCTGATCTCGATCACTGCCTTAATTGTGTGAAATTCAGACTATGGGACCACCGTGATATGGTACCCATGTACACATTTTGGTTGGAGTGGATCTTTAATTCTGACATCGCCTTACATATGATCAGGGAATATTTTCTTGATTATAATGGATTTCCATGCACAGCTGGAAAATGTAGTAAGTGAAAGGACACCCAGCTGTTCTCCCTGACAATACAGCTTGAATAGAGTCAAGTAAATATTCCGGAATAATCCGCATCCCAAAGAGATGAAGTTCTGTAGTGTTTCCAGCTGAAGCACTAGAATAGACCTGGAGATGAATATGATCTAGTGCAGAGAATCATTGCAGGATGCCAGCAGGTGAAGGAGGGAGCGTTTTATAAATAAATCAGACTTTATTAACGCGGCATGTGAGTAATTAAACACTCCCTCCTTTAACATCTGTGTCAAGTGTCGAAAACCATTTGCTTGTATTTGATATGCCTGACAAATGCTTTGTATCCATGGTGGGTGGAACGCAAGGTCAGGAAGTTTCTCAACAAGAACAGGTGAGTGGGATACATAGGACATAATAAAAGGAAAGCAGAATTCATTCTTTTAAACAGACAGACACACAGGTAGATCTGTTTTTTCCTTTTGTTCTGTTTTTCTTCTTTAATGGGAAGGGTTAAAAATGGCATCACAGCATAGTATTGTGTAAATTTTGGGGTACGGTAATCAGGGCTTCTACAACAGTTTTCTGGCATACAAACCCTGAAATAATTCGAAATGCCTTGAGAGCCACCAGGCATTGCTATTATTTTCCAGTGAAGACGGGCACCTCCAGTGGTGGAGTGGGCCAATGCGTTGTGTTCCTGCACAAGAAGGAATCTCCCTGTTTAAGCCCAAAAACCTATTTCATACCTTGACTATAGAACACTTCCATGCCATTTCTAACATTATAAAATTACACCATGTTTCAACCGAACAAGTAAATTAAAGCTGCTAGCCCCCAATGCAAAATCTATACCCAACCCTCCAAATATACACTCACCGGCCACTTTATTAGGTACACCTCTCCAACTGCTCGTTAACACTTAATTTCTAATCAGCCAATCACATGGCGGCAACTCAGTGCATTTATGCATGTAGACATGGTCAAGACAATCTCCTGCAGTTCAAACCGAGCATCAGTATGGGGAAGAAAGGTGATTTGAGTGCCTTTGAACGTGGCATGGTTGTTGGTGCCAAAAGGGCTGGTCTGAGTATTTCAGAAACTGCTGATCTACTGGGATTTTCACGCACAACCATCTCTAGGGTTTACAGAGAATGGTCCGAAAAAGAAAAAACATCCAGTGAGCGGCAGTTCTGTGGGCGAAAATGCCTTGTGGATGCCAGAGGTCAGAGGAGAATGGGCAGACTCAAATTGCCACCCGTTACAACCAAGGTAGGCAGAAGAGCATCTCTGAACGCACAGTACGTCGAACTTTGAGGCAGATGGGCTACAGCAGCAGAAGACCATACCGGTGCCACTCCTTTCAGCTAAGAACAGGAAACTGAGGCTACAATTTGCACAAGCTCATCGAAATTGAACAGTAGAAGATTGGAAAAACGTTGCCTGGTCTGATGAGTCTCGATTTCTGCTGCGACATTCGGATGGTAGGGTCAGAATTTGGAGTCAACAACATGAAAGCATGGATCCATCCTGCCTTGTATTAACGGTTCAGGCTAGTGGTGGTGGTGTCATGGTGTGGGGAATATTTTCTTGGCACTCTTTGGGCCCCTTGGTACCAATTGAGCATCGTTGCAATGCCACAGCCTACCTGAGTATTGTTGCTGACCATGTCCATCCCTTTATGACCACAATGTACCCAACATCTGATGGCTACTTTCAGCAGGATAATGCGGCATGTCATAAAGCTGGAATCATCTCAGACTGGTTTCTTGAACTTGACAATGAGTTCACTGTACTAAAATTGCCTCCACAGTCACCAGATCTCAATCCAATAGAGCATCTTTGGGATGTGCAGCCGACAAATCTGCGGCAACTGTGTGATGCCATCATGTCAATATGGACCAAAATCTCTGAGGAATGTTTCCAGCACCTTGTTGAATTTATGCCACGAAGAATTGAGCCAGTTCTGAAGGCAAAAGTGGGTCCAACCCGTTACTAGCGCGGTGTACCTAATAAAATGGCCAGTGAGTGTAAATCTATAATGTATCATTTTTAGTACTGGTCTCTTTGAATGGTAAACAGACACCTTATGGATTTTTTAAGGCTCCTAGGCCAGAGTGTGACCGACTGAGCAATTATTTAAGAGGTTTTCAGGTGACATTAGTAACATCCCCTTCAGCAGGGATGGGCAATACCATTGCGTTCACCTGAAGCTAGCCCAAAAGGACACAGGCAATGGCTAACTTTGAAGAAATAGATATGAATTGTTAACCGCTTCCATCTTTCCCTTACTGCTTCAGATTTTCCCTACTTGTTTGGCTACATTAGATACTTTTTCAGAATGAGGTTGGCTAAGCAACCAGTTGATCACTGTGACTTTGGTGTCCCTATTGCCAGCCAATAATTGTAGGCCAGATAGACATGCTTATAAGCCCTTTTTATGACATTTTGTGCCTTGTTGTAACCTTGTAGCCTAAAGCCTTTGACCTGTCTCACGCATATGGACTTATAAGCATTGCAACAAGAAGAAGTCAATCAATTCAGTGGTGACTGTGGCTTGTCTGACTTGGGGAACTAAAAGATAGAAGTCACATAAGAGCTGGCATCAAGTGGCTTTTAGGTAGTTACATCCTGTCCATGTAACTAAGCGCGGTCGTAGTGACAGTGTGTAATGAGACAGAGGCACAGTCATTACTTAAATTTTTGGTTGCAGGTATGTTAATAGCTATTTAACATTGTATTACAGTATCCATTAATGGAGTTTATAATACTGACTGACAAACAAAGGAGCTCCTAATGAAGGCCAGCAAGATATTGTCTGCTATTTATAATAAAACCTGCCATATGACAGCCGCTTCATTGCACATTTCATTCCATTATTACTGTCATAACACCATGCGTTTCTTAAATCGTCTTTGTTAGATTCTGTCGAATCCCCCATTGTGCGACAGATTCTAGACTCTAAGACGCGCTGGCAATATTATATTATTACATATGGCAGCATCACACCCCATAAGTGACAGTAATCTGGGAGTGCAGTGGGGGTCCGAGTAAGGCAAGTAGACCACGCAAGTATAAAAAATCATTCCAAAAATGAGTTTCATTCACCTTGTGGTGTAAGATGCCACATACTTATTAACGCTGAGCCAATCAACTCATACTCGCAAGCCGCTCCGAGCGTGTCGTCTCCGCAGATGGCCCGAGATGTTAATGTGTGACAATTTTAACAGTGCACTAAGAATGTTTTCTAAAACCAACATTTGTTCCACCGCAAAAAATTTTTCCCTCCCCTCTCAGAATTTTGACACAGATGGTAGAAATTATTCGGAAAAACAGAAATGTTCATTTAGGAGACTTAAATATGTGGATTAATAAAGCACGTTTTAAATCTTTATTTCAAAGCTGAATATTAATATCTAATGCGGTTTCGCAAGCATTTATTAAATGCTCGACTGCGAGAGACATAACACTCTCTGTCTTGTCACATTCGTAAGCTAATATTTGGGATCTGTATTTGCAAAGTTGTCTAGTAATAATAATCTGGATTTGGGATAATTTATGACAAGCTTACACCTTGGTAGAAATGTTGATTTTTTTTTTTCTTTTTTTTTTAAGAATTTCTTTTTGGGAAAAGTAGCTTAATTAGAAAACTAGTTACTTGGCTCCCTCCTCCTGGTACAAGTTGATGACATTTTCATACCTTCTTTGAAAATGATCTCTATTGAAATGTTTTTTGGAATAGTGATGGGTGTAATGACTGCATCAATGTCTTCTAACTTGTTCTGTCAACGTTGAAATTAGATTTGAAATCATATATATAATTTCACACAAAAAGAAACAGTGCAAATAATGTAAAATGATAGTACAGAAATAAACAACCTTTAACATAGGGCCTGCAACACAATTCTGCCAGATACTGCATCATAAATGTGTCACACGGTCCAACTGTCCACAGGAACGCCCCTTTCAGTGCAGAATTTTGCGTCATGTGGGGTATAGAGTAGCACACGCCAGAATATGTCGCCACAGATGAGTCTTGTGTGCAAACAGTTTGCACTAAAAAGAACGTGCAAAGTCAGACAAAAAACTGGCACAGGGGCTCTGATAAATGTGGGCCAATGTGATCAGATATAAGCGAATCATTAAAGATTCTATTCACAGAAGCTTCTTTCCAGGTCTGAATCAAATCGGTCTGTACTGACATAGCTCCTATTGTTCTGGAAATGTATAACTTATATGAAAAACGAAGGTCAAAAAACAAATAATACTATAGTTCTATGGTCCAGGGTCCTTCTTCCAGAGCTTCAAGTCCTCCTGTAGGATTTGCTAAGTAGTTATAGAAGGAACATGCCCAAAATTAAGGTTGTACTAAAACCAGTATTGAAGTACACACATGTATATAATTCCAAGTGAGAAGGGATCAGAGGGCAACTTTCTGCAATGGCCAAAAGTTGAAGAACCCTTTCACTCCAATATTGCTACCCTTCTTTACAGAAGTCGGCATGGGAAATCTAAAAAGAGTGTGTGATGTAGCACTCCACTATCTAGGATGAATTAATGAGCATGAATCTGAAAAAGAGAAAGATATCCTGTGTAAAAGTCACACACAGCTTTTTAGGTATTTTTTAGGTATACTAAAACATGAACATACATTTTTTGAATGCATCCACTGTATGTATGTTCCATTTTTCTGCTCTATCTTCCAATCTACAGATATATATTTTCCAGATATTTGAATACATTTGCTTATTTTGCATAGTTAAATGCTGTCTCTATTAGGATCACTCAATGTCTGCTCTGATATCAGTGGTGTCAGGAATCCTGCTGCTGGAAACCAAACAATATTAGATCTATTGACAGCTGTCTACTGCAAGTGAGAGCAAATTAGACTGAGAGGGCAGGAGCTGAAATGTCACCAGTGGGCGCGTCATACTCATTACTTGCCACAATAAGTCATTTTTTTACAGCACTACATCAGTAAATAAGCAATTCCTCTAAAGAAAATAATAATTCCACTTGTTTAACTATTTAACTGGAAACAGAAGAATGGAAATTATACCTTATTGCTTGACTATGTTTGCTATTCACATTTCTAGCTTACTAACCCTGTGGACAATAGCTACAGTATCTGACATGCATGGTCATCTCAACACATTAACAGACTTCTTGATTACATCTTACACATAAATACATGCAGTGGCGTAACTTGAAACTGAAGGGCCCCAGTGCAAAGTCTGTGCCAGGCTCCTGACTATAATGTATGTTTTATAGTACTAATCTTCTCATATGGGAAAGTGGCACCTTATGGGCCCCTAAGCCTCCAGGACCCGGTTGTGATCACACCCTCTGCACCCCCTCAAGTTACGCCCCTGAATACATGTATTCTAGTAGTGGGGAGAGAGAAGCCTCTAGACTCTTCTGGTGGTAGATCCTCTCATGAACAAAAAAGAATTGCATATGTGTATGCTCTTAAAGTAATGTTTGCCATACTATGAACCAGCATTGCACATCATCAACAAATCTTGCAGCTTTTGCCACCTGTCCCTAACAGTTTATAGTATATAACCCAGCACCTAGCATGTTGTCTAACATAGATTAAGGGGTTAACGACTATTACAAAACTTCACTAGGGAAAGTGCAAGTCCCCAATAGGGTCACCCATATAGTACTACCCTTGGTAAATTTTGTGTAAAGATAGTCTATCTTGTGAATCCTGATTTTCACCCCTGTCTGGCTAACTGACTCCCCTTTCAGGACCTCAGTCTGTTTTTTGTATTGACTCATTGCTACCTGATTTGATCTCAGACCTGAACACTACAGTATGAAGTGTTGTCTGATTGAAGTTGGACATCTGCTAGTTCCCCATTAATAATAATAATAATCTTTATTTCTATCGCACCATCATATTTCATAGTGCTTTACAAATCATGGGGGCATAACCGAATAAAATAAGACAATACAATTAATATATAATCATATGGAAACAATTCGAGTGAGGGCCAGGCTTGCAAGGAGGGTGAGGGGGAGACACAAGAGATATAAGAGCTTATATAATGGTCCAGCCATTATTTATAAGGGAAAAGAATAGAAATAATTCAATTAAAAAATGAACCACTCAATTTACTCTTAAAGACATATAAACAATATATTTTTTCAAATGTACTAGTCAAGTCAAGAATAGCACAATTGTACAACAAATTTACTTAAAGAAATAGGGTCACAATTTAGTACACAAAAATGCCCTATTTACACTAGAAAAGGTATAGCACCAGCAAACAGCTAAAACATGATCTTTATTAAGTATGCATTAAAAAGTACCTTGTCTAAGCTTTAAGGAGCAAAATGTGTAGGTTATTTGCTGGATACCATGTTATGGGAGTGTGCACCTTACCTTTAAGTATGTTTTACTGGAATTGAAATAAACGGAAAGTTTTTGCATCTTCAATCCTCTGAAGCGCTGGTGTCTATTTCTTTGGATCGTGTTTGTGCTAGAAGATCCTGGAGCTATTGTGACCTGTGCGCTGGAGGTAAATTGGAGGGAAGGTGAGCTGACTTTTTGGGACTTTGTGTTTGGAATTAAAAAGTACCTATATAGATACGCATAGACCATACATACCCCAATGGTAAAAAAAACAACAAAAAGACACAACACTAAATTACTCACACCAATCAGCAATAGGTCTGTTTTAAGATAGCAACCACCAGCCAGCAAATACAGAGAAAAAATCTGCCTTACCAGATATGCTTCTTACATCTGATTTGTAGCCACCACCATTGAAGAGTATTCAATGGATATAACAACTTACTGTCCCTGGCCTTCCACGTAATGACTCCCACCCTTACAAGGGCAGTACCTCATACTGAACCCTAAAAGACAACCCTGCATCCCTGACACATTTCTTCCAATAAAAGGGATTACTCAGAGCGACACTAGAGTAGATGCAACATTAATGAGTAATTTACTATATTGTGTGCGGTTTTTTTTACGGTGTATGTGTATATCTATAGGTACTAAATGTACGAGAAGGACAAGGGGAAAGATGTATATACTGTACCATTCAGCAGTCCCATTCTCTCAGAAGAGACATGTACTTTCTTTTGATTGTGTTTGTCTCTCTGGCAGGCTTAATGAAACCTGTAGTCCAATCTGGAAATCCACAGATTTCTTTATGAATATTCTATATGATTCAAAACAAAGATGTGTAAGTTAGGTGTTCTGAAACTTGTAGCTCTAGATGTCTGATAAGTTACTCAACTTTATTAGAGTCGGCTGCAGTTACATGAGACTTGTGATTTATCAATTCTTGTGTTGCATTTTGTGCTCTGTACCATCTATGTTCATATGTATGTCTAAATTTCAGGTCCTGAATAAGAAGGGAACTGTGCTGGGAACCAAAAAGTACAGGGAGCAATACTTTGGACAAGTAGACCTATTGATGAAGACCTATGTTGGGGAACAGAAATGAGTGAGGAGGCTATGACAATTACCGTATTTTTCGGACTATAAGGCGCACAAAAATTCCTTTGATTTTCTCAGAAATCAAAGGTGCGCCTTATAGTCCAGTGCGCCTTATATATGTACTGTACTGACAGACAACAGCTGCCTTGAACTGTGCACAGGTCTGCCACCTGCTGGTCTTACATCCTTATAATCAGGTGCGTCTTATAGTCCAGTGCGCCTTATATATGAACCTAGACATTTTAGCAGGCATTATTGATGGTGCGCCTTATACTCCGGTGCGCTTTATAGTCTGAAAAATACTGTAAAGGGAATACTATACTAGGAATGATAAATAACATGAGGACCAACTAGTAAGGAGAGGGAAGGTTTGTTGGATCATGGGGCTATTTTGAACTAGGGAATAGATACAGTAGACCAACATGGTGGCTGAGAAAGTGATTAAGCATGTGTATGGGCTGGGATGACTTTTGTACATGGCCTTTATGTTCTGGCCATTCCTAGATTTAGCTAGCTTCTGTGTAATGATCTGATATTTATATGATTTAGGAATCATTCATTATTTATTATGTATTTTTGGGTTCTGACTCCACTGGACTTTGAAAGGCCACTTTTCTGTTTTGGTTTGGTGCCCAGCTTTTTGGTCCATCTATTATCTATATAGTATCTGTTGTCACTATAGTACATATCAATCAGGGCCGAATCTGCCATGAGGCGAGATGAAAATCTCGCCTCAGTCGGCAGATTGCGGGTCCCACCAGCTAAATAAATCGCGCCTGTCTCTTTAAGACAAAGGCGTGATTTATATGCGGAGCGATGCAGCGCCTTTCCGGATGCTGTGTCGCTCCGTTCTTAGCAGTGACACAGGCGTCATGACGTCACGGAGCCGGAGCCGTGCGCCGAGGAAGCAGCTGCCTGCAGGTGAGTATGATTTTTTATTATTTTTAATGCACTTTCATTAATTCTATGTGGCTGATAAGGGGGAGTTCTATACTGAGAGGGGGGGGGGTTGATATATTATATGGGGCCATAATTGTTTTATACTGTGGGGGGTGTATATATTATATGGGGTTAGAATTGTTTTATACAGGGGGGTACTGTATATATTATATGGGGCCAGAACTGTTTTATAGTGGGGGGTACTGTATATATTATATGGGGCCAGAATTGTTTTATACTGGGGGGATGCAGTATATACTATATGGGATCAGAGTCATTTATACTGGGATGGGGGGTGCTCTATATATTATATGGGCCAGAATAATTTTATAGGGGGGGGGGGGGGCTGTATATATTATACGAGGCCAGATTCTTCTTTTTCTGGGGGTGTTATATATTTATATGGGGCCAGATTTCAGCTGGGGAGTAAACAGTATATTACTAGGCTGGGGGGCTGTATATGGGATACAGTATATTACTAACCTGGGGGGCAGTATATGGGATACAGTATATTACTAAGCTGGGGGGGGGGCTGTATATGGGATACAGTATATTACTAACCTGGGGGGCAGTATATGGGATACAGTATATTACTAAGCTGGGGGGGGGCTGTATATGGGATACAGTATATTACTAAGCTGGGGGCTGTATATGGGGTGCAGTATATTACTAAGCTGGGGGGCTGTATACGGGGTACAGTATATTACTAAGCTGGGGTGCTGTATATGGGGTACAGTATATTGCTAAGCTGGGGCTGTATATGACGTACAGTATATTACTAAGCTGGGGATGTATATGGGAAACAGTATATTACTAAGCTGGGGGGCTGTATATGGGATACAGTATATTACTAAGCTGGGAGGGGGCTGTATATGGGATACAGTATATTACTAAGCTGGGGGGCTATATATGGGATACAGTATATTACTAAGCTGCGGGGCTGTATATGGGATACAGTATATTACTAAGCTGGGGGGGCTGTATATGGGATACAGTATATTACTAAGCTGGGGGCTGTATATGGGATACAGTATATTACTAAGCTGCGGGGCTGTATATGGAATACAGTATATTACTGAGCTGGGGGTCTGTATATGGGATACAGTATATTACTAAGCTGGTGGCTGTATATGGGGTACAGTATATTACTAAGCTGGGGGCTGTATATGGGGTACAGTATATTACTAAGCTGGGGGCTGTATATGGGGTACAGTATATTACTAGGCTGGGGAGCTGTATATGGGATACAGCATATTACTGAGCGGGGGAACTGTATATGGGATACAGTATATTACTGAGCTGGGGGTCTGTATATGGGATACAGTATATTACTAGGCTGGGGGGCTGTATATGGGATGCAGTATATTACTAAGCTGGGGGCTGTATATGGGATACAGTATATTACTAAGCTGGGAGGCTGTATATGGGATACAGTATATTACTAAGCTGGGGAGCTGTATATGGGATACAGTATATTACTGAGCGGGGGAACTGTATATGGAATACAGTATATTACTAAGCTGGGGGGGCTGTATATGGGATACAGTATATTACTAAGCTGGGGGTCTATATATGGGATACAGTATATTACTAAGCTGAGGGGGATGTATATGGGGTACAGTATATTACTAAGCTGGGGGGATGTATATGGGGTACAGTATATTACTAAGCTGCGGGGCTGTATATGGGATACAGTATATTACTAAGCTGCGGGGCTGTATATGGGATACAGTATATTACTAAGCTGCGGGGCTGTATATGGGGTACAGTATATTACTAAGCTGGGGAGCTGTATATGGGATACAGTATATTACTGAGCGGGGGAACTGTATATGGGGTACAGTATATTACTAAGCTGGGGGGCTGTATATGGGATATAGTATATTACTGAGTTGGGGGTCTGTATATGGGATACAGTATATTACTAAGCTGGGGGGCTGTATATTAGGGGGTGCTATATATTTACATTAATCAGGGAAGCACTGAATATAAAATCACATGTAACATAATAACAGGGTGGGATATATTAGTTATAGGATACCATAGATTACTTTGCATCATTTAAACCAAATGTTGGGGGGGGGGGCTGTATTAATAAATTGGGGGTGTTGTATATTGATTGGTGCTCAGCATGCTATAATTCCAGTAGACTATATATATATAATGAAGGGATGTTTTATATGTGGGGAGAGTGCAGTCAGTTGTGTTGTGAGGGGTATATACTTCATACTGTAAGTGACTGTGGTATTTTTAGGGACGCCGGGTGGAGATGCTGCACGGAGCTGAAGATATCTGGCCGTGAATTCACCTGTGATACTTCATGGATTGGAGAACCTGGAATAAAGTCCTACTGATGGAAGAGATTGTCATCTATAAGGTACTAGATGTCACTAATGACTCCCAGAACCTGTAGTCAGTCACACAGTGTCAGGGAGCTGCCTGTGGGGATGTTAATTGTTAGTAAAGTTTTTTACTTAACAGGGAGCGGGGGGGGGGGGGGCATTTTGATATTCGCCTCAGGCAGCAAATATGCTAGAATCGGCCCTGATATCAATTGCACATTCGTGACATGACATAATATAGTTCTATTGGTGGTTGAGGATTTTGAACCACATGCAGTGATTGGATTATTTTTTGGGAAATTAAAAAATAAAAATATAGTATATAGAACCGCATGTTTCTATGTAGTACTGACAAGACCTGAAGTGGAAGGACGCATATTTGTTTCTGTTACTGTGTGCGTAAGTACCTATCACATACAAGGAAGAAGAAAAATATTGTTGTTCAAAGCTCCGTAATTATCTATTTTCAGCAATTAAAAGTTGAGTGGAAGACTTACCTTAAACAAAAGCAGCTCTACATTATTTTATAGTATTTTTGCTTTAAGTGTTTTTTTGGGACTTGCCCCAGAGTTGTATTTTTATGGATATTTATTTTTTTTGGTTTCTATTCTAATTGTATTGTATTGCTCTACACTACAGTAAGTATCAGTCTTAAAAGAGCCCCAAATATAAAATCCACAAGAACACTACTGCCTACTATGTGCTACTTTAAAAAAATTGTATATTCTTATGTAGTACAGTGACCTTTGAATCCCCTCATATACCATGGGACGGGTCTGATTGTTACCTCCACACCCAGTGCAGAACTGTTACCAGGTTCTAATTCTGATAATTACCACAACAAAACTCAGCTTGATAAGTTGCGCTCATTGGTCTTTGTGTTTGCAGTACGTATCAAAAAATAAGTGAGCTAAATATTGTTTGTTACAAAACAGATGTCAAATAAAATTAGACCATATGTGCTATAAAACACTTCTCTTATTTCTTTCCCCTACACTGCAATTTAAGACAGACAGTACTTTATGGAAGAGATAGCTGAGGAAATATGTAAATATTAAGAGATCACAACATTTTTATATGCCGCTTTACTGTCTTGTTTCTGGAGAAATATCTACATGGAAGAAAACCATTTTCAATATGATAGTAATTTGCTGCTTTAGTCAAAGCGGATCCTTTATCACAGATATTGCTTGTTGGATCTGAGCTGTCTGGATAAACCATGCCATCAAGATCTGTCATAAAAGCCTTGATCATGTTTTATCCGTGATCTCCACCATATGGTTAAGTGGGCATGATTGGAAAATCCTTCACATGTTTATTTACCAGTGGTTCAACTATTATTACCAACACTTATCGATAATGTAGTTTTGCAGAAATGGTGCTCAGTGGTTTCCTTTCACGACAAAGGCCCCAATAATTTTCCCATGAAAGAAAATTCTCAAATTTCAATCCCCTAATGATACAATAAAGATAATTTATCCCCTTACTTCACAATTGTACTCAGTTTTATTGCTGTTTTAGCTCCTATCACTCAGCAATGGTCAGTATAAAATTCCAGGGTGTGGGTGGGAATTCTCTAAGCAGACACATTGGGGCAGATTTACTTACCCGGTCTGTTCACGATCCAGCGGCGCGTTCTCTGCGGTGGATTCGGGTACGGCCGGGATTCACTAAGGTAGTTCCTCCGCCATCCACCAGGTGACGCTGCTGCGCTGAAAAGCATCTGAACGCGCTGGAATTCACCGAGCCGGACCTAGTGAGGGTAAGCGCGTCCCAAGCGGCACTTTTTTTGTTTTAAATGCGGCGGTTTTTCCGAATCCGTCGGGTTTTCGCTTGGCCACGCCCCCCGATTTCCGTCGCGTGCATGCCGGCACCGATGCGCCACAATCCGATTGCGTGCGACAAAATCCCGGGGCAATACAGGGAAAATCGGCGCAAATCGGAAATATTCGGGTAACATGTCTGGAAAACGCTAATCGGGCCCTTAGTAAATGACCCCCATTATCATCCATCTAGTTCTGTGAGCTGACAATGTGGTTATCCAATATTATCAGGGTACAGGGTATCCACTTTCATTTAGCTTCTAAACATTGTTCTTGTATCTGACACATAGAAAGAGAGATCAGAGATAGAGATGAGCGAACACTAAAATGCTCGGGTACTCGTTATTCGAGACGAACTTTTCCCGATGCTCGAGTGCTCGTCTCGAATAACGAACCCCATTGAAGTCAATGGGAGACTCGAGCATTTTTCAAGGGGACCAAGGCTCTGCACAGGGAAGCTTGGCCAAACACCTGGGAACCTCATAAAAGGATGGAAACACCACGGAAATGGACAGGAAACAGCAGGGGCAGCATGCATGGATGCCTCTGAGGCTGCCTAATCGCACCATTATGCCAAAATTATGGGCAACAGCATGGCCATGACAGAGTGACAGAATGAAGCTAGATAGCATCTAAAACATCCAATAATTGACCCTGACACTATAGGGGACGGCATGCAGAGGCAGCGGCAGCAGCGGAAGGCTAGAGAGTGGCATGGCGACATACCCTAAATGGACTCAGGCTTCAAACCAATGGGTGGCAGAGAGGAACCAAAGGAGGTGAGCAAGAAGCGCTCAAATAATATCGGTACATGATAAAAGTTTGCCAGTATATTTTGTGGATTACACAGCAGGGTGGCGACAAAGTTAACATGGAAGCCATGAAAACAACCCAAAATTCTGCCTGACACAGCTCGTTTGATAAGGGGACCATGTATGGAGGCAGTGAACTAGTAGTAGATTAAAGGTGCTGCAGTTAAAACTATGTTAGTTGGATCTTGGCATGGAGCTGGCGCTCCGCTGCCAGGCGAGCTTTCGCCAATCCAAGCCCCTGTCTATAGGCTACTCCCCAAACAGCACTTCTAAGAACCTTTTGTATAAGATCAAGTGTAGTAGCGTTCTTATAAGTTTAGGATATGGCGGGTGAGGGGAATGTAAACAGATGCGCAAGAAGCGCTGAAATAATATCCCTAAATGGTAAAAGTTTGCAAGTATATTTTGTGGATTACACAGCAGGGTGGCGACAAAGTTAACAACTTTGATGTGGAATGCCCTGTAATAGCTCTTGGGCGGTGTGCCTTTTATCGCCTAGGCTCAGCAGTTTCAGCACCGCCTGCTGTCGCTTAGCGACGGCACTGCTGCTGTGCCTAGAGCTACCGACTGATGGCGCCATGCCCACGGATGGTAATTCGGAGGAGGAGGAGGTGGAGGAGGGGTGGGAGGAGGTATAGTAGGCCTTTGAGACCTGGACCGAGGTAGGCCCCGCAATTCTCTGCGTCGGCAGTATATTACCAGCCCCAGGGTCAGACTCGGTCCCAGCCTGCACCAAGTTAAGTGTAGTAGCGTTCTTATAAGTTTGGGATATGGCGGGTGAGGGGAATGTAAACAGATGCGCAAGAAGCGCATGATGCGCATGGAGCTGGCGTTCCGCTGCCAGGCGAGCTTTCGCCAATCCAAGCCCCTGTCTCTAGGCTACTCCCCAAACAGCACTTCTAAGAACCTTTTGTATAAGATCAAGTGTAGTAGCGTTCTTATAAGTTTAGGATATGCCGGGTGAGGGGAATGTAAACAGATGCGCAAGAAGCGCTGAAATAATATCCCTAAATGGTAAAAGTTTGCCAGTATATTTTGTGGATAACACAGCAGGGTGGCGACAAAGTAAACAACTTTGATGTGGAATCCATGAAAACAACCCAAATTTCTGCCTGACACACCTCGTTTGATAAAGGGACGATGTATGGAGGCAGCTATATGGACGACTTTTGGAGGTAGCAATGGAGACAACGTGTGGAGGCTGCTATGGAGACAATTTAATTTGGATAGTGCCTGTATGTGGCAGTCCCAAACATTTTTCAAACCAGAGGAGCAGGTAGGTGGCCCTCCAGTAAAATGGGATAGATTGAGTGCCTGTATGTGGCAGTCCCAAAAATGTTTCAAACCAGAGGAGCAGGTAGGTGGCCCTCCAGTAAAATGGAATAGATTGAGTGCCTGTATGTGGCAGTCCCAAAAATTCTTCAAACCAGAGGAGCAGGTAGGTGGCCCTCCAGTAAAATGGAATAGATTGAGTGCCTGTATGTGGCAGTCCCAAAAATTGTTCAAACCAGAGGAGCAGGTAGGTGGCCCTGCAGTAAAATGGAATAGATTGAGTGCCTGTATGTGGCAGTCCCAAAAATTGTTCAAACCAGAGGAGCAGGTAGGTGGCCCTGCAGTAAAATGGAATAGATTGAGTGCCTGTATGTGGCAGTCCCAAAAATGTTTCAAACCAGAGGAGCAGGTAGGTGGCCCTCCAGTAAAATGGAATAGATTGAGTGCCTGTATGTGGCAGTCCCAAAAATTCTTCAAACCAGAGGAGCAGGTAGGTGGCCCTGCAGTAAAATGGAATAGATTGAGTGCCTGTATGTGGCAGTCCCAAAAATGTTTCAAACCAGAGGAGCAGGTAGGTGGCCCTGCAGTAAAATGGAATAGATTGAGTGCCTGTATGTGGCAGTCCCAAAAATTCTTCAAACCAGAGGAGCAGGTAGGTGGCCCTGCAGTAAAATGGAATAGATTGAGTGCCTGTATGTGGCAGTCCCAAAAATGTTTCAAACCAGAGGAGCAGGTAGGTGGCCCTCCAGTAAAATGGGATAGATTGAGTGCCTGTATGTGGCAGTCCCAAAAATGTTTCAAACCAGAGGAGCAGGTAGGTGGCCCTCCAGTAAAATGGAATAGATTGAGTGCCTGTATGTGGCAGTCCCAAAAATTCTTCAAACCAGAGGAGCAGGTAGGTGGCCCTCCAGTAAAATGGAATAGATTGAGTGCCTGTATGTGGCAGTCCCAAAAATTGTTCAAACCAGAGGAGCAGGTAGGTGGCCCTGCAGTAAAATGGAATAGATTGAGTGCCTGTATGTGGCAGTCCCAAAAATTGTTCAAACCAGAGGAGCAGGTAGGTGGCCCTGCAGTAAAATGGAATAGATTGAGTGCCTGTATGTGGCAGTCCCAAAAATTTTTTAAAACAGAGGACCGGGTAGGTGGCCCTCCAGAAAAATGGAATAGATTGAGTGCCTGTATGTGGCACTCACAAAAATTGTTTCAAACAGAGGACCGGGTAGGTGGCCCTCCAGAAAAATTAAATGCATGAAGTACTATAGCAAGAGCCAGTGGGCCCTGTCAAAAAATAGCCATTTTCCTCTGCTTTACTGTACAAAGAGGAGGAGAAGGAGGAAAATGAGGAGGAGGAGGAGGAGTGGATCAATTATTCAGGTTGAGCTTCCTTCACCTGGTGGAGATTGGAAATTCTGAGAAATCCAGCCTTTATTCATTTTAATAAGCGTCAGCCTGTCAGCGCTGTCAGTCGACAGGCGTGTACGCTTATCGGTGATGATGCCACCAGCTGCACTGAAAACCCGCTCGGACAAGACGCTAGCGGCAGGGCAGGCAAGAATCTCCAAGGCGTACAGCGCCAGTTCGTGCCACATGTCCAGCTTTGAAACCCAGTAGTTGTAGGGAGCTGTGTGATCATTTAGGACGATGGTATGGTCAGCTACGTACTCCCTCACCATCTTTCTGTAAAGATCAGCCCTACTCTGCCGAGACTGGGGACAGGTGACAGTGTCTTGCTGGGGTGACATAAAGCTGGCAAAAGCCTTGTAAAGCGTACCCTTGCCAGTGCTGGACAAGCTGCCTGCTCGCCTACTCTCCCTCGCTACTTGTCCCGCAGAACTACGCACTCTGCCGCTAGCGCTGTCAGAAGGGAAATACTGTTTCAGCTTGTGCACCAGGGCCTGCTGGTATTCATGCATTCTCACACTCCTTTCCTCTCCAGGGATGAGAGTGGGAAGATTTTGCTTGTACCGTGGGTCCAGGAGAGTGAACACCCAGTAATCGGTGCTGGAATAAATTCTTTGAACGCGAGGGTCACGGGATAGGCAGCCTAGCATGAAATCTGCCATATGCGCCAGAGTACCAACGCGTAAGAATTCACTCCCCTCACTGGCCTGACTGTCCATTTCCTCCTCCTCCAACTCCTCCAACTCCTCTTCTTCTGCCCATACACGCTGAACAGTGAAGGACTCAACAATGGTCCCCTCTTGTGTCTCGCCAACATTCTCCTCCTCTTCCTCCTCATCCTCCTCCACCTCCACCTCCTCCGATATGCGCTGAGAAACAGACCTCAGGGTGCTTTGGCTATCAACAAGGGAATATTCTTCCCCCGTCTCTTGTGACGAGCGCAAAGCTTCCGACTTCATGCTGACCAGAGAGTTTTTCAACAGGCCAAGCAGCGGGATGGTGAGGCTGATGATGGCGGCATCGCCACTGACCATCTGTGTTGACTCCTCAAAGTTACTCAGCACCTGACAGATATCAGACATCCACGTCCACTCCTCATTGTAGACTTGAGGAAGCTGACTGACCTGACTACCAGTTCTGGTGGAAGTTGACATCTGGCAGTCTACAATCGCTCTGCGCTGCTGGTAAACTCTGGATAACATGGTCAGTGTTGAATTCCACCTCGTGGGCACGTCGCACAACAGTCGGTGAGCGGGCAGTTGGAGGCGGCGCTGCGCTGCCCTGAGAGTGGCAGCATCTGGGCATCAGATTTAACACATGGGCCAGGCATGGCACATGTGTCAGTCTGCCGAGTTGCAGAGCCGCCACCAGGTTACGGCCGTTGTCACACACAACCATTCCCGGCTTGAGGTTCAGCGGTGCCAGCCACAGATCAGTCTGCGCCGTGATGCCCTGTAATAGCTCTTGGGCGGTGTGCCTTTTGTCGCCTAGGCTCAGCAGTTTGAGCACCGCCTGCTGTCGCTTAGCGACGGCACTGCTGCTGTGCCTAGAGCTACCGACTGATGGCGCCGTGCCCACGGATGGTAGTTCGGAGGAGGAGGTGGAGGAGGGGTGGGAGGAGGAGGAGGCATAGTAGGCCTGAAACACCTGGACCGAGGTAGGCCCCGCAATCCTCGGCGTCGGCAGTATATGAGCAGCCCCAGGGTCAGACTCGGTCCCAGCCTCCACCAAGTTAACCCAATGTGCCGTCAGCGATATATAGTGGCCCTGCCCGGCAGCACTCGTCCACGTGTCCGTGGTCAGGTGGACCTTGTCAGAAACGGCGTTGGTCAGGGCACGGATGATGTTGTCTGACACGTGCTGGTGCAGGGCTGGGACGGCACATCGGGAAAAGTAGTGGCGGCTGGGGACCGAATACCGAGGGGCGGCCGCCGCCATGAGGTTGCGAAAGGCCTCGGTCTCTACTAGCCTATAGGGCAGCATCTCCAGGCTAAGCAATCTGGAGATGTGCACATTAAGGGCTTGGGCGTGCGGGTGGGTTGCACTATATTTGCGTTTCCGCTCCAGCGTCTGGGGTATGGAGAGCTGAACACTGGTGGATGCTGTGGAGGATCGTGGAGGCGACGATGGGGTTTTTGTGGCAGGGTCCTGGGCAGGGGGCTGACTAGCAGCTGACACAGGGGAAGGAGCAGTGGTGTGCACGGCCGGAGGTGAACGGGCTTGTTGCCACTGAGTGGGGTGCTTAGCATTCATATGCCTGCGCATACTGGTGGTAGTTAAGCTAGTAGTGGTGGAACCCCTGCTGAGCCTGGTTTGGCAAATGTTGCACACCACAGTCCGTCGGTCATCCGGTGTTTCCTTAAAGAACCTCCACACTTCTGAAGATCTAGCCCTCGCCGCAAGAGCCCTCACCACGGGAGCTTCACTAGTTGACAGTGGCGCTGATGCACCAGCTCTGGCCCTGCCTCTCCGTCTGGCCCCACCACTGCCTCTTCCAACCTGTTCAGGTCGAGGACTCTCCTCCGTCTCAGAAGCACTGTGTTCACCCGGCCTCTCAACCCAGCTTGGGTCTGTCACCTCATCATCCTCCGATCCCTCAGTCTGCTCCCCCCTCGGACTTCCTGCCCTGACAACAACTTCCCCACTGTCTGACAACCGTGTCTCCTCATCGTCGGACACCTCTTTACACACTTCCACTACGTCAAGAAGGTCATCATCACCCACAGACTGTGACTGGTGGAAAACCTGGGCATCGGAAAATTGCTCAGCAGCAACCGGACAAGTGGTTTGTGACTGTGGGAAGGGTCCAGAAAACAGTTCCTCAGAGTATGCCGGTTCAAATGCCAAATTTTCCTGGGAGGGGGCAGACTGGGGGGGAGGAGGCTGAGGTGCAGGAGCTGGAGGAGTGGGGATTTCGGTGACATGGGTGGACTGCGTGGAAGACTGACTGGTGGTGGACAAATTGCTCGAAGCATTGTCAGCAATCCACGACATCACCTGTTCGCACTGTTCTGGCCTCAACAGTGCTCTACCACGAGTCCCAGTAACTTCAGACATGAACCTAGGGAGTGTAGCTCTGCGGCGTTCCCCTGCTCCCTCATCAGCAGGTGGTGTCTCACCCCGCCCAGGACCACGGCCTCTGACCCCTGCAGTAGTTGGACGCCCACGTCCCCGCCCTCGTCCTCTACCCCTAGCCCTCGGGTTAAACATTTTTAAAATGAGAGTTATAACTTTTTTTTTTTTTTTACTTCTTTTTGTTTTTTTTTGTGTTTTTTTGTGTTTTTTGTTTTTTTTTGAGTTTTTAAAACCAAACAATCCTATCCTATTGCTATGGCTATTTTCTAGCCAAGTATCAAAGGAAGCACACTACTATGCCAGATGAGATGACACTGAGTTATTGCCTAATAGAAATCCAACCCCTACTGAATTTTGCCACTTCGGCCTTTGCTATGGATATGTGCGCCACTAAGCGCAGAACACAGCGGTCGCAAGTCTCACTACAAATTGCTCAGAATTGGCAAGTACATGCACTGCAGAAACTACAGCCACCAGCAGATCAACCAGAAATCAAATATATAGAACGCTACTGTAGGCTTCAAGAAGCTGTTTGTATTCTCCTATGGCTATTTTCTAGCCAAGTATCAAAGGAAGCACACTACTATGCCAGATGAGATGACACTGAGTTATTGCCTAATAGAAATCCAACCCCTACTGAATTTTGCCACTTCGGCCTTTGCTATGGATATGTGCGCCACTAAGCGCAGAACACAGCGGTCGCAAGTCTCACTACAAATTGCTCAGAATTGGCAAGTACATGCACTGCAGAAACTACAGCCACCAGCAGATCAACCAGAAATCAAATATATAGAACGCTACTGTAGGCTTCAAGAAGCTGTTTGTATTCTCCTATGGCTATTTTCTAGCCAAGTATCAAAGGAAGCACACTACTATGCCAGATGAGATGACACTGAGTTATTGCCTAATAGAAATCCAACCCCTACTGAATTTTGCCACTTCGGCCTTTGCTATGGATATGTGCGCCACTAAGCGCAGAACACAGCGGTCGCAAGTCTCACTACAAATTGCTCAGAATTGGCAAGTACATGCACTGCAGAAACTACAGCCACCAGCAGATCAACCAGAAATCAAATATATAGAACGCTACTGTAGGCTTCAAGAAGCTGTTTGTATTCTCCTATGGCTATTTTCTAGCCAAGTATCAAAGGAAGCACACTACTATGCCAGATGAGATGACACTGAGTTATTGCCTAATAGAAATCCAACCCCTACTGAATTTTGCCACTTCGGCCTTTGCTATGGATATGTGCGCCACTAAGCGCAGAACACAGCGGTCGCAAGTCTCACTACAAATTGCTCAGAATTGGCAAGTACATGCACTGCAGAAACTACAGCCACCAGCAGATCAACCAGAAATCAAATATATAGAACGCTACTGTAGGCTTCAAGAAGCTGTTTGTATTCTCCTATGGCTATTTTCTAGCCAAGTATCAAAGGAAGCACACTACTATGCCAGATGAGATGACACTGAGTTATTGCCTAATAGAAATCCAACCCCTACTGAATTTTGCCACTTCGGCCTTTGCTATGGATATGTGCGCCACTAAGCGCAGAACACAGCGGTCGCAAGTCTCACTACAAATTGCTCAGAATTGGCAAGTACATGCACTGCAGAAACTACAGCCACCAGCAGATCAACCAGAAATCAAATATATAGAACGATACTGTAGGCTTCAAGAAGCTGTTTGTATTCTCCTATGGCTATTTTCTAGCCAAGTATCAAAGGAAGCACACTACTATGCCAGATGAGATGACACCGAGTTATTGCCTAATAGAAATCCAACCCCTACTGAATTTTGCCACTTCGGCCTTTGCTATGGATATGTGCGCCACTAAGCGCAGAACACAGCGGTCGCAAGTCTCACTACAAATTGCTCAGAATTGGCAAGTACATGCACTGCAGAAACTACAGCCACCAGCAGATCAACCAGAAATCAAATATATAGAACGCTACTGTAGGCTTCAAGAAGCTGTTTGTATTCTCCTATGGCTATTTTCTAGCCAAGTATCAAAGGAAGCACACTACTATGCCAGATGAGATGACACTGAGTTGTTGCCTAATAGAAATCCAACCCCTACTGAATTTTGCCACTTCGGTCTTTGCTATGGATATGTGTGCCACTAAGAGCTAAACACAACGGTAGCAAGTCCCCCTGCTAATTCCTCACAAAATGGTAAAAGATGCAAATTAAAATAAAAAAAGTAGAACGTTATTGTAGCCCTAAGAAGGGCTGTTGGGTTCTTTGAGAATCACTCCTGCCTAACAGTAAGCTAATAGAACACCCTAACGCTTTCCCTGACCAGCAGCAGCTCTCTCCCTAGCGGCATCCAGAGACAGAATGATCCGAGCAGCGCGGCCAGCGGCTAGTCTATCCCAGGGTCACCTGATCTGGCCAGCCAACCACTGCTATCGACGTGTAAGGGTACCACGTCATGCTGGGTGGAGTGCAGAGTCTCCTGGCTTGTGATTGGCTCTGTTTCTGGCCGCCAAAAAGCAAAACGGCGGGAGCTGCCATTTTCTCGAGCGGGCGAAGTATTCGTCCGAGTAACGAGCAGTTTCGAGTACCCTAATGCTCGACCGAGCATCAAGCTCGGACGAGCATGTTCGCTCATCTCTAATCAGAGATGATGAGATCCATTAGATCCCTATTGCACACAATGACACAGCTTTCCTACATCTCTTCTGTTCCACAACACACTAGATCTGCTATGACTCCCTAGGTAAAGAACTGATCTGTATGTAGCTTGTAGTTCTCCTCACACAGCCGGCAGAAACTCAGTGTCAGTGTATCCCAGCAGGAAGTCAGTGAGTGTGTATCAGAGAGAAAGTCGTCCACGGCCATCACACAGAAATTCAAGATGGCTGCCCCGACCCTTAGCCAGAAGTTACAGGGTCGTGTCTGGGGGCAACTGAAATTGTGTAAACCAGGACTGATAGAGACAGGTTGGACTTATATCTGTGAAATGCTGCATTTTTGTTAATAACAGTGAATTAGAGAATGTGCTATTTTGTTATTCTGAGTACATTTAAGAAACTTGTCTTCGTGGGAATACCCCTTTAAGCATTTAAACCAGCCTTTGGCATACTTTGTCAAAAGGGCCAAGTTGAAAGTTAGAACTAACCTTTCTTAGAATATTTTTTTAGAATGGATTTTGAATTGTATTCTTTTTAGTGTGTAAAATCCACATTAAAACAATGTTCACACATTACTAAGGGTTCTGAGGTGTATGCCATATCTTGTTTTATTTAGGATCGTTGAAGACAACCGCTACCCTGCCCTTGGGTCAAGAGTTTGCAATAGTTTGCCTTTTCATGTTGTCTTTTTTCTTTACATACCTCCGTGCCGAGAATGCTAAACATCTTTGACCTTCTTCTCTTACAAATTCTGCATTTCCGATCTGCAATATGTAGATGTTAAATAACTTTTTCCAAGTAAAATAATTACTCCATAGATACAAGTTGCAAAGTACTTGGTGTAGAGACCAGGAATAGCTCCTTACTCCTGCTGATGAATGTTTAATTCTCCCTCTAGAGAACTTGATTCATACAGATAATTCCTTACTGGAACTTCGACCTTTCTCACTTAAAGCACTGACAAAGTGTGGTAGACATTACTGGTTAAAGGGATTCAACCACCAGTAAAGGGGGGGGGGAGGATACTGTAATATGCTGGTGGAGAAAATATGAAAACAACTTAGTGGTTTCCTCAATTCCCTAGTGGGATCTATCATCCTAGAGATCAGGACCAGCAAAAGAATTAGCAAATGCAAGCAAAGGCTGTAAACAAGATTTCAGAATCTGTGATAAAAGGATCAATTACTGCTCCCTACCGAACAGAATGTTTCTAGCTGCATGGTGCGAACAGAGACATGGTTTTAACAATTCTCCATTGTATTATTTATGATCCCGATTGACTAAAGAACAAATGATGAGTTTAAGATAAGTGAACATCCTTACCTTGACATCCTTACCTCCCACTGATAAGTTGTTCCTCCAGAATCCTAGCCCAAACCTCATTAAATGAAATCAACCACATATAAAACATTAACAAACATACAAATATTCACCTTCGCTCCTCTTGATCCCAGCATTGTCCATCACTAATCTTGACACGCCAGAATCACCTAGAAAAGAAAGTTATAATTAGCAGCACATAGCGCAGTTACAAGATATCCGGTGCTCCGGGCTGCTAATGCACGCCCTCGTCACGTCCCTCTCCCATGCGAGGGGACATTACGCAAGAGGCGTGACTTTGCCACCAGGTGGCGAGGGCATGTATAATCGAGATGATGAAGAGTGGGGTGAGTATTTGTATTTTTTTTAATGTTTTTTATGTGGTTGATTTCTTTTAATCTAATACAAATGACCTATCCTGCATATAGCTCAACTGAGTGTATAAAAACATATTTAAAGGGATTGTCCAAGATTTAGATACTAATTGCTAATCTTTGGTAGGTGATAGCTTTCAGATTGGCGGTAATCTGATACTTGGCACAGTACCCCTCTGGTAAGCTGTGTCTGCTAAGTCTGCACAATTTATGAAGCCAAACATTGTATAGTGGCTGTCCTACAGTATTGTTACTAACCTCCCGCTTCCTTGATTGGGCACAGAGCAGTATTCTTGTCATGGACACCACACAGTATATGGGCCTGTTTGGTTCTGTAGGTCTTGTGCCGACAATAGTTACCTAACATAACCACCAATCCGATATCCAATTCCAAGGAAGACTTCCGTCTCTAATCCCTCCTTGGTGTAGCGGCCACGCTGCGTGTATGCAGCTCACCTCCTGTTACAAAGAATAGGAGCTGAACTGAAGTAACAGAACTCAACCACTGTACATAGAAAACAGCTGTGTATATGGCTCTTTTCTATGTATATGACTCTGGTATCAGTGCCCCTACAGCACCCCTTAGCCACTTAGCCACCAGTGCAGCTGGTAGATATGGTAGAGGTCTCTTAGAGGAGCTTAGATAAAGTGGCTAAACTTTGTATGAAAGATATCTCTTTAATATGTATAAGAGGATAATGTAGCTACATATTCTTCCCTGGCATCACTAACTTGACTACTGACCAACTTCTACAGTTTACATTAAAAGATAAATGGTTTTCTAGGGAGGAGCACGTCTGGCAGACTGTGTCATAAATCTCAATGCACAAAGTAAAAATATTTATGGTGCTGAAAGTACCAAAAATCAAAAGAGATCAAAGTATTAAGATCAATGCGCCTGCCCTTTGACCCCTATAGCTATGCCACTGCATATGGGTAGGATTATAATATAGTTATAGTCTATGCATAGAGGACAGTCTTATAGTACATACATTTTCTGTTTTGGCCAAACTTATTTTACTGTCCAAGGTCAAGGAACTGTTTGAAGTCCACTCTTTATTGTCTTAGCTATTTTAATAAGTCTTGGAGAGAGTAGACATAGTTACGTAAAAAATTAAGAAACTGCTTTTGGCATACTAGTTTTATCGCCATTATAGGAGTATTATAGGGAATCTGTCCCTCTTATGATTCTACCAAATGAGGTTAAATAACTTTTGTTGAAATCCCACAAGGTTTTACAGTTGGGCATCACAATCTCTAGACATTAAACATGCGGCATGTAAATCAGGATGAACAGAATGCTTAAAGTATGTTGCCAGGAGCTACATTGTAAAACAAAATCTGGATACCACAGGGATGATGACATCAGCAGGGGATGCTTAGCTGCTCCCTTCCTACCATAGGAAGTATATTGAGAAAACAGAAGACTTGGAGCAGATGTATCTAGTGAAATAAGGAGCATCACAGTCCCTGGCACTCCCTGCGCTTCCATATGGGCCTGGTTTTGTAGTGGTGCAGATGCAGCTGAGAAGATTTGAAGTGTTAGTGAAATGGCTTAGCAGAATTCTGTAATTCAGTCACAGATTAAAGAACAAATCCACCGACAAATGAGAAATTTCCTCTATATTCATTTGAATCTTATACTAGTTGTATATGTCCCTATAAGCTAGCAGTAGTATAGTATCCCATTTTGTCCATAAGGGGGAGATTTTGTTTCACTGACCAACCATCACAATAAAATCTATACTCATCTTTCCCCACTGTCTGTAGCCCTTGATGTATTCCTCCTCCATGCAACCCACCACCCACCCTCCTTCCTTCTTTTCACTGTGAAAAAGATAACATAAAATCCTGTACTCACCTTTCCCCACTACAATAGAAGAAGCAGCAATGCCCTACTCTTCCCTCTGTATGCAGCTCTGGAGGGGGCATACATCAGTGGCCAGAGGCGCATTATAAGTGGAGGGGGGTAGAAAAATAAGGGTATTATTATGCACCCTTCTGTAGCCCCTCCTTACAATGCCCCCTTTTTAGGAGGGAACTATAGAAAAAAACTATAGGCATTATAAAGGACCAACTGCATGAATGGAGACATTTTGAGGGGACAGCTGCAGGAAAAGGGGGGGTTATAAAGGAGGCGTGTACAGAAAAATTAGGAAAGGGAACATTAAGAGTGGCAGCTTCAGGCAGGGGGTATTAAAAGGGGGACAGTTTCAAGAAAGCTGGTAGTGTTATAATATCATAGTTATAATACAAATAATATTATTTGTCCATAAGGGAGAGTATTATAGTAGAATATATTGATGTAGTGTAAAATGTCATAAGGGCCTGTACAACTTTCAAGCACATCTTTTATTCATACAAAACGTAATACTGTGAGCCCATTAGAAATACCATCTCTCCACAAGTCCCCTTGTGTAGTGTGAAAAGGAATTAACTCGTTGAATTAACTGGATACACTGGGGCTAAAGACGAATGGAGTGGTCCTAAAACATGTACCAACCCCGGGCCCAATTTCATAAGGATCCTGTCTTAGGTAGAATAAATGTAGTTTTTTTAAATTATAGATCACTATAAATGATTAATTGTAGAAGCTAAAGGGAAACACTGCAGCAAAATAAAAACAGAAACACGTATTGTGTGTGTGGGAGACGTTTATAGGTCAGTGCTCAAGTAAGATTAAAGTACTTGCTGCCTACAGCGGAATTGACTGTAATGATTAGAAGCCGCTTTATCTGAAATGCTACCAATGTTTGTGTGGTTAAGAAGGAACATGGCATGACTCCCGTTGTTACAAAACAATATATTTCTCCAGAATGTTAATCAGACAGATGGTTTTGTAGTGAAGTGTGTGAAAAATTAATCAAAGTAATGTTTTTAACCAATAGAACAATCCCATGCTTTATTATATTCTCAATGACATCTGCAGCATATGTGGAATAGCAAAACATTTCTTCTTCTTAAGAATCTGGGGCGGCTTAGTATTTCAACCATTCTTGGAGACCTGTAGTGGCTGCTGCCATTTATAGAAAGGACAACATTGTGTTTTATTTATGACCTTTGTCATTGTTTTTATTCCTTTTTTGTTTCTTTCTGAAGCCCAAATCTCATGGCTGCTAGCACCAAATGTTGGAGAAAAGGATACTTTAGAATTTTGTTTACCAAGCTTTAAAGTCCTATATTTTACCCTAAAGGGGTTGTCTAGGATTTTATTAAAAGCTATATATGGCTTGGGGGGGCTTTTAAAACGATAAACATCTTATACTTACCTTCTCTGGTGCTTCCACTCACCTACGGTGCAGTATGTCACTGCTCTTTTTGTTTGCAGAGACTGGCAGTGCCATCCTAACTACTAACGCTACCCTGCTGCACACTGAAAATAATGATGTATGAGAGGTGTAGTGACTCACAGTGATTTGCGGCACCACAGGTGACTCAGAGCTCCAGAGGCGGTAAGTATGAGATGTTTATTGTTTTATATAGCCAGGCCGCATATAGCCAGACAACTCCTTTAATATTTCAATATTTGTCCAGTGTGGTCATGGGATTGCATAGGAAACATGGTATCCATAATAGTCAGCCCAGTAAAGTCAAGTTAAAACCTTGGTGGCCATTTGGGTGGCAGTTCTCCATGACATTAGGTCTTTTGTATAGTTCTCAAGGTTTCTTAATTTTCATCATTCTCTTTGATGATCACTTAAATCTTTTTTTTTTGCAATGAATACGGTTCTTATATTGTACTTAACTGCCAACATACATTAAATGTAAGAAAAAACAAAAACATTGTCAAAAAGAAAGTTGTCCACCAACGTCAAACATGTACAAGAAGTTTGAGTTTTTTTGAAGTTGCACTTGTAAACTTTTTCCTATTTCCCTGTAGCCCACATGGATCTCTCGGCGTCATCATGATTCTGTTCCTTCACACTGAGTTTTATTAGATTTCTGCTGTTGATATTAAGAAATCCATAATTAAGTTCATGCGTACAATTGTCAAGTAATGTGTAGTGGTGGCACAAAATATCGTTTCTTCATTTACTTAATTAGGGAGAGTAAATGTCAGCTTTGTAAAATGAGGCTCTATACCATGGTAAATGATTACACCATTGTCATGGAACCTGTTGTACATTGTCATCTGCAGTGATACAAATGTTACAACTATATAGCAAATTAAAGACGTGGCAATACTCATAACAATTATTTGTATTTATTATTTTTTCTTTAATAACGAAATCAGCTGCAAATGAAGCTAAACTTGTTTGTTGGATCTTGGATTTTTTTTCCTGGGATAATTAAAGAATATTAAGCCAGATATGTCTCATCTATTTTAGGTAACAAAAACATATTAATATAGACAATGTAAAACAACAGAGATTGCCACCGGGGTTCTCAAGCAATATAATGTCAGACATTAATGTGCTACATGGAGGCGGAAGCCCCTTATTTTAGCTGATATAATAAAGGCCATATTAGAGGGAAGACGTTATTGATATGTTTACTTTTAGATATGAAGTTTGTCGATTTATCCAACATCTTTATTTTATGCATAAGGCTTCATAGAACTCCTCTCCTTACATCTATAAATGACTGCGCTTTAAAGGATAGGGAGGTGCTTACACAGAGAAACCAAGCTAAAGGAGCTATTTCGAGCATACTTTTTTAAGAATCTGTTTCAAAAATCTTAATTTTTTTGCTTTCAGGATCTGTCATATGGATTAGAATTATTTTTTTTTGGGGGGGCGGGATTTATTATAAGCTGGCGCATCAAGCACCATCGCATGATAAATACCACCCCTCCCACCTCCCTGGTTAGCGGATTTGCTGCTAGGCAATTCTATGCCAGGCACTACAGCTACGGCTGCTATGGGGCCCTCAGGGTCTTGGGGCCCATGGTGCACATGCCACGGGAGAATCATTATCATGCGCTGCAGTGCAACTTAATTACAGAGGTGCCTGGGCCCTTCCCCAGCGGTTAGCAAGCCTGGTAGCTCTCCCCCCGGAGAGGAGGAGGTCTGCACGCCATCTGGTCACATGACCAAACAGTATGACTTCAACGATGACATGTGGAGTATGGTGTGTGTTTATATATATATGCTGTATGTGTGTATATGATGTATGGTGTACAGTATATATTCTATACAGGCGGTCCCCTACTTAAGGACACCCGAATTACAGACAACCCATAGTTACAGACAGACCCCTCTGGCCTCTGGTGAAGCTCTCTGAATACTTTACTATAGTGCCAGATTGCAATAATCAGCTGTAAGGTGTCTGTAATGAAGCTTTATTGATAATCCTTGGTCCCATTACAGCAAAAAATGTTTAAACTCTAATTGTCACTGAGGCCAAAATTTTTTTTGTCAGGATCTACAATGATAAAATATACAATTTCGATTTACATACATATTCAACTTAAGAACAAACCTCCGGACCCTATTTTGTACGTAACCCGGGGACTGCCTGTATGTATGTGTGTGATGTCTATATACTGTATGTATATGTGTATGTTCTGTATGTATTTGCATATACTGCTCCAAAGAGAGGCAGGATGGATTCTACATTCTAATGCACTGGGTTCTTTGGGCCTCAATAATAGTCTTGATATGAGGTCTCTGTGATGTCTCCTGATTTGCAATATTGTAGTAAGTATACAAAGATGAAAGTATATTACCATTTCAGGGTAAAACTCATGCATATGGTTGGATATGATATTAATAATGTGTGTTTCTGAATATGAACGGCACCGCCGTTACGAGTGGTTGTTGTGAAGGAAATATTAATGTTGAATCTGCCATTTTTTTTGTAATTAATTTGTTTTTAACATCTTTTTTTATGCACTGAACACCTTTTTGTAATTAAAGATTTTCCCTTTCATTTTGGTCCCTGTATGCTCTGTGAACTCATAGCCTTATAAAGTGTGGTTAGCTGTGTGACTGCTGAAGTGCTGAGCGTGCATGAGCGTGCATGTCTAGTGGTGTAACAAAGTGACTGCATGAGAAGCAAGAGTGGATGTAGAGTGGGATACTTATTGATCCCGGTATAAATGCAATAAGCGCTGGCTGCGGATCGGGAGTGCTGGAGCTGTATGAGGTATGATTTATGCTCAATTTGTGTCCTGAGAGAAAGGTGAGCGCAAGTTTGACTATTATGAATTAACCTGTACAGTTGCACCCAAGTCATGTGCCAAGTGTCACGTTCTCGGCGTCCACAAAATGACAGTGTTCCTATGTCCATGACACACTGTTGCATGTAGTGGATGATTGGTGTTCCTGGTTAGTGGGTGAGTGATGTATATTTGCGTTTTTTCGGGGTTTGGGTCAGGCAACAACCACCTTTAAACATATAAAACATATAAGCAATGCTAAAGTATAATGCAGTAAACCGAACGCCTGCAGCTTTGTCTGGTTAGATCATGCGACTGACAGGTGTGCTGATCATTAGAGGGGATGTGAGAGCTCATAGTTAAAAAAGGGAAGAGTTGTGTCATATGCGCAGTGGAAGCTGGAAGAAGTGGAAATAGCGCGAAACAGCCATCACTGTTTATATACACTATTGCACCTTGTCTCCCCTGTAAGATTCTTTACATGTTTTGCATAAAGAAAAAGTTTTGGAACCTTCTGCTGGGTGAGTATCACACTATTCTTAATACTATATGTATCATGTATATAATGTATAGTATGCTTATACTGTATGTATGATGTCTATATACTGTATGTATGTGTGTAAATGCTATATGTATGTATATGCAGTATGTGTATATGATGTGTTTATACTGTACTATAAATAGTGCGGCAAACTGCACTATGTACGCTGGATTATTGAAGACCGTTGCATTCTCTTTAAAGGGGTATTCAGGGAATAAGCATAATTCATATACAAATAGGTCTTTAAAATATAACCTAATGTGTAATTAGTTGTTATTTCAAATGTTTCTCCCCTTAGCAGTAAAGTGCTGTTGACATGCACTGTAATGAAGAATTAAAATCCTACTGGCCCTTTAATCAGTCCATTGATTTTCTCAGCACAGAGCAGACACAGTACAGAAGATGGCCGCTGGTCACATGCCCACATCACATGTCCTGCAGCTGCCTGGGCAGGTCATGTGATCACCACTAGTTTGGTTGTAGTTGGTTGCAGTGCATCCAGTATGGCCTGTGTTGTGGTGAGACCCATCTCAGTGAGATAATGGGCAGTGATGGCAGTTACACATCATTACTTTGGTAACAGAGCAAGACAGTAACAGTAACATTTTGTGAATCATAAAATCAAACTATTTAAGCTCTATTTTGTGACTAATGACTTTGAGTTTTTTTTTAATATTGATTTATTTATAGCATTTTGGGTTATTGTATCAGCCATTCATATTCATGGAATACCCCTTTAATAATCTTGGGCACCCTGCAGGCACTGAACATGCTTAAACTGAGCACACAAGTGTTTTTGGTGCACTCAATTTAATGGACGTGCGGCACAATTACATCAGACTTTCTACAAAAATGTGGCACCCAATGTGATTGGCATTAGAATGGACCTTTAGGGCCAGAGTTTTCTGTTGCTTCAGACATAGTGCAACCGTGACACAAAACTGGTGCAAACACGACATAGATACAAATGCAAGCAGTTTGCACACGTATTCATGTGTAAACTATGGCTGAAAACTGGCATAGTCAGTTTTCTGAATCTGGGTCACTGTGTTTGTATATACTTTATGAGTATGTATATAATGTATATAGTGTATGTATAATATATGAGTATATAAATGTGTGCATATGAGTTTGTATTAATGTGTATATGAGTATACATTTTTATTTTTTTCATTTTTTTACTGTATTTTTAAACTTTCTAGTTTTCTTGACTGATACCAATGTACATTACAATACCACAGTATTGCAGAGATGGGGGCATTTTCCTACTGATCTATTACACGGGGGAGAGTTGAGGGTTGATGTTCGGCCCAAGATGGTAGTACCCACGTGTTAGCAGTGGTTGTCTGTCCGGAAGCCCTGCTGCCACCCCGGGTCGTATCAATAGCTCTGCCACTGTGTTCCTTTTTGAAGGAAGGGGAAACATTTGTCCAGGATTTTCCAATTGTACAGTCTTGAATTTGAACATTTAACATGCAAACTGAGTGATGCAGTATCTGAGATGTAGTAATTTTGCTGGACATTGTATGGTCTGACATTGGGGTGCTTTTGGTTGTTATGATATGCAGGGCCGATTCTAGCCTTTTTACTGCCTGACACGAAAAATGTAATTCTGTCCCACCCTCCCTCCCTCCAGCGCTTTATACCCTGATCACTACCATATTCGGCCCACTGAACTTACAGATACAAAAGCATCTACAAACTCATCTAAGCATGCTCATAATATACCCACACCGCCTCAGTGGCTTACTGACACTGCACAGACTATCACTGTGTTACACAACAGCATCAGTCAGTGACAGACATTAGTGACATCTAGTACCTTAAAGGAAACCTACCACTTGAAGTGGCAGGTATAAGAAGGAACTACCGAGCACCAGCTCAGGGCTTACCATGCGCGCGGCTCTCCTTCATTTCCTATGTAGCCGCGCGCACGGTCGCGCGCATGGTAGGTGCCGAGAGCGTACCTCCCTGCGCAGAAGCAGCTTCGGCCATAAAGTTTAACCCCTATGGGACGCAGCCTCTTTTGGCCTTAAGGACGCGGCCCCATTCTTCAAATCTGACCTGTGTCACTATAAGTGGTTATAGCTTTGGAACGCTATGAGATATCCAGGGAATTTTGAGACTGTTTTCTCATGACACATTATACTTCAAATTAGTTTAAAAATTTGGATGAAATCTTTTGCATTTAGTTATGAAAAAAAACAAAATTTGGCAAAAATTTGGAAAAATTCTTTATTTTCAACGTTCTAAATTCTCTACTTTTGATGCAGACAGTTATAGCACCCAAATAAATTCATAACTTACATTTCCCAAATGTCTGCTTTATGTTGGCATGGTTTTTTAAGATTCCACATATTTTACTAGAATGTTATGAGGCTCAGAATTTAGGTATCATTTTTCAAATTTTTTGTAAAATCACCAAAACCCGTATTTAGATGGACCTGCTCAACTTGTAATTGACACTGAGAGGCCTAAATAATAGTGAAACTCGTAAATTACCCCATTGTGGAAACTACACACCTCAACGTATGAAAAACCACTTTTAAGAAGTTTGTTAACGCTTTACGTGTTTTATAGGGGTTAAAACAAAATGGAGGTGCAGTCTGCAAATTGTAATATTTTTTCACAATACACCCATTTTGGGTGGAAAATTAAACATTTACAATGGATTAAATGAATAAAGGCTCCAAAAAGTTTGTTACCCAATCTCTCCCAAGTACACCGATACTCTATATGTGGTGGTAACCTGCTGTATGGGCGCACGGCCAGGCATAGAAGGGAAGGAGGCGCCATCCAGATGAGATTTGCTATGTCACATTGTACAGGCTATAATTTTTTTCTTTTTTTTAATGTGGACCTATAGGGGCTTATTTCTTTTGACACATGAGATGCACTTTTCTGGTACGTAATTTGGGGGAATCTATAGGCTAATTGGTGAGATTTTATTAACTCTTTGTTGGTGGAGGAAATGAAAATCATCACTTTTCAGGAAGATTTTTATGGGGTTTTTTTTGGCCGTTTACCATACCATAAAAATAGTATATTATTTTTATTCTATGGGTCACCACCATTACAAAAAGACCTCATTTATATAGATTTTTTATTTTTTCCCATTTTTACTGAATAAAAAGTAATTTGGCAAAAATGTTGTTAATTTTAGCATCACCGTCTTTCATATGCATAACTTTTTTATTTTTCACCTCACAAATGTGTTTAATGGCTTATTTTTTGCGAGAAGGATTGTTCGTTTTAGTGGTATTATTTTAGAGTGCATAACATTTTTTAAATCACTTTTTAGAGCATTTTTTGTAGGGTATTAATTGAAAATGATCTTTTTTCTGGAGCTTTTTGGGGTTTTGTTTTTTACGGGGTTCACTTTGCGGATCTAATAACGATTCTGTTTTATTATGCAGATTGTTACGGACGCAGGGATACCAAATATGTGGGGTTTTGTGTATTTTATTCAATTGTACTGAATAAAAACCAATTTGGAGAAAATCTTGTTCATTTTAGCATCACCGTCTTTTTATATGCATAACTTTTTTATTTTTCGGCTGACAAATCTAGTTAGGGGCTTATTTTTTGTTCTTTTTAGTGGGCTTATTTTGGAGTGCATAACATTTTTTAAATTACTTTTTAGAGCATTTTTTTTAGGGTATTAATTAAAAATCATCTTTTTTCGAAACGTTTTTGCGTTTTTTTTCTACAGCGTGTACCGTGCGGGTCCAGTAATAATTCTGTTTTATTATACAGATTGATACGGACGCGGCAATACCAAATATGCAATTTTTTTTTGTGTATTTGTGTTTTTTATACTTTATTAAGTGTTTTTATAGGAAAGTGACATTTTAGGGGCTTATATTTTAATGCATTTATTTTTTATGTATTCTAATGTATTAACTTTAGTGTTTTTTACTTTTTTTTTACTTATACATACTTGAACTTGAACCAGTGATGCTCTGATCACTGGTTCAAGTTCAATACACTGCTCTTCAATACTATTTTATTGTAGAGCAGTGTAAACTGTCTGAGCATGCAGGCGCATGCTCAGACAGTTTGCAGTCAGACCCGGCAGCTCCGGGGCACATGCCAGTCCTCGGAGCTGCCCAGAAGAGGATCAGATCCCCCGGTAAGCGGCACGGGGGATCCGATCCACAGCGCAAAAACCCTTACAAGCATGACCGCGGCGTGTAAGGGGTTAACGCCCGCGATCGGAGCCGGCTCCGATCGCGGGTGTTAGCGCAGGCTGTCAGCTGTACTAGACAGCTGACAGCCGCTGCTTCTGGTACCGGCTCCGTTCGTGAGCCGGTGCCAGAAGCAGGACGTTATAGAACATCCCCGTGCGCTAAGCATCTAGCCCCGGGGACGTACTATAACGTCCTGGTGCACCTAGGGGTTAAAGAGTGTTTTAAACCGCGATACAGCGGTTTAAAACACTAACAAAAATAAGCTCCGGCACCAGCTCACCCTGAGCTGGTGCCCGGTAGTTCCATCTTATACCTGCCACTTCAAGTGGTAGGTTTCCTTTAAAGCTGACGATCTGCTCCACCACTTCTCCCTTCCATGACTCATCCCTGTTGCATTAGACACCTGATGTTTTCAGCTCTGTGCAGAACATTTGCACACTGCACCCAAAAAATACAACAGTCACTTACAGTATGTCACCTGGATAACAATATCCCACACTATGCACCTTAAAATATTTATTAATAATTATAGGATAAATATAAAGCAAATTATTTTTGTGCATTCCATGTATAAAGCATCCTATATATAGTCCCCTGATCAAATCATAGTACACTGTGGGCCAGAGATGTATCACAGTTGTGGCGCACTAGTTCCCTTTTTGCATTTAAATGAGGCGCATTGATGCGTCTGAATTATCACAAGCTACAACTATCTGTGATGAGTTCAGTTCCTGCCTCTTACTAATCACTTGTGAGTCTCAGGATGCTTGTGCGACTGCATTTTACTTTAGGCGCAATGTTTGATTCAGGCACTTACTGTTTATGTGATCCTCCTACAAGCTCTTCTCTGCTTCTCTTCCACACCTCATGAAAGTAACGCTAACAGCAGAGCCCAGGTGTGTGGCAAACTGCACCCAGTGATCCTCCTCAGCAGTGGCTTCTCCTGGAGGGGATCCTCCAGTGCTGATCTTCTGCTGCCCCCCTGTAATTCTGGCCAGTATTCCTCCTTAGACACCAGTGTGGTCATCTTGCTATAACGGGACACTTCTTTGTCCTGTCTGCAGCTCCCACACACTTCTCTTCTATCCTGCTACACAGGGGCACTTCTCTGTGCTATCTTCAGCTCCCACTCACTTCTCTTCTATCCTGCTATGAGCTGCTGCTTATGCAAATTATTTTTAAAATAGAAGGTCATGAACTATAGACAGAGGCTGCATGTAGTGTCTGGCTGAGCTCTGCTGCTGTACTATACAGGGGATACAATGCTGTGCACAAGAGCTCATTGCTTGCTTCTCAGTCTACGCCACCTTCGGGCTGGAGTGTTTTCGTGCCGAAATTGCACCTAAATGAAAAAGTTGCTAATGATGAATGATTAGTAGGCATAGCAAAAGATCTGGATTAATAGGATAAATGAGGAAAACATGGCTACTTTTGCTGCGCAGCTAGTTTGGTGTTTAGTAGAGATGAGCGAACATACTCGTCCGAGCTTGATGCTCGTTCGAGCATTAGCGTACTCGAAACTGCTCGTTGCTTGGACGAATACTTCGCCCGCTCGAGAAAATGGCATCTCCCGCCGTTTTGCTTTTTGGCAGCCAGAAACAGAGCCAATCACAAGCCAGGAGACTCTGCACTCCACCCAGCATGACGTGGTACCCTTACACGTCGATAGCAGTGGTTGGCTGGCCAGATCAGGTGACCCTGGAATAGACTAGCCCCTGCCCGCGCTGCTCGGATCATTCTGTGTCTGGATGCCGCTAGGGAGAGAGCTGCTGCTGGTCAGGGAAAGCGTTAGGGTGTTCTATTAGCTTACTGTTAGGCAGGAGTGATTCTACAAGAACCCAACAGCCCTTCTTAGGGCTACAATAACGTTATACTTTTTTTTCTTTAATTTGCTTGTGGCTGGGCTTGCTGGCACTAGTAGTGCAGCTAGTACCATATTGTGAGGAATTTGCAGGGGGACTTGCTACCGTTGTGTTTAGCTCTTAGTGACACACATATCCACCTCAAACACCAAAGTGGGACAATTTATTAGGGGTTTGATTAGAATTAGGCAGAGTCTGCTGATTTTTTTTTTTTATCTTTATTTCATTTTATAGCTCAAACTCATCTTGCAAAGCAGTGTGCTTTCAGTGTAGGCTACAAAATAGCCATAGGAGAACCCCAACGGCTTACTTAGGCCTACAATAGCGTTATATTTTCCTTTTTTTTGTTTGCTTGTGGCTGGGCTTGCTGGCATTAGTAGTGCAGCTAATACCATATTGTGAGGAATTTGCTGGGAGACTTGCGACCGTTGTGTTTAGCTCTTAGTGACACGCATATCCACCTCAAACACCGAAGTGGGACAATTTATTAGGGGTTTGATTAGAATTAGGCAGAGTCTGCTGATTTTTTTTTTTTTTACCTTTATTTCATTTTATAGCTCAAACTCATCTTGCAAATCAGTGTGCTTTCATTGTAGGCTACAAAATAGCCATAGGAGAACCCCAACGGCTTACTTAGGCCTACAATAGCGTTATATTTTCCTTTTTTTTGTTTGCTTGTGGCTGGGCTTGCTGGCATTAGTAGTGCAGCTAATACCATATTGTGAGGAATTTGCTGGGAGACTTGCGACCGTTGTGTTTAGCTCTTAGTGACACGCATATCCACCTCAAACACCGAAGTGGGACAATTTATTAGGGGTTTGATTAGAATTAGGCAGAGTCTGCTGATTTTTTTTTTTTTTACCTTTATTTCATTTTATAGCTCAAACTCATCTTGCAAATCAGTGTGCTTTCATTGTAGGCTACAAAATAGCCATAGGAGAACCCCAACGGCTTACTTAGGCCTACAATAGCGTTATATTTTCCTTTTTTTTGTTTGCTTGTGGCTGGGCTTGCTGGCATTAGTAGTGCAGCTAGTACCATATTGTGAGGAATTTGCTGGGAGACCTGCGACCGTTGTGTTTAGCTCTTAGTGACACGCATATCCACCTCAAACACCGAAGTGGGACAATTTATTAGGGGTTTGATTAGAATTAGGCAGAGTCTGCTGATTTTTTTTTTTTTTACCTTTATTTCATTTTATAGCTCAAAGTCATCAGGCACAGCACAAAATCCAGTTGTGTGCTGTCAGTGTAGGTTAGAAACTAGCCATAGCAATAGGATAGCATCGTTATGTTAAAAAAATAAAAAAATAAAAAAATAAAAAAAAATAAATAATAATAATTTGGAAAATGTTTAACCCGAGGGCTAGGGGTAGAGGACGAGGGCGTGGACGTGGGCGTCCAACTACTGCAGTGGTCAGAGGCCGTGGTCCTGGGCGGGGTGAGACACCACCTGCTGATGAGGGAGCAGGGGAACGCCGCAGAGCTACACTCCCTAGGTTCATCATGTCTCAAGTTACTGGGACTCGTGGTAGAGCACTGTTGAGGCCAGAACAGTGCGAAGAGGTGATGTCGTGGATTGCGGACAATGCTTCTAGCCATTTGTCCACCAGTCAGTCTTCCACGCAGTCCACCCATGTCACCGAAATCAGCACTCCTCCAGCTCCTCCACCTCAGCCACCTTACCCCCAGTCTGCCCCCTCCCAGCAAAATTTGGCATTTGAACCGGCATACTCTGAGGAACTGTTTTCTGGACCCTTCCCACAGTCACAAACCACTTGTCCGGTTGCTGCTGAGCAATTTTCCGCTGCCCAGGTTTTCCACCAGTCGCAGTCTGTGGGTGATGATGACATTATTGACGTAGTGGAAGAAGTGTGTAAAGAGGTGTCGGACGATGAGGAGACACGGTTGTCAGACAGTGGTGAAGTTGTTGTCAGGGCAGGAAGTCCGAGGGGGGAGCAGACTGAGGGATCGGAGGATGATGAGGTGACAGACCCAAGCTGGGTTGATAGGCCGGGTGAACACAGTGCTTCTGAGACGGAGGCGAATCCTATAGCAGAACAGGTTGGAAGAGGCAGTGGTGGGGCCAGACGGAGTGGCAGGGCCAGAGCTGGTGCATCAGCGCCAAATGTTGCCCGTAGTCAAGCTCCCGTGGCGAGGGCTAGATTTTCAGAAGTCTAGAGGTCCTTTAAAGAAACACCGGATGACCGACGGACTGTGGTGTGCAACCTTTGCCAAACCAGGATCAGCAGGGGTTCCACCACTACTAGCTTAACTACCACCAGTATGCGCAGGCATATGAATGCTAAACACCCCACTCAATGGCACCAAGCCCGTTCACCTCCGGCCGGGCACACCACTGCTCCTTCCCCTGTGTCATCTGCTAGTCAGCCCCCTGCCCAGGACCACGGCCCAAACACCTCCCGTGCGAAAACCCCATCTTCTCCTCCACGATCCTCCACAGCATCCACCAGCGTTCAGCTCTCCATACCCCAAACGCTGGAGCGCAAAAGGAAGTATAGCGCAACCCACCCACACGCCCAAGCCCTCAACGTCCACATCTCCAAGTTGCTTAGCCTGGAGATGCTGCCCTATAGGCTGATAGAGACCGAGGCCTTTCGAAACCTCATGGCGGCGGCCGCCCCTCGGTATTCGGTCCCCAGCCACCACTACTTTTCCCGATGTGCCGTCCCAGCCCTGCACAAGCACGTGTCAGAGAACATCATCCGTGCCCTGACCAACGCCATTTCTGACAAGGTCCACCTGACCACGGACACGTGGACGAGTGCTGCCGGGCAGGGCCACTATATATCGCTGACGGCACATTGGGTTAACTTGGTGGAGGCTGGGACCGAGTCTGACCCTGGGGCTGGTCATATACTGCCGACGCCGAGGATTGCGGGGCCTACCTCGGTCCAGGTCTCAAAGGCCTACTATTCCTCCTCCTACCACCCCTCCTCCACCTCCTCCTCCTCCGAATTACCATCCGTGGACATGGTGCCATCAGTCGGTAGCTCTAGGCACAGCTGCAGTGCCATCGCTAAGCGACAGCAGGCGTTGCTCAAACTGCTGAGCCTAGGCGATAAAAGGCACACCGCCCAAGAGCTATTACAGGGCATCACGGCGCAGACTGATCTGTGGCTGGCACCGCTGAACCTGAAGCCAGGCATGGTTGTGTGTGACAACGGCCGTAACCTGGTGGCGGCTCTGCAACTCGGCAGACTGACACATGTGCCATGCCTGGCCCATGTGTTAAATCTCATAGTTCAGCGTTTCCTCAAGACATACCCCAATCTGTCTGATTTGCTCACGAAGGTGCGCCGCATCTGTGCGCATTTCAGGAAGTCCAGCACAGATGCTGCCCCTCTCAGGGCAGCGCAGCGCCGCCTCCAACTGCCCGCTCACCGACTGTTGTGCGACGTGCCCACGAGGTGGAATTCAACATTAACCATGTTATCCAGAGTTTAACAGCAGCGCAGAGCGATTGTAGACTGCCAGATGTCAACTTCCACCAGAACTGGTAGTCAGGTCAGTCAGCTTCCTCAAGTCTACAATGAGGAGTGGACGTGGATGTCTGATGTCAGGTGCTGAGTAACTTTGAGGAGTCAACACAGATGGTCAGTGGCGATGCCGCCATCATCAGCCTCACCATCCCGCTGCTTGGCCTGTTGAAAAACTCTCTGGTCAGCATGAAGTCGGAAGCTTTGCGCTCGTCACAAGAGATGGGGGAAGAAGATTCCCTTGTTGATAGCCAAAGCACCCTTAGGTCTGTTTCTCAGCGCATATCGGAGGAGGTGGAGGAGGATGAGGAGGAAGAGGAGGAGAATGTTGGCGAGACAGAAGAGGGGACCATTGTTCAGTCCTTCACTGTTCAGCGTGTATGGGCAGAAGAAGAGGAGTTGGAGGAGTTGGAGGAGGAGGAAATGGGCAGTCAGGCCAGTGAGGGGAGTGAATTCTTGCGCGTTGGGACTCTGGCGCATATGGCAGATTTCATGCTAGGCTGCCTATCCCGTGACCCTCGCATTCAAAGAATTTATTCCAGCACCGAATACTGGGTATTCACTCTCCTGGACCCACGGTACAAGCAAAATCTTTCCACTCTCATCCCTGGAGAGGATAGGAGTGTGAGAATGCATGAATACCAGCAGGCCCTGGTGCACAAGCTGAAACAGTATTTCCCTTCTGACAGCGCTAGCGGCAGAGTGCGTAGTTCTGCGGGACAAGTAGCGAGGGAGAGTGGGCGAGCAGGCAGCTTTTCCAGCACTGGTAGGGGTCCGCTTTACAAGGCCTTTGCCAGTTTTATGTCACCCCAGCAAGACACTGTCACCTGTCCCCACTGTTACCTGCTGATCTTTGCAGAAAGATGGTGAGGGAGTACGTAGCTGACCATACCATCGTCCTAAATGATCACACAGCTCCCTACAACTACTGGGTTTCAAAGCTGGACATGTGGCACGAACTGGCGCTGTACGCCTTGGAGGTTCTTGCTTGCCCTGCCGCTAGCGTGTTGTCCGAGCGGGTTTTCAGTGCAGCTGGTGGCATCATCACCGATAAGCGTACACGCCTGTCGACTGACAGAGCTGACAGGCTGACGCTTATCAAGATGAATAAAGCCTGGATTTCTCTGGATTTTCATTCTCCACCAGGTGAAAGAAGCTCAACCTGAATAATGTATGCACTCCTCCTCCTCATTGTCCTCCTTCTCCTCCTCTTTGTACACTAAAGCATAGGAAACTGGCTATTTTTTGCCAGGGCCAACTGGCTCTAGCTATAGTACTCTATGTATTTAATTTTTCTGGAGGGCCACCTACCCGGTCCTCTGTTTTAAGCAATTTTTGGGAGTGCCACATACAGGCACTCAATCTATTTAATTTTTCTGGAGGACCACCTACCTGCTCCTCTGGTTTGAAAAATTTTTTGGACTGCCACATACAGGCACTCAATTTATTTAATTTTTCTGGAGGACCACCTGCCTGCTCCTCTGGTTTGAAAACTTTTTTGGACTGCCACATACAGGCACTATCCAAATTAAATTGTCTCCATAGCAGCCTCCACATGTCGTCTTTTTAGCTGGCTCCACACGTTGTCTCCATTGCTACCTCCACACGTCATCGCCATAGCTGCCTCCAAAAGTCGTCCATATAGCTGCCTCCATACATTGTCTCCTTATCAAACGAACTGTGTCAGGCAGAATTTTGGGTTGTTTTCATGGATTCCACATCAAACTTGTTAACTTTGTCGCCACCCTGCTGTGTAATCCACAAAATATACTGGCAAACTTTTATCATTTACCCATATTATTTCAGCGCTTCTTGCGCATCTGTTTACATTCCCCTCACCCGCCATATCCCAAACTTATAAGAACGCTACTACACTTGATCTTATACAAAAGGTTCTTAGAAGTGCTGTTTGGGGAGTAGCCTAGAGACAGGGGCTTGGATTGGCGAAAGCTCGCCTGGCAGCGGAGCGCCAGCTCCATCTCAAGATCCAACTAACATAGTTTTAACTGCAGCACCTTTAATCTACTACTAGTTTACTGCCTCCATACATGGTCCCCTTATCAAACGAGCTGTGTCAGGCAGAATTTTCAGGTGTTTCACCAGATACATAGTGGAACTCGGCCCATCTGTCGCCGCCATGCTGGAGACCTGAAGTTGCAATCATAGCAGCGCATTATGCCCCATACTGTCGCTCTTAATCATGGAACCATTATGTAAAAACAATTAAAAATACAACCACTATGCTATTCCATTATTCCTAGGTGAAATATTCAAACGACCCGGCCTGATTTGAAAATTATAATTTTTTCAAAGTAAACGCTTCTGGCCCCCAGGCCCATTTTGGGTGGGGAGGAGCCCAGAGACAGGGGCTTGGACAGGCGAAAGCTTGCCTGGCAGTGGACCGCCAGCTCCATCCCAAGATTAGGCAGCCTCAGAGGCATCCATGCATGCTGCCCCTGCTGTTTCCTGTCCATTTTGCCTCCACGATCCTCCACAGCGTCCACCAATGTCTCATTTCAACTCTCTATACCCCAGACGCTGGAGCACGAGAGGATATGCAGCACATCATCCCCTTATCAAACGAGCTGTGTCAGGCAGAATTTTCAGGTGTTTCACCAGATACATAGTGGAACTCGGCCCATCTGTCGCCGCCATGCTGGAGACCTGAAGTTGCAATCATAGCAGCGCAATATGAATGCCCCATACTGTCGCTCTTAATCATGGAAGTCGTCTCCATGGCTGCCTCCACATGTCGTCCCCTTATCAAACGAGCTGTGTCAGGCTCATTTTTCGGGTGTTTCACCAGATACGTTATGGAACTTGGTCACTATGTCACCACCATGCTGTGTTATCGACTAAATATACCGTCAACCTTTTGTTAACATAGGAAATTATTTCACCTCCTTTGGTGAAACCTGAGTCCATTTAGGGTATGTCGCCATGAGACTCTCTAGCCTGCCACTGATGCCGCTGCCTCTGCATGCCGTCCCCTATAGTGTCAGGGTCAATTATTGCATGTTTTAGATGCTATCTAGCCTCATTCGGTCACTCTGTCATGGCCATGCTGTTGCCCATAATTTTGGCATAATGGTGCGATTAAGCAGCCTTAGAGGCATCCATGCATGCTGCCCCTGCTGTTTCCTGTCCATTTCCGTGGTGTTTCCATCCTTTTCTGAGGTTCCCAGGTGTTTGGCCAAGCTTCCCTGTGCAGAGCCTTGGTCCCCTTGAAAAATGCTCGAGTCTCCCATTGACTTCAATGGGGCTCGTTATTCGAGACGAGCACTCGAGCATTGGGAAAAGTTTGTCTCGAATAACGAGTACCCGAGCATTTTAGTGCTCGCTCATCTCTAGTGTTTAGGCGTAAAACTCAATTCAAAAAAATATGTGGACCTACTGTCACGGCAGGGATTTAGAAACAATAGCTAACACGAAAAAAGCTACCTAGGGCAGCGCAAAGATACCCATATCCGGACAGATAATGAACTTTTAAAACGTCACTTTTAATGCTGTATATATAAAACATGGCAGTAAACGCACTACTAACTGCTACACTTGAGACAAAAAAGCTTAAAAACACAGATGCCTAGGCTAACAGGTTATGTAGTAGGGACCTGGAAACAAGCAATATGCTGAAAGTGTATAACCAGGACCCCAACTAATCAGGGAGCAAGGACTGCTCTAGGTATTCCCTGCCTGTGCCCAGAGACGGTAAGTGTTCTCCCCAGTCTAGGATGCAGCCAACTACATAACCTGTTAGCCTAGGCATCTGTGTTTTTAAGCTTTTTTGTCTCAAGTATAGCAGTTAGTAGTGGGTTTACTGCCACGTTTTATATATACAGCATTAAAAGTGACGTTTTAAAAGTTCATTACCTGTCCGGATATGGGTATCTTTGCGCTGCCCTAGGTAGCTTTTTTCGTGTTAGGCGTAAAACTGGCGCAAAAACACTCTGACAATATGAAAAGGAGCAAAAACAACAGAAAAAACAAGTCATACATATGGCCCTGTATATTGTAGCCTCCCATAGTATTAATAAATATAGCCCCCATGGAAGTAATATATATAGCCCCAATAGTAGTGATATATATATATCCCCCATAGTAGTAATAGATATAACCCCATTGTAGTTATATATATAGCCCCCACAGTAGTGATATATATAGCCCCCACAATTCTTTCCATTTTCTAAGTTTTCCATAAGCATGGTTTCATCTGAAGTTGTTTTGCACCTAAAAATGTCGCAAACTATGGACAATTTGAAAAGAAAAATGTCATTTGCGACATTTAGACATCTGGAATAGAAGATTAACGTGTCTCACCAATGAAAAACAAATGTCCGGCAGACTTTAGTTCACATTTCAAAAAGTTCACCCAAGTGCCAAAAAAAGTCGAAAAAAGACAGAAAAAAGGAAGAAAAATAATTATTAACCGGTTCGCGAGCGGCCGCTGTATATTCACGGTGTGCGTCAGTCCCGGTGCACGAGCTGAGCCCTCGTAAGTCTTTGACGCATATTGCAGCATCGTTATCCCGGCATTGTTATCCCGGCAATCGCTGACGGTAAAGCTGCCGGCTCCTTCAAAATGATGGGGGCGCATGGGCGCCGCCATCTTGCCGAGAATCATCGCCCCCGTGACGTCATCGGGGAGCGGCGATTATTCGCCATTGCAGCCTTGGGTCTTCCGTTTTAGCCCTTTCATTACTATGTGCTATCAGCACATTGTAATGAATGAGGAGGAAAATCCCCATATACTGCCATACTGAAGTATGGCAGTCAGTATATGATAGGATCGATCAGACAACCTTAATGTTAAAGTGCCTTAGGGAGTCTGAAAAATTGTAAAAAGAAAAATTCAAAAAGTTTAAAAAAATTATAATAAAAAACCTAAAAACTCAAATCACTCCCCTTTCTCTAGAACTGATATAAATATAAATAAACAGTTAAAATCATAAACACATTAGCTATCGCCGTGTCCGAAAATGCCCGATCTATCAAAATATAATAACGGGTTTTCACTGAATTTAACCCCGTAACGGAATATAGCACCCAAATTCGAAAATGGCACTTGCCATTTTGAAAAATATAAAAAAAGCAATAAAAAGTGATCAAAAGGTTGTACAGTCCTACAAATGATATCAATGAAAATTTAATCAAAATTTGCAAAAAATGACACCACCCAATAAATGTACAATAAAGTATGAAAAAGTTATTAGTGCCAGAATATGGCAAAATCAAAAAAAAAATTGCATAGGAGGTTTTCATTTTTGTAAATGTATGAAAACATTATAAAGCCTATACAAATTTGGTATCCCGATAATCGTACCGACCCAAAGAATAAAGTAGATTTGGGGCACACATTTAAACGATGTAAAATCCTACAAGAGAACTGCACATGCAGATTTTCATTGCATTTGAAATTTTTTCCCGCTTTCCAGTACACGGCAGGGAATATTCAATACCATCAGAATGAAGTGCAATATATTACACAGAAAACAAGCCATCACAGAGCTCTTTACGTGTAAAAATAAAAAAGTTATAGAGTTTTGAAGGTGGGGAGTGAAAACTGGAAATAAAAAACAAAAAAGGGCCTGGTCGTTAACTGGTTAATGACCCCCATAGCCTCCAATTGTTTAATTATCTACAGCTCCTGAGTTTAATAAGTATACATCCCCCACATCATGAATTTGATAAATATAGAGCTGAATTTTATTATTATAAAGTAAGCCAGGATAAAATTAAAAAAGGTAATACTCACCTCTGCTCTCTCCCGCCACTGCATTCTCCTCTCCTCCCGGCAGCCACGCAGTGTCTTGATAGCAGAGATGATGTGTACGGCATTATGCCGGCCCAATTCATATAGAGTGAAAGAGCAGCACTGACTGCATAACTTGCATCAGTGTCTTACATGCCATTTTTAACAGGAATCCAGGCAGACATGAGAATAGAGCTCACAACTCCACCACTGTGGAGTAAATAGACATATGTGAGCTGTTGGCCAGTTGGTGTCACTCCTATTTCTAGCGGAAGTTATTCCCACACCAATTCCCTCTGAGGAGTCTGGTTTCAAACGAAGTTGCGTTAGGAAGGTGACTAGGGTGACTAGAGATCAAGGGACAGCAATGAGACGGCCCTGGTAACAGCGGGGGTTAATATAGGGTTAAAATAGGGAAAGGATAGCCTTAAAACCCCCTGTGTACACATCCCACCATTAGATAGAACATGAGTTACTTTGAAAAGTAAAAATAAGGTTTATCTGAATCATGGTAAGGTAACGATTACACATTGTTTGCATAGTGCTCCAAATTGAGAGGCACCAAGAAGCTGTATAGTAACACATGGGAACCCAAAATTGATTTGTGATATGTCTAGTTTCAATGATTATGTTTTATTGATGCATTTTTGCTACCACTTGAATTATTTGATCAGCAACATCTGGCTTTTACTTACCCTCTTAATTTGGCCTACTTTGTTTTTGTTTCTCTGAGTTTGTATTTACCTCAGTTTTTTACATTCTAAGGCCCATATTTTTAAAAATTATTTCCTGATATGTAAAACCACAGCATTTAGAGTGTAGTTTATTTTTCGTGTGACTATACACTCACCGGCCACTTTATTAGGTACACCATGCTAGTAACGGGTTGGACCCCCTTTTGCCTTCAGAACTTCCTCAATTCTTCGTGGCATAGATTCAACAGGGTGCTGGAAGCATTCCTCAGAGATTTTGGTCCATATTGACATGATGGCATCACACAGTTGCCGCAGATTTTTCGGCTGCACATCCATGATGCAAATCTCCCGTTCCACCACATCCCAAAGATGTTCTATTGGATTGAGATCTGGTGACTGTGGAGGCCATTTGAGTACAGTGAACTCATTGTCATGTTCAAGTAACCAGTCTGAGATGATTCCAGCTTTATGACATGGCACATTATCCTGCTGAAAGTAGCCATCAGATGTTGGGTACATTGTGGTCATAAAGGGATGGACATGGTCAGCAACAATACTCAGGTAGGCTGTGGCGTTGCAACAATGCTCAATTGGTACCAAGGGGCCCAAAGAGTGCCAAGAAAATATTCCCCACACCATGACATCACCACCACCAGCCTGAACCGTTGATACAAGGCAAGAAGGATCCATGCTTTCATGCTGTTGACGCCAAATTCTGAACCTATCATCCGAATGTCGCAAAAGAAATCGAGACTCATCAGACCAGGCAACGTTTTTCCAATCTTCTACTGTCCAATTTCGATGAGCTTGTGCAAATTGTAGCCTCAGTTTCCTGTTCTTAGCTGAAAGGAGTGGCACCCGGTGTGGTCTTCTGCTGCTGTAGCCCATCTGCCTCCAAGTTTGACATACTGTGCGTTCGGAGATGCTCTTCTGCCTACCTTGGTTGTAACAGGTGGCGATTTGAGTCACTGTTGCCTTTCTATCAGCTCGAACCAGTCTGCCCATTCTACTCTGACCTCTGGCATCAACAAGGCATTTCCGCCCACAGAACTGCCGCTCACTGGATGGTTTTTCTTTTTCGGACCATTCTCTGTAAACCCTAGAGATGGTTGTGCACGAAAATCCCAGTAGATCAGTAGTTTCTGAAATACTCAGACCAGCCCTTCTGGCACCAACAACCATGCCACGTTCAAAGGCACTCAAATCACCTTTCTTCCCCATACTGATGCTCGGTTTGAACTGCAGGAGATTGTCTTGACCATGTCTACATGCTTAAATGCACTGAGTTGCCGCCATGTGATTGGCTGATTAGAAATTAAGTGTTAAAGAGCAGTTGGACAGGTGTACCTAATAAAGTGGCCGGTGAGTGTATATGCCAGCAATGGATGAACCTCTTCAAAAAATACCACAATGAACTCCAAAACCTTGTCACAGCCATAGAGTTTATAGTTTGTGAATTCCAACTTTGGCCACACAGTACTGTATCCTACTTTGGGCTAACAATGAGGATGGATAGCTTCAATATTGGGAAATGGATGGTTGGTAGAAACCATGATCTCTATATTGAGAGGCCAGAATGTCCCAAAAAGAAATGGGAAATTGTGAAGAAATTATTAGTAAAGTGTAAAAGTTAAAGGACACCTGTCAGCTAAAACACCAGGACTAGCTTTGCATACTAATGAAAAACTGTCCCTAGCCTTCTTTCACTAATGCCTCTGTCAAAATTAATTTGGTAGCAGAAGATACCAATAAGCGCTTCCACACTGTGGCAACTAGCGGTCCGACCGCCGGCCATATCTTGCAGATGTACAGCATATCCGCCCCCTCATGGATACGCTGTGCATCTGCAACATTTGGCCAGTGGCCGGCGGTTGGGGCCAGGCTTGATGCTAGAGTCACTACCCCCTGGACGGCCCATCCAGGGTGTAGTAACTGCAGCATCAAGCCTGGCACACGCTGCATTAACTGCAGGCATCTATTGTGGGAGGGGGTGAAAGATAGACGAAAGGAGAGTACCTGGATGCCCCCTCATGAATATGCTGGACTTCTGCAGTATATGGCCGGTGATCGGACTGCTAAGTGCCACAGTGTGGCAACCCTTATCGGTATGTTCTGCTACCTCAATGTTTTTGACAGTGGCATAAATGGAAGATTTTCATTAGTATGTAAAGCTAGTCCTGTTTTTTAGCTGACAGGTTCCCTTTAATGGTATCTGCATCTATTACACTTCTGCCACATTACCCTTCATAGGTTTCATCTTTCTTATGCCCAATGGCCACTGATCTCTACCTATTTTTAGCCTAGTGATACTGCCATCTATAACTGTCCACATTTTGTTTTGGACAAAGAAAATGATCATGTGCAGGGAAAGTGGTGCAATATCCTAAACCAAGTGGATTTAAATAAAATGTATATTATTAAAGATGTCTACTCATTAATATGTGCAAATCTGGTTTCCCTTTATCATGTGATTCTGTGAGGTTACAGTTTTGTTTTCCTCCTCATTTTATTTTTTTTTCTCTTCTTTTGTTCTTATGTTCATTTGTTTAAAAAGATTTCTGCTCGCGAGACAGATGAATAATCAGGTTTCAGTCAAGGAACATAACAAAATGGTAATGTCTTGGTCTCAGTCATAAAGGATAAAGAATTTAAAACTGCCATATATTTTTTCCCCTGCAAGCGTTATTTTCTTCATGCCTGGAGTACAGCAATCACACAGTGATGATGTGAGCCATACCAGCTTATTCATTACCTTTTTTCCCTCCACACTCTAAGCCATTTATCATAAACAATTCATAAACCAGGGTTGTGTAGTGATAAGAAAATTAATGTTAGAAATTAGACCTCACTGAACAATTTGCATTGAATGTAATTTTTCAATCCATGTTGACCTAAAGCTTTATTTTTCTAATTATTAATCTTCGGGGGGGGGGGGGTTATATATATACATATACATTAAATAAATACTTTTTAAAAAAACAAACAACTTAATTTAAGGTTAAAAATGAAAAATGCTAAGAGAAAATATTAAAAATATCTTACAATGTATTATTTTTTTAATTCTCTGTCCAGAAAAATAAATATTACATAGCTTTATAGCTTATAGCATTACCATCCTAATGCATATCTCTGCATAGTTGAAAGAAAATAATTTTTTATTACTTATTTTTCGTTATTTTCTTCATTGTTTTCTATATTGAGTGGTTGTTTTTTAGTGGTTTTTTATTTTCTATTTATTTTTTCTTTACACATATATATTTTTTTATGATTGTATTTTGGTTACAGATTGCTTGAGCCACCTCTGGGTTACAGGCTTTGTCAGTTCACAGTTAATTAGCCATGCATAGCACGTCGAGCAGTTACTAGCAGACAATATTACATCTCATGATACAATTGGATATGACATTTGGGTAAATACACAACTTGTTATTATTCGACAATATTTGGTGCAGTGTCAAAACCATTAATGACTGAAAGAGTTAACAGAAGTAAGATGTTGGCTTGCGTGCATGCAATTCATTGTATTATTTTATTGATTATTGTTTTTTTTAGACTTATTTGAATTCATTATAATGAAGCTTAGATTGGATAGGGGATTGTGCATTTCTGGCTCCTGCAGATGACAGGTATTGTAAGTGGTAACTTGCACACACTTATCATATATTAATGTGTTCAGGTTATATGTAGATGCAGCTTCTCATTGGCGCCTCATTTTTCCCCCCTTCTTTTTGTGATCACTGGTGACAATAGGCAGGCAATTATTTAGCCTGTGTGTCTCTTTCTCATAACATTATTTTAGCATGGCTGAGTAATTATGTATAGCTTACTCCTGACTCACCCGTTTCTCTTAAATAGCTTGGTATTTTATGTGTGGTTTTGATTTAGGGTTATTAAAATGGTCTCCGAATAACAGAAAACAGGCAGCATTTCCTGCTTCTTGCACTGATCTGATTTCAAACCATCCATACAATAAAAGCACGCAGCCAATTCCCATTAATAGGCGGCGTGCATGCAGAATTGATTTTAGATACTGTATTAAAGCTGCCTGTATCAAGACAATAATACACAGATTGTTAATTATTTGGAGATATAAAGGTTTGAAGGGCTAGTGGTCCCATGACTTCTGCACCACATATTAATTTTGTAAAATGTTATGTACCCCTTCCCCCCCAAATCCTATACTGCTGCACTGATAATAGCAATGTATTTTTTTACAGTTCCTTGGATGTCTCCTTAGCTGGCATAAACAAATTCTTTCATGAAAACAACCCTCTCCTTAATCAGCTGATTGCATCAAGTAGTTTTATTCATCTCATTCCTCTTCAATAAAATCTGGCCATTTTATCTTAGTGTCTTTCTGCTTTGGTTTATAAAAGGGGGTCTCATGCAAGAGGTGTACAACATTCCTAAGACATCCATATGAACAGGAGGAGTCACTTTAATAAAATCACTTTAATAAAAGCAGAGAAAGGCTTATTTCCTCTGTAGCACAACATAAATTTTAACAGTAACAATGTATTTGCATTGAAGTATTAATCCATTCTTAGGTAAAATGTGCTGCTTTTGCTTTTGGCTGTACTTACATTCACGGCTGGCGTTAAGGGGCGACAAACTTGGCATTTCCCCAGGGCCCCCTGTCCTAAAGTGGCCCCCTGCATGTGGAGTTTTGTGGGCAGACGATGTATTGCTCCTTTACTACCCCTTGGTTGAATGCCCTGGTGCAGATGTTTCTCATCTATCTCGTGTCTATATATCTTTCATCTATCCATTTAGTTATCTATCTACTATTTTGTCTATTTCATATCCAAATATCCTGTCGAACAGATTGTTCATAAAAAAGTTTTATTTTGGGCCCCACTTTTAGTTTTGCCCAGGGTCCCACTTTGTCTAAAACCTGCCCTGCTTACATTTTCATCTTCTGTGTTTTTGGAGATGGAGGTTAGATATGGAGAAACAAGCATGCATGTATAGCAAATGACTACTCAAATTTCTACACCTTGTGCAGTGATAACGGAAGTGTTGGGGTGGATTTTTGACCACAATCTTGAGATTGCAGATTTTTAAAACATTGTTCACTAAGGCATTTTGAGGTGTTGCAGCATGATCAATCACAGGGGAGAATAGCATGAAAAACTATGGTTCCATAATGTTCCATAACACTTTTATCAATGTGTTGCAGGGTAGGCCATTTCTGAGTTAGCTTACACTATTCTTTTACTGCACCAGATTCATCACTGCAGGAGCTACTGTACACCTGCTTTTAGTTTACCTAGATGTGTGCACCACCGTAACTTTTTAGGTGCACAGACTATTTTTAGCACACTCAGGACAGTTCAAGGTTTAAAAGCCTTGAAAAGTGTGACAAAAGAAATTTTGGACTATTATTAGATGCAAATGATGAGTTGATTAATACATTTCCCTCAAGAAAGTCTGGGTGCCTTATGTGCTTAAGACAGATGTGAAAAGTTAAAGTTTAATATTATTTGTTCAAGAAATACTCTAGGAATACACTCAGTTTTTTTACCCAATTGGAAACCATCAACATGCTGCTGAAAGATTTCTTAATATTTTTAGAAGACTGTATACCACATTACGTACAGAAATGTCTTGTGTGATTGCTGGTTTGTTGGATGACTAATACATCATAATCTATGCGAACTGGGATTTTCAAAGAAACTATATATTTACTACATGTTTCCTGTACAGTATTTTTCAGACTATGAGGAGCACCGGAGTATAAGGCGCACCATCAATAAATCCCTGCTAAAATGTCTAGGTTCATATATAAGGAGAAACCGGATTATAAGAGGCACCTGATTATAAGGATGAATGGCCAGCAGGTGGCAGACCTGTGAACAGTTCAAGGCAGCTGCTGTCTGTAAGTATGATTCATATATAAGGCGCACTGGACTATAAGGCGCACCTTTGATTTCTGAGAGAATCAAAGGATTTTTTGTGCGCCTTATAGTCCGAAAAATACGGTACTAAACATTTTGTTTTAGTTTTTCTGAAATGTAGCATCAGTAACAAAAAACAAATAGTAAAGAAATAATACCAATACGTTTTATTTTACAATTGCTTGAGGAGGTGTAGCAGGTTACCTGCTTGAAAGATGCCATATAGATGCAACCTTGTATAGGCGATGTGTAATATCATTGTCGACCATTGCTGTCTAGACGTCTATATAAAACACAGTCTCAAAAGCATCAGTCACAGCTTCACCTAGCAAGAAAAAAAATTGTATGAAAAACTGTGGAAGAAAGTAAAGACAAGCTTCACTGTATGGCAGTTTGAATTCTAATACTTTTTTAATTATTAGTCATAAATTGTTTCCAATTTTCTGTGAAAATTAGACTTGGTAATTCATCATTTCTTGTTTATAGAGTAGAATTTGCTGATGAAAACAATGTGCTAAACTTATTGATTCATGACAATTGTTTAATTATTTATCATGGCAGAATTTTATTAGCATTTTTAATATTGCAGATGTGTACAAAGGCTAAGAAGTTATGTGAAGCTTTTGTTTAGTGAAATGAGCTGGAGAAGACTGGTGTGTCAGGATGGGAATTTTATGTCTACCAATAAAGTTATTGATATTGAATTCCTGCATCAATTATATCGATTTATGATAAGGGGGGAGGATGATACAGACCCCAGTAATATTGGTTGTAACTCACTGAAATATTTCTGATCCCTACCACAGGAGAACTAGCTGGCTTTGAGATGAGACTTGAACTCTTATGATTACTGTCATGTTGACTTGGTAAAGCTTATCTGAACACAGTTAAAGTAATTCAATGCTTTTCAATCTTTCTCTTTTGTGAAGTTGAAACATTTGGCTTTGGTTTTAGACAAAAGCTTCCTCAGTAAGATGAAACTGGACTTACAACTTATGAGCCTCTAGACTCAGTTTACCTGGTTTTGGACTTCACCTGTGACTTAAGTAATTTCTTAATTACTTATTAGATTGTTCAGAATTAGAAAAACATGGCTGCTTACCTTTAAAAACTGCAAGACCCATCCACCTTTTGCATCGGGTACTACAGCTCATCTTTATTAAACTGAATACGGCTAAACTGAAGAATGATGCACAATCTTTGCATTGGATATGGCTTGTTTTTTAAGTGAATGTGTTTTCCTGGGCTGGCATCACCATCATTCTATGGTTTATTGGATCATTGACTAAAAAATATAGGGTCTCCATAGAGTGCATTCATGCCAATGATCCCCTACAACTTGTTTTAAAGGAAGAGCTCCTTTAGAGCTTTTAGTTACTATTTTAGAACTTATCAAAAAAGAATGGTCCACTTTAAATAGTTTTAAGATAAAAAGTTTCCTATTATAAATGGTATTTTCTCAGTCTGCAGTACACAGATTAAAATGGTGATCTGGGGGCTTCTCTGCTTCCTCTAGAAGGAGTAAGTCCAGTTGTCTTCAAATATTATATGCAAATGCAATACAACAAAAAGCTAAAAAAAAACTTTTGTTTTGCCACCCATAGAAATATCCAGCAGGAAATTTGCCTCTCTTTTTTCTATAAACAGTTTCCATTGATATCTTAAAAAAAGAGATTGTGTTGAGTACGAGTGTTTGTGCTTTCAACCTGAAGATGAGTTCAAGAGCGTCTCGCTGCCTTACCTTGGTGTATGGATCTTTGTGGCTTTGTTCACCATTCTTTCACTCAAGGACCAAATAGAATTAAACCTGGCTCTTTTTACAGCCTTGGTATTGTGGCAAAGCAGTAGCTTTATGAAGCAACAGGAAGAACACAAGTTACCAGGTTGATATTCTTAAAGTTAATGAGGCAGTGATCAGCGGCAAAGGAGCCAGTTAACAGAATGTGTTTTCTTCTCATTGACTGGTATTCATTAATAAATTAAATTAATTAGTTAACTTGCCGGCCTTTCGTAGGCAGAAGGATTGCCCGTGTAATTCTTAACCACTGTGTAAACATTATTACCATTAACGATTACGCTCCACTATCAGTGACATCAATCTGCCAAAAGAATTGTATCCTCTTAGTCGTAGTGGCCTGGGAGCCTTTTCAGGAGATGTACAGCCAAGCCAGGAACTAGCAATTTGCATAGTAGAGAAAATACTATAGCATATGAATTACATACAGGACGTGATGTTTGCATGTACAGATTCCCATGACAGGATAAAAGAGGATTCACGGGGATTGTTGCAGATGACAGATACATAATATGTAAGATTTAGATGGTAAAACCCATCTGGGACCAGAGGGCCTCTTTAAATGAACGATATAGAGTTAAATACTTAGCAGATACAGGATTAGACAAGTAATAGGACTGAGCTGTAATGCCAGGCACTGTTTAAGTTTAATCTTGGACAACTTTTTGCAAAGTAAAGTAAAAGTCCTTGTGTTCCTTTAAATATACACTATTTCTTATATGCACTGTATCTTGCAAATAACTTGGTCAAAGCTACAGCTCTCAAAGAGTTTGATTCTGTTTGCCTATACTGCAGCCATTCAGAAGATTGAGAAGACTGGTGTGAAACAGGAAGCAAACAACTTCTAGAAAAATAAAACTGTACACAGAGGGGGTAGAAATGGGTCTAAGAAAAGGAAGGCCAATTCATCCAAGCAAAATTGTTAAATTGTGCATTGGTGTCCGAAATGGCAGCCCTAGTGGATCCTGCTCTCCCTTAAAGCTTGGGGAACAGGCCAGCTAGTAGTAGGTTGCATCGGAGTGCAGGTAAGCCAAGGCAGTTAGTGGTTGTAGGGGACTCTATAATCAGGAAGACGGATAGAATAATTTGTCGCCAAGACCACCTCAACCAAATGGTTTTCTGTCTCCCTGTTGCCAGGGTTTGGCATGTAGTGGAAATGGTGTTATTTACTGGAAGGAGCTGGGGATGACCCAGCTGTCATGGTCCATTTTGGAACCAATGACAGAATAGATGGTAGGTGGAAGAGCCTGAAGAAAAATTTAAAAAAATTAGGCTCAAAGCCTGAGGGAAGGACCTTCAAGGTAGTGTTCTCTGGAATACTACCTGTGCCACGTGCTACACAGAGAAGACAGCAGGAGCTTAGGGAGTTAAATGCATGGCTCAGATTTTGGTGTAGGGCAGAGGGATTTGGGTTCCTAGAGCACTGGGCTGACTTTTCATTGGGGTACAAGCTGTTTTCCGCAGATAACTTTCACCTAAATGGAAGTGAGACTGCTGTGCTGGGGGATAAGATTCTAGCAAGGGTGGCGGAGTATTTAAACTTGGATTGGGGGAGGAGGAAAAGGAAGACACAAAAGGGTTAGACAGGTCAAAGAGGAAACAGCATATGTTGGTGGGTGGCAAAGTGGGTAAGTTATGCAGTGGATAGTGAGATCCACAAGTTACAAAACAATAGTGAGGATGTGTGTGCCAGTAAAATTACTAAACATCAAATTAAAATAAATAACTGTAAAATTAAAGTGTATTTTCACAAATGTCAGAAGTATTGCAGTCAAAATTGGTTAACTTGAAACAGGGCCGGATCCAGGTTTTAGTAGGCCCCTTGGCGGTAGAGCCTCAATGGGCCCCTTTGCAGTGAACTCACTTGGTAGCATTAACAATTCAGAAACTAAATCAGTCCACTGCTATGGTCAGGACAGTTTTAAAGTCATTTAATCAACAGGGCAAATCTAAAAATTGTCACCCTTCCCCTCCACGAAGTAATAAAACTGAAGCTTCAACTCAGCTGCTGCAGAACATAATACACACTTCAGCTGCTGCAGAACCTCATAATACACAACTTTGCTGCTGCAGAATTGTCACAATCAGAGTTAGTGGACCCTCTGTACCACCACGGGTGATGACGTAAGCCGACAGCTGGGACCGGAGTCTAAGTGGTACCCAGTTTTCACCAGTGCCCACTGCAAAGCAGGTTGGACTTATTGCAGCGTGGTACCACCAGGTAGTTCCACAGGCGCAACTTTGCCCACTCTGTGGCCAAGGCGTAGTGCAGAATCATGAGGGAAACTCATGGTCAGGGACATGCAGGAGGTCAAAGACAGACAGCACAGGTCCAGAGTCGGGGACGTAGCAATAGGTCAGGACAGGCAGCACGGAATCGGAGTCAGGAACAGAACAAGGTCACAATGGGAAATCTTAATAAATGCATAGGGCTTGGAATACAGCTTTTTCTCATACATGGAGGCACAAAGATCCGGCAGGAAACATAGAAAGGGGCTGGAATTTATTTGGGCAGGCAGCTGCCCTTTAAATTTTACATAGCTGGCATGCGCACGTCCTAGGACACAGGAGCGTGTGGGAGCACGGATATTACAGGGATCACTCCTGGAGCCGGGAGAGGTAAGTTCAGAAGCTGGGCACACACGTGCACCTCCACCCCCTCTTGGCTTCCCCCTCTTTTTGGATTGGAGGAACCTTTGCAGAAGAGCTCGGCCAAGGATGTTTTCCTCAGGCTCCCACGATCTCTCCTCTGGGCCGAACTCCTTCCAGTCAACAAGAAAGTACCCTCTCACTCTCATCGATTTTTTGTCCAGGACCTCTTTGACTTCATAGACATTGGTGGAATCAGCCATAGGAGCAGGAGGAGCTATTTGCCGGGAGAAATTATTAATGATGACGGGTTTCAGGAGGGAGACATGGAAGGAGATTGGGATGCGCATGGTGGGAGGGAGACGAAGCTTGTACGCCACGGGGTTGAAGCTCTTAAGTACCTTGAATGGCCCCAGAAAACGAGGACCAAGTTTGTAGCCAGGGATCTTCAGATGGACATACCTTGAGGACAGCCAAAGTTTATCCCCAGGAGAGAAGACTGGAGGAGGTCTACGTTTCCTGTCTGCCTGAGTTTTGGTGCGGGCAGATGCCTGAAGTAGAGAATGGCGAGTTTGCTCCCAGATGAATTTAAGATCCCATAATAGTTCCTCTACAGCAGGTACATCAGAAGGAATGGCAAGAGGAAGAGGTGGATGTGGAAGTCGTCTGTAGACAATGAAGAAGGGAGCAGCAAAGGCATATTCAGAGTCTAGAGAATTATAAGAAAATTCTGCCCAAGGTAAGATAAAGGACCAATCGTGCTGTCCAGCAGAGAAAAAGTGCCGTAGATAGCAGCCCAAAGTCTAGTTGACTCTCTCCACTTGCCCATTAGACTGAGGATGCTATGCAGAGGAGAAGTCCAGCTTGACTTGCAGTTGATTGCAGAGAGAACGCCAGAATCTGGAAACAAACTGGACTCCACAGTCCGAGACATCATGCAGAGGGTCAGATGAGGAGCTCACGAGGAGCTCACGGCAGACCTGGCAGCGGAACAAAATAAGACATCTTTGAAAACCTGTCGGTTACCACCCAGATGATGGAATTCCCAGAGGAAGTGTATCATAAAATTGAAACGGCAGAAGAAAAGGGACCAACGTGCCTGTCGAGGATTGAGACTAGAGGTAAAGGAGGTTCTTGTGATTCGTGAAGAAACAGATCGGATGAAGAGCTCCCTCCAGCAGATAACGCCACTCCTACAAGGCAAGTTTTATGGCCTGAAGCTTCCGATCATCTATGGAGTAGTTCCTCTCCGCAGCAGAAAGTCTTTGAGAAGAAACCATTCGACCATTGGGCCCTTTCTGGGTGAGGACGGCTCCAGCTCCTACAGAGGAAGCGTCAAACTAAAGCTGGAACGGTTTCTCTGTATCAGGCGGGAGTGCGGAGATTACGTGGATCACCCCTGGAGCCGGGATAGGTGAGTTCGGAAGCTGGGGCACACGGGTTTGCCTCCGACCCGGGATATGGGTCAAAGGGGTGCCCGTGACAGTACCCCTCCCCCCTCGGCCACCCCCCTTTTTGGACTGGAGTAACCTTTGCGAGGCCAGTGGAGAACCGCAGACAACTTGGAGGGATCCATCTATAGACCCTTGTCAGAAATGATGTACCTGAGAAACGGAAGACTCTTCTGGTGGAACTGGCACTTCTCGAGTTTTGCATATAGGCGATTGGCCCTTAGACGCCTGAGAACCTGTTGCATGTGGGCCTGATGGGATTCCAGGTCAATAGAGAACACCAGGATATTGTCCAAATAGACCAAGCAAGACACAGGTATATAACAAGTCTCTAAAAAAGTTGTCGACAAATTCTTTAAAGACAGCAGACGCATTGCAGAGTCCAAAGGGCATGAAAACATACTCGAAGTACACATCTTGAGTGTTAAAGACACTCTTCCATTCATCCCCTTCACAGATGCGGATTAGATTATATGCCCCCCAAAGGTCCAACTTAGTGAAGACCTTAGCTCCACAGAGGCGGTCAAAGAGTTCCGTGATCAATGGTAGTGGGAAGCAGTTCTTTGCGGTAACTTTATTAAACCCACGATGCAGGGGTGGAGAGAACCATCTCTCTTGGCCACAAAAAAGAATCCAGCACCAGCAGGAGATGAAGATGTGCGGATGAAGCCTTTCTGCAGATTCTCTTTGATATAGGCTGACATAGCCATGGTCTCAGGTACAGACAATGGGTATACCTGAACATGTGGCGAGAGACGTGCCCAGCAGCAATTCTGTAGGGCAGTCATAAGGATGGTGTGGTGGCAGAGTCTCTGCTTGCTTCTCCGCGAAGACATCGGCAGACATGGTGGACACCGGGGCGAAAAACCGAGAGACAGCGAGACTGGCACTATGGACCCCCACGAAGAACCTCCCCAGTTCGCCAGTTGAGCACTATAGTGTGTTGCTGTAACCACCGGAGACCCAACAGAATGGCAGACATAAAACAGTCTCTCCTTGTGCATAGCCCCCACTTGCAGGGACAGAAGCTCGGTGTGGTAATATCCTGGATAGCTAAGGACCTGTCCACTGACAGAGGATATAGCCAGTGGCTTCTCTAGGTGGACCACAGGAAGGTGATACTGGGAGACCAAGGCAGCATCCACAAAATTTCCAGCGGAACCAGAATCCAAGAAGGCTGTGGTTTGAAACTGAGTAACTGAGTAAAACAGGCAAGTTCAGTCATGGTGAGGCTTTGCTCTCACCTAGGGATGCTCCTCCCAAGAGCCCTAGTTGCGTGCATTTCCTGGACACTTGAGGACGGACTGGACAAGACTCAAGAAAGTGTTTCGGGCTGGCGCAATAGAGGCAAATATTCTCCCGTCTTCGAACGGAGTGCTCTTGTGAAGTCAGGCAAGCTTTATCCAACTGCATGGGTTCCTCAGCAGCAGACCCTGAGGGTGGCAAAGGTGGACTTTGGAAGACAGGAGCCAGGCAGGACAGACAGCGGATCTTGGGTTGCACTTGTTCAAGATGCTGCTCCTCCAAGCGTTCAGTAAACCGGATGTCAATCCGAGTGGTCTGAGAGATAAGATCACTCAGAGTAGAGGGCAAGCCACATGCCGACAATGCGTCTTTAATTTGTCCTAAAAGCCCCTTTTTAAAAGTTGTGACCAGGGCGGCCTCATTCCAGGCTAGTTCTGAAGCCAGAGTATGGAACTGAACCGTATAGTCACAGACAGAGGAGTTCCCTTCACACAGATTCAGCATGGCGGTCTCAGCAGAAGATGCCCGAGCTGGTTCCTCAAAGATGGACTGGAACTTAGCGAGGAATGTGACTTCCTCGCTGTGACCAGGTCTTTCCTGTCCCAGAGGGGAGTAGCCCATGCCAGGGCCATCCCAGAGAGGAGGCTGATGACGAAAGCCAATTTAGACTGTTCCGTGACAAACTGCATAGGCATGAGTTCCATAAAGGCCTTGCACAACTTGGGATCCCCATCATATTAAGACGGCATGGAGGGTCGTAGCTTGAGTTCCCCGGGAGGCAGACAAACCCGAGTAGCAGAAGAGACCGCAGGAGCTGAGTAGCCAATACTTGCTGCAGCATGGCGGCGACTTGTCTTGGCAGCACAGGTTCGGAGTTGGGGATGTAGCAATAGGTCAGGACAGGCAGCATGGAATTGGAGTCAGGAACGGAATCGAGGTCACAACGGGAAATCTGAATAAACAAATAGGGCTTGGAATACAGCTTTCTCTCAGGCATGGAAGCACAAATATCCGGCAGGGAACATAGAACGGGGCTGGAATTTATTAGGGCAGGCAGCTGACCAGCGCCAATTAGCTGCACACTGGTCCTTTAAATTTTACAGAGCTAGTGCATGCGGGCCCTAGGGCACGAGAGCATGCGCCTGAGCTGGAGCCAGGAGAGGTGAGTACGGAAGCTGGAACACACGGAGGTACACGGTGCGCCTGCGACCCGGGATATAGGTTGCAGGGGCACCCGTGACAAGAATCTCATACTATACATCTTATGTGCTGCATCTCCTCATAATTCTCATCTCATCTGCTGCAGAACCTCATAATACACATCTCAGCTGCCGCGGAACCTCACAATACACATCACTTCTGCTTCCGAACATCATAATACACACTTCATCTGCTGCAGAACATAATAATATACACCTCAGCAGCTGTCGAACATCATAATACACACTTCAGTCGCTGAAATACATCATAGAACCTTATAATACACAACTTTGCTGCTGCAGAACCTCATAATACACAACTTTTCTGCTGCAGAACCTCATAATACACACATCTGCCGCTGTTGAACCTCATAATACACATCTCATCTGCTACGGAACCTCAACACACATCACTGCTGGTACAGAACATCATAATACACACTTCAGCTGCTGCAATACATCAGAATACACGCATCAGCTGCTGCAGAACCTCATAATATGCATTTTAGCTGCTCCAGAACCTTAATAATACACAATTTTGCTACTGCAGAACTTCACAATACACACATAATGTGCTGTGAAACCTCATAATACACATCACTGCTAACACAGAACCTTCTCTCCTTCTCACGACATTTGAGGTAACTAATATTTTTAGCCTATATCCCAGGACACTTTCACACATGCAAAAAGACATAGGCATACACATATGCAGACAGGCACAGCTACATGCAGACACACATGCATAGCTCCCAACCGTCCCATTTTTTTTTACTTCTGCCCTGCGTCACGGGCAGCTAGTAGATTGTCAAGGATATTCTCTCCAGGTCCCGCACTGGCTGGGGTTGTCCCTCTGTGTCCCGTGGAGTAAATACTTTCAAAGCCAGGACTCATAGTACTGAATGGCTTCTAAAGACATCGGGCAGGGAATCCTTTTGAGAGGTGTGTCGGGTTAGCAGAGAGCAGGAACCACGTCATCAGGTTTAGATCACCATCTGTCCATATATGGTGTCTACCTAGGGCTTCCCCAGACACAAGGTTCAAATAAATAAATTTTTGTCCATCCCAGGATTCAAACCCCAGACCCTCTGCCATAGAGACACCACACCTCTATCCACTGAGCTATGGGCTCAGTGATTATCAAGCTGAGGATTTTTGGTAACTAGGAGATGTTACCTGTTACTGTTACACTGTGACAGACTTTATGCACTGATATATAGAGAGGGCTCTTCTCAGAGATTATTATTGTAATTATTGAGACAATTATTATTAATGTAAATTTTATTATTTTATTATTATGGAGACGATTATTAATCATAATAAAAATACTAATAATCATCTCCATAATAATAATAAAAATAATAATAATTGTCTCAATAATTACAAGGCTCTGTGTCGTTATGGCACATGGACTCTGTAGGTTCTAGGTTCAAATTCCACAAAGGTTAAAACATTTTTTATTATTATTATAGATGATTTTTATTATTATAATATGGTAAAAATTTGGGACGTGGCCAGGGAGTGACTTAGGGGGACCGCTAAGCGTGCCGCCATTTTGTTCCTCTTTCCCTTCCACAAATGTTGGGAGGTATGCACATGCATGTAGGCAAGCACAGATACATGCAGACAGACATGCATACATGCAGGGCAAATAGGAGAAGAGGTGGTGTATGTTTGTATGTCAGAAGAGACTTTAATCCCTTAACAACCTGGCCCTTTTTTGTTTTTTCATTTCCATTTTTCACTCACCACCTTCAAAAATCTATCATTTTTTTATTTTTACACGAAAAGAGCCCTGTGAGGGCTTGTTTTCTGAATAAAAAATTTCACTTCATAGTAGTGGTATTGAATATTCTATGCCGTGTACTGGAAAAAAAAATTCCAAATGCAGTCAAAATGGTGAAAATACGCATTTGCACCATTTTCTTGTGGGCTCGGTTTTTACGGCTTTCACTGTCCACCCCCAAATGACATGTCTACTTTATTCTTTGGGTCAGTATGACCACGGTGATAACAAATCTATATAGGTTTTATAATGTAGATTTACAGACATTAAAACGTTTTTTCATTTTGCCATCTTCTTGCTACTAATAAATAGTAAATAAATGCAAAAAAATAGGTCAGAGCAGGTCTGCAAAAAAGGAAGCTCTAGAACTTCACCAAGCAACTATAGGCCTGTAATGTCAACTTCAATTGTGCAGAAAATATTGGAAGGGTTACTAAAAGGCTACATACAGGAGTATGTGACATCACATACTATAATAAGTGACAGCCAGAATGCGTTTACTAAGGATAGAACTCTTTAACCTCCTAACTAGAGATGGGCGAATTTGTTGAAATTCGATTCGACTCGATTTGCAGAATTTTTTGAAAAAATTTTATTCGATCCGAATCGAATCATGACGAATCACATTAAAAAACAGGTATTTCCTGGCTGTAGACAGCCTGTAGGGTGTTGAGGAATGTTGTGCCATGCTTAAATATGCATATGGAGGGTGGGTCTCCAAACAATGCTGTGTTTTAGTTGGCAGCAGCACGAGTAGGCCGCATAGTGGCACATTGACAAATTTGGAGGTGGCAGCAACATCATAAGCCACAGAGTGGCACAATGAATTTGAAGGTTGATGTGTAGGTGGGCACTAATAAGGATCAGTTCCAGGTTTCTTTGCTCTAGATATGGTATTTTTAATCTTTACAGTCTAATAATGCAAAAATACATACATAAATACATACATATATAAAAACAAGACCTGCAGACGTCTGTGAAGATGGTCTTACATCAAAACTCTATTTGAAATATTACAAAATTGTATAAAAATCTGATAAAAAATGTAATAAAAGAGAAAGTTTTTATATAAAAAGTTCATATGTCATGTGAAAAAGGTGAATGTCCAGGAGGTATTTCTCTATAACTGACAGGATATAGGGCCCTATACCTGCAATATATCCTGTCGGTTATAGAGAAATACTTCCTGGATATTCACCTTTTTCACATGACATATGAACTTTTTATATAAAACTTTTTTCTTTTATTACATTTTTTATCTTATATTTATGCATTTTTGTTATATTTCAAATAGAAAAAAAAACCATACATATTCTTATGACGTATCCTTAGATCTTTGTAACTTTTTATCTGAATATAAATGTTTTGATGTAAGACCATCTTCACAGACGTCTGTAGGTCTAGTTTTTATATATGTATGTATGTATGCAGGGGCGGACTGGCCATAAGAACAACCGGGAGAATTCCCGGTGGGCCGATTGGTTTAGGGCCGGTCCGGGGCCGGTCCTGGACCGGTGGGGCCGGTTAAAAAATAAAAACACATGAAACTCACCTCTCTGACGCCCCAACGCTGCTCCCCTGCTTGATCCCAGTCCGGCCGCGGTGTCAGCTCCATACGCGCCGGCGTCGCACAGACCATGATGTCGGCAAGCGGTTGACGTCATGGTCTGTGCGACGCCGGCCCGTACGGAGCTGACATTGCGGCCGGACTGGGATCAAGCAGGGGCGCGGCGTCGGAGAGGTGAGTTTCATGTGTTTTTATTTTTATGTACTGGGGTGGGGGTGGCGCTGTATACCGGGGGCAGGGGCTCTATACCGGGGGCAGGGGCTGTATACTGGGGCTGTCTAACTGTATACTGGGGATGTCTGGCTGTATACTGGGGTTGTCTGGCTGTATACTGGGGCAGGGGCAATCTGACCGTATACTGAGGAAGGGGCTGTATACTGGGGCAGGAGCTATATACTGGGGCAGGGCCAGTCTGCCCGTATACTGGGGCTATGGGCTGTATACTGGGGCAGGGGCAGTCTGGCCGTATACTGGGGCAGGGGCTGTATACTGGGGCAGGGACAGTCTGGTCGTATACTGGGGCAGGGGCTGTATAGTGGGGCAGGGCCAGTCTGGCCGTATACTGGGGCTACGGGCAGTCTGGTCGTATACTGGGGCAGTCTGGCCGTACACTGGGGATATGGGCAGTCTGGCCATACACTTGGGCTATGGGCAGTCTGGCCGTACACTGGGGCTATGGGCAGTCTGGCCGTACACTGGGGCTATGGGCAGTCTGGCCGTACACAGGGGCTATGGGCAGTCTGGCCGTACACTGGGGCTATGGGCAGTCTGGCCGTACACTGGGGCTATGGGCAGTCTGGCCGTACACTGGGGCTATGGGCAGTCTGGCCGTACACTGGGGCTATGGGCAGTCTGGTCGTACACTGGGGCTATGGGCAGTCTGGCCGTACACTGGGGCTATGGTCAGTCTGGCCGTACACTGGGGCTATGGGCAGTCTGGCCGTACACTGGGGCTATGGTCAGTCTGGCCGTACACTGGGGCTATGGGCAGTCTGGCCGTACACTGGGGGGGTGCTGACTATACATATATATATATATATATTACAGTGGGCTGGATGTATACTGGGAGGGGTAATGGCTACTAGTAATAGTAGCTATATTCTTGTACATAGGGGGCAGTATTATAGTAGTTACATTCTTGTACATACGGGGGCAGTATTATAGTAGTTATATTGTTGTACATACAGGGGCAGTATTACAATATATTTTACTTAGGGGCAGTAGTATTATGGTAGTTATATTCTTGTTTATCAGAGAAGTATTGTAGTATGTTTTTAGTGTACATATATGGCAGTATTAAGTTGTGTGCTCTTAAAATAGAAGTGTTATTCCTTTACAAGGAGACAGTATGAGTCTCTTTCTCTGCGGTGTACATGTTGATTTAGACCATCTATTAACAGTTTGTATGGATTTGAGTAACTCCACCCACATCACAAGGCCACGCCTACTTGTTTTGACCCCGCCCACAGAATGGGGCCACTTTTACAGTTTTTTCCAGGGCCACTTTCAATTCCCAGTCCGCTCCTGTATGTATGTATGTATTTTTGCATTATTAGACTGTAAAGATTAAAAATACCATATCTAGAGCAAAGAAACCTGGAACTGATCCTTATTAGTGCCCACCTACACATCAACCTTTACAAAATTTCTTCTTTTTCCCTTTTTGGTGTTTAAGGGATAAGGCGGTAGCACATAAGGTCAGCTATATAAGTCTGATAAGTGCCACCAGACATTTCTACTACAATGAATTTGAAGTTTGAAATGAATTCAAAGTTTAATTTGAAGTTTAACTTTTTCAATTTGAATTTGAAGATTAGAGACGCCACATGCATCATCCATTACGATTTCCCTGAAAATATTGGGGGTCATTTACTAAGGGCCCGACTCGCGTTTTCCCGACGTGTTACACGAATATTTCCGATTTGCGCTGATTGTACCTGAATTGCCCTGGGATTTTGGCGCACGCGATTGGATTGTGGCGCATCGGCGCTGGCATGCACGCGACGGAAATCGGGGGGCGTGGCCGAACGAAAACCCGACGTATTTGGAAAAACCGCCGCATTTAATAACCGAAAATGTGTCGCTTGGGAAGCGCTTACCTTCACCTGGTCCAGTTCGGTGTATTCCGGCGCGTTCAGATGATTTTCAGGGCAGCAGCGCCACCTGGTGGACGGCGGAGGAACTACCTTCATAAATCCCGTCCGGACCCGAATCCTGTTCAGAGAACCCGCCGCTGGATCGCGAATGGGCCGGGTAAGGAAATCTGCCCCATTATGTCTTTGCCAAAAAAGAACCACAAAGGTGGGAGTGGCAGCAGCAGCAGGGGTATGAGGTCAAAGAGTGGCACGATCACAAATTCTTTAGGTGGCAGCAACATGGTAGGCCACAGTGTGGCATAATATTAGAGCGTGGAGGCAGCAGTGGCAGCAGAAGCATGAGGTCAGACAGTGGCACAATGAAAAATTCGGGAGGTGGCAGCAACATGGTAGGCCACAAAGTGACACAATGCTAGAGCATGGAGGGGCCAGCAGCAGGAGGTCAGAGAGTGGTACAATGACAGAGTGTGGAGGTGGGTGACAATTCCAGTCCCTGGTAAAGATGATGGGAGGCAGATGGAGCAACTGACAGCATATGTTTGGCATCAGGTGGGTGGCAGCATCAGAATAGTGGCTGAGGCAGTTAGAATCCAGACTCATTTCTCAACGTTTCAGGGAGGTGTCATGTCTGATCTAATCTGATGCATAAGGTATTTGTGTGTTGAAATCCTGGCCGATCCACCCCTGATTCATCTTGACAAAGGTCAGTCTCTCCACATTACGGGTGGACAAGCGGGTTCTCCTTGGGGTAACGATGGCCCCCCCGCATGGAACGCCTGCTCTGATGCCACAGTACTGGCCGGGCAGGACAGCTTCGCTAATGCAAACTCTCCAAGTTGCGGCCAAACATCAAGTTTGGCTGCCCAGTAGTCCAGTGGATCCTCTACCCGGGTGATGGAGTGCTGTCCAAATAGGCCACCACCTGCTTACGCAGGGTCTGCTCCATGCCCTGCTGCTGGTCGCGGCTGCCCTCCTCACTAGACAGGTAAAGGAAGCAGCTCATTAAGGACTCCAGACTTAAGCTGCTGCTGATGGATCTGCTACTGCTTCTTCCCCCCACAGCAGCCGTAGCAGTAGTACGTGAGTGTTGACTAACAGGAATTCCCTGACAGAGGATGGACAATGGCGCACATAGGCAGCGGCCAACTGTCTTCACAGTATATCTCTATAGTATGCCAGTTGTTCCTCCCCTAACGGCAGCTGAAAAAAAGGCACCCAATCATTTTTGACTGGTAGCAACGTCCAAGAGGGTGGAGAGACAAAAATCATCCCTATACCGGATGTTGACCGGATGGCTGTCACTAGTTAGGCAAAGCAGCATGCTGTGGGCCATCTATGTAAGTGACTCTGAGGGACTCCCGGCCTCCATCTCCACTGTATACTGCCACGGTGCTTCTGGGTCATCTGCCTCGTCTTCTACCTTCTACGGATGATCCTGCTCCTCCTCTCCTGTTACCTGAGTAGAAAAAACACTAATTTCATCAGACTCTGCTTGTGCTTCAATGTCCTCCTCCTCCAGTTCAGCCCCCACCGGACTCATGAGATCGCCACTTCTTCAGTGCCCTGACCAGACAGATTTTGCAGAATCTGTTCCAGGACATGAAGCAGTGGAATGACGTTATTCATCCCACAGTCCTGACAACTGACAAATAACATGGCCTCTTCAAAGGGCTTGAGAAAACGGCAGGTGTCACACATGAGCTGCCAGTGACTGACATCAAAGTGACACACGGGAGTACTCCTGTCCGCTTACATCATCAAAATATCATTAATGGGTATTCTCTGTTCATACAGACGGTCTAACATATGGAGACTGGAATTCCAACGGGTGGAAACATCACATATCAGCCTATGCTGGGGGAGGCTGTTCTGCCGCTGCAACTCGAGAAGGGTGTGCTTGGCTTTGTAAGAATGGCTGAAGTGGGGGGGGGCGTGGCCAGCCATGGAAGAGTGAGGTCGCACTGAACCTGAGCTCCGCTGTGTATCCCTCTTCATCGCTAGCCATCAGGCACATGGGCATGGGGAAACCCACCAGAAAAGGGCTAACCAAGACCCCCCAATCGATATCCACGACCAAAAAAGGAATTGGCCATTTTTTCGCGGCCACCCCGGAAAATATGGACCATTTGCCGCCGAGCACGAGGAGCCAAGATGGCCGCCACCGCCCGCCAGGCTCCCCACCACAGCCAGGCGCGGCGACAGCACCGCAGCTCGCAGCATCTGTTCCCGCTCAGACGAATGCCACATGCGCAGCTCCGTGTACCCCGTGCGGAGCTGCGTCTCTCCTATGTACTATGCCGCCGGAACCCGCGGCTCGAGCTGGAGAGGTCAAAACGGCGTGTGCCGAGACCGCAGGCCCGCAACAACCCGAAGCTGCCCGTCAGACCTCCACCTCCCCGAGGCTGCCGCGGTCAGTGCCACAGACGCAGCTCTTTCCGGACCCGTCTGCAGAGGCAGAACCGGCCAGCAACCTACCAGGCGGCGTCTCCCACCGGGAGGTAAACGGCAAAGACCTGACTGGAGGAGAACTGGCTCTGGAACGGGGAACACCACATACCGGGAGCCCGCTTGTTCCCCCCGTGGAAACCCTGCACGAAACCGGGACAGGAGTCCCAGAGCCCTCGAGCCCATGCACTGCAGACCCAGACCGGAGGCCTGCTCGTGAGTACGGGGCTGGAGTCCCCTTAACCTCCCCCCTGCAAACCATACCACAGCTTGGGCTGGGGCCCATCCCTACTCATCACACAGGGCCCGGAACTAGCCCACAATCAGAAACACTCACTCCTCCTGTGGCCATAGTGCAGGATTCCATATCCACACAATCCTCCTTCACTGCAGAGAGAATGCCCACCTTGTCAGACCTCCACAGCTTGTTCGCCTCCTTGCCTACTAAGGCTGACATGTCCAATTTCGCAGCGCAGATAACTGCTGACTGCAAGCAGGAATTCGCCAAACTGCATTCTGAGATTTTTACACTCTCCAGCAGAATTGATGTTCTGGATCAGGCCAAAACCTCAGCGGAAGCATCTATTGAGACCCTACAAGACACAGTTCAACGACAACAGGTCCAGTTATTTGCCATACAGCAACATATGGACGATATTGAAAACAGGAGCAGGCGCAATAACCTGCGCATCAAAGGCCTTCCAGAGAGTGTTTCACAAGCGGCCCTGTTCTCGACAATAACCACCATATTTAATGGCATTCTAGGTCGACCACCTGACACATATATTGAAATTGACAGAGCACATCGCGCTTTGAGACCCCCGGATCCGAACTCTCAAACACCTAGAGACGTCATCTGCCGGATACACTTCTACGCACTGAAGGAGCAGCTCCTATACAAAATCCGCTCCCAAAAACAGATAACATACCAGGGTACTGTCATTAAAATTCTGCCGGACTTGTCCCGTTATACTCTGGCGCAACGGGCTGCCCTCCGACCCCTGCTTGATCTGTTACGTGAACGTGACATACCTTATAGATGGGGTTTTCCCTTTGCTCTGCATGTCCGCCAAGGCGGCAAAGAAACCTCCCTTCGCTCAGCTGACGACTTACCATCCTTCCTACGCGACCTGAACTTACCTACAATTCACCTAGCCACTTGGCCCTCTTTCTCCATACCACCAAAAGGAGGCATCAATCCACTCTCCGCCAACCTGACACCACTAGGCCTCCCGAAGAGGAGCCCCAGGAAGCGGGCACATCATACCAACGATCAGGACTCCGCACCCCCACGCTGATGTCTAGTCCTATTTTCGCCACATTATTGGTCCGTGGACTCTATTTGAATGCTGTTACCACATCTTAATTACCTTCTCCTCTCAAGATACCTGTGCCCTTTTAATTGTAATGTATAATGTTTTGCCCACTATACCTAACATCAATACGTTTTGCCTGATGGCCCATAATCTTGCCATACCACCCTAGGGGGACCACTTGTGGCTCACCTGGCTGGAATCTCACACCCCAATAGTTGGAGGATATCGGTCGACACTGGTTGTCAGTCCGGCACCCTCTATACCACTGGTTATTAGTTACTGCTGCAGCTCCTACGCCTCCTCATTTAGGCGCTGCTCTTGTCTTGTTTTCCTCCCCCCCTTTTTCCCTGCTACTTACCCTTTCCTCTCCCCACATCAACCCAATCCCATCCCCATTCCAAAACCCCTTCTAGGCACCATTCTTATCTCCACTGCTAACCCCTCTCTCCCTTAGTACCTAGAGACGTGGAAATTCAACAAAGTGATCACTCATCCTGACGATGGCTGAACTCAAGATTGCTTCCTTCAACGCCCAGGGACTCAACTCTCCCTCTAAGAGAGCCCAGGTACTGCACCACTTCCACAGAGACAAAGTACAAATTTTATGCCTGCAAGAGACACATTTTAAGGTGGGCCATTCCCCTTCAATGAGACATAAACACTATACCTCCTGGCACTTCGCTAACAATCCCCAGTCACGCTCCTGTGGAGTAGCCATAGCCATACATAAGTCCCTACCCCACACAATAATTGACTGTACCGTAGACCCCAACGCCAGATATCTTATACTCACTATTGACATTAGTGGCCACATCTTCACCATTCTTAATATCTATGCACCCAACCAAGGTCAGGTGTCCTACTTGCTTAACTTGCTTGATGAGATACTTCCATTGATAAGGGGTTCTGCTATACTCTGTGGTGACCTAAATCTAACTCTGGATCCTACCCTTGACAACTCGTCGGGTAAGTCTAGCATCGCTTACTCAGCTTTGAAAAAAGTAAAAGGAGCCCTCAGACAATTACAATTATGTGATATCTGGAGGATACAACATCCCTCGGACAGGGATTACAGTTTCTATTCAGCTCCACATGGTGTTTATAGCAGACTGGATCACATCCTGACCCAACACAACACTCTCCCCTGGGTGGTCTCCACCTCCATTGGCAATATATTGCTCTCTGACCATGCCCCAGTTTACGCCTCTCTCAGATTACCCTTCCTGACCAAACGCGAATGGTCATGGAGACTAAACGAATCTCTCCTGCTAGATCCCCTATGCACAGCTGAAGTGTCACAAACAATTGCTAACTATACTCAGGAGAGAGAACAAGACATGACCCCCCTTCTGACCAAATGGGACACCCTTAAATGGTTGCTTAGAGGCGTATTTGTTAGACACGGGACCCGTCTGAAAAAGGAAAAGGCTCACAAACTGCAGTTAGCCCTACAAAAAGTTTCCTCTCTTGAAACACAGCACAAACGTGCATTAGCGACCCCCACACTACGCGACTTACAGGCGGCCAGACTAGAAGTTAGACACCTGCTTGACCTAGCACACGGTGGAATGCTGCAAATATGCCGCAGTAAGTTTTATGAATACGGCAACAAATGTGGACAAATGCTAGCGAGAGCCTTGAAGAGGCGTGCGGCCCAATCCTTTATTTCAAGTATCAAGTCTGCACCGAACAAGATAGCACACTCCACCCCAGACATTTGTAAGGCTTTCCATTCCTTCTATACAGACTTATATAACCTCCAAGCCACCACCCATCCCGCAGGAGAGGCGGACATAGCTCCCCCCTCTCCATTCACCCTCCCCTCAGTAGAAACTATCTCTGCCTTAGAAGAACCCTTCTCACAAGCGGAACTAGAAGCGGTCGTCAAAAACCTCCCTGGTGGTAAGAGCCCCGGCCCGGACGGCTACACAGGGAAATTTTATAAACACTTCCTGCCCACATTGAGCCCTATTTTATTGAGCGCATTTAACTCTGTCTCTCCGGAATCCCCCTTCCCCCCCCAGGCGACATCCGCACATGTCGTGGTCATTCCCAAATCAGGCAAAGACCCCCAATCCTGCGGTAGCTACAGACCGATATCACTCCTTAATATTGATCTTAAGATCTATGCCAAACTTATAGCTAATCGGTTAAATCCTCTTTTGCCAGATCTTATTCACAAAGATCAAGTAGGGTTCGTCCCTACCCGGGAAGCCCGAGACAACACCATAAAAACCCTCGACATCATGAAACACGCACAGCTCCATAAAATCCCTATGATGATACTATCCCTGGACGCCGAAAAGGCCTTTGATAGAATTGCATGGTCTTCATTAAGAGAAACCCTACATAACATAGGAATAGGTCCCACCTTCACTGCCAAAATATTATCACTATATAACAACCCATCAGCCAGATTGAAAATTAATGGAACCCTATCTGCCCCCTTCTCCATTAACAATGGCACCCGCCAGGAATGTCCCCTCTCCCCGCTCCTATACGTCCTAGTGATGGAACACCTCTTAGGAGCCATACGCAACAACCCTAACATTCAGGGCATTTCCATTGCCGGGGTTGAATATAAGTGTTCAGCTTTCGCAGATGACCTCCTGGTCTATATCACCAATCCTGCCCAGTCCCTACCAGCCTTGATGTCCACCTTATCAGCATTCGGGAAGTGGTCCAACTTTAAAGTTAACATGACAAAATCAGAAGCCTTAAACATATCTCTCACCCCCTCTGAAGTGGAAACCCTCAAGACAACCCTTCCTTTTACCTGGCCCCCCGGGGGCATTACCTATCTGGGTGTTAAGATCTCTAGTGACCTATCCAAACTGTTTAATAACAATTTTACCCCTCTACTGGCCAACTTCATCTCAGAGCTAGATACATGGCGGAAAAAAGACTTCTCTTGGTTTGGCAGGCTAAATATTCTTAAAATGACACTCCTGCCTCGACTACTTTACCTCCTACAGACCATCCCCATCACCATCCCTACTTCCTTTTGGGATAAAATCAGAAAATGCTTCTCTAAATTTGTCTGGTCCCCGGGTCGTCCCAGAGTGAAGAGAGACATACTGATTCTATCAAAAGTCAGAGGAGGTGTAGGTCTACCGGACTGTCGCCTGTATTACTTGGCGGCAGCACACGCTAGAGTACTTGACCTCTTTCATCATAAACACTCCAAAACATGGGTTGCACTGGCGCTAGGTATATGCCCCAGAGAACTTTCCACCCTCCCCTGGACGTGGTCCCCTTCCACTAGAGATCCCACCCATCTCTCATTCTCCACCGAACATACACTACGGATCCTGAAAGGTTTAAGCCCCCGTTACTCCCTAGTGGACAAACAAGGGCCCCTCACACCTATCATGGACAATCCCCTATTTCGGCCTGGCCTCCAAAAGAGTGAATTCCTTTCGGGCACACAACGTAAACCTCTTCGCTTTGCACATGTCCTAGCAGGAACCAATCTTCAACCGCTCTCGGTGCTACTATCAGGCAGCACACCAACAGCCGCTCACCAATTCCAATATACCCAACTCCAACACTTTCATGCCTCCATTAAAGCTCACTCCCAACTTTCACGCACCCTGACACATTTCGAACAACTATGCTTGGCACGTACTCACACGCCCCATGCCCTATCAGAGATGTACAAACTCCTAATCTCTCCCAGCCACACGCCTACTCTGACTTTTTGCAAAGCTTGGGAAACTGAATTGGGGAAATCATTCTCAGAAGGACAATGGTCACAGTGTTTCTCTCTGGCTCAGAAGGCAGTTATAGCTTCTAAACACCAAGAAACTAGTTATAAAATATTGGCGAGATGGTACAGAGTACCCTCGCTACTACACAAAATGTTCCCAAATGTCCCAGACAGGTGCTGGCGTTGTGGTTTGCCAGGAGGTACAATGTCCCACATCTGGTGGCGGTGCCCTCGCCTACACAGCTTCTGGCCCAAGGTACTTCAGGTCATTGAAGAGGTCACAGGCCTTAAAATACCCAACACCCCTGAAGCAGTGTTACTATTCATGTTTGATATTCCCGTCTCCACGTATAAGAAATCGCTGGCAAAACACCTCTTGCAGGCAGCCAAGTCAATTATTCCACGGAAGTGGAAATCTGAATCCCCCCCCACACTGAGTGAATGGTTCGGGGAAGTAGCCATAACGCACAGAATGGAGGAACTCATTGCTCAGTCCCCAAAGGACCGTATGCGATTTTCTAAGACGTGGTTCCACTGGCAGCAGTTCTTGAGCTCCCAGTCCTACCGCACATTACAAGACTAAGGTTTCTGTGGAAGTGGTGCAACTGGTGCAACTGGAGGAAAAAATACAACCCCCTACCCTCACCACTGATACCATTACATGTCCCTTCGATCCTCTCCCCCCCCCATCCCCCCCCTGCCTTTCCTAACCCCCTCATACCTAATCTTTCGTTTCCCCCCCCCCTCTCTACCCCCCTCTATCTCCTATCTTCTTAATCCATACTTGCTATGTGTGTTGGCAATAAGGTTTGCCCTAGCTTCACTACAATGTATAACCTTCTGTAACATGGTTACCACATTAGTGAGGATCAGTTTTTATGGTTTTTATGGTTCGTTCTAGTTAAAAATATGCCCTTTTTGTATCTTTAACTGAAATGTTGACTTGTTAACTATGCATGCCCTAAAGGCAGATAATGCATAAATTCATGTTATTCTGTATGTTTCTCAATTTGAATCAATAAAGCCTTGAATGAGAAAAAAAGAATGGCTGAAGTGCATGCACAGCTTCCTGGCCATTTATAGAATGTATTGCAGATGGGTGGAAGACTTCAGGAACTTGTTGACAACCAGATTGAACATGTGCGCCATGCAGGGCACATGGACCATCCCTCCTCGGTGCAGCGGGACACCATGTTCCTCCCATTGTCTGTCACCATGGTTCCGATTTGCAGTTGTTGCAGAGAAAGCCACACATTGATTTCTTCTTGCATGACGTGGAGCAGTTCCTCCCCTGTGTGACTTTGTTCGCCCAGGCAAACCAGCCGTAGAACTGTGTGACACCGCTGTGCCTTGCACATGTGGTATGATGGAGGAGAAATTAGACTTGTGGAGGCTGAGGTGGTGGTGTAGAAGGAGTACGCGAACATGGGCGCAGGAGCAGCAGTTTGACAATGTGGAGGAGAAAGCGGCGTCTCCTCAAGGACTGGCCCACCTTCTATTCTACATGTTTGTGAAGGGCTGGTACTGCCTTTTTGGGAAAGAAATTTCGGCTTGAAACTCTCCACCTCGGTTCGATAGAAGCCATTAGTTCTCTGAAGGGTGCAGAGTCCACGACTTGGAAAGGGAGGGACTGCAGCACCAACAACTTGGACAGGAGATTGGTCAGCTTCTGCACCTTAGGATGGCTGGACACATACATTCTCTTTGTAATCGCCTCGCTCAATGACTACTGGCACCATGCATAGCGAGGACCTGGACCTGGAGCATCTGGACCGGTCAAAGACAAACAGCTCCCTTCAGCCGAGGTGCTGGAGCCTTAACTGGCTGAAATGGCATGTGTGCAACTAGATGCTGCTGCTGTTGCTGCGCCGGCAGGATGAACCACATCTCCCGTTTCTCCCAGGCCATTGGATGGTGACACTACATGTGTTGATGCAGGGCCGTGGTGCCAACATTAGCTCCCTGGCCATGCTTCACTTTCTGTCCACAGATTCGACATATACACACGCTTGGCTTTTCTGGTGTCTTAACAAAAAACTGCCACACTGCTGAGATGGTGATTTTACCACCAACAATCTGCACTGAGTGACTACTACTGCCACTGGCTCGCTGAGCCCCTGCAAATCGGGATTTGAACCCCACGGCCATTTGGCTCCCATCCAAGCACTGCTGCCACCCTGCTGACTCACGGCCACAGTAACAACTTGCTGCCTGCTCCGCTGCCTGACGCGCAAGCTGACACTCTCTTCGCCCGACGCTGATGAATTCCTTGTTACACCCGGCTCTAAGTGTGATCCGCTAAATCATCGTCAACTTGCGTTTCCCAGTCACTGTATATTCTCCTCAACGGTGTCAGTATGCACAGCCTGCCAACTGCACGAAGAAGCGGAAGTCTGCCCCACCTCTTCACTGCCAAGCAGCTGTTGACTATCCTCAAACACTTCGTCCTCGCTGAATAGTGACGCTGAGCCCAGACAACCTAGCAGCTCTCTGGCTGAGGGAAATGAACAGGACAGAGTATGGTTGAGGACAGATGAGGGCCGCTGACCTGTTCCTGGGCCATGTCAACTAATTGTTGTATCTGACAAGCCTACATACTCTTGGCTGAGGTTGTCAGATGTTATGACACGTATTTCTTGCTCTCAACTTTAGCAACAAAAAAATATATTGGAATTTGCTTTATACAGATACCCCACAACGGACACCCTGTAATTGAAGTGAAAATAACTCTATAAACTACGTAGATTTGACACGTATTTCTTGCTCTCAACTTTAGCAACAAAAAAATATGGAAATTTCTGTTATACAGATACCCCACAACGGACACCATGTAAATGGAACGAAAAGCACTCTATAAACTATGTGGATTTGACACGTATTTCTTGCACAGCATTGCACTAGCAGTGGTTATATGTTCAGGCCACTATTTCTGTGTGGTGGGAAAAGGCCCCTGTGATTTTTTGACTCCAACAAAATTGCAAAAAACCCCTTTGGGATTTTTTTGCCACTTTTTTAACACCAAAAAGTCAGTGATAAATCTCCCCATATAGATAGAAATGATTGCTTGAGAGATAGAGAGATATATAGATAGACAGACAGACAGACAGATAGATAGATAGATAGATAGATAGATAGATAGATAAATATACATAGTGACAATATCATATATATAGCGGGTGTGGAGTGTCACATGGCACAAACCACGCCCCTTCCTAACCAAAGTGCTATAGTGCAAGTCTCGATACATTGTAACAAAATATATCCAAATACACATATTTGTGCCAATAAATAAATATATATTTTTTTTAGTTTTAACTATTTAGGTTTTGGCTACACCCTTACATAGCTCACCATATAAGAATAGCTTTCACCCCTTTTCATATGACCTCGGGATTGCCTGTGTTATTCCATTCTGACACTTGTTTTTTCCCTTCTTTTCTTCCCTTTTTTCCTTTCTTTTTTTTTTCAATGATCCATAGATATATAGCAAATATATAAAATTGAGCATCTGTTTACGGTCATACAGTCAGATGTGACAGTACTTATGGAACAGTACTGTGCACATGCAGTGAATACATCCGCTATTGTGACCCATTGTGCGGTTCACGACCAAACCCGCATGTTTACGATTGTGCCGACAGCGATCGGCTCTATTTCTATTACGGCGGGAAAACACGTCCATCACCTTTAAAGGGCATGTTTTTAACTCAGTGTCACAACAATATCTCTTCACACTGAAAAATTGTTTTTCAATAAATTGATTGGACTTTTATACACTCACCGGCCACTTTATTAGGTACACCATGCTAGTAACGGGTTGGACCCCCTTTTGCCTTCAGAACTGCCTCAATTCTTCGTGGCATAGATTCAAGAAGGTGCTGGAAGCATTACTCAGAGATTTTGGTCCATATTGACATGATGGCATCACACAGTTGCCGCAGATTTGTCGGCTGCACATCCATGATGCGAATCTCCCATTCCACCACATCCCAAAGATGCTCTATTGGATTGAGATCTGGTGACTGTGGAGGCCATTTGAGTACAGTGAACTCATTGTCATGTTCAAGAAACCAGTCTGAGATGATTCCAGCTTTATGACATGGCGCATTATCCTGCTGAAAGTAGCCATCAGATGTTGGGTACATTGTGGTCATAAAGGGATGGACATGGTCAGCAACAATACTCAGGTAGGCTGTGGCAACAATGCTCAATTGGTACCAAGGGGCCCAAAGAGTGCCAAGAAAATATTCCCCACACCATGACACCACCACCACCAGCCTGAACCGTTGATACAAGGCAGTATGGATCCATGCTTTCATGTTGTTGACGCCAAATTCTGACCCTACCATCCGAATGTCGCAGCAGAAATCGAAACTCATCAGACCAGGCAACGTTTTTCCAATCTTCTACTGTCCAATTTCGATGAGCTTGTGCAAATTGTAGCCTCCGTTTCCTGTTCTTAGCTGAAAGGAGTGGCACCCGGTGTGGTCTCCTGCTGCTGTAGCCCATCTGCCTCAAAGTTCGACGTACTGTGCGTTCAGAGATGCTCTTCTGCCTACCTTGGTTGTAATGGGTGCCCATTCTCCTCTGACCTCTGGCATCAACAAGGCATTTCCGCCCACAGAACTGCCACTCACTGGATGTTTTTTCTTTTTCGGACCATTCTCTGTAAACCCTAGAGATGGTTGTGCATGAAAATCCCAGTAGATCAGCAGTTTCTGAAATACTCAGACCAGCCCTTCTGGCACCAACAACCATGCCACGTTCAAAGGCACTCAAATCACCTTTCTTCCCCATACTGCTGCTTGGTTTGAACTGCAGGAGATTGTCTTGACCATGTCTACATGCCTAAATGCACTGAGTTGCCACCATGTGATTGGCTGATTAGAAATTAAGTGTTAACGAGCAGTTGGACAGGTGTACCGAATAAAGTGGCCGGTGATTGTACATATGTGTTGGCAGAAATATGTGTATTTGGATATATTTTGTTACAATGTATTTAGACTTGCACTATAGCACTTTGGTTAGGAAAGGGTGTGGTTTGTGTCACATTTGGAGGACCTGAAGCCCGACCCTGGTTAGCGTGCACCCATTTTTTTGTTTCCTATTTTTGTGCTGCTTGGATTATCTTTTTGTAGATAGATAGATAGGGATGATTGATCAACAGATATAGATAGACGCAGATGATGGCAGGTATTAATGAGGGGAGGAGTTGGTCGGGATGTTCCAGTATTACATTCTGCTCTAGCTTGCAATAGTTATAATACCAAAACTTTGCTTGTTGTTGAATTAACCCTCACCTTTTCATTTATATTTTGTATATGATTAGGCCTCTTAGCTACAAACTCCACACACGCCTTTGTGGTTGTCTTAACTAAGATATCCATGCACAAGCTATGGTCCCAACAGTCAGCAGCACATGCTTGTGATGATGTCATAGGAGGCAGGATCCACCCACTATCCCACACTATCTTACTGACAGTAGCTCTTTACTGAGCTTAGAAAGATGATTCCCGCCTGGAGCAAAGTTATGTATTTTGGGGAGGAGGGGTTTGCTTAGAACGACTGTTACGCTTTAAAGAATGCAACCATATTTTCACATTGTACTTGCAGACATGTACTTGCATTGCAGTAACAACTCAGAGAACAAAATCCAAGGCTTTATGAAAAGAAACATTTAAACTATATATACATAAGCAGAACTTACACATTTTGGCTTTTGGCCTTGTTCAACTTGAACAGTAGTATAGTGGGGTATTTGTACTGTCCGCTAAATATTAGTACAAAAATAAAAGATTGCTGCAATGCAAAAGATAAAATGTATTTTACTAATAGAAAAACTGTAAAAAAAATCATTTTGTGTTCCCTTCTTTAGATCAAGCTTTGTCCTGTTAGTGTTCTAATATTTGATAAACATGGAATAATGTGTAACATGATTTCATTGTTCTTTAGCCTGTTGAAAATTATGCATAAAAGCAATTTGCATAAATTATAAGAAACAAATTATTTATTTGGAGCAAAGCAGAGCCTACTACCCATGGACCCAGATGGTAAACCAATGACCAAGTCTTAGTATCACAGCAATGCCAAGCAAATATGACTGTGCTTATGGCCTGGTAATGCTAGAGCCAATTTACTAAAGGCGTCTGTACACTCCACTGCTCAAAGGAAACCACGGTCTGCACGGAATATCAAACACACGACTTCCCAAGAAACCGTAACCATATAGGCAGAGACAATTAACTTCTATTACAGGAAGCGCATGCCAAACTATCCTCCACTTAAATACCAGCCATATCATCTCTGGATTATTATAACAGATATTTTAACTTTTAATCATTATCCGTTTCCTGGTAATTATTTTCAAGGAAAGGGCTGAAACCTGAGACCTTATTTTTATGCATTTCCTGCTAATGTCTTCATGGCTGAAAATTCCCCATTTAAATACTTTATCAGATGCTCTGAAGTTGCCCCTGTACATTTAGGAAAGATTCACGCTATCCAGACGTGAGGGCTATATAGGAATGAAAGCAATTAATTTACAATGAATAGCTTTATATCATTGTTTCATGTGGATTGTAGAATATCTGAATTACATTAGTCTGCATGATAATCAGAAAGCTATGATTTATGCCTAATGCAGGGCCTTAAAGGGGTTAGCCACTTTACAATAATTATCTTCCATTAGACACGTCTCTGCATTTACATGTACCTGTTTTTTTTCCTTTTTGATAGCTTCAGCCTTTGCCTTTTATTACCATGCTACCCTCTGCATAAATACATAACTTCCTCTCTCTGACTGCTCACCCAATGTCTCTCTCTTTTCACTGTCTGTCCTCACTGACAGAGACAGAAAGAGGGGAGGGCGCAGGATGAGTCATAACTCTGCTGCTACAGCTCCTCCCATTCATCAGATCTCAGACATGTATACAAAGAATCATAGAGAGTCTGCACATAGCACAAAAGTAAATAGCAAAGATGCTGAATCACTTGATGAATATTGAGGGTTTATTTTTAATATAGTAAAAGCACATTGGGAACTAATGTAAAAGAGTGGCCAGCCCCTTTAAGGGGTGGGGCATGACACAGAAATTCTCTTGATGTCACCTTTTGATCTTGTGCGTTTAAATTAATAATATAAAATGAAGCATATCAATAAAGAAAAGGGGGGTGTTCTCTGTCCCAAATAGACATAAAACCAAGCATAACTCGGGTGGTGTGTCACTTTTAGAAAAATCCTTAAATTTTGTGACATTGGTGGCTCTAATAACCAAACGAGTGGTGACTGTGGTGGGTTCACTAGCAGCAGGGTGAGATATTGGTAGCTGCTTTAAGATAACGGCCAGGGTGTAAGGAGCACACATGCCTGGGATGACTCCCCTATAACCCCTGTAGTGACTGACAGATCAACTATGGGACACAGTTATAGTGTTCCCAGCTGTCTGGGTGCAAGCCTGTGATAAATTTAGTTCAGGTTGGAGCTCTGGCTTCACTGCCTAACTAACTGCAATCACTAATGGTGGTAAGGTGGCCACTGTTCGCACCACGATCTTAGCAGGAGAGCTGCCCCATCTCTGGATGCTGACACTATCAGGTAGTGAAGCCAGAGCAGCAAGCAGATAGTGTCAGCCTCCAGACACGGGATAACTCTTCTGCTCAGACTGTGGCAAAAGCAGCGGCCATCTTACCTGTGTAGACCTTGATACAGTGAGAGAGCAACTCTAACTAGGGAGTAGGATGGCTATTGCACTGGAACTTGTATCTTACCTCCTCATTATTGAATAAGGGTTGACTGTGGCTGGTAGCGTTGTATATTCATGAGTGTGGTACATTCATTGTATTATTTATGTGTACAGTAAATTCAATATAGAAATATATATCTATGTATTTTCACTGCATGTAAATATTTATGTTTGCTATATGCTCACTGCAGGTATATATTTGTACAGAATATTCATTGCAGGATATTTTTTACATGATCTTAAATGGGTTTTGCAGGAATTCCAGAAAAATCCATAAAGGCCAGGAAAGATGTAAAGAATAGAGATGAGCGAGCACTAAAATGCTCGGGTACTCGTTATTCGAGACGAACTTTTCCCGATGCTCGAGTGCTCGTCTCGAATAACGAACCCCATTGAAGTCAATGGGAGACTCGAGCATTTTTCAAGGGGACCAAGGCTCTGCACAGGGAAGCTTGGCCAAACACCTGGGAACCTCAGAAAAGGATGGAAACACCACGGAAATGGACAGGAAACAGCAGGGGCAGCATGCATGGATGCCTCTGAGGCTGCATAATCGCACCATTATGCCAAAATTATGGGCAACAGCATGGCCATGACAGAGTGACAGAATGAAGCTAGATAGCATCTAAAACATGCAATAATTGACCCTGACACTATAGGGGACGGCATGCAGAGGCAGCGGCAGCAGGCTAGAGAGTGGCATGGCGACATACCCTAAATGGACTCAGGCTTCAAACCAATGGGTGGCAGAGAGGAACCAAAGGAGGTGAGCAAGAAGCGCTCAAATAATATCGGTACATGATAAAAGTTTGCCAGTATATTTTGTGGATTACACAGCAGGGTGGCGACAAAGTTAACATGGAAGCCATGAAAACAACCCAAAATTCTGCCTGACACAGCTCGTTTGATAAGGGGACCATGTATGGAGGCAGTGAACTAGTAGTAGATTAAAGGTGCTGCAGTTAAAACTATGTTTGTTGGATCTTGGCATGGAGCTGGCGCTCCGCTGCCAGGCGAGCTTTCGCCAATCCAAGCCCCTGTCTCTAGGCTACTCCCCAAACAGCACTTCTAAGAACCTTTTGTATAAGATCAAGTGTAGTAGCGTTCTTATAAGTTTAGGATATGCCGGGTGAGGGGAATGTAAACAGATGCGCAAGAAGCGCTGAAATAATATCGGTAAATGATAAAAGTTTGCAAGTATATTTTGTGGATTACACAGCAGGGTGGCGACAAAGTTAACAAGTTTGATGTGGAATGCCCTGTAATAGCTCTTGGGCGGTGTGCCTTTTATCGCCTAGGCTCAGCAGTTTGAGCACCGCCTGCTGTCGCTTAGCGACGGCACTGCTGCTGTGCCTAGAGCTACCGACTGATGGCGCCATGCCCACGGATGGTAATTCGGAGGAGGAGGGTTGGGAGGAGGTATAGTAGGCCTTTGAGACCTGGACCGAGGTAGGCCCCGCAATTCTCTGCGTCGGCAGTATATGACCAGCCCCAGGGTCAGACTCGGTCCCAGCCTGCACCAAGTTAAGTGTAGTAGCGTTCTTATAAGTTTGGGATATGGCAGGTGAGGGGAATGTAAACAGATGCGCAAGAAGCGGCTGATGCGCATGGAGCTGGCGCTCCGCTGCCAGGCGAGCTTTCGCCAATCCAAGCCCCTGTCTCTAGGCTACTCCCCAAACAGCACTTCTAAGAACCTTTTGAATAAGATCAAGTGTAGTAGCGTTCTTATAAGTTTAGGATATGCCAGGTGAGGGGAATGTAAACAGATGCGCAAGAAGCGCTGAAATAATATGGGTAAATGATAAAAGTTTGCCAGTATATTTTGTGGATAACACAGCAGGGTGGCGACAAAGTTAACAACTTTGATGTGGAATCCATGAAAACAACCCAAATTTCTGCCTGACACACCTCGTTTGATAAAGGGACGATGTATGGAGGCAGCTATATGGACGACTTTTGGAGGTAGCAATGGAGACAACGTGTGGAGGCTGCTATGGAGACAATTTAATTTGGATAGTGCCTGTATGTGGCAGTCCCAAAAATTTTTCAAACCAGAGGAGCAGGTAGGTGGCCCTCCAGTAAAATGGAATAGATTGAGTGCCTGTATGTGGCAGTCCAAAAAAATTTTCAAACCAGAGGAGCAGGTAGGTGGCCCTCCAGAAAAATTGAATAGATTGAGTGCCTGTATGTGGCACTCCCAAAAATTGTTTAAAACAGAGGACCGGGTAGGTGGCCCTCCAGAAAAATTGAATAGATTGAGTGCCTGTATGTGGCACTCCCAAAAATTGTTTAAAACAGAGGACCGGGTAGGTGGCCCTCCAGAAAAATTAAATGCATAAAGTACTATAGCTAGAGCCAGTGGGCCCTGTCAAAAAATAGCCAGTTTCCTCTGCTTTACTGTACAAAGAGGAGGAGAAGGAGGAAAATGAGGAGGAGGAGGAGTGGATCAATTATTCAGGTTGAGCTTCCTTCACCTGGTGGAGATTGGAAATTATGAGAAATCCAGGCTTTATTCATCTTAATAAGCGTCAGCCTGTCAGCGCTGTCAGTCGACAGGCGTGTACGCTTATCGGTGATGATGCCACCAGCTGCACTGAAAACCCGCTCGGACAAGACGCTAGCGGCAGGGCAGGCAAGAACCTGCAAGGCGTACAGCGCCAGTTCATGCCACATGTCCAGCTTTGAAACCCAGTAGTTGTAGGGAGCTGTGTGATCATTTAGGACGATGGTATGGTCAGCTACGTACTCCCTCACCATCTTTCTGTAAAGATCAGCCCTACTCTGCCGAGACTGGGGACAGGTGACAGTGTCTTGCTGGGGTGACATAAAGCTGGCAAAAGCCTTGTAAAGCGTACCCTTGCCAGTGCTGGACAAGCTGCCTGCTCGCCTACTCTCCCTCGCTACTTGTCCCGCTGAACTACGCACTCTGCCGCTAGCGCTGTCAGAAGGGAAATACTGTTTCAGCTTGTGCACCAGGGCCTGCTGGTATTCATGCATTCTCACACTCCTTTCCTCTGCAGGGATGAGAGTGGAAAGATTTTGCTTGTACCGTGGGTCCAGGAGAGTGAACACCCAGTAATCGGTGCTGGAATAAATTCTTTGAACGCGAGGGTCACGGGATAGGCAGCCTAGCATGAAATCTGCCATATGCGCCAGAGTACCAACGCGTAAGAATTCACTCCCCTCACTGGCCTGACTGTCCATTTCCTCCTCCTCCAACTCCTCCAACTCCTCTTCTTCTGCCCATACACGCTGAACAGTGAAGGACTCAACAATGGTCCCCTCTTGTGTCTCGCCAACATTCTCCTCCTCTTCCTCCTCATCCTCCTCCACCTCCACCTCCTCCGATATGCGCTGAGAAACAGACCTAAGGGTGCTTTGGCTATCAACAAGGGAATCTTCTTCCCCCGTCTCTTGTGACGAGCGCAAAGCTTCCGACTTCATGCTGACCAGAGAGTTTTTCAACAGGCCAAGCAGCGGGATGGTGAGGCTGATGATGGCGGCATCGCCACTGACCATCTGTGTTGACTCCTCAAAGTTACTCAGCACCTGACAGATATCAGACATCCACGTCCACTCCTCATTGTAGACTTGAGGAAGCTGACTGACCTGACTACCAGTTCTGGTGGAAGTTGACATCTGGCAGTCTACAATGGCTCGGCGCTGCTGGTAAACTCTGGATAACATGGTCAGTGTTGAATTCCACCTCGTGGGCACGTCGCACAACAGTCGGTGAGCGGGCAGTTGGAGGCGGCGCTGCGCTGCCCTGAGAGTGGCAGCATCTGTGCTGGACTTCCTGAAATGCGCACAGATGCGGCGCACCTTCGTGAGCAAATCAGACAGATTGGGGTATGTCTTGAGGAAACGCTGAACTATCAGATTTAACACATGGGCCAGGCATGGCACATGTGTCAGTCTGCCGAGTTGCAGAGCCGCCACCAGGTTACGGCCGTTGTCACACACAACCGTGCCTGGCTTCAGGTTCAGCGGTGCCAGCCACAGATCAGTCTGCGCCGTGATGCCCTGTAATAGCTCTTGGGCAGTGTGCCTTTTATCGCCTAGGCTCAGCAGTTTGAGCACCGCCTGCTGTCGCTTAGCGACGGCACTGCTGCTGTGCCTAGAGCTACCGACTGATGGCGCCGTGCCCACGGATGGTAGTTCGGAGGAGGAGGTGGAGGAGGGGTGGGAGGAGGAGGAGGCATAGTAGGCCTGAAACACCTGGACCGAGGTAGGCCCCGCAATCCTCGGCGTCGGCAGTATATGACCAGCCGCAGGGTCAGACTCGCTCCCAGCCTCCACCAAGTTAACCCAATGTGCCGTCAGCGATATATAGTGGCCCTGCCCGGCAGCACTCGTCCACGTGTCCGTGGTCAGGTGGACCTTGTCAGAAACGGCGTTGGTCAGGGCACGGATGATGTTGTCTGACACGTGCTGGTGCAGGGCTGGGACGGCACATCGGGAAAAGTAGTGGCGGCTGGGGACCGAATACCGAGGGGCGGCCGCCGCCATGAGGTTGCGAAAGGCCTCGGTCTCTACTAGCCTATAGGGCAGCATCTCCAGGCTAAGCAATCTGGAGATGTGCACATTAAGGGCTTGGGCGTGCGGGTGGGTTGCACTATATTTGCGTTTCCGCTCCAGCGTCTGGGGTATGGAGAGCTGAACGCTGGTGGATGCTGTGGAGGATCGTGGAGGCGACGATGGGGTTTTTGTGGCAGGGTCCTGGGCAGGGGGCTGACTATCAGCTGACACAGGGGAAGGAGCAGTGGTGTGCACGGCCGGAGGTGAACGGGCTTGTTGCCACTGAGTGGGGTGTTTAGCATTCATATGCCTGCGCATACTGGTGGTAGTTAAGCTAGTAGTGGTGGAACCCCTGCTGAGCCTGGTTTGGCAAATGTTGCACACCACAGTCTGTCGGTCATCCGGTGTTTCCTTAAAGAACCTCCAGACTTCTGAAGATCTAGCCCTCGCCGCAAGAGCCCTCGCCACGGGAGCTTCACTAGTTGACACATTTGGCTCTGATGCACCAGCTCTGGCCCTGCCTCTCCGTCTGGCCCCACCACTGCCTCTTCCAACCTGTTCTGGTCGAGGACTCTCCTCCGTCTCAGAAGCACTGTGTTCACCCGGCCTCTCAACCCAGCTTGGGTCTGTCACCTCATCATCCTCCGATCCCTCAGTCTGCTCCCCCCTCGGACTTCCTGCCCTGACAACAACTTCCACACTGTCTGACAACCGTGTCTCCTCATCGTCGGACACCTCTTTACACACTTCCACTACGTCAAGAAGGTCATCATCACCCACAGACTGTGACTGGTGGAAAACCTGGGCATCGGAAAATTGCTCAGCAGCAACCGGACAAGTGGTTTGTGACTGTGGGAAGGGTCCAGAAAACAGTTCCTCAGAGTATGCCGGTTCAAATGCCAAATTTTCCTGGGAGGGGGCAGACTGGGGGGGAGGAGGCTGAGGTGCAGGAGCTGGAGGAGTGGCGATTTCGGTGACATGGGTGGACTGCGTGGAAGACTGACTGGTGGACAAATTGCTCGAAGCATTGTCAGCAATCCACGACATCACCTGTTCGCACTGTTCTGGCCTCAACAGTGCTCTACCACGAGTCCCAGTAACTTCAGACATGAACCTAGGGAGTGTAGCTCTGCGGCGTTCCCCTGCTCCCTCATAAGCAGGTGGTGTCTCACCCCGGCCAGGACCACGGCCTCTGACCCCTGCAGTAGTTGGACGCCCACGTCCCCGCCCTCGTCCTCTACCCCTAGCCCTCGGGTTAAACATTTTTAAAATGAGAGTTATAGCTTTGATTTTTTTTTAACTTTTTTTTGTGTTTTTTTTTTTTTTTGTGTTTTTGAGTTTTTAAAACCAAACGATGCTATCCTATTGCTATGGCTATTTTCTAGCCAAGTATGAAAGCACACTACTATGCCAGATGAGATGACACTGAGTTATTAAACAAAATAAACGTAAAATAAAAAAGGACAAATGGCAGACTGTGCCTAATTGAAATCCAACCCCTTCTAAATTTTCCCACTTCGGTCTTTGCAATGGATATGTGCGTCACTAAGCGCAAAACACAGCGGTCGCAAGTCTCACTACAAATTGCTCACAATTGGCTAGTAGATGCACTGCAGCAAGTACAGCCACCAGCAGATCAACCAGAAATCAAATATATAACGCTACTGTAGGCGTAAGTAAGCCGTTTGGATTCTCCTATGGCTATTTTCTAGCCAAGTATGAAAGCACACTACTATGCCAGATGAGATGACGCTGAGTTATTAAACAAAATAAACGTAAAATAAAAAAGGAAAAATGGCAGACTGTGCCTAATTGAAATCCAACCCCTACTAAATTTTCCCACTTCGGTCTTTGCAATGGATATGTGCGTCACTAAGCGCAAAACACAGCGGTCGCAAGTCTCACTACAAATTGCTCACAATTGGCTAGTAGATGCACTGCAGCAAGTACAGCCACCAGCAGATCAACCAGAAATCAAATATATAACGCTACTGTAGGCGTAAGTTAGCCGTTTGTATTCTCCTATGGCTATTTTCTAGCCAAGTATGAAAGCACACTACTATGCCAGATGAGATGACACTGAGTTATTAAACAAAATAAACGTAAAATAAAAAAGGAAAAATGGCAGACTGTGCCTAATTGAAATCCAACCCCTACTAAATTTTCCCACTTTGGTGTTTGAGGTGGATATGTGTGCCACTAAGAGCTAAACACAACGGTAGCAAGTCCCCCTGCTAATTCCTCACAAAATGGTACTAGATGCAAATAAAAAAAAAAAAAAGTAGAACGTTATTGTAGCCCTAAGAAGGGCTGTTGGGTTCTTGGAGAATCACTCCTGCCTAACACTATTCTAATAGAACAGCCTAACGCTTTCCCTGACCAGCAGCAGCTCTCTCCCTAGCGGCATCCAGACACAGAATGATCCGAGCAGCGCGGGCAGCGGCTAGTCTATCCCAGGGTCACCTGATCTGGCCAGCCAACCACTGCTATCGACGTGTAAGGGTACCACGTCATGCTGGGTGGAGTGCAGAGTCTCCTGGCTTGTGATTGGCTCTGTTTCTGGCCGCCAAAAAGCAAAACGGCGGGAGCTGCCATTTTCTCGAGCGGGCGAAGTATTCGTCCGAGCAACGAGCAGTTTCGAGTACGCTAATGCTCGACCGAGCATCAAGCTCGGACGAGCATGTTCGCTCATCTCTTGTAAAGAAATAACATACTGGGGGTGAAGGGACCACTGTGGCTAATCTAACCTCTCATCAGTGACAACCAAAACTTCTGGCTGCTACCCTGGAAACAGGAGTCAAAACACTTTTTTTTATACAACTGATCCAGTCCAACTGATCCAGCCCTCATGGGATTTTTAGGAACTCCTGGAAAAAATCTTGTAGTATTTTTAAAGAAATAACAAGTTAGAATTATCAGATAGTGGTTGACTACTAGTGGTATTGCTGCATATTTATCAAATATACAATTATCATATCAACCCATGAAGGATATACTAAAAATGTATTTTGCTTATTGCCAAATTATCATTCCCAAAGAAACAAAAAGCAATCACAATGCGGGATACAACCTAAAATGATACTGTTTACAATGTGAAATCATCAGAGAAAAAATATCCTCCCAACAAAATAACACCAACTTTTCCAAATGTGTTTTTCTTTGCAAAACTAGTAAATCATTAACTTCCTTAAAATTTTTGTTAATCTGTGGTTACATAAAAATAGTGGCATGTTATTCATGCAGCATTGTAATCGGCATAATTTTTATAGTTTTAAAAATGTTTGCATGGTATGGAAAAAGAAAGGTAAACTGTTCAGTTGCCCATGGAAACCAACTTTAATTTTATAAACAGCTGTAGGAAAATTAAAGCTAAGCCCTGATTGGTTGTCATGGGCAACCAGAACTGTTCTCTGCTCTCCAATACTTTGATAAATCTTCCCCCTGACTGTATATTTTCCATAGGGCAATATTCTACCACTGCCCCCCTCCTGACCATTCTGTTCAGTGAATTTGTGGAGGGTATGATTGGATATGTTGGAGTGAGAAATAATATTATAAACCAGCACTATTTATCAAAATGGTAGAGGTATGTTTTTTCTGGGGTTTTAAAACTATTTTTTGTATCCTATTTTTTCAGTGACCCTTTTAATAATTTATAGTAAGGATAGTGATAGTACAGATACAGCATCTGCTTCAGTGATCTGTTTACTCCATTCCTCATGGAAATTAAAAATGAGTGCCATTGATAAATCATGCTCATCTTTCAAGTGGCATATGCCAAAAATAGAAACATTTCCAATGTAGAAATGTGACAATTTAAAATGTTTTAATTAGAAATTGCAGCATGCCTCCATGGACTTCTACTACTCCCAATCCTCCATTGAGGCGGCTGTGATTTCATGGGATCAGATACATACATGGGGTTGACTGCAAATGTAACAAGACCTTAGATAACTCACCCTAGGCACATGACATGAAGTGCTTGATTATGTAACAGAGTGACAGAGTGTAACCAGTGAATATGCAGGGAATCGGCATCTCTGGACTCACTTAGTGTCATTGGACTCACATCAGTTGAGTTGCATGAAAGTTTACAAGCTTACAAACAAGCCAGTGGTGCAGACTCAACCACAGCCATGTGAATACTACAGCTTGAAGTAAAAGTTGTAGCAGGCATGCAGCAGTGGTTGGGGCTGAGGCTGGAAGTTGCAGGCAGTGCCACAGCTTAACGGAAGGTGGGAGATAAGTGTTTTTTATTTTTTAATTTCCTATAGCCATGTAAAAAAAAATTGTACTCCTGGACAACCCCTTTAAATAACTTATTTTTTTAAATGATAAGGCTGCGCTACTGCCACCAATCTGACCATGAGTGAGAAAAATCTTGCGGTGAAGCCCAGGCTCACCCTGATGTGTTGAAGGTTAAATACCAGGAACTTTAGGCATTGGTTTAGAGGGTTCACTTCTAGCATGAGTGGAATGCAGTTGATGGATGGAATCAAGAATAAGAAAATAATAAGAATACTGGTTGTCATTAATGGATCTTATGAATGATTCTGGTTGGTTGGGTAGATCAGCTCACCGCAAAAGGCAGACTTTAAAAAAAAATGTTTTTTAAACTCAGGTTTAGAAGTTTTGCCTCCATCCAGGCCCTGGTGACATAAAGGTAACTAGTCACCCACTGCTAAATAAGTAAGCACAGTTTCTACAAATGCCAAATAATGGTGGTGGTATTAGTGGTCCATTACATGTGTTATGATGGTCCATTACATTGAGACCAGGGGGGTATTTACCATTCGCCAGCGCTCGTGCACTCCTGTATGATAGCTCCGGCACCACTCTGGTGCACCCGGAACCTCTTGATGTATCAAGCAGGTTTCTGCCCAGCATTTTTTTTTTAGCCAGTTCCTACCTACCTGCCGGCCGCACCCCCTTTGAGTCCCTCCACGCCCCCTGGTGTGGAGGTGGCTGAAAGAGGAAAACAATCGCATGTACTAGCAACACAGTAGCATTTGCGGTTATTTTAGGGCTGTTACGCCACTTTAGTACTAATAAATAAGCCCCTTGAAGTCCTGAAAGATTGTAAAACTGGCCCAATAAAATCTTTGACCATTGGAACTATCATTTGATCCATGAGTCTACTGACTTCTTAAAGTGGATGTGCAGTATAATAAAAACTTGAATGCCTTATTCCAAATAAAATGCACCATGCCTATCCATGAATTGCAGCTCAATTGCTGTTAAGTGAATGGAGCTGATCTAAGTACCCCATACAGCTTGAGGACAGGTGGGGTTATCTTTTATGAACCTGAACAAACCCTTTATTAACATCCCCATGATATTTTCAATATTATATTTCAACTAGAAGGAAAATGAAAGATATATTTCTGTGCCAGGGACAATACATCTATTGTATCAGAAGTTTTCCAGTATAGATCTCAACTCATAAAACTCATCTTAACTCCTCGGCTTATGATATTTCACCACCAGTGCATTGATCAGTGCATCTGCTTAATTCTCAGCATCCTGAATATTTATAGGCCTCTTGTATTGTTCCCCACTGCGCCTGTAAAACATTTTGTTACTCACGTGAGTTGAGAATGACAACACAAACACAGACAGAGTCCTATTATGTTCTGATAAATCATGTTGGGGTAGCGTATTACCCAATATATCTCGCCCGAGTTAATAAAAATTGGAAAACAACTCCCAGGAGAAAGCTGGAACGGAATGTGAAAGATCTTATTGTTTACCAGTCGGTATAGGCAGCATTATAATGAAAAAGACATTACGTGAGGATTAATTGCACCATTCCCTGGAGTTAGAGATGACATTGGCTTTGATATCTTATTGAAGCTAAGGCTATCCAAATAGTTTAGATCAGTGGTGGCGAACCTATGGCACGGGTGCCAGAGGTGGCACTCAGAGCCCTGTGTGTGGGCACCCAGGCCTTCACCCCAACAGAGTTTGCCAGCTAGGACTCAAGGCTTTCTCCTTTGATCCAATACTGCCCAGGACATGCCATGCTCAGCGCTATTTGGCTGCCAGGACTACAGGAGGAGCAAGAAGGTGTGGATAGAGATGGATTGTCATTGGAGCTCCTGCTCTGGGTGTCCTGATCCTTCCACGTCAGGGGACCCTGGAGGGAAGCTACAATCCAAATTTCTCCATCATCTTTATATTGTATTGGTGAATTCAGGACGCCAATACGATTAAAACCTGTGATACAGCAGAGATCAATGTAAGCATTATGGTAAACAAAAATATCAGGATGTTAGGTTTTATCCAGTTCTATCTTGACCTCTAGTCCATGGATTGGTGGTTAATATTAATTCGAAAAAAAAAATAGTATTGTTTTATTTGTATAAGGTTCATTGTTTTAGACATTTATGAGTATTGGTGCCATTTCATTTAGGCAACTCCTTATGACCTACGTGGTTACTTTACTCTACAGGTTCAATTAACAGGTTAAGTTCAATTGCCGAACATTTAGTCCAGGGACCCTAATGCTTGAGTTCCCTAGAATCAGCAGATACAATTGCTTAAAAAAACATAATGCACTTAATGTCCATGATGTATATGAATGCTCACCACAGAGAGGGCTCTGAGTGCCACCTCTGGCACCAGTGCCATAGGTTCGCCACCACTGCATTAATAGGTCAAGGTATGGCGTGAACATGTATAAGCTGTGCAAAAGTAAATCACAAGTTCAGGGTATAGGAAGGGAAGGACTCCACTATAGTGCCCCCAGAATGCCCCCTTCCTGGGTATTACAATTTCTACACAGCACTACACTATTCAAGTGCCTCACTTCCAGAAATACTAAAGCATGTGGCACTGTATGAAGAAATTAGAGAGGTCTCCCTATGGAGCGACTCTGTATTGTGTGTTAAGGACAAGAGATAGGTCCTTGTATTAACAACAATACATGGGCACACTAGCACTCCAGTCCCAGTACAAGGAACCAGTACAAAAACCCCCAAACCTGACTGCATACTAAATAATAAAAAGTACATGGGAGGGGTTGACTTGTAGGACCAGGCTCTTCAGCCATACAACGCCATGCGGAAGTCGAGGGTGTGGTACAAGAAGCTGGCTGTGCACATCATTGAGATAGCACTATATAATTTTATAGCGATGTGCAGGCCAGAGGGGAACTCTCCTGGAATTTCAAGAGGTGGTTATTAAGTATTTTCTTTTTGTGGTGACCAGGTAGGGAGGAGTGCCAGCACTTCTGGAAGCGAGGCCACAACATGTATTGTACCAGGACAGCACTTTCCAAGAGAAGTTCCCCACACTGCCAAGAAAGGAAGGACACAAAAAAGGTGCAGGGTGTGCTCCAAAAAAGGCATTGGGAAGTACACCATTTACCATTGTGTAACATACCCAGAAAAACCACAACTATGTATGAAAGAGTGCTTCTGTATTTATCACACATCCCTGGACCTTTAGATGCAGATTTTACCCTGATGTACTATGCACAGCTTAAACATCATGCTGCATGTGGCACCTTCCCTTCTGAGCCCTGCCGTGTGCCCAGCCTGTACCTTATTGCCCCATATAGGGTATTACCGTACACGGCAGAATACGTATCATGATTTTTGGGGACTTAAATGAAGAAGGAAAAAGCGGCACTCACCGTAGTGTGCAAAACAAGTCCTTTATTGTAGGTGCAAGGTACAGGGAAGTGGCGGGGCCTGGCGACGGGCCGTTTCGCGCTTGCTAGCGCTTTCTCAAACCGTTGACGTCATCCGCCCCCGACTCGCACAATATATGCGTAGACGCCGGCGGGTGTAGTCAAGGTAACAGTGTAAACATAAAATGCCGATCCAAGTTATAGGCATAGCATACAAACAAACGTTAAAAACACGATAAATGTTAGCTAAAAACAACTGTAACAGGCATAACCCTACAGAAACCTACTCCTATATCTGTTTTTTATCCTCTCTTTTTTGCTACTAGCGTTGTATCGGACATCTATCACAGCCATAATAAGAACATAGTGGCTTATGCTTATAGCGGAAGGAACAATCAGCGGAACATACTTAAATCGTCTATACCGTATACCCCTAATCTGCCCATCGATTAAATGTTGTAAAGCATTTACTTTTATATCTAAGGGATAATCAGAGGAACACACTGTAGTCATTTTTGTCATTCATCCCTAGTCTACCCATGGCGTTAAATTTAATAATACATTTACTTTCTTGTCTGAGTAGTTCTCGATTTCTGTCTCCTCCAAGGGGGTCCGTTTTAACCGATAGGATACCAGCGAATTTTAAGACTTCAGGGTCCCCTCCATGATGGTTTCTGACGTGCTCAATGAGTCTAGGGCACCCTTCCCCCGAACCGACAGATTTATAGTGCTCTCGAAATCTTACATAAAGTCTGCGTATAGTTTTCCCGATGTAAAAGCACCCACAGGGACAAAACACTACATACACTATATAAGTGGATTTGCAAGAAATAAAAGAATCTACTTTTTGTGTAACACCCCCAAACTGAATAACTTTAAGTTGGCCATTGTACGCACAAAATTTGCAATTTCCACATTTATAGTTGCCTTTAGGGATACCCCTCTCTAACCAGGTGGAATGTGAGGTAGAAAACCGGCTCCGTACAAGAGCTTTTCTCACTGTGGGGCAACGTCTAAAGGATACGCAAGGACGTTCAGCAACTACCTCCCTTAATTGCGGGTCCTGTTTAAGGATACCCCAGTTTTTCCTTATAGCTTGACGAATAAGGTTCTCGCAGGGGTTAAATTCAAAAGAAAATGTGAATTTTCTCCCCTTCGCCTTATCCTCCTCCCTTCCGTTAGTCCTATTTTCATTGTTGGATCGCAGCAGTTCCTCTTGGGATTTTTTTATGACCTTTTGGTATGCTTCTCTTAATATTTTTTCCGGGTATCCTCTGGCTAAAAGCCTACTTTTTAACTCCTCCGCCTGTCTCTCGAATCGCATGTTGTCATTATTAATCCTACGAAGTCGTAAGAACTGACTATAAGGTAGTCCGTTTTTTGTATGTGCGGGATGAAAACTATCGAAGTGGAGGAGGGAGTTGGTGGCCGTCGCTTTACGGAAGGCGGTAGTACACAGCTCCCCCTCCACTTCGGTAACCCCTACGTCCAAGAAGTCAAGGGTCTTGTCCCCAAATATTGCAGTAAAACGCATACCCATGCTGTTTTTGGTGTTGAGATAATCAACGAACTCAAAAAATAATTCCCGGGAACCCTCCCATACAATGAAAATGTCGTCCACATAACGATAAAAAGCCTTCATGTTCGAGACAAAGGGATTGTCCAGAGAAAAGATGTAACGGTTCTCGAAACATGCGAGAAACAGATTGGCAAAGGTACACGCAACAGGGGTACCCATTGCGGTACCAGTTCTCTGGACAAACCATCTGTCATCGAACATGAAGGCGTTATGGGACAATACAAACCGCAGGCTTTCACACACAAATTCTACGTAATGGAGATTTTTTTGTGCGTTTACCAAAATATCATGTATGCATTGGACTCCCTGGTCCTGTGGGATGCGGGTATATAGACTTTCTACATCAATTGATGCTAGGGCATAACCCTCCTTCCAATGAAATTCCTTTATTATTTTTAGAAAGGAATTGGTATCTTTAAGATACGAGGGTACTCCAAGTAAAAGGGGGCGGAGAAGCCAATCAAGGTATTGTGACAGGGGTTCGGTTAAAGAACCGATCCCTGCCACAATCGGACGACCAGGAGGGGTAGACAGTGACTTATGGACTTTGGGTAAAAAATACCAAACAGGGTATAGCAAGCAAGCGCTAGCAAGCGCGAAACGGCCCGTCGCCAGGCCCCGCCACTTCCCTGTACCTTGCACCTACAATAAAGGACTTGTTTTGCACACTACGGTGAGTGCCGCTTTTTCCTTCTTCATTTAAGTTTCCACGGACTGTTTTACCTATAGCTGAGCACCACCGCCTGGTCCGTTCACTGGGACTCCCCATACTAGGACAACACCATTGAAAGGCAGTCTACTCCCGGGATTCTATAAGAACTGGATAGTGCCCAGCAACCTCTCCTATTGCATATATTTCGCACGTCTTTGATTTCTCCGCTTGGAGCACATCCTAGGACTAAACCGGAGTGTAGTAACTTTGCCACAATAAACTTTGGAGAATATGTCCGAGGCAGAGCCACCAGAGGTGCTATTAAGTACAGGAAGGGAAGATGCGGGCGCCTTTTTTGAGCAGTGTAACACAAAAGATAACCTACTCATGATGAGCACTAAAGCTCTGGAACATCGCATCTCTCTACTTGCTGAAAAAGAAATTCGATTGTTTTGGACGAACCACTCCCTGAAGTCTTACAGTGACAGCAATCGAGTTCCAAGAGGACTAAGGGTGTTTAAGTCGGCTGCCCAATATCAAGACGACCCCATCTTTATGAATAGATGGAAAGAATTACACCTACAGCATTCGCATAATATCATGCGGCTAGTTATGAGCCGGAACGAGACAGAGTATGCCAAAATTACGGAGGATCTCCTCAAGGCAAAATCAGAACTCAGGACAAGACTAGGAGAAAGCCAGTTCATGATATTCTCCAAGAAACTGGAGAAAAAACTTGTGTTCACACAAATGGATGTTAAAGAAAAGAAACGTGACAAGTTCGTACGAGATAAAATGGACTTTGAGCAAGGCTTGATCTTTGAGTGGGGAACTCTAAAAAAACAAAACTTTAGAAAAGGAGGAAATAATCAGAGAAAGAAACGTACGAAAAATACCGAATTCTGGACCACCGAATCTGATTCAAGCCTATCGGATGACACACAGAAAAACAAAGGAAGTAATCCATCCAGAATCCCGTGTGGTGAAAGTAGCGTTGTAAGTTTCTCACCAGCTGTCCCTTTAGGAAACGCATCAGGAGGGGGAGACGGAGGAAGAAAGAACTGGCATCCAGATCGCAAGCGCAAGCAGGTATCCTGGCGCTAGATCCAGTAAGTTCACATACTCCCTCTTCATGTGACGTAACACCTGATCTGATTAACATAGAGACATCATCTACTAACCATGATCTTCCCGACCCTGTATGTGGGCATATTTGGGGGACTGTACCTGAATCAACTGTTCTAACCGACTCTGCTAAATCTAACAATATCATCAATTTGACTGACCTGTCATTGTCTGAAGACTGCATATCACTACTGACAAAAGGTCTTAATTTTTCCATCACCAATAAGTTTGACATTGTTCAATTTGATATTGATTTGTATAAAAGCATTCGCAAAATTAACCTATTTAAGTTCTTCGAGGATCATGGCGGTACCAGTAACGTACCAAAAGAGGGTGAGATCCCTGTAACAGTTGGCCCCCTGGGTTTTTCTCCCCCCGGTAGCTCCCCTTCTTTAGACATGGAAGTCATTGAGAACCTTCTAGATCTCGATGACCTCACTTCTTTGCAAAACCCTATTTATGATGTTGATTTAGAAATTGAGGCCTTTAAAAAAGGTGCCAAGTCAACGTTTTGCCCCCCGTTGTCTGCTGGTTCTCCCCTTGACATTTTTTACCAACGAGTAAAAGAGGATGTAAGAGCTCTTATTTATCCTACTAACCACCAGAATCTATCGGCTGGTGAAATCTCTGCTCTCCGTTGGCTCCAGTCTTTGGAGGATTATATTTTCAAACCAGCAGACAAGGGGGGTAACGTGGTCATTATGACCAGAGAATACTATAGAAATGAGGCATTGAGACAGTTGGGGGATCTTAATACCTACACTCCCTTGGATCACAATCCCACTACTAAATATCAGGCACTCCTTCGCACATTTTTACGTCGAAGTGTCGAAGTGGGTGTCCTGTCAGAACACACTGCGACTAAACTACTACCGTTATGTCCCAAATACCCTGTTTGGTATTTTTTACCCAAAGTCCATAAGTCACTGTCTACCCCTCCTGGTCGTCCGATTGTGGCAGGGATCGGTTCTTTAACCGAACCCCTGTCACAATACCTTGATTGGCTTCTCCGCCCCCTTTTACTTGGAGTACCCTCGTATCTTAAAGATACCAATTCCTTTCTAAAAATAATAAAGGAATTTCATTGGAAGGAGGGTTATGCCCTAGCATCAATTGATGTAGAAAGTCTATATACCCGCATCCCACAGGACCAGGGAGTCCAATGCATACATGATATTTTGGTAAACGCACAAAAAAATCTCCATTACGTAGAATTTGTGTGTGAAAGCCTGCGGTTTGTATTGTCCCATAACGCCTTCATGTTCGATGACAGATGGTTTGTCCAGAGAACTGGTACCGCAATGGGTACCCCTGTTGCGTGTACCTTTGCCAATCTGTTTCTCGCATGTTTCGAGAACCGTTACATCTTTTCTCTGGACAATCCCTTTGTCTCGAACATGAAGGCTTTTTATCGTTATGTGGACGACATTTTCATTGTATGGGAGGGTTCCCGGGAATTATTTTTTGAGTTCGTTGATTATCTCAACACCAAAAACAGCATGGGTATGCGTTTTACTGCAATATTTGGGGACAAGACCCTTGACTTCTTGGACGTAGGGGTTACCGAAGTGGAGGGGGAGCTGTGTACTACCGCCTTCCGTAAAGCGACGGCCACCAACTCCCTCCTCCACTTCGATAGTTTTCATCCCGCACATACAAAAAACGGACTACCTTATAGTCAGTTCTTACGACTTCGTAGGATTAATAATGACAACATGCGATTCGAGAGACAGGCGGAGGAGTTAAAAAGTAGGCTTTTAGCCAGAGGATACCCGGAAAAAATATTAAGAGAAGCATACCAAAAGGTCATAAAAAAATCCCAAGAGGAACTGCTGCGATCCAACAATGAAAATAGGACTAACGGAAGGGAGGAGGATAAGGCGAAGGGGAGAAAATTCACATTTTCTTTTGAATTTAACCCCTGCGAGAACCTTATTCGTCAAGCTATAAGGAAAAACTGGGGTATCCTTAAACAGGACCCGCAATTAAGGGAGGTAGTTGCTGAACGTCCTTGCGTATCCTTTAGACGTTGCCCCACAGTGAGAAAAGCTCTTGTACGGAGCCGGTTTTCTACCTCACATTCCACCTGGTTAGAGAGGGGTATCCCTAAAGGCAACTATAAATGTGGAAATTGCAAATTTTGTGCGTACAATGGCCAACTTAAAGTTATTCAGTTTGGGGGTGTTACACAAAAAGTAGATTCTTTTATTTCTTGCAAATCCACTTATATAGTGTATGTAGTGTTTTGTCCCTGTGGGTGCTTTTACATCGGGAAAACTATACGCAGACTTTATGTAAGATTTCGAGAGCACTATAAATCTGTCGGTTCGGGGGAAGGGTGCCCTAGACTCATTGAGCACGTCAGAAACCATCATGGAGGGGACCCTGAAGTCTTAAAATTCGCTGGTATCCTATCGGTTAAAACGGACCCCCTTGGAGGAGACAGAAATCGAGAACTACTCAGACAAGAAAGTAAATGTATTATTAAATTTAACGCCATGGGTAGACTAGGGATGAATGACAAAAATGACTACAGTGTGTTCCTCTGATTATCCCTTAGATATAAAAGTAAATGCTTTACAACATTTAATCGATGGGCAGATTAGAGGTATACGGTATAGACGATTTAAGTATGTTCCGCTGATTGTTCCTTCCGCTATAAGCATAAGCCACTATGTTCTTATTATGGCTGTGATAGATGTCCGATACAACGCTAGTAGCAAAAAAGAGAGGATAAAAAACAGATATAGGAGTAGGTTTCTGTAGGGTTATGCCTGTTACAGTTGTTTTTAGCTAACATTTATCGTGTTTTTAACGTTTGTTTGTATGCTATGCCTATAACTTGGATCGGCATTTTATGTTTACACTGTTCCCTTGACTACACCCGCCGGCGTCTACGCATATATTGTGCGAGTCGGGGGCGGATGACGTCAACGGTTTGAGAAAGCGCTAGCAAGCGCGAAACGGCCCGTCGCCAGGCCCCGCCACTTCCCTGTACCTTGCACCTACAATAAAGGACTTGTTTTGCACACTACGGTGAGTGCCGCTTTTTCCTTCTTCATTTAAGTTTCCACGGACTGTTTTACCTATAGCTGAGCACCACCGCCTGGTCCGTTCACTGGGACTCCCCATACTAGGACAACACCATTGAAAGGCAGTCTACTCCCGGGATTCTATAAGAACTGGATAGTGCCAAGCAACCTCTCCTATTGCATGATTTTTGGGGTGTTTCTCGCCTGTGCCAGGAGCTGAACACAATATAACATAATGGGTATTCTTTACTATGCACTATCCATTTAGCATTTTATTTGGGGTCCACCTGTGGGGTTAAAATGCTAACTATACCCCACGATGAATTCTTTGAAAGGTTGTAGTTTCCAATATAGGGTTAGTTCTTAGGGGTTTCTACTGATATGGGAATATAAAGAAGACGAATGGCAAAAGGTTTCCACAAAAAAAAATTTTGGGCTGACTTTTTGTTTAAAAAGTAGAACATTTGAAACTTAGAAAATTGTAATTTTTTCACATTTCTCCTAAATTTTTTAATTATGGGTTGAAAAGTTATTACCACAGAAATAACGTTACACTGGTCAAATTAAAAAAAAGGACTGAGCCTTAACATACAAACAGGCTACATCCTGAAGGGGTTAAGAGGGCTCCTAATATCAAGGATATGATCATTTTAATTTTTTTTTTAAATGCACAATGCACATGAATCCCTTAAGGGGCGTTTCTCATGTAAAGGAATATAAAATTTGACAATAAATAGGGTGTGACACTGTATTAATCTGATTATTTGCCCATGTGGACTAATTTACATAGGAAGAAAAGGGAGGAAACTCAAGACTAGAATAACAGAACATATCCACAATATAGAGAAAGGTTTAAGCATACACATTTTATTGGCACACTTTAAGATAAAACACAATAAGTATCCAAAAGGTTTAAGATTTGTTGGTTTAAAGGTAATTAAATCCAACTGGAGGGAGGACTTGGAGACATCACGGAAGGACTTAACACACTACACCAACTGGTCTCAATATCGATTTTGAGGTATTCTTAAATAATTAAAGCACTTTAATGATACGGTATGAACAGTATATAATATGTATGGGAACTCTTATTAAGATATTTAAAATTAGAACTAGGGATATGAATCTTAAGAAGGGAAATATGGTGCTTTTACTATGTATAGTTCGATGTGGAAAATAACACGTTGTAATTGGAACAGTGTTAAGTGGGATTTTTGAAAAGTTTTTCCTTTGCCTGGTTGGACCTGAGGAGGAATTTGGGAAGAGTGAAGGAATTGGTAAAAATCTGCCTACTGTATACACTGTTGACATATCAGTCCTAAAAGAGATTTGGAGTAAGACAGGAGGGCAACAAAAGACGGAAAGAAATATGAATATGTAAATGAGGTATTTTCCGATTGGTGGATAGCAAAAGTAGGAAAATTTCAATTATTTATTGTTTTTATTGTATAAGAATACTTTTTATACATATTTATACTATCATTGATATGTCATTGTTTAATGGTTAGAATGGGATGTGAATATATTTACACGAAATATGGCAGTACTATGCTGCAGATGAAGCCGGAAGCTGGGTGAGTGGCTTGGCATCTGAAGGACTGTGTTATATATGCATAGTTTTAATTATCTTTGTGAGTAGATAAAATAAATTACTTTTAAACTCTATATCTGAAAGACTTTTGCACTATGTGTTTACCCAAACTTTATTAAAATCCACTGTACAAGTTTGGACATAGGCGGGGATCAATCTCAGCAGCAGCACCGTACCATCGAAGGTTGGAGTGCTGGACTATTGGTCTCAGAGTGCAAACTTAATCTTTTGGAGTATAATCCTCTTTTCCTGATGGGAGACTGGAGATGGTGCATTGGGATTGGCCTGTATTATAACATTTGGAGACTATTAGGAGTGAGGATGAATACTTCTAACTGTTTGTGTGCTGTCTTGGTTCTTGAATAGCGGAACGTAATTAGTGACTCCTCCGCTGAACTAGTAACAGGGATATATTATCACTTAAATGAACCTTCAGGATTTGGAAAGTGTTTTTGTGGAAGAATGGGAAAAAGTCACGCCTGAGCAATGCATGAGACTTGTTTCTCCGGAGGTGTCTTGAGCACCTACAAAGGCTTTTGTACAAAGTATTAAATACATTTAATGAGTTTGTTCAATACATTTTCTAAACATTTAGTCCCTAACTCCCAGGGACCCTAACTGCTTAAGTTCCCTATTGTTGACCTGTGTCTCACCTTTGCAATTATTTCCTCATTGTAGAAAAATTTTTAATTATGAATATTTCAAATATTATATAAGGTTGACGGTTGAAATGTGATGTTCTCCTTTAAGCCTATAAATCCACATTTACAAACTATTTACATTTTAAAGCTCAGTATTCCGTCTTTTTACTGAATTACTATTTTTTTCTCTTTACGGCGAAAACCCTGGCTGTAACCACATGCCTGCCGCGAGTTGATTCAGTCACTACTATAAAATTAACATAGGTATTAAGTGACCTGCGGTCCTAATACTTTCACAAGCTCCTCCAACAAGCAGTCACCTCGAAGGTTAACAGGATAAAGAGCCTAATCATTATACTGGCTTCACAAAGAAGCAATTAGGAACCTTTACAAAGTGGTTACAGATCTAGTTTTGTAAAATAGGACTCAGACAAATATTAGTTGAAAGAAAATTACAGTACTTGTCCAAATTAATACCTACCATAGACATTTTTAATCTACACAAATCGTCAACAAACGATATACATGAAAAACCTCATGGGTGGCGAATCTCAAAGGAAATATATAGCCGCTCTCAAAGTGTTTTGTTCAAAGACAACCTGAGGGGAAGGTTAACAGCTGAGAGTTTTTCAAAGCCGTGGAGTAAATTTTTCAAGTCGGCTGCTTGTTAGAACAGACGTTACAGGAATGAAAAAAGTACACATACCTTGTGTTCATACTAGAAAATATAACGTAGCAAATATAGATTGAAAGTGGCCTTTTGTTGCCTGCTGTAAAACCCTGACCCAGACATTTAACTTGCTTTTTATTGAGGATATGACCCTATCTTCTCACATAATGGACATGACATATGATGCAATTCTTGCCAAAATGAAAATAAAGTATTTCACAGACTGTTTTTCTATATTGGGAATAACATTCTTATGCAAATTATAACCAGTCAGAGGACTGATGGTTGTACAGTGGTTGCAAAAAGTATTGAACACATCACCATGTAAATGTATTTCTGAAAATGTATTTTTGATGCTATTGACATGACATTTTCACCAGATTTCAGTAACAACTAGAGATGAGCGAACATACTCGTCCGAGCTTGATGCTCGTTCAAGCATTAGCGTACTCGAAACTGCTCGTTGCTCGGACGAATACTTCGAGCGCTCGAGAAAATGGCAGCTCCCGCCGTTTTGCTTTTTGGCGGCCAGAAACAGAGCCAATCACAAGCCAGGAGACTCTGCACTCCACCCAGCATGACGTGGTACCCTTACACGTCGATAGCAGTGGTTGGGTGGCCAGATCAGGTGACCCTGGGATAGACTAGCCGCTGCCCGCGCTGCTCGGATCATTCTGTGTCTGGATGCTGCTAGGGAGAGAGCTGCTGCTGGTGAGGGAAAGCGTTAGGGTGTTCTATTAGAATAGTGTTAGGCAGGAGTGATTCAACAAGAACCCAACAGCCCTTCTTAGGGCTACAATAACGTTATACTTTTTTTTTTTTGTTTGCTTGTGGCTGGGCTTGCTGGCACTAGTAGTGCAGCTAGTACCATATTGTGAGGAATTTGCAGGGGGACTTGCTACCATTGTGTTTAGCTCTTAGTGACACACATATCCACCTCAAACACCAAAGTGGGAAAATTTATTAGGGGTTTGATTTCAATTAGGCACAGTCTGCCAGTTTCTTTTTATTTTACGTTTATTTTTCATAACTCAGCGTCATCTCATCAGTGTGCTTTCATACTTGGCTAGAAAATAGCCAAAGGAGAATCCAAACGGCTTACTTACGCCTACAGTAGCGTTATATATATTTTATTTCTGGTTGATCTGCTGGTGGCTGTCCTTGCTGCAGTGCATATACTAGCCAATTGTGAGGAATTTGGAGTGAGACTTGCGACCGCTGTGTTTAGCGCTTAGTGACGCACATATCCATCGCAAAGACCGAAGTGGGAAAATTTATTAGGGGTTGGATTTCAATTAGGCACAGTCTGCCATTTCCTTTTTATTTTACGTTTATTTTTTCATAACTCAGCGTCATCTCATCAGTGTGCTTTCATACTTGGTTAGAAAATAGCCAAAGGAGAATCCAAACGGCTTACTTACGCCTACAATAGCGTTATATATATTTTATTTCTGGTTGATCTGCTGGTGGCTGTCCTTGCTGCAGTGCATATACTAGCCAATTGTGAGGAATTTGGAGTGAGACTTGCGACCGCTGTGTTTAGCGCTTAGTGACGCACATATCCATCGCAAAGACCGAAGTGGGATAATTTATTAGGGGTTGGATTTCAATTAGGCACAGTCTGGCAGTTTCTTTTTATTTTACGTTTATTTTTTCATAACTCAGCGTCATCTCATCAGTGTGCTTTCATACTTGGCTAGAAAATAGCCAAAGGAGAATCCAAACGGCTTACTTACGCCTACAATAGCGTTATATATATTTTATTTCTGGTTGATCTGCTGGTGGCTGTCCTTGCTGCAGTGCATATACTAGCCAATTGTGAGGAATTTGGAGTGAGACTTGCGACCGCTGTGTTTAGCGCTTAGTGACGCACATATCCATCGCAAAGACCGAAGTGGGATAATTTATTAGGGGTTGGATTTCAATTAGGCACAGTCTGGCAGTTTCTTTTTATTTTACGTTTATTTTTTCATAATTCAGCGTCATCTCATCAGTGTGCTTTCATACTTGGTTAGAAAATAGCCAAAGGAGAATCCAAACGGCTTACTTACGCCTACAATAGCGTTATATATATTTTATTTCTGGTTGATCTGCTGGTGGCTGTCCTTGCTGCAGTGCATATACTAGCCAATTGTGAGGAATTTGGAGTGAGACTTGCGACTGCTGTGTTTAGCGCTTAGTGACGCACATATCCATCGCAAAGACCGAAGTGGGATAATTTATTAGGGGTTGGATTTCAATTAGGCACAGTCTGCCATTTCCTTTTTATTTTACGTTTATTTTTTCATAACTCAGCGTCATCTCATCAGTGTGCTTTCATACTTGGTTAGAAAATAGCCAAAGGAGAATCCAAACGGCTTACTTACGCCTACAATAGCGTTATATATATTTTATTTCTGGTTGATCTGCTGGTGGCTGTACTTGCTGCAGTGCATATACTAGCCAATTGTGAGGAATTTGGAGTGAGACTTGCGACCGCTGTGTTTAGCGCTTAGTGACGCACATATCCATCGCAAAGACCGAAGTGGGATAATTTATTAGGGGTTGGATTTCAGTTAGGCACAGTCTGCCATTTCCTTTTTATTTTACGTTTATTTTTTCATAACTCAGCGTCATCTCATCAGTGTGCTTTCATACTTGGTTAGAAAATAGCCAAAGGAGAATCCAAACGGCTTACTTACGCCTACAATAGCGTTATATATATTTTATTTCTGGTTGATCTGCTGGTGGCTGTCCTTGCTGCAGTGCATATACTAGCCAATTGTGAGGAATTTGGAGTGAGACTTGCGACTTCTGTGTTTAGCGCTTAGTGACGCACATATCCATCGCAAAGACCGAAGTGGGATAATTTATTAGGGGTTGGATTTCAATTAGGCACAGTCTGCCATTTCCTTTTTATTTTACGTTTATTTTTCCATAACTCAGCGTCATCTCATCAGTGTGCTTTCATACTTGGTTAGAAAATAGCCAAAGGAGAATCCAAATGGCTTACTTACGCCTACAATAGCGTTATATATATGTTATTTCTGGTTGATCTGCTGGTGGCTGTACTTGCTGCAGTGCATATACTAGCCAATTGTGAGGAATTTGGAGTGAGACTTGCGACCGCTGTGTTTAGCGCTTAGTGACGCACATATCCATCGCAAAGACCGAAGTGGGATAATTTATTAGGGGTTGGATTTCAGTTAGGCACAGTCTGCCATTTCCTTTTTATTTTACGTTTATTTTTTCATAACTCAGCGTCATCTCATCAGTGTGCTTTCATACTTGGTTAGAAAATAGCCAAAGGAGAATCCAAACGGCTTACTTACGCCTACAATAGCGTTATATATATTTTATTTCTGGTTGATCTGCTGGTGGCTGTCCTTGCTGCAGTGCATATACTAGCCAATTGTGAGGAATTTGGAGTGAGACTTGCGACCGCTGTGTTTAGCGCTTAGTGACGCACATATCCATCGCAAAGACCGAAGTGGGATAATTTATTAGGGGTTGGATTTCAATTAGGCACAGTCTGGCAGTTTCTTTTTATTTTACGTTTATTTTTTCATAACTCAGCGTCATCTCATCAGTGTGCTTTCATACTTGGCTAGAAAATAGCCAAAGGAGAATCCAAACGGCTTACTTACGCCTACAATAGCGTTATATATATTTTATTTCTGGTTGATCTGCTGGTGGCTGTCCTTGCTGCAGTGCATATACTAGCCAATTGTGAGGAATTTGGAGTGAGACTTGCGACCGCTGTGTTTAGCGCTTAGTGACGCACATATCCATCGCAAAGACCGAAGTGGGATAATTTATTAGGGGTTGGATTTCAATTAGGCACAGTCTGGCAGTTTCTTTTTATTTTACGTTTATTTTTTCATAACTCAGCGTCATCTCATCAGTGTGCTTTCATACTTGGTTAGAAAATAGCCAAAGGAGAATCCAAACGGCTTACTTACGCCTACAATAGCGTTATATATATTTTATTTCTGGTTGATCTGCTGGTGGCTGTCCTTGCTGCAGTGCATATACTAGCCAATTGTGAGGAATTTGGAGTGAGACTTGCGACCGCTGTGTTTAGCGCTTAGTGACGCACATATCCATCGCAAAGACCGAAGTGGAATAATTTAGTAGGGGTTGGATTTCAATTAGGCACAGTCTGCCATTTCCTTTTTATTTTACGTTTATTTTTTCATAACTCAGAGTCATCTCATCAGTGTGCTTTCATACTTGGTTAGAAAATAGCCAAAGGAGAATCCAAACGGCTTACTTACGCCTACAATAGCGTTATATATATTTTATTTCTGGTTGATCTGCTGGTGGCTGTCCTTGCTGCAGTGCATATACTAGCCAATTGTGAGGAATTTGGAGTGAGACTTGCGACCGCTGTGTTTAGCGCTTAGTGACGCACATATCCATCGCAAAGACCGAAGTGGGATAATTTATTAGGGGTTGGATTTCAATTAGGCACAGTCTGCCAGTTTCTTTTTATTTTACGTTTATTTTTTCATAACTCAGCGTCATCTCATCAGTGTGCTTTCATACTTGGCTAGAAAATAGCTAAAGGAGAATCCAAACGGCTTACTTACGCCTACAATAGCGTTATATATATTTTATTTCTGGTTGATCTGCTGGTGGCTGTCCTTGCTGCAGTGCATATACTAGCCAATTGTGAGGAATTTGGAGTGAGACTTGCGACCGCTGTGTTTAGCGCTTAGTGACGCACATATCCATCGCAAAGACCGAAGTGGGATAATTTATTAGGGGTTGGATTTCAATTAGGCACAGTCTGGCAGTTTCTTTTTATTTTACGTTTATTTTTTCATAACTCAGCGTCATCTCATCAGTGTGCTTTCATACTTGGTTAGAAAATAGCCAAAGGAGAATCCAAACGGCTTACTTACGCCTACAATAGCGTTATATATATTTTATTTCTGGTTGATCTGCTGGTGGCTGTCCTTGCTGCAGTGCATATACTAGCCAATTGTGAGGAATTTGGAGTGAGACTTGCGACCGCTGTGTTTAGCGCTTAGTGACGCACATATCCATCGCAAAGACCGAAGTGGGATAATTTATTAGGGGTTGGATTTCAATTAGGCACAGTCTGCCGTTTCCTTTTTATTTTACGTTTATTTTTTCATAACTCAGCGTCATCTCATCAGTGTGCTTTCATACTTGGTTAGAAAATAGCTAAAGGAGAATCCAAACGGCTTACTTACGCCTAAAATAGCGTTATATATATTTTATTTCTGGTTGATCTGCTGGTGGCTGTCCTTGCTGCAGTGCATATACTAGCCAATTGTGAGGAATTTGGAGTGAGACTTGCGACCGCTGTGTTTAGCGCTTAGTGACGCACATATCCATCGCAAAGACCGAAGTGGGATAATTTATTAGGGGTTGGATTTCAATTAGGCACAGTCTGGCAGTTTCTTTTTATTTTACGTTTATTTTTTCATAACTCAGCGTCATCTCATCAGTGTGCTTTCATACTTGGCTAGAAAATAGCCAAAGGAGAATCCAAACGGCTTACTTACGCCTACAATAGCGTTATATATATTTTATTTCTGGTTGATCTGCTGGTGGCTGTCCTTGCTGCAGTGCATATACTAGCCAATTGTGAGGAATTTGGAGTGAGACTTGCGACCGCTGTGTTTAGCGCTTAGTGACGCACATATCCATCGCAAAGACCGAAGTGGGATAATTTATTAGGGGTTGGATTTCAATTAGGCACAGTCTGGCAGTTTCTTTTTATTTTACGTTTATTTTTTCATAACTCAGCGTCATCTCATCAGTGTGCTTTCATACTTGGTTCGAAAATAGCCAAAGGAGAATCCAAACGGCTTACTTACGCCTACAATAGCGTTATATATATTTTATTTCTGGTTGATCTGCTGGTGGCTGTCCTTGCTGCAGTGCATATACTAGCCAATTGTGAGGAATTTGGAGTGAGACTTGCGACCGCTGTGTTTAGCGCTTAGTGACGCACATATCCATCGCAAAGACCGAAGTGGGATAATTTATTAGGGGTTGGATTTCAATTAGGCACAGTCTGGCAGTTTCTTTTTATTTTACGTTTATTTTTTCATAACTCAGCGTCATCTCATCAGTGTGCTTTCATACTTGGTTAGAAAATAGCCAAAGGAGAATCCAAACGGCTTACTTACGCCTACAATAGCGTTATATATATTTTATTTCTGGTTGATCTGCTGGTGGCTGTCCTTGCTGCAGTGCATATACTAGCCAATTGTGAGGAATTTGGAGTGAGACTTGCGACCGCTGTGTTTAGCGCTTAGTGACGTACATATCCATCGCAAAGACCGAAGTGGGATAATTTATTAGGGGTTGGATTTCAATTAGGCACAGTCTGCCATTTCCTTTTTATTTTACGTTTATTTTTTCATAACTCAGCGTCATCTCATCAGTGTGCTTTCATACTTGGTTAGAAAATAGCCAAAGGAGAATCCAAACGGCTTACTTACGCCTACAATAGCGTTATATATATTTTATTTCTGGTTGATCTGCTGGTGGCTGTCCTTGCTGCAGTGCATATACTAGCCAATTGTGAGGAATTTGGAGTGAGACTTGCGACCGCTGTGTTAAGCGCTTAGTGACGCACATATCCATCGCAAAGACCGAAGTGGGATAATTTATTAGGGGTTGGGTTTCAATTAGGCACAGTCTGCCATTTCCTTTTTATTTTACGTTTATTTTTTCATAACTCAGCGTCATCTCATCTGGCATAGCAGTGTGCTTTCATACTTGGCTAGAAAATAGCCATAGCAATAGGATAGCATTGTTTCGTTTTAAAAACTACAAAACACAAAAAAAAACTAAAAAACACAAAAAAAAGTTAAAAAAAAAATTAAAGTTATATAATTTTCATTTTCAAAATGTTTAACCCGAGGGCTAGGGGTAGAGGACGAGGACGAGGGCGGGGACGTGGGCGTCCATCTACTGCAGGGGTCAGAGGCCGTGGTCCTGGGTGGGGTGAGACACCACCTGCTGATGAGGGAGCAGGGGAACGCCGCAGAGCTACACTCCCTAGGTTCATCATGTCTCAAGTTACTGGGACTCGTGGTAGAGCACTGTTGAGGCCAGAACAGTGCGAACAGGTGATGTCGTGGATTGCCGACAATGCTTCGAGCAATTTGTCCACCAGTCAGTCTTCCACGCAGTCCACCCATGTCACCGAAATCGGCACTCCTCCAGCTCCTGCACCTCAGCCTCCCCCCCCCAGTCTGCCCCCTCCCAGGAAAATTTGGCATTTGAACCGGCATACTCTGAGGAACTGTTTTCTGGACCCTTCCCACAGTCACAAACCACTTGTCCGGTTGCTGCTGAGCAATTTTCCGATGCCCAGGTTTTCCACCAGTCGCAGTCTGTGGGTGATGATGACCTTCTTGACGTAGTGGAAGAAGTGTGTAAAGAGGTGTCCGACGATGAGGAGACACGGTTGTCAGACAGTGGTGAAGTTGTTGTCAGGGCAGGAAGTCCGAGGGGGGAGCAGACTGAGGGATCGGAGGATGATGAGGTGACAGACCCAAGCTGGGTTGAGAGGCCAGGTGAACACAGTGCTTCTGAGACGGAGGAGAGTCCTATAGCAGAACAGGTTGGAAGAGGCAGTGGTGGGGCCAGACGGAGAGGCAGGGCCAGAGCAGGTGCATCAGCGCCAAATGTGTCACGTAGTGAAGCTCCCGTGGCGAGGGCTCCCGCGGCGAGGGCTAGATTTTCAGAAGTCTGGAGGTTCTTTAAGGAAACACCGGATGACCGACGGACTGTGGTGTGCAACCTTTGCCAAACCAGGATCAGCAGGGGTTCCACCACTACTAGCTTAACTACCACCAGTATGCGCAGGCATATGAATGCTAAACACCCCACTCAGTGGCACCAAGCCCGTTCACCTCCGGCCGTGCACACCACTGCTCCTTCCCCTGTGTCAGCTGATAGTCAGCCCCCTGCCCAGGACCCTGGCACAAAAACCCCATCGTCGCCTCCACGATCCTCCACAGCATCCACCAGCGTTCAGCTCTCCATACCCCAGACGCTGGAGCGGAAAAGAAAATATAGTGCAACCCACCCGCACGCCCAAGCCCTTAATGTCCACATCTCCAGATTGCTTAGCCTGGAGATGCTGCCCTATAGGCTAGTAGAGACCGAGGCCTTTCGCAACCTCATGGCGGCGGCCGCCCCTCGGTATTCGGTCCCCAGCCGCCACTACTTTTCCCGATGTGCCGTCCCAGCCCTGCACCAGCACGTGTCAGACAACATCATCCGTGCCCTGACCAACGCTGTTTCTGACAAGGTCCACCTGACCACGGACACGTGGACGAGTGCTGCCGGGCAGGGCCACTATATATCGCTGACGGCACATTGGGTTAACTTGGTGGAGGCTGGGACCGAGTCTGACCCTGGGGCTGGTCATATACTGCCGACGCCGAGGATTGCGGGGCCTACCTCGGTCCAGGTCTCAAAGGCCTACTATGCCTCCTCCTCCAGGAGGCTGAGGTGCAGGAGCTGGAGGAGTGCCGATTTCGGTGACATGGGTGGACTGCGTGGAAGACTGACTGGTGGACAAATTGCTCGAAGCATTGTTGGCAATCCACGACATCACCTGTTCGCACTGTTCTGGCCTCAACAGTGCTCTACCACGAGTCCCAGTAACTTCAGACATGAACCTAGGGAGTGTAGCTCTGCGGCGTTCCCCTGCTCCCTCATCAGCAGGTGGTGTCTCACCCCACCCAGGACCATGGCCTCTGACCCCTGCAGTAGTTGGACGCCCACGTCCCCGCCCTCGTCCTCTACCCCTAGCCCTCGGGTTAAACATTTCGAAAATGAAAGTTATAACTTAAATTTTTTTTTTACTTTTTTTGTGTTTTTTTTTTGTTTTTTTTGTGTTTTTTAGTTTTTAAAACCAAACGATGCTATCCTATTGCTATGGCTATTTTCTAGCCAAGTATGAAAGCACACTGCTATGCCAGATGAGATGACGCTGAGTTATGAAAAAATAAACGTAAAATAAAAAGTAAGTGGCAGACTGTGCCTAATTTCAATCAAACCCCTAATAAATTGTCCCACTTCGGTCTTTGCGATGGATATGTGCGTCACTAAGCGCTAAACACAACGGTCCCAAGTCTCACTGCAAATTCCTCACAATATGGTAGTAGATGCACTACCGCAAGGCCAGCCACCAGCAGATCAACCAGAAATAAAATATATAACGCTATTGTAGGCCTAAGTAAGCCGTTTGGATTCTCCTATGGCTATTTTCTAGCCAAGTATGAAAGCACACTGCTATGCCAGATGAGATGACGCTGAGTTATCAAAAGATAAACGTAAAATAATAAGTAAATGGCAGACTGTGCCTAATTGAAATCAAACCCCTAATAAATTGTCCCACTTCGGTCTTTGCGATGGATATGTGCGTCACTAAGCGCTAAACACAAGGTCCCAAGTCTCACTGCAAATTCCTCACAATATGGTAGTAGATGCACTACCGCAAGGCCAGCCACCAGCAGATCAACCAGAAATAAAATATATATAACGCTATTGTAGGCGTAAGTAAGCCGTTTGGATTCTCCTATGACTATTTTCTAGCCAAGTATGAAAGCACACTGCTATGCCAGATGAGATGACGCTGAGTTATGAAAAAATAAACGTAAAATAAAAAGTAAATGGCAGACTGTGCCTAATTTCAATCAAACCCCTAATAAATTTTCCCACTTCGGTCTTTGCGATGGATATGTGCGTCACTAAGCGCTAAACACAACGGTCGCAAGTCTCACTGCAAATTCCTCACAATATGGTAGTAGATGCACTACCGCAAGGCCAGCCACCAGCAGATCAACCAGAAATAAAATATATAACGCTATTGTAGGCCTAAGTAAGCCGTTTGGATTCTCCCATGGCTATTTTCTAGCCAAGTATGAAAGCACACTGCTATGCCAGATGAGATGACGCTGAGTTATCAAAAGATAAACGTAAAATAAAAAGTAAATGGCAGACTGTGCCTAATTTCAATCAAACCCCTAATAAATTGTCCCACTTCGGTCTTTGCGATGGATATGTGCGTCACTAAGCGCTAAACACAACGGTCCCAAGTCTCACTGCAAATTCCTCACAATATGGTAGTAGATGCACTACCGCAAGGCCAGCCACCAGCAGATCAACCAGAAATAAAATATATAACGCTATTGTAGGCCTAAGTAAGCCGTTTGGATTCTCCTATGGCTATTTTCTAGCCAAGTATGAAAGCACACTGCTATGCCAGATGAGATGACGCTGAGTTATGAAAAAATAAACGTAAAATAAAAAGAAACTGCCAGACTGTGCCTAATTGAAATCCAACCCCTAATAAATTTTCCCACTTCGGTCTTTGCGATGGATATGTGCGTCACTGAGCGCTAAACACAGCGGTCGCAAGTCTCACTCCAAATTCCTCACAATTGGCTAGTATATGCACTGCAGCAAGGACAGCCACCAGCAGATCAACCAGAAATAAAATATATATAACGCTATTATAGGCGTAAGTAAGCCGTTTGGATTCTCCTTTGGCTATTTTCTAGCCAAGTATGAAAGCACACTGATGAGATGACGCTGAGTTATGAAAAAATAAACGTAAAATAAAAAGAAACTGGCAGACTGTGCCTAATTGAAATCAAACCCCTAATAAATTTTCCCACTTTGGTGTTTGAGGTGGATATGTGTGTCACTAAGAGCTAAACACAACGGTAGCAAGTCCCCCTGCAAATTCCTCACAATATGGTAATAGCTGCACTACTAGTGCCAGCAAGCCCAGCCACAAGCAAACAAAAAAAAAAAAAGTATAACGTTATTGTAGCCCTAAGAAGGGCTGTTGGGTTCTTGTTGAATCACCCCTGCCTAACAGTAATCTACTAGCACCCTAACGCTGTTCCTGACCAGCAGCAGCTCTCTCCCTAGCGGCATCCAGACACAGAATGATCCGAGCAGCGCAGGCAGCGGCTAGTCTATCCCAGGGTCACCTGATCTGGCCAGCCAACCACTGCTATCGACGTGTAAGGGTACCACGTCATGCTGGGTGGAGTGCAGAGTCTCCTGGCTTGTGATTGGCTCTGTTTCTGGCCCCCAAAAAGCAAAACGGCGGGAGCTGCCATTTTCTCGAGCGGGCGAAGTATGTTCGCTCATCTCTAGTTCCACCACTACTAGCTTAACTACCACCAGTATGCGCAGGCATATGAATGCTAAACACCCAAATCAGTGGCACCAAGCCCGTTCACCTCCGGCCGTGCACACCACTGCTCCTTCCCCTGTGTCAGCTGATAGTCAGCCCCCTGCCCAGGACCCTGGCACAAAAACCCCATCGTCGCCTCCACGATCCTCCACAGCATCCACCAGCGTTCAGCTCTCCATACCCCAGACGCTGGAGCGGAAAAGAAAATATAGTGCAACCCACCCGCACGCCCAAGCCCTTAATGTCCACATCTCCAGATTGCTTAGCCTGGAGATGCTGCCCTATAGGCTAGTAGAGACCGAGGCCTTTCGCAACCTCATGGCGGCGGCCGCCCCTCGGGATTCGGTCCCCAGCCGCCACTACTTTTCCCGATGTGCCGTCCCAGCCCTGCACCAGCACGTGTCAGACAACATCATCCGTGCCCTGACCAACGCCGTTTCTGACAAGGTCCACCTGACCACGGACACGTGGACGAGTGCTGCAGGGCAGGGCCACTATATATCGCTGACGGCACATTGGGTTAACTTGGTGGAGGCTGGGACCGAGTCTGACCCTGGGGCTGGTCATATACTGCCGACGCCGAGGATTGCGGGGCCTACCTCGGTCCAGGTCTCAAAGGCCTACTATGCCTCCTCCTCCTCCCACCCCTCCTCCACCTCCTCCTCCGAACTACCATCCGTGGGCATGGCGCCATCAGTCGCTAGCTCTAGGCACAGCAGCAGTGCCGTCGCTAAGCGACAGCAGGCGGTGCTCAAACTGCTGAGCCTAGGCGATAAAAGGCACACCGCCCAAGAACTATTACAGGGCATCACGGCGCAGACTGATCTGTGGCTGGCACCGCTGAACCTGAAGCCAGGCATGGTTGTGTGTGACAACGGCCGTAACCTGGTGGCGGCTCTGCAACTCGGCAGACTGACACATGTGCCATGCCTGGCCCATGTGTTAAATCTGATAGTTCAGCGTTTCCTCAAGACATACCCCAATCTGTCAGATTTGCTCACGAAGGTGCGCCGCATCTGTGCGCATTTCAGGAAGTCCAGCACAGATGCTGCCACTCTCAGGGCAGCGCAGCGCCGCCTCCAACTGCCCGCTCACCGACTGTTGTGCGACGTGCCCACGAGGTGGAATTCAACATTAACCATGTTATCCAGAGTTTACCAGCAGCGCAGAGCGATTGTAGACTGCCAGATGTCAACTTCCACCAGAACTGGTAGTCAGGTCAGTCAGCTTCCTCAAGTCTACAATGAGGAGTGGACGTGGATGTCTGATATCTGTCAGGTGCTGAGTAACTTTGAGGAGTCAACACAGATGGTCAGTGGCGATGCCGCCATCATCAGCCTCACCATCCCGCTGCTTGGCCTGTTGAAAAACTCTCTGATCAGCATGAAGTCGGAAGCTTTGCGCTCGTCACAAGAGACGGGGGAAGAAGATTCCCTTGTTGATAGCCAAAGCACCCTCAGGTCTGTTTCTCAGCGCATATCGGAGGAGGTGGAGGAGGATGAGGAGGAAGAGGAGGAGAATGTTGGCGAGACACAAGAGGGGAGCATTGCTCAGACCTTCACTGTTCAGCGTGTATGGGCAGAAGAAGAGGAGTTGGAGGAGTTGGAGGAGGAGGAAATGGACAGTCAGGCCAGTGAGGGGAGTGAATTCTTGCGCGTTGGGACTCTGGCGCATATGGCAGATTTCATGCTAGGCTGCCTATCCCGTGACCCTCGCGTTATTCCAGCACCGATTACTGGGTATTCACTCTCCTGGACCCACGGTACAAGCAAAATCTTTCCACTCTCATCCCTGGAGAGGAAAGGAGTGTGAGAATGCATGAATACCAGCAGGCCCTGGTGCACAAGCTGAAACAGTATTTCCCTTCTGACAGCGCTAGCGGCAGAGTGCGTAGTTCTGCGGGACAAGTAGCGAGGGAGAGTAGGCGAGCAGGCAGCTTGTCCAGCACTGGCAAGGGTACGCTTTACAAGGCTTTTGCCAGCTTTATGTCACCCCAGCAAGACACTGTCACCTGTCCCCAGTCTCGGCAGAGTAGGGCTGATCTTTACAGAAAGATGGTGAGGGAGTACGTAGCTGACCATACCATCGTCCTAAATGATCACACAGCTCCCTACAACTACTGGGTATCAAAGCTGGACATGTGGCACGAACTGGCGCTGTACACCTTGGAGGTTCTTGCCTGCCCTGCCGCTAGTGTCTTGCCCGAGCGGGTTTTCAGTGCAGCTGGTGGCATCATCACCGATAAGCGTACACGCCTGTCGACTGACAGCGCTGACAGGCTGACGCTTATTAAGATGAATAAAGCCTGGATTTCTCATAATTTCCAATCTCCACCAGGTGAAGGAAGCTCAACCTGAATAATTTATGCACTCCTCCTCCTCCTCATTTTCCTCCTTCTCCTCCTCTTTGTACACTAAAGCAGAGGAAACTGGCTATTTTTTGACAGGGCCCACTGGCTCTAGCTATAGTACTTTATGCATTTAATTTTTCTGGAGGGCCACCTACCCGGTCCTCTGTTTTAAACAATTTTTGGGAGTGCCACATACAGGCACTCAATCTATTAAATTTTTCTGGAGGGCCACCTACCTGCTCCTCTGGTTTGAAAACTTTTTTGGACTGCCACATACAGGCACTCAATCTATTTCATTTTTCTGGAGGGCCACCTACCTGCTCCTCTGGTTTGAAAACTTTTTTGGACTGCCACATACAGGCACTCAATCTATTTCATTTTTCTGGAGGGCCACCTACCTGCTCCTCTGGTTTGAAAACTTTTTTGGACTGCCACATACAGGCACTCAATTTATTCCATTTTTCTGGAGGGCCACCTACCTGCTCCTCTGGTTTGAAAACTTTTTTGGACTGCCACATACAGGCACTATCCAAATTAAATTGTCTCCATAGCAGCCTCCACACGTTGTCTCCATTGCTACCTCCAAAAGTCGTCCATATAGCTGCCTCCATACATCGTCCCCTTATCAAACGAGGTGTGTCAGGCACAAATTTGGGTTGTTTTCATGGATTCCACATCAAAGTTGTTAACTTTGTCGCCACCCTGCTGTGTTATCCACAAAATATACTGGCAAACCTTTACCATTTAGGGATATTATTTCAGCGCTTCGTGCGCATCTGTTTACATTCCCCTCATCCGCCATATCCCAAACTTATAAGAACGCTACTACACTTAACTTGGTGCAGGCTGGGACCGAGTCTGACCCTGGGGCTGGTCATATACTGCCGACGCCGAGGATTGCGGGGCCTACCTCGGTCCAGGTCTCAAAGGCCTACTATACCTCCTCCTCCTCCCACCCCTCCTCCACCTCCTCCTCCTCCGAATTACCATCCGTGGCCATGGCGCCATCAGTCAGTAGCTCTAGGCACAGCAGCAGTGCCGTCGCTAAGCGACAGCAGGCGGTGCTCAAACTGCTGAGCCTAGGCGATAAAAGGCACACCGCCCAAGAGCTATTACAGGGCATTCCACATCAAACTTGTTAACTTTGTCGCCACCCTGCTGTGTAATCCCCAAAATATACTGGCAAACTTTTATCATTTACCGATATTATTTCAGCGCTTCTTGCGCATCTGTTTACATTCCCCTCACCCGCCATATCCCAAACTTATAAGAACGCTACTACACTTGATCTTATACAAAAGGTTCTTAGAAGTGCTGTTTGGGGAGTAGCCTAGAGACAGGGGCTTGGATTGGCGAAAGCTCGCCTGGCAGCGGAGCGCCAGCTCCATGCCAAGATCCAACTAACATAGTTTTAACTGCAGCACCTTTAATCTACTACTAGTTCACTGCCTCCATACATGGTCCCCTTATCAAACGAGCTGTGTCAGGCAGAATTTTGGGTTGTTTTCATGGCTTCCACATCAAACTTGTTAACTTTGTCGCCACCCTGCTGTGTAATCCACAAAATATACTGGCAAACTTTTATCATGTACCGATATTATTTGAGCGCTTCTTGCTCACCTCCTTTGGTTCCTCTCTGCCACCCATTGGTTTGAAGCCTGAGTCCATTTAGGGTATGTCGCCATGACACTCTCTAGCCTGCTGCCGCTGCCTCTGCATGCCGTCCCCTATAGTGTCAGGGTCAATTATTGGATGTTTTAGATGCTATCTAGCTTCATTCTGTCACTCTGTCATGGCCATGCTGTTGCCCATAATTTTGGCATAATGGTGCGATTAAGCAGCCTCAGAGGCATCCATGCATGCTGCCCCTGCTGTTTCCTGTCCATTTCCGTGGTGTTTCCATCCTTTTCTGAGGTTCCCAGGTGTTTGGCCAAGCTTCCCTGTGCAGAGCCTTGGTCCCCTTGAAAAATGCTCGAGTCTCCCATTGACTTCAATGGGGCTCGTTATTCGAGACGAGCACTCGAGCATCGGGAAAAGTTCGTCTCGAATAACGAGTACCCGAGCATTTTAGTGCTCGCTCATCTCTAGTAACAACCCACACAATCCATACTGGCAAATAAATCAAGCCATAAATTAAGTTATGTGTAATAATGAGAAATGCCACAGGGAAAAGTATTAAGCACATGGGCAAATACACTCACCAGACTCTTTATTAGGTACACCAGTAACGGGTTGGACCCCCTTTTGCCTTCAGAACTGCCTCAATTCTTCATGGCATAGATTCAACAAGGTGCTGGAAGCATTCCTCAAAAGATTTTGGTCCATATTGACATGATGGCATCACACAGTTGCCGCAGATTTGTCGGCTGCACATCCATGATGCGAATCTCCCGTTCCACCACATCCCAAAGATGCTGTATTGGATTGAGATCTGGTGACTGTGGAGGCCATTTGAGTACAGTGAACTCATTGTCATGTTCAAGAAACCAGTCTGAGATGATTCCAGCTTTATGACATGCCGCATTATCCTGCTGAAAGTAGCCATCAGATGTTGGGTACATTGTGGTCATAAAGGGATAGACATGGTCAGCATCAATACTCAGGTAGGCTGTGGCGTTGCAACGATGCTCAAGGGGCCCAAAGAGTGCCAAGAAAATATTCCCCACACCATGACACCACCACCACCAGCCTGAACCGTTGATACAATGCAGGATGGATCCATGCTTTCATGTTGTTGACGCCAAATTCTGACCCTACCATCCGAATGTCGCAGCAGAAATCGAAACTCATCAGACCAGGCAACGTTTTTCCAATCTTCTACTGTCCAATTTCGATGAGCTTGTGCAAATTGTAGCCTCAGTTTCCTGTTCTTAGCTGAAAGGAGTGGCACCCGGTGTGGTCTTCTGCTGCTGTAGCCCATCTGTCTCAAAGTTTGACGTACTGTGCGTTCAGAGATGCTTTTCTGCCTACCTTGGTTGTAACGGGTGGTGATTTGAGTCACTATTGCCTTTCTATCAGCTCGAACCAGTCTGCCCATTCTCCTCTGACCTCTGGCATCAACAAGGCATTTCCGCCCACAGAACTGCCGCTCACTGGATGTTTTTTCTTTTTCGGACCATTCTCTGTAAACCCTAGAGATGGTTGTGCGTGAAAATCCCAGTAGATCAGCAGTTTCTGAAATACTCAGACCAGCCCTTCTGGCACCAACAACCATGCCACGTTCAAAGGCACTCAAATCACCTTTCTTCCCCATACTGATGCTCGGTTTGAACTGCAGGAGATTATCTTGACCATGTCTACATGCCTAAATGCACTAAGTGCCATGTGATTGGCTGATTAGAAATTAAGTGTTAACGAGCAGTTTGACAGGTGTACCTAATAAAGTGTCCGGTGAGTGTAGATTTTCCAAAAGTCATGTAAAGTCATGACACAATCTGTAATCTATCAGTTATTAGGAAGCAATACTGCAACTTAAAATAATATCAATTTGTAAAACGATGACCTATAAAGGGTGTCTCATTACCTAGGTGCCACACAAGATACATCTCCTGAACGGTAAAATCAGTGATCTCCGCAAATTTATTGCTGCAAAACAAACTGATGGCAATGGATACAGAAGATTTTCTAAACTTATAAAAGTTAGAGTGAACACTTTTAGGGCCATAATCCAGAAAGGGAGAGAACATCATATAACCATATAAAATCCATTACAAAACATAAGAGTGAAAAGGATCATCAGAAGAGTTGTCCATAACGGGACACCTGGAATCAGCAGGTATAATTGCTTAAAAACATATCTCCCTGATCTATGTGCATGCTCACCAGGACTCCATTGTTGAGCAAAAAGCTTTACAACATTTTGACAAGTTTGTGAAATCCTGGGGAAAAAAATTGCGTGGAAGAGCTATATGGATACCTTAAAGCACACTATTTTACATATAAAATGGTGGGAACATCATGTTTTTCAGCTTTCAACTCTGGCAAATATGTTTGAAGGAAGGATGAATCGACAAATGTACTGAGACATTCTTAAAAAAAAAAGTCTGCCAGGATGATAAACATGAAATAAAGGTGAATGTTTCAGCAAGACAATGATCCAAGTTCATAAAAGAACCTACAGAACCTTCAGGATTTGAAAAGTGTTTTTGTTGAAGAATGGGCCAAAGTCACACCTGAGCAATGCATGAGGCTAGTTTCTCCTAACAGGAGGCATCTTTAAGCTGTCATCACCTACTGAGGGTTTTGTACAAAGTATTAAATATGTTTAGTAAGCTTGTTCAATAAATTGTGTCATTTGTCATTATTACACAAAACTTAATTTATGCAAATCCATGGTTTGATTTATTTTTTTCAGTATTGATTGGGGAGAGAGAGCAGGGAGTTGAATGAGACTGTTCTGCTCATTGTAACAGCCTTTAAATCTGCAGCACTTATGAGCTCTGGTAACGGCCCCTGGCTCATTACCATAATTGAAAAAGTTGATTTTAGAAGGAAGGAGGCCACTGATAACAAATAGAAGAAGATTACCACAGTCAATGTGCATGGATCTACGAGTAAGTGCCCCTGGCTTTTCATACTTGACTTTGATGTTAGATTTTTAAAAAATATGTTAAGCTCACTCGAGCCACCTTAAAAGGGTTGTCCATTTTTAGCAAATAATTGAGATGGTTTGTGTAAGGAAAAGTTATACAATTTTTTTATATTCTTTTTGTATCAAATTTTCATGGGTTTCTATGAGGAATTGATACAGAAAGTATATTAGAAAATTGTATAACTTTTCCTTTTCGTATCAATTATTTTCTGAAAGTGGACAACCACTTACCCTTACCAACATTGGATATAGTAGTACGTCATGGGTGGCAGTATCTTCTGGCATTGTGACGTACTACTACCACGTCCAGGTTCTGGTACTGGCTCCAGAACGGAGTTAGCACAAGATGCTGCTGGTGTCAGCTGTATGTTGCAGCCCACACCCGCCTCTAACACCCGCGATCAGAGAATCTTCCAATCCCTGGTCTCAACCTCTTAAATGCCATGGTCACGTATGAAGCGATTTGAACTCGGGGCTGCGCAATGTCTTGCGGGACCCTGGTCCTGCTCTCGAGGCTGCGCTTGGTCAAAACATCTGTATTGCACTGAGTTAGATGAATAAGACCTTAAACAAGTGTTCAAAGCATTGCTTTTTGAAACTCACCTGTAAAAAAAAATACTTAATAAAGTCTTTTCAATAAAAATAATTAAATAAATTAAAAGTTTCCTAAACACCATCATTCCCCATACACATCTAATACAATCCAAAACACAAAAAATCACAAAGAAAACCCCCACATATTTGCTATTGCGACTTCTGTAATAATCTGCACAATAAATTGCAAACATTATTGGACCCGGTTGGTGAACGCCGTAGAAAAAACCCAGTAAAACTTTTTTCATAAAATCCCATCACAAATATGTTCCAAAAATTATCAAATGGCGAAAATGGTACCATTGAAAAGAGCGACTCAACACTTAAAAAATAAGCTCTAAAGCAGCTTCGTCAAGCAAAAAATAGTAAAGTTAAGAAAAGACGGCTATAAGACAAATGAGATTTTCTCAATATTAGTTTTTCGTCAGTAAAATTGTAAAAAAAATTAATATATAAATATATATATATATATATATATATATATATATATATATATATATTAGGTATCACAGTAATTGTAGTGGTCTATACAATAAAGATTTCATATTATTTGTATGGTAACGCCCCTAAAAAATTGCAAAAATAAAGGAAACCAGAATTGACAATTTTCTTTTCCTCCATAAATTCAAGAGTCAATAAAATCTATTCAATAAGGTAAAGTCCTACTTAAATCAAGTATTTTTAAAGTGCATCTAATTTCGCTGAAAATAAGCCCATACATGTCCAAAATGCCAACAAAAATAAAGAATGTATAGCCATTAAAATGTGAAAATGCAAATCTGCTCTGAATAGCACACCTTTCCTTTTATGCCCTGGCATGTGCCCATTCAGCAGGTTACCACCACATATGGGGTATTGGCGCACTCAGAAGAGTGGGCACTGAACAATGAATACAAATTTTGGGGATGGATGGGCACTGCACAGTTTATAAGAATTTGGGGGGGTGAGGGTGGATGGGCACTGCACAGTTTATAAGAATATTGAGAGGGAGCAGCTGGTCACTGCACACTTTATAAGAATATTGGGTGGTTGGTGGTACCGCAAAGTTTATAAGTATATTTGGGGTAGTAAACTGGATGGGCACTCCACAGTTTAAAAGAATATTGGGAGGAAGCATATGGGCACTGCACCGTTTATAAGAATATTAGTGGGGTTGGCGAGTGAAGCGGATGGGCACTGCATTGATTATAAGAATATTGGAGGGGAACTAATGCGCACTGCACAGTTTATAAGAATGTTGGGAGGGATTGGGGGGAAGCGGATGGGCACTGCACAGTTTATAGATATATTGGGTGAGAAGCAGAAGGGCACTGCACAGTTCATAAGAATATTGTGGGGAAGCGGATGGGCACTGCACAGTTTATATGAATATTTTTGAAAGCGGAGGGGCACTGCAAAGTTTATAAGAATATTGGGGGTGGGGCGAGCAGATGGGCACTGCACAGTTAATAAGAATATTAGGGGGCTGGGGGAGGGGGGTTTCCACAAAGTGTCTAAGTATATTTGGGGGAGTAAACTGGATGGGCACTGCACAGTTTATAAGAATATTGGCGGGGAAGCGGATGGGCACTGCACAGTTTATACGAATATTGGGGGGCGGAAGGACACTGCACAGTTTATAAGTATTGGGGGGATTGGATGGGCACTGAACAATTAAAACAAATATTGGGGGGAGAGCAGTTGGGCACTGCACAGTTTATAAGAATATTGAGGGGTGAGGGGGAAGCAGATGGGCACTGCACAGTTTATAAGAATATTGGAGGGGACGGAGGTGCACTGCACAGTTTATAAGAATACTGGGGGGGAGCAGATGGGCACTGCATGGTTTATAAGAATATTGGGGGGGGCAGATTGACACTGCACACTTTATAAGAATATTGGTGGTGGCAGATGGGCACTGCACATTTTATACGAATATTGGGGGGCAAAAGGAACACTTTACTGTTTATAAGAATATTGGGGGGAATCAGATGGGCACTGAACAATTTATACAAATATTGGGGGAGAGTGGATGGGCAGTTTATAAGGGGTGGGGGTAAGTGGATGGGCACTGCACAGCTTATAAGAATTTTGGGGGGTGAGGGTGGATGGCCACTGCACAGTTTATAAGAATATTGGCGGGGAAGCGGATGGGCACTACACAGTTTATATGAATATTGGGGAAAGTGGATGGGCACTGCACAGTTTATACGAATATTGGGGGCGGAAGGACACTGCATAGTTTAAAAGAATATTGGGGGGATTGAATGGGCACTGAACAATTAAAACAAATATTGGGGGGAGAGCAGTTGCGCACTGCACAGTTTATACGAATATTGAGGGGTGGGGGGAAGCAGATGGGCACTGCACAGTTTATAAGAATATTGGAGGGGGTGGATGTGCACTACTCAGTTTATAAGAATACTGGGGGGGGGGGAGCAGATGGTCACTGCATGGTTTATAAGAATATTGGGGGGGGGCAGATGGGCACTGCACACTTTATAAGAATATTGGTGGTGGCAGATGGGCACTGCACATTTTATACAAATATTGGGGGGCAGAAGAACACTTCACTGTTTATAAGAATATTGGGGGGAATCAGATGGGCACTGAACAATTTATACAAATATTGGGGGAGAGTGGATGGGCAGTTTTTAAGGGGTGGGGGTAAGTGTATAAGTTTATAAGAATATTGGGGGGGGGGCAGATGGGCACTGCACAGTTTATATGAATATTGGGGGTTTTGGGGGTACCGCAAGTATATTTGGGTTAGTAAACTGGATGGGCACTGCACAGTTTAAAAGAATATTGGGAGGAAGCATATGGGCACTGCACAGTTTCTAGGAATATTGGGGGGGCTGTAAAGGTTATAAGAATATAAGTGGGATTGGGGGTAAAGTGGATGGGCAATGCATTGTTTATAAGAATATTGGAGGGGAATGAATGGGCACTGCACAATTTATAAGAATATTGGGAGGGATTGGGGGGAAGCGGATGGGCACTGCACAGTTAATAGAAATATTGGGTGAGAAGCAGAAGGGCACTGCACAGTTTATAAGAATAATGGGGGGATTGGACGGGCACTGAACAATTAAAACAAATATTGGGGGGAGAGCAGTTGGGCACTGCACAGTTTATTAGAATATTGAGGGGTGGGGGGGAGCAAATGGGCACTGCACCGTTTATAAGAATATTGGGGGGGGCACTACACAGTTTATAAGGATACTGGGCAGGAGCAGATGGGCACTGCATGGTTTATAAGAACATTGGGGGGGGCAGATGGGCACTGGACAGTTTATAAGAATATTGGTGGGGGCAGATGGGCACTTCACATTTTATAAGAATATAGGGGGTCGAACAGATGAGCACTGCACACAGTTTATAAGAATATTGGGGGGAATCGTGTGGCCACTGAACAATTAATACAAATATTGGGGGGATCAAATGGGCACTGCACATTTTATATGAAAATTGGGGGGCAGTTGGGCACTGCACAGTTTATAAGAATATTGGGGAAAAGTGTTCACTGCACAGTTGGCTGGTGCCTTTGTAATGATTTTAATACATGAAGTGTCACACCAAATAATTTGGTATGATAGTGATGGGAAAAGGAGATATAGCGCAAGATTGAAATGTAGGAGTATGACACCAGGGTTAATTCCTAGGGTTGTATTGTGTTCACCTGCTAGTCACCACGGTAGTAGAAACCATGGAAAGAGACGTGGGCATCAACCATGCTGAGCGCACCGTTCCAGAAACATGAGTTATGGGCAAGAAAATTACACATCAGGACTGCACATCTTCAAGCTTCAAAGTAATATTTATTGAATGAAAAGGAACTACGTGTTTCAACTCCATACTGGAGTCTTCATCAGGTTCGGTAAAATAACAATACATGAATAAATCAATTTTATTGACTGTTTTTGGCACAAATAGGGATGAGAGTGGGGAAAGATGCCCTACAGCTGGACCAGTGTCCCGCTGCCTGGGGAGATTCGGGGCTTAAGACAAAAGATCTGGGGGACATTTGACCTAGGGACTCCACTGCCTTAAGGTCCATAAGAAGTAGCAAAAGTGACAAGACTTCTTAGGTTTTTGAGATTATCTCATTAAAAGACACCTGTCATCAGGTCTCTGTCACTAGTCCTGTCACCACTACCTGTTGGAGCAGCTCACATGGATTCCATCCCAGCCTTTATCTAGTAATTTCAAACATTAATCATTATAAAATCATATTTTCTTTATTATGTAAATGAGGCTGGTCACATGGTCAGAGGCAGTGATGTCACTCCTGTTACCCCTCCCCTCTTCTCCCCCTGCTCATGTCTGTGTATAATGTATAGTAAAGCATTGCTGGTGTGTGTGCTGCATCTGCTGACATGCTGCATCCTCCTAATACACAGAGACACAGACATCAGCTACACAAGTACCTGACATGTTCTGCTATAACATAGCAGAAGGGGGCGTGGCCAGCACCAGGAAGCACATGTAACAGTTTCACATCATTATACAGGCTGTCAGTCATGCACTGGGGGTGTGGCTGTACCTCCTACTCATGAATAAGCTGGACAGCTTGAATATGCTAATGACTCATTGGACATTTCAAAGGTCATTTGCATACAGCTTTAGGACCTCATTGCTTAGGTTTACAGGCATGTAGAGGGACAATGAAGGGACAGAGGCAATGTTTTCTAATGGCAGTTTATGAAAATATATTTAGTTTAGGGGGTTATTTTGCATGACGGGTTCTCTTTAAGGTGTTGTCATTCAGTGTTAACCATAACTGAAGGGTACTTCATTTACTGGTATTTTGCTAATACCAATACATTTTGGTTCCGCCGTCAATCCCTGGCCCCTGTGCAACACGGACCCTGAAGCAGCCACTGCGGCTTCTATGGCTTGTTGTTACGCCACAGAATCATACTATACAGTGACTACCACAACACTGTTACCAAAATAAAAGACCAATATTACAATTGGAATGTGCAGACCATGTAAGTAACAGTACAGTTAAATCCGATGACTCTCCAGACTATCATGAAGAGTTTGCTGCCCAAACATCTTTGGTTTTCCCTTTTGCTGCTTCAAACTATTTCTTTACATTTCAGCAGAGTTTGCACCCAATGGGGCACATTTACTTACCCAGTCCAGTTGCGATCCCACGGTGCATTGTCCGATGCTGATTCGGGTCTGTAGGGATTCACTAAGGTCCGTGCGCCCGATATCCAGCAGGTGTCAGAGTTCACCTCCTGGTGCATGTAAGTGTCGATCTTGTGACACAAATTCCTTTTTAAATTCCGCAGTTTTTCCAAATCCTTGGGGTTGTCCGACGGCCACGCCCCCCGATTTCTGTCGTGTGAAAGCCGGCTCCGATGCGCCAAAATCCGATTGCGTGCGCCGAATTGCCCCCGGATTTTGGCGCACACAATCAGATTTTGTCGGGAAACCCTATGAAAGTGCGCGATTCGGACCCTTGGTAAATGAGTCCCAATGTGTCAAAAATAGCCCAACTTTGGAGCCCCCATGATCAAATGAGATTGTGAATGTGTTTGCTGTGTACCAATAGTTTCTTAAATTGCTTTCTTGAAGGACTGCTTTCCTAGTGAACTGAGCTACTAGTCTTTTTCATGTTTTCTCATGTGGAATCCATTTGAAATGTCGGCTAATGATCAGCCGGCTCAGATTGTTGCCCACTTCAGGGAAGACAGTACAGAATGACATATGTTTTGTCTTCTGTATATTGCTTGAAAAAAATACCATGGGATATCCTCTGGGCCAGCCTTTGTGTTCTGAGCCCTGGGCACAATAGGTGGTAGCAGTTCACATCATGGTTATGAGCTTCCCAATGTGCCTTTCTACTCTTCTGCATCTTCTGCTGACTACCTAGGGCTTTGTGACCACTGCCTCTTCCTCTGGACTATCATTACCTTTGAGCCATGTTGGATCTAGGACATCGTCGTCACCCCTCAGATCTTCTTCCACCAAGCCCTCATCGCTGCCCGCCTTGCCAGTCTCCACATTGCAGAAAGCTATCACTTTGGTTTCATTGTCATCATGGTAGAGGTTCACTGTCCACAGCCTCATCCTCCAATGCGAACATTCTCAACTGCTCCATGACCTGTGGCTGAGACGTCCTTGCTGTTTTGAAGAGGAGTGAGGTGTAGGGCTTTGCACAAAAGAGATAGAGAGTGTTGAAGACAGTCAGATGGGACAATCATATGGGCACTATTTGGAATGTAATTGACCAATTTTTGTCTGTCCTCTCCATTCTGGGAATACACACGCAGTACTTCACACTGCCTTGAAAAGTGTACCCGAACAGTGCTGGTCAGGTCCACTCATCACTACCCAAACCATATTGTAGCACAGTGACCTTAACAGCATTTTATTATTATTATTTTTGAATTAGAATTTTATTTATTTTTTGTTATACCTTTGTTTATTTTTTTACGTTATGTTATTTGAAGTACTTTCCATAGCCTATTTTGTGCAGGGCAACTGCCCTGTTATTCCCACCAATTTTTCAGCCCTCTAGCCCTTACTAGCCCCATTTTACAGCCATTTTCGAATGTAAAATCCAGGTCCCCATTGACGTAAACGAGGTTCAGGTTAAAGTTCAGCCAGAAAAAAAAATTTTGTCGTAAAATTTGGACGAACACATCAAACCCACATTTTCATCAACCCACTTATCTCTAACAATAATTCTTTCCCCAGATTTTGTATGGGTATTGACAACTTATTCTCTGGGATACTAAATAAACCTTGTGACGTCTTCTAAAACCATATTTTATATGGTGCTGAACATATTGGGGCAGATTTATCAAGTGTCTGAAAGTCAGAATATTTCAAGTTGCCCATGGCAACCAATCACAGTTCAGCTTTCATTTCACCGTTGCTCATGAATATTTTAAAGCTGAGCTGTGATTGGTTGCCATGGGCAACTAGAAATATTCTGACTTTCAGATACTTGATAAATCTGCCCCATTGCATTGTTTCACTGTACTACCACTAATGGATGTAGTTTACCTTTAAAAACATCCTTATATTTCTTTTTTGTTTAAAGGATCCTTGGAACTATGATACTATATTTTAATGTCAGTTTATAGCATGGGGACTTCCAGGTAAACGTGGCATTGGTCACTCAGCACAAACCCATAAAACTGCGGAGTTAATGTGCATTTAATCTGGAATTCTGGATGATTATGTTCTTTGCTCTTCTCACTTAATGAAATTATTTTATACTTTAATCTTAAAGTTTTCTCCCAGGAAGCGGCACAAGGACAGGAGCAGCACAAACGTCACTTAGGGAATTGTTTAATAAATGTTCAAGGCTATATGAATAGGGTAAACCTGTTACAAGACAAACTTAATAATTTATTAAATGTTGTGGGACAAGGGAATGCAGATCTAGACAAACAAGAAAGAATGTGTCTCTTGGAAAATAAAGGGCATCTCCATCCAAACATTAAACTTAGTATATGCTTTATGGTTATGTTTTCCATACACTATTTAGCAGCAGTTTAAACCTGCAACACATGCCATCCGGGCTGACAGGAACATTTTTGTAGATATAGATGATGGAGTGCAGATTGTAGTCTGGGGCTTGGCTGGGGTCTGTAGTATGTGTCATGGCTTAAGGTAGGCCTCATCCACCCCTGTCATGGGCCAGCAGCAGGTTGATTAAAGAGAGAGTTTGTAAAATATTGTATATACTCGAGTATAAGCCAACCCAAGCTGAGGTACCTAATTTTAACACAAAAAAACTGGGAAAACCTATTGACTCGAGTATAAGCCTAGGGTGGGAAATGCATTGGTCACAGCCTCCACCCAGTATATAGCCAGCCCCATGTCCCCTTGTATATAGCCATTCACCCAATGCCCTCTAGTAAATTGCTTTAAAGCCCCCTGTCCCGCAGTATATAGCCAGCCCCCTGACCCTCAGTATACAGCTAGTCAGCTCATGCCCCCTTTATACAGCCAGCCCATACCCTAGTATATAGCCTGCCAGCCAATGTCCCCACTAAATAGCCTGCCAGTCATTACCCCCTAGTATATAGCCAGCAGCCCGTGCTCCCCCAGTATATAGCCAGCCAGCCAGCCCCCTGCCATCCAGTATATAGCCAGCCCCCTGCCCCCAATATATATCCAGCAAGCCCATGCCCCCCCCCCCCCAGTATGTAGCCTGTCAGCCCCATGCTCTCTAGTATACAACCAGCCAGGTAGTTGTAATACAAATGAAATACCATATTTTTTGGACTATAAGACGCACTTTTTAGCAAGAAAAAATCTTACTAAAAAGTGCCTGTGTCTTATAGACCAAAGGTCAGGAGGATCCAGCACTGCCAGACCCTCCTGACCGCTGTAATGGAGAGCGGGTAATGCCCTGATATAGACCTGCACTCGATCTCCCAGAGAGGAGAACCTCCGCATTGCTCTCTCCCACTGCCAACAGGACCTGCGGTGATGTCAGAATCATGTGACTGATCACATGCTTCTTATATCACCACATAAAACCTTAAAGAGCACATGAGTGATATCTGGTCCATATATACTACATTACACCATTTAAAATTAGAAACTTCTTTTATTGATCAATATCAATATCAATACCACAGGCCCCCTGAGGAAGCGGTAACGCGAAACGCGCGTCGGGGTACTGGCGTCCCCGCTACACACAGCATGGGTAAGCTGATCCTACCATTATCTTGTTAAGAAAGGCACATAGCACTTTACCACAATGTTACAACTCCATGTTAGGTTGGATTATTAACTTTTTTTGCACGGGCACTTTATAGGATTCTTCCATTAACCTATAGATGTTAAGATACCTGGGTTTACATTGCTTAAACTGCTGATTTGTGTTGCGTGGATGCATTAGTGGAATCCCGAGGACATTATACTGTAGTCATACTGTTACATTGATGTTTTTAGATGATATTGATCAATAAAAGAAGTTTCTAATTTTAAATGGTGTAATGTAGTATATATGGACCAGATATCACTCATGTGCTCTTTAAGGTTTTGTTTAGTCAGGAATGGAGTGGGTTCATGCAAAAGAACATATGGACAAATGTCTTTTCATTATTTGGTGCTAATCTTTTGGTTTATTATATCACCACATACTGCCGAAAATGGGGATATGCTGTGCTGGAACAGGGTAAGGAATAGAGGGGAAGGGGGGGGGGGGTTCTGTGTGTGTAGAGTAGTTCCCAGTGTGTTCCTTATTTGTGTATAGTAGAGCTGTGTATGTATTCATGTGTATAGTAGTTCTCAGAGTATTCCTTATATGTGTATAGCTGATCTGTGTGTGTAAATGTATGGATGTAGCAGAGCTGTGTGTGTAAATGTATGAATGCAGCAGAGCTGTGTGTGACTGTATGGATGAAGCAGAACAGTGTGTGTAAATGTATGGAGGAAGCAACGCTGTGTGTGTAACTATATAGATGAATTAGAGCTGTGTGTAAATGTATGGATAAAGCAGAGCTGTGTGTGTAAATGTATGGATGAAGCAGAGCTGTGTGTGTAAATGTATGGATGATGCAGAGCTGTGTGTAAATGTATGGGTAAAGCAGAGCTGTGTGTGTTAATGTATGGATGTAGCAGATCTGTGTGTGTTAATGTATGGATGTAGCAGATCTGTGTGTGCTTTAGTGTGACGAACAGGGATATTTTAATTGGTGTAAAATATATTTTTTCTTTTTTGGAAGCCTAAATCTGGGGTGCGTCCTATAGTAAGAAGGGTCTTATAATAGTGCCACCAAGTGGAAAGTTTATTTTGAAAATCGGAACCTTTTTTTTTAATGAGTGGTTTTCTATACGCATGAGAAGTTGTGTTGTTAACAAAGATGCTTTGAAGAGAGTCCTTTAAAATAATATTTTCAGCAATGGCCCAGATTTATCTAAAGGAGTGCAGTTTGCCTCTGGAATGTGCCAGATTATAGAATAGTGGTGGACAGTGTACAATTATCTGGCGCACACCACACTGCTCTGAGAGTGTGCACCATTTTATTTTAGATGCACCAGTGGCGTAACTAGAAGCTGATGGGCGCCAGTACAAAGTCTGTGCCAGTCCCCTCGACTATAATGCATGGTTTATAGCAATAGTCTTCTCATATGGGAAAGTGACACCATAAGGGCCCCCTAAACCTCTTGGGCCCGGGTGCGACCGCAACCTCTGCACCCCCTCAAGTTACGCCCCTGAGATGCACCTTTAACCACAGATGACACAATTCTGTTGCGTCATTGTATTAAATGTGACACAATCTCCAACTAAATACTAACACACCCCTGTAGGTGCACATTTTTTCTGTCTTTTCGATGAATACCCTTCTTAAATACATGTGCAAGATCCAAAGATGTTCTTTTTAGTGCAAAGTCAGACAGAAAACTGCCGCAGAATAATAGATCTAAGCCAATGCCTCCTTTAATTTCGTTATTTCAGGCCTCCCCTGCCCTGAGAGATGAGAGGAATTCCAGAAATTTGTCTATAACCTCTGTTATGATGTTAAGCTTTGGTTAAATACACATAATTTTTGTGTATTTTTCCCTCTTTCATTTCAATTTGTTTTTTGAGCATTTGCTGGATATCTTGTGACACTTTTTATGGAGACTAAATTTGATTTTTTTTTTAACTTGTCTTCGCCAAGCAGCTTATGAGATTTAACTATTTCATAAAAGAAAAAACAGTTGTGGAACGTGGGATCATAGAAAAGTGCTGAATGGTTTGAAGAATGTTATTTGATTCATCCTAACAATATCAATGCAGATGACCTGGCAAATAGAATATACAGGATCAATGGGATTAGTGCTTGGCTGGAGGCTGGACGAGTGTCAAGTCTCTGCTATTTAGATCATGACCGGTCCAGGAACTTCTCAGACTGAAACCCACAACTCAACCCTTGATAAACCTAGAGTGTTTTCATATACATATATAGTTTTTGGAAGCCACTATGACCAGATGATTCTGTTATCATATATACCATACTTGTGAAGGGTAAAAATCTTTCCAAATGTGGTCAATCTAAGGAAAAAAAGTAGGTTGTGTCTATATGCATTAGAAGGCTGAAAAGTCCAGCAGTAAAATTCATGGCTACACCAGTACCAATGTAATATGTATGGCACGATTTTTACACCACAACTTGGTGGTGGGTACATAAACTGCTGATTACTATACTCATGAATTTCTTAGGAAAACATCAAGAGTCACACTTAATGGGCCTTTTCACTTTGTTCAGAAGTTGCACTTTTAAAGTTGGAAGATAACTAATCCAATCCAAATGCCATCTAGTCCAGAGTTTCTTAAAAGCTGTTATCTGCAATTCATAGATATAATGGAGGAGATGATAGTGCAGTCTTCTTACATTTTTTAAATAAGAATATATACAGAAGGATAATCACAATGTCCTCCCGGTTGGAAGAGATGGTAATGTAGCTGCCCATCTGATGCTATCAGTCATGGGATATAAAGTAAAAAGTACAGAGAGGGAAATTAGTGTCTCTTACCCTCTACAGTTTTAATGTATGACCAGAGCAGGCCTGGAAGTTTTTTTATTTTTATTTTTTGCTGGAGTACTGCCTTACCCACTTATCAATCGGCACTGTACGTGTATGTTGCAGAGCAGTTCTGGCTAAATAAGCAGCAATGTGTCACCTGTATCTAATATCTTACACAGCTTGTTCTGGTGTAATAGCATGGATGGAGAAGGCCCAATTTTAGCTTTTAGTTCCACAGTCGACAGAGGATCTAAAGAGCATTTTAAAATTTAAGATTTTGAAGTCCCATAAAAAATTGTGAATAAAAAAATTAAGAATTGAAAAAACTTAATAGTGTTTAAATAATGCATTACTCCGAAATCGTACTAAAATTCAAAATTAAAACCTGTCCCTCTAAAATCTAGCTCTATTGACAGGAAAAAATGTAATGGCTTTGCTCTGTCATCCACAAATCAGATTTTAAGGCCAGTGTACAATTGTGCAAATATTAGATAGATAAGAATAACTTATAAGAAGGCATTTAGATATTTTGGAAACTTTACAATTAAGAGGAATATATCAACAGTTGGAGTAATGATTTTAAGCCCCCAGATCTTGTATTTAAAAAATTAACAAAAATGTGCAAATTTGAAATTTCTCTTTTTCTGGAAATATGCCATTTCAGAGCCCAATATGTTGTGCCCAGCTTGGGTGAACACAGACACATACAGAGAAGGTCACCAAGCATAACCAATTTATTAGTTTTTACTGCTGATGGACTTTTAATTTTTGTTTCCATTTTTTGCTCCTCCTCACAGATCCATAACTTTTAAAATTTTCTGTGTACATTAATGCATGAAAGCTTGTTTTCTTTTTAACAAATTGCAATTCCTAGTGATCATATTTAATATCCCATGCCTGGGAAACTGGAAAGAAATTCCAAGTACAGAGAATTTAACGAAAAAAAGCTTGTGCTTGTGCACTCTGTTTTTACGAAATTCACTGTGCACTCCAAATGACACTTCTGCTTTATTCTTTGGGTCAGTTTGATCACAGAGATACAAAATTTATTTAGATATTATTATGTTTTAATAGTACAAAAATTATTTCACCATTTTGCCATATTCTGCCATTTTGCTATTATATCCTCAATATAAGATGGGGCCCAGTGGATAAGGTAGGCATGAGAAGCCATAAGATGAGGGGGAACAGAGGGGGCCCACAATATGAGGGGGAGGGTCACAATAGGAGCGGCAGTGAGGGGCCACAATATGAGGCGGGGCTACAATTGTAGGGGGGGTGAGGGGTGCACAATGTGAGGTAGAGATGAGAGGCTTCAATATAAGTGGTAAATAAGGGGGCCACAATATTATGGACAGATGATGGGGTCTAAATATAAGGGGGAGATGATGGGGCCACAATATGAGGGGCAGATAGGGGCACAATTTGAGGAGGAGATAAAAGGCCACAATATGAGGGAGAGATGATGGGGCTATGATGTGAGAGGGGACACAATATGAAGAGGGATGAGGGACCACAATATGAGGTGGCCACAATGTGTGGGGGAGGTGAGAGGGGCCACAACCTGAGGGGGGCTACAGTAGGTTGGTTACTCTTTTACACAAATCCCCCCTTGTACCTTTACTGCCTTAGTAATAATCCATGAATGTTAAACAAGTGATTCAGCATTTCTGATACTTACATTAGTGCTATTTGCAGAATCTCTTGCTTCTTAGTTTACATGTATGAACACTGATGAATAGGAGGGGCCTGCAGCAGGAAACTCCTGTGTCTTTCAGTGAGATGGACTATAAAAGGGAGAGAGATACAGTGGGAGACACTAGGAGAATGGTTTAGAAGAGTGAGAGAAGGGAAGTTATGTATATATGCAGAGGGCAGCATGGTGAGAACAGGGAAAGGCTGAAGCTAACAAAGGAGGCACAGGTACATACAGTATACATGCAGAGACGTGTCTAATGGAAGAGTTTTATTGAAAACTGGCCAACCCCTTTAAGCCCAAGAGTATGACCAAGTTATCTAAGAAGGATCTCAAGAAATTATGAAGCAGAGAAATTTTGCACATTTGCAGTTATGTAGGCATTATCAGGAAAACCTTCAAAATTTCAGAGGAGGATGAGAAAAGAGTCGGAACTGCAAAAGGATAACTACTAGAGATGAGCGAGCACTAAAATGCTCGGGTACTCGTTATTCGAGACGAACTTTTCCCGATGCTCGAGTGCTCGTCTCGAATAACGAGACCCATTGAAGTCAATGGGAGACTCAAGCATTTTTCAAGGGGACCAAGGCTCTGCACAGGGAAGCTTGGCCAAACACCTGGGAACCTCAGAAAAGGATGGAAACACCACGGAAATGGACAGGAAACAGCAGGGGCAGCATGCATGGATGCCTCTGAGGCTGCATAATCGCACCATTATGCCAAAATTATGGGCAACAGCATGGCCATGACAGAGTGACAGAATGAAGCTAGATAGCATCTAAAACATCCAATAATTGACCCTGACACTATAGGGGACGGCATGCAGAGGCAGCGGCAGCAGGCTAGAGAGTGTCATGGCGACATACCCTAAATGGACTCAGGCTTCAAACCAATGGGTGGCAGAGAGGAACCAAAGGAGGTGAGCAAGAAGCGCTCAAATAATATCGGTACATGATAAAAGTTTGCCAGTATATTTTGTGGATTACACAGCAGGGTGGCGACAAAGTTAACATGGAAGCCATGAAAACAACCCAAAATTCTGCCTGACACAGCTCGGTTGATAAGGGGACCATGTATGGAGGCAGTGAACTAGTAGTAGATTAAAGGTGCTGCAGTTAAAACTATGTTAGTTGAATCTTGGCATGGAGCTGGCGCTCCGCTGCCAGGCGAGCTTTCGCCAATCCAAGCCCCTGTCTCTAGGCTACTCCCCAAACAGCACTTCTAAGAACCTTTTGTATAAGATCAAGTGTAGTAGCGTTCTTATAAGTTTGGGATATGGCGGGTGAGGGGAATGTAAACAGATGCGCAAGAAGCGCTGAAATAATATCGGTAAATGATAAAAGTTTGTCAGTATTTTTTGTGGATTACACAGCAGGGTGGCGACAAAGTTAACAAGTTTGTTGTGGAAGCCATGAAAACAACCCAAAATTCTGCCTGACACAGCTCGTTTGATAAGGGGACCATGTATGCTTACAGTTCATGCCAGCCGCTGCACTGGCTGCCAGTCTCCTTTCGAATACAGTTTAAAATAATAACCCTCATTCATAAAGCTCTGTATAATGCTGCACCCCCCTACCTCTCCTCTCTTATCTCAGTCTATCGCCCAACCCGTGCTCTTAGATCCGCCAGTGATCTTAGATTAACCTCTACCCTAGTGCGGACCTCCCACTCGCGTCTCCAAGACTTCTCTAGAGCTGCACCAATTCTATGGAATGCTCTGCCCCGGACTATCAGACTAATACCTAACCTCCAAAGTTTCAAACGTGCTCTTAAAACCCATTTCTTTAGGCAAGCCTATAACACTCATTAACTGCATGAAGTTTTAACTCTTCTACTAACCCGTCCTGTGTCGTCCTCCCATCTGTTATCCAGCAACCAACAGGCACCAGACTTCTCTGCAGTCCCATTCACCCTGGACCTGGTATATAAGATGACGGCTGAGTGGTTCAAGCGACAGCAATTCCATTTATTATATTTTGTTCTATTCCCTAAGAAGAATGGCTTGACCATTAAATATTCTTTTACCTCGTGTTACCCCATCATCTTCATAAACCGTAAGCTCTGGCGAGCAGGGACCTCACTCCTGTTGTTCCATACAAATGTTGTGCTCTGTTACATTACATTTGTATTTGTTTCCTATGATTTGTAAAGCGCTACGGAATATGATGGCGCTATATAAATAAAGATTATTATTATTATTATTATGGAGGCAGTGAACTAGTAGTAGATTAAAGGTGCTGCAGTTAAAATTATGTTAGTTGGATCTTGGGATGGAGCTGGCGCTCCGCTGCCAGGCGAGCTTTCGCCAATCCAAGCCCCTGTCTCTAGGCTACTCCCCAAACAGCACTTCTAAGAACCTTTTGTATAAGATCAAGTGTAGTAGCGTTCTTATAAGTTTGGGATATGGCGGGTGACGGGAATGTAAACAGATGCGCAAGAAGCGCTGAAATAATATCGGTAAATGATAAAAGTTTGCCAGTATATTTTGTGGATTACACAGCAGGGTGGCGACAAAGTTAACAAGTTTGATGTGGAATGCCCTGTAATAGCTCTTGGGCGGTGTGCCTTTTATCGCCTAGGCTCAGCAGTTTGAGCACCGCCTGCTGTCGCTTAGCGACGGCACTGCTGCTGTGCCTAGAGCTACCGACTGATGGCGCCATGGCCACGGATGGTAATTCGGAGGAGGAGGAGGTGGAGGAGGGGTGGGAGGAGGAGGAGGTATAGTAGGCCTTTGAGACCTGGACCGAGGTAGGCCCCGCAATCCTCGGCGTCGGCAGTATATGACCAGCCCCAGGGTCAGACTCGGTCCCAGCCTGCACCAAGTTAAGTGTAGTAGCGTTCTTATAAGTTTGGGATATGGCGGGTGAGGGGAATGTAAACAGATGCGCAAGAAGCGCTGAAATAATATCGGTTAATCATAAAAGTTTGCCAGTATATTTTGTGGATAACACAGCAGGGTGGCGACAAAGTTAACAAGTTTGATGTGGAAGCCATGAAAACAACCCAAAATTCTGCCTGACACAGCTCGTTTAATAAGGGGACCATGTATGGAGGCAGTGAACTAGTAGTAGATTAAAGGTGCTGCAGTTAAAACTATGTTAGTTGAATCTTGGCATGGAGCTGGCGCTCCGCTGCCAGGCGAGCTTTCGCCAATCCAAGCCCCTGTCTCTAGGCTACTCCCCAAACAGCACTTCTAAGAACCTTTTGTATAAGATCAAGTGTAGTAGCGTTCTTATAAGTTTGGGATATGGCGGGTGAGGGGAATGTAAACAGATGCGCAAGAAGCGCTGAAATAATATCGGTTAATCATAAAAGTTTGCCAGTATATTTTGTGGATAACACAGCAGGGTGGCGACAAAGTTAACAACTTTGATGTGGAATCCATGAAAACAACCCAAATTTCTGCCTGACACACCTCGTTTGATAAGGGGACGATGTATGGAGGCAGCTATATGGACGACTTTTGGAGGTAGCAATGGAGACAACGTGTGGAGGCTGCTATGGAGACAATTTAATTTGGATAGTGCCTGTATGTGGCAGTCCAAAAAAGTTTTCAAACCAGAGGAGCAGGTAGGTGGCCCTCCAGAAAAATTGAATAGATTGAGTGCCTGTATGTGGCAGTCCAAAAAAGTTTTCAAACCAGAGGAGCAGGTAGGTGGCCCTCCAGAAAAATTGAATAGATTGAGTGCCTGTATGTGGCAGTCCAAAAAAGTTTTCAAACCAGAGGAGCAGGTAGGTGGCACTCCAGAAAAATTGAATAGATTGTGTGCCTGTATGTGGCAGTCCAAAAAAGTTTTCAAACCAGAGGAGCAGGTAGGTGGCCCTCCAGAAAAATTGAATAGATTGAGTGCCTGTATGTGGCAGTCCAAAAAAGTTTTCAAACCAGAGGAGCAGGTAGGTGGCCCTCCAGAAAAATTGAATAGATTGAGTGCCTGTATGTGGCAGTCCAAAAAAGTTTTCAAACCAGAGGAGCAGGTAGGTGGCCCTCCAGAAAAATTGAATAGATTGAGTGCCTGTATGTGGCACTCCCAAAAATTGTTTAAAACAGAGGACCGGGTAGGTGGCCCTCCAGAAAAATTACATGCATAAAGTACTATAGCTAGAGCCATTGGGCCCTGTCAAAAAATAGCCAGTTTCCTCTGCTTTAGTGTACAAAGAGGAGGAGAAGGAGGAAAATGAGGAGGAGGAGGAGTGCATAAATTATTCAGGTTGAGCTTCCTTCACCTGGTGGAGATTGGAAATTATGAGAAATCCAGGCTTTATTCATCTTGATAAGCGTCAGCCTGTCAGCGCTGTCAGTCGACAGGCGTGTACGCTTATCGGTGATGATGCCACCAGCTGCACTGAAAACCCGCTCGGACAAGACGCTAGCGGCAGGGCAGGCAAGAAACTCCAAGGCGTACCACATGTCCAGCTTTGAAACCCAGTAGTTGTAGGGAGCTGTGTGATCATTTAGGACGATGGTATGGTCAGCTACGTACTCCCTCACCATCTTTCTGTAAAGATCAGCCCTACTCTGCCGAGACTGGGGACAGGTGACAGTGTCTTGCTGGGGTGACATAAAGCTGGCAAAAGCCTTGTAAAGCGTACCCTTGCCAGTGCTGGACAAGCTGCCTGCTCGCCTACTCTCCCTCGCTACTTGTCCCGCAGAACTACGCACTCTGCCGCTAGCGCTGTCAGAAGGGAAATACTGTTTCAGCTTGTGCACCAGGGCCTGCTGGTATTCATGCATTCTCACACTCCTTTCCTCTCCAGGGATGAGAGTGGAAAGATTTTGCTTGTACCGTGGGTCCGGGAGAGTGAATACCCAGTAATCGGAGCTGGAATAAATTCTTTGAACGCGAGGGTCACGGGATAGGCAGCCTAGCATGAAATCTGCCATATGCGCCAGAGTACCAACGCGCAAGAATTCACTCCCCTCACTGGCCTGACTGCCCATTTCCTCCTCCTCCAACTCCTCCAACTCCTCTTCTTCTGCCCATACACGCTGAACAGTGAAGGTCTGAGCAATGCTCCCCTCTTGTGTCTCGCCAACATTCTCCTCCTCTTCCTCCTCATCCTCCTCCACCTCCTCAGATATGCGCTGAGAAACAGACCTGAGGGTGCTTTGGCTATCAACAAGGGAATCTTCTTCCCCCGTCTCTTGTGACGAGCGCAAAGCTTCCGACTTCATGCTGATCAGAGAGTTTTTCAACAGGCCAAGCAGCGGGATGGTGAGGCTGATGATGGCGGCATCGCCACTGACCATCTGTGTTGACTCCTCAAAGTTACTCAGCACCTGACAGATATCAGACATCCACGTCCACTCCTCATTGTAGACTTGAGGAAGCTGACTGACCTGACTACCAGTTCTGGTGGAAGTTGACATCTGGCAGTCTACAATCGCTCTGCGCTGCTGGTAAACTCTGGATAACATGGTTAATGTTGAATTCCACCTCGTGGGCACGTCGCACAACAGTCGGTGAGCGGGCAGTTGGAGGCGGCGCTGCGCTGCCCAGAGAGTGGCAGCATCTGTGCTGGACTTCCTGAAATGCGCACAGATGCGGCGCACCTTCGTGAGCAAATCAGACAGATTGGGGTATGTCTTGAGGAAACGCTGAACTATCAGATTTAACACATGGGCTTCAGGTTCAGCGGTGCCAGCCACAGATCAGTCTGCGCCGTGATGCCCTGTAATAGTTCTTGGGCGGTGTGCCTTTTATCGCCTAGGCTCAGCAGTTTGAGCACCGCCTGCTGTCGCTTAGCGACGGCACTGCTGCTGTGCCTAGAGCTAGCGACTGATGGCGCCATGCCCACTGATGGTAGTTCGGAGGAGGAGGTGGAGGAGGGGTGGGAGGAGGAGGAGGCATAGTAGGCCTTTGAGACCTGGACCGAGGTAGGCCCCGCAATCCTCGGCGTCGGCAGTATATGACCAGCCCCAGGGTCAGACTCGGTCCCAGCCTCCACCAAGTTAACCCAATGTGCCGTCAGCGATATATAGTGGCCCTGCCCGGCAGCACTCGTCCACGTGTCCGTGGTCAGGTGGACCTTGTCAGAAACGGCGTTGGTCAGGGCACGGATGATGTTGTCTGACACGTGCTGGTGCAGGGCTGGGACGGCACATCGGGAAAAGTAGTGGCGGCTGGGGACCGAATACCGAGGGGCGGCCGCCGCCATGAGGTTGCAAAAGGCCTCGGTCTCTACTAGCCTATAGGGCAGCATCTCCAGGCTAAGCAATCTGGAGATGTGGACATTAAGGGCTTGGGCGTGCGGGTGGGTTGCACTATATTTTCTTTTCCGCTCCAGCGTCTGGGGTATGGAGAGCTGAACGCTGGTGGATGCTTTGGAGGATCGTGGAGGCGACGATGGGGTTTTTGTGCCAGGGTCCTGGGCAGGGGGTTGACTATCAGCTGACACAGGGGAAGGAGCAGTGGTGTGCACGGCCGGAGGTGAACGGGCTTGGTGCCACTGATTCGGGTGTTTAGCATTCATATGCCTGCGCATACTGGTGGTAGTTAAGCTAGTAGTGGTGGAACCCCTGCTGATCCTGGTTTGGCAAACGTTGCACACCACAGTCCGTCGGTCATCCGGTGTTTCCTTAAAGAACCTCCAGACTTCTGAAAATCTAGCCCTCGCCGCGGGAGCCCTCGCCACGGGAGCTTCACTACGTGACACATTTGGCGCTGATGCACCTGCTCTGGCCCTGCCTCTCCGTCTGGCCCCACCACTGCCTCTTCCAACCTGTTCTGCTATAGGACTCTCCTCCGTCTCAGAAGCACTGTGTTCACCCGGCCTCTCAACCCAGCTTGGGTCTGTCACCTCATCATCCTCCGATCCCTCAGTCTGCTCCTCCCTCGGACTTCCTGCCCTGACAACAACTTCACCACTGTCTGACAACCGTGTCTCCTCATCGTCGGACACCTCTTTACACACTTCTTCCACTACGTCAAGAAGGTCATCATCACCCACAGACTGCGACTGGTGGAAAACCTGGGCATCGGAAAATTGCTCAGCAGCAACCGGACAAGTGGTTTGTGACTGTGGGAAGGGTCCAGAAAACAGTTCCTCAGAGTATGGCGGTTCAAATGCCAAATTTTCCTGGGAGGGGGCAGACTGGGGGGGAGGAGGCTCAGGTGCAGGAGCTGGAGGAGTGCCGATTTCGGTGACATGGGTGGACTGCGTGGAAGACTGACTGGTGGACAAATTGCTCGAAGCATTGTCGGCAATCCACGACATCACCTGTTCGCACTGTTCTGGCCTCAACAGTGCTCTACCACGAGTCCCAGTAACTTCAGACATGATGAACCTAGGGAGTGTAGCTCTGCGGCCTTCCCCTGCTCCCTCATCAGCAGGTGGTGTCTCACCCCACCCAGGACCACGGCCTCTGACCCCTGCAGTAGATGGACGCCCACGTCCCCGCCCTCGTCCTCGTCCTCTACCCCTAGCCCTCGGGTTAAACATTTTGAAAATGAAAGTTATATAACTTTAATTTTTTTTTTAACTGTTTTTTGTGTTTTTTTGTGTTTTTTAGTTTTTTTTTGTGTTTTTTAGTTTTTAAAACCAAACAATGCTATCCTATTGCTATGGCTATTTTCTAGCCAAGTATGAAAGCACACTGATGAGATGACGCTGAGTTATGAAAAAATAAAAGGAAAATAAAAAGGAAATGGCAGACTGTGCCTAATTGAAATCCAACCCCTAATAAATTATCCCACTTCGGTCTTTGTGATGGATATGTGCGTCACTAAGCGCTAAACACAGCGGTCGCAAGCCTCACTCCAAATTCCTCACAATTGGCTAGTATATGCACTGCAGCAAGGACAGCCACCAGCAGATCAACCAGAAATAAAATATATATAACGCTATTGTAGGCGTAAGTAAGCCGTTTGGATTCTCCTTTGGCTATTTTCTAGCCAAGTATGAAAGCACACTGATGAGATGACGCTGAGTTATGAAAAAATAAAAGGAAAATAAAAAGGAAATGGCAGACTGTGCCTAATTGAAATCCAACCCCTAATAAATTTTCCCACTTCAGTCTTTGCGATGGATATGTGCGTCACTAAGCGCTAAACACAGCGGTCGCAAGTCTCACTCCAAATTCCTCACAATTGGCTAGTATATGCACTCCAGCAAGGACAGCCACCAGCAGATCAACCAGAAATAAAATATATATAACGCTATTGTAGGCGTTAGTAAGCCGTTTGGATTCTCCTTTGGCTATTTTCTAGCCAAGTATGAAAGCACACTGATGAGATGACGCTGAGTTATGAAAAAATAAAAGGAAAATAAAAAGGAAATGGCAGACTGTGCCTAATTGAAATCCAACCCCTAATAAATTTTCCCACTTCGGTCTTTGCAATGGATATGTGCCTCACTAAGCGCTAAACACAGCGGTCGCAAGTCTCACTCCAAATTCCTCACAATTGGCTAGTATATGCACTGCAGCAAGGACAGCCACCAGCAGATCAACCAGAAATAAAATATATATAACGCTATTGTAGGCGTAAGTAAGCCGTTTGGATTCTCCTTTGGGGTGGATATGTGTGTCACTAAGAGCTAAACACAACGGTGGCAAGTCCCCCTGCAAATTCCTCACAATATGGTACTAGCTGCACTACTAGTGCCAGCAAGCCCAGCCACAAGCAAACAAAAAAAAAAAAAGTATAACGTTATTGTAGCCCTAAGAAGGGCTGTTGGGTTCTTGTTGAATCACTCCTGCCTAACAGTAATCTACTAGCACCCTAACGCTGTCCCTGACCAGCAGCAGCTCTCTCCCTAGCGGCATCCAGACACAGAATGATCCGAGCAGCGCGGGCAGCGGCTAGTCTATCCCAGGGTCACCTGATCTGGCCAGCCAACCACTGCTATCGACGTGTAAGGGTACCACGTCATGCTGGGTGGAGTGCAGAGTCTCCTGGCTTGTGATTGGCTCTGTTTCTGGCCGCCAAAAAGCAAAACGGCGGGAGCTGCCATTTTCTCGAGCGGGCGAAGTATTCGTCCGAGCAACGAGCAGTTTCGAGTACGCTAATGCTCGAACAAGCATCAAGCTCGGACGAGTATGTTCGCTCATCTCTAATAACTACCCACCTGCATGTAGTGGAATATATCTCTGTTATGTAATTAAAATTAGCATTATGCTGCTATCAATGTTATAATCCCACTGTTGTCATCAGTCAAGATATTCCCTATAGTCCTCAAGCCAAGATGCTGGCACGGGAAAAAAACGGGGTAAATGAAATGAAAAACCCCAAAAAGGCAGAGGTGCAGATATGTGAGGGTGCCATTTTTTTCAAACATCTGGTAAACTTCCAGTCCTTGACTGTGGAAGACAGCAGCGGATTTGTCTTTAAGTCTTCTGACAGTAATGTGTGCTCCACATGTAGAACAGTGAATAGGGTGCAGCGAAAGATGTCTCTATCTGTGTAATAGACCAAGAATGTACCCAGTCTGCTACAACCTGCAGCAATGAAGCAACATTACAGTGACATTACATACAAAGCATTGATCTTCCTCTCAACTTTTTGGTTTTTAAAGGGGAGAGTTTTAAGGATGTACAATAATTTCTGGAACATCACCATTTTTAACAAGTTAGTCCTGCCCCAGAAAGATAGACAAAGGACTAACTTGCAATGTAAAAATGTCCTCTAAGATTTTAATATCGTTATTGTAAACTTTGTATAATTGGGATGGGACCCTTAGAATAATTTAGTCCACTTTATAGGAATTGCCAAAACCCAAGACGTCACAGATGGAGCTTTGAGCAGTAGCCATTCTGATTTGTCCATGTTGATTGTGACACCTGAAAGTTTACCATATGGATATCAAATGTAGAACGTTAGTCAGAGCCAGACAGAGTGTAAGATATGTAGAAATGAGAGGAATGTGTTCCCAAAATTTCTGTATCTGAGAATGATTTCCAGGAATTGCCATGAAACTGTAATAAATATTTTCTCAGTATGCATAATTGGGGAGTGTATTTTTATCTTGCGCCAAAACTTTTGTAGAAATTCACCCATGGACAAAGCCCGACTGAGTGGGGATGAGCAACATAGAAAGTAAAGTTTGTAGTCTCTTAGCAAGCATCTTAATTAAAATCTTATAATTGTGATTCAATGATAAGATGGGTCTGACTGTAATAAGTGTGGGTCATGACTAGGTTTAAAAAGAAGAACCAAGTGAGCCTTGTGAAACCAAGAGGTGACCTTACCATCTATGTAGATACCATTTTAAAGGTGTAGCAGGGCTGAGTTGGTCAGGTTTAGCAGCGCTGAGTTGGTCGGGTGTAGTAGGACTGTGTTTGTCAGGTGTAGCAGGGCTGTGTTGGTCAAGTTTAGCAGGGCTGTGTTGGTCAGGTGTAGCAGGGCTGTGTTGGTCAGGTGTAGCAGGGCTGAGTTGGTTAGTTTTGGCAGGGCTGTGTTGGTCAGGTGTAGCAGCGCTGAGTTGGTCGAGTGTAGTAGGACTGTGTTTGTCAGGTGTAGCAGGGCTGTGTTGGTCAGGTGTAGCAGGGCTGAGTTGGTTAGTTTTAGCAGGGCTGTGTTGGTCAGGTGTAGCAGCGCTGAGTTGGTCGGTGTAGTAGGACTGTGTTTGTCAGGTGTAGTAGGGCTGTGTTGGTCAGGTGTAGCAGAGGTGATGTGGGACTTATAAGGGACTTCAATGCTGTAAAGAAGAGATGCCTGGAACATCAAAAACCATCCACCTTTACATGACTAGCAGGGCAGCGAGGGGTTAATGTAGGCACTGGTGAGCACCAGCAGACACTGGGGAGAGGGGATGATATGTTGGACCTTAACTCCTCCGGTCTGCTGAAGACTCTTCTGCTCCTCTTTAGCGCGTTTCTTCATCTTCCTCTAAGTCTCCCGCTCTACAGCACGGGAACAGCCAGTGCCATAGCAATTCTCCTCCCCATTCAGCAGTGTCTCCTTCCTGTGGCACAACCGGAGCCTGCTAGGAGCGGTATGGGGGGAGGGGGCAGGTGATGGAAGCCTCCTTCCCAGACCTCTCCTCCTGCAGTCACAGGCAGCCAGTGACACATCCTGGCTCCCTAAGTTCAGTGCTGAAATTGCTGCCTCCACAACCAGCAGGGGTAGCTGCTGCCTGAAGCAAGATTCTCAACTCGCCTCATGGTAGGGGCGCCCCTGCTGACACTCAAAAAAAGAGAGATGAGACCGATCATGAGATTATGAGATCCATGAGAGCGATATAAAACACAATGGGGCACATTTACTTACCCATCCGCGTAGTTCACCGAAAGTGTATTGTCCAACGATCATGCACTCTGCCGTAATTCACTAAGATTGTGCGCCTCATGTCCTGCATGTGTCGCTTCCCCACGCAGGTCCGACGGAGTTCACCTTCTTCTTCCTGGTGCATGTAAGTGCATTGTCTTGCAACTCAATTTGAAAGTTAATTCCCGCGCTCAGTCCGAATCAGTTGGATCGTCCGACGGCAAGCCCCCCGATGTGTTGCATCAAAGCCAGCTCAGCTGTGCCACAAACCGATCGCGTGTGACACAATCCCAGTGCAGACACCTGTTAAATACCTGTCTGATCTGTGCAATCCCCGAAAAGTCAGATGAAAGTGCAGCACGCAGCCCTTAGTAAATGAGCCCCAATGACACTCTAGGTCTGCTACATCACAGCTGCAACATACACAGTCAGCACTGCTATACCTTCTTCTCCTGCTAAATTGATCTAATTTGTGGCTTGTAGAGTACGGTAAGTCTCTGCATTCTGCATGCCCGCAGAAAGTGTCTGTGTGTGAGCTTGTCTTGTAATGCAGGGGGAAGGGGCAGGAGGCAGAAAGCACAGTGCAGTGTGCAGACAGGAAAGGTTGTTCAGAAGAAGGATCTGCCCAGCCTGACCATAGTCAGAAGATTTATGGTTGGATCCCAGGGCAATACTGTGATATACTGCATTTTCGTTAATAACAGTGAATTAGAGAAAGTGTTATTTTGTTGTCCTAAGTATATTTAAGACTCTTGCCAGCAGTCACAAGCACATGTTCTCCTAGAGCAGCGGATGCGAACCTATGGGAGCCCTTTCTATGGGTAGAATTGTAGGAGATTATAGAGGAAGGAAAATGGAAAAGATGGAGAGACCTCATGTGTAGCAGAGAGGACTGACAGCACATGGCAAAGTGGAGAGAGTCCTGCACTGAGACTGACACAACAGAGAACTACAAACAGCCTAGCAGACCTTCTGGAGAAGCTTCACCTCTGTGCCACAGCCTGATCCCTGGGAGGTCTCCAGATCTAGCATACAGGAGGTTCCTGCCTGCAACCCCACACTGCAGCCACAAGCAGAAGCCTGGAGTGCAATTACTGTATTTGGTTTGTGAGTAGACTTTATTGTTATTAAAGGACATCTACCACCATTTTCTCTGTGGTAGACTGTCCTATAACGCACCCACATTACCTGCTGCAGATAACTGAGCCTTTTTTAGCTTCCTACGGGGCCTCCGTCAGAGCCAGAAAATAAGTTAATAAAAATCAAATGAGCCGGTGGCGCTCAGGGTCCCATCGGCCAAGCACTTCATGGCTCCTCCAAAACCTAATTTATGCACGCCCCCACCGCACTTCATTGTAATACACCTCTCCCAGCCCTCTCTGCGGCCAGACAGCTGGGTGACGTCACCAGTTGATATGCATGTGACTGGTCACATGGTCTTTTAACCTACTAGTGGCTACAGTGGGGCACATTTACTTACCCGGTCCAGTCGTGATCCAGCGGTGCAAGGATTCGGGTCTGCCGAGATTCAATAAGGTTTGTGCGCCCGATATCCACTAGGTGTTGCTGCTGCGCCGAGGTCAGCCGGAGTTCACCTTCTTCGTCCCGGTGTATGTGAGTGCTGTTCTTGCGTAACAATTTTTTAAAAAATTTCACGTTTTTTCCGAATCCGTCAGGTTTTCTGATGCACCACAATCCGATCGAGTGCGCCAAAATCCCGGGGCATTTCGCCGCAAATTGGAAATATTCGGGAAATCCGACGAAAATGCACGATTCGGACCCTTAGTAAATGAGCCCCAGCCGCTCAGCAGAACAGTAGGTCCTGTATGTGCTCTAGTGTGGTAACTGTCCATATCACTAGGTGAATACCCTGAACATCAGAAGATTACTGCTTGTTGCTGATGTTTGCTCTTCCTGCTGTCAGTCAGAGAGGGGGCTGCATATGTAGAGGTATCCCACTGTATGTCTATAAAGTGACATACCTTGCAGGCTTCCATTCTAACTGTAGCTCTGAAATTCTCTCGACTTATACTTACAATGGAAGGTAAAACAAGATTTGAAGAGAGATTTACCTAGGCACGTCAGCATGTCCATACATGCAGTTTTCCTTAATTAAGCCTTTATACTTTGTAGTTAGGGTAATTTCACATTAGTGTTTTTTTTACACATCAGTGATTTTTCATGGAACCCATTTTGGCTTATGGACACGTACAGATTAGTTTTCTCTCCCTGGCTTCAGTGATTATATAATCATTCCTTTCACTGTGTTTTTTCACACTTCAGTTTTTACACTGATCAGTGATCAGTTTAGAACCTGTTCGTTTTGTGATCACTAATCACATGTGAATCAGTGGAAAAAAACTGAAGTGTGGAAAAGCCCATTGAAAAGAATGGTTCAGTAAGGCATCAGTAAAAAAATCACTGAAGCCAGGAAGAGACAACTAATCTGTATGTGTCCATAAGCAATATGGGTTCAGTGAAAAATCGCTGATGTGAAAAAAACACTTGTTAGTTAAACCTATCATTTAAGGCCTGCACGGCAGACAATGAAGTCTATATTATAAGCCTTATTTTTTTAACACTCTCATTACCAACAGTTTCCTTAAATCATTGTGTTGCACATAGCTCCTTTGTACAGTTAATCCCACCATCCTTTTGGAAAATGATCTTGGGATACTGCAGCTACAGCCGTATATTTTCTATATAAAGATGCGTTTTACAAAACTAAAGATGACCTCCTGTTCAACTCAAAGCATAATAAATACACAGTGGCTTATATTGTACATAAATTTAAATTGTAAACCCGAGGATCAGACGTCCTCCGCCTCTGCCAGGACAAGCAGGGGATAATATCAGAATTTAACATATAGCACTAAAAATGTCCTAGAATAATTAGTATCTTGTGCTAAAGTTAAAGCACCACTTGATGGTCCCATTGTCAGGACTTGATTAATAAGACAAATTAAATTAATTCATCTCCGTTTTGTCTTAAAGTACAATCTCAATATATATGCAAAAGGTCACAGAGGAGGCCGACCTTGACACAATAAGAATTTTTTCCCTATTTTTATAATGCACCTCCTTTCCTGCCTCTATGCATGTAATAATAAATTTAGCTAAACAAGCAGAATATGCCGACTGGTTGGTTGGTTTTCAAGATAGCATCTACATATTTTAGAAACGAACAACCTTCTAATGGAAATGAATAAGCTACTCAGCCATAAAGTTGCAATAGAAGATATGCTTGTTCTGATTGGAAAGGGCATCTGCTATCTGGCGTATTGATAATACTTTTCAAATTTCATCTGCTTTTGTTTGCGTTCTGCGTCGTCTGTTTAAACACACTGGGAATAATAATGAATCCCGGCATTATCTCCACTTTTTTTTTTCCAAGGCCGAACATATAACTTTATCACAGAAATAATTAAAATTCTTTGGCACCGTTGTATTATTTCCATTAAACGTTATCAGGCAGTAACAATAAAATAACACAAGTCCAAGGCTGGCCCATATGCTAGCTTAAAAAAAAAAATCGTTTGTCCCACTGTGAAAAAATGCTGGGGTTTTGTATATATAGGGTCAAGTCAAGCAATTTTTTTTTTTTTTTTAAATCCTACATTTTTTTTGTAGTGTAAGAATGAATTCATCTTGACAAATAAAAAGCAGTGATTTGATAGACAAAAAATAAATCTGTGCTGGGGTTTTGTGAAACAGATGGATGTTTGTTTCAATAAAACAAAAAGAAAAAAAAAATCTTAGAGACAATTGCAGGAGACTGTTCTCATTGCCATTTTTTCGATAAATGAAATGTTTGTCATCGACAACATTCACATTTTCACAAATCTTCCTTTGTAGACGTCTTTGCCTATTGTTATTCTAAATGAGTATCATTGGTGTCAAATATGTTTAATTTAATACGTTGATTACTACTTCTAAATAATCCTTAGCTATTTAAGAAATCACCAGCGCTGATGATTAATAATTTCAAGCTGCAATGAATAATTTTCTCACTTAAAGAAAAAAAAAACAAAAAAAAAACAAAAGTAAAAAAATCAACATAGGTCTTAGAGAATCGCATCTGGAAGTCTTTTATGCAAACTTTCTTTTTCTGGGATGAGAACATCTGCTACAATACGTGTAGGCAAAAAAGAAAATTGAGCATTACAGCATGAGAGAGTCCTTTTGAAATGCACCTTTCAGTGAGCTACAGATGGGTCGTCTAATGATAGGAGGCTGCCAAAATATTTTCCTATCCCAAATCAGTCATTTTCATTATAAATGATGCTTTGATAATAATACAGATATTTTGCTTAATGCTCAATGAGCCGATGGTGTCATAAGCATCGAGTAGCTAAGTGCTCCCATAGGCCCATTACACGGAAGGAACTGCACAATTGTACTGTGCTTCTTGGCAGCCATTTTTAAATACCCTAGAAACTTCAGTTTCATTAAAGGAATCATGACCTCTTACCCCTAGTTGGTATCTGGACACTGCCAAAATATCTAAAAAGTTTAGATCATATAAATTCGTTTTTGAAACAAGAACTAAAAGATTTTTTCCCAAAAATAATTGTTCTATATGCATTCAGGATAAAGTGAAGTGACTTGGAACTATAGATGACTTTAAATCCAGGGATGAGTGTAAACTATCTGCTGCCTGAGAGGGGTAATAGAACAGTGCCCTATCTAGTAATAATGGGACTCATTTACTAGGGTCTGAATCGCGGATTTTCGTTGGGTTTCCCGAATATTTCTAATTTGCGCCGAATTGCCCCGGTATTTTGGCGCACGTGATCGGATTGTGGCGCATCAGCACCGGCTATCACGCAACAGAAATCGGGGGGGTGGCCATCCGAAAACCCAACGGATTTGGAAAAAACACGGAATTTTAAAAAAAAATTTGTGTTGCAAGAATTGCACTCACATACACCGAGACAAAGAAGGTGAACTTTGGCGGACTTCAGCGCAGCAGCGACACCTAGTGGATATCGGGTGCACGACCTTAGTGAATCCCGGCAAGCACTGAATCAACGCCGGACAACGCGCCGCAGGATCACGAATGGACCGGGTAAATAAATAAGCCCCAATATGTCAGTTTATTCTTTTAGTAAGTGGGTTCTTCACGCATGCAAGGGTGAAGAGACTATTTTTAAGAAGCAGGTCCTTCTTTGTAGAAGGTGACTGTGCCCCTGATGCTGCCCCCATTTTGCTGGTGATGCTGCCCCCATTTTGCCCCCATTCAAGTTGTGGTGCTTGAGGAAAGAGACTGAACTCGCCTTATGTCTGGTGCACCGCAGTGAAAATTCTGTATTGGAGACCCTATGTTCCAACCCTTGTAGGGATTTCCAGCTTGGCTAGTGCTTCCATGAATAGCAGGTAGCAGATCACACTGGAAGACTGTTTCCGTGATCGGTTTTACAGTTTTAATATCTCACTAGAACAAGAATTTTTCCAATGGCTGACAGAATATAGGCAAATTCAAAGTGGTAAGGAAGAGAAACTATGAAGTTGCAGAAGTCAACTACGTGGGTTAACTATTGAAATCACTTTGGGCAGTGCTTTTGTTGATTACAAAAATACTATTTTGGACATAGTGACTTATCAAAAAAAAAATAGTCTGAAGTCCTTATGAATAAGCCTCCATGGTTGATCTCTGTTCCTGTCAAAAACAAAAGAAAAACATTCTGGAAAATGTAATGATTTGCAGTCTGCCACAAGCAGAGGAGCACAGTCCTTCCTTTTTGCATATTCGATAAGAACTCAAGCAGGTGTTGTCTTCTAGGTACTTCTGTTTGTAACTGGTAATAGAAGCCATGTTGCTTATCATCTAGCTATTCCAGTAATACATACATTTATGATCTTTTTCATAGGCTACATATTAAGCTTATTCTGGGGAGTGGTCAACTGTGTAACCCTAAGGGTTTCTACAATGTTTGTAATCTAAAAAATACTACCAGATTAAAAAGACTCATTGCGGGTACTCTAATTCTTAAGGTAAATAATTAATAACAGAATAGGGGCTTTGACTTTGGCACCTCCACCGATCACCTGTTTGTTGAAGCAATGGTGTTCCTGCCAGCATTCTATTGTGTTCATTGTTTACCGGGCACATGTATGTACATTAAAGGGGTATTCCAGGAATCAGTATAATTTATATACAAATGGGTCCTTAAAATATAAGCTTTTATGTAAATAGTTGTTATTTAAAATTTTTCTCCGGTTAGTAGAAAAATGTTGTGGACATAGACAGTAATGAAGAATTAAAATGCTACCGGTCCTTTAATCAACCCGTTAATTTCCTCTGCACGATCCGTCGCAGAGCATACACAGGACAGAAGATGGCCGCTGGTCACATGTCCATTTCACATGTCCTGTACCTGCCTGGGCAGGTCATGTGAGCACCACTCAGTTTGGCTGTAGTCGGTTGGTTGCAGTGCACCCAGTATGTCCAGTGTTGTGGTGATGGCAGTTACACATCATTATTATGGTAACAGAGCAAGAAAACCTGTTACATCATCACTGGGAGCAGAGCATAAGAGGTAGGAGGAGTTACTGAGAACTAAAGGATCTTGGGACATGTAGTTTCCAGTGGCAGCCATCTTGGTGATAACTTTAGAGAGGCCATAAAACTTTGTGAATCATAAAATCAAATTTAAGCTCCATTTTGTGACTAATGGCATTAAGTTTTGTTACATTCATTTATTTATGGGTTTTTGTATCAGATGTTCATATTCCCGGAATACCCCTTTAAGTAGTGGCTGTGTCTGGTATTACAGTTTTCTACTATGTTTTCCATTTAAAATGTGGGAAAGAGTTGTAATATCAGGCACAGCTCAGGGCAGTTTTTAACTCATTGATTAGCCCAGTTCAAAGGTAACAAATTGTGGTCCCCCATTACCAGAACTGAATGTATTGCCTAGATTTCCTAGATATGGTACCAGAACTAAGATAACTTTTTAGTAGATGGAAAAAGAAGCATAGAATGCTGCACTTTTTTTCTGTGTAAAGAGGCAAATGGTTAATTTTGCCTTTTTTGACAGCTGTTGCATTATCAGTTTTTTTATTGCTGTAGTTAATGCAAAAGGAATTCAAAAGGAATGTCATATTCATTGTTGTGATCCTCTAGTGGTTTAACACAATGCACCTAAAGATTAAAGTGTTACAGTAACCAGAGAAATTATCATGCTGTACCCTTATATACAGGAAACGTGTAATACTGTGTAATACTGTAATACTGTGCAATATAGGATGGGAATAGTCATCATACATGTAGGATAGCAGTAGTAGGACTGTGCATTTCTCGTATACAGAATAGGAGAAGTAATATTATGCAGTGCCCTTATATATAGAATAAAAAAGTATCACTGTATAGTGTCCATATACATGTAGTAGTACTGTGTCAGCCCAGTAAGCAAAGTACACGTACTGTAGTAGTACCGAACAGTGCCAATCATTTGCAAGTTATTGCAAATGTACATAGCTCTGTATGCATCCTGGGGCTATTTGGTTAAAGTGGCTCTGACACAGAAATTACTTGAGAGTAATGTTGCTTCAATAAAAAGCCAGTTTGACTCCACTCCTATCCCTATCTAATATTGACAGTCTGACAAATATAGAAAAATATTCATTTTTAAAGAATAGGACAACCCTTTAGTGAGGTATTTTGATGTGTCTGATATTATGACTAAGCAGCAGTATGCTTGGTCAGTATATTATGACCAATGGAAAACTTTGTTACCACATTAAAGACTATAGGGCAGTGATGGCGAACCTTTTAGGGACCCAGTGCCCAAACTGCAACCCCAAAGCCCCCTCATTTATTGCGAGGTGAAAACCCAAAATAAAGCAGTAACTTATTGCTCCCTGTTCTTCAACAACGTTCAATCATACTGGCCTCCTGAGGACACCAACACAGTAGAAAAAAAGATGGAAAATTTTCATCATTTTAGCTTCTTTCCAGTGTCCCTCTGTACATAGAGAATTGTGTGGCCAACAGGAGGTCCTCCAAAGATAATTTGGCACTGTCTACACATTCCCCTCTTCCTACAGTCCCATGTAGCCAAGTACGTATCACTTTAAAATATCACTGAAAGCAGCATCTTTTAAGTTGTTTGGAACTGAAGGAAAATTCTTTGAGTCCTGTCTGGTGTGCTGGGGCAATGGCCCGGGTGCCCACAGAAAGGGCTCTGAGTGCCACCTCTGGCACCCGTGCCATAGGTTCGCCACCACTGCTATAGGGTCTGTCAGGGTCACCAGATTTCACTTGAACTTTACGGTGTTCTATGGGACTTACAGCAAGATTGACCTGAGCTTCGTTCAAGTCTATTAGAATTGATTTGACATGCATAAGACCAATTAATCTATTGTTATGTTTTAACATGGTTTCTTTCTGTTTAGTTTCTTCTTTAGGATCCCCAGATGAAGCTTTCATGATTCCTGTATAAATGGAAGTCATGATGCTGAAGTCAAACTTGAGGGATGCAGAAGGTGAGGTTCTACCATGACCTTGGAACCCATTAGGGTTATCTTCCCCTTATTGAGAAGCTAGTTTTATGAATGTTACACTATAGTTATGGTCCTGGTATATTTTTAGTTTTTTGACCTAGTTGCTCCGAGTTATGCCTCTGCAATGCAGAAATGAAAACCTCTTTTCTGTCCTGTTACTTTACTGCAATGTATCAGTAGTAGACTAAAACATCATTCTGGAATCCCATTTATGTCACATATATGTTTGTCTTGACAAGCCTCTGAATGTAGATAATGAAGGTTCCCATTTACTGTCAGCATTAAAGAAGGATGGGTCCTAAAATCAACAATGGATCCATCATAGTTGTCATCTTATAAGCAAAAGTCATTATGCTAGTGTGACCCATCACCATGTACAGCAGCAGTTAGCATCTTTTCCACTGCTTGTATTTTACTACAATGTATAAGCCTGGAGTTCACACCGACTTCCAAACGTGAAAGCTGTGCTTCAGTGCATTAGCCTTGGCAAGACTATAAATGTAAACAATGAATATTCCCATTCAGTGACAGCAAGCCGAGAATGAAATAGAGCTACTGGCTTGTACGTTGTCTCAAATCAGTATCTCGCTTCCCCCTTGATTTATGCTCAGCCCGGACTTAAGAAAAGAAACCTTCATGTTTCTCTTAACTTTTAAGGACGATCATTAAATGAATGCTTTGCATTTCCAAAAAGGCTTTGAAAAATAATTTATAGCACCCGTTGTAAGGTCAGCGCGTTTTATATATTACCTTGCCGTCCTACCTACTGGCGCGGCCGTGAGTTACTCCGACATCCTGAAATAAAAAATTAAATTGTAGTGGGGACATTTAACTCAATTTAATTAAAATAAAGAGATTCTTGGCTTGATCCCGGAAATATTTGTATTCGCAGTTCTATTTGTTAATACATTGACATCTGCGCCATTTTTTAAATGTAGCTCTGAGTGCACTTTCTGTCAATGCCATAGATTTTTTAATAGACTGAGAAAATGCATTCCATTTCTTCTTCTTTCCCTTCAATACATCATTTGGTTCTGCTTTTTTGCCTGCATGAAATTCATTTTCTAATGGAAATATTTGTTTTGTAAATCAAATATGTATTATGCACAAAATGCAAAGTACAAATTAAATTATGTTAATGAAATGAAAGAGATATGAAATGCATATTTCATGGACAAAACATAACCTCGCCACGCAAACCATTTCTTGATAAAATCTTTAAATACAATCTGCTCGGCTGACAGACATATTGTTAAGGCAGATAGCACCTCATTTCAATGGCTGCCTTTAATATCAGTGCTTAGTGTATGTCGCATTGTAAATAACATTTGAGATGAAAACCCAATAATGAAATACTGTCTTTAATAGTTTACCATTGATGTCAGCAGAAAATTTGTAGCGCCTGAATATTGGAAATCGGGAGCGGCTCATATATACTGCCATGCTGTAAATGACTGCATATTTAAATGGAGCTGACTATAGCAGAGATGTTATAGATATTAGTTGTATGCGCGGAATGTGCTGACCCCATGCTATCTGACAAAAAAGGTGCCTAAATTATATATTGGTTACACTTAATGAATAATAGATTGCCGAGGTGTTGTTGGGCTGGTAATAATGCTGATGATGTGTGGGGTGTAGGGTGTAGTGTGTAGTGTGGATGGTGGGGGTAAGGGGGGGATTCCTCACCTTTGGGATCTAAATAAGGAATATATGGGAGAATTCCAGAAATGCAGTATTCATGGGATATTATAAATCAGTTATTGTGGATTATTAAAAGTGTGGGCCAAGTAATGAATTCACTATGGTGTATGCTACTAGCACTGTAAGTCACAGCAATGTATTGATTCATTTGTATTTACTCAGTCCCCTATTGGTTAATTGAGACGCTACATCATCTTGCAGTCTGGATGAAAGTATATATATAAAGTACAAGGATTCAGCAGCTTTGAGTACTATCTGTGGCCCTCTCTACCACTAGGCACTGAGGGTACAGTGCTCAGGTTGGCCAGAGAAAGGGGTGGCTTATATGAACCTGAGGATACTCCTCCCCCAGTATATGGGGTATAGAGTTGGCCTGAACACAAAACTAAAATGGGCCAGAAAACGGTACAGCAGATAAGCAGTGCCCTGTAGCAGACGGATGTTGCTGTGTGTGTTCCTGGCAGCTATTCTTCCTTTTCCTGAGATTACTAGACTGCAGAAAGTGGGTGTGACATAAGTCAAAGCGGCCACATGATGGTAGGCGAGGTCTATCAAGTAACTAGGGTGGGCATATAAACATTGTACATTTCTCTGGTCAAACACTGAGACTCCCTGTCTTCCCTCCTGTTTCTCTGGTCCCAGAAGTTCTGGGAGCTGTAGAGTCTGCTGAAGTGTATATGTATACTGTTTGTGTATGGCTATGCATGTAAACTGTGCAGGCATGACTATGCATGTATATTGCTGGTGCATAAGTATGCGTGTTTCAGTGTGCACATATACGGTGCATGTATAAGTATGCATGTTTACAGTACATGTATGATTGTTCTTGTATATTGAGTATGTAATTATGTGCATATATTGTATGGGAGTATATGTGTGCATGTGTATTGTGTGTGGATGAGTGTTTACGATACATGCATGAATTTGCATGGGTATATGGTACATCCATGGGTGTATGTATACTTTATGTACATGTATGTGTACATGAGAGTACACATACAGTATGTGTACATGAGTGTGTAAGTATACTGTATATACATGAGTATATGTATGTGCATGAATATGTGTGTATTCTGTTCATGTGTAAAGTGTACATGCATGAGTGTATGTATACTTAGTGTGTATACCCCCCAAAATAGAGACAGAATAAATACTTCAAAATAAAGTCACTAAAAACTATAAATATACTTCATTTAAAAAAACTATTTAAAAAATGGTGGATAGGACATTCCATAAAATTACATAATTGCTCCCCTCTGTTGGTTCACATTCAGCTTGTTTGTTAGTTTCTCTGATCTCTATGCCCATCACCACAGAGAGGCAGCGAGGCAGGGTGACAGCTGCAACATGTTGGGAATTGCTCCGCTACTTATCAGAGACTTTGGGGTAGCAGAACCAGGGGCAGAAGAAGCCAGAAGCTCCTCCAAGAGACCCCGTTTCAGACTGCTAAGATGCGGGCTCCCTCCTCCAGCAAGATGACGCCAACCTCAGAGCAGCAACAACCAGCTTATTCCCCAGGTATTGCCAGCATCCTGGCCCTCCATTACACAGGCACTTCCTTGGGATGACTCCCAGCAGCCCGAAAAAGACCTATTTGAAAAAGTACAGGCCATGTTCCAGTCTGAGTTTGCTATGGCTGTCACTAACACCACTGGTCAAATTACTGACATCAGCCAGAGGATATCTGAGAGAAAAGAGAAAAAAAGTTCAGCTCACCTCTGTTACACTGATGGCAATAATGTTCTTTTCCTTCGATGCACGGAGAGATTTCTTGGGGCAAGCAGGTAAACGTCAAAGAAAAAAGGGTACCTGAGCTAGAACAAAAGATAGAGAATAAAGCTATTTCTCTTGACACTGAAAGTGGTCAATTTGTATGCACCCCTGGAAAATCCAGTTAATACTTTTCAACTTATTTTGAGGCGTCTAGTCGGATTTTCTGTGGATAAGGCTTTCTGTTGTAGGAGATTTTAATTTTGTTCTCTCCCCATCACTGAATAGGTCTAACCCTACCCCTGATAGACTCACACCCACCAATAGAGCTCTTGTCTACTCAGTATTATGTGATCTTTGTCTGGTTGATACTAAGCATGAATATTACGATCTGCAGAGACATTTTTCCTATTATCTGCCCAATGCAAAAAATTTTAAATCTGCTCAATGACTCACACAAGAGAGGCATCTCATGAACTTGGAGGCAGCTAATCAGATGGCACCTGCGAAAGCTCTGGCTAACAGATATCTGACACCAAATTGCAGATAGACTTCATTATCACTCTATTTAAAGCAGGCTAATAAACCTGATAGATTCGTGGGTCATAAATTGCATAACACTTAGGCCCTCAATATGGTCTATGCATTTGTAGTTCTACAGGATCCAATCCCACTGCTATTCATAATATTTTTGCAGATTATTACACAAAACTTTTTACTAAAATGTTTTATACTAATAATTCTATGTCTTCTACCTCATCTTTTTTGTATCAGCTTCTCTCCCTAGGGTCAGTACAGAACAACTTCAGAATCTTTAGACTGAATGCCCCCATATCCCTAGAAGTGGAGGAGACTGTTGCGGTTAAAGTTGGGTTAAAGCACCTCGTCAAGATGGACTGACGGCCTTGTACAATAAGAAGTTCCCACACATCTTGTTAAAACCATTGCAGTCCTTTTTTCATAAGATTTCAGAAGGTGGGACACAACCAAATATATTTCTGTAAACCCACATCATGTAATTCCCAAACCTCATAAAGGATCATACATCACCAAAAACCAATAGACCTATTCCGCTATTAAATGTTGACTAAAAGCTGCTGACAGCTATTGTTGCTAAATGTCTGAAAATTGTTTTGCCTTCCCTTGCCCATAAAGACCAAGTTGTGGCAGACCCCTGACAATGTCAGGAAAGTACTAAACCTCATTCAGAAAACTCTTAATCTGTCAAAAACAGGCACTTATCCTGCCTTATCCTTTAAGCGTCACACAGAGGCCCTTACTACAACCTGCTACAATCCAGATTCTACAAAACTACTAGTCCATGTCCTCATCATCACCCACATGGACTACAGAAAAATTCTTCTCTGTGGTCTCCCAACTAACTCTTAAACGCCCCGCCACTCTACCTTTAACTATGCTCTCTGCCAGTCTCCTCCCTATATCTCTGAACTAATCAGCCAATACCGTCCCTTACATAATCTCCATTCATCAGAGGACATACAGCTTCACTTTATTACCATCCGCTCTTCTCACAACTCTAACCACGACTTGGCCCGTACTTCCCCCTTTCTCTGGATCTCTCTACCAAATTGTGTTAGATTTTCCCCCATTTTCCAAACTTTCAAATGTGACCTAAAAACCCACCTATAATACACAATAACTGCACTGCTCTGCTCCTTACCTTGTGTCTCCATCTTCCCTCTCATATAGATTGTGAGCCCTCAAGGGAAGGGTCCTCCTTCTACTTGTTTGATGTCCGCTGTAGTATTGTATTTGTAATTGCATGTGTTTTTGTCATAATGTAATGTTTGCAAACCCCTTACCGATTGTACAGCATCATGGAATTAATGGTCCTCTATAAATAATAATGATAAAAAAAACTCCCATGGTGGTTTTCCCTCTAAAGAGAAGGCCTTCAACTCACTCTCCTGGCCATATTTTTTTCCTGGCCTTGAGGGATTTGGAGTTAGTGGCCTTTTTTTGTCTACCATTAAACAATTGTACTTCAATCTCTCAGCGACACTTATGCTACCTACCACCTCCTATTAATCCACCCATATTTCCTGGAGCAGGAGGCAAGAGTGTCCTCTATCCCCAGCTTTCTTCACTTCAGCTATGGAGCAGTTGGCTAGATTAATAAAGTCCGACCCTGTCGGGGTCCTTAAATTGGCAATACTCTCTTCTCTTAGACACTCCAAATTAGGGGAGCATACGTGCACATAGTAAGAAAAGACAGACTCAAGTTCTGTTTTAGTCTTAGCTCATGCTCTTGACTTGCCATGCAGGAAAGAGAACTGAACTGAACTTTATTTCCTGATACATAACTTTTTATATTCATACAAAGAGGCGTGGTTACATACATTAAAATCATTACAATTGGTTATAGCTAAGCATATATGTCTGGCCTCCGACCATTGCTGATTGGTCCTCAAAAATTAGACCTTGGTTGCTATGCCAGGGTAATCTCCAGTCACCGTTGGTCAGGAAATTGACCGTTGGTCAGGATGCCAATGCTATTCTTAAGTAACATCTGCTTTTGATCATAAGACTTGAGTTTCGCTGACAGTTGCATATCTGGTTAAAACTGGTTTAAGGGAAAAGCTCTGTATTTCATAACGGACAGAGTACAAAAATGTAGGGCAAAGGGCACATGTATACAATCATAAAGCATATAATTATTATAGACACATAATCATTATTTTGACCCTCACAACCCTAATGCTTTTGGAGGTGGGAGACAATATAAAGCTAATCTCTTGGCAGACAACTTACTTTTCACTCTTACCAAAACTCTCGCCTGATTACCTAACCTTATGGCCTTACATGATAAATTTGCCTGTGGTATGCAAATTAATTTTGATAAACTGAAGCTCTGTTTTGTAACCTCCCCCTTTATACAAATACATTCATAGAACTTCCCCTGCGAGGGTCTTTCTTAACCTGCTGTTCTCCTACTCCCATTCCTCTATGGTTAATTTTGAAAAATAAATAAGATACAGTTGAAAATAAAAAGAACTTAACTTTGCGTTTAAAGCCTGTGATAAATATGTAACTTATCTCATTCTGCACCATATATGTTAAATTATTACCATGCCCAGCTGACTACTGCTTATGATGGTTCCCTGGCTCTATTGTGGTTCGAGATAGAATCCACCCTTTTTACACTTCTTCTCTGCTGAGCTTTTTTAGGAACATGGGTTCAATCCCCCCTAAGTAATGTCACCTGGCCCCTTCTATGTATTATTTATTGAGATTGTGGTGCAGATTGCACAGTAAAGCCTTGTTGGCAGATTTAAAGCGGTTTTGAATTGGGAATACACTATAACACAACTATTGCTCTTTTTAGATGGAGATAAGCTAATAGCGGCTTCTAAATATTATCTGACCTAAATATTATGTGTATGGATGCTTCACAGAACCAGAGATATCCACTCTTAAAGCTGTAGTAAAAAATTTTGTTTCATATAAAGCTCTTTTATTTCAAAGAGTTCCGATTGTAACTATACGAGTGGATATCTCTGGTTCTGTGAATATATCATATTAAAGGGGAGTTTCTCTTGTTTAACCCCTTAATGATCAGGCTCCTTTTTTTGTTTTTGTGTTTTCATTTTTCACTCCCCACCCTCAAAAACCCTTAACTTTTTTATTTTTCCATATAAAGAGTCATATGAGGGCTTGTTTTCTGTGTAACACTTCATACTGACAGTATTTAATATTCCATGCCATGTACTGGGAAGCGGGGAAAAAAATCCAAATGCAGTGAAATTGGTGAAAAAATGCATTTGTGCCATTTTTTTCTAGGCTTGGATTTCACTGTCACAAAGGACATGTCTACTTTATTCTTTGGGTCAGTAGCATCACAAGGATGTCATATATATATATATATATATATATATATATATATATATATATGTTTTATAGTGTTTTCATACATTCAAAAATTAAAACTAATAAAAAATTAATTTTTTTGCAACTTTTGATGGAATTTTCAATGCTACCATTTTGAGGACTATATGGCCTTTTGGTCACCTTTTATTGAATTTTTTAGATTTTTCCAAATGGTAAAAAAGTGAAACAAAATGAAAAAAACTAAGTAAATATTGTTATGATATGTAAAGCTTTTCCAATCAATAACCCTCAGTCACAAAGGAGTTAATGGGGCTTATTTACTAAGGGTCCTGCAGTCGCATTTTCGCCAGGTTTCCCGACTTTTCGGGGATCACGCTGGGGATTGTGTCGCACGCGATCAGATTGTGTCGCAATCGTGCCAGCTTTCACGCGAATCGGGGTCACCCCGCGGACCTGATTGGGGAGCGACACATGCAGGATATCGGGCGCAGGATCTACGTGGATCGCGGCACAGTGCATCATCGTCGGAGAGTCCGGATCGAGGATCGCGACTCGGATGGGTAAGTAAATGTGCCCCAACGTGTATTGAGGTAAAGAATCCCCTAACTCTCACAAAATAACAAATAATTCTTTGTTCCCACAGAAATCTGCAGTCAGAGGTATACCTAAAGAATGCCTGTATAGGAGGGATTTTTAACACTTTATAAAGTGTAATACCGAGAGTGTAAGTAGCTTCAACACTAAATAGGGCCCTGGCTACATGGCACTGCCAGTCTTTTTGAGTATGACAATATGGATGCTGAATAATGTTTGGCATTATAATTCTTGCCATCATCACCTTCCTTGCCGTCATAATGGCCATTACAATCATTTCCGTATCAACTATACCTATTGTGGTATCGATCCCAATCTAACCCTTCCTTTAATAATCTTGGACACACTTTTTTCTGCACACGCTCCAGTTATATTCTCCTTTTGAGCTAGTTTCCAAAACTGTACACAATATCATGAGCATCTATGCCTCTCTTCATACACCCCATAATTTATTTTGCCTTGTCAGCAGCTGCCTGGCTCCGCTCACTAAAGCCAAGTTCACTACCCATCAATATTCCCAAGTCTTTTCCCACTGCATTTTCACCATTTAATATATAATTTCACTTTTAGTTTTATTGGCCCAAGTACATAACCTTAAATGTATCTGCAGTTAATATAGCAGTTCATATAGCCAATTCTTCCAATTTCTAAAGTTCCCTGTGTATTATTCAAATATCCTCCTCTGAGATGACGTCATCAGCGGCGAAACCGCCACATCATGGTGTGCGCCTGCCGGCAAGATCGCATGGACGCAACTCTGCCGGCTAGAGAAGAAAGTAGAGAAGCCATCGGGAACCGCGCCGAAGATTGGGAGCCTTGTGCCGAAAATCGGGACCCGCGCCAACGATCCGTACACCAGAGGGTGAGTATTACGTTTTTATTTTTTATGCGCTTTGCAGGGGGCTGGCTGTATACTACATGGGGGCTGGCTGTATACTATATGGGGGCTGGCTGTATACAACATGGGAGCTGGCTGTATACTATATGGGGGATGGCTGTATACTATATGGGGGCTGGCTGTATGCTACATGGGGGCTGGCTGTATACTATATGGGGGCTGGCTGTATACTACATGGGGGCTGGCTGTATACTATGTGGGGCTGGCTGTATACTATAAGGGCCTGGCTTTATACTACTTGGGGCTGGCTGTATACTACATGGGGCTGGCTGTGTACTACTTGGGGATGGCTGTATACTACTTGGGACTGGCTGGCTGTGTACTACATGGGGCTGGCTGTATGCTACATGGGGCTGGCTGTATACTTCTTGGGGCTGGCTGTATACTACATGGGGCTGGCTGTATACTACATGGGGGCTGTCTAGCTGTATACTACACCCTCGGCTTATACTCAAGTCAATAGGTTTTCCCAGTTTTTGGTGGTAAAATTAGGGGTCTCGGCTTAAACTCTGGTCGGCTTATACTCGAGAATATACGGTAGGCCAAAAATGACACTTTTATAATGACTAAATGATGAAATGCTCTGCAACGTTTGATGCCCAATTTCTCCCGAGAGTATCGACATCCCATATGGTAGTAAACTGCAGTATGGACACACTGCCGGGCATAGAATGGAGGCAGCACCATTCACAGTGTCACGGGTGCTCCCGCGATCCATGTCGCGGATTGCGGGTACACCAGTGCTCCGCTGCCTGCCGGTCCCCGTCCCCCTGCCCTCACTTACCTCTCCTGGCTCCTCTCTGTGCTCCAGCTCCCGGCGTGTAGGCGTGTACCCTTAATGACCGACATGGATTCCCGATAGGGAATTTCCCTTAATGACCGACATAGATTCCCGATCCATGAATTTCCACATCCGAGTCTCGCATATATACATGCTACGGGGTTGGTTCCTCACCCTATATAATCTCGTTATATATCCTGATAATATTCTGTCTCGCTGAGGCCAGTGAGAGGGATCTTATAGCCATTCACGGCTGAGATTTATTGTTGTGCCATATCTGGAAGTTGTCTGGACAATTTTAAATCACTTCCTGCGCCTCTCAGAACCCGGGTGTCCTGGGAGTGTTTATAAAAGGATAACTAAGTGACCTTGCGTAAACTTCAGGGGTCCGGAACGTTGCAGTTTCCTTCACACCTTGCACTTGTTTCTCTATAATGCTGGTAGTCTGATTATCAAATAGGGGCACTATAATGGTTAATTGTCATTATAGTACTGTAGGCAATAGAATTAGACTGCGGCACTGTTTAAACTATGTGAGGCCTGCAATCTGAGGCACGTTGGGCATTTTGGGCATGTTGCGGGAAAGGGAATTGCCATTTGACTAGGCCAGTTATGAAAAAGTGTGAATTTATTTTGAAAGGGTAGTAGATTTGTAAAGAGATACATTGTAAGATCCTCATTAATTTCAGGTGACAGGGTTTTTCTATGGTGTTAGCTCATCGTCTGTAGGTAATAAATAAAATGCGACCTCCATTTTGGATCAGAATTTCATGTACCATATGAACACCTAATTTGTAAAATTCAGTGAACGTTTGATAGGGAATAAAATTCTGTATTCCACAATTTCAGGTAATGCACTTTTAAGCGGTGGTAAACATATTTTCATAGTGGAGGTTAGGATGTTTAAACGGAATAGAATGGAGTATTGAGCAAATATAGTAGTGAGAAGCTATCTGCATCTGGCTGTCTGGGCCTAAGTACATAAAATGAGAGCATGTGTATACCCAGTTCCCTGCTATCTGCTGTAATGCAGCTACATTGAAGAGATAGATGTTAGGTAAGTTAGGGCCGCCATGCAATTTAGGATAGGATAATATGCACAGAGAGGGCTTGGGTCTTTTCCTATTCCAGATAAATATTCTCAAATGGGTATTAATTAGAGATGAGCGAACATGCTCGTCCGAGCTTGATGCTCGTTCGAGCATTAGCGTACTCGAAACTGCTCGTTGCTCGGACGAATACTTCGCCCGCTCGAGAAAATGGCAGCTCCCGCCGTTTTGCTGTTTGGCGGCCAGAAACAGAGCCAATCACAAGCCAGGAGACTCTGCACTCCACCCAGCATGACGTGGTACCCTTACACGTCGATAGCAGTGGTTGGCTGGCCAGATCAGGTGACCCTGGGATAGACTAGCCGCTGCCCGCGCTGCTCGGATCATTCTGTGTCTGGATGCCGCTAGGGAGAGAGCTGCTGCTGGTCAGGGAAAGCGTTAGGGTGTTCTATTAGCTTACTGTTAGGCAGGAGTGATTCTCCAAGAACCCAACAGCCCTTCTTAGGGCTACAATAACGTTCTACTTTTTTTTTTTTTATTTGCATCTAGTACCATATTGTGAGGAATTAGCAGGGGGACTTGCTACCGTTGTGTTTAGCTCTTAGTGGCACACATATCCACCTCAAACACCAAAGTGGGAAAATTTAGTAGGGGTTGGATTTCAATTAGGCACAGTCTGCCATTTTTCCTTTTTTATTTTACGTTTATTTTGTTTAATAACTCAGTGTCATCTCATCTGGCATAGTAGTGTGCTTTCATACTTGGCTAGAAAATAGCCATAGGAGAATCCAAACGGCTTACGCCTACAGTAGCGTTATATATTTGATTTCTGGTTGATCTGCTGGTGGCTGTACTTGCTGCAGTGCATCTACTAGCCAATTGTGAGCAATTTGTAGTGAGACTTGCGACCGCTGTGTTTTGCGCTTAGTGACGCACATATCCATTGCAAAGACCGAAGTGGGAAAATTTAGTAGGGGTTGGATTTCAATTAGGCACAGTCTGCCATTTGTCCTTTTTTATTTTACGTTTATTTTGTTTAATAACTCAGCGTCATCTCATCTGGCATAGTAGTGTGCTTTCATACTTGGCTAGAAAATAGCCATAGGAGAATCCAAACGGCTTACGCCTACAGTAGCGTTATATATTTGATTTCTGGTTGATCTGCTGGTGGCTGTACTTGCTGCAGTGCATCTACTAGCCAATTGTGAGCAATTTGTAGTGAGACTTGCGACCGCTGTGTTTTGCGCTTAGTGACGCACATATCCATTGCAAAGACCGAAGTGGGAAAATTTAGTAGGGGTTGGATTTCAATTAGGCACAGTCTGCCATTTGTCCTTTTTTATTTTACGTTTATTTTGTTTAATAACTCAGCGTCATCTCATCTGGCATAGTAGTGTGCTTTCATACTTGGCTAGAAAATAGCCATAGGAGAATCCAAACGGCTTACGCCTACAGTAGCGTTATATATTTGATTTCTGGTTGATCTGCTGGTGGCTGTACTTGCTGCAGTGCATCTACTAGCCAATTGTGAGCAATTTGTAGTGAGACTTGCGACCGCTGTGTTTTGCGCTTAGTGACGCACATATCCATTGCAAAGACCGAAGTGGGAAAATTTAGTAGGGGTTGGATTTCAATTAGGCACAGTCTGCCATTTGTCCTTTTTTATTTTACGTTTATTTTGTTTAATAACTCAGCGTCATCTCATCTGGCATAGTAGTGTGCTTTCATACTTGGCTAGAAAATAGCCAAAGGAGAATCCAAATGGCTTACGCCTACAGTAGCGTTATATATTTGATTTCTGGTTGATCTGCTGGTGGCTGTACTTGCTGCAGTGCATCTACTAGCCAATTGTGAGCAATTTGTAGTGAGACTTGCGACCGCTGTGTTTTGCGCTTAGTGACGCACATATCCATTGCAAAGACCGAAGTGGGAAAATTTATTAGGGGTTGGATTTCAATTAGGCACAGTCTGCCATTTGTCCTTTTTTATTTTACGTTTATTTTGTTTAATAACTCAGTGTCATCTCATCTGGCATAGTAGTGTGCTTTCATACTTGGCTAGAAAATAGCCATAGCAATAGGATAGCATTGTTTGGTTTTAAAAACTCAAAAACACAAAAAAAAAAAAAAAAACACAAAAAAAAGTTAAAAAAAAATTAAAGCTATAACTCTCATTTTAAAAATGTTTAACCCGAGGGCTAGGGGTAGAGGACGAGGGCGGGGACGTGGGCGTCCAACTACTGCAGGGGTCAGAGGCCGTGGTCCTGGCCGGGGTGAGACACCACCTGCTTATGAGGGAGCAGGGGAACGCCGCAGAGCTACACTCCCTAGGTTCATGTCTGAAGTTACTGGGACTCGTGGTAGAGCACTGTTGAGGCCAGAACAGTGCGAACAGGTGATGTCGTGGATTGCTGACAATGCTTCGAGCAATTTGTCCACCAGTCAGTCTTCCACGCAGTCCACCCATGTCACCGAAATCGCCACTCCTCCAGCTCCTGCACCTCAGCCTCCTCCCCCCCAGTCTGCCCCCTCCCAGGAAAATTTGGCATTTGAACCGGCATACTCTGAGGAACTGTTTTCTGGACCCTTCCCACAGTCACAAACCACTTGTCCGGTTGCTGCTGAGCAATTTTCCGATGCCCAGGTTTTCCACCAGTCACAGTCTGTGGGTGATGATGACCTTCTTGACGTAGTGGAAGTGTGTAAAGAGGTGTCCGACGATGAGGAGACACGGTTGTCAGACAGTGGGGAAGTTGTTGTCAGGGCAGGAAGTCCGAGGGGGGAGCAGACTGAGGGATCGGAGGATGATGAGGTGACAGACCCAAGCTGGGTTGAGAGGCCGGGTGAACACAGTGCTTCTGAGACGGAGGAGAGTCCTCGACCAGAACAGGTTGGAAGAGGCAGTGGTGGGGCCAGACGGAGAGGCAGGGCCAGAGCTGGTGCATCAGCGCCAAATGTGTCAACTAGTGAAGCTCCCGTGGTGAGGGCTCTTGCGGCGAGGGCTAGATCTTCAGAAGTCTGGAGGTTCTTTAAGGAAACACCGGATGACCGACGGACTGTGGTGTGCAACATTTGCCAAACCAGGCTCAGCAGGGGTTCCACCACTACTAGCTTAACTACCACCAGTATGCGCAGGCATATGAATGCTAAACACCCCACTCAGTGGCAACAAGCCCGTTCACCTCCGGCCGTGCACACCACTGCTCCTTCCCCTGTGTCAGCTGATAGTCAGCCCCCTGCCCAGGACCCTGCCACAAAAACCCCATCGTCGCCTCCACGATCCTCCACAGCATCCACCAGCGTTCAGCTCTCCATACCCCAGACGCTGGAGCGGAAACGCAAATATAGTGCAACCCACCCGCACGCCCAAGCCCTTAATGTGCACATCTCCAGATTGCTTAGCCTGGAGATGCTGCCCTATAGGCTAGTAGAGACCGAGGCCTTTCGCAACCTCATGGCGGCGGCCGCCCCTCGGTATTCGGTCCCCAGCCGCCACTACTTTTCCCGATGTGCCGTCCCAGCCCTGCACCAGCATGTGTCAGACAACATCACCCGTGCCCTGACCAACGCCGTTTCTGACAAGGTCCACCTGACCACGGACACGTGGACGAGTGCTGCCGGGCAGGGCCACTATATATCGCTGACGGCACATTGGGTTAACTTGGTGGAGGCTGGGACCGAGTCTGACCCTGGGGCTGGTCATATACTGCCGACGCCGAGGATTGCGGGGCCTACCTCGGTCCAGGTGTTTCAGGCCTACTATGCCTCCTCCTCCTCCCACCCCTCCTCCACCTCCTCCTCCGAACTACCATCCGTGGGCACGGCGCCATCAGTCGGTAGCTCTAGGCACAGCAGCAGTGCCGTCGCTAAGCGACAGCAGGCGGTGCTCAAACTGCTGAGCCTAGGCGACAAAAGGCACACCGCCCAAGAGCTATTACAGGGCATCACGGCGCAGACTGATCTGTGGCTGGCACCGCTGAACCTGAAGCCAGGCATGGTTGTGTGTGACAACGGCCGTAACCTGGTGGCGGCTCTGCAACTCGGCAGACTGACACATGTGCCATGCCTGGCCCATGTGTTAAATCTGATAGTTCAGCGTTTCCTCAAGACATACCCCAATCTGTCTGATTTGCTCACGAAGGTGCGCCGCATCTGTGCGCATTTCAGGAAGTCCAGCCCAGATGCTGCCACTCTCAGGGCAGCGCAGCGCCGCCTCCAACTGCCCGCTCACCGACTGTTGTGCGACGTGCCCACGAGGTGGAATTCAACACTGACCATGTTATCCAGAGTTTACCAGCAGCGCAGAGCGATTGTAGACTGCCAGATGTCAACTTCCACCAGAAGTGGTAGTCAGGTCAGTCAGCTTCCTCAAGTCTACAATGAGGAGTGGACGTGGATGTCTGATATCTGTCAGGTGCTGAGTAACTTTGAGGAGTCAACACAGATGGTCAGTGGCGATGCCGCCATCATCAGCCTCACCATCCCGCTGCTTGGCCTGTTGAAAAACTCTCTGATCAGCATGAAGTCGGAAGCTTTGCGCTCGTCACAAGAGACGGGGGAAGAAGATTCCCTTGTTGATAGCCAAAGCACCCTCAGGTCTGTTTCTCAGCGCATATCGGAGGAGGTGGAGGTGGAGGAGGATGAGGAGGAAGAGGAGGAGAATGTTGGCGAGACACAAGAGGGGACCATTGTTGAGTCCTTCACTGTTCAGCGTGTATGGGCAGAAGAAGAGGAGTTGGAGGAGTTGGAGGAGGAGGAAATGGACAGTCAGGCCAGTGAGGGGAGTGAATTCTTACGCGTTGGTACTCTGGCGCATATGGCAGATTTCATGCTAGGCTGCCTATCCCGTGACCCTCGCGTTCAAAGAATTTATTCCAGCACCGATTACTGGGTGTTCACTCTCCTGGACCCACGGTACAAGCAAAATCTTTCCACTCTCATCCCTGCAGAGGAAAGGAGTGTGAGAATGCATGAATACCAGCAGGCCCTGGTGCACAAGCTGAAACAGTATTTCCCTTCTGACAGCGCTAGCGGCAGAGTGCGTAGTTCTGCGGGACAAGTAGCGAGGGAGAGTAGGCGAGCAGGCAGCTTGTCCAGCACTGGCAAGGGTACGCTTTACAAGGCTTTTGCCAGCTTTATGTCACCCCAGCAAGACACTGTCACCTGTCCCCAGTCTCGGCAGAGTAGGGCTGATCTTTACAGAAAGATGGTGAGGGAGTACGTAGCTGACCATACCATCGTCCTAAATGATCACACAGCTCCCTACAACTACTGGGTTTCAAAGCTGGACATGTGGCACGAACTGGCGCTGTACGCCTTGGAGGTTCTTGCCTGCCCTGCCGCTAGCGTCTTGTCCGAGCGGGTTTTCAGTGCAGCTGGTGGCATCATCACAGATAAGCGTACACGCCTGTCGACTGACAGCGCTGACAGGCTGACGCTTATTAAAATGAATAAAGGCTGGATTTCTCAGAATTTCCAATCTCCACCAGGTGAAGGAAGCTCAACCTGAATAATTGATCCACTCCTCCTCCTCCTCATTTTCCTCCTTCTCCTCCTCTTTGTACAGTAAAGCAGAGGAAACTGGCTATTTTTTGACAGGGCCCACTGGCTCTTGCTATAGTACTTTATGCATTTAATTTTTCTGGAGGGCCACCTACCCGGTCCTCTGTTTGAAACAATTTTTGTGAGTGCCACATACAGGCACTCAATCTATTCCATTTTTCTGGAGGGCCACCTACCTGCTCCTCTGGTTTGAAAAATTTTTGGGACTGCCACATACAGGCACTCAATCTATTCCATTTGTCTGGAGGGACACCTACCTGCTCCTCTGGTTTGAAAACTTTTTTGGACTGCCACATACAGGCACTCAATCTATTCCATTTTACTGGAGGGCCACCTACCTGCTCCTCTGGTTTGAAACATTTTTGGGACTGCCACATACAGGCACTCAATCTATTCCATTTTTCTGGAGGGACACCTACCTGCTCCTCTGGTTTGAAAACTTTTTGGGACTGCCACATACAGGCACTCAATCTATTCCATTTTACTGGAGGGCCACCTACCTGCTCCTCTGGTTTGAAACATTTTTGGGACTGCCACATACAGGCACTCAATCTATTCCATTTTTCTGGAGGGACACCTACCTGCTCCTCTGGTTTGAAAACTTTTTGGGACTGCCACATACAGGCACTCAATCTATTCCATTTTTCTGGAGGGCCACCTACCTGCTCCTCTGGTTTGAAAACTTTTTGGGACTGCCACATACATGCACTCAATCTATTCCATTTTTCTGGAGGGACACCTACCTGCTCCTCTGGTTTGAAAACTTTTTGGGACTGCCACATACAGGCACTATCCAAATTAAATTGTCTCCATAGCAGCCTCCACACGTTGTCTCCATTGCTACCTCCAAAAGTCGTCCATATAGCTGCCTCCATACATCCTCCCCTTATCAAACGAGGTGTGTCAGGCAGAAATTTGGGTTGTTTTCATGGATTCCACATCAAAGTTGTTAACTTTGTCGCCACCCTGCTGTGTTATCCACAAAATATACTGGCAAACTTTTATGATTAACCAATATTATTTCAGCGCTTCTTGCGCAGCTGTTTACATTCCCCTCACCCGCCATATCCCAAACTTATAAGAACGCTACTACACTTGATCTTATACAAAAGGTTCTTAGAAGTGCTGTTTGGGGAGTAGCCTAGAGACAGGGGCTTGGATTGGCGAAAGCTCGCCTGGCTGCAGAGCGCCAGCTCCATCCCAAGATCCAACTAACATAGTTTTAACTGCAGCACCTTTAATCTACTACTAGTTCACTGCCTCCATAATAATAATAATAATAATCTTTATTTATATAGCGTCATCATATTCTGTAGCGCTTTACAAATCATAGGAAACAAATACAAATGTAATGTAACAGAGCACAACATTTGTATGGAACAACAGGAGTGAGGTCCCTGCTCGCCAGAGCTTACGGTTTATGAAGATGATGGGGTAACACGAGGTAAAAGAATATTTAATGGTCAAGCCATTCTTCTTAGGGAATAGAACAAAATATAATAAATGGAATTGCTGTCGCTTGAACCACTCAGCCGTCATCTTATATACCAGGTCCAGGGTGAATGGGACTGCAGAGAAGTCTGGTGCCTGTTGGTTGCTGGATAACAGATGGGAGGACGACACAGGACGGGTTAGTAGAAGAGTTAAAACTTCATGCAGTTAATGAGTGTTATAGGCTTGCCTAAAGAAATGGGTTTTAAGACCACGTTTGAAACTTTGGAGGTTAGGTATTAGTCTGATAGTCCGGGGCAGAGCATTCCATAGAATTGGTGCAGCTCTAGAGAAGTCTTGGGGACGCGAGTGGGAGGTCCGCACTAGGGTAGAGGTTAATCTAAGATCACTGGCGGATCTAAGAGCACGGGTTGGGCGATAGACTGAGATAAGAGAGGAGAGGTAGGGGGGTGCAGCATTATACAGAGCTTTATGGATGAGGGTTATTATTATTTTAAACTGTATTCGAAAGGAGACTGGCAGCCAGTGCAGCGACTGGCATGAACTGTAAGCATACATGGTCCCCTTATCAAACGAGCTGTGTCAGGCAGAATTTTGGGTTTTTTTCATGGCTTCCACAACAAACTTGTTAACTTTGTCGCCACCCTGCTGTGTAATCCACAAAAAATACTGGCAAACTTTTATCATTTACCGATATTATTTCAGCGCTTCTTGCGCAGCTGTTTACATTCCCCTCACCCGCCATATCCTAAACTTATAAGAACGCTACTACACTTGATCTTATACAAAAGGTTCTTAGAAGTGCTGTTTGGGGAGTAGCCTATAGACAGGGGCTTGGATTGGCGAAAGCTCGCCTGGCAGCGGAGCGCCAGCTCCATGCCAAGATCCAACTAACATAGTTTTAACTGCAGCACCTTTAATCTACTACTAGTTCACTGCCTCCATACATGGTCCCCTTATCAAACGAGCTGTGTCAGGCAGAATTTTGGGTTGTTTTCATGGCTTCCATGTTAACTTTGTCGCCACCCTGCTGTGTAATCCACAAAATATACTGGCAAACTTTTATCATGTACCGATATTATTTGAGCGCTTCTTGCTCACCTCCTTTGGTTCCTCTCTGCCACCCATTGGTTTGAAGCCTGAGTCCATTTAGGGTATGTCGCCATGACACTCTCTAGCCTGCTGCCGCTGCCTCTGCATGCCGTCCCCTATAGTGTCAGGGTCAATTATTGGATGTTTTAGATGCTATCTAGCTTCATTCTGTCACTCAGAGGCATCCATGCATGCTGCCCCTGCTGTTTCCTGTCCATTTCCGTGGTGTTTCCATCCTTTTCTGAGGTTCCCAGGTGTTTGGCCAAGCTTCCCTGTGCAGAGCCTTGGTCCCCTTGAAAAATGCTCGAGTCTCCCATTGACTTCAATGGGGTTCGTTATTCGAGACGAGCACTCGAGCATCGGGAAAAGTTCGTCTCGAATAACGAGTACCCGAGCATTTTAGTGTTCGCTCATCTCTAGTATTAATCTTTGTCTCATCTTTTGATCTAAGAGAGATTGGAGAATGGACAGAAATATAGGGAACTACACCATTTTAATAAGGTATGTTCTCCCCAAGTAAGATAACATGAACCACTTCCATTAACAGAAAGTGTCAGTTAAGTCCAAATAGCTGACATTTTATGTTTGTACAATTCTGAGAGTGATTTCGGGATGTACACCCAAAAATATTTAATACGGCATTCACCCCAGACGATTGAAATGGTAGACCTCGATAGTAAGGTCAAGGGCCTTTAAAGATGTTTTAATTTCCATATATGAAGAAGGATGGTTTACAAGTTGGTGAAAATGGGTAGTGTAGCTATTATAACCCAGGTTACTGAGAGAGCCAAATGTCACATATTTTTAATGGCACATGGTAGATGTAGCTTTCTATACAGGTGAGGGGTGTATCTGAAAGCACCAGTTACCTCCTGCTTCCTGTCTCCAGTTTGCCTACATTTTCCTGTTATACACCATCCAAGATGGAATCCAGCTACCTAAATAGGTCACTCCGGCAAACCCATTATGTCACTACATCTCCATTATTAAAGTTTCATTTTAAGTTGAAATCGTCCTTTCCTTGTCAGACACGAGCAGGTAAATCATTCCTCTCCCAATCTACTCAAAGTGTTTCCTTATTTATAAAGAGGGGAATGAGCATCTTTCTACCCAGAGGCATTTGCACAAAACAATCACCATAACTGGATTATTAATTTTAATTTGCACTTCTTATTACTGAACCGGGAACATTATATTACTTCTCCGCTGCTTCAATATCATTTATATCCCAAAAAAAAGTCTTGAGATATAATTAACATTTCTTTGAATTTAACGGGTCATGTTTCAATATCTTGTAGCAAGTCTAATAGTCTTGAGCAGAAAATGGCACATTCTAACATATGTCTGTCCAAAATAGAACCTCCGAAATCTGTCAATCTGTATGGAGCAGCCTGGCTGATCCCAGGCAAGGAATAAAAGGCCTTTAAGAAGTCAGATGGTGACTCTCAAAGCGCTAGTGATATGGAGATAAAGTGATAGGCATATGATATGTTGCCGCCACTCCAAGGACACGCAATGTCAGGCGCAGCGGCTGTTGCCGTTGAGCAAGCTGCAGATGGCCAAGCCATTCTCACAGGCTAAGGGGCTTATTTCAGGAGCAGTGTGGGTGCACGGTGAAGTCTGGAAATTATCAGATCTTTATTATATACCTCAATGCTGTAGGGGGAAGGACAAAATGTCTAATTAACCTTGTGTTATTAATATCCTTCTTCTGCAGCATTTCCCCAAGTGAAGTTTACACTTATAAGTTGGTAAGAATCGGCCATATTGTCACTGTTCTTGATACGGTGAAACACTACTTGTGGATAAGTAAGTGTTAATTGGAGTTCATAGGCTGGTAGTGGAAGTATCAGTAGTAGTGGAGTATTTCAGAAGATAAATGCAAGGAAGGGATAATTAGCTCATCACACAAGATGAGATTACCAAGGAAGATTCATGATGTGACAATACAGATTGAGAGTGACATAACAGAAGGAGCTGCAGCACAGAGCATTTCAGCAGAAGGGACAGCCAACACTCTTGTGATGATACAACAGGGGCTGTGCCATGATTTGAAAAGCGTGTCAACTTGGGGGGACCGGATATAGAATTATATACTGTATTGAAAAGAAGGCAAAGCAAGTGTCAGCCCAATTGGCCAAATGTGTATTAATGTATGTATATTTTGGTGTGTGTGTGTGTGTATATGTGTGTATGTGTGTGTATATATATGTATATTGTGCATATATATATATATATATATATATATGTATGTATACTGTGCATATATATATATATATATATATTATGAGTGAATATGTATATGTGGCTTGTTTCCTTAAAAATAAGCCACATATATAATAATTGTAGCTGCTGATCCCCCTAGTGTCCACCTTTCTCTGCAGGCTGCAGCGATTGCTGACACTTCTTCAAGGGTAGAGCATTTGTTTTATTGAATCGGAGCCCCCACTGCTAGGCAGCCTAAATCAGCGGAGACACACAGAAAGGCAGTATAAATTCATAACACTATGCAAGAAGACTGGACAAGGTTATATGGAGCTGTATCCCACAGGCTGCTGTATGAGTGCTGCGTGAGTCCCAGTGCATGGGACATGCTATTTATATTATGGCTAAGACTGGAATTATGAGTGTTGGATTACGTCACATGAAATGCATTAGATATAATGGTTGTTAGGAAATGCACACTCGGCAAGTACCCAGGGTCCTTGTTTCGTATTTATTGGGAGAATATGTTATGGTGGTACAACATGCTACAGCAGTATTGTGTGCGCGTTATGTAACAGTATTATTTGTATATTGTTTGATGGTATTATTTCACATTGCATGGCTAAATAAAGATGTGAACAAATTGGTTAATGGAAGTACGGGGCCTATTTGTATGCCCCAAATTACCCTCTAAATTATCACTCAGCAGCTTCCTGATGGTTTAAGGAATACCATTGGGATTTGATGGGAATGAAGACGATGAGGCACATATATCAAACTGGCTGCACCAGTTTTCTGGCACAGTTTGCAGATGTATTTACAAAGTGTTTGCACCAGTTTTGTGTCGCGGCTGCATTGTGTCTGTGACAAAAAAAAACTGCACCTAAAGGAGGTTCTGGTGCAAATTATTAATGTTGAAAGTTCAACATAATCGTGGCGAAATGCCCATTAAATTGCGGCTAGAAAACCTGGTGCATTCAGTTTAAGTGGGATTGGTGAGTTCAGAGTGCACTAGATTATTTAAAACGGTGCACCAGTATTTAATCTGGCACAATCTGCACATTAGTGAGTGCATGAAGTGCAGTTTGCCTGATTAATGATAAATTTGGCCCAATAGCTCTCAATCTGTTCATTTTGAACCTTGAAATCCATAGATTTGCTTTTTCTGTGGCCCCAAGCAAAGTTTTGTCTGGGCACCCCTTATGGACAACAACTTTTCTGGAAGAATTGGTTGTATTTTAACAGATATCACTGAAGCCTTAAGCAATTGCTTGGGTTGTTTTATGGGCAAAGGCACCCATTCCATTCATTACTAGACTGTGTAAGTTCTGCCAGGTTACCATGATATTACATTGTGGAGTTACCCTTTAAATTGGAATAATACTTCCTTGCAATGCCAAAGGTCTATATGCAGTTACTATAGTTGAGGTATATCTTTCTCTAATATCACGAATAGATCATGCAGTTCAGAACTTTGAGAAAGCCCAAAAAATTTGAGTCTCCGGTGACAAACAAGTTCCTAAAATACAGACTGCGTCCCTTCCTCCAGCATTTGAGGGCAATCAGATGGTATTGTAATTGTGCTTCCCTAGCTCCATCTTTGCTGGCATCATTGAGAAGCGCGCAGTCATCGCTATGTTTCCCCTCTCTGTTATTACATGTCATTTGTGCTCCGCTATAAACACATTTCCATATCCAACATCAAACAATACCTGTGACCTTTCTGCCAGTTGCTTGGGAGATAATTTAGCCTCTTTGTTGTGACAAAGTAATATCCCCAGGGCCGGGTCACAGGGACCTGGTGATCAGTGGCGGCTTCCCACATAATTATTAAAATGACTGAGATGCTTCTCTAACAGCTTATAAACATAACATAAACCTCCTATAAACAGGCCTGGGCTGGAAATGCGTGCACCTCCACAAAACACACATTTTATCATTACACAAATAAGATTTATTATGTTGCATCCTCTCAACTGTATTAAAAATATCATGACGTCTGTTTAAGGTGAAACTGTCACCTATAAAAGTTTCTTTCTTTTTTTGATGCAGTTTGATGGATGGTGCTGGTTTGTTTATTAGGATGGAAATAGCCTAATAAATACAGATTTCTGAGGTGATTTTTGACTGATGAGAACAGTAATATTTTATGTTTTGTATTGCTCGAAACTACAAGGTTCTGAGCCCAAATACCAGATGCTAAATGTACATCATTTAAGGTGAGGGAGATTCATCTTTTTGGTTTGATTAATGTAAGTGATAAATCCGTTAAAAAATTGTGCACCCAAAAAAATTGTATGGTGTTACACCTCAGCTTCACTTTTTATTATTATTTTCTCTGGGGATGTTACAAAACCAGCAGGCCAATTCCCTGTGTTAGACTGTGCATGTTTTTTCTGATGTTAAGTAAGCCTCTATACAGCCAATAGAGGCTGGCGGTGACTTGAGGAGCAGCATTAGACAAGAAATGAGGACAAGGAGAATAAATACCCCTGGGCAGGGAGTAGAACAAGGTCTTGTCTTAGCACATGCTCTAGACTGCATGGTTTGTCTACTGAGTCAGAGTGAACAGAGAGAGACAGTGTTTAGTACACCTTCAGTTCTGACACTGAATCTAATCCCAGGACCAGATTAAGGAGACTCCAATCCAGGGCTGCAGCTTCCACAGTTTGGATACAGCTCCATTCCAGCCTGCATCTACTACCAGGATGGTGCACTATTCCTGAGGGTCACTCTCCATGACCACCCCAGTAATCCAAATCTGCTGTGAGACCATTTAGGCCCGTTGCCTGCAGTTGTTCGATAAAGAGCCGTGAGTTATTTTGCACAACGTTGCCTCCATCTGATCCCTGGATATGGCTATTACCACCACAAGCTCCCTATCCATTACCCAGGGACCTATCTTACAGACACTCAGGGGTTGCCCCAGGGAGAACCAGTACATCAGCCTCTGCATCCATATTTCTTGCACACACCACCTAGTGGAGACCTGTCAGGCTGTAGGACATCAAGCACTGTGACACCAGCGTGCCTAGGCCACAACCGCCAGCCACTCCGTTATTCTGGGCCCATGCTGCCTCCAGTCCCATAGAAAAGGCTAGGTTCAGTGGGGTATGTTGCACAAATACACTCACCGGCCACTTTATTAGGTACACCTGTCCAACTGCTCGTTAACACTTAATTTCTAATCAGCCAATCACATGGGGGCAACTCAGTGCATTTAGGCATGTAGACATGGTCAAGATAATCTCCTGCAGTTCAAACCGAGCATTAGTATGGGGAAGAAAGGTGATTTGAGTGCCTTTGAACGTGGCATGGTTGTTGGTGCCAGAAGGGCTGGTCTGAGTATTTCAGAAACTGCTGATCTACTGGGATTTCCACGCACAACCATCTCTAGGGTTTACAGAGAATGGTCCAAAAAAGAAAAAACATCCAGTGAGCGGCAGTTCTGTGTGCGGAAATGCCTTGTTGACCCAGAGATCAGAGGAGAATGGGCAGACTGGTTTGAGCTGATAGAAAGGCAACAGTGACACAAATCGCCACCCGTTACAACCAAGGTAGGCAGAAGAGCATCTCTGAACGCACAGTACGTCGAACTTTGAGGCAGATGGGCTACAGCAGCAGAAGACCACACCGGGTGCCACTCCTATCAGCTAAGAACAGGAAACTGAGCCTGCAATTTGCACAAGCTCATCGAAATTGGACAGTAGAAGATTGGAAAAATGTTGCCTGGTCTGAGGAGTATCGATTTCTGCTGCAACATTCGGATGGCAGGGTAAGAATTTGGCGTCAACAACATGAAAGCATGGATCCATCCTGCCTTGTATCAACGGTTCAGGCTGGTGGTGGTGGTGTCATGGTGTGGGGAATATTTTCTTGGCACTCTTTGGTCCCCTTGGTACCAATTGAGCATCGTTGCAATGCCACAGCCTACCTGAGTATTGTTGCTGACCATGTCCATCCCTTTATGACCACAATGTACCCAACATCTGATGGCTACTTTCAGCAGGATAATGCGCCATGTCATAAATCTGGAATCATCTCAGACTGGTTTCTTGAACATGACAATGAGTTCACTGTACTCAAATGGCCTCCACAGTCACCAGATCTCAATCCAATAGAGCATCTTTGGGATGTGGTGGAACAGGAGATTCGCATCATGGATGTGCAGCCGACAAATCTGCGGCAACTGTGTGATGCCATCATGTCAATATGGACCAAAATCTCTGAGGAATGCTTCCAGCACCTTGTTGAATCTATGCCACGAAGAATTGCCCTTAATTTTTGCTATCATTCTCTGGAGCAATATTTGGTGGAGTTACCCTCCGACTCATACAACTCTGGTAGGTCTTCACATGGACTGGGTAGAAATCATGACCATGCCTTCCAGGGCTTCCAGGAACTAATATCCTCAGCAAAACATCTCATACATTGAGATAATATGTTGTTGAAGCATTGTTGGCCATGCTTGGCTGAATTTTACCACCACTGTATCTGGGCAGCCTGAAAATTTTTGTGCAAAGTAACTCTTTTTGTGCTGTAGCTGTACTTCCACATATGACAGCAATAAAATATAAATACCAATAGTAGAATGCCTTAACCAGTTAAGAGTTGTATGTGGGCACAAAAGTCTATATCGTGATCATGGTCCCACTTGCAATGTGCCCATCAGGGTCTATCAGAGATCTAGCAGTTATGACCCAGGACTAGAGTGGTCTTGATGCAGGAGCAAAAATGGGGGTTCTCCTGACACTGATATCAAGGCCAGGAAAACTGAATAGAAAGTTCTGCCACTCTCCCTTCAAATCTATAGGCCAGCCAAAAATAATCGAAAAATTTTAACTACAGTGCTTATCCATACACTTTTCCACCTCTTTTCTCTGCGTGGCAGCTTCCTTTTATCATCTGTAATGTGAGAAAGACACCTTGGCCTAATAGGTAAATATTTATGGGCACTAATTACTATTATGCCATGACCTCATCTGTGGAAGATGGCTGCTGCCAGTCACCAGGGTGTCATTATAGATACACATAAGTAACAGAACAATGAGCAGGAAACACAAAAACCTTCATCACTTAGTGGAGATCTGATATCAGCGGGAAGGTGCGTCAGTGTTCATTATCCGGAGCCCTCATAGCAAATTTATGGAATCAAGACAGCAATAAAATCAGCTCTGATGTCAGGCATCAGGATGTCATTGCTCCGAGAACCTTAAATAAAATTATGACATTGTACTAATCGGCACTTTGTATGTCATAGTGCTCAATTGTATATGTGGGCGTGGAGGTACGTGCCTGCGCAATTTAAAAAAAATCAGCAAACACCTACACCAGGTCGGACTTGGCATAGTTTTGTTCATCAGCCAGAATGGCACTTGATGTATCCACTGTGGTGGTGGCGGGGGTGGGGGTGGGGGGTTCGTGGTTTAATCATACGCCATTGCATTAGCACCAGCCTATGATAAATCTCCCCCTTCGGTGTCAGTGTTCTGCATCCCTACTGTAAGTTTCATGTTCAAGTTTAGAATGTAAATTTCCTATGAACTCATCTCACGTGTCAGTGTGTGTTATTGTCATTTGACCCTAGTGTCAGTGTATCATAGTCTTTTCATCCAAATGTCACAGGATCTGCATGTAATTTCCTGCCTAACCAGGTATGACCATTTAACCCCTTAACGACTTGGCCCTTTTTAGTTTTTTCACTTCCATTTTTTCACTCCCCACCTTCAAAAATAACTTTTAAAATTTTTCCACATAAAGAGCTGTGTGATGGCTTATTTTTTGCGTAAAAAATTGCACTTCATAGTGACTGTATGTAGTACAGTGTACTGGGAAGCAGGAAAAAAATTCCACATGCAGTGAAAATGATGAAAAAATGCATTTGTGACGTTTTCTTGTGGGTTCCAATTTTACAGATTTCACTGTGCGCCCCAAATGACAGGTCTACTTTATTCTTTTGGTTAGTGAAATCACGGGGTTAACAAATTTGTATATTTTTTTTTTTATTTTGCCATCTTATGGAGCCAATAACCTTTTCATACTTTGATGTACGAAGCTGTGGGTGTGGCATTTTTTGAGACTTTTGAATGCGTTTTCATTGCTATAATTTTTAGGACTGTGTGACCTTTTGATCACTTTTTATAGAATTTTTTATGTGTGGGCGAACGAAATCCCGACGGATTTGGAAAAAACGGCACATTTAAAACAAAAAATGTGTCGCGGGGCTTGCACTTACCTTCACTCAGCCCGTCTCGGTGTATTCCAGTGCGTTCCGATGCTCTTCAGCGCAGCAGCGCCACCTGGTGGACATCGGAGGAACTGCCTTAATAAATCCCGGCCGGACCCGAATCCAGCGCAGAAAACACGCTGCTGGATCGCGAATGGACCGGGTAAGTAAATCTGCCCCAATGTGTTTATGATTTTTACTGTTTATTAACATTTATATCAGTTCTAGGGAAAGGGGGGTAATTAGAATTTTTAAGGTTTTTTATTATAATTTTTTTTTTTTAAATGTATTTTTATTTTTACTATTTTTCAGACTCCCTAGGGTACTGTAGGATCCTATCATATACAGGAATACTGCAGTATGGCAGTATATGGGGATTTTCCTCCTCATTCATTACAATGTGCGGATAGCCTCGGGTCTTCAAAAGACACAAGGCTGTCATGGTGATGGATCGCCGCTCCCCGATGATGTCACGGGGAGCGATGATCTGCAACAAGGTGGGGGCGCCCATATGCACCATTGGTGCAATATGCAGCAAAGGCGGGAAGGGGTTAATGTGTCTTTCAGCCAATGTGTTGTGATCCTGTCTTTTAGGTGTCAGAGTATCATTGTCCATTACCCCAAGTGTCCATGTGTCATTTACCTTCCCCCTTGTGTAATATTTTCATTGTACTGCCCACCAAGTGCAAATGTCAGTATCCCTATAATATGTTTTAGGTTACACCAGAAAAATGTTCCAAAATGTGCATTATTCGTGACACACGCCTGTTAGCTTGCAAAGCCACACCACCTTTTCTAAGGTCTCTATTCTTTTTTCAGTATAAAAATCATAAAAGTGTTTAAAGACTGTCTTATTTTGTCTGTATATGTACTACATGATCTGTAAAGCATTACAGAAGCAGTGCTTTAATAATAATATATTGTTCTACGCTATACAAATAAAGATTTTTTTAAGGGGTCAAATTACAACATAATTCTTTATTAAATAGATTGATAAATTGGCCCCAATTTTCACTTAGTAGATAAAGGTAAAGACAATTTAATGTTAACTTATTTCACATTAATAGACAAATGTATGCTACACTGTGGATGGATCTGTAACTTTTGTCACTACATGTGGATGTGCTGGTGTCTCTTTGGGCAGCAGCAGCAGCTTTTCCCATCTGTTAAGAAGAATTCTCTCTATACAGATCTCCTGCTATAATTCATGTCTGACCACTTGGCCTGCGACTTCCATACAGTTCAGAGTGGCAATGTCTCTGCGCGTTCATATTACTATACGTTTGCTCATATTAGTCTGCTCCTGCATAATCTTTATTGACTTTAGTGCAGTAGTCTATTGATTTTAAAATTCTTTTACTGCTTTATGACTGGTCGCCTGGCACAGCTCCCAGCCACCTTTAGTAGAGTCATTTATCTACCCAATCAGATTCTCCCATACACTGATGGGAAAACGGCAGACATTCCCCAGTATTCAGAGAGACGACAATCTTATTCTTTGAAAGCAAATTTCCACCTCGATGCAAGGTATAACTGTCCTTTTAGCTTCAGAATTGATTAGGAATCTATTAATTCTGCTGTCAGAATCTGAAGTTTAGGATTTAATCATCACATGTATTTCAGTGGAGACGTACACTCACCGGCCACTTTATTAGGTACACCATGCTAGTAACGGTGTACCTGCCTCAATTCTTCGTGGCATAGATTCAACAAGGTGCTGGAAGCATTCCTCAGAGATTTTGGTCCATATTGACATGATGGCATCACACAGTTGCCGCAGATTAGTCGGCTGCACATCCATGATGCGAATCTCTCGTTCCACCACATCCCAAAGATGCTCTATTGGATTGAGATCTGGTGACTGTGGAGGCCATTTGAGTACAGTGAACTCATTGTCATGTTCAAGAAACCAGTCTGAGATGATTCCAGATTTATGACATGGCGCATTATCCTGCTGAAAGTAGCCATCAGATGTTGGGTACATTGTGGTCATAAAGGGATGGACATGGTCAGCAACTATACTCAGGTAGGCTGTGGCGTTGCAATGATGCTCAATTGGTACCAAGGGGCCCAAAGAGTGCCAAGAAAATTTTCCCCACACCATGACACCACCACCACCAGCCTGAACAAGGCAGGTTGGATCCATGCTTTTATGTTGTTGACGCCAAATTCTGACCCTACCATCCGAATGTCGCAGCAGAAATCGAGACTCATCAGACCAGGCAACGTTTTTCCAATCTTCTACTGTCAAATTTCGATGAGCTCATGCAAATTGTAGCCTCAGTTTCCTGTTCTTAGCTGAAAGGAGTGGCACCCGGTGTGGTCTTCTGCTGCTGTAGCCCATCAGCCTCAAAGTACGACGTACTGTGCGTTCAGAGATGCTCTTCTGCTTACCTTGGTTTTAACGGGTGGTGATTTGAGTCACTGTTGCCTTTCTATCAGCTCGAACCAGTCTGCCCATTCTCCTCTGGCATCAACAAGGCATTTCCGCCCACAGAACTGCCGCTCACTGGATGTTTTTTCTTTTTCGGACCATTCTCTGTAAACCCTAGAGATGGTTGTGCGTGAAAATCCCAGTAGATCAGCAGTTTCTGAAATACTCAGGCCAGCCCTTCCGGCACCAACAACCATGTCACGTTCAAAGGCACTCAACTCACCTTTCTTCCCCATACTGATGCTCGGTTTGAACTGCAGGAGATTGTCTTGACCATGTCTACATGCCTAAATGCACTGAGTTGCCGCCATGTGATTGGCTGATTAGAAATTAAGTGTTAACGAGCAGTTGTACAGGTGTACCTAATAAAGTGGCCGGTGAGTGTATATACTTTAATGAAACACACGCGGTGCTCATTCAAAAATGGCAAAGGCCCTCCCATTTGCGTCTAAAAACTCATCAAAATGCCACGTGTGAACCCACCCTGAATGTGTTTGAGTTTCTGGCTCAAGTTCCTAAATGTTGATTAAATCCTAAACTTTTCAAATGCTCCCAGAAGAATTCAAAGATTTCTGCTCAATTAGGAAGCTAAGAGCATAGTGAAAAGCAGCATCAGTTTTAGGTTACATTCAGATGACTGTTGGGGGACCTATATACAGCCACCGTATTTACGTCCCCCACAGGCCGGCAATGGACAAACAATGTGGTACAGTGAGGCACCATTCCGTACCCAGGAAAATATGGGACATACATCTCTATGGAGAGGGGCGGGGGCGAGCAGTGCTCACCCCCTCCTCCTCTCCTGTGCCCGACGTGTGCCGGGCACACGTACGTCTGAATGTAGCCTTACCTTGCATCAAGGTGGAATTTTGCTTTCAAAGAATAAGATTGTCGTCTCTCTGAATACTGGGGAATGTCTGCCGTTTTCCCATCAGTGTATGGGAGAATCTGATTGGGTAGATAAATGACTCTACTAAAGGTGGCTGGGAGCTGTGCCAGACGACCAGTCATAAAGCAGTAAAAGAATTTTTAAATCAATAGACTACTGCACTAAAGTCAATAAAGATTATGCAGGAGCAGACTAATATGAGCTTAGATAAAACTGTTCGTGTCGCCCATGGAAACCAATCAGAGCTATTTTATAAATAGCTGTTGGAAAATGAAAGTTGAGCTCTGATTGGTTGCCATGGGCAACGAGAACAGTTGTGCTCTGAGACGCCTCTAATAAATATCCCCCATAGTCTTTGTGATGAAGTTAAAGGGCTCCTTTAGCAACTTTTTTAATATGCTTTGAATTTCCATTTCTCACCATTTTTCTCTGCTTAATTTTTATTTACAGAGGATAAAAAAACTGTCCCAAAGTAATTTCTCACAGATGAGGGTTTGTTGCAATTGTAGCTGGTCCAAACAATAATCTGCAAGCTAACTTAATATAGTTTTTAGAAGGGCGCTGGCATAATTTCCACTTACAGTGATACTTTATGTAGATCATGTCCCAGTTCACCCTTGAAGAAAGCAACATGGCACAGTTTAGGTGCAAACTTGTAAATAAGGGCACTAAACAACCTCAAAATAAGACAAAGGGGGCAATATTTTTCTATCAATATTTTTCACAGTTATATTTAACTGTGCAGGTTTTACAAGACTTTCTGGGCTTGTGTGATCTTTAAGGCCCCTTCCACACTAGCGTTTTTCACACGCGAGTTCTGCATTGCACTCTGTCCCATTGTTTCCAATGGGCCTTTTTCTCATTTGCGTTTTTTTTTTCACACGCGTGCGTGCGTTTGTTTTTACGTGGATCAAAATCGCAGCATGCTCTTCTTTTGCGTTTCACGCGCGTTTTTCCAGCCCCATTCAAGTCTATGGAGAGGCATCAAAAACGCATTGCACTCGCAAGCATTGCAAGTGCAATGCGAGTGCAATGCGTTTTAAACGGATGGGTTGCTAGGTGACATGAATAATTCCCCTGCTCGAGATCGAGCATTTAATTAAAAAAACACAGTGAAGAACAGTATAAAAACAGTGAACACAGGATCATTTAAGTATGTAAATATGTGAAGAACACTATATATGTGTGTGAAGAACACATTGCAGATGTTTCCATACATCTGCAATGTGTTCTTCACACATATATATATTGTTCTTCACATGCTATTTTGTTCGCACCGTTCCGTGCGTATCTCCCGACAATTAAGCAGATGTGCTGAACATCTGTAATCTATTCTTCACTGTGTTTTTCACTTAAATGATCCTGTGTTCACTGCTTTCACTGTTTTTATTCTATTCTTCACTGTTCTTCACATCTGCTAACTTGTCGGGAGATAATATACGCGCAGAACAGTGAAGAATAGATTGTAGATGTTTGCATACATCTGCTAACTTATCTGAAGACATTCTTTATCAATTAAATAAAACATTTTATTCCCTAACCATGGTCCCTTTGAAAAATGCTAGTATCCCACTGACTTAAAAAACACGTGTGAAAAACGCACCGAAAACGCAAGAAAAACGCAAACAACACGCGCGTGAAAAACGCAAACAACACGCGCGTGAAAAACGCAAAAACGCTAATGACTCCAAGGAAAAATGGAACAAAAACACAGCCAAAAACTTCCGTTTTTCACGCACTGCACCCTGACGTGAAATGCAACGCCAGTGTGGAAGGAGCCTAAATTGTATGCAAGTGTATGCAAGTGTATGCAAGTGAGCTGTTTCTTTCTTCCTTGCCCATTCTATTACCCAGTCTTTGTGAGCACGCTGTGGTTAGTAATTTAAAGAGGAGCCTCAGTTTAGCAGAGACTTTTATAGATGATGCAAATAATAAAAATGAGAATTTCTATTGATTTTTTTTCAGGAATCTTAAGTTTGATAAGAAGCGGCTTGGTGAACATCCCCCAGGACCTCTCTCTGGTCTCCAAAGCTAATGCACAACTCCAAAATAACCCTTCAAATTGCTTTTAAAGTAAAGAATTGCAACCTGGAATGAATGAATATATCAAACTTCAATGAAAATGGAAAACAGGTAAAAAAGAGAAGATGATTTGCACATAAACAGCTAAAAGCAGAGTAGATTGCATTAATTTCACATGTGGTGGGGCTTGGGCACCTGTGTTCAATTGTCGGACAGATGACTCTAGGTTATGACTGATTTAGTTATAAAGTTCACTGTGGCATGTACAATAATATCAAGTGTCCTATAGTATAGGGCAAGTCTAGCTTAGTCCTAAAATGGTCCCAGGACCGGAATGCATTTAGCTAGCTAAATGGATATTGTATATTCCCTCCGATGTATTCAGGTCTTATGCACGGAATGGTAAGAATGAAACATGTTTGCCACTGGAATTTATTCAAAAATGTGTACCTTTCATTTGTTAATGTAGTAATTAGTAATTATGATTACAGCCTGCACATGAATGTGCCTGATCTGTGGAAATGGACCCATGATGTCAGATCCCATGGACAGAGCACAGTACAGAGGATGGCAGTCCATGCACCATAGTGATTTATAATGCAGGGACTCCCTTACTACCATTCTAACAGTAATGACACTGACAGCTGACACTGAAAGAACTGTTACTGTGCTGGCACTGCTGTATAGCCAGCAGATAGGTAGTCCTTGCATCGTAAATTGCCATGATGCAAGGACTTCCATACACAGCACTGTGCTAAGTCATGTGCTCCTGGCCTAAATGTGCACAATAGAGTCCCAGCTTCTGCTGGTTGAGTGACCATGCAAATTCTGTCTACCACAGAATATCATGGCAAATTAGTTGCCAAACAAATACTAGTCTGATACCATCAAATGATCAAAAATGTTGTAGCTGCAGTATTTTTTCTGCCCTCTAAAAAAATACAGAACTCAATAGTGAAAATATGTGACACTTTTGGGAGGTTGTTTTTTTATGTTACTACTACAATTTAGAAAGCAAGAGACCACTATAGTGGGCACTTCATGATTTCATAATTCGTTACCCCCCCCCCCCCTTTTATATTTTACAGTTTATGGCATGATCCCACCAAAATGGGCTAGTATACAGAGCACTTTACTGTGGAATTGTAGAATATCGGAATTTTAAAGGGTTTCTGGGTTCACAGAATTATTGGTTTATTAAATTATCTGTTATTGAATGAAGGGATTATACTACAGGGCAAAATACACCAAATGTTCTTATAAGAGCTTTATACCCATAACTAGAGATGAGCGAACATGCTCGTCCGAGCTTGATGCTCGTTCGAGCATTAGCGTACTCGAAACTGCTCGTTGCTCGGACGAATACTTCGCCCGCTCGAGAAAATGGCAGCTCCCAATCACAAGCCAGGAGACTCTGCACTCCACCCAGCATGACGTGGTACCCTTACACGTCGATAGCAGTGGTTGGCTGGCCAGATCAGGTGACCCTGGGATAGACTAGCCGCTGCCCGCGCTGCTCGGATCATTCTGTGTCTGGATGCCGCTAGGGAGAGAGCTGCTGCTGGTCAGGGAAAGCGTTAGGCTGTTCTATTAGAATAGTGTTAGGCAGGAGTGATTCTCCAAGAACCCAACAGCCCTTCTTAGGGCTACAATAACGTTCTACTTTTTTTTTTTTTATTTGCATCTAGTACCATTTTGTGAGGAATTAGCAGGGGGACTTGCTACCGTTGTGTTTAGCTCTTAGTGGCACACATATCCACCTCAAACACCAAAGTGGGAAAATTTAGTAGGGGTTGGATTTCAATTAGGCACAGTCTGCCATTTTTCCTTTTTTATTTTACGTTTATTTTGTTTAATAACTCAGTGTCATCTCATCTGGCATAGTAGTGTGCTTTCATACTTGGCTAGAAAATAGCCATAGGAGAATCCAAACGGCTTACTTACGCCTACAGTAGCGTTATATATTTGATTTCTGGTTGATCTGCTGGTGGCTGTACTTGCTGCAGTGCATCTACTAGCCAATTGTGAGCAATTTGTAGTGAGACTTGCGACCGCTGTGTTTTGCGCTTAGTGACGCACATATCCATTGCAAAGACGGAAGTGGGAAAATTTAGTAGGGGTTGGATTTCAATTAGGCACAGTCTGCCATTTGTCCTTTTTTATTTTACGTTTATTTTGTTTAATAACTCAGCGTCATCTCATCTGGCATAGTAGTGTGCTTTCATACTTGGCTAGAAAATAGCCATAGGAGAATCCAAACGGCTTACTTACGCCTACAGTAGCGTTATATATTTGATTTCTGGTTGATCTGCTGGTGGCTGTACTTGCTGCAGTGCATCTACTAGCCAATTGTGAGCAATTTGTAGTGAGACTTGCGACCGCTGTGTTTTGCGCTTAGTGACGCACATATCCATTGCAAAGACCGAAGTGGGAAAATTTAGTAGGGGTTGGATTTCAATTAGGCACAGTCTGCCATTTGTCCTTTTTTATTTTACGTTTATTTTGTTTAATAACTCAGCGTCATCTCATCTGGCATAGTAGTGTGCTTTCATACTTGGCTAGAAAATAGCCATAGGAGAATCCAAACGGCTTACTTACGCCTACAGTAGCGTTATATATTTGATTTCTGGTTGATCTGCTGGTGGCTGTACTTGCTGCAGTGCATCTACTAGCCAATTGTGAGCAATTTGTAGTGAGACTTGCGACCGCTGTGTTTTGCGCTTAGTGACGAACATATCCATTGCAAAGACCGAAGTGGGAAAATTTAGTAGGGGTTGGATTTCAATTAGGCACAGTCTGCCATTTGTCCTTTTTTATTTTACGTTTATTTTGTTTAATAACTCAGTGTCATCTCATCTGGCATAGTAGTGTGCTTTCATACTTGGCTAGAAAATAGCCATAGCAATAGGATAGCATCGTTTGGTTTTAAAAACTCAAAAACACAAAAAAAAAAAAAAAACACAAAAAAAAGTTAAAAAAAAATTAAAGCTATAACTCTCATGTTAAAAATGTTTAACCCGAGGGCTAGGGGTAGAGGACGAGGGCGGGGACGTGGGCGTCCAACTACTGCAGGGGTCAGAGGCCGTGGTCCTGGCCGGGGTGAGACACCACCTGCTTATGAGGGAGCAGGGGAACGCCGCAGAGCTACACTCCCTAGGTTCATGTCTGAAGTTACTGGGACTCGTGGTAGAGCACTGTTGAGGCCAGAACAGTGCGAACAGGTGATGTCGTGGATTGCTGACAATGCTTCGAGCAATTTGTCCACCAGTCAGTCTTCCACGCAGTCCACCCATGTCACCGAAATCGCCACTCCTCCAGCTCCTGCACCTCAGCCTCCTCCCCCCCAGTCTGCCCCCTCCCTGGAAAATTTGGCATTTGAACCGGCATACTCTGAGGAACTGTTTTCTGGACCCTTCCCACAGTCACAAACCACTTGTCCGGTTGCTGCTGAGCAATTTTCCGATGCCCAGGTTTTCCACCAGTCACAGTCTGTGGGTGATGATGACCTTCTTGATGTAGTGGAAGTGTGTAAAGAGGTGTCCGACGATGAGGAGACACGGTTGTCAGACAGTGGGGAAGTTGTTGTCAGGGCAGGAAGTCCGAGGGGGGAGCAGACTGAGGGATCGGAGGATGATGAGGTGACAGACCCAAGCTGGGTTGAGAGGCCGGGTGAACACAGTGCTTCTGAGACGGAGGAGAGTCCTCGACCAGAACAGGTTGGAAGAGGCAGTGGTGGGGCCAGACGGAGAGGCAGGGCCAGAGCTGGTGCATCAGCGCCAAATGTGTCAACTAGTGAAGCTCCCGTGGCGAGGGCTCTTGCGGCGAGGGCTAGATCTTCAGAAGTCTGGAGGTTCTTTAAGGAAACACCGGATGACCGACGGACTGTGGTGTGCAACATTTGCCAAACCAGGCTCAGCAGGGGTTCCACCACTACTAGCTTAACTAACACCAGTATGCGCAGGCATATGAATGCTAAACACCCCACTCAGTGGCAACAAGCCCGTTCACCTCCGGCCGTGCACACCACTGCTCCTTCCCCTGTGTCAGCTGATAGTCAGCCCCCTGCCCAGGACCCTGCCACAAAAACCCCATCGTCGCCTCCACGATCCTCCACAGCATCCACCAGCGTTCAGCTCTCCATACCCCAGACGCTGGAGCGGAAACGCAAATATAGTGCAACCCACCCGCACGCCCAAGCCCTTAATGTGCGCATCTCCAGATTGCTTAGCCTGGAGATGCTGCCCTATAGGCTAGTAGAGACCGAGGCCTTTCGCAACCTCATGGCGGCGGCCGCCCCTCGGTATTCGGTCCCCAGCCGCCACTACTTTTCCCGATGTGCCGTCCCAGCCCTGCACCAGCACGTGTCAGACAACATCATCCGTGCCCTGACCAACGCCGTTTCTGACAAGGTCCACCTGACCACGAACACGTGGACGAGTGCTGCCGGGCAGGGCCACTATATATCGCTGACGGCACATTGGGTTAACTTGGTGGAGGCTGGGAGCGAGTCTGACCCTGCGGCTGGTCATATACTGCCGACGCCGAGGATTGCGGGGCCTACCTCGGTCCAGGTGTTTCAGGCCTACTATGCCTCCTCCTCCTCCCACCCCTCCTCCACCTCCTCCTCCGAACTACCATCCGTGGGCACGGCGCCATCAGTCGGTAGCTCTAGGCACAGCAGCAGTGCCGTCGCTAAGCGACAGCAGGCGGTGCTCAAACTGCTGAGCCTAGGCGATAAAAGGCACACCGCCCAAGAGCTATTACAGGGCATCACGGCGTAGACTGATCTGTGGCTGGCACCGCTGAACCTGAAGCCAGGCATGGTTGTGTGTGACAACGGCCGTAACCTGGTGGCGGCTCTGCAACTCGGCAGACTGACACATGTGCCATGCCTGGCCCATGTGTTAAATCTGATAGTTCAGCGTTTCCTCAAGACATACCCCAATCTTTTCTGATTTGCTGACGAAGGTGCGCCGCATCTGTGCGCATTTCAGGAAGTCCAGCACAGATGCTGCCACTCTCAGGGCAGCGCAGCGCCGCCTCCAACTGCCCGCTCACCGACTGTTGTGCGACGTGCCCACGAGGTGGAATTCAACACTGACCATGTTATCCAGAGTTTACCAGCAGCGCCGAGCGATTGTAGACTGCCAGATGTCAACTTCCACCAGAACTGGTAGTCAGGTCAGTCAGCTTCCTCAAGTCTACAATGAGGAGTGGACGTGGATGTCTGATATCTGTCAGGTGCTGAGTAACTTTGAGGAGTCAACACAGATGGTCAGTGGCGATGCCGCCATCATCAGCCTCACACACCCGCTGCTTGGCCTGTTGAAAAACTCTCTGATCAGCATGAAGTCGGAAGCTTTGCGCTCGTCACAAGAGACGGGGGAAGAAGATTCCCTTGTTGATAGCCAAAGCACCCTCAGGTCTGTTTCTCAGCGCATATCGGAGGAGGTGGAGGAGGATGAGGAGGAAGAGGAGGAGAATGTTGGCGAGACACAAGAGGGGACCATTGTTGAGTCCTTCACTGTTCAGCGTGTATGGGCAGAAGAAGAGGAGTTGGAGGAGTTGGAGGAGGAGGAAATGGACAGTCAGGCCAGTGAGGGGAGTGAATTCTTACGCGTTGGTACTCTGGCGCATATGGCAGATTTCATGCTAGGCTGCCTATCCCGTGACCCTCGCGTTCAAAGAATTTATTCCAGCACCGATTACTGGGTGTTCACTCTCCTGGACCCACGGTACAAGCAAAATCTTTCCACTCTCATCCCTGCAGAGGAAAGGAGTGTGAGAATGCATGAATACCAGCAGGCCCTGGTGCACAAGCTGAAACAGTATTTCCCTTCTGACAGCGCTAGCGGCAGAGTGCGTAGTTCTGCGGGACAAGTAGCGAGGGAGAGTAGGCGAGCAGGCAGCTTGTCCAGCACTGGCAAGGGTACGCTTTACAAGGCTTTTGCCAGCTTTATGTCACCCCAGCAAGACACTGTCACCTGTCCCCAGTCTCGGCAGAGTAGGGCTGATCTTTACAGAAAGATGGTGAGGGAGTACGTAGCTGACCATACCATCGTCCTAAATGATCACACAGCTCCCTACAACTACTGGGTTTCAAAGCTGGACATGTGGCACGAACTGGCGCTGTACGCCTTGGAGGTTCTTGCCTGCCCTGCCGCTAGCGTCTTGTCCGAGCGGGTTTTCAGTGCAGCTGGTGGCATCATCACCGATAAGCGTACACGCCTGTCGACTGACAGCGCTGACAGGCTGACGCTTATTAAGATGAATAAAGCCTGGATTTCTCATAATTTCCAATCTCCACCAGGTGAAGGAAGCTCAACCTGAATAATTGATCCACTCCTCCTCCTCCTCATTTTCCTCCTTCTCCTCCTCTTTGTACAGTAAAGCAGAGGAAACTGGCTATTTTTTGACAGGGCCCACTGGCTCTAGCTATAGTACTTTATGCATTTAATTTTTCTGGAGGGCCACCTACCCGGTCCTCTGTTTTAAACAATTTTTGGGAGTGCCACATACAGGCACTCAATCTATTCAATTTTTCTGGAGGGCCACCTACCCGGTCCTCTGTTTTAAACAATTTTTGGGAGTGCCACATACAGGCACTCAATCTATTCAATTTTTCTGGAGGGCCACCTACCTGCTCCTCTGGTTTGAAAATTTTTTTGGACTGCCACATACAGGCACTCAATCTATTCCATTTCACTGGAGGGCCACCTACCTGCTCCTCTGGTTTGAAAAATTTTTGGGACTGCCACATACAGGCACTATCCAAATTAAATTGTCTCCATAGCAGCCTCCACACGTTGTCTCCATTGCTACCTCCAAAAGTCGTCCATATAGCTGCCTCCATACATCGTCCCTTTATCAAACGAGGTGTGTCAGGCAGAAATTTGGGTTGTTTTCATGGATTCCACATCAAAGTTGTTAACTTTGTCGCCACCCTGCTGTGTTATCCACAAAATATACTGGCAAACTTTTATCATTTACCAATATTATTTGAGCGCTTCTTGCGCATCTGTTTACATTCCCCTCACCCGGCATATCCTAAACTTATAAGAACGCTACTACACTTGATCTTATACAAAAGGTTCTTAGAAGTGCTGTTTGGGGAGTAGCCTAGAGACAGGGGCTTGGATTGGCGAAAGCTCGCCTGGCAGCGGAGCGCCAGCTCCATGCGCATCAGCCGCTTCTTGCGCATCTGTTTACATTCCCCTCACCCGCCATATCCCAAACTTATAAGAACGCTACTACACTTAACTTGGTGGAGGCTGGGACCGAGTCTGACCCTGGGGCTGGTCATATACTGCCGACGCAGAGAATTGCGGGGCCTACCTCGGTCCAGGTCTCAAAGGCCTACTATACCTCCTCCCAACCCTCCTCCTCCTCCGAATTACCATCCGTGGGCATGGCGCCATCAGTCGGTAGCTCTAGGCACAGCAGCAGTGCCGTCGCTAAGCGACAGCAGGCGGTGCTCAAACTGCTGAGCCTAGGCGATAAAAGGCACACCGCCCAAGAGCTATTACAGGGCATTCCACATCAAACTTATTAACTTTGTCGCCACCCTGCTGTGTAATCCACAAAATATACTTGCAAACTTTTATCATTTACCGATATTATTTCAGCGCTTCTTGCGCATCTGTTTACATTCCCCTCACCCGGCATATCCTAAACTTATAAGAACGCTACTACACTTGATCTTATACAAAAGGTTCTTAGAAGTGCTGTTTGGAGAGTAGCCTAGAGACAGGGGCTTGGATTGGCGAAAGCTCGCCTGGCAGCGGAGCGCCAGCTCCATGCCAAGATCCAACTAACATAGTTTTAACTGCAGCACCTTTAATCTACTACTAGTTCACTGCCTCCATACATGGTCCCCTTATCAAACGAGCTGTGTCAGGCAGAATTTTGGGTTGTTTTCATGGCTTCCATGTTAACTTTGTCGCCACCCTGCTGTGTAATCCACAAAATATACTGGCAAACTTTTATCATGTACCGATATTATTTGAGCGCTTCTTGCTCACCTCCTTTGGTTCCTCTCTGCCACCCATTGGTTTGAAGCCTGAGTCCATTTAGGGTATGTCGCCATGCCACTCTCTAGCCTGCTGCCGCTGCCTCTGCATGCCGTCCCCTATAGTGTCAGGGTCAATTATTGCATGTTTTAGATGCTATCTAGCTTCATTCTGTCACTCTGTCATGGCCATGCTGTTGCCCATAATTTTGGCATAATGGTGCGATTATGCAGCCTCAGAGGCATCCATGCATGCTGCCCCTGCTGTTTCCTGTCCATTTCCGTGGTGTTTCCATCCTTTTCTGAGGTTCCCAGGTGTTTGGCCAAGCTTCCCTGTGCAGAGCCTTGGTCCCCTTGAAAAATGCTCGAGTCTCCCATTGACTTCAATGGGGTTCGTTATTCGAGACGAGCACTCGAGCATCGGGAAAAGTTCGTCTCGAATAACGAGTACCCGAGCATTTTAGTGCTCGCTCATCTCTACCCATAACCTTACAGTACTTACATCTCCCTTGACACCCAAATAATATGGTCCACCAACCCCACAGCACAGACAATCTCATTTCTGTGTAAATAGCGGCTTAACAGCACTGCAGTAAAATACTCGGGATGTGCCATTTATTTTAATCAAAGATTGTGAATAGTTTGAAGGCAGCCACTTCTGAATAACCATTAAACTGCAAGGAATTCAAATCAATAATCTAATATTTTACTAAGAAGCAGTAGGCAGGGGCATTGATTTGCTAACCAAAGCAACTCACATTAGAAAATACACTATTGCAAAAGCAACCACAATATGACCTTAGTTGTGTCTGTGAATGTCCAGCTAATAAAGCACTGTGTTTTTTAGGGGATCATTCTCTGCACTGTAATAAAAATGAGCCCATGGCTAAGTGTAAGTAGCTAAAAATGTAAGGAATCTGAAATACAAAACAATGCAGAAAGGTAGATGCATAGACAATACATGAAATGTTACTGGACTGTAGAATATGGGGCTTATGAGCATGAAATCCTTTGTAGATCCTTCACCTGTGAAGAAAATGTGTCACCCAAGATGCTGACGTGAATAAGACAGGTAGTGTGAGAATGGAGCAGGCTGTAGAAGTGGGTGGACAGCGGCCATGACAGGTTGGGCTGAGAGAGGTAAAAACAAATGGGGTCAATGTATCTTGGAGGGTGGATGGTGCAGTAGTAAGTGATAGGGGGTTTTCAAGTTTGGGGAAGAAGTTAATTAGGGTTTTATATGATGTGTTAGGAAGTAGACACCATCGTTTGGCTCCATCTGTTTGCCCTCCACAGTTAGTTGTTTATTGTAACAGTTCTCACTGGTGTGAGTTGTCGGGAAGGAGGGGCACAAGCAGATTTCCAACACTGCGTTGTAGAGGTGTGAGCAGTGAATAGGCAGTGATAGGATGCTGGAGTCTGATGTGGTGAATTCTTGAAACAAAACTATTAGGAGCAGATGTTGGAAAAGGTGGCAAGATGTGGATCTATTTCCAATATATGGGCTTCCCTATTTACAATACATGGGGTGGACCCTGGAAGCTATTTGCTTAGCTATGATCCTTAATCATGGCTTGGTTTTGTCACACCATGGTTTTCGCCATTTTAGCCAGGTGGTGTTTTGGCTAGTGGAATGTTGGTGTGACCAACATTGTTTCAGGTTTTTTTTTTTAATTATTGTATAAAGCAACCCAGGTGTTTCTTGTAAAGGATTATACTACCAAATGTTTTTCAATTGTTATCATTATATTAATATATTTTATTTTTATTTTTCCCCAACTCAGCTTTTGCATGGTCATAGATCTTCTAAAACATATCACTTGTGAGCGAGAGACAAAAAGGCTGATGAGTTTTCTACATATGCGGTTACTATATACACTGGAGCTCAAAATTATGTTGTCTCCGTTGATCAACATTTGATGTTTTTTTGTAAGGAGCACATCATACCACTAGAACATCACCAAAGTATATTAACATAAAACCTTTATTTCAAAAAAATGTGATGATCATAATTACAGAACAATAAGTGAGTGAGTGTAGCATAGAGAAAGATGATAACTACATGACTTCACCACATATGCGGCCATAGGACATCACTAGTCTCCCACACTGCTCTTGAGGGATTTGGTCCGCTCTTATCCCAGTTTTTTCTACAGTTCTATAACTGTTGGGGTTTTATTGGCCAGTACTTCATCACAATGGATATTCCAGAGTTTTTCTATTGAGTTTAGATCAGAACTCTGGGCTGGCCATTTCATTGTTTCAATGTTTTGCTGCAAGATAAGGGCATAATGCTCCATTAAAATTGCTGGCTGATGGACTGAATGCAATGAAAGAACAACATGTGGTTGAAGAAGATTCTGATATACAATTACATTCACTCTGGCATGTAGCTGTACGAGAGGCCCAACCCGTGCTTCAGAAAACATTCCCTAAACCAGTGGTGGTGAACCTATGGCACGGGTGCCACAGGTGGCACTCAGAGCCCTCCCTGTGGGCACCCAGGCCATCACCCAGGTCACCATTTAGGACTCAATACCTTCTCCTGCACTCAGTGGCCGCTCAGTATGTGCCACGTTCAGCGCTACTTTAAAGTGATTGGAAGTGCAGGAGGAGCAAGGAGGTGCTGACAGAGCTGTATTATCATTATAGACCCTTCTCCTACAATAATAATCCGAATTTCTCCTTCTTTCTACTGTATTGGTGTCCTCAGGACTCCAATACGTTTGAAACCTGTGAGTTACTTTAAATTGGCATTTGGCATATGTGGCTTTTACTTGTAGTTTCGGCACTCAGTCCCCAAAAGGTTTACCATCACTGCCCTAAACCATGACACTTCCTCCACACACTTTGGACTGTGGAGGAAATTTGTCTTTCCCCAAATTTGTATAGGTTTTATCATGTTTTCATACATCTACAAAAATTAAAACCTCCAGTACAAAAACTTTTGGGGGGATTTTGCCGTCTTCTGGCACTAATAACTTTTTTATACTTTGGTGTACGGAGCTTTGGGAGGTGTTGTTTTTTGCAGCTTTTGATGAAGTTTACAACGTTATTATTTTTAGGACTGTACGACCTTTTGATCACTTTTTATAGAATTTTTAATTTTTTTTAAATACGGGGTTAAACGCAGTGAAAAACCGTTGATATATTTTGATAGATCAGGTGCGGCGATACCTAATGTGTTTATGATTTTTACTGTTTATTTATATCAGTACTAGGGAAAGGGAGTTTTTAGGGTTTTTTATTATAATTTTTTTTTCTTTTTTTCTTTACATTTTTACTATTTTTCAGACTCCCTAGGGTACTTTAACCCTAGGTTGTCTGTATAATCCTATCATACACGGCAGTATATGGGGATTTTATTCCTCATTCATTACGGAGGTCTTCGGAAGACCCGAGGCTTTCATGGCGACGGATCGCCGCTCCCCGATGACATCAGCCGGCGGTCATCAGCAGGAAAACATCCGCAATATGCAGCAAAGACTTACCGGCTATGGAGAGGGCTCAGCCGTGAGCCCTCTCGATACACCCGCACCCGGCATGTGACATAGTATTACGGCACATGTCGGTAAGGCGTTAAGGACAACCAGGTATCTTGTCAACTACTCTCGGAAAGTCTGTAAACGTTGCTGCAATTTTCTACTGCTCTTGCGCTAGCAGGACCCTAGGGATATTGACACTTCTCACTTCTCTGCTCCTCACAGCATTGCGCTATGCACAGAGGACCAGAGTCGACACTGCCGTTGGCTCTACAGACTCAGTGGTCATGTGACCGGTCTAAAAAGTTAATCAGAGCTGCTGGGTCTAATTAGACCCATTACAGCTTTGACTAGCACCACCATTGACAGCTGGTGATTTTTCTCTGTAGCTAGGGCTCTTATAGATGCCTCAGTTACAGGGGAATACTTGTAGAAGAATAAAGTATAATTAGAAGAAAGAAAAAGTGAAAATGTTCCCGATGGGTCTTTTATGACCTAATGGGGGACAAATAAAGTAAAAACACACACTCACAAAAATTAACAAATATTCATAAAAATAAATTGACATTTCCCCATATAATAAAAATAAATCTTTTGCTACACTACAAAAAACACCGCCATAGTCGCCCCGTTTGCCCGGGACTATACATATTATATATCAAAATAACTGAAACAAGATAGGGAATTCATTAATAATGTTAATTTTGAGTTAATTTGAAAATAAAAAAATATGTACTATAAATTACAAAAAAAACTTTTTTTCCACTTTTAACGCCAAATAAAAATATAAATGAAAAAAATTTTTAAACTTTTATTACGTTTTAACTGGCTCTATGTGTTTCGGAAAAAAAAAACCATCATGAAAGATTTAAAGCTAGTACGCAAAAAAAAACAGTTATGGCCATTAAACCACTGCTTACGAAAATTCACTAAAAATGCCCGGTCTATAGAGCCTTTTCAGGCCACGTCACTAAGATTTTAAAGCTTATTTTTCCCCCAGTGCAATGGGAATAATCTTGAATTGCATCAAAAAGTGTCTCTGACAATTCCTTGGGGTTGAGCCCTCCGACAAGTGTGTCATATAACTATTGTAGAGACAAAACAACAGCAGGAAGTGTTTTACTTATTATCTCTAATTACAGGGTAGGATTAAAAGAAAACATAAACAGCATGACATTTGTAATATTGCATATGAAACTGCATTTTTCCTCCTTGCTTTCATCTTTTTTATCCTTTCTCTTCTTGCTTTACTCCTTTCACTTTCTTGGTCTCCTACTTCTCAATCCTTCTTCTGCACCATCTTTTTCCTGCTTGTCATTATTCCTTTCTTTTTCCACCTTCCTCCTTATTTTTGGTTTTCTTCTTCTACTACCCATTTTACACCACCTCCTGGCCCTTCTTGTTGATGACACTGGCCTGTCACATGACATCTTATACTTTTGTTTCCTCCAGTCTTAAGACAGAGTATTTACAGCACAGGAGATTGCAGTAAACATTTACCACAATTGACTAGGTAACTATATACAAATATCCAAATAATCTGCCATCCATCATTTTGTGAGGAAGCAAAGAATTCTTGAACAGGGCGCACATGACTGTATAGTTCTTCCCCTACTTACTATATGCCATTATATATGTATTACACAGTCATCATTGGGCTTTCTTAGGGGGTTAGTGGAACTAGGCTAACTAGACTAAAAAAAGGATTTAGAGGGACAATACTGCAAAATGGGAGGTAGGAAGGCGGAAGGGCCAAGCTAGCATAAAGACCTCGTGCAGTGCATACTGAGTTTAGTGGTGCAACTGTGAGAAAGGAAAAAGACAAGAAGCCAGGCTTATAAACAATACAGAATAATAACAAGTGCCCACAAGCTTTGGGTTCTGTAGTAGGCATCATCCGGACCTGCTTGGGTCGGCAGGTCAAAGCAAGGAGAGTGGGAGGTTGTGTGTATAGAAGGTATCCCCCTGGGGCACTTCCATTTAAGGTGTCTACTAATAGCAGCAAAAAGCAGGCTGGCAATAACCCCCTCCTTTAGAGGTTAACAGGCTGTAGAATTGCCTGGGTGTGAGATTGCCTGGGTGTGTGGAACATCAGCGTGGACCAGTGGTCAGCTTCACTGGGAGGATCTCTTATGAGTCAGGTGGGCTCTACTGCATTAGCAGCAAGATAACATTCTTTGTGGTAGCAGCACACACATACACACTAATCTTATGAAAGAGAAATCCAAAAGGACGGAGGTCCAAAGTCAATGACATAGTGCCTGAAGTTCAGACAGGGAAAGAATTTTTAGACTCTCTGTTCCGGGACTTTCCAGGATGCCAACCAATGACAGCTTGCAAAACTGTAGAAAGAGACATTTTAGTTTAATTCTAATAATGCACTGTAGTAAACCAGTTGGTTGTAGCCAATTGGTTGTAGTGTGGTACTAGGATGCAGCTTAAGTATGGAGAAATATGCAGTTTAATGCACATTTAATGTAATCCTGTGTGTGACTAGGGTCCTAGATAACTGCCTTTACCTTGGAGCCTAATCTTGTGATCCCTCTAGACCTCATCGGGTAAGATTTTCAACTGTTAATTTCATAATGGCCCAACTCTGGTACAACATGTGCTCACCGTACGGTGGCATCGCCACAGAAAAAGTAGAGACTGCTCTATCTACGGCCAGCTGTGCAGTTTCCTGTGGAGAGGTGAGGGCCAAGAAGTGTTCATCCCTCCTCCTCTCCAGCACCTGGACCATAGCCCGGGTGAGCTCACGTTCATCTGAATAGAGCCTTACAATTTGTCAACTGGGCAAAGCCTCTTTAGGCGCATTCTAGTGCGTGTTTAGTAGTCAATGATCTTTCATCAAGAAGCACACTGCCAAAAAGTAACCGCTGAGAGACTTTTTATAGGGCAGGTAGGAAGCCCATTGCATCTTGGTGCAAATTGATGCTAGTCCCCACCCTGGTCTATGTGCTGTGACTTTTCATAGTATTTTGTGACTTGTTATGCAACTGTTGCAATCATCCACATAGCTGATGAACATAGCTATGTTAAAGATGGGAGTCTAAGCATTATAGTATTAATTAGTTAGAAGGGGTCCCATCTTTTTGTGGGACAGCTGAGCTGAACTTTTATCCTGACCACTTTTATCCAGTTGTGTGCTTCTAGCTTAAATGCATTGCAACATTTCAGTGTATTTGGTAGTTTTATTTTTTGTAAATAAGTGTATATACAATTCCTATAGCTTACATCTGGTGTACAGTTAAAAAGGCCATTTTTTTGTGTATACACCAGTAATTCATAAAAAGGACATGTAGCTACATTTTCCTGTAGATAGTGATATTATGGACTATGCTGCTATAACAATGGCTTCTTTTGATATAAAATTATACATGTACAGCTGGTATGACATAAGAATTGCTAAATGTCTTTCACATTTATTATTTCTCAATAAGCAGATGTAACAATCGTGAATCCCCCCCCCCCTTTATTTGCACTCCCTTAATATCTACACTTGCTGCGATTTTGTCATTTAAAACCTTCTGACTTCCCTATCCTAGCAAACAAAAGCTAATTTAGCCTCCAATCTTTTATAGCCATAACAATGATTGATGGTCGAGGTATTGTAAGTTATTTAAATATCTCCTCCATAACGCTCTGATGCAAAGACAGACATGCGGCTTTCTCTGCTCTAATTATAATTTGGTCTTTGAAACAAAAAAATAGCTTTTTTCTAGTCTACATTATTAATTGGCTATTTAATTAGGAATTCACACAGCTCCTGATATTGGGTAAAAAAAATTGCAGTAAAAAAAAATCTATCTTTCCACTCTTGCCTTTTTGTATCATGTGAAGGTCAAAATAAGACGTGATTGTTTGGCAGCGAAGTGCTGAATTATGCCACCCAGACAAGCTTTTAACCTATGCGCTTTTACTGTGAGTGAGACGCACGGGCATGGTGATCTCTTTAAACAGTTCTCTATTGAAGAAGATTCAATCACTATAATGAATTTGAGGCCAGGCAACAATCTTCTCCACTGAAAGAATTTCTAAAAGATTATAGAATTTGTAAAACGAACAGCTCGCAGACTAAATGGCTGTGTGGGTGAATCAATTATTGCCGGGCTCAGAGTAGTCATAATATTTAGTACATATCATAGACTGTTTCAGGTACAATAAGATATGCTCGTTTTTTTTTTCTCCCTCGTCTTCCTCCTGTCTTCTTCATGCAAAATGTGTATCCGAATGTGAGCAGCTGGCGGAGTCAATCTGCAATATCTAGTTAGAGCGAGTATTAAGCCAATAAAGAGAAAATCTATCTATAAGTCAAATGCATTTGCTTGTAGGTCTCGGATAAGCAATGAGCGTTCACATTGAAGGGAAGGGGGGTTTAAACATGAGATGGTGTCAGATGATGAAATGACGAGCGGCTTTGGGCTTACGTGGCAGCGTTATTTGGTTAACCCTTTAAAGGTAAAACATCTTTTATGGATACTATAAAGTACTAAAATGAGTTTCAATAAAAACAGGATGGATACTGAGAGCACTAGTATTGGTCATGTTCTATTTCAACTGCACCCCTTTTTTTATAAAGTAACTTTTTTATATGGATATTTGATACTTGTAGTAAATCTTTTTTTGTAGAAAGTGACATTTCACTCACTTTGCAGAAGGTTGTAGGTCACAATTTGCTGTCTGCCATTACTATCAGGATGCTTTTGAATATATACAATCAATACAAAATCCATGCTGACAGTCCAAGTGTCAGTGCTCTATGAGAAGAGATTGCAGGGAGGGGATGCAGCTGCAGTATTTCTCTAACAGGGTGGCAGTGAGACTGCATGCTGTAAAAGGGAGGAGCAGTGCAGGGAACATTCAATTGACTCATAGCATTCAACACAGCTCTCCCAGGACATAAGCAAAAAGAGAAAATGGGCAAATCATTTTGAGTAAGAGAACAGCGCTGTGTGCTCTTAATAATACAGTTGATCCTACAACTTCAACTCCTAATTTGCTGTTCTACTAAAACTTTGGAGTTGTAAATTGCTTCTGTATCCAACATCTCCACTGCAGCTGCAAGAGTTGCACAGAGAGTGGCAGAAAGCTTCATCAATAGACACAGGGGCCGCTATTCTAACCTTCTTTGCGAATTATCGGTGGATAGTTGCACGGTATGCTGTGAGTAGTGAGCTCTCCTAACTTTTAGCTCTTGCAGTGCAGCCCAGTCAGTAAAGAAACTCCAGCACAAACAGCAACAGTGGCGTAAGGCCAATTCACATTGACATGGTTGGTCGAACCATGATTCAGGGACCGTACAATGTTCAAGGACCAGCCCCAGCGTACTGGATGAGACTACGTGCATCATAGTAATAAATGATACAGTGGGCACATGTTTCAGAAGTCTGGCAATAAATGAGTAAAAAATCCCATGTTATGCAAAACACAGCCATAGTCACACTGTTTAAGACTTTCTACATTATGGGCACATTTACTTACCCGGTCCAGTCGCAATCCCGCGGTGCGTTGTCCGACGTGGTTCTGACGGGATTCACTAAGGTTGTGCGCCCGATGTCCACCAGGTGTCGCTGCTGCGCCGAGGTCCACCAGAGTTCACCTGCTTCTTCCCGGTGCATGTAAGTGCTTGATCTTGTAACACAAATTATTTTTTAAATTCCACGTTTTTTCCTAAGCCGTCGGGTTGTCCGACGGCCACGGCTCCCGATTTCTGTCACGTGAAAGCCGGCGCCGATGCGCCACAATCCGATCGCGTGTGCCAAAATCCTGTGGCAATTCAGGTCAAATCGGAAATTGTCGGGTAACCCGATGAAAGTGCGCTACTCGGACCCTTAGTAAAGGAGCCCCTATATATCAAAATGACACACAATGGGAATTCATTTATAATGGTCATTTTTGAATTAATTTGAAAATTTGGAAAATGTACTGTGCATTACAAAAAGGGTTTATTTTAAAAGGGCTAAATTTGATCTTAAATTAATATAAAAATGAAAAAAAAATTTAAAAAGTGCAATTTTGTATCTTTGTAAAAATTCCCAGTTATTGGAGTGGGAAGTCTGCTCTCATAGCCATAACAGTAAAATGAGACCATCTGATCCACAAACACGGGCAGAATTGTAACTCATGATGTTATGTTAATCTATTGAAACTGACTGTAAGATAAAGGGGTATCTGCAAATGCCATACAGCCCAGGAACCATTGTACCCTTAAACCAAGGTGGCATTCTCACGGCCGTGTGCTTGCCTGGATCGGATCCCGGACAAGCACAGGGCCGGGAGGAGGAGGGAGTGATAAGCGCTTGTCACCCCTAATCCCTCCATAGGCAGAAGAGCAGCCACGCTGCATATCTGGCAAAGTATAAGATAAGTCCTACACTTTGTGGTGCAGCCGTCCGACACAGACGCATTGCGGTGATGCATCATGTGCCTGCTGCGCCATGACTGGGAGCCATAGAAATCTATGAGGGCCATCATCTGGCTGTAAATCATGCAACCAGACCAAGGCCCTCATAGTGGCTGTGTGAATGAGCCCCAACCCTGGGTCAATAGCTTCTTTACTGACAATGTTAGGTAGTAGCCGTGGCGAACAGTTTAATAACATACAGGTAGTACCTTTACATATGTTGTAAGTATCAAGAGGACTGTGAAAAAAAATGGATTTATTAATACAGATAATAAATTAGAAAAGGGAAAACAAATGGCTGTATATTTCTCTGTGCATGCAGAGTAAATGCTGTAGTGTTCAACCAGAAACCTGCCATAAGTTTGGAGGGCTTGTGGAGCAGATGAATGTAGAGAACTACGGGCGCAACAGTGTGAGTACACATTTCCAGTACACATGCTATCACTTTCTCAAGTGCTCCCCGTTACCATGGCAGGCAGTCTGTAATTGATTTATTTAATGTTGAACAATAGCCCTCAATATAAATACTGTGAGTATGCCATATATTTGGTCTGGCTTCTACAGCAAAGGCGACAACTTCATTTTCTTTGGCAGAAGTGTGGAAAAGGCCTGGTCGGGAGGAGCCTGCTTAGCTGATGAGCAGATGCAGTGCTCCGGCACACTTAGTGACAAGCACAGAGCCCTCTCTTGGTGATACCATAGACATCCTAAAATATTTTTACAAAATGTCTGCCATCATCTATGATCAATGAACAAGACTGAATCGTGTACCCCCTCCTCCACGCAGATAATGGATGAATATTTGGAAGCTGGAGATAAATATATTTTGCAGGAGCTGCCATGTTGTGAGTCGTCTTCTAGAAAATCTTAAGTACAATAAAGTCTATTGATTGATAGATTGATTTTTAACAAGGAGCCTCTCGCCTGTAATTCCTTCTGCCTTTTAATGCCCTTGAATTCTCGTGTAAAATCCTTTATGAATCAGACCTTTTGTTTTACAATATGAGATTTTTACACAGGCGTATGAAACTTTATATAAATGCTAATATAACTAATCACAGCCTCTAATGATGGAAATTCTTCTGTTTTAATTACACAGAGAATATTTGGGATAATGTCAGTAGTTTAGGTCTTTAGTAACCCTTCATTGTCATCAGGAAGATGTCATTATTTTTTTTTCCATTTTCCGTTCAATATGTATTACCTCAATGTGTATGCCAAGATAATTCTGTGGGGGAGGTGCACAATCAATAGTTTTCTCATTAAGTCAAAATGGTGTAAAAACTGCAATATTTTCATAAAACCTGTGCCAGCAGTGTTTAGAAGCTGCTGATTATTAAATGAATGTTTCTCCCCTCCCCAATACTTCTATATTTAGGGTAAAGACGGCCTGCAATATGTCCTGGTCTCCTGGGCTGAGAGCCACTATAGATGCAATACAAATCTAACATTTTTATTTTTTTGTTACTTCATTTATTCATTGGTCTATTACAATTGTTTTTTCATTCTGGAATATTTTGTGATTTTTCACACCAGATAAGACAGCAGTTTTACATCTTAGTGAAACAGAGAATCTTAAAGCTAAGAAATGTTAGGGTAGAAAAATAAAATAAAACAATTGTTAACACTTCCTGCTACTGCATATGTTTTTTTCATGTCCTCCTCTAGATCAGAACCCCCTCGATAATTGGGGAAGCTGTGGGCAGTGGCCACTGCTGGGGAGATGAGATGTCACATGATGAGTGGGCAGGTGCAGAGGTCCATATTCCCTAATACAGCATATTTTTACTTATAATGGTTCCAATTACTTTAGTCATTTTATACATGCAGCTGAATGTTTTTAATGCTTCTGTTGTCTTGGATTTTTCTTGCGCAGAGAGGTCACTGGGGGGATGGGCCGATGTATCATTGCAGTTATGTCTGTTTTCTATCTTCAAAATGTCACGTAATTGCCACATCCCCTGATTTTCACCAAATGTGTGACTTTTTGTCAACCCATTTTTGTCACCCCAAGTTTCTAATTAAGGCTCAAATGCACGCTAGTCCACCCTAAGTTCCTAATTTAGGCACGAATGCACGCTAGCGTCTATTAGCGTCAATTTTTAGAATTCACTTCAGATGCCTATATATTTGGCTCTAAAGTACATAGAAACATAAATTTAGCAAAAATTTAAAGATAACTCTCATCTTAAAGCGTAACTGTAAAGTTTATAAAGATTTTTCCTATAGCTGGAATAGCAGCTATTTCTCTGATAATGTTCTGCTGTCCTCCTTTCTCAGCCCCTTCCCTTCTGCCCTACTGTCCTACATTATGCCTTCTAAGTGCAATCTGTGAAATAGGAGATGCAGGCTATGGACTGAAGGGTCAACAAAGGGTGAGGGGATGAGGCTATGCAATATGCTTGTCCAACTCTGCTTAGTGATTACCGGAAGCAGCTCCTTAATGTCTGCTCTGTCCTGTCTACTGTTTGCCTATCGTGTTCCCGCACACAGTGCACCAACCTGCTGCAGCTGCTCAGTTAAAAAAAAAAATATCTAGTGTGCACAGGATCTCATCCATAAACCTGCTCTAAAAAAACACCTCCAATTCTACACTCACCGGCCACTTTATTAGGTACACCTGTCCAACTGCTCGTTAACACTTAATTTCTAATCAGCCAATCACATGGCGGCAACTCAGTGCATTTAGGCATGTAGACATGGTCAAGACAATCTCCTGCAGTTCAAACCGAGCATCAGTATGGGGAAGAAAGGTTACTTGAGTGCCTTTGAACGTGGCATGGTTGTTGGTGCCAGAAGGGCTGGTCTGAGTATTTCAGAAACTGCTGATCTACTGGGATTTTCACGCACAACCATCTCTAGGGTTTACAGAGAATGGTCCGAAAAAGAAAAAACATCCAGTGAGCGGCAGTTCTGTGGGCGGAAATGCCTTGTTGATGCCAGAGGTCAGAGGAGAATGGGCAGACTGGTTCGAGCTGATAGATAGGCAACAGTGACTCAAATCGCCACCCGTTACAACCAAGGTAGGCAGAAGAGCATCTCTGAACGCACAGTACGTCGAACTTTGAGGCAGATGGGCTACAGCAGCAGAAGACCACACCGGGTGCCACTCCTTTCAGCTAAGAACAGGAAACTGAGGCTACAATTTGCACAAGCTCATCGAAATTGGACAGTAGAAGATTGGAAACACGTTGCATGGTCTGATGAGTCTCGATTTCTGCTGCGACATTCGGATGGTAGGGTCAGAATTTGGCGTCAACAACATGAAAGCATGGATCCATCCTGCCTTGTATCAACGGTTCAGGCTGGTGGTGGTGGTGTCATGGTGTGGGGAATATTTTCTTGGCACTCTTTGGGCCCCTTAGTACCAATTGAGCACCGTTGCAACGCCACAGCCTACCTGAGTATTGTTGCTGACCATGTCCATCCCTTTATGATCACAATGTACCCAACATCTGATGGCTACTTTCAGCAGGATAATGCGCCATGTCATGCAGCTGGAATCATCTCAGACTGGTTTCTTGAACATGACAATGAGTTCACTGTACTCAAATGGCCTCCACAGTCACCAGATCTCAATCCAATAGAGCATCTTTGGGATGTGGTGGAACGGGAGATTCGCATCATGGATGTGCAGCCGACAAATCTGCGGCAACTGTGTGATGCCATCATGTCAATATGGACCAAAATCTCTAAGTAAATGCTTCCAGCACCTTGTTGAATCTATGCCACGAAGAATTGAGGCAGTTCTGAAGGCAAAAGGGTGTCCAACCCGTTACTAGCATGGTGTACCGCATAAAGTGGCCGGTGAGTGTATATTCGAGTTAGTGAAGGCAAGGAGGTGGGGGATCAGCACAGCAGTCAGATACACAGGATGAAAAACTTTTACTTCTGTGTTCTGTGTGACTTTCATCCAGATTCTTTTATATTGTTCTCTGTACTCACCAAGGAAGAGGGGAGAGTGATAGCATCAGCTAAGCAGCCTGGCTAACACTTTTATACTATATAAAAGTATAAATGCTTTATCATACACCAACACACAATCTGCCTTACAGGTTCTCTTGATTTCTACTTTTTTTGCACAACAAAAAAACACACAGAAGATTTTTTATTTGATTTGTCAATTTATTTGATTTTTATTCCTACAAATACCTGCCTCTACAGTTTTATACATCTATATGATTAATACCAACCCTATATTATAAGCTGCCAGCCCAAGGATTTAACTGAGCTACAGAAAGGCTTTGTGTCCTACCCCCGCATCCCTCAGGTGTATCAATTAGGCTGCCAGGGCACAGAATGGCACATATGGGCTCCTTTGTGTTACTGGAAAGATCACAGCTGGGATCCATAATGTACATCAAATTCTAGGAGCTGTTGTAAGGATCTGCACCCCACCTTCAATTTGTTGCATTAATACTGTCTCTTATGTAAAGGGTAATCTGATGTTATCCTCTGACATGTTCCTTTAACATAAGAAGCTGTAGTAGAACATCTCAATCCCTTTACTGTCCAGCAGAGCCAGGTTTTGTGGCAGGGCTGCATTACAGGGTGGTCTCCCCACCACCTGTTTCATTAGTGGGCCTCCACCAGCATGGAGTCACATGTGTGGCATGCAGCTGAACATCACACAATCGGGATGAGAATTACGGTTCTTCTTAGTGAGCTGGCTCATTAGGCTCTGCTCACAAAGAAGAGCCGGCTCTTCTGGCTCCGGAAAGGCTCCCTATTACTTGTATAGTAGGGAGCTACAGTCCAGCTAGCACCCCCACTCCACACCACTGATTGTATCAGGTAAAAGGGGCGTGGTGTGCTGGTTAGGGGCGGGGTTAAGTGAGCAATCGACTCACTGAGGGGAGCCAGCACCTGTCTTTTGTGTAAGTGAGCCAGCTCTTAGAGTCAGCTCATTCGCGGACATATCACTATCACACAGATTCAGACAGTGAGTTGAATGACACGCAGTGCACAGCTTTTCAGGTAGTGACGCACCACACATGCCTCCATGCTGTGACATCAGAGCTCCGTTGCTGCTCTATTGTTGCTCCCTTGCAGCTGCTTGATCATTTTACTGCTTCTGCATGCTCAGGGTCACACACTTTGCAGGTCATAGGCCTCTTCAGGAAAATACCAGTTACTTACAGAAGATATTAGTTACTTTTTTTTATAAAGAGTCCTGCAATCAATAATTTTATAAATAGCGACATAGTAATCATTTCATACATAGTGGCACGATTAATTGCTTTCTATATAATACATGTCAGAAGTCGCTCTCTTTATTAATGTTGTCTGTGTCTTAAATATGTGCTGCTTCTGCATGTTGACCTACTTTTTGTTGAATATATAATGACATAGTGGAATTTAAGTGTTTTTGCTCATCTGAGGTTAAAATTAACATATTTTAAGACCTTTCAAAGACCAGAAGTTCTGATGTATTAAACTATAGAAATCATAAAAAGGATGCCAGTTCTTTTTCTCATGACATTACTGTGCAAATTTATCTATCTGTCAAAATTATGTAGTTACAAAAAGTCTAAAATACCACATAAGTACAAAGAAGGGGTGTGGCCATAAAGGAGTGTGGCTTCACAGGAAAAAGGCGGAGCATAATTGTGGTGCATTATTCTGGTCTAACCCTGGCCAACTAATAGTAGATGCAAAGTATAACTAGACAGTATTAAACAACAGCATCAGACTCTTTGATAAATCCAGAAGAATCCAGTCCTATGGGGCAGATTTATCAAGCTATCTGAAAGTCAGAATATTCCTAGTTGCCCATGACAACCAATTACAGCTCACCTTTTATTTTACCAGTGTTCATGAATATTTTAAAGGGGAGCTGTGATTGGTGGCCATGGACAACTAGGAATATTCTGACTTTCGGCAGCTTGATAAATCTGCCCCTATGTCTCTATTGAGGTGACAAGGCTCATCATGTTGGTGACTGTCCCATCAACTAGAGAAACTTCAAAATCTAAGGTGAAGAAGATATCCTTGTAAACGGTTTATTTTTTACAGCTGTCAAACAAACCTTTTTGGACTCAGAAGCTGTGGTCACACGTTGCAGTTACAACGGAATCGCTATAAGTTTTGAGGTAGTTTTAGGTGCAGTTTTGTTAATTTAACAGGTCAAAGACATGAACTAAACGGGTGAATTTGATTTTAAAGAGGAAAACTCTTCCACAAATATCATTCACCTGTTTAACAAATGTCCTTCACCTGTTAAAATAACAAAACTGTAACCCGTTGAGCTGCAATCGCGACCTCTATTCGGGAGTTTTACCCATTCAATAGCCTGGAACTTCAGAAAAACGGGACCCCCATTATGCTTCTCTAGAACTTTAGTTCAAGTGTTCATATCAACTTCTGTATTCTGCAGATGTGGTCATAGATCCGATGCCTAATTTCTCTGATTTCTCTTATGTCTTCCCAATGTAATTCAGTGGCCATACATGAACATGTGATCAGAAAGATTATCACAAGGGTTTTGCATGTAACAAAATCCTTGGTCTCAAAATGTACCGCTATACTCATACTCATGTGTCCCACAGGCCAGGTACTAGGCCAGGATTTTTAATGTTAAGCCCTCCCCTTGTATTCTATACAGGTTCCAGGTGCCTGTAAACCAGTCTATCCTAAAGAAAAATGTTTGCAAAATGTTTCAAAACATCTCCATGTTTTGTCTCCACAATTTTTGTGTTGGGAATCATAGGTGATAGGTGGGAATCTTAGGTGATAGTTTTCTTACAGGTATTCCCTCCTTGAAAACCTTTCTCGCAATTCTGTTTTTTTTAAAGAAAATCTACCACCAGGATCAAAGATTATTATAAACCAAGTACACTTACATGCAGGTTTGTGCCCCCTCTAACAGGATCCACTCTTCTTTTAGCTTCTGTTGCCCTTGTTTTTACAAAAAAAGGCTTAAAATATTGTGCAAATGAGAGTCCCTCAGGCTCATTTGCATAATTTATAAAAACCTTTTTTTGTAAATAAGAGCATCAGAAGCTAACAGAAGAGCAAATCCTACCAGAGGTGGCACACACCAGCATGTAAGTGTGCTTGGTTTACAATCCTTCATCCTGGGTACATATCCTTTAATCACTCTTTGTGTAAACCCTCTGTCAGAGAATATTTCGGACAGCTCCCCTGCCTGCCTGTAAAATATATCCATTTTACATTTTCCACAAAAATCTCAAAAATTTACCCTTTGGTGACAGCTCTCCCACTTAGGTTATTTGTAGCTGTTTTTTGACTGTGGACTGCTGTTGGAATTATACATATTACAGTTTTGGTTAACCAAAGGTCAAAAAGGATAGGTAAATTAAAGGGGCATTTGTTACTTGTTACATATTACATGAATGAGAATCACCTACTAGCACATTTCATCTGTGTCCTGTTCACCTGGTGTTAGCTGTTAAATTCTAAATTTTAATTATTAGACACGATAACGTATTGCTTCTTGCAGTGTTATAATAACCATTTATGAGTCCTTTTGAGGTTGAACCCCAATAAAGTCATATTGACTCCATTTTAATTAGAGGACTCTAAACACCAAAAGATAGAATGCTTGCTATCCATAGTGTGTGCATGGGGTTACATGTTGAACTGTGTTTTTTAACGCTGGTTTCTTAAAGTAAGATTTGATCTGTTTCTTTTAACCTGTTTGTGAAATAGGTTTCACAGTGAGGCAGTGTAGCAAACCCTATTATCATTTTTTTTAAATAATTTCTAATAAATCAATCAGGGAGTAGTTGAAGCAGTGATAAGTGGTGTCCGTGTGTGGGCTGCGCGTTAAACCACAGCGAGGTCTATTATTAGTTTAAGCTGCATATTCATTTGGAGAAACGGTAATAATAGTATCGGTGCACATTGAGAGAATGGAAATAATGATATATTATAATGTCATTTGTACAACATTACAATAGATACATCGAAAAGCAGCGTGAGCCATTTAGTTAGTGTATGTATGAAGGTGGAAAAAGAAAACAAATTGTGGGGAATGACGTAAGGGGGAAGCACATGTAGGGTAATGTTAGGGAAGAACATGACAGCTACACAACTATTTACAGTAGAGCAGTGGTCTGCAGAGTTAGCCAGAAGTATAATCTGATGCTTCTGGGTTCCACAATCTGTGATACAGCTCCATGGTAGTAGAAGAGGGCAGTATTACACACTCCCTTTGACCAATTTATAAATCAGCTGTCGTTGGTTTCTTTATATTAAATAGTAGTAATAGAATCGGAACGTGGTGGTTCATATAAAGGCAGTCAGTGTTAAATGGATTCCCTTGAGCCCACCAAAGGAAATCTATCTGGCGACCTATAAACCGACATGTCATAAGATAAATTTAACTTTATTTTAACAACTACCAAAATCAAGGTAATGCAGTGCCACATACAATAATCTTTATGCTGACGGTAATTTTTAAAAACCACATCATTACAGTATTTTTCGGACTATAAGGCGCACTGGATTATAAGGCGCACCATCAATAAATGCCTGCTAAAACGTCTAGATTCATATATAAGACGCACTGGATAATAAGGCGCACCTGCTTATAAGGATGAATGACCAGCAGATGGCCGACCTGTGCACAGTTCAAGGCAGCTGTTGTCTGTAAGTAAGGTTCATATATAAAGCGCACTGGGCTATAAGGAGCACCTTTGATTTCCGAGAAAATCTAAGGATTTTTTGTGCGCCTTATAGTCCGAAAAATACGGTACCCAGCGCTGCTCATATGTGCATGAGCTTCTATTGCACAGACGCCTATTGGTAACGATTGTCAATACTGTCATATACATAATGATGAGTATAAATCCTCTAATAATAATAATTGATACTTTGACTAGTCAGGGAGTGTCCTCCCGGTGACTGATATGTATGTCTTCAGACGACACTGGTAATTAGACCATCTGTCTATTGCACAACTGTCTATTTTCATGCAGTTGTATTCACTGTGGTGTCAGGGTCGTATTTAGTGTTGATGCTGCCCTAGGCACTCCTAGTGCTTATGCCCCCTATTGGAGCCGTCAAGGTAACGCCTCTGCTCATAACTCTCAGCATGTTACTAGAAGAGATCAGCGCGGGATGCAGAGGAGTCTCTCCAATGATCCACTGTAAACATTAGATTCAAAAACTGCTTCAGGCTGCGTTCACATGATGCATTTGCATTGTGTTTTCAAATGCAATGGGCAAAAAACGTCAAAAAATACATTTTCCTAGTAGCAGCATTTGTGTGACATTGTTAGTCAGCTTCTTGTTTTTACAGCCTCCACACTCCACTAGTAAAATAAAAATATGCGTATATAGATATGCATATATAAACACACAGACTTGTATAAGTGCATGAAAACAGAACCGTAACCAAGCTCAGTGTTGTGTATTGAGTGGATAATTGTGAGATAATGGGTAATAATGGGTAAATCCACAGTAAGTGGCTGTAGGAATTCTCTTTCTTCTTCATCTGGAGTATGTTTCAGCCTCTACCAGATAAGAACTTGGCTCTGAAAATTTAGAGACATAAAAAGTTGTGCCTGTGCCGCATGTTCCCTTGATGCCATACACACCTTGCACCCCCACATAACATCCATGTCACCCTGCACCCCCATATTACATCCATGTCACCCTGCACCCCCATATAACATCCATGTCACGCTGCACCCCCCCCCCCACATTACATTCATGTCACCTTGCCCCAACACATTCTCCCCCTGGATTCCCACATTCTCCCCCTGCACCTCCACATTACATCCAAGCAAGGCCACATCTACCATGAGTCGAGATGAGAATCTTGCCTCAGACGGCAGATGCCAGAGCCCTGCTGCGGGCTGCAGCCTGGGTGTGTGTAATGTGGGTGATTCAGGCGCCCGTTGCCGCCCGAATCACCCACCATGAAATTAATAGCGTCTGTTTCTTTAAGAACACAGATGCAATTAGTATACAGAACATTGCAGTCCTGTTTGGCTGTGTCGCTCTGGAGGTCCCAGTCGACGTGTGATGACATCATGGGGATGCCGGCGGAGGTAATCACGTGATTTATTATTTTTTTCCTTTTTATACTGGGAGAGGCTGTGTATACTATACTGTGTATATTAAAAAAATAAAAATTTTGCCTAGGCATAAATACAGCCCTGTGTCATGCAGTCAAGGGCAAAGCACCCACCAACATGTTTTTCCCAGAGTGAGCATCCTTGGGGAATAGAAGCTAATAGAGATGAGCGAGTATACTCGTCCGAGCTTGATGCTCGTTCGAGTATTAAGGTACTCGAAACGGCTCGTTGCTCGGACGAGTATTTCCCCTGCTCGAGATCGAGCATTTAATTAAACAAACACAGTGAAGAACAATGAAGAATAGAATAAAGACAGTGAACGCAGTGAACACAGGATCATTTAAGTGAAAAACACAGTGAAGAACACAGTGAAGAATAGATTACAGATGTTCGGCACATCTGCTTACTTGTCGGAAGATACACGTGGAACGGGGAGACATCGCGCACCAGGGAGACATCAAGCAGCAGAGACACATCGGGCGCAGCAGAGACACATCGGGCGCAGCAGAGACACATCGGGCGCAGCAGGGAGACATCGGGCGCAGCAGGAAGACATCGCACGCAGCAGGGAGACATCGCGCGCAGCAGGGAGACATCGCGCGCAGCAGGAAGACATCGGGCACCAGGGAGACATCGGGCAGCAGGGAGACATCGGGCAGCACGGGGGAGACATCGGGCAGCACGGGGGAGACATCGGGCAGCACGGGGAGACATCGGGCAGCACGGGGAGACTTCAGTGGAAGAAGAGGAGCGGATCCCGGGACAGCGTATCTCCTCTCCCGACAAGTAAGCAGATGTGCCGAACATCTGTAATCTATTCTTCACTGTGTTTTTCACTTAAATGATCCTGTGTTCACTGTTTTTATTCTATTCTTCACTGTTCTTCACATCTGCTAACTTGTCGGGAGATAATATACGCGCGGAACAGTGAAGAATAGATTGCAGATGTTTGCATACATCTGCTAACTTATCAGAAGACATTCTTTTTCAATTAAATAACACATTTTATTCCCGAACCATGGTCCCTTTGAAAAATGCTCGAGTCTCCCATTGACTTCAATGGGGCTCGTTATTCGAGACGAGCACTCGAGCATATGGAAAAGTTCGTCTCGAATAACGAGCACCCGAGCATTTTAGTGCTCGCTCATCTCTAGAAGCTAAGTATATGTGCTTTCTATACATAAAGTATGCCCCAAATAAAGTAAACAGCCTGTGCTGTCTTTTTGGATACCCAAATGCTTGGTGCCTGAAAGTTACATAATGGGCAAGAAGAAAAAGGCTTCCTTTTTCGCCCATGGATTTCAGTTGTATAAGTGTCCTGTAAGTTTCAAAATAGCTGAAAGTGACAGCTATAGGTGGTCCTTGCATGGGCACCTGTAATGCCTAGAGCAGGTACACCTCTTATAGACATTTACCCTGCTAGCTAGACCACTGACACTGAACTAACTACAAAAACGGTAAAATATGGGATACCCTCTACTGCTCTTTATTGTGTAAAAATATGGTCACACCAAAAAAATCTTCTAGTGTTTTGTGGAGGAAAAGCCTAAGGCTACATTCACATGATGTATGCCCGCAGTATGTGCAGCACTATATCGCTCCCATAGGGCGCGGTGAGCCCATTGCGGTGGCGGGGGATGTATAAATGCCGTATATATCTGTCGGCCGTTTAAACGCCCCTCATACGTTCGTTTAAATATAGCCTAAGGGCGGATTCACATGCTTATGGACACATACAGATTGATTTCTCTTTCTGGTTTCAGTGGTTTTTCACTGATGCCTTACTGACCCATTCTTTCTAAAGGGTTTTTTCAACACTGAACAGAGGTCAGTGGGAAAAAAATTAGTACCTGTTCTTTTTGTGTTCAACAACAACATTGGATCAGTGGAAAAACTGTAGGGTGAAAAATCACATTGAAAAGAATGGGTCAGTAAAAAATCACTGAAGCCAGGATAAGCCAGGAAGATAAAACTAATCTGTATGTGTCCATAAGCCAAATGGCTTTAGTGTTAAATCACTGATGTGAAAAAAACACCAATATGAAAGAGCCCTTAGCCGATCTAATATATACAACAATTAGACTAATTGAAGTTATAGCTCTATGCAATTTTATCAGATTTATCTTCTGAGAGCAGAGGTGAGCACTTTGATCAGGCTACTCTGATGATTTTTCCTTTGGAGTTGATACCTAGTGGGAACCCTTGTCCCGTCACCACAAAGTGGGTTTTAAAAGACTAAAAAGGAAGCAAACAGAATATGACAACATAATAAAATACTATGAAATACATCTCCTCCAGACTGCAGGAATCATAGCTTTGTATGTAATAATAAATGTTTGCAGCTATGAATCCAGGGTACAGCCAGCAATCTGCTCTATAAATACTGTAGAATCACTTACAGCGAGATTCATTGCTTTTCTGGTGACCTCATAAATTATACAGATGATGCATAAAGCACAATATAAGATTCTAATGTATCGATAAAAACGTATTCAAAGGCTAAAAGGTGATGAGTTTATTCAATATAGAGTCTGACTTGGAGGTGACAAAATTGTACACTGGCTGCTGGATAATTCTTCAAAAACTAAATGAGCACAGATAGTACATACATATAGTAGCACAGGCATCACCGTATGGAAGCCTTGGAGATGAAGTTGTAATCATGCCAACCATTGAATGGTAGCACGGGAATACTTCAGTGTCAAAATACTGACACTCCCTTATTATATAAATATATTCAGCGTCTTAGTGCTTAGTTCTTAGTATCTAGTAGTCATGGTCATACTTAGTACAGGCAGTCCCCTACTTAAGAACACCCGACTTACAGACGACCCCTAGTTACAAACGGATCCCTGGATATTGGTAATTTACTGTACTTTAGCCTGAGACTACAATAATCAGCTGTAACAGTTATCAAAGGTGTCTGCAATGAAGCTCTATTCTTATGACAATCCAACATTTTTAAAATCCAATTGCCACAAAGACCGAAATTTTTTTAGCTGGAGTTACATTTATAAAATATACACTTTCGCCTTACATACAAATTCAACTTAAGAAAAAACCTACAGAACCTATCTTGTATGTAACCCGGGGACTGCCTGTACAATATAACTCGCTTTTTACTTATAAAAATTCAGCTATTGCTCTTTGTCCTAGACTCTTAATGGGAGCCCAGCCTGCTTTGATGGCAGTCTGGGCTAAATAGGAGATATTACTGAAGTGAATGATCCCTCTGTATCAGGAGGTAACATTGTCCTTTGCACATCCTACATAAATCCTATGAGCAGATTTTCTTGTAGAGGGCCGGCTACGCACTCACTGTTACTGTAGTTAAAACGCAGACACAGTCAATGACTGTCCTAGACTAGGGCCTCTCTTTAGTGCAGCAGCCACTGTTAGGGCTATTACGGGATCTCTAAATGAATAAGCTCTTGCAGTTAATAACACCTCACCAGGGTTTAACAAGCTGCCCACTCATGGACACGATTTATTGCCGCTTGAAGTATTTCATGATAGATTAGAAGTATAGTGCGAGACCTCACTTCTTCCTATCCGTCTTCTGTGTTCCCACTTCACAATCCATTCCCTTCACTTGGGGACATTCAGTGTTAATAATTTAATACTCTCCGCACATTGAAAGATCATTCTGAAGAGGGAACCTTTTATAGCTATATATGACTGGTCTTGAGTCCTGAGTGCAATGTTGAAATTGTTATAGTGTGAGCAATGTACTGGGGTATTAAGAGTTAACAGTTGTTCATTACTGACTACATACAAAGAAACAGAACAGCAATGACTATGGCAGAGATCTCCAGCCCATGGTTCTCCAGGTGTTTCCAAACTAAAACTTTTTAATGTGCCTTGACTTAAAGAGCAAACACATTTAATCTAATTCAAATTACATATAATTACTCAAGCAGAGGTGATCGTATCCAAGGACAGCTGTCCTCCTTTTCTAAGAGACCATATGACCACATTTAAATGGAAATTATCTTCATACAGGTACATTTTTAATAACATCCAATTGTAGAAATTAATGTATATGGCATATGAATTAACCACTCACCGATGTGGGACGTATTAGTACGTGGGTGTTTGCTGCAATTTGCAGGTGTTAACCTGCTTTGTTGGCCACGGCAAAAAAAACGGTGGCGTGTGGGCGCCGCCTTATTGGCTTAGATTGTCTTTCCCCGTAATGTCTTCGGGAATTGATGATCTGTTACCTTGACAGCCTTGGGTCATCCAAAGACCCAAGGCTGTCTTGATTTAACTGATCTATTACAATGTGCAATTTGCACATTGTAATAGATGATGTTAAAAATCTCCATGTACTGCCATAATGTAGTATGGCAGTATATAGTAGGTTCAATCAGACAAGCTAGGGTTAAAGTACCCAAGGGGGTCTGAAAGATAGTAAAAAAAAAAAAAAAAGTAAATAAATTAAAAGAACAAAAAAAATTCTATCACTACCCTTTAACTAGAACTCATATAAAAATAAATAAACAGTAAATATCATAAACATGTTAGATATCACTGTGTCCCAAAATGTCTGATCTATCAAAATATAATAACAAAGTCGAAAATGGTACTTTTATGCCATTTTGCAACATGTAAAAAATTTTATAAAACGTGATCAAAAGGCTGTACAGTCCTCAAAATGGTAGCATTGAAAACATCATCACATCTTGCAAAAATATTACACTACACACACCTCCGTACACTGAAGTATGAAAAAATTATTTGGCCTTTGGAATTTGGCCTTTGTTCAGGAGGTTTTAATTTTTTAAAATGTATATAAACATTATAAAACTTACATAAATTTAGTATCCCTGTGATCGTACCGACCCAAAGAATATAGTAGACATGTCATTTGGGGCGCACAGTGAAAGCCGTAAAAACCCAGCCCACAAAAATATGGTGCAAATGCATTTTTTATTTGGAATTTGTTCCCGCTTCCTAGTACACGGCATGGAATATTAAATACTGTCACTGTGAAGTGCAGTTTGTTACGCAGAAAACAAGCCCTCACACAGCTCTTACATGGAAAAATGGTGGGTAGTGAAAAATGGAAATGCAAAACCAAGAAAGGGCCTGGTTGTTAAGGGGTAAATTAAATGTAAATGTCCAGATGGGAATGCCCCTTAAGGAGTTGAATTAGAAAACTGAAGGACACTGCTTTGTGGGATCATAACAACCTATGAGTATAGTTCTGTGTGTAATTAAAGTGCCAGGTTTTACACTATTCAAGTAAATATCACAGGCTATAGGCACAGAAAACATTTTTTGTCTTTGGAAACTATGCTGCAATACAAGAAAACAAAGACCACATGCGCCATTTTCAAAAAATGTGTTTTTTTATTTGAATGCAGAAAAGCTTTGCATATTATATTGATGAAGTTGGGCTTAAAAACTTGTGAAACTCCATTTCTGGTTTAAAAGTTGGCATGTTTTCTAAAGTTAAGGCATCCTGAGTAGCTGCTGTAATACAAGATACTTGTAGAATGTACATGATTGGTGGTAGCTTGGATGAATGTGTAATGTGATACAGATATCATTTTGCAAGATCATGTATTTTCTGTTGGAATAGTCATCCCATTCAATAATCTGCATCCTCGGTGAGCATTGAAGAATGTTCTCTGATAACAATGGGGAACAGTATAATCTATCACCATCTAATGTTGTGCATCTCATGGAAATGAAGTCAGATGTTCTACTGGTACAGCCCCCCACCATTTTTGCTCAGCCAGTAAAATCTCTTATTATAATCATTATGCATAATATAACAACAGTAAACTGTAGCACCAAAACAGGGTAGTGCTCATGACTTAATACAAAATACAAGGGACCTCACAGACAGATATTAAAGTGTTCAGTGCAATTTTTAGTAGGCATATTTTAGAATGTATATTTTATCTTTATAAGTCCAAAAAGGATTTATGCCCCTGATTGAGAATGTAGAATAATATAGTGACTTAGTGACTTAGCATAGTAAATAATTCATGTATAAAAACACAGGAGCACACTCGTTAAAAGTGTCTTAAAGGTAACCTACCACCACAGATCTACCTATAAAGGTAGATTGGGTGGTAGGTGCATCTATTGGATGTGAGGATAGCCCTATTAAGGGCTAATCCTCACGTCCCCGTAATCTTTTAAAAACTTTTAATTCCTTAATATGCAGATTTTCTATAGAGGATACTGGGGCCTGGAGTAGCCGCGCCGTGTAGCCTCAGCTCCGGCTACTCCACGTCCCAGAAGCCTCTTTAGAAAATTTGCATATTAAGGTTAAGTTTTTAAAACATTGCGGGAACATGAGGATTGGCCCTTAAAAGGGCTATCCTCAAGTCCAATAGATGCACCTACCACCTGATCTACCTTTATAGTTAAGTTAAGCAAAATTAGAGTAGACAGTGTTCAGCTGTGCCATATGTATCAAAGTGTCTAATCCTGAATGAGAAATGTAACATAGATTAATCTTTTGACGCTCCAAACAATACTATTATGGCGTAGAGTCCGGCCAATAACATTCCACACCATAATAGTATGCCGTGAGCCAATACCAATTCAGCTCTTCATTGGAGCTGAACCGGCATTGGAAAACAGGGAGTGATCTACCGCTGACATCCCTGTGTAACACCCTGGTCAAAGCAAGCTCCAATCGCGCATGTTAACCCTGTAATGCTTGCAGAGTTATTCCCTGCATGATCAGCGCCCAAAAGCATTTTCATGGGGACTTTAATTTGTACTATGGAAACTCTGGGGTCTGATCTCAGACTCCAGGGCTCTCCAAAGTAAATGCCATAGCAGCATTAACAGACAAAAACAAATATTTTATAGCTCACAAAAGTGTAGCCATGAACCAATTAAAAACTACTAAATTCTTTAGGGCAAACTAATTAATGGATGACCCTCTTTCAATTCTGCGCCTCGCTGTGCGCCCCTACAACAAGTAACATCCACATGTGGGGTGTCTTCCTACTTGGAGAAATTGCATAACAAATTTTAAGATGGGGTTTCTCTTTTTATCTTTTGTGAATGTGCAAATTTTAGGGCTAAATGAACGTATTACGGACAAAATAGGACCTTTCTAGATAGACCTCCATTTTGTTTTAATTATTATGAAAACCTCAAAGAGTTAAAAATCTTCCTAAAAGCTGTTTCTGATAGTTTTAGGGGTGCAGATTGGAAATGGAGGGATATCGATAGCATGGGTGAGGGAGGTGGTGAGGGCATGCATAATTAGTTGCCCGGAGTGATGGACATTTTGTCCATGCTAGAGGAGCGTAGGTGAGTATTTCTAGCCTTTTTTGTTATTTTCAGTGGTTGATTTCCTTTAACCCTTTCACGACCCGTGACGTAATAGCACGTCACGGGTCGGCCGCGGGTGCATGGAGAGGGCTCACGCGCTGAGCCCTCTCCATAGCCGGTAAGTCTTTGCTGCATATTGCAGCAAAGGCTTACCGGTAACACCCGCGATCGGTGCTGCCGGCGGCTTCAAAAGGTGACGTCATCGGGGAGTGGCGATCCGTCGCCATGGTAACCTCGGGTCTCACGAAGACCCGAGGCTACTTCGGGTTAACCCATGCATTACAATGTGCTATCAGCACATTGTAATGTATGAGTAGTAAAATCCCCATATACTGCCATACTGTAGTATGGCAGTATATGATAGGATTGTGCAGACACCCTAGGGTTAAAGTACCCTAGGGAGTCTGAAAAGTACTGAAAATAAAAATAAAAAAAAGTTAAAAAAAAAAATTATAATAAAAAACCCTAAAAACTCAAATCACCCCCCTTTCCCTAGAACTGATATAAATATAATTAAACAGTAAAAATCATAAACACATTAGGTATCGCAGCGTCCGAAAATGCCCGATCTATCAAAATATGATAACGTTTTTTCACTGCGTTTAATCCTGTAACGGAAAATCGCGCTCAAAGTCGAAAATGGCACTTTTTTTGTCATTTAAAAAAATTAAAAAATTCTATAAAAAGTGATCACAAGGTCGAACAGTCCTAAAATTGATAACATTGTAAATGTCATCAAAATCCGCAAAAAACGACACCACCCACAGCTCAGTACACCAAAGTATAAAAAAGTTATTAGCGCCAGAAGATGGCAAAATCCCCCAAAAAAATTTTGTACAGGAGGTTTTAATTTTTTTAAATGTATGAAAACATTATAAAACCTATACAAATTTGGTATCCCCGTAATCGCACAGACCCAAAGAATAAAGTAGTCCTGTCATTTGGGGCGCACAGTGAAATCCGTAAGATCCAAGCCCACAAGAAGACGGCACAAATGCGTTTTTTTACCAATTTCACTGCATTTGGAATTTTTTTCCCGCTTCCTAGTACACGGCATGGAATATTCAATACCATCTCTATGAAGTGCAATTTGTTACGCAGAAAATAAGCCATCACACAGCTCTGTACATGGAAAAATAAAAAAGTTATGGATTTTTGATCATGGGGAGTAAAAAATGAAAATGAAAAAACAAAAAAGGGCAAGGTCCTGAAAGGGTTAAGCTATACTGGTACTTTCTAAAGGGGTCAAGAATATCTTGTCTATCTATGCAACTATTTGTTAACACCAGAAAAACACAACAAACTAATACAACAAGTTAAAGGGAACCTGCCGCCACAGCACTACACTATAAACCCCAAACAGTAACTTCAAGACTACTGTAATTGTTTTTCTATGCTTCCTTCTGCATTCTGTATGTTTCAGCTTTGTCCCAAAAAACACATATGTCAATACATTGACATATACGTGGAGCCAAGTTGAGACATCCTGTGAACTAATGGCCAGAGTAATTGTTCTCTGGAGGAATATCCAAGGAAAGCTCTCTGTATAAATTAAACAAAACTACCCACAGGTTCCTATTGACAGGTGATTATGATTCCCAAAAAACCCTATATTAACATTAATAATGTCCCTGGCATGCTATAACAAATAAACTCCCAGTTATACTTACCTAGAGATGGGTCCAATGAGTTGCAATCCATCTCTGGTACTCCTGGCTCTATATGGCCCAGATGTTTAATGTTACCTCTCCTGGCACATTTTGGTGTGGTAAGACCCTGGCTACACTGAAGTAATGTGCAGTGTTAAAATTTTTTGTGCAGTGCTGTGTATAGTTTGGAGTCCCAAAATACCTGGACAGGTTCCCTTTAAATCTGTAACAGATGGAAATCCAAACAATATTCTTAACTGTTATGATGAAAAAACTTCCTGCTTCATAATAAAAAAAATAAAAAGATGTTTAGTGAAATGTTTTCAAATATTTGTCATGTGTCTCCCCCATAAGTAAGGCCGCATGTTTTCACCCAACATTCAGATCACTAATTTATGTATTATTGGCGATCCCTTGCGCGTTTTGGAAGCACATGAAATAAAGGCCGCCCCCCCCCCCCCACTCATGCCTTTGAGTGCATTTAAATCAGGTTTTTTTAATTTAAATAGTTGTATTGCTTCCATCTCCGTGATAGTGTGTTCAAGGACATTCAGGTCTCTGCATATAATTAGAGACTAATAGAAGTATATTAAAAAAATGTACAGCAAACAGTAATCACACCAGCACTTGGTAGGTTTTGAAAGGGATTAGACAACAATACTCTGTGAAAGTGTAAAGGATTAAACGTTTGGGGAAACTATTTCAAATGGTTTTGTCTTCATTAATGTTTCAAACAAGATGTTCAAAGATCATAAACCCTGCAGCAGGATGTTACTTAAAGGGATTGTCCACTTTAAAAAATCCTTTTCGTCAAAACATCTCTGAAAATGTGTTCATTACAGGGTGTCCATTTGCAGAGACCCCTAGGAATGAGTTGTAATCTGTGGGAGAATTTGACAGCAAGTGTTCAATTTGCCTGCAGCATTCCCACAGGAGAAAAGAAGGAATACACAGTTCCAATTGAACGTAGCTTCTAGGTGAAATAAGTGTATATGTATTCGATGTGGTTTTGCATATCGACCATTAACTAGTGTAAAGACAAGCATACAGCTATAAGAACAGTTCATCGCATACTTTTCCATTAATGGTTACCATAAATAAGGCAAAGAATGGTGTAACATTAATACAAAGTTTAGAAAATCTTGATTGTTGAGTTAAGTGGCCCAGAACTGCAAAGTTTGGGTCCGTACTAAACTTTGTGGGCTCAAATCCCATTGACTGGACTCTGAACTTCATTACAAATTTGGCGCCGGGTACAGTTTCAGCTCAACATCCCCATCATAAGACGCCAGCGGCATCTAAGAGGACCTGTCGCCCATAAAAAAAAGCACTAAAGTAAGCAGCTCTTAGCTCTCCAGATGTAGTAGTGTTACCATGCTAGTGTTATCGGAACCCTCCCATAAAGCTAGCAGACACTGCTGCGAAGTACAATAGGAACACGTGGTCCGGTGTATTCATGAGGGGTCGGTCCGAGGCGCTGCTTCTTCCCTGGACCGCCCCTAGCTTTATCCGAGGGTTGCGATAAAGCTAGTAGTGTAACACTGCTGCCTCTGAGATAGTGCTAGGAGATGCTTACTTTAGTAATCAGCTCCTAGTGCTTTTTTATGGGTGAAAGATCCTCTTTAAATTGATGTGGCCTCACTCTACAGGCACCAGCATGCCGGCGGTGCAGGATGCCACCATTTTGGGAAGAATTGTCACTTCCCAATGACTTCATTGGGAGCAACAGCCCTCCCCAAAATGGTGGAAGTTTTCCAGCAGTTCTGATTATGCAAAGCAGCAGACAGGGTTAGGCAGAAGCCTTAGAGAGTTGTGTACTCATTCCTTTTTGTATGTTGTTAGGACTATTAAAACTGTTTTATTATTCATTTATTTACAGAAAGGCTGTGTGAGATCTCTTTACTGAACTGCTGTACAGCCCCCCCCCCCCCCCTTCTGTTTTTCACAGTCCTGCTGCTACTAACAACCAGGGCCAGTTTTAGACAAAGTGGGGCCCTGGGCAAAACTAAAAGTGGGGCCGCAAAATAAAACTATTTTATGTCTAGTGACATTCAGTAAGGGACTCCCTTTAGCCCTCAACAATAATAACACGTTGTAGGTTACAAACAGTAGAATGGTAAGGCAATCTGTAATATGAGACTGTAGGAGAATGTTATAGGAGAAAGGTAGATGACGATATGAAAGATTATATAGATTTACAGATAGATGATTGATAGATTCATAGATACATAAATATAAAGTAGATTATATATAGATAGATATATGATAGAGGATAGATAGATATGAGAGATAGATATTAGATAGGCCTATAGAAAGATACAGTAGAAGAGAGATAGAAGATTGATTGATAGGAGATAGATGAATAGATAGACAAAAATCTAGCTAGTGGTTACTGACTGATATATAGGCTGGAAATAGACAAATTATTGGAGATTAATAACTGGACATATAGATGATATATAGACAGGAGAAAGATGATCAGCATCAGGAATTTCAACCATGTGGTATTAAAATAGCAATACAATCTCTGTCCACAAAAGTCCACATGCCGTGGGGCTCCTTTAGGACAGGGGGCCCTGGGCATATGCCCAGTTATATGTGCCCTAACGCAGGCCCTGTTAACAACACTCGAAAGGTATATCTGTCTGCAGTTTTGTATGGCCATAACTGCTGGTAGACTCTCACTCCTATTATGTATTTTTCTCAACCACTTTGTTATTTTTTTTTTCCAAATGGGACAAAGGTTGGTATGGACATTATGCTATATTGTGTGAGTGACACTAACAACCAATGATGCGTTCATGTGTTATCATGATGCCTTATTGTATACCTTCCAACTTTTGTGATCAAGAAGGAGAAAGACAACATAGTGCAGAAAATGTTAATACTCTAGCCACACCATTTGCCCCACCCCTTACTCCACCTCATAATTTAATGCCCCTTTCCTGCGATAACCCACCCTAATGCCTCTTCATGTAGCCTTCTGTGGCCCCATATATAATAACCCCCTAAGCTGGCTCACCAATTTATAAAGCACAATTAAACTAAGATGTTTCTTATAACCTTCTAGGCCAATAGAGCCCCATTAATCTAAAAATGTTGTGTGGACTGTATAAATCCAGAAGTTAGAACACATAAAGCACCAGAACTAAACCATGTATATAAATACAACACCAAAACAAAGTTATGCTCATCAATACTGCAACAGATGGTTTATGATGGCCCCAATAATGTCCCTAATAGCCAGTAGTTATAATGCCCCAATAACCATAATTCCCCCAGTAGCCAGTGTTTTTAATGCTCCCAATAGAAATTATGGCCACAATAGCCAGTATTTATAATGCCCCCAAAATGAATAATGCCCCCAGTAGCCATTAGTTATAATGCCACTAGTAGCACATAGTTATAATGCCCCCAATAGCAATAATGCCTCCTGTAGCCATTAGTTATTGTATCCAGAATAGCCAGTAGCAATAATGTCCCACGTTGCTAAAGCTATAATATCTCCAATAGCAATAATGCTTCCAGTAGCTAGTAGATATATTGCTCCTAGTATCCATTAGTAATAATGCCACAGTAACCAGTAATGTAACTAGAGTCCTCTGGGCCCCGGGAAAAAATTAAAATGAGGCATAGTTACAGGGCACACATATATTTAAGAAAAAATAAAAAAATAAATACTTTCCCTATTCCCCCTTCTTCCAACTCTCTCTGGTAGTACTGCCAACTCTCTCTCTATGATGCAGGTGGCACAATGAAACTGCCCACGTCCTTCACCAGGATATCAGCAGAAGAAGAGACAGCTGTGGGATCACTGGTAACTAAATACAGGTGCTTATGGTGCTATATGTCTTTAAAGGGGTATTCTCGTCTGGGCAGTCACATTCAGTTTGATAAATCTGCCATATATAAACATTTCTTCAATTATATGTTATTAAAATTTTTTTTCCTGTGTGAAGATAATTTCTCATAAATGTAGTCATTTTGTCCCTTAGAAACGAGATGGCTTCCTCGGATACGGCCACCTCTGCTAGAGAGATTGCACAAATAAACAAAAAGGTTTTGCATATGAAATGTCCGGGAGTTACTGCATGTCCCACAGCCATCCTGTGGTAATGGACGCTGAATCCTGGAGGCCAGGCAGGACTCTATAGCCCAAGTCTGGCCACCACTGCTAGAGTGTGATGTGGTCGTATCCGAGGAAGCTATCTGGTTTCTAAGGGACAACATGACTACATTTATGAGAAATTATCTACACACAGGAACATTTTTTTTTATAACATCCAATTGAAGAAATGTTTATATATGGAAGATTAGTGAAACTGAATGTGAGTGCCCAGGCAAGAATACCCCTTTAAATAAGTAGACTGCTTTTGATAGATATAATATTGGAGGTACTTTATTTAGCTCAGCAAGGGGACTTCTGGTGCTGTATAGAGTTGAATAAAGGGAATGTTGGTACTGTATATACGTAAATAAATTTTTTAAAAATTAACGGTATCTAATAAATTAATATTGGTAGACGATTTGCTTTATATAATATCATTCAGGGGACAAAGGGATAATATATGTAAATCAAGGGCGTGCAGTAAATTATATAATTGTTGGGGCACTGTATGTATAAAATTTAGTAGGAATATCTCGAGAGAATTAAGTGGGCACTGTATACAATATATTCTTATTTAGTGAGTATATATTAATTCAGGGGCATTATACAATAGTTTATTCAGGAGGTGTAGTACATATTTCAGTGTACTGCAGGGTCACAATGTATTTTGTAATGTTTACAAGTGGCACAGTGTGATCAGTGTGAGTAGTATACATTTTTAGGAACACAGTGTGGGATATAAATTGTACAGTATATTGTGGTATTTCAAATTCAGGGCACCTTTTGAAACAACTACAGCAAATCTGCCCAAACATGCTGGAAAGAGCAGTACAACCTCTATGGGGCCCCAATATTCCTGATGGCATCCCTGATTCTGCATATATATGGGCACAACACATTGCTACCACTCCTAACATAATTCATACCACCCTCCAGTCTTGTGACACAATCACAGATTTTTAAGTCTATCCCACTGTCCCGGGTGGCATGAGACTTCAATTCTGTATGCAAATAGAGTTGAAAACAACGGCAGAGTGCCTCTGTTGCTGCAACAAGAAGCAAAAATGAAATTAGGAAGGTAAAATGTAGGTGTGTGGGTTTAGGAGGTGGGTTGGGGGCTTGGACTGACCCACAAGTGAACAGGTGAATCCAATGGTGGGCCCCTGAGCTTGGTAGGCCCACAGGTCCTCCTTTATGGGAATATTTCCTGGCTCACAGAGGTAAGAGGGTCTAAGTTAAAGGTAAAAGCCATACAGTAGTTTACTGACAGCACTCCAGGGACCATAACAGTGCACGGCAATGACTATAAAGCAAGCCATTGGTCTGTTTTAGGAATTTGAGAATGTATATCTGGTAATATTTGCTTGCAGATTTGCAGTGGTGGGCCACCAGTAAAATTAAAAGATTTTACTGGTGAACTCTAGGCACTCCAGGCTGACACTGTGCTACAGAAAAGGGTGCATAAGTGGAGGTGAAGCTATAGACAAGGGCTGTGTCACAGTGCTCCACGATCCCTGTCTCGGATCGCGGGCGCACCCATGTTCCTCTGTGTATCCCTGCTGCAGCTCCACCACCAGACTCGCCTATCCCTGTTTCTGCTTGTCTTCAGGCTGCTGTGATCGCGTGTCCCCTCCTCCGAGGGAGCGCGCACGCTGGCTATAGATGATTTTAAAAGGCCAGTGCGCCGTTGATTGGTGCACTGGCTGAACGGCTCCACCTTATAATCCGGCACCTCCCTTCCTGCCTTGCCGGATCTTTGTGCTTCACAGCCTGATAGAAAGCTTCCTAGCGAGTATTCCTGCGTTCTGTGTATTCCTGCTTTCCTGTGTATTCCTTCGTTTCTGTGTATTCCTGCGTTTCTGTGTATTCCTGTGTTCCTGCTCCTGAGTCCTGTGTTGCCGTGTTACCAGTGTTCCTCCATGTTGCTGTGTTCCTGTGTCCCGTGTGCCTGTGTTCCCGTTCCCATCTGCCTGGACCTCCTGTTGCTGACCCCGGACTGGACTTGGCCCTGCATCTCTGCCGCTTGACTTGACCCTGTGCCTGGACCCAACCACAAGACTGTCTTCCGTTAAGGTACCTCGACCTCGGCTGCCACCGCAGGCTACCTGTGGAACGACCTGGTGATACCCTGCCACAGCAAGTCCAACCCACTTTGCGGCGGGCTCTGGTGAAGACCAGGCGTCACTTAGACTCTGGTCCCAGGTGTCGACTACTACCACCTCCCGCAGTGGTCCAGTGAATCCACACATCCCGAATCCTGCCAGGCTGTTATAAGAGAAGATAAGATAAGGCGCAAACAGAAGGGGTGTATTAGAGTTAGAATGGGAATATTAGTTGGTTGGACACAAAAGGTGGTACCTATAATTAAGAATGCGTTGAATAAAAATAACTACACGTAATTCAGTGGGACACTGAATGCTGTATAATTAAACCAGGGAGAGACGCTGTAAATAATGTCAACAATTTAGGCAGGCGGTGCTGTTAGTCACAGGGGTCATGGCGGGGAGATGTCACTCTTGCTTGTGACTGATCAGTAGTGTAGTCACTGACTAAACTTCTAGTGTGTGAGTTACCAGCATGTAAAGTGTTATTCACAGTCTCAGTGAGACAATTCTGTATTCTGAATGCAGGTGGAGGTGGTTCACTGTTTTCTACCTTTTCCATGGGCACATTATTTTTATATTCTAAAAAGCTGAATTAAAAAATCTAGAAACAAAACTTTTATTGGGGGGGTGGGGGGTTCTATTGACCCATTACAATGTAATTTAAATAAACAAAGTTGGGGTGGGCGAGTGAACTGATTAGAGAAGATAAATGTGGGAGGTATCATGGTAGATTACCGTTAGGCAAGACTTTCAATGAAGAACTCGGAGGATCGTGTAGAGATGCAATGGAGGACATTTAAGCGATAGCATGCGGGGAAAGTTACAACAAAAAAACAAAACCCACTGTTTTATGACTCCAATGCAAACTGTTAGGAAGACAATCCTGACTGAAAGCAATAAGACCCTCGTCTGGAGGAAACCTTCACTTAATTCTGTTCTAAATGATTACACGTCGGCAGAATGAGCCGTTCTGTTAAATCCAGCTTAATTTATAAGTGAGGTTGTGTCATCTGAATCTATTAGGCCTTTATCTATGTGGTTCCTAATAGAAAAAAGTGCGTTGAGTTGGTAGGGAGCCTGCGACGAATGGCTCTTTCACACAGAGCATTACCCAGATAAGTAGCTGAATAACTTTTGGCTGTCATTTGAGTGTTGGCGCCAATGTCTCACCCTTTATCTGCTGTCATCAAGAATCAGGACACTACAATATTCCCCTGAAAAGGGGAGAAAAGGGTCTAAATTTTCTTCTCAGGATGTACATAACCTGACACACGGAATTATATACTGCTCCATTCATATAATGTATCTCTTAAAAATCTGCAATAAATTCTGAATATTAACTATAACTCACATGCAACACACAAGTTTTCTATGTCTTCTAGGATTTATTTTTTATTTCTATTTTCCTTTTTTTTTTACATGTTTTTACATTATTTTGAACTATTTTTTTCTTAACAATTTTTATGGAATGTAATAATAATATTTTATGTACATTTTCCATATTATTTTATATTTATTTGAATTTCTTGAATATTTCTATTAAAATAGTTATCAGAGATTTTGTTCCCCTTAGCGTGTCCACTTTAAAATCTTCGGTTACATCCAGAATTAATATAAATTCTATCAGCTTGTATTGTGGCAAAGCTAAATGGTGGTGAAAGACAGCGCTGTTCTCTAATAACATGCAGCTATTAAATCTTTGGCCATTTTTTCCCACCATTATGAAAATAAAACAGTAATCTCTCTGACTTTTCTTTTTAATAAATTTGATACGGTATTATATTGAATATAATTATAGGGAAAACGATGCTAGGAACAGGCAAGGACGTGAGATGGGTATCATTTTCGCTGCCAGGCCGGAGGAACCTACAGACGTATTTAGACATGGAATGTTTTAAACTGGCAGACATCAGCATATTTTTTGGTCTTTGTACCTCAATATGTGGGGAGGGAGAGGAGTGAAACGTTATATGATAGATTCTTTTTTTTCTTTTTTAAAGCGTCCTTACAAAATGAAACGAGAGATGCTGATTCTGAAAGACATCTTCACAGAACAATTTTGAGTTAATTAGTAAAGTACCTGTTAAATTTAAAAAAAATCTGCCTCTGGATGCACGTGAGATGTAGAGCAACCAGTCATGTTCAGATAGCCTATAGATTAGATTATCCTTCCTTGCTGATCAATGATAAGAAACTATAAATGAAGAATGTGGGACCTCTAAGGAATAACATGGGGGTCATGGTAGAAGGAGATGAGGAAAGGGCCAATCTACTGAATGTCGCCTTCTTGACTGACTTTACCCAGGAAAATCCCCTGGTGGAAGACACAATGAGGAATAATGGTATTGGTGGATGGTAAACTTAATTTTAGTGACCAGAGCCAGGGGGCTGCTGCTAAAGCGAGTAAAATTAAGGGATGTATCAAGAGAGGAATAGATTTTCATGATAAAGACATAGTTTTGCCCAGGGATATAAATCCCTGGTCAGACTACACATGGAATATTGTGTACAGTTTTAGGCACCAGAATATAAAAAGGACATAGTAGAGCTGGAACAGGTGCAGAGGAGAGCAAACAAGATTATTAGGGGAATGGGGGGACTAGAATACAATGAGAGATTACAAAATGTGGGATTATTCAGTTTAGAAAAAAGACGACTGAGGGGAGACCTCATTACAATGTACAAATACAGTACAAGGATCTCTCCAAAGATCTTTTTATACCTAGGCCTGTGACCAGGACAAGGGGGCATCCTCTACACCTAGAGGAGAGGAGATTCTACCATCAACATAGACAAAGGTTCTTTACTGTAAGAGCAGTGAGACTGTGGAACTCTCTGCCGCAGGAGGTTGTTATGGAGGACTCTATGTACATGTTCAAGAAAGGCCTGGATTCCCTTCTGGAGAGAAAACATTTAATTCTTAAAGGTTGGACTTGATGGACTTGTGTCTTTTTCCAGCCTTATATACTATGATACTATAGAGATGTTGAATTTTGTTGCATTTTCTCCCCTCTCACAGCCTAAGGGAGATGGACAGCAGCTACATCTTTCTCTGTGGGAACTGTAGGCTAATGTAATGAAAACAAACCTTCTAGAATTTTTCTCCTCTACTCCTGTGTAGGTTCATTTATTATTTTCATAGCCCTCAATCCTATGTTGAATATATAAATATAAATAAATATATATTAAAGTCTGTACCCACCACTTGAGTGAACTATGGAGCTGCACTATGCAGAAAAATGCAGCAATAAATCACGATACAGGGAAATATTACAGCAGTAATACAGATTTTACTTGATCTTATTGATACAATGTATATTGTATTTTTTGTCAATTTATTGAACATATTTTCTTCACAATTTTCACACTTTGCTATACACAGACAATTTGCAGAATGTCTTCTGAAATAATGGTGTATTTTATTGTTTCCCTCTGATAAATTAGCTTATTAAGTATCAATTATACTCAGTTACCTAGGTCTCCAGTAATTTTTATCTACTGAAAATAAATATTGCAAAAATATACCAAATTATGTACATTTTTATTGGAGATTTCATAGTAGATATGCTGTGCATTTGCTGTACATTGCACATTATTGGGCTAAAAAAAATCTGCAGAATATACACTCGATGAAAATAAAGAGCACAAAAGAGATGTAATGATGATGTCATGTTATAATGATATGTGCTGTAAGTGGCTACAAGGTTGGAATAAGAAAAAAGTTTATTGGGCAACACTGCACAATTGAAAGGAGATTGAGTACATTGTTGGACCACCTCTAACCTGGATACAAGATGAGATAAGGTTGGGTGTATATGGGTTCTGTATGTTATCCTGTGGTACAGTCCTGTGAAACGCTTACTAAAATGCTTTCTAAAACGTTGGGTGTACGAAAACGCTTAGTACATGCTACCATGATGTCCACAATATGTCAAGGACCTGAGGTACTACTGGGAGTGACCAGCTCTTCCTATGGCTTCCCATAACATCACACCAACTGTTGTGGCAGTGTTTCAACCCACTACAAAGGAAGGACATAAGTGACCACCAGGAGGCCCTTAAATTCTACAAAATACAAACTACATTTTTGCAATGACAAAGTGTATTTTCATATGTATTATACCACTACAAATAAAGGTTTCACTGTCAATGAATGAACATGTAAGAAACAATGTGGAACCATATTTACTGCCTGAAAACGGTCCATGAAACAACAAAGGGATGTATTGAAGGTTCCACCTATTTTTGGAAGGTGGACAAAAAAAACGTGGGAGTTGCCAATGGATCAAACAACCCTGTTAACTGGTGGTCTGTCTGGACTCCCCGGAGACTGTTCACCATGTTTCACCATCACAGAATTTTTGCTCCCAAACCTGCTAACTACTGGATCATAACTGCATAGATGGTGTGCAATATTTTGCAAGAACCATGTTGCTTCTGCAGTCCAATTATGTATCAGACAACTGGATAAAATACCTCTGAGAGACAATATATAAAGATTTATAGATCTACCTTAGACATGCTTGAGAAATCCTTCTCAACTCTGTACACATCAGATAGTAATAGAATGGTGCATAAAGCTTAACCTCCTAAACAACTTAAGCACCTGTAGAATGTCATGGGTTTTCCGGGCTAATCCGTGCCCCTCTCTGTCCCCTACTTGTCCTCGTTCCTGGCTCCGGTCTGGCAGCCGTGCACGTGTCCCCGTCTCCTAGGGCATGCGCGCGCCGGCTCTCCAAGGGGCTTCAGAGGTTTAAAGGGCCAGTGCACCGTAAACTGACACTGGCCACTTCCCAGAATCCTTTCAAATCCAGCCTCTCCCTGCAAACCCTGCCGGATCTCCATGCTCTATGGCATTGAAAAAGCTTGTGTCCTTGCCTGGTGCCTGTTTATTGATTTCCCGTTGTTTCCCCGTTTCTGTTCTCAACTTCACTCCTCTGTTGCCTGCCTTGACCTGTTGCTACTTGCTGCCATCCTGACCTCCTGCCTGTCCCCGACCACGATTCTACCTAACATCTGTGTACTTCACCTTGGCTGCCACCACGGACAAAGTCGAACCTGTGGAACAACCTGGTGGAACCACGCCGCAACAAGTCCAACACGCTTTGCGGCAGGCTCTGGTGAAAACCACTTGGATTCCTGTCCCAGGTGTTGGCTTACGTCAACGTCTGCAGTGGTCTAGTGGGTCCACTACCCACTACATAGAATATTTTACTTGATCATTCAGCTCTCCAAGGGTCTAAGCCTATCCAGAAAATATTGGACACAAACATATGTCTATAATACAGTATATTACTACTAGCTGGTCCTAACCAATCATTAGCTGATGTAATATCCCAAGAGTCTGCCATCAGATCTAATGTATATGCAAATAATGTGATAATACTCTGTCTTTTACACAAAAATAAGGTCCCTATTGGTGTCCTTTGTTCTCTTCAATTATGGAAGAGAATAATGAACAGCTAATACTGAAGTTATTTCCCTATATAACATTCACACACATAATACTGCTATACATAATGGTGCTAAAGAGGGCGCACCAATTACCTACTTACCCCCATATTATTAACAAGAGAATTTATTCACTTCTTTTTTGCATTTTATACTAGAACCCACAGCTAAGCCTCTTGACACAAAATCAGTTTACTGAGTCAAATAAAAATCAATGCAATGGTGACAGTAACTCAACTAACTTATAGCATGAATACCACAACTGCTTAAAGAAATGGACAGCACTCACCAATCTTCCAAAGGTATTATTCTCTTTTCTTTAATTCTGTCATGAATATTTGACATTAGACATTTGTCCTCCCTTCCACATTTTGCAAGTATGTTTGTTATATATTTTTAACATAATTAAAAAAAGAGAATAATACTTTTGGAAAACTGGTGAGAGACGTCCATTTCTTTAAACAATTCTGGTACTCATGCTATTTGGAAACACGGCTTGTTGGTCTGAGAGCACCTCTGACACCATCAGGATATTCTGAGGTTCTGAGTAAAAGACACACCTCTAAGCTATCCATATTCCCTTAAAGGCCTTATCGATAGGGTTTCTGTTCTTGAGATGAAGCATTTTACCCTTGATGTTCAGAACATTTTTAGTTAAACCATGATTTGTGACCTGCATAAAGTCTTTAAAATAAATTGTGTAGCTATCACAATCCAGTAAGAAAAAAGAATTGCAAAAACTGCTAGTATCGTGCCCCCCTTCCTCATCTCCCCCAGCCCTATATTACCCTGAAGTCCTGGCAGACAGGCAGCTCTTCTCCATTATGATGTGGACTGTTGTTGACATTTTTTTACATTACTGCCTTTTGTCGGCCCCGGCTGGCTAAGCAATTCTATCTTAAGGGCTGTTTTTTATTAAATTTGCAAGGTACAAAAGTGTGACTGACAAATATTCTCTATACTTATCCGAATGCATAAATAATAGATCTCTATCTGCTGCAGTAAAGATTAGACAAGAGGTCAAGTTTGAAATGCAAGTCATTTTCATACAGCTTGCTCCTCGATCTTCAGAAACATTTAAATATATTCCGATGAGCGCATATTTTTTTAGATTTATTTTACCGCCTTTTGATAGGTGTACTGAATGTTAACATTATTTGCAAAGGGAGGAAAGAACGGTATGTGTCTTATTAAACTTCGCAATTGAATATGTGATGTATTCTTAAGACATCATTTTTTTTTATTATTTATTTTCATTTATTTATACATCTTCCCATCCCCCAACCCTTATCCAGTTCTTAACTCAACCCCCTCCATTTTTTTTCTTTTTTTGGGCTATTATGTATGATAAATAAAACAATAGAGAGAAAACAGTGAGATTTCTCATCAATGTCTTGTGAAAAAGGCTCCGGATAAATGAGCCTGAGAATCAAAGGAAGATTACATGGCTGACCATGTATCATCCACTATGTATTGAACAAAGATGAAACCGCCATAAAAGTGGCATTGTGCGCTGATGACGGCTCTGCGGCTCTGTGCATGACTAATCTGCCTTTTTGCATTTATTTTATTCAATCTCCTTTGACTTTCTGCTTGTGACATTTTTGCTACACTCAGTAAATTTGAATGAATAGGCAATTTTAAAGAATTTCTTTATGGGGTTTTCGGAGGAGTCATAAGCACGGCTGGATCTTTGTTCTGACTTAACAGTTTAAACGTTTGCTATTGTCTGAGGTGTCATCAGCGCAGGAGCAAAAGGACGGGCGCAGCTCACCTGATATTTTACAAAACAATGTTTCTGAACTGTTTGCATTTGCAAAACCGTAGGATGAGACAAAAGGCCCATTTTGAGCTTGTCTGGTGGAGGTGACACTTGGAACTTGTCTACAGCAGCAAAACGTTCCTTGAGTACATTTTGTGTTATTAGTATATAGCACCTATGTGTTCAGGTGACCAGTAGAGAGTTTATAATTAACGTGGGCAGTGTTTGAGATGATGTAGAAACTACTGCTGAGATGATGATAAAGTTACCTTCAACAAGGTATGTGTCTTCCAGAATAGGTCAACCCTAAAGGGAACCTGTCATCAGGAGCCCTTTTTCTGGCTCCCCATGTCCCCATAGAGAATAGTGTACACATTGCCAAAGAGTTGTAATAGTACAACTTGCTTTTTCAGAAAGAAAGATAAGTTAGTTGAAAGTTTACTTTTCTGTATGCAAAGCTGTGTCCCTAGTCCCATGGAAGTCACCAGTGAGAACATGTATGACATCCTGAGGGGGGAAGCACCAGGGGGAGGTGATATGGGGACATGGGAGTTTTTTTTAAATTTGAAATCAATGCATGATGGAGCGGTTTCCCAAGGGTGGGGGAAATCAGCTCCTCACTGGCCACTCCCATGGGACTAGGGACAAAGCTCTAACTTATCTTTTTTTGGAACAAGCCATACACTATTCTCTATCGGCCAGAAAATGGGCTCCTGATGACAGGTTCCCTTTAACTGAAGGGGAAGGCTATACTGTTGAGACTCAGCATTGAGATTTCTGTATAAGGGAATATATTCTGACAGTAGCCTTAGAGCCTGAGCACCCTCCTATCCACATTAGTGGGCACCAGATATGGGGAAATTCTGGGAGACACTGTATTGACCACTTTTTGGCTGAACATTGTATGTTCGCATTCTTTTTCAGTGGTTCCTTTTTTGCTAGGCATTCAAGAAATCTTGAAGTCTGAGGAAGATACAGTAATGAGCATGTTATAGTAAAGAGCAGCACTCCAGTGGCCATGGATGGCCATGAAGTTAAAGAAGCTCCTCCATTTTTTTTTTTAGGAAGCTTTACTTGATATGTCTTATTAACGGTAACCTGGATGTGTGAAGCTAGAAGAATCAGTCAGTGTCCTGCTAGGTACTATACTTTATCTACATACTACCTACTGTTGGAAGGGATTGGGCCCCTGGAGTAGCACAGGAGCCAGATGCATGACTCTAGGCTCTTGCACTGCTGCACCTAACTGCTAGTGTGCCGTAGCAGAGCAGGGAGTAATTTGCTCCCTGTCCTATTACTATGCATGTGAACACTCTCAGCACCGGCAGCACAATGGCGTCATTGTGACAACTGCGCTGACCGCCTTACTACATGGCAGCCACCCGAAGAGGACAGCCACACATCAAGGAAAGGAGGTGAGTATAATTTTTTTTATTTTTCAACTTACACAAACTTGCAATGTGTGGGGGCATAGTGAAAGAAGGATAAATGACCAGGGAGCATAATGACCAGGGGGGAAATAATGAGAGAAGGATAAATGACCAGGGGAAATAATGAAAGAAGGATAAATGACCAGGGAGCATAATGACAAGGGGGAATAATGACCAAGGGGGCATAATGACCAAAAGGCAGAATGACCAAAGGGGCATAATTACTGGAGGGCAGAATGAAAAGGGGTAGAGTGACCGGGGGTAAAATGAGAAAAGGCAGGATGATCGGGTTATAATGAGAGGGGATAGGGGGACAGAATAAGACGGGGATATAATAAGGGGGGCAAAATGAGGAAGGACATAAGGGGGAAAAAATAAAGGGGATAAAACACCCACTGGCAACATCCGCATTTTTTCACCTGTTTCACCATATTTTTTCCCCACTTCCATGGACACGGCATGAAATATTAAATACCATCAATATAAAGTACACATTTTTATGCAGAAAGAAAGCCCTCACACAGTTATGGATGTTTGAAGGTGGTGAGTGAAAAATGGAAACACAAAAAAAGGGCCAAGTCGTTAAGGGGTTAAGAATGTGGGCAAATAAAGGGCATGCTTTGTAAGAAATGGGACATTAACAATGGGATAAGATGGAAGTGAGAAGGAAGGAGGTAGTTATTCTTAAAAAGGACTCTTCAGTGGGGGAAAATAAATCCAATAAAGCTAATAGGTTAATGAGGATCCTATCCTGATTTATCTTAATAAGGTAGGTGGGCACTAATGTAACAAGAGGGGAGTGGGTGCACTGATTGTATGCAGCATGGGTAAACTAACATGGCATAATTATTTTGTAGTGGGCATAAAGGGGTATGATAGATAAACTATGATGATGGATAATCATGTCTATTCTCAGTGATAAGTTGTGGCTGGTAGAAGCTTGGAAGATCTGACTGTAAAGAAGATAGACCATCAAGAGTGTGTGGATTTAGGTGTCTTTTCTGCTCTGAGCTGCTTTCATGTTACCATATTGCGGTATATTGGTCTTTGGATCTACTTTCGATATATTTGTGGATGCTAATGTGAAGTCATTTTATAGAAACAGTCTTGGAGTAGCAGCGTTATCATTGGTAACTTGTCAATACCCTTAATATTGGTCTATGGAGGTGATACTGATCATTGTACTAGGGTAATATTTGATCCTAGCTCAGAATATATATGTTTTTTGTTTTTTATAGTACTGATGGTAGTTTTTTTGTTGTTGTTGCATTAATGGCGATCACAGTTATAGGGGAGGGGGCCCTGTTAGAAATTTTGTTACGCATTGCCCACATAGCATGGGATTGGCCAGAAAGAAAGAGCTTTTGGGGCCTGTCTACCAGGCGAGCTTGTTATTACAAACTAAAGCAGGTTCTTAATATTAAATGTACAATTCTGCCACCTAATGTTCCAGGCAGATTGTTCAGTGGGTACAGCTTAACAGGATTTCTATATAAACTCACTTAAAAACCTTACTATTCGCTGAGAAGTTTCCATAATAACAGATTCCTTGTCAATGTTGTTACTGGTTCAAGTAGGGCTGAAGTAGAAAGTAACCTTTATTATGGCCTGTAATCCCTTTGTGGATGGAGGGGCGTTGCAGACGCCTCCGGATGTAAGGAGATGAATTACTAGTCTAAATTTATAACAATACAATTAATCTAGGGATTAAAAACAAAGGCCATGCAGGAGCAGAGAGTCTGAGAAAAGAGTCCTATCAAAGGGGGTAATTATGGCCTCTGAATCTACTTGAGGTAGAAGTATGAGTGTGCTACAACCTAGAACACATGTACAGCCAGTCACTACTACATGAAAGCATTCAGGGAGCTCACTCATTTCCCACTCACAATGTTACCCTTAATGATTTTAAATAATTAGTTATTATTAGTAATAGAAAACAAATATGATTGGAAGCAATAATTGGAGATTGGAGACAAACTGATACAAAATGTTTAATGTGACATTCATTTTTTGTTTGTTTAAGGAATAAGGTAAATTAAAAAGTAATACATACAGTGACATTACATTACATTCACTTGTGTTACACAGGTATTTTTATTTTCGAGCCCAGACAACTGATTTCTGATTTGGTTTTGCCCTTATATTCAATTCAATTTCTAAATCAGTTTTTAGAAATTCATTGTGACTGCACCAGCAGAAAAGTGAGTGCAGCTCAGAAGTACAATACATGCTGTTACTCCAGATCAGTACAGGATAAGTAAAGTAAATACACTGGGGAAGTTATTTATTGAAGGTTTTGTGCCAGTATTAAATTAGATACACTAGATTTACAGTGTCTATATTTTTACAAATGTAGTGAGCACAGCTTAGATGGCCTGTAGAAAGAGATACCGTATATTCCGGCGTATAAGACGACCTGGTGTATAAGACGACCCCCCTACTTTCCGGTTTAAAATATAGAGTTTAAGATATATTCGCCGTATAAGACTACCCCTTTTCCAACGCATACAAAACACCGGTAAAAATGTAAAAAAAAAACAGATTTGAATTTAACATGGTCCTTTTTTTAATTTAAATTCTTATGACATGCAGGTATATTGCAGGAAAACTGTCGCTCATAAACATAAGGCATACAACAACAACATTACCATCGTCCATTTTACTGTAAATGTTACCATACTGTACCTTAAATTTTTATTTTATTAAATATTCCATGCCATGTACTCAGAAGCGGGAAAAAAATTCCAAATGCAATGAAAATGGTGAAAAAACGCATTTGCGCCATTTTCTTGTGGGCTTGGATATTACTTCTTTCACTGAGCGCCCCGAATGACATGTCTACTTTATTCTTTGGGTTGGTACGATTACGTGGATACCAAATTTATAAAGGTTTTATAATGTTTTCATACATTTACAAAAATGAAAACCTCCTGTACAAAAATTATTTTTTTGATTTTGCCAAATTCTGGCGCTAATAACTTTTTTATAGTTTGGTGTACGGAGCTGTGGGTGGTGTCATTTTTTGCGAAATTTGATAATATTTTCAATGATATCATTTTTAGGACTGTACGACCTTTTGATAATTTTTTATAGATTTTTTATATTTTTCAGAATGGCAAAAAAGTGCCATTTTCGACTTTGGGCGCTATTTTCCGTTACAGGGTTAAACTCATTGAAAAACCGTTAACATATTTTGATAGATCGGGCATTTTTGGACACGTCGATACTAGAGATGAGCGAGCACTAAAATGCTCGGGTGCTCGTTATTCGAGACAAACTTTTCCAGATGCTCGAGTGCTCGTCTCGAATAACGAGCCCCATTGAAGTCAATGGGAGACTCGAGCATTTTTCAAAGGGACCAAGGTTCGGGAATAAAATGTGTTATTTAATTGAAAAAGAATGTCTTCTGATAAGTTAGCAGATGTATGCAAACATCTGCAATCTATTCTTCACTGTTCCGCGCGTATATTATCTCCCGACAAGTTAGCAGATGTGAAGAACAGTGAAGAATAGAATAAAAACAGTGAACATAGGATCATTTAAGTGAAAAACACAGTGAAGAATAGATTGCAGATGTTCGGCACATCTGCTTACTTGTCGGGAGATACGCTGTCCCGGGATCCGCTGCTCTTCTTCCACTGAAGTCTCCCCGATGTCTCCCTGCTGCGCGCGATGTCTCCCTGCTGCGGGCGATGTCTTCCTGCTGCGCCCGATGTGTCTCTGCTGCGCCCGATGTGTCTCTGCTGCGCCCGATGTGTCTCTGCTGGGCCCGATGTCTCCCTGGTGCGCGATGTCTCCCTGCTGCCGTTCCGCGTGTATCTTCCGACAAGTAAGCAGATGTGCCGAACATCTGTACTCTATTCTTCACTGTGTTCTTCACTGTGTTTTTCACTTAAATGATCCTGTGTTCACTGTTTTTATTCTATTCTTCATTGTTCTTCACTGTGTTTGTTTAATTAAATGCTCGATCTCGAGCAGGGGAAATACTCGTCCGAGCAACGAGCCGTTTCGAGTACCTTAATACTCGAACGAGCATCAAGCTCGGACGAGTATACTCGCTCATCTCTAGTCGATACCTAATGTGTTTATGATTTTTACTGTTTATTTATATTTATGTCAGTTCTAGGGAAAGGGGGTTGATTTGAAATTTTAGGGTTTTTTTATTATTATTTTTTTTTATTTTTTTAAATTTTTATTTATACTATTTTTCAGACTCCCTAGGGTACTTTAACCCTAGGTTGTCTGATCGATCCTATCGTATACTGCCATACTACAGTATGGCAGTATATGGGGATTTTCCTCATTCATTACAATGTGCTATCAGCACATTGTAATGAAGGGGTTCAAACGAAATAGCCTCGGGTCTTCGGAAGACCCGAGGCTACCATGGAGACGGATCGCCGCCCCGATGAAGTCACAGGGAGCGGCGATCCCAGGTAAGATGGCGGCGCCCATGCGCCGCTATCTCCTTGAGGCTGCCGGCAGCTTTGCCGGCAGCCCACGCTGTGAAAACACCCACGATCGGTGCTAGCACCGATTGCGGTTGTTACCGGTAAACCTTTGCTGCAATATGCAGCAAAGACTTACCGGCTGTGGAGAGGGCTCAGCCCGTGAGCCCTCTCCATGCACCGGGACCGATCGCCGCCGTGAATACACGGCGGGCGGTTGGGATTACCGGCGTATAAGACGACCCCAGAGAAGACAGAAGATTTTTCTGTCTTCAAAAGTCGTCTTATACGCCGGAATATACGGTTAGTGATGTCTGGAAGGCTACACATGTTTTATTTTTGAGAGGGTTTACAGAGAGTACTGTTTGTCCTACTTCTTTCAAAAACTGCAAGATAGTGAAGGAGTGAAATGGTTAAGATTATGGGATCCTTGCAAGGTCCTGAAGGTTATCAGATCCTTCTACTGTACTTTCAATTCTTGGAGAAGAGGGATCTAGATCAGGCTGTAAAAGAGGCTTTCACAGGGGTTTCTTTACTTTCCTGACCACAATAATAATGAAAGAGAATGGGGGTCATTTACTAAGGGCCCGATTCGCGTTTTCCCGACGTGTTACCCGAATATTTCCGATTTGCGCCGATTGTACCTGAATTGCCCCGGGATTGTGGCGCACGTGATCGGATTGTGCCGCATCGGCGCCGGCATGCGCGCGACGGAAATCGGGGGGCGTGGCCGAACGAAAACCCGACGGATTCGGAAAAACCGCCGCATTTAAAAACCGAAAAAGTGTCGCTTGGGGAGCGCTTACCTTCACCTGGTCCGAGGTGGTGCATTCCGGCGCGATGAGATGACTTTCAGCGCAGCAGCGCCACCTGGTGGACGGCGGAAGAACTACCTTCTTAAATCCCGTCCGAACCCGAATCCAGAGCAGAGAACGCGCCGCAGGATCGCGAATGGGCGAGGTAAGTAAATCTGCCCCAATGTACGGAATGTTTTGGTCCATATGCTACCTGTTTGCTGATGGTAAACTATCTTGTTCATTTCAATGGAACCATGCACTTGAACATGTTTTTCAAAACCCATGTGGGGCAAAACTCAGAGCAGGTCCTATTCCTTCCCTGCTTGCAACCTGTGCCTTCCAGAGAATCTTTTGGGAGAAATACTGATTTTAAACATAAAGGTGTCATCCCGGTGCGGTTCATATTTGCGGATTAATTGCCATTTAACTCAATCATGGGATCCTTAAAGGAGATGGGAAAGCTTGTGACATCATAAGCCATTCTAACTTTTTTTGGACAGAAACACACAGGCTTTTTTTGCCAATATATGCTTAAAAACCATAGCTCCCAACTGTCCTGGATTCAACGGGACAATCCTGGTTTGCAGCTGCTGTCCCACTGACCTGGGTGGTTGGGAGAATGTCCCGGGCTGTACCTCTCTGCCCCAGTTTGTTTCGCCTCTCCTGGCGTACATTACAGCTGCAGAACAGCAAAAGAATTGGGGCCAGGAGGAGGATGGAGGGCAGGAGGGTACCCTGGTGGATGGAGGACAGGAGGCTACAGTGGAGGATGGAGGACAGAAGACTACACTGGAGGATGGAAGACAGAATGCTACACTGGAGGATGGAGGACAGGAGGCTACACCAGAGGGTGGAGTACAGGAGGCTACACTAGAGGATGGAGGACAGGGGGCCACAATAAGAAGAGGATAGAGGACAGGAGGTCACAGCAAGATGAGGATAGAGGACATGGGAGAACAGAGAGAAACAATTAAAGAACAGGGGGATACACTGGAGGATGGAGGACAGTAGGCCACACTGGAGTATGGAGGGCAGTGGGCCATAGTAAGAGGAGAATGGAGGACAGGGACAGACACTGGAGGATGGGGGACATGAGGCAACAGTAAGACCAGGGTGGAGGACAGGGGGCCACAGTAAAGGAGGATGGAGGAGGGAAGAGAGGATGCTACACTAAATGATAGAAGACAGGAGGCTACACTGGAGAATGGAGGACTGGAGGCCACACTGGAGGATGGAGGCAGGATGACACACTGGAGGATGGAGGAAAGAAGCCACAATATGAGAAGGATGGAGAACAGGGGGCCACAGTATGAGGAGGATAGAGGGCAGGAGGTCACAATGTGAGGGATGATGAAGGACAGGGGGCCACAGTAAGAAGAGGATGGAGGACAGGAGGCCACAATATGAGGGAGGATGGAGGACAGGAGGCCACACTGGAGGAGGGAAGATAGGATGCCACACTGGAGGATAGAGGACAGAAGGCTTCATGTGAGAATAACAGACAGGAGGCCACACTGGAGGATGGAGGACAGCAGTGCATACTGAAGGAGGGAAGACAGGATGCTACACTGGAGCATAGAGGACAGAAGGCTACACGGGAGAATAAAGGACAGGAGGCCGCACTGGAGGATAGAGGACAGGAGCCAGGCCAGGGATCACACATGGAGACAGAAACTTTGAAAACGAACTCACAGTCTCTTTAATGTCACACCGTCCAGAACAGCAGCATGTGACAAACTAGGAAATGGTCATTCCTGCAAGTACACACAAGGTGGTAGATTGATTGGCTTTGGTGAGAATTTCATTGTGAAAAAGGAATAGAAGCCAGATTTGCTTTGATGCTTGGGAAGCGTCCTGGATGCAGATATGTCTGCAATTCACATTCACAAGAGTAAGACTAAAGAAAAAGACCTAGGGCCGTGGAATGAGCTCTCTTTGATAAACAGACCTGAATGAAGTTGCCCCCCCCCCACATTGTTCAAATCAACCTAAATTGGTGTCAAATGTTTGTGCTACGTTTGTGCTGGTTTGTGCAGCAGAAATTTTCGTTTGTGCCGCTATCGTTTTTAAGATATTAATGAAAGTTTCCAGAGGTCATCAGAGGTCAACCAGCCCCCCCACATTAACCGAATCAAACAAAACTGGTGTCAAACGTTAGTGGTATGTTTGTGCAGCAAACATTTTTGTTTGTGCCACTATCGTTTTTAAGGTATGTTACAAAGGTTAAGGTGTTTAGGAAGAACTGGTAAAAAACAAACCTAGTGAGAGCTAGCAAACACATTGTACTTTGGAAGAAATTAACTCTGATGACCTCTGGAAAAAAGTATGAATATATTAAAAATGATAGCGGCACAAACGAAAATTTTTCCTGCACAATCGTAGCACTAATGTTTGAAACCAGTTTTGTTTGATTTGGTTAATGTGGGGGGGGGGGGGCTGGTTGAACTTTTTACCTTTATTTTTTTGTTCATATATTCAAAACAAAAGCAGCACAAACAAAAATTGGAGCAGAACAAACCAGCACAAACAGAGCAAAATTGTTCAGCACTAGTTTTGTTTTATTTGAGCAATGTAAGGGGGCTGGTTGACCTCTGATGACCTCTGGAATCTTTCATTAATATCTTAAAAATGATAGCAACACAAACAAAGCACAAATGTTTGACACCAATTTAGTTTGATTTGAACAAGGTGGGGAGGGCACTCACTCAGGTCTTTTGCAGTACTAATTTTAAAGCATGCAGAGAACCAACCAATGGATGCCTGGGGAATTTGAAGGAAATCTATATTTGAAAGATAGCATAAATAAACATTTAACTCTTTGGTAACATATATAGGAGTTATGCACATGATATTCCTAGTGTAGGTGGCAGCCTAGGGATGCAAACAGCTCAGCAGGATAACTGAACAAACCATACAAAGAAAATGTTACAATTAGTAAGGACCCTCCTTGCGAGTCACACAATTACACACTGATGATGTGTGGACCACAAAAACATACCTGAGATCCAATGATTGTGGTCCAAGAACAACAGGTACAATGTGTACAGGTAGCCTTAGACTGTTGTTTGTCAGGTTTTGGCTTCATAAATCACTCAGGCTAGATGACTAGAGATGAGCGAGCACTAAATTGCTCGGGTACTCGTTATTCGAGACAAACTTTTCCCGATGCTCGAGTGCTCGTCTCGAATAACGAACCCCATTGAAGTCAATGGGAGACTCGAGCATTTTTCAAGGGGACCAAGGCTCTGCACAGGGAAGCTTGGCCAAACACCTGGTAACCTCAGAAAAGGATGGAAACACCACGGAAATGGACAGGAAACAGCAGGGGCAGCATGCATGGATGCCTCTGAGGCTGCATAATCGCACCATTATGCCAAAATTATGGGGAACAGCATGGCCATGACAGAATGAAGCTAGATAGCATCTAAAACATGCAATAATTGACCCTGACACTATAGGGGACGGCATGCAGAGGCAGCGGCAGCAGGCTAGAGAGTGGCATGGCGACATACCCTAAATGGACTCAGGCTTCAAACCAATGGGTGGCAGAGAGGAACCAAAGGAGGTGAGCAAGAAGCGCTCAAATAATATCGGTACATGATAAAAGTTTGCCAGTATATTTTGTGGATTACACAGCAGGGTGGCGACAAAGTTAACATGGAAGCCATGAAAACAACCCAAAATTCTGCCTGACACAGCTCGTTTGATAAGGGGACCATGTATGGAGGCAGTGAACTAGTAGTAGATTAAAGGTGCTGCAGTTAAAACTATGTTAGTTGGATCTTGGCATGGAGCTGGCGCTCCGCTGCCAGGCGAGCTTTCGCCAATCCAAGCCCCTGTCTCTAGGCTACTCCCCAAACAGCACTTCTAAGAACCTTTTGTATAAGATCAAGTGTAGTAGCGTTCTTATAAGTTTAGGATATGCCGGGTGAGGGGAATGTAAACAGATGCGCAAGAAGCGCTGAAATAAACCGGTAAATGATAAAAGTTTGCAAGTATATTTTGTGGATTACACAGCAGGGTGGCGACAAAGTTAACAAGTTTGATGTGGAATGCCCTGTAATAGCTCTTGGGCGGTGTGCCTTTTATCGCCTAGGCTCAGCAGTTTGAGCACCGCCTGCTGTCGCTTAGCGACGGCACTGCTGCTGTGCCTAGAGCTACCGACTGATGGCGCCATGCCCACGGATGGTAATTCGGAGGAGGAGGAGGTGGAGGAGGGTTGGGAGGAGGTATAGTAGGCCTTTGAGACCTGGACCGAGGTAGGCCCCGCAATTCTCTGCGTCGGCAGTATATGACCAGCCCCAGGGTCAGACTCGGTCCCAGCCTGCACCAAGTTAAGTGTAGTAGCGTTCTTATAAGTTTGGGATATGGCGGGTGAGGGGAATGTAAACAGATGCGCAAGAAGCGCATGATGCGCATGGAGCTGGCGCTCCGCTGCCAGGCGAGCTTTCGCCAATCCAAGCCCCTGTCTCTAGGCTACTCCCCAAACAGCACTTCTAAGAACCTTTTGTATAAGATCAAGTGTAGTAGCGTTCTTATAAGTTTAGGATATGCCGGGTGAGGGGAATGTAAACAGATGCGCAAGAAGCGCTGAAATAATATTGGTAAATGATAAAAGTTTGCCAGTATATTTTGTGGATAACACAGCAGGGTGGCGACAAAGTTAACAACTTTGATGTGGAATCCATGAAAACAACCCAAATTTCTGCCTGACACACCTCGTTTGATAAAGGGACGATGTATGGAGGCAGCTATATGGACGACTTTTGGAGGTAGCAATGGAGACAACGTGTGTAGGCTGCTATGGAGACAATTTAATTTGGATAGTGCCTGTATGTGGCAGTCCCAAAAATTTTTCAAACCAGAGGAGCAGGTAGGTGGCCCTCCAGTAAAATGGAATAGATTGAGTGCCTGTATGTGGCAGTCCAAAAAAATTTTCAAACCAGAGGAGCAGGTAGGTGGCCCTCCAGAAAAATTGAATAGATTGAGTGCCTGTATGTGGCACTCCCAAAAATTGTTTAAAACAGAGGACCGGGTAGGTGGCCCTCCAGAAAAATTGAATAGATTGAGTGCCTGTATGTGGCACTCCCAAAAATTGTTTAAAACAGAGGACCGGGTAGGTGGCCCTCCAGAAAAATTAAATGCATAAAGTACTATAGCTAGAGCCAGTGGGCCCTGTCAAAAAATAGCCAGTTTCCTCTGCTTTACTGTACAAAGAGGAGGAGAAGGAGGAAAATGAGGAGGAGGAGGAGTGGATCAATTATTCAGGTTGAGCTTCCTTCACCTGGTGGAGATTGGAAATTATGAGAAATCCAGGCTTTATTCATCTTAATAAGCGTCAGCCTGTCAGCGCTGTCAGTCGACAGGCGTGTACGCTTATCGGTGATGATGCCACCAGCTGCACTGAAAACCCGCTCGGACAAGACGCTAGCGGCAGGGCAGGCAAGAACCTCCAAGGCGTACAGCGCCAGTTCGTGCCACATGTCCAGCTTTGAAACCCAGTAGTTGTAGGGAGCTGTGTGATCATTTAGGACGATGGTATGGTCAGCTACGTACTCCCTCACCATCTTTCTGTAAAGATCAGCCCTACTCTGCCGAGACTGGGGACAGGTGACAGTGTCTTGCTGGGGTGACATAAAGCTGGCAAAAGCCTTGTAAAGCGTACCCTTGCCAGTGCTGGACAAGCTGCCTGCTCGCCTACTCTCCCTCGCTACTTGTCCCGCAGAACTACGCACTCTGCCGCTAGCGCTGTCAGAAGGGAAATACTGTTTCAGCTTGTGCACCAGGGCCTGCTGGTATTCATGCATTCTCACACTCCTTTCCTCTGCAGGGATGAGAGTGGAAAGATTTTGCTTGTACCGTGGGTCCAGGAGAGTGAACACCCAGTAATCGGTGCTGGAATAAATTCTTTGAACGCGAGGGTCACGGGATAGGCAGCCTAGCATGAAATCTGCCATATGCGCCAGAGTACCAACGCGTAAGAATTCACTCCCCTCACTGGCCTGACTGTCCATTTCCTCCTCCTCCAACTCCTCCAACTACTCTTCTTCTGCCCATACACGCTGAACAGTGAAGGACTCAACAATGGTCCCCTCTTGTGTCTCGCCAACATTCTCCTCCTCTTCCTCCTCATCCTCCTCCACCTCCACCTCCTCCGATATGCGCTGAGAAACAGACCTGAGGGTGCTTTGGCTATCAACAAGGGAATCTTCTTCCCCCGTCTCTTGTGACGAGCGCAAAGCTTCCGACTTCATGCTGATCAGAGAGTTTTTCAACAGGCCAAGCAGCGGGATGGTGAGGCTGATGATGGCGGCATCGCCACTGACCATCTGTGTTGACTCCTCAAAGTTACTCAGCACCTGACAGATATCAGACATCCACGTCCACTCCTCATTGTAGACTTGAGGAAGCTGACTGACCTGACTACCAGTTCTGGTGGAAGTTGACATCTGGCAGTCTACAATGGCTCGGCGCTGCTGGTAAACTCTGGATAACATGGTCAGTGTTGAATTCCACCTCGTGGGCACGTCGCACAACAGTCGGTGAGCGGGCAGTTGGAGGCGGCGCTGCGCTGCCCTGAGAGTGGCAGCATCTGTGCTGGACTTCCTGAAATGCGCACAGATGCGGCGCACCTTCGTGAGCAAATCAGACAGATTGGGGTATGTCTTGAGGAAACGCTGAACTATCAGATTTAACACATGGGCCAGGCATGGCACATGTGTCAGTCTGCCGAGTTGCAGAGCCGCCACCAGGTTACGGCCGTTGTCACACACAACCATGCCTGGCTTCAGGTTCAGCGGTGCCAGCCACAGATCAGTCTGCGCCGTGATGCCCTGTAATAGCTCTTGGGCGGTGTGCCTTTTATCGCCTAGGCTCAGCAGTTTGAGCACCGCCTGCTGTCGCTTAGCGACGGCACTGCTGCTGTGCCTAGAGCTACCGACTGATGGCGCCGTGCCCACGGATGGTAGTTCGGAGGAGGAGGTGGAGGAGGGGTGGGAGGAGGAGGAGGCGTAGTAGGCCTGAAACACCTGGACCGAGGTAGGCCCCGCAATCCTCGGCGTCGGCAGTATATGACCAGCCGCAGGGTCAGACTCGCTCCCAGCCTCCACCAAGTTAACCCAATGTGCCGTCAGCGATATATAGTGGCCCTGCCCGGCAGCACTCGTCCACGTGTCCGTGGTCAGGTGGACCTTGTCAGAAACGGCGTTGGTCAGGGCACGGATGATGTTGTCTGACACGTGCTGGTGCAGGGCTGGGACGGCACATCGGGAAAAGTAGTGGCGGCTGGGGACCGAATACCGAGGGGCGGCCGCCGCCATGAGGTTGCGAAAGGCCTCGGTCTCTACTAGCCTATAGGGCAGCATCTCCAGGCTAAGCAATCTGGAGATGTGCACATTAAGGGCTTGGGCGTGCGGGTGGGTTGCACTATATTTGCGTTTCCGCTCCAGCGTCTGGGGTATGGAGAGCTGAACGCTGGTGGATGCTGTGGAGGATCGTGGAGGCGACGATGGGGTTTTTTTGGCAGGGTCCTGGGCAGGGGGCTGACTATCAGCTGACACAGGGGAAGGAGCAGTGGTGTGCACGGCCGGAGGTGAACGGGCTTGTTGCCACTGAGTGGGGTGTTTAGCATTCATATGCCTGCGCATACTGGTGGTAGTTAAGCTAGTAGTGGTGGAACCCCTGCTGAGCCTGGTTTGGCAAATGTTGCACACCACAGTCCTTCGGTCATCCGGTGTTTCCTTAAAGAACCTCCAGACTTCTGAAGATCTAGCCCTTGCCGCAAGAGCCCTCGCCACGGGAGCTTCACTAGTTGACACATTTGGCGCTGATGCACCAGCTCTGGCCCTGCCTCTCCGTCTGGCCCCACCACTGCCTCTTCCAACCTGTTCTGGTCGAGGACTCTCCTCCGTCTCAGAAGCACTGTGTTCACCCGGCCTCTCAACCCAGCTTGGGTCTGTCACCTCATCATCCTCCGATCCCTCAGTCTGCTCCCCCCTCGGACTTCCTGCCCTGACAACAACTTCCCCACTGTCTGACAACCGTGTCTCCTCATCGTCGGACACCTCTTTACACACTTCCACTACGTCAAGAAGGTCATCATCACCCACAGACTGTGACTGGTGGAAAACCTGGGCATCGGAAAATTGCTCAGCAGCAACCGGACAAGTGGTTTGTGACTGTGGGAAGGGTCCAGAAAACAGTTCCTCAGAGTATGCCGGTTCAAATGCCAAATTTTCCTGGGAGGGGGCAGACTGGGGGGGAGGAGGCTGAGGTGCAGGAGCTGGAGGAGTGGCGATTTCGGTGACATGGGTGGACTGCGTGGAAGACTGACTGGTGGACAAATTGCTCGAAGCATTGTCAGCAATCCACGACATCACCTGTTCGCACTGTTCTGGCCTCAACAGTGCTCTACCACGAGTCCCAGTAACTTCAGACATGAACCTAGGGAGTGTAGCTCTGCGGCGTTCCCCTGCTCCCTCATAAGCAGGTGGTGTCTCACCCCGGCCAGGACCACGGCCTCTGACCCCTGCAGTAGTTGGACGCCCATGTCCCCGCCCTCGTCCTCTACCCCTAGCCCTCGGGTTAAACATTTTTAAAATGAGAGTTATAGCTTTAATTTTTTTTTAACTTTTTTTTGTGGTTTTTTTTTTTTTTTGTGTTTTTGAGTTTTTAAAACCAAACGATGCTATCCTATTGCTATGGCTATTTTCTAGCCAAGTATGAAAGCACACTACTATGCCAGATGAGATGACACTGAGTTATTAAACAAAATAAACGTAAAATAAAAAAGGACAAATGGCAGACTGTGCCTAATTGAAATCCAACCCCTACTAAATTTTCCCACTTCGGTCTTTGCAATGGATATGTGCGTCACTAAGCGCAAAACACAGCGGTCGCAAGTCTCACTACAAATTGCTCACAATTGGCTAGTAGATGCACTGCAGCAAGTACAGCCACCAGCAGATCAACCAGAAATCAAATATATAACGCTACTGTAGGCGTAAGTAAGCCGTTTGGATTCTCCTATGGCTATTTTCTAGCCAAGTATGAAAGCACACTACTATGCCAGATGAGATGACGCTGAGTTATTAAACAAAATAAACGTAAAATAAAAAAGGACAAATGGCAGACTGTGCCTAATTGAAATCCAACCCCTACTAAATTTTCCCACTTCGGTCTTTGCAATGGATATGTGCGTCACTAAGCGCAAAACACAGCGGTCGCAAGTCTCACTACAAATTGCTCACAATTGGCTAGTAGATGCACTGCAGCAAGTACAGCCACCAGCAGATCAACCAGAAATCAAATATATAACGCTACTGTAGGCGTAAGTAAGCCGTTTGGATTCTCCTATGGCTATTTTCTAGCCAAGTATGAAAGCACACTACTATGCCAGATGAGATGACGCTGAGTTATTAAACAAAATAAACGTAAAATAAAAAAGGACAAATGGCAGACTGTGCCTAATTGAAATCCAACCCCTACTAAATTTTCCCACTTCGGTCTTTGCAATGGATATGTGCGTCACTAAGCGCAAAACACAGCGGTCGCAAGTCTCACTACAAATTGCTCACAATTGGCTAGTAGATGCACTGCAGCAAGTACAGCCACCAGCAGATCATCCAGAAATCAAATATATAACGCTACTGTAGGCGTAAGTAAGCCGTTTGGATTCTCCTATGGCTATTTTCTAGCCAAGTATGAAAGCACACTACTATGCCAGATGAGATGACGCTGAGTTATTAAACAAAATAAACGTAAAATAAAAAAGGACAAATGGCAGACTGTGCCTAATTGAAATCCAACCCCTACTAAATTTTCCCACTTCGGTCTTTGCAATGGATATGTGCGTCACTAAGCGCAAAACACAGCGGTCGCAAGTCTCACTACAAATTGCTCACAATTGGCTAGTAGATGCACTGCAGCAAGTACAGCCACCAGCAGATCAACCAGAAATCAAATATATAACGCTACTGTAGGCGTAAGTAAACCGTTTGGATTCTCCTATGGCTATTTTCTAGCCAAGTATGAAAGCACACTACTATGCCAGATGAGATGACGCTGAGTTATTAAACAAAATAAACGTAAAATAAAAAAGGACAAATGGCAGACTGTGCCTAATTGAAATCCAACCCCTACTAAATTTTCCCACTTTGGTGTTTGAGGTGGATATGTGTGCCACTAAGAGCTAAACACAACGGTAGCAAGTCCCCCTGCTAATTCCTCACAAAATGGTACTAGATGCAAATAAAAAAAAAAAAAAGTAGAACGTTATTGTAGCCCTAAGAAGGGCTGTTGGGTTCTTGGAGAATCACTCCTGCCTAACACTATTCTAATAGAACAGCCTAACGCTTTCCCTGACCAGCAGCAGCTCTCTCCCTAGCGGCATCCAGACACAGAATGATCCGAGCAGCGCGGGCAGCGGCTAGTCTATCCCAGGGTCACCTGATCTGGCCAGCCAACCACTGCTATCGACGTGTAAGGGTACCACGTCATGCTGGGTGGAGTGCAGAGTCTCCTGGCTTGTGATTGGCTCTGTTTCTGGCCGCCAAAAAGCAAAACGGCGGGAGCTGCCATTTTCTCGAGCGGGCGAAGTATTCGTCCGAGCAACGAGCAGTTTCGAGTACGCTAATGCTCGAACGAGCATCAAGCTCGGACGAGCATGTTCGCTCATCTCTATAGATGACCTAACAAGGTCTTAAACCACTTAAGGTTGTAGCCCTTTTCAGTTTTTGATCTTAAAGTGTAACCGTCATTCTGAGCAAAAAAAATACAAATATACATAATTCTGCTCCAGGTGTCCCTGGGAATCATTCCTCAAAATATTTTGCCTCTCGGTCCTCATTTAGTACCTCTTTTGTCCCATAGCAACCAGAGTTTCCAGTTCTCAAATAAACTACAATCAGCAAGATGGAGGGGCGGAGCCTGTCTCCTGTCACCTCATCACAAGCGCAGGCTGCTGGCCAATGAGACCAAAGCTATCTATCTATATCCTATCTATCTAATCTATCCATATCATATGTATCCATCTATCTCATATCTATCTATCTATCTATCCATCCCATATCTATCTATCCATCTATCTATCCCATATCTATTTATTTATCTATCTATGTATCTACCTATCTAAGTAACACTCCAGCACAGCACATGAGGGCACATCTTGGAGTCTCTTCTCTTCTGCCATTTCCGGTGGAGTGTGAGGTGATGGGGGGCTGCAGTTTCTGTCTGTGTGGATTATTTCTTTATACAGTATACAGGTGTAGGGAAAGCTGAGGAGAGAGAAGTGTAGGTGTTTTGTTATTACATTAGTTATGGCTTCTCCCTGCACATGACTGCTGGGGCACTGAGACATGAGTGCTGGAGTAGTGACACATGAGTGCTGGGGCAGTGAGCCATGAGGTGATCAACTGATTGCAGGGGGAGGGAGGCGTGTCTCCAGTTCCGTAGTCTTCTTTCTGAAGACGGAATGTCCATAGCAACAGCTATCTGAGCAGTCACTGCCATCTAGGGGAAGTTTGCAGAATACAGGAGCTGTATAAGGGCTTATTTTTTATTTGGGAAAAATTGTACTTCTTAGTAGCACCATTTAATATTCCATGCAATGTACTTGGAAGCTGGATAAAATCCATATATGGTGGAATTGACAAAAAAGAAACAGTTCTGCCAATGAGTATGTGTAACCCTTTAACATACAGGCGGTCCCAGACTTAAGAACACTCAACTTACAGACAACCCCTAGTTACAAACGACCCTCTGGATATTTACTTTACTCTAGTCCACGCTACAGAAATAAGCTGTAAGACTTATCAAAGGTGTCTACAATTAAGATTTATTGTTAATCCTTATGACAACCCAAAAGTTTTAAAATCTAAAAATTATAATTTGGCTGAAGTTTCAATTATAAAATATACAGTTCGGACTTACATACAAATTAAACTTAAGAACAAACCTACAGACCCCATCTTGTATGTAACCAGGTACTTCCTGTAATATGAAGTACTATAGTATCGCAGTATATGGTAGGAGTGATCAGATTTCTAGGGGTAAATTTAGTATCAATGTGATCGAATTGACCCAAAGAATACACAAGATGTGTCATTTGAAGCACACAGTGAAAAACATGAAAATTGTCCACAAGAAAATGGCTAAAATGGTTTTTTTTCTACAATTTTATCACATTTGGAATTCTTTTTTTCAGTTACCCAGTACATGGCATGGAATAGAAAATACCATCACTAGATAGTACAATTTGTTACACAGAAAACATCCATCATAAAGTTCCATACACAGAAAAATTTTAAAAAAAGTAAAGGGTTTTAATAAAAAGTAAAAAATGAAAACGCAAACAAAATGGTTAATTTTATTGTTTACCCTTGATGTGTAGTTTTATTACCATTTAAATATCTTAATATGGAATGTTCTATAGTTTCTGTCATGGTTTTAGACATTGGGGTGGAGTTCGACCTTTCCATTTCCACTTAAAATTAAGCATTGATTAACATGCTGCAGATTTAAAACCCACAGCAAAACTGGGATGCAGATTTTTATTGCAGCCTAGAAATCATCTTCTCTGCTGCTAAAGCAAATCACTGCAGATTAGATGAAGATGATTCCACTGTGGTGAACCCGCCCAATCTATCCCTGGCCTCATCTGGCCCTTCCCATCTAGTCCTCCCCATGTGCCATGCATCGAAGTTCTTTTACCCAGTTCCATTTGCAACGTGTACCCCATGTATGTATTTCATTACATGAAATCACAGCATGCCTCCATGGACTTCTACGATTTCCCATCCTCCATGGAGGCATGCTATGATTTCGAATGACAAGATACATACATGAGGTAGATGTTTCAAATGTAACAGGACCTTGGATGACATCTACCCTGGTCACATGACATGCCCAATTATGTAACAGAGCTCTCTCTCAATGTTCCACAATGCAGCATGTCCCAGCAGTGAGACCTGTCAATCAGGCAAGGGAGGTAGAGAAGTGCAGTAAGCAATGCATATAATGGACCCCATTACTATCATTGAACTCACATCAAGTGATTTACAAAGTTTACAAACTCTTTTTTTTTAACATTGCAGCCATGGAAAGGAACCATTTATGCATAAGGGCAATGCTTTTTAAAGAAAATTTTTAATGAAGTATTTATTTGGGGTTAATGTAAATGGCAGGTACTCTTCAATTTTTAATGTTATTTATATAGTTACAGTCAATACTCTTCCCTGTTAGGCCAGTTTTGTGCAGTGCAATGATGACTGCACGTGTTTCTTTAGAGATAACCATGGTTAACAGAAGAGAAACAATGATGCCAAGCACCAGCCTCCTTTTAAAGTGTCCAGTGGTGTGATTCTTACTTAATAATGACAGATTGATCTCCAGCCCTGTTCTCATCAACACCCACACCTGTGTTACTGGAGCAATCACTGAAACAATGTTAGCTGCTCCTGTTAAGGCAGGCCTGCAATGAAGCTGAAATGTGTTTTGGGGGAAAATGTTCATTTTCTAGGCAAATATTGACTTTGCAAGTAACTGCTGTTAAGCTGATCACTCTTTATAACAAATTGCCATTATAAAACCTGATGCAGTAGACTTGGTAAAAATTTACATTTGTATCATTCTCAAAACTTTTAGCCATGACAAAAGAAAAAAGACACATGTCCATCAAGTTTAACCCAAAGTAAGCAACAGCCAGCGCTGAGAGAAAGGAATGTGAGGGACCTGAAAATGTATATCTTATGTTATTATTCTGTACCACCAGGCATTGCAGTTATTTTGCCCTTTACACAACCTCCACACCAAGAGGGAACAGAGAGCACGGGCATTCATGGAATAGGCAGGCACATGAAATTCCTGCTCTATCTCCTGCCACTGTCCTAGCTGACCCGTTGCTGGTTAATTTTGCAAATTGTCTGTGTTAATAGCGCAAGTTGTACCCTGCACTATATACAGTCTCTGGGACAGATTCATCATCTGCCAGAGCTCCAAGCGCTGATAAATCTCCCCCAGTGCATGACTTAGATGAACTGAACTCAGCGTGTCACATCACTTTTCAGCTGTGTATGGTGTGTAAGTCTGTCAACATACAAATTGAGTGTCCCCTAAAATATGACGCAAAAAAAAATCTAAACTTGCTCACTCAGAGCCAGGATACAAGCCTAACAGTAAAAGTTCCATATTTGTCTCAAATTTGAAAAAAGTCGGTGTCATAGCACAGCATTGCGTGAGGGATTAACCTGATGCTGTAAATGGAATTATAATAGTTCTTCCACCACAGAGTTTAACAAGGGTCCCTGCAATGAGAGCTGAATTCAACCTCGATAAGGGTTTACATCCCCAGTTGGATGTTTTTGACTTCAGGCAGGTAGTCCTATTAACACAGACGCTAAATTTACGGTAGATTAACAGACATTCAAGCAGCATTACACCGCATGTCACCTCTGCCTCAGCACCTCGGCACTGTAATGGCTTCAAATACAGCATCTCTCAGAGAGATTATATCACTGGCATAGGAGTAATAGCCCAGCCCTATAATAGATCATGGAAAATAGAGGTGGCTTCAAAGGGGAATTAGCGGAATGTTCTCTAAGGAGAGGATTGTTGCGATTCTTATGTGCTTCAGGTAAATTGTCTTAAGACCATATGCTATAATAAGAGCTACCCTCCCCCATGTTCACCATTCTGAGATAGGATAGACATATAACAGGAATGATAGCTGTTAATACATTAATAATAGACCATGATACGTTGCAGAAAGTTATGGGAAGAGAAAAACTTTTCTCCTCTTTTACACCCTAATCAACTCTGCTTCTAGAAATAAATCTTTATAACAGTTTAATAAGATGTTAGATTTCACATTATAAGTTTACTAATTTTTTTTTTTATATTACTGCTACGGTAGCTGTCAGTGAACAGAAATATTTTGTTACCCGGCAGGTGGCTTGGTCCGCAGGAAAAGGCCTCCACGCCCCGGTCAGGACCAGCATGAAGATGCAAAAAGAGGGGGAGACCATGATGTAGATAAAGGATCACCCTGAGCACTGCCGTGGTTTGTAGTGACAGATGCCGAGCAGAATTGGTGGTGAGGGGGAGGCCTATGGTGGTCTGGGGGAGGCCCATGGTGTTAGCGGCAGGCCAGAGATCACACTGGAGACAATGGGAATCTCAGTTTTTCTTTATTGGCACACAGTCCAGAACACTAGCAGTTAACAGGCTGTAAACAATCCTTCCTGCAGACACATACGAGGTGATGAACTAGTTGACTGCGGTGATTATGATTATGAAGTTGGAATTAAGTAGTACCTCAGCGTTGATCAGGAGGTGGTCAGGAGGCTGGAAATAGGAGCCAGATTGGCTCTGTTGCTTGGGCCGCAATCTGGATGCAGAAATGCAGATACATTTAAATCTCATGAAAGAGGCTGACTGACCCAAAGCCCTAGGCTGATTCTGAACTTATTGGCCCACTTTTATTAAAGCCACTGCACATTCTTTTCAGTGCAAACAGCTTGCACATGTATTTACTACATAAAGTGTCTGCAAAACATTTGTGTCGTAGCTGTACTATGCAACACAAAATTTTGCTCTGAAAGAGGTGTTCTGGTGCACATTTGTCATGCAGTGTCCCTCAGAACTGTGTGCAGTTTGCACCATTTTTGATAAATGTGGGCCATAGACTTACTTTATCTAGGCTGTTCTGGAATATTCTGAGATTTCCAACTAATCACAGGCTTGCTTACCTCAAAAGTCAAACATAACTGGTCAAACATAACATAAATAGTTAGCACATTAACTCCTTAGTAGCAGGCATGATGTAATACCAATGTAAACACTCCTTTTGGGCAGCAGGTGGCAGTAAAGGATCATATTTCTGTAGCTTTAACCAATTAATGAATTGACGTACATGTATGCCATAATGAATAATCACGGGCTGAGCCATCTTCATACAATGCATGGTAGGTGTTGGCTGCATTATGCATTCAGGAGGCACACTGTTATATATCCCTAGCAAATTCTCCATATACTACAATACTGTAGTATTTCAGTAATTGTTTGGTATGAATGATCAGTCATCCCACCAAGGGCTAAACTACCCTTGGGGGTCTAAAAAGTATTTTCACGATTTCCACGATCGTACCGATCCAAGGAATAAAGTAGAGGTATCATTTGGAGCTAACAATGAAAGCAGCAAAAATAGTGTCCACAAGAAATTGATGAAGCCCTCCTACAGCTCTGTAGACAGAAAATAGTCATGGATTTTTAAAGACGGGCGTGAAAAATGGAAACAAAAAACTTAAAGGTTCCGAATTTAATGATGACCCATTTTACGGGACATTATAAACATATATACCTTTTTTTTCTACAATTGCATTCAGTCTTGGCAATCTACATTATATTTTGAGTATTGAGGTGTACCATGATGAGTCAAGGCTAGTCGCTAGCAACACTGAAAATGTGTTGCCATTTATAGCAATTTCGGACGAGAGCACAATCCCAAGACACATCAGTCTCTGAGTGAATGTAGAATCTTCCAGTTTATTAGTGCGCTCATCCGCGTATATCAACTACAGAGTCATCAGGAAAAAGGGGTGTGACAAGGAGATAGAATACTGCAATGCTATTGGCCATAATGAATTTTACCATTTACTATTTCTTCTCAGAGGCCTTGTTTATACTAATTGCCCTGAGAAGACTAGGGCAAGCAAAACAGAAGATAAGCAGGTGCTAGAGCAAATTATAGGACAGGAGTGAAGGACAGACTTGCCTCTCATTAAATGTCAAGGAGAAGCTGGCAGGCGTGCAAGCAGGTTACATAAAAATGAAGTTTGAATCATGACATTAGGTGGACTGCGCTTGACCCCCGACATGACCCCAGGCTAATACCCAAATGGCTGCTTGATCCAAAATGGCCGCTGTTTGGTTCTCTTGGTCCAAGGTGGCAGCTGCAGAGGAATATATCACTAACACATCCCTATAAAAACAGATGGCCATTTGTAATCCCGTCATTTCACACTGCATGTGCTGTATCTAGCGTCCAGCTGCTTGTACTCAGTAGCTGATGGGGTATTTTTTGCTCAAAGTCCAGGGTGTCCGTTTTGGGGGATCTGTATACCCCAAATTTCAATTCTTATTTTGTTGATAAAGTAGATATCAAGAAATCTGTGTCAAATCCACATAGTTGCTGGAGTGATTTTGTATTCCCCAAATTTCCGGCACCTCCACACTGTGCCACACTGTGGCCTACCATGTTGCTGCCACCACCAGAATTTGTTATTGTGCCACTCTCTGGCCTCATGCTGCTGCTACTGCTGCCGCCCACCACTTTGATTGTGCCACTCTCTGACCACTTGCTGTTGCCACCTCTACACTCTGTCATTCTGCCACTCTTTTGCCTATAACGTTGCTGCCACCTCCATAATTTTTTAGAAGAGGAAAAAAAACAGACTGGAACCGTGCTGCTCAGTTTTCCATATTTAATTCTAAATCACGTTTCGGAAGCGGAACGCCTCCTTCATCAGGTCCATAAACACAATTTCTATAACAAAGAGTAAGTATAAAAAATTACAATAAATAATCTAATAAATAATGATTGATTAGGCATGTTTCAAAAATACATATAAGTAAGAGTGGATAAAAAGGAAAATGAAATAACACCACGCGCTGTGAGGAGAACGGAGTTCTCAGTAGAATCAAATAGAGAGCGGGTGTCATCGCTGGATCAGTGGACAGGTGAGTGAAGGTTAGGGATCTGTTCTTGTGTGCTATAAACTGGTAATTGGAAACCATAATACAAAGAAAAGTATGGTAGGTTAGGTAAATGATGGATGTCAAGAACCAGTAGATAGTATTAATATGGAGAATATTAAAAGAGGTTTAGGAAATACAGAAAGTATACTTATTAGAGTATGAAGGGAGGAGGAATACTCAAGGCATATATTTATATTACGATCTATGAAAATGATGATGATGATGGGGACAATATACGTGGTATTTGTGGTGAGACATAGATTAGATGCGTTCCAAAGATTAATTGAGTCCATATGGACACATGGTATTCAGCTTGAATATCCAGTAGTTTTCTCTTTTGATGAGCTGTGATAAACGGTCTGGGTGATCCTTGGGGATCTGTTCAATCGGAAGGAGAGAGAGCTGGTTGATGTCATTACTGTGGTGTTGATGACAGTGTTGTGAGACACTGTGAAGTTGAAAGCCACTTTTGATTTTGCTTCTATGGGTGTTCATCCTTTCCCTTAATGCTTGAGTTGTTCTGCCCACGTACTTGAGTGGGCAGGGGCACTGGAATAGATAGATGACATAATCCGATGAGCAGTTGAGGAATTTATCGATTTCAAAGGTTTCTCCTGTAGAAGTGGAACTGAAAGAGTGTGTGCGAGGAAGAATAATGTCACACGTGAGGCACTTAGTGCCATTGCATTTAAAACTCCCTTTTAGATCCGGAAAAAAAGAGGGTTTTGTTGGTCTGGTGTTGTCTAAATTCTTAGTTTGTCAAATTCTTGTGGGAGCCAGAATGATTTTCAGGGTCGGGGTTCTTCTAAACGTGAGTTGCGGATGAGATGGAATGACCTTCTTAAGATGGGGGTCCCTACAGAGAATGGGCCAGTATTTTGATATGGTTTTTATCCTCTTGTGGTCAGATGTAAATGTGGTAATAAAGTTGGGTACTCTGTTTTCCATTTGACCTATATTGTTCTTATTTTTTTGGCATCAAACAGTCCTTTTGTGAAAGATTTTTGGTTTTAGAGTATGCATCACGTATGATGTCCTTTGGGTAGCCTTTTTCTTTTAACCTTTTACAAAGGACTTGTGATTGTTCATGGAACGTGGTATCTTCTGTGCAGTTTTTTTCTGATCCGTTTAAACTGGCTATACAGGACATTCGTAAGCCAGCTTTTGAGGTGTGCACTGTCGAATTCCAGAAAACTGTTGACATCCACCTGTTTGAAATACGTGGATGTGGATAGTATATGCCTAATCGATCATTATTTATTAGATTATTTATTTGAATTTTTTATACTTACTCTTTGTTATAGAAATTGTGTTTACGGACCTGATGAGGGAGGCGCTCCGCTTCTGAAACGCGTTGTCCACTGTGACTTTGAATTAAATATGGAAAACTGAGCAGCGCGGTTCCAGCCTGGTTTTTTTCCTCTTCTAAACTCTTCGCTATCATTCGCTACAGCCAGTAGTATTGGATGACAGGTTTACTGCAGCCGCTCTATTTGTTTGTATGTGATATACCCATCACTTATTTGATCTGTAAGACATTTACTGCCGATGCAAACAACCTTTGTCTCTGTCATACTGCTATATATATATATATATATATATATATATATATATATATATATATATATATATACACATATTGATTATTGTATATCTTGCGCTGTGTTCAATTTGTTTTTTCCTCTACATACCATACCTCCATAATTTGACACGTAGAAACAGTAGTGACCGCACACCATGTATGGGTGGTGCTCAATGTAGGATTCTCAGTCCATCCATAATCCACATAGAGAACATGGCACACACCAAACTGGTTTTCTTTAATTTTTTTATTTTTAGCGTTTTCAACGTATAGCTGGCATGCACACTTAGCCCCGGCACCCCTGAGGACGCCACGCAGTGGCGAAACATGTCGGGGGGGCTCTAGTGTTTTGTTAGGTTTTAGATAGCAGCAGGAGGACTCTAAATTAACAATCGACTATTAGTGTTAGAAATAATGGCAATAAATGTGTGATTGTGGTTGTGCGAGTGGCATGGGAATCCTAATACCTAAAGTATGAAAGTGTGAATTGGACCGATAGATGTCTCTGGAGAATATAGTGAGATAGAAAGAGCACTAGTTGAGTGAGATCCATAGATACATTTACGCACTGGTTACTTTGTAACAGTGATACAAGCCACGTTTATCTGACCAGTACGTCTGGCAATTATGGTTAACTAGTGCATCATTTGGAAAAAGGGTAGAAGTTTTTCTGCCAAGGACCCATATAGTGGTGGGAACAACACTTCTCACTATACTCCATATACTCCATACAGTAAGAAATACTATGGTCCCATGCTCACAAAACATACCACACCTGAGCCGCAAATGAAAACACATTCCTATGAATTCCTATGAGTCCCTGCTTGTAGATTTTTAATGGGTTTCTTTCTTTATAATTGTCATCAAAAAAACAAAAAAACTTTTTTTTTTAAAATGAACAAATAAAGGTTATAAGTTTTACAGGGAATATAATTACCCCCACATATATGACTAATGGGTCTTAGTGAGGCCGGTTTTCTGGCCTTTTTTTGAAAATTATAATTTTGATGTGGACCCAGTCCAATTTTCATCCACGATCTACCTTTTGGTATTTCAACGTATAATTCACACAGTGGAGCCTTCACCGTAGAAATTGAACAAAAGTTATATAATTCTATACAGATCAGAGGTAATATATGACGTTTCGGTCATCACGACCTTTGTCAAGCATGATCTGGCAATGTCTGCAGTAGTAGGTAGGAGAGTGGTGAGGCTATAGAATTATATAACTTTTGTTCAAATTAAAGAAAACCAGTTTGGTGTGTGCCATGTTCTCTATGTGGATACCTCCATAATTTGTCATTGTGCCACTCTCTGACCTCCTGCTGATGCTGCTGCTGCCACCTCAACACTTTGGCCACACTGTGGCCTAACACGTTGCTGCCACCTCCAGAATTTGTTATTGTGCCAGTCTCTGACCTCAAGCTGCTGCTGTTGCTGCCACCTTCATAACTTGACACACTGTGATTTCCATAATGCTGTTTTCACCCTCCATCGCTCTGTGATGTTGCCATTATGTTTGGTTTTCCCATTCATTTCATCTGTCAGAAGTGATGGAAAGCTTCAGGATTGATAGCCAAAAGCAGGAGAGGATACAGAACACAGAGGGCATGCAATATCCAATTTACTGGTCATCTCTGTTCTGGATCAACTCATGTTTGTTTTTGGCATGGATGAAAAGAAGGGCAAAATGATCAGTGACGTCAATGCAAAATTACTGCCGATACCCTCTCCACTCTTTAGTGGGGTTTCTACATGTATCAGCATGGAACAGAAAAGGTTCTGTCGTATTCTATGGAATCATCTGATGTCAGTGTAAAAAGTGTGCACTCTTTGATGTTATAGTGGGATCTTGGCCCTCAGCTCGCTCCTTTCGAGCTGGCACAGACATTACCTTGTCAGGCTGCGTTCCTGCTTCGCTTATTTGGTGAAGTTGGCCTCTGTAAGTGCACATGGCAGGGAAGAGTGAAGCGATTCTAAGAGCGGCGGCTGTCATGTGCATGTCATACTAAAACACAGCATTGTTTGAAGACCAAACCACGCTCCCTATGCATATTTGAGCATGGCACAATGTTCTACAACACCCTACAGGCTCTCTGCAGCCAGGAAACATGGTTTTTAATGTGATTCTCCATGATTTGAGGATTCGGGTTGGAAAAATTTGCCCATCTCTACTCATTACTTTCTATGATAGAGAATCTTTTGTTTTGTTTTGTAAAATGTAAGAAAGTTGTGGAACATTTCTGTATAGAATGTTTAATATTTATTAACCATTTAGTTAAGGGACCACCTCATATACAGAGATCCTTGCTACATGCTGCCATTTTGACACATACAGAATAACTACCGTATTGGGTGATGGACATACAGTAGTTTGGATTTCATCTCCGCCTTTGTCAGTGAACAAGCACTGTCACAATTCATGCTCTCACCCAGGAAGATGTAATTTATTTTCTGCGCTGCTCATAAATAAATCACACTGTGTGCCCAAACCAGTGACCTCTGTAAGTATTTTTCTGACTCTTTGGAACAATATATTTTCCCAGTCCTTTAATGACTGATTTATATATCAGGGCAATGGAAGAAAAATACTCCCAGTACACCATGGGTTATTAACCTGTGGCATCCAGGGGTAGGCCACACATCATCAGTGGGTACTCAAACTGTCCATTGTGTATAAAGACTGTAAAGGAAACCTACCATCTGGAAACTACTTACCCAAGTAGCTCCAGTGGCAGATTCCCCATGGCACTCCGAAGCTGTGTCCATTGTTTGTTGTGAAATTACGGCTTTCTTTGTCCTTAAAAAACACTTTTTAAACTATGCAGATTAACTGGAAGCGCTATGGTGAAAGTCACTATAGGCCCTGCAAGCTCCGAGGGCTATAGCTATAATACGCCCTATGGAGCACTGCTGAGTCGCCCCCATTCACTCTGGCCTGTGCATGTGCAGTGGCTCATGTTGTGTCGCTCTGCGCATCCCATGGCCCTGGAGCTCACAGGGGCTATACTGATGTCCTCCATAAACCTTTGTTAGGCTGCATGTACACGAACGTGTGCCCACCCGGCTATGGATGGACGGCACATGTGGGGTGCATTGGAGAGGAGGAGAAGCGAGCTCTGCCCGCCCCGCCCCTCCCCTCCCCTCTCCATAGAGCCTGCTTATGGCCAAAATATAGAGCATGCTCTATTTTTTTGTGCCCACAGCACGGTACGGTGAGCACACATTGTGTTCATCGTACCAAGCACTGGCACCATAGACCCATACGTTTGTGTGAATGCAGCCTTAATCTGCATTTTTTTTTTTTTTTAATTCTGCACAAAGGAGGCTGTAAATCATGTTCTCTGGGGATCCTGCAACTCAAGCTACTTAGGTAAGTTGTTTCCAGATGGTAGATTTCTTTTAAAGCAAATCTACAATGTGAGGACAATTTCCCATATCACAGTGTACTGGTAGGTGTGACATACTGTGAACAGCTAATCTATGGGTATAGAAGGGGTGGGGTGTCGGTGGAAAATAGTATGTCTAATTAAAGGGGATCTATCTCACCAAAAAGTAAAAATGCTTTAACCCCTTAGCGCTCTGCACCGTAGCTGTACTGTGCAGAGTCCCACGAATAGCGCTCAGCGCAGTACTACTGCGCAGAGACGATGCCAGTTCAGCACTGCACAGCAGCCGAACCGCATCGGGGGTCGCCAGATTTCAGCGGTAATCTACCGCTGACATCCCTGGCTAACAACCGCGGTCGGAGTGGGCTCCGATCGCGGGTGTTTAACCCGTTAAATGCCGTGGTCAACTTTTTTTGGCCACTCACCATAACATAAAAATAATATTTTATGTTTATTCTCTGGTTCACAAGATTATACTGTTAAATTGGAGATACCAATATGGTAGAAATCACATTTTTTTAGTATTGACAACATTTCATAGCTTCTGTATTTTTCTATTGACAGATCCGGTTGAGCGCTTATTTTTTTGAAAAAAAAAAAAGTTGTTCTTTTCAGTCACATCATTTTAGGGTGTGTAACTTTTTTGATCACTTTTTAGTGGTTTTTTTGGGGGTGGGAAAAAAAGATTTCATATTTATACTAGCTGTAGCTCCCGGCTTTGCCTGGGATAGTAAATAACTGCTCTTACCTATAAAAAAATAGAATGGGTTAATAAAAAATATTTTATATGTATCTATAGACTGTCTCTGACTGTTTTTGTCATTGACCTTCTCTGTGACTGACACTGTCTGTCTCTGGCAGTCTCTTTCAGTGACTGTCTGTCTCGGGCACTCTCATTCCAGTGACTGACTGTCTCGGTCTCTGACAATCACTGGAGTGTGAGAGCAAAACTGCTCTAGTTGGCAATGGCAACCAATCAGAGCTCAAGTTTCATTTTTCCATAGCTGTTTATAAAACTACAGCTGATCTCTAATTGGTTTCCATGGGCAATTGGAAATCTCGCCTCAGGCGGCGGATAACCGAGCCCTGAGCGAGGCGGCGAAATTTGAGGCCATAATGTGGGCTATATGGGTGGCCATTGCTCCCCGAATTGCTCACATGAAAATCAATCAGGCCTGTCTCTTTAACGCAAATGATGTACACATCCATCTGTCCGTGTTGCTCCCTTCACAGGGAAATATAAAGCTACTTTTTTGACCAAGGTGACTGGGTGCGTAATACAATATCAAAAGGAGAAAAAGGTTTGTCCTAGGGGGACACTATCACCCATTTGTCACATAAAATGTAACTTTTATTGTTGATTATCTTAAAAAGTGAAGGGATAGGTCAGAGATCATTTGACCGTGCGTGAAATTTAAAACTAACAAACAGTCGTGCTTAGCGAATGGAGCGGTGTGGGGCATATAGGGCAAGCGATAATAGGTCCTAAATAAAGGTCTATGTATGAACCATCCGGATCGTTAATTTGTTTCCCAGCTGGGTAGTCTCACTCCAGTATGACCCTCAAACCTCCAGTATGTAAGCTATGGTACGGCACATACACAGCCCGACACTACTCCTATTGCATAGCCTCAACCAGCTAAGGGGAGGAGGGGAGGGGGGAGTAAAATTCCTATATCTTGCCCTTATGCTTGATCTCCAGTCATTCCATCACACATACAAACAACTTATGTGGTCGCTAAATTGCGAGGCGCTTTAACACGCTGCTGAGTCTAAAAGGGTACAAAACAGCCCCCCCGACATGTTTCGCCACGACTGTTTGTTAGTTTTAAATTTCACGCACGGTCAAATGATCTCTGACCTTTCCCTTCACTTTTTAAGATAATCAACAATAAAAGTTAAATTTTATGTGACAAATGGGTGATAGTGTCGCCCTAGGACAAACCTTTTGCTCCCTTCACAGAGCACAAGGCAGCCGAAGAGCAGGGAAGAGAACGCGAACGCCGGCGGGGAAGCGTGACAGGAGTCAAGGCGAGTTCATTGCTTTATTATTTTTATAAAAAGGAGGCTGTATATACAGGCGGTCCCCTACTTAAGAACACCCGACTTACAGACGACCCCTAGTTACAAACGGACCTCTGGTAATTGGTAATTTTCTGTACTTTAGTCCTAGGCTAAAATAAACAGCTGTAACAGTTATTACAGTTGTCTGTAATGAAGCTTTATTGTTAATCCTGGTTCTTATGACAATCCAACATTTTTAAAATCCAATTGTCACAGAGACCAAAAAAATGTGGTTGGGGTTACAATTATAAAATATACAGTTCCGACTTACATACAAATTCAACTTAAGAACAAACCTACAGATCCTATCTTGTACGTAACCCGTGGACTGCCTGTACTAGAAAACGGGGGTCTGTATAATCTAGAAAATGGGGGGCTGTATATATTAGAAAAGGGGGTCTGTATATAATAGAATAGTGGGGCTGTATATACCGTATATACTCGTGTATAAGCCGAGTTTTTGAGCACAAAAAATGTGCTGAAAAACCTCACCTCGGCTTATACACGAGTCAAAAAAATAAACTTACATGCTCATCCTCCGGCACCCCGATGCTTGGCGTGGCACCTGGTGGCTCCTCTATGGTCTTCTCTCTGCTGAGACGCATCAATGCGGTGATTTGCACTGGCCGGCAGATCAAGTGGAAGTGTCTCCAGCTAGCACAGCAGAGAGAAGACCGAAGAGGAGGGGCGCCGTGGATCAAGAACAGTGACAAGCATCGGGCACCTGAGGGTGGGTATGTAAGTTTGTATTTTTCTATGTGCTTGGCAAACTGCAGGCTAGCTAGCTGCATTCTACATGGGGCTAGCAGGCTGTATACTACTGTGGGCGGGCAGGCTATATACTAGGAGACTGTGAGCAATGCATTTCCCACCCTCGGCTTATACTTGAGTAAATAGGATTTCCCAGTTTTTGCTGGTAAAATTGGGGGTCTCGGCCTATACTAGGGTCGGCCTATACTCGAGTATATACAGTAATAGAAAAAGGGGCTACATATTATATAATAAGGGGGCTGTGTATAATATAATAATGGGGGCTGTATATAATATAAGGGGGCGCTGTATATTATATAATATGGGAGGTGAGCTTGGCATTATGTAACCTGGGGGTGGCTTTTAACCATAATTTAACTACATATTATATAATCAAGGTGGGCTGTATATAATATAACTTGTGGGTAAAGCATTATATGGGAGGGGGCTGTATCTAACATAAATAAAGGAGGGGGTTGTATTTAAAAGGGAGGGTGGTTTATATGGGGTACTGTATGTAATTTAAGTGAGTGGGGGCATGATTTAAATAACATTTTGGGGCGGTAAATCTGTATATAGTTAAACGTGGGAGAAACTGGATATAGGGGTCAGATTTTAATTAAACTATAGGAGTTGTATATAATTTAATTGGGGGAGAGGAGTTTTTATTATACATTTTTAAATAAATGAAGAAGGGCCACATTGTGGTGGTGTGTATGGTGGTGGGGGTGTAGAGTGGTCCGTTATGTCATGAGAGGTGTACAATATATGATTTAGGAGCAATTTTATTTTGGTGAATATATACTGTAAGTGACTGGTATATTATTGGTGCAGTGCGGAGATGTGGTGCCTGGAGCTGAAGACATCTAGCAGCAAATTCAACAGTCCTGGGTGAGAGAAGATGTTATAATGTCATCTTCATGATGGAGCAGATTGTCACCTGTGAGTTACTAGATGGCACTATTGTCTGTGTCACTGAAAGGCTAGTGGTACCACGTGTGGTGTCACAGAGGGCCAGTTACTAATTTTAAGTAATGTTGTCAGCATTTTTTTTATCAGGCTGTAAATGTTTTTTAAAAATGTGTAAATTCAGTGGGCCAAACATATCCTGGAAGCTGGGGAGGTCTGTTGTTGAGGTGGGGGAGGGGGCGGCATTTTAATTTTCGCCTCAGGCAGCAAATACCCTAGAATCGGCCCTGGTTTTACCTCAAACACTTCTGATAAATATTCCCCTGTCAGGGTCTCTAGCCATCCTAACTTATACATAAGTGTCTTATACTCAATGACCTGTGGCAGAATAGCAACCAATCAAGGCTCAGCTTCCAACTGCCACAGCAGCACCAGCAGACAATGGGCCACATTTATCACTTTTGTGCGCCTAAGTGTAGTAGTTGCGCCTAAATTCGGGCGCACTGTTTTGCCAGAATTATCACAAGCTACAACCATCTGTGATAAGTATATTTTCTGCCTCTTATTAATCACTTTACTTTAACACAGTTTAGGCGCAATTTTGGCGCAGTTTAGGCGCAATGTTAGATTCGGGCAGTTACATGTCATCCTGCTACAAGCTCCTCTCTGCTTCTCCCACAGCCCAGCATGAGAATGACCCCCACAGCAGCACCCAGGTGTGTGACACCCTGCACCCAGTGACCTCCCCAGCAGTGGCTTCTCCTGGAGGGGATCCCCCAATGCTGGTCTCCTGCTGCACCCCTGTAATTCTGCACAATATCCCCCTCAGACACTGTGCAGAATTACATGGGGGACACTTGTTTGTAGTATCTGCAACATTCTGCAAGCTTCTGCAAACTTGTGCAAACTTCTCTTGCTCTTGCTGTGAGCTCAGCGTTTTGCAGAATATATTTTGTAAATAGAAGGTGATGAACTGTAAATAGAGTCTGCAGCTCCTGTCTGCAATGTATCTAATGTATCTATTATCTGTTCCAGTGTCTGGCTGAGCTCTGCTGCTAGAAATGAGCTCTTCTGCAAAGGGGCTCAGTGCTTTCTTCTCAGATAACGCCACCTTCGGGCTGGAGTGTTTTTGCGCCCGTTTTTGCGCCTAAATGCAAAAGTCGCACGTGATGAATATCATTAGGCGCAGCAAAACATCTGGAAATGAACGATAGATGAGGGAAAGCTGGCTATTTTAGCTGCGCGGCTAATTTGACGTTTAATCGCAAAAATGGCGCAAAAACGGTGCGCCTAAACGAAAAGGCGCAAAAACAACAGAAAAAAACAAGTGATAAATGTGACCCAATTACTTCTATATATGATGGATAATAAGTGGATTTTGGAAATCGTGGGGTGAAAATTTTGGGTCAAGACCACTCCAATGCTGCATCACAGGCACTGATCTGTGTATCATGATTATATTCAACTGGGGAGTTGAAACCCATGGACACAACTCCACCGTCTTCAGTGGGCCCACCCAGAAAGGGGCCCTGGCACTTGCTCGGGTATGTAGGGTGCTGGTGCCGACCCTGCTTGTGAGCCTAGACTTAGATTGGTAAAGTTTTAGGAGATATGATAGTTCAGTGACGGTCTGTATGAAAGAAGTGATGGAGGAAACATCTAGACTAGGTGAGAAAAGTAACAGTAGACATCCACAGTAGGTCTTAGTCAAAAAAGGGATGGGGGAATAGCTGCAAGTGTTGGGACACAAAAGCACTCCTACACATGCTTTGAAGAAGGTCTGGGAGAAGACCTGTAAGCATTAATGGAGGGGTAAGAAGAGACGAATGAGCACAGTAGTTACATATTTTTGTTTGTGAGCATACGATTTTCTGATCACAGAATAACTTATGCACTGAATTATTTACCCCAGTAACTTGTGCAGACACAGTCGAGACAGTTGACACTTGTAAGGACGCTCACTGTATAATTTCCTCCATAGCAGTTAAGGGCTTATTTAAATAATGTTATCATCGGAATATTATAACTAATTAAGATCTGACTACACAGCTCATAATATTATACAAAAAATAGATAAATACACTTTAAAAAGTTTTCGGGGCCATTTAAATAATCACATCACCTGGCTGTCTGCTGAGCTCTCAAACTTCCAAGGAGCAGCTTTAAAAATATGTATATTTCATGTAAGTGCGGGAGGATCAATTAAAGAATTAAAGTTAATGCGCTTCATTTTCATCTCACATAATGAATATATTATCCAAACGAACCAATCTGTTTTCCAGAGAAAGACATTCATTATATTAGCAATCAAAGTGTATACACACAAAATTCAAATTTATGAGTTTTAACATCCAGGCAATAACCACAGAACTGGATTTGGAGGGCATTACCCGTCTCCCAAATGATTCACCGCCCAAATGGAGGAAAGAAATTTTTTCGGGACCGTCATTGCCAGCAGAAAAAAAAAAAATTTAATATTAGTAATAATAATAATAACAACAACACAAGGACAGAGAAACAAGTACAAATAGAATTATTAATAGGTTGGTAAGAGATGCAGATGTCATATTGAGATCACTTCTTTGATGTGTAACTGGAGTAAGGATTTTTTTGTTTATTATTTTTATTCTCTATCTTAAGATTTACTTCTATCAGATCTATTTAAAGAGCAATTGTAAAGTTACTGACAAAAATAGTTTTAGCACAGTTGGACAATAGACAACAATTCCAATGATAACTCTATCATGCTCCTGGCTTCTTCCTAGCTGTGAAGGCAGGCTGGTAAATGTATCATAAAATCATATTCAGCTATCCCTGAAGTGGGTGGCACTTCCTGGCATTCATATCAGGACAGCATGTTTGTAATTGGACAACCAGAAGCATGTGATGAGTCATGTGCTTGTGACATCACTTAAGGTCCTTTCCTAAGCCTTACACATGAAGCAGGACAGAATGTTTGTAATTGGATGCTCAGAAGCATGTGATGAGTCATGTGCTTGTGACATCACTTAAGGTCCTTTCCTAGAACACTAAGCCTTTCACATGAATCAGGACAGCATGTTTGTAATTGGATGAACAGAAGCATGTGATGATTCACATGCTTGTGAAATCCCCAATCTACCAATCCCTTGTATAGAAAGTGGCTTGCAGCCATCAGTAAAGGGACCTTCCATTTTATTTCTTCATCCTAGTTATGTGATTGAAATCACTTATTAATTGAAATCATACTTTGGCATAAAAAGACAGACAATTTTATATGGTATTTTACCTATCACTAGACTTTCATATAAGGATGAACCAAATTTATCGAAATGTATGCAACTCTTAATAAATTTGTGTAATCTAATTTTAGCACACTTCACATTAAGACGGACCTATAATGCACCTGCCTTCATTAAAAATCCCCCACGCAATTGAAAGACTTTTATTAACAGGGTTTTGTGAGTTCACTGGAAATTCCTTGGAGATCAGGGCAGAGGAAAGCAAAAAAATATTTACCTGCTCCAGCTCCTTGGCTCCATTTTAAGTTTTGAGCTCAAAGGACAGATGAAATTTAGCAGTCAGGTCAGTATTACTTCCTCTGTGACTACTGAGGCTAATGGCTGGCTGCTGAAGTCACATCAATACAAAGGGACCAGACGAGGGTCTCTGGAATAGTGGGCCAGAGCACTGTACTCATGATAGGATGATGAGTAAGACGTTTCTCGTCAAAACGCGTTGACCCGACTGCTCAGCTAGTGTTTGTACCAGCCTGTTTTTAAACTATCGATTTTGGAAAAGATCCCTGGAGTAATACGTGAGTGCACAGTTTATCCCCATCTTTCTGAATTGTGTCCCACGGCTATGGACTTTGTATCTCGAACATCAGAACGAACAATAGTGGATCTGCAAGCATAAAACACATCTGAATGGGTGAGCTGGGCTTTATCACCTGTAGGGTGATTATGTTTCGCTGTATTATAGTTTGCAGCATGGGAAAGGGTGACAGAGAGCCCCTTCCTCTATCTACAGAGTTAGTCCTCAGCATTTGAGTGTAAACCAGGGTAACTGGGTAAACAGGGTAAATCTTAAAAAAAAAAAGTCCATTGACCACAACCCCCGCCATCCATTTACTTGTGCCATGCTACCACAGCGCCTCTTCCTGCCAACTCATGCTATCTTCTGATGACTGAAGCAGACATTACATTAAGGGTGTCTTGCAGCAGCTCATAGTTGCTCCTTAATTCCTTAATAATGCAGATGCTACTGATTATTGAATAATTTGTAGCAGGTGGAAGACAAATCTTCCCCTTACCTTCTCCATATGTCCAGTGCCCAATGTAGTGACACGTTGCACTTGGTGGCAGAAATATCTGTTTAGTGTATAATATTGCTGAAACCCAATGCTTTATTCCCTGAAACTTCATCATTCCAGTGCAGTAAATGTTCAGCAGTTCGCATCTGCCCTATAGTTGGACTGAAAGGAATCTGTATGCAGTCAACTCCCTCTGGTGGCAGCCGCAAACAGCTTGATTTTAACTTTTACATCTGTATCTATTTTGATCATTTTGGACGTTATAAAGAATTTATTCAGCTCAGAAATCCGTGCGCTAACCACCAATAAAAACAAATCCGTGAGTGTTCTACGACTTCATCATGCAGTTTCTTAAGTGGTTATTATGTTCCTTAGAAAGACCATGAAAGCACATTTTCGGGAAAAAAAAGACGTCTAAGCTGCCGGACCCCAATAATCTTTTATGACATTCTGATTATTTGAATTGCTTCTGTTGAGGGGTGGGTGGTGAACTGTTTGTTTGTGTGTTTGTATCTTTTCTTCTTTTTCTCCTCCTGCTGGCCAGCAAACCTTTGTCTCTGTCCACTATTGTTTCAACAGACAAACCAGTTAAGCAGTCACCACTCAGCATTACCTGATCTTACCTGTGTGTGTGCAAAACCTGAGCAGAGGGTGAGCTGGGGTTATATAGCTGCACCTGATTACTGCCAGGTGATGCAGAGCTGAAGCCATGTGGTTTATGTTTGTATTTCTTACTTTGGTTACTTTGTGTATATTGTAAACTCCCCTTTATTTTTATATTGTGTATTATACTGTATTGTGGTGTTATGTATATTAAGTAAGAAATATATTTGTGTGTGATGTTTGTTGTTAAAGGTGCAACCCAGGGGTGTATCAATTTAAGACTAAAGGGAAATAGTTGGGTATTTAATGACACCTGTGTGTACATGGATTGTCTCAAGGTCAGAGTGTCTGATCTGACCACAGGGGAGCTGCTTGTTCCAAGGTAGCTGCAACCTGACCCCTGATTTATCTGCATTTTTGTGCAAATAAATGCAAACCTTTTCTTTGGACCTGAAGCCTGAGTAAAGATTTCTTTTTTTTTTTTTAACGGCCAGAAGACCCCACGTCTCAACAGCTTCAAAATGGCTAAAATACAGATAATTGAATTCTCTGTAGATTTGGATTGGGAAATCCTCACAGAATATATACTTACCATCTCCAGGTAGACCTTAAATGAAGCTTTTATTGTTTTTTGTTTTTTATATCTACAGGCAATAATCACAGACAGAGCTAAAGTGTGTTCCAATTTAGAATCTGATATACTGTTTTCAGTCCAAACGTTACATATGATCTGAACAGGACATGAATACACAAGGGATACTTACTCATAGATCCAGGCAATGTGACTGTGGTAATCTTCTCATATTTGCAATTCATAGCCTCCTAACTTCTAAAATCAACTTTTAAAATAATGCTTCTAAACCAGAAAATCTATGGAGGACGTTATCAGAGACCCCCTGTGCTGTAGCTGCACAGGCTGTTACAGTGTGCAAGGAGAACTTCTTCACTCCCACTGTAAGACAGGCAAAGGGAGGGGGAAGTGCTGAGGGGTGAGACAGCGTTCTGTCCCCTAGAAATCTTATCGCTCATTAGCATAGTTTTAAAAGTTGATTTTAAAAGGAAGGCCATGGATAAAAAAAAAATAGAAGGTCACCACAGTCACAGTGCCTGGATCTAGAAGTAAGTGGTTTATCATGATGGATTTTGATTTCCTTTAGGAATGATACCAGGAATCTACAACAATGCTTTGCATTTAGTTAAGATAACGTTATAGTAAAATTGAATCTGCAGGTTTTTATTCACATTCATTGGCTTTTTGCAGAGATCTTAAAAACTAAGTAAAATTAGGATCTAGCCCTGGTTTCTTAGCTGTAGGGCTCACTACAGTGAATTAAAAGTATTAGATAGATGCACAACTTTTTAGTGTAGATTAATAGAAGAGAAAAGCAGAATTCTTAAAATAAACTTTCCCATACACCTACGGAAGAGCATGAAGTGGTTATACAGGCCACATAAGACCCTATATGATTTATGTAGGAAGCTCGCCTGCCCGCTTGATGCTAAGGCTAATATTTGGGGTCTCATAAAAAAACTAAATGTTTTACACTTTGCTGTGTGGCTTTGGTAATGCTGGCCAGGAAGTTAAATTAGCACGTTATCACCAGGTTTGGTGGTAGAGAAGGTCCCGTGTCAGTTCTCACTGGGTCCTTTAATCCCAGTCAGGGATTTTTTATGCTTGAGAGCACCTTATGATGCTGTAACTAACCTTAAACCCTGAGCAGCGGGAGGCAAGCAGACCTCCAAATCCAGCAATGTCATGCTTTACAGGCTCACTCTCTGCAACAGCATGAATGAAACGAGAAAAAAAAATGGTTGCCTTGGAAACACTGGAGTCTTGGTAATTATTACTGTAACTGTGTCTGCACACCCCACCTATAACAGAAATGAATAATAAATTCTAATCACTGAATGGCAGCTTTCTGTTCCTTCCCTGTGCTCTCTGCTGCATCCTACTGGCAAGATGTGGTAACTGCAGCCAACAAACATATTTGTAGTTTCTTTTAAGAAAAATAAAATAAGTTCTGCTTAAGGACCAATAAATAGTTACACATAATACAAAGCAGTCAGCTTTGATCATTAGCCACAGGTATGGGCGCGTCACAGCCGAACTTGCTCCTTCAAATATACTAGTTAACATTTGAGTATGTTGTACTGGTTTTTATATTGTGACATTTTGTGTTTAACTTTTTTTTCCCCTTCGTGTCCTATAGAAAAGCTGTGTGGAAAAATGTCAGGGGAAAAAAAAACATCATTAAGATCATGATCATAATTAAGTAAAAGAAAAACAAAATAAAACAATTGCCACTATTAGTCAGCGCTCATCATTTGTTCTTGTAATGTTCTATAAATAATAAAAGTAAAAGAAATGTATAAAAAGTTCCAATGAACCCTTGAAACATCACATACGCCACTCTTTATTTTTAAAAACTACATGGGCTACAGCCGTTAACATCTGGCCACAGTTTTTTTTATGTAATTAAAAAATTACAATGCAAAAAAAAAGGCTTGAAACACAGTGTGTGGAAAACCACAGGAATGTCATCATGATGTCACCACGTGTGCAAAGGCCAGACTCCGCTCTGCCACATTTGTATATATTGTTTTATAGCATTATATTCTGAGAGTTCCTAATCGGACAATAGCGCTTCTGCCCTTTGTAAGGACGATATGTACTTTATACCTGACACGGCAGATGTGTTTGTAATGATATCTGGTTATATATAATGTCTCCTGTTTCACATTATAGCAGACTGCAGGTAAACCTGTTCACGGTTGTGAAAGGCTTGGGCATTATAAAGTAGTGTAGACAGATGCTATAACAGATTTGCCACAGGGACTGAAGCTGGATGATTAATCTGCAGAAAAATGTGTCCCATTCCAATAAAACATACAGCCCACCACAAAAAAATAAAGTTGGAAACTTTAGGTGGAATGTCTACCAGATCAGATCTGGTCCGACCAGGTGAAGATTGCGCCTCTATATACTAAGTAGATACAAGCCTGCAGGGGAGATAAAGCCAGTCTTCATAAATCCCCCCATTTCCATTGTATTTCCGTAAATAACGTAAAAATGTCTTTAAATGAAATCTCCCACCGATATGAGGGTTTTTTTTTTAGCTAAAGGCACTTACTGGTGGGCTCTGTGCCCTTGATCCTGGAACATATCATGGTTAGGTACAAAAACCATTGCTTTTGTCAAAAAAATCAACTTTAGATAATATTCAAATGAAGCTCAGGCACTACCTTCACATCATAGCTTACATTCGGCGGTCCACCGAATTATAATTATGCTCTATCGCTGGCCTAGTGATGTCACTCGGCTCTTCTCGCGCATTCGCATTATATAATACACTTGTGCGGCTGGCTATTCCTTATAGCAGCTGTGTGATAACCTGGAACAGCCGGCTGCCCGAGTGTATTATCAGCAGCACAGAGCCCACCAGGTACTGTAAGTGCCTTAAGCTAAAAAAGACTCATATGGGTGGTAGATTTCCTTTAAAAAAAAATAAATTGCTAAATATAGTGCAAGAAGTAATATTAGACAGTGTTGCGGTGTAAACTATACTGGAATTGTGGCATAAAGTTTGATAATGTGCCACAACAATTGGTTTTTTCATGTTAGGATAAGATATTTTCGCATTTAGGGTTTTCTCAGTCCAAGCATCACAGGTTTACAGTTTAGCAGGAGAAGTCTCCTCTGTAATACTAGAAAGATGTTTCCATTCTACAAAAGCTAAAACTGCCTCTGGAAGTAGTCTTTCCCAGCATCCACAGAGACACGTATCCTATAAAGGTAGCAAGGTGTAAACTGTACTTGAAGAAAAGGGGGAATACAAGGAATATATATTATATATACATTACTTTTTTTGGAGAGAGAGAGCTGCAGATAATATGAACCATGAAAAAAAAAAAAAAGAAAAGACTTTTTCCTCTAATTGCGGCTCACCTTTACGGAGACTCAACGGTGACTGGTGGTAAAAATACAGTGTGCGCCCCTTGGTTGCTGTTAGATTGATGGAGCCTCCTATTAATGTGCTGGCGGAGAGTGAACAATTAGCCCAGTCAGGCGATCTATCCATCTCCCTGGACGCAGTGCACGCGTTTCCATCCAGCGCAGTTTATTTAGAACTTAAGACACTTCCAATGATTTAGTGGCCATGATGGAGGAGGCTCAGCAGGAATGGGCACAGCTTATGTATCGAGGGTTAATGCGGTTGACCAGGCAGCCATTTGTAAGAAAAAAAATATAGCACTGAGAAGAAACTTTGAAGCGAACCACTTCACCCCTCATCATCTGTTATACTAGAACCTGGTGCTGCTAAGCACCCATCCTAATTACACTGCACCTCTGGGGAGAAACATAGATACCTCCATGTACTGTATATCAGTGTCTTGTATCCCTATTGTACAGCTGCTGACCTACCCTCCAACCCCAAACTACAATGTGCTTCAGTTTAATGTTAATAAGAGTTGGTAATTGAACAGTTAGACCCTCATAACTCCAGGGAAATAGCAACCAGACACAGAAAGTTGGAACTGCCGATATTAGCAAACACTTATCCACAAAGTATGCATAGCCTGATGGCCATCTACTTCAAGCTGCATACACCCATTGGAGAAATAGTGTGGGGGTCAGATGTCAGACCTGCTCAATTTCCTAAGTGTCAATTTGTGAAGATATCCTAATATGAGTAAAATAGCAGTATTTAAAGCTTATTTCATGCATTGTATATATTCCAAAGCCCTTAATATAAATGTAAAGGAGATAAATGAAAAAGGACACTGATCAAAATTAGAGATCACTTTCAGTTACCTGCAAGTATTTAGCATTAATCTGGCACCTGGAGCCAATTTCCTTAATTATCTGACAAATCATATTGAACTGGCAGCCTTACTTTTCAGTTTTCACTGACTTTGCAAAAATGATGTGCCGTTATAAAGTGATTGAAACCCTCCAGCAGCGGATTGTCCAGATCAAGGCCAAAGGGGTGAACCTATCAGACATAGCATGAGAAGTTGGTTGTTACAATATTCTAGAAATGACAGCCTTGGATCTTTACAACATGACAAACATGTTCAAGTCCCTCCAAGAAGGCTGGTCACCCTTGAAATACAAAGGTAAAAGAGGAAAAGATAATGTGGAGAATCTTCATGGGTAATTATTTCAACAATGCAGATAGAATTGATCACCAGTTCAGCACTGAAAATGGTAAGGATCTGTCTTTTCATACAGTGTCTCATCTTTTAAGAGCATTTGGACTGACATCCCACTCTGAAGTGACTAAACCGCTCATTTGCAGAACAAATCAAAATGCTAGACTCACCTTTGCTGAGTAGCATGTTGTATGAAGAGAGGATAAGTGGTTCACAGTTCATGTGATGAAGCAAGTTCAAGTTATTTGGGTCTGATGGAAAACATAATCATCAACAAACTAGGGAAAGACCAAACCCAAAGTAAAGTATGTAAAGTCAGTGAAAGGTTGTGGAGGAAGTGTCATGGTTTGAGGAATGTTTTCTGCAGCAGGAGTTGGACCTCTTATACAGCTACATGGCATGTGCTTCTTTCCTTGTATTCTTCACTCAATCATCCAGAAATTTTCATGCAGGACAATGCCCTCTATCATAGAGCAAAATGGGTAAAGCTGTTACTTAAATCCAACCACAGCAGTGTGATAGACGAGTGCTATCCTGTGGTCGCAGATGTGCTGAAGTAATTCAAAACAACGGCCCTACTGATTGGTGGCTGTTGTAACCTTCAGAAAATATAGTTATAATCTTCAGTCATTGCTGTTCTACAATTATGACTACCACATTTTTCTCAAAATAAAGTATAAAGCATGCTTTGCCTGCAGCGGTCTCATGCTTTCAGCAGCACAGCAGAGACTGGGTGCTGTGTGAGGAGTGCTATGCTACCTTCATAATATAACATATAAAGTCTAACCATGGTTAACATACTTGAAAATATCCGACTCTTACTGTATAATGAAGAATTCTGCAATTTTCTGACATGACTTGAGAAATTTACTCATATAAGAAAAAACAATACAATCACTGGGCAATTTATGGCAAAAAAATGTATGCAGATAATTTTGCCTCATCTGACCAGGGTGCATGTTTTAAAAGGGTATTGCATCTAATGTGATCCTGAAATCCCATCCATAGCATAGATCAGTGATGGCGAACCTTTTAGAGACAGAGTGCCAAAACAACAACCAAAATCCACTTTACCGTGAAGTGCCAACATGGTATTTTAAGCAGTAAATCATTGTAACCTGTTCTTCCACATCTTTTAATTGTATCGGCCGCCAGAGGCCTCCAATACTCTTTAAAGAAGGAAGGCAAATTCGGACAATCATTGTAGCTTCTCTCCAGGGTCTCTCTGTACAGGAAGAATGGTTGGTCCAACAGGATGACCTCCAAAGATCTTTTGACAAACCTTTTAATTTTTTTCACAGTTCCAAACAGTCAATGAATTGTCGTTTTAAAATAGCGCTGAGAGTAGTGCCTGTGAATGCAGGAAGATTAGGTGGATTTGGTCCTGTTTGGTGAACTCTGTCCTGGGGTGATGGCCTGAGTGCCCACAGAAAGGGCTCTGAATGCCACCCACTGGCACCCGTGCCATAGGTTCACCACCACTGGCATAGATCATTAACATCAGAAGGGTGGGGCTCCCACTTGTAAAATATTTATTTCTCCTGTAGAGTGAAAATGCAAGACAAAAATTCCATAAAGAAGGCCAACTAATAGTCACAAACTAGAGATCACACTATCTAAAGATTACTGGATTTATCATCCAGCATATGTCACTTGTCTTTAATGAGATCCTGTCAACAGATTTTCTCCCATTAAACTACCAGCAGCAGATAAAATTACATTTCTAGAATTCCCTCTTTCATGAGAAATCTCACCTATTTACCACCTAGTCTCATCCAAAGTTGTGTGACAATGAGTAGAGAAGAGAAAAGATATGAACCTCATCTTTCAGATGATATCAGGTTCTACAGATCCAAAGATACAGGCATATGAAATGTGAGGGGCATATAAAGAGGGAATTCCAGAAGGAGATTTCATACCCTACCTGTGGTTGCTAGTAGTTAATAGGGTAAAAATTATGACCGGTACCTTTTAAAGAGAACCCGTCCAGGTGATTTAGGGATACTAAACCACCCACAGGTCCTTTTGGACTGGTGGTTTAGGGTCCCAAATCGCCCTGTATGATTTTAAAGCATTCAGCAAAAGAAAAGAAACTTTATACTCAACTCGTCTCTTTGATGCATGAGCAGTCCGTCAAGTAAAGCCAGCGTACTACAACCGTACAACCAAGATGAGGCGCCGGATCTAGGTTAGTATAAAAGTTTAGCTGCTTACTTTGCTCTGCCCAAATTTTAACATACTGGTCTTTTTCTGGAGTATTGCAATTTAAGTGAAACAAGACCAAGAAAACAGACCTGACAGTTTTCACAAACCGTCTACTACAATTGCATCTAGTTCAGACCAAGCAGAAATCGGTCTCCAATTTTCTACAATATATATTTTTAAGCTGCTTACAATTGTACCAAAAGAGAAGGATAATTTTCTGGATGTAGAGTGTAATGGTCCATTCATTGACAGCAAGCAGCTTGTGGCATATTATAACCTGATCATTACACTACGCTGACACATAGCTGCAGGCAGTGGAAAGCAATGGCAGGCAACAAAGGAGTTAACCAAGCACATGTTTATTATAACAGTACCCCAAAATTTATCGATCATCAATCATCCATACATCACAGGCCGCCCTGCCTGGCATTTGCTTCTCGCTCAATTTCTCCAAATATTCAAAATGTACCTGCAAAAAAAAATCCACTAAGTGCTCAAGTCAAGATTATCGAAGTGTTAAAGGTCGTCATTTCCTCGAAGAAGGAATCAAAGCTCGGCCACAACATCTCCAGACGAAGCCTAATTGGTCTTGTTATTTTATTGAAACAAAAAATGCTTTCTTCAGCCGCTCGGGGTACGTGCCTTCTCTGGAAGTGACGGGAGGTGACAACTTTTGTCAGTCAGACATGGGTCAGAGCCGGAGTAAATGGGATATTAACATCCTGCAGCTTGTTTACCAGACCCCGCCACTGGCCCGTGATTTGTGAGCAAAGATTTTAAGAGAACATGTCATATTTCCCTTAAAGGGGTATTCACAGGATTTCAAAAATATGTATTTATGGTTTTCTTCCACAAATTGCATCTCACATGTCCACGAGTTACCGCTGCTCAACTCCATCAACGTGCATAATACCTGGTACAATCGATCGACAAATGTGCAGCGGCCTCTTGAAGTAAGCTTAGGTATCCAAATGCGGCCACTACGCAGTCTACGGCAATGAAACTAAATCCTTAGTATTGGTTATCAATATTGCAGGGGTAACTTACATATAGAACTTTATTAAATCTACAGCACGAAGATAAGTGACAAATCAAAATGACTCCACTATACTCTAAGTGCCTCATTTCCTCTAGTCTAGTAAAACACTACAGACTTTGATCCCCTGCTAAAACTGCCCAGAAATGCTCCTACGTGCAGATCTGCTGAAAGACTTTAAAATTATTAAAGTTGGTTTAAATAGGACTAAAATTATCCAGAAATAATAAATTTACTAATGCTGTGCTTTTCACACATTATTGGTACGAACCTATACCTGCTCCTTCATTACCGAATGATGTGTCCTCTGTATAACATAAGGATAAATAGAAGGGAGTGGGCACAGGTAGATATCGGTCAGTGAATGACTACATAAGTGTTGTGCATTTAGATGTACTCAGATACCAGAGTGAGCATGATGGTGAAAACTGTCCTGAATGCTAAAGGGGTTTTCTAAATGATAAGTCATTAATAGCTGATGGTTAAGGATGCAGATCAGCTATTATATACTACAGCCAGAGGTACACAGCACTGTCCACAGCTACTGACAATACTGTACTGCACAGTGATCAGAGTGGTTGTGGAGTGTCCCATCCCGACTGCTAAACTACTAATAACCTATTATAGCTTGTTAGTAGGTAGAGGAGCCCGGAAAACCCCTTTAAAGGAAATCTACCACTGTTTTTATGCATTATGAACCAAACATACCTTGAGAATGCTGTAGCTAGACTGATGCAGGAACATATCTTGTTTAATCCATGAACTGAGTGGTTTTGCTTCAAAAGCAATTATAAAATTGTGATAATGAGACTGTCGCTCCTGTGGCTGGCCTGGGGCTCTCCTTTTACACCAATTATGCACTACTTTAACCTTGTCCTGCCCAGCATAAGCCAAGAATATGTCATCCCTGGGTCCTGAATTTTATAATTGCTTTTTGAGCAAAACCACTAGTTTCAGGGATTAAACAAGATATGTTTCTGCATCAGTATCGCTACAGCATTCTCAAGGTATGTTTGATTTACAAAGCATAAAAACAAAGGGTAGATTTCCTTTAAGCCCCTTGAATTGGGCAGTAGATTGTAAATATACCAACCAAAATCTAAATAAAAAGGAAAATTCTTTTTGTACAACTCTTGTAGCTATTGGGTGGACTAAGCGGCGCACATGAGGTTAAAAAAAATTCAGATAGGGAGAATAAATGTTACATTCACAGTAAAAACTTTATTTTTGCTTTACATTTAGACATTGTGTGAAAATAGAGGAGAAACAATTCACAAGAAAATTTTCTTTGGAAAAAATACTATTAGAAAATACTATTTTCCTCTGAAAAGGGTCTCGGTGAATGGTCTTAGACGCAGCATTGTGTGGAACATAGCAGAAAGCTCACATACTGGACTGAGGAATGAGGGCACATTGGGGTTAGGGACTACAGGTACTAGAATACCAAGCATACCCGTGACCCGTGGCTGTGGTGACGCTACAATGCCCAGCACAGTATAACAGCTGGGGAGGCCAGCGTACATAGTACTCACTGCTCTATGAAACAGCGTATGAAGAAATTTGCTAAATGGGCCGCTAACCGCAAAATGGTGCTTATTGCTTTTCTTAAAACTTCTAAATCCAGACACAGTTTTACTGCCCTTGGACAGGGAGTATTTAACTATATAAAAACTGCTGAAGCCGATCTGGATAGGCCCAAAGGGCAAGAAATACTTTGTATGCCTAGGATATAACCTAGGCAAATTAGATACTAGTGCCCTACCAATGGGTACAAAGCAATGCTGATGTATAGCCATCTAAGGGCCATCATGTAAGGGGCAGTAGCAGACTCTAAGGACTAACTGGAATGCCTGTCAAAAGTTGAGGTAGGCCAAGAGCCATCCAACTCCAGATCCCAGTGGCCTAGTGATCGAAGTTATCATCAAGTGTGGTGTCATAAAAGCAACCAGTATAATATACATCAAGTCATCGAGAGAATCAAATGTAGCTACTACAACATTAATCTACATAAAAAGTTGAGTCACGTTACAAGAGAATATCAGTATCTAACAATGTCATTTAAAGAGCTGCCTTCAATATTCTCCAAACTTCACAACTGAGACCTTCCAGCATGTTACTGGTCTCCAGAAATTGCTATGGAACCTTACAACTGAACAGTCATCTTAGGCTTAGTTCATATCTCCATTAGGTCTCCAGTTATTACCTTCAGTTATTGTGAGCCAAAACCTGCAGTGGTAGAACACACAGAAGAGGTGCAAGTCTTCTTGTTGCATTTAAAAATGCAATCCAAATAGAACTGGGGAGGGCTTGACCCAATCGCATATGCAAGGAGCATCCGTATATGATAAGTAAATGTAATGTTTGTACAAAGTGGTTCCAACAGCAGTCGAGTAAAAGCAGGATGTAATTCAGAATCCGTAATGGATGTATCCAGTAACTCAACTTTTTCTGGAGATTAAATTCAGCTATTGTGGGCATATATATTAACCCCGTTTATACCAGGTCCTTTATGATAGATTAACCTTTCTTAAGCCAAATGAGATAAGCTGGAACTTTTTTTTTGTGTATGACATGATTTACCCAAACACATGAGTTTGTGGCTATTACTGTAAACCTAGGCAAAGGCACTACTGATGGCAGGTTACCTTATATAGGGCAGTACTTATTATATTCTTCCATCAAGCATATGTTAAATAAAGGCAGTGGCTAGAAGCTTAGAAAAATAAAATCCACCCCAAATGTTAAAATTCAGGATCTATGAAAACCCATCTTCATTCTGCCATGAAATACTGGAAATGCGTTCAGGAGTGGAATACAGCCCATTCTGCTGGGTATTGGCTGTTGAAACAAATATACCCTTCTTATGGTTTACAAAATGCTTTTGGGACGGTTTCTATAAAGAAAGGCAAAACTGCAACCTGAGACTTATGTACATGAAAACTGGTAGAATTTGCCTATGCATCGCTCTAAACATGGTTGCACATACCAGCTTTTGCACGAGTAATGATTACCGTACACACCTTCATGTCTGCATTGCTCTTGGACGTTGCTTCGCTTCATGGTGAAATTCCCTGTTTCAGTGTTGGCGTGACACTGGGTGGCACTTACTATGATTCTCCTGAGCTGAAAAATTCTAAAAGATTCCAGGTCCTGGTGATAAATGGATGGCAAAGATAAACTAGCTCCACTACTTCTGTAACTCCCATCACTGGGTGCAGCATAGGGTATAGGGGGGTGAGGGTGATGGGGGTCTCCTCTCTTATGACACACATGTAAAAGGTGCAGACTGTACCACTCAAGTTATATGGTGTAAATTGCATATTTATTACAAAAAGAAAAAATTATCAAAGTGATTGTAAATTCACCTTAACAATTACAGCTAATGGTGAGAACAGCAAGACTTATCATCTGGCACAGAGTAAACATGATCCAGACCTGACCGTGCTGCCATCTCAGACACAGAGAACAAGGATGGGGGAATTATTTTTTCTGCTGTATCCTGGCCGCTTTGAATTTGGAGACTCTTTTTGGTGCTTCCTCGGTGACCTCTGTTGTGACTTCTTCAGATTTTCGTTCCTGGATAGTAGGTAGAGCAGGGTGGGCAATCCCAGTCAATGGCACAGATATAGAAAAAGGATCTTTTTCTATGACCATTCCGGAAAAAGGCTAGAAAAATAGAAGTAGTGATAAAGTTACTGTCAGCCAGCAAAGTTAACAGATGCACAATAGTTTCCCTCATTATACACAACGGTCATATGACTTTAGGTGCTGGTTAATTTAGATCTTGAAATCAGGTTCAACTCAGGTCTTTCCAGAACTCCACCTTAAATAAAATCTCCAGAATCTGCTCTTTTGTTAAGGAGACTAAAATGCACAAGTGTACTTGGTCTGCAAATCCTTGACCGTGTGGTGGCTGGATTTCATGGACCAAAAAACTGTGCAAGGGATTGTACTCTGAGCATTAAAGGTTTATATGAAACAAGGAACCGCAGTAAAACTTGCTGTACTAGTAAGTTAGAATGTTTTAAGCCCAATTCCGGTTCATTTCCCTCTTTATCATACCACAATTTCCCCTTAGTAATATATCCTGAAAGTGATGGCAAATGCACTGGTGGCCCATTTACTTTCCAAACACTCTTAGAAGAAAAAAAATATGTATATACAAACACAAATGTAATAACGGTAAGGAGCTCAGTGGAAACTAGCCATGTCTGAAGTTTTCTACTTTCCACTCTTGGTCAGACTGTCTCACCTCTAAGAGTCCAGATACAGGGGAAGTCTTTTTATGTCCCCGATCATCCTCCTCACTGTGGTCACTGAAAGTGTTGTCCTCTATGCTCACATTTCTTATATAACTTCTTCTCTCTTCAAATTCGTGGGAGCTGTGATCGCTGGTGTCGCTGCACACACTGTTCTCGCGGCTCCGAGACTTCATTATGGATTTACGTGGAACATATTCTCCATTTACCACATCGACAAAGACTCTGACACACACAATACAAGAATCAAATATGGCGGTACTATATACTGCCTCTGGACACAATGAATTTTCTTACATCAAATTCCTTAGATAACACTATAAGCATGAAGAGATGACCCAGTATGTGGTCAAAAGAACTAAATATAGCCTCAGGGGTTGCGAACTCAATTAACAGCTAGGAAGCCCAGTGCCACTCAGGTTAATTTGCATATTTTTAAAAGCCTTTTTTGTAATAAAAAAGAGGGGTTGGGGGAGGGATTAAGAAGTGTACTTGGTTTACAATCCTTGATCCTGGTAGCTTCCCTTTAATACAATTCTGCCCTGCTCACTGCACATATATTACATTGCTCGTTGAACAGCATAGTGATATTTACCTTCCATAAACTTTACCAATTGGTAACTGTGGCCATATCTGTAGCATGAGAACTGGCTATATATGTGATCTGTGTGTTATGCTTCTCTGTGTTTATATCTACCTGTAAATATCTGCCGGGGTCTTGATGACTGGCAATTCTGGAGCAGAATGGCCATTTCCATTGCTGTTTTTCCTTTTCCTTTTTGCTTCTTCTTTCCTTTCACTAAATTTCAATGTTGTATTTTTTCCAGTGTTTATTCTCACCTGGTAAAAAAATAAAATAAAATGAAGTACAAAAAGAAAAATGTCCAGCAACAAAAGCATGCTTTTCTGGGATGAATGCAAAAAAATTCATATATAGCATTTTGATGAACCATTATAATGGTCATGAGGTCCAGTGCAACTAATTTTGCCTCCCACTTAACCTTGATTAGATGCCCTCCTTTCCCCGTGAAACTGAGCAACAGAGAGTGCAGATGTTAAGTTTATATTCGACACAGAGGATGACAGACTCCCTTTCAATTTTTTTTCCAGCATGATAAGGAAATGTTCTTTACCTTGCTCTTATACAGTTTTTTATTTTGCACCCTTAGCTAGACTTCTGCTGTATATGAAAAGAAATATTTTCATTTACTTCTGGATGTTCAGCAATAGCTCTAAGGAAGCAAATAGCTTTTCATTTTTCTGACAGCAAGCGGAGATCTTAAACAGTTATACATATAGAATCTGCTTAAATGCTTAAAGGAAACCTACCATTTCAAATGGTAGGTGTAAGCTGTAAGTACCGAGCACTAGCTCAGGATGAGCTGGTGCCGGTGCTTACTTTTGTTAGTGTTAACTGCTGTATCGCGGCTTTAACACTTTTTAAAGTTTATAGCAGAAGCTGCTTCGGCGCTGCTTGCACACGATTGTGGGCACGCCTACATAGGAAATGCCGGAGACGTTGCCCGCGCCGAAGCAGCTTCTGCTATAAACTTTAAAAAGTGTTAAAACCGCGATACAGCGGTTAAAAAACCCTAAAGAAAGTTTGCCACGGCACCAGCTCACCCTGAGCTAGTGCTCGGTACTTACAGCTTACACCTACCATTTGAAATGGTAGGTTTCCTTTAATATAAATAGATTTCCTGGTTTCTCTGTTGCACTGAAACTATTCCAGCAGAGGTGCTCACCCTTTTTGGCTCAATCGTATGAGAAAATCGGATTGTCGCCACAGAATTTTTTCCACTTCCCAAATCATCATCATCATCACTGTGATGAGATAATATCAAGCCATTAACTGGAGCCATGTGCTGCGTTGTCTCTGTCTTTACACGATTGCCCTGAGCCCGATGATCATGATCAACATTCAGGTCGGTCTTCAGATTCTCTTTATCTTCTTCATTGTTGTTACACGGAGGACTTTCCGTTCTACAGAAATTCAACAAAGCAAATGACTGAAAATGTCTACAACATTCCGACATATCCTATGTTATAATTCATACCTAGATCTTTGCTTGTTGTCCTTTAAAAGATTTCGCCGATTTTAAACTAACATCTACCATCAATTTCCACTTCCCACTCCCAAGGGAATTTTCTACTCAGAACATCTTTTACGATAACCCTTTAAGCTGCAATTTCCCTGATAAAATGATAAAATAATGCTAATCAGTCTGTGGCGCTCTGGATAACATCTACGTACGTCTAATTTATTAACCCCCCCCCTATTACTTGTCCAGTCCTGCTGCCCTGATGTCACCTGCTCTCTATACTCTGAACAGGCCGAACTGGAAGAGTTATGGTGGAGTGAATAAATGATTAGATGAGGTGCTGTGGTAAAGTAAGCCGAAGTACCCCAGACTGATTAGCATAATTTTTATATTGCCAAACTTGTGTCGTACAGGGTTATAATAAAAGAACTTCTGAGAAGGCTTCCTCAGGAGCTTGTAAGTAGGAATAATAAAACTGATGGAAATGTCCTTCAAAAGTTTCTCCAACTGTGCCCAGTCAGGACATTCCTCTGCGACCTGGACTACAGGGTAACACATGTTACAAGCATTGATACATTAGAGGGGGATCTGTGTTTTATATTGTGTTTAAAATGGCAGCAAGCAGAGACATTACAACCCTTTATACACTTTGAATGGGTACATCATTTCTACAGCAGTGATATAATGGTTGTCAAAGGTTTGCCCTACAGACACCTACTCCTCCAACTCCCCACAGATCTCCTCTTGCTTCTCCAGCTCCTCCAGCCTGGCCCATAGCTCCGCATTATCTATGAAGCCATCTTTACTCTCTCCTTCCCTGAAATCCATCTCGGTGCTCTCTGCTGCCTTTGGTTTTGAATGAGGTTTGTGAGCTGTACGGTGTTTGCCTGTGTGGAAATTTAAGAAAAAAGTTATTGCTACCACAAAGCTTGGTGTATATACCGTACATACTTTTCTTGTACTGGTCCCAAGTTACATCCCTGTGCTAATCTCAAGAGCTGCACTTATTATTCAGCTGTTGAATTTAGTACCTTTAATTTACTTTGCTCTTATGTTAAGTATCATTTTAAGTACCGTATACACTTGAGTATAAGCTGACCTGAGTATAAGCCAAGGCCCCCAATTTTGCTTGGAAAACTTATTGACTCAAGTATACGCCTAGGCTGGGAAATGCATTGGTCAAAGCCACCCCTAGTATTGAAATGCCCCTTGTTGCCCTCCCCCTCGTTTGCCCTGCAGCAGACCCCCAAGCAATGAAATGCCCTGCAGCAGACCCCCAAGCAATGAAATGCCCTGCAGCAGACCCCCAAGCAATGAAATGCCCTGCAGCAGACCCCCAAGCAATGAAATGCCCTGCAGCAGACCCCCAAGCAATGAAATGCCCTGCAGCAGACCCCCAAGCAATGAAATGCCCTGCAGCAGACCCCCAAGCAATGAAATGCCCTGCAGCAGACCCCCAAGCAATGAAATGCCCTGCAGCAGACCCCCAAGCAATGAAATGCCCTGCAGCAGACCCCCAAGCAATGAAATGCCCTGCAGCAGATCCCCAAGCAATGAAATGCCCTGCAGCAGATCCCCAAGCAATGAAATGCCCTGCAGCAGACCCCCAAGTAATGAAATGCCCTGCAGTAGACCCCCAAGTAATGAAATGCCCTGCAGCAGACCCCCAAGTAATAAAAAAAACCTAAAATACTCACCTTCCAATGTTCCCCCGATGCTCTTCCTCACTCGTAACAGAGCGGAGCATTTACCCCCTCCCACTATGTGCTGAAACTTACTCTGCTGATGATTCTGCTGCAAGGAGGGACTCCAAGGGCCCTTTTGCTTACTAGGATAACTATAAAAGTTGATTTTAGAAGAAAGGAGGCCATGGATAACAAATATAGAAAGATCAGTATTAGAGGCACCATTTTTGGTGGCTCATATCTTATGGATAGAGACATTACCAGAACAAGTACAGAGACATCTAAAATGTACTGTGAGTGGGGTGTGTGTGAGTGGGGGGGGGAGCGCTGGTGACAGGTTCTCTTTAAGATGGTTTAATGATAATCTAAAGTGGAGGTAGGCATTCAATGAGTGGTCGTGAACAGAACACCAACCAGTTCTTCTTCCCCTCCTCCTCCCGCCATGATTATGCAACTCGTTTATTTCTATTGCATTCTGAAATCTTTACTCTCATTACAAGTATCCTGCTCTGGTAATAGAAGATGCAACACAGAATCTTCTTTCAGCTCCGCTATGAATTTTAATCCCTCTTAAAACAATCGGCCTTGATGGCAGAGAGCAAAAGATCAATGCGGTAAACAGCGGCGGCAGACATCAGAGCAGACGATGGGGAGAGAAGTACCCGCTCTGATGATGTACATGTGCGATATGCATCTTCTGCAGATATTATAGAGCCCAAGTGTAAGCACAGTACAGGGTAAAACTATAGAAGAGCAGGAACCAATGATTTTTACCAAATGTTTGCAACTGCTATGGAAAAGGACATCAAAATTACATTTTAGACAATGTGCATATATATGTATATAATTTTTTGAAATTTTGCTCTACTTTTTATGTACAGGCGGTCCCCTACTTAAGAACACTCGACTTACATACGACCCCTAGTTACAAACGGACCTCTGGATATTGGTAATTTATTGTACTTTAGCCTTAGGCTACAATAAAGAGCTGTAACAGTTATCACAGGTGCCTGTAATGAAACTTTAGTGTTAATATTGATTCTTACGACCCAACATTTTTAAAATCCAATTGTCACAGAGACCAAAAAAGTTCTGTCTGGGATTACAATAATAAAATATACAGTTCCGACTTACATACAAATTCAACTTCAGAACAAACCTACAGACCCTATCTTGTATGTAGCCCTCTACAAAATGTATGTGGTTGTATGTGGTGTGTGTGCAGTTGTTATTGTGTGTAGGTTGTCCAAGAGAGGCTGAAGGGAAGATAATAACATATGACTGCCTGATCAAACTGCAGACTATTCATCACGTCTTCATAGAAAGTGTATACGCTAACCAAGTATCACTTCCATATTACGCATTCTCTATGGTCAGGATAAGTCAATGTCAATTGCCAGCTTTTATTTTCAATATATTAGGAATTTAATCAGAATCCCTGGCAGTAATTTGCACAAAATAAAATTAACCCACCAAAATAAATACTTCAATAAAAACTATTATTAAAAAGCATTGCCCATATCCCTTTATGGTCCCTTTCCATAGCTGCAATGTTAAAAAAAAAAATCAGTCTGTAAACTTATATGCAGCTCACCTGACACAAGTCCAATCACACCAAGTCAGTGTGCAATGAGGCCCTGCATATTCATGGTGACTTGCATTGCCCTTGTTCCTGATTGACAGGTCTCACTGCTACAGAACATTCTGCTATGTGGAACATTGAGATAGAGCTCTGTTACATCATTGGCCATTTCAGGTCATGTGACCATGGTAATATCATAGGTCCCGTTATATTTGCGCATACCATGTATGTATCTGATCACATGAAATTACAGAATGCCTCCATGGAGAATGGGGAGGAGTAGAAGTCCATGGAGGCACGCTGTGATCACAATATCATCATGATACTTCCATGTGATCAGATACAGTGCGGGAAAAAAGTATTTAGTCATCCACCAATTGTGCAAGTTCTTCCACTTAATAGATGACACATCATAGGTAGACCTCTACTATGAGAGACAAAGTGAGAAAACAAATACAAAATCCAAATGTTTAATTTGTAACCCCTTAACGACCAGGCCCTTTTTCGTTTTCGCGTTTTCATTTTTCACTCCCCACCTATAAAAATCCCTAACTTTTTCCATGCAAAAAGCCTTGTAAGGGCTTGTTTTCTGCATAACTTCATACCCTTCGTACCCTTACGTCTTACTGCGCATGGGGGAGTATGAAGAGGGCTCACAGGCTGAGCCCTCTTCATACTCACCAGGCATTTGCTTCATAATGAAGCAAACGCCCGTCGCTAACACCCGCGATCGGTGCTTGCACCGATCGCGGGTGTTAACCCTTTGATTGCCGCCGGCAAAGCTGCCGGCGGCATTAAAGAGCCGGCGGCGCATGGGCGCCGCCATCTTGGCTCCGATCGTCACTCCCCGTGACGTCACCGGGGAGCGGCGATCCGTTGCCATGACAGCCTGGGATCACACAAAGATCCCAGACTGTCATGATCGAGGCTATCTATTATAATGTGCGATCTGCACATTATAATAGATGGTATGCAAAATCCCCATATACTGCCATACTGTAGTATGGCAGTATATGGTAGGATCAATCAGACAACCTAGGGTTAAAGTACCCTAGGGAGTCTGTAAAATAGTAAAAAAAATAAATAAAAAAAAGTAAAAAAAAAAAATTATATTAAAAAAACATAAAAATTCAAATCACCCCCCTTTCCCTAGAACTGATATAAATATAAATAAACAGTAAAAATCATAAACACAATAGGTATCGCCGTGTCCGAAAATGCCCGATCTATCAAAATATAATAACCGTTTTTCACTGCGTTAAACCGCGTAGCGGAAAATAGCGCCCGAAGTCGCAAATGGCATTTTTTTGCCATTTTGAAAAATAGAAAAAATTCTATAAAAAGTGATCAAAATGTCGAACAGTCCTAAAAATAGAAGCATTGAAAACGTCATCAGAAGTCGCAAAAAATGACACCACCCACAGCTCCATACACTAAAGTATGAAAAAGTTATTAGCGCAAGAACACGGCAAAATGAAGAATTTTTTTTCTGTACAGGAGGTTTTAATTTTTGTAAATGTATGAAAACATTATAAAACCTATACAAATTTGGTATCCCCGTGATCGTATTGACCCAATGAATGAAATAGACATGTCATTTGGGGTGCACAGTGAAAGCTGTAAAAACCAAGCCCACAAGAAATGGCGCAAATGTGTTTTTTCATCATTTTCACTGCATTTAGAATTTTTTTCCCGCTTCCCAGTACACGGCATGGAATATTTAATACCATCACTACGTAGTGCAATTTGTTACGCAGAAAATAAGCCATCACACAGCTCTGTACATGGAAAAATAAAAAAGTTATAGATTTTTGAAGGTGGGGAGTGAAAAATAAAAACGCAAAAACGAAAAAGGGCCTGGTCCTTAAGGGGTTAATCCCTTCCCGAAATGTGACGTAATACTACGTCACATGCCAGGTGCGGGTGCATGGAGAGGGCTCACGGGCTGAGCCCTTTCCATAGCCTATCCTGAGCCCTCTTCATAGCCGGTAAGTCGTTGCTGCATATTGTGGCAAAGGATTACCGATAACACCCTGGCACCGATCGCTGGTTATTTTTCCCGCTGATCGCCGCCGGTGGCTTCAAAAAGATGGCGCCACATGGGCCTAAAAAAACCTAAAACCTCAAATAACCCCCCTTTCCCAAGAACTGATATAAATAGAAATAAACAGTAAAAATCATATACACATTAGGTATCGACATATACGAAAATGCCCGATCAAAATATAATAACGTTTTTCACTGCGTTTTACCTTGTAACGGAAAATCCCGCCCAAAGTCTAAAATGGCACTTTTTTTTGCCATTTAAAAACAAATAAACAGACACACTCCAAACTCCACTATGGTGAAGACCAAAGAGCTGTCCAAGGACACCAGAAGAAAAAATTGGAGATCAGCAATGGGCTGGGAAGACTGAATCTTCAAAAGGCAAGCAGCTGGTTGTGAAGAAATGAACTGTGGGAGCAATTATTAGAAAATGGAAGACATACAAGACCACTTATAATCTCCCTCTATCAGGGGCTCCACGCAAGATCTTAGCCCGTGGGGTCAAAATAGTCACAAGAACAGTGAGCAAAAATCCCAGAACCACACGCAGGGACCTAGTGAATGACCTGCAGAAAGCTGAAACCAACGTAACAAAGGCTACAGCCCCCAAAACATCACATCACATCAGTAGAGGAGATCTGCATGGAGGAATGGGCTAACATGCCAAGCAAGGCCTCATGGACGCATGGTGGCAGCTGTAAGCTAGCTGAAAAAAAAACAGCAGCTAGGTGATGGCTGCCATTGACATGCATTGTATGTGGGCACTGTGCGGAGACTACACTTTTGACTCACCACACCGTGTCTGAGCCGGGCAGCAGTGCCGCAAAGGATAGGTCAGGTCCTACTACTACTCGGGTTTCGCTGTTAGGCTTCCTTATGTAATGGGGAAGGGCGAGCTGCGCTCAGGTGAGCTTGCGGCTCACGGCACTATTGGTGGCTGATTAAATACTTTTTTCTTCCACTGTACATACATAGGGTAGACGTTGCAAATGTTAAAGGGTAAAGGACCTTAGATGACATCACCCTGGTCCCATAACATGCTTAGAAATGGCACAGACATGGGGAGTTGTAGATGAGAACGGCAGGCCGAGCAGGACACATCCCCTCTGATGTAATGATGTAATATTACATAAAGTTGACAATTTGCAGTAAGGAGGGTGACAGATGGGATACCTTTGGTGCATACTGTGTCCATGTTCACTTCTTCCCTGATGTCAAAGAACTCGCTGGATTCCTACAATGAAAACAAGAGATTGGAGATTAGTAATTTTAGTTCCAAAGTTCCAAAGGCTCCAGCCCTTGAGGGTCTTTTGTAGCCACTTACATTGCTCATTCTTTGCAGGTCCTTAGTGAACTCCACCCTGGACTCAAAGTTTTTCAAGGCCTCTTCATATTCTTCCAAGGTTTTCCTGACATCTAAAACACAAAGGAATGACTGCATATTACTCAGGAGATTGCCTCAATATCTACCTGCACGGACAATAAAAGTAAGTGACTCTCAACAGCTTCTATCTCTACATAGAATGCCAAGATATCCTTTGCATTCTTACTGCATGTGTCGAAAACGTGTGCGTTTTCACATTACTAGGAGTATAACAGCTGCTTCAAAGTAGCCAGACGCATAGTAACATGAAAATAAATGCGTCAGAACGCCAAAATGGTGGAAATAAGAAAAAAATTGATGAACGTGGCACATTTAGAATTTATTTTTTAAAGCAATAGATTAGTGGAAAATGTGCCGGCCTGTGCAAGCTTCAGAAAATATAACTTAGACCATATATAGCAGTGATAATTCTTTATGTCTTCTACTTATAACATCGACATAAGGCATTAGTACATCACCATTTTTCGGCTAGCATGCTGTAGTCCATTGTAGTACAAGTCCACACTCAAACTTTCATGGCTTTACTGGTTGACCGAACGACTGGACTGTGTCCTGTGTGACGTTTCGGAGGAAAGACCTCCTTCTTCTGACATGCGCAGTGATGACCATGAACGGGTTTAAATACCATAGGCAGTAATCAAATATAATATACATATTATTGCATTAAATATACATTTAGGCTATCCGCCTGTGCAAGGCCCATGTATGCCACCATATCCGTTTGTGTGCACGAGGCCCTAGTCTGTCAAAGGCCATTAAATGCAAGGGAAGGGTATTTAATAATGGGTCTCAGGTTCCGTCAGTCTCTAGCTGTAAAACACTTGTCCTTTGCTGAGCCATCACTGTGGTGATGAATTCTGGTGCAGTATATGACTGTCGGTTCCCACTATAGACCTACTTTTAGTTTGTCTAAACTGTGCACCAGAATTTTGGGCGCACAAACTTTCCCCCAAGCCACTTCCCTTTCTTGCAACCACTCCCACCCCCATAGTCAGAAAAGTTCCAAAAAACCCCCACACACGTGAGACTTAAAGGGGTTGTCCCATTTCACCAAATTAATGTTATTGTTTGTATTATAAAAAGTTATACAAATTTCCAACATACTTTCTGTATCAATTCCTCATGGTTTTCTAGATCCCTGCTTGCTGTCATTCTATAGAAAACTTCTGCTTCTACTTCCAGTGGACAGAAATCTGACCATGGTCACACAGGTGCGCAGCTCGTTATATCACACAGCTCTGATTACTCTCTGTGATGACCATGGTCAGATTTCTGTCCACTGGAAGTAGAAGCAGAAGTTTTCTATAGAATGACAGCAAGCAGGGATCTAGAAAACCATGAGGAATTGATACAGAAAGTATGTTGGAAATTTGTATAACTTTTTATAATACAAACAATAACATTAAATTTACTGAAATGGGACAACCCCTTTAACTCCAAACAGTTTTCAGAACGTTTTAGTACACAATGGTTATGCCTTTATACCTCTTTAAAAGGGGTTTGTCCATGAAAGAAAATTCTCAAATTTCAACCCCCTAGTGATATTTACACAATACAGGCAGTCCACGGGTTACATACAAGATAGGGTCTGTAGGTTTGTTCTTAAAGGACACCTGTCATCAGGTCTGTGTCACTAGTCCTGTCACCTCTACCTGTTGGAGCAGCTCACAAGGATCCCATCCCAGCCTTTATCTAGTTATATCATACATTAATCATTGTAAAATCATCTATTTTTTATCATGTAAATGAGGCTGGTCACATGGTCAGAGGCAGTGATGTCACTGCTGTTACCCCTCCCCTCTCCTCTCCCTGCTCATGTCTGTATGTAATGTATAGTAAAGCATGGCTAGTGTGTGTGCTGCATCTGCTGACATGCTGCATCCTCCTAATATACAGGTGAAAGACACAGACATCAGCTACACATGAATCTGACATGTTCTGCTGTAACATGGCTGCCTGGAGCTGCTGTATCTCTCCTATACACACACACATGCACACACAGGCTGCAGGGGGTGTGGCCACCAGCACCAGGAAGCACATCATTATACAGCCTCACATCATTATACAGGCTGTCAGTCATGCACTGGGGGTGTGGCTGTGCCTCCCACTCATGAATAAGGTGGACAGCTTGAATATGCTAATGCTTCATTGGACATTTCACAGGTCATTTGCATACAGCTTTAGGACAATGTAGAGGGACAATGAAGGGATAGAGGCAATGCTCTCTAATGGCAGTTTATGAAAATATATTTAGTTTAGGGGGGTTATTTTGCATGACGGGTTCTCCAAGTTGAATTTGTATGCAAGTCGAAACTGTATATTTTATAATTGCTATCTCAGCCAGAACTTTTTTGGTCTCTGTGACTATTTGATTTTAAAAATGTTGGGTCGTCATAAGATCCAGGATTAACACGGAAGCTTCAGTACAGACACCTGTGATAACTGTTACAGCTCTTTATTGTAGCCTAGGACTAAAGTACACTAAATTACCAATATCCAGTGGTCCGTTTGTACCTAGGGGTTGTATGTAAGTCGAGTGTTCTTAAGTAGGGGACCGCCTGTAATGATAATTTTTAACCCCTTACTTTACAGTTTTACTCAGTTTTATTGTTGTTTTAGTTCCTATCACTCCCTGGGTTGGTCAGTGTAAGAACCCAGAGTGTGTGCGGGGACTCTTTAAGCAGACACATTATGATCCCTCTAGTGCTGTGAGATGCAGTGTGGTTAGATTATCAGGGCACAGGTTTATCTACACTTTTATTTAGTTTCTGAATATTCACTAGTATCTGACACATAGAAAGACAGATCACAGATTATGAGATCCATGAGATGTATATAACACATGACACTCAACTCTCCTATCACAGCCATCACATACATCACATACACTCCCTCCCCGGCATAAAGATCTTTTCTGTCAGCACCTTGCAGATTTACTCTGCTCCTACTGTTTTCCAGGGAACTGAAGGCATAGAGCAGCTCAGTGGAGTGTCAGACAGAAAAACAAAATGTCCTGTCGACCCTACACTTCTGATTTTAGGGTCGGTCCTAGGGCCAACAAAATTGTATACACCAGGACTGACACAGACATGTTGGAATTATTTCTGTGAAATTATGTATTTTTGTTAATAACAGTGAATTAGAGAATGTGCTATTTTGTTAGCCTGAGTATATTTAAGAATCTTCTCTTCATGGGAATACCCCTTTAAATAAAACTTTTAATCACTGAAGAGACTTGGAAGTACAATACTAGTCTAGCTACGGACATTTTACAGCCATTCTACTCATACAGCAATTCCTAGTGTATATCATTTCTAGGGAAGGGTGGGCAATTTCAAGCCCAAAATATTGCTCCCAGGGGAGTGGTTACCCAGCTTTCCTAGGCACCTGAAAAGCACATCTGAAGCCATACACATTGCAGCTGTATACAGAATATTATGAATAAACATATACATTGTGTTTATACTGTTATAGCATTTCAGGAGGAAAATAAAATGCACATATAAACCTGATTAGCGGGTGCTGTTATTGGATGGATGTTGGGATTTTGCCGCGACTGCTCCCCAGACAAATGAGAATGTCTCACTTTTCAAATACATTTCAATTGAGTATTTGCAGATTTTGTGTAAACACTACACTTTCCTTACAAACCCAGCACAGGCTAATCTCTTTAGTCAGGCGCACGCAGCATTTGTTCCTACAAAGTAATCAGCAATGCAAACGCGTTTCGGGGCCTTCAATTTGACTTTAATGCAACACAATAGAACTTTTTTTGTTGTCGGTTTTTCCCTTGTGTCCCTGGGGCTGGATATGTTTCATAGTTTGCATCTGGTAACTTTTATAAATCTATGGCTAAAGTTTGGGAGGGTGGATGATGGGTCTTTTTATAACCTGTGAAGATTAGTATTACAGGGTAGTAACAATGATCAGAAACTCTACACCAGCCCTGGAAAAGGAATAATATCCTAGATATTCTGTAGACCCCCAGACTATAGGGTCCTGCTTGCAAACATCAGTCCAATAAATCTATAATTGCATGTACACAGATGTTCTCATAGGTAAGCAATTCTTCTACCATTTAGCTCTCAACCATTTTGTCTTCCCCTATAAAATAATCCAATAGACAAAATTCACAGTGTTAAAATCGGCACAAGGCAAAATGGTAGGGTTCACAGATTTCTAGAATGCCATATAACTTCTTGCCTATATTATGGCTAAGTACCTGAAGCCTAACAATATTCCACACAATTGCCAAAAGTGAAGTCTTACTCGCATTAGCTCAGTTCCAGGTTATAAAATATAATACCCAATGGAATTTCAAATATTGCCCAAAAAGGATTATAGGTTTTGTCCAGGATCTGAATGGTCCCTGACCTTGTATCAAGCACAAGTAGTTGCTTTCTTTATCAACTAAAATAGCAGAAAACCTTAAAATGTGAGCTCTTGATACAACTAGACCTTAGGAACATTATTGGGTATAAGCACTGCAATAAGACCTAGTCACAATGCATAACATTGTGGGCATCCTATTGGGCACCAGAACTTCAAAGCTGCATTCAGAAATGTATGTATTGTTTATGTACATGTCCCCACCCCAACCTTAACCCTTAACAATCCCAACCACACATCGCATATGATGTTACGAAACTGAAAAGGTGGGTCCTAGATGTGGACTTCCTCCAATTTGGAAAATAAGTTATTAAAATGCAACCATTTTAATGCATTGGCAATGCTGTTTGTAACTTTAGAAACTAAGTTTCTTGTAATATGTGGGGTGCAAGATATTGGGTAACTTATCAATTTACATCTATTAAATTTCTGCTCTGCATTCTTGATATGTAAATTGAGCTTCCTGTCTTTTACCTTATCAGACAGACATTCCTGACCACAGATAAAATGGCCACAGATGGAGGGTCATATGATCCTAGCTGTCCATGAAAAATCAACCTAACAGGACATTTATATTCATGAATACTATCATAAGGTCCTGGAAGGTACAGTTGGTACAAAAAGTATTCAGACCCCTTTAAAATTTTCACTCTTTGTTGCGTTGGTAAGATAAAAAAAAATGCATTAAGCTAGTAAGGCCATAAGTCTTCTTAGAAATGGTACAACAAGCTTTTCACACATGGATTTGGGGATCTTCTACCATTCTCCCTTGCAGATCCTCTCCAGTTCCCTCAGGTTGGATGGTGAATGTTGGCCATTTTCAAGTCTCTCCAGAGATGCTCAATTGGGTTTGGGCTCTGGCTGGGCCAGTCAAGAATGGTCAGAGGTGTTCTGAAGCCACCGCTTTGTTATTTTAGCTGTGTGCTTAGGGCCATTGTCTTGTTGGAAGGTGAACCTTTGGCCCAGTCTGAGTTCCAGAGCACTCTGGAAGAGGTTTCCATACACGATCTCTCTATTGTTTGCCTCGTTCATTTTTCTAACCATTTTTCTTGTCCTGCCCCTGCAGATGAATCCCCACCCCACCCTCAATGGGCAGGTGATGAGCACTGCCTGGTTTCCTCCACATTTACTGCTTAGAATTTAGACCAAAAAGTTAAGTTTTCGTCTTATCTTATTTCTCATGGCCTGGGAGTCCTTCATGTGTTTTTTTACAAACTGTAAGAATTTCATGTCTTTCACTTCAGTAGGCACACTCTGCCACAAAGCCCCGACTGGTGGAGGCTGCAGTAATAGCTTCCTTTGTGGAACTTAATCCCTACTGCATCACTGGAGCTCAGCTACGGTGATCTTAGGGAAATGGACAGACTCAGGAGTCAAATATAAGATCAACTTTTTGATCTTACCAATTGGCTGCAATGAAACAGAGTGAAAAATTTAAAGGAGTCTGAATACTTTCCGTACCCAATGTAGCTTGGTCATGGACATTTGTAGATCACATGACCCTCCAACTGCCTCCATCTGAGACGGAAGAAGGATGGGCTTTACTTTACATTTCAAGAAGGTAGTCTAGAACATTTTATAGATGTAAATTGGTAAATTACCTACATAAAACTTGAACTGAAGTGGGCAACCCCTTTAACTAACAAATTTGAATTGTTACTGCCCCAGTGGGAAACACCCATCTCTAGTTCTATAAGAGCTTACCTTCATGCTAGGTATTATATACAATAGACATAAAAAAGTAAGCACCTAATGAAAGAGCAGAACTCTCCTCGGGCACAGGACAGTGATCCGCAGCACTCAGAAAGAGAGACCTTCTCATCGGCTGTGTTTTCTTTCCTGTCTAGTGCACTAATTCGCGCCATTGTTCTACTCTGCTAAGGACAGTGTCCCCACATACACTGTGAGACTGACATGTCACTGCTGATAACCTGCAAAAATGCCACCAGACGCGTTCTATCTACTATCCCCCCCACTCCCTTCAATCCATTTAATGCTCCCCCTTCTGACTGAATAATCATGTAGTGGTCAAGTGGCAGCTCAAGCTTTTTTATTTTTGGATTTTCTTTCTTATTTTTTTTATCCTTCTTAAGTAAGGCGCTCAGGGCTTTTCAGTATCGCCTCTCCTTAATTAACATTGCAAAAACCTAAGCGTTAATAATATCTGGCAGCGGAAAGCGCTCCCAAAATACACCCGACTCTGCAATCATCTCAATAAAGCCACAGCTGATTTTATTTTTTTTTATTCCCCCCTCCCTCCCCACTTATCCTGTGCACAGACAGCTGTTGCTGTGATAGAGACGAACGGGTTACAATAAGGGAAGAAGAAGACGGAAAAAAAAAAAAAAAAGATGGCATTAACAAAATGAAAATTACGGTGTAAACAGTTCATAAAATCTCACAGCCCTGATGTCGCTCTAGATCATTAAATTTCTGCAACAATTAGACCTTTTCTCACGGCAGCAAATTGGACCGGTTGCCATGGCAAATCTGAGCCCTTAAGTCATATATCTTTGATTGCAGAAAGGTCAGACTCAGACAGCCTAATAACTCAAGAAGCTGTTTGACAGATTTCATCGGTGCATGGTCACATAACAGCACAAAACTGTGTCGGCAGTTGTTAAAAGCGGAGGGTCAGGGAAAAGGTTGAGGTTGTGGAATGTTTTTGCTTCACTGAACCCAGCAAGATAATGTGTCTAACCAGCTTTAGATCTAAAGAACATTATTTTAGGTAGGAGGTCAAATCAATAACTTTTTTTTCTTCCTTACACCAACCCGCCACCCCCCCACCCCCACCCTACACAAGACGGCTGCAAAATATTAAAACAGGAAAGGCGGAAATAAAAGTCGACAAATGGCTGTCCTGTGAAGGTTTTATTTCAAATGGACAATTTTTTTTTACATTACCATTCTAAACATTTACTTGAGACTATTGGAAATCTTTACAACTGAAAAAGAAGTAAAGCATAATTCCGTAGATCATTGCACTATATGCTAACTCGGTTATTCCTCCTAGTAATGTATAGATGGATAGATGGCCAAGTAGAGGGATCCATTCAGATGCATAAAGGGAAATGATGACATCAGTTATCAATATATATATTCACATGTCAACTAGGAATATTATGACAAAGTTATAACAAAACATTATGCAAAATGGTTATATTATGGGGTATACTGAAAGTATTTTTTAACTGGCTAGAGCACATATAAAAATTCTGGACAGCCGCTGTCCCTTCTATGTAATGTTATGGGTAGCTGAAGAAGCCTTGAGCTGGGTGACGTCTTTAAAATTCATGTCTGGTTGTACAAAGGAACGTGGAGGTACAATGACATTAAATCACTGGTCTGGAGGCTTTTAGGAATATTTTAGGTTTTTGGGAGTTGATGAGGTGGGTTAAGTGAATGATGGGGGCAGACACATGAGTCAAATGTGAGCAATATTTCTGGGTACACTGGAGAAGGTTTAGCACAGGTTAATCAAACATGCGTGCCATAGATCGTGTAGATCATTGTGCTCCTCTGGTTGATTATCAGGCAAAGTAATTATTAAAATAGTGAAGCCCAAAAAGTTAACACATGCAATTGTAATTTTTCCCCTATATGTTTTTACGTGGTGTCCACATAGTGGTGTAGAGGCAATGTCTTTGATGCCGGTGACGCTTTCAGGTGCAATGTGTGAATTACGTTTTGAAACACAATTCAAAGGCTGGAGGAGGGGCTCTGCCCAATTGCAGATGTATTCCCACTGAAATACTTGCGATTGGCAACAAGTTCCACGTGTTTTGTATGGTTTACACTTGATCACAAGTGTTTCAGTGTTTCGGGGCAAGCCTCTAGACGCAGACTTAGAATTGCATTTCAAAGCGCAATATAAGCGCTGCGTATGTATGTCTTACATTTCAATAATACCTCACAGATAGCCGATGATCAAATATTCTGAATGCCACATGTATGCACAATGCTCACCAAAAAGGCAAGTAACCTGCAGGATATAAGTACAACATACAACAAGATCACTTTCTAATTTGTTTCCACATACCTTTGTGCAAACATTCGAAAATCAGGCATGTTTTGGGAACACTGACAAGAGACTCTTACACTCGGAAATCTGAAATTTCGGACATCCACCGGTATAGGTCTATGCCAATTACCAGTGCCTATGTGGGCAGCATTGTTCAGTGTTGCCCTGGTCCGAGAAGGTAGCTCTCACTACAGGGATAAAAGTAGATTGTGGTGATATCAAAGGGTCAGTTCTAAACCGTCGCCTTTAAGAAATACCACAATCGCCTCCAATATAAACTAAGATTAAATAACTATTTAGCATTCGAAAGAATCTCACAATAACTCATTCTACACTCACTAAGATCATACCGAGCGCCCGCCTGCAACCTTGTGACATTTATTATATATGCAACTTAATGAGAGCCGAGTTCTATTCATTTTTTTCCACCATTGTCTTCTGTTCTTTTAGAATCAATAAAATTAGAGGCTACGGCGTTATACATACTTTAAGCGCTCGCTTTCCCACCCTTCCTTGCAGATCACTCAAAAATATCAATACTTGATCTGCAGAAGCCTTGGCCTGTTTTAGACGAGGAGGTTATTAAACAGGCCGGCTGGTGACCGCACGCTGCAGCTGACAGCTGTTTAGCATTACCGTTTAACCTCTTCCCGGCTGGCATGGCGTGTATATTTATACACAAAGGTTAAGTGGCCGGAAAGGTGTCTACAATAATCAATCACCAGGGGTATATATCGCCATGTCCTGTGTTTGGTATCCAATTAGCAGAAGGCAGCGGAATGGTGTGAGGTAGTCTCGTTATGCGTCCTCCACAATCCGAAAGCCACTGAAGAGTCATCTGCGATTCTCAAGATCAAACCACAAGTGTCTGGCAACAGCTGGGACTTCTCACACACTTCGAGTGTGGATATTAGAGCGGCAAGATTAAGTTTAACGTCCAAAAGAGCGCTCAAAGCAGATTATTGAGGACACCTTGGAGAAGCGATCCCTTAAAAGTACTGATTGCTACAAGGTAGACATGGGGTTAGCAGCAAAAATCCCAAGATGATTGAAGTTACATAAAGTATATTATAGCATGTAGGAGGCAACATTTGTAAAGTGAACAGTTTTTGGAAAAAATGGGTGATAACCAACCAGGACTACCTTTATTGTCAAGCCTATAAAAGGTAGATCAGTTGGTAGGTGGATCTATAGGACGTGAGGATATCCCTTTTAAGGGCTAATCCTCACGTCCCCGCAAATTTTTAATAACTTTTATTCTACTAAGACGTCATTTTGTAAGGAGGCTACTGGGGCATGGAGTAGCCGGAGCTGAGGCTACACGACGCGGCTACTCCACGCCACAGTAGCCTCTTCGATCCTCCTACCCGAAATCTTCGGTGCGTAGCTCCTCGTAGCTGCGCTCCCTTGTCCAAGAAACCTCCCATCTGTGCATGTGCAAAACAGCAGGCCCGAGTCTGCGCGGCCTGCTGTTGTGCGCATGCGCAGACGGCAGGTTTCTCGGACGAGGGAGTGCAGCCACAATGAGTTGTGTGCTGAATATTTCAGGTAGGAGGATCGAAGAGGCTATTGGGGTGTGGTGTATCCACGCTGTATAGCCTCAGCTCCGGCTACTCCATGCCCCAGTAGCCTTTTTACAAAATTTATATATTAGTAGAATAAAAGTTATTAAAAAAAATTGCGGGGATGTGAGGATTAGCCCTTAAAAGGGCTATCCTCACGTCCTAAAGATCCACCTACCACCTGATCTACCTTTATAAATAGATTCGTGGTGGTAGGTTCCCTTTATATTTAGCAATAAAAGCAAGTTTAATATATATATGGGTCTAATGGGAATCATTATTGTCAACAAACTTGGGAAAGACTGATCGCCAAGTGTGAAATGAAGTCAGTGTCATGGTCTAGGGCAGTGATGGCGAACCTTTTAGAGGCCGAGTGCCCAAACTACAACATAGACCCGCTTATTTATCGCAAAGTGCCAACACAGAAATGTAATTTGTGATTTATACTCCCTTCTCTGTCACAGTTTCATTGATACCAGCCCCTGAGGACACCAATAAAGCAGAAAATAGTCCCAGGTAGAGCTGTCACTTTAAAATAGCTCTGCACAGCAAGTCCTGGGCTGTCTGGGACTGCAGGAAGATACCTGGAGTCATCTCTGGTGATGGCCTGAGTGCCCACAGAAAGGGCTCCGAGTGCCACCTCCGGCACCAGTGCCATAGGTTAGCCATCACTGGTCTAGGGAATGTTTTCTGCAGCAGGAGTTGGGTCCCTCATACAGCTACATGACAGTGAATGCAAGTGTGTTTCAGAACCAGGGATGTGGAATCAGTGGTTGTGGTAAAATGGACAAAATCCACAAACATGTAATTAAAAAAAATTCAAAATTTCAAATGTGTGTGCTGCATTTTATGTACATGCTCAGAAGCTCCTTTGCTACAGATCAGAGAAATAAGGCACAGGGAAGGAATTTCCCAAATTTATATAAAACCACAATATAATAACCAAGAAAACAGGACTGTGGAGTTGGAGGTTTGGCTTAACGACTCCACATTCCTGTCAACAACACATGTTTCCTTCCTTGTGTTCTTCACTCAATCAGCCAGTAAATACCATGCAGGACAATGTCCCCCATCACACGGCAAAATGGGTAAAGCAATAGCAATAGAAAACCTTTGTCCTAAGTGACAAAGTTATGGCCAACAAACTCACAACAGACACAGAACCGTGGATAAGATGGGAGGAAGACAGGACCAAATCCCAGCAGAGCAGTGTGAGAGACCAGTGATGTCCTGTGGCTGTAGATGTGCTGGAGTCATTCAAAGCAAAGGCCTGTGCACCTCCTACTGATTGGAGTAACTTTCTGAAAATGTCATTATAATCTTTCTAGGAACTACAATCATTACTGTTCTCTAATAATGATCATCACATTTTTTGCAAAATAACAAAGTTAAAAAAGTTTAACAGTGACTAGATTCATTTTTGTATTATCGAGTCATTCACTGGTGCAAAACGGCTCGTGACCATAAGCTTATCTGTTAAAAGAACCATCCCTAAAATGACTGACCAACTAAAGCAGTGATGGCGAACCTTTTAGAGACCGAGTGCCCAAACTACAACCAAGACTCGCTTATTTATCGCAAAGTGCCAACACAGAAATGTAATTTGTGATTTATACTCCCTTCTCTGTCACAGTTTTCATTGATAGCAGCACCTGAGGACACCAATAAAGCAGAAAATAGTCCCAGGTAGAACTGTCACTTTAAAATAGCTCTGTGCACAGCAAGTCCTGGGCTGTCTGGGACTGCAGGAAGATACCTGGAGTCATCTCTGGTGATGGCCTGAGTGCCCACAGAAAGGGCTCCGAGTGCCACCTCTGGCACCAGTGCCATAGGTTAGCCATCACTGGACTAAAGGAAATCATTCCTTACATGCCAGTGTATAAGTATTACAGCAGCACAGGATGTGCGAGCAGATGCTGGACAGACTTGAGATTTAAAGCTATAAGGGTTTTGGCTGCTCTAAAAAGGCAAAGTTCCATTATGGAGGCTTCCTGGCACATTCCTCTGCTATGATAAAGACAGCTAGATGTAACATTCCTGGTGGGGTGGGGTTGTCCACAATTGTGACAGCTCCTCTCCCAGTTTTACACATGGATGATAACAGTAAGTCTATATTTTTGTATTTGTTTTCAGGGAAATGTTCACCAGCTGTAAAAAAAAAACAAAAAAAACACATGGCATATACTCCAACAGCACCACCTCTAGAAAAGGGAGAGGCACAGCACCACTACGTGAAAACGCTTCACATTTAGAGGATATCTTCTGATGCCACTCACTGTTAAGAATATAAATACTGGACATACTGATGTAGAAGAGCCCAGTAATCATCTCTGCACTGGGAAGCGGGCAAGAGGGTAACTAAAAGGGAACCTATCATCAGGATTTCATATTTTCACCTAGTAAAATTTTTCCATAGCCGTATTAATACTAATTCTCAATCTGCTTTCACAATTAACGCTAGTGGTACCACTCCATGACTCTATCCTCTCTCCTGACAAAAAACCAGGTATAATCTGCCAGCAATTGGAAGCAGTAATGGTAATTATAAAAGCAAATTGGAATAGTGAACCCATAAGGTGAAAAATGGAAAATCATGATGACAGGTTCTCTTTGACAGACAGGGCAACTCTGATGCAAAGGGTCTAATGTGTGGAGTTGTCTTTGACTAGGACCTCAGTTTACACTACATTCAAATCACTTACACATTCTTGCTACATGCACCTTAAACGCAATGAATCTGCCCTTTCCTTAGGGTTTTAAGGCTTGTATTTTATTCCTGACATTATACAGATGCCCTCCAGTTTCTGCACTGGTTGCCCATTAAAGGGGTTTACATCTACAACATGTATGACAAATCCATAAGACAGATCATTGATACATGAGAGGAGACACCACTTCCTTAGATATGTGCCAGTCCCAAAAAATGGGACCACTATCTTTGATGTATTTATGAGTAATCCTGTGGATAGGTCATAGACACATAAAAAAAGAAAACCCCTTTAACTTAAATACAAACTCACAATTACATAGGGTGGTGCAGTGCTGTGATGAGCTAACACATCTTAGTACACCTCCCCTCGCCCTATAGCACTGGTGCCAGAGGTGGCACTCGGAACCCTCTCTGTGGGCACCCAGGCACATCACACCAGAATGAAGTTCACCAGACAGGACTCAAAGAATCTTCCTACAATGATAGATGAATTTGCCCTCATCTTTTCAACTGCATTGGTGTCTTTAGGATGCTGAAGGATTGAAAGTTATCAATGAACAAGGAGAATTACATTACTGCTTAAATTGCTGCGCTGGCACTTTCCAATAAATAAGTGGCTTTTGGTTTAAGTTTGGGCACTGAGGATCAAAAAGGTTCGCCATCACTGCCCTATAGCAATATAAGCCACTGCTAGGTCTCCCCAAATGGCTTGTTCAGCTAAACTTCCGTTGCACTTTGAAAGGTGCCTATTCTAACGATAATCCCTGCCTATTCTGCTCTGTTCATTTATCGTTTCATATATTTGGCCTCTTGATGTATAGATCTTATTATGGCAGCCCCTCTGTGTATTTGCAACCAGGGTGTATATTTCAACCAGGTGTGTCCCTCCCGTATATTCTTTGGTACTTTTTAATCCTTGAAGGACACAGCCCTATTTTTTTTAAATCTGACATGTGTCTATTTAAATTGTAATAACTTTGGAACAATGTAATATACCAAGTTGATTTTGAGGTTTTTTTGTGACACATTGTACATTGTTAGTTGAAATATTTGAATGTTTTATTTAACATTTATTTATGAAACTGAAAAATAGCAAATATTTGTAGAAATTTGCCATATTTAAACACTTAATTTTGGAACAAATAGTCATACAGCAAAAAAATTAATAAATAACATTCACCATATGTCTGCTTTATGCTGGCAACATTTTTTTTTTAATTCTTTTATATCTGTAGGATGGTAGAAGGCTTTTATTTTTAACAGCAATTTTCCTCATTTTCGAGAAAATTTTCCCATTTGAGCAGCTGGACAGTTAAGGGGTTAATTGTATGTGGTGTGCAAGTGATTTATGGTGTGGAGGGTCACTGTAGGCATCTGATCTCCTTTCTCCGTGAAGGAGATCGGTCATAGATACTGGGAGTTCAACCGGAGAAGCCTGCTTTCTGCTGTGATTGGCAGTCTATACTAACTGACCAATCACAGCGATCGCTTGAGGGGGTACTTCTATTCCTTCCTCTTGGCTCTCAGAAACAACTGAACCTTTGAACCTGTCATCCTGCATTTTGGCCAGAAGCCATGACGTTCCACAGCATCATGGTGCCTATGTACCGCAGATCGTGACTGTGGGGTTCTTGATGGTTTTTCAATAAAGATATTCTACCAGTCCGTTTGCTTTATATCACATCTTTTTTTAGTGGACACTGTATAATCAAGCCTTCCACTCACGTCCCCAGGTCTTCTCCTGAGCTGCACTAATTCTCTGGAACGCACTTCTATGAACTATCATCAGACTAGTTCCTTGATGTAACCTTGACCCCTTTTCTTCAGACAGGCCTATCTATTCTACCTTTTGCAATCTACACTAACCCGCACTGTTTACTCCTCCCCTCTATGTTATCCCTCAGTCCTGGATATTTCACATGAGTCATTACCCTTGTTAAGAGCTCTGGATGGCAAAGCACCTTATTATGTAGCTGGACCTCCTAAACATTTATATCACTTCACATTTTTTTATGTTCAAAAGAAGGAGAAAGTCAGAATACAACCTCAGAAGAAGCAATAGAAGCCAACAATTACAAATCTCTAGATATTCTTAGTTGTATCTATTTCTTTGGATACAGCTTGATCGCCTGCTTTCCTCATTGATGTCAATGCCAAATCTGTAATGGGTTCTGTTGATTGAGACACAGTTTTGTGAGAACCATTTAAATCATTTGACTCAGGGTATCTATCCAGTTCCAAATCTAAACCCTAAAAATTTTCTTAAAAGGGTTTTTCCATAAAAGAAAGCTCTCAAATTTTAATTCCCCGGTGATGTTTACACAATAAAGATCATTTTGAACCCCTTACTTTGCAATTTTGGGCAGTTTTCTTGCTGTTTTTGGTCCTGTCACTTCCTAGATAGGTCAGTGTAAGAATCCAGAATGTTGGCAGAGATCCTAACCAGACACTTCATGATTGCTATGAGATGCTGTGTGCTGACAATGTTCTTAGATTATCAGGGTACAGGGTTTATCTACACTTTCATTTAGCTTTGGAACATTCCACTAGTATCTGGCACACAGAAAAAGAGAGATGAGACAGAACAGAGATTATGAGATGGATATAAAACACAATGACACTCTCATCCCTACTAACTCACCTAATCAATAAAACAGTCAGCTCTTCTATAAAGACCTTAACTGTCTGTAACTTGTAGAGGAAGTCTCTGAATGTGAATTAGATAATATGTTATTTTGTTATCCTGCGTATATTTAAGAATCTTGTCTTTGTGAGAATACCCCTATAATATCAACTTAACCCAATACAGAGAAGGTTGCTATTGATTTACCATCAGCTACAGATCATGAAGTTCCTTATTAAACATTATTTAGAGATGATATGAAGGAGGACCATAAATGTGTGTTCATCAGATCTGCCACCTTCCAAAAGATTCAGCTTTGTATCATATATCAATCAATAAAGAAATTCAAGCGCTTCAAGATTCCTTATTTGTATAATCCTGATAATTTTCTCTTTTATAAACCTCCCCACCTCACCAAGTCGCTTCTCCCAATGATTTCTTTTCTTATGCTAAGCAGCTCTCAATAGTTTATTTCTTTATTTTTTTTTTTTATGCCAGGAAATTTACGACGCCTTGAGAGATGTGTTATTGCTATTTTTGGTGACTAAAAAATCAAAGTCTTTTAAAGAACTTTAATGGCTTAATATGTGCAAGGCATTTTGGGAAGCTGCACAATAGAAAGGAGATAATTATGACCCCCTTCCCCCATCCTTCCCAAGTTTATTATTGCCAAAGAAATAAAAAAAAGACAATGCTGAGATACTAGCAAATGTCTTCCAGATAGACCTGAGAGTGCCAGGAAGTTTGCTATAGGGAGCTTTACGCCTGAAGCTGGAGCTCAGCAGCAGAGATACCACAAATAACTTGAGATCTGACGTCCTGACACCTGGTTCAGATGCTCTGCAACCGCAATGATCCGGGAGTGGAGGATATACCTGGGCATGTATTCTACATTTACCCAATGTGGTTTGAAATACATTGCAAATGCATCGGAAGAAACACACCACAGAAAGCATTCATAATTTGACAAAAGGGGTTTTTAACCACATGTGTTTTGTCCTCGTTAAAATTTTTGGTTCAAAAATCTGAGCGGCTGAATATTTCAGTACCTGATTTGGTGATGAAACGGTTGGCCCTTTACTCGGAAATCAATTGGCGAAAAGATAGACTGGCCTATTTGGGCATTTACTTGTCTCCATCAAGCCTTTAGGAGGTGAATTATCCCCCTATTCGGAAATCTCTGGAGCAGGACTTGGCTAGATGGTCCTCTTATAATATTTCCTGGTTTGGTTGCATTGCTTCCCTCAAAATGATCTTTTGCCAAAACCATTGTAGTACTTTTGCACTCTCCCTATTCCAGTCCCCAAAAAAGTAGTGGGTTTTCTCCAATCTAAATTATTTTTTAAAAATCAATTAGTTTTAAATGGGTTATTCAGGGGCCAAGATGCCAAGATTGGGGGTCCTTTGCTTAAAAAAGTATTCTAGAGCAGCTCAATCAGCCTTTTCAGTCCCTCTGCACGCTGAGGCCTGGGCACCTTTATGGGTCCATATTGAGCAACTGGCCTGCCCCTTGCTCTCCCTGCGCACGATTCCATGGTGCCTGGCTAAAGAGCCTCCTTCTATACTCTACCCAGCCTTCCCTCATTCCTTAGCATTATGGGATAGAAGATGTAAAGTGCCCAAAAGCGCCTGTTAGCCCTTATGTTCAATAATTCTATGGTTCCCCCCTGGGTCTGGAGGTGTGGGATTTAGCTTGGTGGACCAACAATATATTTTTTTGATTTGGTGACTTTTTACATCAATCCTGTGTGAAGTCTTGAGGTTATTTTAAAGTGGTCCACAAGGCTCTTCCACCTATTTTCTGCCAATATCAGCAGATACACCACTACCTTCTGTCTTTGCGGGAACATCGGATCTATTCCTAACTCCTTTGTCTATGGAAATAGCTTGTCATTCACCCTTCTCACGTGCCATTATTTCTATATGGCCCAACTTCCAGTCTCAGAGCTCACCAAGAATATTCCGATGTTGGCCCAGCTCCGAACTTGAGCCGAGTCAGCATCAGCTCCACATCTGATATATAGAAGTTACAGCGCTCAGAGTCTGATATATGCAGAGCGTTAACAGGTTAAAGGGAATCTACCATTTGTTTTTATGCACTGCGAACCAAAAATACCTTGAGAATGCTGTAGCGACACTTATGTAGAAAAATATCTTCTTTAATCCCTGAACGGTGTGGTTTTTCTCAAAAAACTATTCTAAAATTAGGACATTGGGAAAGCTGGGTGCCCTGGCTGCTATACATAAACACATTACTTCCACATACTCGGGAGCTGCCTGAACTGTCCAGACAGGACTAATCTACCTTAGCTTGATAACTCATACACAGCAGCGACTATTGGTGCAGCGATTGATTACTTCTGCCTGTCAGGGACAACACCGTGATTACGTATTTTCGGATTATGCTGGGTAGGACAAGCAGTGCATAATTAGGGTAAGAGGAGAAGCGCCAGGCAGCCACAGGAGCAACACAGCCTCATTATCATTTTATAATAGTTTTTTCAGCAACACCACTAAGTTCAGTCATTTAACAAGACATGTTTCAGCATCAGTGTAGCTACAGCATTCTCAAGATATGTTTGTTTCATAATGCATAAAAGCAAAATAGTAGATTTCCTTTAATGCCACGTGGGAACCCAGGATCCAATATGCTAACCCTGAGGTGCTAGGCCCTGAACCAAGGTAAGACTATGGTGTTCAGTGCCACGCCCGCTGCGATGTAACATACTTCTCTTCTAATGCCCTCTTTCTTCCCGTTTGTTTCTTTGATTACTCCCAAACTGTTCTTTCCCTCCTCATGTTTATCTGGTTATGCTTTGTTTTGTTCAAAGTGAAGGAGTTGGAATAGACAGATGCAGGCTTTGGAATGCAGAAGTGGGTCTCTTGAGTAGCTGACATGGTACTGTATGTAAGTCAGCCTTGCTCTCTTTTCATGTCGACAATTAGGCTGCAAGTCCGATTTCTGGTGTTCTTTATTATAAGTACTATTGTCTGTTTTATATGATCAGGATTTCTGGAATGCAATAAATCAATTGTGAAGGTCGATTTAGTGTTACACTTCTTCCCATGAATTTAAAAATAAAATGCAAAGGTATCCTGGGAACATAGCCTAATGTAAGTTCCTACATGAAAGAACCTTCACGTTGGACTACCAGTCACCAAATTGGAAAAAAAAGACAAAACTGTTCTATTAGCTTGGCGTTTTTGAGATACGAGATGGGGCTCTTACCTCGGGTAATCTCCCCAGAGATGGAGCTCTCGCCTCAAGGCATGGGAAACAAACAACAACTGGTTAACTATCACATTCATGCCTCATGTCACTAGGATTACCCAATCAAAGTGACCATAATGACCGGGAGTAATGCCTCCCCTGTGCGGACTGTTACAATGTATTGAAGCACAGATCATTGCCAAGGCCTGCTCTACCATCAGCAATGTCTGCATATGATGTCTGCAGGCTTTTTTTTTGCCAAGTATTAAAAAATGTGTGTTTTTTGGGGTTGTTTTTTATTACCATCCCATATTAACAAGTACATTTGGGTGGAATTGCTCCTTAAAGGGGTATTCCCACAAAGACAAGTTTCTTATATGTTCTCAGGATAGCAAAACAACACATTCTCTAATTCACTGTTATTAACAAAAATACAGCATTTCATGGATATAAGTACAACCTGTCTCTATCAGTCTTGCTGTACACTATTTCATTTGCCCCTAGACATGACCATGTAAATTCTGACTTTAGGGTCGGGCCAGCATCTTGGATTTGTATGTGACAGAGTGTAGATGAGATTTCTGTCTCTCTGCTCTGTGCCTGTAGCCCCGCCCCCTGCACGGAGCTCACTCACTGATTCACTTCCTACCAGGATGTTGTGAGCAGAGAGAAGCTGCAAACTACAAGGAGATAAGTGATCTGGGGGAAGTGGGAGGCAGGCACTTATCTGTGAGATGTAGAAGAGCTAAAAGTCTAAAAGTGTAATGGTCCATCAGCTTCTGTGTAATAGGCATCATGCATCTCATCATCTCTAATCTGTCTCATATCTCTATGTGTCAGTGTGTTAATATAATGTCAGTAGCCAGATGAAAGTGCAAACACACCTGTACCTTGATAATCTAACCACATTATGATCCCTCTAGTTCTGTGGGGTGACAATGTGTCTGCTTAGAGAATCCCTGCCCACACCCTAGGATTTTGCACTGAGGAGCCTAGGGAATGATAGGAGCTAAAACAGCAAAAACACTGAGTAAAATTGTAAAGTAAGGGGTTAAAATGATCTTAATATTGTGTAAAAAAAATGATAATGATATTGTGTAAACATCACTAGGGGATTGAGATGTGAGAATTTTCTTTTGTGGGAAAACCCTCTTAAAGCAAATCACCACTAGAGAAGAGTAGGGCAGCACAGTGGCTCAGTGGTTAGCACTAGATACTTGCACCGCTGGCCAACATCTGCAAAGAGTTTGCATGTTCTCTCCGTGTTTACATGGGTTTCATCCAGGTCCTCCGGTTTCCTCCCACATACCAAAACATAGTGGTAGGTTGATTAGATTTGTGAGTCCCATGGGGACAGGAACTGAACTGATCTGGCAAGTTCTGTTCAGTGCTGCGTAATATGTGTGCGCTATATAAATAAAGGAATTATTAATTGAGAGAGAAAATACAAACACCATCTGTAGGACTTATCGCAGAATCAGAATAAGGTGCATCTGGGTTCGCTTAAAGTCAAGATGGAAGACGATAAAGACAAATCTCAATCCCAGGAGCATTGTAACCTACAAATTGTTCATCGCAGCAGAGAAACCAACTTCAAGTTGAATGGAGGAGGCTGTCGCGCTTGTCTGGGGGATTACGCTACAGAACGACTCATATCATTCTCACCTAAGGGTCCCCTGAGGCACCTCCAGCAGATCTCTCCAGAAACTCAGTTAAATATCATTTTCTATTACAATGTAACTTAAGTCTAATCAATTGTGCTGTGAAAATGTCAGAAGCACTGAGCGGGTAGAAGATACAAGTGTCTGACAGCAAGTGGTTTCCTTTAAGGCAAGCTGCAGGAGCACAGCACCCTCAAAATCAAAACATCCTTAGTTTACGTATAGGGGTATTATCCAACTAATCAGGCAAGTCACAACAATGGGACATACCATCACTTTATAATTGGTGGAGGTTTGATTTATCTCTCGGGAATAAAGGATATACAGAGCTAAATTTTCAATGTGTCAGATTGACCATTTTTTCCTGCACAGTGGTCACCAAGCTTCCCAAGCCCCCCATATTGGTGAATTTGTTAAGGTCCTCATTACCCCACATCGCCCTGCAAGACAGATGTGGCATCAAATCTTTGCCCTGGGAGGAAGCTTTTCCAGACTGTAAAATTGCCTAATCACACTAAGTGACATAGGAGAGGTTAATGTTTTTTTTGATCAGTCAGATCCTTTTTCTTGGCAGACAATTGCTCTACTAGGCCAATTCATCATTCGCCATGATTTTTCCCACCCAAAGTAGCTATGATGTAACATAGGGCTATACCCACACATGAAACTTCTGTGCTAAAAGTTAAAACTTTATTAATATGCTAATTAGGGTGAAATGCTTTGGGAAGCCTTAGCAGACCACCTCTGGAATGGCTGGGGGGGGGGGGGGGGCAGATAGGCAAGGGTAGGCACCCCTGACCACACAAGTAATAAGTGGCACATTTGACTTTAAGGCCGCATTTACACGAACATATGCAGCACATGTGTGGCCCATGTGTGGTCATTGCCGTCTATGGGGGACGTATATACGTCCGCAAGCTTGCGCCTGTACATACGTCCCCCTTACTTTTGTGTAAATGCAGCCCAAGATTTATTATAATAATAATTCTTTATTTATATATCGCCTACAGATTACGCAGTGCTGCACAAAGCTTGTCAAATCAGTCCCTGTCCCCATGGGGCTCACAATCTAATCAACCTACCAGTATCTGTTGGAGTGTGGGAGGAAACAGGAGGACCCGGAGGAAACCCACGCAAACACGAAGAGAACATACAAATTCTTTGCAGATGTTGACCTGGGTGGGACTTGAAGCCAGGACCACAGTGCTGTAAAGCTGTAGTGTTACCCACTGAGCCACTGTGCTGCCCACGGTTTTAAAGTTGTCTGCAATGAAGGAGACTTATTATTAATACTGCAATCACTGAGCCAAAAAAAAAAAATGGTCTGGAGTTACTCCTATAGAAATATACCGGTAACTGTTCTGACTAACATACAAAATATAACTCAAGAACAAACCTACAGAACCTATCTTGTATGTAACCCAGGGACTGTCCGAATTTATTCTGTTATTGTTTTTATGGAGGAGGAATTGCTGTACCACATTTGAGAGAAGGGGAGGTGCTGTTATTACTACTACCAACTTACTACTACATTTCAATATGTGCTACTATACACAATTTGAAAGGGAGTTCTGTGCCACATATCAAAGGGGAGGTGCAGTGACACATATCAAAGGGGGTGCTATACTGCATTTTACAGGGAGAGTGCTGTGCCTCATAATTAAAAGGGTTGCATAGCCAAATTTTAAAAAGGGAGGTGCTGTGCTACATTTCAAAGAGGGGCAGTTCTGTGACACATCTAAGAGTCTTGTGTGTCACACATCAAAGAAGGGGGGGGTGCAGGGCAACACAAGAGGAGTCCCTGTGCTTCATTTTAAAAGGGGCCCAGTATCACATTTCAAAGGTGGATGCTGAATTTGTAGAATTATTCTAAAAAAAAGGGGGGGGGGGGGTACTGCGCCTTATAGCAAAGGGAGTGGGGTGAAGTGCTCCATTTCTGTGCCACATTTTAAAGAGGGGTGCTTTGCTAACTAAATTAATGAAGTCCTGGGGGTTAAATATGATTCAATGTGGGGAAAATTATATGATAATATATACTATATTATACTAAGAGGTCACAGAGTAGTAAGGAGCACGGTATGGGGCATAGCTATCTAAAAAAAATTTCACTGTATAGAACTCAGTGTGGAGATGTGCCCCAGAGGTTGATGTCACCAGATTGACAAATTCTGCACGGATAAATCACGGTCAATACAAATTACCATGACATTCTGTAGAGATTGCCAACTGTGAAGAAGAAGACCAGGACAGATGAGGCCAGCTCAGAGGGAGAAGGAAACGTCTACAACCCAACTTGACCAGTAAGTGATTTTTGAACCTGCCTGAAAGCAGCACCGATGTGTTTGGTATATTCAGCACTGTTATATATTTATGTGCTGTATAATCACTGCAGGTATCTGCGTTTGTATTCATCGATACCTACAATTGTTTGATACATTCATTGCGAATATAATATTTATAGGTGAAGTATATTCCCTGGACATACATATTTTTTTATAGAACATTGTCTCTTTTCTTTCTAAAGATTTTTGAAGGCCATAGGGCGCTATTCCATTTTTTCCTCTGGGAGACACAATTTTACTTGTTCGTCTTGGGCACCAAAATGCCTTTTACCATGTTTGATATTAGGGCCCCCCCCAGGGCCTTCTCTCATTCTCCTCCTTCAACAATGTGACTTCAGTATAATTTGCATATTCCTAAAATGAAGTTTTGCCATGTAAAGAAAAGCTAAACAATAAAAAAAATGGCATGTGTGAGTAAAACCTTCCATAACATAACAGCTCTAATAGGGAGTAGGGAGGTAGATCCCTTTTAAAAAGTCTGAGCTGGATAACTGCTCAAATAAGTTTTATTAAGGCAAGTCTACTGATTTTCACCCAGCAAAACACAACATCTAAATTCTTATCGTTTGTAACTTTCTTTATTAAGGATGCAGCAACACGTTCAGTTTTTCAGATGCAGTTTTTGAACCCAAAAGCAGGTGTGGATCATAATGGGTGAGAACTTATCATTAAAGGGGTATTCCGGGAATATGAACGTCTGACACAAAAACCCATGAAGAAATAAATAAATGAATACAACAATACTCAATGTCATTAGTCACAAAACGGAGCTTAAATAATTTGATTTTCTGATTAACAACATTTTATGTCCTCTCTAAAGTAGGTGGAGTTATCACCAAGATGGCCGCCACTGGGAAATACAAGTCCCATGATCCTTTAGTTCTCAGTAACTCCTCCTCCCTCTTATGTTCTGCTCCCAGTGATGATGTAACAGACTTTCTTGGTCTGTTACCATAGTAATGATGTGTAACTGCCATCACCACAACACTGGCCATACTGGATGCACTGCAACCAACCGACTACAGCCAAACGTAGTGGTGATCACATGACCTGCCCGGGCAGGTGCAGGACATGTGATGTGGACATGTGACCAGCGGCCATCTTCTGTTATGCGACGGACCGCGCGGAGGAAATTAACGGACTGATTAAAGGGCCAGTAGCATTTTAATTCTTCATTACAGTCTATGTCAGCAGCATTTTCTGCTAAGGGGAGCAAAATTTTAAATAACAACTAATTACACATTAGCTTATGTTTTGAGTGCCCATTTGTATATGAATTATGCTGATTCCTGGAATACCCCTTTAAGAATTGCTGCTCCTCTATTTTCACTCCACACCTGGTTTGGCCATAAAAAAACTGTATCTGAAAAACTGATTGGATAGACTCACCTTTAAGTGGAAGTTCCCTTTAAGAACATTGAGTAGCTTTCTTTTAGTTGCAATGTACCCTTTTATGATCCACATGCTTGGTTTTAGAGGAGTTACTGCAGAAGATGATAATTCCAGGTCATGGTTTATCACCCACAAAAGTAAAGGATTTAAAATAGCAGCAAAAGGCATCTTAGTCCTGATGTCCCATCAGCAGAGCCCTCTGGTGTATTCCCTAGTGCCAGCTCCATCCTCGCCAGCACAGGATACAGATTGTAACGAGGAGCATTTAGGCTTCTGATTAGCATCGCCCTTAATCAAGAGGAAAAGGTGAAGTGCGGGGTGGGCCATCCCCTCCGATTAATTCATTCTGTACAGTCTGTAGTGACAGCACATTAAAGGGGTGTGTACATTTATGAAAACATTTATGGCGTTACCATTCTTGACCTATCCTGAGAATAAGGTCATCAAAATAAGTTTGGGGGCTGGGTATCTAAACCCTGGCATCCCTAATTATCTTGAGAGGGGCAATGTAGAGAAAATAGTATGGCTCCTTGTAATGTTTATTTGCCAGAAATAGCACTGCAAGTTCAAATATATTACCATTAGTCAAACAAATGCAAAAGGGGAGTAAATTTTTAAAAACCTAATCAAATTTATATAAAATTTATTTTGTAAATATGTTTAAATATAAACCAGTATCAAATAAAAAATGTAGATTAAACATTGGGAGAAAAGTCTTGTAAGGACTAGTCTCTTCTGCGATATCTGTAGAATGTCGAGAGCTGAGACAACACTGTACATGTTAGATGGCCAGCAGTGGGATCAGACAATGGACCACATTTATCAAAAAGGCTGTGCAGTGTACAGGGTTTGTCTGATTCATGAATTGTGGAACACGTTCTAAATGAATGTGGTGCTCATTGTTCCAACTATTTTTGGTGCACCTTTAACATAGGGTGTGCAACACAATTATGTCGGACACTGCAGGATAACGGTGTTGCAAGGTCCGACTGTGCAATTTCAGTGGAGAAATTTGTGTTGGGTATAGTACACCGCAACACATATGTTCCACGGAGAGTTCTTAGACACATGTGCTAGCAGTTTTGTTCTATGGGGAGCTGTGGAAAAATAGTTTATTTTCTATTTGAGGAAAAAATGATTTGTATTAATTGCATATTACTTACCCAGCATCCACATGTCTTAAAAGACTCCAGACACCTACAAAAAGGTGGCCCGAAAATGCTATAACATCACAAATTGCATACTATATGGAACCATGAAGACGCAGAAGGCTATCTTTACTTCTAGTAGAATGTCTGTGGAAATGACAACAGTGGTAATCCAGTGCCAGCTTCCTCATCCAAGCACGGTTTATGAGCAGACTGCCACACCACGGCAATGGTACTTAATGGGGGGCACCTTAGTAGTTGATTGATTCCTATATAGGAAATTAGTCAGACTCTCATACAAGCTCTAAAGTGCACCAGCCAGAGCATTTGCCACATTACCAAGTTCAATATCACTCCACCATGAAGCATACACTAATTGAGAGGTGAGGTAGTATGGGTGTAAAGTAGACACGGCCATTCCCCTCTTGAGCCTTAGGGGCTTGCAATAACTAAAGACTGAATCTCGGAGGGCTACCGTGACAATACAATTCACAGAGGTTGCATTAACATCTAACCATGACGCATGATGAGGCGCCATTACTCCCCAGAATAATTGTCATGCGTAAAAGTACGCTAGACCAGGTCTTCACATCTTTATACCTCTATACTTCCACAAACTAAAAAAAGAATAAGAAGTATAAGCCTTCTTTGTCTTGTGGTGTGACAGTGTACTGTAATGTGGACACGCTGATGGCACTATCCATACAAGTGTACAAGTCTAAACCTTCTTAAAAATATGGTGCGCCAAAAGACTATTACGCATGCGCTAAAGATACCATTCAAACATGCGTTGTAGTAATTAGGCATATGTAGAATCCAACTTGTCTCATCTAAGGACACTTAAAGCGCAGAGATAACATATACAGGATTTCACAAGTCGATATTATCACAAGATACAGCATAGCTTGAGCTTTATCTTTACGGACTGTGCATTAGTCAAAACTGCAAGTCTATAACAGTATATTAATAGGCCGCATTTATTCCAATAATGGAAAGATTATATACCGCTTTTATGTTTACACAGAAGTTGATACCAAGTTGATAGCAACAAGATATTTATTATATTCACTGTGACTATTGCTGCTACACCAGCTACAAAGTATTAAGCAAATACACATTTGTAGATCTCTGCAAAATGTATATTTGGTTGGTGCTGCCATCTTTATTTTATACTGTAATAAAATGGCTTTTATAATTTCACTCACGTTTTTTCCTGTGATCCACCAAACTCATCGCCTGTTTTGTTGAACATTTGGCAAACCAGTTGTCCCCAAGTAGTACGGTAACTTCATTGGTCTGAACAAGGCGTCCAGGCATGAAAGCCAGGGGGCCAAAAGGTACCTGGAAAGAACAAAATAAATGTTCAGATTATGTGGCTGTTGGTAAATCACAATACATATTTATACAATAAACAGGATTTTAAAACGGAAATCTACATCTCAGGAACCTAATTTCTAAAGTAATTTCCAAGGTAGATTCCCCATCGGTGCATTATCCCTAAAGCCTTTTTATTTAATTCTTTGATTTAGCTTTCCATAAAAGAAAGTTAATTATATCAATATGCAAATTAACTGCAGGGGCTACATGGGGCGGGAAGTAGCCCCAAGTAGTCCCTGCAGATCCCCCTACCTGTTCAGTGTCTTCTGCTGTTCAGAAACTTGCATGCCGCAGGGGATCTCCCTCTGCACATGCGCACAGAAAACAACAAGCAGGTAGACGGATCTGCAGGGGCTACTGGAGGGTTGCCTTTGCACCAGAGCTCACAGGGGCTACTTAACCCCCCCCCCCCCCATGTATCCCTTGCAGTTAATTTGCATATTGATATAATTCTTTTTTTTTTTCATCCAAATAAAAGAATTGGATAAAAAGGTTTTATACATAATGCAGGAAAGGGGAATCCACCCCAGAAACTACTTCAGAAAGATTGTATTCTAAGAAGAATTTGATTTGTTCATGAGCCGGGTGTAATGGAGAGTGCTGGGATGTTAAGGGATTACTGTAGCAAAATCGGAAAAGGACAGTTTTGTATGTGAAATGTAGGCACAAACTTTAATCTATAAACCAAACACAGTTTACAATAATGTGTACCCCCTTCTGGATTATGTCAGGATGACAGTGATAATGATAGTGATGAAGGCAACATGTGCATTGTGCATGGTGTCCCAAGTCTTGATATTCCCCTTGCCTTGAATGTCATGTTGGATAGACCAACAGGCCCGCTAAGGGGTGCAGCACGGCATGGTTGTAGCATAATTGGAGGGGGAGGGGGTATTGTGGCTTTTTCATAGTGTATACATCAGTAAGATCCCCCCAGCTAAATCCTGCCAGTGTTTGTCGTTACAGGAAGGGACTTGATCACTTATATGTGTTTCTACTGAAGAGCATGCCATCGGTAACAAGCTTAGTGGTGCCTGCTACCGATGGTATGCGTTTCAGTTGAAACGCATATGCAATCAGGAAAAGTCCTTCCTTGTTCAGACTGAAAACACAACAAAATTAAATTGGAACGTATGAACACAGCCCATTTAAGTCTGGTCTGGAGATCCCTAGCTGCTGTTGCTCATTGCTCCTCCTCCATAGAGCTGCTGTGTAATCTGACAGCTCAATGATTTTTTGTCGCTATGAATTCAAAAGAAATTCCAGTGTTATAAAAAAAAAAAAAAAAAAAAAGCTTAGGAGAGTGGATGATGAGTGCCAAAGTGGAAGTTTTCCTGTAGTAAGACATATTACATAACAGAGCCTTCTGGATTTACTTGTACTTAAATGGGTATTCCCATCTGGGCATTTACATTTAATTTAATTTATTTGCAATATGTAAACATTTCATCAATTAGATGGTGGTAAAAAAAAAAATGTTCCCGTGAGAAGATAATTTCTCATAAATGTAGTCATGTTGTCTCTTAGAAACGAGATATCTTCCTCAGATACGACCACGTCACACTCTGGCAATGGTGGCCAGACATGCGCTATTGAGTCCTGCCTGACTGCCTGGATTCTGCAATCATTACCACAGGACGGCTGTGGGACCTACAGTAACTCCCGGACATTTCATATACAAACACCTTTTGTTTCTTTGTGCAACCCCTCCATCAGAGGTGGTGGTATCCAAGGACACAGTCTTGTTTCTAAGGGAGCATATCACTACATTTATGAGAAATTATCTTCACACAGGAACATTTTTTTTAATGGCATCTAATTGAAGAAATGTCTATATATGGCAGATTAATGAAACAGAGAGTGAATGCCAAAACGAGAATCCCCTTTAAGCAAAACGGATGAGAGGTTATTGACATCAGGTGAAAAAATATCTCCGCTTTATGTCTGTCAGGCTCCATGATGCATTATTGATAACAGTCAGTGTTACCTTTGTTATCACTGTGGGAGGGGATTAGTATTGTAGCACACGGACATCTATGCTATAATATATAGTTGACTCGTTTACGGCCTTTGAGTCACGGAGATGCTAGAATTTGGAAAATATATAATACATATAAATTGCAGGGAGTGTAAGACTGTACAGCACTTACCATAATCTCGTAGGACAGCTTATCAGGCAAGGTGCCCAGACGTTCTTGAAGTGCATCATAGTCTTTTTCTACCTTCTTCCTAGAGAGAGAAAAAAAAAAAAGAAGATTGGCAGATGAGCAGTTACTACCTACCCAAAATCTTTTACACTTCCCCCTCCTGTAGAGAGAACTGTGCTATATGGCATCAACAATGCAAGTTATTTTGCGATACTTTGATTTTCACCATTAGTATTATATGACTTCATTATAAGCTTAAACTTTTTGTTACTATATTTGCTGCAGTTATTGTTATTATTGTTGTTAACTGGCATCGCTGTGGTTTTATTATTATTACTACTATCTTCTATCAGTATTATTATTCAGATATTTTAATAAACTATTCTGTAATTTATTATAACTGCTGTCATTTATTATAAAACTATTATCTTATTAGTTATGTTTGTCACTGTATTATAATTATCTGTTCTATTCATTAATATTTTATTACTTGCTTTTTACAGTGATTCTCAACATTATTGGTATTTTTATTGGTATTATTGTGTTCGGTTCTCATAGCAGTTTAGAACTTTTATTATGCAGCATATAAGAAAACTCTTAGATTAAAGAGAGGGCAGATGTGTGTTCCAAGAGTCTCTGCTGCCCATACACCTGCTGTAGGTTTTCTTCAAATTCTAGAATAGCATATATTTTTTTTTATACTTGTATACTTGGTTTCACATGTTCCTTGTTGCTCCACTCATTCGTCAGAGATAGCTGTGTACTGCGTTTTTTCATTTTCACCTGTGCCGTAAACAGAAAGCATGTTCCATTCATTTGGAGTACAACGGAGCTACAGAACCCTGTTCTCGCAATCTGTGGGGTCCCAGCCAATCAGTCATTTCCCATCCATAGGATAGGGTGACTGAAAAACCCCTTTAAATGGGCCTGCACTGTACATAGGCCAGGTGACCATTCTACAGAAGGTCACTGGAGCGCAGCCACTGGCATGCTAGTTGTCAGACCTCCACATATCTCAGTGAGTTGCCCATCCTAGAAACAACCAAGTCCAATGTGCTACTCGGTTTCTAATGTCTATTCAACTGTAAAAATGATGAAGGGAAAGAGTTATCCATTCCTTCTTTAGCTGTGCCAGAAGGACAAGAATTCTGAAACCTGATAAAAAGAACTTAAACGTTATCCCATTTTAGCTCTTTTTAAGCATATTTGACACGAGGGAATAGTTCACTAAAAAAAAAAAAAAAAAAATTCCTTAATTCCGTAAAAATCTATGAGGAAAAACTACCAGTGCTTCTAGGCCAGTTTTCAGGAGGCAAAGCACTGAAAAAGCAGAAATTTGTTGCGCACGGCTAGAATAGAATAAAACGTTATTAATCCCGTTGGGAAATTGTTTTGTGCATTATTACTCCAGGCAAGGCATGACCAGCGTTTCTACTGTGTCAACCAGTGCCATGTAGGCGTGGAAGGAGCGCTGATGCCAGTGGAGTGGGCTGCCAAGGGGCAGCAAGAGATGCAAGTAGATCAAGTCCAACCTTTAGGACCTTTAACCCTGTCACTACTTTCTTGAACCATATGAACCTTACTGTTTGGACCTCCACCAATCACACAAATTAACCCCTATGGATAGGGGGTAAAAATCAAAGTTGGAAGAGCCACTAAAACCCAAGAAGTTACCTCTTTGTACAGTTGAATACATTTGTATAATAATTTAAGATTTATACAGTTATTGAGCATATCCTCTGCTACATTTTGTTCTCTGCCTTCATTCACCATCAGTGTATCAGATAGGAAACTGTTTTAGAGCTGCGTGCCAGGTTACTACAGGACCAATTGCTGGCCCCCTCACTACGGAGGTCAGCAATGACATGCCGCTCATGTGGAGCTCAGCAAGGGAGGCCAGGGACTTCAGTAGCAATATATTTACCCGGACATCACTTTTTTAAAGTTTATTGTAAACATCATCAGTATTACACTTACCAGTGCTGGATATTCTCCTGGCAGCCAGTCACCACCTGTCCAACAACAAACACAATTCACATAAAGTAGGCACAATATGTAAAGAGAAGCTCACATATGGTGAACAAAGTTGTATCTGGAAAGAAATTGTTTGTTTTCAAGCCAAACAGATTATTACATTCTAATGTTACCATAATATAGCAGGGGAAAAACACATTGGAGATTTAACTCTTCTATACTAAATTAAAATAAACCTACCACTGGATCCCGGCCAAATTACCTCCTCACACCACCCTCTGGGCTCTGTACCACTGACCCAAGGACAGATTTTGTTTAGGGACAAAAGCCGATAGTTTAGGCAAAAAAAAGTATTCTATAATCTATAGAAATTAGGCTTTGGCACTTCACTTACGTCACCCTGGCGATTCCGCGCACCTCTGATACTTAATTATGCATGCCCCATCTTCATTGTGTTCCTCCTCCTTGGACCGAGAGCCAGTGACATCAATTGGCTCTCGGCACCTCTCGCGCATGTGCAGTCAGTGAATCTTGCACAGCTGCAAAGTGTCACAAATGGCCGTGCAAGATACACTGACTGCACACGAGCGAGAAGTGCCGAGTGACGTCACCGGTTCTCGGTCCAAGGAGGAACACAACGAAGATGGGACGTGCATAATTAAATATCGGAGGTGCAAGGAATCACCAGGGTGACATAAGTGAAGCGCCGAAGCCTCATTTCTATAGATTATAGAATACTTTTTTTGCCTAGACTATCATTTTTTGTCCTTAAACAAAATATGTCCTGTGATCAGTGGTACAAAGCCCAGAGGATGGTGTGAGGTGGTCATTTCGGCCAGGATCAAGTGGTAGGTTTGCTTTAAAAACTACCCAAATTTCATTATAGGCTCCATTCACCTAAAAAAATTTATAAAGAAATTTCTTAAAATTCTAGAATAGCATATATTTTTTTTTATACTTGAATACTTGGTTTCACATGTTCCTTGTTGCTCCACTCATTCATCAGAGATAGCCTGGTACCGCATTTTTCTATTTCCGTCTGTGCCATAAACAGAACACATGTTCCTTTCATTTGGGGTATAACGGAGGTACAGAACCCTGTACTCGCAATCTGTGGGGACCCAGCCGATCGGATAGGGTGACTGAAAAACCCCTTTAAATGGGCCTGCACTGTACATAGGCCAGGTGACCAATCTACACAAGGTCACTGGAGCGCAGCCACTGGCATGCTAGGTGTCAGACCTCCACATATCTCAGTGAGTTGCCCATCCTAGAAACAACCAAGTCCAATGTGCTACTCGGTTTCTAATGTCTATGCAACTGTAAAAAAAGATGAAGGGAAAGAGTGTAGTACAGCCTACAGCCATCTCTGCGGCTTCTGTTATCCATTCTTTCTTTAGCTGTGCCAGAAGGACAAGGATTCTGAAACGTGATAAAAAGAACTTAAACGTTATCCCATTTTAGTTCTTTTTAGCATATTTGACACGAGGGAATAGTTCACTAAAAAAAAAATTCCTTCATTCCGTAAAAATCTATGGGGAAGATCTACCAGTGCTTCTAGGCCAGTTTTCAGGAGGCAAAGCACTGAAATAGCAGAAATTTGTTGCGCACGGCTAGAATAGAATAAAACGTTATTAATCCCGTTGGGAAATTGTTTTGTGCATTATTACTCCAGGCAAGGCATGACCAGCGTTTCTACTGTGTCAACCAGTGCCATAAATTACAACTAATGGAAAATGAAACAGAAAAAAAATGGAGGGTAAAGGACAGGGTAGTTTTACGCCAACTTAGGGCCTGTTCACACGGCAGAATTTTAGATTAAATAAAAAAAAATTGTGTAATGAAAAAAAGACTAGATTAATGAGATTTGTTCCCAATTTCTGCCAGACAGTATCATCCTATCCATCAATGGGAGTGTCAGTGTAGGATTCAAGAAAAATAAGGCATATTTTTACTTTTGTCTTCCCTAGGTGGAGCCTCCGATGTAGTCATCAGCAGACACACAAGAATATATTTTTGATGCTCTTGTAAATAAAAGCAAAGTAAAAAAAAATAAAATCACAAAAAGGTTAACCCAGTTATTAAAATATAAAAATAAAATTACATAAAAAGTAGTTGTATAAATATTAACCACAACAGACCTATTAGGGTGACATACGGCCTAATTATATCTTTATAGAGGAGATTTGGGATAAACACTTCCAAACTAATGAACATAATAACTGCAGCAAGTAAAACATGCCTGTGCGAAAAAAAAAGGAATGCTTGGTTTTATCCAACTTTGAACCTTTTAGGAATATAATAAAGTTTACACCCCCATAAAGGGCCAGGATGAAGGACTGTATGCAAATGAGCCTGATGGCCCCTAGGCTCCATCATTACTAATGGAGCCTGGAGGCCCTCAGGCTTTTTTGCATAGTCTTTGATCCTGGTGGTAAATGTCCTTTAAAGTGATTCTTTTGGGGGGAAAAAAAATGCTATATTAAATAGTTCAATTGGCGTTTTTATTTTTTTAAACTTTTCTACACCTTTAAAAGATATGGCCCCCAAAAACGTAGCTGCAAGTTACATTAGACCTGCCAAAGGAGTGATAAAATTTATTTTCCGATACAGAACATGGAACTACCTCACCAAAAATGACAGATATTATCCCAATCTAAAGCAGATGTACAGGTTTACAAAAAAAAAAAAAAAAGTGTCCGCTTTCTTTCACAAATAGTGATATAAAAGCCCAGATCTGTCATTATATAAAATGTATGGAGACATGTGGGGCCATTTCTGGAATAAAAGTAGTCATGTTTATAATCCTGGTTGAAATCTTTATTGTTATAAGTGCTCAATGTAATCCAATCCTCATTTGTTTGCACCTAAATTCACATGTGTTGGAAGAACTTCCTCAATCAGTGAAATCTAATAATAAATGGTGGATATTAATGCCCCCATGAAAACGGGAAAGGTCATCTTCTACATCCTGCCATACCGTCTCTTCCCCCTATACAAAATTCTATTTAGTTTTGGGTATGGTTTCTCCCTTTTCCTCCAAGCAAAATGTAAGTTAACTCTACACAGATCAGAAACTTTAGTGTTTCTACTTTTGCAAAAGGGGGGGGGGGGGTCTGCCATCCTTCAGGGGAATGATCCATATGTGACAGTGGCGTGCCGTGCCACACTCATGCCATAAATCTGCATTGATCTTTGAAGCTGCCATTTTACTCCAACACAAAATGATGCTCCGGTGCCCATTTCACGTCACAGAGCAGAGATTTATGTGCGGCTGGCGCAACATCTGCCAGCACATTTGTACTTGCATCCAAGAGGGTACACAATGCTTCCACAGCTAAACAAACACTTTCCCACTTCCTAGAGCAGAGCTGGAATAATGCGAGGAGACAATGGTAGGGGCGGCAGGACGTCACTCACTTTCAGCTTGATTAGAAGTCACCACTTTGTGAAATATAGTGTACTCTGCTCTGATGAGGGGATATGGTAATATAACCTTGAAGTGAACAGGCTGCAGCATTACCTGTGTGTGGCACAGCGTATTCATCCATCATAAGATGGTGGCCACTCGAATTCAATGTTTTCTGGCAGGTATTGATAATCTGTTCAATTCTATGTACACTTCAGGGGGGCAGCAAACACATTTGATCGGCAACTTTCCTGTCCAACCTCATGTATGCTCGGTTTTGCGGAATAAAGTGAAATGCTTACAATGCAATGTCAACATTTTGCTTCCAAGGTTGGCAGGGGAACATAACGGCTTCCAAAAATGCATTACTCTGTCAAGGAAGGAATGAGTGCAAGTGGGTTGGGGGTAGAGCACAACAACGAGAAAGAGAGGAAACAACTTAAAATAAGCAAAAAAAATAGAGAAAAGAGAGTCCCAGGTGGAGCATCAATGGCTATAAGTCGCCACATGCCTGCAAGGCAGCCTTCATTCATAAACTCTCTGTAGGGACAACACTTACTCCATGACTATAAAACCTCTCACTTAGTCAAACTATTTTCCTACACTGTACTGAAAATACGCAACCACATTGAAATAGTGTTTTCTACAGTTGGGAATCTGTTCCTTCTGGAAATATAATATAATATAATATATATACATATCACACACACACACACACACACACTGGTTTGCCTTTAATCCCACATATCATTGGGCTTCCTGAAAGTCTTGCTTGATGGTAAGGGGACTGCCTTACAACACAGCAAGAGAGGCATGGTTTTCCTTGTCCCATCTAGGAAAACTTATTTGAAATTTTTCCCAGAATGCTTACTCCCTAACCCCTAGAGGAGAGAGAAAGTGTAAAAAGTAGGGAAGGTGAAAAGAGTACCATCAAGAAAGTTCATGGTAAAACCAAATGAAAAGACGAGAGGAGAATAAAGGTTAAGAGTGGAAGAGAAGAAAGAAAAGCCGCAGACGGACAAGAATAGAGGGAAAACAAGTAAATCGGAGAGAATATTTACATATGGAACTAAGGAATAACTGGAAATATTTTTAGGTATTTAATATGAAATTATCCTCATAAAAAAATATTGCCTCATTGAATCTACCATATAGGTAGACCATGCAGCTACTGTGGGAATCTTGGGGGACAACCACAAAGTCAGCAACTACACTGATCCTATGGTTCTGCTAAATGCGGGTACAGAGGTCGCACTAACATTTTTCCAGAAGGCTCCCGTGCACTCACCGCGCACACCCGTGGCTCGCACTCACCGCGCACACCCGTGGCTCGCACTCACCGCGCACACCCGTGGCTCGCACTCACCGCGCACACCCGTGGCTCGCACTCACCGCGCACACCCGTGGCTCGCACTCACCGCGCACACCCGTGGCTCGCACTCACCGCGCACACCCGTGGCTCGCACTCACCGCGCACACCCGTGGCTCGCACTCACCGCGCACACCCGTGACTCGCACTCACCGCGCACACCCGTGACTCGCACTCACCGCGCACACCCGTGACTCGCACTCACCGCGCACACCCGTGACTCGCACTCACCGCGCACTGCTCTCAGGTCCCGCCGGGTTCACATAAAACGCTCAGCCTGAGCGCTAAGGGAATAATTGCCAAGCATAACTTTACACGTGGAAATTATTTTGGGGGGTAATGGCGCCTCATCATGCGGCCACTAAGATACAAGAGATGTTACAGTGCTGAGTGGATGCTGCAGCAAGCTAGTTCTATCATTTATCATTATAAGGGACATAGATTTTATTTATATGGGTGTTCAGAAAAAGCACCATAGTAATACACTATTAGAGTTAGATGGGGTTTAAAAATCTGTAGTGTAACACACTTAATGTGTTTTCACACTTTTATTTGATATGAGCTTACGATGTGGAATAGTGCCAACTATGTGGAAAACGTCGGTTATAGTTCCAGTAAAAAAAGTCCCTAGACCGAAATCATTAAACAATTATAGACCAATAGCGTTGACCTCAGTAGTCATGAAAATCCTTGAAAGACTGGTTATGCGGCACATATCCAGTACGGTGATTGATTTCATAGACCCGTTACAATTTGCATATCGCCGTGGGTTGGGTGTAGATGATGCGTTAATCAATCTGCTACACAGAGTATGTGCTCATCTAGAATCCCCAAAAACAGAGGTTCGCCTGACGTTTTTTTTTACTTCAGTAGCGCATCTAATACGATCATCCCGGCACTGCTGGAGTCTAAACTACGGGCTATGCAAGTAGAACCGACCATGATCAAATGGTTGATGACATATCTGAGTTCTAGACCGCAGAAGGTCAGGCTAGAAGATACATGGTCTGATGAGGTGGTTTGCAGTACTGGGCCCCTCAGGGTACTGTGTTTCTTGTTTATTCTGTACACCTCAGACTTTAGGAAAAACGATCCGGACCGTTTCCTTCAGAAATACTCGGATGACTCCGTACTGGTAGGCTGTATTACATAGGGGGACGATAGGGAATATCGACAGTCAGTGAATACATTTACCAAGTGGTGCAGCTCAAATGGTCTAGTGCTAAATGTAAATAAAACGAAAGAGTTGGTTATAAATTTTTCGCGGAGAAGGGGCGATACGCCCAGACTGCTGACTATAACAGGGACAGAAGTGGAGCAGGTCAGTAGCTACAAATACTTGGGCGTGGTCATAGATAATAAATTAAGCTGGCATGAGCATATGGAAAAAGTATGCAGACGCGCTAATAGTAATCTATTCTTTTTGCGTAGACTAAGGGCATTTGACGTCCCAAGGATTATGATGGTAGGTTTTTTCAACACGGTTATGATGAGTGCTTTTGCATTCGCCTTAGCAGCTTGGGGTAACTGCATCTCTAGTAGGGATTGCCAGAGGATGGACAAGATAATTAAGAAAGCCTCATCGATAGTGGGCTTGCCTTTCGAGAGATGGGAGGAACTGGTACGGTGTGGAATACTCAGAAAATTGAATAAAATTTGAGATAACACTGACCACCCCATGCATGGCATACTGCTAGCACATACTAGTGGTTTTAGTTCTCGTTTTATTCTTACGCGATGCAGGACGGAGAGATTTAAAAAGACATTTATACCAGCCGCTCTCGAGCTGTCAAATACAGCGAGCAGGGGTAGAACATGTAAGGATCGTGCTGTACAATTTTAAGAAATGTAATTGGGGGGTACCATTAACTTCTTTTACTAATTTATTTAACTATTTATTGTAATTCTGTATAATGTATATTTATGTGTACCCGTGCCTCTCCTTTTGTTGTATGGTATATGTGGTTTTTATGGGAGTTTTATATGTTTATATGTTACAACTTTGTTGAATCAGTGTATTGCGGATGTGACACTTTAAGTTCCCGTCTGGGATAATGAAGGTATTATTATTATTATGTCCAACTGCGATCTGAACTATGCTTCACTTATAATTCTAAAAGTCTATTGGGCTTTTTGCCATAGGGCCTTGTGACCAACCCCCACTCTCAGGTTACATAACGTGGTGCACTTATGTTAGAGAGTCTCACAATTTACTACACTGTCCACCTACGCAAAATGACACCCTGGCACTCACTCACCGATCACTGCCACCACCTATACCCATTAAATTATCAAAAGGCTGCAAATAGGTGCCTGTCTACATTAATCCCCACACAATTTAGAAACCCCAAATCACGGATTAGCGATACAATTACTTAAAACGGATATTGCCAATACTATCCATTTAGGGCTGTAAGCAGAAACTTATTACGTTTTAACGATTTAATACACATAATTGCAGTGCAGACAAAAAGATTGGGAAAAAAAGGATTACAAAGAATATACACACAATTCAATCATATAAACAATTGTAAAGAAAAAAAAAAAGGGGAATAAAGCGAATAGACCTTACTACTGAAATAGAAGCATTTAATAACCTGGAGGTTCAGCAAATGTAATATGGTACAGTCTCCAATGACTGATGAGGTCACTGAGAGGAGGATGTTTGCCTGATACCCCTCTGTGATAAATATGGCCAGGGGGAGTGGGGCCTTATACTGCTAAATTCCGCCACTTCCCCCCTCCCCCCCAGCTTCAGCGCAATTAGTCTAATAGATTTAGCTACAGTGTTAACTAACACGGCAGGTGGCCAGGCTTCAAAAGATCTCTGTAGCCGCATTGTCTAAAAATGCTTGAGATGATTTTCCCTCCATTTTCAAGAAGCCCGAGGGCAAGTACATTTTTGGATTTGTTATCTTTGGTGGGTTCATAGTGGCCCAATTCCCGATGCTCTAGCACCCTTGGGTACAGAGATTTAAATATCTCTGGATAGAAACGTAGCAAGTGGGTCAGGTTTGGTATCAATGTGATCCAGGGTTTTGAGTGCAGAGGAAGATCTTGAGGTGTGGACTATCAGGTTCCATTAGGCCCACACACACAAGGTAACTAACTTACTGAAATGCTGATACTTGTAGTGCTACCTTTGTATTTTGTACTCTACTTAACTGTATATATCTCTATTTTATGTATTGTTTTGTCTAGTGTGCCCTTAAGGCAATTAAATTTAATCTGTCTTGCTCTTTTATCTCGATCCACGGATCCCATGTCCTTGTTTCTCGGTTATATACATGCTACTGGGTTGGTTACTCACCCTATATATATATACCCTATTATGGACCAGAATTATATTAAAATGAGGACTGGTGGCAGCTTAAATTGAGTTGATAGGGTTCTGTGTCACTGAGGCTATTGAAAGGGGTATTATAGCCATTTAGGGTTGTGATTTATTGTAGTGTCATATGCAAAAGTTATGTGAACAACTTTAAATCACTTCCTGTGCCTCTCAGAACCCGTGCGCTCTTGGAGAGTCAAACTCCAGTGACCTTGTGTACCCTTCAGGGGTCCGAAACATCACGGTTTCCTTCACACCCTCCCCTCAAAATTTGTAAGGATGATAGAGCTGGCCCCCCTGACCCTACCTTCGTAGTGGCCGCTCCTAATTATTGCTTAAAGGGGTATTCCCATTTCAGCAAATAAATGTTATTGTTTGTGTGATGAAAAGTTATACAATTTTCCAGTATATACTTTCTGTATCAATTCCTCATGGTTTTCTACATCTCTGCTTGCTGTCCTTCTATTAAAAGCTTCTCTGTTTTTTTATGACGGATGACATCTGGGACCTAAAAGGACAATTAGACAAACTAGAAGGGCACTGGAAAAGGTGGTTTATGGCAGATTCTGATTCTAAATATTATTACCAGTGGAAAGAGGTATGGCCATGAGTTGCATGATTACCACCAGGGCTGTGGAGTCAGAGACAATTTTGGTGGATACGAAATAAATTATAAAAATCTTAAAATGTCTGTTTCTATTCCTGATGTAAGGACTTAGGCCAAGGGTAAGCAACATTGTTAGGGGTTAAGGGCCACATTGTAATACTGGTCAACTTAAAGTGGCCACATTAGTAACCACTACCCTAGATGCACCAACAACCACAGTACAGTACAAAATGCCAACCCAAAAATGATATATGCAACAGTACAGCAATAAATAACACACCAGGAACCAAATACTCCATCCAGAGCAGACAATAATAGCGCAGACCCAAACTTCTTCTGTAATCTGTGTGCCGATCTGCTCAGTGTCCTACGCTGGTTCTATGTGGCTGCATCAGGACCCAGAGCTGAACTGCATCAGAAGCAGAAGAGGACCCGGGAGTAGTGCAGTACAACTGACAAGTACTTACCATTCCTGCCTCCTCTGTGGGCTCTCTGCTCTGGGTCCTGAACTTAACACATACAACCAGCAACAGGAGTCAGGACTCTGAGCTGAGCGGCGAGAGAGGACCCGGGAGCAACTTCTCAAATACACACACCTCTACCCAGCCTTCTGCACCAAAGAATGCTTCCATCAGTTACGGAAGTGCTCATTGGACTCAGACTCTTAGCAGGGTGAGGATCGCAACTCATGGCTTGAAACACTGCATGTGACCTGTCAGCATGGCTTGTGCACCTGATCCAGCTTTTAGTATAAATGAATGTTTGCTGCACCTTATGTACATGCTCAGGAGTGAAGCTCCTCTGCTATAGATTAGAGGAAGAAGACACCACAAAGGTATGCCTGCATTTATCTGAAGTACTGCCAGAGTAAGCAGGAAGACAGGACTGTAGAATCGGAGTCATGGTTTCTAAGGGCGCGGTCAGACAATGCGTTTTGATTGCGTTTCCATAGGCATTACAACAGCTGAGGAGTGGTGATTTGCCTAATTACATTACGATTAACATTTGTGTTTACAAATGCAGTGTAAACCCAATCTTAACGCATATGTTAACAAAATGCAAACACACGTTTGTTTTGTAAACACAAATATTAATAGTAATGTAATTAGGCAAATCACCACTCCTCAGCTGTGGTTTTTCAAAACACAATGAAAACACAACCAAAACACACAATGTGACTGCGCCCTTAACCTTTTTGGTGGAGCTGGAAATTGAGGAGTCGGGGGTTTGGCTTACCACCTCCACAGCTTAAATTACCAAGGGCCCCATGACATCTGTGTAAGCCATTGAGCACAATTGCAATTTAAAATCTTTTTAATTTCAACCTCTTGTTGAGGATGTAATTTGAGATTCTAGAACACATTTGTAGGTACACCTGGAGGTGGAGTTCTGTCTTATGTCGAAGGGCTATGATGAAGCTATTTTGTTCCTCTTGAATTTCAGTTTTCAAGACAGCATCTAATGACCTTCACCTATTATTGGTTGCATGTGTGAGCCTGGATTAAGCCGATATGTAAAATCTGGAGGCAGAGGTTTTTGTCTTGGTTATGGGAAGTCGTCATGCAGTCATTTTCAGTAGGAGTGGCCTTTCTCCCCCCTGCACTTGGGTCCTTTAAGACACACCGGGCGGCTCCAACACGTATTACACATTAAGTACATACATTGCACATGGGCTGTAATGAGCGTCTGTCAGCTCATGCATGAAGAGACTTCTCCAGTCTTGCATCCTCTAAGAGCAGCACATTCATTAACCTCGACATGATAATCCTTTCACGGCTGCATATTAACTAGTTACATATTCATAATCATTTACATTATTTAAAGGGCCGTCTATGAGATTTGCTCGACTATATCCATTAACTGCGGTGATAAAGGTTACAGAAGATATTTTACTTAATGTTTCCAAGAAGCTACTTTAATTAGCAAATATGCAAATGAAGCATATTTTTTGACAGATAGGGCCAATGCCACCAGTTCATATGTTCCTTCTAAAAGCCATAGTTACAAAAATAAAGCACATGAGGAGTCTCTCCTTGTATTCTAGGCACATATTTGTAAGAGGAGTTACTGCCGCTTCTTGTCCTGCCTCTAGATATCAGGAGAAATATGTGGAGACTCCAGTATCTACAAGGCACTTGCACCGTGCCCCCACAGAGGACTTTATGTTATTCAAGCTCAAAAATTAACTCTTGCCCTTCATAAATAAGTTTATGTTACAATTGCAAATTGGTTCGGGAAGCGCTTCACCACAATCTCAGGATCACATAGTGACACCAAGTAATGGCAAATAATACAAGCATGCACAATAGTCGTACAAATATGCCAAAATATAGCAAGGCTACAGCATGCTTATCTGCCCAGGTGTTAGACCCCCACCAATCTAATACTGATGATACTGAGAAAGGATTCAGAATAATAAACAGGCGACCATCATGGGGAATGTGATCACAACTCCACTGAGTTGAAGGCCATGATGATGCAAGGAGCCATAAGCTCCACACACAAGTACAGTATCTATCTGTAATTTGCAGTTTTCGCTGTGGTGCTGGGAGGAGAAAGCTTCTCCTGCTTCTATGAGTCCTCAATGAGTTTCTGTCCACCTTGCTAGCAAGACAGAATCCAGCAGAAAATCCAGAGTGAAAAAAAAGAATATCAGGACAGAAGTTTATACTGGTCACAGTCGAGAGAGGGCGACTCTACCAGTGGACAAAGGGGCTTCCTGGTGACTGACAGCCACAGTGGACAGAGGGGCTTGTGACTATACTGGCCACTGAGGAGAGCTGCGATTTTACCAGCTGCACAAGAGACTATGAAACATAATGGGCGTTTCATGCATTATACAGCAAACATTGATCGATGACACCCGTGATGTGCCCCGATACCTTGCTTTTGGCTTTTTCTTTTGCTGCTTTTTGTGCAGTGCTTTTGCTAGTTTTCTGCTGTGTTCTCCAAGTTATCGCCTAATTCAAGATGCTAAAGTTGCCAAATCACTAGAGACCTTAACTCACATGTATTATAAATGCAAAACTCCTGAGACACATTCGACTACCAGAAAAAGTAAAAAAAAAAAAAAAGCCAGGAGCAAAAAGCCAAAATAAAAGTACATGTGCCCCATTGTGCAGCAGGGTTAAATAACAATTGCATAAAAAGCAAATCTATTGTCTCACAACTACTGTCTAGCTCCCCTTTTACCAACCAATGCACAAGGACATTAATTTAAAGGCCCTTCACATGAACAATAGTTGTACCAGTAACTTACAGTAGATAAGCAGAGAGTCATCATCTGGATAAAGAAATGGATGCCCGCCAAGAGAACCTCTCCTCAAAGTCACCCAGATTGCTGCAGGAACATTCATTTAGGTAAAATCTAATCTGCCAATTTCCATGCAAGGCAAGGGTTAATGCAGCACTGCAGAATAGTGGATCGAGTCCTGAAGGACCCTGGGAAGTCCATCTTTTCAGGGTGAAACTTACCAAAACCCTTTCCTGAGCAGTAAGTGCAGCACAAGATAATTGATTGCCTGTTAATTAGAAAAATTAGGAAGCATTGGCAGGTCAGTGGCCCCTGAGAATGAAGTTGGACAAGGCTGGTGGAAAAAAACAAATGGCTTTAAAACGTGATTACTAGAGCAGTCTATAATGTGATCATTCATCTTCCCGGGCCTCTCCGTGTACTAAAGCCACAATTATACACTGTTTCCTGGGCCCAAGCATGAAAAATCTCTCTACTAGTGAGATTATCCAGAGCCATTACCACAGCTGGCCACCAGGGGGAAGCAGTGATCCCTCTAAATCTTCATGCTGAGAATTTTCCTACAAGATCCTACTATTACATCAGCTCCTCGATGTTCCCATTCACTGACTGCAAGCAGGGGTATGAAAAAGAACTTAAAGCAAACTCTATATAGTTTAAATAGATAATAAGACAGCCCCTATCTAATAGACTGTCTATTACATGAATCAGTGTTAGACTAGATAGCATATTTGTCCCCACGTAAAAGTCTCTCTGGTTGCTAGAAAGTGACCTGCCACACACCCTTCCCCCTCCTAGGCTGTAGACGGTCCATTGACAAGACGTGAAGGAGTTTTCCTAAAAGACTCCTTTATCACATCATCATTATGTATAGGTTATAAATATGTGATACCTGGAGGGGACTTATTGATCGCTAGAACAGAGGACCCAAGCCGCCCCTTCCTCCGCCAAACCAACAATGTGGAGTAAATGAGCCTGCTTGACCAGTGATCTATTCCCATTCTGCCCTGAGCTGCAGTGACTAGCTCCTCCGGTCAGCCCCACAGCCATGGATGGAGCGGCTGCACACATGCCCCTTTGCCAACTATGACTCCTTATAATCAATGGGTTCATTGAGACATGCAAATTTTCTGACATATGAAAAATGCAGTATACAAGTGGACGCATCAAAAATTTTTGCACTCTGACATAAACCCCTGTGACCCATTGCTACCGAAAACATAGACCTCAGTCATCAGTTTTGTTTTTACATAAATTACTAATCAGAATTGTGTGTGAACAACGGAAATGCTGACCTAAGCGCCGGCATTGCAAATTTGCGGCCGCATATACATCCCACCAGACGGCCATGTAAATGAGGCCCTAAAATTTCAAACATCGGGATGGGGGTGTTAGGGGATCTGTAAGTATATACAATGTAAACTACCTAGAGTAGTCTAACACTTTTTTATTGATCACTTATTCATAGTAACATAGTTTATACGGTTGAAAAAAAGACATGTCCATCAAGTTCAACCAAGGAAGGGATTAAGGGGAGACAATTCTATATAACATAAACGCCAATGTTATTTAGGTGCAAAAAGGCATCTAGACCCTTCTTGAAGCTCTCTGCTGTCCCTGCTGTGTCCGGTGCCTGAGGCAGGCTATTCCACAAATTGACAGTTCTCATAGTAAAAAAGCCCTGTCGCCTCTGGTGAATAAACTTGGTATTCTCCAGACGGAGACAGAACCCCCTTGTCTTTTGATTTGACCATTGATATATTTATATAAATTAATCATATCCCCTATTAGTCGTCTCTTCTCAAGTCTAAAAAAATCTAGTAGTTTTAATCTTTCCTCATAACAGAGACTCTCCATAGCCCTTATCATTTTTTGTGTCTCTACGTTAAACAGTCTCCAGAACTGCACGGCATATTCCAGGTGAGGCCGAACCAATGCCTTGTACAGTGGTAATATTACATCCCTATGATAAGATCCTACTGGCTTTAGGGGCAGCTGATTGACATTGCATGCTATTATTTAATTTATGATCTACTAGTACACCGAGGTCCCTTTCAACAAGGGACTCTTCCAGATTTACTCCCCCAATGACATGTTACCTGTGCATTATTAGCCCCCAGGTGCGTTTACCAAGTGGATGACCAAACACTCCAAGTTTCTCCAAATCACCCGATCCTTATTCTTAGGATAGATCATGGGGTCCAATACATGGTACTCCTGCCATTTAACAGAATGAATGTGTCACCAAGTTTGTGGGGTCTCTTTACATGCCATCTAGTCACAAGCATGGTCTGTTCACAACTTTGTCCTATTCAAGTGAATATAGCGGAGCTGAAATACCGTGTGTGGGTTAGTAAGGCCACATTTCTCATCTAAGAGCAGCTAATCCTAAAAGTGAATCCTGAAAAAGGTACGAGAAAAGGGAGCCCTATCAGGTTTGGACACTAAACAATCTACATGTCCTTCCTCATGGCTCACTAGACTCACATGTAGCCGGATATAAACATTTGGGACACTAATCTGTAGTTGGTTTAGTGTCTCAAATTAACCTAATAGGTTTTTGGCCAGAGAATGTGCATGGTATTGCTATGGAGGAAAAGTCTGAACACTGGAGATTTATAGAAAGGCTGGAGGGCTGTACCATTCTGCAACCACAGCCTAGCATCCTTAGTAAACTACAACACACTGCAACTTTCGCTTCAGGTAGGAGGCTTGTTTGAATTTTCTCTTCTTGAACTGCCCCAGACAAGATGGACAAAATACATAGTTATAGTAATTCAAGGGTCTTGGTTTTTTGTGTCTTGTTTTTCTTAATTATGAGTTTAAGGAAGCAGGAAAAACCCTTTGGCTACATGCACATCTACCGTGTAGAGAAAACGGGCCACAAACAGTTTGAAGCTTGCAGCCCATTGCAGCTGGGTGGAGATGGGGTGAGGGGTGTGTTTAGCTCACTTCTCCCTTCTCCATTGTAGCCGAGTAGCCCGGCACACGGTGTGCTCACAGCACCATGGCCTCACACAACAGCCCTCACCGGTCTCAAAGAGGCAGCTACTGTAACTCACGGCCACCATTTATGGTTGTGTGCACGAGGCCATAAGGAGTTTTGAGTTATCGTATATACTTGAGTATAAGTTGACCCGAGTATAAGCCGAAGTACCTAATTTTTAACACAAAAAACTGGGAAAACCTATTGACTGAAGTATAAGCCGAGGGTGGGAAATGCATTGGTCACAGCCCCCCTTAGTATATAGCCTGCCAGCCCACCTATAGTAAAAATTAACACTGTACTCACCTTTCTGAAACCCCCCGAAGGTCCTCTTCTTGCTTCGTATCCTCTTTGGGTTTTCAGTCTTCTTCGGCTCCTCTTCAGGTCTTTGCTCGAACAGCGCACACACCACGACGTCAGCTGCTTGCTGACGTCAAGAGGCACCCGAAGAGGAGCGGAATGACCTTAGGAGGCACCGGAATATCGGAAATTTTGTGCCGAAAAACTCTGCTTATACTTAAAGGGGTATTCACATTTATTTTAATTCATTTGTAATATGTAAATATTTCTTCAATTGGATGTTATTAAAAAAATGTTTCTGTGTAAAGATAATTTCTAATACATGTAGCCATGATGTCCCTTAGAAACGATATAGCTTCCACGGATACAATCACCACACACTCTTGCAGCGGTGGCCAGACATGTGCCTTTGATCCCTGTCTGACCACTTGGCTTCAGCGTTCATTTCCACAGGACGGCTGTGGGTCATGCAGTAACTCCCGGACATTTCATATACAAAAACTAAAAACTTTTATTTCTTTGTGCAATCACTCCAGCAGAGGTGGTCGTATCCAACGCAGTCTTGTTTGTAAGGGACCATAGGACTACATTTATGAGAAATTATTTTCACACAGGTAAATTTTTTTAATAACATCGAATTGAAGAAATATTTACAAATTAATTAAAATAAATGTGAATGCCCGGATGGGAATACCCCTTTAAGTCTATTAAAAAAGGGGCTGGCATGCATTTTAAGAACATTTTTAAAGATGTATTTAACCCCTTAACGCTCTGCGCCGTAGCTCTACGGCGCAGAGGTATGAGGGATGTATGAAGAGGGCTCACGGGCTGAGTCCTCTTCATACAGAGGTGGGGGTTTTTGCATTTTGCACAAAACCCCCACCGCTAATAACCGCGGTCGGTGCTTGCACCGATCGCGGCTATTAACCCTCTAAATGCCGCCGGCAAAGTCGCCGGCGGGGTTTAAAAGACGGCGGCGCGCGGGCGCCGCCATCTTTTTTTCGATCGCCACGCCCCCGAACGTCATCGGGGGGCGGCGATCGGTTACCATGGTAGCCTCGGGTCTTCTTTTGACACGAGGCTACATGGTTTATGCAGGTTCGTTACAATGAGCCAGTGGCTCATTGTAATGTATAACCTGCAAAAATGCCATATATTGCAATACTGTAGTATTGCAGTATATGGTAGGAGCGATCTGACCATCTAGGGTTAATGTACCCTAGATGGTCTAAAAAATAGTGAAAAAAAAAAAGAAAAAAAAAAGTTTAAAAAATAAAAAAAATTAATAAAAAAATATTAAAAGTTCAAATCACCCCCCTTTCCCTAGAACGGATATAAAACATAACAAACAGTAAAAATCACAGACATATTAGGTATCGCCGCGTCCCAAAATGCCCGATCTATCAAAATATAAAAACGGTTACGGCCGGCGGTGACCTCCGAGGCGGGAAATGGCGCCCAAATGTCCGAAATGCGACTTTCACACCTTTTTACATAACATAAAAAATGAAATAAAAAATGATCAAAATGTCGCACAGACCTCAAAATGGTAGCAATGAAAACGTCGCCTCATTTCGCAAAAAATGACCCCTCACACATCTCCGTACGCCAAAGTATGAAAAAGTTATTAGCGTCAGAAGATGGACAAAAATTTTTTTTCTTTTTTGTACACATTTTTGAAAATGTATTAAAACACAATAAAACCTATATAAATTTGGTATCACCGCGATCGCACCGAACCAAAGAATAAAGTAGGCGTGTTATTTGGAGCGAAGAGTGAAAGTCGTAAAAACTGAGCCCACAAGAACGTGACGCACGTGCGGTTTTTTTTTCAATTTTTCCACATTTGGAATTTTTTTTCAGCTTCGCAGTACACGGCATGTTAAAATAAATAACATTACGGGAAAGTAAAATAAGCCCTCACACAGGTCTGTACACGTAAAAATGAAAAAGTTATGGATTTTTGAAGTTGGAGAGCGAGAAATTAGCCGAAAAACCCTCCGTCCTTAAGGGGTTAAAAACCATTTCCATCTATATTCAATACATGTATAACATGCAACATTTACTCTGGCCACTAAACCTTATAATAGAATGACACAGCATTCACCTTATTTGGGCCCAGTTCACATTTGCTATATGCTCAGTTATAGAAGATTAGAAACATAATATCATCAACATCTTTCATTTAACTTCCGTTTCCCATGTTGTGAAAAGGAAGATTTGAGATTGCAAACAATAAAAAATTATGTCAATTATGTTATTTCTGAAGCATCCATAACGGAGGTGTGCGAGGCCTTGTTTTATGCTGGATAACCTGTACTTTTTGTTTTGTGGCACACACATCCTTTTTCTACCTTTTTTCCAGCAATTCTTATTTTACAGTACTGGTCATTACAGATAGAGTGCAGTGAGTGCAGTGTATTAAGCCTATCTGTATGGAAGGAGCTAACAGGCTTTAGTACATGGCAGACATGAGGCCATTGTTTATATATATACACACACACACACACACACACACACAAGTATGGACGTCGTGTGACAGCTGCATTGTACAGGCTCGGGCAGCCCTAACCACAAGCTCAGAAATAAACCTCAGAGTAATCTCACAGAGAATATGCACAAAGTATGAGAGCTCCAAGGACAACAGCACAAGAATATGTCACGAGCCGCCCCAATGACAACACTTGCTGTTCCAATGATTTGGCCCTTTACAAAGCTTCATAAAAAATAAAAAAAATCAAGATAAATGTAATCGAGATGGATTGTGCCAAGTCCAAATGACAATACCAAGATGCCACTTTTTCATGCGGTCATTGAAAATCAAAGCAGGGCAGTGAAGTAGAGTCGGAGACCATTTTGATTGAGTCGGAATAAAATGGACCAACTTTGAGAAAAAATAAATTGGTTCACTACAGTGTGTGCTGAATATTTTTTCATAAAATTGGGAAAATTATGGAATGTCCTATAAATGTATGTTCTATTTCTGATCAGTAGTGAAGCTCCTTCCCTACAAAAAATAATAAATAGGTAGTGGGATATTTGCTTTCATCTTACTACTGCTGGAGTGACCAGAAAAATCGGGAATATGGTAAATACTTAGCATATCTAAAGTTTAAATAAACTGTGCATAAATCAAGTGCCCACTGTATATTCTCTCTGTACACTGCTTTACGTTTCAGTTTTCTTGTTCTCTGAGCTCATGTTTGTATGCTTTTAGCTGAGGCGAATATGACTGCACATTATGTACCGTATTTATTGGACTATAAGGCGCACTGGATTATAAGGCGCACTGGATTATAAGGATGAATGACCAGCAGGTGGCAGACCTGTGCACAGTTCAAGGCAGCTGTTGTCTGTAAGTACAGTTCATATATAAAGGCACACTGGACTATAAGGCGCACCTTTGATTACTGAGAAAATCAAAAGGATTTTTTTGTTTGCCTTATAGTCCGAAAAATACGGTACATGCATTGTAATGAAGCTCCTCAGCTACACATAAGAGGGGAAGGAATGTCTTCACTTAACTACTAGAATGATCAGGAAAACTGGGTTAAGGCAGGATAGTCCAGTGTATATTCTCTCTGTATACTGCATTATGTTTTAGTTTGCTTTATCACTGAGTTCATGTTTGTAGGGGTTAGCAGCTCTGATGGATTCTATACACCATACATAGAATATGAGGGGAAAACTATTTTCTATCATCTTAAATTCATTGAAGCCAAACCTTCATGTTATCTAGAACTACTAGACTGCGGCATTATGATGTGAAACACTTAATAAGCTGTTCCCAGAGAAAAGCCTGATATTGATTGTTCATGAGGCAGTAATTTATTCTAAATCCGGAAATTGTTAGAGATGTTGCCCGTGTGGTTACTGCATTGCCACCAACCCAAAGCAGAGTAGTGAGGCTGTTCTCTGGCCTCAATTAGGTCAGACTTGAAATCATCTATCTGATAGAGGAAATACGTTTTCCAAGAACAAATTGTTCATAAGTTTGTATCACGTGTATCATAAGTCTGGCTTTGTCAATCTATTTTTGGGACTTTTCTTGGCTTTTCCTCAGATGTATCTTAGTGGGTTTTCCTTATTGAGACGTATTGATTTGTTGTAAAAAGTCAAATTCACTGAAGACCAAAGTAAAAAAAAAAAGTCTTCAAAAGTCGTAATAAGTTCTAAGGTAATTTGTACGCTTGGTCACAGACAGCCTTTATGTACACTGAAATTTGCGCCTTTTTTTAAAAAAAAGTCACAACTTTCACATCTAGATTCAGGCGATTACTCAGGGAAGACTGCAGAAAACTAGACAATGGCGACCTTTGAAGGGAGACTGTCGTAGGCGCAAATGAGAACAAACACCATGAAGAGTCTCAAAAATTAAAGAAAAAGAAGCGCAAAAAGTTTGATACATGTGCCCCAAAGACTCACTAAACAAATTCAGTGCATTTTTCTTGAAAACTGTTTTTTCCACATAGTGTTTTGCTGAATTACAATTTCTTTACAGTTATACATAGTTCCAAGGTTGTATTCCAATAAATATGTTTTATGCTCTACCTAAATAACTTGATTCTTGTATCATACTGGTGATAAAAAGGCTTATTATTACTGTAAAGTTATTAATTAAACATATCCCATGTATGTAGGAGTCATATGGATATTGAGGAGTTTGAGTCAGAGGTCTGACTTACCGACTCCATGGCCCTGAATAAAAGCCACCACCGCCATGGGTGAGTAACTGTGGGCCTGTAGAGTTCTTCCAGTGCAGATTGCTGAATGGAGGTACACAAGGGGACAGTTAAGGGTCCTCCATCACTAGATGACATGACCGGATATCACTGTAATTGTGATGTCAAATAAAGGGGTTGTCCGGTTGCTACAATTTTTCCCCTACCTACAAGATAAGGGATATGTTGCTGATCAGTGGATGGACTCCCACTGATCAATTAAGGAAGGGTCCATTATACACCAAATTAATGGCCAGCATGTTCCTGCTCCACTTACTGACTATTGCAATGAAGGAATCTTCCGAATAATGAACTCCACTTCACAGAGATGAAAAGAGAATGGGGGGGGGGGGTTCTTCAACTGAAACCCCCCATTCAAGTTATCTATTTGAAGGTAACCTACCATCAAAATCAAATTACGATAAACCAGGGACACTTTCTCATAGATCCAGGCACCATGACCCATGGCCTACTTCTAACTAAAATCAACTTTTAAAATTTTGCTAATGAGCCAGAAGGGCTATGGAGGGGGTGGGGGGAGCGTTGAAAGAGCCCCTCAGTGCTTTAGCTTCATAGGCTGTTACACTTTGGAGGAACACCTCTCACCCTCCATCAGCACTTTCCCCATCTCTCTGTCTGCTGTAATTTCACACAGTGGGAGGTGGGAAAATTGCTCTTGCATACTAACAGCCTGGGAAGACATAGCACAGATGAGCTGTTGTATCCCCCAGAGCCCCCTGTGGCTCATTATCATAATAAACAAATATAAAATCATTACCACAGTCACAGTTTCTAGTCTATGAGCAAGAGTCTCTGGTTTATCACTATGGATTTTTATGGTAGTTTTCCTTTAAGGTTGCAGCTTCACATTCTCCCTGGTGACATAACATGCATGTGGCATCAGATTTTCAGAGGTTTAAGCCTCATGTCACAGACTTGCACTGGGAAACAGTCAGCAGGAAGCTTGTCAGCTATGAGGAAGTGTAAGCCCTTATTAACCTCCTTCTAGAGAATCAGCTGCCTGCAGGTGACTACAGATCCCAGGAGATTATTACACTGCAGCCATGCCCCTGCTGCATGTTTACACAAGTAACTAACACAAACAGCTTTGTACCCCATATAGGGAATGCAAAGTGGTGCCCCCTCCCCAGTCTGTGCAACCACCAACATACACTCACCGGCCACTTTATTAGGTACACCATGCTAGTAACGGGTTGGACCCCCTTTTGCCTTCAGAACTGCCTCAATTCTTCGTGGCATAGATTCAACAAGGTGCTGGAAGCATTCCTCAGACAATTTGGTCCATATTGACATGATGGCATCACACAGTTGCCGCAGATTTGTTGGCTGCACATCCATGATGCAAATCTCCCGTTCCACCACATCCCAAAGATGCTCTATTGGATTGAGATCTGGTGACTGTGGAGGCCATTTGAGTACAGTGAACTCATTGTCATGTTCAAGAAACCAGTCTGAGATGATTCCAGCTTTATGACATGACGCATTATCCTGCTGAAAGTATCCATCAGATGTTGGGTACATTGTGGTCATAAAGGGATGGACATGGTCAGCAACAATACTCAGGTAGGTTGTGGCGTTGCAACGATGCTCAATTGGTACCAAGGGGCCCAAAGAGTGCCAAGAAAATATTCCCCACACCATGACACCACCATCACCAGCCTGAACCGTTGATACAAGGCAGGATGGATCCACGCTTTCATGTTGTTGACGCCAAATTCTGACCCTACAATCCGAATGTCGCAGCAGAAATAGAGACTCATCAGACCAGGCAACGTTTTTCCAATCTTCTACTGTCCAATTTCGATGAGCTTGTGCAAATTGTAGCCTCAGTTTCCTGTTCTTAGCTGAAAGGAGTGGCACCCGGTGTGGTCTTCTGCTGCTGTAGCCCATCTGCCTCAAAGTTCGACGTACTGTGCGTTCAGAGATGCTCTTCTGCCTACCTTGGTTGTAACGGGTGGCGATTTGAGTCACTGTTGCCTTTCTATCAGCTAGAACCAGTCTGCCCATTCTCCTCTGACCTCTGGCATCAACAAGCCATTTCCGCCCACAGAACTGCCGCTCACTGGATGTTTTTTCTTTTTCGGACCATTCTCTGTAAACCCTAGAGATGGTTGTGCATGAAAATCCCAGTAGATCAGCAGTTTCTGAAATACTCAGACCAGCCCTTCTGCCACCAACAACCATGCCACGTTCAAAGGCACTCAAATCACCTTTCTTCCCCATACTGATGCTCGGTTTGAACTGCAGGAGATTGTCTTGACCATGTCTACATGCCTAAATGCACTGAGTTGCCGCCATGTGATTGGCTGATTAGAAATTAAGTGTTAACGAGCAGTTGGACAGGTGTACCTAATAAAGTGGCCAGTGAGTGTAACTATAGATAACATGAGAAACCTGCAGACACGACAAGACATACTGTTTCAGTTGCTCCTTACTATGAAGATCTTGGCTTGTAGTAAGAGATACTCCGGACAGCTAAGGCCCTGTTCACATTAGTTTTTTTATGTCACAGTACAAACCAATGTCCCCCGTTAATTTCTAACAACAGATATGTTGTGGATTGTATGATATTGATAAGAAACATCATTGCAGGACAGGAGTGAGATTTCTGCTGCTGTTTTTGACCTTCAGAGTCTCAAATAAATCATAGCAGCGTTTGTAGTCCTTTATACTGCGCCCACTTTCACATGACCCATTGTAGTTATTACTGTAAACATCAGGGAGATCAGCCACATGATGGGATGACTGGAGGTCAGTGGTGTAACACACCACATGAATGCTTATGCATATTACTGGTATGCAATGTACTTGGGTGGGGTGGAGAGATTTTTAGGGTTGGCACACAGCACAACATCAGGTTTTGGGGTGATGTGGTAATTGAGCTCAAGCTGCAGGTTTTGGGTGACAGAAGATGCATGAGCTCAGGGTGCCACAACATGACTTTAGTCTGCAGATTTCGGGGTGACATGAGCTCAGGTCACAGGTTTTGGGGTGACAAGAGATCAGACTAGGATGACACGTGAGCTCCCACAGAAGATGTTCACATGTAACCTCCAGCTGCAGGTTTAGGAGTGTCATGAGATGAATGAGCTCAGGCTGCCATGTAATAGGTGAGCTATGACCTCAGGCTGTAGGTTCAGGGGTGTCAAGATTTAAGGGTGACATGAGACGCATGAGATCAGGCTGCAGGTTCAAGGGTGACATGAGACGCATGAGATCAGGCTGCAGGTTCAGGGGTGACATGAGATCAGGCTGCAGGTTCAAGGGTGACATGAGTTCAGGCTGCAGGTTCAAGGGTGACATGAGATCAGGCTGCAGGTTCAAGGGTGACATGAGATCAGGCTGCAGGTTCAAGGGTGACATGAGATCAGGCTGCAGGTTCAAGGGTGACATGAGATCAGGCTGCAGGTTCAAGGGTGACATGAGATCAGACTGCAGGTTCAAGGGTGACATGTGATGCAGGTTTGAAGGTGCATAGGGGGAGTACACGCAGAAGAGAAGAGCCATCGGCTGCCTCTCCCTGCCCCCAGGTCCCCTCTTATCACCGCCAGGGTTACCTTATTCTGCTCCTCCTGGAGTCGGTTCACCTCCTTGCTATTGAGCTGCTGCTGCCACCCCCCATCCCTCATCTCGTCCATGCTCCAGGACTCTGAGCATGCCCCCTCCACTCCCATTGGTCCTCGGAAAGCAAATGATGTCGTCATTATCTCGCGAGACGTCTGATCGAACCCAGGGCCCTCACGTGTAGAAGGGGGTGTGTCCGCTTCGCCATGACAACATCAAACCACGTGACTTCCCACCCTCGCTGCTACTTCTGTCAGGTGACGTCCAGGATTCACACCATAGAGCAGGAGAGGCAGACCTGTCCCCATGTGTCCTCTGCACAGTACAAGATCTATGTGAATGGGGAAATGCATGGTATGCCAAAGAGCCAGCTTTACAAAAAGTATACAAAAATATTGGAAAAAATCGGCTATAATTATGTTGCCCATATAAAGCTGACAGGTGTAGTGCAGTTGGATGAGTAATACGACGGATCATAGAGGAAGATAATACCATGTTATTCTATTTCAGCAGTCAGCAGCACTATACTGCCAGCAGCCCCCTGGTATAGCTATGAGCCCCTGGTATAGCTGTGAGCCCCCTGATATAGCTGTGAGCCCCCTGGTATAGCTGTGAGCCCCCTGGTATAGCTGTGAGCCCCCTGGTATAGCTATGAGCCCCCAGGTATAGCTGTGAGCCCCCTGGTATGGCTGTGAGCCCCCTGGTATAGCTGTGAGCCCCTGGTATAGCTATGAGCCCCCTGGTATAGCTATGAGCCCCTGGTATAGCTATAAGCCCCCAGGTATAGCTGTGAGCCCCCTGGTATAGCTGTGAGCCCCCTGATATAGCTGTGAGCCCCCTGATATAGCTATGAGCCCCCTGGTATAGCTGTGAGCCCCCTGATATAGCTATGAGCCCCCTGGTATAGCTGTGAGCCCCCTGGTATAGCTGTGAGCCCCCTGGTATAGCTATGAGCCCCCCTGGTATAGCTGTGAGCCCCCTGATATAGCTATGAGCCCCCTGGTATAGCTGTTAGCCCCCTGGTATAGCTGTGAGCCCCCTGGTATAGCTATGAGCCCCCTGGTATAGCTGTGAGACCCTAGTATAGCTATAAGCCCCCAGGTATAGCTGTGAGCCCCTGGTATAGCTATGAGCCCCCTGGTATAGCTGTGAGCCCCCTGGTATAGCTATGAGCCCCCTGGTATAGCTGTGAGCCCCCTGGTATAGCTATAAGCCCCCAGGTATAGCTATGAGCCCCCTGGTATAGCTATGAGCCCCCTGGTATAGCTGTGAGCCCCCTGGTATGGCTGTGAGCCCCCTGGTATAGCTGTGAGCCCCTGGTATAGCTGTGAGCCCCTAGTATAGCTATAAGCCCCCAGATATAGCTGTGAGCCCCTGGTATAGCTAGGAGCCCCCTGGTATAGCTGTGAGCCCCCTGGTATAGCTGTGAGCCCCCTAGTATAGCTATAAGCCCCCAGGTATAGCTGTTAGCCCCTGGTATAGCTATGAGCCCCCTGGTATAGCTATGAGCCCCCTGGTATAGCTGTGAGCCCCCTGGTATGGCTGTGAGCCCCTGGTATAGCTATGAGCCCCCTGGTATGGCTATAAGCCCCCAGGTATAGCTGTGAGCCCCTGGTATAGCTATGAGCCCCCTGGTATAGCTGTGAGCCCCCTGGTATAGCTATGAGCCCCTTGGTATGGCTGTGAGCCCCCTGGTATAACTATGAGCTTCCTGGTATGGCTGTGAGCCCCTGGTATAGCTATGAGCCCCCTGGTATAGCTGTGAGCCCCCTGGTATAGCTGTGAGCCCCCTGGTATAGCTATGAGCCCCTAGTATAGCTATAAGCCCCCTGGTATAGCTATAAGCCCCCTGGTATAGCTATAAGCCCCCAGTTATAGCTGTGACCCCCTTGTATAGCTATGAGCCCCCTGGTATAGCTGTGAGCCCCCTGGTATAGCTATGAGCCCCCTGGTATAGCTATGAGCCCCCTGGTATGGCTGTCAGCCCCTAGTATAGCTATGAGCCCCTAGTATAGCTATAAGCCCCCTGGTATAGCTATGAGCCCCCTGGTATAGCTATGAGCCCCCTGGTAAAGCTATGAACCCCCTGGTATGGCTATGAGCCCCTGGTATAGCTGTAAGCCCCCTGGTATAGCTATGAGCCCCCTGGTATAGCTGTGAGCCCCCTGGTATAGCTATGAGCCCCTGGTATAGCTGTGAGCCCCCTGGTATAGCTGTGAGCCCCCTGGTAAAGCTATGAGCCCCCTGGTATAGCTATGAGCCCCCTGGTATAGCTGTGAGCCCCCTTGTATAGCTGTGAACCCCCTGGTATAGCTGTGAGCCCCTGGTATAGCTAAGAGACCCCTGGTAAAGCTATGAGCCCCCTGGTATGGCTATGAGCCCCTGGTATAGCTATGAGCCCCCTGGTATGGCTATGAGCCCCTGGTATAGCTATGAGCCCCCTGGTATAGCTATGAGCCCCCTGGTATGGCTATGAGCCGCTGGTATAGCTATGAGCCCCCTGGTATAGCTATGAGCCCCCTGGTATAGCTATGAGCCCCCTGGTATGGCTATGAGCCCCTGGTATAGCTATGAGCCCCCTGGTATAGTTATGAGCCCCTGGTATAGCTATGAGCCCCCTGGTATAGCTATGGGCCCCCTGGAATGGCTATGAGCCCCCTGGTATAGCTATGAGCCCCCTGGTATAGCTATGAACCCCCTGGTATAGCTGTGAGCCCCCTGGTATAGCTGTGAGCCCCCTGGTATAGCTATGAGCCCCCATGGTATAGCTGTGAGCCCCCTGATATAGCTATGAGCCCCCTGGTATAGCTGTTAGCCCCCTGGTATAGCTATGAGCCCCCTGGTATAGCTATGAGCCCCCTTGTATAGCTATAAGCCCCCAGGTATAGCTATAAGCCCCCAGGTATAGCTGTGAGCCCCTGGTATAGCTAAGAGCCCCCTGGTATAGCTGTGAGCCCCCTGGTATAGCTATGAGCCCCCTGGTATAGCTGTGAGCCCCCTGGTATAGCTATAAGCCCCCAGGTATAGCTATGAGCCCCCTGGTATAGCTGTGAGCCCCCTGGTATAGCTGTGAGCCCCCTAGTATGGCTGTGAGCCCCCTGGTATAGCTGTGAGCCCCTGGTATAGCTGTGAGCCCCTAGTATAGCTATAAGCCCCCAGATATAGCTGTGAGCCCCTGGTATAGCTAGGAGCCCCCTGGTATAGCTGTGAGCCCCCTGGTATAGCTATGAGCCCCCTGGTATAGCTGTGAGCCCCCTAGTATAGCTATAAGCCCCCAGATATAGCTGTTAGCCCCTGGTATAGCTATGAGCCCCCTGGTATAGCTATGAGTCCCCTGGTATAGCTGTGAGCCCCCTGGTATGGCTGTGAGCCCCTGGTATAGCTATGAGCCCCCTGGTATGGCTATAAGCCCCCAGGTATAGCTGTGAGCCCCTGGTATAGCTATGAGCCCCCTGGTATAGCTGTGAGCCCCCTGGTATAGCTATGAGCCCCCTGGTATAGCTGTGAGCCCCCTGGTATAACTATGAGCCCCTTGGTATGGCTGTGAGCCCCTGGTATAGCTATGAGCCCCCTGGTATGGCTGTGAGCCCCTGGTATAGCTATGAGCCCCCTGGTATAGCTGTGAGCCCCTGGTATAGCTATGAGCCCCCTGGTATGGCTGTGAGCCCCTGGTATAGCTATGAGCCCCCTGGTATAGCTGTGAGCCCCCTGGTATAGCTGTGAGCCCCCTGGTATAGCTGTGAGCCCCTAGTATAGCTATAAGCCCCCTGGTATAGCTATAAGCCCCCTGGTATAGCTATAAGCCCCCAGGTATAGCTGTGACCCCCTTGTATAGCTATGAGCCCCCTGGTATAGCTGTGAGCCCCCTGGTATAGCTATGAGCCCCCTGGTATGGCTGTGAGCCCCTGGTATAGCTATGAGCCCCCTGGTATGGCTGTGAGCCCCTGGTATAGCTATGAGCCCCCTGGTATAGCTGTGAGCCCCCTGGTATAGCTGTGAGCCCCCTGGTATAGCTGTGAGCCCCTAGTATTGCTATAAGCCCCCTGGTATAGCTATAAGCCCCCTGGTACAGCTATAAGCCCCCAGGTATAGCTGTGACCCCCTTGTATAGCTATGAGCCCCCTGGTATAGCTGTGAGCCCCCTGGTATAGCTATGAGCCCCCTGGTATAGCTATGAGCCCCCTGGTATGGCTGTGAGCCCCTAGTATAGCTATGAGCCCCTAGTATAGCTATAAGCCCCCTGGTATAGCTATGAGCCCTCTGGTATAGCTATGAGCCCCCTGGTAAAGCTATGAACCCCCTGGTATGGCTATGAGCCCCTGGTATAGCTGTGAGCCCCCTGGTATAGCTATGAGCCCCCTGGTATAGCTGTGAGCCCCCTGGTATAGCTATGAGCCCCCTGGTATGGCTATGAGCCCCTGGTATAGCTATGAGCCCCCTGGTATAGTTATGAGCCCCTGGTATAGCTATGAGCCCCCTGGTATAGCTATGGGCCCCCTGGAATGGCTATGAACCCCCTGGTATAGCTGTGAGCCCCCTGGTATAGCTGTGAGCCCCCTGGTATAGCTATGAGCCCCCATGGTATAGCTGTGAGCCCCCTGATATAGCTATGAGCCCCCTGGTATAGCTGTTAGCCCCCTGGTATAGCTATGAGCCCCCTGGTATAGCTATGAGCCCCCTGGTATAGCTATAAGCCCCCAGGTATAGCTATAAGCCCCCAGGTATAGCTGTGAGCCCCCTGGTATAGCTATGAGCCCCCTGGTATAGCTGTGAGCCCCCTGGTATAGCTATAAGCCCCCAGGTATAGCTATGAGCCCCCTGGTATAGCTATGAGCCCCCTGGTATAGCTGTGAGCCCCCTGGTATGGCTGTGAGCCCCCTGGTATAGCTGTGAGCCCCTGGTATAGCTGTGAGCCCCTAGTATAGCTATAAGCCCCCAGATATAGCTGTGAGCCCCTGGTATAGCTAGGAGCCCCCTGGTATAGCTGTGAGCCCCCTGGTATAGCTATGAGCCCCCTGGTATAGCTGTGAGCCCCCTAGTATAGCTATAAGCCCCCAGGTATAGCTGTTAGCCCCTGGTATAGCTATGAGCCCCCTGGTATAGCTATGAGTCCCCTGGTATAGCTGTGAGCCCCCTGGTATGGCTGTGAGCCCCTGGTATAGCTATGAGCCCCCTGGTATGGCTATAAGCCCCCAGGTATAGCTGTGAGCCCCTGGTATAGCTATGAGCCCCCTGGTATAGCTGTGAGCCCCCTGGTATAGCTATGAGCCCCCTGGTATAGCTGTGAGCCCCCTGGTATAACTATGAGCCCCTTGGTATGGCTGTGAGCCCCTGGTATAGCTATGAGCCCCCTGGTATGGCTGTGAGCCCCTGGTATAGCTATGAGCCCCCTGGTATAGCTGTGAGCCCCTGGTATAGCTATGAGCCCCCTGGTATGGCTGTGAGCCCCTGGTATAGCTATGAGCCCCCTGGTATAGCTGTGAGCCCCCTGGTATAGCTGTGAACCCCCTGGTATAGCTGTGAGCCCCTAGTATAGCTATAAGCCCCCTGGTATAGCTATAAGCCCCCTGGTATAGCTATAAGCCCCCAGGTATAGCTGTGACCCCCTTGTATAGCTATGAGCCCCCTGGTATGGCTGTGAGCCCCTGGTATAACTATGAGCCCCCTGGTATGGCTGTGAGCCCCTGGTATAGCTATGAGCCCCCTGGTATAGCTGTGAGCCCCCTGGTATAGCTGTGAGCCCCCTGGTATAGCTGTGAGCCCCTAGTATAGCTATAAGCCCCCTGGTATAGCTATAAGCCCCCTGGTATAGCTATAAGCCCCCAGGTATAGCTGTGACCCCCTTGTATAGCTATGAGCCCCCTGGTATAGCTCTGAGCCCCCTGGTATAGCTATGAGCCCCCTGGTATAGCTATGAGCCCCCTGGTATGGCTGTGAGCCCCTAGTATAGCTATGAGCCCCTAGTATAGCTATAAGCCCCCTGGTATAGCTATGAGCCCTCTGGTATAGCTATGAGCCCCCTGGTAAAGCTATGAACCCCCTGGTATGGCTATGAGCCCCTGGTATAGCTGTGAGCCCCCTGGTATAGCTATGAGCCCCCTGGTATAGCTGTGAGCCCCCTGGTATAGCTATGAGCCCCTGGTATAGCTGTGAGCACCCTGGTATAGCTGTGAGCCCCCTGGTAAAGCTATGAGCCCCCTGGTATAGCTATGAGCCCCCTGGTATAGCTGTGAGCCCCCTTGTATAGCTGTGAACCCCCTGGTATAGCTGTGAGCCCCTGGTATAGCTGAGACCCCTGGTAAAGCTATGAGCCCCCTGGTATGGCTATGAGCCCCCTGGTATGGCTATGAGCCCCCTGGTATAGCTGTGAGCCCCCTGGTATAACTATGAGCCCCTTGGTATGGCTGTGAGCCCCCTGGTATAACTATGAGCCCCCTGGTATGGCTGTGAGCCCCTGGTATAGCTATGAGCCCCCTGGTATAGCTGTGAGCCCCCTGGTATAGCTGTGAGCCCCCTGGTATAGCTGTGAGCCCCTAGTATAGCTATAAGCCCCCTGGTATAGCTATAAGCCCCCAGGTATAGCTGTGACCCCCTTGTATAGCTATGAGCCCCGTGGTATAGCTGTGAGCCCCCTGGTATAGCTATGAGCCCCCTGGTATGGCTGTGAGCCCCTAGTATAGCTATGAGCCCCTAGTATAGCTATAAGCCCCCTGGTATAGCTATGAGCCCTCTGGTATAGCTATGAGCCCCCTGGTAAAGCTATGAACCCCCTGGTATGGCTATGAGCCCCTGGTATAGCTGTGAGCCCCCTGGTATAGCTATGAGCCCCCTGGTATAGCTGTGAGCCCCCTGGTATAGCTGTGAGCCCCTGGTATAGCTGTGAGCCCCCTGGTATAGCTGTGAGCCCCCTGGTAAAGCTATGAGCCCCCTGGTATAGCTATGAGCCCCCTGGTATAGCTATGAGCCCCCTGGTATAGCTATGAGCCCCTGGTATAGCTGTGAGCCCCCTGGTATAGCTGTGAGCCCCCTGGTAAAGCTATGAGCCCCCTGGTATAGCTATGAGCCCCCTGGTATAGCTATGGGCCCCCTGGAATGGCTATGAGCCCCCTGGTATAGCTATGAGCCCCCTGGTATAGCTATGAACCCCCTGGTATAGCTGTGAGCCCCCTGGTATAGCTGTGAGCCCCCTGGTATAGCTAAGAGCCCCCTGGTAAAGCTATGAGCCCCCTGGTATAGCTGTGAGCCCCCTGGTATAGCTAAGAGCCCCCTGGTAAAGCTATGAGCCCCCTGGTATAGCTATGAGCCCCTGGTATAGCTGTGAGCCCCTAGTATAGCTATAAGCCCCCAGATATAGCTGTGAGCCCCTGGTATAGCTATGAGCCCCTGGTATAGCTATGAGCCCCCTGGTATAGCTATGAGCCCCCTGGTATAGCTATGAGCCCCCTGGTATAGCTATGAGCCCCTGGTATAGCTGTGAGCCCCCTGGTATAGCTGTGAGCCCCCTGGTAAAGCTATGAGCCCCCTGGTATAGCTATGAGCCCCCTGGTATGGCTATGAGCTGCTGGTATAGCTATGAGCCCCCTGGTATGGCTATGAGCCCCTGGTATAGCTATGAGCCCCCTGGTATAGTTATGAGCCCCTGGTATAGCTATGAGCCCCCTGGTATAGCTATGGGCCCCCTGGAATGGCTATGAGCCCCCTGGTATAGCTATGAGCCCCCTGGTATAGCTATGAACCCCCTGGTATAGCTGTGAGCCCCCTGGTATAGCTGTGAGCCCCCTGGTATAGCTAAGAGCCCCCTGGTAAAGCTATGAGCCCCCTGGTATAGCTGTGAGCCCCCTGGTATAGCTAAGAGCCCCCTGGTAAAGCTATGAGCCCCCTGGTATAGCTATGAGCCCCTGGTATAGCTGTGAGCCCCTAGTATAGCTATAAGCCCCCAGATATAGCTGTGAGCCCCTGGTATAGCTATGAGCCCCTGGTATAGCTATGAGCCCCCTGGTATGGCTATGAGCCCCCTGGTATGGCTATGAGCCCCTTGGTATAGCGATGTAGCAAATAACGAAAAGCAGGTCTGACCGTGATTATGTAATCGGGTGCTGCTATAGTTCACTATTATGTTCATTATTGTGTGATTCCTGTATTCAGGGCCAGTACTCAGTGTTGCTGGTGACCTAGGCATTTACACTGCTTACGCCATCTATTGGTACCATCAACACCTCTGCCCCTTCACTGGCTATGGTATCAGAAGGAAAAGCCATCCATGCAATTTGATGCCACTAGCTTTTAGTCATGGGTGTGATTGGCCAGGGGGAATTCCTCTAGCCAATAATAGCCATGGCTAGTTGTTAGGAGCGTTCATTTGCCAGTCTGGCAAAATCTCAGGCTCGGGAGGCTGAACTGGACCGTTGGGTCCTCTCATCTCTGACTTACTGTATAGATATGGTAAGAGAAACAAGCTTACTGTATAGATATGGTAACAGAACCAAGCTTACTGTATTGAAACAGCGACAGAACCATGTTTAACCCCTAGGCGCACCAGGACGTTATAGTATGTCCATGCAGCTAGATACTTAGCGCACCGGGACATAGTATAACGTCCAGCTTCTGGGACCGGCTCACGAACGGAGACGGCACCAGAAGCTGCGGCTGTCAGCTGTCTATCACAGCTGACACCGCGCTGTAGCACCCGCAATCTGCCTAGTGCTCCGGGACTGCCCGATCTCCCTGGCAGTCAGATCCCTTCCGGGTCTGACTGCAAACTGTCTGCGCATGCTCTGCATGCTCAGACAGTTTACACTGCTCTACAATGAAGAAGTATTGTAGAACAGTGTATTGAACTTGAACCAGCGATCAGAGCATCAAGTTCAAGTATGTATAAGTAAAAACATGTAAAAAAATAAATACATAAAAAATATATGTCCCTAAAATGTCACTTTCCCATAAAAACACTTAATAAAGTATAAAAAACACAAACACACAAAAAAGCCACATATTTGGTATTGCTGCGTCCGTAACAATCTGTATAATAAAACAGAATCGTTACTGGACCCGCCCAGTAAACACCGAGGAAAAAAACGTAAAAAGCGTTCAGAAAAAAGATAATTTTTTATACCTTTAAAAAAATGCTCTAAAAAGTGATTTCAAAAAATGTTACGCACTCTAAAATAAGACCACTAATAACTCTTCTCGCAAAAAATAAGCCCTTATCCAGATTTGTCAGCTGAAAAATAAAAAAGCTCTGCATATGAAAAGATGGTGATGCTAAAATGTCCAAAATTTTCTCCAAATTAGTTTTTATTCAGTAAAATTGAATAAAATACACAAACCACCCGCATATTTGGTATCGCTACGTCCGTTACAATCTGCATAATAAAACAGAATCGTTATTGGACCCATAAAGTGAACCCCGTAAAAAACCACCTCAAAAAACTCTCCAAAAAAAGAGGATTTTTAATTAATACCCTTTTAAAAATGCTCTAAAAAGTAATTTTAAAAAGTTACGCACTCTAAAATAAGACCACTAAAAATAACAATCCTTCTCACAAAAAAATAGCCATTAACCAGATTTGTAAGCCGAAAAATAAAAAAGTTATGCATATGAAAGTCGGTGATGCTAAAATTTTGCCAAATTACTTTTTATTCAGTAAAATGGGAAAGAAAATTAAAAAACTATATTAATTAGGTCTTTTCTTAATCGTGGAGACCCATAGAATAAAGATAATATACTATTTTTACGGTATGGTAAACGGCCAAAAAAAAAACACAAAAAAAGTTCCTAAAAATAGATGATTTTCACTTCCTCCACCAACAAATAGTTAATAAAATCTCACCAATTAGCTATAGATGCCCCAAAATTTTGTACCAGAAAAGTGCATCTCAAAAAATAAGCCCCTATAGGTCCACAATAAAATAAACAAAAAAAATTAAAGCCTGTACAATGTGACATAGCAAATCTGATCTGGATAGCGCCTCCTTCCCTTCTATGCCCGGCCGTGCGCCCATACAGCAGGTCACCACCACATATAGAGTATCAATGTACTCGGGAGAAATTGGGTATCAAACTTTGTGGAGCCTTTTTTCATTTAATTAATTACAAATGTTTAATTTTCCACCCAAAATGAGTGTACTGTGAAAAAATATTACAATTTGTAGACTGCATCTCCATTTTGTTTTAACCCCTAAAACACCTAAAGCGTTAACAAACTTCTTAAAAGTGGTTTTTCATACGTTGAGGTGTGTAGTTTCCATAATGGGGTCATTAACAATTCTAGCTATTATTTAGGCATCTCAGGGTGCGTTCACATGTTGCAGTTAAAACTGCATCGCAATCAGCTTTGAGGTGGTTTTAGGTGCAGTTTTGTCAACTGAACAGGTGAAAGACATGAACTGAACGAGTGAATTTGATTTTGAAGGGGGAAACCTGTTCAATTGACAAAACTGCACTTAAAACCACCTCAAAGTTGATTGTGATGCAGTTTTTACTGCAACATGTGAACGCACCCTCACAGTCAAAAGTTGAGCAGGTCCGTCTAAATCAGCGGTTCTCAACCTGTGGGTCGTGACCCCATCGGAGCCATCGGAGCTGCAATTTTATTGCGTTTTTACTGCAAATCGCATGGTTTGGGGTCACCGCAACATGAGGAACTGTATTGCGGGGTCACAGCATTAGAAAGGTTGAGAACCACTGATCTAAATATTAGTTTTGGTGATTTTCCCAAAAATTTTAAAAATGGCCCCAGATTCTGAGCCTTATAACATTCTAGTAAAATATGTGGAATCTTATAAAACCATGCCAGCATAAAGCAGACATTTGGGAAATGTAAGTTATGCATTTATTTGGATGCTTTGACTATCTGCATTAAAAGTGGAGAATTTAGAACTTTGAAAATAAAGACTTTCCAAATTTTTTCCAAATTTTGTTCTTTTCCATAACTAAACACAAAAGATATCATCCAAATTTTTAAACTAATTTGAAGTACAATGTGTCACGAGAAAACAATCTCAAAATCCCCTGGATATCTTATATCGTTCCAAAGCTGTAACCACTTATAGTGACACAGGCCAGATTTGAAAAATGGGGCCGCGTCCTAAAGGCCAAAAGAGTCCTTTCTGCTAGTCTGTTTCCAGGGCTGCAGCAATGATGGGCTATAACTTCACTGCAAAAACAGAAACAGATACAACCGCATCAAGTAAATATACAGCAACCTCTAATGTGCCAGTTTGCAGAACTGCCATATATTTATTCCCCAGTGACCCTAGGGTCCCTAGTAGGGGAAGGGGATAGGTATGGCTGTAATTAACAGACTTTGTTTTTGGTGCCTTTATCAGGCTATGATTGGATCAAATCATGATAATCCCAGTAATAACAGGCTGCTGCTTTATTGTAACTGGCAGCTTATAGAAAATGTGGTGGCTTGGGGTATCCACTTTCTATAACCATCAAGATACAATAAAACAGAAGCAGGTTGGAATTACTGGGGTAAGGGAGGCCAGGGATTTGGGGGTTTTCAAGCCCAATAATAGCAACCTGCGGCTGCCCCTGTGCTTTATCCATCAATGTATCCATCGATGTATGCAGTGCCCTCATAATTAATAGATATATATACTGTGCATGCTATGTAAAACAGTATCACTTATTTCTCCAGTGCTCCCACTTCTTCCTCCTCCCTCCATATGGCCAGCAAAGGATGCATGATAACTTCACCATCACACTTCTTGTGTTATATGGACAGGGCCCCTAAGGCCTCTTGCACACTAGCGTTGCGTTTCACGTCAGGGTGCAATGCGTGAAAAACTGACGTTTTGGCTGCGTTTTTGTTCCAATTTTCCTTGGAGTAATTTGCGTTTTTTTTGCGTTTTCGGCGCATTTTTGACGCGCGATTCAATGGGAGACTCGAGCATTTTTCAAAGGGACCATGGTTTGGGATTAAAATGTGTTATTTAATTGAAAAATAATGTCTTCTGATAATTTGCAAACATCTGCGATCTATTCTTCACTGTTCCGCGCGTATATTATCTCCCGACAATTTAGCAGATGTGAAGAACAGTGAAGAATAGAATAAAATCATTGTACACAGTGAACACAGTGAACACAGGATCATTTAAGATAAAAACACAGTGCAGAACACAGTGCAGAATAGATTACAGATGTTCGGCACATCTGCTTACTTGTCGGGAGATACGCGCGGAACGGCGCGAACAAAATAGCATGTGAAGAACAATATATATGTGTGTGAAGAACACATTGCAGATGTTTAAATACATCTGCAATGTGTTCTTCACACATATATATTGTTCTTCACATGCTATTTTGTTCGCGCCGTTCCGCGCGTATCTCCCGACAAGTAAGCAGATGTGGCGAACATCTGTAATCTATTCTGCACTGTGTTCTGCACTGTGTTTTTATCTTAAATGATCCTGTGTTCACTGTGTTCACTGTTTTTATTCTATTCTTCACTGTTCTTCATTGTGTTTTTTTAATTAAATGCTCGTTCGCGAGCAGGGGAAATAATGTTATTCTGGTCACCTAGCAACCCTTACGTTTAAAACGCATTGCACTCGCATTGCACTTGCAATGATTGCGAGTGCAATGCGTTCTTGATGCATCTCCATAGACTTGAATGGGGCGTGAAAATTGCGCGTGACTCGCAAAAATAGAGCATGCTGCGATTTTGACGCGCGTGCAAACGAACGCAAGCACGCGCGTCAAAAACAACGCTAATGGAGAAAGACCCATTGAATACAATGGGACAGAGTGCAATGCGAGTTCTGAGCGTCAAATGCACGCGCAGAACTCGCGCGTGAAAAACGCCAGTGGAGAAGGGGCCTTAGACTTAAAAGCATGTCAAAGGAATAAAAAACACAGGACTGCATCCTCAAAAATATGACATACAGGAGGATTACTGAGACATTGGGGCTCATTTACTAAGGGCTCCGCGGCCGCACTTTCGCTGGGTTTCCCGAATTTTTGTGTTTTGCACCGAATTCCGCCAGGATTTTGGCGCATACGATCAGATTTTGCCGCAATCGCGCCGGCTTTCACGCGACAGAAATCGTGGGGCGCGGCCGTCGGACAACCCAACGGATTCGGAAAATCCGCACAATTTAAAAAACGAAATGTGTCGCAAGATCAGCACTTACATGCACTGGGACGAAGCAGGCGACCTCCGGCGGACCTCGGTGCAGCAGGGACACCTGCCGGATATCGGGCACACGGACCTTAGTGAATCCCGGCAGAACCTGAATCCACGTTGGTTAACGCACCGCGGGATCGCGACAGGACCGGGTAAGTAAATGAGCCACATTGTTGTACAGCAGCTTTTACTGGGCTGTTACTTTGGAGGGGTACAGGTAGAAAATACTGTACAAATTAGAAAGATTAAACACTTTGCTTCTATGTAATATCCTGCAGGTTGACATTGGCCTACCTATGAACTTTCAGAGAAAAAATTTACAGCACTTAAACATATTTTTCCAAATATGCCTATTCTATGCTGACATTAAAATGCTTCTGTCAGCATTCCAACTAATTTCAGTACTTAATAAATACTTGATTTTTCATTACCTGGCTCCCTGCCAGAATCATTTGGTGAGTTCTGGAGCAATGGGGACGTGGCAGCTGCAGCAGCCTGTGTGCCCGTGTCTCAGTCTCATTATGCATTCTTCCTCTATTCTACACCATCCCCCTTCCTCCCCTGCATGCTCATTGGACATGACAGAATGTGTGGAAGGAGCTGGGTGAGTGTTGTGAAGTGGCAGAATGCACAAGGAGACACAGCTAAACATGCTGCTACAGCTGCCCGCTCCACCCGAGACTCACGACATTCTGCTGGCAGGGAGCCAGGTAATGTGAAATAAAGTTTTATTACATTTTTTTTTATAAAAAACTAACCTGACATTCCAGGTCACACATTGGCTTTAATCTCCGCTCTTTGCCAGACCCTTTCCCCTCCCCTTATTGTGCCATCAAAATATAATAACCCCCCAAATGGCCCCCCTGACTGAATATTATTGTGAATAATAATTATTATTATTATGAATATTATAATATTATTTCTGTGCCCCCAGACTCTGTATAGTTTCTCCCTGTAGGCCCCCTTTCAATATCCTATAATGTGACCTACCAACTTATAATACCCTAATACCCTTTTTTTGTAGCTCCATATTTATAATGCCCCCTTTACTGAAACCCCTACTTATAATGTCCCATTTACTGTAGCTCGCTTACATATAATTTCCCCCTCCCCAGTAAAAATCACAAACACATTAGGTGTCACAATATAAAAACGGTTATAACCGGCGGTGACCTCTCCAGCCCAAATGTCCGAAATGCGACTTTTACACCATTTTATATCACATAAAAAATGGAATAAAAAGCGGTCAAAATGTCACACAGACCTCAAAATGGTAGCAAAAAATTACACCTCCTCCAGCGCCGTACACTAAAGTATGAAAAAGTTATTAGTGTCAGAAGATGGCAAAATTTTTTTCTTTTTTGTACACATTTGTTTAATTTTTGAAAATGTATTAAAACGCAATAAAACCTGTATAAATTTGGTATCACCGCGATCGCACCGAACCAAAGAATAAAGTAGAGGGTTATTTGGAGCGCAGAGTTAAAGTCGTAAAAACTGAGCCCACAAGAACGTGCCGCATGTTTTTAATTTTTCCACATTCAGAATTTTTTTCCAGCTTCCTAGTACACGGAACGTTAAAATAAATAACATCACGGGAAAGTAAAATTTGTTAGGCACAAAATAAGCCCTCACACAGCTCTGTACACGTAAAAATGAAAAAGTTTGGGATTTTTGATGGTGGAGAGCGAGAAATGAGCGAAAAAAAACCTGTGTCCTTAAGGGGTTAATACTCCTCATTTCTATTGCAGCTAATATTATTGTTGCGCTCTCTGCTTCACTATTACAGCCAACTCTATCTGCATCTAAAGGACAGAAAGAGTCGACATGAGGGACATACTTCTCACCATCATGGACAGCAAGACATTAGGGACAGTGTCAGAAAATATACGGTAAGACTTTAATAAAGAGCATTTCTAAATGATCCTAAATAAATTTTACTGAACTGAGGGTCAGGCACAAAAAAAACTTAACATGACAAGAAATGTGCAAAAGTCCCATAATGTACCAGCAGCTCACATTTTACACTAAACATCAACTTGAAGAAAACTCCAATTTGACAGGACAGACCTTTGACTCAGCCAGAGGTCAAACACACATTTGTTTCTTTGTGACACTGACATTTAGACTTATGTGACCCATGGAACAGATGTTGTGCGCTCATAGGCTCAGCCACTACCTACACCAGCTCCTGTGCATATTCCCAAAGTTCACTGCATTACTGAACAGAGATTGTGATTTGTAATGTCATTTATGACTGTGGAAAAAAAGCTGTAAATCTTTCTCTGTTGCTCCATATGTTCCATCTAGTGGGAGCCAAAATGTAAAGAAGCCATTTCTATTCCTTCTTCACTGCGCTAAAGCTTTTACTATAAATATCGTTGATGCTGAATACTGTCTCCTATGCTTCTGCTTCAGTACAGATTTCTTTTACGTAATTTGCAGATTCTACCAAGTGAAGTCCAGTAATTGACTTGTCCAAAAACAGATAACATTAAAGATGTACAGTCTTCTCCTTTGGGACAACATAGAGGTACAATGGAGCAGTATTATAGTAATAATAAAAATAATATATTGTCCCCAAAGGGTAAAAGATGTTGCATTTGTTAAAATACATACGATATGCATAAGAACATGACCTACATGATATGACACATACATTGAAAATAAATGTATTAGACGACACTTCGCACCTTGCATAAATAACAATAGTCACCCTACCCATCTCTTGTTTTTTTGGGTAACACCATGGTCACAATGTAATAATTACTAGACATCATCCCTGGCCCTTAATACTGTAGCTGTAGCTGTCTTGTACAAAAGTGCAGTATTATAGTGGTTGCATTCTTGGATATGGTAGGTAGCAATATAGTAGTTATACTCTTGTATATATGGGGAAGTATTATAGTAGTTATATACTTGTACATAGGGGGCAGTATTATAGTAGTTATATTCTTGTACATAGGGGGCAGTATTATAGTAGTTATATTCTTGTACATAGGGGGCAGTATTATAGTAGTTATATTCCTGTACATAGGGGGCAGTATTATAGTAGTTATATTCTTGTACATAGGGGGCAGTATTATAGTAGTTATATTCCTGTACATAGGGAGCAGTATTATAGTAATTATATTCTTGTATATATGGGGCAGTATTATAGTAGTTATATTCTTGTACATAGGAGGCAATATTATAGTAGTTATGAAGGTAGAAAAGAATCTTTCGGCACCAGCAGTAAAATTTTAAATGTTTATTTAAAAAATTTTAAAAAATAGAAAAAAAAAAGTAGTAAAGACATGGTACAGTAAAATATGTTTGTACAAACACGCTAAAGCTGAGATGACGCGTTTCGGACTGCCATATTATGGTCCTTATTCATATTCATTATAGTAGTTATATTCTTGTATATATGGGGCAGTATTATTATAGTTATATTCTTGTACATAGGGGGGCAGTATTATACTAGTTATATTTTTGTACATAGGGGACAGTATTATAGTAATCATATTCTTGCACATAGGGGACAGATTTATAGTAGTTATATTCTTGTACACAGGGGGCAGTATTATAGTAGTTATATTCTTGTACATAGGAGGCAGTATTATGGTAGTTATATTCTTGTACATATGGGGCAGCATTATAGTAGTTATATTCTTCTACATAGGGAGCAGTATTATAGTAATTATATTCTTGCACATAGGGGACAGATTTATAGTAGTTACATTCTTCTACATAGGAGGCAGTATTATGGTAGTTATATTCTTGTATATATGGGCAGCATTATAGTAGTTATATTCTTGTGCATAGGGAGCAGTATTATAGTAGTTATATTCTTGTACATAGGGGACAGTAATATAGTAGTTATATTCTTTTACATAGGGGACAGTATTATTTTAGTTGTATTCTTATACATAGGGGCAGTATTATAGTAGTTATATTCTTGTACATAGGGGCAGTATTATAGTAGTTATATTCTTGTACATAGGAGGCAGTATTATGGTAGTTATATTCTTGTACATATGGGCAGCATTATGGTAGTTATATTCTTGTGCATAGGGAGCAGTATTATAGTAGTTATATTCTTGTACATAGGGGACAGTAATATAGTAGTTATATTCTTTTACATAGGGGACAGTATTATTGTAGTTATATTCTTATACATAGGGGCAGTATTATAGAAGTTATTTTATTGTATAAAGGTATATTACTATAGTAGTTATATTCTTGTACATAGGGAGCAGTATTATAGTAATTATATTCTTGTACATAGGGGACAGATTTATAGTAGTTATATTCTTGTACATAGGAGGCAGTATTATGGTAGTTATATTCTTGTACATATGGGGCAGCATTATAGTAGTTATATTCTTGTACATAGGGGACAGTATTATTGTAGTTATATTCTTATACATAGGGGCAGTATTATAGTGGTTCTTTTATTGTATAAAGGTATAGTACTATAGTAGTTATATTCTTGTACATAGGGAGCAGTATTATAGTAATCATATTCTTGCACATAGGGGACAGATTTATAGTAGTTATATTCTTGTACAAAGGGGGCAGTATTATAGTAGTTATATTCTTGTACATAGGAGGCAGTATTATGGTAGTTATATTCTTGTACATATGGGGCAGCATTATAGTAGTTATATTCTTCTACATAGGGAGCAGTATTATAGTAATTATATTATTGCACATAGGGGACAGATTTATAGTAGTTACATTCTTGTACATAGGAGGCAGTATTATGGTAGTTATATTCTTGTATATATGGGCAGCATTATAGTAGTTATATTTTTGTGCATAGGGAGCAGTATTATAGTAGTTATATTCTTGTACATAGGGGACAGTAATATAGTAGTTATATTCTTTTACATAGGGGACAGTATTATTGTAGTTATATTCTTATACATAGGGGCAGTATTATAGAAGTTCTTTTATTGTATAAAGGTATATTACTATAGTAGTTATATTCTTGTACATAGGGAGCAGTATTATAGTAATTATATTCTTGTACATAGGGGACAGATTTATAGTAGTTATATTCTTGTACATAGGAGGCAGTATTATGGTAGTTATATTCTTGTACATATGGGGCAGCATTATAGTAGTTATATTCTTGTACATAGGGGACAGTATTATTGTAGTTATATTCTTATACATAGGGGCAGCATTATAGTAGTTATATTCTTGTACATAGGGGACAGTATTATTGTAGTTATATTCTTATACATAGGGGACAGTATTATTGTAGTTATATTCTTATACATAGGGGCAGTATTATAGTGGTTCTTTTATTGTATAAAGGTATAGTACTATAGTAGTTATATTCTTGTACATATGGAGCACTATTATAGTAATTATATTCTTGTACATAGGGGGCAGTATTATAGTAATTATATTCTTGTACATAGGGGGCAGTATTATAGTAGTTATATTCTTGTACATAGGAGGCAGTATTATAGTAGTTATATTCTTGTACATAGGGATCTGTTGTCATAGTGCAATGGTGGCGAACCGCCAGAGGCGGCACTCCGAGCTCTTTCTGTGGGCACCCAGGCCACCCTCACCCCCAGCAGACCAGATAGCACTCCTGTAGTTCCAGGCAACTTAAAAGATTATGTTTTCAGTGATATTTTAAAGTGACTTACTTGGCTACTTGGGACTGTAAGAAGAGGGAGAATGTGTAGACTGTGTAGGACTTCCTACTGGCCCCATGATTTTCTGTGTACAGAGGGACACTGGAAAGAAGCTACAATGTTGAAAAATCCCCCCCCCCCCTGTTTCTTTCTACTGTGTTGGTGTCCTCCGGAGGCCAGTAAGATTGAACATTGTTGAAGAACAGGGAGCGATAAGATACTGCTCTAATTTTGGTTGGCTTCTTGCAATAAATGAAGGGGATTTGGGTTTGGAGTTTGGGCACTCAGTCGCCAAAGAAGGGAAGGGTTATGACATCACAATGGCCCATTATGACATCACAATGCTCCATTGTGACATCAGAAAAGTCTGACATTAAAATGGAAAAATGTGACATCGCTATGCCCTCTATGACACCAAACTGTCCTATTGTTACTTTGCCTCTTATATGGTGGACCATGTGCTGCCGTATGACGTCTCTGTATTAGGGTCAGGAAGTAAAAGCTCTCCTTACGTAGACTGCCAATTAAGGCTGCTTTGCAGATGTGTGGTGACCTATATCCATTGATCCTCCACTAGGGGATTCTGGGAAATATGTAAATAAGTTTCCAGGATGACAAGGAAAACAATGCCTTTTTTTGTTGCCTTGAAAGGCAGCCCCTGTATAAAAAAGCATATAACAGCGTCCCGCAACACACAGGGGTATTATACCTGCATGCATGAGACATAGATTGAGCTGGTTGACACCATTTCTAAAAAAGATCACACCTGTCTACAAACTGGAAGGACAAAACTTATCATTTCTGTGCCATATGTTTTGTTTTAAGACCTGCGCAAGCTTTTATAGGGTTAAAGCCTTCATAAAGTGTTTGGATACCTGACTTGTATATTTATGTGACTATTGTTAGAAATCACTAATTGGGTTTGATTAGCTCCAGTCATTAATATTCTGTCCATAATTTCACATGCTTCAATAAAATACCCTAAAGTTGTATAGTGATTAGATTTCAGGAATATGTGTTTTGCAATTACCTTCCTCTTGATTTTGATATGCAGATTAAGGAATGGTGGTCTCATTTAAGGGGAAAAAAAATTGCCCTTATTAACTCAGCAGCAGACTCTGAAGATTAGCGACAAAGCCGACGCTTTTCTCTCTGTATATGTATTTCAATCAAGTCTATGTGGGCAAATCAGATGTGATTAGTGGAAGTTCACCGTCATCCCATCTGAATGAATAATGTGTCACCTAACATTGCAAAAGTATGATTAATAGTTTATCAGTTAATTAAAATGAGTGTTTTTAAAATTTTTGCCTTTTTTCTAGAGAAATGCAGTGCAGGTATTCTACATGTAATCATAAATGCAAATTATTTGACTTTATGCAAAAAATAGAATTTATATGTTACGGCTGTTGTATATGTGATGGAAAAAAATAATATAACAGTGGAAGCATTTCACAAGTTTAATTGTTATTATTTATTATTATATTTTTACTGTATATTTTATTATATATAATTACGGTTATTGTTTAAATATATGTACATATACCCCATATGAGACTATGAAGGATTCATTATTCCTTATCTGTCAGCCCTCTTTCAGCAGTGCGTTCTCAGCAGAAGATGCCCGTGCAGGTCTCTAAAGATAAACCGGAACTCAGCAAAGAAGGAGGTCATATTAGCTGTGACCGGGTCTATTCTATCCCAGAGGGGAGTAGACCATGCCAGGGCTACTTTGGATCATTTCGTGATGAACTCTGTTGGCATAAGTTTGATGTGCAGGGAGCACTGAGTGATAAAGCCCCTGCACAACTTGGGGACCCTATCATATTTAGATGGCATGGAGAGTCTCAGCTTGGGTTCTGCAGATGGTGGATGAACCGGAGTAGCAGGAGGAGCTGCAGAAACTTGATACTGCTGCTGAGTAGCCATCAATTGCTGCAATATAGAGGTTATTTGTCCAAGTTGCTGACCTTGTGCGGCAATCTGATGGGACTGCTGGACAACAATGGTGGTAAGATCAGCCAGGTCAAGTAGCGGGACCTTGGCATGATCCATGGCCACATCTTACTGTCAGGCACCAGGGGTAGTGGACCCACTGGACCACCGCGGACGTAAGCCAACACCTGGGAGTGGAGTCTAAGTGGCATCTGGTTTTCACCAGAGCCCACCGCAAAGCGGGTTGGACTTGCTGCAGCGTGGTACCACCAGGTCACTTAACAGGCGCTACTTTGTCAGCGACGGCAGCCAAGGCATAGTGCAAAGTCAAAAGTCAAGATCGTGGCCGGGGACAGGTAGGAGGTCTGGAGAGGCAGCACAGGATCGGAGTCAGGGACGTAGTGGAAGGAAGCACAGGGTCACAAGTCAATAACGGAACTGGGGTCACAACGGGAATACAGAATACAAGCACAAGGCATCAGACAAAGCTTTCTCTAAGGCTGCGAGGCACAAAGATCCATCAGGGGATACAGGAAGGAGCTGGATACTTAACAGAATTGGTGGCCATTCAGAGCCAATTATTGGCGAACTGGCCCTCAAATCTCCAGATATTTAAGGGGCCAGTGCGCCGATAATTGGCTCTGACTGGCCACCAATTCTGTTGTTAATATCCAGCTCCTTCCTGTGTCCCCTGCCGGACCGCCAGAGCCAGTGCTGGATCGAGGACGTGCGTTGCAGGAGCACCCTTGACAGACCCGAGGGGCACATAGAGGCACTATAAAAAGTCAGAGGTAAGAGGTAGTCCGTCTGTCAAGAAAACTTGTGGTCAGGCTGAGTATGAAATCTGGAGGACTTATAATAAGGGACAGACAGACATGGAAAATTAGTAAGAGGTATCTCAGATAAGTTGTGTTCCAGGTGGACCCATAATTTATCTATGGGACATCTGAAGTATGTCTCCATTTTGACCCACAAATCCTCGATAGCTTGCACTATGAGGTGGAGAGAAAGAAGGGAATTTCCTCCACGTCTACTGGTCATGTAGAGCATCTGAGGGTTATACTGAAGCTATAACAATTGCCCTGCCAGGACCTTGCACTAGTGCACTATTCGCAACAACCACCTTGCCTATGCTTTGGCCGGGGTGTTGCATAAGCACAGCAATACATGAGCCAAGGAGTCCAAGCCGACCAAACATCAGTTACAATGTCGGCGCAGATGTTCGGCCTGCGGGCAGAGAATCCTTGCATCATATTTCCATGGGGTATGACTAGCATATGGATCAGTTTCCATAAGTTTCTGTTCCTAATGCTGTGCATTTAACCATGTACCAGGGAAAACCTGGTGATACACTTACCTCCACATACCTCCCAACATTTGGGATGGTGGAAGAGTGAAACATTTTCAGTTCACAAGACCTGACCTTTACCAGCCCCATAACCAAGCTTCTAATATGCTCACAAAGTATTATACCACCTGCATGTCCCCTTTTCATTTGGCCCAGAATGAAAATACCCCCATGAGAAAAAACTAAAACATCACTTCCCATTCTTGTTACCTCAGAGCAACCCTCTCCTCTGTTTTCACTGCAACTCTGTCTTCACAATGGAGATAAAGTAGAACTCCAGGTCCAGGTTCTCCAGATACCCAAGATACTCCCAAGAATCCGGTATTGTCCTGCTCAATATGGGCCAGTTGCCAAGTATGCCCCTGTAGGTTTATGTTCCCTTAACTACTAGCCCCTGGACCACCTGCTCCGTTCACTTCTACTATGTGCCGGTTGAGACGTTTTTCCTTCTGTTGACCCTATTATTGAAGTTTATGCCTGTTGCTTAGAGAATACATAGTGCCCTATTATGGTCTGGTTCTCTTGCATGGGGATCAGGATAGTATCAGTTGAGCTGCTCATCTTCCAAGCAGGCTCTTACATATCCAACCAATTACTAAGGTTCATGTAATGTCAAATATTACTATAAAAATGACTAAAAACTGCCTCAGAATCTGGGACTGTGTTTGAAGACACCTCCACCCTTATACAAGAGCCTGCTTTTGGTTTTCTTAGGCTTTGCAAACTGAAATACTTGGTTGGGTGGGTTTCTCCTACGCAATACTAGAGCAATTTCTGTGGCATATGGGGACTTCTATATGTCTTGTTATACAACTCTGTTGAGAAGTGTGGGGCAGATGTATGGAATTTTTGGCTAGGCTTTTTCTTCCACCTTAGCAATATATACAGTATACAGGGGTGTAGTGACAGCGACCAGACCCCAAAGTCGGGAGGGCCTGCTGCTGTTACAGCTCAGTGTAAGTGTAAGAGTTTCTGCCCCGTGCGCTGCGCTCACACAGACTGCAGTGCACAGTCATATGTTCTTACACTAAACTGTAACTGACACGGGCCCCGATGCCAGTCTTTTACTAATCGAGCAGCAGGCTGTAGTGACGTGGGAGGAGGGGGCCCAATAGCTCCCAGACCCTCTGTGCACTTTCAACTGTATCTGTGTCTGCAGTTGAAAGCTCTTGCAGCACAGAGAGTGATACACTCCCCGCAATGCTACTGTACACAGCAGCGCACATGGCAGAAGTGTCCCAGCCCCAGCAGGACAATGACATCATCGCTTGTCTGCACTGGGACACTTCTGTCATTTCCTGTGCGCGGCTTTCCAAAGTGTGAAGGTCACATGCGGAGGATCCTGGTGAACGTCAGTCAGTCCTTTTTCTTTTGCACTGCAATAATAATGGTAAAAAGCGACACCTAACACGTGCAGAAAATGGAGGCAATGATAAAGAATGAAGTCAATTTGCATAGCTGCAGGCTCATTCAGACAGCTTGTCTGCTGCGCACGCACAGATAATGCCGAGGTGTGATGTCCGTGTTTAGTCCGTTTTGTATCCATATCCATTTTTTTACTCGGTATGTCATCGGTTTTCTTTACAACCTCAAAAAAAAAAAACAATGGTTTTTCGATTGTATTTTTTTCGCCCAGCCCAGCTAGTTGCCTAGCAGCATTTGAGAAAAAACAGAATGTATATGGATGCAATCCGTGTGACGTCTGGTTTTATTGCGGATCCATTGACTTCTATGGATGTCCATGATCTGCATGTGAGAAAAAAAATTGTGCATGCTGCAGATTACACATCAGTGAAAAAAATGATATACAAACAGACCCAAAGAAATGGGTCAGTATGCTACGTGCAAAAAAACTGATGTAATAAAACTCCCGCCTTAATGAGCCCTTAAGGTCAGCATATGACAGCAGAGTCGTGGACTGGGGATCCTCTAAATCAGAGATATGGAATAAGCTTGCTATCAGTGATGCATAACCCGCTTCTACCCACTTGCATGTTTGATGTACTAGTAAGATGTTCATATCCTATTTTTTACCCTTCATGTGAACTATATTTGCTTAGCTGGACAAAAATTTTACTTGACATATTCTGCTTGAATACTAAGAAGGGTATATACAATTTAAAAATGTATGTAAATAATGAAAGAATGACCCCCAGTCACCCCACGTCAAGACCCATTCATGAGCAACTGGACTACAATTGCTCTTGTTTAAGTCCCTCTCTCACATTGAGCTAATATATGTTAATTCACAGAAGAGAAAGCAGATGTAATTACAAGATCTCTGTCTCTTCTAAATATGGGAAGTGCAGATCACAGGTTCATTACAAGCAGCAGTCTGACTGTGTATGCATGTACCTTATTACAAGTAATCTATCATGGCAGATAGAATTCAATCACTGTTGAGGTATGCTGTAGCCTCCAATCCCTGGGTACCTGCTCCAATTTAAAGTAGAATTTGGTATCCTATACCTTCTCTGCTAGATAAACACCCACGCCAACACCATATGGATATGCAACACCCTTGCCGATGCAAGGCAGAGCTGTTCTTGCGAATACGTCCCACCATGTAGCTTGCAGCCTGTGTAGGGTCTGATCAGCCCCACAGCATGTCACTACATCACACTACATAGTCCTTATAGGACACAGGGGAACATTGCAGTGGTAGATCCTGCCTGGTAAGGCAGGAGTTAATTCTTTGATGTGATGTAAGATGTGTCATCCAATCACATGTGTTATCCTAATGTCTGTGAGCTGAGAGGTAATTGGAGGAGTAGCCACCACCTGACCAGTGGGAGTGACAAAACCCCTGGTCAGGAAAACTTCTAGAAGGAGAAGAAGACTGGAATGAAGCCAGTGAGTTCCAGTCAGTTCTCTCTCAGAAGAGAGTGCAGTGTGAGGAGAGAGTTCACTCTCTCAGATTAAAGACTCTGAGGAGTCAGTGCAGCTAGCACATCAGACCAGAGCAGGTGAGCCCAGCTCCCTGCTGAAGACTGTAGTGAGACAGTTAGTTAGGAAAGGGATATCATCCTACCTTCAAGGGTGATATCTGAAGCAACCCAGGACAAGCTGAAGCATCCTTCTAGGACACAGCTATCTCCCAGCCTGCCCTTGTATCCAGGCTGATTATCTACATCCTGTGGCTCCCTCCAACTGCATCTCAGCAATCTACCATTCTGTTAAGGCACGTTGCTGCGGTCCCTGTCGGTTCCAATAAAGAACTGTAAGTTGTTTTTGTTCAACGTCTGCCTCCGTCTGGTCCCTGCTACTACGGCTGTCACCATCACGGGCACCCTGTCCACCACACAGAGACCCATACTCTAGACACCAAAGGGTTGCCCCAGGGAGATCCGCTATAGCAGCCTCTCCCTCATCATTTCTTGCCAACACCACCCTGCTGGAGACCTGCCAGGCTGTAGGACAGCCCTCCGGTTCCCCATACCAAGCACCGTGACACTAGCGTGCCTAGGCCTCAACCGCCAGCCACTCAGGTACTGCGGGCCCAGGCTGACTCCAGGCCCCGAGAGAAAAGGCTAGGCCCCGGTGGGGGATGTTGCAAGTGGCGTCACGAACAGGATTTATACTTCTGTGCCTTATTCTGGCACTATAGACTGTACTTTACTACAAAGACTGTGCTGCCTAACCCTGCTGCCATTCGGGTATAGGCCCAAGTGACTTTGTGTTATATTTTTGCATTGAACTGTATTACTGCTGCCACGTGCTGTCGAGCATTGCTCCAGCACTCAAGAGGTTAAACCCTGCAAAGAACTTTGTCAGCTCTGCTACATCCGGCGGTGCCGTGCCTGAAGCATTTTACCTCACGAAACTGTGGCGCAGCAAGTAATTCCAGCCCGCCAAAACCTTCACTGGCGGGAAAACCCAAAGGCATCACCAAGCTCCACCCACGCGCGAATGGCGCGAACCCCGCCTCCTGTGGCACAGGAAAAAATAGCGCCCTTCATAGCTCTTGGCGGGAAAGACTTGCACTCCTCCCTCTGGCACGAAGCGGACTTCCTGCCCCGCCTCAACGAAACGCCAGACCGAGTGTGGACACCATGTGTCAACACCATGTGGGGTCCTCGGCCATTCCCCTCCGTGGAACAACCGGAGTTCCTAGAAGCTCTTGAGACCATGATTGTGGTCTCTACCCAGCCGGTGCGGAGGCCCTTCACTGGGCACCGGCTGCATCGTGGACTGACCCGAGCCTTCGTCAGGAGGACGTACTTCCAGTCGGTGATGGAGCGCCAAGCACCTCCTAGTGCCTCTCCCGGCTACCATGCTGGTACCGCGGGCCCACGTGGAGGCGCCACGTGGGGAGGCCCCGACTCCTGTCGAGCCAGCGCCTGGGCCTACTGCTGCTGTGCAACCTGCACCGAGGTCTACTGCTACTGCCGACCAGCTTGCCATACCTGCTGTTGTGGTTCCTGACCCTCCGGCTGCTCCTGCTCCAGTTCCGGCACCTGCCCGACCATCTGTGAGACCAGAGCCTGCACCGGAGAGACCTACTCCGGCACCTCCGCAACCTCATGGGCGAGGTGAGGCCCTCCGCCGGCAACTCCGAGACGCTGTCTCGGAACAGCGACGCCGAGAGAAGGAGGCCCAACGCTACATGGCTGGTCGATCCAGAGAAGGCGCCTGGGTAAAACAGAACCGAACCACCGGCATGGTCCGATACTTCGACCGTCAGAGGGGTTATGGCTTCGTCACCCAGGACTACACTGGACGGGAGGTATTTATTCCCCGCCGGTCCGTCAAAAGGCCCGATTTGCCGGAGAAGCTCCATAACCTGAAGCCGGGAGAATACATTGAATTTTCCCTTCAGGACGGACCCCGAGGGCCATGGGCGGCTGGCGTGATCCGGATCCCGGACCCTGATGAGGACCGCTACCCATCTTGCGATGAGCTCTATGAGGACGACGAGTGGCCGGAGTCTCCGAACTCATCTTCATCCTCGACGGTGAGTCCCCAGGCGGTGACCCATGTAAATGCCCCATCCACGGTCATCGTGAGTACAGGCCCCATTGTCATCCACGGGCCGGGCATGATTCAGGGAGCCACCCCCACTGTCTCCCCTGCAGGGAGCGCTGCCGGATCCCGCGGTTCCTCCGTGGGGGAAGATATCCCGGTTGGTGAGCCTTATCCAGAGGCTCCAACTAGACCTCCATCTCCACCTGCCCGCTACCAGTGGGGTGACGACCTGGCCCCAGAAGAATTGGAGTCGGAAGGAGCCGTGGCACTGCCGCAGGTTCCCATTTGTTTATTTCTGGACCCCTCCTTGGTCCCTGGCTCTGTTGAGCCCCCGGCTGGAACAGCCGACACCCCGGGCAACAGCGCCCCTCCCCCTGAATGTCAGGAGAATGCTGCTGAGCCTGCAGTACCTGCAACTGCCACCGGGTGTCCCCAGCCGGCTCCTACTTCCGCTGAGGATACACAGGATTCCCTGCTGATTCCGGATCCTGTCCCTGCTGAAACCAGCGATGCATCTAATTAACCCCTGATGGGCTGTAGCCCTCTTCAGGTACTGTGCTTATTGTACATATGTATATTTATTTCTGCTAATCCCATTTGGGCTGAGTGCCCCTATTCCACAAGAGCCAGAAACTGTCCTGAGACTCTTCCCCTACGTACTTATCTCAGTCAAGAGACATACCTTGAACTACCCACTGTCATGTGCTATGATAGCACCCTTCCTCTGCCACAGCAGAGATTCCTACAAGGGACTCTGTCCCTCTACATATTGCTCCTTTATTGCACTTTTCCCCACATCAAGGGCTGTACCGAGAAGATGGACTTTGCTATTGAAGACCTTCTGTGAGACTTTTGCCAGATACTCCAAAGAAAAGTTGCTATTGACTTATTATATCGCACTTAATGCCTTCCTTTTTAGGTACGGACATTCTGCATGCACTACTATGCCTTTTCCTTTTCAGGTAAAGAGACATTTTATCCTGCTACCCTGAGTAGCCTACCTATGTAACGTTTGTAACGTTCAAGATGTGTACCCATTGAGCTCCTAAGCCAATGTGAGATTACCAACATGTTTGCAAGCTGTCAATTTATGTCAGTAGTTTGCACTAACCTTTTATAGGCTTTTCAGATTGTAGTGTGGCTGTGTCGGACCGTTTATATGTAAACCCTGACCGCTATCTTATGCCTCAAACTGAAGCTTCGTAAGTGGGGGTAATCCGTAAACTGCGGGTCCCTAGGGGACCAGGGGTGTTACCGAGTTAGCACCTGGAGGCCACTCATACAAGGGTAAGAATGTCAGTCGGCAGGTACTTATACATTTGTATAATGTCTCATTGTGTCACATATGCCAATGTAATGCATATACACACTATATATTTGTCGCTAGGGAAGAAGTGTTTATATAACAAATATACAGGCCCTGGTGCAAGGAGTGGATTACAGTACATGACACCACACCTTTCCTACTGTACAGTTTGGTTTAATGGCGTTAGCGACCAACTGTCATACTTCGCATTTACATGTCCTGGTCTTAGTCCGACACCAACCCAGGTGCCTGTCTCCAGGACCATGGGCGGTTTGTCCCTACAGATCATGTAGCCTGCACTTCACAGAAGTGCTCCTATCTACCTCTGTGCCCCAATCAGTCCGTAGTCGAGCCGAGGGCGGCTCTTTCAATTGCCCCGGGGATATGCAACACCCTCGCCGATGCAAGGCAGAGCTGTGTTTGCGAATACGTCCCACCATGTAGCTTGCAGCCTGTGTAGGGTCTGATCAGCCCCACAGCATGTCACTACATCACACTACATAGTCCTTATAGGACACAGGGGAACATTGCAGTGGTAGATCCTGCCTGGTAAGGCAGGAGTTAATTCTTTGATGTGATGTAAGATGTGTCGTCCAATCACATGTGTTATCCTAATGTCTGTGAGCTGAGAGGTAATTGGAGGAGTAGCCACCACCTGACCAGTGGGAGTGACAAAACCCCTGGTCAGGAAAACTTCTAGAAGGAGAAGAAGACTGGAATGAAGCCAGTGAGTTCCAGTCAGTTTTCTCTCAGAAGAGAGTGCAGTGTGAGGAGAGAGTTCACTCTCTCAGATTAGAGACTCTGAGGAGTCAGTGCAGCTAGCACATCAGACCAGAGCAGGTGAGCCCAGCTCCCTGCTGAAGACTGTAGTGAGACAGTTAGTTAGGAAAGGGATATCATCCTACCTTCAAGGGTGATATCTGAAGCAACCCAGGACAAGCTGAAGCATCCTTCTAGGACACAGCTATCTCCCAGCCTGCCCTTGCATCCAGGCTGATTATCTACATCCTGTGGCTCCCTCCAACTGCATCTCAGCAATCTACCATTCTGTTAAGGCACGTTGCTGCGGTCCCTGTCGGTTCCAAAAAAGAACTGTAAGTTATTTTTGTTCAATGTCTGCCTCCGTCTGGTCCCTGCTACTACGGCTGTCACCATCACGGGCACCCTGTCCACCACACAGAGACCCATACTCTAGACACCAAAGGGTTGCCCCAGGGAGATCCGCTATAGCAGCCTCTCCCTCATCATTTCTTGCCAACACCACCCTGCTGGAGACCTGCCAGGCTGTAGAACAGCCCTCCGGTTCCCCATACCAAGCACCGTGACACTAGCGTGCCTAGGCCGCAACCGCCAGCCACTCAGGTACTGCGGGCCCAGGCTGACTCCAGGCCCCGAGAAAAGGCTAGGCCCTGGTGGGGGATGTTGCAGATAGCTCCACAGTAATGTAGGAAACCTCCAACCACCGTTTTTGACATGTTATTCAAATTGAAAGGAAATCTATAATTTGTTATTTTATGCACTTTGAACCAAACAAACCTTGAGAATGCTGTAGCTACACTGATGCTACACGGCGGCGATCGACTCGAAAACACCCGCGATCGTCGCTAGCACCGATTGCGGGTGTTACTAGTAAGCCTTGCTGCAATATGCAGTAAATACTTACCGGCTATGGAGAGTACGGCGCGTGTTGGTAAGGGGTTAAACAAGATATGTTTCTGCATCAGTGTAGCTACAGCATTCTCATGGTATGTTTGGTTCGTAATGCATAAAAGCAAATGGTAGATTTTCTTTAATATAATTTTAATATTGAAGGTGAAAGGGTTACAAGTTTACTCTGTTTTTGTCTAGGGCAGTATAGGAGTGACATTCTATAATTTGATATGTATAGCTTTTCAAAACCTTACATGGATCTAATGCATGTACAATAAACTAATCCTTCAGCAACATGAAGGTTGTACGTAATGGGGTATACAGGCAGACTGAAATGTGTATAGAAATTTTGGTTTCATATGAAAGTCTATAACATTCAGATGAATGTTAGATAGATGTGAGACAGATGTATGTATACAGGCCTGGATCATAAAGATCTGATCAATATCCAGAAAGCTGTATCAGTCTACGTAATCTCAAATATAACAAGCACTACTCAACAGTTTGTTCTCCATTTGTTTCTTACAGTATTTTTACAATTTTAATTTAATGTCAGGCACAATTTTTAATCTTGCGTTTGACAAAATCAGACAAATTCTTATTTTTAATCACCCAAGACGGAATGAGTTCAAATGTTGTTTACAAAGAGTGAACACGATTCATCATGAGGCAGGTATTGTCACAGCGTTTATATCATCTGTAATTTGTGGCCAGATGATGCTACATTAGGTTCCTGCTAACCCTGGGTGGCTCCACATTAACTAACCATATCCTGTTCACTAATATTAATCATTCATCTGTTCACGGATTGTAAACAAAGGCGAGAAAAAATTACAGGGTCTGTCAGCAAGCATCTGCGGAGATCACCTTCTGCTTATATGAAAGGACAGAATCATCACAGTAAGTACAAAATAAAGGCCCACTCATGAGGCTGGGTCATATCTCCACAATCGGGGCTCATTCACAAAGGTGTGTCCATTGCCATCTGCAAAAACATATCCATTCTCATTCTGTTTTGCATAAGTATTGTATCCACATCCATTCTTTTAATGCCTGAATGACATCTGTCAATCTGCTTTTTCCTGAAAAAAAAACAGGGTTTGCAAAAATAAGATGGCAAAATATCTGGTTATCTTAAAGGGAACCTGTCACCAGAAGACCCATTTTTAGCACTCCCCCAGTCCCCACAGAGCATAGTACATACACTGCCAAAGTGTTTTTGTATAAAAAATAGGTTTTACAGAAAAAAAGATATGTTATATTGTACATTTCATTAGCATCTGCTGTGTGACTAGGCAGTTGCCAATTAGGAGGGGCTGGAAAGGAGCAGTTCCCACCCCCCACCCTTGGGAAACATGTGACCTTTTCAAATATATGAATAACTCCCCACACTCGGGATTGGCTGTAGAGGAGCAGGGGGCGTTGCTAAGCCTAGTGATGGGTGTTTTCATATATTTGAAAAGGTCACATGGATAAGCTATTCCCCAAGGGTGGGGGGGACTGCTCCTTTCCAGACCCTCCCAAAAGGCAACTGCCTAGTCACACAGCAGATGCTAATGAAAGGTACAATATAACATATCTTTTTTTCTGTAAAGCCAATTTTTTATACAAAAACACTTTGGCAGTGTATGTACTATGCTCTGTGGGGACTGGGGGAGTGCTAAAAATGGGTCTCCTGGTGACAGGTTCCCTTTAAATAATCTGAGAAAATAGACTGCACATAAATGTCATCAGTTTTCTTTTTGCAGACCTACTATCCCCTATAGAAGTTCTTGTTCAAGAAACACTAAAAAAAACAATACATGCTCTAAGTTTTTTTCCTGCAGACCGTGGCTCACTGGAAAAATAGGGCATGTGAATAGCCACATAGACAATAAAGGGTCAGCATACCATGGGGCTCATTTACTAAGGGTCTTGCCTTACTAAGGGCCGCATTTCCGTCGGGTTTTTCCAGAATATTTCCAATTTGCGCCATTTTGTGCCGAATTGCCCCAGGTTTTTGGCGCACGCAAGCACGTGGATTGTGGCGCATCGGCACCGGCTTTCACGCTACAGAAATCTGGGGGCAGGCCGCCGGACAACCCAACGGATTCGGAAAAACCCCGGAATTTAAAAAAGGAATTGTGTTGTAAGACACACACTCACATGCGCCAGGAAGAAGAAGGTGAACTCCGGCGGACCTCAGCGCAGCAGCGACACCTGCTGGATATCGGGAGCACGACCTTAGTGAGTCCCGGCAGACCCGAATCCTTGTCGGACAACGCACCGCGGGATTGCGACTGGACCGGGAAAGAAAAAGTGCCCCATTGGGTGGAAATCACTTACTGACATGAAAAACAGATGTTTAAATGAACCTTAAAGGCAATGGGGCACATTTACTTACCTGTCCCTGCGCGATCCCCGAGGTGCAATCCCCGACAAGAACGCACAGCTGCCGTGATTCACTTACAGCATGTGCCAGATATCCTGCATCTGTCACTTCCCCGATCAGGTCCGCTGGGGTTCGCCTTCTTCTTCCTGGTGCATGTAAGTGCATTATATGCGACACAATATTAAAGTTAAATCCTGCAGTTTGTCCAAATCCGTGGGATCGTTGTAATTCAACCCCAACCTTCTATGTCAGGAGAGTAAGCCCTGCTAACGACCAGGCCCTTTTTCAGTTTGCGTTTTCATTTTTTACTCCCCACCATCAAAAATCTATTACCTTTTTAGTTTTTCCATGTAAAGAGCTGTGTGATAGCTTGTTTTCTGCGTAACAAATTGCACTTCATAGTGACAGTATTTAATATTCTATGCCGTGTATTGTGAAGCGGGAAAAAAATTCCAAATGTAGTGAATTGGATGAAAAAACACATTTGTGCTGTTTTCTTGTGGGCTTGGATTTTACGGTGTCACAGAGGTTCCGGAACAGTTCGTAGGTACAACTGTCACAGTCTCTAGGGAGGGTATTAGGGAGTACCATGAAGAGCCTGTGAACCCCCTGGACCACCGCGGGATATGATGATGGAACTAGCCGACACCTGGGACCGTAGTCTAAGTGGCACCTGGTCTTCACCAGAGCCCGCCGCAAACCGGGATGGTCTTGCTGCGGCGGGTTGCCACCAGGTCGTCCCACAGGAGCGACTAACCCGTGGCAGGCTTGAAGATCTGTCAGGGAATGATGGGAGCTGCCGGATTAAAATAACAGAACCGGAAGTGGCCATCGCCTATCACCTGTGCGCTGGCCCTTTAAATCTCTGAGTGCTGGCGTGCGCACGTACGCGGGGCCTAAGCCGGACCAGAACTGGAGCGTGGAGAGGTAAGTTCTGAGAGGGGCCAGGGGCAGCACCACAAGGAGGGGCACGGATGTCACAGATCACTGGAACACCTGTGACAAACTCTTTGGTAGGCTGGATCACAACAACTATACGCCTCCTGCCTTTCCTCAGCTGTGACATTTCTGCATCACCTGCTGACAACCCCACATGGTGTTGTAAGGACACTAGATGCAGGTGTCAGTTCAATTTGATGATAGCCCAATTTCAAGTCCAATTTACTAAAAAAACTGTTGTTCCATCTATCTCATGCAGAACATCTTCAATTGTTGGAATAGGATATTTTTCTCTGAGCACAGCTTGGTTCGCACATCTAATATCCACACAGATTCGAATATCAGATCCCTTTGGCAGGGTCGGACTGGGGTACCAAGGGCCCACCAGTGAAATTAATTCTGGGGGCCCACCAACTGCTTCATCGATACGTGCGAGCCACCCCCATGTTTATTTTCATTGCGTTTCTGAACGTGCTGCAAATGCAAGGTGTGAATGCAGCCTGTGGCCATGTTCACACATTCCGTTTTTTGTTGCTTTTTTCAACGCTTTGGAAAGACGATCTGTTCCTCTTCCATTTGAATGCATGTCCATTCAGCAGACAAACTTTAAATTTTTGCAACAAAAAAAACATAATGTGTGAACGCAGCCCAGGCTTCCTGCACACTACACTTGTGCATTTCTTGGGATGCAAACAATAGTCCCATGGGATGTTGTATGAGGGTGGCTTGTCATCTGGATGTAAGTACATAATAATAGCCTGAACCGCAAACATGGTTAGGACCTGCTCTGTTTATTGCAGCTCAGGCAGTTGGCTCATAAAAAGGGCTATGAAATTCACAGCCATGTGCATGAGCCCATAGAAGTGAATGAGGATGTGTACAACAATCCTGCAGAAAACAGGCCTCAGGCCCCGTGCACACTTTTTTTTTAAATTGAGTTTTAACTGCATTGGAAACCGCAAAAGGCAGGGGCTTTGTCAGAGCACATATGTCTTTCTACTGAAACACTTTTGGAATGAGCCCCTCCCTGTTGCGTTTTTAAATGGAAATAAAACAGATCAAGAACTGCAACGTGTGAATGGGGCCTGAGGCTTGTTATCTGCCGGACTGTTTAACTTCCTGGAATCAGTATTCAACCTTTATCACCAGGATGAAGGATTGTAAACCTGCAGATCCTGCCAGAGGGGGTGCACACCAGCATGTAAGTGTGCTTGGTTTACAATCCTTCATCCTGGTGATAGATGTCCTTTAAAGGAAACCTACCACCACAAATCTACCTATAAAGGTAGATCGGGTGGTAGGTGAATCAATGGGACGTGAGGATAGCCCTTTTAAGGGCTAATCCTCGCGTCCCCGCACTTTTTTGGAAACTTTTATTACCCTAATATGTTAATTTTGTTATGCGGCTACTGGGGCATGGAGTAGCTGCATCTGAGGTTACACGAGGCGGCTACTCCACGCCCCGGTAGCCACTTTACCCCTCCTACTCACCATCTTCGGCGCGCAGCTGCTCGTAGCAGCGCGCCCTCGTCCGACGATCCTGCCGTCTGTGCATGCGCAGAACAGCAGGCCCGCGCCTGTGCAGCCCCGGCTTCGGAGCAGTGACCGCGCAGGCGCGGGCCTGCTGTTCTGCGCATGCGCAGACGGCAGGATCTTCGGACGAGAGATGATGAGTAGGAAGGGTAAAGTGGCTACCAGGGCGTGGAGTAGCCGCCTCGTGTAACCTCAGAAGCGGCTACTCTACGCCCCAGTAGCCGCATAACAAAATTTACATATTAGGGTAATAAAAGTTTCCAAAAAAGTGCGGGGACGCGAGGATTAGCCCTTAAAAGGGCTATCCTCACGTCCCATTGATTCACCTACCACCTGATCTACCTTTATAGGTAGATTTGTGGTGGTAGGTGCCCTTTAAGGACTGCACATGGTACATGTATGTCCTTAACAGGTTTCAGGTACAGGTGGTCCCCTACTAAAGGACACCCGACTTACAGACAACCCCTAGTTACAGACATACCCCTCTGCCCACTGTTACCTCTGGTGAAATCTCTGGATGTTACTTTAGTGCCAGACTGTAATGATCATCTGTAAGGTGTCTGTAATGAAACTTTATTGGTAATCTTCAGTTTCATTACAGTAAAAAAAAATTTTTTGTCTGGATCTACAATTATAAAATATACAATTCCTACTTACATGCAAAGTCAACTTAAGTACAAACCTAAGGAACCTATCTGGTAAATAACCCAGGGACTGCCTGTATATGAAGAAGGTTCACAGGCTGGGTCCTCTTCATACACACCTTTGTACCAAAGGTTCATTTTTTATATAAAAACTGAATAAAAGCTTTATGAATGTGGTGTCCTTTTGATCACACTTACCCGAGGATTTAAGGGGATGTATGATTTGGAGCATACAGTGAAAGCCATACATACGTAGCCCACAAAAAATGGCATAATTATGGTTTTTTTGTCAATTTTACCCCATTGGGATTTTTTCCCGCTTTCCAGTACATGGCATAGAATATTAAATACCATCACTAGGAAGTACAATTTGTTATGCAGAAAACAAGCCTCATACAGCTCTGTACATGGAAATAACACAGTTATGGATTTTTAAAGACACAGAAGTAAAAATGGAAAATCAAAGATGAAAATGGTCTGGCCTTTAACCCTTTAAGGGTTAATATTCCGTGCAGTGCACTAGGAAGTTGGAGAAAAATTCCGAATGTGGTATAAATGACAAAAAAAGTTGCATTATTTTTATTACAGGCTCGGTTTTGCACACCTCTTACTTTTTTGATCTTTAATGTACGGAGCTGGAGAAGCTGACGTTTTCAGTGATATCAGTTTGTGAAGTGAAGAACTTTTTCATCACTTTTTATTCAAATGTTTGTGCATTGAAATGGTGATGAATCTGCAATTTGGGCATCATGACAGGTGCGGGGTTGTTGGTAAAACTGAGGCTGCGGTCACATGTAATGCGGGGTATACTGGTAATACTGAGGCTTTGGTCACAGGTAACGCGGGGTATACTGGTAATACTGAGGCTGCAGTCACAGGTAACGCGGGGTATACTGGTAATACTGAGGCTGCAGTCACAGGTAACGCGGGGTATGCTGATAATACTGAGGCTGCAGTCACACGTAACGCAGGGTATACTGGTAATACTGAGGCTGCGGTCACACGTAACGAGGGCTATTCTGGTAATACTGAGGCTGCGGTCACATGTAACACGGAGTATACTGGTAATACTGAAGCTGCGGTCACATGTAACACGGAGTATACTGGTAATACTGAGGCTGCGATCACATGTAACACGGGGTATGCTGGTAATACTGAGGCTGCGGTCACACCTAACGCGGGGTATACTGGTAATACTGAGGCTGCGGTCACATGTAACGCGGGGTATACTGGTAATACTGAGGCTGTGGTCACACCTAACGCGGGGTATACTGGTAATACTGAGGCTGTGGTCACATGTAACGCGGGGTATGCTGGTAATACTGAGGCTGCGGTCACATGTAACGCGGGGTATGCTGGTAATACTGAGGCTGCGGTCACACGTAACGCAGGGTATGCTGGTAATACTGAGGCTGCAGTCACACGTAACACGGGGAATGGTGGTAATACTGAGACTGCGGTCACACGTATCGCGGGGTATGCTGGTAATACTGAGACTGCGGTCACACGTAACGCGGGGTATACTGGTAATACTGGGGCTGCGGTCACACGTAACGCAGGGTATACTGGTAATACAGAGGCTGCGGTCACAAGTAACGTGGGGTATGCTGGAAATACTGAGGCTGCGGTCACATGTAACGCGGGGTATGCTGGTAATACTGAGGCTGCGGTCAAACATAACGCAGGGTATGCTGATAATACTGAGGCTGCGGTCACACGTAACGCGGGGTATGCTGATAATACTGAGGCTGCGGTCACACGTAACGCAGGGTATGCTGGTAATACTGAGGCTGCGGTCACACGTAACGCGGGGTATGCTGGTAATACTGAGGCTGTGGTTACACGTAACACGGGGTATGCTGGTAATACTGAGGCTGTGGTCACATGTAAAATGGGGTATGCTGGTAATACTGAGGCTGTGGTCACATGTAACACGGGGTATGCTGGTAATACTGAGGCTGTGGTCACATGTAACACGGGGTATGCTGGTAATACTGAGGCTGTGGTCACATGTAACACGGGGTATGCTGGTAATACCGAGTCTGCAGTCACACATAACGCAAGTTATGCTGATAATACTGAGGCTGCGGTCAAACATAACGCAGGGTCTGCTGGTAATACTGAGGCTGCGGTCACACGTAATGCGGGGTATGCTGGTAATACTGAGGCTGCGGTCACACGTAATGCGGGGTATGCTGGTAATACTGAGGCTGCGGTCACACGTAATGCGGGGTATGCTGGTAATACTGAGGCTGCGGTCACACGTAATGCGGGGTATGCTGGTAATACTGAGGCTGCGGTCACACGTAACGCGGGGTATGCTGGTAATACTGAGGCTGCGGTCACACCTAACGCGGGGTATGCTGGTAATACTGAGGCTGCGGTCACACCTAACGCGGGGTATACTGGTAATACTGAGGCTGCGGTCACATGTAACGCGGGGTATGCTGGTAATACTGAGGCTGCGGTCACACCTAACGCGGGGTATACTGGTAATACTGAGGCTGCGGTCACACCTAACGCGGGGTATACTGGTAATACTGAGGCTGCGGTCACACGTAACGCAGGGTATACTGGTAATACTGAGGCTGTGGTCACATGTAACATGGGGTATGCTGGTAATACTGAGGCTGTGGTCACATGTAACACGGGGTATGCTGGTAATACTGAGGCTGTGGTCACATGTAACACGGGGTATGCTGGTAATACTGAGGCTGTGGTCACATGTAACACGGGGTATGCTGGTAATACCGAGTCTGCAGTCACACATAACGCAAGTTATGCTGATAATACTGAGGCTGCGGTCAAACATAACGCAGGGTCTGCTGGTAATACTGAGGCTGCGGTCACACGTAATGCGGGGTATGCTGGTAATACTGAGGCTGCGGTCACACGTAATGCGGGGTATGCTGGTAATACTGAGGCTGCGGTCACACGTAACGCGGGGTATGCTGGTAATACTGAGGCTGCGGTCACACGTAACGCAGGGTATGCTGGTAATACTGAGGCTGCAGTCACACGTAATGCGGGGTATACTGGTAATACTGAGGCTGCGGTCACATGTAACGCGGGGTATGCTGGTAATACTGAGGCTGCGGTCACACCTAACGCGGGGTATACTGGTAATACTGAGGCTGCGGTCACACCTAACGCGGGGTATACTGGTAATACTGAGGCTGCGGTCACACGTAACGCAGGGTATACTGGTAATACTGAGGCTGCGGTCACATGTAACACAGGGTATACTGGTAATACTGAGGCTGCGGTCACATGTAACACAGGGTATACTGGTAATACTGAGGCTGCGGTCACATGTAACGCGGGGTATGCTGGTAATACTGAGGCTGCGTTCACACGCAACGCATTGATTCCTTCAGCCCTTGCATTTGGACAATATAAGACACTGGGTGCGGGTTACACATCGCATGCGTCTACATAGAAGCGCATGCTGCCCCCGTGCGCTTTGATTCCATTTCTAAACAGAGTCAGTGCGTTACGTGTGACATCACTGCTTATTCTACATCAATACTTAATACAGTCAATCAAAGTACTACAACTTTCAGCATCTCATTCAACTGCTGGGAGTTGTAGTTCTTGAGTGCACTGTTATTCTATATGTATGTACAGATTGCAGGGATGTAATGAGGTGCACTGTGTGTGTGTAAATGTGATGCACTTTTATTTTGTACCTTTTTCTTGTGCTGGAAGCCATCATGTGGAGAGCAGCAGCTCCTCATCCATCCTGAGCTCCTGCACATGAGGGCAGCCTGTGCTGTGCCAGGGGGAGGACACTCCAGCAGCAGCTGCTAGCTGATTGGTGGCCCCTGATGTCTGTCATAACCAGGAGGAAGGGGGCCCACTGTGACAACTAGGGGGCCCACGTCCTCTGGTCTGTAAGTAGTGACAGCTCACTGTCTGCTCCTCCAGTGAATCAGGGGCCATGTTCTCCTGCAGTGACGCAGGGGCTGAGGTGCTCAGTGCAGGGAGGAGGAAATGTCTTACTCACTGCCCCAGCGCAGCTGTGAGAAGAGCAGAGAACCTGTCTCTCCCTCCTGCAGGATGTCATAGTCCCCTCTGCTGCCCCCCTCCTCCAGCCTCAGCTGAATGTGCCTGCACAGACACAGGCAGGAGATGGTGACTTATGATAAGGGCCCACCGGGGATTTGACCGGTATCCCAGCAGGCCAGTCCGAGCCTGCCCTTTGGTACAAAAAGGATGATATGGAGATACCTGGGGAGTAGGACCAGGGCCGGTGCTAGACAAAGTGGGGCCCCAAAATAAAACTATTTTATGACCAGTCACAGTCAGCAAAAGGCTCCCTTTAGTATGGTAAAACAATCTGTAATATTGGAGAATTTTATAGGAGATAGTTGATAGGGAGATTGATGGACAGCACGGTGGCTCAGTGGTTAGCACTACAGCCTTGCAGCACTGGTCAACATCTGCAAACAGTTTGTATGTTTGCGTGGGTTTCCTCTGGGTCCTCTGGTTTCCTCCCACACTCCAAAAAATTACTGGTAGGTTAATTAGACTGGTCCCTGTCCCCAATGGGCCTCATAATTTGGCAAGCTCTGTGCGTAACCTGTGTGCGCTATATAAAGAAATTATTAATTATTATTATTTTTGGATTCTGACATGCTTCGCTTTATACGGTTATAACTTTTGAACACTGTAACTTATCAAAGCTATTCTGAGATTGTTTTTTCCTCACATGTTGTACTTCATTTTAGTGGATAAGTTGGATAAGTTTTGCGTTTATTTACAAAAAAAAACAATAATTTTTTTTTTTAGTGTGACATTTTTGAAATTCAGAATAATCACGCTTTCAGGCAGATAGATTTACCACCTAAATAAGTTGCTGAATAACATTTTCCATTTGTCTACTTCACATTTTCATAATTTTTGAAATGTCTGGATAATTTATTTTCATGTCGCGTGACTTACAAATTGAATATCGGTTTTCTGTATTTTTCAGAATTGACTATTTCGGAGATAAATACCGTTATGAATGACATTTTTATATATTTAACATCAAAAAACCCCTATATAACCAACCTATTTTCAAATCTGCCTCCCTCAAACTATCAGAAACAGTTTTTAGGAAGATTGTTAACCCCTTGAGATCTTCATAGTAATTACATCAAAATGGAGGTCAAATTTTGTCAGTTTAGCCTAAAATTTACACCTTTCCAAAAGATAAAAAGAAAAACCCACCTTAAAATTTGTTCTGCAATTTCTCCCGAGTACAGCGAGGCACAGGAGGGAAGGAGAGACCTGCAGCTGCCAGGATTTTAGTTTCCTCACTGGCCCCTTTTGTAGGCTATAAAATTTTAGCTTTTTCGTTATTGGGGCCATGTGACGGCATTTTTTTGCGGGATGAGATGCTTTTTCCAGTGTTACCATTTTGAGGTTGGTATACACAATTGTTGAAAATTTTGGAACTTTTTTTTGAGGGCAGGAGTAGAAAAGCATCAATTCTGTACTGGATTTTTTACTTTTTTTTTTGTGCGTGTTCACCGTATAGTCTAATAATCATGTTATCTTTTATCTGTGGGTCGATACAATTACGGGGGAAACCAGACTTGAATATTTTTTCTTTGATTTTTCCCCACATTAAGGTTTTATTTGGCAAATTTATTAAAATATGTCATTTTTGCAGTGCCGTCTTTCAAGTGGCATAACATTTTTACTTTTTTGGCTATCGAGCTGGTTGATGGCTTCTTTTTTGCGGGATATGTTGTGCTTTGCAAAAGTATCATACTGTATTACATCTGTTTTTTGATCACTTTTTATTGCATTTTTTTGTGGAATTCAAAAGGTAAAGATCATATTTTTCTACGGGTTTTTAACAACGTTCATCGCGCGGGTTCAATAATTATTTACTTTTATTCTATGGGGTTTGTGTTATAGAGAGTCATATAACACAAAAAGTCTAAATCATATGTTATGGGAATTATGGGCATTTTTATTGCTTTTATTTTTCTTTTTTTTTTTTACTTTTTGCACCATGGGAAATAAGCAAGCAACATCTGATTGATTGCTCATGATAATATCCTGCAATACTAATGTATTGCAGGGTATTAGCAGTGTCAGCCTATGCACATGCATAGGCTGTCACTGTGCTTTTAAGATGATATCACTGACGCCATCTTTCAGGCACTGCCTGGAGGCAACTCTAGGGTCCTGATCGGCCGCATCTGCCATGAGGCAAGATGAAAATCTAGCCTCAGGTGGCAGATGCCCAAGCCCTAAGGCAAGCGGCAAAATTTGGGGCTGTAATGTGGGTGATTCGGGTGGCCATCGCCGCCCTAATCGCCCACATGACAAAAAAAAATTAAGAGACAGGCGCGAATGATGTACAGAGCGACGCCGGCACAGATCCTTCTGTCCGTGCCACTTTGTTGCTCTGGGGGACTCAGGCAGCATGCAATGACGTTACGCTGCCTGTGTACCTTCACAGAGAGCAACACAAGGCAGCCGAAGAGCCGGGAAAATGCAGAGGACGCGAGTGGCGGGGGCTGACTGAAGGCACGTAACACGTGACACACAATATGCTTATGTATTATAAGTGTAACGGACTTATGTTTTATCAATAAAGCAAGGTGGCTCAGTGGGTAGAAGCGCTGTGATTCTGAGGTCAAAGAGTTTGTAGGACCTGTAGGGTCCCACACAAGCACGGAAAGAACATCGTTTCCTCCCACACTCCAAAACATACTGGTAGGTTGACTCGATTGTGTCCGATAGGGACCGAATTGGCAAAAAGCTCTACGCAGTGCTGCGTAATCTATGTCCGCTATATAAATAAAGGAATTTATGTCTGCAATAGTTTTACTGACACAAGTGGTAGAAAATGGAAGGGGAAACTCCCGAAAGTCCACTTTTTAGCAGGGAATTGTGGGTTTCACATCATGCAAATCACACAAATCAATGTTCAGAATGGATGAAAAATGGAGTATTTCAGTGGCACTCTCACCGAGGAAGGTGGGGGTGCCGTTGCAGCTCACAGCAGGGGGTCCACCAAGTCTGGCACAGCCTAGCATGCTCTCCATATGCAAAACCAATCCTAATTTATTGTATGCTTATGTACCAACCTCATGCCGTTTTTATTTTCTTAAATTTTACATGTGTATATATAATCCTATACTGTATTGTAAATATGTAAGGTTGTTATAAGAGGAGTGGCTATTCTCTAATATTGGAAAACGTATTTGCTCATTTCCTACATATTCTGAGGGTACTGTGGTGCAAACAGGGAAAGGCTGGGGCTCTTAGAGCTAAGGACACAGCTACATATACATGCAGAGACTTATAAACAGAGCATTTCTTTGGTGGCAGGGCCACCACTACCATCTCGAACCGCTACTATCTCAAACATGACTGTTTCAATCTGTCCATCGTTGAACCCAAAACAAATCTTAAACACAGTCCTGGGAACAGGGCCGGTTCTAGGGCAAAACTAAAAGTGGGGTCCCAAAATAAAACTATTTTATGACCAGTCACAGTCAGCAAGAGGATCCCTTTCATATGGTAAAACAATTTGTAATATTGGAGAATTTTATAGGAGATAGATGATAGGGAGATTGATGGGCAGCACAGTGGCTCAGTGGTTAGCACTACAGCCTTGCAGCGCTGGTCAAAATCTGCAAACAGTTTGTATGTTCTCTCTGGGTTTTTGTGGGTTTCCTCTGGGTCCTCCAGTTTCCTCCCACACTGGAATATATAGCAATAAAACTTTGCAGCAAACGCCAATAAAATGCAAAAATTACATGAAAATTCTAAATTTCCTCTAAAATATGTAAAAATCCAGAAACTTGTATAAAGAAAACATACTTTCCTAAAACAGCAAGATGTGAGGAGATCATACAGACCCCACATGTGGAAATTTACCAAAATATGCAGCAAAGGTAACGTTACATTCACAGGGGACACCAAACTATTTTTGCTGAAAATTGCACTGAGCTTCACACAGATGTATAATTGTATCTCCCTTACACAATGGTAACCCAAATAAATAACTATATATTAGAGATGAGCGACCACTAAAATGCTCGGGTACTCGTTATTCGAGACGAACTTTTCCCGATGCTCGAGTGCTCGTCTCGAATAACTAGCCCCATTGAAGTCAATGGGAGACTCGAGCATTTTTCAAGGGGACCAAGGATCTGCACAGGGAAGCTTGGCCAAGCACCTGGGAACCTCAGAAAAGGATGGAAACACCACGGAAATGGACAGGAAACAGCAGGGGCAGCATGCATGGATGCCTCTGAGGCTGCTTAATCGCACCATTATGCCAAAAGTATGGGCAACAGCATGGCAATGACAGAGTGACCGAATGAGGCTAGATAGCATCTAAAACATCCAATAATTGACCCTGACACTATAGGGGACTATGCAGAGGCAGCGGCAGCAGCGGCAGGCTAGAGAGTGTCTTGGCAACATACCCCAAATGGACTCAGGCTTAAAACCAATGGGTGGCAGAGAGGAACCAAAGGAGGTGAGCAAGAAGCGCTCAAATAATATCGGTAAATGATAAAAGTTTGCCAGTATATTTTGTGGATTACACAGCAGGGTGGCGACAAAGTTAACAAGTTTGATGAGGAAGCCATGAAAACAACCCAAAATTCTGCCTGACACAGCTCGTTTGATAAGGGGACCATGTATGGAGGCAGTGAACTAGTAGTAGATTAAAGGTGCTGCAGTTAAAACTATGTTAGTTGGATCTTGGGATGGAGCTGGCGCTCCGCTGCCAGGCGAGCTTTCGCCAATCCAAGCCCCTGTCTCTAGGCTACTCCCCAAACAGCACTTCTAAGAACCTTTTGTATAAGATCAAGTGTAGTAGCGTTCTTATAAGTTTGGGTTCTGGCGGGTGAGGGGAATGTAAACAGATGCGCAAGAAGCGCTGAAATAATATTGGTAAATGATAAAAGTTTGCCAGTATATTTTGTGGATTACACAGCAGGGTGGCGACAAAGGTAACATGGAAGCCATGAAAACAATCCAAAATTCTGCCTGACACAGCTCGTTTGATAAGGGGACCAGGTATGGAGGCAGCTATATGGACTACTTTTGGAGGCAGCTATGGCGATGACGTGTGGAGGTAGCAATGGAGACAATTTAATTTGGATAGTGCCTGTATGTGGCAGTCCAAAAAAGTTTTCAAACCAGAGGAGCAGGTAGCTGGTCCTCCAGAAAAATTACATAGATTGAGTGCCTGTATGTGGCAGTCCAAAAAAGTTTTCAAACCAGAGGAGCAGGTAGCTGGTCCTCCAGAAAAATTACATAGATTGAGTGCCTGTATGTGGCAGTCCAAAAAAGTTTTCAAACCAGAGGAGCAGGTAGCTGGTCCTCCAGAAAAATTACATAGATTGAGTGCCTGTATGTGGCACTCCCAAAAATTGTTTAAAACAGAGGACAGGGTAGTTGGCCCTCCAGAAAAATTAAATACATAGAGTACTATAGCCAGAGCCAGTTGGCCCTGGCAAAAAAATAGCCAGTTTCCTCTGCTTTAGTGTACAAAGGGGAGGAGAAGGAGGACAATGAGGAGGAGGAGTGCATACATTATTCAGGTTCAGCTTCTTTCACCTGGTGGAGAATGGAAATGCGGAGAAATCCAGGCTTTATTCATCTTGATAAGCGTCAGCCTGTCAGCGCTGTCAGTCGACTGGCGTGTACGCTTATCGGTGATGATGCCACCAGCTGCACTGAAAACCCGCTCGGACAACACGCTAGCGGCAGGGCAGGCAAGAACCTCCAAGGCGTACAGCGCCAGTTCGTGCCACATGTCCAGCTTTGAAACCCAGTAGTTGTAGGGAGCTGTGTGATCATTTAGGACGATGGTATGGTCAGCTACGTACTCCCTCACCATCTTTCTGTAAAGATCAGCCCTACTCTGCCGAGACTGGGGACAGGTGACAGTGTCTTGCTGGGGTGACATAAAACTGGCAAAGGCCTTGTAAAGCGTACCCCTGCCAGTGCTGGACAAGCTGCCTGCTCGCCTACTCTCCCTCGCTACTTGTCCCGCAGAAGTACGCCCTCTGCCGCTAGCGCTGTCAGAAGGGAAATACTGTTTCAGCTTGTGCACCAGGGCCTGCTGGTATTCATGCATTCTCACACTCCTTTCCTCTCCAGGGATGAGAGTGGAAAGATTTTGCTTGTACCGTGGGTCCAGGAGAGTGAATACCCAGTAATCGGTGCTGGAATAAATTCTTTGAACGCGAGGATCACGGGATAGGCAGCTTAGCATGAAATCTGCCATATGCGCCAGAGTCCCAACGCGCAAGAATTCACTCCCCTCACTGGCCTGACTGTCCATTTCCTCCTCCTCCAACTCCTCTTCTTCTGCCCATACACGCTGAACAGTGAAGGACTGAACAATGGTCCACTCTTCTGTCTCGCCAACATTCTCCTCCTCTTCCTCCTCATCCTCCTCCACCTCCACCGATATGCCCTGAGAAACAGACCTAAGGGTGCTTTGGCTATCAACAAGGGAATCTTCTTCCCCCGTCTCTTGTGACGAGCGCAAAGCTTCCGACTTCATGCTGACCAGAGAGTTTTTCAACAGGCCAAGCAGCGGGATGGTGAGGCTGATGATGGCGGCATCACCACTGACCATCTGTGTTGACTCCTCAAAGTTACTCAGCACCTGACAGATATCAGACATCCACGTCCACTCCTCATTGTAGACTTGAGGAAGCTGACTGACCTGACTACCAGTTCTGGTGGAAGTTGACATCTGGCAGTCTACAATCGCTCTGCGCTGCTGGTAAACTCTGGATAACATGGTTAGTGTTGAATTCCACCTTGTGGGCACGTCGCACAACAGTCGGTGAGCGGGCAGTTGGAGGCGGCGCTGCGCTGCCCTGAGAGTGGCAGCATCTGAGCTGGACTTCCTGAAATGCGCACAGATGCGGCGCACCTTCGTGAGCAAATCAGACAGATTGGGGTATGTCTTGAGGAAACGCTGAACTATGAGATTTAACACATGGGCCAGGCATGGCACATGTGTCAGTCTGCCGAGTTGCAGAGCTGCCACCAGGTTACGGCCGTTGTCACACACAACCATGCCTGGCTTCAGGTTCAGCGGTGCCAGCCACAGATCAGTCTGCGCCGTGATGCCCTGTAATAACTCTTGGGCGGTGTGCCTTTTATCGCCTAGGCTCAGCAGTTTGAGCACCGCCTGCTGTCGCTTAGCGATGGCACTGCTGCTGTGCCTAGAGCTACTGACTGATGGCGCCATGCCCACGGATGGTAATTCAGAGGAGGAGGTGGAGGAGGGGTGGGAGGAGGAGGAGGCATAGTAGGCCTTTGAGACCTGGACCGAGGTAGGCCCCGCAATCCTCGGCGTCGGCAGTATATGACCAGCCCCAGGGTCAGACTCGGTCCAGCCTCCACCAAGTTAACCCAATGTGCCGTCAGCAATATATAGTGGCCCTGCCCGGCAGCACTCGTCCACGTGTCCGTGGTCAGGTGGACCTTGTCAGAAACGGCGTTGGTCAGGGCACGGAGGATGTTCTCTGACACGTGCTTGTGCAGGGCTGGGACGGCACATCGGGAAAAGTAGTGGCGGCTGGGGACCGAATACCGAGGGGCGGCCGCCGCCATGAGGTTTCGAAAGGCCTCGGTCTCTACCAGCCTATAGGGCAGCATCTCCAGGCTAAGCAACTTGGAGATGTGGACGTTGAGGGCTTGGGCGTGTGGGTGGGTGGGTTGCGCTATACCTCCTTTTGCGCTCCAGCGTCTGGGGTATGGAGAGCTGAACGCTGGTGGATGCTGTGGAGGATCGTGGAGGCGAAGATGGGGTTTTCGCACGGGAGGTGTTTGGGCCGGGGTCCTGGGCAGGGGGCTGACTAGCAGATGACACAGGAGAAGGAGCAGTGGTGTGCCCGGCCGGAGGTGAACGGGCTTGGTGCCATTGAGTGGGGTGTTTAGCATTCAGATGCCTGCGCATACTGGTGGTAGTTAAGCTAGTAGTGGTGGAACCCCTGCTGATCCTGGTTTGGCAAAGGTTGCACACCACAGTCCGTCGGTCATCCAGTGTTTCTTTAAAGAACCTGCAGACTTCTGAAAATCCAGCCCTCGCCACGGGAGCTTGACTACGGGCAACATTTGGCGCTGATGCACCAGCTCTGGCCCTGCCTCTCCGTCTGGCCCCACCACTGCCTCTTCCAACCTGTTCTGCTATAGGACTCGCCTCCGTCTCAGAAGCACTGTGTTCACCCGGCCTATCAACCCAGCTTGGGTCTGTCACCTCATCATCCTCCGATCCCTCAGTCTGCTCCCCCCTCGGACTTCCTGCCCTGACAACAACTTCACCACTGTCTGACAACCGTGTCTCCTCATCGTCCGACACCTCTTTACACACTTCTTCCACTACGTGAATAATGTCATCATCACCCACAGACTGCGACTGGTGGAAAACCTGGGCATCGGAAAATAGCTCAGCAGCAGCAGGACAAGTGGTTTGTGACTGTGGGAAGGGTCCAGAAAACAGTTCCTCAGAGTATGCCGGTTCAAATGCCAAATTTTGGTGGGAGGGGGCAGACTGGGGGGAAGGCGGCTGAGGTGGAGGAGCTGGAGGAGTGCCGATTTCGGTGACATGGGTGGACTGCGTGGAAGACTGACTGGTGGACAAATGGCTAGAAGCATTGTACGCAATCCACGACATCACCTCTTCGCACTGTTCTGGCCTCAACAGTGCTCTACCACGAGTCCCAGTAACTTGAGACATGATGAATCTAGGGAGTGTACCTCTGCGGCGTTCCCCTGCTCCCCCATCAGCAGGTGGTGTCTCACCCCGCCCAGGACCACGGCCTCTGACCCCTGCAGTAGTTGGACGCCCACGTCCACGCCCTCGTCCTCTACCCCTAGCCCTCGGGTTAAACATTTTCCAAATTAAAGTGTAAACTTGAAAAAAAAAAAATTTTGTGTTTATTTTTTTTTAGTTTTTTATTTTTTTTAACAAAACGATGCTATCCTATTGCTATGGCTAGTTTCTAACCTACACTGACAGCACACAACTGGATTTTGTGCATTGCAAGATGAGTTTGAGCTATAAAATGAAATAAAGGTAAAAAAAAAAAAAAAATCAGCAGACTTTGCCTAATTCTACTCAAACACTTAATAAATTCTCCCACTTCGGTGTTTGAGGTGGATATGCGTGTCACTAAGAGCTAAACACAACGGTCGCAGGTCTCCCAGCAAATTCCTCACAGTATGGTACTAGCTGCACTACTAATGCCAGCAAGCCCAGCCACAAGCAAACAAAAAAAAGGAAAATATAACGCTATTGTAGGCCTAAGTAAGCCATTGGGGTTCTCCTATTGCTATTTTCTAGCCTACACTGAAAGCACACTGCTTTGCAAGATTACTTTGAGCTATAAAAAGAAATAAAGGTAAAAAAAAAAAAATCAGCAGACTCTGCCTAATTCTACGCAAACCCCTAATAAATTGTCCCACTTCGGTGTTTGAGGTGGATATGCGTGTCACTAAGAGCTAAACACAACGGTCGCAAGTCCCCCTGCAAATTCCTCACAATATGGAACTAGCTGCACTACTAGTGCCAGCAAGCCCAGCCACAAGCAAACAAAAAAAAGGAAAATATAACGCTATTGTAGGCCTAAGTAAGTCGTTGGGGTTCTCCTATGGCTATTTTGTAGCCTACAATGAGAGCACACTGCTTTGCAAGATGAGTTTGAGCTATAAAATGAAATACAGCTAAAAAAAAAAAAAAAAATCAGCAGACTCTGCCTAATTCTACTCAAACCCCTAATAAATTGTCCCACTTCGATGTTTGAGGTGGATATGCGTGTCACTAAGAGCTAAACACAACGGTCGCAGGTCTCCCAGCAAATTCCTCACAATATGGTACTAGCTGCACTACTAGTGCCAGCAAGCCCAGCCACAAGCAAACAAAAAAAAGGAAAATATAACGCTATTGTAGGCCTAAGTAAGCCGTTGGGGTTCTCCTATGGCTATTTTGTAGCCTACAATGAGAGCACACTGCTTTGCAAGATGAGTTTGAGCTATAAAATGAAATACAGCTAAAAAAAAATAAATCAGCTGACTCTGCCTAATTCTACGCAAACCCCTAATAAATTGTCCCACTTCGGTGTTTGAGGTGGATATGCGTGTCACTAAGAGCTAAACACAACGGTCGCAGGTCTCCCAGCAAATTCCTCACAATATGGTACTAGCTGCACTACTAGTGCCAGCAAGCCCAGCCACAAGCAAACAAAAAAAAGGAAAATATAACGCTATTGTAGGCCTAAGTAAGCCCTTGGGGTTCTCCTATGGCTATTTTGTAGCCTACAATGAGAGCACACTGCTTTGCAAGATGAGTTTGAGCTATAAAATGAAATACAGCTAAAAAAAAAAAAATCAGCTGACTCTGCCTAATTCTACGCAAACCCCTAATAAATTGTCCCACTTCGGTGTTTGAGGTGGATATGCGTGTCACTAAGAGCTAAACACAACGGTCGCAGGTCTCCCAGCAAATTCCTCACAATATGGTACTAGCTGCACTACTAGTGCCAGCAAGCCCAGCCACAAGCAAACAAAAAAAAGGAAAATATAACGCTATTGTAGGCCTAAGTAAGCCCTTGGGGTTCTCCTATGGCTATTTTGTAGCCTACAATGAGAGCACACTGCTTTGCAAGATGAGTTTGAGCTATAAAATGAAATACAGCTAAAAAAAAAAAAATCAGCTGACTCTGCCTAATTCTACTCAAACCCCTAATAAATTGTCCCACTTCGGTGTTTGAGGTGGATATGCGTGTCACTAAGAGCTAAACACAACGGTCGCAGGTCTCCCAGCAAATTCCTCACAATATGGTACTAGCTGCACTACTAGTGCCAGCAAGCCCAGCCACAAGCAAACAAAAAAAAGGAAAATATAACGCTATTGTAGGCCTAAGTAAGCCGTTGGGGTTCTCTTATGGCTATTTTGTAGCCTACAATGAGAGCACACTGCTTTGCAAGATGAGTTTGAGCTATAAAATGAAATACAGCTGAAAAAAAAAAAAAAAATCAGCAGACTCTGCCTAATTCTACTCAAACCCCTAATAAATTGTCCCACTTCGGTGTTTGAGGTGGATATGCGTGTCACTATGAGCTAAACACAACGGTCGCAAGTCCCCCTGCAAATTCCTCACAATATTTTACTAGCTGCACTACTAGTGCCAGCAAGCCCAGCCACAAGCAAACAAAAAAAAGGAAAATATAACGCTATTGTAGGCCTAAGTAAGCCGTTGGGGTTCTCCTATGGCTATGTTGTAGCCTACAATGAGAGCACACTGCTTTGCAAGATGAGTTTGAGCTATAAAATGAAATACAGCTAAAAAAAAAAAAAAATCAGCAGACTCTGCCTAAGGCCTCTTCCACGCTAGCGTTGCGTTTCACGTCAGGGTGCAATGCGTGAAAAACTGACGTTTTTGCCTGCGTTTTTGTTCCATTTTTCCTTGGAGTAATTAGCGTTTTTGCGTTTTTTTAAGCGCGTGTTGTTAGGGTTTTTTTGCGTTTTCGGCACATTTTTCACGCGCGATTCAATGGGAGACTCGAGCATTTTTCAAAGGGACCATGGTTTGGGATTAAAATGTGTTATTTAATTGAAAAATAATGTCTTCTGATAATTTGCAAACATCTGCGATCTATTCTTCACTGTTCCGCGCGTATATTATCTCCCGACAAGTTAGCAGATGTGAAGAACAGTGAAGAATAGAATAAAAACATTGAACACAGTGAACACAGTGAACACAGGATCATTTAAGAGAAAAACACAGTGCAGAACACAGTGCAGAATAGATTACAGATGTTCGGCACATCTGCTTACTTGTCGGGAGATACGCGCGGAACGGCGCGAACAAAATAGCATGTGAAGAACAATATATATGTGTGTGAAGAACACATTGCAGATGTTTAAATACATTTGCAATGTGTTCTTCACACATATATATTGTTCTTCACATGCTATTTTGGGCGCACCGTTACGCGCGCATCTCCCGACAAGTAAGCAGATGTGCCGAACATCTGTAATCTATTCTGCACTGTGTTCTTCACTGTGTTTTTCTCTTAAATGATCCTGTGGTCACTGTGTTCACTGTGTTCAATGTTTTTATTCTATTCTTCACTGTTCTTCATTGTGTTTTTTTAATTAAATGCTCGATCGCGAGCAGGGGAAATAATGTTATTCTGGTCACCTAGCAACCCTTACGTTTAAAACGCATTGCACTTGCATTGCACTTGCAATGATTGCGAGTGCAATGCGTTCTTGATGCATCTCCATAGACTTGAATGGGGCGTGAAAAACGCGCGGGACACGCAAAAGTAGAGCATGCTGCGATTTTGACGCGCGTGAAAACGAACGCAAGCACGCGCGTTAAAACCAACGCTAATGAAGAAAGACCCATTGAATACAATGGGACAGAGTGCAATGCAAGTTCTGCGCGTCAAATGCACGCGCAGAACTCGCGCGTGAAAAACGCCAGTGTGGAAGGGGCTTAATTCTACTCAAACCCCTAATAAATTGTCCCACTTCGGTGTTTGAGGTGGATATGCGTGTCACTAAGAGCTAAACACAACGGTCGCAGGTCTCCCAGCAAATTCCTCACAGTATGGTACTAGCTGCACTACTAGTGCCAGCAAGCTCAGCCACAAGCAAACAAAAAAAAGGAAAATATAACGCTATTGTAGGCCTAAGTAAGCCGTTGGGGTTCTCCTATGGCTATTTTGTAGCCTACAATGAGAGCACACTGCTTTGCAAGATGAGTTTGAGCTATAAAATGAAATACAGCTAAAAAAAAAAAAATCAGCAGACTCTGCCTAATTCTACTCAAACCCCTAATAAATTGTCCCACTTCGGTGTTTGAGGTGGATATGTGTGTCACTAAGAGCTAAACACAACGGTAGCAAGTCCCCCTGCAAATTCCTCACAATATGGTACTAGCTGCACTACTAGTGCCAGCAAGCCCAGCCACAAGCAAATAAAAAAAAAAAAAAAGTATAACGTTATTGTAGCCCTAAGAAGGGCTGTTGGGTTCTTGTAGACTCACTCCTACCTAACACTATTCTAATAGAACACCCTAACGCTATCCCTGCAGCAGCAGCAGCTCTCTCCCTAACGGCATCCAGACACAGAATGATCCGAGCAGCGCGGGCAGGGGCTAGTCTATCCCAGGGTCACCTGATCTGGCCAGCCAACCACTGCTATCGACGTGTAAGGGTACCACATCATGCTGGGTGGAGTGCAGAGTCTCTTGGCTTGTGATTGGCTCTGTTTCTGGCCGCCAAAAAGCAAAACGGCGGGAGATGCCATTTTCTCGAGCGGGCGAAGTATTCGTCCGAGCAACGAGCAGTTTCGAGTACGCTAATGCTCGAACGAGCATCAAGCTCGGACGAGTATGTTCGCTCATCTCTACTATATATCCTTAAACCCCTCTAATGACATAATAAAAGTCACTTTTAGATGTCGCCATTGTATTAGCTGCACATTAACAGAACCCTCCACGCTTCATAAGAATGAGAGTGAGAACCTCATAAAAATGGAGGACGGTGTGAAATAAAAACTATTCCAGAACATGTGAGTGTTTTTGGTGATACATATAACTTTATGGACATGTTCTATGTTGCTGTGTTAATATGTCGCCACAATGGGATTGAAAGTTCATTGTAATCAATTTTTTGCAAAAAAAAAAAAACTTTCACAAAATAAAAGGCAATAAGAGAAAGTTGTTCTTAGATAGTTCTGGATAGGAGAGGGTTAAAGACATGAATATTAGTGGATATTATTCTTTATCAGAATGTAGTTACATTTAAAGTGAATATTTCCATTATCTGTGAGGTGCAGCAGCTCATGTGTGCAGCAAATTCTCCCTGTAGCCTGATGGCTAAGAATCTGGAGGGGGCTACAATTCAGGGTGCTGTATCTCTGGCTCTGACACATAGAACCTCACTTCCTTTTTCCTATCAAAGAAGAGAGTCTCTTTTATATGAATCTAAAGTTGTGTTTCTTAGTTTCAAGAAAACGGAGATATTAACTGTTAAAATGCCGTCAGGAGTGAATTTTTATATATAAGAAACCACACCTAATATTCCCACTTCAAACCTGAATATCTCTGGATCCAGGGCACCTAGAAACACAATTCTAGATTCATTTGAAAGAAGAGATGCTCCCCTTTCAGGCAACTGCCCACTTTGCCTACCCATAGTGCCGGCCCTGAGTAGGACCTTCCACTGGCTCAATGATATCAAGTTCTAGTAGTCAGCACGGCCATGGCATTTAACTTGCCTATGGGAGATCTTTCCCCCAAGATCAATACAATCAGTATTGCAGAGTATTATCATGAACAAGCAATCAGATGATTGCTTGTTCATGTCCCATGGTGGAACTAATAAAAAAGTAAGAAAAAAAAAACTTATTCAATAAAGAATAAATTAATAAATCAATAAAAATGCCCAAAGCCCCTAAACATATAGACATTTAATGCGCAAAAAAGTCGAAATCATAACACAAACCCCACATATATAGTATCACCATGTCCGTAACAACCCATTGAATAAAAGTAAATAATTATTTAACCCATATGCTGAACACCGTTAAAAAAAAACTAGAAAACTCGCCAAAAATTTGGATTTTTACCTATTTAATCAATAAAAAGTGATGAAAAAAACATATGTACTCCAGAATGATACTGTTGCAAATTACAACATGTCCCGCAAAAAAAGAAGCTATCAACCAGCTCCATAGCCAAAAAAGTAAAAATGTTATGCCACTTGGAAGACAGCGATGCAAAAATCATCGATTTTTCCCCACATTAGGGTTTTATTTGGCAAATTTAATAAAACATAAGAAAAAATATTCAAGTCTGGTATCCCCGTAACTGTATAGACCCATAGAATAAAGATAGCATGATTATTAAGCTATACGGTGAACACCCAAAAAAAAAAATCCAGTACAGAATTGATGCTTTTCTACTCACCCCGATCCCCGGCCCGGTCCTTCGCCACGGATACACAAATGATCCGCAATATGGATCGCAGGTGCATCCGTGCTCCGACATATGCGCCCCCCTTTCCCATATTTTTATTAATGACCTTGTAGTGGGTTTACACAGTCAAGTTTCAATATTTGCAGATGAAACTAAGCTGTGTAAAGTAATAAATACTGAGGTTGATAGTTTAGCATTACTGAGGGATTTGTGGAAGCTTGAGGAGTGGGCAGAGAAATGGTTGATGAGGTTTAATGTAGATAAATGTAAAGTTATGCACTTGGGCCATGGAAACAAAAAGTATAATTATGTTCTAAACAGTCAATTACTTGGTAAAACTGGAGCTGAAAAGGACTTGGAGGTATTGGTGGATGATACACTTAATTTTAGTGACCAGAGCCAGGCAGCTGCTGCTAAAGCAAACAAAATTATGGGATGTATCAAGAGAGGAATAGATTCTCATGATAAAGACATAGTTTTGCCCTTATACAAATCCCTGGTCAGACCACACATGGAATATTGTGTAAAGTTTTGGGCACCAGTGTATAAAAAGGATATAGTAGAGCTGGAACAGGTGCAGAGGAGAGCAACTAGAATTATTAGGGGAAATTGGGGACTAGAATACAATGACAGATTACAAAATTTGGGATTATTCAGTTTAGAAAAAAGACGACTGAGAGGAGACCTCATTACAATGTACAAATACCTGAACGGACAGTACAAGGATCTCTCCAAAGATCTTTTTATACCTAGGCCTGTGACCAGGACAAGGGGGCATCCTCTACGCCTAGAGGAGAGGCGATTTTACCATCAACATAGACAAAGGTTCTTTACTGTAAGAGCAGTGAGACTATGGAACTCTCTGCCGCAGGAGGTTGTTATGGCGGACTCTATGTTCATGTTCAAGAGAGGCCTGGATGCCTTTCTGCAGAGAAAAAATATCACGGGTTATGGGGATAAAATATTTATTTAATTCTTAAAGGTTGGACTTGATGGACTTTGATGTCTTTTTCCAGCCTTATATACTATGATACTATGATGGCGACGGATTGCCGCTCCCCGCTGACGTCACGGGGAGCGACGATCCTCGGAAAGATTTTTTTTTAAGCCGCCTGCGGCGATCAGTGGGCAAACGTCCGCTATCGGTGCTGGCAAAATGAGTTTCTCTGGGCTCTGCCTGGTGAGCACCACCGGGCTTCAGGGCTGATATTTTCACACCCCCTATATTTTAATTTTATCTATGTCCCACCCATGTATGGTCTGCAAGGTCTTGCACATGTGCACTGAGACTTTTCTTGTGCAGCCACACTCCTGTTGAGCCAACTGCAAGCAAGGAAAGTCTGAGATTGGCAGACTGACGTCACCATCAGTCTGAAAGCTACAAAGGCAGGACCCGGCTAAAATTAATATACCGGGAGTGCAAATTAATTATCAGACCCAAAAAGCTCTGGTGAGCACCTCTGGCTTATTTGCATATCTTATATAATTCTGTTTTTAGCAGAATGCTGCTGTTCTAGGAAGTAATAAAAATTGCATAATAAAAAAGAGATGACAGCAAATTTATTGGGTATATCTGATGGACAGGGCTGGATTAAGGTAGGTGGAGGCCCTAAGGCACACAATGTGGTGGGGACCCCCACTAAATAAAGCTAGCCTAGCTGGCACAGTGGCAGTGGTGTTAGCCAAGCTCCTGGCCTAGCTGGTATAGTACTCACAGATTGACCAAGTGATATGTGAGGAAGTCAACCTAACCCACTGATTGGCTAGAACTTGGCTGGTAACCAGTGTTGGGTATTAAGGGAGAAATCAGGTGTCAGCTCCTGATAAAACACACTACATGTAGAATATTACTGATTACAGCTGGATCGGCACGCTCTCACTGACAGAGCTAGGGGGCAGGCACCCTACCACTGCACATCACTCCCAGAGATATTCAGCTCACAGCTGTGAGCTGACTGCTGGACAACGCAAGTGGGGGCCGTCTTATGAGTAAAGTGGTGGGGGAGCCCTACCATTAATCTGGCCCTGCTGATGGTAGATGTCCTTTAACTTAATTGGGGACTCATGTGCAACGTCCCTGCCAATGCGCATGGCAGAGGAATTGCGAATAAGCCCTTTTCCTATGCTATACATATAGAGGTAATTGAGCAGTGGTAGATTCTTCCTGGATAGGCAAGGCTTAAAAGCATGTTAATGTCATCATCCAATGATGTTCCACCTTTTGTAACTGGAGTGTGATTGGAGGAGGAGACCTCCTGACAAGGGAGTAACCAAACCCTTAGGGTGCATTCACACGATCTTTTAAATTTTCACGTTCTGTATATTTCTGGCGTATTGTGCCGTATATACGTGCCGTTTTTACCCGTATGCGCACGTATTGCACCGTATCCATACCGTGTCCATACAAAATACGGTGGGCCAGCAAATAATGAGAAATGATGACAAAAGCTTGCCCATCCCCAAATTTGGTCACCTGACCGGCCCAGACTCCATTTTGACTTTTGTGAGAGCAAGGTTTAGTCTCCATTGCTGCTTCTGGTTCTGGTTTCTGGCACTTCTTATCTTTTGCGATGGCGTACAATCCCACAGACGATCTGCTCCTGGACTGGGTTGTTCTGCGCTTTCTCCGAAGGTGTTCTGCAATGCGTGAGGAGGAGCGGCGCTCGACTAGGCGATTTTGGGTTCATCCCATTGTTGCCGAGGGGCCTAGGAGGGGTCACTTCATGAACTTGTACGCTGACCTGCGCCAGCATCCGGACAAGTTTCACAACTACGTTCGGATGACTGTGACTTCATTTGATCGTCTTTTGGCGGACCTGCGATCGGGGCTCCGGTTTCAGGATACCAACATGAGGTGGTCTGTGACACCAGAGGAACGGCTCATTGTGACACTGCGGTAAGTTTTCTCAAGTATATACATTTCATTATTTCAAGTTGGACAGTCTGTTTAAATATTAAATGTATTTTTTTTTTTTAGGTTTCTTGCCACTGGGAACTCGTTTGCTTCGCTGCATTATGAGTTCCTGCTGGGCGTTTCCACCATTTCAATGATCGTGAGATTGACCTGCGAAGTGATATGGAAGCGACTAAGACCTGCGGTCATGCCTGTGCCAACTGCTGAAGACTGGATCCGGATTTCTGATGGTTTCCTGGACTCAGCACAGTTTCCAAATTGCATCGGGGCGCTGGATGGGAAACACATACGTGTGAAGAAGCCAGCTCACTCAGGGTCCCAATTCTTCAATTATAAACAATATTTTTCTGTGGTTTTGTTGGCTTTGGCTGACAGTGACTACAAGTTTATAATTGTTGATATTGGGGCCTATGGAAGCTCTGCGGATGCAGCGGTCTTCAGGGCTTCCAGAATGGGTGAACGACTTCGCTCCAACCAGCTGACCCTGCCCGAGCCGAGATGTCTACCTGGATCTACTGGACCTCCTGCACCATTTGTTATCGTTGCTGATGAAGGCTTTGGACTTTCCCGTCATGTGCTGCGGCCATTCCCGCGGCGTGGTTTGGATGAACGGAGGCGCATTTTCAACTATCGGCTCACCCGAGCAAGACGGTATGTGGAGTGTGCCTTCGGGATTCTTTGCAGCAAGTGGCGGGTTCTACATAGCTCTATTCAGATGGACCCGGACAACGTTAAGAAGGTAGTGCAAGCCTGCGTTATTCTTCACAACTTCGTTCGGATCCACGATGGTGCTTCAGATGGTGACGTGGAGGGACAACATCCAACAGCATCTATCCCCCTGGACAACACTCTCCAAGGACGACCCGGAGTGGCTGGACTGTTTGTTCGTGAGCAGTTTGCCTCCTACTTTGTTTCTGCGGAGGGTGTCGTTCCCTGGCAGATGGATGCTATTAGTGGACGTTGAGGCTCTGGACTTTTAGATTAGTGGGTTTTTTTTATTTTGAACCTTTTTTGTTTTGGTAGTTTAGTGTAGGGACTCGCAAGTGATGGGGCCCCTTGACGTGGGTTGTGAGCTTACTACTTCTTTGACCCATATTCGAATAGTTGCTTTTTGGCTGACATTGGAAAATGAGTCAAAGGAGTAAACTAAGACCTCATCCAATCTTTTTTTTTTTAATAAAATTATATACACAATACCTTGTCATGTGTTTTTTTTTCTAAGACATTAGCAATGTGGATGGATGGTTATGTGTGCATTTGAATTTGGATGTAATAATCTTCAAAAATTGTTTAAAAAATGTGGCCGTATCTGCTCTTCTTTTAGCTTCTTTGTTCCTAATATTTAGGATATAATTCAAATGTACATGTGGAGCTCCAGGTATCATAGTCGTTAATGGAGCTTGGAGTTCCTCAAGCACATTTGCAAATTTTAACAAAGGGGTAAGTAAAGGAGGTGTGAGTGAGATGGAGGTATTATAACAAATATAAGATTACCACATTCAAGGTGCTCGTATCTATGAGCAAGTGTACCTGGTTTATCCATGCTTGATTTGATGGTGATTTAAAAGTACGTCTGTAAGAAGAAGAGACAGAGGAGTGCAAGGCTACTTTGCTGTTTGATCCATGCACCCATCTGTCTCTTTTGCATGCATATACAGGATGTTAGTGGATGGAGTAAAGAATAATGAAAGAAGAAATTTTTTTTTAACGAATTTATAAACAAATATTAACAATATATACAATACAAAATGCTGTATTTAGAGTTCATACAGCTCTCTTGTGTATGGACCAGATGTTGCTTGGCCATGAGAAGCCATGGCTGAAGAGCCTTCGTAGGGCCCATGGAACACAGGGGCCATGGCAGGGTATCTGGTGGATGGAGGTGGGCTTGGAGGTAGCAGTCCACCCACATGCTGCCGCCGTCTTTCCAAAAAAAGAGCCACCTCGGACTTGTCCTTCGGTGTGCCCTTTTGAAAAATCTGCAGGACAGCCATCATGGCTACCCTGCAGTTCATTCTGTCATCCTCATGAACTCCTTGCAGGTCTTGCACCGTGGAGCGCATGCAGATGTCCTCCGCCGATTCATCGCGCCTCCTCCTCAACTGATCCAAGACCTCCCTCTCAGCAGCAATACTGAGACTTGACACTCCCAGCTGCCTCCTTCTACGCGAACGCATCGGCGGCGGTGGTGGTGTAGATGGAGGTTGAGGTGTGGATAGATCCTCTGCCTGCTCCTCAAAGGACTCCTCCAATACATCTTCCCCAGTCTGCATAGAGGCAGATTCCTCTAAATTATCCGCAGTTCTAGAGAAAAAAAAAAATAATAAAATTTGTGCACATATTCTATAGTGCATTGATGCAACGACAATTCTGAGGACACAAGAACTTACAATTCTTTTATTAATAATGCTTTAAAGTAAAAATATGTTTTGATAACTTACTCTCCAACGTCCATCACCGGATCCAAAAACCGCATGAAACTTGTGTAAAGGTACGGTTTCTTGTGCAGTTTTCCACTGCCACTTCGCCCTTTCTCCGACTTTTCCCTCTTATATTGGTCTCTTGCTGAGACCCATCGTGTGGAGACCTTTTTTACTATAAAAAAAAAAAAATTTAATTAATTTGCGGTTTCAAGCAATATTACAGAAAAGTATTAAGAAGGTACAGGCCACATGGCTGCAGGGGTGATACAGGCTACATGGCTGCAGGGGTGATACAGGGCACATGGCTGCAGGGGTGATACAGGGCACATGGCTGCAGGGGTGACACAGGCTACATGGCTGCAGGGGTGATACAGGGCACATGGCTGCAGGGGTGATACAGGGCACATGGCTGCAGGGGTGATACAGGGCACATGGCTGCAGGGGTGATACAGGGCACATGGCTGCAGAGGTGACACAGGCTACATGGCTGCAGGGGTGATACAGGGCACATGGCTGCAGGGGTGATACAGGGCACATGGCTGCAGGGGTGATACAGGGCACATGGCTGCAGGGGTGATACAGGGCACATGGCTGCAGGGGTGATACAGGGCACATGGCTGCAGGGGTGACACAGGCTACATGGCTGCAGGGGTGATACAGGGCACATGGCTGCAGGGGTGATACAGGGCACATGGCTGCAGGGGTGATACAGGGCACATGGCTGCAGGGGTGATACAGGGCACATGGCTGCAGGGGTGATACAGGGCACATGGCTGCAGGGGTGACACAGGGCACATGGCTGCAGGGGTGACACAGGGCACATGGCTGCAGGGGTGATACAGGGCACATGGCTGCAGGGCTGATACAGGCCACATGGCTGCAGGGGTGACACAGGCTACATGGCTGCAGGGGTGATACAGGGCACATGGCTGCAGGGGTGATACAGGGCACATGACTGCAGGGGTGACACAGAGCACATGGCTGCAGGGGTGACACAGGGCACATGGCTGCAGGGGTGACACAGGGCACATGGCTGCAGGGCTGATACAGGCCACATGGCTGCAGGGCTGACACAGGGCACATGGCTGCAGGGGTGACACAGGGCACATGGCTGCAGGGCTGATACAGGCCACATGGCTGCAGGGCTGATACAGGGCACATGGCTGCAGGGGTGATACAGGGCACATGGCTGCAGGGGTGATACAGGGCACATGGCTGCAGGGGTGACACAGGGCGCATGGCTGCAGGGATCCGCAGGGGTGGGGTATGCACATGGCTGCAGGGCAGGGTAATTAGCTTACCAAGAGATGCACGTTCCCGGGTACTGCTACTAGCCCATTCGTCCGGCAACAGTATTGCAGTTATCTCCTCCCACTTTTTGTGCTTGAGGGCACGGTTGTGGAAGTCTTCCAAACGCTTATCCCATAGGATAGGGTGCGCTTGCACCAGAGCCAGGAGCCTCTCCATCTGCACATAAGCCATGTTGCTTCTGACTCCCAGAAAAGTCCTCCCCTCCCCTCCCCTAGTTCCTGGTATTCCTAGATACAGAACGTATATACGGCAGCATACGGTGGCCACAACGTATGTCACCCGTATTTTATACGTTCCCATAGACTTCAATGGGGCATACGGCCGCAAGAACGTGAAAAAATAGGACATGCTCTATCTTTTTATACGGCTCACATACGGTACGGTACGGTACGGTGACAAATAGGGCAATTCTTTGTATCACCGTATCTCCCATAGGAATGAATGGTAGCGTATTCTGGACGAATATACGGCCGTTTTTCAACGGTCGTGTGAATGCAGCCTTAGTCAGGGGAGGAGTTCTCTTTCTTGGAATCCAGCTCTCTTACCAGAGACACCTGAGAGCACAAGCTTTGACTACAGGCCTGCTAGGCCTCATCTCAATAACTACTTCACATAGAGTGACACAGGACTAACAGGACAAAGCTGCAGCTTCCACGATTGGATACAGCTACATCCCAGCCTGCCCCTGCATCCAGGCTGGTGAGACAACTCCTGAGGTTCCTCTCCAAAATCACTCCAGTACTGCACTTGTACAGAATTGTTTGGCGTGTTGTTAACAGTTGATTGAATAAAGAACTGTAAGTTACTTTTATGCACAACATTGCCTACGTCTGGTCCTGCTACAGCTGCATCACCACCAAGGGCGCCCCATCTATCTACCAGGGACACACACTACAGACTCTAAGGGCTTTCCCAGGGAGAATCAGGGCATCAGCCTCTCCCTCTACATCATTTCTTGCATACACCACCTGCTGGAGACCTGTCAGGCTCTAGGACAGCCCTCCAGTCCCCATACCAAGCACCGCCACCCACTCCGGTATTCTGGGCCCTGGCTGCCTACAGGCCCCAAGAAAAGGCTAGGCCCCGGTGGGGGATGTTCCACTTGCATAAAGTGCCATGTCATTTGTGGTATCCCCTTCTACATGTTTGATTGTATCTCCTGACAGGTCAAATATCCCTTAGCCTAACCTTGCATTACATTGTGGCCTAGGACAAAAATAATAAAACATTTTATAAAATTGTAAATTTTATTATTTTTCTGTTCGCATAATCTCTGCCTCTATAAAATGTCCCTTTAATACCACTCTCTGCCCCTTTTCCTTGTTTCTCTGTTGGTGCTGTAGAGCTGTTTTATGACTAAACAATACTCTCTTGGCCACATTTAATGTGCCATTTATGCATTTAAAATAGGGACTTGGGACAGTAAAAATGACATATGTAGCACATTAACACGTTCAGTTTATGATCAAATATCCTGGATGAGCTGTTTGGATGTGTGACCCTCCACCAGTGCCTCTGTGGGGCGTACAGCATTACTGAGGCATAACGCCTCCTCGCAGACTACATTTTGCATTTTTCCAATTAAAAATTTTGGGTTACAAAATAACAGCAGCATTATCATAATCAATGAATGGCTGGAACATCACATTATCTTGGATTAAGCCAGGGCACAGGATCTGATTGTGCACCGCACACAGACTGCTGAGATGCATATAAGTTGTATTTCTTATACCAAAGACAGTTCACAAGTTCCCCTAAGTCTATTACACCTTCAAGTTGGACTTCGATAGGACATGCTATTTTTTGCCTCCTTCAAAACTATGAACTGTTATACATAATAGGAAGCAACTGAAAAAAATACCCATAATATAGACACTGATTCTTGAATTACAATACTCTGAAATATATTGGTCCATTACAAGGGTAATAGTTACATAGTTTATATGGTTGAAAAAGACACATGTCCAAGAAGTTCAACCTGGCAAGGGATTGGATGAGGAAGGGATTTAAGGGGAATCAATTATATATAACATGACAGTCAATGTTATTTAGGTGTAAAAAGGCAACTAGACCCTTCTTGAAGCTCTCTGCTGTCCCTACTGTGACTGAGGCAGGCTATTCCACAGATCAACAGTTCTCATATTAAAAAAGCCCTGCCGTCACTGGTAATTAAACCTTATTTTCTCCAGACGGAGACAGTGCTTTTGATTTGATTTTACCTGGAAAAACTTTCCACCATATTTTTGTATGGGCCATTAATATATTTGTCACGGGTGGTCCCACGGGTTACGAGGGTTCACCCGTGGCCCTCAACCTTGCTTCTCGCCTGTCCCAGCTCCTGTTCCGACTCCCTCCGCTGTGCGTGCGCCGGCTTCACTGAATTTAAAGGGCCAGCGCGTCGTTAATTGCCACTGGTCATTTTCATAAAATATATAAGCCTGCCTCTTCCTGCACACCTTCCGGATCTTTGTTCCTACGCCATTGAGAAAGCTCCCCTGCGATGTCCCTGAGTATTCCTGCGTTCCTGTGTGTTCCTGTTCCTGAGTTCCCGTGTTCCTGTTCCTGTGTTCCTACGTTCCTGTTCTCATGCTCCTGTGTGTTCCTACATTCCTTTTCTCATGCTCATGTGTGTTCCTGCATTCCTGTTCCCATGCTCCTTTGTGTTCCTGCGTTCCTGTTCCCGTGTTCCTACGTTCCTGTTCTCATGCTCCAATGTGTTCCTACGTTCCTGTTTTCATGCTCATGTGTGTTCCTGCGTTCCTGTTCCCATGCTCCCGTGTTTGTTCCTGCACTCCTGTTCCCGTGTTCCTACGTTCCTGCTCCCGTTCTCCTGTGTGTGTTCCTGTGCTCCCGTGTGTTCCAGTTCGTTCCTGTGTTCCCGTTCCCTTCTGCCTGGACCTAGATTGGACTTGACCATGCCTCTCTGCCACCTGCCCTGACACTGTGCCTGAACCTTACCAAGAGACTGTCTCCTGCAAAGGTACCTCGACCCTGGCTGCCACCGCAGACTAGTCGCACCTGTGGAACGACCTGGTGGCACCCGCCACAGCAAGACCATCCCTCTTTGCAGCAAGCTCTGGTGAAGACCAGGTGCCACCTAGATTACGGTCCCAGGTGTTGGCTAGTACCACCTCCCGCAGTGGTCCAGTGGATCCACAGATTCTGCATTCTGACAGTAAGATCCCACCGGGTTCCGCCACCTATTTGATCCAATCTTACCACTTTCGTGGCCCATTAGTCCCAGCAGATTTACACACAAGGTGAACAGCTAGGACAAGTCTCTGCCTTACTAGCCACTCAGCATCAGCAACAGGTTCCTGGGACGGTTTCCGAGACTTCTGCTACCCTGGCTTGTCTTCTGCCACTGAACCTAGGCTACGACTGTCTATGCCCAATAAATATGATGGGGAACCCAAGCTGGGCAGGGGCTTTATTGCCCAGTGCTCCCTGCACATGGAGCTCATGCCATCTCAATTTGTTACGGAGCGATCCAAGGTGGCATTTATTATCAGTCTCCTCTCCGGGAAGGCCCTGACCTGGGCTACCTCTCTTTGGGACAAAGGCGACCCGGTCACGGCTACTCTCACTGACTTTATCGTGGAATTCTGTCCAGTTCCATACCCTGGCCTCAGAACTCTCCTGGAACGATGCAGCCCTGTCCACAACCTTCAGAAAAGTGCTCTCTGCTCATGTTAAAGATGCATTGGCCACTCGTGACCTGCCGTCTACCTTGAGTGGTCTCATCTCCTTAGCCACTTGAATTGACATGCGGTTTAGGGAATATAGCAACCCAAAGTTTTTCCACGATGTCTACCTTGCCTGGATTTCCAAAGGCCTCCGGCCGTACCGTCTGCAGAAGTGCCTATGCAGGTGGACAGAACCAGACTCTCTTCCCAGGAGCGTACAAGAAGACGTCAGGGGAAACTCTGCCTTTATTGTGCCAGCCCAGAGCACTTCATTGGGACGTCCAGGAAAAGTCAGCACCTAGGGTTCTTGGGAGAAGCGTCCCTAGGTATAAGCAAAGCTTCTCTATGCTTGACTATTCTGGTGCTCCTCAGCGGGAACTTTGTGGATGCTGCTCTGATCTCCCGGCACTACATCCCTGTGGTCCTTCTCGAGAAGCCTTTGGTCATCTCCTCGGTCAGTGGACAAATCCTCTCTGATCCAGTCCGGTACAGCACTGAGCCAATTTCCATGCAAGTCGGTGCTCTGCATAAGGAGAGACTGTCCTACTTTGTGCTGCCATGCTCTACCGCATCCCTCCTGCTAGGTCTTCCATTGTCGCAGCTCCACGCACCTGTCCTTAATTGGAAGACGGGGGAGATTCTCTGTTGGGGACCTGACTGCCAGTCTCGCTGCATGGAGGTTCCACATCCTGTGCTAGTGATGCTCTCTTCCGTGGTTCACAAGCCTCTGGAGGGTCTTCCAGCTTGCTATTACGAAAAAAAAACAAGCAGGGACTTTACCTCCACACCGTCCCTACAACTGCCCTATTGATCTGCTCCCGGATATGTCTCCTCTTTGGGGCCGGGTGTACCGCTTTCTGTGCCCGAGACAACAGTAATGTCAGACTACATTAAAGAGAACCTGCAGAGGGGGTTCATACATAAATCCTCTTCTCCGGATGCTGCAGGCTTCTTCTTTGTGACCAAATAGGATGGGTCAATCCGTCCATGTATCGACTACTGTGGTCTTAACAAGGTCACCGTTAAGAACTGCTATCCTTTGCCTTTGATCACTGAGTTGCTTGACCCCTTACGTGGAGCCAAGATCTTCTCCAAACTGGACCTTCGTGGAGCCTACAAACTCGTTCGTGTCCGCAAAGGTGATTGAGTGGAAGACCGCCTTTAACACTTGCGATAGGCACTTGTTGACATCTTAAAAGATTTGCTATATACCGGTGTCTTGATGATATACTGGTGTTCTCTGCGGACGTTGAATCCCATCAGTCCCACGTATGTCAAATCCTCAGTCGTCTAAGAGCCAATTGCCTCTACGCCAAACTTTAAAAGTGCCAGTTCCATCAGAAGAGTCTTCCCTTCCTTGTCTACATCATCTCTGAAAGGGGTCTACAGATGGATCCAGCCAAGTTGTCTGCGGTCATTCAATGGCCACGTCTTTCAATGTTGACCTTCAATGGCCACATGATAATAGTAATTATACCCTTTAAAACTATAAATTGTTAAGATCCAAAAAGGTTCTTTATTTTGCTCATTAATGTACACTCAGCACCCCATCATGACAAATATTTTTTGCTAATTTATTAAACAAGATAAACAAAAATATCACACAGTCATATTGTCTCTGCTCACGGACTCACCCATGCCCCTCAGCTCCAACTCACCTGTCCATGCTCCTGTTCCCGATCCGGTGGTCAGGCGTGTGTGTCCCTGCCACCTAGCCAACCCATTGATTGCTGCTGGCTTTTCCCGGGATTCCTCATAAGCCAGCCTCTTCCTGCACACTCCGCCGGACCTTTGTGCTGTATAGCAATTGAGAAAGCTTGACCCTGATGCCCTGTGTTTCCTCTGTGATTTCGTGTTGTGACCCCGGTTCTTTTATTGACTCTCATCCCATGCTGCCAGCCCTGACCTACTGCTATGTCCCGACTCTGATCCTTTGCTGCCTGTCTTGACCTCCTGCCTGTTTCTGACCTGAGTTTGCCTTATGATCCTTTATTTCGACTTGGTTGCCGCCGCGGACAAACTCACACCTGTGGAGTGACCTAGTGGTACCATGCCATATTGTGTCCAACCCGCTTTGTGGCGTGGCGGGCTCTGGTGAAAACCACTTAGATTACAGTCCCAGGTGTTGGCTTCCGTCATTGTCAGCAGTGGTTCAAAGGGTACACTAACCCTGGTGCCTGACACTTGAGATGGTTCTACTCCTTCATTGGAGTCCAGCAGTGTTTAATTTAATTTAATTAAACACTTGATTAGTCAAGGCACACACTTGTCTATATAAGACCTCACAGTGCATGTCAGAGCACATGACATTCCTAATGTCTTAGGAACTGACAAAGGAGCTCAGAGACAAAATTGTGGCAAGGTACAGATTCTTACAAAATAATTTCTACAGTACTCAAGGTTGCTAAGATCACAGTGGCCTTCATAATCTTTAAATGGAAGAAGTTCAGGATGACCACAACTATTCCTCGACATGGCCATCAAGCCAAACTAAGCAAACATGGAAGAAGAGCCTTGGTGAGAGAGATGAGGAAGAACCCTAAGGTCAAAGTGGATAAGCATCAGAGATGCAATAAGGAAATGGGAGAAAGTTCGACAAAGTGAACTATCACTGCTAGTCGGGGCTTTATGGCAGAATATGCTGACAAAACCCCTCCTCAGTGCAAGACACATGAAAGCCTGGATAGTTTGCAAAAAACACATGAAAGACTCCCAGACTATAAGAAATAAGATTCTCTGGTCTGATAAGATGAAGTTTGAACTGTTTATTCTTACTTTTTACCTGTGTGTGTGGAGAAAACCAGGTACTGCTCATCCCCTGCCAAATACAATCCCAACAGTGAAACATGTTGGTGGCAGAATCATGCTATGGGGGTGTTTTACAGCTGCAGGGACAGGACAACTGGTTGCAATTGAAGGAGAGATGAATGCGGTCAAGTACAGAGATACCCTTGATGAAAACCTCTTCCAGAGTTCTCTGGATCTCAGATTGGGCCAAAGATTCACATTCCAACAAGATAATGACCCTAAGCCCACAGCTAAAATAATAAAGCAGTGGCATCAGAACAACTCTGTGACCATTCTTGACTAGCCCAGCCAGACGCCTGACCTACACCCGATTGAGCATCTGTAGAGAGACTACAAAATGGCTGTCCACCAACATCCACCATCCAACCTAAAGGGGATCGGAGATCATCTGCAACTAAGAATGGCAGATGATCCCCAAATACAGGTGTGAAAACAAAAATGATGTTGCATCATTCTCAAAAATACGCATGGCTGTACTAGCTCAAGGGTCTGAATACTTATGGCCATGTGATACTTCAGTTTTTCTTGTTTAATTAATTAGCAATGAGTGTACATTAATGAGCATAAAAAGTTTTTTTTGTTCTTTCTTAACAAAGAGTTAAACATTTTAAAGGAGTCTAGATACTTTCCATACCCACTGTAGTAATTCCACCCTATATCTACCCCCTACCTTCCCAGACCACCTCCATGCCACCCACCAATACAACCTATCTGCGACCCACAGCCCACATATTGGGGCACTTTTACTAAGGGGCGTGCACCAGTTTTCTGTCGGACTTTGCACGTTCTTTTAGGTGCAAACTGCTTTCACATGTATTTGTTTTTTACTGATAGAAGTAGTAGTCGGGAGACCCCCAAAAGTCTAACCAAGGGGACCAGCAGTATTTAGAAAATGTGTTGCGAATTTCGGCCGTCAGTTTCTCCATCCCCTGTATATGAGCAATTTCTTTGAACCAGTCAGAAACCGAAGGCGCTCTGGTGCTCTTCCAGAGTCTGGGAATAAAAGACCTTGCAGCCACTAGTAGATGGCTGAGTAGGCAACAGGATGGTTTTCTGAAGGGGTAAGGTAGTAGAGAAAGCAAAACTATGGAGAGTTTGTTAATCAAAGTGACATCCAAAAACTTCTTAATTACAGCGAGAACTTTGTCCCAAAAGGCCTTTACGTTGGGACAAGCCCACCAAATATGTGTCAGAGACCATGGGAAATGTGGAGTGAAGGTTAACCGGAACCCTATACCAACTTGAAAAGATTTTGTAGTTTGTCTCCTAAGAACCGGTGGCACAGATCAAATGACCTTCTGGGAATGTTTTGCTCATTTCATGCTCCCAACACTGGACAAAAGGCAGAAAAGAGGTGGAGAAATGCACTAACTGTTGGTATTCCCAGGATGATCTGTTGGAACCCTGGTGGTGAGGAAACAGAGCTTCAATGGAGCAGGCCCCAGACAATGTCAGGACATTTCTGAACCTCAGCTAGGGATCACTTCTAGTTCTTCCCAGGAAAGAACAGCTCTCACCAGGGGCAAAGTCAGAATTACCCGTAAAAGGGACCAAGGGGTCTTCCGGAGAAAGAGGACCAGACCTCTGGACTGCATGCTAAGGGTGGAGAGTGGTGGGACTTTCATAGCGGTAGTTCAGTTTTCTTTAGCATGGCCTGAGGTAACCAGGGAAGTGTCGGCAGCGGATGTTCCCTCTCAACCCCCATAGCTTGGTTGTAGCGTGTTGTAAACAGTCCAGAACCCTAGTGGCGGAAGCAGCCATTAAGTACACTCTACAGTCTGGGAGGGCCATACATACATACAGACCTAACATTACTATAAGAAATAAAGGTAAGCCAGTCTGAGAAATTGGAAAAACTTTGAAAGTGTAGTTGCAAAAACCATTCAGCGCTACAAAAAACGGGCTTACATGAGGACCGCTCCAGGAAAGGAAGACCAAGAGTCACCTCTGCTACAGAGGATAAGTTCATCCGAGTCACCAGCCTCAGAAATTGCAGGGTAACAGCAGCTCAGATTAAAGACCTGGTCAATGCCACACAGAGTTCTAGCAGCAGACACATCTCTACAACAGCTGGTAAGAGGAGATTGTGTGCAGCAGCCTTCATGGTAAAATAGCTGCTAGGAAACTGCTAAGGACTGGCAACAAGCACAAGAGACTTGTTTGGGCTAAAGAACACAAGGAATGGACATTAGACCAGTGGAAAACTGTGCTATGGTCCAAATTTGAGATCTTTAGGTTCAGCCACTGTGTCTTTGTTTGTTCAGAAAAGGTGAACAAAGGCACTCTACATGGTTCCCACCGTGAAGCATGGAGGAGGAGGTGTGATGGTGTGGCGCTACTTTGCTGGTGACACTGTTGGGGATTTATTAAAAACTGAAGGTATACTGAACGAGCATGGTTACCACAGCATCTTGCAGCTGCATGCTATTCCATCCGGTTTGCAGAACCTAGAATATACACTCACCGGCCACTTTATTAGGTACACCTGTCCAACTGCTTGTTAACACTTAATTTCTAATCAGCCAATCACATGGCGGCAACTCAGTGCATTTAGACATGTAGACATGGTCAAGACAATCTCCTGCAGTTCAAACCGAGCATCAGTATGGGGAAGAAAGGTGATTTGAGTGCCTTTGAACGTGGCATGGTTGTTGGTGCCAGAAGGGCTGGTCTGAGTATTTCAGAAACTGCTGATCTACTGGAATTTTCACGCACAACCATCTCTAGGGTTTACAGAGAAAAAACATCCAGTGAGCGGCAGTTCTGTGGGCGGAAATGCCTTGTTGATGCCAGAGGTCAGAGGAGAATGGGCAGACTGGTTGGAGCTGATAGAAAGGCAACAGTGACTCAAATCACCACCCGTTACAACCAAGGTAGGCAGAAGAGCATCTCTGAACGCACAGTACGTCGAACTTTGAGGCAGATGGGCTACAGTAGCAGAAGACCACACTGGGTGTCACTCCTTTCAGCTAAAAACAGGAAACTGAGGCTACAATTTGCACAAGCTCATCGATATTGGACAGTAGAAGATTGGAAAAACGTTGCCTGGTCTGATGAGTCTCAATTTCTGCTGCGACATTCGGATGGTAGGGTCTGATTTTGTCGTCAACAACATGAAAGCATGGATCCATCCTGCCTTGTATCAACGGTTCAGGCTGGTGGTGGTGGTGTCATGGTGTGGGTAATATTTTCTTGGCACTCTTTGGGCCCCTTGATACCAATTGAGCATCGTTGCAACGCCACAGCCTACCTGAGTATTGTTGCTGACCATGTCCATCCCTTTATGACCACAATGTACCCAACATCTGATGGCTACTTTCAGCAGGATAATGCGCCATGTCATAAAGCTGGAATCATCTCAGACTGGTTTCTTGAACATGACAATGAGTTCACTGTACTCAAATGGCCTCCACAGTCACCAGATCTCAATCCAATAGAGCATCTTTGGGATGTGGTGGAATGGGAGATTCGCATCATGGATGTGCAGCCGACAAATCTACGGCAACTGTGTGATGCCATCATGTCAATATGGACCAAAATCTCTGAGGAATGCTTCCAGCACCTTGTTGAATCTATGCCACGAAGAATTGAGGCAGTTCTGAAGGCAAAAGGGGGTCCAACCCGTTACTAGCATGGTGTACCTAATAAAGTGTCCTGTGAGTGTATACTTTTGTTAAGTATAAAATTCCACATGTGTTAATTCATTGTTTTGATGCCTTCAATGTGAATCTACTATTTTTACAGTCATGAAAATACAGAAAACTCTTTGAATGAGAAGATGTGCCCAAACTTCTGGTCTTTACTGTACAATAAATCCAAGTTTTTAAACTTCCCAGTACTTTTTTTCAGTGGAAATTACAATACCAGTCACTGTGCTTCACTATACAGGCAGTCCCCGGGTTACGTACAAGATAGGGTCTGGAGGTTTGTTCTTAAGTTGAATTTGTATGTAAGTCGAAACTGTGTATTTTATAATTGTAGATCTAGACAAAAAAAAATTTGTCCCCAGTGACAATTGGAATTTAAACATTTTTTTGCTGTAATGGGACCAAGGATTATCAATAAAGCTTCATTACAGACACTTTACAGCTGATCATTGCAGTCTGGGACTATAGTAAAGCATTCAGAAAGCTTCACCAGAGGTCAGAGGGGTCTGTCTGTAACTATGGGTCGTCTGTAAGTCGGGTGTCCTTAAGTAGGGGACCCCCTGTATTGCACAATGTGGCCTAAACATGCAGTGACAATGAAGCAGGGGAGATATACCAGAAGTGTGATAAAGCTGGGTGACAAACCATGAGAGAGCTGATATAGTGCCATGACTTTGGTATTAGAGCTTTACTCCATACTGCAGGGTACATGTAATACACAATAATATCCAGTGCTCCGAACATCCTACAAAACATCAAGCTTGTCTCCCTTAAGCAATGCAAAAAATAGAGCTGTGTATAATGGGCAGAGAATAATTCAAGACCAGAGGGGAATTAGAGGCAGTGGTGGAATATAAGTGTGCTCTTGAATTAATGAAATGAAAGTAATCTTGATTGGCCTCATTTGCTGTAGTTCAAAAGCTGCCCATCATCACTAGGGCTGTAACGAGGGATCAGCAGGCAGCGTTGGCAGTGACGCTCTCAGTACTTACCTACAACACACCGAGTCAAGTATATCCCTGCTACGTACACAGATAAAGCCAGCAAGGATATCGCCATGTTGGGATGGGCTGGATTGGAAGAAGGGTCTATCAGTTGTGATGGGATTAGATATAACAGCTTAGAAGACAATATCACACATAATATAAGAATATTTAAATACTTAGAGCAGGCGATAACATACAATAAACTTAGATATGATGGGTCAGCAAACACTATTATGCATGATAACTTATATAACAGTATCACACATAATAAGTTAGATACAGCGGTTCAACCAACAACAGCACACATTGCAGGCTTAGGTACAGCAGCTCAGCAGAAATGATCACACATGATAGGCTCAGGTACAGCAATCATAATGAATATGACACATAATACCTTTATAGCAGATGTGAGAATGAAAAGATTTCATGAACCACTTTATTACATACTATTGGTTTAAATCACATATTATTTGTTATTGATATTTGGTAGTCTGGATCCCAAATTGCTGGTTTAGGTTATCATGTATTAGTTTCAAAAGTTTTTTTTTAATTATTATTTAAGAAATCAGTACTTTGTTACGGAAATATTTGTCTGTGTCTGTTTTGTTTCCTCACTGGCACTGTACAGAGTATCTGAAAGCTGTTCTGCAGTCCCAACACAGCAGATAGCTAAGAAGGGAAGATTACTGCCAAACTTCTTAAACTCTTATAGAGTATTTTGCTTGATAATTCAGCTCTCTAAGGAGATAAGTCTATCCTATAACTATGGTATCTGTAAGGAATTTTGAAGGGGTGCTCCATTACAGGAAATTAATGTTATTGTTAGTATTATGAAAGTTACACCATTTTCCAATATACTTTCTGTATCAATTTGTTATGGTTTTCTAGATCTCTGCTTGCTGTCCAGCTATAGAAAGCTTCTAGGTTTACTTCCAGTGGACAGAAATCTGACCATGGTCACACAGGTGCACGGCTTGTTAGTATTATAAGGGGAGATTTTTCATTAGGCAGGATTTTGCACAGTTGTTAGACTGGCAAGTTTGTAACAGTCACACATATGTTTAACTTCTGCTCAATTTCTGCCTTTTTGCGATGTTTTTGCACAGGAAATTCTCAGATACCTCATATATAAAATTCAGCAAAAACTTCAAAATTGAGCCACATGCACCACCTCCTATGTGTTGTAGTTTTGCAATTAAATGTGCGTTCTTTTGAAAATTCTCAGTTGACAAATGTGGTGTCGCACACTCTGTGGTGTATTTTTTGTCGCTAAAAAAAATGCAAAAAGGATGTTTGCGCAAAAATTTGCGAAATTATACGCCAAGAAGCTACATAGGACTAATGATAAATCTCCCCCATAGAGAGTAATCAGAGCTGTGTGATATAACGAGCCGTGCACCTGTGTGATCATGGTCAGGTTTCTGTCTACTGGAAGTAAACATAGAAGCTTTCCTATAGAAGGACAGCAAGAAGAGATCTAGACAACTGTGAGAAATTGATATAGAAAGTATATTGGAAAATGGTTTACTTTTTCATAATACAGACAATAACATTTATTTGCTGAAATTAGAGTACCCCTATAAGTCTCTAGAAACTTTATCAGCTTATCTATCTGTTGCTTTATAATCTACATTATTTATTTCTGAAAGAAATAAGCTACAAAGGTTTAGTAATGCTTTAAGCTTTTCATAAATGAATCCTTTCCTGTGAGCTGGCTCCACACCTTACCTGTCACATGGCTTTCAGCTTCATAAGAATTTGACATGCAATAGACACAGACTCTTGGTAGACGACTAGTCAGATAAAAAAGCAGGTCAGCGGTGCCATCATTTGGGGACCTTTTGCCGTCTTGTTAATTAGCGACCGACGCAGATCTTCTAATCTCTAAACAACGATGACAAGTCTATTAGCTGAAATGTTAATGTGTGTGGCTATGACAGTGAGTGGTTGAGATGACAGCGGGGCTCCAGCCATACACATTCCCCTGCAGGCTTTACCCTTCAGCTGATTAAAGCGCTACACATCCAACAATTACTTCATCTGAGAACCAGGTCTTTAGGATGTACCCCATTAGACAGCAAGCCTGTCTCATGGGGTCGGTCACCAAACCGACAGCAGGTTTGGTGACAGCAGGGTCGGTCACCAAACCATTGAACACATACACTTCATCCTTATCCATTGCATGATACAGAATACTTATAAAAAACTTTGTACAAATGTAACTGAAATATTTTTCCAGTTTGCAGAATTCTGCACATATTGCAGAATGGGTGTGGAAATCCACTAGCCGTTCCGCGAATATCAAAAACCAGACACAATTGGCTGGTTTCTGATGCATCTAATACTGTGATATTAAAAAAAAATAAAAAAAATTCCCACAGTATGTCATAAATCTCATACTGTACAATGCCACGGGTACAAATTTGCACATATATATTATATTTTAAGTGGGCAGATACATTTACGGTAGTCTCCAAAAACATGCCTGCAAAGACAATCTCAATAAGATGCTAGAAGATACACAGTCCCAGTTATCAGATCATATTAGATCAGATCAAGGACTCATTCAATATAAGGAGTTTTTGAATACAACTCTGTCTCCATAGCAGTAACTTCTATTAGTAGAAAAGTTTGTTGTATCCTGAAACAAAATGGCTGATACATTTTTGTGACTACATGGCCTGGGAAGTGTGAAAGAGAATTAGCCTGTTAATGCCATCTAGTGTCCTTAATGCAGATTGCATTCAGCAGTATGCAGTTCTCTATTAAATAACTGGTTGTTAATGATTGATTTTGATGGTATATTGCCTTCAACCCTAGGGTCCCTGCACAAAAAAGTTATTTGGATTTGGTTGCTGCCACCTTGCTAAGATCCCTGCCAACACAAACTTCCAATTTCATCCCCAGACATCATCAGGTGTTCAGTTAGCTGCATAATGGTCTATACCCCTTTGCAGGAACACCAAGGCTAAGTGCAGATGTAGCGGACAGGCGGTGAACTTATCACAGTCATTCTGCATGCATTAGAAACCAGCCAAAATAGACACACTCACATAAAATCCATATTTATCTCACACCTACCTCTGTCTTCCATCTCATACATTGCTGAAGGTTCAGGACCTTTGGATGAGCTTGTGGGTATATAATTTGACAGGAGCTTGCACACATGTATAACTAAGGAGTACATTAAGGATTACACTGCAGTCTCTGTATTCCACTCTATCTACGCCCATAGGAAGCATATTTATGAGAATGAGTACCCCCTAGAATTAAAGGGCCCTGACAGGCCTCCTTACCACCTTTAGTTTAGTGCCAATTCACAGCAGACCACTCATGTGCAGGGTGCTAGGAGCCACAAATCTGCTATTGATAATCTATCATTATGGGCTGGTGTCAAGGATGACATGGTATTTCAGCACTGAATAAAATAGAGGCCCGTCTGATCTCCATTCCTTTTCCTGGACCAACTGAACAACCCTCAGTACTAAAACATTTGCCACCCACCAAGGCAAGCTTGTTGCTGGATGCTGCATTAGACCTTGTTCACACAAGCATGTGATCTGTGAAAACATAGTACATACACATCTATTTTATAGAGTATACACACAGACCTGGTGTCACTGACACAACGAGCCACTGCAGTGAATTGGGGCATTCAAAAATTTCAACATATGAATGCATCCTTCTGAAATATAAGTCTTCCCTTTTCCTTAACCATCTAATTTTATCTCATATTTATATTGTGTATTTAGTATTTTTTAAATGCAAGTTGATTTTGAGGATTTTAACCTTGTTAAGTTGTGTTGTGAGAGCATCTGACAGCCAAGATATTAGAGAATATTTTCTTGTCACTAAAAGTTATATGGGACTATGGTTCCCCAGTAAATTGACTGACTTGGATATTGAACTTCAGTACTGACATGAAGTGGTACCAAGGTTGTATAAGTGTTCATTGATCATCCCTCTATGCAGATTGCTATCCACATATATCCCCATACGGTCGTGTGAATGCAGCCTTATAGGTTTTTGGCATAAATTTGAAGTGTAGAAAATCTGCAGATGTGCATGATTTTCTCCAAAGATGCTCTGCGATCCTGGAGCTCTGCCAAAGGAAACAATTTGTTTCAGTGTGCCAAGGTTGCCTGCGTCTGTGTTGAGAATTTCAGATAGAGAGTGGTGCCATCTCATCTAGGGCGTTTCTGAAAGTATGATTATAGTGGTTAGTAGCCAGGCTTGGACAGGTGAAAGAGGAGATGGGGGACAGTGCAGTCTGTAAGTTTTCTGTGAGATGGTGAGTTGGCAAGTTAGTTTCGGTATGAGCAATGGGTGGAAGGATTCTGAGAAGGTGAAGGATTATTGAAGGAAATGAGGTTATGGTCTAAAAGTGGAAAGGAAGAATTGGTAAAATTAGATACTGTCAGGAGAAGACCAAATCTACGATGTTTCCCTCATTATGAGTGGGGGAATCAGAGAGTTGTGAAAGACCTAGAAAAGGAATCAGTGCTAAGAGCTGAGAGGCGGGTGGGAAAACAGGAGTGTTTATAGGGATGTTAAAGTCTTCCATGATGATGGTTGGAATGTCACAAGATCGAAAGTGAAAGAGCCAAGAGGCAAAGCGGTCAAGGAACTGATAGGATGAGCCGGGAGGATGGTATACTACAGTTACAAGAAGAGAGAATCGGCAGAAAAGTCTGAGGCTGTGAACCTCAAAAGATGGGAAAGTAAGAGAGGGTACAGGAGGAATGAAGGTGTAACTTGGAGAGAGTAGTATGCCTACCCTTCCTCTCTGCCTATTCTCTATTCTTGAGCAGTGAGAAAAGTGTAAACCGCCATATGACAATGCCGTGACTAAGCCAGAGTCATCCTCTTGGATCCAAGTTTCAGTGATGGCCAACAGGTCAAAGAACTTAGAAAGGAATAAGTCATGAACAGATACTAGTTTATTGACCACAGCAGAGCGGGCATTCCTTAGGGCACATTTGAAAGGAGTTACAAATGGAGGAGGAGAAGAGGGGGTACACTGTATCTTTATGTTAGCAGGGTTTCTGTGTGAAGTATAAAAATAAGCAGAAGGTGGGCCTGGGTTAAGAGAAATGTCCACTGCAGCAAGCAGGAGGAGAAATAAGAGAGAAAAAAGATTCTTCAGAAAATAATGAGAAGTTATTATTTCTTGCTTCACAACAGAACAATGTGATAAGTTAGTATGGTTACATAACGTATAGAGTGTGTGAGTGGTGTAAAAAGGTAAGTGCAGACGTGAGGCATTGGTACTGGTGGAAAAGATGGACGGCAGGCAAGTAAAACAGAGAGAAAACAGAAAAGATTCTTAGACAAACATGATTTTGTGTATTTTTCTCTGTCATCTTATTCGTCTCCCTGTCTAACTGCATTGTATAACTGCAGTAGCATAGTTGTCAGAGTATTATGCTAAGCAAACCATGAAAGAATGCATGCATCCTATATTACCACTAAATTTATACCCAGAGAAGACAAGAGACCAGGCCCTCAGATACCTTTCTTTATCTCATCCAGGATGATAGGTGAATCCAATTTATTTTTTGTCATTTGATTCTGTGTCAAAATAATGACTGCAGAATGGTTCATGAAACTATATTTCTTTTTTTCTATGTGGGATTCATAATTATTAATATGTATATACTCGGGTGTAAGCCGACCCGAGTATAAGCCGAGACCCCTAATTTTTAAACAAAAAACTGGAAAAACCTATTAACTCGAGTGTAAGCCGAGGGTGGGAAATGCATTGGTCCCAGCCCCAGTATATAGCCAGCCCCCTGTACTATATAGCCTGCCAGCACTCTGGTATATAGCCAGCCCCCTGTAGTATAGAGCTAGCCTCCTGTAGTATATAGCCTGCCAGCCCCTGTGGTATATAGCTTGCCAGCCACCCGCAGTATATAGCCTACCAGCCCCTGTGGTATATAGCCTGCCAGCCCATGTTGTATATAGCCAGTCTGCCCCCCTGTAGTATATAGCCAGCCTGCCCCCCTGTAGTATATAGCCTGCCAGTCCCCTGTAGTATATAGTCTGCCAGCCCCCTGCAGTATATATCCTGCCAGCACCATCGTCCCAGGACAGAGTTCACCAAACACTGAATCTTCCTGCAGTCCCAGGCAACGTAAGAGATGCTGCTCTTAGCGCTATTTTTATAAAACACATTTTATTAAGTTTTACTACAGGCAGGTTTAGCATGACAAAGCGACATCAACAGTGCTTATACATTTATCATGAACAGCTTATATCTCATGAGCGTATAATGGAACAGGATTTTGCTTATTACTACTCTTAGCGCTATTTTAAAGTGACACTTCATTGGTTGTTTGGAACTGCTGGAAAAATTAGAAGGCTTTGACAGAAGAACTTTAAAGGTCATCCTGCTGGACCCACCGTTCTTTCTGTACAGAGAGGCCCTGGAGAGAAGCTACAAAATAGGCTGAATTTGCCCACCTTCTTTCAACTGTATTGGTGGCCTCAGGCGGCCAATACAATTAAAAGATGTGGAAGAACAGGGTACAATAAGTTACTGCTTAAAATGCCATGTTGGCATTTCACAGTAAATCAGTGGATTTTGGTTGTTGTTTGGGCACTCGATCTCTAAAAGGTTCGCCATCACTAGTCTAAGACATAGGGGCTCATTTACTTACCTGTCCCGTCATGATCCCCGAGGTGCGTTGCCTGACGCTTCCGGGCTCAGGTCCGCCAGAGTTCACCATCTTCTTCCCGGTGCATTTAAGTGCATGGCTTGCGACACAATTTTGAATGTTAAATCCTGTGCGTTGTCTGAATCTGTCGGATTGTCCGGCGGCCCGCCCCCCGATTTCTGTTGCATGAAAGTCGGCGCCAAAATCCAATCACGTGCGCCACAATCTGCTTTTAAATGCGCCACAAAACAGTAATCGTCAGAATATCCGACGTTTGTGCAGTCCACAGATCCTTAGTAAATGAGCCCCATTCTCTTATAGTAAGTGTTATTACTTTCACCGTGTGGGGTCAGTCAGGCCTGTGAATATAAAGAGAGACTTTCCTGCCCGACCTGTACACAGCACAGAGACGCATAGGTAGGTTGTGTTGAGGAGAGCACCATTTATAGTGCAGATCTCAAGCGTGTTCCTAGAGGGCAGTATTATAGTAGTTATATTTTTGTATCTCAGGGCAATACCTGGATTTTAGGAACATCACATAATATTGAGCTGCATCAAATTTCAAAGTTGGATCTCTTAGTTCAATATCTATTGCAATCAAGGTCCTGAACAATTTGAACATGGGATTTTTCCAAGTCATTGTAATTTTCCCCTTCCCCTACAATCCATCACAGTACAGTGGACCCTCCTGAACCTTCTCTAGTTCCTAATATTTCAGGCAGAAAAAGAAAAAAAAATACACTTCTCATCAGAATTTTGTGCCTGGGAAGACAATTTGGCTTCTTTGCACGTCAGTCTTCATTCCTAATGATTCAATCTCCCCATGTATATTTTAAGAGAACTAATTAACCTTGTGAGATTTGCTGTGAAAATTAAAGTGGTTTTCATTTGACAGGAGATGTATGTTTGAAGTTCACTCAGTAACATATGGCACTGAGAAAAAAAAAGAAAATGACAGAATACGTGGATTCTGTTGGCAAAGAAAGTATTGTACAGAATTGTGGTGTGAATGTGCCCCAAATGACTATGTACTAGGTCAGTGATGGGCAACCTTTTGAGCTAGGTGTGTCAAAATTCGCCAAAAAAACGAGCATAACTCGGGTGCTGTGTCACCTTTAGGAAAAACCTAATTTTGTAATAACATGTCCAGCAGCGGCCTCCCCTTATTAATAACATGTCCAGCAGCGGCCTCCCTTTACTACTAAAATACCCCTAGCGGCCTCCCTTTACTACTAAAATACCCCTAGCGGCCTCCCTTTACTACTAAAATACCCCTAGCGGCCTCCCTTTACTACTAAAATACCCCTAGCGGCCTCCCTTTACTACTAAAATACCCCTAGCGGCCTCCCTTTACTACTAAAATACCCCTAGCGGCCTCCCTTTACTACTAAAATACCCCTAGCGGCCTCCCTTTACTACTAAAATACCCCTAGCGGCCTCCTTTTACTACTAAAATACCCCTAGCGGCCTCCCTTTACTGCTAAAATACCCCTAGCGCCCTCCCTTTACTACTAAAATACCCCTAGCTGCCTCCCTTTACTACTAAAATACCCCTAGCGGCCTCCCTTTACTACTAAAATATCCCTAGCGGCCTCCCTTTACTATTAAAATACCCCTAGCGGCCTCCCTTTACTACTAAAATACCCCTAGCCGCCTCCCTTTACTACTAAATTACCCCTAGCGGCCTCCCTTTACTACTAAAATACCCCTAGCGCCCTCCCTTTACTACTAAATTACCCCTAGCACCCTCCCTTTACTACTAAATTACCCCTAGCACCCTCCCTTTAAATATAATATAATAATAAACTTACATACTTACCCAGTGATGTCTTCTTCCCTGTAGCTTTACTGCAGGCGGCTCGGCTCCTCCAGGTTGCACCGCGCGCCTCGGGTCACGTGACTGACGTGACCTGACGTCAGGTCGCCTCAGTCACGTGACGAGCAGCGCGCATTGCAGCCTGGAGGAGCCGGAGGAGTTGCAGAAAGTGGGCGGACCAACGCGGCGCCGGACAGGTAAGCAGGGGGCAGAAACACAGGGACGGGGGCGGGACATTACCACAGGGGCAGCACATTACACAGGGACATTAACACAGGGGAGCACATTGCACAGGGACAGAAACACAAGGACGGGGGCGGGACATTAACATAGGGGTAGCACATTACACTGGGGCAGCACATTACACAGGGAGGGGGGCGGACAGCGGGCGCTGGGCGGCCGCGTGTCAGCAAAAATAACTACGCGTGTCAGTGCTGACACGCGTGTCATAGGTTCGCCGTCACTGTACTAGGTCAACACAAGCCAGCTATACATACAGGATTATGTAAAAGAAGACAGCCGATCTGTAGGGGAAAATATGCATTATAAACACATATAGTATACATACATAATATAATTAGACATACTGTATTTACACACCCTATATACACATAGATACAGTATAAGCACACCATATACAAACATACTGCATATATATAATTATAGAATTTAGGGTACATTCACACGAACGTAATGGGGACTGATATCTGGCCACACCATTTGCAGACAGATATCAGTCACCACTGACGTCTATAGCACCCGGTCACGCATTGTCTCAACGCACTGTCACAGTGCACGGCGATATATGGGAAATGTCCTATATTTCGCCGATTTATGATGCCGGCCCTGCACTTCTCTATGGAGAAGGCGATGGGTGAGCAGCACTCCTCCTCTCCAGCGGGCTGACGTGTACCCACGCGGGCACACGTTTGTGTGAATGTACCCAAACACACATACATACACTATACACATATTCTACATCATATACAAATACATACAGAGCATAGACAATTACATACAGTATATAGACATCATACATACACACATACATATTGTCAGGTCCGCTGGAAGGGACATCGTGTCTGCTGGTCCTTCCACCCTCCACGCTGACAATGCTAGTGGTCTTTCCCGAGTTTCTGCACGTCTCCGTGCTGGCTCCACCCCCTGTCTCGGGGCAGAGGGTATCCAGGACTCGTCCGCTTTAGGGAAGCTAAGGCTGTCTCTCTTCTGAATCAGCCTGGGTTCCTGCTCCTATGGGATCCAGGGGGCGGATCTCATGCTGCATAAATTGATCTGGACCTTCCACCTGTGCCAGTGTTTGACCTTCTGGAACTCACAGCCTAGCTGGAGCTTGACGTACCCTCTGGTGTGACCTGGCGGTTCTGCTCACTCTTCTATGTTCAGTGTCTGTCCATCTTTAGTTCTGCTTTAGTTTCTTATGCTGTCTTGAACCCCACTACTTTCATCCTTGTTCGTCCTGTTTTTTCCCTCTGTCTGAATACTGTCCTAACGCCCACACTGCAGTTTTCTGTCCATACCACCTCACTGCGGCTGACAGAGCTATTTGGATTCCTCTCCCCTCCCAGGGCCTTGCAGGGTAGATAGGAGGTTCCTGTGGCAGAGACTCTCTACCTTCAAGGGGGTTTCTGCCTTGGTAGGGTCTAGTTGGTAGATGAGCGCAGGGTTAGTTCGCCCTCTAGCTCCGTTATGTCAGCCTGCACTCAGACTAGTTGGCTTTGTGTACAGTATTCCAGACGTGGGTTTTCCTAGCACATATAGTTTATACACACCATACATCATATACATACATACAACATATGCACAGCACATAAACACACAAATACACCATAACTTACCTGAAGATTTATCCTTTCTGGCTTTGCTGATGTCGCACCATTGGGTTAGGTCACGTGACCAGATGGCAGGCGGATGGGGGCAGACTAGGTATGAGCAGGTGGGCCACGACACTGGATCATTACTGCTAATCACTGGGGCAGGGCCCGGGTGCCTCCTCCTCTCTGCTGGACAGCGGGAATGTAATGAAGTTGCGCCGCAGCCCAGCGCATAATAATGATTATTCACCACGGGCCCTCGACCTTGCAGGCCCAGTAGCAGCCACTATAACTTTAGTTACACCCCTGAGTACATGCTTTTGCGGTCATTGCCACATGTTATGGGAATAAGGAGACATAACATCTGAGCAGCAGAACTCACTCTTAAATGAGAGCTTCCTGTTCACTGTTGCTTCTGTATATATATATATATATATACAGGCGGTCCCCTACTTAAGGACACCCGACTTACAGATGACCCATACTTAAAGACGGACCCCTCTGCCCACTGTGACCTCTTATGACGCTCTCCAAATGCTTTAGTATAGTCCCAGACTGCAATGATCAGCTGTAAGGTGTCTGTAATGAAGCTTTAATCCTAGGTTCAATTACAGCAAAAAATTTTAAAATTCCAATTGTCACTGGGGACAAAATTTTTTTGGCCTGTATCTACAATTATAAAATATATAGTTTCGACTTACATACAAATTCAACTTAAGAACAAACCTATGGAACCTATCTTGTATGTAACCTGGGGACTGTCTATATATATATATGCAACACCCTCGCCGATGCAAGGCAGAGCTGTGTTTGCGAATACGTCCCATCATGTAGCTTGCGGCCTGTGTAGGGTCTAGTCAGCCCCACAGCATGTCACTACATCACACTACATAGTCCTTATAGGACACAGGGGAACATTGCAGTGGTAGATCCTGCCTGGTAAGGCAGGAGTTAATTGTTTTGTGTGATGTAATATGTGTCAGCCAATCACAGGTGTTATACTTTGTCTCTGTGAGCTGAGATGTGAGCTGAGATGTAATTGGAGGAGCAGCCACCACCTGACCAGGGGAGTAACAAGATCCCTGTTGAGGAAACTTCTGGAAGTGAGTTCCCTCTCAGAAGAGAGGAGAGAGCAGTTAGCTGAGCAGTAGCTCAGAAGCAGACTGGAGTTACTCCAGTACAGACTCTGCGGAGTCTGTGCAGCTAGCATACCAGACCAGAGCAGGAAGAGCCTAGCCCCTGCCTGAAGAGTGGAACTAATAGCTAGTAGAGAGAGGAAAGGGGTATCATCCTACCTTCAAGGGTGATACCTGAAGCAATCCAGGATAAAGCTGAAGCATCCTACTAGGACACAGCTACCTCCCAGCCTGCCCTTTGCATTCAGGCTGATGATCTACATCCTGTGGCTCCCTCCAACTGCATCTCAGCAATCCACCATTCTGTTAAGGCACGTTGCTGCAGTTCCTGTCGGTTCCAATAAAGAACTGTAAGTTGTTTTTGTTCAACCTCTGCCTCCGTCTGGTCCCTGCTACTACGGCTGCCATCATCACAGGCACCCTGTCCACTACACAGAGACTTATACTCTCGACACCAAAGGGTTGCCCCAGGGAGAACCGCTATAGCAGCCTCTCCCTCATCATTTCTTGCCAACACCTGCTGGAGACCTGCCAGGCTGTAGGACAGCCCTCCGGTTCCCCCATACCAAGCACCGTGACACTAGCGTGCCTAGGCCGCAACCGCCAGCCACTCAGGTACTGCGGGCCCCAGCTGACTCCAGGCCCCGAGAAAAGGCTAGGCCCCGGTGGGGGATGTTGCAAGTGGCGTCACGAACAGGATTATTACTTCTGTGTCTTATTCTGGCACTATAGACTGTCATTTATTGAAAAGACTGTGCTGCCTAACCCTGCTGCTGGGTTTAGGCCCAAGTGATTGTGCGTTTCTGCATTGAACTGTATTACTGCTGCCACGTGCTGTCGAGCTCCGCTCCAGCACTCAAGAGGTTAAACTCTGCAAAGAACTTTGTCAGCTCTGCTACATTCGGCGCTGCCGCGCCTGAAGCATTTACCTCACGAAACTGTGGCGCAACAAGTAATTCCAGCCCGCCACTGGCGGGAAACCCAGAGACATTGCTAAGCTCCGCCCCCTGCACGTATGGCGCGAATCCTGCCTCAGCGCGCTGTGGCGCAGCAGAAAATTCAGCCCGCCACAGCTCCTGGCGGGAAAGACTCAAGCTCCGCCCTCTGGCGCGAAACTCTCCCGTGCTGCAACGCCAGTGAGAGCCCACGAGGTACCTCAGTATCAGCGCAGCCGCCATCCAGCATCAAAGAGGTTAATCGGCCATCTTGGATTTCTCCACGTGCTATCTCCTGTCCTGCCGACATGCCGCACAGCCTCCGAGATGAAGAACCAAGTGTCGCATGGCTTGCCCACGAGCCTCGGGCACCTTCCTCTGCTGCACCGCTTACTACTGTCTCCCGTACGCAGTCTTCAATGGCGGATTCTCCTGAGGACCACCGCGGATGTGAGTACCATGGCCCCCAGGGCCTATATCACAGTGACTGTTACTATATCTCCCTTATCCCCGGCTGGGGTACAGTCCGGCCTCCCTGCAGAGGGCCAACATCTACCCATAGGAGTCCCGGCTGCAAAAGAGACTCTCTTAAAGGGGTCTGACCCCTTATCTAATGCTGCTGACCGTCCTGCGGAGTATCCAGGACCACCTGCTAAGAGGCCCAGGCTGTCCGGTGAGACCGCCCTGCCAACTACAGAGGTTACCACCGCCAGCGCAACAGCGCCCCGAAGAGCTACAGGTCAGTCCAGGAACAACAATCCTTCAGCTGTCAGCAGTGAAGAAGTTACAGCTCCTGCGGTCATCATCATGCGCTCCACAGCGCCCCCAGCTACAGAAGGTCAGCCAGAGAAGTGCCTGTCTCCTTCCTTTGCTGAGATGCCTGCCGCCGTAGGTGACCTCCCTGCTGTTCCAGCTCCAGCTTCTGGGTGTTCCATGTCAGCAGTTCCAGTGTCTACCACCAGATGTCTTCAGGTGACGGATTTCAACACTGCTTTCTTCACCCAGGCTGATGATGTCCATGCTGCAGTTCCTGCTTTTATGCCTGCAGCCATTGCTCTTGAGCAGCAAGATTAACCCCCTGATGGGCTGTAGCCCACTTCAGGTATTGTGAAAACTGTGTACATATGTATATTTATTTCTGCTATCCCATTTGGGCTGAGTGCCCCTATTCCACAAGAGCCAGAGACTTTCCTGGGACTCTCACACTTATTTATCTCAGTCAAGAGATTCTCCTTGAACTGCCCACTGTCATGTGCTCTGATAGCACCCTTCCTCTGCCCCAGCAGAGATTCCTTCAAAGGACTCTGTCCCTCTACACCTAGAGGAGACCCTTTGCATCTTTATTTCACTTTTCCCTACCTCAAGGACTGTACCCAGAAGATGGACTTTGCTAATAAAGACCTTCTGAGAGACTTATGCCAACTCTAAGGAAAAGTTGCTATTGCTAATGACTTATTATATTGCACTTAATGCCTTCCTTTTTAGGTATGGACATTCTGCATGCACTTTTATGCCTTTTCCTTTCCAGGTGAAGAGAGATTTTATTCTGCTACCCTGAGTCGCCTACCTATGTAACGTTTGTAACGTTCAAGATGTGTACCCATTGGGCTCCTAAGCCAATGTGAGTTTACAAAATGTTTGCACACTGTCAATCTATGCCAGTAGTTTGCACTAACCTTTTATAGGCTTTTCAGATTGTAGCGTGGCTGTGTCGGACCGTCCAATATGTAAACCCTGACCGCTATCTTATGGCTCAAACCGAAGTTCGTAAGTGGGGGTAGTCCGTAAACTGCGGGTCCTTAGGGGACCGGGGGTGTTACAGAGATAGCACCTGGATGCCACTCATACAAGGGTAAGAATGTCAGTCGGCAGGTACTTGTACATTGTACAATGTTTTATTGTGTCACATATGCCAATGTAATGCATATACACACTATATATTTGTCGCTAGGGAAGAAGTGTTTATATAACAAATATACAGGCCCTGGTGCAAGGAGTGGATTACAGTACATGACACCACACCTTTCCTACTGTACCGTTTGGTTTAATGGCGTTAGCGACCAACTGTCATACTTTTACATGTCCATGTCTTAGTCCGACACCAACCCAGGTGCCTGTCTCCAGGACCATGGGCGGTTTGTCCCTAGAGATCATGTAGCCTGCACTTCACAGAAGTGCCCCTATCTACCTCTGCGCCCCAATCAGTCTGTAGTCGAGCCGAGGGCGGCTCTTTCAATTGCCCCGGGGGTATGCAACACCCTCGCCGATGCAAGGCAGAGCTGTGTTTGCGAATACGTCCCATCATGTAGCTTGCGGCCTGTGTAGGGTCTAGTCAGCCCCACAGCATGTCACTACATCACACTACATAGTCCTTATAGGACACAGGGGAACATTGCAGTGGTAGATCCTGCCTGGTAAGGCAGGAGTTAATTGTTTTGTGTGATGTAATATGTGTCAGCCAATCACAGGTGTTATACTTTGTCTCTGTGAGCTGAGATGTAATTGGAGGAGCAGCCACCACCTGACCAGGGGAGTAACAAGATCCCTGTTGAGGAAACTTCTGGAAGTGAGTTCCCTCTCAGAAGAGAGGAGAGAGCAGTTAGCTGAGCAGTAGCTCAGAAGCAGACTGGAGTTACTCCAGTACAGACTCTGCGGAGTCTGTGCAGCTAGCATACCAGACCAGAGCAGGAAGAGCCTAGCCCCTGCCTGAAGAGTGGAACTAATAGCTAGTAGAGAGAGGAAAGGGGTATCATCCTACCTTCAAGGGTGATACCTGAAGCAATCCAGGATAAAGCTGAAGCATCCTACTAGGACACAGCTACCTCCCAGCCTGCCCTTTGCATCCAGGCTGATGATCTACATCCTGTGGCTCCCTCCAACTGCATCTCAGCAATCCACCATTCTGTTAAGGCACGTTGCTGCGGTTCCTGTCGGTTCCAATAAAGAACTGTAAGGTGTTTTTGTTCAACCTCTGCCTCCGTCTGGTCCCTGCTACTACGGCTGCCATCATCACAGGCACCCTGTCCACTACACAGAGAATTATACTCTAGACACCAAAGGGTTGCCCCAGGCTGTAGGACAGCCCTCCGGTTACCCCATACCAAGCACCGTGACACTAGCGTGCCTAGGCCGCAACGGCCAGCCACTCAGGTACTGCGGGCCCCGGCTGACTCCAGGCCCCGAGAAAAGGCTAGGCCCCGGTGGGGGATGTTGCATATATATATATATATATGTGTTGAATTATTAGTAGAGTAATTCCCCCCGCCCCCCCCAATGTTTATATAATGCCCATTTAACCCCTTAATGCTGAAGCCCCTTTTCACCTTCCTGACACGGCCCATCTGAAATGTGTCTACTTTGAACGCTTTAACATATCCATTTTGTCACTGTGCCCTGCTGTACAGGCACAGGGGGGCACTTGGAAGGGAAAGAGCATTGTTTCATTTTTGGAGGGCAAGTATGGCTGAAAAAGTTTTCATGTGTCAGGATGCATTTGGAGAGTCCTAATGGTACCAAAACAGAGGAAAGCCCCAAAAAGAGACACCGTTTTGGAAAGTACACCCCTTGTGTTTAGCAAGGTATAATTTGTGTATTTGCACCAACAGGTGTTTGATTCAATTAGGCCACAAAAGGGAAAAAGATGAACATTTTCTCAAAAAAGTCACTTTTACTCCAAATTTTTGTAAGCCACAAGGGATAAAAGATGAAACAACCCCCATAAATGTGTAAAACTATTTCTCCTAAGCACAGAACTGCACCACTTTTGCATATAAAGTGTTGTATGGGTACGCAGTGAAGCTCAGAAGGGAAAGAAGAGGTTTGGCCTTTTAGAAGCCAGATTTGACAGACATTCTTTACATGTGTCAGGATGCATTTGGAGAGCCCATGTGGTACCAAAGCAGAGGGGAACCCCAACAAGTGTCACCATTTTGGAAAGTGCACCCTTTGGAGAATTTAGCAAGGTGTAATATGTGTATTTGTCCATAAAGGTGTTTGATTTAATTAGGACTTAAATAGGAAATAGGTGAAAATTTTCCTATAAGGGTCATTTTACCCCTAATTTTTTGTAGTCACAAGGGATAAAAAAAATGTAATAACCCCCCAAAATGGGTAAACCTATTTCTCTCGAGTGTAGAAGTACCCCACATGTGTATATAAAATGTTGTATGGGTGCACACTAGAAGGAAAGAGAGATGTTTGCATTTTAGAAGCCAAATAAGAAATGTTTTACCTGCATTAGGAGAACCCTAGTGGTGTAAAACAGATAGGAATCCGAAAAGTGATCCTAATTTTTGAACGCACACCCCTTAGAGAATTCGCAATGTGTAATATATGTATTTACCCCTACAGGTGAATGATCCAATTAGGCCCTAAAAAATTAAAAAGGTGAAAATCTTCCTATAAATGTCACTTTTACCCCTAATTTTTGTAAGCCACAAGGGATAATATATTAAATAACCCCCAAATAAGTGTAAAACTATTTTGCTTTATGGGCGCACAGTAGAGGAAAAGAGGGATGTTTGTCTTTTAGAGGCCAAATTTGACAGAAATCCTTCACATGTGTCAGGATATATTTGGAGAGCCGTAGTGGTACCAAAACAGAGGGAAACCTGAAAAGTGACTCTAATTGTTGAATGTACACCCCTTGGGGAATTTAGCAAGGTGTAATGTGGTGTAGTGTAATACACGTGGTGAAATGAGCATTTTGAACATATAGGTGGTTTCCAAATATGATGTGCAATGGAGTCCAAGATGAAAATTGCAATTATTTCTGGAAAGTTCAGTGCCCGTTATGTGGCGCCCATTATATGGCATCCATTATGTGTGGCCCAGTTTGTGCCACTGTAAAATGTCCGCTCTCGGATTAGGAAGCCATATTTCCTGATACGAGAAAGACCCAACATGTGATCCTAAATACAAACCACAAAATCCAGCAGGGCTCCGGAATAATAAAGACTTAGAAGGGAAATAGAAAACCTAAATAAAAAACATAAAACCAACAAGTGCCCCTAGTTTGCAAACTACATCCCACAATGAAATAATGGAGGGGTATAGGGAGCAACGTGACCTAACAGTTGTTACAATTATTCATTTTACCAAAATGAATTACCAAGGGACCAACTAAACTTTTGTCACTCTGGAGTTGTCGCAGGTCTCTTAGTAGTATGTAGTGTCCATCCTAACTCCTCTTTTGGAACAGACTCTTTATTGAGTCCTACCTTTAGAAGCAGCAGAATTCACCGGGAAAATGCTGTCCTGGCAAAACATGGGAACATCTAAACCAGAGGTACTGGGGCCCCGTCCTTCTTGTCCCAATATTAGTTTCCTAATATCTTCCTCTTGAAAACGGAGAAATGATACGGCAGGACCTGCACATTGGAACAGCTCGTAAGAGTTGTACAGCATAATGTATACAATGTGCACGGCCAGCGCTTTTGTACCATATCTTCAATTTTCGTAGGAAAATTATCGCCAAGTGTTGCTCTTATTCACCCTAGCGATGCCCATTGTGACGAATATTGCTGCTTTTGGCTGGACCAAATTGACCAGCCAATAGCGGCAAACATGGACAGAGGGGGGCAGCAAAACCCCTCTGGTCCGCAAGGCAAAATTGGTGGCTGTCAGGAACAGCCGGCACCCACGTGGTGATCGGTATTACTGACGTCATAAGTAAATTTGCTGCTATTGGCTGGTCTGCATTGATGAGCCAAAAGCAGCGATCATGAACTGGGGAGGGTGGGGGGGACGTAACCCTTCTGGTCCATGGGGCAGGATGGATGGCTGTCAGGAACAGCCGCCATCTTGCCCCGAACACTGTGTCTGAACTGTGTTGGAAAGTCACTACCCGCCGTACCGTTCTATAACAACGCGCGTTGGGAATTGGCTATACAATCTTTATTTATTTTTTCAGCTATTTAGACAAATAAGGGCTTATTTTTTGAGAGACGAAATGCACTGTAAAAAAAAACCCTTCATTTTTTTTGGTTTTTTAGTAATTGAAGCAATTTTATTAACTCTTTACGTGTGTAGGAAAATAAAATAGCATTTTTTGGGGGGGGTGTTCACTTAGCATAACAATAATATATTATAACTATGATTACGGTGATACCTCATTTATATAGTTTTGTTTATATTTGTCCAATTTTATTGAAGGAAAACTAGAATAGAAAAAATTGCATTTGTTTTAGTATTGCCATTTTATCGCGGGTGTTTGCGCTGTGGATCGGATCCCCCGCGCCATTTACCGGGGGATCCGATCCACTTCTGGGCAGCTCCGAGGACTGGGATGTGCCCCGGAGCTGCCCAGTCTCCCTGGCAGTCAGACCCCTTCCAGGTCCGAATGTAAACTGTCTGAGCATGCTCGAGCATGCCAGACAGATTACACTGCTCTACAATAAAATAGTATTGTAGAGCAGTGTATTGAACTTGAACCAGCGATCAGAGCATCACATGTTCAAGTTCAAGTATGTATAAGTAAAAAAGTGAAAAACACTGAACACTACACATTAGAATAAATACAAAATAAATACATTAAAATATAAGCCCCATATAAGCCCCTAAAATGTCACTTTCCCATAAAAACACTTAATAAAGTATAAAAAACACAAAAAAAAACGCATATTTGGTATTTCCGCCTCCGTAACAATCTGTATAATAAAAAAGAATCGTTACTGGACCCGCACGGTAAACGCCGGAGAAAAAAACCTGCAAAGACTTTCCGAAAAAAGATCATTTTTAATTAATACCCTATAAAAAAAATGCTCTAAAAAGTGATTTAAAATATGTTATGCACTCTAAAATAAGCCCACTCAAAAGAACAACTCTTCTCGGAAAAAATAAGCCCTTAAACAGATTTGGCGAAAAATAAAAAAGTTATGCATAAGAAAAGACGGTGATGCTAAAATTAACAACATTTTTGCCAAATTAATTTTTATTCAGTAAAAATGGGAAAAAATATAAAATCTATATAAATATATAAATGAGGTCTCTTCGTAATCGTGGCGACCCACAGAATAAAAATAATATACTATTTTTATGGTATGGTTAATGACCAAAAAAAAAAACATAAAAATTTTCCTAAAAATTGATGATTTTCATTTCCTCCACCAACAAAGAGTTAATAAAATCTCACCAATTAGCTATAGATGCCCCAAAATTACCTACCAGAAAAGTGCATCTCATGTGGCAAAAGAAATAAGCCCCTATAGGTCGACATTAAAAAAAGAAAAAAAATTATAGCCTGTACAATGTGACATAGCAAATCTGCTCTGCATGGCGCCTCCTTCCCTTCTATGCCTGGCCGTGCGCCCATACAGCAGGTTACCACCACATATAGAGTATCGGTGTACTCGGGAGAAATTGGGTATCAAACTTTGTGGAGCCTTTTTTCATTTAATCCATTGTAAATGTTTCATTTTCCACCCAAAATGAATGTATTGTGAAAAAATATTACAATTTGCAGACTGCACCTCCATTTTGATTTAACCCCTATAAAACACCTAAAGGGTTAACAAACTTCATAAAAGTGGTTTTTCATACGTTGAGGGTGTAGTTTCCATAATGGGGTAATTTATGAATCTAGCTATTATTTAGGCCTCTCAGTGTCAATTAGAAGTTGAGCAGGTCCATCTAAATATGGGTTTTGGTGATTTTACAAAAAATGTGAAAAATGCCACCTAAATTCTGAGCCTCATAAAATTCTAGTAAAATATGTGGAATCTTAAAAAAACAGGGGTAGCGAGCCATAGGTTCCCTACCCCTGCTATATACTATGGGGGTAGCCTGGCTATATACTAGGGGCAAGCTATCTAATAGAATTGGATACAACATATCAGAGGGCAGAATCACACTGGATAGGATTAGATACATTGCTTTCCTCAAATAGTAATGCGTCTTCTATTGTCATAATTCACTATTTTGTAGCTTTACACAAATTCCTCCCGTTTCCTGCACCATTCTCTGCTTACCGCTTAGCCACCTCTTGCAGTAACAGGCTTATTGCAGATATAATATATTCTCCTTATACTGTGGGAGGCCAATTCTAAGCCGATGCGTCTGGTACATTTTGCAAGTGATACATATTTACATTGTCCAATAAAACAGGATTTACAGCTCCAGGATAAAACCACTTATCTTGGACAGAGCAAGGAATAGGAGCGAGTAGCTCCCTGAAACTGAGGCTTTATTACCCAAAGGCATATATATAGATTTATGTATATCACATCACAGCGAACAATAGCTGAACATTATGAAAAGGAAACATCATCAGGGGGGGATTTGCCTATAAAGCAACCCAAGCAATCGCATGGGGCATCAGAGGTAGTGAGGATGCTTACTGACACTTGCCATGTGTGCTTTAAACTGTTCTCTACAGTTCAATACAGTTTAACCCCTTAACGTCAAGGCCCTTTTTGGTTTTTGCATTTTATTTTTTTTACTCCCCACCTTCAAAAATCTATAACTTTTTTATTTTTTCATATAAACAGCTGTGTGAATGCAACAAATTGCACTTCATAGTGACAATATTTAATATTCTATGCCGTGTACTGGGAAGCGGGAAAAACATTTCAAATGCAGTGAAATTGGTGAAAAAACACATTCGCGCTGTTTTCTTGTGGGCTTGGATTTTTTACGGCTGTCACTGTGTGCCCCAAAGACTTGTCTAGTTTATTCTTTGGGTCGGTACAATCACGGGGATAACAAATTTGCATAGGTTTTACATTTACAAGAATTAAAGAGAACCCGTCAGGCAAAATAACCCCCCTAAACTAAATATATTTTCATAAACCGCCATTAGAGAGCATTGCCTCTGTCCCTTCATTGTCCCTATACATGTCTGTAAACTTAAGCAATGAGGTCCTAAAGCTGTATGCTAATGACCTGTGAGATGTCCAATGAGTCATTAGCATATTGAAGCTGTCTAGCTTATTCATGAGTGGGAGGCACAGTATGCCCCCAGTGCTTGACTGACAGCCTGTATAATAATGTAATGGCTCCTCCATGTGCTTGCTGGTGGCTACGCCCCCTGCTGCCTGTGTGTGTATGTGTATGTGAAAGATACAACAGTTCCAGGCAGCCATGTTATAGCAGAACATGTCAGGTACTTGTGTAGCTGATTTCTGTATCTCACACATATGTATGGCAGGATGCAGCATGTCAGCAGGTAAAGCACAGACACTAGCAATGCTTTACTATACATTACACACAGACATGAGCAGGAGGAGGAGACGGGAGAGGTAACAGGGGTGACATCACTGCCTCTGACCATGTGACCAGCTTCATTTACACAGTAAAGAAAAGATGATTTTACAATGATTAAAGACTAGATAAAGTCTGGGATGGGATCCTTGTGAGCTGCTCTAACAGGTACAGGTGACAGAACTAGTGACAGAGACCTGATGACAAGGGTCCTTTAAAACCTCTTGTACAAAAAAATTTATTTTGCCATATTCTGGCGCTAATAACTTTTCATACTTTGGTGTACGCAGCTGTGGGTGGTGGCATTTTTTGTGAATTTTGATGACATTTTCAATGATTCTATTTTTAGAGTGGTACAGGCTTTTTCTCACTTGTTGTGCCATTTTCAACTTAGGGCGCAATTTTCCGTTACAGGGTTAAACGCTGTGAAAAACGTATAATATTTTGATAGTTTGGGCATATTTTGATAGTTTTACCATATTTCAGACCCCCTTGCCGTTCTTCTTTTGCTGTAGACAGCCGAGGTCTTGGGCGCGCTATGGTCACGGTGCTCCGTATTGGGACCAGAGGATGGGCCTACAGCCTGGCAGGAGAGAGCCTTAAACAACAGCAGCAGATTTAGCAGAGCTGGAAAGCTGGCAGGAGATAGCTGGCCCACAGGAAGGATTGCTCACAGCCTGGTAATAGCTTCAGGATGGGCTGGTAAAGATGGAGCAGAGTCTAGATGGTGGAGCTCTGCTTCCTTGTAGTGTGTCTGGGTAGTGGCCTGAGACACTTCTGCTTCCTGTTGCAGCACGGACATGTGGTACTCTCTCCTCTGCTTACTGGAACTGACATTTACTCCAAGATGGAGTCTCTCACTTTGACCATGTGCTCCTGCCCACCAGGGGTTTTTATACTACCCTCGTAAGGTGGCAGCACTCTCCAATCAACTTTTAGCTTGCTTTACTAATGAATAACAACATTTTCACATTGTTAACTCTTGCCTTACCAGGCAGTGGTAGATATTAGTAGCCTGGCATGGCCAACGCGTTTCTAGTGTTGTCTGACACTCTTACTCATGAGCCATGCTTTTTTAGCCAGCTATAGACATGACACAAGCAGTCTTTTATGCATTTTTTATTGGAATATGTATTCGAAATAAAGACGTAATCATTTAACACTTCTGAGTTTGGACGCTGAATTCACTGCTAAAATTTTTTCAAGTTAAACGCACCTGGTCCAGGTCGAATCCGTGACATTGCAATGTACAGAGCAAATATCGGGTGAGCTGCAATGAACTTTCTTTTCCTACGGCGTGTGTCATTGTCTGTGGTGGTCCAGGGGGTTTACTGACCCCAAGTCCTCACATTAATTATGGACAGCACTGTAGGTGCATTAATTAATCTATATATATTATTTACGTGGCACTGTACATGCATTTATTAATTATGTGGGTCACTCTTTGTTATTTGATATATAGAGCCCCCACAATAAATTAATTGGGGGCAATGTGTAAATATTATTTATACAGGGTGCAGTATAAATGTATTAATTATGGGGGCACTCTATATGCATTATGAGATGCCCTTATGTTATTATATATTAATTATGAAAGGGTACTTTGTATGTATTAATTATGGGGGCACTATGTATGTATGTATGCACTTTATATACGAGTATGTCAATTTGTTGCAGGGGGAGGACACTGTTTTGTTCCAGGGGGAGGGTTCTGTGGACAGGCTATATTTGTGGTAAGAGTATTATTCAGGTCCTTTACTTATGTGTACCAAGCCAGGTACTTGAGGAGTATTTTTGTACGAAGCCATGTTCTGTTTTTCTGTATTTCTGTGCCAAGCTCAGTTCTGGTGCTGCATTCCTGAAGGGGGGCCCCCGACTGTATAAGGAGGGTGCCCACAGACTGGGGGTGTCCTAGTGTTGCAATTTATTACATGGGACGTTTGCACTTTAAATAGGGGTGGTATTTGCTTCCTTTCTCCTCCCTGCTGCTGCTCAATCCCTCCCATAGCTGAGCCTTTATAGGGCAGGCACTGGGCCTGCACTTCCTCTTGCCCGGTCCATCTTCAAGCTGTCCCTCCCTCCCTCCCTCCCTACTGTTACTTGGTTTTTGTGTTTTGATGTTTTCGGTTTTCAGTGATCATCTCAAGTCACAGCTGACAGAAAATGAGAATTGATGTGGATTTTGCCCGGAAGTGCTGATTCGGGAGTCCGGTTGAGCAAACCGCTTCGGGCAGCTATGGTTTACAAAGAGATGGATGAAAATTGTGGTTCATTTTTGAGAGTATTAAGTAATAATTGTTTTCGGTGATCATCTCAAGTTGCAGCTGATGGAAAATGGGAATTGATGTGAATTTGCCCGGAAGTCGAAGAGCTAATTCGGGAGTCCGGTTGAGCAAACCGCTTCGGGCAGATATGGTTTACAAAGAGACAGACTGAGATTATGGTTAATTTTGAGTATCAAAGTAATAATGGTTTTCGGTGATCATCTCAAGTCACAGCTGGCGGAAAAGAGAATTGATGTGGATTTTTTCGGAAGTCCGGAGGAAGTGGTGGTTCGGGAGTCCGGAGGAACAAACCACTTCGGCAGCTATGGTTTACAAAGAAACGAACAGAGATTGCGGTTGATTTTGATAATATTAAAATAATAATAATTGAGTTTATCAGAAATAAATAGCTGTGACCTTTTCTGCCAAACAGGAAGCCTCATGTCATCATTTCTTAGTTATGTTTAGTTATTAATGGTTTATGGGGTTAATGTTACGGGTAGGATTATGTATCATTACTAAAGTGCCTTAATGTGTAGTTAAATGGGTAATGTTTACTACCTCCCAGTCTTGTGCTTATTTACAGAGCCAGTCATGGCCATAAGTTTTGAGAATGATACAAATGTTAATTTTTACAAAGTCTACTGCATCAGGTTTTATAATGGCAATTTGCATATACTCCAGAATGTTATAAAGAGTGATCAGCTTAACAGTAATTAATTGCAAAGTCAATATTTGCCTACAAAATGAACTTTTTCCCCCAAAACACATTTCAACTTCATTGCAGGCCTGCATTAAAAGGAGCAGCTAACATCATGTCAGTGATTGCTCCATTAACACAGGTGTGGCTGTTGATGAGGACAGGGCTGGAGATCAATCTGTCATGATAAAGTAAGAATCACACCACTGGACACTTTAAAAGGAGGCTGCTGCTTGGCATCATTGTTTCTCTTCTGTTAACCATGGTTATCTCTAAACATCATTGCACTGCACAAAAAGTGGCCTAACAGGGAAGAGTATCGCAGATACAAACATTGCACCTCAGTCAACAATCTATCGCATCAAGGAATTCATGGAGAGAGGTTCCATTGTTGCTACAAAGGCTCCAGGGCACCCAAGAAGGACCAGCAAGCACCAGGACTGTCTCTTAAAAGTGTTTCAGCTTCGGGATCAGGCTAGCAGCAGTACAGAGCTTGCTCAGGAATGGCAGCAGGCAGGTGTGAGTGCACTGTGAGGCGGAGACTCTTGGAGCAAGGCCTGGTGTCAAGGAGAGCAGCAAAGAAGCCACTTCTCTCCAGAAAAAAACATCAGGGACAGACTGATATTCTGCAAAAGGTACAGGGAGTGGACTGCTGAGGACTGGGGTAAAGTCATTTTCTCTGATGAATCCCCTTTCCGATTGTTTGGAATATCTGGAAAACAGCTTGTTCGGAGAAGACAAGGTGAGCGATACCACCAGTCTTGTCTCATGCCAACTGTAAAGCATCCTGCAACCAGTCATGTGTGGGGTTGCTTCTCAGCTAAGGGAATCGGCTCTCTCACAGTCTTGCCTAAAAACACATCCATGAATAAAGAATGGTAGCAGAATGTCCTCCAAGAGCAACTTCTCCCAACTGTCCAAGTTTGGTGATCAACAATGCCTTTTCCAGCATGATGATGCACCTTGCCATAATGTAAAGGTGATAGCTAAATGGCTCAGGGAACAAAACATAGAGATTTTGGGCCCATAGCCTGGAAACTCCCCGGATCTTAATCCCATTGAGAACAATCATCAAGAGACGGGTAGAAGTAATATGTGCATCCAGGGCCGGCTCCAGTTTTCATTAGGCCCCTGGGCGACAGAGCCTCAGTGGGCCCCTTTGCAGTGAACCTGCGTGGCAGCATTCAAAATTAAGAAACTAAAACAGTCTCCTGTCCTAAAATTTTCCCTAGATTATCATACCAAACAGCATCCTCATGGCTAGTTTTATATAAGCCCCCTCACACCCTATGGATTTATTAGATACAGCACCCTCTCCCCTATGGATTCCTTATGTACAGCCTTATGTTGGCAACCCCGCAGCTCTGGGCCCCGGCAGTTGGCCAGTGCTGGCGCCTGTCCTGTGTACATTACATCCAATACACTAAATATGGGATACTTCTCATGAACAAAATATGTTAACCCGATAAACTCCCCGCTTAGAACTAGGAGAATTCTTACTAAACAACTGTGGTGCAAGTTGATGGATTCTGGATAATATGAAGTAGAGGTGTGCGCCCGCTCTGCTGCACATTGTGTAAGAACCTCTATAATGTCGCTCTCAATGTCTTCTTGTGTGGATTATGATGGCTGAAGGGAAATGTACAGAGTTTGTAGTTGATCATAAAGGTAATGGACCAGACCAAGTTTATATTTCCACATTCAAAACCAATTGTGATCTCCAATAAAGCTGTGAACATTAATTATCAGCCGCTCATCACTCTGCTGCCTAATTACTTGGCTCAGAAAAGCTGCTTGTCTCTCCCATCCTCGTAGCAGAAAAGATATGTCAATGATTCAGAGAGGAGGAACCATGGTGAAAGTGCAGCACCCACAAAAATCTGTGGTTTAAATGAACATTTACATCTTGGGGGACAGAAGATATCTTATTCTCTAGCAGATGTCTCCTAACTACTTGAGAATCAATTGCTATGAAATTGACTTGAGGTGACACTGGAGTGAGCCACAGCATTTATGAAAAAAAAAAAAATATCCACAACTTTAAAATGCAGCATATACAGTGGGTACGAAAGTATTCAGACCCCTTTACATTTTCACTCTTTGTTTCATTGCAGCCAATTGTTAAGACCAAAAAAGTACTTTTTTTGCTCAGCAATGTGCACTTTGCATCCCTTCTTGATAGAAAAAAAAATTAAATATAGATATTTTTGCTAATTTATTAACCAAGTACAACTGAAACATCACATGTTCAGGCCCATTGCTGTGACACTGATATTTAACTCACATGCTGTCTATAGCCTTGAGATGGTTCATTGAGATGGTTCATTCATTGGAGTCCAGCTTTGTTTAAATAAACTGATTGGACATCAGTAGGAAAGGCACATACCTGTCTACATAAGACCTCACAGCTCATGTGAGCGCATGTTAAAACATGTTAAAGCAAATGAAAATCATGAGGTCTCAGGAACTGCCCAAGGAGCTTAGAAACAGAATTATGGCAAAGGACAGATCTGGCCAAGGTTACAAAAGAATTTCTGCAGCACAGTGGCCTCCATAATCCTTAAATGGAAGAAGGGAAGAAATCGAGTTCCAGAGATGCAGTACGGAGATGGGAGAAAGTCCCACAATGTCAACTATCACAGCAGCCCCGCACAGTCAGCGTTTTATGGCAGAGTGTGCTGACAGAAGCCTTTCCTCAGTGCAAGACATATGAAATCTGCATACAGTTTGCAAAAACACACACATGAAGGGCTCCCAGACTATGAGAAATAAGATTCTCTGGTCTGATAAGGCGAAGATTGAACTTTTTGGTGTTAATTCTATACAGTATGTGTGGAGGAAACCAGACATTGCTCATTACCTGCCAAATACAATCCCAATAGTAAAACTTTGTTTTTAAGCTACATGGACAGGTCCACTAGTTGCAATTGAAAGATGAATGCGGTCAGTGCAGAGACATCCTGCATGAAAACCTCTTCCAGAGTGCTCTGAACCTCAGACTGGGCACATTTACTAAAAACAGTGCAAACTGCACTGTGTAGTGTGCAGAGGGCACCAGATTCATGAATTGTGGCATCCGTTCTTTATGATCTTGGCACTCCCTGTGCTTCCCCCCGACAGAGTTCACCGACTTTGCATGTTAAATGAGTTGCATGGTCCAACTGTGCTCTGGAATGCCCATTTCAATGACAAAATAAGGCATAGGTGACATCTAATACCTCAACGATGTCTTCTCCTTTGGGGCCAGAATGGATATAACTTATGGCTGAAGAATTTTCCACCAGATGTCTTTAGCTCCTGATGCTGCTGGCAGGGCCAGATTAAGGTTGGTGGGGGCCTCCATTGAATGTAGTCCGGACAGGGAGCAGCAATCGCTGTATACGCATCCCCAGTAATCACTATATACAGCCCCCAAACACCACTATGGAAGGCCCCCCCCCCAGCAACCGCTATATACCGCTCCCTCAGCAACCGCTATATACAGCCCCCCCCCAGCAACCGCTATGTATACCTCCCCCCCAGCAACCGCTATATACAGCTCCCCCCCAGCAACCGCTATATACAGCTCCCCCGCCAGCAACCGCTATATACGCCCCCCCAGCAACCGCTATATGTAGCTCCCCCCAGCAGCTGCTATATGTAGCTCCCCCCAGCAGCCGCTATATACAGCTCCCCGCAGCAGCCGCTATACACAGCTCCCCCCAGCAGCCGCTATACACAGCTCCCCCCAGCAGCCGCTATATACAGCTCCCCCCAGCAGCCGCTATATACAGCTCCCCCAGCAATCACTATATACAGCTCCCCCAGCAATCGCTGTATACAGCTCCCCCAGCAATCGCTGTATACAGCTCCCCCAGCAATCACTATATACAGCTCCCCCAGCAATCACTATATACAGCTCCCCCAGCAATCACTATATACAGCTCCCCCAGCAATCACTGTATACAGCTCCCCTAGCAATCACTGTATATAGCTCCCCTAGCAATCACTGTATACAGCTCCTCCAGCAACCATTATATACAGCTCCCCCCAGCAACCGCTATATACATTTCACCCAGCAACCACTTTATATATTATAAAAGATGTCATGTCCCCATCATAAATTTAAGAGCAGGCCTCCTTTAACCCTGTGCAGTGCTTATGAGAATGTACAGGTCCATTATGTACTGGTTGTGTACGTGAGCTTTGTCTAATGAAATTCATGAACGCCCTGAAATCAACCAGTGACATTTTTTTCACAAACCTTTTTTTATTCTAAAACACACTAAAATCTTTGCATTGGAAACCCGTCCCGTATTGTTTTCCATAATCAGGTAACACTAAGACGCTGCCGGGAAATGCTTTGCTAATTTGAATCTACCCGCCCGCGCCACAGTCAAACCACGCGCCAAGCGAGAACCACAACATTTATCCAACCAGCTCTCTGCAGCTATTACATTGACTGCCTCCACCACTGTGCAACCGTGCGTCACGGAGCGCAGACTTATATAAACTGTGGCCGCACCCCCTGCCGTGACGTAACAGTCTAAGGGGGCGTATTTTTAGTGCACGCTGTCAGCAGCTGTCAGAGCAGTCACGTGGGTAAACACAAACACGTGGCTGCCGACCACGTGGTGATGCGTCTAGCCGGCGAAGGAGGAGATCTGTCAATCACAAAAGACGGAAGTGGCTCAACCAATGAAGTTGATGGGAAAGTTTACCAGCCAATCAGAAAGCAGCAAAGTTTGACAGCGCCAAAAAACCTTTCCGCTGACTGAGTGAGGGCAGGCTAGAGCACAGCCGCAGCTTGCTGCTCATGAGAGTGTGAATAGGATGGTTATGGAATATGTAAAGGTTTTTATGGATTATTTTTATTTTAATGGACAAATATTTTAAGCTAGATAATAAGAAGATGAAACATATTTCTTTATACTGGGTCTTCTATGTAATTGCTATTGGTAAAATTGGTTGAGTGTGTTATTTTCCATAGAATAGAATCCGATATTATTTCTCCTTACACAGATGGCAATTTATGCCCATATTCAGCTGTTTGAGCGCACCAGTACATGTTCCTGGAGGGCGTTTTTTATGGGCATTCATGGGGGAATCTGATGGTGTCATAAAATATTTTCCTGAATTAGCAAAATTTTCAGAACATTTACGTCAAGTTAATGTATAGTCTCTTATTAAAGTGATGGGTGTCCTCTGTCTTAATGAAATACTATAGAAGGAGCAATCTTTCTTTTTGCCATGGTGTTAATAAAGGGAAAGCCTGAGGTCTGTCAGGGTGCATTCACACGATGCATTGCGTCACGTTGTGCGTTGCCTTTTTGACGCATTCCACTGGCTTCAGCTGAGGTTACATTGTGTTTTAGCAGATGCAGTGGAAACGCAATGTAACCTTATCATGTAATCAAGGCTGAAGCCAGTGGAATACGCCAAAAACGCAAAGCGCGACGCAGCGCATTGTGTGAATGCGCCCTCACATGCGGCACATTTAGAAACAAAATGCAAGCGCATGGGGACAGGCCTTGGCTTGTAAGCATATGCTTTACATGATGCGTTTGCATTTTTTAATGCGTTTTTGACGCATTTCAAAGACTTCAGCCTTGATCTCACGCTGAGGTTACAATGGGGGACATTTACTTAAAGTGTCGGTGTCTGCATTGGCTTTGTTACCGACCTGCTCTGGGAAAGAAGATACACATTTAATATTGTAGAGCTGTGCAGAGACATTTCTGGCGCCGAGACCATTTTCTGTCCCGGGACCAAAATCTGTCCCGAGCACCAGAAATGTGTCCAACAGTCCCTGCTAGACCAGTTTTCTTTTGGTCTACTTTCCGCCAGTTTACAGCGCCCAAAAAGGGCTGCGACACATATTAATTGTGTCTGAGTTTCCACTCCGCCAAAGCCACGCCCCTTTTCAGAGAAGAGTCGGAGCAGACGGAAAAAGTCACTTTTTCTGGCGCCGCCAGCTAATAAATAGGTCTGAGAGCAGAACATGTGGTGAGAGCGCCACAAAACTGGCGGAAACGCCATAGTAAATGTCCCCCAATGTGTTTTAGCAGATGCAGTGGAAACGCAATGTAATCTTAGCATGTGATCAAGGCTGAAGAATTTGGAATGCGTCAAAAAAGCATAAAGAAACGCGACACAACGCATTGCGTGAAAGCGCCCTAACACATCACAGGGTGATGTCAGACGTGCCGTCTTGGCTGGGTTTGCAAACACAAACGCAGACCAAGCCGCGGCCCAATCGCATCTGCGTTTCCATGGAAATGCCTGCGATCGGGATCGAGCCGCCAGTGTTTTGCATTAAATTAACGCAAAACACCGGCGGCTCGTTCCCGATCGCAGGCGGGAACCCGTGGGTTACTGTTAACATTTCCGTTCTGCATGTGTTAACATTGTGTTAAAAAACATAAACGGTAGCTAGGCAAATCACCTCTCATCAGCTGTTGTAATGCGTTTCGAATGCAATGAAAATGCAACCAAAATGCAACGTGTGAACGCACTCTCAGGGCGCGTTCACACGTTCCGCTATCGTCGTGTTCATAACGCGCCGCTAGCGCACAGTGGGCGGGGCTCGGGCCGATCGCATATGCGTTTCCCGGGAAACGCATGCGATTAATAACCCGATCGCATGCGTTTCTCTGGAAACGCATATGCGATCGCCCCAAACTCCGCCCCCTGTGCGCTAGTGTCGCATTATGAACGCGGCGCTAGCGGGAACGAGTGAATACGCCCTCAGGGCTTCAGCCTTGATCACATGCTGAAGTTACATTGCGTTTTAGCAGATGCATTGGAAACGCAATGTAACCTTATCATGTAATCAAGGCTGAAGCCAGTGGAATGCGTCAAAAACGCGACGCAACCCATTGTGTGAATGCGCCCTCACATGCGGCACATTTAGAAACACAATGCAAGCGCATGGGGACAGGCCTTGGCTTGTGAGCATATGCTTTACACGATGCGTTGCGTTTTTTGATGCATTTCAAAGACTTCAGCCTTGATCAGATGCTGAAGTTACATTGCATTTTAGCAGACGCAGTGGAAACGCAATGCAACCTTAGCATGTGATTAAGGCTGAAACCTTTGGGAAACACATGTGCGATCGACCCGATCCCCGCCCCCCTGTGCGCTAGCGTCGCATTATGAACATGAAACTAGCAGAACGTGTGAACGCGCCGTTTGGAATGTGTCAAAAACACATAAAAAAACACAACGCATTGTGTGAAAGTGCCCTCAAAAACGCATGCGTTTTTTAACAGACTGCTCCAAAACGGCCCAAAAACGGGTCCAATACGCCACGTGTGCCACTGGCCTCAGGGGCAGACATTTGTAGTATAAAAAATTTTTTTTGTTAACCCTTTTTGTGATTTGTCACTTAGCGGTATTCTGTGACTCCCTATGTAACCCCATAATAAATCCACCATTATCTGCACATATTGTGGTATCTGTGAAGAGGTTGTTAGATAGCCGGATCTGTGCCTCCATAGAAATTGTCTCTATGACATTTCATTGCTTAGTAACAACCAGTGTTATGGTTATTGGAGGTGGTTGTTATTGTTTTTTCCGATTGTTGCATATGAGAGGTGTTATGATGGCTAGGTTGGGTTTCACCCATCTTTACAGAGGACAATTTAAGGGAGCAGTCACAAATGGCGTTTAACGCATGCGTTTCAAAATGTATTAAAACAGCTGAAGAGAGATTTGCCTAATAAAACAGCTGTTAACATTTGGATTTACAAAATGCAGCTGTTAACATTTGGATTTACAAAATGCAGCTGTTAACATTTGGATTTACAAAATGCAGCTGTTAACATATGTATGTATAACGCAATGTTAACATTTATCATATTAATGGTTAACAAATGTTAACAGCTATTTAATAAGGCAAATTTCTCTTCAGCTGTTTCACTGCATTTTGAACCGCATGTGTGAGGGTGCGTTCGCACGTTGCGTTTTGGTTGCATTTTCATTGCGTTTGAAACGCATTACAACAGCTGATGAGAGGTAATTTGCCTAATTACATTACCGTTTATGTTTGTTAACGCAATGTGCATTAACATCGCGTTTTTAAACTGAAATGTTAACAGTGATGTAATTAGGCAAATCACCTTTCCTCAGCTGTTGTATATGCGTTTCAAACGCAATGAAAACGCAGGTCAAAACGCAACTAAAAATGGCCCAAAAATGCCACGTGTCTCTTCACCCTTAGACCACTTCTACAATTGCGTATCAGATCACGTCAGAGTCTGATAAGGGTGCGATCAGGGTTCGGTCAGTGAAAAACTGAAATTTTTCATCAGAGTTCAATCAGTTATCAGTCAGAGTTTGTTCAGTGTCTCAGTTTTTTACACACGTTTTCTATGTATTTTCAATGCAATTTCAATGCAGAAAAGGACTCAGGACTGAGGTCTATCTTTTCTATGGCAATTGATGCGTGAAAAACGCATTGCACTTGCATTGGACTTGTGTCTTGTGTCTCAGAGTGGAATGGGTTTCTGATGCGTCTCCATAGACTTTATGGTGCTTTTTTCACCCACATTACTTTCAAAAGTAGAGCATGTCGAGATTTAAACACGCGTTTAAAAAAAATTATTACAATGGGTCAGAGTGCAATGCAAGTTCTGCGCAGCAAAAGCACACGCAGAACACACGCGTGAAAGACGCAAGTGTGAAAGGGGCCTTAGACACCACGTGTGACTGCACCCGTAGGATTTATATGACTGCTTTAAACATGATCCAGAAGAACACTGCCATTGATTAGTTGTTCTCCTGGAGGATCTGCAGTGTCAGGCAGCGGGTTTCTCTTTGTATGGGCTGCATACTTGAGGCCGGCAGTGATTAGCGAGGAGCCAGCAGCAGTATTGTGTGCACCCCTTTGAAGGTGGATGGCACACCTGCTGAACGCCAGTCACTGAATACTTATTGTATGACTGACTAAGACTCTCCCCTCGACAGCTGCTCTTATAATGGGCACCGTCTCCCGGGCAACAAAGTCCATAGAAAGTTGGATTTGTGGCTGTACTTAGTTATGCAAATACAAATTAAGAAAAGTTGAGTTGCTCTGCGTGTGCTCGATACTTATCCCTGGTTGTCTTGCTTTAGTAGCTATGGAAGGGGAGGGGGTCAGATAAGACCCCACAGTATTTTCGTTATCTTCTATAACTGTTATAATATGAGGTTCCCATCACGTCATTTGTATAAGCTAAGCGTATACATTAGGAAAGCACCCGACAAATACGCTTAGTGTATACATTGCAAAATAGTGGCAGACAGGCATAGTTGTTGTCTCCATCTGGCCACTAAACATCCTGTACCACCAAAAATGCAGGATGGAAAGACGTAGCGAGCATCTATTCACGCTGCAGCCTCTGCCTAAGGGATGTACACTCACCGGCCACTTTATTAGGTACACCATGCTAGTAACGGGTTGGACCCCCTTTTGCCTTCAGAACTGCCTCAATTCTTCGTGGCATAGATTCAACAAGGTGCTGGAAGCATTCCTCAGAGATTTTGGTCCATATTGACATGATGGCATCACACAGTTGCCGCAGATTTGTCGGCTGCACATCCATGATGCGAATCTCCCGTTCCACCACATCCCAAAGATGCTCTATTGGATTGAGATCTGGTGACTGTGGAGGCCATTTGAGTACAGTGAACTCATTGTCATGTTCAAGAAACCAGTCTGAGATGATTCCAGCTTTATGACATGGCGCATTATCCTGCTGAAAGTAGCCATCAGATGTTGGGTACATTGTGGTCATAAAGGGATGGACATGGTCAGCAACAATACTCAGGTAGGCTGTGGCGTTGCAACGATGCTCAATTGGTATCAAGGGGCCCAAAGAGTGCAAAGAAAATATTACCCACACCATGACACCACCACCACCAGCCTGAACCGTTGATACAAGGCAGGATGGATCCATGCTTTCATGTTGTTGACGCCAAATTCTGACCCTACCATCCGAATGTCGCAGCAGAAATTGAGACTCATCAGACCAGGCAACGTTTTTCCAATCTTCTACTGTCCAATTTCGATGAGCTTGTGCAAATTGTAGCCTCAGTTTCCTGTTCTTAGCTGAAAGGAGTGACACCCGGTGTGGTCTTCTGCTACTGTAGCCCATCTGCCTCAAAGTTCGACGTACTGTGCGTTCAGAGATGCTCTTCTGCTTACCTTGGTTGTAACGGGTGGCGATTTGAGTCACTGTTGCCTTTCTATCAGCTCCAACCAGTCTGCCCATTCTCCTCTGACCTCTGGCATCAACAAGGCATTTCCGCCCACAGAACTGCCGCTCACTGGATGTTTTTTCTTTTTCGGACCATTCTCTGTAAACCCTAGAGATGGTTGTGCGTGAAAATCCCAGTAGATCAGCAGTTTCTGAAATACTCAGACCAGCCCTTCTGCCACCAACAACCATGCCACGTTCAAAGGCACTCAAATCACCTTTCTTCCCCATACTGTTGCTCAGTTTGAACTGCAGGAGATTGTCTTGACCATGTCTACATGCCTAAATGCACTGAGTTGCCGCCATGTGATTGGCTGATTAGAAATTAAGTGTTAACGAGCAGTTGGACAGGTGTACCTAATAAAGTGGCCGGTGAGTGTATATGCTCAGCGAAGGCAATGGACGACTATGGGGAGCGTGCACTTATAACGTATGGCAACTATCGTGACGTGAACCCAGCCCAAGGCCGGTGCATTAATTTAATGCAAAACACCGGCGGCTTGTTCCCGATCGCAGGCGTTTCCATAGAAACGCCGATTCGATCGGGCCGCGGCCCGCCCCGGTAGGAGCGGATTTGTCTACGTTTTCAAACGCAGGCAAAGCGGTGCGTGTGGCACCAGCCTCAAACATCAATTTCAGAATTATAAATGTCTTGGCCTCCCAGCACAGAGGATCGCAGCAGGGAAGCCTTATACGCATTTTAACACTCATGAAAGTTTGCTGGCTGTAGCGAGTGTGCAGGCGCAGTGCAATAACTTCCTCTCCACTTGGCGTGATGGCACACGTTGCGTTTTGAACACGTTTTTGGACGGTTTTTAAGTAGTCTGTCAAAAATTGCATGCATTAAAAACCGTTTTTTGAAGACGCATCTGTTTTTGACCGATTTGATGGATGGATTTTCAAAAATTGCATGCGTTTTTTGACGGACTGCTTAAAAACGGCCCAAAAAACGCGTTCAAAACGCCACGTGTGCCATCACTCTTGGGATGGAGGTAGCGTAAAGTGGGAAATAATCGCAAATTACTGGCCATGCACCGGTAATTGCGGTTATTTTAGGGCTTGCGCGGGGCATGCTCAGGACACTTTCTCCACGCCTGCACAATCGCTATAATGTGAACATTGATACGTAAACTTCCAGTTATTGCATAATTCTACGCTATTCTAGTCTGCGTCTGTGTGAGCCTTCAGAGTTATCTGTGGCACTGGAGGGGTGGGGACATCATCATACACCAGTGCACAATAAATTACCGCAAAACACCGGCGGTTCATTCCCGATCGCAGGCGTTTCCATAGAAACGCCGATGCGAACGGCCCGCAGGCCGCCCCAGTCTGACATCACCCAGAGAGTGGAAGAAACAGTGTCTGTAGACTATTATGTGCAGCACAGAGTATATCAGAAAACGGCTATGCTCCATGAGGACTATGAATTTGACACAGCTGCATGCCATGGAGACGTGTTAGAGAGCGGTAACAAATTGCATTTTGGTTGCCTTTTCATTGCGTTTTGAAACGCATTCCTACAGCTGAGGAGAGGTGGTTTGCCGAATTACATTACTGTTAATATCTGCATTTACAAAATGTGTTAACATCATATTTACACAGCGTTTTGTAAACACGAATGTTCATAAACACGAATGTGTGGAATTAGGCAAATTACCGCTCCTCAGCTGGAATGTGTTTCAAAACGCAATGGGGGACATTTACTATGGTGTTTCCGCCAGTTTTGTGGCGCTTTCACCGCATCTTCTGCTCTCCTACCTATTTATTAGCTGTTGGGGACAGAAAAAATGACTTTTTCCGCCTGCTCCGACTCTTCTCTGAAAAGGGGCATGGCTTTGGCGGAGTGGAAACTCACAGCCATTTTTGGATGCTGTAAACTGGCGTAAAGTAGACCAAAAGAAATTTGGTCTAGCAGGGACACAAAACAGTGCACTGTTGCCTGTTCTCTGACTGTTGGACACATTTCTGGTTCTCGGGACAGATTTTGGTCCCAGGGACAGAAAATGGTCTCGGCGCCAGAAATTTATCTGCACAGCTCCACAATATTAAATGTGTGTCTTCTTACCGAGAGCAGGTCGGTAACAAAGCCAATGCAGACACCGACACTTTATGTAAATGTCCCCCAATGAAAATGCAACCAAAACGTGTGACCGCGCCCTTATCAAACTTCCCCTATATTAACATGTCAGTGTTTTGTATCAGTTTTTGTTGGCTAAAACCAGGAGAGGAGGCTACACAGAGATCAGGTGTAATGGAAGGTTCTGTATCTTTTGCACCTGTTCTGCCTTCGTGACCTGCTTTTGGTTTTCACACACCATCACTGATGAAGATTACTGACAAAAACATTTGAATTATGTATGATACCAGGTTCAAACTCTAATAATCAGAACAGTATTATGTTTTTGTAAGGCAAAATCAGAAATGGATGAATGGATCTTAAACACAGAAGGGATACAAACCTGTCCATTGTAGTTTACTTTGTAAGGACCCAGGTTTTGGCTTTCTGAAGCAGCACTTATACAATAAGGTGGTAAAAGCAAACCAATGGGAATTCAGCATTACAGCCTTGGGTTTAAGTCCCATCCAGGTCGACATCTGCAAAGAGTTTGTATGTTCTCTACGTGTTTGTATGGGTTTCCTCCGGGTCCTCAGGTTTCCTCACGCACTCCAAAGGTTGATTAGATTGTGAGCCCCATTGGGGACAGGGACAGATTTGGCAAGCTCTGGGTATCGCTGCGTAATCTGTGTGCGCTATATGAATTATTAAAGGAATTATTATTTTTGAATCCACCTGCACCTATTAAACTGGCTGAAATGCCTTGTGCCACATTTATCATGGCTTTTAGACCTTTGCTGTAAGGATGTGGGTACAAGTAACCGGGATATAAATGAAGCACGTCTAAGTACTAGAATTTTCGGTTTGGGGAAAACAGACTTGTAAAAATGATCTATTGCTCCATGTTTTCTGTCTGGAGAGAGGGATTATATTAAATAGCAGAGGTACAGAACGTTTGCACCCATGGTTGCTGCTTTATTTTACATAGCACCAGTGGCAAGATCCTTGACAGCCACAGAGGGCATAGGGGGGATTATAACTTCCCTAATGGGTACCAAAAGTTCTATGTGATGAACTAATCTCCATTGCAGCCCTATGTGATTCTTTGGATATCTTCTTCCTTGTCCCCTCCCCCAATCTGAATTAGAAGCATTTATAACAAAGCAATGCAGCATCTTTTGTGCGCAGCATGGAGCACAGATCATTAACATCTCTCTCCATGTTCCCTGCTCAGCCCTTGTCCTTATGTTAAACCATTCACCCCACCCGAGGACACTAGCTGTGACCAGCTACTGCTACATGTGAACACCCAGCGCCATTCTTATTCAGCTATGACAGCGCTTAATCAGAAACTTGCATCCCAGTATTTGAATTGGTGACTTAATATGCAATGGGTTGATGTGAAAGGAGAAACTGTCACCCAGATTTTCACTGAAGATTGACATGTGTACATTCAATGTTACATTCCTCTTGTGTGCGCTCTGCTCTTGCTCCCCTTGCTTGTATCTGGGATGTTATTCATAAACTACCGGCCATAATGCATAATCCTGCAAGCGCCTGGGTTATTTGTACACCCTCATGTCACACTTCTGTGAGTTTTACGGATGTGACTGCCTCCTAAATACATTAACCCTAATGAACCAGTCCCCATTTAATTCTTGCCTTTATAGTCATTTATGTTGGTTATTTATATTCAGTTTTTTGTTGTATGAGTAAATACTCTCTTGGGACAGATTTGTAGGTCCAGCACATGGCTATTGCATATCCCACAGCCATGTTTCCTGTCATACATACCGGCGCACACCGCATGTAAATAGCAGATGCCATTGTCACATCACTCGTAATAATGAAACGATTTCCTAATTTCACAGGTCGCCTCATGAATCTGCATTTTGTCACATTTCTGCCCAGAGGTTAATGGGGTTTTTCACCTACAAAACCCAATCAAATTGTATGAAGAATTCGTGTTTCACAAGGTTTCCTCGTTAATTATCTCAGCAGAAGATAAAGAACTCTATTAGGACAACAAAAAGGCGGAGAAGGCAGCATTACTCATAGGATGTGCAGAAAATCTTTGCAACCCCCTACAAATTATAATATTGTGAAAAGGTGTTATTTTTTTCATCACAAATAAAACAGGATGAGTGCCTGCCAACTGGCTATGGGGCAATTCTGCACTAGGCAGGTCCTGGTATAATACTGTGCACAATGGCCCCAGAATCTTTTTATATATCCAGTGAGTCTTTCCATCTCAGTGTAAGCTCTTGCAAGCAGGGCCCTCATTCCAATTGTTTCATCTGATTTTCATGCCCCCACATGTGTACAGCACTGCAAAATTTGTTTGCACTATTATAATATGTTTGTGTTATCTTATATTCATCCATCTCATATCTGTACTGTTCCAAATAAGCTCCAATCTTCTGCTTCAATAAAGGAATGCTCTGCTCCCTCCAAGTCTCCATTTTCCCTCTCATATGGATTTATGCCCTTGTGGGCAGGGCGGATCTCTCTTTGTTATGCTATTGATGTTAGCATGTTTTATCTGGACGAATCAAAGTGCATAATGATGTAGCCATTTCTTTATATCTACAAATAAGCATACTAAAAATGGGAAAAAATAAAAGAGAATTGTTTATCCAAGAAAAGCACTTTCTGGTACTGCAGCTCAGCCCCATGTCAGTCTGTGTATATAAGCTGGACATTTACACTTAATGACATTACTACCAGATTGAAAGAATGCAAATAGAGCCTGGAGCCCCTCGGGTCCATTTGCATACAATCCATCCTGGTGGTAGATGCCCATTAATGAAACCCAAGACTTAGTCTATTAAATCAACATCCTTCATATGGAGACTACTTCTACACAGTTCTTTTAATAATCTGTAGTTATCTAGCTATACCCCATATTGCTGCACTCACATTTTTTAGCATATGTTACTACAGAGCCTTGTCATCAAGCTTGCAGTTTCACCTTCCATTTCACCCGACAGTGAAACTTCTACATAATATTAAAGAACTACATCCTTGCCAATATACAGATGACTGTACATCTATTGGAGTACAGCCCACACTTGCTAGGAAATGGTTAATGCTGTATACACATGCAGGGCGTCATGGATTCCCACAGTAGTTGAGCATGAGTCTGCTGTGTGTTTTAAAGGATATCTACCATCAGAATTTCTGATGATAGACTGTTTAAACTTAATTGCCCATTGCATTTTCCACTATGAAGAAGAGTTTTCTTTACTTCAGGAACAAGGATACTTCTGAACAAGATCTTATAAAAATATGCTAACGAGCCGGAGGCACTCCAGCCTGTGTCCTCTTAGCACCTCTTTGCTCCTCAGACTAATTATATATGTACGCCCCACTCTGGTTGTGCCTGGCCAGCGGCTCCAGAACAGCATGCGGGACCAGGCTCAACTTCAGAGAGTGGGACGTGCATATACAATTAGCCTACAGAACCAAGAAGTGCTCCGGTGACATAGCCCATAGCACCTCCGGCTCACTAGTATATTTTTATAAGTTCTTTCTCAGTGAGATGCTAGTGTTCCTGAAGTAAAGAGAAACTGTTCTGCACAGTAAAAAAAAAAAAACACAACAGCTAAGCAAGTTTGGGCAGAAATTTTGATGATAGATTATTTTTAAAGGAAAGCTTATTTCAATCTGCTGGAAAATATTTTAAGCTCTCATACCTGCAAAGAAAAATAATTGTGGAAGTGTCAATGTCTTAACAGAACATTGTTGCCTCTTTGGGGGCCAATGGTCAAGATCAAGATGCAGACCAAAACCAAGAAGTTTGACTCAAGATTTCTTTAAAACCCTCACCATCTCCCAGATGGCATCTTTATTTAAAAAGATATAGCAGCATTTTAAAATTCATAAAAAAGGTACAGATTGTAAAGAAGGACACAGGAGAGATTGCACACTCAAAAGTAAACCTGACACCCAGCAGGACTCCCAGAGTAGTCACCCCTCCCCCCATTCATTCTTTCTTGGCGTCCAGCAGCATTTTCCATAGCAGCAAGAAGAAAAAAAAACTGGGCTTAAGGCAATTTGTTAAAATTATTAAAAATAAAATGTCACGATCAATGGTGATGGGATGCAGCACCTCTTAGGAAGCTTATAAAATACCAGCGTGTAATATGTCCAACACGTTGGCCAACCCTGGCAGTGAAATAGTCCAGCACACAGCAGGGTCATTCAGAGTCACCAGTCCTCTGTTTCTTGTCACTTTGGGGAGGCGTCAAGATGCCGTTGGGTACTGGAGTCACTCTGTTGTCTTCCTGCAACATTTCTTTTCTAGCTTGAGCTTTGTCCTGAAACATAATATACAACATATTCAGTACTGACATGATAGATATGAAAAGAACATATTGAAATGACAGAAAAACATGGTAGGGTTACAGGAGGAAATACACAATCTTTAAGAGAAATTAAAAATAAGTTTCCTAGTTGCAAACATGTTAAACCATTCTCAAAATGTCTTCCAGCACTTCTTATGGTGGTAGGTAATGGGAGACAAAGTGCCATACTTCAAAGCTGACCACTTACCAGCAGATCCAAGCTGCCTGTATGGGTCTGGATGTTGTGCATGTCTTCAATGTCCACACCCTTGAAAAACTTTAACTTCGATAGTTTTCCTGTGTCTCTTATTGCCATTGCAAATGGTAGTAAATGTTTTATGCAAGTTTCAAGTTCTGTCCATTCACAGCCTGAAATGAAACAAAAAGAAAATAAAAATCCGAAGGCTGCAAAAAAAAAAAACAAAAAACACCCAACCAAAAGTAATAGTCTTCAATAACATAGGACTGAGGGTGCCTTAGGCCCCTTCCACACTTGCGTTGCAGATCACATCAGAGTCTGATCAGGGTTTGCTCAGTGAAAAACTGACATTTTCAATCAGTTTTCTGTCAGTTTGTTTAGGGTCTGTTTTTTCATGCACATTTTCAATGCAATTTCAATGAGTTTTTCACGCGCAGAAAATGCGTGTGAAAGGACTCAGGACTGAGATCTATCTTTTCTATGGCAATTGATGAATTAAAATGCATTGTACGTGCCTCAGAATGCAATGAGTTTTTGATGCATCTCCATAGACTTGTATAGTGCATTTTTCACACGCCTGACTTGCAAAAGTAGAGGATGTCGAGATTTAGAAAACGTTTGTGTGTGCGTGAAAAAAAATGCAAGTGTGAAAAAGCCCATGCAAGTTCTGCGCGTCAAAAACACAGGGAGAACATGCGCGTGAAAAAACGCAAGTGTGGAAGGGGCCTTAGTGAAACGCATACAATATGTCTCACATGTGGCTTTTTGATAAAAAAAAAAAATTGAAAGGCTCAAATCACCATTCACAGAATGGGTGGCATTTATCAAACTGTCCCCCACCCCCCTTTTAGTGCCATTTGTTGTAGTTTCTACCCCCCTTCAGTGGAGTTTGTCACAAGTTTCCAGATGGGGCCTGTCTGAAAAATTACCAAATTTATGTACAAATAAGTCCAGAGCAGGCGTAGGCTAGTGGTTGCTTAAATATTTGAGACCTTTTTTGAGAGACTGAAAAGTTGCACAAGATTCATGTGCCTCATTTATCAACCAGTAAGATAAATCAGGCAAGTCCAAAAATTAATCAGCTGTGAGAACTATTCAGAGTATATCTATTCTATCAAATTCCCCTTTTCCCACCCCCTTTAAGCATAGGTGTATATTTTCTTCCCATTCATTTCCAGCAAGCAGATGCAAAGAAATTAGAAAGCAATCCAGAAATTCATTAGCGCAATTGTAGGGCCTGTTAGGCTTGCACCAACAGTTTGTATAGTAGTTCATCCTCCTAGAATAAAAGACTACATTCACATGACCGCAAGCTTGCAGTACATATGTTCCTGCATAGCCCTGCATCTCTATGGAGAGGGGAGGAGTCGCCCCTCTCCAGCACACCCGTTGTATGCCCGACACTCGTCCATGTGATGTAGGTTGATGAAGGTGTTTGTTCAAATGCCTGCAATGTCCTTTCATACGTACCAGACACCTTTTCCACAAGTTCAGCATTGGAGAAGTGATAGAGGGCAGAGGCAGCCAGGACACTATAAGGATATTCCAGACACCCGATGTCCAAGATACACAAGTCTAAAAGCTATTCAAGACAGGACAGTTATAAGTTGGCTAGACCACCATGGTAAACCTCCCCTCTATTTTCATTCTGGAGCCACATCTTACCTCAACTATCTGTATATAGGTTTGCTGAGGGTACTGTGGGAGGAGAAACTGTTGCAATTCTTTGCTGTACGCAACTTGTAAGTAGACATTCAGCCAAGAGACCACAGTCATCGGCGTTAAACACCACTTAAGTGCCTAAAAATTAAATGAAAAGTAAACAAATAACCTCCCAAAAAACATATAATGTATATAATTTCCCTCTAAGGCTACTCCTCATTGTTCTTACCTTCATGATTATCAGCTCCATACTCAGAATCTCTTCTTCAGTGCAAGCTCCATCTGTAATGTAGGCAAATTGATGGAGCTTGGGAGGATAAATTTCCTAAAATATTAGGACATGAAAATTTAGTCTTGGCAGAAATCTTGATCCAGGGGAGGAACCCCCAGTTTTCTAGAAATTATTCCACAATGTATTACCAAGAAGCAAATGGGCCTGACTAGTCAGCAAAAGTTGAGCAAAACTCCTGGCAGGAGCCATAATGGAGGCAAGGCACACTACACAAATTACCTGGTCTAACTTCACAAGCTATTCCCAAGTTGTCTACAGAAACCAGAGAGTTACAAGGAGGAAGACCAGCAAGGCAACTCACCTCTAGTTTGGCAGCGATGAATAAGGATGTGATGCCGATGAGCTGTAGCCTGGTCTTTACAACATTTTCTTGTGTTGCCATAAACCGGTCAAAAAAGTCTTGTGCTAGATAGAAAGTCTCTCTATGCAGCTTATAAACTTCACAAACCTAAAAAGCCAGAAACTGCTGTAAGACAACAGGAGCACCCAAGACATACACTGAGGAGATGGAAGCAGAGCTGAAGACCTCATGTACACATCATACAAATGTAAATAAGACCTGGCAATTCACCAACTTGGTGGATAGATAAGACCTTACGGACAGCAAGAATTGCACCCCAATGTTCTGTAAGCGTACATTCTAAGAGTATTGCTTGGGAAGTGATTGTTTCCTTCAAGCTGCTGCAGACTTCTCATAACCACTACTTAAAAAACTTGTAATGGGATACCTCAGAACAGCAAACGTTTAAGATTAAGGCTGCATTCACACATGTATGGGGGGGGGGGGGGGGGACGTATATACGGCCGATATACGTCCCCCATACACTTCTATGGGCTCACGGCGCCCTACGGGAGCGGTACGGTGCAGCACCGTACCCGGGAAAAAGAAAGGACATGTATGCGCCATCTATCCCTATGGAGAGGGGCGGGGGAGAGCGGAGCTACGGTGCGGCGGGCACACGGCAGTGTGCATGTAGCCCAAGTCAGAGACTTCATAGTGCATGTCTGTGGGGACGAGGCAGTAGTAGGAACCCTTTGCATTGTTCAACTATTCAAAGTTTGAGGTTTGTGTAGTCAAGTTAAAGGAAATCCACCATCAAAATCAGGCATTATAAAATAAGGGCACTTCTACATCCAGGCACTGTGACCGTGGTAATCTTATATTTGTCATCCATGGCATTAATTATGCCAATTAGCCATAAGGACTCTGTGGGGCAATACCAGAGCACCTCTGTGCTGTAGCTTCCCAGGCAGTTACACTGCAGGAACACATCTCACCCTCCACCTGCTTCCCCAGTACTCCCCAGGCATCTTCCAAGCTCCTTCTAAAATGTTTACCAACCTCCATAAGCCAGTCCAGTAGAATGGACCTCATGCTCTGTTGCAGCTCTGGATGCCTTTGGAAGAGATTTTTGTCCCTCAGATAGGCCGAGTCTTTGTGAAGCATGTTCCTCCACACATCATCCCGGTTGGCCCAGCTGGAAAAATGGAACAAAAGGAAATGGATCATAGTGGGATTTAACTCTGGACTCCAAGCCCCTTCTAGACTCCCTCAAAACTCCTGTAACAGAATAAAAGGGTGGCAAAGTCCCAGCAAGAAATCTCAGTATGAGTTATTGTACACCTTCCACAAGTGTGGCCATGATGATAATGCAACAGTATCTTAAGGGAGGAAGCTAAAATTCACAACCTTTAGATCTGAGATACAGGAGATCAATTCTGGATAATGGTAGGAGCAGGGAGATTTTTGACTGCCTGTCATTTATGCTATAGAAACGCCTTTCGGTCACACCCTACCCATCATGCAATGGCTGAAAAGTAGGAGCTTTACAACAAAGTTGGCACCTGCCCATTGCTACAAGCAAGCATTTAGGACTATACAGTCCTCGTACAAGGATATCCATTGCTTTAATATCTAGCTGCATACCTCAACTGTGGAAGAGGTGAAACTGTAGAATGGAATTTCAGGCAAGCATACGGAGGATGAGGAGCAATGTCCGCAGTATCTGACTCTTTCTCTGGTGTAGGGATGAGCTTGTAGGGGCTTTTCCAAGAGTTGCCATTTTCCCAGTTACCCTAAAACAAGAATTAAGTGATTTTATTACAATTATTCCTTACTTTAACCACCTTTGCAAGACCAATGACAAGTTCAGGCAGTCATTTCTATAATGGTATATTTAAGTGTAGACCAAGCAGCACAAAGTTTCATGATCTACAGCTATTCTGTACCCATCCCTCTCCCAATGCTGCCCTAATCTGCATGTGCATAGACTCTGGACTGCAGAATTCTTCAGGTGACAGCACAAGTCCCTGTAAAGATAATTGCTCATAAATTTAGTCACGTTGTCCCTTAAAAATAAGATGTTTTCCTCGGATACGACCACCGCACATTTTGTCAGCAGTGGCCAGACTTGTGCTATTGAGCCCTGCCTGACCTCCTGGATTCAGCGATCATTACCACAGGACGGCTGTGGGACCTGGATCAGCTCCCGGACATTTCATATACAAACACATTTTGTTTCTTTGTGCAATCACTCAAGCAGAGGTGGTCGTATCCAAGGACACAGTCTTGTTTGTAATGGACCATATAACTACATTTATGAGAACTTTTTTTTTTTTTTAATAACATCCAGTTGAAGAAATGTATATACAGGCAGTCCCCGGGTTACATACAAGATAGGTTCTGTAGGTTTGTTCTTAAATTGAGTTTGTATGTAAGTCGGAACTGTATATTTTATTATTGTAACCCCAGTCAATTTTTTTGGTCTCTGAAAATTGGATTTTAAAAATGTTGGATTGTCATTAGAACCAGGATTAACAATAAATCTTTATTACAGACACCTTTGATAACTGTTACAGCTCTTTATTGTAGCCTAGGACTAAAGTACAGTAAATTACCAAAATCCAGAGGTCCGTTTGTAACTAGGGGTCGTATGCAAGTCAGGTGTTCTTAAGTAGGGGACCGTCTGTATATAGCAGATTAATTAAACTGAATGTGAATGCGCAGACCAGGATACCCCTTTAAGGCTCAGTCAGAGCAACTGAGGCCTATACAGAATTATTTTTACAGGAGGATGGACACCAACTTTCTGACAGTCATTTGGGATCTTTATACAAATATAATACAAATGATGTCTCTGAAAATGTGTTCATTGTGTATAAGGGAGGGGTTCATATAAACTTCATTCTATGAGATGAATTCAAAGACACCATTTTGGACATCCGCCATTTTAGGTAGCCAAGACAGCATTTTTTTTTACACTAACACAAATGCATATTGTTTTTATGTCATGGACAACAAGCCTTTCTTGTATGGGAATTTCCATTGGATTAAATATAATCCAGTTTAATTTATTTGCAGTTTATTGCAGAACCCACAGGGAATACATGGGGGTACATGCCAATCTGGGTTCAAAAATCTGAGGAGACTGCAGCACATTTTAAGACCATCACCTATCCAAAGAAAAAAAAAAAAAAAAAAAGTGTTGACGGAACCTCTGGAATCTCCCATGATCATGAAAATAAGTCCAGTGACACATGACTATGGTTGTGTTTACACCATCATTATTACAGTGGGGGCACAGCCTAAGGATCTAAGACAACCAGTATGGAAGTTGTTTGATGAATCTATAGAACTGACAAAGATGACCTAGCATTATATTTGGCACACAGACACATCATCCGTGGAATATATGAATCTCCATTCATATAGAGACTGAAGACTGCCATCTTTTCCTATATAAGGAGTGTGTCCTGTGTAAGACACTAGATCTTCGTTAATAATAAAAAAAGATTCCTGTATCCATCTTACACACATGGATATCATTCATGCAGTTAGCTGAAGTCCCCCCCCCCCCCCCATCTACTAGATTATGGAATTACCCGTGTTTTACATACAATACTTTTAATGCATAAACAACTTGATTTTGCCACAAACAAACTATCAACTTAAGTGAGAAGTGCAACAAAGTATCACACAGTTACCCTATGCTCATATTGCTTCTTCTTGGTCATCTCTATGAGCTCCAGTTCCAAGTTTTCGTCTGGGTCCTGCAGAAACTGCACAGAGAGAATGATGAGTGAGCAGAAAGCAGCAGTCCCCCATACACCACACATGGCTCTTTGTATGCACTTACAATGGCCACATCTGCCTTCCTCTTCCTGGAGTGCTGTGCTGTCCTCTCACCCTTTGTATGGTTTGCTTTAGTGCAATTGCTGAAATTAATATGTAGAATAAATATGATCACTGCAGCAACAGATGGCACAGAATGGAGGGGGAGGTGCAGGGCTGGTGATCTGGATAGTACTGGGCACAGGGGATGGTGTGGTCTGTACCTACCTCATAATGGGCATCTCAGGGACCCAAGGGTGGAATTTAGATGTGGTTGCAGCTAAAAATGAGAAGAGACAAGGTGAGGAGCACACATTTGGGAAGTGGACTCCCAGCCCCCACTGAAGCTTTGGCGCGGGGAAGAGGAGAGGAGAGAGCTCCCCCAGCGGAGGAGAGGAACCCCAGAAGCAATCCTACACCAGCGACCTGAGCCCAGACATCTGACCCCCAGGATAGCCCCCCACAAAGTGATCCTCAACGCTAAAATGGCTGAAAAGTTTGTATAGGGGGGAGGGTAAGGAGGGCGTGCTTTCCATCCCCCAGTCCCTTAATAACTACCCCTAGCTACTGCCCTCTCAGCTACCCCCAGAGTCAGGGAGCAGACATTAACCCCTGACGGCCCGGGGAGGCCTACAAGGCGGGGGTTTCCTTACAGGCCTGCTACCCGTCACCATGCCTCCCCACAGGGGGTGAAAAAAAAGGAACCCCCATGTTGATCAAGTATCCCCACCACCAATGTGTACAAAGCATCCATACAGTTTTCTGCCGGGCACCTCCATTACCCCATCCAGCCCCCCGATTTCCATTCATTCAGTAAAATAAGACCATAATGAGCATCCAGGACTTACCTGAGAGTTCGGGGTGCAGGATGCACAACTGGGGTGCAGAGATTCTCTCTCTTTGGTTGAAGTGGGTTCCCAAAAAGTCAGGGGGGGGGGGGCAGAACAAATATACAAGTTAAAAAAAACTATAGGATTAAATAAAGAAAAAATGGATGCAAAGTGAAGACGTGGGGGGCTCTACATGGATGTGGAATGGACATATAGACAACGGGGATCCAAGTAGGAATTTGGGGTGTACTGCTAAGAGCACCCCATCAGAGGTCACAGGGAGCGAAGGATCTGGGCTGATGGGAGAAGACAATCCAGGATTGGGTTTTCAAGGTGAATTAAAATAGCAGAGTCGTCAAGTAGGCGCCAGAATGTCGGGGCGCAGCAATCCCCGCGCCAGACTGTGAGGGCTGCGTTCCTGAGGGGGCGCTGTGAACTTTACAGACTTTTCTGGGGTCCCCTAAACCCCCTTTATTGCACTAGCAGCCGATCCCCGGCCTCCCCCGCAGCCCCCGTTATAAACACTGCCAGCCGGGACCCGGGGATCGGAGGGAGGGACTGGCGCCCAGGGCGTGGCTTACGTGTGCTTAGTGGGCGGCGCCGAGACCTGGAAGTCCAAGGGACACGTGGGGAGCCGCAGCTGAATGTAAACAGAGAAGTGCGGGGGGGGGGATCGCGGAATATTGGGGTGAGATTGGATTATTATTTATGTATCAATGTATGTGCGAGCAGAACAGCGCCACCTGTCTGCAGGAAGCGCGCATGACGTCACCGCGTCCTTCTACTTGCTACATGGAACTTCCTCTCGCGGTTACAAGTGCATCTCCTCCCCTGGACGTCATGTACAAGCGAGGAATCCCGGCCTCCCCACATATTATAAGATTATTAGATATATGAATCCCCCACCGAATGCACCAAACATAATATGGCATCACACTAAAATAAAATATATTCCCCTGTGTGACATGTATGTACAGTATAGGCCCATACATTATAATGGTTCTTTACATTACTTAGAATCCATATGGTCAAGCACGGTATGCATCTTACCCATTTCGTTAGTGAAGTCCAACTCCTTTTTTCTGTTTTAGGCCCCTTCCTTTAACACAACCTCATATGGCGGCCGCATGCTAGCCGTACAAGCTGTAGCTACATATGGACCGACTGCATATTAATAATAGTCATCTTTATTTATAAAGCACCATCATATTCTGTAGTGCTTTACAAATCATAGGGGATATATACAAATATAATATTACATTACAGAGTACAAACAGTCATAGGGATTAATAGGAGTGAGGGCCCTGCTCACAAGAGCTTACATTCTATGGATGAAGGGTGACACAAGAGGTGTAAGAGCTTGTATAATGGTCCAGCCATTCTTTATAAGGGGACAGAGTAAAAATAATTTAATAAATAAAAATGCTGTGCTTGAACCAGCCCTCAGCCGCCATCTGATATGCAGAGTTCAAGGTGATTGTAACCTGGAGCTTGGTATCTGTTTGCCAGATAACAGATGGGGAGAGGACACAGGATGGGTTAGTAAAGAGAGAGTTGAAATTTCATGCAGTTAGTGAGTGTGATCGGCCCAGATTGTTTTAAAAGGACATCTACCAAAAGAATGAAAGACTATGCAAATAAGCCCGAGGGGCTCCATGCTCCATTAACACCATACAGTCCATCATCCTGGTGGTAGATGCCCTTTAAGAGCACTTTGAAGTTTTGGAGGTTGTGTATTATTCTAATGACCATGAAAGGGCATTCCAGAGAATTGGTGCAGCATGGGAGAAATCCCAGAGACTTGTGTGAGAGTTTTGAATTAAAGGAAACCTACCATTTGATTTGATGTATTATGAAGCAAACATACCTACAGAATGCTGCAGCTACATTTCACGGCCGCACTGCGATCCTCGGTACGGATCGAGTGTACACCCATGCCCTTAAATGTGGCGCAGCACCCCTAGACCTCTCCAGCGCTCCTGCTTCCCGACTAGGCCACATCCGCGCTCCTGCTGCAGAGGCCGCGCTCCTGATTGGCGCTGGCTAATCCAGCTCTGCCCTTATATTCCGGCATCTCCCTTCACTCCCCGTCGGATCTTCATCATTGTTTCAGCATTCTTCATGGAACTTCCAAGGTTACCACAACCTCGCTTCTTACAGCGGTTCCTGCTGAAGAAGAAAGCCCGTCAGCGTTTCCAGACGCCTCCGTGTTCCCTTTGTTCCTCCAGCATTTCCAGACGCCTCCGTGTTCCTCCAGCGTTTCCAGACGCCTTCGCGTTCCCTGTGTTTCTCCAGTTTTTTCCAGACGTCTCTGTGTTTCCTGTCTCCAGCGTTCCCAGACACTCCTGGTGGCTCCCGTGTTCCGACGTCTCCAAGCCACCAACTCTCCTCCAAGGACCTCCCCGTTCCTGCCCGCCTGGGTCCTGTGCCAGCTACTGCCTGGTTGCCTGCCATGAGTTCCAGCTCATCCTTACTAGCCGCTTTCCTGCTGTCATCCCAGACTCTGACTGTGTCCTACAGTCTTATCAATCCTGGCTGTCACTGCGAGCCTAGTCACAACCGTGGAACGACCTGGTGGCACCCCGCCACAGCAAGACCATCCCGCTTTGTGGCGGGCTCTGGTGAAGACCAGGGTGCCACTTAGACTCCGGTCCCGGGTTGCGGCTAGTACTCTCTCCATCTCCCGCGGTGGTCCAGAGGGTCCACTGGTCCACATATCTTGCTTAATCCCTGTGCTGAGTGGTTTTGCTAATAAAACATGATAATGGAGCTTTGTCCCTTCTATGGCTGGTTCTAGCACTTGTCCTAGCACGTGAGTTTTTCTCTGCAGGAGAGGATAATGCAATCACTGTTCTCTCTGCCAGACAGAATAATCAATTGCTGCACCATCCCCCAGCTGCTGTGTAAGAGTAATCCAACTTGGGTCGATTAGATGTTTGACTAACCTCCATTTGTAATTACAAGCTCAGTGTCTAATGTGTTGATCTAGGCAGCCAGCCTGACCCAGCTTTCCCAAGATCTTGAATGTTATAATTGTTTTTTCAGCAAAACCACTCAGCTCAGGGATTATACAAGATATGAACCTGCACAAGTGTAGCTACAGCATTCTCAAGGTATGTTTGCTTCATAATGCATCAAATCAAATGGTAGGTTTCCTTTAAGGTACAGATTAATCTAATATCACTGGTAGATCAAAGAGCACAGGTTGGGCAATAGACTGAGATGAGGGAGGTGCAACATTGTGCAGAGCTTTGTGGATGAGGGTTATTATTTTAAACTGTATTTTGAAGAAGACGGGCAAACAGTGCAGTGAATGGCAAAAACCTACTAACTAACTAATCTACTAACCGACCTAAGCCTCTCAATTTCTTTATGTGATGTCATTATAACCCTGCAGCAGGAGGAATGCTGTCTTGGGGTTGTGCTGGACTCTGACCTCTCCTTTGCACTGTTCTCCAATCTGTTGCTCGTTCTTGGTGGATGCACCTTAACAATATTCCTTGAATCCAACCATTTCTTACAGTTGAAACCTCTAAAACACTAATTGTCGCTATGATTCACCCTTGTCTTGACAACTGTAACTCCCTACTAATCGGTCTTCCACTTACTATACTCTCTTCTAAAGTCTATTCTACATGCAGACCAAACGCTACACGGATGCCTCCAGTCTGTGCCAGTCACTGCACTGGTTGCCTGTCTCCTTCCGAATACAGTTTAAGTTAATAACCCTCATCCACAAAGCTCTTTATAATGCTTCACCCCCTACCTCCTCTCGCTCATCTCAGTTTATCGCCCTACCAATGCTCTTCAATATGCCAGTGATATTAGATTATTCTCCTCCTTAATTTGAACTTCCCACGCAGGTCTCCAGAGCTGCAGCAATTCTCTGGAATTTCCTACTCCGGTCTATCAGACTAATACACAACCCTCAATGCTTCAAACGTTCTCTTAAAATTCATTTATTTATGCAGGCCTATCACACTTTCTAATTGCATGCAACTCTAACTCTTTATTAACTCCCCCTGTCTGTTATGCGGAAGATGCTTCTCTGCAGTCCCACGGACTATTGACTTTGTATATAAGTTGGTGGCGGATGGCTAGTTCAAGCAGCAGTATTTTTAATAAAGATTATTATATAGCACCAATTTGATGGCGCTATATAAATAAAGTTTATTATTAGTGTTTGGACTGAGAGACAAGCCTGGGCTCCTGCATTAATGGGGGTTTTCCCACGAATACACAGGATAGGGCTTAAGTTGCTGATTGGTAGGGGTCTCAGTGATAAGATTGATTCTTTCAGTGATGAGACCCCCACAGATCACGAAAACGAGGGGTCCAAAGGGGTCCCATGTATCTCTGTTGGACCCCTTTCACTCCATGAGAATAATGGAGCAGACGGCCGCGCATGACCGTTTTGCTCCATACATCTCAATGGAGCTGATGGATAGTGGATGATGCCACCAAGCTGGGTCATGAAAGAAGCATGATCTGGAAGGTGTTTAGCTGCTTAACAACATACTGGTAGTGGTTTATTAGGTCATTTTCTGCTGACAGGTTCCAGTTAAAGAGACCTATAAGAAAACTGAGGACAAGGATGTTGCATGTTCTATGGCTATGAGGCTACATTCTGGATTAGTTTTTTTCCCTTCTTTGCAGAGATACGTTGGGAGATATCCCAGTGTATCCCCCAGAGAGTTGGATACATCGGCTGGTACAGCCCCTCACCCCTGGAAAACAGGAGGACTGAAGAGGCAGTAATTTGCCAGTAATTTTCTTCTGCTGATGTTACAGGTGTCTTCTGAGTGACATAACTGTCCTCCTGTAGACAGTTATATGGCTGGTAAAACATCCACTGTGTATGCTTGGCGGAGGACGGGGATGGATGCCATATAGTGAGCATATACTGCTCTCTTCAGTAGGAAGTAGGACTGCCACGCTTTTTCATCCTGTGTTTACTGCCGTACACAATGTATACTGAGCAGAAGGAGGAAAAAAGGATGCATTCTTCTTCTGATATAATGTATGGATACATTTAGTGAATGTGCCGGGAGCGTTCATGGTGTTCATAAAACAAGGTGTGAAAATAAGTCCACGTTCACACGCTGCTGCTTTTTCTCATTTATATAAAGAAAAATATTAAGTAAAATATGTAATTCAGAACGTTTTTCTCATTCATTATGGTCAAGCCTCTCATAGTTGCATTTTGGCGGTGTTTAAAAACACATCAAAAACACCATGTGGAGGCTGCTAAAACACTCAACAGTGGTCAGTGAATTGTGGACTGTGTGTTGGCTAGGTTTGATGAACCAAATATTTGCTAAGAACAGGACAACCAGCATCATAGAAATACATAATGCTCTGAGCCCCTTCTTCCACGCAAAATAGCAGCACTGAACTGTATTTATAATTTCACATGGAAGGGACTCCTTGTATCACTATGATGAACAGAGTCTTGTTCTCTGCATTCTGCTTGCTTTTGTCAAATACAGCGAACACGATCCATTGTTCTCTGAGGAGGGAGTGGCTCATGATGTATAGGATGTCAGATGCCGGAGTGGCTGCTGGTATGGGCAAGGATCTATGTTTATGAATATCAATATTTCCCTTATGTCAGCGGATGAGCTTGGACTATGTTTCCTCCACATTCCATTGTACATATCAGGGACCATGTTGCTGCAGGGGTATTTCTAATGTTGAACATCAGTGGCTTGAACACCCCGTAATATTGTGTACATAAATAGGATGCATGCCCTAAGTAGAATATTTCAGTATGGCACAATGGTTGAAGTTGACTTTGGAGATCATTATATTACTAGTTGTGCTTTGGGAGTTTTTTCACTCATTTTTATTACACAATTTTTTTCAAAATTCTGCACACATTTAAGAATGTGGTACACAATACAAACATTCAAGGCTTCATGGCTAAATTAGGCATTTTAGGCAAATTTTTCTTCTATTTGGCACGAAGGTATCAAATATTCCCAGCAAATTGATTTTACTGGTAACCTTTGTAATTTTAAGGTCAGAAGAATCAAGTCGCCCTTCAGTGTCCTGTAGAGAAACATCATAAGCAGTGGCGGGGAACAGATATTTTTAGATTATCAGCCTCTCAGGGAGTGATCTGGAGTGATAACTATATGGAGAATAGAGGCCCACAGATACTGCGGCTCCGCCTAGGGAGGTTGGTAATGTTAACCTTTTCCTTTCTGCACCTCTCTGCATGAAATGGCTGATAAGATATCACGTTAGCTTGTATTTCAATGCAGTAAACATGGCAGCTATGTCTATGGAAAGGTAGTGCAGGCGCAAGCATACCTCCCAAATGTTGGGTTTAGAGAAAAGGAACAAATAGCCCCTTCATTTTTTCCACCCCCAATGTCCCACCGTTTGCCTCACGCTCAAACACAGTATAATATCATCCTTAATGGGCCCAACAGAGTATAATGCCCCCTTCCTGTGGCCAACTACCTACAAGGAGCTGCGCGCACTTGCGCAGTAGTTCTGGCTTTGTAGCCGAGATCGTGCAGATGCGGGCCTGCGAATCGCCAGAATCGCCAACAGTGTATTTGGGTCCGGGTTCCCTGGTCCAAATGGCATCAATGTCCCTGACTTTTGTCTATGGCAGAGCAAGGGAACAATAAGTTCCCTGCAAGTAAGCAAAGATTTGTTTGCATCCAAAATCCACCCTGGCACCACGAGGAATGATGGAAGGTGAGTACAATTTTAGTATTTTATCTAGGACTATATATTTATTATGGGGGGGGGGTGTATAGTTATTTATTATATGTACGTAGTTATTATAGGGGGGAGTATAAAGTTATTATAGCGGTGTATATAGTTATTATAGGGGGACTGTATGTAGTTATTATAGGGAGCTGTGTATAGTTATTATAGGGGGACTGTATACAGTTATTACAGGGGTTGTTTATAGCTATTATAGGAAGACTGTATATAGTTATTATGGGAGATGTATATAGTTATTATAGGGGGTGTATATAGTTATAGGGTGTGTATATAGATAGTTTAGTGGGCTGTATATAGTTATTAGAGGGGGTGTATATAGTTATTATAGGGGGACTGTATGTAGTTATTATAGGGGGACTGTATGTAGTTAATATAGGGGGTGTATATAGTTAATGCTGTGGGACTGTATATAGGTAATGTTGGGGGCTGTATATAGTGATTGCCGGGGAAGCTGTATGTAGTGATTGCTGGGAGAGCTGTATACAGTGGTTGCTGGGGGAGCTGTATACAGTGGTTGCTGGGGGAGCTGTATACAGTGGTTGCTGGGGGAGCTGTATATAGTGGTTGCTGGGGGAGCTGTATATAGTGAATACTGGGAGCTGTATATAGTGATTACTGGGGAGGCTGTATATAGTTATTGCTGGGGAGTGGTATATAGCAATTGCTGTTCCCTGTCTGGACTACATTAAATGGGGGCCCCCACCATATTTTGCGTCCAGAGGCCTCCACCAACCTTAATCCGTCTCTGTGCTCAAGTCTCATAACGTTCTACAGTGGACTGAGTCGGTGAGGAGCTCTGACCCTTTAGTGGTAGGACAAAGCTGTCTATATGACAGCCCAATCCTTTTCTGTGACAAGGGGCCACTATTATCAGTCCCCTATCAAACCTGCCCCTGTATACAGTGAAAGGCATGCTTGGCAGATGCTATGTACAGTATAGATTTAATGTGTTCCTTGCTAAATGTGCCCCTGTAAAAAAAAAAAAAATTCTAATTAAAAAGAAAAAAACTTAATTTAAAACAGTAAAAAAAATTAAATTAACCCTTCGATTGCCTGCATTGTCAATAGACATCTAGCCATCTTTGTTTTCATCGTCGCTCCCTGTGACATCATCGGGGAACAGTGATCAATTGCCATGACAGCCTCGGGCCTGTGTAAGACCCGAGGCTATATGGCATCTGCGGATTCGTTACAATGTAACAGTAACGGAACTGTGTTTTTGCCAATTTCACCACATTTGGAATTTTTTTCCAGCTTCCCTGTACACGGCATAGAATAATAAATAACATCACTGAGAAGTAAAATGTGTTACGCACAGCTCATACAGCTCTGTACACAGAAAAAAATTATAGATGTTTGAAGGTGCAGAGGGAAAAATAAATGAAAAAATGTAGCAACACGAAGGGGTTAGAACTATATATGAATAGGAGTTATATATATGTATTATTAAAAATTTCATATTCCTCCTCTTCTAAAAATACTATTATGTGCTAGTAGTGTCATTGTTCATGTCCACAAAGGGGACCACTGTCAGGCAGAGAGGATGTGCCCTTCATATCACTGGGGGTTGTTCTGACAAGGTGTGCTTCACATTCCCCGCATAACAGGTATCCCTGACTGTGTAAGTAGGTCTGTGGCTTCTTCCACCCATAATCACACCCCTCCCCCCTAAAAGCTAGAGCTGTGTGTTTAGATTTTGGAATCTGTTCCCTGTGAAATGCCAGAGTAAAAGGCTCATTTTCTTATGTAAATATGTCTCTGGATGCAGGCACTGACTTTTTGGATCCCTTCTGTAATCACAAATCATGTTTTTGTAGGCAATGAACTTTTTACAACTCTTCGGAAGGCAAAGGGCTAATGTCATTGGGATGGTGCATTTGAAAGCTTTACCAGGTAGGTAGGTGGGTGGATATATCGGAATTGAATTCTGCTAATGTAGCTCGCTTGTTAACCCTTCTTTTCTCTGGGCTGAATAGGCACACCACGCTCCACATTACCAGTGGCACAGATACAGGAGGAGGCTTGCAAAGAAGCTGAAATCTACAGAAAGGCTGGGATTGTAAGGGTTAATGTGTCACATGGTACTCATGCATGATGTGTGCACACAGGTGACATGTTTACATATTGCTCATTGTCTTGAAAGGGCAATTTGGGATGTATTGGGAAAAGCCTTTGTACTGTACGCCAACTGCTAATCCACCTCACTTATTAAAAACTGTTCTAAATTTTTCTCTATTTCTCATTCAGTAATTTGTTTTAATATGATTTTTGTCTTTAAAGGGAACCTACCACCCCGATTCTACCTATAAAGGTAGAAGGGGTGGTAGGTGGATGAATGGGACGTGAGGATAGCCCTTTTTGGGCTAATCCTCACGTCCCGGCTATCTTTTAGAAAAGTTTATTGCGGGCATATGCAAATTTATTTATGCGGCTACTGGGGCGTGGAGTAGCCGGACATGAGGCTACTAGTCGCGGCTACTCCACGCCCCAGTAGCCACATTACTCCGCCTACCATTTAATCTTCAGCGCGCAGTTCCTCATAGCTGCGCGCCCTCGTCTGAGTCCCCTGCGTTCTGCGCATGTGCAGAACCCAGGCCTTTGTCTGCGCAGCCGCGGCTCCGGGGCCGGAGCTACTGCGCATGCGCAGTAGGCCGCAGATGCCGGGGGACTCGGACGAGGGCGCGCAGCTACGAGGAGCTGCGCGCCGAAGATTAAATGGTAGGCGGAGTAATGTGGCTACTGGGGCGTGGAGTAGCCGCGACTAGTAGCCTCATGTCCGGCTACTCCACGCCCCAGTAGCCGCATAAATAAATTTGCATATGCCCGCAATAAACTTTTCTAGAAGATAGTCGGGACGTGAGGATTAGCCCAAAAAGGGCTATCCTCACGTCCCATTCATCCACCTACCACCACTTCTACCTTTATAGGTAGAATCGGGGTGGTAGGTTCCCTTTAAGTAATTGGGTCTTTGACCTATTGTTGATGTAGTAGGTCCTACATTGGGGTCTTATTTCAATTAAAAAAAAATCAATAAACACAGTTTGAAGGACACCTACCACCAGGATCAAGCATTGTAAACCAAGAACACTTACATGCCCGCTTTGGCCGGATCCACTTATATTTAAGCTTCTTATGCCCATGTTTTTAAGAATAAAAAGCTTTAAAATTATGCAAATGAGCCTGAGGGGTTCCAGGCTCCATTAAAACCTATGGAGCCTGGAGCCCTCAGGCTCAGTTGCAAAATGTTAAAATACTTTTTTGCAAAAACCAGAACATAAGCTAAAAGAAGAGCAGATCATGCCATAGGGGGCACACACCAGTATCAGTGTGCTTGGTTTACATACTGGTGGTAGTGTCCTTTTAAAAAAATTAATAAAATACATCTTTATTTTTTAATAAAACATTTAACACAATGGAATGGAATTATTTACTCTGCTTAGTGTGTTTAATAAAAGAATCATCAGTCATATATGCAAAAGAGCTGAAAAAGAGTCACTTTCTGCCCCAGATGAGTCACTTTTAGACAAATATATGTTGAAGGTGACCTCTATAAATGTAATTTTTTTATTGGAAAAAGGAGTATTTCATACCCTACTTGAGGGTGGTGTTGATTTATTTGGTGTAAAGCCGGTGATAGGTTAACGTCAGTAGCTTAGGCTGTGTATCTTATGAGTGTACATAACAATACTACTATTCACAAACTGTGAGCACAGATTTTAAACCTTGTTAAGAAATAATAAATGTATATATTTAACATTTTCTGGACATTAGAATGTAAACATTGATATTGTGTCCCTGGAAAGGGCTGCATCTGAGGTACAGTGTGAAACTACAGCACAGACAGTTTAGGGCTGTCAAAGATTTGGATTATTGATTTGTTACTGTACTCTTGGATGTCTAATTTCAGTTTTTTCCCCATGATATGATTATCTAAATATGATATGATATGTAAATCTTATGTTTGTAGCACCTAAATTTTAGTTATACCATGTTTCCAAAATGTATGTGTCACTATACTGCATGTAAATTTATAGTCCCATTTTATAATTATTAAAAGCTCTGAGTAGAGGGGTGGGAAGGTGGAAGCCTCTGGAGGCTACAGGCATATGGAATTATAATCGTTAATTCTCAGCATGTTGGAGCTCTGTAAACCCAATATTATTAATCCACCTTTCTTGGAAAACCTCAGCACCACTGAATAGTAGATGTCGCACCTCTGCTAGGCAGGTGGACTTTATCTGTTTACTGAACCTCAGTGCTGTGACAATGACATTGGACAGTACTTGACCTGAACTTTGAATTGTTTGATTTGCTGCTGAAGCAGGTTATTTTCTCTTATCAGGATGGGCTTATAGTGGAGAACATGAATGACATCCCGTATACCCTTAATGTTGGACCAGAGGTGACAGCATCCATGGCCACTGTGTGTGCAGCTGTCAGGCAGACATGCCCACAGATCCCTCTAGGTGTTCAAGTTCTCGCTTGTGCCAATCAGCAGGCTTTGGCCGTGGCACTCGCAGCAGGTAAGTAAATGATTGTCCATCTTCTCATTTTCTGGTCTGCCCTGATCCCTGAATGGCATAGTAATGTAAGGGCCATAAAGAATTTTCTATTTACATGGGAGCAAAGAGCCTGGAAAAGCAGAGAGACCACCGGTGGGGAAACTTTGCTAGTCCCCATATTAGTTGTCACCAAGCTTTTTTAGACTCTGAAATAACTCATTTGTCTAGAAATGCAGTAGTGCAGCAGCAGTAAACATTTCCCTGCTGTCACAGGTGCCCCTGTGACCCATATCGCGGGTCTCAGCAGCACCCGTGTACCTCAGTGTGCCCCAGTGAGAAACTCGTCTTTCCTGGCTCCAGCTGCGGTCTCCGCGATGCCCACGATCTGGTGCGCCCGCTCTGTAAAATTTAAAGTCCAGCGCCTTCACAATTCCCTAACAATTCTGTTCTTCGCCTTTGCCGCCACCGTCGACAAAGTTGCACCTGTGGAGCGACCTGGTACCACGCCGCAGCAAGTCCAACCTGCTTTGCGGCGGGCTCTGGTGAAAACCAGATGCCACTTAGACTCCGGTCCATCCGCAGTGATCCAGAGGATCCACCACCATTGATCCTCAAACCTGCATAAATTGCATAGATTAGCTGTTCATTTGACAAAGCTGCATAACAGCCAACATTAAAGGGGTTATCAGGGATTAATATATAATTTAGGCACCTGTACTTCCCTCCTCCGGCACTGCTGATGTGCCACGCCATGGTCTGTCTGATCTGTGCCCCGATTTGTTTCTGGCCAGTCGGAAGCTCCCATCTGACACCATCTCCTAGCGCCCTACAATGCTGAGAGATAGGGACCAATGGGAGTGGCCAGTTTGTAAACAAACAGGGGAACGGATCAGAAGGAGCACGGCCCAAGACATCAGCAGCGCCGGAGGAGATGAGTACACGTTTATTATATTTAAAAAGCCCACCCCAGCCGGTCCCTAAGTTATTTAATAATCCCGGATAACCCCTTTAAATAAAGTGATCAGGTGAGTGGTATGTTGCCAAAGTCTAAGGTGAGGCAGAGCCTGTAAAAGAAAACTACCAACACTCACATGCTGGTGTGTGCCCCCTCTGGCAGGATCTTCTCTTCTTTCAATTTCTTATGCCCTTATTTTTAGCAAAAAGGTCTTTAAACAGACAAATGAACCTAAATGGCACTGGGCTCCATTGCTGATTTCGGGAAATATAGATTTTCCTTGTAGATTCCCTCCAGGGTCCTATTGCACTGATGATAATCCAGCCCTGTCCACACCTCCTTGGACCTCATGCAGTCTCAGGAAGTGTTCACATCCTGGGCCACCCATGACTGCAGGAGGATGCCTTGAATAATTCAACCTGTCTGCCACCTCTGTGCTGGCATGCCACACAGAGTGTCCACAGAGATGGCTCACAGGAAAGGGTATAGATTTTTGGCTTTCATTTGCAGTGATGGGTCATCGGAAGGATCCCTGGTGGTTTGGGTTGGTCCAGTCACATACAATGTGGAGGGCATACCTGGTATTACTCATCTGGTTACTCATCTGTCCAGGATCCATTATTGTACTTTCTGTAACCGCCTGTTTCTACCTTCGTCACATTTAGAGGTGAGAGCAGCAAGGGCAGCAAAGGAACAAGCACAATGGCCCACATTGAACAAAAACCATGCAAACTGTACTATGTGCAGTTTGCCTGTAAAGTGTGAAGGGTGAGCCAGATTCATGATTTGTGGCACACGCTCAGCGTGAATCTGGACTTTAATTAATGTGGGCCAATGTGTTTTGCATGTAAACCAGACTATACCCCTATTGCTTGTTCATATCACAAACATTTTAATGTAAATGCATATCCGACTGGATGTGGTCCACCCTGGCTAAGGGGCTTGTATTCTTCTGCTTCAGCAGTGATCTTTATAGCTACATGCAAATAGGCTAAGATGATGCTTAATTGATTAATGTGTCCTCTTTATTGATTATAGGCTCTTTATATTTGGTAGTGACTGCACCTTCTATTACAGAACATCCACATTTGCTTAAATGGCACTGATATGGGGATCTAATGGTTAATTTTGGAGACCCGTTCTTCTCAATGAAAGGAAATCTACCATTAAAATCAAGCATGTTAAGCCAGTGACATTTACTCCTATAGCTAGACATTGCAACTATGGCAATCTGTTTATATTTGTTATCTATGCCCTTCTTTCTTCTAAAATCAACTTTTAAAATGTTGCTAATGAGGCTGAGGGGCTCTGGGCTGTTACCCGAGCCCTCCATGCAACAGCTTTAAAAACTATTACACTGTGCTGAATATTTCTGTTGCAGTGAGAATACAACAGGCAGATGAAAGGGGATGGCTGAGGGAGACTGTGTAATAGCCTGAGAAGCTGCAGCTTGAAGGGGCTCTGGCAACACTACCCAGGCTCATTAGCATAATTTTAAATGTTGCTTTTGGAAGGGGGTCATGGATAAAGAATATAAGAAGATTACCACAGTCACAGTGCCTTGATCTATGAGTAGGTGCCCCTGGTTTATCAGGCTGGATTTTGATGGTAATAATAACTTTCACCGGCTTCTGATCTGTGATGCCGCAGGACTGAATTTCATACGTGCCGAGAGCTTCGTCTTTTCTCATGTTGCTGATGAAGGACTGGTGGATGCCTGTGCTGGGGATCTGTTGCGCTATCGCAAGATTATTGGTGCTGAACATGTCCAGATCTTTGCTGACATAAAGAAAAAACACAGGTCAGTGATTTAACTTTTTCACTCTTTGTTTTATTGCAGCCAATTTGTAAGACCAAAAAAGTTCTTTTTTTTCCTCATTAATGTACACTCTGCACCCCATCTTGACAGAAAAAAAAACTGAAATGTAGATATTTGCTTTGTTATAAAACCGGAAAAACTGAAATCTCACATGGTCATAAGTATTCAGGTCATTGGCTTAGTATTGAGTAGAAGCACCTTATGAGCTAGTACTGCCAGGAGTCTTCTTGGGAATGATGCAACAGATCCTTTCCAGTTCCCTCAGGTTGAATGGTGAATATTGGTGGACAGCCATTTTCAAGTCTCTTCAGAGATGATCAGTTGGGTTTAGGTCATGGCTCTGGCGGGGGCATCAGGAATGGTCACAGAGTTGTTCTGAAGCAACCACATGGTTATTTTAGTTGTGTACTTGGGGCCATTGTCTTGTTGTAAGGTGATCCTTCAGCCCAGTCTGAGGTCCAGAGCACTCTGGAAGAGGTTTCCATACAGGATCACTCTGTAATTGGCTGCATTCATCTTTGCTGCTATTGCATCCTGTCCCTCCAGCTGAAAAACACCCCCATAGCTACCACTATGTCACTGTTGGGATTGTGTTTGGCAGGTGATGAGCACTGCCTGGTTTTCTCCACACATACCACTTACAATTAACACAAAAAAGTTTAATCTTCAACTCATGAGACCATGAGAATCTTATTTCTCATATTCTGCTAGTCTTTTGTGTGGGTTTTTTTTAAGACTGTATGCAGGCTTTCATATGTCTTGCACTGAGGAGAGGCTTCTGTCAGCAGACTCTGCCATAAAGCCCCGACTGCCGGAGGGCTGCAGTGATAGTTGACTTTGTGGAACTTTCCCACATCCCCCTACTGCATCTTTGGAGCTCAGCCACAATGAGCTGGGGGTTCTTATTTACCTCTCTCACCAAGGCTCTTCTTCAACAATTGCTTAGTTTGGATGGACAGGTCGAGGAAGAGTTGTAATGGTCACAAACATCGTCCATTTTAGGACTATGGAGGCCACTGTGCTCTTTAGGAACCTTGAGTGCTGCATAGATTCTTTAGTAACCTTGGACAGATCTGTGCCTTGCCACAATTCTGTCTCTGAGCTTCTTTTTTTTTGGCTAACTCACATCCTCAAACTATAAAAAGCAGGGGCGTAGTTGCAGTCGTGGCAGCCATAGCAGCCCCTATGGGGCCCACAGTGTGAGGGGGTCCTGGCATCTGGGGTATTGGTTGTATTCTGTATGAATGTGTGTGTGTGTATATGCTGTATGTCTCTATATGGTATTGTATGTATGTTTGTGTTTGCTGTATGTATGTGTATATGTGATGTGTATATGCTGCATGAGTGTATATGGTACTATATGTATGTGTGTATATGTTGTATGTATGTTTGTATATGTGGTGTGCTTCCCCTCTTTTTGTGCCCCCCTTCTTATTGTTCTTCTCTTTCTACTCCCCTTCCTTAAAATCTCCTACCCCCCTGCCCCCTATGTATTGTGCACTCACCTGTCCTTGTACCCCCGCTGTCTTCCTGCTTCTACCTCCACTGCGTCTGTACTACAGTAGGGCCCAGGAGGTGCGCTGTGATGACGTCACAGAGACTGTCCGGTTCTGCTGTGTACAGACACAGCAGACACCTGGCTGTGATACAGACAGCTGATCGCTCTCTGTATCACAATAGAAATTCATCCAACTCTATCGGCGACCGGAGGATGCCGATAGAGTTGATGTCCCAAGCCATACCTCTCGCCGGGCGAGACGGCCCGAAATCCGGGACTGTCCTGCTGTATCTTGGACAATTAGGAGGTATGCTATGGAGAGATCCCTCCGTCTCTCCAGCTGAACATGTGCTACACCCGAGTTCCGGCCCAGGAGTTGAACACGTTCATGTGAAAGAGGGGTTTTCTATCTTGGGATGTATAGACATCACAAAATTTGTTTTGTGATGTCAAGCAGAGTTTTTAAAAACAAAAGCAAAGTTTTGCAGCTTTTTATTATACGGCTAACCTGGGACTGCAGCTCTATTAACAAAATGTCTGTTTTCAGCTCCCATGCAGTGACTGCAGATGTTACAATATCAGAGACTGCAAAGGCGGCAGAATTCTTCCTAGCAGACGGTGTTATACTGACGGGGGTCTCTACAGGAAAAGAAGCCGATCCAAGAGAACTGAAAGGTACAATATGAAGATTTGAGTGCTATAAATACTTCTTATGTGCAGCACAATAGGTCTCACAGATGAAGGATTACTACAATTGCTTCTAGTCTACTTAACTCAATAAACTGTTTAACTGCAGTTGCATAGGATTTATGTCTTCAAAATGTCTTACAACTATCACGTTTGCCCATTTGCACCACATTTTAGACTTTTGTGTGACTTTTTATCAAAAATGATGCATATCCACTGCAGACATTAACTCCTCGTGTGCCACATTTATCAAGGTGTCATTGTCACAAAGATCCTGTCTAATGATGGATCTGTCCCAATGAGCTTCAGACAGATTTATTTTACTTACATTTGCACCAGATGTTGTGTTCTGACATTGATCTGTTATTCATCTTTTTCCATCTTAGAGGTCCAGCGTAGTGTTAAGATTCCTGTTCTCATTGGATCTGGGGTGACGCTGGATAATGTGGAGAAATATACCAATGCCAACGCTTTAATCATCGGCTCTTACTTCAAACATCACGGTGACTGGAGGAATAATGTGGATTATGATAAAGTAATGACATTCTTGGACAAAATCCATAAGCTACAGGACTGATGATGGACAGTCAGCTTTTACTGCCCCTTAGTATTCATATATTGGGATGCATTGTACAAGTGGGTTGTACTCTGGTTTTGCTGCCTAGCCCCTCTAGCACTTCAGTATTATATATCAACAGTACATTTTCAATCTACCTCTGATTTAAAACTAATCAAAATCTTAAAGTATTTGGAAATTAAAGTGTGAATAATTTTGGATTTTCTTCTGCTCTATAGTTATGTGTTCTTGTTAATAAACATCTTATTTAGTTTGATGTCCCCAGCTTTCTTCTCTTGGAGATCTCCCTGAAGAAGCACAAGGGGAAATATTTGTAGGTTCAAAACTCTACTCCACTACTTGGGACTCACTAGTACCATTGTTATGCCATGTTAGGCTTGGTTCATACAATGTTGTAGCACTCTATTGCGAGGATACGTTGGGCAGAATCCTGACATGTCTTTACATCAGAGGGCTGGAACTTACCCCACTGTATGCACATACGCCCAAGGGCCGCATTGTGATACCACTACCCTTCAGGGGGCTGCACTATTAACCAAAACCAAAAACCATAGGACAGAGTAAATACCCACCAGAAACCACTACTGCTTAATACTGTATTTGTATAGTAAAACAGACCAGACTATAATACGGTGCACAAACAAGACAATATTTATGATGGTGGAAATTGTCTGAACCCCATGCAGCAGGTAATTGTGCTGCACACAGAGGCTCTAATAGACCCCAGTAATGTACCCTCCCTGCAGCCAACCACTACCAGCCAAAACTACTATAATAGTGCCCCCTATGTACAAGAATATAACTACTATAATACTGCCCACTATGTACAAGAATATAATGCTTAGACTTTTTTTAGGTTGTGGGGTAACAATACAAAATGCTGTAGTTGTCACACATCTAGAAATTAACATCAATACAGGCAGTCCCCGGGTTACATACAAGATAGGGTCTGTAGGTTTGTTCTTAAGTTGAGTTTGTATGTAGGTCGGAACTGTATATTTTATCATTGTAATCCCAGCCAGAACTTTTTTGGTCTCTGTGACAATTGGATTTTAAAAATGTTGGGTTGTCATAAGAATCAATATTAACACTAAAGCTTCATTACAGACACCTGTGATAACTGTTATAGCTGATTATTGTAGCCTAGGACTAAAGTACAATAAATTACCAATATCCAGAGGTCCGTTTGTAACTATGGGTCGTATGTAAGTCGAGTGTTCTTAAGTAGGGGACCGCCTGTATAGAAAAGAAAAGAGATGCGTATTTATGACGAACAATAAACTTTATTGGTATTCACATTAAAACATAATTAAAAACCCAAAATGGGTGTACATCACATAACCTCCCCAGGGTACGGCACTAAATACACGGCAAAAAAATGCCAAAGCTGATGTAATATAGATAAATGGAAAATAATCAGAATAGTCTAAAATAATGCATGTACACATTGGAATATGTAATCGACATGAGGAAAATCCTTGCAAACATATGCATATCAAATAATCTCAAGATCCAATGAAAATACAATACATTCAAAAAATGAAGCCTACATTACCATTAAAATAGGTCCGGGGAGGAACAGACGCCCCACGCGTATCGCCCGGCTAGCGGGCTTCGTCAGGGGATACTGGCACACAGAGAGTGATGCGTTTAAATACCCTAACCTCTCCAAAAGTGGCCCAGCCCTCCCACTTCTGCCCAACAGGATGTTATATTTAGGCATGCGCCGAAGAACTTGAGAAAACATGGCCGGAACATGATCTCACGGAATATCAAAAAAGGTAAGTACACACTAAATATCATAGAAGCAAGGTGAGTATAGATTGCATATGAGCGCCGAAATTATGATATAGACTAATTCCCAAAGTGCACAAAAATGGATAAAACAACATGAATAGAAAATTGTTCGACAAATTGCCATAATGACGCACTATAAATGTAGTGAAAGTAAATGCATAGTATACGAAAACGTGAAAACAAAAGAAAAACGACATTTATAAAATAAAGGAGGCATCTACACATTTAGATGTCTAAATAAATTTAGATATAGCTACAAAATTATTATAAATACTAAGAGAAAATATCTGAAGGCATATATAAAGAAGGGGAAAACGCGAAGCCCTTCTATAAAACTCGCTATAGTGGAAGGTGAATAAAGACGTGTAGGAATCACCATAGAGAGAGAGAAACATTGAAAAGGGGCAAAAAAATCCCCTAAAGAAGTGTTTAAAGTGCAAAGTGCCAAAAACAACTATAGAATATATATAGTCTAGAAAGATAAATGTTTTTCAAATCATACTACCTGCCTGAATAGTTATCTAGTATAAAGTGAAAATAGTCTTAGGCACATTAGTAGGAATTTTTTTGCCGTGTATTTAGTGCCGTACCCTGGGGAGGTAATGTGATGTACACCCATTTTGGGTTTTTAATTATGTTTTAATGTGAATACCAATAAAGTTTATTGTTTGTCATAAATACGCATCTCTTTTCTTTTCTATATTGAAGAATATAATGCTATAATACTGCCCCCTATGTACAAGAATATAACTACTATTATACTGCTCATATGTACAAGAATATAACTACTATTATACTGCTCATATGTACAAGAATATAACTACTATTATACTGCTCATATGTACAATAATATAACTACTATAATACTATCCCCTATGTACAAGAATATAACTACTATAATACTATCCCCTATGTACAAGAATATAACTACTATTATACTGCTCATATGTACAAGAATATAACTACTATAATACTGCCCCCTATGTACAAGAATAGAACTACTTTAACCCCTTAACGACTTGGCCTTTTTTAGTTTTTTCACTTCCATTTTTCACTCACCAACTTCAAAAATCTATAACTTTTTTATTTTTCCACATAAAGAGCTGTGTTATGGCTTATTTTCTGCGTAAGAAATTGCACTTCATAGTGACGGTATTTAATATTCTATGGCGTGTACTGGGAAGCGGGAAAAAAATTCCAAATGCAGTAAAAATGGTGAAAAACCACATTTGTGACGTTTTCTTGTGGGCTTGGATTTTACAGCTTTCACTCTGCGTCCCAAATGACATGTCTACTTTATTCTTTGGGTCGGTACGATCACGTGGATACCAAATTTGTATAGGTTTTATAATGTTTTCATACATTTAAAAAAATTAAAACCTCCTGTACAAAATATTTTTTTTTATTTTGCCATCTTCTGGGGCCAATAACTTTTTCATACTTTGGTGTACGGAGCTGTGGATAGTGTCATTTTTTGCGAATTTTGATGGCGTTTTCATTACTATAATTTTTGGGACTGTGCGACCTTTTGATCACTTTTTATAATTTTTTTTATATTTTTCAAAATGGCAAAAAAATGCCATTTTCGACTTTGGACGCTATTTTCCGTTACGGGGTTAAACATAGTGAAAAAACATTATCATATTTTGATAGATCGGGCATTTTCGGACGCGGCGATACGTAATGTGTTTATGATTTTTACTGTTTATTTTTTTTATATCAGTTCTAGGGAAAGGGGGGTGATTTGAATTTTTAGGTTTTTTTATTATAATTTTTTTTTTTTTAACTTTTTTTTATTTTCACTTTTACTATTTTTCAGACTCCCTAGGGTACTCTAACCCTAGGTAGTCTGATCGATCATATCATATACTGCCATACTACAGTATGGCAGTATATGTGGATTTTACTCCCCATGCATTACAATGTGCAATTAGCACATTGTAATGCATGGGTTAAAAAGAAGTAGCCTCGGGTATTCGGAACACCCGAGGTTACCATGGCGACGGATCGCCGCTCCCCGTGACGTCATCGGGGAGCAGCGATCCACGACAAGATGGCGGCGCCATCTCTTTGAAGCTGCCGGCAGCATTGCCGGCGGCGATCGAGGTGAAAACACCCGCGATCGGTGCTAGCAGGGTGTTACCGGTAAGCCTTTGCTGCAATATGCAGCAAAGACTTACCGGCTATGGAGAGGGCTCGGCCCGCGAGCCCTCTCCATGCACCGGGACCCGGCGCGCGCCGTACTAGTACGGCGCGCGTCGGGAAGGGGTTAATACTGTCCCCTATGTACAGGAATATAACTACTATAATACTGCCCCCTATGTACAATAATAGAACTACTATAATACTGCCCCCTATGTACAAGAGTATAACTACTATAATACTGCTCCCTATGTACAAGAATATAACTACTATAATACTTCCCCCTATGTACAAGAATATAACTACTATAATACTATCCCCCATGTACAAGAATATAACTACTATAATACTATCCCCCATGTACAAGAATATAACTACTATATTACTGCCCCTATGTCCCTATATTACTGTCCCCCAAAAGCCATTATGGCCTCTGCTGAGCTGTTATGTCACTCAAGTTAGAAAGCTGTAGCTGCTGCATCTTCCTTTCCAGTGCTTCTGCAGAATGTAATGTGTACTGTGCAGACTGGGGCATAAAGGATGTCTCCATCTGCCGGTATACTCAGGGGTGAATCTAGCCTTTCTGCTGTCTGAGGCAAGCTATAAAAAGACGCCCCTCCCCCACTAGAAATCTGTAATGTATCAAGGAGTGTCAGGACCAGACCCAATCATATTGGTTTAATGTGAAAATAAAGCAATGCAAAATACATACAGCATCCCTCCATGTACTATACAATAAACACAGTGAGCTACCATAAAGAACAAAATATATACACCAATCCGCCATACAATATAAAATCAATACAGCGTGCCCCCATATAGTATATAATACATGCAGCGTGCCCCCATATAGTATATAATACATGCAGCGTGCCCCCATATAGTATATAATACATACAGCGTGCCGCCATATACCATATAATACATACAGAGTGCTGCCATATACCATATAATGCATACAGTGTGCCCCCATATACCATATAATACATACAGTGTGCCGCCATAAACCATATAATACATACACTGTGCCACCATATACCATATAATACATACAGCGTGCCTCCATATACCATATAATACATACAGCGTGCTGCCATATACCATATAATGCATACAGTGTGCCCCCATATAACATATTATACATACAGCGTGCCCCAATATAACATATAATACATACAGCGTGCCCCCATATAGTATATAATACATACAGTGTGCCGCCATATACCATATAATACATACAGCGTGCCCCCATATAGTATATAATACATACAGCGTGCCCCCATATAGTATATAATACATACAGCGTGCTGCCATATACCATATAATACATACAGCATGCCCCCATATAACATATTATACATACAGCGTGCCCCCATATAGTATATAATTCATACAGCGTGCCCCCATATAGTATATAATACATACAGCGTGCCCCCATATATGATATAATACATACAGCGTGCCGCCATATACCATATAATACATACAGCGTGCCTCCATATACCATACAATAGATACAGCGTGCCCCCATATAGTATATAATACATACAGTGTGCCGCCATATACCATATAATGCATAGTGTGCCCCCATATAACATATTATACATACAGCGTGCCCCCATATAACATATAATACATACAGCGTGCCCCCATATAGTATATAATACATACAGTGTGCCACCATATAATGCATACAGCATGCCCCCATATAGTATATTATACATAGTGTGCCCCCATATAAAATATTATACATACAGCGTGCCCCCATATAACATATAATACATACAGCGTGCCGCCATATACCATATAATACATACAGCGTGTCTCCATATACCATATAATACATACAGCGTGCCCCCATAGAGTATATAATACATACAGCATGCCCCCATAGAGTTTATAATACATACAGCGTGCCCCCATAAAGTATATAATGCATACAGCGTGCCCCCATATAACATATAATACATACAGCGTGCCGCCATATACCATATAATACATACAACGTGCCCCATATAGTATATAATACATACAGCATGCCCCCATATAGTATTTAATACATATAGCGTGCCCCCATATAGTATATAATACATACAGCGTGCCTCCATATACCATACAATAGATACAGCGTGCCCCCATATAGTATATACAGTAATACATACAGCGTGCCGCCATATACCATATAATAAATACAGCGTGCCGCCATATACCATATAATACATACAGCGTGCCGCCATATACCATATAATGCATACAGCGTGCCCCCATATAACATATAATACATACAGCATGCCGCCATATACCATATAATACATACAGCGTGCCACCATATAGTATATTTTACATGGTGGCACGCTGAATGTTTACACATTTATAAACAGTATATACAGCAAATATACACACACATACATTTACCATGTACAGAATATACATAAATACAAATATATATTATATATATATATATATATACAAACACACGAACACATCTATACATACATACATTCATACACACATATATATACATACATACTTACACATACAAACATACATAGAAGTTACCTTACCTTTTTTCTTCTTTCATCGTCGGCCTTGTCTTCCAGTGGGGAGGAGGGAGGTGGAAAACGGTTCCGGGGGAGAGAAGGAGGGGAGAATCGGAGCCAGGGGGAACCAGCATGGACTCTGGGCTGGGGCGGGGGCAGGTACCTGTGCCGGGGGGTGGATGTAATGGGCGGGAGAGTGTGCTGGCTGGAGGACATGCTGGCAGGCAGCAGCCCGATGCCGCCCCCTTGTCTAGCAGGAGGCGCGCCGCCTAAGGCGAGAATCTCAACTCGCCTTATGGCAGGTGCGCCCCTTGGTATACTCTATGTGTATGGATATGTTAAGCATATACTCTGGAAGGATAACAACAGAGTCCAAGAACGCAACACATGCTCACAAGGATATATGTGGTGCAAAGAAGTTGGCACTACCTCGTCTCACATATTATAGCCACCATTCTGTATGAAATGTCCAACGGACATCACGGAAATCAGGCCAAAAAACGTCCTATGTGGTGCTCAGCTCAGTGAGTGCCACTTCTTTCATTCTGCCTTTACTTGGAATGATATACTCCGGAAGCCTCCCTGGCGTAAGCTCAATGTATCCATAAAAAGTGATGTGAACGTAGCCTTAGGCAGATGAATGAAAACTTGACACCCATTCATAATATGATTTTGGAAAATAAAATGTTTCTTGAAAAAAATACAGAAATGCATAAATATTCTGAACAATACAATTGATTTCTGCAGGCACTGTGCAGTGCTTTATTTCTAAAATTTACATTATCTTTAAGGTGACACATGCTCAGACAGCTCAGTCCTTGTTTTTCTGGTTCCATTCGACAGAGGTCTAATCCCCAACATATGCCAACAATGTCACATTTCACAATGACATACTGTAGCCTTATTCTCTGATAATGGTGAAAAGAATCGTACAAGTGGCCACTGTCACTTTATCTCACTGCTCCATCATCAGCTGAAGGCCTCTACTTTTCTGCATAGCAGAGCCCTGAAGGAAAGTAAAAAGAAGAATGAATCATCAGTCTAATGCTAAAGGTTGCACGTTCTGGTACATGTTAGGTTTGTACAAAATTTTGTTACCTTTTGAATTGTTGAGAAAACTTGCATAAGTTTCACATCAGATCAGATGTAATGTAATTCGATGTCTCATTCACTCCTAAATCATACATGGGGAGAGTATTCTAGCACTTTTATTCTTAGGCTACATTCACACACATGTATGGGGGATGTATATACGGCCGATATACGGCCCCCATACACTTCTATGGGCTGACGGCATGGTACGGGAGCAGTACGGTGCAGCACACGTGTCCTATCTTTTCCCGTATTACGGCACCGTGGCCCATACATCCCTATGGAGAGGGGCGGGGTGTGCGGCAGTGTGCATGTAGCCTTATACATAGGAGTAGTTATATTATTACACTACAGACAGTATTATAGTAGATATATTTACATAAACGGGGCAAGTATTATGATAGCAGTAACAGAGCTGCCAATGGGCACCACCATCTTGGATGACTGATTGTGGCCCCCCATAAAGTCATCAGAGGGTGCCAATCGGTTGCCATGGCAGCCTACAGTCTCATAGACACTACTGCAATACAGTAGTATTGTAGTATATAGTATGAGCAGTCAGGCAATGGAGGGTTAAAGTACCCTAGAGGGTCTGAAATAAAAGTAAAAATATTTTAAAAAATAAAACAAAAATATATATAAAAAAGTAAAAGATGAAACCACCCCCCTTTCCTTAGAACGCTAGGGAATACACACTAAAAATCATAAACATATATCCCCATGTCCCAAAATGCCCGTTCTATCAAAATATAAAAAAGATTATGCCCGTCCGTGAAAATCATAACATACAAGAATATGATAATCGAATATTAGAATGAAAAAATGATCAAACAGTAATATATGTCCCAAATTGATAGCACATACCTCCAAAAACAGAACCTTAAATCGGTTCATACACCTAAATGTTAAAAAATTATTGGCCTCAGAATTTGGCAAAATGGCAAATATTTTATTTGTACAAAAGGTTTTAATTTTTAAAAATCTACTAAAACGTAATAAAACCCATATGAATTTGGTAATCCCAAACAATAAAGAGGAAGTGTCATTTGGATAGCAGAATGAAAGATGTAAAAACAGAGCCCACAAGAAAACATTGCAAATTTGTTTTTGTTTTTTTGTCAATTTCACTGTACTTTATTTTCTTTTAACAGCTTTCCAGTGCATTGCATGGATTATTAAAAGCACAATAAGTCCCACAAATAACAAGAACATATATATATATATCTATATGAGAAGAGAAGGCGGCACAGAAAATTGTAAAGAAAAGGGATTAAAATTTATCTTTATTGTGTAGTAGAATCAGAAGTAGAAGCTGTTATTCTAGTCTACAGCCACTGGAGGGCACTGAGTCTCATCCACGAAAACAGAAATTCCCACTCGGGTGGCGACAGCTACCAAAGTTCTAGCAAGCATCGCGTCACGTGCTGGACAACAGCCAATAGCTGCACAGCAAATTCACTTTCATTCCATAGCGTTGTCCTATAAGCGGGAGAAGTGTGAGTGAGCTGCAGCCACGTCACGGAGCAGGTGACTGCCCGGGCCACATCAATGACGTCACTTTTGTACCAGATAATGGTGGTGGTGAGACGCCGCGATCTAGTGATTTCCAACCAATGACATGTGTGAGTGTGTCCCCGCCCCCTACAGCTGTCACATGGCCTGGAGCGTTCTGCCATCTCAGAGATCACAGAGCGGAGACCCGGAGGTTGTGCTGCTGACCCTGGAGGCGGTGAGTCCTGATTGCACAGACACGTGCATGCTGGGACTTGTAGTTCCGCGGCAGCCATGGTTTTCTCCACGGTGCTGGGACCTGTAGTTCCAAGTGTCAGTACAGTGCTGGGACTATTACATAGAATAGAGGACAGGACCTGCCCCCATGCACATTACTACATCACGGTGACCAGGAATCAACATTGAGGGCTCCTGCACCAACCACCCATAAACACTGAACAGGGGGCAAGTGGCTCCATCTTCAGATTAGTGGACAGGAGCAGCTGGCGCCAGAAACTAGCACAGTGGGCAGAGCTGGAAGTGTGCCCCTCTGTGTGTGGTGTCTGTACCAGGTTACTGCAGTTCATCTGCCCTTAGGTCTCATATCACTGTGTCCTGACGCTGAGCAGATGGGTGAAAATGAGGTAAGATAACTCCCATCTCCCATCCTTCATACCTTCACATGGTAGAGGAGCACTCTTAGAGGGGATATCCACCTGACCTAAACGGGCCTTTCCCTCTATAAACACAGGATGGGGGTCCCAGCATTGGCCAGAGTGACCGATGTGCGTTGTTCACTTCTGCGGCACAAACCTGTCCGTTTAGTGCCATAAGTGTGAATGGATTGTTGATTGAGACACAGTGGGTGATCTATTATCACTTTGTCTGGTTTCTTGTACTGCTTTTGAGACTTTATTTTTTTTCTCCTCAGTTGAGTCATAAGTCTCAACTGTGACAAAAAAAGTCTCAAAAAGTAGTAAAAGAAACAAGACAACCCTGTTGTTTTTCTTAAGAGGGCATTCCATGATTTTTTTTTTTCCGTTTGTTTAAAGAGACAACTACATTTGAGTAAGCTCTGTGGTCTAATAACTCCTTATCAAGCACAGCACAGTACGGTGGCTGTGCTGGGTATTGCAGCTAATGTGTGTTCACACATAAAATTGTAGAATACCCCTTTATGAGAATGATCAGCCACAGGGTGCTTTTACCAACCATCAGACACTTTACTGCCAGGCTCTGATGACTTATTTGACATCAACCTGCTGATGGCCTTTACAAATGATCAATTACGTTACAATTTAAAGCAGTTGCCTTAAATAGTTTGAATTGTCGTTCATCTTACTTATCTGACACGTATAAAGAGAGATGAGATATATGAGATGAGGCTGATCGACCATAACACTGTGAGCGCTGCTAAATCTCACAGATATGTACCTGCATTCCCCTGCCCCCAGATCACTTATCTCCTTGTAGTTTGCAGCCTCTCTCTCTTCTCACCATGTGCTGACAGGATGTGATCAGTGAGAGTCTCTGAACTCTGCGCAGGGGGCGTGGCTACAGCCACACAGCAGAGACAGACAGAAACTCCGCTCCTTGATCTCATCCAAGATGGCAGCCACCCGACCCTAAGAGAACTTACAGGGTCGTGTTTAGGGGAATCTGAAATTGTGTACAGCAGGACTGATAGGGACAGGTAGGACTTATATCGGTGACATGCTGTATATTTTTTAATAACAAAGAGAATGTGTTATTTTGTTATCCTGAGTATATATAAGAAACTTGTCTTTGTGGGAATACCCCTATTGTTGGAATAGATTAATAATAACAATGGCATAGTGTATCTGGCTCCATATAATGTATAGTGGCCTCGCAGTTCACATCCCATTCAAATGATGGGGGAGGGGGGATTGCCACAAGAATGCAGCATGGCCACTATTAGTGCAGAACCATACACTATACTGATCAGCATGTAACCCCAAACCTTTAACGGAAATCTACTAGGAAAATCAAGCATGATAAAGCAGGGACACTTGCTCATAGACGGGAACTGTGATTGTGGTAATCTCCTTCTTCCTTTAAAATCTACTTTTAAAATTATGCTAATTAGACTACTGGGACAAGTTACCAGAGCCCCTCTTTGCTGTAGCTTCACAGGTTGTTCCACTGTCTCCCCTCAGTACTCCACACCCCATTGCCCCCTGTCTACTGTAATCTCATGGCAGCAGAGAAAGTTTCATCACACTGTGGGAGGGGGGAGTAACGTGCAGCAGATTCATATCGTAATGACCACATAAGCCCATCAGGCTTTTTAGTATAAATTATAAAAGTTGATTTTTGGAAGGAAGGAGGCCATAGATAACAAATATAAGAAGATTTCCACAATCACAGTGACTGGATCTCTGGGTAAGTGTCTCTGCTTTATGCTTGTTTTAAATAGCAAATTTTCTTAAAAGAAAATCTTCTTCTATTTGTTAAGCTTAAACTACTCATACTTACCTATAGCGGTCTTCTCCTTGTTCCTGGCACTGGTCTTCATTAAGCTTTAAAGTTTATAAAAAGCAGTCACAAAGTGGCAGACGCGATGTTTGGGTCTCCGAGCTGTTAATTATTCACGCCTCCTGCGCAATAGATAACTCTCCCAACCGTTCTGGAGATGGGGTGATGTCATGAGAGAGGCATGAATGATTACCTACCGGTAGTGGTAGACATCATGCCCGGCACTCTGAAGCTGCTTTTTATAAGTTTTTTTTTTTTTTAACCGCCATCCCGGCCTGTCAAGTTTAGTGAAAACCATCGAAGAGAAGAGGGCTATAGGTAAGCATGTGTAGTTTAATTTTACTAACAAATGGTAGTAGATTTCCTTTAACTTATTGACCTTTAACTTATTCCTTTAACTTTATTGAACAAATATTCATTGTTAATCCTAGACAACCTTTATAACACCTTTCATGTAAAACAACACGTGACTTGTCTGTGCTGCATGTTGACTTCATCTTTGTGCCCCTGTATAGCTCCTCCCTCCCCCACTGATGTCAACTCACCAGGCTGTGAGCTCTGTGAAGAAGCAGGAGGGAGGGAATGTACAGGAGCAGAAAGATGGGAGGCAAAAACCGAGGAGTGAGCAGTACAGACAAGTCACATGTTGTTTTTTGAAATGCATCCAAACCAAAGCCCAACCCCTAGGACTTCACAGAGGATTCTCTCATGGTGCAAGGTAAGTTCGAACACACACAGGGGTTTTCACACTAAACAAGTTAGGCGGTATCCACAAGAACGAGATCCCTCGTCGCTCCATAAGATGAATGGAGCAGATGGTTGTCCGTGTCTGTTAAAAGTAGGCCCTGAATGGACAAAGATTTTTTTTTTTTGGGGGGGGGGGGGGAGGCCACATATGCACTTGCACTTACCTCACGGTTATATTTGTAACCTCACCACAGCCAGCAGCCCCCACCCCTTGAGAAGGTGACGTTACATACTTCTTACAGGGATGGGTGACCCGGCTCATTGATTCTGAATACATGGTGATTCATTTTATTATCTGTGACTATTAGAGCGTGCTACTGTGACTAATGGGCGAGCTCCAAAATTGTTAATATTGGCTGTTGTTCTAATTGAACCCTCCTCCTGTACAATAATATCCTCTTGTGACAGTACCAGCACTGAAGATGCCGGTCAATGTGGATGACATCCTGCGCCTTTTGTGCCACTTGTCGGCGGAGCAGAAGATGAAGGCGGCTATCAAGCATTCTGCCAGGGGAGCTGTTGCTGCGGGCGCTGGGGCCTTTGTAGGAGGATTGCTTGGAGGACCCCCTGGAATAGCCGTGGGTAAGATGCACCTCTTACAGATCAGCAGAGCAGACATTACAGGGGAGTTTGCGTTCCCAGGCTCCTGAATAGCAGGTCAACAGGTGTTATCTTCTATTACATTATAACGATGTACTCAGACTAAAATAAAATAGCTCTTTACAGAAGAGAATAGCTCATTCAGTTTGGTGGTCAATTACTCCAGTGATTTTCAACCATTTTTGAGCCGCGGCACACTATTTATACTTAGAAAATCCTGGCGCACACCACCAACCAAAATAGCACAAAATGACACTAAAACAGCCATATTATACATATAGCTAATAATATAGATTCTAAATTTATTTTACTCTGTGTGAAACCTGGGCCTGTTTCGATAAACACAAAAGGGATATCCTGGCAGGAATGGTGGAAAGACACACACAAAGCTCTTCCTCAACAGTTCTCAGTTTCTCCCTGTTTTTAGTATATGGTGCTGATTATTATGTGGCTCATATACTGCAATATAAAGGGGTACAATGAGAAGTACTATGGCCATGAGGCCAGAGTACAAGTGCCAGCTCATATACTCAGCATATGGGCTGGTACTTGTAGTACTCCAGCCTCATGACTAAAGTATTTCTCATTTTACATTTCTCATTGTTATATGCAGTATACTGCTGGAGTACTAAAAGTACCAGCTCATATGCTGAGTATTCTGCCAACAGTTCATATACTCAGGCAAAAGCTCATATAGTCAGCATTATGGGTGGGCATTACCTTGGCAGTGGGCAAATGCGAGAGTCTCTCTCTCCGCTCTCAGGATGATGCCCCGGCATCGGTGACATCATTTTGTTGCGCGAGGTTCAAAGCTTGTGCATGCGTTATTGTACACGTCTCCTACATTGTAAGAAGCTGTGACTGTGCATCGCGAAACAAAACACAGGGGGCACCATAGTTTGGGGAACTTTCCCCGCGGCACACCCGACCATGTGTAGCGGCACACTAGTGTGCCACAGCACACTGGTTGAAAATCACTGAATTACTCCTTGTAACGGCTTATTTTGTATTTTCAGGTGGGGCTCTAGGGGGCGTCCTGGGAGCCTGGATGGCAAATGGACAGTTTAAGCCTATTCCTCAGATCCTTATAGAGCTACCACCTGTGCAGCAGCAAAAACTGTGCGAGCAGATCTTTGCCATTATCAGAAACCTGGACTGGACTGATGCAACACACCTCATCATGCTTGTAACAGGCAATGCCGCTTTACAACAGCAGGTGGCAGCAGCGCTCATCAGTTACGTGACCCAGGAAATGAGAGCAGAAATCCAGTATGGAGACTAGAACATAGCGGGACGGTCATGTGACCACGCAGATGAATGACGCTGGGATATTTTAGTATACTGACTGGTGTAGATTTTACAGGGAGAGCTGTGTGTAGCACAAAATATTGAAATTGCTGATTTTGTGTTGGTTTCAGGCCTGGCTGTGATTTTTGATGCACAGCACCACTTCTATTGTATCTTAGAAACATATTGAATGAGTTTTGTTGGCTTTAACGCTTGCCACTCGTTTCTATTGGGTTGCTAGGATGCACTGTGGATTTTGAGGCCTATATCTGACATTGCTGCTGTGCCCTTACCTCTGTGATGTGATCATGCAATGTTTTCTGAGGCTTTTCTAGGATTTCCTAGGAGTAAAATTCCTTTAATCTGTCATTGATTAAGCATTATAAAATATTTCAGATTTTTGTGTGCTGATAAGGTTTTTAAAACGTTGCAGGAAGAGGTTATCCTTGTATGTTGAGGTATCTCTCTGCCAGTTTGTGAGTATATGTGGACAATCTACCGGACAATCCATTTATCTGGGTATGATTAATAGACCTGTATTTGTACCATACTTTTGGTAGTCTACCTCATACTGTCTTGGGCTACATCATTCACACTGCCTTTCACACGGCGCCGCTCACCCCTGCCCCTCTCCATAGGAATATATGGACATGTCCTATCTTTGTACGGGGGATGGTGCTGCACCACACCGCTCCCGTTGGACGCCGTGCGCCCATTGCCATCTATGGGGGGGGGGGTGTATATACGTCCCCCATACGGCAGTGTGAATGTAGCCTTGGTGAAAGCACAATGGTAGCACATGGTTTTGAAATGCCTTAAGCAACACTAGCGGAACGTGTGACCGTGGCCTTACCCTGTCTAAGTATTTGTATTGACTGGTTGTGCTTTTTATCCTCCCTCTGCATCCTGAGAGCCAGCATACACTGAATCTACACACAGACCAGGAGTAATAGCCAGGTATTGCTTGAGAAACCATTAGTTTACTATAACTGACATAAATGGAGGTTGTTGCCTAATTGTAGAGGTGACCACTCTTATTTCTGTATATTATAACTTGGCTTATAGTACAGGGTGAGACCGTTCTACTAGATCACCCACATGTCATCCTCCATATACATCTAAGCCAGGTACCCCCCCCCCCCCCCTCCCCCAATCTACTTTCTGGAAATCTGGACATAGTCCAGAATCACTGCTGCTGCTACCTCTTCAGATATGCCATGTACATGCTGTGGACTATATTCATTTGTTTTTTGCCCATATATTTTTCTCATTGTATAGTATATTTCAGACAGTACAGTAGTAAATACCTTTCTACATTGTGGATAAATCTAGACATAAGTGTGGGATTAGTTTCTGACCCCTCAAAGCTTCCCTTGTGGAAGAAAAGACTATAGCAATTCACGAGTATTTTATTACATGGCATCAGTAGTCCTCCAATAGTTCCCCTAGTCACAGGCCTTTATCAAAAGCCTTCTATGCCCTTTGTGTGCCACTATGTGAGCATACTATTGATAGTGAATTAGGGATTTACCACTATAAACCCTATATTTAGTTGGAATTTCTACTTTTATGGAGTTGCCCTTAAACTTTGTATGATATAACTGATCTGGAACGTAGTTCGTAAAGCCCTGATGTAGGTCTTCCAGAGTGAGGCATAGTCTCTGTCTTCTTCATTACTTTGAAGTATTTTGAATGATTTTGTTTTAATTGAATTTTTTGTAACTTGATTTTTGACTGGACTGAACAACATAAATGGCCTTATTTTTGTGTTTTTGCTATATGTATACGTTTATATCCTCTGTGCTCCTTGTATGATTTATACCAGTTACTGTGATTTCATACATCAATAAAATATGTTGAATTCTGTGATTTGATATAAATATTTCACATTATGATTTTAAATTCCTCTTCCCTTTCCAAGAAAGTCTTAATTAGTTGTTTTCTTCTTAATGTAAAAGCTGATCCCTCTCTGTGCTGATTTTGAGTGTTGCCCGGTGATAAAAGAAAGGAGTGTAGTCCAGCTTCCAACGAAAGGCAAAAATATGCGTTAAAAGTCCACTTTATTTAGAAAAAATAACATGTTAAAAACATCATAGGACGTCCATGAAAAAGAAACTGACGCGTTTCGGGCGAGAAAACGCCCTTAGTCCTTTCTTTTGCTGCTATTTACTGGCTCCCCAACCCAGGTGTCCGTGCAGCCACGAATCGCCATCTACATTGTTTTCATAGGTGAGCTGAAAAACTTTTTCTTTTTTCTCTGTTGCCCGGTGATACCATCAGTTCACTGGGCAAGCGAGTGTCTCCTTGGCAGGGCAGAGTGGGCAGGATTAGCAGGTGCCATTTTGGGTGCGTCCATACACATCTTGCGCACATTTCTCAATAATAAACGCCCTGACCAATCTCTGCGCATGCGTAGTGTCAGAGCTGTCCCTTGGCTAACTTGGCGTGGAGGCAGCAGTGAACAATCACAGCAGAGGATAGGCGTTATCACCGGAGCGTGCACAGAATGGGAGGAAGTCACAAGTTCTGTCTGTGGACTAGATGGGACGGGCGAGAGATCATAATAAAGGTAAGCTAAAAAATGTTGATAATCCTGCCCCCCAGCAATGCCCAATTTTTATATAAAACTGGCCAACAGCAACCTATAAACACGGAAACTGATTTTCCAGTTAAACGGCGACCCTTGTTCAAAACGGTGTCATAGCCTATGGACTGGTATGAAACTGCTTATAAACTAAATCCTCTTGAAATAAGAGATCCTAAGTGCGATCTCATTGAGTGCTATAGGGAGAACCGGGGAGAAATATTTTATTAGATAAATGTAGTGCAATAAAATGTACTTATACTTGAGGCTATATCTATTGATATTCTGGGTCACTTGTTATGACTGCCAGAAACTACATAAGAAGAGACCCTCACTCATTTCTGGTTCTCCCCACTTAAACCTAGAATAGGTAAAGGAATAGTAGCAGTGATACTGCTCCTGTCTACACGTTGGTGTTTCTTGTGGGCTCCTCATATTACCATTGTGAACCCATGGATATGATGCTGAATCATCAACACATAACTTCAATACAATGGCCCACATTGCACCAGATTTGTGAATTGTGGCGCATGTGCTTCATGTATCTGGCGCTCCCTGCACTGCTGTGACAGAGTGCACCAACTTTTTTTTTGGTTCACTTTTAACATGGGGCGTGCAACACACTTCTGTCGGATTCAGCATGATAACTTTGGTGCACGGTCCGACTGAGCACCAGAACATCCCTTTCAGTGCAGAATTTTGTATCGCGTTGGGTATAATGCAGTATAAATATGTGTGCAAGCAGTTTGCACTGAAAACAATGTTCAAAGTCAGACTGGTGCAGGGGCTTTAATAAATGTGGGAACAGATGTAAAAGAAACAAAAGAACAAAAAAACCCATAAAATTGCAATTTGTAAACATTTATCATTCCCGGCGTCTTCCATGTACAAAGCATCTGCCCAGAGAGATCAGCAATGCTGGATGGAAGTTCTGGCGCTGGGAGCAGACAGCTCCTAAATACCTGTCCAGCTGTTCAGTGCCAGAGTTAGTTGTGAGGAACAATTATTGCCTTGGAAACGGGCAAAAAAATCGCCAACCGCAGCACAGCCGCCATCCTCAGGAAAGTCCACACGCTGTTTATAAAACGCAACCATCTGTTTCTCTGTCATTTATGAGCTTGGGTCTCGGTGGAATGCAGCAGATGGGGGCGACTTCTCCAACATTTTTTTTTGTTTGTTTTGTTATGTCTTTTCTTTTTTTTTTATTGGAAATTAGCATTTTCATAGTTAACCTCTAAGTTGCCAGAAAAGCAAATTATGTTTTTTTTACATTGTTAAGTTTTGTATTTTTAGGACAAGATATCTGAAGATGCTTTAGTTGGCAGTTATTAATTCTATAGGCTCCACATGTTGAAGTAAGACTCTAAAGCTTAGGATTTGCCAAATATTAAAACTTCTATCCACATTGGATAATAATTACAATGGCTCAGTAATGGGCCTGTGGCTGGGCAATACCTTATTTTGGTGTTATTCCTGATTTGATTCTGGATGAAATGGAACTTTTTGTATCTTCCATGACAGACTACCTCTATTACCACACACCTTCATGCGTAGTATCTGGAAGGAAGAGGCAGAGGATCCCAAATCCAGGTGTGAAAAACTTGCTCCATCATTCCCAAGAAGACTCATGGCTGTACTAGCTCAATAGGTGCTTCTACTCAATACTGAGTTTATGAGCATGTGATATTTCAGTTTTTCTTTTACATATTCTTGCAAATTTCAGTTTTTCTTCTGTCAAGCTGAGGTGCAGAGTGCACATTAATGAGCAAAACAAAAGACCCAATTGGCTGCAATTAAACAAAAAGTGAAAAATTATACTGGCTGTATGTGATGGCCACCAATGCCCCCCCTATTTGGTGTGATATGCCCCTTGAAAGGGCACAAGGAGAGACATAGAGTGGAAATTTATCATATGGCTGCTGGTGCTGTTTTGCACATAAACCATTCAAACGTTGAAGTGTGTAGGTGTGGGGTAGGAAGCGCCGGCCCGCTCTGCTGCTGGCCACCCCCTTTATACCTTCCCCCTGACGTGAAGCTGGCATAAAAGGCATAATAACACAACACCTGCCAGTTTGCAAGGCATTGTAATCATTTCAGGGCTTCTATGCCCTGATAAATGCTCCCCTAGGTATTAAGATGGAGAGCCAAAAAATAACTTTTGCACCAGGGTCCAAAACTTATGCTATCTTTAATACTGCTTTCCCAGCTTAAGTAGCTACAGAAATAACCTCTGCACCCCAATAACTAGCCCATAGTAGTACATTGTTTTCTTCTTTACAGTCAGAGCAGGATGAGCTGTATATACTAATCTATACAATACTCTCTGGGATTCATCTGGAAAGTCCTGTGTCGGCTGTTGCAATATGTTATACTGGTTTTTTTACCCTAAATTCTCAGGGTGATGATGACCTGGCACAGAGCCTAAGCCAAAGCGGCCAAAATCTGTTTCACAGAGCAGATCTTGTGACACCAGTAATTCCAGCCAATTCTCTGCAAAGCAAAACAACTTTCCTGGACTGCTGATCAAGAGCAGCTCCACAGCAATCCTGTCACTACTGATATCATCAAAGGAGTGGCCTTCATAATTCTCAAGGATCAACAAAAACATTTCTTTACCTTTTAAATGAGTTTTAATCTATGAAATCTTGACCCCAGCTGAGATCCTAACTACTATAATGTTGTTCTTTCACTTGAATATTGCCATAGTGTACAGGAATATCATTACTTTGCCCACTCATTTTCAACCCCTGTCTGTTTACTGTCCTATGACCCTGATTCAGCTTTACTGACCTCTACCTGGTTCCCATATTGTCCCTGACCTCAGCTTGTCCCTGACCTGAAGCCTGTTCTTCCTGTGCTTTATGTTGGTGCATTGGGATAGCAACATAGTGGTCCTTTAAGCTGAAATCCAGATCCTCACAAGGAGCAAGTGTAAAAACTGGGGTCACTTAAAGAGAGAACCTGTAATGCAAGTTAACCCACCCAAAATAAAGACTTCATTTAAAAACTATAATTAAAAAGTATTGCTCCTATCCCTAAATGGTTCCTTTCCATGGCTGCAATGTTCCAAAAATCAGTTTGTAAACTTGCATGCAACTCACTTGATGTAAGTCATTCACACTAATTGAGTCATGCTTATTAACCCCTTTGTAATATTATGTCCTGGTGCTGCAGGGGGTGAATGGAGAGAACTCACAAGTATAATACAGCTAACACCCGCCTGTTAGTGCCCCTGTCGGTGCTGGCACCGATTGTGGTAGTTAACCTGTTAAGTGCCATGGTCAAACCCGACCATGGCACCTAACATAGCTTGTCATGGGCGCTGTCATCTTTTCTGGCTAATAGCTACCCCATGTGAGGTCATCATAGGGTGGCGATCGGTTACCATGGCATCCTACAGATTCCTAGAGACTTGTGGGTTTGCCATTTGTAATGATCTCTAATAGCCAACAGATGGCAGGCTATTAGAGATCAGCAGTAAAATTGCTTTATATGGCAATACAGTTGTACTGCAGTATATAGTATGAGCAATGAGACCCTGCAGGGATAAAGTACGCTTGAGGGTCTGCAATAATGGTAAAATTAAAAAAATATATATATTTTAAACATTTTTATATCACGCTATTTACCTAGAGCACCTATAAATGTAAACATGATGAGAAAGATCATAAACATGTTAAAGGGGTATTCCGGGAATATGATTGTCTGACACAAAAACCCATGATGATATAAATAAATGAATACAACAATACTCAATGTAATTAGTCACAGAACGGAGCTTAAATAATTTGATTTTATGATTCACAAAATTTATGGCCTCTCTAAAGTAGGCGGAGTTATCACTAAGATGGCTGCCACTGGAAACTACAAGTCCCAAGATCCTTTAGTTCTCAGTAACTCCTCCTACCACTTATGCTCTGCTCTCAGTGATGATCTAACCGGTTTTCTTGTTCTGTTACCATAGTAATGATTTGTAACTGCCATCACCACAACACTGACCATACTGGATGCACTGCAACCAACCGACTACAGCCAAAAAGTGGTGATCACATGACCTGCTCAGGCAGGTGCAGGACATGTGATGTGGACATGTGACCAGCGGCCATCTTCTGTCCTGCAACAAAACGCGCGGAGGAAATTAACGGACTGATTAAAGGGCCAATAGCATTTTAATTCTTCATTACAGTCTATATCACCAGCATTTTCTGCTAAGGGGAGAAAAATATTAAATAACAACTAATTACACATTAGCTTATATTATGAGTGCCCACTTGTATATGAATTATGCTGATTCCTGGAATACCCCTTTAAGTATCACCGCATCCCAAATTGCCTGTTCTAACTAAATATAAAAAAAGATTATTCTTTGCCGTGAACACGTAATGAAAAATGTCCGAAAGACCACTTTTTCCCCATTTCTCCATCCATGAATATTTGAATAAAAAAATTATCAAGCAGACATATAGGCCCCAAATTTATATAAATTAATATGCCTGCAGGTACCACAAAAAATGACACCTTGTGTGAAAAAATTACAAGCTGAAAAAGCCTATATAAATTTGGTATGCTTATGATCATATCAAGAAAATGTGTTTTTTTTGTCAAATTTACTGCACTTGGAATTTTTTTCCAGCTTTCCAGCACATTCAGGGGTGGACTAGCCATTGTAATCACCGGGGGAAATCCCGGTGAGCCGATGGGTCAGGGGCCGGTGGAGCAGGAGAGAGAGTCAGGATGATGTGCAGAGGAGCTGTGCTGCATGAACCCCTGTGCTCCCTCTCCTGTCTTTACAGGCCTGGCAGATTCTATGGGGCTCCAGGGGACCCATGGGCATCAGCTACTCCAAGTATGGGGTCTGCTAAACGCTATTAGCAGCCCCAAACTGATATGCACACAATATATGGTGCCTGTGCCTTTTAGGCACTGATACCATAGAGAGGCAAAAGTGCAGGCAGAGTGACCTCTCCCTGCACCTTCTGTCCTCCACTGACGGCCCATCTGACTCGTACATTGGGCCGTCTGTGTCTCCACACTGCAGCGGAGGAGAAGCTGCAGATCATCCTGTGAGCGCTGTGGGGGATCCTCTGGAAAAGTGAGTGAACTTTTATTATTTTACTGTTAACTGCTACAAAAGGACCAAGCAAAGGCGGCAGGGTGGTGTTATATAAATATGGCAATCACTGTGTAGGGGACAGGGATATGTGTGTGTGTATAGGGGTAGAGACAGCCACTGTACAGTGGGAGGGTGTAGTTTATACATATTGAGGCATCCACTGTATGGGAGGGGGGTTATTTATGTGTAGAGCCACTGTTTAGGGTATTGGGGGGTGTAAGTTATATAGAGGAACTATATAGAGGGGGTTGTAATTTATACAGTATATAAAGCTAGCTAGTAGGGGGAGGGGAATTGTGTATAAAGCCTGTATAGTGGAAAAGGGCAGTATATATATTTATAGGGCATAGTGGCTGTGATAAATGTGACCAGGGGGAGGGAAGGCCTTATCCTTCCCCACTCCCCCCCAGCCCCGGCTTAATTTTCCTAATTAAGCTAGATTGTTTATGATCACTCCAGGAGGTGTAGCTTCAAAGGACCTCTGCAACTTGTAACGGGTCACACAGACAACAGAACTAAAAGTCTCTATGGGAAGAGTCCGGAGGGATGAGTCTGTGGACCAGTGGACCCTCTGGACCACCGCAGGAGATGGTATGAGGCCCGCGGTGGCAGCCAAGGTACAGGGATGTGCAGGAAACAGTCCAAGCCTGGGATGACAGCAGCAACACAGAGGAACACTGGTAACGCTGGCACGGACTGCAGACACCGCTGGACTGGAACCCTGGAAGGCACAGCAGGAAGCGTATGGGAACGCTGGAGACGGGAGACACGGAGGCGTCTGGAAACGCTGGAAGACAGGACACACCAGGAGCGTATGGGAACGCTGGAGACACACAGAAACACAGGAAAGCGTCTGGAAACGCTAATGGGCTTTCTCTTTCACAGGAACGTCTTAGGGAAGCCTGGCATGGAAACCAAAGGAGATCCTAGGAGAAGATCCGGCAGGGAGAGAAGGGAGGTGCCGGATTATAAGGGCGAGCCGGATTAGCAGGAGCCAATTAGGAGGACGCTGGCCCTTTAAGGCTTTAGAAGTCTGCGCGCGCGCCCTCTAGTGGTGGCAGCGTGTGACTGCAGGCAAGGAGGCGTGCAGCCTACACACCGGGAGCCGGAGCACAGACAGGAGCCAGGAGAGGTAAGTGAGGGCAGGGAGACGGGGACTGGCAGGCAGCGGAGCACGGGTGTACCCGCGATCCTCGACATGGATCGCGGGAGCACCCGTGACACAACTGAATCGTCTCCATGCATCCCCCCCCCCCCCCCCCCAATTTTCAAAAAGACAAAAATTTGGAAAAAAAAAAGCTCAAACCAATAGGTTGAATAAGGACAGATGCTGAAGAAGAGATCCCAGACTACAGGGGGTGCTAAAGAGGCTGTACAGAGGTTGTAATGAAGAAGACGGTAAACGGTAAGTGATCAGATATAATTATATTATGATCTCTTAGATTGTCTGCAAAGCATTTTATTAACTTTTTGAGTATTTGTTAGGTGGTATTATTTTGCAGTGGTAATGGTAGCAGTGTGCTGGTATTATTCAGTCATGATGCAGTGGTAGTGGTGTGACGGTATTATTCAGTTTTGATGCAGGGGTAATGGTAGTGGTGTGGTGGTATTATTCAGTCATGATGCAGTGGTAATGGTGGCAGTGTAGTGGTATTATTCAGTCATGATGTAGGGGTAATGGTAGTGGTGTGGTGGTATTATTCAGTCATGATGCAGTGGTAATTGTAGCAGTGTGGTGGTATTATTCAGTCATGATGTAGGGGTAATGGTAGTGGTGTGGTGTATTATTCAGTCATGATGCAGTGGTAATGGTAGTGATGTGGTGTATTATTCAGTCATGATGCAGTGGTAATGGTAGTGATGTGGTGGTATTATTCAGTCATGATGCAGTGGTAATTGTAGCAGTGTGGTGGTATTATTCAGTCATGATGCAGGGGTAATGGTAGTGGTGTGGTGGTATTATTCAGTCATGATGCAGGGGTAATGGTAGTGGTGGTAGTATTCAGCCATGATGCAGTGGTAATGGTAGTGGTGTGGCGGTATTATTCAGTCATGATGCAGTGGTAATGGTAGTGGTGTGGCGGTATTATTCAGTCATGATGCAGTAGTAATGTTAGTGGTGTGGTGGTATTATTCAGTCATGATGCAGTAGTAATGGTGGCAGTGTGGTGGTATTATTCAGTCATGATGCAGTAGTAATGGTGGCAGTGTGGTGGTATTATTCAGTCATGATGTAGGGGTAATGGTAGTGGTGTGGTGTGGTGTATTATTCAGTCATGATGCAGTGGTAATGGTAGTGATGTGGTGTATTATTCAGTCATGATGCAGTGGTAATGGTAGTGATGTGGTGGTATTATTCAGTCATGATGCAGTGGTAATTGTAGCAGTGTGGTGGTATTATTCAGTCATGATGCAGGGGTAATGGTAGTGGTGTGGTGGTATTATTCAGTCATGATGCAGGGGTAATGGTAGTGGTGGTAGTATTCAGCCATGATGCAGTGGTAATGGTAGTGGTGTGGCGGTATTATTCAGTCATGATGCAGTGGTAATGGTAGTGGTGTGACGGTATTATTCAGTCATGATGCAGTGGTAATGGTAGTGGTGTGGCGGTATTATTCAGTCATGATGCAGTAGTAATGTTAGTGGTGTGGTGGTATTATTCAGTCATGATGCAGTAGTAATGGTGGCAGTGTGGTGGTATTATTCAGTCATGATACAGGGGTAATGGTAGCAGTGTGCTGGTATTATTCAGTCATGATACAGGGGTAATGGTAGCAGTGTGGCGGTATTATTCAGTCATGATGCATTCGTAATGGTAGTGGTGTGGTGGTATTATTCAGTCATTAATCAGTGGTAATGGTAGCAGTCCTAGCTTGGTGGTATTATTCAGTCTTGATCTGTGTCATGTATAACCTTATTCATTGCATAGTGGTGTTTTTTCAGTAACTGTAGATAAGTTATTTCATTTTAATTTTTTTTTTAGGATGGGGGGCTCAAATCGGAAAGCTTTTCCTTCTTGTGTATTTGCTTCACATACCATTCTTTTGCCCCAGTGCCCTTCTTAGCACAATATCCCTACTTACTGGTTAATCGAGTGCTATGATATTCTGCTTTGTGAAACATTGAGAGAGAGCTCAGTTACATCTGCAGTGTCTACCCCATGTATATATCTGATCACATGAGATCACAGCAGCCTCCATGGAGGATGGATAGGAGTAGAAGTCCGTGTTGGCTGCTGTGATTTTATGTGATCAGATACATACATGGGGTATGTATGTAAATGTGCCAGTTTTGGGGGGCTTTATGTTTTACATTTCAAACACTCCAAACCATGCACACTCCTCAATGCACATGAAAAAGGCACAGAAAATGAAAAACAAAGCATCTAACCAACATAAATCCCCCCCCCCCCCCATTTTCACTGTGGTTTAAAAATACTTTGGTTAACAACCCTAAATATTAAAAGAAGAAAAATCTGCCAGCCAGATGTTAGGGTTTGCTCACATTATTTCAGGGGTACCATCATTTTTTCGAACATTTTTGTCCAGGCCTTTTTCATGAGTTTTATTATTTGTTTTAACCCCTTAACGACCAGGCCCTTTTTGTTTTTGTGTTTTAATTTTTCATTCCCCTCATTCAAAAATCCATAACTTTTTTTATATTTCCATGTAAAGAGCTGTGTGATGGCTTGTTTTCTGCATAACAAATTGCACTTCATAGTGACGGTATTTAATATTCCATGCCTTGTACTGGGAAGCTGGAAAAAAAAAAATTCCAAATGCAACTGAAATTGTTGAAAAAGCGCATTTGCAGTGTTATTTTGTGGGATTTTACGTCCATGTCATGGTAAGTTAGGTGCTACGGTCGAGTTCAACCACAGCACTTAACAGGTTAACAGCCGCAATCATGCCAGCACCGACCACGGTGGAGAGAGCTCGGCTCGTGAGCTCTCTCCATGCACCCTTCACAGCACGAGGACGATATAGTTCTTCCTTGTGCGCGAAGGTGTTACAACGCTGTTGAAGCATGGTTAAAAAGCAATGTCCGTCTTTCATTCATTTTTACTTTTGTCAGACTTTTGTTAACTTTTGTCAAGTTATTTCTGTGGGTTTTTCTTTCACTAATATTTAAATAGAAGCATGACTTCCTAGAAAAAGAATCCTCTCCTCAGTAACAAGCAACTGAAGAACTCTGTACTAGATGCTATGATCTGTTAAAACCAAGCTTAAACATTTTGGACTAATTCCTAAGAATCATGTCTGGCGGAAACCAGTCATCACCTGCCCTATACCATCCCCACAATGAAGAATGGGGAGACATCATCCTGACGGTAGAGGAAAATATATTGATATTCTCAATTAATACTTAATGGACCTCCAACTGTTTCTTTCTGAGGGTTGCTTGGAGCACAGGGAAGGACAGACGGAGACAGTGACCACTTAACTGAGCCCCCCCAAAGCTGTCACCTACTGGTCGCAACCCTAAGCAATGGGCAGTAATTGGGCATTGGTCCCTCCCTAAGCCACAGTGCAGACACAAAACAAGACTGACAAACAAACAACACAAAAAGCATGTTCACCAATTCATTCATCATCGCTGATGCTTGCTTTATTGCTGTGCACTCTGCACGTACATGTTAACAAAGATCCTACACTGATAAATAGGAGGGACCTGTAGCAGGAGATGATGACTCGTCCTGCTGCTCCCCCTCCCACTTCCCTGTGTATGGCTGTATTCAGACGAACAGGTGCCCGCCGCAGCAGGGCGGGCACACGTCGGTGCACGGGAGGAGGGGGTTAGCGCTGCTCGCCCCCGCCACTCTCAATAAAGATATTTGGCACACGGCGCTGTAATACGGGAAAAGATAGGACATGTATCTCGGGTACGGAATGGTACAGTGCCGCATGTCTGCTGCGCTGTACAGCTCCATACCCGCCATGCGCCCATTGACAGCCTATCGGGGAAGTATATATATGGCAGCCGTACATACATCCCCCAACACTCGTCTTAATGTAGCCTATGTCAGTGAGATGGACGGAGTCTCTTTGGGAAGAGTCTGTGGACCCTCTGGTCCACCGTGGGGGTTGGTATGAGACCCGCAGTGGCAGCCAACGTCATAAATGCAGGAAATAGTCACAGCCTGAGATGACAGCAGGAAGGCAGAGGAACACTGGTAACGCTGGTACGGACTGCAGACATCGGTGAACTGGAACCCTGGATGGACCACCGGACACGGGACGACAGGATAAGGACCACCGGACACGGGACCTCGGGATACACACAGGAGGCTTTCACTTCAATTGGAAGACTTGAAGATCCAGCGGGTTATATAGAAAACCTGGAAGTGACCAGCGCTAATGGAGAGGACACTGGCCCTTTAAATACTGTGGAGGCAGTGTGCACGCACCCTAACGGGGGTAGAGCGCGGCCTGCACAGGAGGCTGGCATGTGACCTAACCGAAACCTGAGCAGAGCCCGGAGAGGTAAGTCCAGGTCCGGGGATGGGGCAGACACGCCGCCACAGAGAGGAGCACGGGTGTGCCAAGCCCCTAGTATATAGCCAGCCCGCCTATATAGCCAACTCCTGCCCCTGTATATAGCTTTCCTTCTGCCCCTTTATATAGCCAGCACCTGCCCCCAGTAGCACTTAAAAAAAAGAAAGTCAAAAGCATTTCCAACGCAGGTCTTTTCTTCTTCCATCGGCAGCACGCCGGCGCACATTATTATATCAGAAGATGAAACAAGAGAAGACTTGTGGGGGTCACCAGAAAGGTGAGAATTGATTTCATTTTTTTCTTTTCTTTTTTTTTTCTTGAGCATAAGCCAAGTTTGCATTTCTCAGTGCTGAAAAACTCAGCTTATACTCGAGTATGTATACGGTAGCAAAAATATCTACATTCGTTTTTTTTCGGACAAGGTGGTATGCAGAGTGTAGATTAAAGAGCAAAAAAAAATAGCTGCAATGAAACAAAAAGTAAAAAATTTAAAGTGGTCTGAATACTTTCAGTACCCATTAGATGTCCATATAATAGTGCATACAGTGGACATAAAGGGTCAACCAAATTTTATGCCAGACTCATTATATTTCAACAAATTTGAGCAATTTTCCATGTTTGAGGTTCACTTGTTTTTTTTCTATTGTAGGGGAATTTGAAGATGGATATTCCCTACACAGTATTTGTATAGTAAACCTGTTATACCAGTTGTACTTTGTAGACCTTGCCATAACAATCTAGACAATGACGGCAAATGTCTACAGAATTTTCTCACTTTTTTTTGCTCAGAACATGCATATTTTATTTTATTTATAATAGATTTGTTATTTTAGATGTATGTAATAAATGTGTACAGAAAAGAGTTTACTTTGTAATGGAGCAAAATAATTGGTGATACTACAATAGGAAAGATTTATTAACACTGCGAAAAAGTAACCTTTCTTTATTGCCCAAAGTTGCAAATTACAATGCAACTTAAAAAAAAAATCTACCATTAAAATCAAGCATCGTAGACCAGGGACACTTACTCATAGGTCCAGACACTGTGATTGAAGTAATCTTCTTATATTTGTTATCCATTGCATCCTTCCTTCTAAAATCAACTTTTAAAATCATGCTTTGGAGTGTTTCCAGAGGTGATGCCTTTTCACAGGTTGTAACAATGAGCAGAACATGTCTCACCTTCCCCTGCTCTCTCCCTCCTCCATCTGCCTGTGTAATGTGGCAACAACAGAAAATGCAGAGGGAAGGGAGATACTTCTTGTATCACTGGGGGAAACACACTCCGGAGCCCCTCAGGCTCATTAGCATATTTTTTTTAAATTTCCTTTCATTTCATAGTGGTTCAAAATTATTTTTTCCTTTTTCGTACACATTGTTTAATTTTTGAAAATGTATGAAAATGCAATAAAACCTGTATAAATTTGATATCACTGTGATCGTACTGAACCAAAGAATAAAGTAAACATGTTATTTGGATCACAGAGTGAAATAAGTAAAAACTGAGCCCACAAGAACATGACGCACATGCAGGTTTTTTTTCAATTTTTCCACATTTGGAATTTTTTCCTGCTTCCCAGTACACAGCATGTTATAATAAATAACATCACGGGAATGTTAATTTGTTAGGCACAAAATAAGCCCTCAGGTCTGTACACGTTAAAAATGAAAAAATTATGGATTTTTGAAGGTGGAGAGCAAGAAATGGGCGAAAAAAACCTGCGTCCTTAAGGGGTTAATAATGAAAAAGTAAAACACAAGTTAAATAACACATATGGGTCTTGGGATATGTTTTTCCTGATGGGTTTTAAAACACAAAGCAAACGCATTGTGAGAGTACAACCTACTATAAAATGTCCTCTATTTTTTATATAGCACCCTGTTATTATTCATTTATGTACAGTCCCTAATGATTTTATATGCAGTAATTAATATATAATGTAATATAGTGGGGGAAATTATTTAGTCAGCCACCAATTGTGCAAGTTCTTCCACTTAAAGGGGTATTCTCATCTAAGCATTGATATTCAGGTTGATTAATCTATCACATGTATACATTTCTCCAACTAATGATATTAAAATGTTTTTTAAAATTTCTCATAAATGTAGTCCTTAGAAACAAGACTGTGTCCTTGGATACAGCTATCTCTGCTGGAGTGATTGCACAAAGAAACAAAAGGTTTTTGTATATGAAATGTCCGTGAGTTACTGCCAGGGGCACACCTGCCATGAGGCGATTTGAGAATCTTGCCTCAGGTGGCGTTCCACCTGCTGGACGAGGGGGCGGCGTTGTGCACCTGCCCATCCATGCTGCCACCGGCCAGCCCGTGCTGCTGTGGATACTTCAACCCTGCTACATCTGCCTCCTCTCAGCAAGCTGTATGTATTTTGTACTACATGGCTGTACACAACATGCATTTTATAATACTTGGCTGTACACGATATGCATTTTATACTACATGGCGGTACCCTGTATGCATTTTATACTGCATGGTGGTACGCTGTATGCATTTTGTACTACATGGGAGTACGCTGTATCTATTTTGTACTACATGGCGGTACGCTGTATGCATTTTGTACTACATGGCGGTACGCTGTATGCATTTTGTACTACATGGCGGTACGCTGTATGCACTTTGCACTACATGGCGGTACGCTGTATGCACTTTGTACTACATGGCAGTACGCTGTATATATTTTATAGTACATGGCGGAATGCTGTATGCATTTTGTAGTACATGGTGGAATGCTGTATGCATTTTGTACTACATGGCAGAATGCTGTATGTATTTTGTACTACATGGCGGTACGCTGTATGCATTTTGTACTACATGGCGGTACGCTGTATGCATTTTGTACTACTTGGCGGTACGCTGTATGCACTTTGTACTACATGGCGGTACACTGTATGCATTTTGTACTAAATGGCGGTACGCTGTATGCACTTTGTACTACATGGCGGTACACTGTATGCATTTTGTACTAAATGGCGGTACGCTGTATGCATTTTGTACTACATGGCAGTACGCTGTATGCATTTTGCACTACATGGCGGTACACTGTATGCATTTTGTACTACATGGCGGTGCGCTGTATGCATTTTGTACTACATGGCGGTGCGCTGTATGCATTTTGTACTACATGGCGGTACGCTGTATGCATTTTGTACTACATGGCGGTACGCTGTATTCATTTTGTACTACATGGCGGTGCGCTGTATGCATTTTGTACTACATGGCGGTGCGCTGTATGCATTTTGTATTACATGGCGGTGCGCTGTATGCATTTTGTATTACATGGCGGTGCGCTGTATGCATTTTATACTACAAGGCGGTATGCTGCATGCATTTTGCATTGCTTTATTTTCACACCAAACCAATATGATGGATCTGGTCCTTACACTCCCTTGTATATAACATATATTGGGGGGGGCGTCTCTTTATGGCTCCCCACGGGCAGCAGTAAGGCTTGGTTCACCCCTGGTTACTGCATGTCCTACAACTGTCCTGTGGTAATAGACACTGAGTCCAGGAGGTCAGGCAGGACTTAATAGCTCATGTCTGGCCACTACTGCTAAAATGTGAGGTGGTCGTATCCGACAACATTGCTACATTTTTATAAGAAATTATCTTCACACAGGAACATTTTTTAATAACATCCAAGTGAAGAAATGTTTACATATGGGAAATTCATTAAATTAAATCAATTAATTAAATTAAGTGAATGCCCAAATGGGAATATCCCTTTACGATGAGAGAGGCCAGTAATTGATATCATACGTAGACCTCAACTATGAGAGACAAGGTGTGAAAACAAATCCAGAAAATGACATTGTCTGATTTTTAAATTATTGATTTCGAAATTACGGTGGAAAATAATTATTTGGTCATCTACAAACATGCAAAATTTGTGGCTCTCACAGACCTGTAACAACTTCTTTAACCCCTTCCTTTTTCGTTTTTGCGTTTTTCATTTTTCACTCCCCACCTTCAAAAATCTATAACTTTTTTATTTTTGTGTACAGAGCTGTGTGATGGCTTGTTTTCTGCATAACAAATTGCACTTCATAGTGATGGTATTTAATATTCCATGCCGTGTGCTAGGAAGCTGGAAAAAAAAATTCCAAATGCAGTGAAATTGTTTAAAAAAAACGCATTTGCTGCGTTATTTTGTGTGATTTTACGGATATCACTGTGCTCCCCAAGTGACATGTCTACTTCATTCTTTGGGTTGATACGATCATGGGGATACCACATTTTTATATAGGTTTTATAATGTTTTCATAGATTTTCAAGAATTAAAACCTATACAAATTTATTTATTTTGCCATATTCTGGCGCTAATAACATTTTCATATTTCGGTGTACAGAGCTGAGGGTGGTGTCATTTTTTGCGACTTTTAATTACATTTTTTAAAGCTACCAGTTTGAGGATTGATCACTTTATTTTGAGGATTTTATTGAGGCTTTTGATCACTTTATTAAACTTTTTTATATTTTTCAAAATGGCGGAAAAGTGCCATTTTTGATTTGGGTGCTATTTTCCGTTACAGTGAAAATTATTATTATATTTTGATCGGGCATTTTCGGATGCGACAATACCTAATGTGTTTATGATTTATACTGATTATTTATATCAGTTCTAGGGAAAAGAGAAGTGATTTGAATTTTTAGAGGTTTTTTTTATTTACTATTTTTCAGACCACCTTGGGTACTTTAACCCTAGGTTGTCTGATTGATCCTACCATTTACTGCCATACTACAGTATGGCAGTTTATGAGGGTTTTCCAACTCATTCATTACAATGTGCTAATCGCACATTGTAATGAAAGGGTTAAAACGAGACAGTCTGGGTTCTTTGGAAGACCCCAGGCTGTCATGGCAACCGATCACCACCCCCCTGTGCTACCCCTACGTCATCTTCGGATGGTCGATGGCTGGCCGGTTGTGCGAGAGTTAGTATCTGTGCATGGCTCTCGGCACCTGAAGGAGGACGGGTACAATGAAGGAGGCGTGAATATATAAAGATCGGACGCCATCGCCCTTCCGAAGATGACGTAGGGTAGCACCGGAGGGCTATTTACATATGTATGTGCCGGCATCCGTATTAAATAGCCTACCGGGTGGTCTGCTCGCATGATTTCCTCAAGCGAGCAGTGGTAGGTTTCCTTTAAACTTATCAGTATAAAAGACACCTGTCCACAACCTCGAACAGTCACACTTCAAACTCCACCATGGTGAAGCCCAAAGAGCTGTCGAAGGACACCAGGCCTCTCTCATCTTCTTAAGTGGTAGAACTTGCACAATTGGTGGCTAATTTATATCTAATATATAAAGCTGAAGATATGTATGTGTGTGCTTGTGTATGTATGTATGTTCACTAAAGGAATCTGCTCCATTGCATTTACAATTACCACATTTTGCTTAGTTGTTGCCTGTGACTCAGGGAACGTCTTAGGCAACGTTTTGAGCTGAAATTTTCACCCCACGCTTTCCAAAATCGACTTATTACCCAACATTCACAGGAGCTATTGTCTTCTGCTGCTGCTGTGTCAGTTGGAAGCTGAACCATGATTGGTTGCTGTTCTGCCACAGGTCATAAATATGAGCTCTGAGCTTTGATTGGTTACTATAGGCAATGAGTATAAGATATCTTATGTGTGAGGTAAGCTGGAGAGGGATACAGATCTAGGGGCAGATCTATCAGAAGTGTCTGAGGTAAAACTGTTCCAGTTGCCCATGAAAAACAATCAGCTGTAATTTTATAAACAGCTGTGCAAAAATTAAACTTGAGCTCTTTTGATTGCCATGGACAACTACAACAGTTCTGCTCTCAGACATTTCTGATAAATCTCTCCATAGACAGTGACAGTCAGAAACGGGACCGGATCAAGGTTGGTGGGGGCCCGTGGGCACAAAATATGGTGGAGGCCCCCACTGAATGTAGCATACATGCACATCCTCCTGCTCACTATCCACTATCTCCCCTGTATTACAGCTACATACAGCCGCCAACCCCCCAGTAATACAGCTACATACAGCCACCAACCCCCCAATAATACAGCAACATACAGCCGCCAGCCCCCAGTAATACAGCTACATACAGCCACCAACCCCAAAGTAATACAGCTACATACGGCCGCAAACCCCCAATAATACATCTACATACAGCCGCCCACCCCCCAGTAATACATCTACATACAGCCGCCCACCCCCCAGTAATACATCTACATACAGCCGCCAACCCCAATAATACATCTACATACAGCCGCCAACCCCTTGCTTGTGGGAAATCGTCCGTGCATCCAAAATTATGGGTCACAGTTTAGACCCACTAAAAGTGGGTATAAAGTAGGAACCAACAGTCTTGTACTGCACCAGAATTCATCATCACAACGATAAATCTGAAAAGAAAAGTGTTTTCCAGCTACTGACTGGCGGAACCTGAGACATAGGGGGTCATTTACTAAGGCTCCGAATCGCGTTTTTACAGCGGGTTACACAAATTTTGACTTTTTCTGACGATTTTCCCTGAATTGCCCCGGGTTTTTGGCGCACGTGATCGGATTGTGGCGCATCGCCGCCGACATGCACGCGGTGGAAATCGGGGGGTGTGGCCGCACTAAAACCCGACGGATTCGGAAAAACCCCCACATTTAAAAAAAAAAAAATTTTTGCTGGACACGCGCTTACCTGCACCCAGCAATGGATCGTGAACTCCGGCAGACCTCGGTGGACTTCAGCTCAGCAGCGACACCTGGTGGACGTCGGAGGAACTGCCTTAGTGAATAGCCGGAAGACCCGAATCCACCGCAGACAGCGCGCCGCTGGATAGCGAATGGACCGGGTAAGTAAATCTTCCCCACCATTACATTCACTCCCACGTGTTAACCAGCCTGTTCTGTGATCCTAGGATCATACCTAGGAAGTTTCTTTTGAACTTAATAGTGCTGTCAGTACTACGGTGTCCCATTGTATTTGTTTTTCCAACACACAGTTACAAATGAACTCCAAAAAAGAGGACCAGCTCAGAGACACAGGGGGAGGTCTTTTCTGCAATCCAGTGGCCTGAGCGATAGCATGGTTTTCATACAGCTAAAGCTGTAGTGGCTGCTTTGTAGGAAAAACAGATATGACTTTTAAGTATCACTAAGTGAGGGCATAGCCTAGTGACATATCATTGAGTTACAAAATGGTACAACCCCTTTAAGTTGCCCTTGAATAGTAGAAGTCATATGACAGTTGAGCAACCTGCCTTGGTTCCAGTTCTCTTTTATTGGAGTACAGCTCTCTGTTCTGTGTAAGTCTAGCCAAGTGCAGTCAAGTGGTCTGAACATGACAACTGTATGGCTCAATACATTCCTACAGTCGCCACAATGTGTATCTAAAGACACAAATAGTTAAATTACAGATACAGCTCTACTACATCTACATGCATAATATCTACTCAGTTAAAAGCCCACACATCCCAGAAGCACAGAACAATCTATTGTGTGCAAAACATTTTCATGCAGCCACAAATACCTCGTACCCACAGAGGGATAATCTTGTCTTGTGACATTACTGAGGAAACCAGCATGTGCATTTTACAATGTTCATAACTAAAGAAAAAAACTGTGTATTAAAGTGCTTGTATATTACAATACAATATACACACATCTGTCACAATAAAATAAACCTTTGCAATTTTAAGTCAAGTAGGATTACCAAAATTATTTATATTTGCCAAATGCCTGAATGTGGCGTGTGAGAGAGAGAATTTCAAGTCATTTTTTTTATTACTTTCTAATAAGTTTGCATATATTTAAACAATTTGGGACAACCCATATGATGATGTCATGTATTTGAAAGCTTCTGATTTTATTGGCAACATCTGAAATAATTAGAGACACAAAGGTTAAGGCCACCGTGCAGGCGCGTGGAGTCTTATAGCCATGGATTCTCCACTAGGGGGATTCTGGGAAAATATGTAAAGTTTTCCAGTATGGGATTTTAAAGGAGTTGAACACTTTAATTTGTGTGATCCTGCAGCCTCTTCACAATCTCCTGTTTACTCCTTCCTGCTGTCCGTCCTTCCCGGCTCCCTCACTGGAAGAACTAAAGATGTTCCTCCCGTTCTGTGCGCAATCCTGTGACGTAGGCTGTCTTCTGCTGTGAGTGTTCACGCTAAGGGAGTAGAGCTCTGAAACACTGCGCATGTGCAGAGCTAATGCTTTTGGCCTTTCCCAGTCCTGTGGGCCTCCCAGTAAATAGCCATCTGGAGATGGTTGGTAACTAGTTTGTACCCCTGGCGGTTTGTTTGAAAATGCACGTGAAAACAAAGAACTTAATTTTTGGAGACATGTCCTGTGGTCTGAATAAACTAATATTGAACTGTTAACTGACATAAGGACCATCGGTATGTTTGGAGGAAAAGGGGATAAGCCTGTCATCCTATGAACACCATTCTAACTGTGAAACACGTGGGTGGCAACTTGGGGGCAAATTGCTCTTACATATGGACCTGACGTATACCACCTAACTGCTGCCTAGTTACAAATTGTCTTAAAGGAAACCTACCACTTGAAGTGCAAGGTATAAGAAGGAAATACCGAGCACCAGCTCAGGGTGAGCTGGTGCCAAAGCTTATTTTTGTTAGTGTTTAAAACCGCTGTATCGCGGATTAAAACACTTTTTAAACTTTATAGCCGAAGCTGCTTCGGCGCAGGGAGGTACGCGCTCGGTGCTTACCATGCGCGCGACCGAGCGCGCGGCTTCATAGGAAGTGAAGGAGAGCCGCGCGCATGCTAAGCGCCGAGCGTGTACCTCCCTGCGCCGAAGCAGCTTCGGCTATAAAGTTTAAAAAGTGTTTTAAACCGCGATACAGCGGTTTAAAACACTAACAAAAATAAGCTCGGTATTTCCTTCTTATACCTGCCACTTCAAGTGGTAGGTTTCCTTTAAAGAAAACAAAGGTGATGTCTTGGAGTAGCTATCACAAAGCCCTGATCTCAATCCTATTGACAATTAATGTGTGATTTGTGTGAGCTAGGCGGCCTACAAACATGGCTCAGTTACACCAGATCTGTCAGGAGGAATGTGTTTTGGACTTTGCAAAAAGTAATAAAATGTCTTAAAAATTCTCTCTCTCTTATTCTGGAATTTGGCAAACATAAATAAAATTTTGGTAATCCTAATTCACCTAAAACGGTAAAGGTTTATTCTGATTTCATGTCACATAGTTAGAAATACAAGCATGTCTACATCTGTCTTTTTATATAGTGTATGTACAGGCAGTCCCCGGGTTACATACAAGATAGGGTCTGTAGGTTTGTTCTTAAGTTGAATTTGTATGTAAGTCAGAACTGTATATTTTATCATTGTAATCCCAGTCAGAACTTTTTTGGTCTCTGTGACAATTGAATTTTAAAAATGTTGGGTTGTCATAAGAATCAGGATTAACACTAAAGCTTCATTGCAGACACCTGTGATAACTGTTACAGCTGATCATTGTAGCCTAGGACTAAGGTACAATAAATTACCAACATCCAGAGGTCCGTTTGTAACTAGGGGTCGTATGTAAGTCGAGTGTTCTTAAGTAGGGGACCGCCTGTAATCTGCTGGTTTTAACAGTATGTGAAATTAATTTCAACATTAGAGAGGGGGCACTTCTAAGCACTTACAATACAGGCTCTATTTCCCTTCTGAGATGCCTCCAGCCTGGATATTGGATGAGATACTGTTGGGCATGGAAGCACGCTGGTCCCAGCTGGTATTCTGTGGCACATTTACCCCAGTTTCAACTATTCCTGTAGACCCTCAACACTGTCAATATATGTGTTGACTGGCTAGGCTGATAAAGTGCTGCAATCTTTTGTGGACATTTCTGCGAAAAAATTTCAATAGGAAGCCTTGTCTTGGCCACGGGATGTCCCTCAGGATCATCCTGAAAAATTCACTGTGAGGCTTCCATACCGATCAAAACAAAACTTAGATTATTTGCTGAAGAAATTATGCACTAGGTTCATAGAAGTTGAGGTTTCTTGTTCACAGCACCACAGCAAATAAGTGGTCAGCTGTATTTCTGTTGAGGTCAAGCAAATGGTGTATCTGTCGCTAAGTCAGTCTAAGGACCTGAGAAGAACCTGTCATGTTACTTTTGCAGGTTGAACTGATGGACTTGTGAGGAGATAGATCCTCTGTACTGTATCCATTTGGGAAATAAAGGATAACCACCAGAGTTTAAACAGTGAGTGAAAGAAGACTATAAAACGTTGCAATAATTTCTAAACAAAAAAAATATCTTTTCAGAAAAAAAGTTGCAAGTAGTTGCATAATGAACACATAACCATAAATAGAAGATACGTGCAGGACAATACAGACAATGCATCCATTAATCTGCTCTCAATTACCATTACATATTGATGAAATTACACTGAGTTCTAGGAAAATATGATCCATGCTCCCATAATGTTCTCAATTTATCTTTACTATTTGTATATTATTCTAGTTTGCTGTTAATATTTTACATGTTTTTTTCCATAGTTGTGCACTTACACCCAGTTCACGTCTGCAGAGGTTTCTGTTACACCCTTAAAAATTCTACTTTTGCGGATGAATGGGAAAATGATTTTCAACTTGTAAGGGTTAAACTGCTATAAAATAGAAATATTTGACTACTCATTTTTTTATTTGTCACATGTTTAGTGTTTATTCTGTTAAAAAGAGGAACAGTTTTCACATCCAGAAACCACAATGTACATCAAATATAGGCAACCAGTCATGAGAGCAATTAAGAAATTTTAGTTTTTGTCTACTATAGAAAATTGGAAACAGATTATTGCCCCTGTCCTATGATGAAAAGTATTGAGGACCCTGGTCCTCCTGCCTTGGAATGGATGTTCACTTTAGGTAAAACCTAGCGTTCACCATTTAGTTGGTAAAATCTCATCCAGAAGGTTAAAGTTCTGACCTAAGGATTGCTAGGAATTTATGGGAACCTGTCATCAGGAGCCTCTTTTCTGCCTCCCCCATGTCCCCATAGAGAACTACTAGAATAGAATACTGTACACTCTGCCAAAGAATTTTTATAGTAAAACTGGCTTTTTCAGAGAAAAATAATAAGTGAGATAAAAAAAATTAAGTTGAATGAAAGTTTACCTTTCTGTATGCAGAGCTGTTTCCCTAGTCCCATGGGAGTATCCAGTGAGGAGCGGAGCATGCATGTATGACGTCCTGAGGGGGGAACAACGGGGAAGTAGATATGTGGGAGGTTTTTTAAAATTTGAAATCGATGCATGATACAACAGTTTCCCAAGGGTGGGGGAAAACACTCCTCACTGGATACTCCCATGGGACACAGCTCTGCATATAGAAAGGTGACCTTTGATCTAACTTATCTTTTTTTTTTTTTAATAAAAACTCTTTGGGAATGTGTACACTATTCTCTATGGGGGCAAGTGGGAGCCAGAAAATGGGCTCCTGAAAACAAAAATCTAATATCAAAATCCATCATGATAAACCAGGTACACTTACTCATGTGGCAATCTTCTTATATTTGTTACCTATGGACTCTTTTTTTTTTTTTTGTTAAACCAAAATTTTAAATTATGCTAATGAGCCTGATGGGCTCTGGGGGTGTTTCCAGAGCCCCTCAATGATGTCTTTTCACTGGTTGTTACAATGTTGGAGAGCAGGAGGTGGAGAGCAGTGGGAGGAGAGACCTGTTCTACTCATTGTAACAAAGAATGAAAAGACTTCAGTGAGTGGCTCTAGTAACTCCTACTAGAGCCCCTCAGGCTCATTAGCATAATTTGAAAAGTTTATTTTAGAAGGAAGGAGGCCATGGATAACAAATTTATGAAGATTACCAGTTTCAGTGCCTGGATCTATGAGTAAATGTCCCTGGTTTATCATGCTTGATTATGGTAGATTGTCTTTAAATGTATGACCTTCTTCTTTCTTCCCTATAATTATCTATAATAATGACCAATTCCGTTGGTGATTACCATTGCATCTGTTAATCAAAGATTCACTCTTCATGTCGCATTTAATTCACAATATCTGTATCAGAATATAAGTTAATATATTACACATTGAAAACATAATTATATATCAAAACAGTTCTTAGTGTAGTGAGCTTCATACCACAAGATTGGTTCATAGGCTACAAATGTTGCACATATAAACAATTTGTATAAAATGGCCACCTGTGCTTTCTCACTTCACAGATACCTATCCGGGAGATACATGCAGATGTGTTTAGACACTTATTATTAACAACTGAAACAACTAGCTCCATAGTTCTTATTCTGTAACAACACTGATACACCCCTTCATAATTTGGCAGTGACAGGAGTCACACATCACTGGTTAACTGCTATGGAGTCCATTTATAGATATGTTACCTCATGGCAGCTTCGTAAAGAAATGGCAGATTCAGCGTTACTGAGGACTACAGGATATTTTCCAAGTTAATGTTATTTGGTTTAGCAGTGTAGGCCATCAAAAAGAATCAGCATAATGGTGGCAAGTAAAAATGTCTAAACAAATTGTCAATTTGGCCAAACACACCCAGCACTTCTAAAAATTTCAGATAAGATTTGGTCATTTAGATTCATATATCAAAGTTTGAGAACAAAATGGTAAGTCCAAGTATTTGAAGTAAGCCCACCTCACATTCACGTTTCCAAAATATAATTACTTTATGATTATGATCTCCCGACCTCAAAAACAATCTCTAATACCATCATTATCAAAGTATGTTAACCAAAATACATTTAGAATTTCATAATTGTGTCACCAAGTATAGAACATTAAAAGCTTAAAAAAAAAAAATCAGGCATGAAATGCTGACCACGACGAAGAATAGAAGTCTTCACTGGAAATAATCTCATCGTTTTTGTCTTCATCACTATCTTCATCACTTGAAGGTTCATATTGTGGTGTTTGCCTTTGAATCTCATCTGCTCGTCTCTTGTCATCTTCAGCTATTTTGTCGGCCATCAGCTTTCGATGACACAATGTACAGACTCTTAATGGTTTGGAAGACAAAGATGGGATCACAAATCTGTTCTGGGAACAATCATGACATACAACAAATCCACAATTTCGACAATGGTGCCTACGAGTTAATGTTGTAAATTTAGTTTTGGTGCATCTCATGCAGATATCGGTGGCTTTGTCAGGTATCCATGGTGCTGCGTGTTTAGTCGATGGTCGCCTTCCAGTTTTTGCCAATAGCCTACTGGAACATTCCTTGATGTGATTGATCCACTCTTCCCGTTCTGTGTAGGAGGCAGCACAAACCACAAAAGACTTTTTGGAGGTCTTCAGCATCCACCTGTTCTTCATGTCTCCACTGTCAGGAAGCTTCTCAGTGGTCACATCTTCCAAGGGTATGATGTGCTGGCAGCTGTATTTTACTTTAGTAATCACAATGGTTCCATACACGAGGATATCACTAAAAAGAAAGAAAACTCTTGGTTTGGGTTTTTTCCGACACTCCTTTGTCAATATCCCTTCTCCAACAAGAACTCTACCCGGAAGAGACAGGGGTTGGCCTGCAGCACCAAAACATGTTTCCACAGTTGCTATTCTTTGGCTGTTGATCTCTGTGTATGCAAGGTGATCCACCATGTTATCTGGAATACCTGAAAAATACAGATAAATAGGACCAAGTTGGGTAATCCTTTAATGATCTATTCAGATACAGATATTTAAGGCAGAACTTTTTTTTTTTTTACAATGGAGCAGACCCGGAAGTAAAGATATTTTACAGTACCATACACTACATGTCAATAGTGAAGATAGGACAACAATGCCCTAAAAGTTTCCATGTAAATACATGGCTGAACTGTTTGCATTATTAGATTATGCTATTGTTCCTTCTGCAAATGACAATTAGAGAACTATTAGGATGCTTGGGAGGAAGCCACACATTGGCAAACACTTAATATATTGAGATGATATGATGATATTTTTCAGGTTATTGTCCGTTACTTATCAATAGACATTAAAAGTCTAATGGGAAATACTAGTGCCATGGACATTCTTCACCCGGGGACACATGTGACATACTTTAAAGTCACAGCATTTAAGAAAATCCCAATAGTCACAATATTTTACTGTTGATGTGATAATTGCTATCTTTATAAAAGTAGCCAATGCTGAAGGGACAGGAGCAGGAGGAGGAGGTTTTTCACTCCGCCGCCTCCATACTATAATACAATAATATTAATTTGTGGATAACCAAATGAGTGGAAGGAATCCCATTATGTAATATTATGGTAAAGTTGTGACATAGTTTTCTTATGAGTAAAACACAACTATTAATACAAGAGATGAACAGTGTGTGGCCTGGCAGTAACAACTGATGATTATATGATAAGCATAGTTCTCTAGCTCTAGGCACTAAAGCCAATAATCCCATGAAAAAAGACAACCTATTCTCTGCATGAAATTACTAATAACAGAGGGAATCAACCTAACCATAAACGGACAAGCTAGACTGCATAAATGACACTATCTACTGTGAGTTATAGCATCATGTGTTCGCAGAAGGTGTTCTAAAGTATTTGACCTGGAATGAGTTAACTATTCATCCACATTGCAGCACCAAAATAAGGAAGTGGATTGGGTTAAGAAGTCAGAAGAATCTCTATGACTTAAAATGAGAAGGTGGTTTACCCCAACGCTAGAGACAGAAGAGAAAGGAGTGTTAGAATGTGGTTATAACTATATAACTCATTAAACCAAACAACTCCTAAAATCGATCCCATTTTGTTAGAATATCTAGACAAAGAAAAACCGGGGAAAAAAGGAATCTCTTTCTTCTACAATAGACTAGAAAAGAAAACAGAATTTACCAAAACTCAAAACGAACTGAAATGGGAAGAAGATCTTCAAATAAAACTTTCACCTGCAAAATGGGAAGCAGCGCTCCAAACGACTTACCAGACACTACGCTGCACTTCACATATAGAGGCCATCCTAAAAACCCACCTTAGATGGTACTTCACTCCCTCGAAACTCAACCTTATATACCCAAATGTTTCACCAATGTGCTGGCGAGAATGTGGGATGAGAGGAAGCTTATTACATATTCTATGGAACTGCCCCAAAAATCCTTCCCCTATGGAAAGCAACAACTACAATCATAAAAGAAATAACAAAAAAGGACTTTGTGCTAAACCCAGAACAAGCCCTCCTACTTATAAATCTAGAAGACGTCCCAAAAGAACAGAAGACGGTGATAATACACCTCCTGATGTCCGCAAAATTAATAATCACAAGACACTGGAAGAAGACTGAATCTCCCCACATCATCGAGATCATCAGCCAAATGAATACAACTTGCGCCTATGAAAGAATTCTGGCGCACCAGACCACAACTTTCAAGAAATTTCACGACAAATGGAACCTCTGGACAGGAAGTAAACATTTCAGCACATAACCTGAGAATCTACTATAAAACTAGTTACTGGTATCTGTATTCACGGCTTGCCTTTTCCCCCCCACCTATCCCCCCCCCCCATACCTTCTTTTTTCTTTTTGTTTTCTTCTTGTTAAAGGACTAAATAAGGTTCTATGAAGTTAAGGACATGTATACTATATGATATCTCGAAAATAGTCGTCATCATCAGATATGTCAAGTATGATACGAGTAGACAAGAAGATATAAAGTAATCATAAGATCTACAAAATCTTGTTATCTGATTTATATGACTCTGTACAACACTGGAATACATGTTATGTTGTTTTTTGATAAAACTAATAAAAATTATTAAAAAAAAAAAAAAAGAATGTGGTTATAAAAAGCTCAGTCTTAAGTTTAGAGTTTCAGCTCCAAAAAGAGAATTCATCCATATTGTTTACAGGGGATACAATTTTTATATTTACTTAACAAATTTCAGTTCTCACTTCAGACCTTTCAGAACTTTGGCTACAGTCAGTAATCAAATTTAAAGCCACATTTGCAAACTGGATAAGATTTGATCTCCTTGATATCTATGGTTTTAACAATCAGGACAGAATAATACATAATAATCCAGTCCTTAGATCAATATCAATACAATCCACTATAAACATAATAATGGTAACTTATTTGGAATACTAAGTACTTATAGAACCGATGCTCACCCACCCATGACAGTCGGGTTCCAAACAACGACCATTACTTGCGGCCTGTGAAAAGCATATGATTGTGTGCAGGTAGGCTTAGTCTGAGATGTAGCTCTGGGATGTCCACTCCTGGGGAAATTGTCCACTGTCTTGAATGGTTCCCACTTATAAATAATCTATTTCACTGTATAATTATGGGATTCAAATTGTCTGAAAATGGCCCTCTCCAGCTGGATGGGCAGTAACAATTGCTTCTCAAAGAGCATCCCTCATGTCGTGCTCCCTTGGTAGTGTGGCAATATACTTCTGAATGCTCCAGTCTAGCATATAGGCTAACGTTAAACTGGTAACACTTATAATGAATGGGGTGGAGGGCAATTGACACCTGCTACTTATCTTACTTTTTAGAATAGTGTACTTTCACTCAAGGCTTTTCTATTTTTTTTAAACATGAACAAATGCTATTTTTCAATCCATTTGGCTTCATGAACTGCATCAGAAAAGTTAAATGTGTGACCTCAGCCCAGGTGTGATACTGTTTATTCAGATGTATATAGGCCTTGAACATTTGCAAGGGCTGATGTACCTGCTCCTCATATATCTAGGTATCAAATATTCAAAATAATACTTCCTTTTGCCAATTATCCTAAACCCAGTGTTTGTACAGGAATAGAAAAAAACAGGGGTTTCCATCCAGAATCAGGATACACTAGGGCAGTGGTGGCGAACCTATGGCACTGGTGCCAGAGGTGGCACTCAGAGCCCTTTCTGTGGGCACTCGTGCCATCACCCAAGCACACCAGACAGGACACAAAGAATCTTCCTGCAGTTCCAAGCAACTTAAAAGATGCTGCCTTCACTCATATATTTAAGTGATACTTTGCTACTTGGGTATGTAGGAAGAGGGAGAATGAGTAGACAGGGACAAATTATCTTTGGAAGACCTTCTGCTGGCCCCACAATTCTCTGTGTATGGAGGAACACTGGAAAGAGGCTAAAATTATGCAAATTTCCCATCTTGTCCTCAGGAGGCCAATATGATCGAATGTTTTTGAAGAACAGGGAGCAATAAGTTACTGCTTTAATTTTTGGTTGGCACATCGCAATAAATAAGGGGGGTTTTGGGTTGCAGTTTGGGCACTCGGCCTCTAAAAGGTTCGCCATCACTGCACTAGGGCATATTTATCAATTGTGTCAAAAGGTAAGGCAGAGCAGAGCTAAACTAGACAGTCTTATGCTGCTTCAAGCTTATGACTGTGTCTAATGCTGGATTATAAATCTGGTATAGTATAAGACGGTATAGTAGTTTGACCGATTTGTCAAGCTCTGTGCAGCGCTGTGGAATCTGTAGGTGCCATATAAATAAAGAATGAATAATTATAATACTTTACACCTCCTATTAGTTGGTTTAGTTCAAACCCCATTTGTGATACGAGTCATAAATTGTCTAAAATCCTTGCTAAATATGGTGCAGACAGTTTTTATGCAATTTACTTCAGAAGTCTGTAATGAAATTGATACGTTTTTCTAACTCTGTAAACCCCTGTTCTTCTCTTATTTCAGCCAACCAAGAATAAGGTTTACTGTGCAGCTCTACAGCAGTCCATCATAGTGCTAAGTACAGTCCTTAAAAGCCAGGCACTGGCTATATATGGGGGGCAAGGGGCTGCTGGCTTTATACTAGGGGGCAGGGGCTGGCTTTATACTGGGGGGCTGCTGGCTATATACTGTGGGGCAAGCTACCAATCATTTCCCATCCTCGGTTTATACTTGAGTCAATAGGTTTTCCCAGTTTTTTGTGTTAAAATTATATGCCTTGGCTTATACTCAGGTTGGCTTATAGTATATATGGTAACATAAAATTTAAAATTACACAGAAACAAAGAGACCAATATTTTAAAATCAACAGGGACACCAAACAGAGAAGAACACGAGATGCTAATACATAAATAGGATAAAAGAACTGGTATGAAGTTTTGGATGGCGCATTCCTGGAGACACATTATGCCTAGGGAACTGTCAACCCCTCTCTTACACCAGTACAGACTTGCACCTAGGAGTCCTTCCCTGCCACATCAGCTAAGAACTCAGCCAAAGAACCCCATCCCATGATAGTTACATCTCCTATAATGCAGACATTCCTCCCCAGGATCTGGGAACATTGCCTGACCACTAAGCAAAACAAGAAAATGTTTTTTTTTTTTTTTAGCCACAAATTTCTCCTCTTGTTGAGGAGAATTATTTCCAGTCCAATATTTAACCCATTCCACAAAAAAAAGTAAAGGGTAATGAATCCAAATCCGTCTGTACAGTCTGTTCTTCTCTCTACATCAATAACAAAATAGAACACATCCTTTTGATAGATCTTTAAAACCCTCCCCCTTTTAAAAAGTTTGAACTTTCCCCTGAACTTTGGGAGTTTATGTATAGCAAAGAAATGCTTTTCCCATAAAAGGAGAACAACAAAATGGAAAAAAAAAGTTTAGTGTACTGTGATGTCACTACCTCAGAAACAAGGATAGCACAAAAACAATACAGAAAATCTGGCCAGTCTGAGGCAGCACTGCATATGGCACACACAGGTTGACTATGAACTGATACATATATTTATATATCAACTATTGTGGCCAGTCATATCGGGAATAGAACAAGGATAGCTTGCTTGATTTATATTTAATAGGGATTGTCCACTACTTTGGGAATCCATTTTTCTTGGAAGTGCCTCCTAGTGATAATCTGATCACATGGTGTACTACTGCAGTTATCGATTAACGTGCCGCATAACCACATGGGAAATTATACAGTCCATGTTTCTTATTGAAATCAACAGTCATATATATATATTACTTAAATTTGTTGGACCCTCCTCTACAGATACTCTTTGTAACTTAACTAAAGATAAAATTTTATATAAAGTATATATGTAAGTCCCCAACAACACTTATGGGTTTCCTATAGAAGACCCCTCTCCTGGCAACCCCTGTTTGTGACTCAAGATTATGTGGTACTTGATTTCTCACTTATAAAATCCAAACATTAACTTTCTCATTGGTCTCTTAACAGCAGTCACCCGGATAGGTCAGTGTAGTAGTGTCAGGCATGGGGAAGGGATAGAGTCCTGGTTAGATATGGGAGGTATATACAGTTCAAAATTAGACAGTTCCGCTGAACTGAAGGCCAAATGTGTATTTTGCCCTTAGAATAACAAATCAAATGGATTAACTAGTAGTAAAAAATAAATGTGATATTTAATAGTAATAAATAAGCCATCATATTAATAAGCACAGGGCGGTATATTATAGAACCATGAACAAAAGCAAACCAAAACAAAAACTACATAAACATAAAGGTCTCTTTTTATTGTGTAGTTGGTTCCCTATCCTACAGTATAAGTGTAGTTTGAAGTTACACACCAATAGTTATACTGTAGCTCTCTGTGTGCATGTACCACACCTCACAATAACATCTGGTAGCAATAGAATACGTTTTCAGATTTACCACAATTGTATCTATTACTATTCACATCCTGTACATTCTACCGCTACTTAATGTCTGCAGTCTTCAGCTTTACAGCAGTTATGTGACAACTCCCAGAGTGCCTGGTTATGTATACTATGTAAGCTATACACTATTATGCTTTTATGATTTTAGTACTTTTGTGTATAACGTTAAGAAAGCTTTACAGATACAAACCAGTTTTACTTACTATTAGCAAATTCCTGATCTTGTAATGTAACTGGCTACACTGGAAAGAGTCAGCAGCAGCACATTCCTCCGGCAAGTTTTCCTCCAAGGTTAGTTAGTATATCCTGATACAGTATGTGGCTCGCCTGTTGCTCCAGTTTAAGACTGCACTGTCCCAGACTCTATATAGCAGTGGGCTGGTCAGGGGCCTGGCCTGCATAACATTTCTCCCTCCCCACCCACAGCACAACCCTAGTGCTGAACACCCACATGTAGCTGTGACCATGAACATTGTCTATTGAGTGTTACATTTCAACCTTTCATCTTGTGACCACATGACAACTATGTCATATGAAAGTGTAGCTTATTAAATGCTGGTAAATCTTGTCTAGTGGAAAATTGATTTTATAACAATTCCTCAAATGACTCTTTAATAATACAATTGCTTTATATACAAGTTGTAATGTTCTTTATATAAATCAAGAAATATTATAACCTCAAGTCCATCACAGAGCCCTGTCTAGGGCAGTTGTATGGAATCATATATATACAGATATATTTACCCCACTCCCATGTATACCTTGATTAAAGCTATGCTATTAACATTGGACAGTGACTATTGTATATGTGTAGGAGAATTTACCCTGTCTAGCTCTGGACTGCTCATGTAATAAACTAATCAGAAGACGGCACTGAGCATAGGACAAACCTCCTCCCAGAGGAAATTATTTTGGACTACCTCCTAATGCATGATGGGAGTGTATAGATCTATTTTCTCATTTTCTACCACTGTTTATGGTATTACAGAGAATCAGATCATACGTGACGGAAAATACCCTTAAACCCATCATAGATCACAGTAACTCTGCATCAGAACACCCCTTTTGGGGCACTTTTTTTCTTTTTGTGTCTTGTCGGACACAGTGCAGACGCGACACAATACTGGTGCAAACACTTCTTAACTGTGGGCCAATGTTGTCACTGAGAACAGGAAGGAAATGAATGACAGGTCTAAAGCAGGTCACCATTTACCAAGTACAAATGGCATAACACAAAGCCGCAGAATGCTGCACTGCACATGACGCATAGAGGAAAAAAAAGCAAAGTGTGACACATTACTATATAGTTCAAGGGGTCATACAAGGACTTGAGCTGTCACCAAGCACATAAATGGTGTGCGGTGAATCTGCAGATAATACGTAACTCACAGGTGTAATGGGGCCCAAAAAATGACGTCTGTAGATGTTATTGTATGTGTTTATGTGATGTGTATGTGCTGCATGGGTGTATATGGTACTATATGTATGTATGTGTATATATATATATATATATATATATATATATATATACATATACACACAGATGTGCATGTGTCTTGTGTTTACTATATGTATGTTTATACTGTATGTCTATGAGTGTATAAGGGGGACTCAATTCAGAAATCCCAGCCTCCTCTGGTTACGCCCTTGATAATACATGCAGATACCCTTTGTAACTACACATTGCAGAAAAAATCAGCAGCAAAAAAGTGACATGCTGCCGTTCCTAGTGCAGATATCATAACTATAGCCAAAATCAATGAAACAGGAATGCACAAAGTATAGATGAGATAATGCTCACTTTAAAGGGATTATCTCTAGCCTCCCACACCAGATATTATTGTATGGGGAGCAGCTTAGTGTCAACTTAGTAAGAGATGCTCTGCAAAAAGGGGCTCATTTGTGTATTCTTCAAGCAGGGGCAAGCACACAATGGGGCTCATTTAAGGGTCCGCAAACTGCACTATCATCTGAATATCCAAAGGGTTTTTTGGGGCATTGGCACCAGCTTTTTATGCGACAGAAATCGGGGGGGGGGGGGGGGGGGTAGGCCGTCAGACGATCCGACGGATTTGGGTTAAGCGCAGGATTTAACATTCAAATTTGTGTCGCAAGCCAAGCACTTACATGCATCGGGAAGAAGAAGGTGAACTCCGGTGGACCTGATCGGAGAGCGACACATGCAGGATATTGGGCGCAGGATCTACGTGGATCACGGCACAGTGCAGGATCGTCGGGGAACGCACCTTGAGGATCGTGACTCGGACAGGTAAGTAAATGTGCCCCAATGTGTCAAATCAACCGTACACTTTGTGCATATTCACACTCATTTGCTCTTGGTCCACACACTGAGTTATTAAAGATATTTGAGGGAGGGTTTTCCGAGGCCCAAAGGAAACCTGTTAATACTTTTTCACAAATACAGCTAGTGATAGTGAATAGTGTTCTATAGCCTTCTTATAGCTAAAAAGTGTTTTGCCTAAATCAACTTTATATGGCATCAGAGGGGGCATGTCCTGCTTGACCAGTGCTTCCCATCTACTCCCTCCCATGCCTCCCAAATTCTGGTGGCAGGTCAGTTCTGTACTTATACATGACTATAAGAAGGTAGAAAAACGAAGGTCTGTCATACAGTTACTGTGTAATAATTGCTGGCCTTGTGCCCCCGCTTATCTACATTATGAAACAGTACTTCAAAAATGTTTCAAATGTTTGTACATCTCACTGGCAGAAAAAAAAAGACAAAAATGTGTTTTTAAAGCGAACCATTACTTTAATAGATGTCCCTCGGCTGTTTCTGGTGTAGTTCTGCCTGGAACTTCTCATTCTGGGGTAATCAATATCATTATATTGTTAGATGGATGGAGCCAGGCTGTCCAGTCCAGGACCTCCTATCTGACAGAATCCCACTTTCAACATCTTCAAAGTGTTTGTGTGGGTTTCCTCTGGGTCCTCTGGTTTCCTCCCACAATCTAAAACTAGTAGATTGATTAGATTGTGAGCATGGGCACAGCGACCGATTTGGCAAGCCCTGGGCAGCACAGGGTAATCTGTGTGCTATATAAATAAATGAATTATTATTATTAAAGCTCTCAATGATGAGATAGACTGTCACCGCCCATCTGATAGTGGAGATGGAAAGAGTCGGGCTAGATAAAGGTGTAATGCATTGCAATAATCCCAGGTTCCTGTCTCAGGGGACCAGTACACTAACTGGGAAGGTCAGCATGGGCTGGAAAGCACTAATTCTACAGGTCAGATGTTCAATCTTTAACAAGACCAGTAACCAATCTCCTAGCCCCTCAACCCCAGAGTATCATTCACAGATGAAATGGTCATGTTATGTTCCTAGAAGTTCTCAGCACTGTGAATATGATAATAGGAGGCTCCATATTGGTTATCTCATTGAACAACATTATTGTCAGCATACAGTATCTACACAAATGAATTGGGTGATATCAGGAAACAAGAAATTGCACAGAACAACAGAAATTGACAAAAAACGAAATGGCTAGTTTATGACCCAAAGTTCCAGAGCTCGGCCAGGTTCTTTTGCAATTTACATTTGGCTAACTAGAAGTGCAGGGGTCAATGTCTTGCATCTCTAATTGTTATATTGTTTATTGTTATATTGTTAATAATGTGCTTCCATTCTATAGATCTCTGAAAATGCCCACACAGTATATGTTACTTTTAGGGTCCTGGACATCACTTCCCCCAGGTTCTAGAGACTACAGTCTGTTTTCTACTTTCCTAATCTCAGTACTTGTCTTCTTGACGGGACTTATTATAGTAGCTTTGATGGAGAAATCATGACATAAGGTAACTGTAGTCCATACAGGCATGTCTTAAAGGGGTTGTCTGGAGCTGATGCTTTCTTCCAAAAACAGCAAAACAGCAAATCAGCTGCATAGAAATAAATGGAGCCTATTTTCAATATCAGCAAAAACAGTCAGGTTTGGCGCTGTTTCTAGAAGAAAGCAGCCATGTTTTTCCAACCTCCCTTTAACGGTATGTATACTGCGATAGTTTCACGATAAATCCTGTGTGCACTTCTAAATCAGGTTGAATAAAAGAGCAAGTAGAAGTGGGCTGTGTTTCATTTGTGCTTCATTTGGTTCTTATCCAACTCTAAAATCCTACTCAATAATGTAAGATAAACCGATGGCAGACCTTTCTGGACATTAGGATTGAAATCTTACCCTTTGTGACTACAAATGTTTTTAACCCCTTCACAGAATTCCATGCACGCCAGCAAGTGTGTCAAAAAATTAAATAAATTCCAACACTCCAGTGTAGAATGATACAATGACATGGACCACTCAGTGTGACAGCCTATGGTCCATGAACATTTTCATGCTGCTGGTCAGGACAGTGCCAGAGGATGAGAAGAAAGATTTGATTCAGGTATGACATTTAATTGACACCACTTTAAGAAAGACTCATTCTCTTCATATTTCACAAAGTTGGCCCTGTAGACATACCTAATAAAGACACAATCCGTCCTCAAAACCTGTGGTCAAAATTCTCTTGTTAATAAAACCTGATGACAATATATCATCTCATACATTTATTTCCACCTGATAATGCACCTACATCCCTGAAATTATTTCCTCTCACCTGACCAACCTATGGTCTTCCACGGACAAAAATTCCAATATCAAGTGATATTAGGATCATTACCTTTCTTCAGTGTAATTTTTTACAACCTCTCAATATTTTGATGAGGTTTATGTTTCTTGTTAAATGCAGTAGAACGTTTTAACAATAGACAAAGAAAAAAAGTATAATGAGGATGGAATGACATATTTACAGCGAGCCTCCAGGACTTGTGATGTCTTATCATAAGTCTATGAGCTTCTTCTCTACTGCTCTCTAGTGGTTAAAATACATCACTGTTATACTACCTAATCTGAACAATGACATTGAGATAAAATCTCATGTCCTGCTGCACCCTGAACTTTGTAACATAATAAAGTAATAGAGAAACATATGAGGAAACCTTTGTGTGCATGACTTGTTTAGCAGACTTATTTCACACAGTTGGAAAAAGATTAAAAATCATTTACAAAGTACATAAATACAGGCCCGGAAGGGACTCCGACTTATACATTTCCATGAACTAGTAAAACTCATGACCAAGAGCCCAAGCACAGCATCTGCATTATTAGGAGACATGGAGAACCTTCTACTATAACAAATACTGTGTGGAAGATGGAAGACTCAAAAATCCACATGATCCCTTCTCCCTTGTACTTGAGTCTTTCAATAATTACCTAAAAGATAAGGGAAATTATATTGATGCAAATTTCCTATGATTCTACTTTTTTTTATCAATTACTGGAGTAATGATGGGTCTTCTCGTAATACAACTTGTGTAGAAATTACATTAAAATGAACCCCCTGGGGTTTAGGGGACTGCAACTACCATTAATCCTGAAATGAGATAGTACTATTTCTCAGATGTCCTCAGGGAGGACATACTGGTTTATGGAGGTTTCCGCTCCAAATGTAAAAACCAACAGTACATTAGCACTGCCCGTGTGTGAATTCGGTCTTGAAGTGAACTGGTCACATTGCACTTTACGAAGTCACAGACTACGAGCTAATAATGATATAAATAAACAGTAAAAATCATAAACACGTTAGGTATCGCCGCATCCTAAAGTGTCCGATCTTTTAGGATATTATTATTTTTTTCCCCAGCATTTAACCCCATAACAGAAAATAGCACCCATTTTGAAAAATATAAAAAATTCTATAAAAAGTGATGAAAAGGCCATACAGTCCTTAAAATGGCATTGAAAACGTCAACAAAAGTTGCCACACACAGCTCTGTACACCAAAGTGTGAAAAAGTTATTATCGCAAGAAAATGGCAAAATTTTATTTTTTTTGTACAGGAGGTTTTAATTTTTGTAAATGTATGAAAACATTATAAAACCTATATAAATTTGGTTTCCCCATGATCACACTGACTCAAATAATGAAGTAGACATGTCATTTGCAGCGCACAGTGAAAGCCGTAAAATCCAACCGCACAGGAAAAGCGACACAAATGCATTTATTCACCAATTTTATTTCGCTTCCCGCAAATAATGTAAAAAAAATAAATAAAGGAGGACAAATTCAGATCATCATTATAGCATCCCTCCACGGTCTCTCTGAACAGGAAGAGTTGCCTAGCTCGAAGCAGGAGCTCAAATTATATTCTGGCCTTGTCCTTGGTCCTCCTGCAGTCCCAGAGCCCTGTCAGCCATAGATTGTGACAATTATGGCACCTCCTGCATTGCCTGGACTGTATTAAGAGGCCTCGAGTCTTGTCCGGCAAATGCTGTGCTGGGGCAAAGGCCTGGGTGCCCACAGAGAGGTCTGAGTCCCACCACTGGCCTATAAAATAGAAAATCCTCATTTTAGAGACTACACCCCTAAACATATTCTAAACAGCTTTCACAAAAATTCACAAAGATGTAATTCACACAAAGTAGTTTTTTTTTTTTTTGATAATGCATTAATTTAACCATAAAGTTTGCACACTCGAGATATTAACCCCACCACAAGCCCATGGTTACCCCTGAGGAAGCCACAGAGCGTGGCAATACGTGTGGGGCATCTCCCACCTGGACAGAGCATGCTCATTCTATAGGTAATATATTACTTTGTACATTTTCTTGGCTCGGTATATAACTTGTATAACGAAGGGGGGTGTGGCCTGGCTATGGAGGAGTGAGGAAGCAACCTTGCTTAGCTCCCAGGCCAGCCAGGAATCCTAGCCAGCAAATCTCTCTCCATCCTGCCTAATCAAATACCCCATGGGACCCAGAAAGAAAAGGGGTACAGGGCACACCGCCTCCACCACAACGCGGCCCTCATCCAGGGGTATAAGCCAGTACCTGGTCCCGCAGGCCTCCCAGGACACGCGGCCTACTCAGGAAGAGGACGGCGACCTGATAGATCTGTCGCTCCCGGCTGCCGCGCTCCAGATGCCGTCTCCTGATCCTCGTTCCGGACCTCCGGATCATGGCCCCCTTCCGTCAGGCTGTGCAGACTCCAGGTCCCCGGTGCAGCGCGCGGAGCATGACAGCCCCAAGATGGCGGACGGCACAGCTCCGATGGTCCTTCAGGCGCGGGACCCCGCTGTTCCGGCTCCACCCACCGCCCGCTCCAGCAGCGACAGCACCGGCTCACCCAGGATGCCCACCAGCGGAGACCCGGCTCTCGTCCTGACTCCAGACCGGCCCGGAGACCCCCAGCACCGGCTCGCCGATGTGACAGCGGCCCAGGAAGCCAGCGCTACAGGTACCTCCAGCCATAACCTGTCGCCCACTGGTCTCGCCACTCTAAAGCCCGGGATGAATGGCTCCTGCCTCACACCGGTACGGCGCAGCCCCACTCTGCAGCGGCCTACTCACCAAGCTACAGCCGCAGGTGAGCAACACCTCTCCCCTGCAGTCCGGGACTTTGACCCCATCCTGGTTCCACAGGAACAAAGGAGCCCCACTCAGGCTATGAGCCCCTGCCCCCAGTCTTCTGGGCTGCCCTCTTTAAGCTCAGCAGGAGCCCCAACTCCGGAGCCGGCCTCACCTACCCCATGCCAGCAGTCTGCACTGTATCCTGTGGTGGTGGTGCAAAAGGCCCCTTTGCTCCAAACACTGGACCCAAAGGCCCCAGCGTTCTCCTATACGCACCCAGGCCCAGCCGAGTGCTCTCCTGAAGCCCCACCTGTCTCCCCTGATGCCTGGCCACAGAACACACTGACTTGGCAATCTCCTGTGCCACCTCGATCCTCTCTGTCACAGAGCCCGAATCTATGCCTGCAAGACACCCAAGATACTTTATCCGTTCAGTCCCTCGACCGGTCACCCGCAATGGGGACACACACATCTCCACAGCATTTTCCAAGTTACCAAAGTAACATAATAGCGGCGGGTGTGCTAGCGGACCTGCGTGCGCTCCGTAATCATATCAGAGCTATTCCAACGAGGGAGGATATGGAGAGCTACGTGGCTCGTCTTGAACAATCATACTGAGTGGAGATATCCAATCTGCGTGACGAGGTACTTCAAATTGAGCAAAGAGTTACTACTACTGAATCCTCCCATCGCGCTGTAACAGAAAGGCTTGCAATCCACGACACACAGATTTCGCTTCATCCCCAGCAACTATTGGCCCTCACAGAACAGATGGATGATGCCGAGAATAGGGGCCGCAGGAATAACATCAGAGTTCGGGGTGTGCCGGAATCCATCGATAACCAACAGATTGACGGGACTCTCAGAACTATATTCAACAATATTCTTGGGGTTCCTGAGGACTCCCCTGTAGAGTTCGATAGAGCCCACCGAGCTCTCAGCCCTCGCTCAACTGACCCATCCCGGCCTAGGGACATTATCTGCAGAGTCCATAGATACCAATTGAAAGACCAAATCATGACCAAAGCAAGGGAGGCAGGCAAAGTGCGCTTCCAGGGGTCGGATATCCAGCTGTTACCTGATTTGTCCCGCCTGACGCTACAGAAACGCAAGGCCCTTAAGCCCCTTCTTGGCGTCCTACAGGACAGACACATACCATACTCCTGGGGCTTTCCGTTTCGCCTCCAGGTCAGGCGAGACGGCATCCTGACGGTGCTCCGTCATCCCGGGGACCTCCCAGTGTTTCGTGCTGCTCTGAATCTGCCAGAGGTCTCCATCCCGGACTGGCCCTCTTTCCTCCCGACCGGTCCCTCTCCTCAACCGCCGAGACAGCAGAGATTTCCTAGACGAAGAGCCAGGAGACACTCTCCGGATAGACGCGATGAGGGCGCCCAGGGCCCCCCCCCACCCAAGATGAACATCTCCTGATCTAATCCGCACTACGTGCTGTTCTTGAGGATCCCTTGGGCCCTTTTCTTTCCCTCACTTCAGTCGTTCTTGTTGGACTGGTCCCCAGTGGACTCCTGCAGTATCCTTTACAATGTTTAATAGTCATACACATTGTTACAGTTCTATAATGTTTAAGATTGACTTGACTACATTTAAGTTCGCTTTGTAATGTTTTCATATTTAGGCATGGACACTTACACATGACTCCATTGGCGGTTCCTGGCCCCTGGGGGCGCCCTGCATAGACAGCGCGTCTCTCATTGGGCCCCACGACCAGCTGGACTGCTCGTGGTATAATTTGACCCCATTAGGCTCGTCACTGTCGCCCGCGGCAGAGACAGACCCTAGTCCTTAGCGGCCCTTTAGGCTGCTTTCTTTGTTTTCTTTGCTTTTTTACATTTGTTTAACTGTTACCTTCTCTTCCTCCCCCTTCCTTGAGTCCTCCCTGTTGCCTCCTTACCCTATTGTCTTCCGGTCGGTGTCTCAACCAGTGATTGTCTGCCCAATTAGGACCTAGAGTTCTTCCTGTGGTTGATCCCAACATGGCGCATATCACCTGCTACTCCCTAAATGCCAGGGGCCTGAATATTCCCCAGAAGCGTAGCCAAGTCTTGTTCCGTATGCACAAGCTTCGGGCTGACCTTCTCTTCTTACAGGAGACCCACTTCCGCACCGATAGCATTCCAGTGCTTAGGGATAGATATTACTCATCCTGGTTCCATAGCACTCATGCGGGGGTCAAATCGAGGGGGGTATCTATTGCTATCCATAAACGCTTACTTCATGAAGTTATAGACTCCCAAACCGACCCAGAGGGCAGGTTCATCTTTGTAAAAATAAAAATATGGGGCCAACTGCTCACATTGGCCTCGGTGTACCTTCCCAATAAAGACCAGATTAGAGCATGCCGCAAAATTCTGTCCCGATTACAGGATTTTTCAGAGGGCATAGTTGTTCTGGGGGGGGACTTCAATTTCCCGCTCGACCCCTCGGTCGACTGTTCAGTAGCGCGGCCTTCACTAGGCCCCAGCCCAAATGCGGAAACTACGGAAATCCCTTGGGGAATCACAACTGGTGGACGTCTGGAGAATCCTCCACCCACAATCCCGTGACTATACCTATTACTCCCCAGCGCACCGATCCTACAGTCGGTTAGATATGTTTTTCCTAAGCCACCATGCTCTTACCTGGAAGCCAGAGGCCTCCATTGCCCCCTCCTTGTGGTCTGATCACGCGCCGATTTCTCTCGCCTTGGATATTCCGGGCCCTCATGCCTCACCTTGGCGGTGGCGCCTTAACGACAATTTGCTCAAAGACTCTGTCTGTCTTGCTGATGTTCGCAAGCAGATTGCTGAGTTCTTCACTACCCATTCGGGACAGCAGCCGTCTCTCCCGGTGCAGTGGGAGACCCTTAAGGGTATGCTCCAATTAGTATTTCTTAAACATGGGGCCCGTCTGAAGCGAGAGAGATCGGCCAAAACACTGTTACTTCTGTCCAAGATAAGTGCACTAGAATTGGATCATAAAAACGGAGGGTCCCAGGAGGTTCTGAATGAACTATTAAACACTCGAGAGGAGCTGAGGGAGTTACTGAATCAGAAATATTTAAGCTCCCGAGATAGGAATAAACGCTTCTTCTATGAATACTACAATAAATGCGGGAAACCCCTCGCCAGATACCTCCACCCCCGCACGACTGGTACTTACATTCCACATGTTAAAGACCATGCGGACAGGTTGACCCATGACCCCAACAGCATTAACTCTGTTTTCCAGAGGTACTATAAGGAACTATATATAACCTTCAGGACCAGTTATCCGAATCGGCCGGGGCCAGAGAAATGGAGAGAATTCGGGCGTACATTAAAGATACGGCCCTTCCCAGATTAACTAGTGAGGGCCGCGCAGGCCTAGAAGCGGACTTCTCTGAACCAGAGGTAATGGAGGCCATTAAAGCTACCCCAGCAGGTAAATCCCCTGGCCCAGACGGTTTCACTCCCCGCTTTTATAAGACCCTGAAGACTGAGATAGTCCCATTCCTGACACGTACGTTTAACTGTATCTCCTCTCAGGTTCCTCTCCCGCCCCAGTCACTACAGGCCTCCATATCCGTAATCCCCAAGCCTGGCAAAGACCATACCATTTGCTCCAACTACCGGCCAATATCCATCATTAATATGGACATAAAGATACTTTCCAAACTTATGGCCAATCGACTGGGGCCCTTGCTTCCAGCTATCATACACAATGACCAGGTCGGTTTCATCCAGGGGAGGGAAGCCCGCGATAACACTAATAAAACTCTGCTCCTCATCTCTAAGGCCAAGTCAACCAGGCAGCAGATGTGTTTGTTCTCGGTGGACGCAGAGAAGGCGTTTGACCGTGTACACTGGGGTTTCCTATGGGCTTTGTTGAGACAGCTGGGCATAGGTCCCCGCTTCCTGGGCTTGGTGCAGGCACTATACTCTGCCCCCACGGCCCAGGTCCGAACCAACGGCATTATGTCGGACTCCTTCTGCATTAACAACGGCACCAGGCAGGGCTGTCCGTTATCTCCTCTCTTATATGTTATAGTCATGGAACATCTGGCTGTTGCCCTTCGTCGAAACCCCAGTGTACACGGTCTCCAGGTGGGATCTCGACAGTATAAGATGGCATTATACGCTGACGACCTTCTCCTCTATGTCTCCCAGCCCAGAATCACTCTCCCTAATGTCCTGGAAGAATTTAGGAAATTTGGTTCCCTTAGCAATTTTAAGGTCAACCTCTCCAAATCAGAAATCTTGAATGTCTGCCTCCCAGGGACTGAGGTGCTCCACCTGGCCTCTCAATTTCCCTTTAAATGGAAAAACTCTCATATTTGCTACCTGGGAATTAATATCTCGGCGGACCTATCATCACTGTATGCCCTAAACTACAAACCACTCCTAGACCGAACGGTTAGAGACCTCGGCCAACACCAAAGCCGCCACCTCTCCTGGTTCGGCCGCATAAACATTCTTAAAATGGACACTATGCCCCGATTCCTGTATCTATATCAGACGCTACCGATCCGACCCCCATGCTCCTTTTTTACGACTTTACGTACGGCCTTTCGGAGGTTTATCTGGGGTGGCGGAACTAGCCGCATAAGTTTCTCTGTATTGACACGTACAAAAGCCAGGGGGGGGGGTGGGACTCCCCGATCCAAGGTTATATCATACGGCGGCTATTATTCAAAGACTGGTTGACTGGACGTATAACGCTGACTCTAAAAAGTGGGTTAAATTAGAACTTGATCTAACCTCCCCCATGTTACGTTATCTTTCCTGGGTCCCAGCTGATTCTAGACCCTCTGACCTTAAGCATTCTCTGTTTTCCCCATACTTTTTCTTTGCATGGGACAGGCTGATGAACATGAATACCCTGCTTAGGATGAGAGGCCCGCTGACCCCACTATTTCATAATCTTGCCTTCCCACCTGGAGTGGGCAGACAGAGGTTTCTCTGTTGGGAGGCTTCTTCCGACGTTCGCCTGGGTCAGATTGTCGAGGGCGATTCCGTCCCCACTCTGGGGTCCCTGCAGGCCTCCCATCCTGACTCCTCACTGTCCTGGCTAGAGCACAGGCAACTGACATCTTACGTAATGGCTGACCCAGAACACACCTCATTTGGATCGTCCCCCACGGCCCTGGAAGCTTTATTTAGATTGTCTTCTTCACCACCACATGTACTTTCCACCATATACAGCTTATTGTTGGAAAATGCCACTCCTGATAGGCCAAACTACATTGGTGCATGGGAGGAAGCCCTCTCTATCGAATTTACAGACGCGGAGCTAGATAAGGCCTTCCTATTCTCGCACAAGATGCCGCTGCCCTGCAGCGCTCAAGAGAAGAATTATAAAATATTGTCCAGATGGTATAGATGCCCCTCTCGGCTCCACAGAATTTTCCCCGAAGTCTCTGAGGTGTGCTGCCGCTGCGGTGCGGAGGTGGGTACCTTACTCCATATCTGGTGGAGCTGTACGGCTCTTCAACCATTCTGGAACAAAATCTTTGATACCTATCATCAGGTCACCGGCAAGACGGCCACCCTTTCTCCCCAGATAGCTTTACTCTCGATTATCCCTGGTACTATCTCCTCCATTAAGAAGGGTCTCCTTCGTCACTTTTTGACTGCAGCCCGTTCAGTAATCCCCAGGCATTGGAAAAGCCCACAACCTCCTACGATAGTGGAGTGGGTTCAGGAGCTCGGTTTTATCCGGAGGATGGAGGAGTTGGTGGCCAACGATTCAGTAGACCCTAATAAGACGAACACAGCTTGGGCCTCATGGGATGTTTTTCTGGACTCTCAGGGATTTCATGACCTCCTCCTGTCATAAATGAAACGTGCAGTAGCTCTCTCAACCTTCAAAAACCTATCCCTCATGTGTGTGTCCCCCCTCTATCCTCCCCTTTTTCCCCCTCCCCCCAATTTCCCTTTTCTTTATATTCATGTGTTTTTTCTATATTTATCTTTTATTAACTTGTTTATGTTATAGTAGTTACCTTGCCCGAGATGGCAACGAGGGCTTTACTCCTTGCTGACCTACCCTTCAACTCTCCTCCCCATATGAGCATATCTTTGCTGCGTCTGACCCTGCGTGGTCAGGTTTATTATGCCATCTCCTGCTTGTACTGATTCTTGTATTGTTTTCCCAATAAACGTTGATTATACCTAACTTGTATAACCTTCCATTATTGACTCGGCTCATTTTGCGAGAGGTTTGTGATTCTATTCTTGCATGTAATTGACTTTTCAGTTACCGTGTTCTGTGTTTCGCCTAGGTGCTTCTATGTGTTGAGTTTTGTTCACTTTAATGGTTTTTATTTTTTGTGGTGTATATACATATGAATTAATAAAGAGATTGACGTCTATGGACTTGTGTCATGCCTCTTTGCAGTTATTCCAACGCACATTGTGCACTTGCTGGAACATCCAGCCTGAACGCGTATTAACCAGAACTGAACTGACATGCAGAGTTCAGTTTCAGTGTATGAGCGTTCACGCCAGGCATTCAACGAGCACACGATGGAAGTTGCACTCATCCAACTCACTTGTGGGCAAGAGGCTTCAGTTTTGCCATATTCTGACAGCAATAACTATTTTATACTTCAGTGTATGGAGCTGTGTAAGGTGTCATTTTTTTTGAGAGAGAAGCTGACTTTTCCATTTTGGTACAATCTTTTGATTACTTTTTATTTAAAGGGGTATTCCAGGAATCAGCATAATTCATATACAAGTGGGCACTCAAAATATAAGCTATTGTGTAATTAGTTGTTATTTAATATTTTGCTCCCCTTAGCAGAAAATGCTGATGACATAGACTGTAATGTAGAATTAAAATGCTACCGGCCCTTTAATCAGTCCGTTAATTTCCTCCACGCGATCCGTAGCTGAGCATACACAGGACAGAAGATGGCCGCTGGTCACATGTCCACATCACATGTCCTGCACCTGCCTGGGCAGGTCATGTGATCACCACTAAGTTTGGCTGCAGTCGGTTGGTTGCAGTGCATCCAGTATGGTCAGTGTTGTGGTGATGTGCAGGGATGGCAGTTACACATCATTACTATGGTAACAGAGCAAGAAAGTCTGTTATATCATCACCGGGAGCAGAGCATAAGAGGGAGGAGGAGTTACTGAGAACTAAAGGATCATGGAACTTGTAGTTTCCAGTGGCAGCCATCTTAGTGATAACTCCACCTACTTTAGAAAGGCCATACAATTTGTAAATCATAAAATCAAACTATTTAAGCTTCATTTTGCAACTAATTACATTGAGCATTGTTGTATTCATTTATTTATATCATTATGGTTTTTTGTGTCAGAAGTTCATATTCCCGGAATACCCCTTTAAGGTTTTTAGTTGACAAGTGGAGATTCAGATTTTTGAGTGACAATTTTCTGTCACATGGACAAGGGGGTAACCAACATGGTTACTATTTTACTTGTTTATTTTTATGCGTGTTTTAGGAAAGGGGAGAATTTTTTTAATGGTTTTCAAATGTTAGATTATTATTTCAGGTCTCCTACGGTAATTTAACCCTAGGGGGTCTGATCACTAATATATACTGCAATACAACTGTATTGCAGTATACTGGGAATATACTGTTTCATATAGTTGTACAAAAATAAGGAACTGGTTAAATGCATGCCACCAGTAGTTATACAATTTATCATGAATATATCAGTACCCTATATGTGGCTGAACATTTTTGTATGGTCACACGGGAAGGGCCCTGAAGTACCATTGGGCTTTTCTAGAGTAGATTTGGCTGCAATATTTCAGGTGCCAGAAAGCATTTAGCAAGCCCCCGAGGTCCCAGAACACTGGAAACCCAAGTGACACTATACATACCCAACAAGGAATTTATTCAGCATATTTACACCTTAATGACCCTCATCTGCAGCCATTTTATGGACAAGAATGTCTTCTTGATGAGGTAAAAGACAAGAGGCTTCACTTTACATATCAGGAAAGCAATGCCGAACTTTTAATAGATCGTAAATTACCCAATATCCTGCCCCACAGACACATTACAAGAAACATGAGAAGTGGTCAACCCTTTGCTTTAAAAATAAAAAAAAAAAACGAAAGAAAGAAAGAAAGTCTTTCTATCATTATATGCGGACACTGAAGTATTAAAGTGAGCCTACCAACTTCCAACTCACTGTCGTGTTAATTCAGCAGTGCGTAGGAAACTTATGAAGCTTTTCAGAAATATCTTTCAGGTTTTGGAGAAAATCTGGTTACTATGGTTAAGCAAAAAAAGAGATTCTCAGTGCAGCAGTGGTTTGGGCCAATGTTTAAATGGTGCACCAGCTTTTTTCCTTTCTATGATACCTACCATCAACTAGCAGCAAGTCTTTACACAATAAATAACAAGAAAACAGGTTTGACCTCTGCACCCGTAAGGGAATCAAACATCATGGTGTAGCTAAGGGCTTATTGAGATGGCCAACAGGCTGAGCCCTCTCCATACACTGTGGGTGATTGCTGAATTCTGCAGCAAACACCCACCACTAACACCCATAGATGATAACCATCTAAGTCTCAGGATTCTGTTTCACCACCTCAACCCCTCTCCCTGTGACTTCTCTGGGGACTGCCGATTGGTTGCTATGACAATTAGCACTTTCCTTGAGGAGATTCTGTACAAAACCCTGCTCATAAATAATTATAACATACAGTAACAAAGTATTTGAATCTGCCATAATCATATATATTTTAATGTACCAAAGCATCTGGTATTTCATTTCAGTCTTAAAGGGGTATTCCCACACAGACAAGTTTCTTAGGATAACCAAAAAACACATTCTCTAATTCACTGTTATAAACAAAAGTACAGAATTTCACAGATATAATTCCAACCTGTCTCTGGGGTACAGAATTTCAGTTTCCCCTAGTCACGACCCTGTAACTTCTTAATTATGGTCGGGGGCCACCATCTCGGATTTCTGTGTGACGCCGTGCAGGAACAACTGCAAGAACAACTTTATAAAAATATGCTAATGAGCCAGAGGTGCTCAGGCCAACGTCAGCCAAGCGCCTCCTGGCTCCGTCCGCTAATAAATTATGCACGCCAGTTTCATAAAAAGTTGTCCTTTGAACCTCCCGCTAACTCCAGACAGCCGGTGATGTCACCCGGGTATCTGCAAATCTCGCAGTCTCCGGTTGGCTGTGCAAGGTGTAGAGCTACCGTGTGAGATTTTCAGACAGCCGGGTGACGTTACCATCAGCCTGCAGCTTGCATGAAGTTCAAAGGATATAGAGGGGGAATGCATATTTTTTTTAGCAGACGGAGCTAAGAAGCACTCGGTGGACGTAGGCCTTAATATAGTATAGTTTGTATGGTTGTAATATATAGTAATATAGATTCTATGGTTAAAAAGGGATGTAAAAATGGCATCCAGGCCCTTCTAATAGCTCTCTGCTGTCCCTAGCGCCTGAGGCAGGCTATTCCATAGATTGACAGTTCTCATAGTAAAAAAAGCCCTGTCGCCTCTGGTGATTAAACCTTGATTTCTCCAGACTGAGACAGAGCCCTCTTGTCTTTTGATTTGCTTTAATCTGAAACAACTTACCACTATATTTTTTGTATGGACCATTCATATAGTTATATAAATTAATCATGTCCCCTCGTAGTCGTCTCTTTTCATATTCCAGGTGAGGCCGAACCAATGCCTTGTACAGTGGTAATATTACATCCCCATCCCGAGAGTCACTTTTGATACATGACAAGATCTTGCTGGCTTTAGGGGCAGCTGATTGACATTGCATGCTGTTAATTTATGATCTACTGGTACATCCAGGTCCTTCTAAACAAGGGACTCTCCCAGATTTACTCCCCCAAGGACATATGTGGCCTGTGGATTATTATCCCCAGGTGCATAACCTTACATTTATTCTTCAATTGTATAAACGGATGAAAAAAAAAAAAAACCTTTATTATCTCTGCCTCCTCTTGGTCTTCAGTCTACAATTCCCATATTTTCAGAATATAGGGGTTCAACCTGCTCTGACTCATTTTTTTTTCACAATGATATACAGGCAGTCCCCAGGTTACATACAAGATAGGGTTTGTAGGTTTGTTCTTAAGTTGAATTTGTATGCAAGTCGGAACTGTATACTTTATCATTGTAACCCCCAGCCAAATTTTTTTTGGTCTCTGTGACAATTGGAATTTAAAAATGTTGTATTGTCATTAGAACCAGGATTAGTAACAAAGCTTCATTACAGAAACCTGTTATAACTGGGGCGCGGGGCAGACAAACAGCCATAGCAAGGTAATAACCTCCATACTATAGATTACAGACAGGAAATGCACTTTATTGCTTGATACATTGTTCAAAAGTATAATGAATGTACCTGAGATGAACTGCTGAAGTCTCCCCCATTAATTTGGGACCATTTTTTAATTTTAATTATTGTCTAAGTCAATGTTTGTATTAGTTTTAATTGATATGAAATAAAAAACTTATAAGATTTTTAAATATATTAACCTTGAGTTCCCCTCATTGTTGGTGCAGGGGGGAATTCTCCTGAATTGGGTTTGAGGACGTATTTAGTTTGGGGTACCTGTTATAACTTGTACAGCTGATTATTGTAGTCCAAGGCTAAAGTACAGTAAATTCCCAAAATCCAGAGGTCCGTTTGTAACTAGGGGTCGTACATAAGTCAGGTGTTCTTAAGTAGGGGACAACCTGTACTTAGCAAAACAAATCCTTTTTTTTTCTCTTTGGCCACTTGTGTTTCAATTTGTAGTTTGGCCAATTTATTTCTTTGGTAATTGGTAATTATTGAATGCCTCAGGTGACCTGTCAGATTTATATTTTTTGAATATATATATAAAAATAAATATAAGTATATATAAATATTTTTTTTTTTTTTTGCGGTGAAGGGGATGTCCCAGAATATAAGAAAAATGGTTCCAGTTAACCCCTAAGGTAACAAGAATTACATTGGTGAGTTTACCACCAGTAAATCTGATGGTAGATGTCCTTTAACACCAAAAATATTATTATTATTAACCCCTTAAGGACGCAGCCATTTTGTAGCTTAAGGCTCAGTCCCATCTTTTGAATTCTGACTTGCGTCTCTTTATATCGTTATAACTTTTGAACACTGTTACTTATCAAAGCGATTCTGAGATAGTTTTTTCCCCACATGTTGTACTTCATTTTAGTGGTAAATTTTGGCTGATAAGTTTTGCGTTTATTTACAAAAAAAAAAAAAGAAAAAAGAAAAAAATTAAGAATTTTTAGAATAATTTGCCATTTTCGAAATTCAAAATCATTGCGTTTTCAGGCCACCTAAATAACTTGCCGAATAACATTTCCCATGTCTACTTTACATTTTCATCATTTTTGAAATGTTTGGATAATTTATTTTGACGTCACGCGGCTTACAAATCGAATAGTGATTTTCAGAATTTACTATTTTGGGGATAAATAATGTTTGAAATTAAATTTTACATATTTAGCATTAAAACCACCCTATATAACCAACCCATTTTCAAATCTGCATTCCGCAAGCTATCAGAAGCAGCTTTTACGAAGATTGTTAACCCCTTGAGATCTTCATAGTAATTGAATCAAAATGGAGGTGAAATTTAGAATGGTCAAATTTTGTCGGTTATACGTTCATTTAGCCCTAAAATTTACACATTTCCAAAAGATAAAAAGAGAAAATCCACCATAAAATTTGTTCTACCATTTTTCCTGAGTGCAGAGACCCCCCACATGTGGCCATTACTTGTGTTATGGGGGCACAGCGAGGCGCAGAAGGGAAGGAGCACCCTGCAGCTGCCACGATTTTAGTTTCCTCATTGGCCCCTTTTGAAGGCTATAAAATTTTCGCTTTTCCGTTATTGGGGCCATGTGACGGCATTTTTCTTGCGGGCTGAGATGCTTTTTTCAGTGTTACCATTTTGGGGTCGGTATCACCCATTGTTGAAAATTTAGGAACTTTTTTTGAGGTTATGGGTAGAAAAGCATCAATTCTGTAATGGATTTTTTACTTTTTTTCTTTGTGTTCACCGTATAGCCTAATAATCTTTATTCTATGGGTCGATACGATTACAGGGATACCAGACATGAATATTTTTTCTTACGTTTTACTAAATTTGCCAAATAAAACCCTAATGTGGGGAAAAAAAAATCTATCATTTTTGCATCGCCATCTTCCTAGTGGCATAACATTGTTAAGTTTTTGGCTACGGAGCTGGTTGGCTTATGGCTTATTTTTTGCAGGACATGATGTACTTTGCAACAGTATCATTCTGGAGTACATATGTTTTGTTGATCACTTTTTATTGCATTTTTAGTGGGATATAATAGGTAAAAATCATAATTTTTGGTGGGTTTTTAAAGTTTTATTTTTACTGCATTCATCGTATGGGTTCAATAGTTATTTAGTTTTATTCTACGGATTGTTACAGACGCGGTGATACTATATATGTGGGGTTTGTGTTATGATTTAGACTTTTTTGAGTGTTCTATGTCTCTTTATATGTTTTTGGGCTTAAGGGCATTTTTATTGATAAATATAGCAGCGATCGGCGCCCCCGAAAACGGCGCACGCGGGGGGGGGGGGGGGGGGGTGGAATTTGTTTACGGGGGTCGTCGATCGTGGGTTAAAAGACTCCCGGAAGGCAGGTTAAATGCCGCGGTCGCATTGACCACGGCATTTAACGGGTTAAACACCCGCGATTGGAGTCCACTCCGACCGCGGGTTTTACCCGGGGATGTCAGCAGTAGATTACCGCTGACATCCCGATGCTGGTTCGGCTCCTGTGCAGAGCTGAATTGGCATAGTCTCTGCGTAGTAGCTGAACTGCGCTGAGCGCTTTTCGCGGGACTCGCAGTACAGCTACAGCGCAGAGCGCTAATGGGTTAATAATGATTACATAGATTTTCTACAGCAACAATCGCCAAAGACTATAATTGTTATTTATAAATATATGTAATAAACAGACCAAGAAAAAAAAATAGAACAATAAAATTTTAAATGAATCTGACTGTACATTTATTTTTATTATTTGCATCTATGCAAGAAAAGAAACAAACATCAGCTGTCATAAATAAAGCACACTTTAAAAAAAAAACAAAAAAAAACTAAATCTCCAACTGTTAACTGAATCCTGGGATCGACCCCCTTCTTGCTCCGCTCATTAAAAGAGGCAGCCAAGCTTCAGCCCTTTAAATTTTCACTCTTTGCCATCTTATTAGAGCAGTGAAAATTCTTACATTCCAAACATTTTAGGACATCGTAAAGTAAGGCAGCAGTTTAATGGTACAGGATATTATGTGTCATCTCCAGGAAATAAAAATGTTTTACTTTCGTGGGAGTTATTAGTTATACGAGAGCCCCATCATTACTCAATTCCAGCAGCCCTTGAAACGAGTCCAAAAGCGCCAATATATAGGATATTACTCTTGTACGACTTAGTGATTTTCAACCTAGGTTTTCCACTTCTCCAAAAATCTAAATAAAAAGAAAATTAGAGAAAAAAAAAAAAAAAAGACAAAAGACAAAAATATAAAGCAAAAGAATTTAAAAATAAAAAATGTGAATTTAAAATCAGACATATATATTATATCAAACCAAATCTTGCCTTTATAATGCAGTTACAGGTCTATGCTTCCTTTTGATTTAAATTTCTTGGCTGATCGCTCACTGGCTCTCATCTGAAGCTTGCTCCCGTAGATGTACGAGATAAATCCATCAAATTCCACACTAAAGACGCAGTTTAACTTGGGAACAACTGTTAGGCCAAAAGAAAAAAAATTGGATCAGAACGTAAATAAGAGCTGGGAAATGAGACCCCAGTTAACATGCCGTTGAGAGATTGCCATAATCATTGTGAGAAATGTCCCAGTTATGGTCTTCTTCAAGGTAACATTATCATAGCCTTTTACTTTAGCCACAGATAAAACCCTCAATTTCTTTTAGTATTTGACTCTTGAATTTCCACTACAGTATAAAACCTCTATTTTGGCAAAGTGGTAGCTAAAGCAGTTAAAGAGGACCTGTCACCCTTAAAAAGGCACCGGGAAAAATAAAAGGCACTTAAGTAAGCAGCTCCTAGTGCTACAACAGATGTAGCAGTGTTACAATGCTAGCTTTATCGGAACCCCTCGGATAAAGCTAAAAGACACTGTACAATAGGAACACCGGACCGCTCTTAAAGTGGTCAAGCTTCATGTGGCAGTCACCACCTCCTAGTTTTGACTCCCTCATGAAGCTTGGCAGTCACCTCCGGCCTATAGAGTGGGAGGGTCAGTCCGGGTGAGAAGCAGGTCCTCGGACGGCCCCCCCTTAGGAATATGCCGACCGCTTACAGTGCGGCAGTGTCTTCTAGTGTTATTGGAGGTTTCCGATAACGCTAGCAGTGTAACACTGCTACATCTGTTGTAGCACTAGGAGGTGCTTACTTAAGTGCCTTTTATATGGATGACAGGTTCTCTTTAAAGGAAATAGGTCATGAGGATTTGGGCCCATAAGCAGTCACCAATATGTATCTGTATAGCCTGACCACTCCTTGCATGAATAAGGTCACATGGACAAGTACATTATCTTCAAAAGCTGCAACTCAGACATGGGATTAATTATTAATTTATCCCGAACGGGACATGCCAGCAAGATTTCTCTGCTCCGGTGGCTCTAATGGTACTTTATATGCACTGTTCAGGGAGCTAACACTGAATAACCTAGAATATAGAAGGGCATCACTGTGAAGTCCTCATTTCAGACCCATGTCAACTGAAGCCTCCTATCTTTTACCTCATCAGCCACATGGAGAGTTATGGAATCTTTAACTGTCCATGACAAAGCTACCTTCCAGGACCTTTTTATAGGTCCTGTATCATGAATACAAGCCTGAGGTCCTTGAAGGTAGCTTGTTAATAAACAGTAGAGAACTCATCACCCATTTTCTGCTATTTTATGGACAGTAATGTCTGGCTGATGAGGTAAAAGACATCTGCAAAATGTTTGTATGTTCTCTCCGTGTTTACATGGGTTTCCTCCGGGTCCTCTGGTTTCCTCCCACACTCCAAAACATACTGGTAGGTTGTTTATATTGTGAGCCCCATTGGGGACAGGGAGCAATTTGGCAAACTCTGTGCAGCACTGCATAATGTGTGTGCGCTTTAAAAAGAATTATTATTATTTGTGAACCAGGGGGCTTTACTTTACATATTAGGAAAGCAGCATAAAACGGTTTCCTCTAAATCCCTTCCCTTCCTTGGTTGAACTTGATGGACATGCCTTTTTTCAACCGTATAAACTATGTATGTAACTATGTAGTACTGCATATAATTTTACTGATATTTTAAATGCATCTACATATGTGTACTATTATACAGTAGATTAGTAAAAGTAATTTGGATTTTTTAAGATTACAGGCTATACTATGTGCATTCATCATCACATATAGAATTACAGTGTCCAATTCTCATCAACAAGAGACGTTCATGTGGATGTAGAGCTTTGAGTCTATAAAGGCAATACTGTTGTAAAAAAAATACAAACAAAAGGCTACATGCACACTGCCGTGGCCCACCTCACCGTAGCACGGCGGGCACGCGGCAGCGCGCGGGGAGAGGAGGAGGAGGAGGAGGAGAGCGGCCACGGCACCGTAATACGGGAAAAGATAGGACATGTCCTATCTTTTCCCGGGCTACGGAGCGGTATGGTGCCGCACGTGTGCTGCACCGTACCGCTCCCGTACGATGCCGTCAACCCATAGAAGTGTATGGGGGACGTATGTCGGCCGTATATACGTCCCCCATACATGTGTGTGTGAATGCAGCCAAAGTCTGCGTCATCATAGAGAGTCCCATCAAGATATTAAGAGGTGCTGCAACACATAACAAAGCAAAACTTTGTAAGACAGCCCATTTATGGAGATGTGCGTATTGGAGGACTACCCAATAATGAAATTGGGCCTATTGCTATTAATGGTCTCTGAGTATTTATTATATAAACTATTATCATACCTTTCAATTTATCCTCTTTAGTGATTATTTTAAAGATGTGCTTTGATTCCTGTAAGATGATTCCGGTCAGTCCTACGTATGATGGGCATTTTGATTTAAACACTGCAGAGAAAAAAAATGTTCGTATTATGCTACAGACACACTTGTTGGGAAAGTTTAGATTGGTACCATACTTTCTGTTTAAGACAGTTTTAGTTTATCACTTCCACTTGTTGTACTGGCAGTCCTTAAAGAGAACCCGTCATGCAAAATAACCCCCCTAAACTATATATATTTTCATAAACTGCCATTAGAGAGCATTGCCTCTATCCCTTCATTGTCCCTCTACATGCCTGTAAACCTAAGCAATGAGGTCCTAAAGCTGTATGCAAATGACCTGTGAAATGTCCAATGAAGCATTAGCATATTCAAGCTGTCCACTCTATTCATGAGTGGGAGGCACAGCCACACCCCCAGTGCATGACTGACAGCCTGTATAATGATGTGAGGCTGTATAGTGATGTGCTTCCTGGTGCTGGTGGCCACGCCCCCTGCAGCCTGTGTGTACATGTGTGTGTGTTTAGGAGAGATACAGCAGCTCCAGGCAGCCATGTTACAGCAGGACATGTCAGATTCATGTGTAGCTGATGTCTGTGTCTCTCACCTGTATATTAGGAGGATGCAGCACGTCAGCAGATGACATACACACACTAGCAATGCTTTACTATATATTACACACAGACATGAGCAGGGGTAGGAGAGGGGAGGGGGAACAGGTGTGACATCACTGCCTCTGACCATGTGACCAGCCTCATTTACATGATAAAAAATAGATGATTTTACAATGATTAATGTATGAAATAACTAGATAAAGGCTGGGATGGGATCCTTGTGATCTGCTCCAACAGGTAGAGGTGACAGGACTAGTGACACAGACCTGATGACAGGTGTCCTTTAAGTTATGTACAAGATGGGGTCTGTAGGTTTGTTTGCATGGGGCTAAATTTCAGTAAATAAACATCATCCAGAGGTCAGTCTGTAACTAGGAGTAGTCTTTAAATCGAGTGTTCTTAAGTCAGGGACTGCCCATATTTGTTATAAGGAATGGACTGGAATAGGTGGATGAGGAGAGAAAAGTTCTTTATGGACGGCAGATCAAATTTTTTTGGGCATTAATTACGCTTACCATTGCTTATTGTTTCTGACTATATGACATGGTGTGGGGTTTACTGACAGGGAGACAAGCTATATAAGAAGACCCCTAGATTACCATTACCAACTGGATTTTCCCAACAAAATCCTTTATCCATACATGGTCCACCTAGTACAGGCCATTCTTTAAACAAAGTCTTGTTTTAGAGCAGAATGTCTTGGGCCATAATGCCCCCTCTCCCTTTTTTGTCACCCATCCTGGGTGTATAGAAACACAGTGAGTGATGTGTTCTCATCTTAGCCACAATAGAGCTGAACAAGGCATCAACACTACGGTCTTACAAAACTAATGCTGCATGCACCCATCATATACATTAGGCCACTGGCTACATTTACTTCTTTGTCCAGGAACAATTTTTGGGTAATAGGATTGAAGCTCAACCATTGCATTACAAGGATTGTAAATGTTCCATTACATTCTAAACCTGCATTTCTCTTCCAAAGCATGTGGACGGGATTTGTAGAAAATCTGCTGCTATAGTAATTCTTTGCAAGTTAGCTGCAATGGCGACTATGCATTCGGGTACGCAACCCAGACATATTGCCAGCAGAACAGCAAATCTTGAGGATAGTTTGATAAATGTGTAACCATAGGGGGATAGGACTCTTAAGAGCACTCCGATCATCAGCTCAAGGTGCCTTTTGATTACTGGAACGGACTGGGATTTACTGTCCTATAAGCAGTCCCTGAAGTCCGATATTAGTCAAATGAAGCAGAGTCAAGCAAATAGATTAGAACATTTATGCTGGTAACAGGCCCCTACCTGTAACTATTGCCCCATGCAGATCTGCCTTCAGCAGCTTCATCTGGATCATCTGCGGTTGCCTAAATACAGCAACATAGAACAGAATATAGTGGTTACAAAATCGAAAACTAGTTCTTCCAAATGCAACATGTATTAATATATACTAGATGGCCATTCAGGAGTCTGGGAAAAATGGGTGACAACTCCTATAGAAGCTATAGCGAGGACCATAGTAGTCCCCAAGTTCCCTAGTAACAGGTATAAGGAAGAACTTGGAAGAAGAGGGATAGATATACATTACACACACACACACACACGTTAATACTCACGCGGAGGCACGATTTCCTAGACACAGGTTTCTGATATATTGTTTCCACAGCTCATGCAGTGGGAGATACATATGATACCTAAATGAGAGGCGGGCATCAGAAGTCATTTAATGGGCTTTACACTGCCATAGGACAAGAACACAGATACTCCACCTTTGCTGATCTGGGTTAACCGTGAACAGTTTCAGCTCCCTGCGCTCTTTAGCTGTGATACCCTTTGCTTTGTGCTGTTTCCGTTTCTTTTTCTCCTGGCTGTACTCCAGTACCACTGCCTTCCTGCTCATATACTCCCCAGTGCTTAAGGTTTTCACATTGGGGATGCAGTGCTTGATGAAGGCATTGACGAATTCCTGAGATTTCTTGTGGCTTTGAATCTGCAAGAATAAGTTCCATTTTCCATGAGCAAAGTTTGTTCCAACAAACTCTCTCCATGCATGTATTTACCATTTCCAACCTATAGGGGCTGCAGATTCACAGGCTCTTACACTGTCTAAGCCTGCCCATTCAGCACTTCGCCCCCCATTTCGTTGCTGGCTGTAATCTCACACAGTGAGAGGGGGAAGTTCTCTTGCACACTGTAAAAGCCTTGTGAACCGCCCCAGTAACCCTTCAGACTCATTACAATACATTTTAAAAATTGAATTTAAAAAGAAGGTGGTCATGAATAACAAATACAAGAAGATTACCACAATCACAGTGCTTGGATCTATTGGCAAGTGCCCCTGGTTTATCCATGCTTGATTTTGATGGTATATTTCCTTTAACCCCTTAACGACTTGGACCTTTTTAGTTTTTTCACTTCCATTTTTCACTCCCCACCTTCAAAAATCTCTAACTTTTTTATTTTTCCACATAAAGAGCTGTGTGATGGCTTATTTTCTGCGTACCAAATTGCACTTCATAGTGACTGTATTTAATATTCCATGCCGTGTACTGGGAAGCGGGAAAAAAATTCCAAATGCAGTGAAAATCGGGAAAAAACGCATTTGCAACCTTTTCTTGTGGGCTTGCATTTTACATCTTTCACTGTGCGCCCCAAATGACATGTCTACTTTATTCTTTGGGTTGTTGTGATTACAAGGATACCAAATTTGTATATGTTTTAAGTTTTCATACATTTACAAAAATTAAAACCTCCTATACAAAGATTTTTTTTTTATTTTGCCATCTTCTGGCGCCAATAACTTTTTCATACTTTGGTGTACGGAGCTGTGGGTGGTGTCATTTCTTGCGACTTTTGATGGCGTTTTCATTGCTATAAATTTTATGACTGTGCGATCTTTTGATCACTTTTTATTAATTTTTTTATTAATATTTTTCAAAATGGCAAAAAAGTGCCATTAATGCCACTAATTTCCGCTATGGGGTAAAACGCAGTGAAAAACCGTTATTATATTTTGATAGATCGGGCATTTTCGGACGCGGCGATACCTAATGTGTTTATGATTTTTACTGTTTATTTATATTTATATCAGTTCTAGGGAAAGGGGGGTGATTTGAATTTTTAGGTTTTTATTATTGTAATTTTTATTTTTACTTTTACTATTCTTCATTAAGCCTACGTTGTCTGATCGATCCGATCATATACTGCCATACTACAGTATGGCAGTATATGTGGCTTTAACTCCCAATTCTTTACGATCTGCTGATAGCACATTTTAATGAATGAGTTAAAATGAAGTAGCCATGGCGACGGATCGCCGCTCCCCGATGAGGTCACAGGGAGCGACGATCTGCGACAAGCCTCTGGCACCATTGCTGGCAGCGATCGTCGGGAAAACACCCGCGATCAGTGCTAGCTATATGCAGCAAAGACTTACCGGCCATGGAGAGGGCTCGCCATACTAGTACGCCGCAAGTCGGGAAGGGGTTAAAGGAAATTTCCAGAAATTTTCATTGATGGTCTATGTTCCTCTTCTGATCAATTGTTTTGGTCCAGCATAATAAAGAGAACTGAGCTAGAAGCTCTGTAGTGGCTACAGCTGTGGCTCCTATTGAGGAGATAAATGTTCTTTCAAAATTCCTAGAAAACCCCTTTAAGCACCCATAAAGGCTTACTTATTATTCTGAATGTAGGGAATTCAATTCTGATCAACAAGAAAGGTCTTGCATTTAAGAATTGTATTGTGACCAACGTCATGGAAGCTCTGTGCTAGAAATACTTTCCAGAGGCTTTCTTTTTTTTTTTTTTTTCTTTTTTTTTTATATTTTATTTTTATTAATTTTCCAAAAACAAACATACAAGGAGAATACATCAATATTCCAAGACCCCAAAGATACATATGTTAACATGGATAATTCTATCGCATATCTCGATGTTACGTAAGGTCTTTGCGAACCTCCAGAGTTCTGTTTCTTGCCGGAGGTAGTCGGCGCTGTCTTGACGACTAGTAGTATTCCCGAGTATGTAGAACTAGATGTGAAATGAACACAAATTGTCCTGTTTTCCCAGGATCCTTAGTCGGGATTTGTGAGTGGTTTCCAACCATAACAACATGTGCAACAGTACAAATTCTAAAAACCATACAAATTCTTAAAAAAAAAACAAAAACACGACCTGTTCTACACTCGAGTCTATCCTCTTATTCAGTATAGTGAGGGCTGCCTATCCAGACGTTCCAGATCTTTAGATATTTTGGATGAATGTGATTTTGGAATGAGATGGCTCTTTCATACCTGCAACTAGTATTGACCAAGGAGATAACTTCTTCTATCTTAGGACCGTTTGTCTCTTTCCAGTGTCTAGTGATGGTGAGCTTCGTGGCCATCAATAGATGTGTGATAACATTCCTGCTAGATGATGGAAATTTGTTAACATCTATTAAAAGCAAGGCCGTGGCTGGGGATAAAATGGTACTAGACCGTGTTATTCTACATATGATTCTCTCTGTTGCCTCCCATAGCCTACGGATGTTTGGGCATGTCCAAAGGATGTGAAGGAGCGTACCTGTATGTCCGCACCCTCTCCAGCATAAGTTAGATGTGGAGGAAAAAATTTTGTTAAGTCTATAAGGGGTAAAATACCAACGTATATGGGTCTTGGTGATGGCTTCTAAGTGAGATGTACATCTCAGATGTTTGTTCGCTATGTGCAGTGCCCCCTTCCACTGGTCATCTGTAAATACTGCATTCATATTTTGTTCCCAGCGTATCATGTGGGGGAGTTTAGCAAAGGTTTTCTTTTCCCCTAACATGGTGTAGAAGAGGGAGATCCCTTTTTTAAAGCTTGAGGTTTGTTGTATTATTTTAGCTATTTGGGCATTGTAGATGGGACCCTTAAAAGGCCATTCTTGCAAGAAATGGCGAACACGTGTGTAAGTGTAGAATTCCTTTACTGGAATAAAGTATTTTTTCATAAGTAAATGAAATGGTGCTATTGCATCCCCGGACCATAAATCCGCCAAGGAATGGATACCCAAATATCGCCAGGAGGAGATGTTTAAATCCGGTATGTTTAGTTCCAGCAGTTCTAGTGGAATCTGCTGTAGGGGTATAGCTGTAGTGGCCTTATAGCTTAGTCTTAGCTTGCGCCAAGCTTCATCAGTAGCACGGATGGTGAGACATTTGGACTGGGGTGGTGTTATATTCCCTGCGAGGGTTAATATTCTAGATCTCAGAGTTCCTTTGGTCTGATAACTCTCCTCAATTGAGCTCCATACTTGATTAGGTGAGTTAAGCCACCAATGCTGTGACTGGTCTAGTATGGCCGCCGTGTAGTAATCTTGTAGATCTGGGACCCCTACTCCCCCTATCAATCTGTGTTTAGTTAAGATTTTAGAGGAAATTCTCGGTTTTTTGCCCTGCCAGAGAAATTTGTTAAGTTGGGCTTTAATTTTGGTAAAGAATGATTTGGGGAGAGGGATGACCATGGTACGGAACAGGTAGAGGTATTTGGGTAATGTCATCATCTTGTATGTTGCGATTCTACCGAACCACGTTAGAGTACTTTTTGAATACATTTCTAATTCGGAATCTATTTTTGTTATCAGGGGTACGTGGTTAGCTTTAAATAGGTTAGTTACAGGATATGTGATGCTGATGCCTAGATAGTCTACTGATTTCTCTTTCCAATCCAGCTTGTACCTCCCTTTGAGATAGTTTAATTGTTGCTTATTGATATTCACAGGAAGCACCTGTGATTTTGTGTTGTTTATTTTATAGAATGAAGCTTCACTGTATTTTGACATTATATCAAAGATATGAGTTAGCGAGGTATCAGTGTTAGTGGACATCAAAATGATGTCATCTGCAAATAGCGCAATACGATGGTCGCGTCCACCCGCTTTAATTCCTGTAATGTTTGGGTGGGATCTGATGGCAATTGCCAAAGGTTCTATAGTTAATACAAAAATTATAGGGGAGAGGGGGCACCCTTGTCTGGTCCCATTTGTTAAACGAAACTCCCGAGAGCGCACTCCATTTATAAAAACAGTAGCTGAGGGGTGGGAGTATAGAGCCTTAATAGCCATAAGCATATGTCCTTCTATGCCAAATGCCCTAATAGTAGCAAAGGCATACTCCCAATTAACTCTGTCAAACGCCTTTTCGGCGTCAACAGTAACAAAGGATGCTTCTATCTTATTCAGTTCGCAGAATTGTAATAAATTAATGATACGCCTTGTATTGTCCGAGGCTTGTCTGCCAGGTGTAAAACCAGCTTGGTCTGGGGTTACCAGGTCTGGGAGAACTGTCTTTAGTCTATTGGCCAAGATCTTGGCATATAATTTTACGTCCTCATTGAGGAGAGATATTGGGCGAAAGTTTGCAGCCCTATCGGGAGTTTTCCCTGGTTTGGGGAGGGTGATAATTATTGCCTCTAGCATCTCCTTAGGGAATTCTCCATTGGCAGCTGCCAGGGAGTATACTTTCAATAAGTAGGGTGAAAGGGTTGATGAAAACTTTTTATAATATAGGCCTGGGAGGCCATCTGGGCCCGGGGATTTATTTGAGGGGAGTGACTTTATTGTATTTTCTATTTCGGCTATCGTCAATGGGGCATTTAATGTTTGTAGTTGATTATCAGTTACTCTGGGGAGATGTAGGCTTTTTAAGAATGAGTCTATACTCCCCGCAGAGGGGGAAGAGACTCCATTATCCTTCGTTAGGTTGTATAAATTGGAGTAATAGTCCATAAATGCGTTGGCTATTTCTCTGGGTGTCATTAGTTTTACCCCGGAGGTATGGTGATATAAAAATGGTATTTTAGATTTTTGGCTGCGCTGTTTCAGGCGCCTTGCTAGTAGGGACCCTGCTTTCTGGTCCTGCGAATAGTATTTAATCTTCAATTTTTGTAGAGCTGAGGAGTATTTATATAGCAAAAGGGTGTTAAGCCGGTCTCTTAATTCGTTAAGAGTCTTAACGAGAGATTGAGAGAATGCCCTTTTATTTTCCCTTTCCAGAAATTGAATGTGCATTAGTATGGAAGTAATTTCTCTTTCCCTTTCTCTACGTAATCTACTATTAAGGATTGTTAATTCCTCTTTCACAAACATTTTATGTGTGAGCCATAGAGAGAATGGGCTGACGTCTGTTGTATTATTGTTAGAGAGATATTCTTTTAGTTTGTTCTCTATCGTAGAGCTGTGTTTTTTGGAAGCTATAGTAGTCATATTTGCTCGCCAGATAAAATCTGTGTTGCTTGAGTACGTATCTGAGAACGATAATGTAATAGGAGCGTGGTCTGACCACTGAATGTTTCCTATGGAAGTTTGTGTTGCCTTTTCCAGTGTATATCTATCTGTAAGAATCATGTCTATGCGTGAGTACGTTCCATGCCTGGCCGAAAGATAGGTGTAATCTTTCTCTGATGTATGTTGGACTCGCCACACATCATAGAGGTCATTTTCCCATAATAACGGGTTCAGTGTGAAATTTCTATGGCGTGATTGAGATGTGGTATCAAATGAATTATGGCCTACAGTATTAAAGTCTCCGCATATAAGTAGAGACCCCCTTTTAATTTCTTTTACTTTCCTAAAAAGTTTACTAAGAAAGGCTTTCTGCCTTCTGTTCGGGGCATATAGATTTACAAGTGTGTATTCCAAATTGTTTATAGTGCAAAGTACTATCATGTAACGACTTTGTGGATCTATATGGCATTGATGGATAGACACTGCTAGTGTGTCTTTGAAGGCTATAAGAACCCCTCTTTTCTTTTGGTTGTATGAAGACATAATTACCTGTTGAAATTTCGGGTGTGATAGAGTAGGGGGATTCTTTTGACAGACATGTGTCTCCTGGATACATACCAAATCTGCTTTACTAGTAAGTGCTTCCCTCCAGAACAGCGACCTCTTGAAGGGGCTGTTAAGCCCCTTCACATTAAGTGACATCAGTTTGATACTCATTTTTAATATCTAAGGGGGATTTAGGCTCTAAAGGTTCAAGAGAGTGATAACCTGGTATTCTGGGCCCTTTCTGTGATAATAGAGTGACTACACGAGCATATGTCAGGTCTAACATAACAAAAGTGTTAAACGTTTTAGGATAACACATTAACGTAACAGTTCGGTACTGATTCTTTGAATACAGGTACTCAGTGTGGGGGAATAATGGTATAACAAAACATGTGGAAACGTGAGCTTTCCAGCTGCGTTCTTACCCGTCCTCACGTTATGGACGTTTGGCTTGAAAGTTCAAGTGGCTCCTCTAGATTGCCATTCTGGATCAATTCTAGATGGTCTGGCTGACTTGTTCTTCACTCTCTCAATAGCTTCTTTAGAGATGCCCCAAGTTGCTAGTAGTTCAAATCCTTCTTCGATTGTTTTAATTGCGGTGACGGCGTTCTGACGTTTCACCAATACTTTAGTTGGGAATCCCCATCTGTATGGGATGTCGTTGTCTCGAAGAAGTGAAGTGATGGACGTGAAATTTCTCCTGGCTTGTAATGTTGCCGCTGATAGATCCACAAATAACTTGATAGATTCATATGGGGATGGTAGATTGTGGGTTTTCCTTGAGAAAGTTAGCAGTTGTTCTTTCGTGTTAAAAAAGGTGAATCTCGCCAATACGTCGCGGGGTACCGTCTCTGGCAGGTTTGACGGCTTGGGGACTCGGTGAGCCCGGTCGATGCTTAGTTCATAATCTGCGAGATCTGGGATTAGGGCTTTCGTCATTTGTTGGACATAGGTTCTCAGTTGATAGTTTGGTACTGTTTCTGGAACTCCTCTTATCTTTACATTGTTTCGCCTATCTCTGTCTTCTGAATCGACTTGCTTCGCTTGTATTAGGGACACTGTATCTTCGAGCGCATTATGGGAGTCAGCAAGCTCGTTGAATGTATTAGCAAATTCCGCCATTTTGTTCTCTACATGAGAGACTCTTTCCCCCACCTCATCTAGGGAGGATTGTAATGGTTTAATCAGAGATGATAAGTCCTTTTGCAAGGAGGTTCGAAATGCTTCAAGCATTGATTTTAGCATACATTCTGAGACGTATTTATCTGATGCCTGGTATGAAGCAAACATGTCCGCTTCAGCAGATTGTGAGTCACCATTTTCTGTAAATGCTCTCACCTCAGCAAAGTCTTCCTGCCTTTTCTGCCTCTGTTTGGCTGGGCTGCCTGATGGTGTGCTGGAGTCTCCTGGCATATGTGGAGTTGGTGATGAGGAGGCTTCTGAGCTGCTGCCTTGCTGCAGACACAGTGGAGGCATGCTGCAATCATCTTCCACACGTGCTGGGGAAGATTCATATGGGGTAAATGATACCTGGGAGTTAGTACTCCACCTGCTTGGCACCTCAAATGCAGGGGGTGACTTGCGGGGTCCTGCAGCGCTGGTGCCCGGCGGTGTTCGCTGCTCATTCCGCTGCTTTGTTTGGGCCGCAGCGCCTGACACGCTGCCAGCGCCATCTTTGTTGCGGACCGAGCCGCCGCTGAAAAATTGGCCTATCGGCCTGTTACTGGGGTCTTTCGCACCTCGTTTTCTTCCTGGAGGTGCCGCCATCCCTCCTGATGCCTTGCTTGGCATTTTCGCCGGTGGAGCCGCTCGTTGTGTCGCTCGTGAGGTGTCGGGTAGACGGAGCCCGGCGCTCACGCGGCCATCACTACTCGCGGCCAAACCACGCCCCCTTTCCAGAGGCTTTCAAAACTCACTCAAGATATCGCTATAATTTCATTAACATCTTACCTCTAACCCCAGATCTTTGGCCTCTTTCTCAGGTAACGGTTGGTAGATAATATCTAGAAGGGGAAAAAGGAAGAAAATACAATATTATTTTCCAGGGGTCAAAAAATAACGTCGTTACCAGTCTCTCTTATACCAACACATACAGTCATATGAAAAAGTTTGGGCACCTCTAATAATCTTAATCATCAAAATTTGGGTTTTTGCAACAGCTATTTCAGTTTGATATATCTAACAAACGCTGTAAAAAACACAAAAAAACTCAAAAACTATGAAATTTTCACATCTGACCTCATAAAAAGCAATCAAAAAGTAACATTTACCCCCAACATAATACCAACAAAAAGTACAGCTTGCCCCGCAAAAAAATAAAGCTCTGTAAACAAAAAAATATAATGTTATGCCCATTGTTACAAAATGAGTTCTATATTCTGCAAAACAAGTTAACCATAAATAAAGCTATATAAATGAGGTATCGCCAGAATTGTGATGACCAATAGAATAAAAGATAACTCATAATTGTAATGGTACAGCGATCCTCCGGGTATAAAAAAAAAAAAAAAAAAAGCTAAAAACCATAAACAAGAATTAATGATTTTTTTTTTTTTAACCACCACAGGAAAGAGTTAATAAAATCTGGATTTTAGCTATTGAACCCCGATAAATGATGTACCTGAAAAGTGGATCTCATCCACCAAAAAAAAAAACCAAAACATCCCCATATGTTAACCCGTTCACGACCCATGACGTAATAGCACGTCACGGGTCGGCCGCGGGTGCATGGAGAGGGCTCACGCGCTGAGCCCTCTCCATAGCCAGTAAGTCTTTGCTGCATATTGCAGCAAAGACTTACCGGTAACACCCGCGATCGGTGCCAGCACCGATCGCGGGTGTTTTCCCGCTGATCGCCGCCGGCAAAGCTGCCGGCGGCTTGAAAAGGATTGCGGCGCATGGGCGTTGCCATCTTTTCGAGGATCGCCGCTCCCCGTCGCCATGGTAACCTCGGGTCTCACGAAGACCCGAGGTTACTTCGGGTTAACCCATGCATTACAATGTGCTATCAGCACATTGTAATGTATGAGTAGTAAAATACACATATACTGCCATACTGTAGTATGGCAGTATATGATAGGATCGTGCAGACACCCTAGGGTTAGAGTACCCTAGGGAGTCTGAAAAATACTAAAAATAAAAAAAAGTTAAAAAAAAAAATTATAATAAAAAACCCTAAAAACTCAAAATCACCCCCTTTCCCTAGAACTGATATAAATAAACAGTAAAAATCATAAACACATTAGGTATCGCCGCGTCCGAAAATGCCCGATCAAAATATGATAACGGTTTTTCACTGCGTTTAATCCTGTAACGGAAAATCGTGCCCAAAGTAAAAAATGGCACTTTTTTTGTCATTTAAAAAAATTAAAAAATTCTATAAAAAGTGATCACAAGGTCGAACAGTCCTAAAATTGATAACATTGTAAACGTCATCAAAATCTGCAAAAAACGACACCACCCACAGCTCTGTAAACCAAAGTATAAAAAAGTTATTAGCGCCAGAAGATGGCAAAATCCCCAAAAAAAATTTTGTACAGGAGGTTTTAATTTATTAAATGTATGAAAACATTATAAAACCTATACAAATTTGGTATTCCCGTAATCGTACCGACCCAAAGAATAAAGTAGACATGTCATTTGGGGCGCACAGTGAAATCCGCAAAATCCAAGCCCACAAGAATACGCACAATTGTGGTTTTTTTTACCAATTTCACTGTATTTGGAATTTTTTCCCCCACTTTCCAGTACACGGCATGGAATATTAAATACCACCATTTTGAAGTGTACCGTATAAGCCGACCCGAGTATAAGCCGAGACCCCTAATTTTACCACCAAAAACTGGGAAAAACTACTGACTCGAGTATAAGCCGAGGGTGGGAAATGCATTGGTCAAACCCCCCCAGTAGTATACAGCAAGCCCCCAGTAGTATACAGCAAGCCCCCAGTACAGTGGTGGCGAACCTATGGCACTGGTGCCAGAGGTGGCAATCAGAGCCCTTTCTGTGGGCACTCAGGCCATCACCAGAGAGGACTCCAGGTATCTTCCTGCAGTCCCAGACAGCCCAGGACTTGCTGTGCACAGAACTATATTAAAGTGACAGGACTACCTGGGACTACTAGAGGAGTGGGAAGGTGTGGACAGACCTGGATTATCATTGTAGCTCCTGCTCTGGCCCTGACAATTCTTCCTGTTTATGGGACCCTGGATGGAAGCTACAATGATCATCCAAATGTCTTCTATTATCTGCTTTATTGGTGTCCTCAGGGTGCTGGTATGAATGAAAGCTGGGACAGAGCAGAGAGTATAAGTCGCTAATTACATTTCTGTGTTGGCACTTTGCGATAAATTAGTGGGTCTTAGATGTAGTTTGGGCACTTGGTCTCTAAAAGGTTCGCCATCACTGCCCTAGTAGTATACAGCAAGCCCCTAGTAGTATACAGCAAGCCCCTAGTAGTATACAGCAAGCCCCTAGTAGTATACAGCAAGCCCCTAGTAGTATACAGCAAGCCCCTAGTAGTATACAGCAAGCCCCTAGTAGTATACAGCAGCCCCCCAGTAGTATACAGCCTGTCCCTAGTAGTATACAGCCTGTCCCTAGTAGTATACAGCCTGTCCCTAGTAGTATACAGCCTGTCCCTAGTAGTATACAGCCTGTCCCTAGTAGTATACAGCCTGCCCCCACGGCCCTTAAAAAAATAAACTTAAATACTCACCCTCCGATCTCAGCGCGGCTTCCCGATGTCCCCGATGTCAGCGCGTCCCGTCTTCTTTCTTCTCCGCGGCTCCTCTTCACTCTTCTCGCGCCCATGTTTTCTTCTAGCAGGCGCATACTATGACGCGGCCGCTGCTGACGTCATAGTATGCGCGGCCATGAAGAAAACATGGCCGCGTCGATGATAGAAGAAAGAAGAGGAGCCGCGGAGAAGAAAGAAGACGGGACGCGCTGACATCGGTAAGTCGCGCCGACATCGGGGAGCCGCGCTGACATCGGAGGGTGAGTATTTAAGTTTATTTTTTTAAGTGGGTAATTTTTTTGGGGTAATACACTCGTGTATAAGCCGAGGGGACGTTTTTCAGCACATTTTTTGTGCTGAAAAACTCGGCTTATACACGAGTATATACGGTAATTTGTTACACAGAAAATAAGCCATCACACAGCTCTGTATATGGAAAAATAAAAAAGTTACAGATTCTTGAATGTGGGGAGTGAAAAATGAAAACGCAAAAATGAAAAAGGGCTGCGGCGGGAAGGGGTTAACCATAGGTTGTCCGATTGATTCTACCATATACTTTCATACTACAGTATAGCAGTATATGGGGATTTTCCTCCTCATTCATTACATTAATGAAAGGGTTAAAACGAGACCCGAGGATGACATGGTGACGGATCGCCGCTCCCCGATGACGTCACGGGGAGTGACGATCCTCGGAAGATGGTGGCGCCCAATTGCGGGTGTTACCGGTAAGTCTTTGTTGAGATATGCAGCAAAGACTTACCAGCTATGGAGAGGGCTCAGTCTGTGAGCACTTTTCATGCACCGCGGCCGACCCGTGACATGCCATTACATCACGGGTCGTGAAAGGGTTAAAGCTGAGCAGATGCCTGTAAATAAGGGTTTTGGCAATTTTCATAAAAATTTGAAGAATTTCACCCACAATTCTGAACCTCCAAACGACATGGAAAAGAGAGTATGTAAAAAAAGCCACGCCGATATAAAGCAGACATTTGGGAAATGTTATTTCTAAAGTTACTTGGGTGCTACGACTATCTGCAGAAAATTAATAATTTTTAGAAATTCTTGCCAAATTTTCATTTCTTTTCATAACTAAAGACAAAAGATGTAATCAAAATTTTACTTTGAAGTACAATGTGTGACGAGAAAATCTCAAAATCCCCTGGATATGTTAAAGCATTACAAAGTTGTAACCTCCTATAATGACACAGGGCAAATTTTAAAAATCAGGCCTGGTCCTAAGGCCCTAAAATGGCTTAGACCTGAAGGGACTTGTCCTTCTGAGATATGGCCTGCTGGGGGGAGTTTGTCAGTTGGCTGAAAGTTTTGTATGCAGGGGCAGAGAGTGTAAATGGTTGGATTAGATGCTCTCTTGAGGTTGGGTCTGATGTTTGCCAAGATTGTTCTCTGAGCCCACTGCTATAAGTGTTTGCAATCGACCCATTCCTTAGGAGAGTTGATTACGGTCCATTGGTGGGAGTTGGGATAGACCATGCAGTGCCAGAAGCCACTCTGAGGGGGGGGGGTATTGTATGCAGACTTTGTCGCAGTCTTTGTGCAAGGGGAGGCACAAAGGGTGATGTCCGAGATTGACCACTAGTCAGAGACTTTTGGGTCCAAGATCAACTGGGATAAGTGCGAGTCTCTGGTTGGAAGTGGGAGGTCCTGGCCATGTGAGCCGGCGACGCGCATGCTCTAATGCTCCTGAGGGCTCGGTGAAGTCACCATCTCTCAGGAGCGAAGAAGGATAGTGGGGGGAGGCGGGGAAGGCACTCTGCATGCCTCCCCTAGTATGCTAATGCCCAAGCGCTGTGACGTAGAGTCAAGCGCCGAGTGGGTTATTAGCAAAGTTCACAATCTATACAATCACATTCCATTATTTGATTAACCAAAATATGTGCCTGCACCAGCTCATCTTGCCTTATGTGCAGGCTAGTGTGGGTCATAATGACCATTTCAAAGTGGTAGGTTTCCTTTAAGCTACAAAATGACTACAACCTTAAGGGGTTAAAGGAAATATACCATTTGTTTTTATGCATTGTGAGCCAAACATACCTTATGAATGCTGTAGCTACACTGATGCAAAAACATATCTTGTTTAACCCCTCCTCTCACTACCCTATAACGTCCTGGTCCTGCGGGGGGTGTATGGAAAGAGCTCACACCCGTCTGTTACTGCCACCGATTAACCTGTTAAGTGCCGTGGTGAAACCCGACCATGGCACCTAACTTACTATCCCATAGGCACCGCCATCTTGGATGCCAGATCGCCGCTCCAGAGACGTGACATTGGAGGTTGCCACGGCAGCATACAGTCTCATTTTGACATGTAGTCTTGCCATGTGTACTTATCTCTAATAGCCAGCAGATGGCAGTCTATTAGAGATAAGCAGTAAAATTGCTGTATACTGCAATACAGGGGTACTGCAGTATATAATATTAGCAATTACACCTTGCAGGGTTAAAGTACACTGTAGGGTCTGAAATAAAGAGAAACAAAAAAAAGTTTAAATGACTTTCCTTACCCTACGACACATAAAATTTAAACAAACAGAAAAAAAAAAAAATCATAAAACATGATAGGCAGCAGAATAGGGAGTACAGCTCTGACGTATTATACAGGAAGTAACTGGAGATCAGTAGAGCATTCAGAAGTACAGCTCTGAAGTGTGATTTTGGAACTAACTTGGGACCAGTACACCACATGCAATTTGGGGAAGATTTATCCCCCTGCCCCAAGCAGGAGAATAGTGAGCACAGCTGCGCCTTTAGATTGTGCTGTATACATCGCTCTGTAAAAGGCTGCACATACACAAGCTTTAGCACGCCACAGGAGCCGACATAGAATTACATGCATATACAGCAGCAGATGAGGAAGCCGACCAGTTACCGCACACCACCCCATTCATACTGCGGCGATACAAAACACTCACGGTCCATGTTGGCCAATCACACGTGCAACACACCGGACTTGTCCACTGGAACGCAGGTGTGATGTAACGGGAAGGGGCGGGACTCTGTAAGAAAAGGGGCGGAGATTCCAAGCTCGCAGTCTCGCTTCTGCTGTGCACAGCAGCGGGAGCAGAAGCTTTGTGTGTAGGAGACACGGGGCTGTATGTCAGGGGCTGAAGCAAGAGAATTTTTTCTCCGTACATAATGGGGAAGTAATGTTTTAACACAGGACAATAAAACAACCGCTGAATAGAGTTAAGCGATGTGATGTAGTTACTTTAACATGGCGCTGAGTGGTAAGGAAGGGGAACTACTGTATGTTACAGGGGCTGAGTAAATGAGCAGATGTTTTAGAAGAGGAGTTGATTCTGAGGTAAAGCATTGTGCCCCACCATCCCAGCACACGTTACAGTCGCTACAATGAACCATATAACATACATATCACTGAATGTTCCATAGAAGGCTGGTCACTGACCACAGGGACAGGTGGCATCTAGTAACCAACACCACAACTAACCATGCTGTGCCCCCATAGCACACGGTGCACTAGACATATATAATATATACCCTGACACAAGGGACGTTGCTAGGGTGGTGGAACATCCGGGGCACGGGCCCCAACGTGTATACATGACACTTTCAGTAATGCCCACCCGTGTACACAACCTATACACAACACATACAGCTACATAAAACACAGGAGAAATCCCTACCTGTTACCTCCAGTGCCAGGAGGCCATAAAGCCATAAAACCTATATACAGGTGGTCCCCTACTCAAGAACACCCGACTTACAGACGACCCCTAGTTACAAAGAGACCTGGACGTTGGTAATTTATTGTACTTTAGTCCTAGACTATAATAAACAGCTATAACAGTTATCACAGGTGTCTGTAATGAAGCTTTATTGTTATTCCTGATTCTTATGAGAAGCCAATATTTTCAAAATCCAATTGTCACAGAGACCAGAAAAATTCTGTCTAGGGTTACTGCCCCACCACAGTATAAGGCCCCATAATTTGCATTACACCCCCTCGGTGTGCCTCCTACTTAATAATGTTCCCTAATCCTGAACTAACAAGCCCACAACTCCACTAAGAAGTCCCCCACAGCACCCAGTAATGTCTCCAACAGCCCCCCCAATGTCTTCACAGCCCCCCAGTAATGTTCCCAAAGCCCTCTAATGTCCTCCACAGTCCCCCAATGTCTTCACATCCCCTCAGTAATGTTCCTAAAGTCCTCTATAATGTTCTCAACACAGCCCCCTAATGCCCTGACAGCCCCAATGTCCCCCACAGCCCCACTATGAAGCCCCCAGTAATCTCTCCAATATCCCCTCAATAATGTTCCCAAAGTCCTCTGTAATGTTGCCTACAGCCCTCCCAATGTCTCCAAAGCCCCTTGTTATGTTCCCCACAGCTCTCAGTAATGTCCCTAACAGCCCCCGCACCCCCAAAGTCTTCACAGCTCCTAGTAATGTCCCCAAAGCCCCCTGTAATGTCCCCCACATCCCCCTCAATGCCTTTGCAGCCCCCTGTAATGTCCCCCACATCCCCCCATGTCTTTGTAGCCCCTTGTAATGTCCCCCACATCCCCCAATGTCTTCACAGTCCCCGTTAATGTCTCAATACCCCCTGTTATGTTCCCCACAGCCCCCCCCCAAAGTCTTCACAGCCCCCAGTAATGTCCCTAACAGCCTCCCCCCCACTCCCAAAGTCTTCACAGCCCTTAGTTATGTCTCCAAAACACCCTGTAATGTCCTCCACAGCACCCCTCCGCAATGTCTTTATAGTGGATTTACTGTCCCCCAAAGCCTCCTGTAATGTAATAGACAACATAAAGTCCCCAATGTGCCCCCTCCCCCTTGCATAATTAAAAAAAATAAACACTGCTACTCACCTCTGTGTCTCCCATGGCTGCTCTCCGTTCACTGTAGTGCTGAGGAGCGGTGACGTCATCACCCGGCGTCTCCTGCTCCCGGCAGCTGTGGTGAGCTGCTTGAAGCAGGAGACGCTGTGTGATCACGTCTCCTGCTCCCTGTAGTGGAGAACGGAGCCGGCGGCTCCTTCACCACTACTGTGCTCATCAGTGCCGTCGGCTCTGTTCATCCGCTCTTCAGTGCTCATCGCTATCTACGTCCTGAGGACGTAGATAGCGATGAGAGTAGGGAAATGTGCCCGGACACCAGGACATTCGGGGCACAGGTCAAAAGATCCGGGGCACGGGCCCCGGATCTTTTGACCTAGCGACGCCCCTGCCTCACACCACAACTGAACACACTGTACCCCCACATATATCATATATACCCCTCACACCACAACTGACTACACTGTGCCTCCACATATATCATATATACCCCTCACACTACAACTGACCACATTGTGCCCCCATATATATATCATATATACCCCTCACACCACAACTGACCACACTGTGCCTCCACATATATCATATATACCCCCACACCACAACTGACCACACTGCTCCTCACATATATATCATATATACCCCCACACCACAACTGACCACACTGTGCTCCTCACATATATATCATATATACCCCTCACACCACAACTGACCACACTGTGCCTCCATATATATATCATATATACCCCTCACATCACAACTGACCACACTGTGCCTCCGCATATATCATATATACCCCCACACCACAACTGACCACACTGTGCTCCTCACATATATATCATATATACCCCTCACACCACAACTGACCACACTGTGCCCCCACATATATCATATATACCCCACAACTGACCACACTGTGCCCCCACATATATCATATATACCACTCACACCACAACTGACCACACTGTGCCTCCACATATATCATATATACCCCCACACCATGACTGACCACACTGTGCTCCTCACATATATATCATATATACCCCTCACACCACAACTGACCACACTGTGCCTCCACATATATCATATATACCCCTCACACCACAACTGACCACACTGTTCCCCCCACATATCTCATATATACCCCACAACTGACCACACTGTGCTCCTCACATATATATCATATATACCCCTCACACCACAACTGACCACACTGTGCCCCCACATATATCATATATACCCCCACACCACAACTGACCACACTGTGCTCCTCACATATATATCATATATACCCCTCACACCACAACTGACCACACTGTGCCCCCACATATATCATATATACCCCACAACTGACCACACTGTGCCCCCACATATATCATATATACCACTCACACCACAACTGACCACACTTTGCTCCCATATATATCACATCTACCCCTCACAGCACAACTAATCACACTGTGCTCCCACATACATTATATATACCCCTCACAGCAAAACTAACAACACTGTGCCCCCCACATATATTATATATATACCCCTCACACCACAGCTAACCTGTCAGGGCTGTGAGTCTGTGGACCCTCTGGACCACCACGGAGATGGTACTAGCCGACACCTGGGACCGGAGTCTACGTGGCACCTGGTCTTCACCAGATCCTGTCACAAAGCGGCACACAGGACAGGAACGCAGGATACACAGGAACTCAGGATACACAGGAGGGCTTTCTCTTCTAAACCATTTGTTTAGAACTTTTTTTTTACCACACTTTACCACAATTTTTTCATAAATGTTTAATAATTTATTGAAACTATTATGCACACATACACTTTACTTAACCCCTAACGGACCCAGCTCATTTCACCTTACGGACCCAGCCCGATTTTTCAAATCTTCCCTGTGTCACTTAAAAAAATGTTACATTTTGTAAAAATGTTGAAAAATTTGTGATTTTCTGATTTCTAAATGTTATGCTCATCAGTTAGTTCAAGCTCCCAAATTGGTTGCTTACTAACATTAACCTTATGACTGCTTTATGGCGGCGTAATTTCTTTTATGTTGTTTTATTTTATTAGGATGTTATTAGGCTTACAAATCGATCAGCAAGGTTTCAGATTTTTATGAAAACTTAAGATTCAATTATTTTAGAGGCCTATTAATATTTCTAGGGGTTTTAAAAGTTTATAGAATGCATGTAATCCAGCTCAAAGGCACTCCGGTTACGAATAAAAACGTAGTATTTTCTTTATTGAAGTACGAGAAGAGATAGATACACAGCAGGGAGAGAAGCACACACAGCCACGGCTCACGGTCTACGCGATTCGGAAATCTCCTTAATCATGACCATTTTAAAAGTTTGGTTTATCAGAAACTCCCCACATAGTATCTCATTTTGAAATTGCACCCCTCAGACTATTCAAAATAGCCCTTTAAGTATCGAACATGAAATAAAACAAAATGAATATATATTTTATATATTCTATACAGGATTTTTATTTTTCGACAATAAAGGGGGTTATTTATTATTAGACCAGTTCCTTGGACAGTTCTATGTCTATTTTTTGGAGTTCTGCTGCTCACCAGATTCATTAAAGTGGCTTTGGCCTTTTAATAAATGTTCTTTTTTCTGTCTAGGATTTTTTTTCAAATGTCTCAAAATGCATAAAAAGTCTCAGCACATAGATCAGCAAGGGACTGGAGTAAGTTTGAGATTTTTTTATTAGATTTTTTGCAAAAGTCTCAAGTCATGAATGTGGCTTTACACGGTGTTGCACTAGCAGTAGTTCTATGTTTACGCCAGATTAAAGAAGACATTTATATAGCCCTGTGAGAATTCTTAGCAGTGAAAAGTCTCAAGACACTCAATGTGACAACTTTGAGACTTTTTTTACGCTAGAAAAGCCCAGGAAAACCAATTATAAACAACCCCCAAATGTTTATTTATCCATATATTTTCATGTTCATGCGTGATAAAATGAGAAAAAACATTTGCTGAACCTATAACATTACAGAACAACAGAAACCCATAAAAAGTGACCCCATTTGAAAACTAAACCCATCAAGAAGTATAGTAACACTATTGTGGGGTGGCTATTCCCCATTGATTACATTTGCTTAACTTTTTTGATGGGAAAAACAAATCTATACTGATACTGATTTTATTCCTTTTATTTTACGGTGTTTTATACACCGTATAGCATAGAAAACATGTTATTTATGATCTATGGGTCAGTATGATTACGGAAACCTCGCATTTATATCGTTTTTATATGTTTAATATAAAAACAATACAATACAATTCCGAAGACCTGAGGCTGTCTCTTTTTAACTCTTTCATTACAATGTACGATTAGCACATATGCTGCCATACTGTAGTATCGAACAGACAACCTAGGGTTAAAGTATCCTAGGGAGTCTGAAAAATAATAAAAATAAATTTAAAAAAAGTAAAAAATAAAAATAATAAAAAAAATCCTAAAAATTCACCTCTTTCCCTAGAAATCATATAAATAAACAGTAAAAATCATAAACACAGTAGGTATTGCCGTGTCCGAAAATGCCCAATCAAAATATAATAACGTTTTTCACTGTGTTTAACCCCGTAATGAAAAATAGCGCTCAAATTCGAAAATGCCATTTTTTTGGCATTTTGAAAAAAACGAAAAAATTCAATAAATGGTAGCATTGGAAACGTCATCAAAGGTCGCAAAAAATGACACCACTCACAGCTCCGTAAAACGAAGTATGAAAAAGTTATTAGCGCCAGAAGGTGCAAAAATATATATATTTTGTTTTTGTACAGATTTTAATTTTTGTAAATGTATGAAAACATTATAAAACCTATACAAATTTGGTATCCCCGTAATCGTACCGTCCCAAAGAATAAAGTAGACTTGTCATTTGGGGCGTACCGTAAAATCTGTATAATCCAGGCCTACAAGAAAATGGCGCAAATGAGTATTGTTGCTGACCATGTCCATCCCTTTATGACCACAATGTACCCAACATCTGATGGCTACTTTCAGCAGGATAATGCGCCATGTCATAAAGCTGGAATCATCTCAGACTGGTTTCTTGAACATGACAATGAGTTCACTGTACTCAAATGGCCTCCACAGTCACCAGATCTCAATCCAATAGAGCATCTTTGGGATGTGGTGGAACGGGAGATTCGCATCATGGATGTGCAGCCGACAAATCTGCGGCAACTGTGTGATGCCATCATGTCAATATGGACCAAAATCTCTGAGGAAGGCTTCCAGCACCTTGTTGAATCTATGCCACGAAGAATTGAGGCAGTTCTGAAGGCAAAAGGGGGTCCAACCCGTTACTAGCATGGTGTACCTAATAAAGTGGCCGGTGAGTGTATAAGCCCTTAGGCAAATTTGTCAGTCGAAAAATTTAAAAAAGTTACCGTATATATCCGAATATAGGCCGATGCCCCTAATTTTACCACCAAAAACCTGGGAAAACCTGTTTGTCACTGCGAGGGGGCCGCTGCCTCGTAACGTGACTTGGGGTGCAACTGTACAGGTTAATTTAGCCTACTCAAACTTGCGCTCACCTTTCTCTCAGGACACAAATTGAGCATAAATCATACCTCATACAGCTCCAGCATGCCCCAGACCCGCTGCCACCACTTATTGCATTTATACTGGGACCAATAAGTATCCCACTCTACATCAACTCTTGCTTCTCAAGCAGTCACCTTGTCACACCACTAGACATGCACGCTCAGCACTCTAGCAGTCACACAGCTAACCACACTTTACAAGGCTATGAGTTCGCAGAGCATACAGGGACCAAAATTAAAGTGAAGAGCTTTAATTACAAAAAGTTGTTCAGTGCATAAAAAATAAAAGGACACACAACACGGCAAAACAGTTATAAAATAAAAAGGGAGAAAAATAACAGAAACTTACAAATTAAAGTAAATCCTGATTCAATGGAGGTGGGAGAAATAAGGAACACACTCAGCTTGTCAAGCAGCCCCCAAAATGTGAACACCATTTCCTGTATTTCATATTGTTTTATATCTTCTCAGTTTGGTTCAGGTTTCAGAACCTCCCATTCATTAATTAGTCCACAGGGTCATTCAGGATTGGGCAAAGTGTTAATGAGGGGGGAGAGTCCAGGAATATTTAAACAGTTTCTTTGTTTCCAAGGCAAGATGTATAAATGGGGAGGGGGGGTGTAGGTGTAGAGGAGAGATGACCAAATGGCTTTTGAAGTCACCACAGAACATTCTGCAGGTCAGAGTTTATCTGGTTGTAAAGACCTCCAGGATGTTGTAAACGAGGCCTGGACGCTTCAATAGACACCAATTGTCATGTAGTTCAACTAATTGCCCAATAGTTCCACAAATCTTACACTTATAAGATTAATATCTCCTTGACACTGTTGAGTCGAGTATAAGCCGAGGGTGGGAAATGAATTGGTCACAGACTCCCAGTATATAGCCAGCCAGCCCCCAGTAGTATAAAGCCAGCAAGTCCCCAGTAGTATCCAGCCAGCCCCCTTTAATATACAGCCAGCCCTCAGAAGTATACAGCCAGCCATCCCCAGTAGTATACAGCCAGCCACCCCCTTTAGTATACAGCCAACCAGCCCCCAGTTGTATACAGCCATCCCCCTTTAGTATACAGCCACCCCCCCTTTAGTATACAGCCAGCCCCCAGTAGTATACAGCCAGCCCCTCTTTAGTATACAGACAGCCAGTCCCCAGTAGTATACAGCCAGCCAGTCCCTTTAGTATACAGCCAGCCCCCAGTAGTAAACAGCCAGCCAGCCCCCTTTAGTATATAGCCAACCAGCCACCCCCCTTTAGTACACAGCCTGCCAGCCCTCAGTAGTATACAGCCAGCTAGCCCCCATAGTATACAGCCAGCCAGCCCCCTTTAGTATACAGCCACCCACCCCCTTTAGTATACAGCCAGCCCCTTTAGTATACAGCCAGCCCCTTTAATATACAGCCAGCCTCCTTTAGTATACAGCCAGCCATTCCCCTTTACTATACAGCCAGCCATTCCCCTTTACTATACAGCCAGTCCCCAGTAGTACACAGCCAGCCTGCCCCCTTTAGTATACAGCCAGCCACCCCCTTTAGTATACAGCCAGCCCCCAGTAGTATACAGCCAGCCCCCAGTAGTATACAGCCAGACACCCCCCTTTATTATACAGCCAGCCATCCCCCTTTAGTATACAGCCAGCTACCCCCTTTAGTATACAGCCAGCCCCCAGTAGTAAACAGCCAGCCAGCCCCCTTTAGTATACAGCCAGCCATCTACTTTAGTATAGAGCCAGCCAGCCCCCAGTAGTATACAGCCAACCCCCAGTAGTATACAGCCAGCCCCCTTTAGTATACAGCCAGCCCGCAGTAGTATACAGCCAGCCCCCAGTAGTAAACAGCCATCCAGCCCTTTAGTATACAGCCAGCCACCACCCCCTTTAGTATAGCCAGTCCCCAGTAGTATACAGCCAGCCCTTAGTAGTATACAGCCAGCCACTCCCTTAAGTACACAGCCAGCCCCCAGTAGTATACAACCAGCCCCCTTTAGTATACAGCCAGCCAGCCCCCAGTAGTATACATCCAGCCCCCTTTAGTATACAGCCAGCTACCCCCTTTAGTATACAGCCAGCCCCAAGTAGTAAACAGCCAGTCAGCCCCCTTTAGTAGCCAGCCAGCCCCCTTTAGTATACAGCCAGCCAGCCCCCTTTAGTATACAGCCAGCCCCCTTTAGTATACAGCCAACCAGCCCCCAGTAGTATACAGCCAGCCCCCTTTAGTATACAGAGAGTCCTCAGTAGTATACAGCCAGCCAGCCCCGAGTAGTATACAGCCAGCCCCCAGTAGTAAACAGCCAACCAGCCCCCAGTAGTGTACAGCCATCCCCCTTTAGTATACAGCCAGCCAGCCCCGAGTAGTATACAGCCAGCCCCCAGTAGTAAACAGCCAACCAGCCCCCAGTAGTGTACAGCCATCCCCCTTTAGTTTACAGCCAGTGCCCAGTAGTATACAGCTAGACACCCCCCTTTAGTATACAGCCAGCCAGCCCCCTTTAGTATACAGCCAACCACCCCCTTTAGTATACAGCCAACCAGCCACCAGTAGTATACAGCCATCCCCCTTTAGTATACAGCCAGCGCCCAGTAGTATACAGCCAGCCCCCTTTAGTATACAGCCAGCCACCCCCTTTAGTATACAGACAGCCAGTCCCCAGTAGTATACAGCCAGCCAGCCCCCCAGTATACAGCCAGCCACCCCTTTAGTATACAGCCAGCCCCCAGTAGTAAACAGCCAGCCAGCCCCCTTTATTATACAGCCAGACAGCCACCCCCCTTTAGTATACAACCAGCCACCCCTTTTTAGTATACCGCCAGCCAGACCCCTTTTAGTATACAGACAGCCCCCAGTAGTAAACAGCCAGCCAGCCCCCTTTATTATACAGCCAGACAGCCACCCCCCTTTAGTATACAACCAGCCACCCCCTTTTAGTATACCGCCAGCCAGACCCCTTTTAGTATACAGCCAGCCCCCAGTAGTAAACAGCCAGCCAGCCCCATTTATTATACAGCCAGACAGCCACCCCCCTTTAGTATACAACCAGCCACCCCTTTTAGTATACCGCCAGCCAGCCCCCTTTAGTAGCCAGCCAGCCCCCTTTAGTATACAGCCAGCCAGCCCCCTTTAGTATACAGCCAGCCCCCTTTAGTATACAGCCAACCAGCCCCCAGTAGTATACAGCCAGCCCCCTTTAGTATACAGAGAGTCCTCAGTAGTATACAGCCAGCCAGCCCCGAGTAGTATACAGCCAGCCCCCAGTAGTAAACAGCCAACCAGCCCCCAGTAGTGTACAGCCATCCCCCTTTAGTATACAGCCAGCCAGCCCCGAGTAGTATACAGCCAGCCCCCAGTAGTAAACAGCCAACCAGCCCCCAGTAGTGTACAGCCATCCCCCTTTAGTTTACAGCCAGTGCCCAGTAGTATACAGCTAGACACCCCCCTTTAGTATACAGCCAGCCAGCCCCCTTTAGTATACAGCCAACCACCCCCTTTAGTATACAGCCAACCAGCCACCAGTAGTATACAGCCATCCCCCTTTAGTATACAGCCAGCGCCCAGTAGTATACAGCCAGCCCCCTTTAGTATACAGCCAGCCACCCCCTTTAGTATACAGACAGCCAGTCCCCAGTAGTATACAGCCAGCCAGCCCCCCAGTATACAGCCAGCCACCCCTTTAGTATACAGCCAGCCCCCAGTAGTAAACAGCCAGCCAGCCCCCTTTATTATACAGCCAGACAGCCACCCCCCTTTAGTATACAACCAGCCACCCCTTTTTAGTATACCGCCAGCCAGACCCCTTTTAGTATACAGACAGCCCCCAGTAGTAAACAGCCAGCCAGCCCCCTTTATTATACAGCCAGACAGCCACCCCCCTTTAGTATACAACCAGCCACCCCCTTTTAGTATACCGCCAGCCAGACCCCTTTTAGTATACAGCCAGCCCCCAGTAGTAAACAGCCAGCCAGCCCCATTTATTATACAGCCAGACAGCCACCCCCCTTTAGTATACAACCAGCCACCCCTTTTAGTATACCGCCAGCCAGACCCCTTTTAGTATACAGTCATCCCCCAGTAGTATACAGCCAGCCCCCTTTAGTATACAGCCAGGCCCCAGTAGTATACAGCCATCCCCCTTTAGTATACAGCCAGACACCCCCCTTAGTATACAGCTAGCCCCTTTAGTATACAGACAGCCAGTCACCAGTAGTATACAGCAAGCCAGCCCCCATAGTATACAGCCAACCACCCCTTTAGTATACAGCCAGCCCCCTTTAGTATACAGCCAGCCAGCCCCCTTTAGTATACAGCCAGCCCCCTTTAGTATACAGCCAGCCAGCCCCCTTTAATATATAGCTAGCCACCCCCTTTGATGTACAGGCAGTCAGCCCTAAGTAGTATACAGCCAGCCATCCCCCTTTAGTATACAGCCAACCAGCCTCCAGTAGTATACAGCCAGCCCCCTTTAATATTCAGCCAGACACCCCCCTTTAGTATACAGCCAGCTAGTCCCCTTTAGTATAAGACCAGCCACCCCACCAGATTTGAAAAATGGGGCTGCGTCCTAAAGGCCAAAATAGGTATCTTGAAAGGGTTCTTTTTCTTTCATTTTTCTGTATATACAGTAGATGATTATAGATTTAATTTATACCACTGTTAGCCCTTAGAGCATTACACTGTATCAATGGATATGTAATCACAGAACAGAGCAAGTTGATAGGCACATGATTAAGGACATTTAGTGGTGTTATACGAGTGACCTATCTCTGTTTTCTGAAAAATTGATACTGCACATCACATGCTTGTGCTTATCTGATGGATACAGAGAAGTCCAAATGTCTGACAAAGCTGTGTATGAAACATTCATCTGTCAGAGGAGGTCTCTGGTTTCTCCCTCATTTTGATGTTCTCATGGGTCTTGTGAGGCATAGGCTTTTTCAATGCACAACCAGGCTTTGCTTGATGAAAATAATCCAAAGGAGTTTTATTTTGAAAAGTCCATATATAACAGTGATGGCAAACCTTTTTTACACCGAGTGCCCAAACTACAACCAAAACCCACATCATTTTTTTTGCAAAGTTCCAATGCAACAATTTAAGCAGTACCTTATTACTCCCTGCTGTGTCACAGGTTTAAATTGTATAGGCACCTGAGGACACCAATACGATAGAAAGAAGGAGAAGTAGTTTGGATTATCATTGTAGTTTCCTTTTACGGTCCTAGGCTGCCTGGGACTGCAAGAGAAGTTGAGTCCTGTCTGGCGAACCCTGTGCTGGGGTGATGGCCTGGGTGCCCATATAGTGGGCTCTGAGTGCCACCTCTGGCACCCGTGCCATAGGTTCGCCACCACTGATATATAACATAACATGTTCAATAAAAACCAGGCTCCTGTAGTTCCACAGAGCAGCAGAAGGCAAAACACAAATCTCCACAATCAAAATCTCCCAGATTGCTGGTCAGTTACACCTTTTATACAATTGAAAATTCCCACAATTCTCTGCAGCTTCCCCCATAAAACACCAGAGCTGCTGCTGGCCTGCCTCTTATAAGGTCAGAGCAGACACACCATGCTGTAGGTAAGTAGAACATAACATATATTACATAGTTTTACATTGTAACAGCACATTCCCTGGTTCTGGTACACAGCTCCCAGGTGGTAATACTAGACAGAAGAGAATAGGGCATTAGATGGCCGGCCTAATGAGAGAAGTAGAATAAGAAGTCATTCACACTCATTCACACAGAAGTTACCAACCAGGAAACTAATGTACCACAACCAGAGTTACAGAAAACCAGTTTTCAATACTACAAAAAACATGCGTCTTCTTCACAGGTCTTTCTCATTGCTTCAGCAGAGAAGATAGGGTCAGTTCCTGGCCTTTCTCTTCAATGTACTGTGTTCTGGGCACGGCTGAAGCTCCCTCTAGTGGCTAACAGCGGGAAATAAACAGATTTTTAATTTTTAAATATTTCCTAGTTACTAATATTTCCTAGTAAGACACATGTCCATTAACCCCTTAAGGACCAAGCCCTTTATTGTTTTAGCGTTTTAATTTTTCACTCCCCACCTTCAAAAATCTATAACTTTTTTTTTCCACGTAAAGAGCTGTGTATGGGCTTGTTTTCTGCGTAACAAATTGCATTTCATAGTTACAGTATTTATTATTCCATGTCGGGTACTGGGAAGCGGGTAAAAAATTCTGAATGCAGTGAAAATGATGTAAAAACACATTTGGGCCATTTCTTGTGGGCTTGGATTTTACGACTTTCACTGTGCACCCCAAATGACATGTCTACTTCATTCTTTGGATCAGTACAATCATGGAGATAGGTTTTATAATGTTTTCATACATTTACTAAAATTAAAACCTCCTGTTCAAAAAAAAAATTCTTCATTTTGCCATCTTCTGGCGCAAATAACTTTTTTTTATACTTTGGTGTACAGAGCTGTGGGTGGAGTCATTTTTTGCGACTTTTGATGACGTTTTCAAAGGACTGTGCAACCTTTTGATCACTTTTTATAGAATTTTTTATATTTTTCAAAATGGCAAAATTTTCTATTTGGGCACTATTTTCCATTACAGGGCTAAACGCAGTGAAAAACCTTTATTATATTTTGATAGATTGGGCTAATGTGTTTATGACTTTTCCTGCTTATTTATATTTATATGACTTCTAAGGAAAGGGAGGTGATTTGAATTTTAGGGGTTTTTAATATATATATATTTTTAAACTTTTTTTTATTTTTATTTTTGGTATTTTTCAGACCCCCTAGGCTACTTTAACCCTAGGTTGTCTGATTGATCCTACCATACACTGCCATACTACATGGCAGTGTATGGGGATTTTGCACACCATCTATCACAATGTGCAAATTGTACATTGTAATAGATGGCCTAAAACATGAAAGCCTCGGATCTTTGTGTGACCCGAGGCTGTCATGGCAACGTATCGCCTCTCCCCACTTGTTAATGCTACCGGCAACTTTGCCTGCGTCGGTCAAAGGGTTAACACCCGCGATCGGTACTAGCAAACACCCGGTGAAGCAAACACCCAGTGACAGAGGTCGCATTAACGCCTCACCACGCGTCATAGACGCGTGATGAGGCGCCATTACCCCCCAAAATAATTGCCATGCGTAAAGTTACGCTTGGCAATTATTCCCTGTAGCGCGCAGGCTGAGCGGCCCGGCGTGCGCTGCAAAAGAGGTAAGCGTCGCGCGATCATAGCGCGCGCCGGGCCGCTCAGCGCGACACTTGACACAGTGATCTGTGTCACCAGCGCTCCGGAGCGAGAGCGCAGGCCCCGCGATACCTGTGGACAGCGGGGCTGCTGCTCCCTGTCCTGCTCCATCTCTACCTGCCCGCAGATCCGGACGGGTGAGTGTGTGATTGTAAGTGTAGTGTTCTGTGTGTGCAGTGTAGTGTAGTGTAGTGTAGTGTAGTGTTCTGTGTGTGCAGTGTAGTGTAGTGTAGTGTTCTGTGTGTGCAGTGTAGTGTTCTGTGTGTGCAGTGTAGTGTAGTGTAGTGTTCTGTGTGTGCAGTGCAGTGTAGTGTAGTGTAGTGTTCTGTGTGTGCAGTGCAGTGTAGTGTAGTGTAGTGTTCTGTGTGTGCAGTGTAGTGTAGTGTAGTGTTCTGTGTGAGTGTGTAGTGTTCTGTGTGTGTGTAGTGTGTGCTGTGTGTGAGTGTAGTGTGTGCTGTGTGCGAGTGTAGTGTGTTCTGTGTGCGCAGTGTGTGTGAGTGTAGTGTGTGCTGTGTGCGCAGTGTGTGTGAGTGTAGTGTGTGCTGTGTGCGCAGTGTGTGTGAGTGTAGTGTGTGCTGTGTTCTGTGTGCTGTGTGTGAGTGTAGTGTGTGCTGTGTGTGAGTGTAGTGTGTGCTGTGTACTGTGTGTGAGTGTAGTGTGTGCTGTGTGCGCAGTGTGTGTGAGTGTAGTGTGTGCTGTGTGCGCAGTGTGTGTGAGTGTAGTGTGTGCTGTGTGCGCAGTGTGTGTGAGTGTAGTGTGTGCTGTGTGCGCAGTGTGTGTGAGTGTAGTGTGTGCTGTGTGTTGTGTGTGAGTGTAGTGTGTGCTGTGTGCTGTGTGTGAGTGTAGTGTGTGCTGTGTTCTGTGTGCGAGTGTAGTGTGTGCTGTGTTCTGTGTGCTGTGTGCGAGTGTAGTGTGTGCTGTGTGTGAGTGTAGTGTGTGCTGTGTGCGCAGTGTGTGTGAGTGTAGTGTGTGCTGTGTGCGCAGTGTGTGTGCTGTGTGCGCAGTGTGTGTGAGTGTAGTGTGTGCTGTGTGCGCAGTGTGTGTGAGTGTAGTGTGTGCTGTGTTCTGTGTGCTGTGTGTGAGTGTAGTGTGTGCTGTGTTCTGTGTGCGAGTGTAGTGTGTGCTGTGTTCTGTGTTCTGTGTGCTGTGTGCGAGTGTAGTGTGTGCTGTGTGTGAGTGTAGTGTGTGCTGTGTGCGCAGTGTGTGTGAGTGTAGTGTGTGCTGTGTGCGCAGTGTGTGTGCTGTGTGCGCAGTGTGTGTGCTGTGTGTGTGCTGTGTGCGCAGTGTGTGTGAGTGTAGTGTGTGCTGTGTGCGCAGTGTGTGTGAGTGTAGTGTGTGCTGTGTGCGCAGTGTGTGTGAGTGTAGTGTGTGCTGTGTTCTGTGTGCTGTGTGTGAGTGTAGTGTGTGCTGTGTGTGAGTGTAGTGTGTGCTGTGTGCGCAGTGTGTGTGAGTGTAGTGTGTGCTGTGTGCGCAGTGTGTGTGAGTGTAGTGTGCGCTGTGTGCGCAGTGTGTGTGAGTGTAGTGTGTGCTGTGTGCGCAGTGTGTGTGAGTGTAGTGTGTGCTGTGTGCGCAGTGTGTGTGAGTGTAGTGTGTGCTGTGTGCGCAGTGTGTGTGAGTGTAGTGTGTGCTGTGTGCGCAGTGTGTGTGAGTGTAGTGTGTGCTGTGTGCTGTGTGTGAGTGTAGTGTGTGCTGTGTTCTGTGTGCTGTGTGTGAGTGTAGTGTGTGCTGTGTGCGCAGTGTGTGTGAGTGTAGTGTGTGCTGTGTGCGCAGTGTGTGTGAGTGTAGTGTGTGCTGTGTGCGCAGTGTGTGTGAGTGTAGTGTGTGCTGTGTGCTGTGTGTGAGTGTAGTGTGTGCTGTGTTCTGTGTGCTGTGTGTGAGTGTAGTGTGTGTGAGTGTAGTGTGTGCTGTGTGCGCAGTGAGTGTAGTGTGTGCTGTGTGCGCAGTGTGTGTGAGTGTAGTGTGTGCTGTGTGCGCAGTGTGTGTGAGTGTAGTGTGTGCTGTGTGCGCAGTGTGTGTGAGTGTAGTGTGTGCTGTGTGCGCAGTGTGTGTGAGTGTAGTGTGTGCTGTGTGCGCAGTGTGTGTGAGTGTAGTGTGTGCTGTGTGCGCAGTGTGTGTGAGTGTAGTGTGTGCTGTGTGCGCAGTGTGTGTGAGTGTAGTGTGTGCTGTGTGCGCAGTGTGCTACCGAAATTTTCATACTCCTCCTCGGGTAAAAATACTCCTCAAAAATGGTGAGAGGAGTATTTTTACCCTTCTGGAAAAATGTTAGTGCGACCTCTGCCCAGTGAGTATGAAGAGGGCTCAGCCCATGAGCCCTCTTCATACTCCCCCCTACGCAACAAGATGTACAGTAACGTCTTTTTGCGTTATGGGGTTAAGATTAATTTAAGGAAGGGAGTGCATGAAGCATTCAAAATGTTCCATAATCAAGCAGACTACAGCTAATATGAAGAGGTTTCAAACCATTTTTCCCCCTTTCTGACCTGTCTGACGTGGCCTTTGGCAGGCCAAAAGAAGGTTTTCACTTTAACTGTATCACATAGATACATTAAAAGTGTTCTGAAGTTATTAGCAAATTAATTCACGTCAGATGTAAAGTCCAGGAGGTGTAGAAATCCTTCCCTCAAAAATTAAGTTATTTCCTATCCCATTAGATGCTAAATATTCTTAGAGATAATAACACTGTCTTAGTTTAAAGGATTTATGTTTTCAATTTATGGATTTAAATTCGAAATCTTACAAAATATTGACCTGTATTAACCCTTTAATATATAGTTCCCACAGCAGGGGTTACTATAACGTCCAGCTTCTGGGACCAGCTCATGAGCGGAGCAGAAGCAGTGGGTGTCAGCTGTATATGTGCTCTAACACCCATGAGTGTTAACCCTTTACATGCCACGGTCATGCTTGATGTGATCATTCTAGGGATCGGACCTCCCTGTGATGCTTACCGTTCACTTCATGGCAGTCCCAAGGTCTGCTGAGTGCATCGGGGCAGCCTGATGTATTCTGCAGTCAGACCCCTTCTCATTATGACTGCAAACTGTTTACACTGCTCTACAAGACATTATTATTATAGTACAGTGTATGACACAGTCTTTATAATAAAACAGAATAGTTATAGGACATGCACAGTGAACTTTAAAAAACGAAAACCTGAAAAACGTTCAGTTAATGCCCTTCAAAAATGGTCTAAAAAGTGATAAAAAAAGGTTGCGCTCAAGAATAAGACCACTAAAAAGAACAACTCTTCTTGCAAAAAATAAGTTTACGTATCAGAAAGGTGCATCGAATCCGGCAAAAAAAAATCCCCTATATATACACGTGCGGCACCCTACCGCTCCGTAGCCCGGGAAAAGATAGGACATGTCCTATCTTTTCCTGTGATACGGCGCCGTGCGCTGTATCTCCCTATGGAGAGGGGCGGGGGTGAGCAGCGCTCATCCCCTGCTCCTCTCCACGGCGCCGATGTATGCCCGCCGTACTACGGTAGTACGGCGGGCATACATCGTGTGAATGTAGCCTTACAGTGACACAGGGCAGTTTCCAAAAATGGGGCCGAGTCCTGAAACGGACCAAACCATTTTCTGTTTTGCATTTCCATTTTTCACTCCCCATATTAAAAATTCCATAACTTTTTCTGCCTGACCTCATAGTAACACCATTTTGTATTCCAAGCCGTTTACTGGGAAGCTGGAAAAAAATTCCAAATGTGATAAAATTCTGCCATTTTCCTGTGTACAAAGTTTTTACGGATTTCGCTGTGTGCTCCCAATGGCACATTTACTTTATTATTTGGGTCAGTACGATCAGAGGGATATCACATTTATATAGGTTTTATTATTTTATTTTACAAAATTACAACTTTTTGTGAAAAACAATTGGCTTCATTTTGTCGTATTCTGAACTTTTACTTAGGTGTAAACAGTTGTGTAATATGTCATTTTTTTTCGGGATATAATGACATTTTCATCATTTTGGGGACTGTACAACCTTTTGTTCACTTGTTGTTAAATTTTATTTTTATTAAATGAAATGGCAAAAAAGTGGCGTTTTTAGACATTTGGGTGCTTTTCGCTGTTGAGAATAATCTTTTTTTATATTTTGATAAATTGGGGAATTGCGATACCTGAAATGTTTATTTTTATATCGGTTCTAGGGAAAAGGGAATGATTTGACTATGAATTGCAATGCTATAATATTGTTATTTGCGATGGATCTATAAAAGCTCTGTTATAGATCGTGCTGAATTAAGGTCCTGGAGGTCCTTATTGTCCAAGTTGGCAACGCCCACTGCGTACAGCAGTTGGAGGCACTGCATATACTATATGTAATTCAGAGGCACTGTATAAACTATATGTAATTTATGTAATTCAGAGGCCCTACATACACTATGTAATTCGAAAACTCTGGAAGACTGACTATGAGAGGTGTGAGGCACTGTAACTGCTGCTGAGTGGGTGACGGAGCACTGTGGCTGCTTCTGGGGTGGGGGGATTGTGCACTTTGGTTGCTTGGTGGGGCCTTCTGGCTGCTGTGAGGGTACTCTGGCTATTGGTTGCTGTGGGGACACATACTTGCCATGCCAACGTCTGAGTCCACATTCAAACAAGGCTATTGCATTGCGGTTGTTTTTTTATTATAACACATAGATTCCTGTGATCACCAATTGAAATAAGATTGTGTTTGCATTGCATTTAGTAAATGCAGTAAGAGATTGTGGGGAAGATTTATCAAGCTGTCTGAAAGTCAGAATATTTCCAGTTGCCCATGGCAACCAATCATAGCTCCTCTTTAAAATATTCATGAGCACTGGTAAAATGAAAGCTGAGCTGTGATAGGTTGCCATGGGCAACTAGAAATATTCTGACTTTCAGACAGCTTGATAAATCTGCCCATGTGTGTTTTGAAATGCAACGAAATGAAAACGTGTGAACGTAGCTTCAGGTTATTTTTATTTAACAATATGTTCAGCCTTGTGGTTGCCCTCATGAGGCTGATTGTATTGGTAATTCTGTATGTGGCCTCTGGTGAAAATGAGTTTGACACCCCTGCTATATGTAATTCGGAGTTACTGCGTACACTATGGGGCACATTTACTAAGAAAGTTGGAAATTTCACTAAAAGTGCTCTGCCTGTGTATAATACTGGGTGCGACCCATTCATTAAGAACGTGCACCATAAATCATGAATCTACTCCTTCCCTGCACTGACCCGACAGTTCACCAACTTTTTTGTGGTCCATGGTCGCGTGTGACACAATAGTGGCGTGACACTTCTTAAATACCTGTGCAAGCAGTTTTTACCTAAGAACGTGCAAAGTCCATGAGAAAACCAGCGCAAAACCCTTATTAAATGTGCCCCTATATGGAATTAGGAGGCACTGCATATATTACATGTAATTTGGAGGCACTCCGTACACTACGGGGCACATTTATCAAAAGCAGTGCAAGCTGCACTATGTCCAGTTTGCCTATAGTGCAGTGCGCCAGATTCATGATTTCTGGGGCACGTCCTTCATTAATCTGGGGCCCTCCCCACTGCCCCAAACTGAGGGAACCACCTATATTTCGGTGCAATTTTAAGATGGGGGGATTTATAAATGCACTTGCGCCACATTTCTGGTGGTTTTGCGCCAAAAACAATGCCTAAAATGCCTTGAACCACAGTTATCCAGGCTTTCAGACTTTTTCTTGGCATTTTCCCAACTTGTCCTATTGAGGGGGCGTGGCGTTCATGAGATGGCCTGGCCGAAACCAAGATCGTGCACCCGATATCCTGCATGTGTCGCTTAGGTCCGCCGGAGTTCACCTTCTTCTTCCTGGTGCATGTAAGTGCTTGATCTTGTGACACAATCTGAATGTTAAATCCCGCGCTCAGTCCGAACCGAGTCGGATTGTCAGACGGCCCGTCCCAGATTTGTGTTGCTTGAAAGCCAGTGCAGCTGCGCCACAATCCTATTGCGTGCAACACAATCCAATGCTAAATACCTAACACAGCCATGCAATCCCCAAAAATATTGGAAAATCTGACTAAAGTGCGGCCTCAGACTTTTAGTAAATAAGCCCCTATATGTAATTTGGAGCCACTACGCACACTAGATGTAATTTGGAGGCACTGGGTACATTATATGTATTTCGGAGGCATTGTGTATGCTACATGTAATTTGAAGACACTGCTTATACAAAATGCAATTCGGACGACCTACATACATTATATGTACCGTATATACTCGAGTATAAGCCGACCCGAGTATAAGCCGAGACCCCTAATTTTACCACCAAAAACTGGGGAAAACTACTGACTCGAGTATAAGCCGAGGGTGGGAAATGCATTGGTCAAACCCCCCCAGTAGTATACAACCTGCCAGCCCCCAGTAGTATACAGCCTGCCAGCCCCCAGTAGTATACAGCCTGCCAGCCCCCATGTAGTATTTAGCAGCCCCTAGTAGTATACAGCAGCCCCTAGTAGTATACAGCAGCCCCTAGTTGTATACAGCGGTCCCCAAGTAGTATACAGCAGCCCCTAGTAGTATACAGCAGCCCCTAGTAGTATACAGCAGCCCCAAGTAGTATACAGCAGCCCCTAGTAGTATACAGCAGCCCTCTAGTAGTATACAGCAGCCCCCTAGTAGTATACAGCAGCCCCCTAGTAGTATACAGCAGCCCCCCAGTAGTATACAGCAGCCCCCTAGTAGTATACAGCAGCCCCCTAGTAGTATACAGCAGCCCACTAGTAGTATACAGCAAGCCCCTAGTAGTATACAGCAAGCCCCTAGTAGTATACAGCAATCCCCTAGTAGTATACAGCAAGCCCCTAGCAGTATACAGCAAGCCCCTAGTAGTATACAGCAAGCCCCTAGTAGTATACAGCCGCCCCTAGTAGTATACAGCCAGCCTGCTCCCACGGCCCTTAAAAAAATAAACTTATATACTCACCCTCCGATGTCAGCTCGGCTCCCCGATGTCGGCGCGACTTACCGATGTCCCCGATGTCAGCGCGTCCCGTCTTTTTTCTTCTCCGCGGCTCCTCTTCTCTCTTCCGGCATGGACGCGGCCATGTTTTCTTCTAGCAGGCGCATACTATGACGCGCCCGCTGCTGACGTCATAATATGCACGGCCACTAAGAAAACATAGCCGCGTCAATGCCGGAAAAAAGAATAGAGAAGAGGAGCAGCGGAGAAGAAAGAAGACGGGATGCGCTGACATCTGGGACATCGGTAAGCCACGCCGACATCGGGGAGCCGCGCTGACATCGGAGGGTGAGTATTTAAGTTTATTTTTTTTAAGTGGGTAATTTTTTTGTTGTTGTAGACTCGTGTATAAGCCGAAGGGACGTTTTTCATCACATTTTTTGTGCTGAAAAACTCGGCTTATACACAAGTATATACGGTAATTTGGAGGCACTGGGTACATTATATGTAATTCAGAGGCATTGTGTATGCTAAATGTAATTCAGAGACACTGCATATACAATATGTAATTCGGAGGACCTGTATACATTATATGTAATTCGAGGCATTTAATAAGGGTGCGCGAACCGAACAAATGTCGGATATTCCAACGATTACCATTTTGTGCCGCATTTAAAAGGGGATTGTGGCGCATGCAATCGAATTTTGGCGCATCGGCCAGCTTTCATGCGACAGACATCGGCGGGGAGGGGGAATTGGCGGGCCGTCGGACGATCCGTCACATTCGGAATGAGCATGGGAATAAAGATTTAAATTGTGTCGCAAGACAATGCACTTACATACACAGGGAAAAAGAAGGTGAACTCCGGCGGACCTCAGGGGGGAAGCAACACATGCAGGATCTCGGGCGCACGATCTTGGTGAATCCATCTTAGTCGGACCATCCGGATATGGGATCGCGATAGGACCGGGTAAGTAAATGTGCCCCAATAGGTCATTTGGAGGCACTGGGTACACTATATGTAATTTGGAGGCACTGGGTACACTATATGTAATTTGGAGGCACTGGGTACACTATATGTAATTTGGAGGCACTGGGTACACTATATGTAATTTGGGGGCACTGGGTACACTATATGTAATTTGGAGGCACTGAGTACACTATATGTAATTTGGGGGCACTGGGTACACTATATGTAATTTGGAGGCACTGGGTACACTATATGTAATTTGGAGGCACTGGGTACACTATATGTAATTTGGAGGCACTGGGTACACTATAGGTAATTTGGAGGCACTGGGTACACTAAGTATAGGTAATTCATGGGGAACTGGGATCAGGGATCACAATAGGACTGGGTAAGTAAATGTGCCCCTATAGGTAATTTGGAGGCACTGCATACAGTATTTGTAATTTGGAGGCACTGTGTACAGTGTATGTAATTTGGAGGCACTGTGTACAGTGTATGTAATTCGGAGGCACTGTGTACACTATATGTAATTCGGAGGCACTGTGTACAGTATATGTAATTCGGTGGCACTACGTACACTATGGGGCACATTTACTTACCTGTCCTGCGCAATCCCCGAAAGTGCATTGTCCTACCAAAATACACATCTGCCGCAATTCCCGAATATGGTGCACCCGATATCCTGCCTCTGTTGCTTTCCCGCTCAGGTCCGCCGGAGTTCTTCTTTTTCCTGGTGCATGTAAGTGCATTGTCTTGAATGTTAAATCCTGCACTCATTCTGAAGCAGTTGGCTGCCCGACCCCTGATTTTTGTCGCATGAAAGCCAGCGCAGCTGCACCACAATCCAGTCGCGTGCGACACAATCCTCTGCTAAATACCTTCCCAGTGACAAAAATCCTGAAAACCACGAACAGTCCGACGGAAATGCGATCCGCAAAGCCTTAGTAAATAAGCCCCTTTATGTAATTCAGAACCAATGTATAATTTTTGATGCACAGAATTTTCCTGTTTAAGCCATGTCCAGGTAAATAGGACATGATGCTTTTTTTGCACCAGTTAGAAGGTGCACCAGGTCACAGTAGTTGAAGGGTCTTTAGCTGTTCTTTTGTACTATTGGGTGGAATTAAAAGCAGTTACATGTAGTTCCACATAAGCCGCAATGAGCTGCCTTTCATTTCCCAGGCCATAAATACAGCTATGTATGGGAATGAGTGAATCTCTTCAATCCGTTTGGAGTTCTGTATTTATGTGAATCACGTTAGACGTTTTTCTGACCTCCTAATGCAGCAGTTAAATGTTTCTGTCAGAAAAGCACTTTATTTCAGGAAAGCTCAGCAGCAGACAACACATCTCTCTGGTCACGACACTCTATTAGGCTGTCTGCATATATATAAATTGCTGAGGTCATGTCATTCACTTCCATTCCATTCTAGGTAGTTCTTGCATATCATATTATTGGACCAGTGAGTGGCCCTTAGTGCTCTCTGCCTTCAATTCAGAGGTATGTTATAAAGCGTTAGCCTACAGTAAGTTCTTTTGAGACTTCAATGTTATGCCCCACACAGAGGAAGCATTCAAATGCTATGTTTGAACTGTGTTTTGAAAGCAGGGTAGTCACAAGCCCACGGCTGCAGGCTGATGCTCCATTCTATTCCCCCACTGTATGCTCGCAGTTTGGCAGTACTACAGTATGGCAGTATATGGGAATTTACAACTTTATCAAAGTTCTGGAACTGATGGAGAAGAAGCGTCATCTGTGAGGAGCCACCGAGATGAAGTCAAGGACAGATCAGAGGTAGAAGCTGTGGGGAATTGTTCTGATATGATAAGTCTGCTCGGGTTTTCTCCGTCCGGGCTGACGTATCCTGTAGTTCACCTCTCCTATTTTCTCTATAACCTCATACGGTCCTTGCCATTTAGCAAGAAACTTACTTTCGACAGTGGGGACTAGCACCAACACACGATCACCGGGATTAAAGGTCCTTACTTTTGCTGACCTGTTATAAACCCGGCTTTGAGTTCTTTGTGCCTCTTCCATATGCTCCTTGACAATGGGCATGACGGCTGCTACCCTGTCCTGCATATCTGAGATATGGTCTATTACACTTTTGTGGGGGGTGGGCTCTTGTTCCCATGTCTCTTTGGCTATGTCCGGGAGACCCCTGGGATGTCTGCCATACACTAACTCAAACGGCGAGAACCCAGTAGAGGCTTGTGGGACTTCTCGGATGGCGAACATTAAATATGGCAACAGTACATCCCAGTCCTTCCCATCCTTGATTACCACTAGAGATGAGCGAGCACTAAAATGCTCGGGTACTCGTTATTCGAGACGAACTTTTCCCGATGCTCGAGTGCTCGTCTCGAATAACGAGCCCCATTGAAGTCAATGGGAGACTCGAGCATTTTTCAAGGGGACCAAGGCTCTGCACAGGGAAGCTTGGCCAAACACCTGGGAACCTCAGAAAAGGATGGAAACACCACGGAAATGGACAGGAAACAGCAGGGGCAGCATGCATGGATGCCTCTGAGGCTGCATAATCGCACCATTATGCCAAAATTATGGGCAACAGCATGGCCATGACAGAGTGACAGAATGAAGCTAGATAGCATATAAAACATCCAATAATTGACCCTGACACTATAGGGGACGGCATGCAGAGGCAGCGGCAGCAGGCTAGAGAGTGGCATGGCGACATACCCTAAATGGACTCAGGCTTCAAACCAATGGGTGGCAGAGAGGAACCAAAGGAGGTGAGCAAGAAGCGCTCAAATAATATCGGTACATGATAAAAGTTTGCCAGTATATTTTGTGGATTACACAGCAGGGTGGCGACAAAGTTAACATGGAAGCCATGAAAACAACCCAAAATTCTGCCTGACACAGCTCGTTTGATAAGGGGACCATGTATGGAGGCAGTGAACTAGTAGTAGATTAAAGGTGCTGCAGTTAAAACTATGTTAGTTGGATCTTGGCATGGAGCTGGCGCTCCGCTGCCAGGCAAGCTTTCGCCAATCCAAGCCCCTGTCTCTAGGCTACTCCCCAAACAGCACTTCTAAGAACCTTTTGTATAAGATCAAGTGTAGTAGCTTTCTTATAAGTTTAGGATATGGCGGGTGAGGGGAATGTAAACAGATGCGCAAGAAGCGCTGAAATAATATCGGTAAATGATAAAAGTTTGCCAGTATATTTTGTGGATTACACAGCAGGGTGGCGACAAAGTTAACAAGTTTGATGTGGAATGCCCTGTAATAGCTCTTGGGCGGTGTGCCTTTTATCGCCTAGGCTCAGCAGTTTGAGCACCGCCTGCTGTCGCTTAGCGACGGCACTGCTGCTGTGCCTATAGCTACCGACTGATGGCGCCATGGCCACGGATGGTAATTCGGAGGAGGAGGAGGTGGAGGAGGGGTGGGAGGAGGAGGAGGTATAGTAGGCCTTTGAGACCTGGACCGAGGTAGGCCCCGCAATCCTCGGCGTCGGCAGTATATGACCAGCCCCAGGGTCAGACTCGGTCCCAGCCTGCACCAAGTTAAGTGTAGTAGCGTTCTTATAAGTTTGGGATATGGCGGGTGAGGGGAATGTAAACAGATGCGCAAGAAGCGCTGAAATAATATCGGTTAATCATAAAAGTTTGCCAGTATATTTTGTGGATAACACAGCAGGGTGGCGACAAAGTTAACAACTTTGATGTGGAATCCATGAAAACAACCCAAATTTCTGCCTGACACACCTCGTTTGATAAGGGGACGATGTATGGAGGCAGCTATATGGACGACTTTTGGAGGTAGCAATGGAGACAACGTGTGGAGGCTGCTATGGAGACAATTTAATTTGGATAGTGCCTGTATGTGGCAGTCCAAAAAAGTTTTCAAACCAGAGGAGCAGGTAGGTGGCCCTCCAGAAAAATGGAATAGATTGAGTGCCTGTATGTGGCAGTCCAAAAAAGTTTTCAAACCAGAGGAGCAGGTAGGCGGCCCTCCAGAAAAATGGAATAGATTGAGTGCCTGTATGTGGCAGTCCAAAAAAGTTTTCAAACCAGAGGAGCAGGTAGGTGGCCCTCCAGAAAAATGGAATAGATTGAGTGCCTGTATGTGGCAGTCCAAAAAAGTTTTCAAACCAGAGGAGCAGGTAGGTGGCCCTCCAGAAAAATGGAATAGATTGAGTGCCTGTATGTGGCAGTCCAAAAAAGTTTTCAAACCAGAGGACCAGGTAGGTGGCCCTCCAGAAAAATTGAATAGATTGAGTGCCTGTATGTGGCACTCCCAAAAATTGTTTAAAACAGAGGACCGGGTAGGTGGGCCTCCAGAAAAATTAAATGCATAAAGTACTATAGCTAGAGCCAGTGGGCCCTGTCAAAAAATAGCCAGTTTCCTCTGCTTTAGTGTACAAAGAGGAGGAGAAGGAGGAAAATGAGGAGGAGGAGGAGGAGTGCATAAATTATTCAGGTTGAGCTTCCTTCACCTGGTGGAGATTGGAAATTATGAGAAATCCAGGCTTTATTCATCTTAATAAGCGTCAGCCTGTCAGCGCTGTCAGTCGACAGGCGTGTACGCTTATCGGTGATGATGCCACCAGCTGCACTGAAAACCCGCTCGGACAAGACGCTAGCGGCAGGGCAGGCAAGAACCTCCAAGGCGTACAGCGCCAGTTCGTGCCACATGTCCAGCTTTGAAACCCAGTAGTTGTAGGGAGCTGTGTGATCATTTAGGACGATGGTATGGTCAGCTACGTACTCCCTCACCATCTTTCTGTAAAGATCAGCCCTACTCTGCCGAGACTGGGGACAGGTGACAGTGTCTTGCTGGGGTGACATAAAGCTGGCAAAAGCCTTGTAAAGCGTACCCTTTCCAGTGCTGGACAAGCTGCCTGCTCGCCTACTCTCCCTCGCTACTTGTCCCGCAGAACTACGCACTCTGCCGCTAGCGCTGTTAGAAGGGAAATACAGCTTGTGCACCAGGGCCTGCTGGTATTCATGCATTCTCACACTCCTTTCCTCTCCAGGGATGAGAGTGGAAAGATTTTGCTTGTACCGTGGGTCCAGGAGAGTGAATACCCAGTAATCGGAGCTGGAATAAATTCTTTGAACGCGAGGGTCACGGGATAGGCAGCCTAGCATGAAATCTGCCATATGCGCCAGAGTCCCAACGCGCAAGAATTCACTCCCCTCACTGGCCTGACTGCCCATTTCCTCCTCCTCCAACTCCTCCAACTCCTCTTCTTCTGCCCATACACGCTGAACAGTGAAGGTCTGAGCAATGCTCCCCTCTTGTGTCTCGCCAACATTCTCCTCCTCTTCCTCCTCATCCTCCTCCACCTCCTCCGATATGCGCTGAGAAACAGACCTGAGGGTGCTTTGGCTATCAACAAGGGAATCTTCTTCCCCCGTCTCTTGTGACGAGCGCAAAGCTTCCGACTTCATGCTGATCAGAGAGTTTTTCAACAGGCCAAGCAGCGGGATGGTGAGGCTGATGATGGCGGCATCGCCACTGACCATCTGTGTTGACTCCTCAAAGTTACTCAGCACCTGACAGATATCAGACATCCACGTCCACTCCTCATTGTAGACTTGAGGAAGCTGACTGACCTGACTACCAGTTCTGGTGGAAGTTGACATCTGGCAGTCTACAATCGCTCTGCGCTGCTGGTAAACTCTGGATAACATGGTTAATGTTGAATTCCACCTCGTGGGCACGTCGCACAACAGTCGGTGAGCGGGCAGTTGGAGGCAGCGCTGCGCTGCCCTGAGAGTGGCAGCATCTGTGCTGGACTTCCTGAAATGCGCACAGATGCGGCGCACCTTCGTGAGCAAATCTGACAGATTGGGGTATGTCTTGAGGAAACGCTGAACTATCAGATTTAACACATGGGCCAGGCATGGCACATGTGTCAGTCTGCCGAGTTGCAGAGCCGCCACCAGGTTACGGCCGTTGTCACACACAACCATGCCTGGCTTCAGGTTCAGCGGTGCCAGCCACAGATCAGTCTGCACCGTGATGCCCTGTAATAGTTCTTGGGGCGGTGTGCCTTTTATCGCCTAGGCTCAGCAGTTTGATCACCGCCTGCTGTCGCTTAGCGACGGCACTGCTGCTGTGCCTAGAGCTAGCGACTGATGGCGCCATGCCCACGGATGGTAGTTCGGAGGAGGAGGTGGAGGAGGGGTGGGAGGAGGAGGAGGCATAGTACGCCTTTGAGACCTGGACCGAGGTAGGCCCCGCAATCCTCGGCGTCGGCAGTATATGACCAGCCCCAGGGTCAGACTCGGTCCCAGCCTCCACCAAGTTAACCCAATGTGCCGTCAGCGATATATAGTGGCCCTGCCCGGCAGCACTCGTCCACGTGTCCGTGGTCAGGTGGACCTTGTCAGAAACGGCATTGGTCAGGGCACGGATGATGTTGTCTGACACGTGCTGGTGCAGGGCTGGGACGGCACATCGGGAAAAGTAGTGGCGGCTGGGGACCGAATACCGAGGGGCGGCCGCCGCCATGAGGTTGCGAAAGGCCTCGGTCTCTACTAGCCTATAGGGCAGCATCTCCAGGCTAAGCAATCTGGAGATGTGGACATTAAGGGCTTGGGCGTGCGGGTGGGTTGCACTATATTTTCTTTTTCGCTCCAGCGTCTGGGGTATGGAGAGCTGAACGCTGGTGGATGCTGTGGAGGATCGTGGAGGCGACGATGGGGTTTTTGTGCCAGGGTCCTGGGCAGGGGGCTGACTATCAGCTGACACAGGGGAAGGAGCAGTGGTGTGCACGGCCGGAGGTGAACGGGCTTGGTGCCACTGATTCGGGTGTTTAGCATTCATATGCCTGCGCATACTGGTGGTAGTTAAGCTAGTAGTGGTGGAACCCCTGCTGATCCTGGTTTGGCAAAGGTTGCACACCACAGTCCGTCGGTCATCCGGTGTTTCTTTAAAGAACCTCCAGACTTCTGAAAATCTAGCCCTCGCCGCGGGAGCCCTCGCCACGGGAGCTTCACTACGTGACACATTTGGCGCTGATGCACCTGCTCTGGCCCTGCCTCTCCGTCTGGCCCCACCACTGCCTCTTCCAACCTGTTCTGCTATAGGACTCTCCTCCGTCTCAGAAGCACTGTGTTCACCCGGCCTCTCAACCCAGCTTGGGTCTGTCACCTCATCATCCTCCGATCCCTCAGTCTGCTCCCCCCTCGGACTTCCTGACCTGACAACAACTTCACCACTGTCTGACAACCGTGTCTCCTCATCGTCCGACACCTCTTTACACACTTCTTCCACTACGTCAAGAAGGTCATCATCACCCACAGACTGCGACTGGTGGAAAACCTGGGCATCGGAAAATTGCTCAGCAGCAACCGGACAAGTGGTTTGTGACTGTGGGAAGGGTCCAGAAAACAGTTCCTCAGAGTATGGCGGTTCAAATGCCAAATTTTCCTGGGAGGGGGCAGACTGGGGGGGAGGAGGCTGAGGTGCAGGAGCTGGAGGAGTGCCGATTTCGGTGACATGGGTGGACTGCGTGGAAGACTGACTGGTGGACAAATTGCTCGAAGCATTGTCGGCAATCCACGACATCACCTGTTCGCACTGTTCTGGCCTCAACAGTGCTCTACCACGAGTCCCAGTAACTTCAGACATGATGAACCTAGGGAGTGTAGCTCTGCGGCGTTCCCCTGCTCCCTCATCAGCAGGTGGTGTCTCACCCCACCCAGGACCACGGCCTCTGACCCCTGCAGTAGATGGACGCCCACGTCCCCGCCCTCGTCCTCGTCCTCTACCCCTAGCCCTCGGGTTAAACATTTTGAAAATGAAAGTTATATAACTTTAATTTTTTTTTTAACTTTTTTTTGTGTTTTTTTGTGTTTTTTATTTTTTTTTTGTGTTTTTTAGTTTTTAAAACCAAACAATGCAATCCTATTGCTATGGCTATTTTCTAGCCAAGTATGAAAGCACACTGATGAGATGACGCTGAGTTATGAAAAAATAAAAGGAAAATAAAAAGGAAATGGCAGACTGTGCCTAATTGAAATCCAACCCCTAATAAATTTTCCCACTTCGGTCTTTGCGATGGATATGTGCGTCACTAAGCGCTAAACACAGCGGTCACAAGTCTCACTCCAAATTCCTCACAATTGGCTAGTATATGCACTGCAGCAAGGACAGCCACCAGCAGATCAACCAGAAATAAAATATATATAACGCTATTGTAGGCGTAAGTAAGCTGTTTGGATTCTCCTTTGGCTATTTTCTAGCCAAGTATGAAAGCACACTGATGAGATGACGCTGAGTTATGAAAAAATAAAAGGAAAATAAAAAGGAAATGGCAGACTGTTCCTAATTGAAATCCAACCCTTAATAAATTTTCCCACTTCGGTCTTTGCGATGGATATGTGCGTCACTAAGCGCTAAACACAGCGGTCGCAAGTCTCACTCCAAATTCCTCACAATTGGCTAGTATATGTACTGCAGCAAGGACAGCCACCAGCAGATCAACCAGAAATAAAATATATATAACGCTATTGTAGGCGTAAGTAAGCCGTTTGGATTCTCCTTTGGCTATTTTCTAGCCAAGTATGAAAGCACACTGATGAGATGACGCTGAGTTATGAAAAAATAAAAGGAAAATAAAAAGGAAATGGCAGACTGTGCCTAATTGAAATCCAACCCCTAATAAATTTTCCCACTTCGGTCTTTGCGATGGATATGTGCGTCACTAAGCGCTAAACACAGCGGTCGCAAGTCTCACTCCAAATTCCTCACAATTGGCTAGTATATGCACTGCAGCAAGGACAGCCACCAGCAGATCAACCAGAAATAAAATATATATAACGCTATTGCAGGCGTAAGTAAGCCGTTTGGATTCTCCTTTGGCTATTTTCTAGCCAAGTATGAAAGCACACTGATGAGATGACGCTGAGTTATGAAAAAATAAAAGGAAAATAAAAAGGAAATGGCAGACTGTGCCTAATTGAAATCCAACCCCTAATAAATTTTCCCACTTTGGTGTTTGAGGTGGATATGTGTGTCACTAAGAGCTAAACACAACGGTAGCAAGTCCCCCTGCAAATTCCTCACAATATGGTACTAGCTGCACTACTAGTGCCAGCAAGCCCAGCCACAAGCAAACAAAAAAAAAAAAAGTATAACGTTATTGTAGCCCTAAGAAGGGCTGTTGGGTTCTTGTTGAATCACTCCTGCCTAACAGTAATCTACTAGCACCCTAACGCTGTCCCTGACCAGCAGCAGCTCTCTCCCTAGCGGCATCCAGACACAGAATGATCCGAGCAGCGCGGGCAGCGGCTAGTCTATCCCAGGGTCACCTGATCTGGCCAGCCAACCACTGCTATCGACGTGTAAGGGTACCACGTCATGCTGGGTGGAGTGCAGAGTCTCCTGGCTTGTGATTGGCTCTGTTTCTGGCCGCCAAAAAGCAAAACGGCGGGAGCTGCCATTTTCTCGAGCGGGCGAAGTATTCGTCCGAGCAACGAGCAGTTTCGAGTACGCTAATGCTCGAACGAGCATCAAGCTCGGACGAGTATGTTCGCTCATCTCTAATTACCACCTTTTTTAGCATACTCTTTAAAGTTTTGTTAAACCGTTCTACCAATCCATCCGTCTGAGGATGTAACTGTGCGTAACTGTTACGCAGAGGTGCGTAACAACTCTTTAGCAATTAGTTTCGCCGAGGTGTGCCGTAGTGGGATGGCCTCAGGATATCGGGTAGCATAGTCCATGACTACCAGGATATGCTGATGCCCCCGAGCAGATTTAACCAAAGGACCGACCAAATCCATGGCGACTCTTTCAAAGGGTACCTCAATAATGGGCAGAGGTACCAACGGACCTCGAAAGTGTACCATGGGAGCATGCAATTGACATTCAGGGCAAGTTTCACAATACCTTTTTACCCTATCGTACACTCCGGGCCAATAAAAACGCTGCAAGATGCGTTCCAGAGTTTTTGTGGTACCTAGGTGCCCTCCCATCACATGCTTATGTGCAAGGTCTAACACCATCTGACGATATGGCTGAGGTACCATTAACTGCTCCCGGGTTTCACCGTGGACCTTATCAATGCGGTACAATAACTTCTGATTTACCACCACTCGAGGGAACAACTTATCCGCACCTGGGTGCTGAGGTACACCATTAATCTCTACCACATTTTCTCTGGCGCGGACCAGAGTGGGGTCCTGGAGTTGTGCAGTACCAAAGTTGTCACGGGATACCTCCAAATCCTGCCATAACATCTAGGGGAAACATTACACTTCCATCTTCTCCCCTACGGCAGGAACTCCAGAGTCTGGGTCATCAGGCTCGGCTTCAGAGATCTGACCAGACAACACAGGAGAACAACCCCCCAACTCTTGGTTTCCCCGCCATAGAGTCCAGAACATGGGGAAGTCCCGTCCCAAAATAAGATCATGGGGCAAGTTCATAACAACCGCTGCCTCATGTAGAGTCTCTCCACAAGAGGTCTGGAAGTTAATAACTGTGGTGGGGTAGTCCTTTACGTCCCCACGGATGCACAGGACTCCAATTGTGCGCCCTGTGACCGTCTTGGGGTCTGTGAGGGACCCATTAATCAAGGTCACCCGACTGCCTGAGTCCAGCAGGGCCAACGCTGGATGCCTTGCCACAGTCACCCGGCACAGGTGGCGCTCATCAGCAGAGTCGGGGCTAGTAGCTGTGTAGACAGGGGCAGCATAGAGAGAAACCCTTCTGGCGGAACTGCAGTCCATGGGCTCTGAGGAATTGGGGCAATGGGCTGCAATATGACCTGGCTCATGGCAGGTCCAACAGGTGGGAGCCTCCCCCCTCCTCCTCCCCTGGGGTACTTCCCGGACATTGGGCGTTGTCCTGCCCCGGGAATTTGTGGGTGACAAGACCTTCCGTGCCTTAAGGCCTGTCTGGGTATAAGGGGCTTTCTTTGTTAGGGCCTGAGTGGCACAAAACCTCTCCACCAACCCCACCAGCGCCTCGGCATCACACGGGTCCCCGTGTCCCACCCATTGTTGGATCTCACCCGGCAAGGCCCTCAGGAAATGGTCCGAAACAACCTTCTCGACCATCTGGGCTGGGGTTGATGTCTCCGGCTGAAGCCACTTGCGGACCAAGTGAACAAGTTGGTGCATCTGCCCCCTCGGTGGTAGCGCCTCCTGGTATCTCCAGCTATTCACTCTTTGAGCGCGTAGATGCTGATCCACTCCTAGTCGGGCCAAGATCTCTGCCTTTACCTTGGAGTAGTCCCGAGCATCCTCCTCGCTCAGGTCGTAGTATGCCTGCTGGGGATCAGCGACGAGGAAGGGGGCCAACACCTCTGCCCAGTGCTGCTGTGGCAACCTCTCTCGGGTGGCCACCCTGTCAGATAGGCCTCCACATCATCCTCGGCGGTCATCTTGGTTATAGCTTTGCGGACCTCTTTCCTGGCGTCCTTCACCGTCATTGCTGGGACAGTCCTTTGCTGAGCAGCGGTCAGGGCTGTTACCTGCTGGAGCAGCAATCTGTTTGTCTCTTGCTGCTGCACGTTGGACTGGAAAAGCTGCTTGATTAACTCCTCCATGGCCGTGGCTTGCAGCTTCAGTGCTGTCCAGGACATGCACTAGTGTATACTTCACTGCACTATGCCCGCATCCTCCACCATGTGTGGGGAATTGCTCTGGTAGTTGACTGGTAGCAGTGCAGGAAGCATTCACACACGCAGGTTTAAAAGTCCAACTTAAGTGTTTATTCACACTTGCAAAACAGAACACAAATTCAGCCTTGGCTTAGGCACATGCAAAAACATTATAAAAGTAATTTCTGCCCGGCTAGGCGCTGTCTAATACATTTGACGGACCCTAGCTATCCAGGTACCAGGCTGCCTGGCACCCGCTCTTGGCCAGCAGTAAGACAGGAGGCCCTCAGTTACCTTTGCCGTGAGAATACAATCTCGCTTTCCGCTCTCCAGGTAGGGCCTCTCCTACTGCTTCTGGCCTGCAGACTAAATCAGGCTCTAACGAGGCCTGTGACCCGCACCTGTGGGCAATTCACAAACCCAGGACCGAAGCCCGGGTGGAGTAGGAGTCCCACTACCAGCCTACCCCTACTCCATAATAAGCAGGCCCAGTACAGACATTACAAATGTGTCTGTGTTAGCTAGGCCAACACAGACAAAACAGACTATTCCTGCTTATCATGTCTGCATTAACCCTTGGGTTACTGCAGACAAACCCAGGGCTTTTACCACATGCATTTCATCTGCCTATAGGACAGATAGCGGTTTTCCCACACAATACCTCTTACTTTCTCACAAAGCCCAGACTGAATTATACAGTAAGTGATCTCTATATCTGCTGTATGACAGTCTAGGCGTGCAGTGATTTTTTGGTGCTGTATAGTATCACTGTATAGTACTGTACTGTATAGTAATGTGGTATACTCATTACTTTTATATTATGAGTATTGTATGGGTATGTGGGTATATACATATTTATGTACAACTGTATTTCAGTGTTTCTCATATATGGTGTATATATAGTGTGTGTAGAGTATATATGGTGCTGTGTTTATTTGTGTTATGCATATATAGTGTATGTGTGCTTATGTCTGTGGAGTGTATATATGTAATATGAAGTATAATGTACAGGATAGAACCAGTAGCGAGTGTTTAGGTATATGGGGGCCCCAATTCTAAGTTCGCACTGGGGCCCACTAGAGTCTTGTTACGCCACTGTTTGAAAGGATAGGGGATACATTCTTAATCAATGAGGCTACTAGTGCGATCATGAAAATGGATCCTCCAGCAATAAGGAGAACAGATTTCTGCATTCAATTCTATGAGGGTGGCCAAAGATTGCTGAAAACAGCGCTTGGGTATCTTCAGCCTATTGGTGGGGGTCCTAGCTGTCAGAACCTCATTAATTGGGACTTATCCTCTAACCAAAGTTGGGTATACTCCTTTAAGCTGTCTGGTTAGCTAGTTATTGCGAAGACGTTCCTGGTTTCTTCTATTTTCTGGTAACTGTACAGTTCCGGCACAGTAGTTAGGCAGGAAGATGAGAAGTCCTTGCATCATATTTTGATATAATTCAAGGACTACAGAAGACACAACTTTTTCTGTTATTTTGTTATGTTTCATTTACCATGGACATATGAGGGCTTGTTTAATGCAGCCATCTTCAAGCTTGAAGATGGCTGCATTGAGCCAGCCGAAACGTTGCACTGTATTTTCCACTTATGAATAAATTTTGAATACTTAGGAGTGCTGCTCTTCTGCCTACAATTTTTGGATATCCGTTGGGGTTTTGAGTCGAATCCCTGGAGCCTGCACCCACACTGGATTACAATCCTACTGTCTCACTGTGCCGCCTGTACTTGTTTGAGGCCTTGTTTTATGCTGTAAGAATTGTATTCCAGTTACTTAAGGTTAAAAATGGCAAAATCACTAACAAACCTTACAGGACCTTGTGTGTATTCATGAAAACCATCGTAAGGTACTAGAAGGTAGATTGGTCATGGACAGCTATGATTACATGAACCTCCATCTGGGATCAGGAATGGCTGCTGACGAGATTAAAGACAATCCTAAATCAGGGAGCTTTTACTTTACATTTCAAGAAATTGGTGCATAATTTTTAATAGATGTATATTGTTAAATTACCCAATACTCTACCCCACACATTACATAAAACTTGAAGTGGCCAACCCCTTTAAAGGGAACATTTCACCACATTTTTCACAAATACAACTAGTGACATGTTCCCATAGAGCCCTATTAACTAAATGTTACCCTTCTTTTAGCTAAAAATTGTTTCTCTCACATTCCCATAAAATCATGGGGATGCATACTGCTCTCCCATCCTCACTATCTTCTACTTCTCCCCATGCCTTATGCCTCCTTCTCACCTTTCAGCACTTCATGTCATGTGACCTTGGTGGGTGAAGTCATCTAAGGCCCTTTACCAACTAAGGTTCATGTACCAGGTGACCACATCCTAAACATTCTGATTACTTTTCCTTTTCTTGAAAATATTGAATTATGAGTATCATTTTACTGCTCCAGAAGGTGTGGGATGCTGCTACCAGGCAGAGTGAGGGGAACCTAGCCCTAAAAAAGTGTGTGATACACTTATGTGAATAATTAAATGACATTATTTGCATTTGCAGCCCTTTTATTGAATTACAAATAATTCATAAATAGCATGAAAAGAGCTCCACCATGGGGTTGATTGACTATGGTGGGTAAGTTTTAAATTTTTTGCTTCTTTGTGAACCACTCGGGAGATTTCTGGGTACATGATTTGGGGAAGGATTTTTGAGTAGAAAGCAGGGCTTCTATGGAATACAATATTGGCCCTGCCTCCCCTGTCCACAAGGAGGAGGCCACAATATGAGGGAGACATTGGTGGTACACAAAGGGAAGACATAAGTGTGCGTGCGTGCGTGCATGCGTGCGTGTGTGTGTGTAAAAAGGGGCATCATATGAGTCTATAGCTGTTGTATTTAAGCAGAAGCCTCCAACATCAGTGACGCATAGCAGAGGGGATGGCAGGAGCTGTCCTCCGTTCAGTTAGGGGATCTAACACACCAGTGCACCAGAATCTAAATTAATTTTTAACAGTTTGCTACTTTCCATACACACACTGGCATGGTTACACATCTCTCCAGGGCTGCTACCTAACACTGTCTGCAACTTTGTATGGTTAACCAACGACCTGCAAAGCCTAGACTTTCAGGCCATAGTAAGTATAAATGGCCAGCCAGTAATACATAATAATTATGTGCTGCCTGGGCTCTAAAGGGAAGCTGACTATTCTTGAGCTGTACTAAGGCAGACTCGCTTACACTTCCTATACAGAGTCAATGTGCTGGGCCCAGCTACAATGAGAGATTCTCCCCCTGTCCCTTCATGCTACTGTGTTATTGTCAGCTTTGCGGGGGAGAAGGGGTTCTCTCTTTTTTTTTTTTTTTTTAATAAAACAAAATGTTTATTCAAAGCAAAGTAGACACACACAAATTTATTCAGTAGTTATTGCTGTAAGAATTAATTCAATAAAAAGATGGGATAAATTAAACAAGACAACAAGGATGGAAACCACAAAAATATGTAACATCTGCATGCAAAAGCTATAAGGAGGAGAGAAAACCTAAGACTACAGAGAAGCATCTTGGATTGTCATCTTTAGATATCAAGATATTATTTAGATATCAAGTTTTATACAGATATTTAGAGATCAAGTCTTTAGATATATCAAGTTTTAGATATCAAGTCAGTGGCGTAACAACCGCCGTAGCAGCTGTAGCGGTTGCTACGGGGCCCGTGAGGTTAAGGGGCCCAGGGATGCACATGAGTCCCTGTAGTGTCTGTGCCTGCCGGATTGTGACCTGGGTCCCTACCTGTCTGTCCACTCCTAAACCCGCCCCCTCCGTGAGCTGCCATTCCTCCGTGAGCCGGCCACCCGCCCCCCGGCACAGGTGACCGCCCGCCCCCCGGCACAAGTGACCTCCCGCCTATCTCCCTGCATGCTGGAGCCGGCCGCTGACAGAGCGGATGTATGCCCCTCCTACCCACTCTACACCCCCCCGTCCGACTAACCAAACACCCGCCCCGGCGGCCGAACAAGCGCCCACCCGCACAATCCCCTGCGCGGCTGAACAAGCTGCCGCTCGACTCCCATCCGTCACTCACGCGCCCACCCCCCGCGGCCGAACAAGCTGCCGCCCGACTACCAACCATCACTCACCCGCCCCCACATGTGCAGCACCGTACTGCTCCCGTAGGGCGCAGTGAGCCCATAGAAGTGTATGGGGGACGTGTGTGAATGCAGCCTATATGTGTATATATTGTGTATTATTGTATATTTGTATATACTGTGTATATATGTATATACTGTGTATGATCATGAAAATAGGCAGCACTCCAAGACGTCCAGCATATAGTGAAAAAAATGTTCTACTTTGTTCCATGTTTAAAAAGTACAACAAAGTACAGCGACATTTCGGCTCGATAGGAGCCTTTTTCAAACATGGAATAAAGAACATTTTTTTCACCTAAATATATATGTGCACATATATGATGTATGTGTGTTTTTGCATATGCTGTGTATATGGTATGTATGTATATGCTCTATATACTGAATGTGTCTGTGTATTTCCTGTATGTCTGTATATTCTGTATGTATATGCCGCATGTGTGTATATGGCGTTTTTATACTGCATGTACGTGTATATATGGTCAGTATATACTGTATGTGTGTTTAATATATATATATATATATATTAGTATAGAATGTGTATGCAGTATGTGTTATTTTTATATACATTATGTGCGTATATACTTTATGACTTTGTATATACAATGTAACAGAGTGCATAAATGTGTGTGTATACTTGTATGTATATACAGTAGGTGTGTATATATGAGTGTAGAAATGTGCGTAATTGTATAAACATGTCTGTATAGGGGTACATTCACAAGAACATGTGAGGGTCGTATATCTGGCTGCAAATTTGCTGACAGATATACTTCCCGCATATGTGTCTATAGCTCCTGGGCTCGGTACGGTGAGCACAACGAGTACTCACTGTTTCGAGCCGTGGCCGCAAAAGAAAGAGAGCGTATCTATGGCTGTAAGAACGACCATGTGGCTCTATTCTCTATGGAGAGGGGAGGGGGGAGCTGCTATCACCTCTTCAGCGCGCCAGACATGTGCCTGCCACGCTACAGCCGGGTGCGCACACGTTTATGTAAATGCTACCTAAGTATATATTTTTTGGGGGGAAGGGGGGCCCCATGTAGAAATCTGCTATGGGGCCCAGCCTCTCCTAGTTACGCCACTGTATCAAGTTTTATATAGATGTTTAGATATCAAGTTTTTCTTGGTTTAGGAGAAGTTGCAAGAACTTAGTTAGAGGTTTTGGATATGTTTGCAGTCAGAGATGCTGGTTCTTGAAGATGGTCAACTTTCAAGTAGTTTTTATAGTTAGCTCTGGAAGGGGAGGTCTCATGTATGGTCACCTCTAGAGGGGGGGGGGGGTCCCCTGCATAGACAATCAGCTCTGGAGAGGTTTCGTGTATTATAGTCTGCTCTGGAGTATCCATTATTATTACCTTCTTCGGATGATTGCTGGAGCCACACAAAGATTGCCACCTGGAGATGGACCAGGCACTAAAGATTTAAGCACTTAAAGAAACAAATATTTCTGCAAGAAAAGAAAGGACAATTGTGCTTGTTAAAAGAAACAGTGCCAGAAAAAACAATGAGCCCCTTAGTTTTAATACAAATGATATTTTTTATTGAAGTGCTATATATACGCCATATATATGGGATACATAGTTTTTTCCTGTCTCCTGCGAACATCTAGGGACAGAGTAGTCATTAGGGCGAGTGTGGGACCGTCCTTGTTAGGACGGGAGCAACGGATCGGGCGATAGGTACAGATACACTAGGGATGTGTGAGAGACCGTCATATCCCAGTTGACTTTCCTGTACCGTGGGGGATCGCAACCAAGTAAACTACAAGAATTGGTGAGACCTTTCCATTTTTTCTTGTGTTATAATTTCCATGTGTACATAATGTGGATAAAAATGTGGATTAGCTACCCTAATATTGTCAAATTATAACTCTGACAACGGGTGAGAACTGTATAGGTATCCACTAGATGTATGATATGTGGAGAGTAAAATAGATTGATAAACTATCACTACCCCACACACTTGCTCTTTTTGTATAATGCTGTATTGTGTGACATGATGTGTTTCTTGCTTGTACGGCGCCATTCAAGCATATATTAATAGGGTCTCATGGACCCATTTTAAGAATAATCAGTAAAAGTTATGTTTTAAATAGCCACATTTGCTTTCTATTATAAATGCTATATATACGCCACAAATATAATTAAATGCAAGGTAAAAAGAATTGATACTTTTGTCTCTTAAATAGTCTGCAATAGGCTGGCACAACTGCTGTGATGGGTGACGCCATTCTGTGTTTTGCTTGTATTCAGTGATAAATCTTCTATTAGTCACCGCTTCAGCAGCAAAAAAGCTCAGCAGTGGATCAGCGGATCAGGAATACGAGTCTATGTATAGAGGGTTTATGATTTATTCCAGAGCTTGTCATCGATGAGATGAGAACTGGAGATGTGGGAAAGTGACAACACAAAATCTACAGCTGTTTCATAGAAAAGATATTAGCATTCATGTCCTCAGGGAAACCCAAAATAGAGGGAAAAGAAAACAGTTATGAATTAACTATTCTATGGCTAAGACAAGCTGGGCCTAGGCTGTTTATTTGTATCTTATATTGGGATATAACGCTTAGAAGAAGAAAAATCTCTGCAAATTCTGGGTTGTATAGATTAAAGGGGTTCTCTTGAGCTGAAAAATGATGGCTGCATTCTTCTAAAACCAGTGACACTTATGACCATGATCTATGCTACTAGATGAATGGAGCTTACTTGCAATGCCACATACTACCCACGGTCAGGAGATTAGTTGTTTTTGTAAGAATGAAGCAATGTAATTCAACCTAAAGACAAACACATTTTTGTATGTTTAGAGAGGTAAGGGGCTGTAGGTTTCTGTGTTATTTTTAATAGCCAAATTATTATTACTGTCATTTTAAATAAAAAAAAAACTTATTCACTGTTCATTCCTGCTGAAAAATGCAAAGGGGAACGGAATAACAGAAAGTAAAGTAAAAAAATAAAGAATGTCTGTGTTTGGCAATGCAACACTAGGGATAAAACATATATCATTGATTTTTTTTAGATTGATTGTTTTAACTTTAACTAAAATGTAACAATACTTACCATCATACTAAATTAAGGTCTTGTGTATGAGTCCTGCTTTGATGGAACTGATCAGAGCAATTTACCATAGACCCGACACCAGTTTTGATCCCAAATCATCCAGCCCCCTCAATTTAGGTGAGAGTGGCCTAATTTATGGCTTGTATATGTATCCTGACTACAGGTTAAAGTTGGATTTCAGCATGCCATACCCAGTGTCTGGCAGGAGCATAGTCCGCTTTTCCTATTCAGAACATATGCACACTGGGCTTGGCTCGAGATTGCTGCAAGCTGTAACCTAAAGTATATGGCCAGTCTGAAACTACTGTGCCTTTGGATGGGATGGTTTGCTAAAGAAAAAACATATTCCATTGTCCTTTTTGTCAAGCTCTTCCACTGAGGGGATATATTCTCCTGTTTTCTCTGAGACTGTTAGTTAGGGAGATTGCAAAAAGGTCAGAATAATGTTCCCTGTTATGTTTTATCATCCCTATAAAAAGAGACTTTAAACTTTTGTTATTGGCTATCCACTGTTACAATTAAGTAGATATGTTCTAGTTGAGATAGTGGAGAGATCATTGAGTTAACCTGCCTGGAATTTCATTAAATGATGAAAGCAAATGACACGGACAATAAGTGTGATAAATGTGCAATATTTTGCATTTTGCCGGAAATAATGCGGCGACTGAATCGCTAGTGAATTAATTTTGTTATCTTTGAGTTTCGGAGAACAATTAAGAAGATACATCATCTATCACAGCAGTCGTATGAAAGCATTGCAAAGAAAACCTAATTTGTGGACGGCAGGAAGAGGTCAAACGTTTTTAAGGCATTTTATTTCAATTGTGTAAAGATTAACCCACAGGAATGGGGAGAGGAGGATTAGATTTTGGCTTAAAGATAGCAGGCAGAACTGGAGAGGCTAGGGAAAACAGAACTCAGATCTTCCAGTAAAACAGATGAATCATCAGGAGTTGTCACTGGTTGGCAGACAACAAAAGAGTCAAATTCAATAGTTGCCAGTAAATGTCAATCTCAGAAACAAATGTGCAAAGTTTTTTTTTTAGTAGTTTGCAATCACTAAATCAGATAGTAGAAGTTGTCAATGGTTGACAATCTCTGAGTTGAATATTACAGGTTGTCAGTGGTTTTTAATTTCACACAGAGATTGTCAAAAGATGTCAGTCTCTAAATCATGTTACATGTTAGAACATTACAGTATAGTTTACAGTATTTGAGGGGTAAACTCATGCCAGGGAGTATGGCATTCCATCCCATCAAAGTGTCCTGGCATGGATTTAACTTCCAGCTCTCTTCTTTTCCTACAGTTACATAGTCACAACATCACTCTGCAATAGGCTATTTATGCCTGTTGATTACATTTGTATTTTTATGTGTCTTTACTAGAGATGAGCGAGCACTAAAATGCTCGGGTACTCGTTATTCGAGACGAACTTTTCCCGATGCTCGAGTGCTCGTCTCGAATAACGAGCCCCATTGAAGTCAATGGGAGACTCAAGCATTTTTCAAGGGGACCAAGGCTCTGCACAGGGAAGCTTGGCCAAACACCTGGGAACCTCAGAAAAGGATGGAAACACCACGGAAATGGACAGGAAACAGCAGGGGCAGCATGCATGGATGCCTCTGAGGCTGCCTAATCGCACCATTATGCCAAAATTATGGGCAACAGCATGGCCATGACAGAGTGACAGAATGAAGCTAGATAGCATCTAAAACATCCAATAATTGACCCTGACACTATAGGGGACGGCATGCAGAGGCAGCGGCAGGCTAGAGAGTGTCATGGCGACATACCCTAAATGGACTCAGGCTTCAAACCAATGGGTAGCAGAGAGGAACCAAAGGAGGTGAGCAAGAAGCGCTCAAATAATATCGGTACATGATAAAAGTTTGCCAGTATATTTTGTGGATTACACAGCAGGGTGGCGACAAAGTTAACAACTTTGATGTGGAAGCCATGAAAACAACCCAAATTTGTGCCTGACACACCTCGTTTGATAAGGGGACGATGTATGGAGGCAGCTATATGGACGACTTTTGGAGGTAGCAATGGAGACAACGTGTGGAGGCTGCTATGGAGACAATTTAATTTGGATAGTGCCTGTATGTGGCAGTCCAAAACAGTTTTCAAACCAGAGGAGCAGGTAGGTGGCCCTCCAGAAAAATGGAATAGATTGAGTGCCTGAATGTGGCAGTCCAAAAAAGTTTTCAAACCAGAGGAGCAGGTAGGTGGCCCTCCAGAAAAATGAAATAGATTGAGTGCCTGTATGTGGCAGTCCAAAAAAGTTTTCAAACCAGAGGAGCAGGTAGGTGGCCCTCCAGAAAAATTGAATAGATTGAGTGCCTGTATGTGGCACTCCCAAAAATTGTTTAAAACAGAGGACCGGGTAGGTGGCCCTCCAGAAAAATTAAATGCATAAAGTACTATAGCTAGAGCCAGTGGGCCCTGTCAAAAAATAGCCAGTTTCCTCTGCTTTAGTGTACAAAGAGGAGGAGAAGGAGGAAAATGAGGAGGAGTGCATAAATTATTCAGGTTGAGCTTCCTTCACCTGGTGGAGATTGGAAATTATGAGAAATCCAGGCTTTATTCATCTTAATAAGCGTCAGCCTGTCAGCGCTGTCAGTCGACAGGCGTGTACGCTTATCGGTGATGATGCCACCAGCTGCACTGAAAACACGCTCGGACAAGACGCTAGCGGCAGGGCAGGCAAGAACCTCCAAGGCGTACAGCGCCAGTTCGTGCCACATGTCCAGCTTTGAAACCCAGTAGTTGTAGGGAGCTGTGTGATCATTTAGGACGATGGTATGGTCAGCTACGTACTCCCTCACCATCTTTCTGTAAAGATCACCCCTACTCTGCCGAGACTGGGGACAGGTGACAGTGTCTTGCTGGGGTGACATAAAGCTGGCAAAAGCCTTGTAAAGCGTACCCTTGCCAGTGCTGGACAAGCTGCCTGCTCGCCTACTCTCCCTCGCTACTTGTCCCGCAGAACTACGCACTCTGCCGCTAGCGCTGTCAGAAGGGAAATACTGTTTCAGCTTGTGCACCAGGGCCTGCTGGTATTCATGCATTCTCACACTCCTTTCCTCTCCAGGGGTGAGAGTGGAAAGATTTTGCTTGTACCGTGGGTCCAGGAGAGTGAATACCCAGTAATCGGTGCTGGAATAAATTTTTTGAACGCGAGGGTCACGGGATAGGCAGCCTAGCATGAAATCTGCCATATGCGCCAGAGTCCCAACGCGCAAGAATTCACTCCCCTCACTGGCCTGACTGTCCATTTCCTCCTCCTCCAACTCCTCCAACTCCTCTTCTTCTGCCCATACACGCTGAACAGTGAAGGACTGAACAATGGTCCCCTCTTGTGTCTCGCCAACATTCTCCTCCTCTTCCTCCTCATCCTCCTCCACCTCCTCCGATGGTGCTGAGAAACAGACCTAAGGGTGCTTTGGCTATCAACAAGGGAATCTTCTTCCCCCGTCTCTTGTGACGAGCGCAAAGCTTCCGACTTCATGCTGACCAGAGAGTTTTTCAACAGGCCAAGCAGCGGGATGGTGAGGCTGATGATGGCGGCATCACCACTGACCATCTGTGTTGATTCCTCAAAGTTACTCAGCACCTGACAGATATCAGACAGCCACGTCCACTCCTCATTGTAGACTTGAGGAAGCTGACTGACCTGACTACCAGTTCTGGTGGAAGTTGACATCTGGCAGTCTACAATCGCTCTGCGCTGCTGGTAAACTCTGGATAACATGGTTAATGTTGAATTCCACCTCGTGGGCACGTCGCACAACAGTCGGTGAGCAGGCAGTTGGAGGCGGCGCTGCGCTGCCCTGAGAGTGGCAGCATCTGTGCTGGACTTCCTGAAATGCGCATAGATGCGGCGCACCTTCATGAGCAAATCTGACAGATTGGGGTATGTCTTGAGGAAACGCTGAACTATCAGATTTAACACATGGGCCAGGCATGGCACATGTGTCAGTCTGCCGAGTTGCAGAGCCGCCACCAGGTTACGGCCGTTGTCACACACAACCATGCCTGGCTTCAGGTTCAGCGGTGCCAGCCACAGATCAGTCTGCGCCGTGATGCCCTGTAATAGTTCTTGGGCGGTGTGCCTTTTATCGCCTAGGCTCAGCAGTTTGAGCACCGCCTGCTGTCGCTTAGCGACGGCACTGCTGCTGTGCCTAGAGCTAGCGACTGATGGCGCCATGCCCACGGATGGTAGTTCGGAGGAGGAGGTGGAGGAGGGGTGGGAGGAGGAGGAGGCATAGTAGGCCTTTGAGACCTGGACCGAGGTAGGCCCCGCAATCCTCGGCGTCGGCAGTATATGACCAGCCCCAGGGTCAGACTCGGTCCCAGCCTCCACCAAGTTAACCCAATGTGCCGTCAGCGATATATAGTGGCCCTGCCCGGCAGCACTCGTCCACGTGTCCGTGGTCAGGTGGACCTTGTCAGAAACGGCGTTGGTCAGGGCACGGATGATGTTGTCTGACACGTGCTGGTGCAGGGCTGGGACGGCACATCGGGAAAAGTAGTGGAGGCTGGGGATCGAATACCGAGGGGCGGCCGCCGCCATGAGGTTGCGAAAGGCCTCGGTCTCTACTAGCCTATAGGGCAGCATCTCCAGGCTAAGCAATCTGGAGATGTGGACATTAAGGGCTTGGGCGTGCGGGTGGGTTGCACTATATTTTCTTTTCCGCTCCAGCGTCTGGGGTATGGAGAGCTGAACGCTGGTGGATGCTGTGGAGGATCGTGGAGGCAACGATGGGGTTTTTGTGCCAGGGTCCTGGGCAGGGGGCTGACTATCAGCTGACACAGGGGAAGGAGCAGTGGTGTGCACGGCCGGAGGTGAACGGGCTTGGTGCCACTGATTCAGGTGTTTAGCATTCATATGCCTGCGCATACTGGTGGTAGTTAAGCTAGTAGTGGTGGAACCCCTGCTGATCCTGGTTTGGCAAAGGTTGCACACCACAGTCCGTCGGTCATCCGGTGTTTCCTTAAAGAACCTCCAGACTTCTGAAAATCTAGCCCTCGCCGCGGGAGCCCTCGCCACGGGAGCTTCACTACGTGACACATTTGGCGCTGATGCACCTGCTCTGGCCCTGCCTCTCCGTCTGGCCCCACCACTGCCTCTTCCAACCTGTTCTGCTATAGGACTCTCCTCCGTCTCAGAAGCACTGTGTTCTCCCGGCCTCTCAACCCAGCTTGGGTCTGTCACCTCATCATCCTCCGATCCCTCAGTCTGCTCCCCCCTCGGACTTCCTGCCCTGACAACAACTTCACCACTGTCTGACAACCGTGTCTCCTCATTGTCGGACACCTCTTTACACACTTCTGCCACTACGTCAAGAAGGTCATCATCACCCACAGACTGCGACTGGTGGAAAACCTGGGCATCGGAAAATTGCTCAGCAGCAACCGGACAAGTGGTTTGTGACTGTGGGAAGGGTCCAGAAAACAGTTCCTCAGAGTATGCCGGTTCAAATGCCAAATTTTCCTGGGAGGGGGCAGACTGGGGGGGAGGAGGCTGAGGTGCAGGAGCTGGAGGAGTGCCGATTTCGGTGACATGGGTGGACTGCGTGGAAGACTGACTGGTGGACAAATTGCTCGAAGCATTGTCGGCAATCCACGACATCACCTGTTCGCACTGTTCTGGCCTCAACAGTGCTCTACCACGAGTCCCAGTAACTTCAGACATGAACCTAGGGAGTGTAGCTCTGCGGCGTTCCCCTGCTCCCTCATCAGCAGGTGGTGTCTCACCCCGCCCAGGACCACGGCCTCTGACCCCTGCAGTAGTTGGACGCCCACGTCCCCGCCCTCGTCCTCTACCCCTAGCCCTCGGGTTAAACATTTGGAAATTAAAGTTATAACTTTATTTTTTTTTTTACTTTTTTTTTGTGTTTTTTTTTTTTTGTGCTTTTTAGTTTTTAAAACCAAACGATGCTATCCTATTGCTATGGCTATTTTCTAGCCAACTATGAAAGCACACTGCTATGCCAGATGAGATGACGCTGAGTTATGAAAAAATAAACGTAAAATAAAAAGTAAATGGCAGACTGTGCCTAATTGAAATCCAACCCCTAATAAATTTTCCCACTTCGGTCTTTGCGATGGATATGTGCGTCACTAAGCGCTAAACACAGCGGTCTCAAGTCTCACTCCAAATTCCTCACAATTGGCTAGTATATGCACTGCAGCAAGGACAGCCACCAGCAGATCAACCAGAAATAAAATATATATAACGCTATTGTAGGCGTAAGTAAGCCGTTTGGATTCTCCTTTGGCTATTTTCTAGCCAAGTATGAAAGCACACTGATGAGATGACGCTGAGTTATGAAAAAATAAACGTAAAATAAAAAGGAAATGGCAGACTGTGCCTAATTGAAATCCAACCCCTAATAAATTTTCCCACTTCGGTCTTTGCGATGGATATGTGCGTCACTAAGCGCTAAACACAGCGGTCTCAAGTCTCACTCCAAATTCCTCACAATTGGCTAGTATATGCACTGCAGCAAGGACAGCCACCAGCAGATCAACCAGAAATAAAATATATATAACGCTATTGTAGGCGTAAGTAAGCCGTTTGGATTCTCCTTTGGCTATTTTCTAGCCAAGTATGAAAGCACACTGATGAGATGACGCTGAGTTATGAAAAAATAAACGTAAAATAAAAAGGAAATGGCAGACTGTGCCTAATTGAAATCCAACCCCTAATAAATTTTCCCACTTCGGTCTTTGCGATGGATATGTGCGTCACTAAGCGCTAAACACAGCGGTCGCAAGTCTCACTCCAAATTCCTCACAATTGGCTAGTATATGCACTGCAGCAAGGACAGCCACCAGCAGATCAACCAGAAATAAAATATATATAACGCTATTGTAGGCGTAAGTAAGCCGTTTGGATTCTCCTTTGGCTATTTTCTAGCCAAGTATGAAAGCACACTGATGAGATGACGCTGAGTTATGAAAAAATAAACGTAAAATAAAAAGGAAATGGCAGACTGTGCCTAATTGAAATCAAACCCCTAATAAATTTTCCCACTTTGGTGTTTGAGGTGGATATGTGTGTCACTAAGAGCTAAACACAACGGTAGCAAGTCCCCCTGCAAATTCCTCACAATATGGTACTAGCTGCACTACTAGTGCCAGCAAGCCCAGCCACAAGCAAACAAAAAAAAAAAAGTATAACGTTATTGTAGCCCTAAGAAGGGCTGTTGGGTTCTTGGAGAATCACTCCTGCCTAACAGTAATCTACCTGCACACTAACGCTAACCCTGACCAGCAGCAGCTCTCTCCCTAGCGGCATCCAGAATGATCCGAGCAGCGCGGGCAGCGGCTAGTCTATCCCAGGGTCACCTGATCTGGCCAGCCAACCACTGCTATCGACGTGTAAGGGTACCACGTCATGCTGGGTGGAGTGCAGAGTCTCCTGGCTTGTGATTGGCTCTGTTTCTGGCCACCAAAAAGCAAAACGGCGGGAGCTGCCATTTTCTCGAGCGGGCGAAGTATTCGTCCGAGCAACGAGCAGTTTCGAGTACGCTAATGCTCGACCGAGCATCAAGCTCGGACGAGTATGTTCGCTCATCTCTAGTCTTTACCTTTGTCGGTAACATTTTGCCATTTCTCTTCATCCTTAATAATTCAATGTTTGTCTCTGTCCTGCAACTTTATTTTTCTCTAAACTATTTATGACATCTCGAAAGGAAAGGTCAAAAATAAGTTATAGATTTAGGTTCTGTGTTTTGGGAATGGATGCCTCCTGATCCCCATTTTGCTGCGATGAAAGGAGAGAGTGTGCCTCACATGTCCATTATATTGTATGGGAGCAATGAAGATTGCTGAGACTATACTTATTGATTTGAATGGCGAGTGACCCTGCATGAAAAAAACCCTGTTCCAAGAGGTAGGACCCGCATCTATCATCTATTTATGGCATATCCTGTGCATATGTTGTCATGACGTTTTGTAGCTTAATTGTTCTACAAGTAAATTGAGACCTAGTTCTCTACTCTAACCCATCTTGTTCTTCTGTGAAGCCAAAAAAAAACACTTTTAATCAATCAACCATCATCTTTTTCTGTTTGTCTCCATCTTTTGTTATTTCCAACTTCTCCACACATACAGAAATCCTACTAACCTTACTATTATTCACCGCATCCTTTTTGTCCTTCTCCTTCCCCTATGATCCCTTGTAAATGTACCTTATGGAACGGCCACCCTGTATGCAATAAGCTGGAATCTGTTCATGACCTGTCTAAATTTTGTGACCGTCTGGCCAGCACAAAAACATGAAGCCAGCAGGCTGATATTGCTTGCCAATTGTTCAAGACCTTAGAACAGGCATACTCCTCTACATGGCGAGACTTTCCAGGTTATACCAGTTCTGGAGCACTTTGCTTCTTGGCGTCACTATTTTCTATTGTGACATTCCAACGCTCATTCTGGTGACTTTAAAGGGAACCAGAGGGTCTTTTTAGGAGTAGACAGGTTCCCACATACACAGTAATGCATAGGGCAAACATGTTTTTTAAATATCTCAGAGTTGAATGGCTAGTATATTAAACTTTATTTGGCTCCTGCTAGCTTTAACGAGTGAGTCCCTGGGGACTATGAGAAAACGAGCCGAGTTCCCATGTCCTGCGGTAAATGCTCATGCTCTTCATTATTCAAGCCCCCTTTAACATTTAAGCATTACTTATGCTGGACATAATGCTGCAAAATATCTATACCAGTTCATCTGTTCAGTAATGAACATACTCCAAACTGTGAACAGCACTATTTTTATGTGTTTGCATTATTTCGCCTCGGTGTAGGGAACTGATTTGGCAAAGTGATAGGCTGTATACTAGGTTAGGAAAGTAAGAACAGTAGTTTAAGAGATTCTGCCATTAAAGGTCATATCTCAGTTTACTCATTTTTCTTTCTTACTTTCAGACCATAAGCTTCACTCCTTTACCATTCATAGTTTTTCCTCTTCTTGGACCATGCCCACCTATCATATATAGTCACCTATCTTCCTTTTCATGTTGTAATCTGTCTTCTTTTCATTACTCTGTCTCTATAAACTCTCCTGGTGAAAATTGCACCTGTCTCAATCCAAAATGGCAAACTTGGCACACGCCCCAACCTGAAGAACATCTGTGGAGAAAATAAAAGCAGCAGATTTCTTTATTTCAAATTCATTCTCAGAACCTATAACTCTGCCCAACACCTCACAAAACAGGTCTATATTACCAATCCAATATACTTTCTCTCTAATATTCCTAAAAGACTGCTTGCTCCTCACTCACTACCGAAATGCCACCAGTCACAAACCTTGGCACTGAGTAACTGGCCACCTACTTTAAAGACAAAATGAACTGCATCCCACAGGAGATAATTTTCCGATCCCAATTCTCCAAATATTTAACCTCTCTTTCTTCTTGGATCATAAATTCATTCCTACAATTAACCCATACGTACTTGTGTATATGTTTTAAAATGTGCCTAAAAAGGCACAAAAAAAGAAAATGTGCAAACTCACACCACTAAAAAAACCTTCAGCATCATGCTCTTATGTATGTTAGACTGATTGTTAGTAAAGTCCCAAAATAATTCAAACTCCCATCCACAAAGCTTTCCACAGTGCTCCACCACCCTCACACTGCTGCACCACCCTGCCTCTACTACCTTACCTCAGAAGAATACCATACCCATCACTCTAATGCCCAACTTCCAAACATGCCATAAAAATCCATCTTCTTGTACAGGCCCATCGCTTCTCCTAACTTTATCTCACATACAGGCTGCTTTCACACAGCGGTTGTGGGGACAAACTTGCAGCCGGATATACGCCCATAGATGCCTATGGCGTCCAGCAGAGGTACCGTGACCACAGGGCCGAAAATTGAAAATGCTACCTTCCCCTTGTGCCCAATGATGTTACCGCACACACTTGTAGTCAGTCATTAGACACAGACATTAGTGACCTCTAGTACCTTACAGGTGATGATCTGCTCCATCAGGAAGAGGACTTCTTTACAATTTCTCCCAGGCTTGGTTTATCTCTGCTAACTTCGCAATCAAATGATGTCATCTCCATGTAGCACATCTCCACACTGCGCCCATAAAAAACCTGCAGTCACAATATAATGGAGCATGTTCCTACTATATATTATCCTCACAACATAAAGCATCCTTTATAATCCCCCGAATAATTTATAGAATCTACAGCTCCCACAAGTTGTTATATATACCACACCCCCTGAACTACAGCACCATGCTAATTTATATACACACCCGATTTATATACAGATTCCCTAATTTATTTATAACAGCCCCCATATACATACTCCCAAATTAAATGATATACAGTACTCCATATAAGGCCACACAGTTTAATTAAAATCCAGCCCCTATCTACAGATTCCACCATAGATAGTATATAGAGCTATGCCAACCCCAGTACCACATAGCCCCCCAGTATACACACATACCTTCCAACCGTCCCAGGTTTCAGTGTGACAGTCCCGGTTTTTGGGCTCTGTCATGCTGCCACGGGAGGCTGGGAGAATGTCCCGGGCCCTGCCCACTTTCCCCGCTATGTCCCGCCTCCTCCAGACCCCGTAGTTTAGAGCTGCAGAGCAGCCGAGGCATGGGTGCCAGGAGGAGGCGGGACCAGCCCCTGCTACCTCCTCACATGATTGAGCCATGTGAGTAGGTAGCTGGCCACGCCCCCTCCGCGAGTCAGTCAGACTCGCAGGGAGAAGATGGAATGACTGCAGGTAAGAACCTGAGGGGACAGGGGGGCCACAGGGAGAGGAGCCAGGAAGAGGATAGAGGAGAGGACAGGGGGGGCTGGGGCACAAGAGGAGGACAGGGGGACTGGGGCACAAGAGGAGGACAGGGGGGCTGGAGGCTACAGGAGGGGGGCTGGAGGCTGGGGCACAGGAGGAGGACAGGAGGAGGCTGGGGCACAGGAGGAGGACAGGGGGGCTGGGGCACAGGAGGAGTACAGGGGGGCTGGGGCACAGGAGAGGACGGGGGGGGCTGGGGCACAGGCACAGGACAGGGAGGGCTGGGGCACAGGAGGAGGACAGGGGGGCTGGAGGCTACAGGGGGGCTGGGGCACAGGAGCAGGAAGGGGGGCTGGGGCACAGGCGCAGGACAGGGGGGGCTGGGGCACAGGAGGAGGACAGGGGGGCTGGAGGCTACAGGGGGGCTGGGGCACAGGAGCAGGAAGGGGGGCTGGGGCACAGCAGGAGGACAGGAGGAGGCTTGGGCACAGGAGGAAGATAGAGGATGAGGGGGCTGGAGGGTACAGGAGGACAGGAGGAGGCTGGGGCACAGGAGCAGGACAGGGGGGACTGGAGTCTACAGGAGGAGGATAGAGGACGGGGGCTGGAGGCTACAGGAGGAGGATAGAGGAGGAGGCTGCTGGAGGACAGGAGGAGGCTGCTGGTGGGCAGAAGGAGGCTGCTGGGGAACAGGAAGACAGGAGGAAGCTGCGGGACAGGAAGAGACTGCTGGGGAACAGGAGGAGGCTGCTGGAGGACAGGAGGAGGCTGTAGAAGGAGGCTGTGGGACAGGAGGAGGTTGCTGGGGAACAGGAGGAGGCTGCTGGAGGACACAGGAGGAGGCTTCTGGAGGACAGGAGGAGGCTGCGGGACAGGAGGAGGCTGCTGGGGAACAGGAGGAGGCTGGAAGACAGGTCAGGGCTGTGGACAGGAGGATGCTTGAGTAGGCTGGGGGACAGAAGGAGGCTGGAGGACAGGAGGAGGATGCTGGAGGGGGAGGTTGGAGGACAGGAGGAGGAGGAGGCTGCATGGGAACAGGAGGAGGCTGCTGGGGGACAGGAGGAGGATGCTGGGGGACAGGTGGAGGCTGCCGAGGGACAGATGAAGGCTGGAGGACAGGAGGAGGATGCTGGAGGGGGAGGTTGGAGGACAGGAGGAGGATGCTGGAAGGGGAGGTTGGAGGACAGGTGGAGGATGCTGAAGGAGGAGGCTGGAGGACAGGAGCTACATGAGGAGGCTGAAGGATAGGAGGCTACATTATGAGGAGGATAGAGAACAGGGACCACACCATGTGAGAAGGGGTGGGGGTAGGGGTACAGATAATATTATATGTAAGTTTGGGGAGATAAATAAAAGGGGAAAACGAAATGTAAAGGGAGGATAAAATTAAAGAGGGGTTTTATATGTTGCAGATTTGCATTAGGGGATATTATACTGGTCCATGGGGGTGGGGGTGGCCAAAGTAAGGGGCATTGTACTATGTGGGGACCGTCAAGGTCGATATTATACTATGCTTGTGGGTGGGACAATGGGCATGGTTTAGAAAAAGGGGGAGTGGCTTTTGTCCCTCTTTCTCTCATCCAAAAGTTGGGAGGTATGTACACAGCCTCCCTTCCCCTCGGTATACTCAGCCTCCCCCTCCAGTGTACTCAGCCTTTCCATTCCCCCTCCAGTATACACAGCCTGTCCCCCCAGTATACAGAGCCTCCCCCCAGTATACACAGCCCCCAGTATACACAGCCCCCAGTATACACAGCCTCCTCCCAGTATACACCCCCCCCCCCAGTATACACAGCCTCTCCCCAGTGTACACAGCCTCTCCCCCAGTATACTCAGTATATACAGCCAGTCCCCCAGTATATACATACTGCCCCCCAGTATAAACAGCCTGCCCTCCCAGTATATACATGGTGCCCCATCCCCAGTGTATACAGCCAATACTATTATATACAGCTGTCACTCATAAAAAAAACAACTTGTACTTACCTCCATCTCCCACGCTTCCCTGAAGCTCTTCTCCCACTGGCAGTTGCATTGTGTATAATGACACAGGCCGGTGTGTGTGATGATATCATGACGGCCTGTGTCTTGCAGAGTGGTGCGCCACCGTACCGTATCCTGCACGGGAAAAGATAGAGCATGCCCTATCTTTTGCCATGTTTATGTCCAGGCGTCATCACTCGCTATGGAGAGGGGAGGGCACGGCTGTATGCTTGACTGGGCTAAGGCCGGGCTGTGCTTACCGCTGTGTGAAAGCAGCCTTATTGTCATTATACTAATTCTCTCTACTATATTTATTTAAACAATGTCAGTAAATAAAGAAGAAGAAGTTTTGGATAGGGTTTAGAGCTCTCTAATTTTGAATGTAGAGAACCTTCCATTACATACATGCAGCTTTAAATTAATTCTCTCTGCTCAGACTTCAGTTCTTATCTTGTGAATTTCCTCATTATGTTGCAGTCCTATGCTTTATTTTATGACTTATTATCAGACATTCTCTATTTTACCAGATCCCGGAATTAAAGAATTTTACAGTATTGGTAATATATTTTTGTTGCAGACACTTCATAGATCCTATACTAATTTATGTCCTCTAGAGGGCGCTCTAACATCAACCACAGACAACTAAAACCAGCACATCCAAAGCACCCAAACACTTTATCTACCGTGCTCAGTATCTATTAGTGTTTGCTTTTTATTTAAAAATAAGAACATTCATTGACGTTAATTCGTACATCAAATTAATCCTCGCGGCCTAGAACACACTGCTAACAGCCTATATGTTTCCAATGCTAACCTCATTCATATTCACCGCTTTTTTTCCTTCTCCCCAGGGCCTGTGCTATAAAAATAAATGCACTGTTGAAAGCTCTCCTTCTCTGTTCTCCCATAGTAGGATAACCTACCTCCTGTGATGTCTGCACTCTGCATGTAGGCGCCAGACGTGTAGACTTAGCTTGGTGAGGCTGTTTCATTGGGATTCAAGGGGCCTCACTTGAAGTGTTACAGAGTCATGGGCGCTTATTACCAGCTGACAATACAGCTGAGATGAAAGGAGCAGCATCTCACAAAGCCTTGCAGCATCCCAGATCCTGCAACAGGGAAAGTGACAGAAAACAAGAGACAATTGGCCCAGTCTGTCCTGTTTGCCTTCTTGTTGTCAGACTTCAGATACTTTTCTTGCCTTTCATAGCTGGGATATTACACTTTGCACGAAGGCTTTGATGTTTCCACATAAAATTTCCTTGGTAATGCCACATAGAAAACATAATTCATGTGCATGAGGTCACAGTTAAGACTCCATGGCAGGAAACCTACCCCCAGAACAAGGACAGGTAGCTGTGTTTCTGTAAATATACATAGTGGCTGCATAGATCCTGTACTGTCTAACTTAACAGAGTATTATTAATTTATGTATATTATCCCGTATATAGAATTGCAGGCCCATTGTACAAGCACTGCCATCTACTGTGTCTCCCCTTTCTCCTCACAGACTGTAAGCTCTTGCACTTGCGCTCATTTGTCTTGTTTCTGTAATGTCTTATTCTCCTCCACAGATCAATTGCTCTTTTGACGTAAGACAATTTTGCCTATGACATTACCCATATCTAGACCTTTCTTTGCTATCCTCCTCAGATTAGCTGGCCCCTGCAGTAGCTCTCTTCATTGATTGTGCTGTTATCTCTGAGAAACCAGAGAAGAAATTCTATGGACTAACTGCAAGAGGTGAGGGGCTGCTGCTCTCTCTGGACGGGGAGGAAGGTCCTGTGATTCTTTCTGTGTCTGTATCTCTGTGGATGTTGTACTTTCTTGCAAAGAATAGTGAGGGAGAAGGGCTCCGCTGTTCTTTATTAGTCCCTCCAACCCATTCTGTGCTTCTTCACAACTTTCTCCTGCATACCCTCCCCCTGCTGGTTTTACTTTTTATTCTATGCTCCATGCTCCTTCATGTGATGAGCTGCAAGAGTAAAATTATATAGTTGTACACACTATTTAAGACTTTGTAGATTTGCTAACTAAATAGGGCAAGGACAGGAAGACGTTAGTCTCTGCCCATTTAATCAGAGCACAAAAATGCCATATCTCTGGAAGAAAAACGTGAGCAACACAACATGGGCATAATTTGTTTTGTTTTTAAAAAGAATGATTGATTGGGAAATTACATATGACAATGTGTTAAAAATAATTATTACATTTGAGTTACATTTTAACTGGTCCCCTGTGTACAGATTAGAATTACTGTATTACAGCCTCCTATATACAATATTTAATGTCTATAATCCCATACACGTAACTTCTATAATAATGCCCTCTAAGTACAAAAATATAACTATTAATAATCCTGACCCAAGAATCACTACAGTAATACTAATTGCAGTATACAAGAATATTACTAGTATGGTTCTGTCCTCTGTGTACAAGAATATAACTAGTACACTTCCCCTATATACAAGTGCCAATGTCTTATAGTCCAACGTTAGCAGCACCCCAGGGCCAGATCCTCCTGCCCATTTCACTGAAGATCTGGTTAAGTGCAGTAAAATATATATATATATACGATATAAATACTATATTTATACTACAGGCGGCCCCCTACTTGAGAACGCTCGACTTACAGACGACCCCTAGTTACAAAAGGACCTCTGGATGTTGCTAATTTACTGTACTTTAGCCCTAGACTACAATGATCAGTTGTAACAGTTATCAGAGGTGTCTGCAATTAAGATTTATTGTTAATCCTGGTTCTAATGACAATCCAACATTTTTTTAAATCCAATTGTCACAGAGACCAAAAAAAATTTGGCTGGGGCTACAATTATAAAATATACAGTTCTGACTTACATACAAATTCAACTTAAGAACAAACCTACAGACCCTATCTTGTATGTAACCCGAGGACTGCCTCTATATATACTATATTTTTACAGCTATACTATATTTTTTGTGCAAACAATGGGGGGGGGGGGGGGGGGAGGTGTTGCTTTCGAGAAAAAAACTGAACTCTAAAGTCACGGAATGGAGGAAAAAATACACCACAGAGTGTGCAACACCATATTTATCAACTGATAATTTTCAAAAGAACACAAATTTAATAACAAAACTAGGAGGTGGTGCACGTGGGTCCATTGCTACTACATGGGGAAATTAATCTCAAACTTGCACAATTTTAATGTTTTTGCTCAATTTCAAAATTTTTGCTCAATTTTATGTTTGTGGTATCTGAGACTTTCCTGTACAAAAACATCGCAAAAAGGCCTAAATCGAGCAGATGTTAAACATACGTGCGACTGGTGCAGTCTATTCCGACACAGCACACACAACTGATTGCTAACATTGATAACCAGAAAAATTTAATTAGTGTGAACTATTTTTTTTTCTATTTTTAGCTGTCTAAATCTGGGGTATGTCTTATAGTATTCTAAAATGTTGCACCTTGTGTACAGGTATGTAACCATTATAGTACTGTCTCTGATGTAGACTTATATAAAGACTATAGGGGGAGATTTAGCACAAATATCTGAGTGTCATGGGTGCTCCCGCGGGCTCACCTGTGCCCCTCCGTGCCCGCTGGCGTGGCGCCGGCACCACTCACCTGTCCCCATTCCCGATTCCTCTCCGCGGTCCATGCGCACGCGTCCCTGTGTCCTAGGGCACGCGCCGTCTTCAGGAGATTTGAAGGGCCAGCGCACCGTTAATTGGCGCTGGCCATTTTCCCAGAAGCCTATTTTAACCTGCCTCTTCCATCGCACTCAGATCTTTGTCAGATCTTTGTGCCTCGTGCCTTAGAGATAGCTTTGTCTGATGCCTCACGCTGTTATTGAAATTTCCCGTTGTGACCCCAGTTCTGTTCCTGACTACGCTCCTCTGCCGTCTGCCCTGACCTATTGCTACATCATCGACTCTGATCCTGTGCTGCCCATCCTGACCTTCTGCCTGTCCCCAACTGAGATTGCCTGCCGTTCCTTTACCTTGACCTTGGCTGCCACCGCGGAAAAGTCACACCTGTGGAACGACCTGGTGGTACCACGCCGCAGCAAGTCCAACCCGTCTTCCGGCGGGCTCGGTTGAACACTGGGTACCCCTTAGACTCCGGTCCCAGGTATCAGCTTGTGTCATCGACCACGGTGGTTCCACTTAGACTCCGGTCCCAGGTGTCAGCTTGTGTCATCGACCACGGTGGTTCAGAGAATCCACTACCCCTGAGCCTGACACTGAGGTAAAACTATTCTAGTTGCCCATGGAAACCAATCAGAGCTCAGCTTTAGTTTCATGACAGCTGTGGGAAAATGAAAGCTGCGCTCTGATTGGTTGCCGTGGGCAACTAAAACAGTTCTGTTCTCAGCCACTTCTGATAAATCTCCCCCTATAATACTATAATACTCCTTATGTACAAAAATACAGTAGATTGTTTCTTTTTTTAAATTAATAGACAATACAGAACAAAAGTTTGGACACACCTCATTCAAAGAGTTTTCTGTATTTTCATGACTATAACAATTGTAGATTCACACTGACGGCATCAAAACTATGAATTAACACAGTGGAAATATACACTTAACAAAAACATGTGAAACAACTAGGTTCTTCAAAGTAGCCTCTTTTGCCTTGATCACTGCCTTGCACACTCTTAATGAGCTTCAAGAGGTAGTCACCTGAAATTGTCTTCCAACAGTCTTGAAGGAGCTCCTAGAGATGCTTAGCACTTTTGCCTCCACTCTGCAGTCCAGTTTACGCCAAACCATCTCAATTGGGTTCAGGTATGGTGACTGGCGGCCAGGTTATCTGGCGTAGCACCCCATTACTCTCCTTCTTGGTCAAATAGCCCTTACACAACCTACTTCTGTACAACACAACTGATGTCCCAACCCCATTTATAAGGCAAGAAATCCCACTTATTACACCTGACACGGCACACCTGTTATGTGAAAACCTATCATAACTATGATACCTCATTTATATAGTTTTTATATATTTTTACTATTTTACTGGAAAAAAAAAATATTTTGAAAATCTCGTTTGTTTTCCTATCACCATCTTTTCTTATAAATTTTTTGGTTGACAGAGCTTGTTTAGGGCTTAATTTTTATTTACTTTACTTTATTTTTATAAGAAAAACTTTATTAAGTGTTTTTAACTTTTATTTTTTACTTTCTATCAGGTTGCCTTGAACAAGCGATGCTCTGCTCCTGGTGTCAGGAGCTGGTGCTAGAGGCTTGACGTAATAATACTTCAAAATGCGGGGACGCACTTCCTGCCATGCAGCCCGATTATGTCAAATGATGGGAAGGGGTTAAAGGGGTTTTCCCTCGGGTTAGGGCCTAACTTGCTGATCAGTGGTGATCTCAGTGCTGAGACCACCACAGATCACGAAAATGAGGGGTCAGTCGGAAATCGGTGAGCGCTAATGTAATACATGATTATAGCTGCTATCATAGCATCCTCTAAGGGTAAAAATATGAAGATGAGAAGAGTATAGACTTTGTATATCACGTCTTTCCTTGTTGATATTTTGCAGAGTGACAGCATTTGTTGCCGGCAGTGGACAGTTTTTTTGACAATGAATCTCCACTGATAACAAAGTGTCACCTTTCCTGGGAGTACACAGAAGCCGTGTCATATAAACATTGTAGCTGTTTCAGCCCTCAACAAGTTGCCTCTTGTGTGGGTTCATTTGCATATCAAGAAGCCTTCTCCCTAATGATCCAATCAAGGTGAGGTCTAGCTGAGCCCTCAATTCTCATGTCTCATTAAGAAAGCCACCTCGAGAGGGCCAAGGACACGATGCAATGCGCTCTAAATTGCTTATTGTTTAAGGCTCTGATGTGGGCACAAGCCTGATGTTCACACTGAGAGTGCTGAGAAAATGAGAGCTTTTAACCATGTAATAACACCGTGAAAGTGTAGGATCTTATACTTCTCAAGCTTTTACCACACAAACTTTGTTATCTGTGGCTTTTTATTTCCTAGTAAACTATCCATTTCTCAGTTTGGGTAGTAAAGGATGGTAAATTCCATCACTCCTGTAATCTAGAAAGAAGTATTCCCATGGCAATAGTGGGAAATTACCTAATATCTTTAAACTCTGCTACAGTCAATGGGGCAGATGTAAAAAAATTAATATTTTGAAAAAAACATAAGTATTTCCCAATAAAATAAAATAAAAATCCCCTGCTACACTATAAAAACATCACCATAGTTGTCCTGTTGGCCAGAGACTTTACATGTCATAAACGGCTGTCACATACTAGGGAATTAATTTATAATGGTCATTTTGAGTTGATTTGAAAATTTAAAAAAATATATACTATACATTAGAAAAAAGCCTTTTTTCCTACTATTTGTAACTTTAACCCCCACAACACTAAGCTGCACATGTTTAAGGTAGCATGTAAAACAAAGAAATTATGTTAAACCAAAGTCAAAAAATCGCTAAAAATGCCCTGGTATTTAAAGCCTTTTCAGACCTGGTGATTAAAGGGATTTTTCCATTAAATAAAATTCTCAAATTTCAATCCCATTGTGATGTTTGCACAATAAAGATTGTTTTGAACTCCTTACTATATAATTTTACTCAGTTTTATTGCTGTTTTAGCTCCTATCACTCCTTAGGCTTATCCGTGTAATATACCAGAGTGTGGGCAGGGACTCTCTAAGCAGATACATTATGATTCCTCTAGTGTTGTGAGAGATACTGTGTGCTGACAATGTGCTTAGATTACTGGGGTACAGGTTTATGTACACTTTCATTTAGCTTCTAAACATTCACTAGTATCTGACACATAGAAAGAGACATGAGACAGACCAGAGATGAGAGATGATGAAATCAATGAGATGAATATAACACACAATTACATTCTCAGCTCTGCAACATCTCATCAGATCTGCTCTGCCTACCTCCCCCTCCCTTGGATAAAGACCTCTTCTGTCTGTAGCTTGCAGCTTTACTCTCTTCATGCTGCTTACCGGCAGGAAGTCTCTGTATGCCTGTGTGAGCTCGTCTTGAGAGAGAGGAGCTCTGTACAGCAGCGGAGAGGAGAACAATATGTTTTCCTGACCCTAAAGTCAGAAGATTAATGGTCGGATCCCAGGGCAACCAAAACTGTATACACCAGGATTGATAGAGACAGGTTGAAATTATATCTGTGAAATGCTGCATTTTTGTTAATAACAGTGAATTAGAAAATGTGTTATTTTGTTACCCTGAGTATATTAAAGAATCTTACCTTCATGGGAATACCCCTTTAAGGGGTTAATATTGATTTACAGACTGGTCACGGTCATGTGTTTCTAACCTAAGGCTGGGGAAAGGCAAGGAGGACTTTCTGAGGAATGTCCATGGGAGAAATTGCGTAACGTTTGTGGAGAGTTTTGCATGCCTGTGTGGCTACTCTCCATTCACTTCTATGTGGGCAATCAAAATAGATGAGGGTACAGACTTGGCACCCCAATAGACAAGAATAGATAATGACCTCATGCATCCATTCGGTTTGGCTGTAGGAAGGGGGGTGGGGGACGCCGGGTCCCAGAAGTGAGACCTGTACCTCTCATGTATTAATACCGAAGATGGTAATACCTCTTTCATAACATAAATTGGCTACACACTCCAAAGTATAAGTGAAAACTCAAAGGCGACTGCAACTAAAGACTTTTATCACATTTTCTTAGAAGTGAAGATACTCTATGGGCTTCTGTTTGTTAAAGAACCCCATATTGTAGATATCCATATGACTTGGAAAGAAGATGGGACCACCAGAGATTTCTTTTGAAGATCTAAAAATATATTGAGTGTCCAGAGTCACAAATACAATATCCTTTGTTGTGGGAACAAAATGGCTCAATACTTAACGTGTCCACATTGTAAAGTATTGGTTATCAGGTGATTCTGGGGTATGGACACTGCTCTGTCAGGACTACATTCCCCTATCCAGCAGGGTGTCATAGTGAAAGGGCGAGCGAGCACTACGTTTGTTAACAGCGATTACACTTTATTTTTTTCATCATTGATTTCTGGAACAGAGAGCAGGATCTTTATACCACGCCGTCTCGCTTATTGGTTACAGTAAAATAGGACATAAAGATTTATTGTCTCTAGAGGTAAATATTGAGTCACAAGAAGGTCCTGCCAATATTTTCATTGCTAGAATACAATATGTGCTCTGCTGATCCATCATTAAATCTCCCTGGAGTGAATTTCCTGTTATAAGGAGACATCAACTTTAACCATTTTGCTACAGGGCTAAGCGCCAGCCATTTTACTGTGTACTGTAGACTGTACAGAGTATTTTAGGAAAGGACAGAAGCAATTGGGGCAAATTCATAATTTCATCAGCTACTTAAAGAAATTCTGTCTTTGTTTCTCATAGTAACTACAGCATAGCCTTTACTCTTTGATTTGTTGCTATGGGCAACTGTGATGCTGCTGTTAGGGAACTGACACAGATGGAGAGACACGGACAGTCAGTCCTCAAGCTAGACCCCCAGCTGTCCCTATAGAATTTCCCATCCTGCTCTAAGTGGTAGGTGCCAATTGGTCAACATTCTCTTACTTCACCAAAGTGAAAACACAACAAATAGGACAAGCAAAATAGTTGTAGAGTTACGGGTCAGAAACAAGTGGACAATATTCGTTTGCATCTTGAAAAATTATGATGTAAATGAATATTGTCCAATTGGTTCTGTCCTCTGACCTCAGTCAGAGGACAGGAAATAGATCAAAGAATAAAAAACAGAGAAGTTCAGAAAATGCAAGCAGGCTCTATGAAGACTTATAGTAAGCACTGGGAAGAGGACAAACAAAGCTCTCATGTGATATCAAAGACCCGACAAAGTTATTGGAGGAGGCATCTATGACAAAGGGATAGTGTACCTTGTAAAGATATATCCCAATTTTTTGACACAGAGGGGTTATACACTGGCATCCGAGCACAGTAGGCTCTGGCCTCTTAATGTATCCATCAGAGGCTTGCACAGCATTTATTTCTACGCCTGCCCTACAGGCAGTATCAAGTGTGCAGGCGCGGGATAGGACCACCCTGTGCCAACCCACTTCCTCCTGGCTGTGCCCCCCCCACCTTCATACCCCGCCATGCCCCTTTGCTATGGAGGTGGTGGAAAGGGGGAAAAAAATCGTGAGTGCTAGCAACTAGGGTGTTGCAGATAAATACCCACCACTATGTTTCCCTGACACCATTGGCTCCCTTTCAGTATCTAGAGGCCGTTGGCGCATTTTAGGCAGACAGTAAAATGTAGCCTCAACAGGGAGGGACCTTGAGGGAGGAGAAAACCATACTCATCCAAGCTGATCAATTCTGACTACAGAATTTTTCAAAGTTTTGTTTAATAGGGTAGTTTAGAGTTATATCCACCACTACTACATTTCTACCTTTATCAGATGGTTTAAACGTCATTCGGTATCACCCTTAAGGTTTTTCAGGGCCATCATTCCTGCTTTGTCCAAATTAAAATGAACATGTGACTGGTTTAGTTATTTGAGATCAGGGGTTACCATGTTGACAAAGACATCCACTAGGCATGCCTCTAATGTTAGGGCCATCTGAGCACTATTTTAGATCAGTAAATGGATCTTCCACACTCTTAATCCGTAGCTGATTACCCAAAGGAGCATGGTGAGCTTACGAGCAAATATGTGTTGGTCTTGAATCCATGTGAACATCCACCACCTCTAGGTAGGTGAGTATGTTTAAGTGACAACCCAGACTGATGACAGGTCCATTTTTTTCACTGGTGAGGCAGGGAAACCAGGTGTTGTGTTCAAGTTTAATAAAGCAAAATGGAGAAGAAAAGCAACAGATGCACAATGAACACGCCAGTAGAAAAAGTCAGGTTTGGGCCACATCTCACCACCCTAAAAAATCAGTGTCATCAATATGCTGCCTTGTCAAATGACTTGGGGTGCAACTACAAGGGGTTGCTTTATTTATCTCACTCAATCTTGCACTCACCTTTCAATTGGGACACAAATTTAGCATACATCACACCCAGACAGTCCTTACAATGCAATTATATGAAATATTTGCTGCCTGTTGCATTCTAGACCACATAGCTAACCACTGTTAACCCCTAATGACCAGGCCCTTGCATTTTTATTTTTTACTCCCCATCTTCAAAAATCCCTAACTTTTTTATTTTTCCATGTAAAGAGCTGTGTGAGGGTTTGTTTTCTGGGTAACACATTGCACTTCATAGTGACTATATTTAATATTCCATGCCATGTACTGGGAAGCGGGAAAAAATGAAGATGCAGAGAAATTATTGAAAAAATGCATTTGCATCACGTTTTAGTTGGCTTGGATTTTACAGCTTTTACTGTGCGCCACAAATGACTTGTATACTTTATTCTATGGGTTGGTACAGTTATGAGAATACCAAATTTATATAGGTTTTATAATGTGCCAAACATTTACAAAAATTAAAACCTCCAGTACAAAAAATCATTTTGCCATCTTCTAGCGCCAATAACTTTTTCATACTTTAGTGAACAGAGCTGTGTAAGGTAACATTTTTTGCAACTTTTGATCACATTTTCAATGCTACCATGAGGATTGTATGGCCTTTTGATTACTTTCTATTGAAATTCTTATGTTTTTTAAAATGGCAAAAAAGTGGCATTTTTGACTTTAGGAATATCCTTTGTGACATTTTGAGGCACGGTGATACCTAACGTGTATGATTTTACAGTTTATTTATATTTATATCAGTTATGGGAAAGGGTTGATTTGAATTTTTACATTTTTTTAAACTTTTTATTTTTACTATGGGAGTGAAAATCAGCTTTTCAATGCCTGCGGCGATCGCAGGGTTAACAGCTGTGATCAGTGATAGCACCGATCGCAGGTGTTACCGGTGGGTGCTTGCTGCAGTATGCAGCAAACGCTCACCAGCTTTGGAGAGGGCTCAGTCCCTGAACTCCTATCAATCACCCACAGCCGACGGGTAACATAGTAATATGTCACGCATCGTTAAGGGGTAGAGCAGACTGGATGTATCACTCTATGACAGTGGTGGCGAACCTATGGCACTGGTGCCAGAGGCGGCACTCGGAGCACTCTCTGTGGGCACCCAGGCCATCACCCCAACATGAACTTCACCAGACAGGACTCAAAGAATCTTCCTACAATGATAGACAAATTTGCCCTCCTCCTTTCAGCTGCGTTGGTGTCTTTAGGAGGAAGAACAATTGAAAGTTGTCAAAGGACAAGGAGAAATAAATTACTGCTTATATTGTTGTGCTGGCACTTTGCAATAAATAAGTGGCTTTTGGTTGAAGTTTAGGCACTCAGGCTCTACAAGGTTCGCCATCACTGCTCTATGATGTTATACAAACTATGCGAACAGATATTAATTGCACATTTTTGCATTCCAATTTGTACACACTTTAGTTTGATATTCAATCAAACCTGCTGATATCTTTTTTTTGGGCAATACCCAGGGACCTGCAATCCACATTGCTGTTGCATTGTTTAAGCATCTGTCAGATCTATTTGCTATTCACATGGACAAATTTAAGACATGTTGCACATGTGTGAACATGTACTTAAAATGGGATGCACACTGGGGGAAGTTTGTGGCCCATTGGAGATGCTCCTCACCCCTGCAATTTCAATAGGAGTGGAAAGCGGTGTTGCAATTCTTGGCAGGTATAAGTTGCAGCACAGCTGCAGGTGGCTGTGAGTTGGCCACGGTTTGTGCGGTCAGTTCACGGCCAAAATAAATGGTTATGTGTACGTAGCCAAAGGATATTGTAAGAAATATGTCATTGTAAACAACATGTGCATCATTTATACATATGGTGTAAAAGGCAAACTGTGCCAATCACAGAGTGTTCATTTTATATATGAAGCCCAGCTTTGTATTTGGTTCATGGCGCTGCTTTCACGGTTTCTCTTTCATAGAACAACATTGTTAATTGATGAGTAGCTACAAGGTGTAACGATTGGGTTCTTGTAGCCTGAAGCAAGGATTAACCTTTCACAAGTCCTTTTTCATAGAAGATCCCCATTCATTAACTATTGATCAAAGTGAACTTTCTAAAATATCATGATTCATTAGAGCCCTAGGGCTGAGCCTGCTCCTCAGTTACTCAGATAATGGATACATAGGCAACAATCAGTGTTGTAAATTTCTAACTCACAAGTAGTTTTAAGCCATTAGGGCTCATTCACACTTGGGCAATTTTCATTTCTGTGGTTCAGTGATTTTCAGAGATGCTCTATTGGGCCATTGTTTTCAATGGGTGTTTTCATATTTCATATGTTAGTGAAAAAATGTTTGAAACCGGTCCTATTTTTTCACCGATATGGAAGTCAATAAAAGTATTTGGGTCCACCCTAAAAATCTGATAGGTCCATTTGTTTCACAGTTGAGGCTGGACAACCAATTTAAAACCTTTATCTTCCGGATAAAAAAGTAGATAAAATGGAAATACACAATGGATGCACACACACATGCAATGGACATGGAACAAGTGCCAGTGTGAATCCACCCTTACTGAATGGGGTTACAAGTGTGTGTGATCCTGGTGCAACATTACTCTACCAGGGCCTGACCACAATGTGAGGGCAGCTGGATTCCTAGGTATGGAGTGGCTGGCAGCAGTGCGGCCTATCACCAAAAAGTATTTATTCTCATGGACCTCTTCCAGGTTCAACAGTGCCAGCAAGGAGATAAAAGCTGGAGAGACTGCGATGTGTAGAAGGGATCCCGGGGGAACTCCTGGTGTGTGTATGGTAAGGGATGGTGAAGGAGAGGCCCGTGATTACACTGGAAATAGAAAACGTGAAGCTGGGACACAGTCAGTCCTGCAGACACACACAAGGGAGTGGATTTGTTGGCTCTGGAACAGAAACTTGAAAGAACCCCAGTCCTAGTCCAGTGGTCAGAGGGCTGGCTAGGAGGAGTCAGGTTGTATTTGCTGTGTGGGTAGTAATATGTAGATCAGAGAGACACACACCAAAGAAAGACTGAATCTCTCTGAAGACGGACAGACTAAAAACCATTGACCCAGAAAGGGGAATGAGCTCCTATCAATAAACTTTTGCAGAACTAATCCTAAAACATGATGAGCCACCAACCAATCACCAGCCTGGGATTCTACAGGGAAGATAACAAAATTTGCAACGTAACATAAACATGTTGAGTATGTTTGTGGTTTTTACATGGCACAATCCAACTAATCTAAAGGTAAGCACTACCCATTACACTCCATCAGTGGGCCACACAGGGCATGACATTTGTCACTGATCTTTTGATCTTTTGGCCTGAACCTATTCTATAGAGACACATCTTCATATACTGCTGCTCTGTTCTCTAATGTGTTAATTGTTTAGTGTTATAAAGGGAACCAGCAGTGTTATAAAGATATGTGGGATCTTTTGTGTAAACTATGTATATATATGAGGTAAAATATGGTCCAGTATAAGAAGGGGAAGGGTCTAATGAATAATTACTTGAATAGACTAGTGCACAAATTCTGGGGAATGGAAACATATCAGTAATCAGTAATTAATATGGGGTAAAGGGTCGTTTGACACTTTGTTTCTTTCCAGGTGCTACAGGGATGCCTTCAGTCTATTCCAGTCACTTCTCTGGTTGCCCAAATACAGTTTAAACGAATCAACCTCATATACAAAGCTCTGTACAGTGTGGCAACTCCCTACCTCTCCTCCCTCATCTCAATTTATCACCCAACCCATGCTTTTTGATCTTCCAGATATATGATTATTTTAATCTTTAATTCAAACCACTACAGGACTTTTTTCAAGCTGCCCCCATTCTCTAGAATGCCCTGCATGCTATTAAAACCTATCTGTTCTCAGGCAGGCCTATCACACTCCCTTACTGCACATAACTCTGACATGCGTTGCTTTATCTGGTTATAACTTTTCAACACTTTTACTTATCAAAGCAATTATGAATTTGTACATGTTGTACTTCATTTTAGTGGTAAATTTTGGTGCAAGCTTTCAGGGCACACAGGCCCCTTCTTCAGGCATGGATACAAATGAAGCACTGAGAGAAAAACACAATATTTGAAGGATGTTACAACAAGATAATTAGTACATATGGTGAGACTCAATTAAGATAAGCTGGGGCAATAAAAGTGGAGGTTATGTTACACAGAGAAGGATGATGGGCAGGGGGTGGGGGGCTAGGATGGCAGGGGTCTGGAGTTAGTCTCTTGTGGGGATTGAAGTGAGTCCATGTAATGAGCCATAAACCCAGGTGCAATACTGAGGCTTTGTGTCGGTGACTGGAAGGTCATCATCAGTTTGAACTCCCAGGTTTTCCTTTCTCTGTTGTCCTTAAAGTCACCTTGTATTAGGACCTTTAAATCCTTCTCGCTGTGGCCTGATCCAGAAAAGTGTTTTCCCACAGGTGTGTCCATCCCATCGCTTATGGTGGGTCTGTAAGAATTCATCCTGCTCTGAAGTTTATGTAGAGTCTCCCCAATGTATATATTATTTGTGCGATTGATACTGATGCACAGTATCATGTACACAACATTGGAGGATGTGCAGGAGAATGTGCCCGGGATTTTATACTCCTGTTGTGTGTTAGGGATGTGGACTGTGCTTGATGATAGAACATGGGCACAAGTCTTGCATCTTTTGTTATGGCAGGGAAAAGTGCCCGTCTGTGTTGGTGGTGAGAGGGCACATCCCTCAAATATTGTGTTTTTCTCTCAGTGCTTCATTTGTATCCATGCCTGAAGAAGGGGCCTGTGTGCCCTGAAAGCTTGCACCAAATATAATTTTTCTGGTTAGCTAATAAAAGTATCATTCCTTAAGCACTTTTGTGGTTTTTACACAAAAGTATTTACATTAGATTTTTGATTTTTCCTGGCTAACACGGTACGTCAACAATTTTCTCAACATACTATTACATTTTCTAATTTATGAAATGTTTGGAGTATTCATTTTTATGTCACGTGGCTTACAAATCGAATATCGGTTTTCTGTATTTTCAGAATTGACTTGGGGATAATTATTGTTTGTTAAGAAATTTTAAATATATAACATTAAAAATCCCCTACGAATCAACACATTTTCAAATCTGCATCCCTCAAACCCAGAAACAGCTTTTAGGAAGATTGTTAACCCCTTGAGATCTTCACAGTAATTAAATCAAAATAGAGGTGAAATTTACAATGGTCAAATTTTGTTGGTTATACGTTCATTTAACCTTAAAATTTACACATTTACAATAGAAAACCCATCTTAAAATGTGTTCTGCAATTTCTCCTGAGTACAGAGACCCTCCACATGTCGCCGTTACTTGTTTTATGGGCGCACAGCTTGGAGTAGAAGGGAAGGAGCGCCCTGCAGCTGCCAGGACTTCAGTTTTCTCATTGACCCCTTTTGTAGGTTATAAAATTTTTGCTTTTTTGTTATTGGGGCCATGTGACGGCATTTTTAGTGGGATGAGAAGCTTTTTCCAGTGTTACCATTTTGAGGTTGGTATTCCCTATTGTTTAAAATGTATGAACCTTTTTTTAGGGCAGGAGTAGAAAAGCATCAATTCTGTACTTTTTTTTTTTTTGGTGTTCACTGTAAAGCCTAATAATCATGTTATCTTTATTCTATGGGTCGATACATTTATGGGAATACAAAATTTTCCAAATAAAACCCTAATGTGGGGAAAAATCTATCATTTTTGCATCACTGTCTTCCAAGTGGCATAACATTATTACTTTTTTGGCTACAGAGCTGGTTGATGGCTTGTTTTTGTTGTGGGACATATTGTACATTGCAACAGTATCCTTCTGGAGTATATATGTTTTTTTCACTTTTTATTGCAATTTTTGTGGGATTAAATAGTTAAAAAAATCTTAATTTTTGGCGGGTTTTTAACAGTTGTTTTATGGCGTTCATCATGCTGGTTCAATAATTATTTACTTTTATTGTACGGGTTGTTACGGACATGATGATACTATATATGTGGGGGTTTTGTTTTATGATTTGGACGTTTTTGTGCATTATATGTCTTTTTGTATGTTTTGGGGCATATGGGCCTTTTTATTAATTTATAAATTTATTTTTCATTTAATAACATTTTTTTTTAACATTTGTATTGCTTCCACCATGGGACATGAACAAGCCATCATATGATTGTTTGTTTATGATAATACACTGCAATACTGATGTATTGCAGGGTATTAGCAGTGTCAGGCTATGCATATGCCTGCAGACAGCCCTGGGGTCCTGATTGGAGGACCCCGGTTCGGTGCCCCCTGAAGACAGCCCGTGTGTGTGTGGGGGGAGGAGGGGGGGGGGTGTTGTGGATGGGCTGGCTGAGACCCCTGGCAGGCAAGCTAAATGCTGCGGTCACTAATAGCGGGAGCCAACGCAGTATCTAGCACGGTGCTGAGCTCTAAGGGGTTAAAGTACCAGGTATTATGCACCATTTAAGTACGTGCTTCATGCTAGATAGCAAGTAATCAGAAGGGGTACCGTAGTTTAGCACATCCAAACACTGCTTAGCCCTGATTGTTCTGCATTATCAGGGGTCCTGCAGGTTCCATCAAAGTGACATATGGAAAAAACATGTGTTCTGCTTCAGCTACTGTGATTACAATTTACACAATATTAATGATAATGGAGATGTAGCTTCCCTGACTGTATACTTACTATCTCTTCAGTTTCTAGAAAAAAGTGAGAAGGATTATATCAAATACAGTAGTGGATTCAGGGGGCAGTCTTGTCTCACTCCCACCCCTGCTTCAAAAGTGTCACCTTGCCAATTATTGATCAGAAAAGAGCTCTTTACATCTCTATATAGTTCTCAGCCAATCAATAAGTGCTCTAGGAATACTTTACTTTGACAAAGTGACCCATAGATGGTTATTGTCAACTCTCTCTAAAGCCTGGTCAAGACAGTCAACATATCTCCCATACCGAAGAGCTTTACATCTCTCAAACGTCTCCCTTATTGAGATGCTTGTTTGAGGGATAGTTTGCCCTTACTGTATTTAAAGGGTTTGTCCGCTTTTAGCAAATAATTGATATGGTTTCTGTAATGAAAAGTTATAAAATTTTCCAATATACTTTCTGCATCCATTTCAGATGGTTATAGATCTCTGCTTGCTGTCCTGTTATTGAAAGCTTCTATGTTTACTTCCTGTGATAAAAAAATATGTTCATGGTCATGTGATGTAGACATGTAGGTGCACGAGCCGTTATTATCACATGGCTCAGATTACCCTCTGTGATTCTAATGGCTCTTGCACCTGCCTGTCAATCACAAAACCATGGACAGATTTCTATTCACTGTAAGTAAACATTGAAGCTTTCTGTAGAAGGACAGCAAGTGGAGATCTAGAAAACTGCAATGGATTGATGCAAAAAGTATCTGGAATACTTTTCACTACACAAACAATATCAATTATTTGCTGAAAGTAGACAACCCCTTTAACTAACAGCCCACTAACTGTTCCAGGGACAAACAGACTAATTTATATAAATAATAAAAAAATAATACATTTGAATCTTCATTTCAACATGAAAGTTAGAAGGTAATAAAAAGAAGAGAGGGCTGGAAAGTGGGTGGGCTGGATGTGTTACATTCAGGGCTCTATTTGACTCCATATTTCTAAAAGGTAATTTTGGTATCCTAAACTCAAACAAAGGAGTGGGTTAAAATTATCAGGGATTGCTGTGTGAAGGTCCCTTTAGACCTTTTACAAAATGTGTAACTTAGGTTTGTGGTGCACCCAGTGCATTGGCTTGGCTCTCCCAGTGCTTGTACTGTGGTGGTTTAGAAAAGAACATAGACATGTATACTATATGATATTCCTACAATCGTCGTCATCATCAGATATGTCAAGTACGATACAATTCATACAAGAGGACAAGAAGATATAAAGATGTCATAGGAACTACAAAATCTTGTTATCTGACTTATATGACATTGTACAACATTGGAATACATGTTACGTTGTTTTATGATAAAACTAATAAAAATAATTAAAAAAAAAAAAAGAAAAGAACATAGAGGGCCCTGCTCACTGTGCATATAAAGCAATATCTGAACATCAAAAAGAGAGAGGGATATGTGTAATAGCTGAATAGTCCTCTCAAGTAAGGACTCTTAATCTACTACTGGCAATGAATTAACATCAAAACAGAGAAAAGAAAGCCAGAATTCCATAGATGTATTAAGCAAAAAATGTTACATTTTATTTATTACACATAGTTATTAAAAATACAAAGGAACAAGGCTTATGTAGAAATGTCATACATGCTGGAAAGGACAACATAAAACTTCTGGGGGACGTGTTGTATTTAGAAGATGACAATGGATACACCAATGATATGTACAATTGACATTAGGTGCCAGATGTAGTACATGAATACAAATAGGAAATCACTGATTGCAAATAATTGTAAGCATAATGGTACATGGTAACCTTTGATGTAATAAGTACCTGGCACAGAGTTCACACGTCCGCCCAGAGGACTGACATCCTGACGCGCGTTTCGGCACGCTGCCTTCGTCAAGGGCTGTACTGTGCATACAGTACAATCACTGTGAAATATGAGTCGGGACAGAAGCAACGGCTCATCGTTAGTGATGTCAAATGATCCTGTCGGTGCCCCATGTGACATCATTGGAGGGTGCTGACCGATTACTAGAACAGCAAGGACCAATACACAGTATGGATTTAAAAAAGGTCACTAAGAAGTGGCAAATCCGGAATAGAGAAAACCTGTTTGGAGACTCTGTGGCTTCTGTAGGTGCGTATATAATGTATATCCAGCACTGGCCCACATTTACTAAGAACAGTGCAGTCTGTACTACTGTATCTGCAGTTTGCCTGTGTAATGTGCAGAGGGTGCCAGATTCAGGATTTCCGGCGCACATTTTTCATGAATCTGGTGCCCCCTGTACTGCTCCGACAATGCACCTTTAACATGGGGCATGTAACACACTTCTGTTGGACTTTGCATGATAAATGTGGCACATTGTACAACTGTGCACCGGAACGCCCCTTTCAGTGCAGAAATTTGTGTCCCATCATTTAGAGTGCAACATGCTCTAGAAATGTGTCTCAGACACTTGTGCAAGCAGTTTGCAATAAAAAGAACATGCAAAGTCTGACAGAAAACTGGTAAAAGGTCATTAGTAAATGTGGGCCAATCTGACACTCTCAAGAAAAGTACTTCCTACAAATTAGTTAATGCGGAGCTTTAATATATACAAAGTTCCTAGCTCATTTCTATTATCTCTATTATTTTATTTCTATGTTCAGTTTTCACTAAAACGATAATGAAGAATAACAGAAACCATCTAAAGATCAGTCAAAAGGAGGTCAGAAAACATTTGGATTTGATTCAGTGCCAAATCAGTCCTCATCTCTTTGTTTGATCATTTTTTGTTTGTTTTTACTAATAAAAAATGATTCAAATGTTCAAAATTATACCAACAGTACCATAATACTTCTCATATGTACAAATTTATAACTGCCCTACTATAATTCTGCCTTCTTAAATATTTCATAGGACCTAAGAATATTGGTATTTTTCATTAGTTTCCTCTACATTTCCTTTCCTTCAGCTAAATTACTACAGAAAAGCATAATGTGAGGAGAGACAGGGAACAGCTAATACCACACTCTAGACACATCCACCTTCTCACAAAACAGCAAACCTAATGAAAACAAATCACTGACTTCCGAGCAAGGGAGTCGCTGACTAATTTTATCCCTGTCATTCAAACATATTACAATGTGAGTGACACTGAGGCTCGCTCAATATGCTGCACTATAAATACTCCCCCTCGCCGGCAGAGGAAAGAGAACGGTTTATACTGCATTGTGCAGAAACAGAGGGGGGGGGGGGGGGGGCGACACCTTAAACAGATCTGCCGCACTCTTAATTGGTAGATGTTTTTCCCTAGAGCTCAGGCAACTCATCCGTCCTATGGATTATATAATATGTCCCTAGATAATGGCTGCAACACATTCCTGTAGACGCATGTCTGATTATGGGAGACAAGTGCAGAGAGTTGATGTTTTAACTTGTTGCTTTTAATCAGGTACATAGGGTCTAGATGTAAATATGTTCGGAATTTGCAATTTCTTATGCCAAGCTTTTGCAAAGATGAAGTGAGACAATGGGGGAGATTTATTAATTCTGTTGCAACCTCGACAGTTGGCATCTGAGATCCGACTACGGAAAGCATAGACCGATGTATTAAAATAGCGCACGGCTGTACGTAATTAATGCACAGAACGAATCAGTCGGGCGCCATAAAAATGCTGACACAATTGAGATGTGCGCCAAAATCTTGCATGGGCTGCGCCTGTTTTTCTTTTTCTTTTGATTTCAGACAATTTTTTTCCTGGTCTGTTCTGCACCAAAATTGCACCTAAAACAGCCGACAAACTCAACATAAATGTGGCGGAGGATGTGGAAAATATAGGCAACGCCCACTTGCACCAAAAAAAGAGGAACAAGTCGGGATAGTCGGAAACATCTATTCTTTCTGGCGCAAACGCATTATAAATGATCCGCAACACTTTTGTGCAAAAAAATAAGTGAGTTCCCGACACTTTTTTGGCGCATATACGATAATACATCTGCCCCAATGGGGGTTTAAAGAGGGGCCGTAAGATACAAAATTGGTTTGTATCATCATTTATGTTTCCATCAGCATTCTCCTTGTAATGAGAAGATGTCTGCCCTTGTTTAACCATAAAGAGCTGTATTCAGAATCCTTTTTTTCTAGATAGCTAATAGACTGCAAGATGTTTAATTTGACAATTTTAAATTAAAATTCCAGTAAAGCGGTATTTCACTCTCTACCAACTTATTCAGAAGTGAAAGTCAACTTGTACTGGACCTATGCCTTGTTCATCTTTATATATGTTGGGATGTCCATGTTGTAGATACATAGGGGGTCATTTACTAAGGGCCCGATTCGCGTTTTCCCGACGTGTTACCCAAATATTTCTGATTTGTGCCGATTTCCCCTGAATTGCCCCAGGTTTTTGGCGCACACGATTGGATTGTGGCGCATCGTGTGCTGGCATGCACGCGACGGAAATCGGGGGACGTGGCCGAACGAAAACCCGACGGATTCGGAAAAACCGCCACATTTTTTTAAAAAAATGTGTTGCGAAACTTGCACTTACCTTCACTAGGAATAGGCCGGTAAACTTCAGGGCTTTCCAGCGGGCCTCGGGGAAATTCAGCGCAGCAGCGACATCCGGTGGACGGGCGAGGAACTACTTTAGTGAATCCCGGCCGGACCCGAATCCACCGCAGAGAACGCGCCGCTGGATCGCGAATGGACCGGGTAAGTAAATCTGCCCCATAGCGTTCCAAATTGTCGCCATGCTCACTCTCCCTCCCTTGCGTTGGCGACATCCTCCTCCTCCCCGTGCTGCTACTGAGCTCTCAATGGGAAGTTCACCAGTAGTGCCTGCACCAATTCCTGCAGGCACTACTGTTACTACTATTTTTGAATGGGAGTGAGGAGCATGGCTCTGCACTTTTAACAGAGATTGAGCGCGGCAAAGATAATCCTATCTGGCTGGCATGTAATTGACCAGTACAACTTTGTTCGACCACTTGCAGCAGTACCAGCACCACTGAGACCATGTCCCTGTCTCTTAATTGCTGCTTTCATCATTTTTTTTCTCTTTCATCATTTTTTTAAAATCTGCAGTTTCACTATCGGTGAAATAATAACAACAGCACTTCAGTGTAAAACTCTATGTTGCAAATGGGTTTAAGAGCACCTTTTTGGCTTTAAGTATCGTGCTTGCCAAATCCACAAAATTTGCTGCAGATCAAATGTTAAGCTCTTCATGCCTATGCTGATCCTCTCTGCTGCCTTGTGTTGCCCTTCTTCTGGCTAGTACAACACCACTGGTCCCTCATGTGTCAGTGAAACTGCTCTCCTAAAGTCTTGTGACTGTCAATTCCAGCACTGGAACATGCACACCGAGGCCATGAAGTATGTTCCTGAGTTTTCATATGGCCCATGTGACTTACATACTGTGCCAGCACTGACACATGTTTGTGTGTGTATATTCTGTATATGTGTCTGTATATGCTCTATTTGTGTATGGTGTGTAAATATTGTATGTATAATCTTTATAAGGGAACACAAAGAATAAAATAATTTAATAAATAAAATGCTGCTGCTTGAACCAGCCATCAGTCGCCATCTGGAGCTTGGGATATATCTTTTATTTGCCGGATAAGGAATGGGAGGAGGACATACGATCGATTAATAAAGAGAGAGTTGACATTTCATGCAGTTAGCGAGTGTGATAGGCTTGTCTAAAGAGATGGGTTTTAAGAGCACATTTGAAACTTTGGAGGGTGGGTATTAGTCTGAGAGTCTGGGGAAGGGCATTCCAGAGAATTGGTGCAACTCCGGAGAAGTCCTGGAGACATGCATGAGAGGTTCAAATTAAGGTAGAGATTAATCTAATATCACTGGCAGATCGAAGAGCACAGGTTGTGAAATAGACTGAGATGAAATATTAGAAGTTAGTCTGTATTCCATTGCGACGTTTCAGTGATGGAAATAATCTTTTTCAAGCATAACCATAGTGAAAGCAAACCAACTATTTAACCCCTACACGCTCTGTGACTGATATATCCACCACAAAGCTAGGGGTGTATGAAGAGGGCTCACGGGCTGAGCCCTCTTCATACAGAGATGGGCTTTGCTGCATATCGAGCAAAGACCCATCGCTAACATCCGCGGTAGGTCGGCAAAGTCGCCGGCGGCACTGAAAGCATAGCGGCGCATGGGCGCCGCCATGTTTCCTCCGATCGTCACTCCCCTGAACGTCATCAGGGGGTGGCGATCGGTTGCCATGACAGCCTTGAGTCTTCGACTACCCCAAGGCTGAATGGCTTCTGCACATTCGTTACAATGACCCAATGAGCCTAGAGTGTCTAAGAAATAGTGAAATAAAAAAGGAAAAAAAAGTTAAATAAATAAGTAAAATTAATAAAATCTTAAAAGTTCAAATCACCCCCCTTTCCCTAGAACTGATATAAAATATAATAAACAGTAAAAATCACAAACACTTTAGGTATCGCCGCGTCCCAAAATGCCCGATCTATCAAAATATAAAACCGGTTATAACTGCGGTGACCTACAAAACAGGAAATTGCGCCCAAATGTCCAAAATGCGACTTTTACACCTATTTACATGACATAAAAATGTAATGAAAAGTGATCAAAATGTCGCACAGTCCTCAAAATGGTAGCAATAGAAACGTTGGCTCATTTTGCAAAAAATTACACACGCCCCAGCTCTATACACCAAAGTATGAAAAAGTTATTAGCGTCAGAAGATGGCAATTTTTTTTTCCCTTTTTCGTACACATTCGTTTGAAAATGTATTAAAACGCAATAAAACCTGTATAAATTTAGTATCACCGCGATCGTACCGAACCAAAGAATAAAGTAGAGGTGTTTTTTAGAGCGACGAAAGTTGTAAAAACTGAACCCACAAGAACGTGACGCACATGCGTTTTTAAATTTTTTTTTCCACATTTGGAATTTTTTTTCTGCTTCCCATTACACGGGATGTTATAATAAATAACATCTCAAGAAAGTAAAATTTGTTACGCACAAAATAAGCCCTCACACAGCTCTGTACACGGAAAAATTAAAAAGTTAATGAAAAACCCTGCGTCCTTAAGGGGTTAAGGATCATTGGTGCAGCCCATTCGTCAGTACAAAGTGGTACTCACTAGGCCATTTCTATAATGTGAATTGAACAATATCTAATCACATAGTAGAAATATACACATAATCATAAGTGTAAAGTGACATAGTACTGTGAGTTAACAACAAAGATCTTACTTACCTATTGGTGTATGACCTGCCTCCTGTCTCCTTCATTTATTCAAAAAGGTTATAAAACGAAGTTACCTGCACGCTAACCATCTGTCTCGGGGCGGAAGTATGCAGTTTATTGTCATCACAATGGAATAAACACTCACCCTACTTTCCACAACTCGCCTATTCTAATATATACTGTGTACATTATGTGTACATACAATATGTATATGCATATGATGTGTAAATACTGTTTGAGTGTGTATATAATGTGTACATGCTGTATATATGAATGTATACATCTGTGTGTATAAGTATATAAATGTGTGTATACTATTGAGATTTTATAAACATTTATGTGTACAAATACGGTATGTTTTTTTACGGGAATAAGAGATGAGCATCAGCTCATTTACATATAAACCTTGTAGCCATCATAATAAAATTCAAAAAATACAAGTTGAATACATCTAACCTCATGGCAAGTACTGTTACTGATTTGATTATTTACCCCTAAATGACCAGGCTCTTTTTCATTTTTGAGTTTTCATTCTCCACCTCCAAAAATCCATAACTTTTTTTATTTTTCTATGTAAAGAACTTTGTGAGGGCTTGTTTTTTTGCATAACAAATTAAACTTGATAATGACAGTATTTAACCCCTTAAGGACGCAGCCTGTTTGCAGGTTAAGGCTCGCAACTTTTTTTTGAAATTTGACCAGTGTCTCTTCCTGTGGTAATAACTTTTGAACACTGTTACTTATCAAAGCGATTCTGAGATAGTTTTTTCCCCACATGTTGTACTTCATTTTAGTGGTAAATTTTGGCTGATAAGTTTTGCGTTTATTTACAAAAAAAAGAAAAAAATGATGAATTTTTAGAAAAATTTGCCATTTTCGAAATTCAAAATCACCGCGTTTTCAGGCAGATCGATTTACCACCTAAATAACTTGCAGAATAACATTTCCCATTTGTCTACTTTACATTTTCATAATTTTTGAAATGTTTGGATAATTTATTTTGACGTCACGCGGCCTACAAATCGAATAGCGATTTTCCGTATTTTCAGAATTGACTATTTTGGGGATAAATACTGTTTGAAATCAAATTTTACATATTTAGCAACAAAACCACCTATATAACCAACCCATTTTCAAATCTGCACCCCTCAAACTATCAGAAACAGCATTTACAAAGATTGTTAACCCCTTGAGATCTTCATAGTAATTGAATCAAAATGGCGGTGAAATTTAGAATGGTCAAATTTTGTCGGTTATACGTTCATTTAGCCCTAAAATTTACACATTTCCAAAAGATAAAAAGAGAAAACTCACCATAAAATTTGTTCTACAGTTTCTCCTGAGTGCAGCGACCCCCCACACGTGGCCGTTACTTGTGTTATGGGGGCACAGCGAGGTGCAGAAGGGAAGGAGCACCCTGCAGCTGCCAGGATGTTAGTTTTCTGGTTGCCCCCTTTTGAAGGCTATAAAATTTTCGCTTTTCCGTTATTTGGGCCATGTGACGGCATTTTTTTTGCGGGACGAGATGCTTTTTCCAGTGTTACCATTTTGGGGTTGGTATCACCTATTGTTGAAAATTTTGGAACTTTTTTTGAGGTCATGAGTAGAAAAGCATCAATTCTGTACTGGATTTTTTACTTTTTTTTTTTTTCGTGTTCACCGTATATCCTAATAATCCTGTTCTCTTTATTCTATGGGTCGATACGATTACGGGGATACCAGACATGAATATTTTTTCTTATGTTTTACTAAATTTGCCAAATAAAACCCTAATGTGGGGAAAAATCATTTTTGCATCGCTGTCTTCCAAGTGGCATAACATTGTTACGTTTTTGGCTACAGAGCTGGTTGATGGCTTGTTTTTTGCGGGACATGTTGTTCTTTGCAACAATATCATTCTGGAGTACATATGTTTTGTTGATCACTTTTTATTGCATTTTTAGTGGGATATAATAGGTAAAAATCATAATTTTTGGCGGGTTTTTAACGTTTTTTTTTACGGCGTTCATCATATGGGTTCAATAGTTATTTAGTTTTATTCTATGGATTGTTACGGACGCGGTGTTACTATATATGTGGGGTTTGTGTTATGATTTAGACTTTTTTGAGCGTTATATGTCTCTTTATATGTTTTGGGGCTTATGGGCATTTTTAGTGATTTATAAAGTAATTTTTTATTGAAAAACATTATTTTGTACATTTTTTACATTATCCACCATGGGATATGAACAAGCAATCATCTGATTGCTTGTTCTTGATAATACTCTGCAATACTAATGTATTGCAGGGTATTATCAGTGCCAGCCTATGCAGATGCATAGGCTGACACCTTGCCTTTAAGATGACGTCACAGACGCCATCTTAAAGGTAAACCCTCCAGGCTTCTCTGGGGTCCCGATCGGACCCCAGAGGAGCCAAAACAGCGATCAGCCCCCCCGAAAACGGTGCGGGGGGGGGGGCGATCGTGGGGTAAAGACCCCCAGAAGGCATGTTAAATGCCGCGGTCGCATTGACCGCGGCATTTAACGGGTTAAACACCCGCGATCGGAGCCCACTCTGACCGCGGGTGTTAGCCGGGGATGTCAGCGGTAAATTACCGCTGAAATCCCGCGGCTAACGATGCCGGTTCGGCTGCTATGCAGTGCTGAACCGGCATCGGCTCTGCGCAGTAGCTGTACTGCGCTGAGCGCTAATCGCGGGACTCAGCGCAGTACAGCTACGGCGCAGAGCGCTAAGGGGTTAATATTCTATGCCGTGTACCTGGAAGGGGGAAAAATTTTTTCAAAATTTAGTGAAATTGGTGAAAAAATGCATTTGCACCGTTTTTTTTTTGGTGGGATTGGATTTTATGGCCCCAAATGACCTATATTCTTTGGGTCGGTATGATTACAGGGATATCTAATTTATATAGGTTGCATAATGTTTTCATACATTTACAAAAATTAAAACCTCCTGTACAAAAATAAAATTCTTCATTTTGCCATCTTCTGGTGCTAATAACTTTTTTTTACTTCGGTCTATGGAGTTGTAGGTGGTATCATTTTTTGCAACTTAATTTAAGATTTTACTTTTATTCATTTATTTTTACTACTTTTTACAACTCCTCAGGTACTTTAACCCTTGGTTGTCTGATTGATCCTACCATCTACTTCCATACTACAGTATGGCAGTGTATGGAGGTTTTACACTTCATCTATTACAATGTGCAAATCACAATGTGTAAAATCAGACAGCCCCCCCTGATTACTGCACAAAGGGCTGGGATCAAATCGAACATGGCGGCAGCAGTTTTACCACAGTAATTTACAGCCTTAACACCAGCAATTGGTGCCAGCACTGACCTTGGGTGTTACCGAAGGGTGTTTGTTCAATATGCAACAAAAGCCAACCATGTATGGAGTGGGCTCAGCCCGTGAGCCCTTTCCATGCCCTTGCAGCCAACGTGTGATGTACAGATACGTCACATGTCGTTAAGGGTTTAATATCATGTGTCCGGTTTCTTTATGCTAAAAGTAACAAAAAATGGTGTGAATGTACCCCACTATTCACTATTAACCTCAATTAATCCCTGCTAAAACATTTTTGTTACATCATGAGGCTATACATTACTCCTCAGATATGACCTGCATGCTTTTGCAATACGTTCATTTCACTAATAAATATTAAAAGTCATATTTAGTTAACACCACAAATATTTGTTCCTCCCAAATATTTGTAATTTCCAACATTGAATGTTTTGTCTGTGGAGAATGAGATAAGTCAAGGTAATTTAATTTTAAAAACATTCTATCCAAACAAGAATAATAATGTTTCCTTGGCACCTAGCTCATTATTCTCTAGCTCACGACAACACAGTAGCATTCATCACCCATTCTTAATAAAGTGACAGAATAAGATGCCAAAATAAGATGTAACCTATTGGAAAGAAGTTCAAAAATTCTGTAAATAAAAAACAATGCTCGTTAATCTTTTAAAGGATGCAGCGCTTTTCCATTTTTTCTTCTCACCTTTCCAAAGCCATAACTTTTTCTATTTTGAGAGCTGTATGAGGGCTGGTTTCTACTAAACAAATTGTGTTTCCAAGTGGCACGCGCTGGAGAGGAGGAGATGTTCTATCTTTTCCCTGTGTAAGGAGCGGTACAGTGCCACGCATGTATGGCACTGTATTATGACTCCGTGCACCTATTTCCGTACATATGCAACACTCTTGTCAATGCATAGGCAAGGTAGTTGTTGCGAATAGCGCCCTCTCCTTGTCAGGATCTAATTGGTTAACCAGAAGCTACTGCTTGGTAAATTTAACAGCTTGAATATAAAAACCCCTGTTGGGTGAGAGCACATGGTCTTCAGAGATAACCAGACCTCATGGTCTGTCTTGGAATGTAGTAAGTAGAGTGAAAAGCAGGTCCAGTGCAACTCCTGCAGAGCTGCTATCCAGACACACTACCAGGAAGCAGAGGTGCCTCAGGCCACTGCCTAGCACCCAAGGCAGGTCAGGAGGCCTAATCCCCAGAGCAGAGGTCCACTATCCAGACTCGGCTCCATCTTTACCAGCCCAGCATGAAATTTCTACCACGCTGTGAGCAACCTTCCTCTGGACCAGCTATCTCCATTAATCTTCCAGCTTGCTGAATCTTCTGCCACTGTTTGGCCGTTGCCTACTGTTGAAGTTGAATAAAGAACTGTAAGTTGATTTGCACAACATGCCTTTATGTAATCCCTGGATCAGGCTGTTTCACCATCACGGGCTTCCTAACTTCCATCACCAGGGACTCCTACATACATCTCAGGGGTTGCCCCAGGAAATATATCAGCCTCTCCCTCCATATTTCTTGCATACACCACCTGCTGGAGACCTGTCAGGCTGCAGGCCTGTCCTCCAGTCCCAATACCAAGCACCATAGCGTGCCCAAGGCCGCATAAGCCAACCACTCCGGTACTCTGGGCCCCAGCTGCCTACAGCCACCGAAGAAAGGCTAGGCCCTGGTGGGGATGTTGCACATACATCCCCCACACGGTCGTGTAAATGCAGCTATACTATGTGAAATTTTTTGTGTCTCTGCGGTACAGTCTCCACCTGACATGACCGGTGTCTGTAGATGGATGTGTAATCCGACTCTACTCTATTCTTAGATTATGAATCTTATGAATGAATGATTGAGTCCCCTCGCACAGGTGTAAGGTACATGGCGCAAATGTCTGCACTGTTATTGTGGATGATTATTTGCCTTTCTCTATTATCACAGAGTATGGTATACATTAGGTTGTTAATATGAGTCTGGGATTCCAACTCTCTTGGATATACAATGTACTTATAACCTGACACATGTTCATGGAGGTGTAACCAGCTTACTATATTCTCAGGATAGTGTAAGGGAAGGACTTATATTCAGTGTGTAGAACTGTTTAACTATATGACAATTAGTATCCCTTGAAGTGTCCAGGCAGCTTTTACAACATCCTGGAGATCTTTACAGCTTGATAAACTCTGACCTGAAGAATGTTCTGTGCTGACTTCAACATTTGGTCACCTCTTTTCTACACCTACCCCCAGCACTGCATCAGGACTTGGAAACAAAGAAAGTGTTTGAATATTCCTGGACTCTCCCCCTCATTAACACTTGGTCAAATCCTGAATGACCATATGGACTAATTAATCAATGGGAGATCCTGAAACCTGAGCCAAATAGTGAACCAAATATTGCGATATGCAGGAAAAAGTGTTCACTTTATGGAGGCGGCCAGAAAGCTGGGGTGTTCCATATTCCCCAGGGAATCAGCAAGTTTCTGTTATTTTTCTCCCTTTTTATTTTATAACTGTTTTGCCATGTTGTGTGTCATTTTATTTTGTAATTCTTTTATTTTCATATGTTCTTAGAAGATATTGGAGCACATTTACTTACCCGTCCCATTGACGCCGCTGAACCGGAATGTCCGACGAGGATTTGAGTCTGCCGCGATTCACTAAGATCGTGCGTCCAATGAGGTCCACCGGTGTTCACCTTCTTCTTCCCGGTGTATGTGAGTGCTGATCTTGTGACACAATTTGTTTTTTAAATTTCGCGGTTTGTCCGAATCAGTCGGGTTGTCTGACGCCCATGCTCCCCGATTTGTGTTGCATACAATCCGCCGGCGAAGTGCCACAATCCGATCGCGTGCGACAAAAACCTGTGGCAATTCAAGGAGAAACGGTAAAAAGTTGGGAAACCCAAAGAAAATGTGGTGTTCGGACCCTTAGTAAATGTGCCCCTTTATTTCCTCTGAAGAGGATGATATTAGTAGAGGTCAGCTCAGGTGGCGTTTTATCATCTATAAATGCTTTTTTTTTCTTTGTAGATTCTGCAATTACCAGTCTCTACGGGAGACTTTGGAGTCATCAAGCTCCTCTCTGAATCCATGGAATGGGTAATGTTGAGAAGAACTGTGGTCAAAGCTATAGAATCTAAAGGATACTGATCCTTACCATGTTATCAGTCTCTTTAGTGCTTAAAGGGTACTTTTTTTTTTTTACCAGAACACTACGGGACAGATTTATCAAAAATAGTGCACTATGTCTGCACTATGGGCAATTTGTCTTTGAGTGTGCAGGACTGGCAGATTATTGAATACTGATGCTTGATTCTCTGTTGTCTGGTGCACCTTGCACTGTTTAGGAAGTGTGCACCATCTTTCTTTAAGTAGACCTTTGGCTATGCATTTTTCTGTCTTGTCAGACACAGTGCAGCCACTGACACTTCGTAAATACATGTGCAAGATCCGAAGACATTACTTTTAGTACAAAGTCAGAAAACTGGCGCAGCCACAGAAATAGATCTGTGCCTATTTTTTATGATGACAAGTCTTTCCACTCTACAGGGGTAGATCTCCATGGTTCCATTGTTTTCACATAAGGATTGAAGATTGCTAAATCAACTGCATTCAAGTAGGTCACCCTACATCATAAGAGGGTTGTACAAAAAGTCATACAGTTTTCCATATAGCGCACAAGCAATCATGAGGTCCTCCACAAGGGAAATTCAGGGTCACAGGTTTTCCATTCTATTTAAGATGACCTTGTGGGTATGAACAAGCTATGGTTTTCACACTCTCTAAATGTCCATCTCATATCAATGGCCAAGGCCACAATTTTCTCTTGACCTGAACATGCTGGACCCAGTGGCGTAACTAGAAGCTGATGGGCCCCAGTGCAAAGTCTGTGCCAGGCCCCCGACTATAATGTATGGTTTATAGTAATAGTCTTCTCATATGGGAAAGTGACACCATAAAGGCCCCCTAAACCTCTTGGGCCCGGGTGCGATCGCAACCTCTCTACCCCCTAAAGTTGGCTGGCAAGAGGTTGGACCTCTTGCCAGCCTCCTATGTTTTCTCTTGGGTGAGAACACTAAGGGCCAGCGACTCCTGGCCAGTAAGGGGTTATTTATATGGACTTCTTCAATCTAAATGTTTGATGTATACACTAACTGAGATTTTTTTTCAGTGACCTCATGACAATGAACTACACCTCATGACTAATATAAGGATTTGTACTCTTACGGTAAAGCGTTGAAGGGAGCAGTTTCTCCCCCCTACCTAATGATTATACTGCTGTGTAAAGCCCATCTGTGTGTGCCTGTTCTTACCGACATTTTCATTTCCTGAAGTCCTCAGGCAGCACAACTTTCCCACCCATAATATAATTTTACTGCTACAAGCAATACAAGGATCATGTGGTGTTCTCAGCCTTATATAGATTGTCCAATGGTGATTAGTTTTGATTGGTTACTGTTTGCTAACATGTCTCTTGTAATAGTATTCTGGGGGCATTAACCCATCTTTGTGGCCTACCTGAGGTCTTCGGGAAAAGAAAATTTCGGTAAGCAAATTTCAGTTATATACTTCCCTATACACACATATTTCACATATTTAAGCAAAAATATTGTCCATTTCACCCATTCTGTCATAGGTTCCCTAGGTGCACAGAGAAACTTTTCAGAAGCCTCACGATTCATGACCATGACTATGCTATGCTATGTCCATATTTTTGATGCAACTTTTTTTTTATTACATGCAAATGAAATAAACGACATCTTTTTTTAATTGCATTCCTCTGAACGTGTTGGAGTACCTTCTTCTATATCTATCTATAAACACAGAAATACACCTTACTTAATACTGTACATTGTACTATAACACATAAATATACACCCCACCATACACAAATACATATACCTTTATATATAAACATAAATACACCTCACTATATACTATATAATGTACACTGTACGTACCATATACACATATCTACAACTCACTATATACTGTACATTTTACTATACACATATATTGTGCAATATACACTCATATATATACCTATATATATGTACACATAAATACATTTCACTACACAGTATATTGTACATTTTACTATGTACACATATATTTAACTAATTAAATCCAGCATAACCGGGAAAGTGACGGGGTCCAAGCATGGTAGAGGGGCCCACTCGGACACCCCTGGATCAAGTGTCACATGTGTCGGCTTCAGAGCCGGAGAGTACAGAGGGAGTCGAAAAAAAGAAGGCAGCAGCTGGTGCTGATGCAGGAGTGCAAGGAAAGGTGAGTAAATGTTTTTTTTTCATGGGCGAGCCAATGTGGCTACTGGGGGGAGCAGTTTGGCTACTAGAGGGGTAGTGTGGCTACTGTGGAGGGTGGATTGTGTGGCTACTGGGGGGCATTGTGACTAATGGGGAGGAGGGACAGTGTGGCTACTGGGGAGACATTGTGGCTACTGGGTGGGTGGACAGTGTGGTTACTGGGGGGCAGTGTGGCTAATGGGAAGGGGGGTACAGTAGGGCTACATGGGAGGAGGGGGCATTGTAGCTACTGGGGGAATTGTGGCTACTGGGGGTGGACAGTGTGGCTCTTGGAGGTTTGACAGTGGTTACTGGGGGGCAGTGAGGCTACTGGGGGGGGGGACAGTGTAGCTACTGGGGAGGGGGGGCAGAGGGGCTACCGGGGTAAGGGAGTGAGGACAATGTGGCTACTGAGGAGTGGGTGGCAGTGTGTCTACTGGGGTGGGGGGGGACAGTATGGCTACTCGGGAGGGGGAGGAGTGTGGCTACTGGTGGGAGGCAGTGTGGCACTGGGATATGAGTTTACTGAAAAGGGACCTCACTATATACTGTACATTTTACTGTATACACATATATACCTAATTATGCACAAATGCATAAAGCGCATTACTTGCACATACATGTACCTCACTATACACACAAACATATACTAAACATACATAACACACATTCATACATACACACCTATATTCACATGCATACACTCACTATATACACAAAAAGGTTACACACATAAACATATTCCCTAACCTGTCACTTTTTATGGCAGCTACTTTGTGTTGTGAGCTGCTTGCGTAACGCTGCTTCCTTCCCAGCACATTAAGAGACAGCAGTGGTAACCTCCCTCCCCTCCCCCTACTCCACAGTAGGGAGCTGCTCGCTTCTGCTAGCTTCTAAGGGAGTGCAGGCAGATTGAATGTGTATGGATGTTATGGGCGGCCATGGGGCCACCACGAGCACTGGGCCCAGGGCGACCGCCCATTACGCCCTAATGAAGATTCACCATTGCATTGTATATGGGTATATTTGTAAAAAATAATAAACTGAAAACTGTAGTGTGCAATATTATTTGGCCCCTTTACTTTCAGTGCAGCAAACTCACTCCAGAAATTCAGTGAGAATCTGTGAATGATCCAATGTTGTCCTAAATGACTGATAATGATAGATATACCGTAATCCACCTGTGTGTAATCAGGTCTCCGTATAAATACACCTGTTCTGTCATAGTCTCAGGGTTCTGCATCAAGGAGACCAGGGCCGGATTAAGGTTGGTGGGGGCCCCTGGGCGCAAAATCTGGTGGAGGCCCCCACTGAGTGTAGCGTCCATACACGTCCTCCTTCTCACTTTCCACTATCTCAGCAGTAACACAGCTACATACAGCCGCCTCGTCCCCAGTAACACCGCTACATACAGCCGCCTCACCCCCAGTAACACAGCTACATACAGCCGCCTCATCCCCAATAACATTACTACATATAGCCGCTTCATCCCCAATAACATTACTACATACAGCCGCCTCATCCCCAGTAACACAGCTATATGCAGCCGCCTCGCTCCCAGTAACACAGCTACATACAGCCGCCTCGTCCCCAGTAACACCGCTACATACAGCCGCCTCACCCCCAGTAACACAGCTACATACAGCCGCCTCATCCCCAATAACATTACTACATATAGCCGCTTCATCCCCAATAACATTACTACATACAGCCGCCTCATCCCCAGTAACACAGCTATATGCAGCCGCCTCGCTCCCAGTAACACAGCTACATACAGCCGCCTCGCTCCCAGTAACACAGCTACGTACAGCCGCCTCGTCCCCAGTAACACAGCTACATACAGCCGCCTCACCCCCAGTAACACAGCCACATACAGCCGCCTCGCTCCCAGCAACACAGCTACACACAGCCGCCCCGCCCCCAGCAACACAGCTACACACATCCGCCCCGCCCCCAGCAACACAGCTATACACAGCCGCCTCACCCCAGTAACACAGCTACATACAGCCGCCTCATCACCAGTAACACAGCTACATACAGCCACCTCGCCCCCAGTAACACAGCTACATACAGCCGCCTCATCCCCAGTAACACAGCTACATACAGTCGCCTCATCCCCAGTAACACAGCTACACACAGCCGCCCCGCCCCCAGCAACACCGCTACACACAGCCTCCCCGCCCCCAGCAACACCGCTACACACAGCCGCCTTGCCACCAGCAACACCGCTACACACAGCCGCCCCGCCCCCAGCAACACCGCTACACACAGCCGCCTCGCCACCAGCAACACCGCTACACACAGCCGCCTCGCCACCAGCAACACCGCTACACACAGCCGCCTCGCCCCCAGCAACACCACTACACACAGCCGCCTCGCCCCCAGTAACACAGCTACACACAGCCGCCTCATCCCCAGCAACACCGCTACACACAGCCGCCTCATCCCCAGCAACACCGCTACACACAGCCGCCTCATCCCCAGCAACACCGCTACACACAGCTGCCTCATCCCCAGCAACACCGCTACACACAGCCGCCTCATCCCCAGCAACACCGCTACACACAGCCGCCTCATCCCCAGCAACACCACTACACACAGCCGTCTCATCCCCAGCAACACCGCTACACACAGCCGCCTCGCCCCCAACAACACCGCTACCGACAGCCGCCTCGCCCCCCCAAGTAATACATCTATATATCTACCCTCACCCCTACCAGACACGCAGTCCCAGGTAACATACACCTCACCCTGCACCAGCCATGAAGTCCCATGTGACATACTCCTCAGCCCACACAGCCATGCAGTCCCATGTATACAGCCACACCAGCCATACAGTCCCATGTAACATACAAATCAGCCACACCAGCCACCCATACAGACCCATATATACAGCCATAGACTCATGTATACAGCCACACCAGCCATACAGACCCATATATACATGCATACAGCCACACAGACCCATGTATACATGCATACAGCCACACCAGCCATACAGACCCATGTATACAGCCACACCAGCCATACAGACCCATGTATACAGCAACACCAGCCCCCCATACAGACCCATGTATACAGCCATACAGACCCATGTATACAGCCACACCAGCCATACAGACCCATGTATACAGCCACACCAGCCATATAGATCCATGTACTGTATACAGCCACACCAGCCCCCCATACAGACCCATGTATACATGCATAGAGCCATACAGACCCATGTATACATGCATAGAGCCATACAGACCCATGTATACAGCTATACAGACCCATGTATACATGCATAGAGCCATATAGACCCATGTATACAGCCATACAGACCCATGTATACATGCATACAGCCATACAGACCCATGTATACAGCCACACAGACCCATGTATACATGCATACAGCCATACAGACCCATGTATACAGCCACACAGACCCATGTATACATGCCACACAGACCCATGTATACATGCCACACAGACCCATGTATACATGCATAGAGCCATACAGACCCATGTATACAGCCATACAGACCCATGTATACATGCCACACAGACCCATGTATACAGCCACACAGACCCATGTATACATGCATACAGCCATACAGACCCATGTATACAGCCACACAGACCCATGTATACATGCCACACAGACCCATGTATACATGCCACACAGACCCATGTATTCATGCATAGAGCCATACAGACCCATGTATACAGCCATGCAGACCCATGTATACAGCCATACAGACCCATGTATACAGCCATACAGACCCATGTATACATGCATAGAGCCATACAGACCCATGTATACAGCCATACAGACCCATGTATACAGCCATACAGACCCATGTATACATGCATACAGCCACACAGACCCATGTATACAGCCACACCAGCCATACAGGCCCATGTATACAGCCACACCAGCCATACAGACCCATGTATACAGCCACACCAGCCATACAGACCCATGTATACAGCCACACCAGCCATACAGACCCATGTATACAGCCACACCAGCCCCCGATACAGACCCATGTATACAGCCACACCAGCCATACAGACCCATATATACATGCATACAGCCATACAGACCCATGTATACATGCATACAGCCATACAGACCCATGTATACAGCCACACCAGCCATACAGACCCATGTATACAGCCACACCAGCCATACAGACCCATGTATACAGCCACACCAGCCCCCCATACAGACCCATGTATACATGCATAGAGCCATACAGACCCATGTATACATGCATAGAGCCATACAGACCCATGTATACAGCTATACAGACCCATGTATACATGCATAGAGCCATATAGACCCATGTATACAGCCATACAGACCCATGTATACATGCATACAGCCATACAGACCCATGTATACAGCCACACAGACCCATGTATACATGCATACAGCCATACAGACCCATGTATACAGCCACACAGACCCATGTATACATGCCACACAGACCCATGTATACATGCCACACAGACCCATGTATACATGCCACACAGACCCATGTATACATGCATAGAGCCATACAGACCCATGTATACAGCCATACAGACCCATGTATACATGCCACACAGACCCATGTATACAGCCACACAGACCCATGTATACATGCATACAGCCATACAGACCCATGTATACAGCCACACAGACCCATGTATACATGCCACACAGACCCATGTATACATGCCACACAGACCCATGTATTCATGCATAGAGCCATACAGACCCATGTATACAGCCATGCAGACCCATGTATACAGCCATACAGACCCATGTATACAGCCATACAGACCCATGTATACATGCATAGAGCCATACAGACCCATGTATACAGCCATACAGACCCATGTATACAGCCACACAGACCCATGTATACATGCATACAGCCACACAGACCCATGTATACAGCCACACCAGCCATACAGACCCATGTATACAGCCACACCAGCCATACAGACCCATGTATACAGCCACACCAGCCATACAGACCCATGTATACAGCCACACCAGCCATACAGACCCATGTATACAGCCACACCAGCCCCCCATACAGACCCATGTATACAGCCACACCAGCCATACAGACCCATATATACATGCATACAGCCATACAGACCCATGTATACATGCACACAGCCATACAGACCCATGTATACAGCCACACCAGCCATACAGACCCATGTATACAGCCACACCAGCCATACAGACCCATGTATACAGCCACACCAGCCCCCCATACAGACCCATGTATACAGCCACACCAGCCCCCCATACAGACCCATGTATACAGCCACACCAGCCCCCCATACAGACCCATGTATACAGCCACACCAGCCCCCCATACAGACCCATGTATACAGCCACACCAGCCATACAGACCCATGTATACAGCCACACCAGCCATACAGACCCATGTATACAGCCACACCAGCCATACAGACCCATGTATACAGCCACACCAGCCATACAGACCCATGTATACAGCCACACCAGCCCCCCATACAGACCCATGTATACAGCCACACCAGCCATACAGACCCATGTATACAGCCACACCAGCCATACAGACCCCCGATCGCGGGGGGGGGCGGCGTATGGGGGCGATGCGCGATCGCGCGCGGGGGGGGGGGCTTGGTGCGATCGCGGGGGGGGGGGGATGTAGAGTATGGTTGCCAATCTAAGGGGTGGGGGCTCAATCGGGGGAGGGCTTGTGTGGTCACTGAGAGCTGCCTCTAGTTGGGAGCGATGCTCTGCAGCCGCGGTGCAGCACATCACTCCATCCAGAGGCTGTCAGCTCACAGTAGAGTTCGGGCAGGGTTGCAGAGCGAGCTCTGTGCGCGCTGACTTTTCCTGCCTGTCTGGGAGCGATGCTCTGCAGCAACACCGCTGGACATCGCTCCCAGTCAGTGTCAGGCAATGCTCAGCTGGTGGGGGCCCCCTGGGGGGGCAAGATGGTGGGGGCCCCGGGGCTCGAGCCCCGGGAGCCCCCCCTATGATCCGGCCCTGCAGAAGACCAAGGAACACACCAATGGAGAATCTGTGGAAAGAGCTGAAAACTGTGGTTCACAAATACTCTCCATCCAACCTCACTGAGTTTGAACTGTTTTCCAAGGAAGAATCGGCAAGAATTTCAGTCTCTCAATGTGCAAAACTGCTAGATACATATACAGGCAGTCCCCGGGTTACGTACAAGATAGGGTCCGGAGGTTTGTTCTTAAGTTGAATTTGTATGTAAGTGCAAACTGTATATTTTATAATTGTAGATCCAGACAAAAAAAATTTGGGCCCCAGTGACAATTTAACAATTTAACAATTTAAACATTTTTTGCTGTAATGGGACCAAGAATTAACAATAAAGCTTCATTACAGACACCTTACAGCTGATTATTACAATCTGTGACTATAGTAAAGCATTCAGAAAGCTTCACCAGAGATCAGCGGGGTCTGTCTGTAACTATGGGTTGTCTGTAAGTCGGGTGTCCTTAAATAGGACCGCCTGTATGTGTACATATGTATATAGTCATGTGGTTTATGTGGGTTTTTTATGTAGTTGTATGAGAATGTTCACACTGTCATGGTTACAAAGAACATACTGGCAGTGTGGACCCTCACACAAGATGCACTAACAGTGCTTGGAGACCCCTGTAACTTATAATGGTGTATAACTGGGCTCCATTTTGGTATCTATTTGAAGGAATAACAAGAATAGCACTATTATTCTTTCCATATAATTTGTAGCCTGGCATCCATTTTTCATGGATCCTCATAAACTATAGTCTATGAGTGATCTGTGAAAACCCATTCAGACTCGGACATGCTCTACTACTTAACGGATCAGTAGTACGCTCCATTAAAATAATGGCCGTGGGCACTGATCTGTTAAAATGTTTTGCAGCCGCGTGCCGTTCATTCTAAAGCGCAGATATTTGCATTAAACATCAGAAAAAAATAAATCAAATGCCCGTGTGTGGTTTCACCAAAACACGTGTTTTGCATTGTTAATTATTATTATTAATCTTAAAGCCACAACACATACTGTGTGTTTTGGTGAAAATGGATATGTTATTTTGAAGCGTAATTTAGTGTCTGTAGGTAAGTAGGTATTTGTAGTCATGCACTTACTGCATCAAAAATGTCATTTTCTGGGTTGCAGGGGGCCGCAGGCTTTTTCTGAAATATACATTTTCTATTAAATTTTGTCAATAAATAAAAAACAAATTGTTCTAACAAGGCACATCGTTATACATAGTCTATTACCAACAAAATGTACTCCTTTTTATGCAAGATCAAATATATATTGTAGCAAGATCAGATTTAAGAAGCCTCCACCTCCCCTATGACCAATTTTTACCTTCTCTCTCTTCCCCTTCTCTCTCTTCCTCCCCTTTCCTATTTCCTATTCTCTTGTCTCTCCCTGTTCCCTATGTATTTAGGCTTTAAAAAGGTCCCAAGCATTGTAGTTCATGCCACCAGGCAAGGCAAGGGGCCACATACTTTTTATACAGACCGGGGTCCATGGAAGCCTTAAGCAATAGTACCTGTTGATGCTATTGATTGTGAGAGCACCACACAGAGCTTGATGCTTTGAGCTCCTGTATGACAGGTTGTGCAATGATGATGACATCTTAAACAACTCAAAACCTGTCACAGCAAAGGTGGCATACAGGAGCTTGGAGCAATAAGCCCTGTGTCTGTACCAGTAGCAGGCACTCTGCTGGCTGAGCAGGGGGGGGGGGGGGGATGAGGAAGCCTTGGGAGCATGGGAAATGTAAGTTTAGTAAGCACTGTTTACTGTCTTGACCTTCTGCGACGCCCCCAACTCCGTTTCTGGGCCGTCTGTCCTGACCTTCTGCCTGTCCACGACTCCAATTTTGCCTGTCGATTCTGTACCTCACCTTGGCCACCACTGCGAGCAAAGTCGCACATGTGGAGCAACCTGGTGGTTTCCCACCGCAACAAGCCCAAACCGCTTTGCAGCGGGCTCTGGTGAATACTGGGTGCCACTTAGACTCTGCTCCCAGGTGTCAGCTTAATGTGCTTAAATTGTGTTCCTAAATGTAATTCAACTGCAGCATGTGAATGTAGGTGGATGTAGCATCCTGATGATGGATTTGCAATGCAAATGTATTTGGCAAAAAGCATAAGTAGCAAAATGTGTTTTTCCTTTTAACATTAATAATAATGACTAACATTGTGACACAACACACATAGAAAACGCATTTACATGTGGTGATGCATTTTGGCCAATGTTTTTTGAAAAAACAATGAGAATAGAGATGAGCGAACACTAAAATGCTCGGGTACTCGTTATTCGAGACGAACTTTTCCCGATGCTCGAGTGCTCGTCTCGAATAACGAACCCCATTGAAGTCAATGGGAGACTCGAGCATTTTTCAAGGGGACCAAGGCTCTGCACAGGGAAGCTTGGCCAAACACCTGGGAACCTCAGAAAAGGATGGAAACACCACGGAAATGGACAGGAAACAGCAGGGGCAGCATGCATGGATGCCTCTGAGGCTGCCTAATCGCACCATTATGCCAAAATTATGGGCAACAGCATGGCCATGACAGAGTGACAGAATGAAGCTAGATAGCATCTAAAACATCCAATAATTGACCCTGACACTATAGGGGACGGCATGCAGAGGCAGCGGCAGCAGCGGCAGGCTAGAGAGTGGCATGGCGACATACCCTAAATGGACTCAGGCTTCAAACCAATGGGTGGCAGAGAGGAACCAAAGGAGGTGAGCAAGAAGCGCTCAAATAATATCGCTACATGATAAAAGTTTCCCAGTATATTTTGTGGATTACACAGCAGGGTGGCGACAAAGTTAACATGGAATCCATGAAAACAACCCCAAATTCTGCCGGACACAGCTCGTTTGATAAGAGGACCATGTATGGAGGCAGTGAACTAGTAGTAGATTAAAGGTGCTGCAGTTAAAACTATGTTAGTTGGATCTTGGCAAGGAGCTGGCGCTCCGCTGCCAGGCGAGCTTTCGCCAATCCAAGCCCCTGTCTCTAGGCTACTCCCCAAACAGCACTTCTAAGAACCTTTTGTATAAGATCAAGTGTAGTAGCGTTCTTATAAGTTTAGGATATGGCGGGTGAGAGGAATGTAAACAGATGCGCAAGAAGCGCTGAAATAATATCGGTAAATGATAAAAGTTTGCCAGTATATTTTGTGGATAACACAGCAGGGTGGCGACAAAGTTAACAACTTTGATGTGGAATCCATGAAAACAACCCAAATTTCTACCTGACACACCTCGTTTGATAAAGGGACGATGTATGGAGGCAGCTATATGGACGACTTTTGGAGGTAGCAATGGAGACAACGTGTGGAGGCTGCTATGGAGACAATTTAATTTGGATAGTGCCTGTATGTGGCAGTCCCAAACATTTTTCAAACCAGAGGAGCAGGTAGGTGGCCCTCCAGAAAAATGGAATAGATTGAGTGCCTGTATGTGGCAGTCCCAAAAAGTTTTCAAACCAGAGGAGCAGGTAGGTGGCCCTCCAGAAAAATGGAATAGATTGAGTGCCTGTATGTGGCAGTCCCAAAAAGTTTTCAAACCAGAGGAGCAGGTAGGTGGCCCTCCAGAAAAATGGAATAGATTGAGTGCCTGTATGTGGCAGTCCCAAAAAGTTTTCAAACCAGAGGAGCAGGTATGTGGCCCTCCAGAAAAATGGAATAGATTGAGTGCCTGTATGTGGCAGTCCCAAAAAGTTTTCAAACCAGAGGAGCAGGTAGGTGGCCCTCCAGAAAAATGGAATAGATTGAGTGCCTGTATGTGGCAGTCCCAAAAAGTTTTCAAACCAGAGGAGCAGGTAGGTGGCCCTCCAGAAAAATGGAATAGATTGAGTGCCTGTATGTGGCACTCCCAAAAATTGTTTAAAACAGAGGACCGGGTCGGTGGCCCTCCAGAAAAATTGAATAGATTGAGTGCCTGTATGTGGCACTCCCAAAAATTGTTTAAAACAGAGGACCGGGTCGGTGGCCCTCCAGAAAAATTAAATGCATAAAGTACTATAGCTAGAGCCAGTGGGCCCTGTCAAAAAATAGCCAGTTTCCTCTGCTTTACTGTACAAAGAGGAGGAGAAGGAGGAAAATGAGGAGGAGGAGGAGTGGATCAATTATTCAGGTTGAGCTTCCTTCACCTGGTGGAGATTGGAAATTATGAGAAATCCAGGCTTTATTCATCTTAATAAGCGTCAGCCTGTCAGCGCTGTCAGTCGACAGGCGTGTACGCTTATCGGTGATGATGCCACCAGCTGCACTGAAAACCCGCTCGGACAAGACGCTAGCGGCAGGGCAGGCAAGAACCTCCAAGGCGTACAGCGCCAGTTCGTGCCACATGTCCAGCTTTGAAACCCAGTAGTTGTAGGGAGCTGTGTGATCATTTAGGACGATGGTATGGTCAGCTACGTACTCCCTCACCATCTTTCTGTAAAGATCAGCCCTACTCTGCCGAGACTGGGGACAGGTGACAGTGTCTTGCTGGGGTGACATAAAGCTGGCAAAAGCCTTGTAAAGCGTACCCTTGCCAGTGCTGGACAAGCTGCCTGCTCGCCTACTCTCCCTCGCTACTTGTCCCGCAGAACTACGCACTCTGCCGCTAGCGCTGTCAGAAGGGAAATACTGTTTCAGCTTGTGCACCAGGGCCTGCTGGTATTCATGCATTCTCACACTCCTTTCCTCTGCAGGGATGAGAGTGGAAAGATTTTGCTTGTACCGTGGGTCCAGGAGAGTGAACACCCAGTAATCGGTGCTGGAATAAATTCTTTGAACGCGAGGGTCACGGGATAGGCAGCCTAGCATGAAATCTGCCATATGCGCCAGAGTACCAACGCGTAAGAATTCACTCCCCTCACTGGCCTGACTGTCCATTTCCTCCTCCTCCAACTCCTCCAACTCCTCTTCTTCTGCCCATACACGCTGAACAGTGAAGGACTCAACAATGGTCCCCTCTTGTGTCTCGCCAACATTCTCCTCCTCTTCCTCCTCATCCTCCTCCACCTCCACCTCCTCCGATATGCGCTGAGAAACAGACCTGAGGGTGCTTTGGCTATCAACAAGGGAATCTTCTTCCCCCGTCTCTTGTGACGAGCGCAAAGCTTCCGACTTCATGCTGATCAGAGAGTTTTTCAACAGGCCAAGCAGCGGGATGGTGAGGCTGATGATGGCGGCATCGCCACTGACCATCTGTGTTGACTCCTCAAAGTTACTCAGCACCTGACAGATATCAGACATCCACGTCCACTCCTCATTGTAGACTTAAGGAAGCTGACTGACCTGACTACCAGTTCTGGTGGAAGTTGACATCTGGCAGTCTACAATCGCTCGGCGCTGCTGGTAAACTCTGGATAACATGGTCAGTGTTGAATTCCACCTCGTGGGCACGTCGCACAACAGTCGGTGAGCGGGCAGTTGGAGGCGGCGCTGCGCTGCCCTGAGAGTGGCAGCATCTGTGCTGGACTTCCTGAAATGCGCACAGATGCGGCGCACCTTCGTGAGCAAATCAGACAGATTGGGGTATGTCTTGAGGAAACGCTGAACTATCAGATTTAACACATGGGCCAGGCATGGCACATGTGTCAGTCTGCCGAGTTGCAGAGCCGCCACCAGGTTACGGCCGTTGTCACACACAACCATGCCTGGCTTCAGGTTCAGCGGTGCCAGCCACAGATCAGTCTGCGCCGTGATGCCCTGTAATAGCTCTTGGGCGGTGTGCCTTTTATCGCCTAGGCTCAGCAGTTTGAGCACCGCCTGCTGTCGCTTAGCGACGGCACTGCTGCTGTGCCTAGAGCTACCGACTGATGGCGCCGTGCCCACGGATGGTAGTTCGGAGGAGGAGGTGGAGGAGGGGTGGGAGGAGGAGGAGGCATAGTAGGCCTGAAACACCTGGACCGAGGTAGGCCCCGCAATCCTCGGCGTCGGCAGTATATGACCAGCCGCAGGGTCAGACTCGCTCCCAGCCTCCACCAAGTTAACCCAATGTGCCGTCAGCGATATATAGTGGCCCTGCCCGGCAGCACTCGTCCACGTGTCCGTGGTCAGGTGGACCTTGTCAGAAACGGCGTTGGTCAGGGCACGGATGATGTTGTCTGACACGTGCTGGTGCAGGGCTGGGACGGCACATCGGGAAAAGTAGTGGCGGCTGGGGACCGAATACCGAGGGGCGGCCGCCGCCATGAGGTTGCGAAAGGCCTCGGTCTCTACTAGCCTATAGGGCAGCATCTCCAGGCTAAGCAATCTGGAGATGTGCACATTAAGGGCTTGGGCGTGCGGGTGGGTTGCACTATATTTGCGTTTCCGCTCCAGCGTCTGGGGTATGGAGAGCTGAACGCTGGTGGATGCTGTGGAGGATCGTGGAGGCGACGATGGGGTTTTTGTGGCAGTTTCCTGGGCAGGGGGCTGACTATCAGCTGACACAGGGGAAGGAGCAGTGGTGTGCACGGCCGGAGGTGAACGGGCTTGTTGCCACTGAGTGGGGTGTTTAGCATTCATATGCCTGCGCATACTGGTGGTAGTTAAGCTAGTAGTGGTGGAACCCCTGCTAAGCCTGGTTTGGCAAATGTTGCACACCACAGTCCGTCGGTCATCCGGTGTTTCCTTAAAGAACCTCCAGACTTCTGAAGATCTAGCCCTCGCCGCAAGAGCCCTCGCCACGGGAGCTTCACTAGTTGACACATTTGGCGCTGATGCACCAGCTCTGGCCCTGCCTCTCCGTCTGGCCCCACCACTGCCTCTTCCAACCTGTTCTGGTCGAGGACTCTCCTCCGTCTCAGAAGCACTGTGTTCACCCGGCCTCTCAACCCAGCTTGGGTCTGTCACCTCATCATCCTCCGATCCCTCAGTCTGCTCCCCCCTCGGACTTCCTGCCCTGACAACAACTCCCCCACTGTCTGACAACCGTGTCTCCTCATCGTCGGACACCTCTTTACACACTTCCACTACGTCAAGAAGGTCATCATCACCCACAGACTGTGACTGGTGGAAAACCTGGGCATCGGAAAATTGCTCAGCAGCAACCGGACAAGTGGTTTGTGACTGTGGGAAGGGTCCAGAAAACAGTTCCTCAGAGTATGCCGGTTCAAATGCCAAATTTTCCTGGGAGGGGGCAGACTGGGGGGGAGGAGGCTGAGGTGCAGGAGCTGGAGGAGTGGCGATTTCGGTGACATGGGTGGACTGCGTGGAAGACTGACTGGTGGACAAATTGCTCGAAGCATTGTCAGCAATCCACGACATCACCTGTTCGCACTGTTCTGGCCTCAACAGTGCTCTACCACGAGTCCCAGTAACTTCAGACATGAACCTAGGGAGTGTAGCTCTGCGGCGTTCCCCTGCTCCCTCATAAGCAGGTGGTGTCTCACCCCGCCCAGGACCACGGCCTCTGACCCCTGCAGTAGTTGGACGCCCACGTCCCCGCCCTCGTCCTCTACCCCTAGCCCTCGGGTTAAACATTTTTAAAATGAGAGTTATAACTTTAATTTTTTTTTAACTTTTTTTTGTGTTTTTTGTTTTTTTTTGTGTTTTTGAGTTTTTAAAAACAAACAATGCTATCCTATAGCTATGGCTATTTTCTAGCCAAGTATGAAAGCACACTACTATGCCAGATGAGATGACACTGAGTTATTAAACAAAATAAACGTAAAATAAAAAAGGAAAAATGGCAGACTGTGCCGAATTGAAATCCAACCCCTACTAAATTTTCCCACTTCGGTCTTTGCAATGGATATGTGCGTCACTAAGCGCAAAACACAGCGGTCGCAAGTCTCACTACAAATTGCTCACAATTGGCTAGTAGATGCACTGCAGCAAGTACAGCCACCAGCAGATCAACCAGAAATCAAATATATAACGCTACTGTAGGCGCAAGTAAGCCTTTTGGATTCTCCTATGGCTATTTTCTAGCCAAGTATGAAAGCACACTAATATGCCAGATGAGATGACACTGAGTTATTAAACAAAATAAACGTAAAATAAAAAAGGACAAATGGCAGACTGTGCCTAATTGAAATCCAACCCCTACTAAATTTTCCCACTTCGGTCTTTGCAATGGATATGTGCGTCACTAAGCGCAAAACACAGCGGTCGCAAGTCTCACTACAAATTGCTCACAATTGGCTAGTAGATGCACTGCAGCAAGTACAGCCACCAGCAGATCAACCAGAAATCAAATATATAACGCTACTGTAGGCGCAAGTAAGCCGTTTGGATTCTCCTATGGCTATTTTCTAGCCAAGTATGAAAGCACACTACTATGCCAGATGAGATGACGCTGAGTTATTAAACAAAATAAACGTAAAATAAAAAAGGACAAATGGCAGACTGTGCCTAATTGAAATCCAACCCCTACTAAATTTTCCCACTTCGGTCTTTGCAATGGATATGTGCGTCACTAAGCGCAAAACACAGCGGTCGCAAGTCTCACTACAAATTGCTCACAATTGGCTAGTAGATGCACTGCAGCAAGTACAGCCACCAGCAGATCAACCAGAAATCAAATATATAACGCTACTGTAGGCGCAAGTAAGCCGTTTGGATTCTCCTATGGCTATTTTCTAGCCAAGTATGAAAGCACACTAATATGCCAGATGAGATGACACTGAGTTATTAAACAAAATAAACGTAAAATAAAAAAGGACAAATGGCAGACTGTGCCTAATTGAAATCCAACCCCTACTAAATTTTCCCACTTCGGTCTTTGCAATGGATATGTGCGTCACTAAGCGCAAAACACAGCGGTCGCAAGTCTCACTACAAATTGCTCACAATTGGCTAGTAGATGCACTGCAGCAAGTACAGCCACCAGCAGATCAACCAGAAATCAAATATATAACGCTACTGTAGGCGCAAGTAAGCCGTTTGGATTCTCCTATGGCTATTTTCTAGCCAAGTATGAAAGCACACTAATATGCCAGATGAGATGACACTGAGTTATTAAACAAAATAAACGTAAAATAAAAAAAGACAAATGGCAGACTGTGCCTAATTGAAATCCAACCCCTACTAAATTTTCCCACTTCGGTCTTTGCAATGGATATGTGCGTCACTAAGCGCAAAACACAGCGGTCGCAAGTCTCACTACAAATTGCTCACAATTGGCTAGTAGATGCACTGCAGCAAGTACAGCCACCAGCAGATCAACCAGAAATCAAATATATAACGCTACTGTAGGCGCAAGTAAGCCGTTTGGATTCTCCTATGGCTATTTTCTAGCCAAGTATGAAAGCACACTAATATGCCAGATGAGATGACACTGAGTTATTAAACAAAATAAACGTAAAATAAAAAAGGACAAATGGCAGACTGTGCCGAATTGAAATCCAACCCCTACTAAATTTTCCCACTTTGGTGTTTGAGGTGGATATGTGTGCCACTAAGAGCTAAACACAACGGTAGCAAGTCCCCCTGCTAATTCCTCACAAAATGGTACTAGATGCAAATAAAAAAAAAAAAAAGTAGAACGTTATTGTAGCCCTAAGAAGGGCTGTTGGGTTCTTGGAGAATCACTCCTGCCTAACAGTAAGCTAATAGAACACCCTAACGCTGTCCCTGACCAGCAGCAGCTCTCTCCCTAGCGGCATCCAGACACAGAATGATCCGAGCAGCGCGGGCAGCGGCTAGTCTATCCCAGGGTCACCTGATCTGGCCAGCCAACCACTGCTATCGACGTGTAAGGGTACCACGCCATGCTGGGTGGAGTGCAGAGTCTCCTGGCTTGTGATTGGCTCTGTTTCTGGCCGCCAAAAAGCAAAACGGCGGGAGCTGCCATTTTCTCGAGCGGGCGAAGTATTCGTCCGAGCAACGAGCAGTTTCGAGTACGCTAATGCTCGACCGAGCATCAAGCTCGGACGAGCATTTTCGCTCAACTCTAAATGAGAACACATTATGGAAACAGAGCCTAAAGCAGTTTTTGAAGCTAGCAGTGAACGTTAGTGAAACTACATAGATGACAGGGGATTTCTTAAGCTTTCCTATCCACCACTGGTTTTGGCTTTAAAAATGGCGTAAGAAATCCTGAATGTGTTTACCCTATTGCCGGATTGTAGGAGCGTCCAAGCATTTCAATTTAATTAAAGGGTTAATTGTTTTGCTTTACAGACCCTGTTGATGAGCAGGGTTTTTATTCTAATAAAATTGTTAAGGTGTGTTGGGAAGTTTTTATTTCCATTTTTCATTCCCTGTGTTTAAAAATCCATAACTTTTTAATTTTTCCATGTAGGGCTTGTTTTTTGTGTAACAAATTGTACTTCCCAGTGACAGCATTTCATAATCCGTGCTGTGTTCTGGGAAGCTGCAAAATAATGTAAATGCAATAAAATAGTAAAAAAAGGCATTTGTGTCATTTTTTTGTGGACATTGGCAAAAAAGTAGTGTTTTAGTTATTTTGGGTACTATTTTCCATTATGGGGTTCGCAGCCAGTAATAACTATTTCGTATTTTGATAGAGGTGGACTTTTGAGATGTGGGGATACCTACATTTATGATATTGATTATTTAATTTGATATAAATTCTAGGGAAAGAATTTTTGACACTCTTTTTTACACGGATTTGGACTAAGCGCGGGATTTAACTTTAAAATTGTGTCGCAAGACAATGCACTTACATGCATCGGGAAGAAGAAGGTGAACTCCGACGGACCTGATCAAGGAAGCAACACATGCAGGAAATCGGGTGCATGAATCGCGGCAGATTTCATTATCGTCAGACATTCCGTATCGGGGATCGCACCAGGGACTGGTAAGTAAATGTGCCCCAATGTGTTAAGAGTTTAATAAATTATTTTTAAAAAGTGTTTTTTTTTTTACTTAAACTTGATCTCACCTTAATAATGGTGCTGACAAATAGATGTCTCCCATTAACCAGTAAATATGGCTTAAACTAACCCCCCAACCATTATCCCAGTACCCATTACTCTGCTGCTACGTCCCCTACTCTGATCATGTGTCGCCTATCCTGATCCAACTCCGTCTCTGCATCTCGACTGTCAATTTTGTACCTCGCCTTGGCCACCACCGTGGACAAAGTCATGCTTGTGGAGTACCCTGGTGGTATCCAGCTGCAGCAAGTCCCACCCGCTTTGCGGCAGGCACTGGTTAAAACCGGGTGCCACTTAGAGTCTGCTCCCAGGTGTAGGCTTATGTGACCGTCCGTGGTGGTTCAGTGGGTCCACTACCCCTGAACTCTGACGGTAAGATCGGCCATGGATGCCGCCAAGGTCTTGCTACCAGAAGTGGTTGATCTTACCATCATTGTGGCCGAACAGTCCCAGCAGATTGCCGTGCAGGGTCGACTTAACCAGTTACAGCAGCAACAGCAGCACATCCCTCCCCCCTGCTACAGCGGCCACACCATCTTCTGCAGAATCCATACTGTGATTATGCATGCCCTCAAAGTATGATGGAGATCCCAAGCTGTGCAGGGGCTTCATCACACAGTGCTATCTGCACATCCAGCTGATGCCTACACAGCTCGTCTAAGGTGGCATTCGTGGTCAGCCTGCTTTCTGGGAAAGCCTTGGCATGGGCTATCGCCCTCTGAGAAGGAAACAACCTAGTCCCGGCTAACATCACAACATTCCTTGCAGAATTCCAGTCTGTCTTTGAAGAACCAGCCCAGGCCTCATTGGCTGAGCCTGCCCTGCTGAAGTTATGCCAAGGGAACTTGTCTGTCGGTGACTATGCGGTTCAGTTTCGCACCCTAGCTTCTCAGCTAGCCTGGAATGAAGTAGCCTTAATTGCTACCTTCATAAAAGGCCTCTGGACATATTAAAGTCGCCCTGTCTGCACGGGCCCTCTTATTTTCCCTGAGCGGCCTGATCCCTTCTCAGATCCTATTGGCCACTCGGATGGACATCCACTTCTCTGAGCGCTCAGAGAAGCAGCAAGTCGAACAAACGCAAGCCAGGATCTGACGAATACCCCGCTTGGCTCTAGTCTTCCAAAGACCACCTCTTCCATCCTCTGTGTCTGCTGATGAGGAACCCATGCAGGTGGATAAAGCTTGCCTGACCCCCCAAGAGCATTCCAGGTGAAGACTGGATAACCTTTGTCTCTATTGTGCCTGCCCAGAACACTTTCTTCAGACTTGTCCAGTCCATTTTCAGCATCCGCGAAACGCACACACTTAGGGGTCTTGGGAGAAGTGTCCCTAGGTGAGAGCAAAGTTTCTCCACCCCTAAACATACCTGTTCTACTCTGGGACAGGTAGCCAGTTTCCTGGTCTCTAAGTATCACCTTCATGTGGTCCGCCTTGAAAAGCTGCTGGTCATCTTGTCCGTCAGTGGGCAGATCCTGTGTGATCCAGTCCATTAACACACTCAGCTTCTTTTCCTGGGACATTGAACAAGGAGAGACTATCATTTTATGTGCTCCCCTGGTCCACGTCTTCCATGTTATTAGGCCTCCCACGGTTGCAGCTCCACGCTCCTGTGCCCCAGTGGCAGACTGGGGAACTTCTTTGTTGGGGACCAGAAAGCCAGCCTCCCTGTCTAGTAGCACTTCATCCTGGGGCCTCTGTGTTTTCTCCAGGGTCTCCCAACTTCTGATATGGACTTTGCCGTATTGTTGGAGATGCAAGCGGAGATGCCATTGCACCATCTCTCCTACGACACTGCCACTGCCACTGCACCTACGACTGTCCTATAGAGCTGCTGCCGGGCACATCTCCTCCATGGGGTTCGGTGTACCCACTGTCTGTTCCTGAGACCACAGTGATGTCAGTTTATGTAAAGGAAAACCTGTAGAAGCGGTTCATACGAAGTCCTCTTCCTCTGCCAGTGCTGGGTTCTTCTTTGTGGCCAAAAAGGATGGTTCACTCCGTCTGTGCATAGACTATCCCGTCCTAAACAAAATAACTGTAAAGAATGGCTACCCACTGCCTCTGATCATGGATATCTTTGATCGCCTACGTGGAGCCAAGGTCTTCACCAAATTAGACCTACGTGCGGCATATAAACTCATCCACATCCGCAAAGGTGATGAATGGAAGACCACTTTCAATATTTATGATGGACACTTATTACAGTATCTCGTCATGCCGTTTGGACTCTGTAACGCACCAGCCGTATTCCAGGAGATCGTCAACGACATTTTTAGAGAATTGCTATATACCTGTGTCATGGTCTACCTGGACAATATCCTGGTGTTCTCTGCTTACCTTGAGTCCCATGAATCTCAGGTATGACTAGTACTCAAGCACCTAAGGGCCAAATGCCTGTATGCCAAGCTTGAAAAGTGTCTATTCCATCAAAAGAGTCTTCCTTTTTTGGTTATATCATCTCAAACAAAGGACTATAAATGGATCCCTCAAAACTATCTGCGGTTCTTCAGTGGCCTCGCCCAGTAGGTGAGCTGGTGCGGACCAAGAAAAACGCCAAACCTAAGCTCTGGCCTCCGGCACCTAAAGAAGGTTTCTACTGAAGTCTGCCTTTGCCTCTGCTCTTGTGTTGACTCGGCCTGATACGGAGAAACCATTCCTTCTTAAATTTGACGCCTCCATGGTAGGAGGCAGTTCTCACCCAGAAAGGTTCCAAGGTTCGAACTCTCACTTGCGGCTTCTTCTCGAAAATCTTCTCGGCCGAATTATTTCATAGGAAGTTGGGGGCTTCTGGCCATAAAAATTGCTTTGGAAGAAGGGCATTATCTTCTGGAAGGAGCACATCATCCCATCTGTATCTATACTGACCACAAGAATCTCCTTTATCTCCAGACTGCTCAGCGTCTTAATCCATGACAGGCTCGATGGTCCCTCTTCTTCTCTTGCTTTAATTTCCTGATCTATTTACGTCCTGCGGAGAAGAATTTCAAAGCCGATGGCCTCTCTCGAGCCTCTGATGTAATTGGGGACAAACAGACTCCTCGACATATTGTTCCTCCTGTGGATCTACGGCAAATGCCTCCTAGCAAGACCTACATCTGACCAGCTCTCCAGAAGAGGAAACTAGCTTGGGGACTTTGCTCTTGTGTGGCTGGGAGTCTTGGGGTGCAGAGATCTGTTGCTCTCATATCTCGATTCTACTGGTGGCCAGATCTGGTAATGGATAATTGAGATTTTTGTAGGTTCCTGCGCTTCTTGTGCCGTTGTCATGTCTCAAGCCAGCAGGTCTGTTCCTGCTGTTGCTGATACCCAGTTGCTTGTGGACTCACATAGCCATGGACTTTATTGCGGATCTCCCTTCTTCTTCCAGTAATGCAGTCATCTGGATGGTGACGGATCGATTTTCTAAGATGTCCCACTTTATTCCTCTGCCTCGTCTCCTCGTCTTGCCAGTATGTTCTTCCACATCTTTCGGCCTCAAGAACTCCCTCTGCACATTGTCTTGGACCGTGGGGACCAATTTGTTTCTCGCTTCTGGTGATCCCTGTTCAGTCAACTCCAAGTAAAGCTGGATTTTTCCTCTGCGTACCATCCCCAGTCCAATGCACAAGTGGAGAGAGTTAACAAGACTTTTTTCTCTGCCGGTCAGGACAACTGGTCCACTTTGTTGCCATGGGCAGAATTTTCCTATAATTACTTGGACTATGAAGCTCCCTTCTTCATTGTCTATGGACAGCACCCACACCCTTCTTGCCCTCTTTCTGTGCCTTCAGATGTTCCTACTGTGGAAGAGTTGGTCCAAGATCTTAAGTCTATTTGGGAGCAGGCTTGACTCTCCTTGCTACAGGCGTCTGCTCGAACCACGACCCAGGCTTACAAAAACCGCAAGCCTCCACCAATCTTCTCTCCAGGTAAAGTGTGGCATCCTCCAGGTATACCCTGCTACAAACTTGGTCCACGTTTCCTGGGTCGATTCGAGGTGCTGAAGTGCATAAACCCTGCGGCATATAAGCTCCGCCTTCCTCCCACTAAGTTCATCCCAAACTCCTTCCATGTCTCTCTTCTGAAGCCAGATATCCTGAACCACATGGCAAGCTGGTAATTTTCTTATAGTTAGTATCCATGGCGACTTCCTTCTAAAATCAACTTTTAAAATTAAGCTAATGTTACCAAAGACCCTCCATGCTAAAGATTCACAGACTGTGACAATGTGTGCAAGAAGCACTTCCTCCCTCCCACTGTGTAGCAAAGAGAGGGAGAGGTGATAAGGGAGCAGAGGAAGCAAGAGACAGCGTAACAGCCTATGCCCCTACATCATGTAGGGGCTCTTGTAACACCCCCTTAAATCCCTTCTGACTCATTAGCATACTTTTAAAATTAAATTCAGAGCGAAATGATATCTGATCCGCACTATTAACCTGTGAGATCCTGTGGTCACAGAACTGACTGCAGGATCTATGTACCTGGTGAGGGAGGCGGCCTCCTCCTTTGTCCTATAGACACCCCACGATCACATTGCGGGGTGCCGTCTTCTCTGATGGACAGCTGGGGACCTAATGAAGGCTGACACTTCTAATGAACATTGTTATTGCAGTGCATTAGCAAGAACAAGTGAACAGATGAAAAAAGTTCTCAATCCGTATAATTGATGGTGAAATAGAAAAGTTACAAGTTTTAGAGCTTAACAATAAAAAAAATTGAAAGCCAAACCCTTTGAGTCCTGTAGCGACACAGGTTATGAAATGTCTTTTTTTATGTGAGAGGAGTTAATTTTTATTTTTAAAAATTAAGTTTATGCTATTTATCATATACCATACAGCTACCATAGTAATCCATAAGCGACAGCGGTGCAAAGGGGCAGCACCTCTACTTTTACTTTCCCATCTCTTGCGGCAAACAGTTTATGCTAGGCACCCGTTGTCATGGCTCCTGAGCCCATGCCAATGCCATTAGTAACCAAATTTCTTCACAGGTACATACTGAAAAACCCAATGCGATCATATAATTTGTTTAATATCTTTGGTTTTCTTCTTTCGGTTTTGCTGTCACAGGCGTACAACTAGTTCATCGACAAGCACATTTGCACATGAATCGCCTTTGTCTGCCCGCCATGTAAAAAAGACAAATCTTTATAGCACATTAAACCTGAAATACATTTTTAGTTTCTTGTCTTCTTCCCACAACTGTTTAATGTGAAGTAGGTGTCAGGTCTTCAAAGAATGTTTTTTTTCATTGGAATTGAAAAAGAAAATCCATATTTTTGGGCCTGGCCTGTGATTCCTAAAAATAAAGCCTTTTTGACATTCATTTGCCAAGTAGTAGTCAGAGCATGACAGGAAATTATTAGAAGAGAAAATAATAAGGATGTAATCAGGAATTGTTCAGGAGAAGAAACCCTATTTTTATCTTCACTCATAACAAAACATTGAAGGATCTGTGAAAATGGTGAATTTGCAGCTCCTTTGTCAAAGGTTTTTTGTATAGTTGTGTCTTAGCTTGCATCATTAAAGGAATATATTTTTATATTTAGGCAATTTTAACCTAGGTATGCCCTTCATTCAATGAAATAAAGTCCTATGGGGTAGTGTTTACATCCAAAAAAAAAATATATATATGTTACACCAATTAAAATTTTACTGTTGGTCAACTGTATATCCATTAATGCACACACACATCACTGCTACATATATTCAGTTACTGAAGTCTGCTACATATATTTATATACAAACACATTCAGCACTACTATACACACAGGAACACACTCTTCACTGCTTAACACACATAAATAGACTTGCACTGCTATATACACAGGGACATAATCAGTACTGCTATACACACACTCAGCATTGCTATACACATACTCAGCGCTCTCCAAGCACAATTGACACTCCTAGACACACAGGAACACATTTATCACTGCTATACACACATCTTATTAATCAGTCCGTGCTTTTTCTCTGGCCCAATCCTAGGCAGTGCAAGAGGGGCTAAGTACCCTTCAGGTATGCAGGAAGCATGTGATCAGTCACATGATTCTGACATTACTCAAGATCCTGCAGAAACATTTGTCAGAACTAGTGATGGGCAATCTGCCTCTTTATGGTGAGCTTGATCATAACCCTCAACTCACTATAAAGAGCCATCTCTTCTGGCTCCTGAACAGCTTCCTAAGTAATTACATAAGGATTTTTTTTTTAGGTTGCCAATTACCCATCCCTACTCCACTCTTAACCTAAAATTTTGTGATTAAAAGGAGGCGTGGTCCAAAAATAAGAGTGGCGCTATCTCATTCGGGAGGGGCTAAGCCAAGAGCCGACTCCGATCTTTCATTAGTAGGAGGACCCATTACTAGTCAGGACACCGGTAGAGGGAGAGCAGTGCAGAGGTTCTGCTCTATTAGAGATTGGGTGAAGTGCCATGGGGGTCTGGTAGTGCTGGATCCTACTGATCTTCAGATCCTTCTGATCTTCAGATTATAAGATGCAGGCACTTCTTAGCAAGCTTTTATAAATTGTTGTACAAGTCCTGAAAACTCAAAAAGTTAGATTTTTCTCTTTCAATGTATAAAGAAAAAAATTCTAAGCATGTTGGTTATTATCTCCCATCCTAAAATCTCTGATCCAGCAAAGTAATGAAAAAAAAAAAAAAAAACATAAAACTATTAAGCATTACTTATGCACAGTCTTGTCAAGTAATCGCACTGATACTTTTTTTTTTGCTCCTAAATATTTAGATTTTAATATTTTTTTTTAGTATTCCTTAAATCTTCCTTTGGCTTTCAACATTTCTTGCAGCTCTCTGGGCACGTTCTGGGTGAGATTCAAGTATGCCTCAACCAAAACCTCATTACAGGTCTCTTCTAAATGGTCCTAAAGTTGGTGCGTACTGGTCAACTCACATGAATATGAATACAGTTCTTTCTTCAATCTATTTCCTGTAAAGGTCATGCCTTTAGCCTTTGTTGTGAGTTGGGTTTATTGATCCACACCCTGCTCTCTGCAGTTCAGCTCTGTCCAGTAGGGGTTACTAGCCCTGCTTTATATGCCTGTTTCGTTCCATCAGACCTCGCTGGTTGTATTATCATATCTCAGCTCCCTACCATGCTTGTGCTTTCTATTGTATTCTATTGCTTACTCTGATTACTCTGGTTTTCTGATCTCAGTGAGTGGATGTGGAGGAGGGTGTAGTGGCTAGTATTGGGCCAAAAAGTGATGGTGCAGTGCATTGAGGACCACTAATCCTGGTCATTGGCTTTTGCTGTGAAATGGCCCAATAACATCAGGCTTCCTCTACCAAACTTGATAGGTCCTCCTGTTAGCCTCCTCATCCCTTGTTTTTTTCCATTTGTACTCATCAGAGCACTTTCTTTGCCTTTTATCTCATCGTCATAATAACCTTTGGACTGGTGCTGTATTTCTGTATGTAACCAAATTCTAGTGCTGTATTCCTGTACAACCCACAATTTAGATGCTGTATTTCCGTATAGAGCCCTGATGTGCATTAATGATTGGAACTTGGTTCTGTTGTTAATTTGAGGGGTGTCTGCTGATGCACACTTTATATTTTGAACTATTCCTATTTTGAAGACTATGTGAAATACAGATGGATGATTCCTGAGATAAGTGGTGTGTAATGATTAGCTTTGTCCCATTAATCTCACGATATCACAAGCAAACAGGAAGAGCAGAAAAAAAAAAATAAAAACTAACAAACATGTGACTCTTGTATTGTTATTGCAGAAAAGTGGCAATAATTAAAAGAAAGAAACATTTTTTTAAATTTTCTTTGTGAAAAAGATGCATTTTCTCCTGTTTTTATTTACACACAAAAACTCCATTACCTTTACAAAATATACAAAACCACCGGCAAGATTGTAATTACTGCTCAGAAACAAGACCGAAGTTTTCAGAGCGCAGTTGCCCTGCGAGATCTCTTATTATCCACTTCTTTGAAAGTAATATAATTATGTTGTCAGGAATGAGCAATTTTTCACAATAGATTGAGCCAGCGAGCCCCTCCGAAATGCTTATGAAATCCTGCGATTGTCGCACAGCCAGTGCCTGACTCAATACGCTCCATTTTAATTTAAGTCATTACTATCCACCTGTATCTTGTGAAATTCATAGCAATTTTTTTCCTTTTTTTAAATGGATTTGAAGCTATTGCAACTTATCTGTGCTATGTGAGATTCCTTTTGCTTATGAAATGGATCATAGATGCAGTACATACACTGTAAATGTTTGTATGTAGATCGATATACTATAGATACAAGGTTTGACATTATGTTTACTGCATTTTTCTCTTTTAAGTACACTGGAAATATGGCACTCAGACTAAAGGACATATTTCCAATGCTGTTACCCCACTTTTTTCAGCATGTATGAATTTCGTTGGGCCCTCGAAGTTCCAGTGTACCAGGATGCATTAACAAAAGTGGAAACATCACTATATCCATCCTGGCATGGTTACTGGTCTATAGTATTTTATGGGCCCCATAGCAAGGTGTTTTGGCAGGGCCCCCTCCCCCCACAGGTCCTCAGTTTTTACATAGAGGTTTCCATTATCTGTTTCTATTATGGAGGAGAACAATGGAGACCAGCAGTAGACAGAAGCTTTGTAGAAGGATTCCTTGCATCCCGTCTACTGTATTAATAGCTGTATTAATAATGCCAATTGCTGTATATGTTTTTTTGTCATAAGATATGGTAGAAGTTACCATCCTGAGTCTAAATCCATGAAAAATGGTGGCATCCATTTACTGCTGTTCTCTGTTATTCTCCATAATGGAAGAAGATAATGGAAAGCCTTGATGGCGGTGAAAATCATAAGTATGGCAGGAGGTTGAACCCTTAGACTCCTTGTCTAAAGAGCCAGTAGCTGCAAGAAAGCATGGTAAGGGTTAAATACACTCACCGGCCACTTTATTAGGTACACCTGTCCAACTGCTCGTTAACACTTAATTTCTAATCAGCCAATCACATGGCGGCAACTCAGTGCATTTAGGCATGTAGACATGGTCAAGACAATCTCCTGCAGTTCAAACCGAGCATCAGTATGGGGAAGAAAGGTGATTTGAGTGCCTTTGAACGTGGCATGGTTGTTGGTGCCTGAAGGGCTGGTCTGAGTATTTCAGAAACTGCTGATCTACTGGGATTTTCACGCACAACCATCTCTAGGGTTTACAGAGAATGGTCCAAAAAAGAAAAAACATCCAGTGAGCGGCAGTTCTGTGGGTGGAAATGCCTTGTTGATGCCAGAGGTCAGAGGAGAATGGGCAGACTGGTTCGAGCTGATAGAAAGGCAACAGTGACTCAAATCACCACCCGTTACAACCAAGGTAGGCAGAAGAGCATCTCTGAATGCACAGTACGTCGAACTTTGAGGCAGTTGGGCTACAGCAGCAGAAGACCACACCGGGTGCCACTCCTTTCAGCTAAGAACAGGAAACTGAGGCTACAATTTCCACAAGCTCATCGAAATTGGACAGTAGAAGATTGGAAAAACGTTGCCTGGTCTGATGAGTCTCGATTTCTGCTGCGACATTCGGATGGTAGGGTCAGAATTTGGCGTCAACAACATGAAAGCATGGATCCATCCTGCCTTGTATCAACGGTTCAGGCTGGTGGTGGTGGTGTCATGGTGTGGGGAATATTTTCTTGGTACTCTTTGGGCCCCTTGGTACCAATTGAGCATCTTTGCAACGCCACAGCCTACCTGAGTATTGTTGCTGACCATGTCCATCCCTTTATGACCACAATGTACCCAACATCTGATGGCTACTTTCAGCAGGATAATGCGCCATGTCATAAAGCTGGAATCATCTCAGACTGGTTTCTTGAACATGACAATGAGTTCACTGTACTCAAATGGCCTCCACAGTCACCAGATCTCAATCCAATAGAGCATCTTTGGGATGTGGTGGAACGGGAGATTCGCATCATGGATGTGCAGCCGACAAATCTGGGGCAACTGTGTGATGCCATCATGTCAATATGGACCAAAATCTCTGAGGAATGCTTCCAGCACCTTGTTGAATCTATGCCACGAAGAATTGAGGCAGTTCTGAAGTCAAAAGGGGGTCCAACCCATTACTAGCATGGTGTACCTAATAAAGTGGCCGGTGAGTGTATGTGGACTTGTTGGTTTAATTAACAAAACATGAGTCACATGAGCAGCAGAACCTCTCAATACACGGGCCAGACGCTGAACAGCCTCCCAATGCATGCACCAACCCCCAAACCATTATTTTTTAGTCCACCATTTCTTAACTGAGACCAATTTTGCACCAAAGTGCACACATTCTGAATTCCAACAGAGATGAGGATGAGCTGATAACATAATTTTTGTTCTTATTTTTTTTTAGTTTATATTCTTTACCTGATTCTAAACTACATCAGATACATCTGGAATACCCTGCACTAGGGATATACATAGCGTAATTATTTATAGAGCTGATACAATGGGGCAGATTTACTTACCCGGTCCTGTCGCGATCCAGTGGCGCGTTCTCTGTGGAGGATTCAGGTCTTCCGGCGATTCTCTAAGGTAGTGTGCCCGATGTCCACCAGGTGTCGCTGCTGCGCTGAAGTCCGTCCGTTGCTGGGTGCAGGTAAGCATGTGTCAAGCGACACTTTCTTTTTTTTTAAATACGGCGGTTTTTCCGAATCCGTCGGGTTTTCTTATGGCCACGCAGCCCGATTTCCGCCACGTTCATGCCGGCGCCGATGCGCCACAATCCGATCGCGTGCACCAAAAACCTGGGGCAATTCAGGGAACCTGACAGAAAAACGGGATTCGGGCCCTTAGTAAATGACCCTCAATATTTCAGAAACTCTATACCAGTGGTGGCGAACCTATGGCACACGTGCCAGACAGGGCACGCAGAGCCCTCTCTGCTGGCACACATGCCATCATCCTCCACCGTGTGCAGAGGCCCGCAAGTCCACAGTTTAGAAGAACAGCATCTGCCCCTTGCGCTCATATGCATAGCAGACAGGTCACACTGCACGGGGTAGATGCAGTTTTTCTAAACTGAGGACCTGCTGGCACCTCAGATGCAGCACTTGGCCGGGTCCAGGACAATGTCTGTGCTCCTGTTAGAGGAGCCGCTGCTCTATAAGAAGTTCCCAGTGCAGCGCTGGGAGCAGGAAGCAGTGGGGGTGAAGCTTGTACCTCCCCCTCCTACTAGGAGACCTGGAGTGGAGCCGGGACAGAGAGAGAGGGGGAGGGGGATGCTTTGACCCGGAACATCCAGAGGCTGCTGTGTGTCTTCCTCATAGATAACTGTAAGTTGTACAGTGTCTAAAATGTGTTTATACAGATCACATACATATATACCTGTGCTATGCATATATATGTGTGTATATGTGACATTTACACACATATGCATAACACAGATATATAATATGTCTTTGTTATGCACATGTGTGTGTCTGTATCTGTGCTGTGCATATTTGTGTGTATATGTGTATATATCTGTGCCATGCATACTGTATATATGTGTGTATTGTATCTCTGTGTTATGCATATTGTATATATGTGTGTACTGTATGTCTGTGTTATGCATATTGTATATATGTGTGTACTGTATGTCTGTGTTATCCATATTGTATATATGTGTGTACTGTATGTCTGTGTTATGCATACTGTATAATATGTGTGTACTGTATGTCTGTGTTATGCATACTAATAGTGGTGGTAAACATGTGGCAGTATTATTTGGCCTTTATGTAGGTAATATTGCTATAAATTACCATGTTGGCACTTTGTGGTAGATAAGTGGGTTTTGGCTTGCAATTGGGCACTCGATCGCTAAAAGGTTCGCTGCTCTATACCTTTGGTTTTGTTGGTATATTCAAATGTTTTGTAAATCTTTGCTCTTAACCAAATCTAATACTGATGGTAAACACAACCTTTCCGTTTACCACTTGTTTCCAAGGAGGTGCATAAACTGTCATACTTCCATTACCATGACCTGTTTATCGCATTACTGTTTATCGCAACTGATAGAAGACTTCTGTTTAACATCAGTTTTTGATTTCTGTAAATTTCCTCCATCCTGGAAGAGCATACATAAAAATCCATAGCAGATAGTAATACAATAATACAAGAAATAAACCACAAATAAGAGGAACAAATAGAAAATCAGTACAATTCTACTAATACCGTACATTAACATAAGGAATGATGATTATAATCAAATATTTGCAGTTATAATAAAATATTCATAATACAAATTATACAATAATTCCATTACTGCTATTAATTAACAAAAATAACAAGTGTAAAAAAGAAATGTATTTACTCCTCACCTCAAATACTTTTAGGATAAAATGAAAATCTTTCCGAATGCAGACTGTAAATAGATATTTGATCCAAGCATCATAGAAAAATTAATTAAATAAAAAAACAATAAAATGAATTCATAAAGCTATAAATATCCCTTGACATTCCCTGCGTCTCCGCTCTACGGACTCTGGATCACTCAGTTCTTTAGAATTTAGATCACCTTTCTGTGTCTGGTGATTAGTACATTGGTTCCTCTCCCTCCCCCCTCTTCGCCTCTGTCTCCGGGTACTGCTGTGTTTTATGTCTGCACAATAATGCGATGATGTGACCTCTGTCGCTTCCTCTGTCTTCTCATCAACACTCTGGGCTCTTGTTTAGCAGAGATAATACTTTTAAATGTCTGCTCATTGGCATCTGCATATATTTTCCATCTTTCCTTCCATTCATTTTCATTCCCTGCTGTGCTCTTTGCCTCTTGTATTGTAATTCACTTCTATAGAATGGAATTTCTTGCCTTTTTTTAAATTCACAGGTAGCAGAGTCTAAAAATATCTGCTAATGGTACATGCTGAGAACGCTTCTCTCTTATTTCTTTTGGCATCTAGTTCTACAATATGCAATGTTTTTCTTAAATGGTTCATGTCCTGGTGTGTTGGAAACTTGGTGCGGACTCCAGCATGTTGACTCGATGATACAATAGACCTATTTAAAGGTAAATTCCATTAAACTCCTCACCTCCACCCCACTCTATCAATTTTACCCTAGGTTCACTCATCATAAAGTTAAAACATTGCAGGAAGCCTATACAAATCAATGAAGTTCCTATAGTTCAGTGGTGGCGAACCTATGGCACGGGTGCCAGAGGTAGCACTCAGAGCCCTCTATATGGGCACCCTTGCCATCTCCCCAGGGCAGGGTTCGCCAGACAGGACTCAAGGCCTGTTGCATTCCCAGGACCCTAGAAGAAAGCTACAATGATAATCCAAACTTCTTCTCCTTCTTTCTACTGTATCGGTATCCTCAGGTGCTTATACAATTTAAACCTGTGAAAGAGCAGGGAGTAATAAGTTACTGCTTGAATTGTCACACTAGCACTTTGCGAAAAATACGTGGGTTTTGGTTGTAGTTTGGGCACTCGGTGTCCAAAAGGTTTGCCTTCACTGCTATAGTTCCTATAATCAATTGTCTTTCACAGTAGAACGCTATAACTCTTGACTTTGGAAAATCCTGAGCATAAAGTGCAAAGGAAAGAGGTCTGTTTGTAGCAGATTATCCTTCTAAGTCCAAGGACGCTGTCAGGATCAGTGGATCCTCTGGACCACCGCGGGAGATGGAACTAGCCAACACCCGGGACCGGAGCCTAGCGGCACCTGGTATTCACCAGAGCCCGCCGCAAAGCGGGTTGGACTTGCTGCGGCAGGATACCACTAGGTCGTTCCCAGGTGTGACTAGCCCACGGTGGCAGCTGAGGTCGAGGTACCTTAGCGGATGACAATCTTGTAGTCAGGTCCAGGCACAGGGTCAGGGCAGGCGGCAGAGATGCAACGTGAAGTCCAAGTCTGGGGTCAGCAACAGGAGGTCCAGGCAGGTGGGAACGGGAACACAGGCACACGGAACACAGCAACACGGAGGAACTCGGGTAACACGGCAACACAGGACTCAGGAGCGGGAACACACGGGAACACACAGGAACGCAGGAATACAGGAATACACAGGAACGCAGAACTACTCGCTTGGAAGCTTTCTCTAAGGCTATGAGGCACAAAGATCCGGCAGGGAATGATGGGAGACAAAGGGTTAAATACAAGACAGGAAATGACCAGCGCCAATCACCTGCGCACTGGCCCTTTAAATCTTGAGACAGTGCCGCGCGCGGCCCCGCTCCCTTGGGCGCGCGCGGCACTGTCTCAAGATTTAAAGGGCCGTCCGGAGACCTAGTCCGGACGGGAGCGGGAGCCAGGAGGGGTGAGTGCGCAGGAGCGGGACCGGGGCAGCGGAGAGAGGCACGGGTGCACCCGCGATCCGCGGTATGGATCGCGGGGGTGCCCATGACAGACGCATAAGGGCACATTTACTAAAGGCTTTGCCACGCACTTTTGTCGGACTGTACACGTTCTTGTGGGGGATAACACAGGTATTTAAGAAGTGTCTGCGATGCTATTGTGTCGCACGCAACCCTTTTGTGGGGCAGCTGCGCTAGCCTCCACGCAACACAAATTAGGGGGCGTGCTGCTGCTTGGTCCAACTGACATGTAAAATGTGTCGCATGCCCTATGTTAGAGGTGCACCACAAAAAAGTTGGTGAACTCTGTTGGGCCAGTGCAGGGAAGCAACAGATTTGTGATTTCCGGTGCACGTTCTTAATGAATCGGTCGCACCCAACCTTATACACGGAAAGAGCAATTTTAGTAAAGTTTCGGTCTTTCTTAGTAAACGTGCCCATAATGTTAAAAAAGTTGCAGAAAGTGCACCCTAAAGCACATAATTGCTAAAAGGACCGGCGTTGTTAAGGTTTACAGGAGACCCCGGAGAAAAATGGTTTGATTACATGGAACTTTCTGTTCCGGACATATTTACCACCTCTGGGTGTAGTTTTTGTGTAGTAAGTGGATAAAGTAAAGTGATAAACTGTTAGCACTGAGTGTACCCATATGTTGTTACTGTTATTTTGTCGATTGCCTCCTCTTTCTACTCCCCCCGTTTTATTGTATTGCTGTATTACTTTGGTAATATCCATTTCTCAGGGACTTATATTTACTGTATCCTACTTTATTTTTTTGTTTTTCTGTTAAAAAATTCAAGAAAAAATATATTTCAAAAAAAGTTGCTGAAAATTAGATAAAAATTAAACCAATGCCATCCATGTTATAAATATTTTAAAAAAGTATTTGCAGTTATGCTGCATAAGTTACCTAAAAATTTAGCAGTGCAAAAATTGACATCCTTGATTGATTGTAAGCCCCATTAGCAGCACTGCGTAATCTGTGTGTGCCATATAAATAAAGGAATTATTATTATTATCCTTGGGAAATCAGAGGTGGATTTCCACTGGGAAAATGTTTTTGTTGTGCTGAATGCCCTTTCTGACTTTCTGCAGCAATGCTGCGGTTTGTCTCCTACTCAATGGTATTTACTGGTTTTATATGAATAATACATTACCATGATCATGAAGAGTTCTGTAACATTCTAGTACAATTATAGTGGTTTGCCCATGAAAGAAAATTCTCAAATTTCAATCCCCTAGTGATGTTTATACACTAAAGATCATTTTTAACCCCTCAAAGGACATCTATCACAAGATCAAGGATTGTAAACCAAGCACACTGACATACTGGTGTGCCCTCCCTCCCCCCCCGACAGGATCAGCTCGTCTTTTAGCTTTCTATGCTCTTGTTTTTAAGAAAAAAGGGCTTTAAAACTAGGCAAATGAGCCTGATGGGCTCCAGACTCCATTAACTCCTATGGAGCCTGGAGCCCCTCAGGCTCAATTGCCTAATTTTAAAAAGTCTATTTTGTAAAAAACCAGGCATAAGAAGCTAAAAGAAGAGCTGAACCTGCAAAAGGGGGCGCAAGGTTTACAATCCTTGATCTGGTGATAGATGTCCTTTAATTTACAATTTTACTCAGTTTTATTGCGGTTTTAGCTCATATAACTCACTCTCTAAGCAGACACATTATGATCCCACTAGTGCTGTGTGCTGACAATGTGGTTAGATTATGTGGGTTCAGGTTTCTATACACTTCCATTTAGCTTCTGAATATTCACTAGTATCTGACACAAAGAAAGAGAGTTGACACGGATCAGAGATGGGTTGATGAAATCCATGATATGTATATTACACATGACTCTATTATCACAGACATAATATACACAGCTCTTCTATATTTCATCTATATCACATACTGTCAGATTTGTTGTGCATCCCCCTCCCCTGGATAAAGACCTTAACTGCCTGTAGCTTTACTCTCCTCATACTGTTTGCCAGCAGAAAGTCAGTATGTGTGAGCTCCTCCTGAAATAGAAGGGTGGGCACTAGAGGCAGAGAGCAGAGAACAGCTCAGGGCAGGTCAGACAGAAGAGCAAGGGGTCTGCCAACCCTAAACTCAGAAGATCCAGGGTCTAGGGGCAACCAAAATTTTGTACACCAGGACTGATAGAGACAGGTTGGAATGATTTCTGTGAAATGCCGTATCTTTTTAACAACATTGAAATAGAGAATTTGTTATTTTGTTATCCTGAGAAACATGTCTTCATGGAAAATTTAAGCATGTCAAGCTCTCTGGTTTGGGTCATACAGTGTTTTTCATAGGGTTTATGACTTCCCAGGCAATTTTTTTTAAATTGCTTCAACATCTGGGTTGCCAAGTATTTGAGTAATCTTTCTATATGCATCTCTACAGATTCCATTGAAACATATGCGATCAGTAATGTTTACCAGTGATTTAACAGGAGAAGCTTTAGTGCTTTATGACATTGTAGTGTATGTGTTGTAAAGGTTATCCTGGTGATGGTAATATAAAATACTATATTAAATAGTGTAATTTAGCGCTCATTTAGACAGGTATTTTTGGTATCCGTATGCTATCCTTTTCTTGCGGATGGCAAACGGCCTCACTGTTTCTTATGGGTCTGTTCACATGTTTTTTTTTTCATGCATGTGCAGACAGTGAGAAAAAAAAATGCAGCATGCGTTATTGTGCAGGGCAAGAAGTATATTAGAAAACCCATCAGCTTTTTTTGCATATGTGAAAAAAATGGATGGCGTATGGGTACAATATGGACTGATCACAGACATCACGTCTGCATTTTTGCAGACACATCCATCTGAATGAGCCCTTATTTTTTGGCTTATACATTTTTATTCATTTAATTTAACTGTATTATATATTAGAAATATTATAATCTCAATAATAATAATCATCATCTCAATAATAATAATCACTCCATAATAATAATCATCATTATCATCTCCATAATAATAATCATCTTAATAATAATAATCTCTGAGAAGATCCATCTTTCTATATCAGCGCATTAAGCCAGTGTAACAGTGAAGCTCTTAGTTACATAAAATCCTCCCATAGACAACCACTAAGCCCATAGCCTAGTGGATAGAGGTGCTGTCTCTAGATAGCAGGTGGAGTGTGGAGGTTTTGGGTTCAAATCCCGGGCTGAATTAAATAGAGACCTTTTGTCTGGGGAACCCTTAGAGATGTGGAGACCATATACAGGCAGATGGTAATATCTCCTTGATGACATGCTCCCTGCTCTGCCGCTAACCTGAGACATCTCCGATGTCTGCTCAGGGGAAGCCCTGGGAGATGTAGAGACTCCATATATGGACAGATATATGCCGCTAACTCGAAACATCTACACAGAGGATTCCCTGCCTTATGTCTGTAGAGTCTGTGGAAGTCACTCAGTACCGCAAGTAACACAAACCTGGTAGTGAACCGTTCTGGCTTTGAAAGTATTGGATACGTACCAATGTAAGTTTTGATGCACCGTGCAACCCTAGTTCACTTTACATCCAGTTTCCTATATCAGTGATCTGTTTACTACAATGGTAGTCATCACCTTGCACCTTTGCCTTAAAATGTTCCAAAGAACTGCTTGTAATTTTGGTTATTGTCCTTAAGGTCTCTTTACTACTACTGTCTACTACAGCTCTGTAACTAGAAGATTGGAGATCTCTTGAAAACAATGTATAGCATTATAAAGGTGTCCACCTATCACAACATATGTCATGTACAAATTAGCATTAAAGGGAACCTGTCAGCTAAAAAAAACAAGACTAGCTTTACATACTAATGAAAAATTGTTCCTAGTCCTCTTACACTAAAGCCACTGTTTAAATCATTGAACATACCGATAAGCACTGCCACACTGTGGCACTTAGCATTCTGATCGCCGACTATATCTTGCAGTGGTCTGGCGTATTCATGAGGGGGCATCCAGGCACTCCTCTCTCTTCTGTCTCTGAAGATGCCTGCGGTGACCGCACCTCCCCTCGGATGGCCCTCTCGTAAATACGCCAGACCGCTACAAGAAATGGAAGGCGATCGGACTGCTAATGTTCTGCTACATCAATGATTCTGACAGTGACATTGATGGAAGAGGGCTATGGACAATTTTTCTTAGCCGACAGGTGTCCTTTAACGTTTCTCCTGGTGGAGAGCAATTGGGCAATTCATTCTAATGAAAACAATGTACCCGGGAAAGATGGTTTATTGTATTAAGGAAACCCACATAATCCATGTACGGGATACAAAATCTAATTTGCTCTCCCGCAGGCCTTATATTATAATTTATCTAAGAGTTTTATAATTTGCGTAGACAAATCTTGTGTAGACAAATCTCAGGAAATTATGTGGTCAAGCCCTAGACCAAAATCATAACTTTTTTGTCCACCAGGATTGCATCAAAACTGTAAGCAACTAACTGTACATATTTTAATGATAAAATACAGATTAAAGAAGTTTTATTGGTTATTTATATAGGATTGATAGAGCTCCAACACCCCCCATCCCCAGCAGATCAGCTTAGCTTCAAGAAATGGAAGCTGATCTACAGTAACCTGGCGACTTCACTGAAATTCAATCCTTCCTGTTGCATTTGCTTTTGATCCGCGGCTGAAAATAGCTGATCTATGGGGGGCTGATCTATGGGTGATCTGATGTTGATGATCTATTCTATGAATATGTTGGCAATGTTTTTAGCCCAGATTTCTACTTGGAAATAGAAAATTATAATGGATGATTGAAGAACTATCAAATCCTGTTGACAGGTTTAGGGCCATAGCTCTAGTGCAGTGCTGGTAATCATACCCAAAGACTCTAAAGGTTGCTATAGGATACCAATATTAAAAAAAATAGAGCAGCATAGTTGTGCCTGTTATAGATTTTTCTTTGGGCCAAGGTGCTTCATGTTACTTAAAAAAAATTGTATAATTCAAAAGAACCTTTTACTGAATATAAATATCTTATCTCAAAATCATTTTATTCAACTGTTATTCAGCATTATACAATACAGTTTTTTTTTTGTTATAAACATTTTTTCTTTTCTTGTTTCCAATCTTTATTTAAAAATAAATATTATTGATGGTGAGTAATAATGGATTTGACATGTGGCTTTTGACGAAAAAAGAAATTACTGAAATGAAATAATTTAATAAAAAAAAAAGTAGGGCAAAATAATAAAAAAAAGAAATACAAAACATTTAACACATTCTAATTAAAAATATTCCTTTTTTCTGTGGGAGAACTCTGTCAACTCAATAAATTTTCAAATCATCATAAAAATAACTGTTCAACAGTCCGTGCAAAAAGGACAACAAATAATTTTTTTTAAAGGAAAATGGCAGAAAAGTTATGGATCTTGTAATCGTGTTCGGACATCAGGAAATCATAATGGCCACGCACGCAGCAATGTGGGAACCAAACGTTTCTTGCGTTTGTAGGAAACTACGCACGTTATTTTGGGTGGTTCATTTCTTATAAGTTTCTCCAAAAATATGTATTTTTTACTTTTTTTTAGACTTTTATTTTTCACTGTGAAGTGTTTGCCATGCTTCATTCAGTCTTATTTTCTGTCCTTTCTAGATTTGCAGCTTTCATAAAGGGAGGGATTTGGATAAAGTTCCTATGGGCTGTTTGGTTGGTACAGGAATGGTTCACAAAATGGTCCATCAGTGGTTGAATAGTAAGAAGACGAGCTGATAAAATATCAACAGGAAAGTGTAGAGGATTGGATCACTGGCAAGATTTGGTCCTGTTCCTGCAAGATAACAGAGAATCTAATTAGAATCAATTGATATATATATTAATACAGGGCAGCTGATAAGATCCTTATTTCTTTTACAATGCACCAAAGCACATCAGTATCAGTACAGCTGCTACCTAGCAAATGGCAAAACTGAGATGTGAGGTTGTAGCATTGAATAAACTAGTTGAAATTTCAATGCAACTTTAGGAGTGACTGTGGTATAAAAACAAGTGATGCAAAGAAATTATACAGTTTGCTCAGCTGAGGTGAAAGCATATCCATAGGCATAAACTTTTACTGCAATTGGCATTTTACAAAGCTCTGAGTTCTCTGTTGTTGTGCATTGCCTCCCATAGCATTATATTATTGCATATAGGATATAACAATAAAAAAAACCAAAACAATTGTTTTCTAGATAATATTGCATTGTAGACATACCTGGGTACATTAATTTCATTGATACCATGCTATGGTTCAGAGGTTCAGATAATGAGCCTTTAACTTTCTTAAATGCATATTAAGACACCTGATATACTTTGCCAGAATCAGTAGTGTTCTGGTTTCCTATTACCAGGGAGTAATGCATTTGGGTCACATGTGTGAAAGAGAATAGAGCTAGACTTGTGTCTGTTTTCAAAGGTAACCATCAACCACCTATGAAATGACTCAGAAATCAGTATAGTAGGAAATATGGAGCTCTATATCAAAATAATACAAGCAAACAATTAAGGATTTGAACCTTTTGAAAACAAATTGTTGACCTACATGCTAACATTTTTAGGCTCTGTGGTTGAACGTGGCTGTTTAACATAAATGTAGCAAGAGCACCCTCACCTTTATGCTGACGAATCCCCTCCCCACCCCAATATCATTGATAGTGGCGTCAGAAATTGGTTGCTCCCAACTGAACCATCACTATCATACCCTGCTAGAAGCAGGAAGTAAATATATATATATAAAATACAATTGTATTTCAGTGTATTTTACAAGTGGTCATACCACATTGGTTTCAGTCACCCTTGAAGTCCCATAAATAGTAAAAACTAATTATCATAAGGTCATAATTTTCTTAACATGGTATCAATGAAAACATCAGCTTGTCCTGCAAAAATGTTCACCTACACAGCTCATTATATCAAAGTATGATAACGTTTTAGTTAGCAGAACATGGAGATATAGAGACATTTTTCCTCCGAAAGATTACATTTTATTTTAGGCATTATTGCAACAAAAGTGTATAAACTCGGTATCTTCATGACTGCACTGGCCCTAATTTGTTACACAGAAAACAAGCCCTCATAAGGCTACATACATGGAAAACAAACAAAAATTGAAAAGGACCAAGTTGTTAAGGGGTTAATTAGTATTGAATATTATACTTTAAGGGAGCATACTTTTTTCCTATTAGTGATGTGAAGAGTTCTGCCCCAATGAAAACAAGTTACCAAATTTACTAATTCTAAAGTCCAACCTACATCTGTGTAAAATCTTGAGTTTTCGGTCCATGTCCTTTTAACACTTCATCTGTTATTTTCTCCCAAGAATGGAATAGACAAATATAACTTATACCTATGTCAAGATTTGGCTTCCTATATATTTGTCATAACAGCTGCAACATATTGTGCCTACAGATGCAATTTCAATTTGTGCAGCCAACCGACCCATGTGTACTGGTTTGCAAAATCACATTATATTCAATTACTCTCCTCCACGTGTTCCCCGTATAGAGAGCTGTATACACCGCGAGGCGGAATTACCGAGCTCAGCTTTATAATGAGAAGTAAACATGTCAGGATTCTTCCCGCATTTGTTTATTCATGGAATTGCAAATGAGATGTCATCAGACTCCTGCAGACACAGGTCCTCTGAGACTGTCAAAGCTGGAGAAATATAAATGTTAGGATTCACCTGGCCCCCACTGGCAGACATTTTTGTAATAAAATATCAATAATTAGAATATATAAATACAGTATATGTATAACATCATTTAACCTGTTACCAGGTTACCAGTGCCTGTGATGATGATCTCGACTAGGGTCAAGATTTTTGGTCGATGCTGTCCAGAAAAATATTGGGGCAATATGTAGTTTATAGAGACCCTCCTGTGACTTTTTCCACCCATCCATTATATCTCTCCTCCCTCAGTATGTACAAGATAGTTAGTATTTTTACTTTAGTAATTCCTTGATAGCTCTGCCTCATCTTGTCAGTTAGGTCATGTGATCTCATTGTGACCTGCTCAGAATTACATGTATTTCTGTATCTGATCAGAGGTCTCTCTCATCAGATACAAATGACATAACCCACAGGAGGGAGCACATTCTTCTATCACAGGTAATGTTGAGTAAGTTACACAGTTAGGCCTGCACACAACAGTTTTATGTTCCGGACCGCAGAATAAGAAAGGTGATTTTTATTTAGCCACCACTATTATATAAATCTCAAGACAACTTTAACCCATGTTCTTTGTGTTTTTAAAAGGCACATATAGCTTTGTTAGATTGCTTAGCGCTTTGGTTCCTTGCCAGGACCATGACAACATCTGGTGGCACATGGAAAAATAGCCGCCAAAACTGCTGTGTAGAAACCTGGCTAGGCAGTTCTGCATATCAAGTGTTGTAATGGAAAATACAGGCAGCCCCCGGGTTACGTACAAGAAAGGTTCTGTAGGTTTGTTCTTAAGTTGAGTTTGTATGTAAGTCGGAACTGTAAAGTTTATAATTGTAACTCCAGACAATATTTATTTTGTCTTTGACAATTGGATTTTAAAAATGTTAGGTTGTCATAAGTACCAGGATTAACAATAAATCTTAATTGCAGACACCTGTGGTAACTGTTATAGCTGTTTATTTTATCCTGGGACCAAAGTAAATTACAAAAATCCAGAGGTCCGTTTGTAACTAGGGGTCGTCTGTAAGTCAGGTGTTCTTAAGTAGGGGACCGTCTGTAGTGCCACTTTTTCGCAATTTTTCAACATATAAAAATTGTAATACAAAATGATCAAAAGGCTGTACAATCCTCAAAATGGAGGCATTGAAAAAGTTATCTTGCAAAAAATTACACCACACACAGCTCAGTACACTGAAGTATGAAAAAGTTATTACGACCAGAATATAGTAAAATTAAGATTTTTTGTATAGAAGAGTTTCATTTTTGTAAATGTATGAAAACATCAAATCTATATAAATCTGGTATCCCTGTATTCGTACTGAACCAAAGAATAAAGTACACTACATGCCATTTAGGGTGCACAGTGAAAGACGTAAAATCCAACCCTACAAGAAAATGGCACAAATGCATTTTTTCACCAATTTAACTGCATTTGGAATTTTTCTTCCTGTTTCCCAGTACATAGTATGGAATATTAAAGGACATCTGCCACCAAGATCAAGGATTGTAAACCAAGCACAATGACCTACTGGTGTGTGTTCCCAGTGGCGGGCCCTGCTCTGCTTTTAAGCTTACTATACTCTTGATTTTAAGATAAAAAGGCTTTAAAATTATGCAAATGAGCCTGAGGCACTCCAGGCTCCATTAACACCTATGGAGCCCATAGCCCCTCAAACTCATTTGCATGCTTTTAGAAGCAGTGTTTTGTCAAAACCAGGCCATAAGAAGTGTGTGTTAGTGTGCTTGGTTTACAATCCTTCATCCTGGTGGTAGATGTCCTCTAAATACTGTCACTATGAATTGCAATTTGTTATGCAGAAAATAAGCCCTTAATCACACAGCTCTTTACATGAAAAAAAAAAAGTTATATATTTTTGATGGTGGGCAGTGAAAGGGGTTAAGAGGTTAAATGATTCCCAATATTTCCCAATTTTCATATGTACTCTATAATCTGGTAAACAATGCATGGAGAAAAAAAAATGTTTTTTGTGAACTCTTTCCAAATGTCTTTAATACTCAGACTCAGCATAGTAAAGGTATATAAATCAGGATATATACAGTGCAACAGTATGCACCTCTGGAGGGCAGCCCTGGTTCCAGCGTGTCGATGATTGAATTGACATTGGCCACAGTTGGCTGCACAGACATTGGAAAATGCTGAATTATATTTTATGCTCTGCCTGTTAGAGTTTCTGCAGAAGAGTATTTAGATATTCTGTATGCATACTATACATACATTGTATTCATCATTTCTTAGTACACTGTGTAGCCTGCTTCTCAGAATTCCTGCCATTATGGACTTAGATGAAAATCCTACCCTGAAAAAAATTCAACAGACTAAACAAAAGGGACAATTTTATTATGTAGATGGCACTAGGGAGAGCAGCCACCCGAAGTTGTCCAATAATAAACGGAGTGCTTTGAGTAGTAGTGTAATTGAACACAAGTAGATTACCTTATATACTCGAGTATAAGCCTAGTTTTTCAGCACAAAAAATGTGCCGAAAAACCCAAACTCGGCTTATACTCGAGTCAAAAAATAAATCAGAACTAACCTTTCCGGAGGCCCCCTTAGATCTTCTGTGCGATCCATCCGCTACAATGGTATTGTTGTGCTGCACAACGGGGGTGGTTATATACACTGGGGCAGGGGCTGGCAGGCTATATACTGGGGAGGCTGTGACCAATGCATTTCCCACCCCCGGCTTATACTCGAGTCAATAGATTTTCCCATTTTTTGTGGTAAAATTAGGGGCCTCGGCTTATACTCGGGTCGGCTTATACTCGAGTATATACGGTAATAAACTGACAAGTAAATTCATAGGTATGAGATAAATAAATCTCAAAATCCATTTATATATAGTATAGATACAGAACCAGCCCAAGGTTGAATGATGCACTGTGCAAAATTCGGTCCTTTGCCCTTCATAAAAACAGCTCCACTACAAAAAACATCACCATAGTCGCCCCGTTTGCCCAAGACATGCATATTATAAATCAAAATGACCAAAACAACATAGAGAATTCATAAATAATGTTCATTTTGAGATAACTCCAAATAGAAAAACAAACTAAAAAATCTTTCTTTTTTCCATTTAGGCCCCTTTCACACTTGCGTTTTTCACGCGCGTTTTCTGCGTGTGCTTTTGACGCGCAGAACTTGCATTGCAATCTGACCTATTGTAACCAATGGGTCTTTTCAGACTTGCTTTCTTTTTCACGCACACGTTTAAATCTCGACATGCTCTACTTTTGCAAGTCACGCGCATGGAAAACGCACCATACAAGTCTATGGAGATGCATCAAAAACGCATTGCACTCTGAGACACTTGCAAGTGCAATGCAAGTGCAATGCGTTTTTCACGCATCAATTGCCATAGAAAAGATAGAGCTCAGTCCTGAGTCCATTTCACGCGCATTTTCTGCGCGTGAAAAAACGCATTGAAATTGCATTGAAAACGCGCGTGAAAAACTGAGACACTGAACAAACTCTGACTGAAAACTGATTGCACTCTGATGCAAAATGCGCGTTTTTCACTGACCAAACCCTGATCGCACCCTGATCAAACTCTGACGTGAAATGCAACGTGAGTGTGGAAGGGGCCTAACTCCTCCCAAAAAATTAATTATAGATGATCAATAAGACCTAAAACGTTCTAAATGATCCCTACCCTTTATGGGTACATTGACTAAGAAAATCAAATGTTATGGCCCTTTGAATCTATCAACACAAAAAGCTATTCTGAATTTCAAAAAAAGTTGTGCCAAAGTAACAAAGAAAACAATACACATTTGCTATTTATCATAGTGTAAATAGCAAATTTCTGTGGCTGGGCCTAGAATGGCATCTGTGCACAGGTGGTATTTTTGCAAGTTTCATGAGGTAACTTGTTCTTATGTAAAATGTGTTGTGTTTTCCTTGTGGTGGGAGCTGCTTTAGAGAACTGTCTGCTGCTGATGAGGGGGAAATGGAGACCAAGGGGGAGAGAGGAAATTCAGCAGGTGCTGCCCATGAAAACAAAAGGTACCTCTACTGTTAGTAAGAAATCCTGAACCCAAGTGGACTTGAGTATATTGGGTGGCAAACTTAGTTCTCTGCACCAGTTATTTCTGGGATTCAAAGGGGAAGTTGTACAAAGACCTTAGGATTATTCTAGGAACCCGGATGTAATAGCTATTGGCTCGGCCTAGCTACTTCAGCAATCTCCCAATACAGGGAGGGAAAAGACTCTTCAACCATTAGGAAAGCCAGGATTACGTTTTTACTGGGCTTACCAGCCTCCTACTCGTAGTGTTAAACTGGGGTTTCAGGAAGCCATCAATCTCTTCACCCACAAGCATATTAACTCATTCAAGGATGCCAGTATTAAGATCTGCATGTGACTAGACTGTACAAGTACCTGTAAGTTATCAGTCAAATAGTTATTGTTAAACTGCCTCCTCATTGTCTCTGTTATTTGATCCATCTGCACCTTACATCATCAAGGGCCATATTGCCGGACAGCAGTATGAGGGGTTGACCCCGGGGAAACTACAGGTTCACACAGCTGACCACCACAAACATTGGTGCAGCCCCCCTAAAACCTTGTGAGGCCCACAGAAGAGAGAGAGATTACAGGGAAGTGCCAGAAAGTAGTCCATTCCTGTAAAGCCTTTGTGTCCTCCAAGTCAGTGAGTGAAACTGCAGTGCACCACAAGGACCAGCCATTTCACAGGTAACAGCACCGCTCTCACCTTGCAGATCATCGGATCCCCTCAAACCAGAGCTCGTCGCTATATACACTGTAGAGTGGAGCCTAAACACCTTCAAAACGTAGCTACTACCACAAGCTTCATCCTCTCCTCTGTCCATCTCACTCTTCCACAACCCAGCACGCTGCAATAGGGACATGCAGAATAAAGTTCTTTTGTCACATTGTTTGGCTAAAATTTGTATGGCTAAAAATGTTTTGTAGCCCCAAAGTATAGCATTTCAAAGTAAAATGTTTCTTGCAAAAAACACACAAAAAAACTCAATAAATAACCACATCTTGGACACCAAAAGTGGATGTGTCCTCTAGGAGTTAATTTTCCATGAATAATTTTGCTAGTGTTAACAGATGTATACAGTATCAAAACATTTGGGAATATTTTAATACACACCCTCCTTCACTAGAAGCTCTAATAAATAAGTAGGAACGAGTGAAAAATTAAATTATTTTTGAAAAGTGACAATGCCTTTCTTATCGCCTGCTCCAACATTCGACTGTCATACACTTGATACATTGTTTCTCCAGAAATGTCATCACTCCTTCAAGAATAACGTCGGGAGCAACCGGGACACTGGAGTATAAGGGCAGGCTTGACACTGATGAATAAACAGCTGGTATTGGGGCTCGCCTGTCGCTTTCTTGCTCGCTAGTGTTGATTAGCGGTGGCTATTTTTAAGAAACAATTGCCAGGGAAGAATATTTTCAGCTTTTGATTTAAGTGACTTTTTGACAGTGTGGTTTGATAAATTCTCCTTAGCTGACCTGGGATTAGAGGGAGAACATTTTGAGATGAAAAACTAGCTGGAATATTTTCACGGTTTTCAACCAAGGTAAAAATGTTTAAAGCAAATAAAAAATTTAGAGCTTACATCCATTAGACCCAACAATACTTTAGCAGTAGGTCACTACCTTTGCTCTATATACAAAGGTAGATTCATTATGGAAGTTTTCTGGTGGAGAAGGCACACAAATCTCTCTGCCAGTTTAGTAACTTCTCCGACCCGGACGCCACTTTGGGTATGTCAGGGCGGAGAGCTGGTGGGGAGCGAGCAGACGTTGGGTGGACAATGGCATGAACGCCTGGCCTGCCACATTTACTATAGTCGCCGTTGGGAAACTGGCTAAGACTATAGAAAAAAACCAGTTTACAGGATGGAACTGGTGGAGTTTACACCTGTATCCACCAAGAGATCAGAATTCTTAATGGATAATCACCATAGCGCCATCGGGGAGAACTTCAAACACCATTCCTAATGGATTCCTGCCATTGTGTAGATGGATTCAGTCTGTACATATATTTACCTGAATACACTTATTAGACATGTTTTAAGTTTTCTTGTAAAGTAATATTTTAATGCGGTGGGGGCGATAGTTTGCCAGAGAGAGAATGGTTGTGGTGAATGTTGTTGGTCCCCAATACTTTGTTGGGACCTTTGTTCTACATATCACTACAGTTTCACTTCTTGGTCTGGTGTGTAGTCATCCTTGTACAATGTACAATTCTTTATCTCTCTTCCCTGTATATATCTATATTGAACTAGGTCAGGGAGACTGCATTTGCACACCACCTTTTCAGGCATCTATAAGCATATGAGTTCCCTACAATGTACTGATGAGATGCAATTATAACTAAACTGTTTGGTTTCTTTTTCTTTTTGGTAGAGACTTGCTGGTTTGGCTATTATCCCACATCATGTTAAAGCTATACATATAGAGAAAGCTGCCTTATTTATTGGAGACACAGTTTTCCTTTTCTCTCCCTGGAGAACATATCTGCATCTATGGGAATTAAAAGGTGTGACACTGGGAGGCTCTTAAACCAACAGAAAAACTGATGAGGTCAAGGATTAAAATCTAGGCAACAGATTTGCAGCTTAGTAGGATGAGAAGTAGAGAAGAAAAATAATCTTAATGAGGTTTTCCCATGAAAGAAAATTCTCAAATCTCAATCCCCTAGTGATGTTTACACAATAAAGATAATTTTTAACCCTTACTTTACAATTTTACTCAGTTTTATTGCTGTTTAGCTCCTTACTCATTGATGCTCAGTGTAAGAATCCAGAGTGCGGATGGGGACCCTCTAAGCAGACACATTATTATCCCTCTAGTTCTATGTGCTGACAATGTGGTTAGATTATTAGGGTACAGGTTTATATACACTTTCATTTACCTAGTATCTGACACATAGAAAAAGAGATAGAGGAGACAGATGAGTGATGATGAGATTCATGAGATGCCTATTACACAATGTAGCTATACTATATATCTGTTTTCACACTCTGTTTTCAGATATCTTGTGCCTCCCTCCCCCTCCCCAGATAAAGAACTTATCTGCTGGTAGCTTGCAGCTTCTCTCTCCTTAAAATGTAATGTGTACATGCCGGCAGGAAAGAAAGTGTCTATGAGCTCCATCCTGGAAAGCAGATAAGGGGCTAGAGGCAGAGAGAGAGCAGCTCATTCACCTTCAGATGCTCATGCACCTGAATATTTGTGACACTGACGTTAATGACACTGGGGCACATTTACTAAGAGCAGTGCAAACTGCACTAAAAGTGTGTTTGGCTGTGTATAATGCAGGTTGCACCACAAAGTGTCATGTGCGCCAGAAATGTGTCTCAGACACTTCTTAAATACCTGTGCAAGCAGTTTGCACTGAAAAAAATAGGCAAAGTCTGACAGAAAACTGGTGCACACCCCTTAGTTAATGTAAACCACTGTTTTTTAGGTTTTTGCACATGTTGTAACTGTTCCAATTTGTGTACATGGTACTTTATATCAATGTCGGTATTTCTTAGCTTAGCTGTGTTTCTGGTTGCAGCACTGCATATTATATTGCACGGCTTATCCCCTTTTTAAGATGTGACCAACACGAAAACTCCTCTATCTGGAAGAGACATGCTCCTCACTTATAATATCTCATCAGTGATATTTTGATCTGTTGATTGGCCTTAGTCTGCTGCTTTCAGCGCACTCATTGTACGCACTTTATGCAATCAGGGTTACATCGTGAATGTATAGAAGATGAAAATTAGCATCTTCGGTGGCCTCAGCACAAGCGCCTAGGGTTTTCTATACCGGGCAGCTGCACGGGGGATGGTAATCAGACATAAGCAAATGCAAAATCTAATCAAAGACATTATCAGAGAAACAAGAGCAGGCAGCAGAGATGTACAAAGAGCTGCCATTACTCAATGGCCACCAAACTCCTGCACATAGAATAGCCCTGGACCTGTCCTTGCAGAAGGTGTTTGGTTTGTGTGGACAGGGACAGAATCTTGTAACTTGTTTGTAGTTCAGGGTTTCTTTTATGGTAGATTTTTGGGAGGCTGGTCAAAAAATTAAATTATAACATTTCTGCATTGTGTATGAGTGTTTCATGCTTACATATCTTTTGATATATCTTTTTTTCCAGATGATGAATGCATTGGGGAACTACCAATTTAGGTTGATTTCAGCCATGGTGTCTTTCACTATTAAGTTAGGAACATACAACCAATTACTATGTCCTTTATTTCGCGGTGTTACGGAAGCTTGCTTCTCTATGGAGAGCGGAGGGCTGAGCAGCGCTGAATGTACCCTAAGGGTGACTGATGCCGGAGGATAAATCTTGTGCACCTTTAGGACCTGTTCAAGTCCAACATGTTTATTTAACAAAATAAAAAACTGCACCAGAAGAAGCATCAAAACTGAATGCAGCTCTTTATGATACAGTTTTAACTGCAACGTGTGAAAACATCTAAGTCTATCTTAGCCTGTTAATAGGTATTATAAATTCTCTCTCTTTTCCAAAATTTTGTTGCAATTTTGTGTATTTTGGGTTCATTTTAGCCATGCCCCTCTCCATGTGAGCATTTTTTTTGAGCAACACAGAAATATATAATCTATACTGTACACTTTATTTGTCATGCAGTATTCATCAGTACACACAATGGTCAATGCTGATCCATATTATAGCAGTTCCTGTACAGTATACATTAGTATACAAGTAACAGGAATATGGGGTTGGGGGCATGTTTGTTAAACTGTTTCACTAGAGCAGAGTTTAGAAGAATAACATCCACTACAATGCCGTCCACTGAGCCAGTGTTATCAGTAGCCATGACCCAGGCAGTACAGGGAGCTGCCAATGGTCCATTCTGTCCACTCATGCCAAGCTGTAATGCGTGCCACGCTAATGTTCAGTAATTACCAGACATTCAACAGTTTCCTTTGCCAGGCAGATAACCTGCTGTGCTTGAATTGTGGGCAGCAGACAGTCCTGTACTGAGACAACACAATTTTGCTGTGTCTCAGTTGGCTAAATGCAGAAACCTCTGAAGGAAATCTTAGCCTATAGGAGATTTAGCGGAGCATTTCTGCTCAACACAACTACTAGGGTTTATAACCCCTATTCTTGGAAATCCTGGTGATAACCCAAACGGGTGGTATCGCAGCTCCAACAAACATTATTAATAAATTCTAAATTATTAATGATCCTTCTTTCATATTGTCTATCAATGTTTAGAACCCAGAAAACCCATTCAAAACAAGACTGCTTGCCCATTCAGGGCTCTGGAAAAGACGGATGTATACCAGCCTGGGAACCGTAAAGAGGACATACTGCTGGACTTTCAACTTTTCTAGGAGCAGAAACATTTTTCCTGTAACCATGATGTAACATTTGAATTGTGAAATAGTATGAAGAGAGGACATTCATTTTAAGTAATACAATTACCACAGATACTTGTACTATAAAGGATGTCGTAGGTAGAAATAATAATGGGATGAAGCTTATTTATTTTTCCAGTGAAAGACAAAAATGCAAATGTTCCTTGTAAAGCAATAACAGCAGGATCCGAGGAATGCTCAGTAACCTCTTTCCCCTTCGCATTCATTTTCATAAATGCTACTTTAATTTCAGCAGCATAATTTACTTTGGCATAAAAAACTGGTAGACTCAAAACAAGCCGAGTTCTTTCCCATTCTGTAGTGTAGGTATATTTGTACACGTTAGATGTAGATTAATATTAAAGCCTGGTCTTTTCTAATATACAATATTTATAACTTTATTGGATTTGCACATTATACAAGCATGTTCCATATCACTAAATGTATAAGAAAATCTATACCTTATAGCAATCTATACCTTTACTATTGTACTACTACATCATATCACACCTGGGCTATAAGGATATTTTGGCTATAATCTGAAGTCTTTTTTGCATAAAAACAAAAATAGAAATAGTTACATATAAACTTGCAGCAACCAATCTTACTTCATAGATTACCAGAACCAAGAAAACTACATAAATATGTTACCAGAACCAAAAATATTACATACAGTAGATACGTTACCAAAACCAGGGTGACAATATAGGTATTTTATCAATAGAGTGACAATGCCCCCACAGTAGACCGACATAGTAACAGTATCACCACAATCATCCATGTGCCACCTGCTTATTTTCTGTTCATGAGAATCAGACACTATTTTAACAAACGGTTCACAAGAAAATGCTGGATTCCTCCTCTGGGAATACTGGGGTCCTCCTGGCCTCTGACTGAAGTCCCACTAAACCCCACCTGATGGCAGCCCTGATGCTAATTTAGCATCTCTTGGTATATAAATACATATATACAGATAGTATCAAAGAAAAGATGTGGTGAGGCAGCACTCCAATAGATTCAATATGATCTTTTATTCAACCGTGTCAATTAAGGTGTAACTTTTCAGCTTGTCAATGGAGCTATTTTCAAACAATGCTTGTGAATATGGTAAGGATGGTGAATATTGTGATATGGTATAAAGTAGTATGATAAAATAATGTGAGTGGGGAAGGGGGCAGTCCACAAAATGTGCCAGTCAGGTGCCCAAAGTTCCTAGTGGTGGCTCTGAATAGCATTGTCTATATAACAATATATAAAGAGATGTGAAACCTATTTCTTATGCACAGTTAAGATGACGAAACAAAAAATGTGGGGTGGGATTTACATTTCCAATAGCGTTATGAAGCATTGCCAACCCACAGTGGGATTGGATTAAAGCACCCCCTGAATTTTGTTTATGATTTTTTATTTCCATCATACTAATAACTATTCAAAAGACACCATATAAAGACTAATTTAAAAAAAAATCCTCTGGCACTTACTATTCTCAGCAAAGGTAAGTCTTTATTGGAGCATTAAAATCCACATACACTTCACAGATAAGTAGGACTGGCGCGTTTCGAGCTATCCGCTCTTAATCATAGTATACATCCATGACTATGATTAAGAGCAGATAGCTCGAAACGCGTCAGTCCTACTTATCTGTGAAGTGTATGTGGATTTTAAACACTCCAATAAAGACTTACCTTTGCTGAGAATCCTAAGTGCCAGAGGATTTTTTTGAAGTTACTTCTACATGTGCGCTGCTTCGGGGAGCCTGCACCTCCTGTCTCTGCATCATAAGGTAAGACTAATATCACCAAAAATTTATTTTAAGTTCTCAAATGTTATTGTTAGATTAAAACCATTTCCATTCCATTATAATAAATAATCAAATAAAATACCATCTTATTAATACTGAATAAAAACCTCTATACAAATAATTCTACTACCACTATATAATACTCTCTATTGTTACCATTACATAACAAATATTAACAATATTCTGGTACTGATTACAAAGTCCATTATTACCACAACAACTACATTGGGCATATTGCCTAGATCACACTCAGCAGATTACATATGATTATAGAAGGATAAAAGGTTTTTTTTCCCAAAAAATATGAATTACTTGACCTACCATAATGAACAAACTTAAATATCATTAACCTGGAAAATCTCCTTAAAAGGAACATGTCATCACACTAAGACAAGTAACAGTATCTTCTTCTGTAACATGTATGTTCCCTGGAGGTCTTTTTGGAATATTTCTAGGTTGCAGCATGAAAAATCAACTCTTATTCTTTTGTACGATGCAGTCAGACAGTCAGATAACCCCACCCCCTGCAGTCAGGTATCTCTGCCTCTTGCAGTCAGGTATGCCCACCTCCTGCAGTCAAGTAACCACACCTCCTGCAGTCAGTCTGCAGGAGCTGGAGAATGACATCACAATTAGGAGGCAGGGCTTGGTAGCCAGATGCATGCAGTGGGCAGAGCAAACTGACTGCAGGAGGTGGGGTTACTCGACTGCAATACAATAAAATGATTTTTTATTCATGCTGTGACCTAGAAATATGCTATAAAGACCTCCAGGGGGATGTAAAAATTACAGAAGAAGGGCCCTGGGGGGGCTGGGGGGGTCGTTTAGTGTGGTGACAGGTTCCCTTCAAATGATATTTTACAGTGCTTGCCTCTGACCGTCGTGCCATTACTTTCATTCATGATTATGAAGGTTTTGTAAATCAGACATCTGTGACATCTCCTAGTTTTTCCATCAATTACTCTACTTTTATCAGACTCCACTTAGCTTTTGGTGCCCCCTCCCAATTGTTTAATATATAGCAGTGGTCAGGGATTTAGATCTGCAACTCCAAGGGGAATCAGATAGAACTAGCTGATTCCCACATACAAAAAGATGCCGAGGTCATTCTTGCATTGTCCATACCACTATAAATCCATGAAAATTATAAAAAGATATAAAAGATATAAACCTTGTAGCAGAACATATATATACCAGCAAATGCAGAAGTCACAGCAGCATGGTCTATGTCACTATACAAAAGATGTATGTCACCTGTACATATATAATTCTGAACCAGCAAATACACAAGTTATACCAGTATATCCTTATACACCAAGATCAGTTATTCAGGTTATGCCAACATTTAATTAGAAAACTAACTTACACCAACTGTACATTTATAATCACTGGTTATAATAGCATGGGCTAAGTCACTATATACAAGAAGATATTCTAAATACAGAGGGCTGCAATAGTATTCATACTCCTTCCACTCATTTTTAAATGCTCCATATCACTGTATAAAAAAGAAGCATAACCTATACCAGCTGTACATATATAAACTAGCAGATGTCTAGTTTGACCAGTATGGGCATCATCCATCATACATAGTGAATTTAGGCTGTAACATCAAGCTTTTTACATTTATTTCTTGGCAATAAACCACTTGCTTATAAATGTCCAATCAGTAGAAATCAATTTTGTGCTGTTTCCTAATGCTAAAGCAAAAAGACCAGCGTTTTCCGAAATCAGCCTGTGGCTTGTCTCTGGGTGCAGGATTCTAAATAGGTCTGACAAGCTAGTACATATTTGTCCTTGAAATCAGCATAATCCTTTCCTTTTTGTTTACTTGATTCTAAATTAATAAAATATTACAAAATCATCTGCCCCCATGCACCCCTGCGGAGAGTGCAAGGAATATTTAATACCAGCTCAGCCTCCTGCCTGATTTCCCTGCTGCTAGAGTTTAAGGATATCTGACTACAAACTGGGTAACCATTAAATCTGCGTTAGTCATGCGTTCTCTATTATTCCTTCTTTACAGTAAGATGACCTCCTGTTAATGAAATTTCTTTTTCCTTCTAAAACCGCTAGTTAGCTGCATTTTTTAAGTTATATCTGTTTCTGGAAGAGCTGGTTGACAAGTCATATGGGATCCATAATGACGATCTGTATTTAATGGGTGGTCCACTTTTGATGAAATGGTTCTCCTGAACAAAATCTGATCACAGGTTATTCTACTGATGAGATCCCCGCAGATCCCCTCTGGTTTTCCAGTGGTTCATGGAAATGTCCTATATTTGTCACTGGCAACATTGGATCAGTAGGTAAAACGGAAATGTAAAAAGGTACATTGAAAATAATGGATCAGTAAGACATCAGTGAACATTATAGAAGCCAGTAAGAGAAAAAAAATTGATGTTCCCAGAAGCCAAAATGCATGTTTCAGTGAAAATCACTGAAACACTGATGTACAAAAAGCAGCCATGTGAGGATAGGCTAAGGGCAGTAGCCATACAGATTAAAGTTGTAGTTACGATCCTAAATTAAAATTTTCATGAATTAAGTTCTATTTTGAGTAATTGTTTAATATGCAGGTCTTGCAGTTATGCACCAAATGGGAATTACGCCTGAATAAGTTCCTTAGCACACTCTCTACACTGCCAATATTGCATTCCCTCTGCCAGGACACAGTGTGTTAACCATAAGTAAATCAGAGGTTTCTGTAAGGCTAAAGGTGGCAGGGATTGAGCGTGTTAACTTTCCTATAAAGCCACAAAGAAGATGGTAAGAGGTGACCGATCAAAAATATAAGGGTCAGTTGTATAATACATTACATGGGACAATCATGGATGTAGGAGGCATAACTATGGAGGGGAGAGGGCTGTATATACTCTAACTGGGGAGGGGTGCAGGCTGCATATACTATAGCTGGGGAGGGGAAAGAGCTGCAAACACTATAACTGGGGAGGGGAGAGGGCTGCATATAATATAACTGTGGTGGGGTTAGGGCTGCATATACTATAACTGGGGAGGGGAGAGGGCTGCATATAATATAACTGTGGAGGGGAGACGGCTGCATACACTATAACTGGGGAGGGGAGAGGGCTGCATATAATATAACTGTGGAGGGGAGACGGCTGCATACACTATAACTGGGGAGGAGAGAGGGCTGCATATGATATAACTGTGGAGGGGAGAGGGCTGCATATACTATAACTGGGGAGGGGTGTAGGCTGTATATATTATAACTGGGGAGGGGAGAGAGCTGCATATAATATAACTGTGGAGGGGAGACAGCTGCATACACTATAACTGGGGAGGAGAGAGGGCTGCATATGATATAACTGTGGAGGGGAGAGGGCTGCATATACTATAACTGGGGAGGGGTGTAGGCTCTGTATACTATAACTGGGGAGGGGTGCAGGCTGTATATATTATAACTGGGGAGGGGAGAGGGTTGAATATACTATAACTGGGGAGGGGAGAGAGCTGCATATAATATAACTGGGGAGGGGTGCAGGCTGTATATATTATAACTGGGGAGGGGAGAGGGCTGAATATGCTATAACTGGGGAGGGGAGAGAGCTGCATATAATATAACTGAGGAGGGGTGCAGGCTGTATATATTATAACTAGGGAGGGGAGAGGGCTGAATATGCTATAACTGGGGAGGGGAGAGAGCTGCATATAATATAACTGGGGAGGGGTGCAGGCTGTATATATTATAACTGGGGAGGGGAGAGGGCTGAATATGCTATAACTGGGGAGGGGTGCAGGCTGTGTATACTATAACTGGGGAGGGGAGAGAGCTGCATATAATATAACTGGGGAGGGGTACAGGCTGTATATATTATAACTGGGGAGGGGTGTAGGCTGTATATATTATAACTGGGGAGGGGTGCAGGCCGTGTATACTATAACTGGGGAGGGGAAGCAAATAGGCTAGAATCAGCCCTAGTTGTATCAAGTCTATACACAAACCTCTGAGCGAGAATATAGGTAAATATATTAGCAACAGAAGTTTCTCCTCCTTTCTATTTATACATACAACCTCACTAACTACTGTGTGGTTTTATTGTGAACTTTACATTTGAAAACATTCTACAATTTTTAAGAATGTTACAGATTCATTTTGTTCAGGTCCTAAGTGGAAACCCTGACATGGTCGACCTCTAATGTGGGAGAAGTTGGTGCAATGAGGCAGCCCACGCTGACCACACTTAAATCCTCAACTTGGGCTGTCTCCTATTGGTTTATAGCACTTAAAGGGGTATTCTCGTCTCAGCATTCACATTCAGTTTCACTAATCTTCCATATATAAACATTTCTTCAATTGGATGTTATTAAAAAAAATGTTCCCGTGTGAAGATAATTTCTCATAAAAGTAGTCATATGGTCCCTTAGAAACGAGAGAGCTTCCTTGGATACGACCACGTCACACTCTGGCAGCGGTGGCCAGACATGCGCTATTGAGCCCTGCCTGACCTCCTGAATTCAGCAATCATTACTACAGGACGGCTGTGGGACATGCAGTAACTCCCGGACATTTCATATACAATAACTTTTTGTTTATTTCTGAAATCTCTCCAGCATAGGTGGCCATATCCGGGGAAGCTTTCTCGTTTCTAAGGGACAAAATGACTACATTTCTGAGAAATTATCTTCACACAGGAACATTTTTATTAATAACATCTAATGGAAGAAATGTTTATATATGGCAGATTTATCAAACTGATTGTGAATACCCAGGATGAGAATACCCCTTTAAGTTTTTAAAGAGGTGGCTATTCACCACTTGACTTGCACCAGCTACCCTGCATGAAGCACCACTTGAGCGGATGGGAGGGCCAATGTTATAGCATTTCTAGCTTTGAATGGTTCTATGTCACATTTCTTACTGCTTCATTCTATGTGAGAACTTTTGAGAACAGCAGATCGGTCGAAGTGTCAGGCATCTGATACTGAAGACTTAATATAAATATCAGTTGTTAATAGTATTAGCCTCTAAACCGCCTCTTAAGTTTTCCAGATTCTTCACTTTGTCTTATGCTTATGATAAATCTGATTTAGTTAGTACCATGTTCAGTAACTTTCCACCTTCTTTTTGTTGGTTTAGAGCTGGGGTGCACAACCAAGGCATGCGGCCCACACCCGCTACCTGGCATAAACCCATGAGCACTTCCATCAATGATTGAAATGCTCATTGGTGTAGAGGGCCGTGTATAGGTGATAACATCTGACAAGTAATCACAACTCTGGGCCTCTCCTACTGCTCCGGATCCTAATGCTGGTTGTATGCACCAACATCAGGACAAAGAGCAGAGCAGTGCCAGAAGCAGAAGCGGATCCCAAGAGTAGTTAGTACATATCATCTGTTCTGTACTCACTGCTCCGGGGTCCTCTCCTGCAGTGGGTGTTGCTTCACTCTGGGTCCTGTTGCTGACACATACAACCAGTAAAGAATCATGGGAAGTGTATTGTGCAAAAAAACAATAATTGCAGAGAAGCCACATAACATGGCAACAATGAAAGGCAGCACAAAACGTACAAATTTCTACTTTATATATAATCAGCAACCTAACTGCCCCTGTGATGTGACTCAAAAAAAATGACCACCTTACCCATGCATATCGCCAGTTGTCTGACTTCCTCAGGGGTAACTGATGTTACAACTGATGTCTTTATATAAAGACTCCCATTGGTTACATACACTTGGTAGTGACTCTAGTATATAGTTCTATATTCAGGACTTTTTTTTATTGGTAATTCTTTTGGGTTTTTAAAGGAAACCTACCATGGGGAATCTACCATCAGAAGTAGATCTGATGGAAGATTCCTCCTGCCTGCCTCTGCCCTAATCTGTAGTTTAATAATCCTGGAACCTAACCTATCTTGAAAAAAAACTTTATGTAAATTAATTGCAAAGGCTACTGTATAGTGCTGTTGATATTACAAGATAATCGAGGTTATGATGTGCCCAGCGAGCCGTATACTGTGAAAGCTGGATTACCACCACAGCTATCTCTGCTAGGGATGTAACCGTCTGGGCACATCATAAGCCCGATTATTTTGCAATATCGACAGCACTATACAGAACTTCCAACCCAAAGGGGCAGATTTACTTACCCGGTCCATTCGCGATCCAGCGGCGCGTTCTCTGCGCTGGATTCGGGTCCGACCGGGATTCATTAAAGTAGTTCCTCTGCCGTCCACCAGATGGCACTGCTGCGCTGAAAATCATCAGAACACACTGGAGTTCACCGGGCCGGGCTGAGTGAAGGTAAGTGCAAGCTCCGCGACAGATTTTCTTTTTAAATGCGGCGGTTTTTCCGAATTTGTCTGGTTTTCGTTCGGCCACGCCCCCTGATTTCCGTCGCGTGCATGCCAGTGCCGATGCGCCACAATCCGATCGCGTGCGCCAAAATCCCGGGGCAATTCATGGGAAATCGGCGCAAATCGGAAATATTCAGGTAACACGTTGGGAAAGCGCAAATCGGGCTCTTAGTAAATGACCCCCAATGTGACCAATAGTGTGACTGTGATAAATGATTTATACAGGTTATAAACTCCACTCTGTCCTATGTCCCACAGGCTAAGTAAAGCTTGGCTGACATCACCTATGAAGTAGACTACACTGGGGCACAGGTATCATAGTTTCAGCTAGGCAAATTGTAAAATTTTAGCGGCTTTTGCCTTTTTTTGCGTCATTTTTGTGACTTTTAACTTTTTTTTCATGGACCCGATTTTAACATGTAAATTGGAATTATTTTACATGCTTTAACTGTTTAACTCTTTTGTCAAAATTTTTACATTTTAAAATTTTTTCTTTTTTATTGGTTGCTTCTAAGGGTGAGGTCACATGTAGCGGTTTAATTTAGTTTTTAATGCATTTTGAAACTAATAACAGCGGAGGATAAGTGATTTGCCTTATTTCATTACTATTACAAAACGCAATATAAATGCCACGTTAACGCATGTGTTAACATTGCGTTTACTATGAGTTTTGTACATTCAAATATTAACAGTATTGTAATTAGGAAAATCACCTCTCCTCAGCTGTTGTAATAGGTTTCAAAATGCATTTAAAATGCAACATGTTAAATCCCAAATTAACAGTAGTATCCTATCCTGTATATAACCCCCTCACGTGACTTGTGTCCACTCCTGTATATAACCCCCTTACGTGGCTTGTGTCGATGTGGATTTGAGACATTTGCAACAAAAAGTCTCAAAAAGAAGCCAACATTTGCGCCTGCCAGGATAGGAAAAACTGAACATGTATCACAAGTAAAAAGACAGGATGGTACATAAGGTGCAAAAACTAGCCTAGCCGCCAAATGTCTCTAAAATTCACCTCAGAGAGACCAAACTATGATATATGTGGCCCACTGTGTTTCCCCTGTGCACCAAGTAGCACATGTTACCTTTGTATAAACAATAATTTTTAGTCTACTGAATAAAAGTGATGTTTTATTTTTGATTTGTTCTTTCCGGATATGGGCTACCTAGCCTGCCAAAGGCAGTTTTGTAAAAAAAAAAACAGCCAGGCTAGTACACGCCTCTGTAGCCTCTGCAGTTAATTTACATACTACTAAAATTAAGGTTTTAACAAGTTAGGTTCCAGGATTACCGTATATACTCGAGTATAAGCCGACCCGAATATAAGCCGAGGCCCCTAATTTTACCACAAAATACTGGGAAAACATTTTGACTTGAGTATAAGCCGAGGGTGGGAAATGCATTAGTCACAGCCTCCCCAGTATATAGCCAGCCAGCCCCTGCCCCAGTGTATATAGCCAGCCAGCCCCTGCCCCAGTGTATATAGCCAGCCAGACCCTGCCCCAGTGTATATAGCCTGCCAGCCCCTGCCCCAGTGTATATAGCCTGCCAGCCCCTGCCCCAGTGTATATAGCCTGCCGCCGCTGCCAGACAGATCGCACAGAAGATATACAGGGGTCGCCGGAAAGGTGAGTTTAGATATGTTTATTTTTTTGACTCGAGTATAAGCCGAGTTTGGGGTTTTCAGCACATTTTTTGTGCTGAAAAACTAGGCTTATACTCGAGTATATAAGGTATTAAATTACAGATTAGGGAAGAGGCAGCAGGAGGAATTTACCATCAGATCTACTTCTGATGGCGGATTCCTCATGGTACATTTCCTTTAACCCCGCTCCTTTGCGCCTTGATGAACAAATCCTATTTTTCAAAACCAGAATGTGTCACTTTATCCGATAATAACTTTAGAAGGCTTTAACATATGAAAAGTGTTTTGAGTTTGTTTTTTCATGACATTTTGTGCTTCAAGTTACTGGGAGATTTTGGTTGATATATTTATCATTTATTTATGAAAAATGGTGAAGTTGGTAAACATTTTTAAAAAAATTAGCTATTTTCAAAATTCACAATGTTCTGTTTTTCAAATTGATAGTCTTACTACCCAAATTAGTCATTAGATAACATTTACCATATCGCAGTTTTATATTAGACGCTAGAAGAATAACAAATTGAACAGCATTTTCTCAAATTTTCAAAAATTTTTTAGAATCAATTATTTTAGGGATCATTTTATTTTTATAGGGGTTTTGGAAATTCTGTTAATAGAAACCCCAAATATCACCCCGTTTTATTAACTTCACCCCTCTATTTAAACTATTTAAAACACATAGGAAGCTTGTTAACTCTTTAAGTATGCTATGAAGGTTTGATTTGGAATTCACTAATATTTATCATTAATACATTCATTTAGCCCTAAAATGTACCCACTTAAACTAAACACAAGTAGAAAATGCATCTATATATTGTTCAGTTTCTTCAAAGTAAGAGGATATCCCATGTGTAGATGTAACCATTTGGGCACATGGCGGGGTGCAGAAAGGAAGGAGCCATTGAGCTTTCGTAGGGCAGAATAGTTTTCAAGTGCCATGACCTGTTTGCATTTTGGTTGCATTTTGAAATGCAATCCAAAGGCTCTCCCTGTGATCGTATATCGCAGTAAGATTGCATGTCCTTCACGCTTAATTAATGTGTTGGGAACACAATTTTATGTGTTGGGTGCTTCTGGGACATTTTATGATTTTATTTCTAATTTTTATTTATTTTTTAATTTTATTGTGTGTTATTTAACTTTTATTTTTATACTACTAGCCTATGAACTAGTGATCATTTGATCTCTAGTTCATACTAATGCACTGCAATAATCATTTATTGCAGTGGATTAAAACTGTCAGCCTATGAAAAGTGTCAGCAGTGTATGGCACCCCGTGATCACATTGCGGGGTGCCGGTAGGAGAGAGAGGGAGCCCCCTCCCTATGCAGGTATGTAGGGGTCTAAGGGGTTAAACAGTCCATATTGGAACTCATTCCGATCTCTACTGTTAGAACAGGGACACTGCTCTTCCCTCTTGCAGAAAATGAGTTAGACCAACGGATAAACCCATTGGCCTAGCCCCAGGCCTCTTAGTGACCGACGGATAAAATTGTATGGGTAGTCACTAAGGGTTAAAGGTTTGTCTTCGTGTGCTTTGTCTTTTGAACTTTAATTTAAAGTTATATTACATATTGGTGTGCATTGCACTTGTCATCCCCTGAATTTTTTGTTTGTGCAGTGTGGGGTTTTTAAGGGGATTTGTTTTGCACCTGAACTGTGTGCCCACTTGTTCTAGTATTTTGCACATACAACCAGTGGTAGTATTCAAAGCAGAAGCACAGTGTAGGCAGAGGGAGAAGAGGAGTCCGAAGAGCAATTTTTTTTTTTTGTCGGCTCCGGGTTTAGGGGGGCTTTGGGAGGTCTCCAGTTTTATAAGATTAGACAGTAACATGTAAGAAATAAAGTGCCTCTGGATCATAACACCTCATATCAAATTGTAATTGACTGGCATTCAGCACAACTATGAGAGCTACAGGGGGTCACAAAGTTCACTCATCCCTCATGATCAAAGAAAAAAGTTCTAGCTATAAGGTATGTGATTTATTGATCTCCTTTCCCCACAGTGACTGTCATCAGTAGACAATGTATTACCTTGAACCAAAGAACTGACTGTGAATTGTTCTGCATTTCTGAGTCACTGAACTTTCTATCTATACATTGTGTAAAATAGGCAGCATTGCTTTTCCACCTCTAGGCTCCTGTATGTACAAAGTGTCTGGCTTTATGCTTCTCTTATAATACACTGGCTAAATACTAGCAAATGTCACTATATTTAATATTCCTTCACATTTCTCAAAATATAGCAATTTAAAATACCCAATGTCATATAGCATACCCATTTTATATTCATCATATTATCATCATATGGGGCAGATAGTTAGACTTAACAGTCTTACGCTGTACCAGATTTATCACTGTGTTTAATGGTGGATGATAAATCTAAGCATACACTATTTTAATTCAAAGAAAACTATCACTTGGGTGGTATTAATACATACAGGTCGGGCAATAGTTCTATTTAACATATTTTCATTAAGCTTTATATAGTGGCATCCTGAAGAAAAATGTGTAAAAATATGCAAATTAGCACCAGGGTGCCCCTGTGCACATATCAGAGGTGGCCTGGCGCTCCTTCATCTAGTAATTATGCACGGCTCCATTCTTTTCAGCCTCCTGCCCGAGTTCTGGTGACGTCAGATGTGGCTGCCTAATAGCAATATACACTGCGCATGCGCAGTGATGGTGATGCAATCCTGCTCTCAGGAAGCCTCGAACATGTGTGGTACATCACTATCAAGCAGCCGCATCTGCCACCTTGCTTTTACAAGACCTCCCGAGTGCCGGATGACATCACCATGACGTGCATGCACGGTTTACATTGCTATCAGGCAGCCGCATTTGACATCACCAGCTCTCGGGTAGGTGGGTGAGAGGTAGAAAAGAATGGAGGCATGCTTATTTAATAGATGAAGAAGTGCTGGGCCACCAGTGTCAAGTGCACAGGAGCGCACCACGCTAACTAGCAGATTTTTTAAGTAATTTTTCTCCAGGATGCCACTATTTAGAGTGAACGGAAAAATGTTCCATCGGATAGAACTAAAACCTGACCTGTATGTATAAATAGTTTAAATCATGACTACCCAAGTGGTAGTTATCCTTTAAGACTGCACCACAATTCTAGTGCATTACCATAATTTTTGTAACATGTCCCTTTTCCTGTGAAACTTTTTTCTTTTTCTGTCCTCTTCAGAGAAAACCCCAAACCTGCACCAGTACACCTGCGTGTGTTAACTGTTTAAATGCTGCTGCGCATGTGTCATATGCTTTCGAATGCAGGTGCTGACTTTTAAATGAGCCAAATCCATACTTTTGACTGAAGTTGGTGTTCAGTGGACCCAAACCTGCTATGCTAAGCATAGACCCGCACATTGAGTTTGGATCCGCTCATCATTACTTATATAAAAGTGTCTAAAACTGTTATAAACCCCAAATAAATGTGACATTTGAAAAATCTTCCCCCATATGGGGCCATTTATAATTTTTTTCTGTTTTTGGAGTGGCTTTTTTGAAGTTTACTTTTTAAGGACCAACTCCTTTTCTGTTTTTGTGTTTCGGTTTTTTACTTCCCGCATTCCAAAAGCCAGAACATTTTTTTTTCAATTTAAAGAGCCAGATGAGGGCTTGTAATGTGTGTACTTCCTAATCACAGCATGGGCTATTCTGTGTAGTGTACTGTAGTCCTAAAAAGTTCCAAATTACATGGTTTTGAGTGAAAGCGGTTGTGTCATTTACTTATAAGCTTTGTTTTTAGGGGTCTTACTGTGTGTTCCATTTCACACATCTCCGTTATTCTTTGGTTCAAATACATGGTTACGGTACATAGTTTTGATGTGTTAATACCTTAAATAATTACCTTTGAAAAAATAAATCTTCAATGGTTTCTTTTTCATGCTTTGGTGTACAGAACTAAGTAAGGTGTAACGTTATGTGGGATAAGCTGATTTTTTAATTGATACAATATTGTGAACTGCACTGTAGATTTTATGGGTAGCAAAATGGAGAAAAAGCATTGATTTGGACATTTGAATTTTTTCTCTGGTACAGGGTTTACCTAAATCAATAGAAACATGTTAGGTATTCCCATGCTGATCTGATTTTTTTAAATTAATCAATTATTTATTCATTCATTGATTCATTTATTTATATTTCTGTTCTAGGGAAAGGTGATGATTCGGGCAACTTTGCTGCATTTTGCGCGATTCACATGCAGTGCAACTGCATATCACATTAGCTTGTTGGTTACTATGTAAATGATCCTGGGATTGGAGTGACTTTGCACAAGAACCGCTCAGGAAAAGGTTATGTCCACTTTTTTTAGAATGAAAATGATGAAACCAGGGAAACTACCAAAAATTGTGTAAAGCAATCTTCCATAAGGTGCCCACTATGGAAACATTTGCAAATTGCGCAACAACCAACAAAATTTTTATTCAGCGTGCTTAATATGTGCCCCCTAAAGGTTAAGTGACCAACACATTCCGCAAACATGCACAACCTCTAAAGCACACAATTCATGTATTTTATGCTTTGTATTAGAGTTTTACACAGAGCCTAGTCCAGGCTTGGGCTAATAAAGCCTGGTACCTCAGACACAGGGTTATAACTACAGTGGTAGCAGCTGCCATAGGGTACAGAGCCGGATCAGAGCCCCGGGGCCCCCACCACTTCATCTTTAAAAGGGTCCCCACCAAATTGGGGCGATTCGGGCGGGCGCATGGCCGCCCGAATTGCCAACAGTATATTCGGTGCCGGGCTTCCCGGGCTGCGGGCCACATGCCGCTGATACGTCTGCTTTAAATCTATGGCAGAGCAAGGGAACAATAAGTCCCCTGCTCTGCCATAGACGATCGAAGTAAATAAAGATGGCAGCGCCCTGCCGCTCAGTGATGACGCAGAGTGTGACGTCACCGCGCCGCGACTCACGGCCTGTCTGAAGCAGGACGCCGCTATCTTTGTTTACATCCACCCGACTTCGCGCATCGTGGGAACTATGAAGGGTTAGTTATTATTGGGGGATTGTATATATTTACTATGGGGGGGGGTGTATATAGCAATAATATGAATGTGTATATATTTATTATGGGGGGTGTATATAACAATAATAGGAATGTATATATAGTTATCATGGGGGGTATATAGCAATAATAGGAATGTGTATATAGATATTACTGGGGGTGTATATAGCAGTAATAGGAATGTGTATATAGATATTACTGGGGGGTGTATATAGCAATAATAGGAATGTGTATATAGTTATTATGGGGGGGTGTATATAGCAATAATATGAATGTGTATATAGTTATTATGGGGGGTGTACATGTATATAGCAATAATAGGAATGTGTATATAATTATTATGGGGGGGATATATAGCAATTATAGGAATGTGTATATAGTTATTATGGGGGGATGTATATAGAAATAATAGGAATGTGTATATAGTTATTATGGGGGTGTGTATATAGAAATAATAGGAATGTGTATATAGTTATTATGGGGGTGTGTATATAGAAATAATAGGAATGTGTATATAGTTATTATGGGTGTGTGTATATAGAAATAATAGGAATGTGTGTATATAGTTATTATGGGGGTGTGTATATAGCAATAATATGAATCTGTTTATAGTTATTATAGGGGGTGTGTATATAGTTATAGGGGGACTGTATATAGTAATAGGGGGGGTGTATATAGTTATAGGGGAGCTGTATACAGTGATTGCTGGGGGAGCTGTATATAGTGATTGCTGGGGGAGTTGTATATATTGATTGCGGGGGGAGCTGTATACAGTTATTGCTGGGGAGCTGTATACAGTGATTGCTGGGGAGCTGTATACAGTGATTGCTGAGGGAGCTGTATACAGTGATTGCTGGGGGAGCTGCATATAGTGATTACTGGGGGAGCTGTATACAGTGATTGCTGAGGGAGCTGTATATAGTGATTGCTGGGGGAGCTGTATATAGAGATTGCTGGGGAGCTGTATATAGTGATTGCTGGGGGCTGTATACAGTGATTGTTGGGGGAGCTGTATATAGTGATTGCTGGGGGAGCTGTCTATAGTGATTACTGGGGGAGCTGTATATAGTGATTGCTGGGGAGCTGCTGTATACAGTGATTGCTGGGGGAGCTGTATACAGTGATTGCTGGGGGAGCTGCTGTATACAGTGATTGCTGGGGGGTTTTATACAGTGATTGCTGGGGGAGCTGTATACAGTGATTGCTGGGGGAGCTGTATACAGTGATTACTGGGGGAGCTGTATATAGTGATTACTGGGGAAGCTGTATATAGTGATTACTGGGGGAGCTGTGTACAGTGGTTACTGGGGGAGCTGTTCCCTGTCTGGACTACATTCAATGGGGGCCTCCACCATATTTTGCGCCCAGGGGCCCCCACCAACCTTAATCCGGCCCTGATAGGGTACACAGTGTCAGGGGGCCATTGAGAACCATTATATAAATTATATACATATTATGCAGAATATTGTATTCACTGTATAAGCATGTAACATATATGCATATGTATATACTGTATGCTGTATATGTATTTGTATCTGTGATGTGTATATGATGTATGTGTATACAGTGCCTGGTGTGTATGTATGCTGTACATTTGTATATGGCACTGTATGTGTGATTATAACTTGCATGTGTGAGTATACAACTATTTATATTTTTTAATTGTGAAGGGGGCCCAATTCAGAATCCTGCTATGGGGCCCTGCCTCTCCTAGTTACGCCCCTGCGTAGACAAGTCCTCCCAGTCCAAACACATAACCATAGGTGCTCCCTGCATTCCTTTCTTAATACAATACGGTCTTTTCCCTAGTATGGCTCCCCTCTTGTACCTAGTCACCAGTATGGTATCCCTACTACTCGTGCGCCCTAAAATGGTAGCCCCCAGCATAGCTATATCTGTTAAAATAGTTTCCAGGCAAGGCTCTCTCTCATTCTCATACACAAACATAAGGCTAACCAGATCTATACTTACTGACATTTATTGCATGAAAATGAAATATTTAAGCCTGGCTCATTTTGTGGTGAGATTTACACAATTCCATCCACTTCGGAATGATACTGTAGGTGTTGATGCTACTCTTTTCGAGGAGTTCATACTGGACAATTTGTGTAAGGGGGTGTTCTGTTTATAAATAGGAAAATCAGTTACTAACAAATATGGTGGTTAGGGTCGTTCTTTTGAAAAGGGTGGTCTTCTGAAGACAGTTCTCTTTTTTGAGAAAAGATTCAGTATGACTTCTTATTTATTAATGAATATTTTGTTTATTCTGGCCTTAGGGGTCCATTGATTGCTCCCATACTGTAATTTCTATGTATTATTGAGCATTCAGAGAAAGCTGTCAATAATGGATATGATATGAGCCATGATATAAATGGATTTATGATATGTATTGAATATTTTCCCACATGAATACATCTGCTCAGCTCCCACTGCTGTATAATTGTCTGTAGATCCCATTGCATGTTTTATGGTGATAGGAACCCTAAGCCTCAGCAGTATGACTGGGGGGTTTCTATCTATAGAATACCCCGTAATTATTGATGGCCACCCAACATGAAATAAGGGTGAACAACCTGTAAATCCAATTGACACATTTTGAAACATTGACACATATTGATATTGAACCCAATAATATCAATATTCATAACTTACCCAATGTCACCTTTACCAGGTATCCTATGTTTTAGCAATAAAACATGTTCTCCTCTAACCTTCCATTTTCAGGATATCTAGCATTTAAATATATAGACCCAGCCTATAGCAGATTAAACATGCAACCTCCAAAGGCTCCACATTAATAATGATTATAACGTCTGCTAAATATAGAACATACTTCAGCTGGGGCTCGGAGATCTCTATTTACCCTTGTTAGATCAGAACATATATTCTCAGTGGGGGGAATAAGTCTTTAAATTGGTTTAAGCCCCCGGGAAGGTTGAAATGGCATGAAATCTATCATTTCATGAGAAAAATCCAACATCTCGGCACATTTCCTGACATACAAGCTTAACAAGTTGCTTTTGTGCCTGAAATCTAAAATGTCATGTAGTGTGGTAGAATCTCACATACTGAACTATACATCGGTGTATAACACACTGTGGTATCACATTATAAGGCCTCATGCACACAACCAGAACATGGAGACATGTGCTAGTTGTTATTTCAGTGTCTTTCTATGGGCTAATACTTCAGATATGGTTTTGGCGTTCCTGTGCATGGGTTGCGAATTATAGAGCAGGCACTATTCCTATATAGCAGACTCTTCTCCTTTCATTGGTGAATGCATGGACCTCACATGGTCATGACACAAGGGCTACAAACAATGAACAACAGGCCTACTTGTGGCCGAGAAGCAGCATACATGCTATAACCGTGCACATAATCTTTTAGGACACACTTTATCAATACACTGGCCCACTTTTGTTAAAAAAGGTGCAAACTACACTATGTGCAGTTTTCCTGTGAAATATGCAGGTATGCAAGTATGCATGTTCCCTTCACTGCTCTGGAAGTGCGCACCATTGTTTTTTTGGTGCACTTTGTGCTGCAGAAATGTGGTGCAGACAAAACTGTGGCGCACATCAGTAATAAATGTGGCGCATGGCTCGTTTAAGCACTCACACCCCCCTTTAGGTGCAGTTTTTCTATCTTTTTGGACACAGTGCAGCCATGATACAAAACTGGTGCAGACACTTTATAAATACATGTGCAAGCAGTTTGCACTAGAAGGAACATTCAAAGTCAAACAGAAAACTGGCGCAAATGCTATACGTCCTTTGTATCCTGGATAACACACTGTGATAATACAATGCATTATCCTACTAAGGATGCATTGGGAGTATCTCAACATTTCCGTACAAAATAGGGCAGCAGAATATATGACTGTATACAGTGGGATACGTTCTCAGGGGCAGATCCTCCCCCTGAATGCTTTCACTGTGCGCCCCAAATGACATGTCTCTTTTATTCTTTGGATCGGTACAATACTAAATTTATAAGGTTTTATAATGTTTTCATACATTTACAAAAGTTAAAACCTCCAGTACAAACATAAATCCTTATATTTTCTTCTGGTGTTACTAACTTTTCCATACGTCAGTGTATGGAGCTGTGAGCTATAAAATTATTTATTCCTTGCAAAATGGTGGAAAACTGACATGTTACACTTTAGGCACTATTTTCCATTACGAGGTTAAATACAGATAGTAACCGATAGATAGGTTATATTGGAACGCTGCAATACATAACATATTTATGATTTTTACAATTTATTTATATTTATATCAGTTCTAAGGAAAGGGGGGTGATTTAGATTATTTTCTTTTTTACTATTTTTCACACCCCCTAGGTACCCTAGGTTGTCTGATTGATCCTACCATAAACTGCCATGCTACAGTACAGTATATGTGGTTTTTGCACATCATCTATTACAATGTGTAATAGATAGTCTACAACAAGAAAGCCTTTGTATGAACTGAGGTTGCCATGGTAACAAATAACCTCACAGGGAGCGATGATCTAAGCCAATATGGCGGCGCCCAAGTGTCTCAGCAGTCGACCTGTGATCTACCTTTTTATCACATGTCGGTAAGGGGTTAAGGAAATAAGTGATATTGTTTGTGTAATTAAAAAGTTAACAATTTTTCAATTATTTTTCATTAGTGTCACAGATAGTAAACTGTGAGCCACGTGCAAGTGTGACATCATATGACCTTGTACAGGTTTTTATTCACAGAAATTAAAGATCTAGAAAGCTGTTTGAATTGTAACTCCAATGTCCAGTATGTCATTAAAATATGTTTTTAACAACAAACAGAACAATATTGTGCTGCTTGCCCTTTTCTTTATAAAATTATGGGATTTACTGTTCTGAAGCTGCTTGTCACCAAATTGCTTTGAACTAGGCAGAGAATAACTTCTTCCTATGTCTGCCCTGAAGCTGAGTCAAATTATGGCTGCCCACAGTTATCATGATGCCCTCTGTTTTTTATTCATTAATTCAGCAGTAAATCCCTTGACATTCCTACAAGTACATGCACTGAACACTGCATAGTGTACATACAGAACCATTAAATGACTAGTCTGGCAGCTCCATTCTTCAATGGAGAATATAATAAATAGTAGAAACCAGCAGTGAAACAGCTTGATTAAGTTTATAGTCTGTGCTGTGTGAGCACTAAGGGTTAATAGCTTCTCTGCACAGCGCAGAAAGTGTTGAGAGTAGAAGCTAGGGTACAGGGTGCAGATGAGTCTATGACACAGCTTGAGGTGCAGAGAGTAAGATGACAGGCAAAGTTGTTCTACATCCCAAAAAAAATACCAGAGTTGCGCTTTAACTCTTTCCATATCTAGAGAATATCATCCTTGATAATTCTGCTCTCTGAGCCTGTTAATAGTCTGTTAATAGTTCCGTCAATAGTTAATAGGAAATCAAGCATAATAAACCAGGATCACCAGGAAAATGCTCCGTCATGTGTCTATTTCAAATAAGAGGGATATGGGTGTTTTTTTTATTTGAAATAGACACATTACAGAGTGGTTTTCTGAGGGTGGGTGGGGGGAACTGCTTCTCACTGGCCACTCACATAGGACAGTTGTATTACAAATTTGGCAATGTGTACACTGTTCTCTATGGGGACATTGGTATTTCGTTTGTCTGGATATGCCAGGCTAGGTGCCACTTAAAGATCCTCGGTGGATGATTGGTGGTATTTAAAAAATAGATTTTATAAAAAGAGATACATAAAATAAAGCTATAAAAACATATTTCAAACTCGACCTGGACTACTTAGCTTACTTGGCATATCAAACCAAGAGAAATACCAATTTCCCTTACGTCCCCATGACGGCCCACCTGGAGGATGACCCCTTGACCTCTGTAGGGACAGGAAGCAGAGAAGTTAAAAGGCCCCACCCCGGCATCCGTACTCCAGTGTCTTCCTGTCCCTACACAGGGCAGGGAGCAGAGATAGATCTCTCCTCACAGGCCTCCTCCAGGGGGACAGTGGGGGGAGCACAAGCTGCAGGCACGGGCCGACCCTTACCCTGCCAGTTCCCGGACCTCGCCTCGGCGCATCGCGCGTCCTCCCTGGCTCCGTTGGGATCTGTTGTGCCGGCTCTACCCCCGACTCCGCGTAGTTCCAGGGTACCCGGAAGTCGGAGCACGCGTGGTGGCTCCGGTCACGTGCTCCGACGCTTCATTGGAGAACTTCCGGTCGCACCGGAAGTGACGGTATGAGTCACTGGATGGCCGTAGCCGGATCACGTGCTGCGGCGCACGAATTACAGGGCTTCCGGTCGCACCGGAAGTGACGTTTGGGGGCTCGGCGGCGCCAAAATTTAAAGTTTGGACGCAGGTAGTCACTCTGACTCTGAGGTCTAGATCGCCTACCACTACGCCGATAAGGTACTGTACACTAGGCTGATGTGTTAATGTACTTGATTCTGCATATATTGTACTGCTGTATGTGAATAAGCCCCCCTTACCTATGATTATAGGACCCATGGAAGTATCTATCTTTTCTAGCGAGGTCCTGGCCATGGAATCTTCTGTATCAGATCCCCTGTCTACAGGCCCTGTGAGTGTCTTATAGATTAAAGGGGCAGGGGCTCTATTCATATATATGTTATATCCCCTGTAAATACTAAGGCTGTCACTTAGCTCTTGGCAGGAGCCGAAAGAGAAAGTGAGGAGCAAAGATCCCTCTAAAGATGGGAAGAAATCAGCCTGTCGTAAATGCAACATGTGCAATACAAGGCTTAATTCTAATTATAAAAAACCAGTATGCAAGGAATGTTTGGATAACCTTCTAAAAGAAGAGCGAACAGGCTTTAGGGAAGAGATACGTGCTTTCATTAAAGGAGAAGTCCAATCTTCTGTAGCCTCCTCCATAGCCTCACTTAGCCTCCCTGGGCCCCCACCCAAAAGAGCCCTAATATGTGCCTCAGAATCAGACCCTGACTCAGAGGATAATTCCTCCTTTAAGGATTCTCTAGAATTGGAGCCGTCCACTTCTCTATCCGCTTCAAAAATGGAATCCAGATATCTGTTTTCCTCTGACGACTTAGACCAATTGCTTAAAGCCATTCGTGATACTCTAAAAATTGAAGAAGTGGAAGAAGCTAGATCCATTCAGGATGAGCTGTTTGGCATCCTTAGATCCCAGAAAAAGAGAGTATTCCCCATTAACGATACTCTCAAACAACTCATTCAGGAAGAGTGGAGAGATCCTGAAAAGAGGATTTCTGTGTCTAAGGAATTCAGAAATCGTCTATTATTTGACGAAAATGATACTAAATTCTGGAATTCACCTCCCAAGGTTGATGTCCAGGTAACAAAATTAACAAAGCGCACTGACCTGCCCTTTGAAGACTCTATCCAGCTAAAAGATCCTATGGATAGGAAAGCTGACTGTTTACTTAAAAAAGCTTGGGAGTCGGCTATGCTTAATCTAAAAGCTAATGTAGCTACTACCTCGGTTGCCCGTACAATGTACTTCTGGCTATCTGAGCTGGAAAATCACATTAGGGAAGGCACTCCTAGAGAACTCCTGTTAGAGACTCTTCCAACTTTAAAGTCGGCTACTGCCTTTATTGCGGATGCATCTGGTGAATCCGTCAGGTTCTCTGCAAAAGAAGGAGCATTGTCCATTGCAACTAGAAGAGCGCTATGGCTAAGGCAATGGTGTGGGGATTTCAGGTCAAAGTCCAAACTTTGCAGCATTCCATTTGAGGGAGAATTTGTGTTTGGTCCTGAACTGGACTCTATTCTGGAGAAGGCGGCGGACAAAAAGAAGGGGTTTCCTGAGGTTAAAAAACCACCCAGAAAACAGCCCTTTCAGGACTTTAGAGATCGAAAAAATTCATACAGAGGCAAAGGCAAGCAAGGGCGCTGGAGCCATCCGAAAGGAGGTAGAGGTAGAGGCTTCCTCCTCAGCTCCAGTAATTCAACCTCATTTGGGAGACAATGACGCCAGAGTGGGAGGAAGGTTACTAGGGTTCCTTGCACGATGGTCCCAGATCACATCCAACCCTTGGATTCTGGACATAATAAAGCAAGGGTACAAGCTAGAATTAACATCTCTTCCTCCCCAAAAGTTTATCCTGACCAGGCTGGGGTCTCAAAAGTTGACTGCTTTAATTTTTCAGGAAGTCCAGAAACTCATTCAGATGGATGTAATTACACCTGTTCCAGAAGAAAAGTGGAAGGGCGGTCACTTCTCCCCCTTGTTCCTCATCCAAAAGCCAAATGGATCCCACAGGATGATTTGCAACCTCAAAGGTTTGAACCAGCATCTCTTGTACAGGAAGTTCAAGATGGAGTCAATAAAGTCTGCAGTAACACTGATCCATCCAGGAGCCTACATGTGCACGATAGACCTGAAGGACGCGTATTACCACGTCCCTATCTACCTTCCGTCTCAAAAGTTTTTGAGGTTTGCAATAGTCTCACCACAGGGGAAGAAACTATGCTTCCAATACAGGTCTCTACCTTTCGGGATAGCATCAGCGCCAAGAGTGTTTTCAAAAATCATCATAGAGGTCGTAGCCTTCTTAAGAACACATCAAGTCCTGGTCGTTCCATACCTGGACGACTTACTCATAATAGCGAAAAATCGAGAAGAACTTATTCTACACCGAGACTTTACAATCCAAACGCTACAGAATCTGGGATGGATTATAAACTGGGAGAAGTCTGCCTTGCATCCGGATACTCAGATCCTTTTCCTGGGAACCCTCCTGGACTCTGTGAACCAGAAATCTTATCTTCCCAGAGAAAAGTCAGAACGCCTGGTAGGTCAGATCAACGTTTTTCTCCATCGCCAGAAATGCTCGATAAGAGATGCTATGAAGCTCCTGGGGCAGTTAACATCTTGCATCCAGTGTGTCCAGTGGGCACAGAACCATACGAGAGTCCTGCAAGGTTGGATACTACAATCATGGGACAAAGATCCCCTACATCTGGACAATTGCATCAGCATTACTCCTGCGGTCAAACAGTCCTTAGTGTGGTGGACCATTCCTACACACCTACAGAGGGGAGTTCCATGGCATCCTTGGCCCCTATCTATAGTCCAGACAGATGCAAGTCAAAAGGGCTGGGGTGCGAACATAGCAGGATCCTTCTTCCAGGGAAGCTGGCCTCCTCATATCCAAAGAATGTCATCCAACTATCGAGAACTGAGGGCAGTCCTGGAAACCCTGAAGACAGCCAGTCATCTTCTGGTGGGACAATACGTGAAAGTCCTATCGGACAACTCAACGACAATAGCCTACCTACAGCATCAAGGGGGTACAAGATCTCCAGACCTTTCAGACCTCTCGAGCGAAATATTCTCATGGGCAGAATTGAACATCAAGTCTTTATCGGCAGTTCATCTGAGAGGGAAGGACAACAAGGTGGCAGATTTTCTGAGCAGGAAAAAACTAGACCACAACGAATGGTGTCTGAACCAAAAAGTATTCCAGCTTCTAACCCAGATGTGGGGAATACCTGTAGTGGATCTGTTTGCCACCAGGGAAAATACGAAAGCGGAACTTTTTTACTCTCTCAGTTATTCAGAGACCACCTCGAAGTTAGATGCATTCAGCCACAAGTGGGACGCTCCTCTGGCATATGCCTTTCCTCCTCTGCCTATAATTGCAAGAGTTCTCCGGAAAATTCAAAGAGACGAATCCAAGGTCATTCTCATTGTTCCCTTCTGGCCCAAAAAGAGCTGGTTTCCGCTCCTAAAGAAGATGGCTCTAGCAGAACCTCTGATGCTACCCATTCAGGAAGATCTCCTCCATCAAGGGCCGCTTTTTCATCCGAAGCCACAGGATCTCAAGCTCTCGGCCTGGATCCTGAAAGGAGCTTTTTGAGGGCAAAAGGCCTTTCGGACAAGGTAATCTCTACTCTACAATCCAGTAGAAAACCAGTTACCTCAGCTATATACCTGAAGATATGGAAGAAGTTTATTTCTTTCTGTGGTCCAGCAGTTCCCAATCAATCTTCTCCTAATATCTTACAGATCTTAGAATTCCTGCAAGCTGGGTTCGACATGGGCCTTAAGACTAGTACCCTTAAAGTCCAGATTGCAGCACTAAGTGTGTTCTTTGATTCATCCCTGGCGGATCATAGATGGATAAAGAGGTTTGTAAAAGCAACTGTCCGAATCAGGCCCTCAGTGAAACCTTCAGTAGCTCCCTGGGACTTATCCTTAGTGCTAAATTTTCTTACTGGACCTCAGTTTGAACCAATTGAATCTGTAAGCCTTAGAAACCTTACCTTAAAAACTGCCTTCTTAATTGCAATCACTACTGCAAGAAGGATTGGCGAGATTCAGGCACTGTCTATAAATGAACCTTATTGTTTAATTTCAGATGACAGGATCATTTTAACGCTTGACCCAAACTTTGTCCCCAAGGTTTGCACAGCTTTCCACCGAAACCAGGAAGTGGTCCTACCTTCATTTTGCCAGAATCCAAGAGCCGCTAAGGAAATCAGCTGGCATTCCCTGGATGTAAGAAGAATAGTACTCAGGTACATGGAAGTCTCTAAGAGCTGGCGGAAGGACTCTAATATTCTTCTCCAATTCCAAGGGAAAAACAAAGGGAAGAAGGCCTCAAAATCGTCCTTATCCAGATGGATAAAAACCGTTATCAAAGAGGCTTATGAGGCTCTAGAAATGGCTGTCCCAGATACCATAAAAGCCCATTCCACAAGAGCGATGGCTACCTCCTGGGCTGAAAGAAGAGGAGCCACAATTGAGCAGATATGTAAAGCGGCTACCTGGTCTTCTTCTCTTACCTTCGCTAAACATTACAGACTGGACATTCCGAATAACATGGACCTTTCCTTTGGGAGAAAGATACTACAGGCCGTAGTCCCTCCCTAAAAAATAATTCATCTGGTATATCTCCAGGTGGGCCGTCATGGGGACGTAAGGGAAAAAGTGAATTAGTCTTACCGGTAATTCCATTTCCTTAGTCCACCATGACGGCCCATATATTTTTTCCCACCCTAGGTATGTGATTTAATTTATTTAAAATCTTGCTTGATTTAATTGTTTGTGCATATTAACAGGCAATAAATCGGGTTGCATCCAAGCCGGTGTAGTTATTTGGTAGACACTGGAGTACGGATGCCGGGGTGGGGCCTTTTAACTTCTCTGCTTCCTGTCCCTACAGAGGTCAAGGGGTCATCCTCCAGGTGGGCCGTCATGGTGGACTAAGGAAATGGAATTACCGGTAAGACTAATTCACTTTTTTTGGCGTTCAAGAGGAGACCTTTGGAATTGACCTCACGGAAGCGCAGCAGCAAAGTGAATCCTATTAGGTGAAAAATTGAGTTGTGGCGATCTGCACAACTTAAGAAGGTGAGCAGCACCATCACATCATCCATTTACACATTTTAAACTGTATCAAAATATTGGCACCGTGGGCATCTTTTCCTCTTTATCACTAAAGTAAATTGCTCTATGGGGACATGGGAGAGACAGATAAAGGGTTAAAACCTAAAGTGTCCAGTGTTCATGTGACCAATATATCATTCTTGAGGTCAGGAATCAGATACTTTATATTAGACAATAGAATGCAAATGTTCAGAGAATTAACACAGTCCCTCTCCCTCTGCTCTTACCACTGTGATAAATAGATTTTCTTTCAGTAAAGATGTCTTTTAGGATCATTAGGCTCTTATAACTGATGAATTTTGCTTTAGTGCCAAGTTTTGATAACCTTGAATGAGTCATGCTATCAGAGATTGCCCTTCTGGAAATACATATTTATATCTTGTTCTGGGAAAGATGGGTGTCAATAATGATTGCTTCCTTTGCAACTCCCACAGAGATTGTAATTTACCTGTGCTAGGCTCCTAAATGGCTCCTAGAGCTGTGTATTAATAATTCCCCTCACCTTGTTGCATTATAGAGTCCAGCAAAGTATTTTTTACCATTGGAAAAATAGGATATGGTTGATCTAATATAGGTCCCTAGTATTTTGAGCGGACCATTACAGGCTAGAATATGTATGTTGCCAACCGATATCGGAAAACTTCTTTGAAATGGTATGTATATGCTAGACCACAAACACAATTATATGCATTTTCTGGGCCTCAAGCAAAGGACCAATAGAAGGCTACGGGGCAGTGAATTCACCACAGCCTTAGCACTTGGTGATGTGCTGATGTGAGTTCCTGTATATATTGAAAAACTGTGGTCTCCAAGTTTTGATTCTTCAGCTACTTTGAAAACTCTCAGTATTGAACCAGTCTTCCAAAACTATCATGGAAGAATGGTCTTTAAAGTTTTGGTATGGATTAGGAGGCAAAGATTGTAGACCATTGGAAACGCTAGTCCCCATTGGAACAAATTCAATAGACCCGTTGAGAGTTATGGTTAGCCATCCTTTAAATGACTAAATTGATACCCTATGAAACTCAATTTCCCCTGGCGGACATGGTATCCTGGTTGTTGCGGTTTTAAAGAAGCTGGAGAGCCAGTAGTCTAAAATAATGTTGGGTACAATTAGAGCATCAAAATTGTCCCTGGCTGACAAAAGCATTCTGGGAGATACAGATGGAAGATACTGGAAGCCATTACAGTGTATGAATCTAACTCCTCCTTTTGAAATAGCTGAAGAGCCAAAGAACCAAGACCAGTGGAATATAATCATCAATGGAGCCAGTTTTTCAAGGTTTTCAGAGCATGCTGGGAATTGTAGTTTTAAAACAATCATAGATCCCATTTTCTGTTATATTTTATTGTATGTTGGGTAAACACACGTGTCCTATCCAGCTTTTTACCAACATTCATTTACTTTGCACTAGAGAATCTTTTCTTTTCTTTCTCTCCCTTAAGTCTCCATTTACAAGTGATATTCGGGGACTGTAGTTAGAACAGCAGCAGGCTGATCTCATTGAATAGACTCCAGAGCCACTGGCGCTTTCATCTCATTACCTCCGGCTGCTGGGACTCCCGAGGAGAGGCTAACGACACTGTTTGTGGTATTAATTATTAATTTTAAATAATGTCTGGCTGCACTTTGTACTCTGGCTGGGGCCTCCAGGGCCAAGAATTTCATCACATCAGTGGATATTTAAAATTTAAATAGACAAAAAGTGACTATTTCCGCACTTGCTTGGAGCTTGGGTTGTTTGATCTCCACTGGCATAATGTAAGAGTGGCCTCTACTACACACTCCTTACTGCTAAATATAAGGCCTGTTTGAGCCACATTCGGTCTGTGTTCTATGAACCATGCAACCACCCAACCCCACTGTGGGTCTGGTGTCCAGTACTTAAATGATACTTATTGGTTGAATTCAAAACTTACAGAATCATAGATCACTAAGATACAGTGAGGTTTGCTCAGCCATGCTGGATGAAGCATCCATCATATGAACTATACTACACAGATCCAATAAAACTGAAATGAGAATATTTCACATGGAATGTTTCCAACAGGACCATTAAACTGCATCTTCGACCAGGGACCTAGCCAGTGGGAGGGGGAGAGGGGGGTGCTAAAGAGGCGCATGCCCAGATCATCATGGAGAGAGCTAAAAAGCAACTACAAGAAGAGATGTAATACAACAATTCTGTAGTCATACCTACTTCTTGGACATTGATGTTTTTGATATATACTGTGTCATATTTGGAAAAGGTGATAATAATGCCAGGGGGGATGCACGAGGGATGCAATGAATCTTGACTCTTAAACCTATTGTATCATAGGAGAAGATAAATCCTATGGGGGATTGCATTATATATCACACTACATGGAGGCATCATTAGCCAGATGGCTACTCTCATATAGATCCTACAATGAAGTTATGACTGATTTACATGAAGAGACACAATATTTATCTCACAGGCTGTGAAGTGTCGCTGTTAGGTAAATACTAGACACAAGTATACCTATTAAAGTCTCAATTTTGTCAATTTGCCATCATATAAGCCAACAGAAACTCATACATTCACTCAATAATAAGATTCTTACACATCTACATCAATATTCATTAGCTACATAATTGCTTTTCTATTCTTCTCAGTCTTGCTAATGCTTATATTGTATTGTTTTAAAATAACCAATAAAGGTTCACACATTTCTAACATAATTGTCTGATTTTGACATACAAGTATGTAGTTGTTATTTGTGACTCTTGTGTAGTACCCAGAGGTTACCACTAGATGGCAGTGCAGCACAGCAGATAACTCACCAGAGCCGTGTTGCTGCCGCAGAATAGCTGCCTTCCCAGGTGCAGGGGAGGCTGAGGAGGATGCTGCAGTGGCTGGGGATGAGGCCAGGCTTTCTCCTGGAGGGTTGGGGCGCTTGTTTCCAGGTTCCGGTGTTGCTCTATTGCCAGGGTTATTCCTACGGGGACCACTGCTCTGGATGTGGGATACAGCCTCGGCCGCCTGCATGTCAGGCGGGGAATAACGTGAAATGACCCGAAGCATTGCTTGGGCTTTGTGTTCCTGAGTCTCATCGTCTCCATAGTCTGACACCCGGCACTCGTACACTCCTTCGTCCTGCTTTCTGACATTGGAAAGCCTCAGCCGGTGGGAGATGTCATTGCCTTGCACCCGAACAGTCTGCAATGATAATAATAATAATTCCTTTATTTATATAGCACACAGATTACGCAGCGATGCACAGAGCTTGCCAAATCCGTTCCTGTCCCCAATGGGGCTCACAATCTAATCAACCTACTAGTATGTTTTGGAGTGTGGGAGGAAAACGAGAGGACCCAGAGGAAACCCATGCAAACTCTTTGCAGATGTTTACCCTGGGACTTGAAGCTAGGTCCCCAGCGCTGCAAGGCTGTAATGCTAACCACAAAGCCATCGCGCCGCGCTTACAAAGAGTCTTCGTTATTCCCTTAATCCCAGAGAATGTAGTCAGTAGATAATACAACATTTGCAACCATTTTAACATCTCTGCTTGCTGTCAGTGAATCAGACTATTGTTTACATGTGTAGGAGGCACAGGTACATCTTGAGGTGTGTTTGTAAACTTGGCAAAGCACACAGAGATTTTAGGAATAAGTATTTTAGAATCCAGGCTTTATAACTCCGATTCTTCACACTACTTACAAGAAACCTTCAGCTATAAGCTTCATAGGTTTTTATATATAACACAGTTTCTATTCACTGACGGCAAGTAGAGTTCTAGAAATATGTGAGAAGAATCACAACGTATATTAATTACTTTTCCCTATACAAAGTTTATGCTTTATTTACATAGAACCACAAAACTCTGTGGAGGCACCAGAGCTGTTACCCTTTATACACAGAGGGGCACAAGTGCTGCACCTCTAGATGTACTTCACACAAATATACAAAGGGGTGACATTAATGGGATTCTTGGGGCTTCTATACTGCTAATGACCTATAGGTCATTAATGGTTTATTGGTGGGGTCTGACCAGCTCTTATACACTCTGACCAGAGCCTCAAGTGAACACCTCTGTCCATTTACATTGTCATTAGTAACGTAAAAGCCCAGAAAATCTCTTTAAGACGATCACCAATCTTTTGCTCCTGAATAGGATTTTCCATAGAGTAAATTTATCCCATATCCACAGAATAATTTCTATAACAGTAGAGTATAGTAGATATATGATCCCCCAAATAATCTATCTATCTATCTATCATCCTTCTAATCTCATCTTTCTCTCTTTCCTTATATAATTCGATATAATAAGACAAGCCTCACCTCATTAGGGAACTGATCTTTATCTATGGGCTGATATGCTGTTACATTCTAGACATGACCTTCTGTCTGGTTTTCATGCTCTTCTAGTTTATACATCCCGAGCACATGGATAATTTATGCTCTGCCAAGGGGAGGGGGTTCTGTATGGATGGGAAGATATGCTGGGGGCTTTGTAATGAAATTACTGTTGAAAGAAGGATCGTTCTTAATGTGACTAACTGGAAACATCTCAACGTCTCAAATTATCCTGGTTACCTCGTAATCTACTAAATATTTCAGCAGCCAGGCACAAGAGCCCCTGGTCTATGAGCTGTGTCTGCATATTAAGCTAGAATTTAAATGTAAATATATATCTGCTTGCTGCCAGTGAATGATGACAGTCTTCCCTTTGCACAACCCCCTGTCAGCTAAATACATTAGCAGCACTTGGTCCTGCTCTCATCAGTTGGTTTCTCTCCATCTCATTCTCATGTGTGCCCTACTCTGTAGGCACCAACAAGCTTCTCTGCGAGAGTCAAATCATGTCAGTTTTGGGAGGAATATACCATGTGTTTGGCCGAAATGTGCAGGTTGGGGGTGTTAAGCCTTTTCACTCTTGTATAACCTGTCCCAGGGGTGCAGATTGCTCCTGCTGGAGGATAAAGCCTCCATTATGTGTGACTATGATTGCTGCTTCATCTACTTTCTTAATCTTCAGCATTTTGAGTCTTCCCAATTTTCACCTGTTGTGACTTAAGTCATCCTAACATAAAGGACTTGTCAATGGTCTTTATTACAGCCCTGGTGCTGATAGATTTCCTCCTCAAATATCCCTGATTTAAGCTCAACTCATTTACTATCGATCTGAAGGCAAAGAATGAAGAAGCATTGAAAAAAAAAAAATCATCATTGACGTTTCAGGCCGCGATCAAATAATCTGCAGCTCATCCTCCACTCTTATTAATGTCAAGCCTTCTCCCTAGATACAATTCCATTGGGATTCCATAGACAACAAGAAAAGAATGTATCGTACAATTATGTCAGCTCTCTGTCCTAAAAATGGTGTCTGACAATCCCCTCCGGTTCACATTGTTAAATAAAATTGTAAAATACCATATGGTATTCCAATAATGGGTTGTTGATGCCACCATTTGCCATGCTATTAAAACTATATTTTATCAAGAAGTTGACCCCCTATATTATTTTATTTATATTTTGGCAATACCCTTGAAAATGATGGAGCTTTAACTTAATATTGTCAAGAAATTACGACAAGGAAGTTATTTTGGTGCACCAGGGATGTAGCCAGTGTCCACCTGGGGTTCCTTGGGCGCACCACATATAATTCACCCTGGGGCCCAGCCTATATATATACTATATATTGTAGTAGCCTCCCTAATGGGATGTCTTCTGCTGTACCTCTAGAGTCTAGTATTTTGGTAGCACCTGGGCCTTCTGAAGGGTCTTCTGGCATGGCTGTGGCCATTTCTGATGGTGCATCATTTATATTGTGCACATCTGAAACAGCTCAGTTACACTTTCCTGGGAGTAGTGAGGTTACTGAAACATAGAATTCACCCCTTATCTGCTGCTCTTTCTCCTACATCTACTGTACAGAAATGTAATGGCCACATTTAACCCTGCACTTCTCAGATCTGTCAATATGGGGAGCACTGCAGCTTTTAACCAATGTATTGCGTAAAAATCGTTCCTCTGAGGGCCCTGAAGGTCAAAGGTCACTTTGTAGATGGATGGGATGGAGGGAAATCAACCCTCACTACTCCAGAATCAGGATGTAAAGCTTCTGGACAACTGCAATAACTCTAATAGACATTAATTGATGGCATCAGTATCATTATAATTCTAGTTTGGATGCAGCAGAGCCGGCTTTGTCTGCGGTGTTAGAGCATTGTTTTCCTAATGCTGAAGCTCTGTGTCTTTTAGACATAGCAGTGGTAATATTGCCAAGTGTAGCAGAGCTAAAACTTTCATACTACAGGGCTTTATTAGGTCAACCTAATTGTCTCAGAGATCATTGCGCACCCATTCAATCATGTTGCGCCAATTAACAAATGGTTTCGTTATTTGCTGCCATTTTGAACATGCTTGTGCCTTTGATTTTTCTATAACAGAGTGAAACCATGGTAATATTATATCTTCATTGTCATTTTATATGTTCATTCTGCCAATTTTATAAAAAGAATAAAACAAAAATTATGATTTGGTGACTTACACTGATTTTTGTTCCATCCTTATTTGGAATGACCTGAAAAGTAAGACAAACATAGGTAAGTGCACAGTGGCGTTACATGTAAGGACTGAGACTGTCTATGGGCCTGCAGCTCTTTATTATTTGATGTATTTCTGTTCCCACATAGAAAATACTTAAAGGAAGTAATGGGTGACACCTTTTTACCTTTGTTGCCACCATTCCCCACCATTGTTAACAATATGCTCTATGGTGGAAGAAGTGGATGCAAAAGGCACAACTTACGAAATAAGGGAGGTGTGCAAACAAATTTTTATGTGTTTTTAATATACCTCTCCCATATATACCCTTATATCACATAAGTTTAGGTTTTATAAATGAGGCTCATTATCTAGAATTTTTTGCTACCATTGTCACACATCATGCACTGTATGTGTATGAAGGGGGCGTCTTGTCATAACAGTAATCACCATATTGTAAGCAGAAGCTTGGTGCTGCGTCCCAGGGTGCACGGCTGCCTCATTGGTGTTTACATATACAAGTAGCAGGGATAAATGGCAGATCTTTGCTGAATTCTCCAAGCTGTCCACCCACACAACATACAAGCATTTAACATAGCGGTATCCAGTCAAAAATGTAGATATTGTGCAAAAATACCCAATGAAAGTACAAGCGCCATCATACTTCACTAAATCATTTTTAACATCATAATGTATAGTTGATGGCTTATTATAATACCCAAATAAACTCACTTCAGAAAACAGTAATAAGAGGAACAGAAAAGACAGAATTGCATCAGAAAGCAGTAGAGATGTAGAAGAAACCCACATATTGGCTTATGTAGATGAACAGAAAGACATAGATAAATACCTACTAGATGTATAGAAGACAGGTAAAATATACCGTACATAAATGTATAGGTAGATATAGGAGATACTAAATGGATATATATATTTATAAAGTCTAAATTGTATGTGCAGTGGTGAAAAAATGGGCTGATATTCCGTAATGTAGGAGAAGAACTGCGTATTAGAGGAGTAAAGAGTACCTAAGACTACCTGATGAAACTGGATGATATTGGATGATTGTCATGGAGGGATATTTGGTTAGGGGAAAGAGAGGAATTATAGAAGGGAAGAGACAGAGAGGTTAGAAGAGGAGAGAGCAAGAGATAGAATTTCATTTGCATGAGAGAAAGGGAAAGAAAGAAAATGCTCTAGAGAAGAGGAGAAAGATGAGAGACAGAGAAATAAAGAGAGCAGGGAGAGAAGAGAAAAAGAAGAGAAGAGACCTGAGAGAAGGGGAGAGGATAGAGTGAGAAGGGAAGAGTGAGCAAAAAGAAAGGAAAGTGCAAGAAAATGAGAGGGAGAGAAAATGTGGTGAGAGAGAGACGGAGAGAGAGTAGAGAAAAGGAGAGGGACAAAATAAAGAGAGAAGCGGAGAAGGAGAGACAAGAGAGAGGTGAACGCAGGGAGAGAATGATGGAAGGGAGGGGGAGATCAGAGATGGGGTATAAAAAGGCATGTGATTATTTGAATATGAATATGAGTCTCTTATAAATGGATCCATGTTATGCATCACCTGTGCGTATCCCCTCTGTGTATCACCTCTATGTGCCATCTCTCCTCACAGCCTCACTATCTTGATATATTTATGACTACATTATTAATAAGATAAGACCCCTATAGACCCCCCCATCCCTATATATCTTTAATTTGCAGCTGCCTGGGTTCTGTACTTGGACATCAGATCCTTCTAAGATCCTGAGCCAAATTATATAAAGTTAAATGATTGCAGTAGCACAGTACTGCCCCCATATTAAAAAGGGGTCAATTGACTTCTATCTCCAAAATAGAAAATACTCCATTTAGAGCGTGGGGGCTCAGTGGAGCTTCTCATCCTGTACAATGGTTTTTGGCAGCCGAAGCATCAGCTCAATGCATTCTGTTCCTGCGGCTGCGTTTCCTTGCATACATTTAGCTCAATAATTGTGTCTGTCGATATCTATTTACCTCTATTTAAATAACTAATTGTAGGACTGGGAGGCTGGCCGGGGGATCAGACAGAGATGTACAGCTACGATATACTATTAGGAGTGAGCCTTTTGGATATTTTGTTTTCAGGTTGCGGTGATAAGTTGGTGACACCCGTTGAGGACATGATGGCTACCCTATGCCCATCTGTCTCCAAATGACTCATTGCTTTTCCAGTTTCTATTGGCTGTGGGCAACAATAATAAGGAGTGGTTGCAAGAATGTGGAGGGCATGTCAATCATGTGTCCGTGTTCTTACTGTACAATACATATGTAGCCACGTTGACATGGAGAGAAGTCATTACCTTGTTCCTGCCCCCAGGAGCAGTGATAGCTAATTCCAGTGCCGTTTCCCTGGTCGCCTCTTTAAGGTACCACCACTGGATTTCCAAAGAGAATGATGAGGAACCGCTGGCACGAAAAGCACAAGGCATCTCTATATCATCTCCCTCCCTTATAGTCACATCTTTGGGGACTTCAGTGAATGTGGCTGAGAGCAGAAGATAGAATTTACAGGGGGTGGTTAACAGCAGAGATTAATAGACAAGATCAGACTGTTCTGCTCTAATCTGATCTGGCTTTACTCAGGGGTCTACAGCAGTCTGTTAAATGAGACTCCAGTGGATTAAAAAGTAAAGTAATACAATATCACTCAGCATCCTTGTCCACTTCTCCATGGAGGGCAATCGGTGGCTACTTTACTGATGATGATTGCACCCCACCCCTCCCCACCACCTTAGTGCAGACCTGTCCCCTTCTTCCTTACTGATACGCCAGCAATTGTCTAAATAAAAAACATTTCCGACATAAACCACTTGTTTGTGGAGAGCCTGTACACATAATACCCCATTAGATCACCTGCACAATGACCTATTTACATCCTATGGTATTCCTCTCCCTCGTATACATATTTCAAGCTTATTATATTCCAGGCTTCCCGTGCAGATGTTATATTGTTTTCTACAGCTCGAAAAACTCATTTGAAATTCTAATTTTTTTGCTTTCTAAAGGGGAGCAGGGGTTTCATTCTGCACCTGTAGGACTGAATGTCCCTTAAAATGGTGCAGAAATCAAAATAGATAAACAGGGGGCAAAAACATGCATGGCACTGTCTAGGGGACCCCCATGAATCTATAAGGAAAATTCAGCAGGTACTCACCATGTACAGTGAACAGGAGAGGGGAATTGAGCATCAGGTAACAAAGAGCACTGAACAATCCTTGCTTTTCCATGTCATACATGTCAGTTGGAGGGTATAAGCCAGGAAACAAAATACACAGCAGGTTTCCAACAGAGAATTAGTGAATTTCCAATCCCATTGCAAATGTGGAGAACACGTAGGTGGTTTGGGTTGAAAGTTATTAATGTTATTTCCTTAGAAATGTAAGCCTTTCCAATGGGATCCCAATTATAAAATCCACATTGAGATTGCTGGGATCTCCTCTTGGATCAACAATGATCCTGTGGACACCAGATCCTTCCAAAAACCATGCCAAAATTGAACCTGGTGGTAACAGAAGCCCTACCGACTCAATAAGAGGTCTTCATCTCAATCCTGATCACTGGAGCATTCGATTCTTGTTGTTTTCTGACTTGGATTTTAGACTTGTTTGCTCCTTGGCTAGGATTGAGGGAAACAACCAGGATCGTCTTTGAATCATCCAGATCACTCGTCTATTCTTTTTCCTCCCTGGACCCAATCTGAGTAGGACAAATCTGCAAGGGGAACCAAAGGTTTGGATATTTTGTTTACACTCCTACATCCACATCAATAAAGATGACCTCAACAAATTGATAACAGGTAAGAAAAATAGGGTTGGCATCATCTCTTCATCCAATGCAGCAAACCACGATTTAGGAACATAAGAATGACGGGAGCCCCCAGATTCTGCAAAGGTTCTTCATGAACATCAAATAATAAAGGGAGTTGAAACCAGCATCCACTTTGGCCACAAAATGCTCATCATCACTTCTTGTGCCTTAGTCCCCACTTCAGTAAAACCAGAAGGGGAGGGATGTGATAGAGCACGTCTGTTTAACTCCCCCAAGGCTGGAAGAGCTTTCACTGCCATATAGTGCTCTTCACTACTTAGTATCTTCTACCTCTAAGACTGAAGTCTATAGGACAACCCTCCTTCCCTTTCTTTACAAAGAGGAAATATAGAGACTGTTTTGTTTACAGGAAGGAAGAAGAGAGACTACAGGGGGCTTATGAATCAGTGTAGCAGGGGAATGCACTTGTCGCAACAATAGGGGCATTAAAATCCCTTATTGAGGCTAAGTGAACCCAACTGATGGCTTTGTAATTGGGAACAAAAACCCGTCACTAGCTTCCTGTCAGGCTTATGAACTGAAAGCAACTGTATCTAATCTAAAGGTTATCACGGTTTAAGGATTAAAATGCAAATGAAAAATAATCACCCCCGCACCTCCTTTACAATTTAACCCATTAAGCACAAGTTTGAAATCTACTACACCATTCAAAATGTTTATGGGTTAATACATCTTATTATCCACATCCTCTTAAACATCATTTTATTATACAGCTATTATCCTATAGAAAAAATCCTGACACCCCCAACAAGGAATGGTGAAGGACATGCTCAAATATAAGGGACCCCTTCACTAAGATCTCTCTCATCTTGAAGATATAGAAAGGTAGGATTACTTTATATAGATTTATAACCTTTACCACCCTCACATATAATCTAAGCCACTTTAACCATTTATCTACATGATAATAAAGTCGTTGCCCCAAAACAGAAGGAAATGAAGTCCTGCATGTTATATTTTAATGCAATGACTTCATTCTCTCAGCAACATGATCCAGATCATAAGAACCTTTTTACAAATCCATATAAACAGTATCCTGACCCTAGGGATATTAAGGGGTACACAATTATGGGGGGAAAGGTACCCTACAAATGTACAACCAGCAACAGACAAAATAGATTGCTCACCTCTCAGCTCTGCCATGCAGTCTGAAGATCATGCACAGAAGCATTGGTGTCTGATTCAGAAAAAATCCAAGAACTGCAGGGAATGATGACAGGAGCTGAGGACAGCATCATTCCAGGTACCAACAGCTGGCCAGCCTGACTTCATATGCCCACTTTTAGGAATAGGGTATCTTCCAGTCTTTGGCGTCTCTCCTTTCTGCAAAGTTAGCAGTCAGTGCTGAATCCAGCTTCCCCCACTCCCCAGCCTATGCAGTCAGATGGAACAGGCTTGAGTAGCTTAGCAGTCAGTATAGAGAGCAAATTAACCTGTTCATATGTGGATTTTACATCATCCCCTTGCAGGCAGTGGCGGGCTGCAATGCTGTGGTCTGTGCTGATTAGGAAGGAGTCTGCTTCTTACATGCCATTCCTATTCCTCCTAGACAGGAATGCACTGCAGCTATGGATCTTAGCCTCCCCAACAGCTGTGGACTGGGAACATTCAGGCAGTGGCTCTCACAGGGAGGGGGCGTACTGCCTCTAAGTTTCCACTGTCTGACCCTCATGTGAAGCTGTTGGAAGAAGGTCCCATAGATTGTAATGAGGAGGAAGGAGAGTGATGAGAAACATATAGAAATCAGGATTGCAGAGGGGGATGTAGAGAACATTTAGCACAAAAGTAGTCAACTATCTTGATATTCTGTGCTTTTACTTAGCAAGCAATGTGCCAGTATGGCCATGAATGGAGCATTTCTGCGCAAATTATTTGTCTGTATCCATATATACATTTTTTATTTATTCAACAGAATATTTCAACAATCCGTTTTCTATGGTGTGATTTATAAATATGCAGGTACAGATGGCGCTCACATCATGTATGTAATGTTCCAATTTGGATAACTACATGTAGCAGGCTGTGTTCATATCCTGAACCTGTTCTGCTACTGTAGGGAACCACTACCAGCGTCATGTTATGCCAATATCCTCAACCCTACAGAATGCTCAATAAAAAGCCATGTGTGTATACTGTCCATAGGGCAATAATATTCACTGCATCTACTAGCATACATAGCAGATGGAGGACCCAGCACATAACCGCTCCTCCTTGAATGAAATGATGCTTGGGTGAGAGGTATTTAAGATGTGGACACAGGGGCATTATTACATTTAGCAGAAGCAGTCCTGCTGCCCCCCTTTACCTGTTGCATTTGTGAATAAGTGGAGCTTTGTATATTATACATTTTAAAGTTTATGGTAAAAGGGGATAGATTTGGCCTGAAACGAGTCCCTTACAGATAGTCTCATAGCAACTGCATTTGCCATGTAGAACGTTTATACTCTAAATGTGGATCTCAACCTTACTAATGTCGCAATCCTGTAATACAGTTCTGCATGTTGTGGTTACCCATAGTAATAAAATTATTTTCATTGCTACTTATTGTCATTTTGCTACTGTTCTGAATTGTAATTGTAGTCACAGTGGTCCTCCAAGTAGCCAGTAGTCGGTGATGCCACATAGTAGTCAATAGTCACAGAAATGCCTCCAGTAGCCAGCAGTCACAGTGATACCACCAATAGCATAAAGAAATGTGTCATCAAATGTTGCCTGCACCACATCTACTATCACACAGATTACATGTTCACAGATTACATGGAGAGCAGCAAAGCATGGTGGCTGAAAACATATGTTTTCTGCAGCCAAATGTGAGAGACGGTGTGTTGGTTCCCAAGACACATATTCCTGTTGGTCTCAGGGGACCCCTGTGAAAGGGCCATTCTTCAAAGGGGTGCATCACTGAGGGTTAAAGGGGATCTAGCCGCTAAAGCGAAAATTCAAGCTTAACAAGTAACATGTTTATTGCTAGGACCCCCACAGATCACAAGATCAGGGGATTGTTCCCCAAATGAACAGAACATTTGTTGGCAAATGCACCCTTCTGCTCTATTCATCTCTATTCATCTCCACTGACAGAGATAGTCTATCGTAGTGCATAACGCTATTTACATCAGTACTATAGACAATGAATAGAGTGGCCTTAGAACCAAAAACCCATACAATAAAAATGTATTAGAGATAAATACAATTCAATAAAATATACAGTACTAGAATATAACAAAAAACAAATGTGGTGACCATGATCTTAATTAGCCCAAGAAAACCCACCAAGAAAATGACAATTTAATACAAGTTATAACTTACACTGTCACAATAGGGAGATTTGTAGTATTAAACAAATTATAGAAAAAAATGTCAAAATATCACATATCTTGATATTATAGTAGAAAATATCACCAACCTTTATATATTAAGGTGTACAATTATTGGTAGTAACTACACTAATAAGATCAATATATGGAAGCAAGGTAGAGCCTGGCCAAGCTACCAGTGTATGGATGGAGTGTCTGCATGAATGTCCAACCTGTCGCTCAATTAATTTGGGCTACATCAGACTCCCAGAGATCCCATCCTACAGATCAGCAAGTTTTCAGTTATTATGTGGAAATGTTGTGAATGGACATGCCCTTTAATGTAGGATACTATTCCCCACCCAAAATCTTACACTCAAAATATTGGAAGAGTTATAACACGTATTCATTATGAACGTTAAGGGTCAATGATTTATGGTATCTGTAATTGTAAGGGATTCTTAGGTTTAGTGAAATACATTACAATATCAGTGTCAGATCTGTACCATGCTCCAGTATTGAGCGCAGAGACCCTCCGACTATAACATCTTTGTCAGACCTATGTGGCACATATGAAGATGTATGAGGCTGTTGAAGGAGAGAGAAGTTGTGCTCTGTTTTATTATATATGTGTCATGCAGTAAAAAAGTGAAGCCTTTACTAGGTGATGTTAAGATGTAAATTTTATAGGATATATTTTATCCCAGATGGAAAAGATTATTTTATAAGGTTATATATTATACATATGTACTATAAAGTATATGCAAAATGTAGTACCATTCTAGTACATGCTTAGGTCTGTGCTCAGATCTAGCTGTATGATGTTTCATATATTTTCCCATAAGGATGAACTGGAACACCAACAGTGTTACAAATCTTATCCCTCCGCATCAGTGGTCAACAGAGGATGGAGAATACAAGTCAATTAATGGCAATAGTTTTTTTCTGAATAGATGTTCCTCAAGCCCATTTGGATTTAATGGTACAACTATTTTTCATCGAGTTGTGTATCTTACTATTTATCTTTAGAATGCAAAAATTCAAAGGTAGGAAAGCAATGACCTTGAGTGATGTGTAACCACTCCTGTCCCTACAGAATAATGGGTGGAATTCACTTTGACTGGTTTTTTAAATGCCAGTCTTAAAATCCCTCCGGCAGCACTCTGAATCTGTATCTACTATACTAGTAAGGCTCTGGATTCTTAGTAGATGTGGGCGCAATCACTGCCAGGGCGATTCTGACGCGAGGCCTAACCAGGCAGAGATTTCTGCTATAGTCTCCCCCAGTTTTCCAGCAGAGACTATATTAGAGAAAGAGCCGAGGATTTCAATCCACTACCTTAACTGGTGAAAAGTTGACGTAATAAATCTCCCTCAATGTATACGAAACACTGTATACAAGTTACACATATACCAAGCAGACAATATTCAGGAGCAAGGCGGCGAGAATCTGCTGCAGACTTGGCCTGAGGAAATGGCACAATCACGAATTGTTTCATTTGCTGGAAAAAATGCAACACTGTAAATGTCTCAGTTTTGCTGACATAAAGATAGATGATGATGGAACTGAAGTTGACCAGTTAATGCAATAGGTGAGCACAGCTACATTCATAAAGCCAGGACAAGCAAGATTTAATTAATCCCATTAGAGGAAGAGATTTTCAACAAAAAAGCAGAAGGTTCATAAAAGTACAAGAAGCTTAGAAGAGTTCAGAAAGGTTCTAAACGTACATACAGGTAATATTCAATAGGTGGTCCAGCATACTCTGAGGTCCATAATAAATAGTAAGGTGATGGCCCCATGCTAAGTGCACAAATGGTATAATATAATATAACTGTATAACTATAACAGAGTTTCTCAATAATAGCAGAGGAATATGTGAAGTATGTACAGTACTGCAAATAATAATAATTATACTTTAGTTATATACAGGCAGTCCCCGGGTTACATACAAGATACGGTCCATAGGTTTGTTCTTAAGTTGAATTTGTATGTAAGTCGGAACTGTATATTTTATAATTGTAGATCCAGACAAAACATTTTTTTTCCCCAGTGACAATTGGAGTTTCAATATTTTTTGCTGTAATTGGACGAAGGAATATCAATAAAGCTTCATCACAGACACCTTACAGCTGATCATTGCAGTATGGGACTATAGTAAAGCATCCAGAGAGCTTCACCAGATGTCACAGGGGGCAGAGGGGTCCGTCTTTAACTAGGGGTCGTCTGTAAGTCGGGTGTGCTTAAGTAGGGGACCACCTGTAGTGCCTACAGATTACACAGCGCTTCACAGATCTGGGGCCGCTATTGGAGCCACGCGCTCCCCCCTGGTAAGTGCCATGGGGGTGTGTGTGTTTGATCTATCGGTGGAATCTCCGACCACGGGTGTTAGAGGCAGGTATCAACTGTAATATAATGCCGACATCCGCAGCTTCTGGCACCGGCACCGTTCAGCAGCCGGTACCAGAAGCAGGACGTAGCAGTACGTTAAGCCTTCTACTAGTTAGTCTAGTCTGCTGCCCCTGCGCACGGACTGAATTTTTTGGTGCACAGACTATATTCCGGTCATGCCCCCTATTAACCAGGGATATCCTACTTTTTCAGAAAAGTCTGAATACACCCTAAAATGGTTTGAAATTTGGCACATACAGATTGCTACATCTCCCCAAATGTTAATTTAAAAAATAATGTAGACACTGTGGGCATCTATTATTCACTCTGCGCCAGTTTTTGGCATCACCTTTTTATGTTTCCCCGCCTTGTGCACCTTATATATTATTTGTCACAATTTAGTTTTGATTCCCGACATTCACATAGTTTTTTTGGTTGCTGAATATGGGTGCAGCTCTGCAATCCTTTTTCACTTTTTCCCATTCACTGCACTTTTAGTTTCCTGACACTTTTTTGGCACATTTTTTGTGCAAAATTAAGCAAAACTGGCGGTGACAGTGAGTGTACTCACCACACCATGACTGAGCCACAATGTGACGTTTTATTATGAAGGTGGGAAGGGTGAAGAGCACTGACCCCTTCCCATCTCCAGTACGCCAGAAACTTTCCCTGGTCATGTGAACAAGATATTTAAAATGTGTTTACGTAGATGTAATGTGAATTCAGTGTTAGGCTGCTGGTGTTTACATTGCATTAAGATTACGTTGATTTAAACCTTGTTTCTGTAAAAGTGCTACGTAAACGCAATATTAGCGTGCATTCACACACTTTTCGTTTACATTGTGTGAACATCACATTGATGTAAATTGTGTTTATATAAATGCAATTTGAATGTAAGTGCTATGTGAATATAATATTGACTTCATTCACACACTATTCATTAACATTGCATTCACATTGTGTTAACATCACGTTTATTTAAATCATGTTTATGTAAAAGTAACTTGAAAATGATGTTTATTTCCAATTTACATAAACAATATGTGAACGCAATATTAGACTGCATTCCCACTCTTTTAATTTACATCATGTTTACATTGTGTTAACATCACATTAACTTCCACAGGATAGGGCCTAACTTGCTGATTGGTAGGGATCTCAGTGATAAGACCCCCACAGATCACAAGAACGGTGGGTCCCACTACTCCCCTCAGCTCGGAAAGCGACAAGGGGGTCATACAGAGACATCCGGCCCCCAATTCTTGTGATCTGTGGCGGTTTCATCCTCACTGACCAGCAAGTTGGGCCCTACCTTGTGGGTAGGGCCTAACTTGTTTCGTGGGAAAACCCACCTGCTAGGATCTGCACCTGCTACAAAACTGCATCAGAAAATCTCATTGTGGGAATGAACCCTGACAGCGATGATTATGGGATTTCTTATTTAACTTATCCCCAATCCCCAATAACCCAATGTAGGAAAATGAAGTTATTCTTGTGTATATCACACTGATGGGGGTATACTCTGACCTGGGGGGATATATTCTGGCCTAGGCCACCTTATACCCCAGGATATAATTTGGCCTAGGCCAAGGGATACCCAGGGTATAATCTGGGCTAGGCCCCTTTAAACTCGGGTATAGTCTGGGCTGGGGTATACTCTGGCCTGTCAGACCAGATCTAGTGAGGCACTCCTGGATTTTGGGCTCTGTCCTGTCCAGGTGGAGGTGCAGCAAGATATAAACTCCATCCTCTAGATACCGACAGAGTTGAATGCAGAGAGTTGTCAGCTTTATGCGTTATCACTTTGCTAATCCAGCAGCTGCGAAGTGATGATCTCCTCCTGTCTGCTGGGCTGTACATAGCAACAGCATAGGAGAGGATTGCTGCAGGGGAGTGGGAGAGGTGATTATTATTTTTTATTTAGCAGCAACAAGCGGTCTGCTGGGGGGGCAATATGAGGGGAAGCTACTGTGGGGGCGGAAAATAAGAGGGGGATCTGGAGGCACAATATCAAGGTGGCCAGAATATGATGGGGAGATGTTGTGGGGGGGGCATAATATGAAGGGTAGCTGCTGGAGTGCACAATAGGAGGGGGAGCTAGGGGCACAATAGGAGGGGGAGCTGTGTGGGGGTGGATCAAGTGTGCGCCCTCACTGTGAGGCGGTGCATGGGGAAAAAGGTGGGGTTTTTGGTGTGCGATGTTCCTCTTTCTGCAATACAAAAGTTGGGATGTATGCTGTAGAGGAGGATTTTGTGTTTTTTTTTTTTTTTTTAATCAAATGATCCACTTACCATAGTTAAGGCATGAACGATACTAAATTATAGAGAACTAAAGGTCGCACATAATCAAGGAGATATGTCTCGTTCTTACATGATAATTTGTGCTTTGTATTGTGTAATTGAATGTATATAATCTTTTATTTTTATTATGCCTGTGCTGAATTACAGCAGCTTCGGTGTAACACTGGAGAACTGTGCCAGGCTGAAGCCAGATAAGATGCCTTTGGGCCTTCTACTACTGCAAGGCCTTAATCTCCCGATGGGTCACGACAGATTAAATGTCCACAGATTCACATACTTGACACACAATAATTTAACACAAAGGTCTCCAGGGGTGCCGGTGTCTATGATGTAAAACAATCTGACCGAAAATAGGAAAATAAGTCTGCTACCAGACAGATGCTGCAATATAAGAAAATCATCTCATCTCATATATTGTTTGTTGAATTACAATAACTTTCACAGCTCCTGGTATTTTTTACTGACTTAAAAGGGATATCCTGAATATATGAACTGCTGATACAAAAACCCATAATGCTTCACTTCATAAATGAATACAACAAAACACAAAATTGAGCTTAAATAGTTTGCTTTTATGATTTACAAAATTTTATGGGCTTTATAAAGTAGGTGGATTTAGCCAAGATAGTCGTCATCTAAAACTTCCCATGATCCATCAGTTCTCAGTAACTCATCCTCCCTCAGTTCCTCAGTAAATTTTGTCCCTCCACAAGGAGAAAGTCACAGGACTGATTAAAGGGCTAGTTGCATTTTAATTCTCCATTATAGTGTTGGACCACAACATTTTTCTGTTAAGGTGAGAACATTTTTAAATAACAACTAATTACATATTATCTTATATTTTAATAAGCCATTTGAGTGAATTATGTTTATTCCTGGGATACCCCTTTTAGGGTTCTTAGGGGGTCTTTTAAAGACCTCTGTTCTCTATGAGCAGTTCTCTATAAGCAGGAATATCATTAAAATGGTACTATAATAAAATCCCCAAGAAGCATGAATGTAAGAGCTGTAATAAAGCCCCCTATGTGCAAGTATTTAATTACTAGAAAGTAAAAAACTAAATTAAAATAACTAAACTAAAAAAATACAACTACAATAGTATGACTAATCCCCCTATTTGGAAGAATATAAGGACATCTACCACCACAATGAAGGATTGTAAACCAATCATATCTGCATGCTGGTGCCCCATCTGGCATGATCTGCTCTTCTTTTAGCTTTTTATGCCCTTGTTTTTTTTTTTTTTAGAAAAACAGGCTTTCAAGAGTATGCAAATGAACCTTCCAGGCTCCAATAACACCTATGGATAATTTTAAAAGTCTTTTTTTTGTAAAAACCAGAGCATAAGAAGCTAAAAGAAGAGCATGTCTGGCAAGAAGGGCAATTGTGCTTAATTTACAATCCTTAAACCTAGTGGCAGCTTTTCTTTACTATATACTATAAAACTGCCTATTTATGACTTTATATACAGTGCCCGGTTAGGGGTTGGGCTTTTTTGGTTCCCCAGGCACAGTCAAGGTGTCACCACTTGTTGCTGCTCGGGAGGATAAGGTGTTGTGCTCCCTGAGGGCAAATATTTCCAAAGAGTCAGGGTCTGCAGTGAACAGTTACCTTCTTTACAGGTGCAAATTCAGGTGCAAAGCAATACAAGCAAGACATAGGGCTGATATAACACACAATGACCCTCTTAGCTCTACGACCTTATCTTGTCTGTAGTATGTAGAGAAAACGCTGAACGATTCTACTTGCTGTCAGGAAGTGCCTGTGTGCTGTTCTTTTAATGAAGGAGGAAGGGGAAGGAGGCAGAGAGCACTACAGCCATGCAGAGAAGAGAAGCTATTCATGAGAAGAATCCAACCATAGTGAGAAAATTTATGGTCAGATCCAGGGACAACCAAAATTGTAAACACCAGGACTGATAGAGATAGAGTCTGCTGTGTGCAATGTGAAGAGGTAGGGAGCCAGATTTGTATCTTGAGGTGCACCTGTACTACTCATCACACACAGTCTCACATACTGAGGTCAGAGTGTGGGGTAGTCCAGGATCCAACTAGATGGGTGGTGGTCCACTCCAGCCAGATCCAGTTTGTCATTTGTTTATCACAAGGACACTTCACATAATGGCACCATAGAATATTGCTGCGTATCTACAATATTTCTTTCAATTTCTATATTACTTCACCATAAGAAGAGGATTGTGGAAGATCCTTACATTAATGCTTCACATCCTACACTCATCACTTTTGTGTGGTGACTTGTCTGGGCTACCAGACCACTGCTCTACATATGACTGTATATAGAAGAATATAATATATTGGTCAGTACTTTGACATTTCATATAGAGACTTAATTCTGTGAATAAAGAGGGCTGTGTCAATGTACAGTACTTTATTATTGTTAAAGGGACAGATTTAGACAATAGATACCTACGTAGGTGAAAGGTTGATGATGTGATGCAGTATGATAATTTTCCAGGGTGGAGCTCTGCTTCAATGCTCTTTCGTGAACACAATAAATTCTCATACAATATTGATTTTGTCATTATTTACACCGGCAGTTATATTGTATTCATGTTGTGTTCCATGGATAAACACAAGTGAAGCACCACGCAGGTCACAGCCAGGCCATTGTCTCTTGCGTAGAGATTAATATATCATTGTAGTGTTTGTGTCCCTGTCTCCAAACCTTGACTCTAGATAATACTTCCTACAGTATCAGGATGACTTTGTAGTTAGCCTTCATTGAAAAAATGTTCCTTTTCAATGGCAGCAAACACATCTCAGAAACTGGAGACCTCTGCATATGATGCTAACTTGGTAATCTTGCCCTGTTAGCTTTTGTTCACATCTGCTTTGAATTGTTTTTTTGGTCTGTCACTTTTGATGGCAATATTTTTTTTATTCATGAGGGATCAGGGAATGACCCTTCTGTATATCTCTTACCTATATATAACTCATTTGTATATACAATCCTTTACAAGCCAATGCAAACTATACATTATTTAAGTTGTGGCCACAATGAATTTTCAAGATGATTTAGAAAGCAGAGGATAAGGGAGGAGTAAATTGGCTCCTGAGTTACTAGACTATGGATAGCCATTCACTGTGGGCACTTTACTCTATGCACAATTTAAACAAGATAAAGTGTGCGATTTGTGGTTCTATGGTTTCAAAAGTATAATAATCTTTAATGAGGACAAAGGAATACATATAAAAAACATTGAAACGCACTTAGAAAAAGCAATGTACACAATCAAAAATCAAAGGTAAGGTGGTCATGGTTAGTGTAGACCAAAACCAACACCTCCTGTCCTACAACCGGATCATGTGATCAGCCAAACAATCCCTGCCTGAAATGTCCTAGAAATTCGAAACACCCTATTCGGTAAAGACGATGAAAATACCAATCTTGTGTTCCGGTAAAGCCAATGAGGAAGATGCAAGCTGCTGTTAATACAAAAAAGGTGAATACAAAAAAGGTGAATATCCCAATTATTGTGTGTATAGAAAATGGTACTACAGCATCATGTATTCCCTTTTACTACAGCGTTCAAAATCAAGTGAACAATAAAAAACCTGGGCCAACTGTACCCAATGCAAGAAACGGGCAGCAAAGTGGACAGGCGGCATGACCTCAACAGGGGTGGAAGGTTCCCTATGCATATCATCATCAAGGACGACTTCCTCAGGGGTATGAATATCCACATGTAAAAATTGCCCAGCATCCAAGCTTAAAGTTCACTTTTCTTTATTTCATCAGTTTAAAAAACCAGGGGTATGTTGCCTCCAACCTCTAGTGCTCACATCCCCACATGGCCCCTCACAGATGGTAGGCGTGATAAGAATGAAGTAGAGGCCAAAAATACACATTATGGTGGCGAGTATAATATGCGCATGCGCATCCCCGGCTAGGGAGAGAAACAATTTGCTTACAACAAGCCATACTGACTAGCACCCACTGCGGGTGGAAAATGCTGCCATACAATGTTTACACCACACATGACTCCACCAAAAGTTATTTTGTACAAAAGGAAAATTATATTCACCCGCTGAGGAAAAAATTGTATACACATTCTGTATAGTACAGATACACTATAAACTCATATAGTATATATACATAATATACTTAGTATACTGTATGTAACATACAGTATATACACAACCTGTACATACATACAGTATTCACACACCATAAACACATAATCCATATACATATAGCATATAAACACACATACATTATATAGACATCATACACACATACAGTAGATATATCATATACACACCATATACACTCATACAGCATACACATAAACACACATATACAACATATACACACACAGAAACACCAGATACACACACCTACACACCATAAACACACACACCACACACACATATATGTTTATACATAGACATGCATACAGGGAGGGGAAAAGGAAGCTGCAGGTGCAGCAACCCTGCCAATGCATAGGGTAGGTAGTTGTTGCGAATAGCGCCCGCTTTATGTTAGAAGCTGTCTAGGGAGACTGATCACCTCTTTAGGAACTTTGTAAAAGCAGCTGGAACTACTGCCTGTGAGGACAATAGTTAAAGGGGTTGTCCGAGAGTTATGAAAATTAACTAAAGGTGGCCAGAGGGGGCTGCTTAAAAAAATAAAGAACTACTTACCTTCCGGCGCCCTGTGGGTGTCCTGCGCTGCTGACACCCTGGTCCGGGCGCCATGTAAACAAACATGGCCACCGGGGCAGCGCTGCACTGATCTTCCACTCATCTCTCGGACAACCCCTTTGACATTTCTATTGTCTGTAACCAATGATATGCTGTGTTCTTATTGTAAATCAAGCCGGAAGCTGATTGGAGAGTGCTGACACCTGACTTTGGGAGTATAAAAACCCCTTGTGGGAGGAAGGACATGGTCAGTCCCAGGTCCTGCAGAGTCAGAGTATTCCAGAAGCAAAAGAGAGAGCAGCACATGTCTGTGCTGCAGCAGTCAGTGACACACTACCAGGAAGCAGAGGTGTCTCAGGCCTGCTACTGTCCAGACTTGGCTCCATCTTAACCAGTTCAGCCTGAAGCTTTTACCAGGCTGTGACCAACCCTTCCTGCAGACCAGCTATCTCCTACCAGCTTTCCAGCTGGCTGAACCTGGTGCTGATGATAGGCCATTGCCTGCTGTTGAAGTTCCAATAAAGAACTGTGAGCTGATTTGCACAGCTTGCCTCCGTGTGATCTATGGATCAGGCTTTCCATCACAGGCTCCCATCCTTCATCACCCAGGGATTCCTATATACACCTCAGTGGTTGCCCCAGGGAGAAACTTATTCTACCAGCCTCTCCCTCCACTTTTCTTGCACACGCCACCAGCTGGAGACCTGCCAGGCTCTAAGCCTGCCCTCCAGTCCCAATAACAACAATGGGGGTCATTTACGAAGTGCCCGAATTGCGTCGGGTTTTTGGCGAACGCGATCGGATTGTGGCACATCAGTGCTGGTAACGGAAATTGTGGGGCGTGGCCGTCGGAAAACCTGACGTATTCAGAAAAAACGTGCAACTAACAAAAAAAATGTATCGCTTGACACACGCCTACCTGCACCCAGCAACGGATGTGAACTCCAGTGAACTCCGACGGACTTCAGCACAGCAGCGAAACCCGGTGGACATCGGGCGCACTACCTTAGTGAATCGCCAGGGCCCGTACCCTGGGGACTAGAAGTGGTGGCTGTGGGAACTCAGGGCAAATTTCCACATGAACCACAGCGGCCTCATCACCTTTCATGGCTGGGGGCAGCTGCTGTGTTAACTTGTGCAGGACCTGCAGGACCACATGTTCGGCCTGAAGGGGACCACCATCTGTTTCTTTCTTCTCCTCTCCGATGGGCCCTGTAGTGAAGTTGCACTGCAGCGCCACAGTCAGGCCCAGGGGAATAATCAATTATGAACCACCACTGTGCCACGGGCCCCTGGACGTTGTGGGCAGTAGCAGCTGCTACAGATGTAGTTACACTCCTGCCTCTATCCCAACCGTCATTCATAAACTGGTGGTTGTGAGGATGGCATCTTTATTACATGGATCGTTATAATTGAACTTTTCTATTAAAGTTTATCCAGTGACTGTTGATAAGTTGTCCTCACATCTCCTACTTATTTTCTTCCTTTGAGTCTACAACACAAGATCCTGAACAGAATAACACATAACACTTTCGACATGTCATTAAATTGATATGATGTGTTGTGCTCACAGGTGACAGCCAATTCTGTAATTTATGGCCCCTCTAAGTAGAAAGGTCTGGGACATGATCTCTTCTTATGGCATTCTGTCTCTATGGTAACAATCACGTTTTAAACCTTGTCCTTTGTCTATTTAATTCTTGTTATGCTGTTTGTAATTACGTTGTCTTCTGCGGAAGACATGCGGGATCCTTTCAGTGATGGACGCTCCACTGAATGCTTTAGATAGATTTTACTTATTAACTCACAGGACAAAGCAAGAAGTCAAATGACTTTCGTGATTTTGTGGAGGATAAAGGGTTGAGACTGAATATTGTGTTGATCATCAGGGCATAAAAATGACTGGAGAAGCAGGTAAAGAGTAAACTGGTCTTGTTGAGGGCAGTGACCAGTCCTTCATAATGTCAAGAAATATGAGGAGGGTAATGGAGACAAATGATACATTTGAGAAAAGGCTGCTAATTCCAAACAACCATTCTATTTTGAACTAAGAATTAAATATCCACGATGACAAGTCTTAGGGAGTTATGAACTTCATCAGGTCAAACAGGTGTATAGGTTCCACAATTGACTAGAATAAACATCCTATATACAGGACTCCATTCTTTTTTAAATATTGTACATTGCAAACTGATAACCTACTGATACTGATACTCTATTGCTGACGCTCATCCCCACTGTCAACACCCAGATCGAGTTCTCACATGTTATCTTTTAAATGTGTTCGGCAAAGCCACATTCGGCATTTAAATGGCAATCGCTCATGCACGGAGGATGCCGCTCCCCGATGATGTTATGGAAAATGGCGGGACATACATACTGACAGCATTTTGGGAGTTTACACCTGTGATCAGTGCCAGCATCGATTATGGGTGTTGAATAGAGATGAGCGAGCACTAAAATGCTCGGGTGCTCGTTATTCGAGACAAACTTTTCCCGATGCTCGAGTGCTCGTCTCAAATAACGAACCCCATTCAAGTCAATAGGAGACTCGAGCATTTTTCAAGGGGACCAAGGGTCTGCACAGGGAAGCTTGGCCGAAAAATGAGCCTGACACATCTCGTTTGATAAGGGGACGACATGTGGAGGCAGCCATGGAGACGACTTCCATAATTAAGAGTGACAGTGTGGGGCATCCATATTGCGCTGCAATGATTGAAACTTCAGGTATCCAGCATGGCGGCAACAGATGCGCCGAGTTCCATTATGTATCTGGTGAAACACCTGAAAATTCTGCCTGACACAGCTTGCTTGATAAGGGGATGATGTGTGTATATCCTCTCGCGCTCCAGCGTCTGGGGTATAGAGAGTTGAAAGTATTCTCTCGCGCTCCAGCATCTGGGGATGGAGCTGGCGGTCCGCTGCCAGGCGAGCTTTCTCCTGTCCAAGTCCCTGTCTCTCGGCTCCTCGCCACCAAAAATGGGCCTGGGGGCCAGAAGCGTTTACTTTGAAAAAATTTTAATTTTCAAAGCAGGCGGGGTCTACAAACAGCACTTCTAAGAACCTTTTGTATAAGATCAAGTGTAGTACTGTTCTTATAAGTAATTGGCTTGGTTATGGCGGTTATTCAAGTTGAGCTTCTTTCACCTGGTGTAGAATGGAAATCCTGAGAAATCCAGGCTTTATTCATCTTGATAAGCGTCAGTCTGTCAGCGCTGTCAGTCAACAGGCGTGTACGCTTATCGGTGATGATGCCACCAGCTGCACTGAAAACCTGCTCAGACAACACGCTAGTGGCAGGGCAGGCAAGAACCTCCAAGGCGTACAGCGCCAGTTCGGGCCACATGTCCAGCTTTGAAACCCAGTAGTTGTAGGGAGCTGTGTGATCATTTAGGATGATGGTATGGTCAGCTACATACTCCCTCACCATCTTTCTGTAAAGATCAGCCCTACTCTGCCGAGACTGAGGACAGGTGACAGTGTCGTGCTGGGGTGACATTAAACTGACAAAGGCCTTGTAAAGCGTACCCCTGCCAGTGCTGGACAAGCTGCCTGCTCGCCTACTCTCCCTCGCTACTTGTCCCGCAGAAGTACGCCCTCTGCCGCTTGCGTTGTCAGAAGGGAAATACTGTTTCAGCTTGTGCACCAGGGCCTGCTGGTATTCATGCATTCTCACACTCCTTTCCCCTCCAGGGATGAGAGTGGAAAGATTTTGCTTGTACCGTGGGTCCGGGAGAGTGAATACCCAGTAATCGGTGCTGAAATAAATTCTTTGAACGCGAGGGTCACGGGATAGGCAGCCTAGCATGAAATCTGCCATAAGCGCCAGAGTCCCAACACGCAAGAATTCACTCCCCTCACTGGCCTGACTGTCCATTTCCTCCTCCTCCAACTACTCCAACTCCTCTTCTTCTGCCCATACACGCTGAACAGTGAAGGACTGAGCAATGCTCCCCTCTTCTGTCTCGCCAACATTCTCCTCTTCCTCCTCATCCTCCTCCACCTCCTCCGATATGCGCTGAGAAACAGACCTGAGGGTGCTCTGGCTATCAACAAGGGAATCTTCTTCCCCCGTCTCTTGTGACGAGCACAAAGCTTCCGAGTTGAGAGCATGCTGACCAGAGAGTTTTTCAACAGGCCAAGCAGCGGGATGGTGAGGCTGATGATGGCGGCATCGCCACTGACCATCCTCAAAGTGTTGACCCCTCAAAGTTACTCAGCACCTGACAGATATCAGACATCCACGTCCACTCCTCATTGTAGACTTGAGGAAGCTGACTGACCTGACTACCAGTTCTGGTGGAAGTTGACATCTGGCAGTCTACAATCGCTCTGCGCTGCTGGTAAACTCTGGATAACATGGTTGATGTTGAATTCCACCTCGTGGGCACGTCGCACAACAGTCGGTGAGCGGACAGTTGGAGGCGGCGCTGCGCTGCCCTGAGAGTGGCAGCATCTGTGCTGGAGTTCCTGAAATGCGCACAGATGCGGCGCACCTTCGTGAGCAAATCAGACAGATTGGGGTATGTCTTGAGGAAACGCTGAACTATGAGATTTAACACATGGACCAGGCATGGCACATGTGTTAGTCTGCCGAGTTGCAGAGCCGCCACCAGGTTACGGCCGTTGTCACACACAACCATGCCTGGCTTCAGGTTCAGCGGTGCCAGCCACAGATCAGTCTGCGCCGTGATGTCCTGTAATAGCTCTTTGGCGGTGTGCCTTTTATCGCCTAGAGCCTAGAGCTACTGACTGATGGAGCCATGCCCCCGGATGGTAATTTGGAGGAGGAGGTGGAGGAGGGGTGGGAGGAGGAGGAGTCATAGTAGGCCTGAGAGACCTGGACCGAGGTAGGCCCCGCAATCCTCGGCGTCGGCAGTATATGAGCAGCCCCAGGGTCAGACTCGGTCCCAGCCTCCACCAAGTTAACCCAATGTGCCGTCAGAGATATATAGTGGCCCTGCCCGGCAGCACTTGTCCACGTATCTGTGGTCAGGTGGACCTTGTCAGAAACGGCGTTGGTCAGGGCATGGATGATGTTGTCTGACACGTGCTGGTGCAGGGCTGGGACGGCACATCGGGAAAAGTAGAGGCGGCTGGGGACCGAATACCGAGGGGCGGCTGCTGCCATGAGGTTGTGAAAGGCCTCGGTCTCTACCAGCCTATAGGGAAGCATCTCCAGGCTGAGTGATTTGGAGATGTGGACTTTGAGGGCTTGGGCGTGTCGGTGGGTTGCACTGTATTTCCTCTTGCGCTCCAGCGTCTGGGGTATTGACAGCTGAACGCTGCACATGGAGACATTGGTGGATACTGTGGAGGATCGTGGAGGCGAAGGTGTGGTTTTTGCACGGGAGGTGTTTGGGCCGGGGTCCTGGGCAGGGGGCTGAGTAGCAGAGGCAGCAGATGACACAGGGGAAGGAGCAGTGGTGTGCCCGGCCGGAGGTGAACGGGCTTGGTTCCATTGAGTGGGGTGTTTAGCATTCATATGCCTGCGCATACTGGTGGTGGTTAAGCTGGTAGTGGTGGAACCCCTGCTGATCCTGGTGTGGCACAGGTTGCACACCACAGTCTGTTGGTCATCCGGTGTTTCTTTAAAGAACCTCCAGACTTCTGAAAATCTTGCCCTCGCCACAGGAGTTTCACTACGTGAAAAATTAGGCGCTGATGCGCCAGCTCTGACCCTGCCTCTCCATCTGGCCCCACCACTGCCTCTTCCAACCTGTTCTCGTCGAGGACTCTCCTCCTTCTCAGAAGCACTGAGTTCACCTGGCCTATCAACCCAGCTTGGGTCTGTCACCTCATCATCCTCCGATCCCTCAGTCTGCTCCCCCCTCGGACTTCCTGCCCTGACAACAACTTCACCACTGTCTGACAACCGTGTCTCCTCATCGTCTGACACCTCTTTACACACTTCTTCCACTACGTCAACAATGTCATCATCACCCACAGACTGCGACCGGTGGAAAACCTGGGCAGCGGGAAAGAGCTCAGCAGCAACCGGACAAGTGGTTTGTGACTCTGGGAAGGGTCCAGAAAACAGTTCCTCAGAGAATGCCAGTTCAAATGCCAAATTTTCCTGGGAGGGGGCAGACTGGGGGGAAGGAGGCTGAGGTGGAGGAGCTGGAGAAGTGCTGATTTCGGTAACATGAGTGGACTGCGTGGAAGACTGACTGGTGGACAAATGGCTAGAAGCATTGTCCGCGATCCACGATATCACCTGTTCACACTGTTCTGGCCTCAACAGTGCTCTACCACGAGTCCCAGCAACTTGAGACATGAACCTAGGGACTGTAGCTCTGCGCCCTTCCCCTGCTCCCTCATCAGCAGGTGGTGTCTCACCCCGCCCAGGACCACGTCCTCTGACCCCTGCAGTAGTTGGACGCCCACGCCCTCGTCCTCTACCCCTACCCCTAGCCCTCGGGCTCAACATTTTCAAAATTAAAGTGTAAACTGTAAATTTTGTGTTTTTTGTTTTTTTTTGTGTTTTTTTTTTTTTTAACAAAACGAGCAGAAGAAATCACACAGCAACCACAGAAGATGATGATGATTGCTATGGCTAGTTTCTAACCTACACTGACAGCACACAACTGGATTTTGTGCTGTGCCTGTGATGACTTTTAGTTTTGACAAAAAAATAAAAGTTAAAAAAAATCGGCAGACTGTGCCTAATTCAATCAATCCCCTAATAAATTGGCCCATTTAGGTGTTTGAGATGGATATGTGTGTCACTAAGAGCTAAATAGAACATTCGCAAGTCTCCCTGCAAATTCGTCACATTATGGTACTAGCTGCACTACTAGTGCCAGCAAGGTCAGCCACAAGCAAATAAAAAAATAAATAAAATATATAACGCTATTGTAGCCCTAAGAAGGCCTGTTGGGTTCTTGTATGGCTGGCTAGTTTCTAACCTATACTGACAGCACACAGCTGGATTTTCTGCTGTGCCTGTGATGACTTTTAGTTTTGAAAAAAAAAATAAAAGTAAAAAAAAAATCGGCAGACTGTGCGTAATTCAATCAAATCCCTAATAAATTGTCCCACTTAGGTGTTTGAGGTGGATATGTGTGTCACTAAGAGCTAAATAGAATGTTCGTAAGTCTCCCTGCAATTTCATCACAATATGGTGCTAGCTGCACTACTAGTGCCAGCAAGCCCAGCCACAAGCAAAGAAAAAAGTAAAATATTCTAACCCTAACAAGGGCTGTTGGGTTCTTGGGTACTGCCTAACAGTAAGCTAATATAACACCCTAACGCTATCCCTGCAGCAGCAGCAGCAGCTCTCTCCCTAACGGCATCCAGACACAGAATGATCCGAGCAGCGCGGGCAGGGGCTAGTCTATTCCAGGGTCACCTGATCAGGCCAGCCAACCACTGCTATCGACGTGTAAGGGTACCACGTCATGCTGGGTGGAGTGCAGAGTCTCCTGGCTTGTGATTGGCTCTGTTTCTGGCCGACAAAAATCAAAACGGCGGGAGATGCCATTTTTTCGAGCTGGCGAAATATTCGTCCGAGCAACAAGCAGTTTCGAGTACGCTAATGCTCGAACGAGCATCAAGCTCGGACAAGTGTGTTTGCTCATCTCTAGTTATAGAGCTTAGAGTTTGTGTATCTTTTATGTTAAACACTGTCCTTGCTCAAGCAAATTTGCCTGTGTTTCATAGCTAGCCATACTCTGTCCACCACAGTTGTGTAGATGGACATCATTATTTCTGGACTATACTATGACATAACTCTTTCACTTTTCCCCCAGCTTACAAATACTGTACCTTTCTTGCATGTTAAGAAAAGAGCAGGTACTTTAGAACATAAAATGTGCTCTCGGTACAGACCTGCTGCATGTGGCATTTTACAGCACTACCCCTTGCTGAGTCTTTCTTTGGTGCTTTTTTATGTCTACAACACAGACGCCTCTCTGCATTCTAGGAAATAATGTGACCTCTTTCATGTGGGGTCATGCAGAGAATGTGGAAAGCTCTTATTGGGTTCCTAATATTGAGTGTCTGAAGATTAACCTGCACCAGCTCTACACATACAGAGAACAATGCGGGGCATTAAATGTCACATCCAGATTTACTCTCAAGTTGGGGGTTGGAAATAAAGAATAAAAACCTTTAGATGTTCTTTTGCCTGTTAAAGGCCTAATAGGATATTTAATGTGTAATATGTTCCTATTGCATAAATATAGCCAGATTAAAAGAAAGGCAATATCTGTAGATGGCATGTGATCTCCATGATGTATTATAAACTACTACCTTCTTCAAGTCAAAAGGTTTAGAACCTATAGGGGTTTTCCCAGGAAAGAAAATTCTCAAATTTCAATTGATGTTAACACAATAAAGATAATTTTTAAACCTTTAATTCACAATTTTACTTAGCTTTATTGCTGTTTTAGCTCATATCACTGATGGTCAGTGCAAAATTCCAGGGTGTGGGCGAGACTCTCTAAGCAGACACATTGGGGCACACTTACTTACCAGTCCCTGGCGCATTCCCCGATCCAGAATGTCCGACTGGAATGCATTGTGCTGCGATTCACTTAGATCGTGCGCCCAATTTCCTGAATGTGTCGTTTCCCCGATCAGGTTTGTCGGAGTTCACCTTCTTCTTCCCGGTGTATGTAAGTGCATGTCTTGCGACACAATTTTAAAGTTAAATCCCGTGCTCAGTCCAATGGGCCACCCCCCGATTTCTGTTGCATGAGAGCCGGCGCAATTGTGGCAAAATCCGATCGCGTGCGACACAATCTAAATAGCTGACATAGCGGCGCAAATCCCCAAAAATTTCCAAAATATGACGAAAGTGCGTTCCGCAGACCCTTAGTAAATAAGCCCCATTATCATCCATCTAGTTCTGTGAGCTCACAATGTGGCACCAGCATCAGGAAGCACGTAGAGGAGCAAGCACCAGGGGTGTCACATCATTATACAGGATGTCAGTCATGTATATTAGAGTATCTCATACACATAGGCTGCAGGGCGAGTGGCTGCCACAGCCAGGAAGCACATAGAGGAAGCAGCACCAGGAGTGTCACATCATCATAAAGGCTGTCAGTCATGTGCATGGGAGAATCGATTTTTTTTTTTTTAAATAAATTTTTATAAAATTTTCAACAATACAGCTGATTTGTGTTTACACATTCGTTATTACATTGTAATTTGGCAATGAATAATGAGGATCCAAAAATTGTGAAACACAGCAATGTTCTCCTGGACACTGTGCCTTATACTTTAACCCCATAGCGCAATAAGACGTACCCTCCTCATACTCACCAGGCATTTGCTTCATAATGAATAACGCGTGGGCGCCGCCATCTTGGCTCCGACCCTCGGATGACACAAAGATCCGAGGCAGTCATGATGGGGGCTATCTATTACAATGTGCGATCTGCACATTGTAATAGATGGTATGCAAAATCCCCATATACTGCAAAACTGTAGTATGGCAGTGTATGGTAGGATCAATCAGACAACCTAGGGCAGCGGTGGCGAACCTATGGCACGGGTGCCAGAGGTGGCACTCAGAGCCCTCTCAAGGCCTCTTGCAGTCCCAGGCAGCCCAGGACCCTAGAAGGAAGCTACAATGATACACCAAACTTCCTCTCCTTCTTTCTACTGTATTGGTGTCCTCAGGTGCCTATACAATTTAAACCTGTGAAAGAGCAGGGAGTAATAAGTTTCTGCTTAAATTGTCGCATTGGCACTTTGTGAAAAATATGTGGGTTTTGGTTGTAGTTTGGGCACTCGGTGTCTAAAAGGTTTGCCATCACTAACCTAGGGGTCTGAAAAATAGTAAAAAAAAAAAAAAAAGGAAAAAAATTATATTAAAAAACATAAAAATTCAAATCACCCCCCTTTCCCTAGAACTGGTATCGCCGCGTCCGAAAATGCCTGATCTATCACAATATAATAACTGTTTTTCACTGCGTTTAACCCCGTAGCAGAAAATATCGCCCGAAGTCGCAAATGGCATTTTTAGCCATTTTGAAAAATAGCAAAAATTCTATAAAAATTGATCAAAAGGTCGCACAGTCCTAAAAATAAAAGCATTGAAAACGTCATCAGAAGTCGCAAAAAATGACACCACCTACAGCTCCGTACACTAAAGTATGAAAAAGTTATTAACGCAAGAACACAGTAAAATGAAGAATTTTTTTTCTGTGCAGGAGGTTTTAATTTTTGTAAATGTATGAAAACATTATAAAACCTATACAAATTTGGTATCCCTGTGATTGTATTGACCCAATGAATGAAGTAGACCTGTCATTTGGGGCGCACAGTGAAAGCTGTAAAAACCAAGCCTACAAGGAATGGTGCAAATGTGTTTTTTCATCATTTTCACCGGATTTAGAATTTTTTTCCCACTTCCCAGTACACGGCATGGAATATTTAATACCATCACTACGAAGTGCAATTTGTTACGCAGAAAATACAGACAGCTCTGTACATGGAAAAATAAAAAAGTTATAGATTTTTGAAGGTGGGGAGTGAAAAATAAAAATGCAAAAATGAAAAAGGGCCTGGTCCTTAAAGTCCAGAAATAGTAGACTCCATGCTGGAATTGAGGTGTCCATGAGAATGGTTTTCCTGTTCTGCATCCCGATCATGAAGAAGTCCTCCGGAATGCACCGACAGAATGGTCTTAGTGTCTTCTCTCTGTGGAGAGGATATAGTACTGATAAGTAGGTGAGTACAGCTGTATAACAAACCAATTAAATCTAAACTACAACTGAACTGGATTAAACTTAACTAGATCAACCTGAGTAAGCCATTCTATATTGTTATGCTTTATTCTTTGTAGTATGCACTCTCTATCCAACATCCCCAAACCTCCTTGAATCTGTTGTATTTCATTTCCTGTAACGCTATAGCTCTTCCGTATATGCAGGTGGTATTTAATTGCTCGATCACTTCTTCCTTACTGGGGCATAATATGTTTTTCCAGTGTTTGGTAATTGTTAGTTTAGTGGCCATGATTATAAGTGCTATAAGTATTTGTGCTTTAGTAGGAAATTTATCTAAGTCCACAAGTAATATGGCCATAGCTGGTGTCAGTACTGGTTGACTGCCCACAATACTTTTTATGAATAGGCTGCAGGGGACATGTCCGCCAGCACCAGGAAGAACAAAGAGGAGCCAGCACCAGGAGTGTCACATCATCATACAGGCTGTTAGTCAAGCACTGGGTGCCTCACACTCATGAATAGGCTTGACTGCTAAATATGAAAATTGCTCACTGGACCAATCTTAGGTCATTTGCATATAGCTTTAGGACCTGATTGTTCATGTTTACAGGCATGTAGAGGGACAATGTAAGAATTGGGTCAATGCTTACTAATGGCAGTTTATGAAAATATATTTTGGTTTTGTATACAGGTTCTCTTTAAAGGGGTTTTTCCCACAATCAAAAGTTAGGCCTTATCCATGTGCCCCCCACAGATCACAAAAATTGAGGGCTTGTCGCTCCTTCAGACTAATGGAGCAGACGGGCGTGCATGACCGTTCAGCACCATTAATCTCTATGGAGCTGATGGAGATCGCCGCAATTTCCGTCAGCTCTATAGAGATTAACCCCTTCCCGACATTTGACGTAATAGTACTGCATCGCGGGAGGTGCGTTCCCGCAAAATGCAGTACTATTACGTCAAGCTTCTGGCGCCGGCTCCTGAACGGAGCCGGAGCCAGAAGCTGCGGGTGTCGGCTATATGTTATAGCTGACACCCGCCTCTAACACCCGCGATCGGAGATTTCTCCGATCGCGGGTGTTAACCCCTAACACGCCGCTGTCGCGCTGACCGCGGCGTGTTAGAGGCATTTAAAGACTCTTTAAGCTGAATCGGACCCCCCCCGCGGCGCTTACCGGGGGGGTCCGCTCCTCCGATCGCAGCCCCGGGACTGCCGGTGCCCGGGGCTGCGAGATCTTCATCCCGGTGCCGGGTCCCTGCCTTCTGACAGGACCCGGCTGTAAGACACTGGGCATGCGCAGCATGCTCAGTGTCTTACATTACACAGTGCAATACATCTGTATTGCACTGTGTAACCTGTAAAAAAGCTTGAACAAGTGATCAGAAGATCACTTGTTCAAGCTTAGATGTCATTAACTGTAAAAAAAGGAAAAATAAATAAATAAAGGTTTTTTACAATAAAAATAAATAATAAAAGAAAGTGAAAGTCCCCCCAAACACCACATTTCCCTTTACACAAGTAATAAAGTATAAAAAACACTAAATCACGAAAAAACACCACTTATTTGGTATCGCCGCGTCCGTAACAATCTGTACAATAAATCCTAATCATAATTGGACCCGCTCGGTGAACGTGGTAAAAAAAAAACCCAAAAATTTGCCAAAAATTAAAACTTTTTATCAAATAGCTTTACATAAAATGTTCTAAAAAGTGATCCGAAAAAGTTACAAGCACCAAAATGATACCAATAAAAAGAGCAACTTGTTACGCAAAAAATAAGCTCACAACCAGCTCCGTAAACCAAAAAATACTATAATTATGCCACTATAAAAATGGCAATACTAAAACAAATGCAATTTTTTCTATTCTAGTTTTCCTTCAATAAAATTGGACAAATAAAAATAAAACTATATAAATGAGGTATCACCGTAATCGTAGTGATCCGTAGAATAAAGATAATATATTATTGTTATGCTACAGTGAACACCCCCCCCCAAAAAAATGCTAAAAATCCCAAACAAGAATTGATGATTTTATTTTCCTCCACACGTAAAAAGTTAATAAAATTTCTTCAATAAGCTAAAAACCCACTAAAATTAAGGCTTTTTTACAGTGCATCTCGTCTCGCAAAAAATAAGCCCTTATTTGTCTAAATTGCTTAAAAAATAAATAAAGATTGTATAGCCTATTCCCAACGAGCGTTGTTATAGAACGGTGCGGCGGGTAGTGACTTGCCAACACCGGTCAGGGTAAGACGGCGGCTGTTCACTGATCGGGGTAAGACGGCGGCTGTTCCTCACAGCCATCCATCCTGCCCCATGGACCAGAAGGGTTACGTCCCCCCCACACACCCCCAGTTTATTATCGCTGCTATTGGCTCATCAATTCAGACGAGCCAATAGAAGCGAATTTACTTATGACGTCAGTAATACCGATCACCATGTCTGTAGACACGGTGATCGGGGCAGGGTGGCGGCTGTTCCTGACAGCCACCAATTTTGCCTTGCGGTCCAGAGGGGTTTTGTTGCCCCCCTCTGTCCATGTTTGCCGCTATTTGCTGGTCGATTTGGTCCAGCCAAAAGCAGCAATATTCATCACAATAGGCATCGCTAGGGTGAATAAGAGTAACACTTGGTGATAATTTCCCTACTAAAACGAAGATATGGTACAAAAGTGCTGGCTGTGCACATTGTTCAGATGATGCTGTACAACTCTTACGAGATGTTCCAATGTGCATGTCCTGCCGTATAATTTCTCCGTTTTCAAGAGGAAGATATTAGGAAACTAATATTGGGACAAGAAGGACGGGGCCCCAGTACCTCTGGTTTAGATGTTCCTGTGTTTTGCCAGGACAGCATTTTCCCGGTGAATTCTGCTGCTTCTAATGGTAGGACTCAATAAAGAGTCTGTTCCAAAAGAGGAGTTAGGATGGACACTACATACTACTAAGAGACCTGCGACACCTCCAGAGTGACAAAAGTTTAGTTGGTCCCCTGGTATATTCTACCTCCTTATACACTAGACATTCACAATTCACGCCCAACCTATTTTGAATTAATTTCGGTAAAATGAATAATTGTAACAACTGTTATGTCCCGTTGCTCCCTAAACCCCTCCATTATCTCATAAGGGGCGGCACATAATGGGCACTGAACTTTCCAGAAATAATTGAAATTTCCATCTTGGACTCCATTGCACATCATATTTGGAAACCACCTATATGTTCAAAATGCTCATTTCACCACGTGTATTACACTACACCACATATTACACCTTGCTATATTCCCCAAGGGGTGTACATTCAACAATTAGGGTCACTTTTCGGGTTTTCCTCTGTTTTGGTACCACTACGGCTCTCCAAATGTATCCTGACACATGTGAAGGATTTCTTACAAATTTGGCCTCTAAAAGACAAACATCCCTCTTTTCCTCTACTGTGCGCCCATAAAGCATTTTATATGCACATGTGGGGTACTTCTACACTCGGGAGAAATAGTTTTACACCTTTTTTGGGGTTATTTAATATATTATCCCTTGTGGCTTACATAAATTAGGGGTAAAGTGACATTTATAGGAAAATTTTCACCTTTTTAATGATTCGGGCCTAATTGGATCATTCACCTGTAGGGGCAAATACATATATTACACATTGCAAAATTCTCTAAGGGGTGTGCGTTCAAAAATTAGGGTCACTTTTCGGATTCTTATCTGTTTTATACCACTAGGGTTCTCCAAATGCATGTCAAACATTTCTGTCAAATTTGGCTTCTAAAAGGCAAACATTCCCCTTTCCTTTTACTGTGCGCCCATACAACATTTTATATATTCATGTGGGGTACTTCTACACTCGAGAGAAATAGGTTTACACATTTTGAGGGGTTATTACATATTTTTATCCCTTGTGGCTGTATAAAATTAGGAGTTAGATGACCTTTATAAGAAAATGTTCACCTTTTATCTATTTAAGTCCTAATTAAATCAAACACCTTTATGGACAAATACACATATTACACCTTGCTAAATTCTCTAAGGGGTGTGCTTTCCAAAATGTTGACACTTGTTGGGTTTCCGCTCTGTTTTGGTACCACTACGGCTCTCTAAATGCATCCTGACACATGTAAAGGATGTCTGTCAAATTTGGTTTCTAAAAGGCCAACGCCCCTCTTTCCCTTCTGAGCTTCACTGCGTACCCATACAACATTTTATTTGCATGTGTGGGGCAATTTTATACTCGGGAGAAATGCTAGTACACATTTTTTGGGGTTGTTTCATCTTTAATGCCTTATGGGATACAAAAATTAGCCGTAAAAGTGACTTTTTTGGGAAAATGTTCACCTTTTTCCTTTTAGGGACCTAATTGAAGCAAACACCTGTAGGGGAAAATACACATATTACACCTTGCTGAATTCTCCAAAGGGTGCACTTTCCAAAATGGTGACACTTGTTGGGGTTCCCCTCTGTTTTGGTGCCACTAGGGCTCTCCAAATGCATCCTGACACATGTAAAGGATTATTGTCAAATCTGCCTTCTAAAAGGCCAAAGCCCCTCTTTCCCTTCTGAGCCCTACTGTGCACCCATACAACACTTTATATGCAAAAGTGGTGCAGTTATATGCTTAGGAGAAATAGTTTTACACATTTATGGGGTTGTTTCATCTTTTATCCCTGGTGGCTTACAAAAAGTTTGGGTAAAAGTGACTTTTTTGAGAAAATTTTCACCTTTTTTCCCTTTTGGGGCCTAATTGAATCAAGCACCTGTTGGGGAAAATACACAAATTACACGTTGCTAAACTCTCCAAGGGGTGTACTTTCCAAAATGGTGTCTCATGTTGGGGCTTTTCTCTGTTTTGGTACCATTATGGCTCTCCGAATGCATCCTGACACATGAAAACTTTTTCAGCCTTTTTGCCCTGCAAAAACGAAACAACGCTCTTTCCATACCAAGTGCCCCCCTGTGCCCATACAGCAATGTACAGTGACAAAATGGGTATTGGCATACTCAAGAGGAATTGCCCTCAACATTGTAAAATGCATTTTCCTTTTTAACCCATTGTGAAGGTGCAAATTTTAGTGTTCATTGAATCTATAGTAAGATAAAATTACATTTCTGTAATTTCACTTTCATTTATCTTTCACGCTCATGAAACGCTCATAGGGTTAACAAAATTCCCAAAGGTTGTTTTGAATATTTTGAGGGGTGTAGTTTCTAAAATGGTGTCATTTGTGGGGGGTTTCTGTCATGTGGGCCTTATAAAGTCACTTCTAACTAAATTGACCCTCCAAAAGTAGGTTTTGATGATTTTCGTGAAAATCTGAAAAATTGCACCTAAAGTTATAAGCCTCCTAACATCCAAAATAAAGGAAAAGATGTTTGAAAAATGATGCCAAGTTAAAGCAGACATATGGAAAATGTTAGTTAGCAAGTTATTTTAGTGATATGACCAACTTTCCAAAAAGTAGAAAATTTTGAATTTGGAAAACATTGTTTTTTTCAAAATTTTTGCCAAATTTCCATTTATTTCATAAATAAATACTAAATATATTGATTAAATTTCTCAACCAGCATGAAGTACAATGTGTCACGAAAAAACAATCTCAAAATCAACTGGATATGTTAAAGCGTTCCAAAGTTATAACCACTTAAATAGACACATGTCAGATTTTAAAAAATAGCCCGTGTCAGGAAGGTGAAAAGTGGCTTCAGCGTTAAGGGGTTAATGGAGCAGAACGGTCATGCGCGGCCATCTGCTGGGATTTAACATTCAAATTGTGTCGCAAGACCAAGCACTTACATGGACCGGGAAGAAGAAGGTGAACTCTGTCAGACCTGAGCAGGGAAGCAACACATGCAGGATAACTGGCTCACGATCTTAGTGAATCGCGGCACAATGCATTATCGGCAAACAATGCACTTTGGGTAAACTCCGTCGGACAAGTAAGTAAATGTGCCCCATTATATAAAAAAACCCGACAGAAACAAAATAGGGAATTCATTAATAATGTTCAATTTGAGTTAATTTGAAAAAAAACCCCCCTAATTTCCACTGTTAACCCCAAGTAAAACAAAATGTGGCAAAAAAAGAAGTGATAGCCCTTAAACCGCCATGTCCCAAAAATTCGCTAAAATGCCCAGGTCATTAGAGCCTTTTAAGGCTGCGTAACTAAGGGGTAAAAGGAGTATTCCGGTCACAGCAAGTTTCACCCTATCCCTCTGCTCCATTCACTGTCAATGGCACTGAGTGAAATAGCTGAGTACTGCATTAGTCTATCTCCTTAAGTACCATACAGATGAATAGAGAAGCAGGGTACATGTGAATCAGGGACCAGCTGCTCAATTCATTTGGTGTGTTTCACTAAGTGAAACCCCAGCGATCAGCCTCACCGGTGTTACCCTTCTAACTGTGGCCTTAAGGTGTTTTTCCAGGATATCCCTTGAAAAACCCCATTGGGAGTGGGGGCAGAGGTGTTACAAAAAGCTGTACTTCTCCTGCTCTGACTCATAGGTCTTACCCTTTAGTTCTTCTGGTCTTTGGCACCTTCAGAACTCATTCTGAAGTTGTCAGAGCTCGCAAATTGCCGTGAATGAAATTAGAGAAAGTTGGGTGTGAATTTGATCTTGTTTTGTGGACAGCTGTGGCTTGAGTGATGGATGGCTTAACCAGTCAGTGCTGGGGATAGTGTCCATTACTGCCTTATATTCTGCCCATTACTCCCCTTATATTCTGCCCAGTCCCTTTGGAGGGGGCTAGTTATTCAGTCTTCCCTTTGATATTTAGTGCTATTGCTTTGTTTGCTATTCTGTGTTTTTGACTCCAGCTATGTGTTACCGATCATTCTATCACTATTCATCTTCTTTTGTTTTTCTATCACTGTTATATATGTCCCGGTGTGACCCCACTTTCCCTGTCTCGGACTTGTTTTTTCTTGGCTTGACGCTTTTCTAGTGTACTAGTGTAAACAGTGGTCTAGCTATGATGTCCTGTTACCTCTGCTCCACCATCCAGCGGCTGCCAGACAAAGCAAGTTTTTCCATGTCACCTTGCAGGGTCACTTGCAGGGGCGTAACTAGGAGAGCTAGGGCCCCATAGCGGATTTCTGCATGGGGCCCCCTTACGCCTTAAAAAAATATATACATATTGGTACAGACACGTTTAAACAATCGCACACATTTACGCACTCATGTACACATATTTATATTATATATACACAGGTAAAGTTCTAAACTCATACACTCACTTTTATATACTCGTATACACTTATACACACTCATTTATACATTTATACACTAATACATACAGTACATACATAATCATACATTTGAACACACATACTGTATAGTATATACACAATGGGGCACATGTACCAACGGTCCTCGGAGCGCATTTTCGCCGGGTTTCCCGACGATTTCCGTGTTGCACCGCATTTAACAGGGGTTTTTGGTGCAAGTGATCGGATTTTGGCGCAAATCGCACAGACTTTCATGCAAGCAAACCAGGGGACGTGCCTGACGGACAATCCGACTGATTCGGGATTTAAGATTCAAATTGTGTCCCGAGCCACGCACTCACATACACCGGGAAGAAGAAGGTGAATTCCGGTAGACCTGAGTGGGGAAACGACAGATGAAGGAAATCGGGGGCACAATCTACGTGAATCGTAGACTTCATCTTCGTCACACCATCCAGATCTGGGATCGCGACAGGACTGGGTAAGTTAATGTGCTCCCCTATATATATATACATATAGTATATATACATCATAAACTAATTTATACAGTATAAACACAACAAATTCCCCCATAGGCGGTTATTTAGCATACGCCGGATGCTGCTCTGGCACAGCCGCATGCATCAAAAGCCTTCATCCTCTTGATGTATCCGGCTGCAGTGTGTGTGTGTGTGCATATATATATATATATATATATATATATACACAGTATGTGTGGGTACATATATATACAGTGTGTATATATGTACAGTGTGTGTGTGTATATATGTACAGTGTGTGTCTGTATGTATGTACATTATGTGAGTGTGTATATATATATATATATATATATATATATATATATACATACACAGTATGTGTGTGTATATATGTACCGTGTGTGTGTATATATGTACAGTATGTGTGTTTATATATGTACAGTGTGTGTGTATATATTTACAGTATGTGTGTGTATATATGTACAGTGTGTGTGTGTATATATGTACAGTATGTGAGTGTGTATATATATATATATACATATACAGTATTTGTGTATATATGCATACACAGTATTTGTGTATATATATATGTACAGTGTGTGTGTATATATGTACAGTATGTGTGTGTATATATGTACAGTATGTGTGTTTATATATGTACAGTGTGTGTGTGTATATATGTACTGTATGTGTGTTTATATATGTACAGTATGTGTGTATATATGTACAGTATGTGTGTATATATATGCACAACCTGGCGGTTGGTGATTGGGGGGGGGGTCATCTTCAAATTCGCCAGTTGTGTCGTCCCGCAAAGGGGGGGGGGCAATGGTGGGCCCACGACTGTATAGCCATATAGGAGTACGTGCAAGCTGGCGGGCAAGGAGAGGCAGGCAGGAAAAAGGACGTGTTGGCAGGCGGGTTGGGGGATGTGCAGGGGTGCAGGAGAACATGACGGCAGGCGGGTAGGGGGACGTGCAGGCGGGGGGAGGGTCGTTTCAGGCCAGCAGAAGGATTTGTCGGCAGGCGCGCATGGCGAGAGGCCGGCAGGTGGAAAAAAGGACGTAACCGCAGGCGGGTAGGGAGACGTGCTGGCAAGAGGGTAAGGGTAGATACTGACAGGGGCACGTGGCGGCAGGCAGGCAGGGGGGCGTGGCGGCAGGCGGGCAGGGTGACGTGACGGCAGGAGCGTAGGGGTACATGCCAGCGGGCGGGCAGTGGGACGTGCCGGTGGGCTGGCAGGGAGACAGGCGAGCAGAAGGACGTGTCGGAGGGAGGGTAGGGGGACGTGTGGGCATGTGGATAGGTGGACAAGCTGGCGGGTGGGCGGGCAGGAGGATGTGGGTGTGGTTTTGGCGTCCATTCCGGGCCCCTGGTGCAGCACGGGTCCCGTAGCAACCGCTACGGCTGCTACGCCTGTTGTTACGCCACTGATCACTTGGGAGCTAACATATAATTAAGTTCCTGATAGCAGGTTGGTCCTTGCCAGGGTGGTTTTATCTGGTGTAGACAGGACCATAGCCCGCAGGGACGTCGCAGGGTTAGTTCACCACCACTTACCCAGTCTGACAGTTAGCACCAAGTCTGATTGTGGTTGCTGCTGGAAAGGTTCGTTAAAGAAATGCTGTGTTTCAAAGGGCCAACTTCAGCCTATTAGTGGGCTCCTTGGACCAGTGGACATTTATTCCTCAAATAGGGTCTGTAGCATGGTAATTACACTTTCCCTTTTTTAGCACCCTTGCCAAAGCAGAAATATTTCATGGAAAATCTCTTTAAGCATATTTATAAGCATCTTTAACCCCTTAACGCTCTGCGCCATAGCGCTACGGCGCAGAGGTATAGGGAATGTATGCAGAGGGCTCACGGGCTGAGTCCTCTTCATACAGAGGTGGGGGTTGTTGCATATTGCAGCAAACCCCCACCGCTAATAACCGCGGTCGGTGCTTGCAGTCGCCGGCGGCATTTAAAAGATGACCGGTTGCCATGGTAGCCTCGGGTCTTCGTTTGACCCGAGGCTATCTGGTATCTGCAGATTCGTTACAATGAGCCAGTGGCTCATTGTAATGAATGAGCTGCAAAAATGCCATATATTGCAATGCAGAAGTAAGGTAATGAGGGCCCATTTTAAGATTTTCATTGGGTTTTCTCATGTTGAGAATGAGTTTTATAAAAGATTTGCACAAGTGCATTCACCAAAATGATGGATCTATATATAATCATTTTAAAGCTGTGTTTCAGAACAAATCCTTCACTATAAGACTTCACTATAAAATCCATTCCTCTACCAACTCCCACATCACCCCACAAGTAAAACCAGCATTATGTGAGCAACTCTATAACCTTTGCAGGTATAACTTTCCTGTCATTCACAAATGAGCTTATTGGAGCTTCATGGTCAGGGGTATAGCTCCTGTTTCTACACAGTATTTCTAGAAAGGTATCTATTATTGCTAAAAGGACTAGTGCTGGGTACTGTTACATAAAAAGAAGAATATAGCAGCATGACAAGGCACTGCTTTACTGAGAAGCTCATTTGCATAAACATAAAAAATGAATTTAAAACGACAGCTTGCTGAGAAACAGTAAAGAAATGGTGGTTATAGTTTTGGGGTGGTATTGGAGCATAAACATTGGGGCACATTTACTTACCTGGTCCTGTCGCGATCCCCGCGGTGCGTTGTCTAACGAGGATGAAGTCCAGCGTGATTCACTAAGATGGTGCGCCCGATATATCCTGCATGTGTTGCTCTCCTGCTGAGGTCCGCCGGAGTTCACCTTCTTCTTCCTGGTGTATGTGAGTGCATGTCTTGCGACACAATTTGAATTTTAAATCCCGTGCTTAGTCTGAATCATTTGGGTTGTCCGACGGCCACGCCCCCCCAATTTTTGTCTCCCCGATTGCACCAAAATCTGATTGTGTGTGCCAAAAACCCCTGTTAAATGCTCAAAATGGAAACAGTCGGGAAACCTGACGGAAATGCGCCTTGCGGACACTTAGTAAATGTGCCCCATAATGTACATTGAACCCGTTTCCCGTCTACCAACAAGGTACTGTTCATTGTACATAAATGCATTTCTAATTCATCCCTATAGATATAGTGGCAAATATGATGGCAAAAGGGGAAAAAGTTGCAATCTCCTGGGCATGTCCATTGGTCTCTAAGGCCCCTTTCACACTTGCGTTTTTCACGCGAGTTTTCTGCGCATGCTTTTAACGTGCAGAACTTGCATTGCACTCTGACCCATTGTAATCAATGGGTCTTTTCAGACTTGCATTTTTTTCACGCAGACACGCGTGTTTTTTTTAACGCGCGTTTAAATATCGACATGCTCTACTTTTGCAAGCCACGCGCGTGAAAAACGCACCATACAAGTCTATGGAGATGCATCAAAAACGCATTGCACTCTGAGGCACTTGCAAGTGCAATGCAAGTGCAATGCGTTTTTCACGCATCCATTGCCATAGAAAAGATAGAGCTCAGTCCTGAGTCCATTTCACGCGCATTTTCTGCGCGTGAAAAACGCATTGAAATTGCATTGAAGTTGCATTGAAAACGCGCGTGAAAAACTGAGACACTGAACAAACTCTGACTGAAAACTGATCGCACTCTGATGCAAAATGTGCGTTTTTCACTGACCAAACACTGATCGCACCCTGATCAAACTCTGACGTGATCTGCAACGCAAGTGTGGAAGGGGCCTAAGTTATTATAGGTACTGAATCTACTCTATACCTTTTATTTCCGCAGTTCTTTTTAATAGGTGACTCTACTTGTACATGATGATTATTTACATATCAATTTTTATTATACATAGTACCATGCTGGCAGATTGGAACAAATATGTACAAATATAAAATGCTATGATACAATACAGAAACAAGAACAAGAAAGTTATCTCCTGCAATATATGGTAATGCGTAAATGAACATCAACACTTTAATAGGTATACAAAATTACACAGATACACACAAATAAATAATATTAACACAATCATAAAAACTATATTTATTTGTGCAGGTAGGGATTTGGTTGCCTCAAATATAGCAGAGCATAAATATAGCAGAGAATTACAACCAGACCCTTTTTGATTTAGCATTTTCATTTTTCACTCCCCACCTTCAAAAATCCATAAGTTTTTTTATTTTTCCATGTAAAGAGCAGTGTGAGGGCTTATTTTCTGTGTAACAAATTGCAATTTAAAGTGATTTAATATTTCATGCAGTGTACTGGGAAGAGGGAAAAAAACTGTAAATGCAGTTACATTGGTGAAAAAATGCGACTAAACAGAAGATGAGCAGGCACTACCAAATTACAAAATGATGTAACATCCACGCATCCCAATAGCTAATCCAAAGAACCAAAAAGAAAAAAGTTGGATTCGTACAAAGGATCAAATTATCTAACAATTTTTATTAGTACATAAAGAAACAATATATATCCCAGGACACCAAAGGTTAAAACACTTAAAAATACACCCAATGGATGTATGAAAGCTGCCAAGGGCAGTAATGCCCTGAACTCCCTATCTCAATCAACAGATTGCACAAGTATACAAATGGTAATGTCAAAATATCAAAGTCCACATCAAACCATGTAGCTGCCTAAATGATGTTAAAGGAAACCTACCATTTAGAATGGTAGGGGTAAGCTGTAAGTACTGAGCACCAGCTCAGGGTGAGCTGGTGCCGGTACTTACTTTCGTTAGTGTTATAAACCGCGGTATCGCGGTTTTAACACTTTTTAAACTTTAGAGCAGAAGGGGCTTCGGCGCTGCGTGCGTCCGTGCGCAACATCTCCGCTATTTCCTATGAAGGCGCGCGCACGGTCGTGCGCACGCAGCGCCGAAGCCTGTTCTGGCCTAAAGTTTACAAAGTGTTAAAACCGCTATACCGCGTTTATAACACTAACGAAAGTAAGAACCGGCACCAGCTCACCCTGAGCTGGTGCTCGGTACTTACAGCTATCCCCTGCCATTCTAACTGGTAGGTTTCCTTTAAAGTGACCTGTGCAAAAAAGTACATGAGCTAAAGTGTCCTAGAGCCTACTCATACTATACCCCTAGTAGAACATGTAGTGCCAAGTAGCGGGAGATGAGAAAGGCAGGCAAGTCAGGTGGATAGGGAGTGGAGCAAGCCCCACGCGTATCATCACCAATCTGGTTGTGATTGGCTTATCTTAATGTGGTCATGTTTCTGGATATGACAATTACCCAGATAGAATCAACAACATATCATGTGATATTGATATACACGAGGCTCCAGTCTTCCTCACAGTGCATGGACTCTCTTCAAGGTCAAGTTGGAGACGATGTTGTTTGGAGGTCATACCACGCAGACGCCATCCTGCATAGCTTCAGAATATGAAACCGAGTTATGTCCATAAAAAAGTGAACTCTTTCTTGAATAACTTCAACTAGAAAATATATCATATCCATATTATTATACACATTAGCTGACAACAGACTGCTTTTGTTGCCACTCTCCTCAAGCATGTTTTTGTCTGAGAGTGCATGTTTTCTGAACAGGGGCCGATTAAGACTGCCATGGGCTCTGGGCTGTATGAGTATTATAGCTCTACAAGTCTGGAATCACTTCCTATATATGGTACTAGAATCAAGCTTTTATGGAGAGTGGAGGATGTGTCCCTTCTGTATGATTTTCATATGTGGTTTCAGTACCTTTGCAGGACCTTTAAAGGTCCTGAAATGGCTCTTGTGTACATGTGTATTGAAAGCAGGAACTGATGTGCGAGGATTTTAAGGGGGAAGGCCCTTCTCAGTATAACATTTGGAGGGTGGTTTGGATGGCCATGAGCCAGAGCCTACTGGTTCTGAAAGTGTAATAGGTGACCAACAGTCATATACCTCTGGGGGAAAACTTCTGTCCCATCACATCAAAATCATCAGGAATGCAAAATGTAACATGCCTTCTTTCTCCTAACATTCGCTGCTGCAGATAGTTGGGTTACCCATAAACAAACTAAATAGTTGGGCAGTCCTGCCAATATCCATGGGCTTTACCAAAATTAAACTATGGGGCACATTTACTAAGGGTCTGTCGGACGCATCTCCATCGGGTTTCGCAATTTTTTTCGTTTTGCCCTGAATTGCCTTGGGTTCTTGGCGCACGCGATCAGATTGTGGTGCATCGGCGCCGGCTTGTATGCAACACAAATCGGGGGCGTGGTCGTCGGACAACCCGGCTGATTCGGACAAACCGCGGAATTTAACTTTCAAAATTGTGTCCCAAGATCAGCACTTACATGCAGCGGCAAGAAGATGGTGAACTCCGGCGGACTTCAGCGGGGAAGCGACACATGCAGGAAATTGGACGCACAATCTTAGTGAATCGCGGCAGCTCCAAATCCTCGTGGGACATATTATAATTTGCATTGTACTAAAGCCGCCACTTTGTCAGCACTGCTACATGTGTATATTATATACACATAATATATCTGTATCAATATCTCATGGTTTTATATATCTCTACTTACTGTTATTGTATAGAAAGCTTCTTTATTCACTTCCTGTGGATAGAAATCTGTCCATGGTCATGTGATGTCACAAAGAAACACAAGCAGCTATTATCACAGGGTAATCAGAGCCTTGTGATAATAATAGAAGCTTTCTATAGCAAGACAGAAACCAGAGATCTAGCAAAGAATTAATACAGAATAACTTTTAATTTCCCAAACAATATCAATTATTTGCTGAAAGTTGACAACCCCTTTAATTCAGTAAAGATATCGCTAGTGCATGTGCATTTTATCTATTTTTACAGAACAAGGCTTGTCCCAACTTATTTATTTGTCTTACACTACTGGAGCAAAACTGAAGATAAAATGGAAAAAGGAAGACAAAAGACTTTTACTTCTGTATCACCCCCTGCTGGGATGTATGTAAGGTAGAAAGCTGTGAATGGAAGATTAAAGAGTTTTAATATTCTTTGCATTTGGAATATTCTTTACCATGAGAACTGTTCACACGCATTTCTGCAACGGAAAGTGATGATTTATACATCTGACTGTTCGCACTAGAAATGCTTTTATGCTGTTTGCATAAAATAATGATTCGCTTTTTTTCCCTTCAATTATATAGTAGGTGTTTAGAATGAAATATTACTGATCATTTCTTATACTCAGCTATGTATGCAACCAAAGTATTTACATACAGTCTCAGATTTACTAGTTCCGGGCTAAAATTACAATCAAATTACTGAAATGCATTTGCCTAATTCAAACGTTTAAGGGCATGAATACTTCTGTATTGTAGAAGAAAAGATGGGGCAACTTTACAAGTAGATGGTGCAGCGATTGATTACTTCTGCCTCTCAGGGACAACACAGTGATTACATAATTCTCTGAAGCAATGCAAGGGGAGAAGCGCCAAGGCAGGCAAAGTAGTGACAGAGCCTCATTATCATAATTTTATAATTGCTTTTTCAGCAAAACCACTCGGCTTAGGGACATGTTTTTGCATCAGTGTAGTTACAGCATTCCTAAGGTATGTTTGGTTCACAATGCATGAAAATAAATGGTAGATTTCCTTTAAGGACAATCAAGGGGTCACCTTAACGACATGTGACAAACTAGCATATCAGAGTGCTGTTAAGTTTTTTTTGAAGAGGGCTTGAGGGCTGGCATGGTGTAAACCTGATAGGTTCTGTTGGCGGCTTTCATGTGGGTATCACCATCTTGGCAGGAATCGTCACTCCCCATGACGTCATTGAGGAGCAAAAATGGAAATGAAAAAGGGCATTGGCGGGAACGGGTCAAAAGGAACAGAGTATTTTTTATCAAGCTAAATCAACTACCTATGTATTTTAAAATGTTATAGGCAGTGTTTTCCCCATTTTGAGAAATAATTAAAATTGTGGAATAATTTATTGACCACCAGAGGGAGCACTATCTGTGTCTCAATGCAAGGCATAAAACACAAATGTAAAGATTAGAGATGAGCGAACACTAAAATGCTCGGGTGCTCGTTATTCGAGACGAACTTTTCCCGATGCTCGAGTGCTCGTCTCGAATAACGAACCCCATTGAAGTCAATGGGAGACTCGAGCATTTTTCAAGGGGACCAAGGCTCTGCACAGGGAAGCTTGGCCAAACACCTGGAAACCTCAGAAAAGGATGGAAACACCACGGAAATGGACAGGAAACAGCAGGGGCAGCATGCATGGATGCCTCTGAGGCTGCTTAATCGCACCATTATGCCAAAATTATGGGCAACAGCATGGCCATGACAGAGTGACAGAATGAAGCTAGATAGCATCTAAAACATCCAATAATTGACCCTGACACTATAGGAGACGGCTTGCAGAGGCAGCGGCAGCAGGCTAGAGAGTGGCATGGCGACATACCCTAATTGGACTCAGGCTTCAAACCAATGGGTGGCAGAGAGGAACCAAAGGAGGTGAGCAAGAAGCGCTCAAATAATATCGGTACATGATAAAAGTTTGCCAGTATATTTTGTGGATTACACAGCAGGGTGGCGACAAAGTTAACATGGAAGCCATGAAAACAACCCAAAATTCTGCCTGACACAGCTCGTTTGATAAGGGGACCATGTATGGAGGCAGTGAACTAGTAGTAGATTAAAGGTGCTGCAGTTAAAACTATGTTAGTTGGATCTTGGCATGGAGCTGGCGCTCCGCTGCCAGGCGAGCTTTCGCCAATCCAAGCCCCTGTCTATAGGCTACTCCCCAAACAGCACTTCTAAGAACCTTTTGTATAAGATCAAGTGTAGTAGCGTTCTTATAAGTTTAGGATATGCCGGGTGAGGGGAATGTAAACAGCTGCGCAAGAAGCGCTGAAATAATATCCGTAAATGGTAAAAGTTTGCCAGTATATTTTGTGGATAACACAGCAGGGTGGCGACAAAGTTAACAACTTTGATGTGGAATCCATGAAAACAACCCAAATTTCTGCCTGACACACCTCGTTTGATAAAGGGACGATGTATGGAGGCAGCTATATGGACGACTTTTGGAGGTAGCAATGGAGACAACGTGTGGAGGCTGCTATGGAGACAATTTAATTTGGATAGTGCCTGTATGTGGCAGTCCCAAACATTTTTCAAACCAGAGGAGCAGGTAGGTGGCCCTCCAGTAAAATGGAATAGATTGAGTGCCTGTATGTGGCAGTCCCAAAAATTGTTCAAACCAGAGGAGCAGGTAGGTGGCCCTCCAGTAAAATGGAATAGATTGAGTGCCTGTATGTGGCAGTCCCAAAAATGTTTCAAACCAGAGGAGCAGGTAGGTGGCCCTCCAGTAAAATGGAATAGATTGAGTGCCTGTATGTGGCAGTCCCAAACATTTTTCAAACCAGAGGAGCAGGTAGGTGGCCCTCCAGTAAAATGGAATAGATTGAGTGCCTGTATGTGGCAGTCCCACAAATTGTTCAAACCAGAGGAGCCGGTAGGTGGCCCTCCAGTAAAATGGAATAGATTGAGTGCCTGTATGTGGCAGTCCCAAAAATTGTTCAAACCAGAGGAGCAGGTAGGTGGCCCTCCAGTAAAATGGAATAGATTGAGTGCCTGTATGTGGCAGTCCCAAAAATGTTTCAAACCAGAGGAGCAGGTAGGTGGCCCTCCAGTAAAATGGAATAGATTGAGTGCCTGTATGTGGCAGTCCCAAACATTTTTCAAACCAGAGGAGCAGGTAGGTGGCCCTCCAGTAAAATGGAATAGATTGAGTGCCTGTATGTGGCAGTCCCAAAAATTGTTCAAACCAGAGGAGCAGGTAGGTGGCCCTGCAGTAAAATGGAATAGATTGAGTGCCTGTATGTGGCAGTCCCAAAAATTGTTCAAACCAGAGGAGCAGGTAGGTGGCCCTCCAGTAAAATGGAATAGATTGAGTGCCTGTATGTGGCAGTCCCAAAAATGTTTCAAACCAGAGGAGCAGGTAGGTGGCCCTCCAGTAAAATGGAATAGATTGAGTGCCTGTATGTGGCAGTCCCAAACATTTTTCAAACCAGAGGAGCAGGTAGGTGGCCCTCCAGTAAAATGGAATAGATTGAGTGCCTGTATGTGGCAGTCCCAAAAATTGTTCAAACCAGAGGAGCAGGTAGGTGGCCCTGCAGTAAAATGGAATAGATTGAGTGCCTGTATGTGGCAGTCCCAAAAATTGTTCAAACCAGAGGAGCAGGTAGGTGGCCCTCCAGTAAAATGGAATAGATTGAGTGCCTGTATGTGGCAGTCCCAAAAATTTTTTAAAACAGAGGACCGGGTAGGTGGCCCTCCAGAAAAATGGAATAGATTGAGTGCCTGTATGTGGCACTCACAAAAATTGTTTCAAACAGAGGACCGGGTAGGTGGCCCTCCAGAAAAATTAAATGCATGAAGTACTATAGCAAGAGCCAGTGGGCCCTGTCAAAAAATAGCCATTTTCCTCTGCTTTACTGTACAAAGAGGAGGAGAAGGAGGAAAATGAGGAGGAGGAGGAGGAGTGGATCAATTATTCAGGTTGAGCTTCCTTCACCTGGTGGAGATTGGAAATTCTGAGAAATCCAGCCTTTATTCATTTTAATAAGCGTCAGCCTGTCAGCGCTGTCAGTCGACAGGCGTGTACGCTTATCGGTGATGATGCCACCAGCTGCACTGAAAACCCGCTCGGACAAGACGCTAGCGGCAGGGCAGGCAAGAACCTCCAAGGCGTACAGCGCCAGTTCGTGCCACATGTCCAGCTTTGAAACCCAGTAGTTGTAGGGAGCTGTGTGATCATTTAGGACGATGGTATGGTCAGCTACGTACTCCCTCACCATCTTTCTGTAAAGATCAGCCCTACTCTGCCGAGACTGGGGACAGGTGACAGTGTCTTGCTGGGGTGACATAAAGCTGGCAAAAGCCTTGTAAAGCGTACCCTTGCCAGTGCTGGACAAGCTGCCTGCTCGCCTACTCTCCCTCGCTACTTGTCCCGCAGAACTACGCACTCTGCCGCTAGCGCTGTCAGAAGGGAAATACTGTTTCAGCTTGTGCACCAGGGCCTGCTGGTATTCATGCATTCTCACACTCCTTTCCTCTGCAGGGATGAGAGTGGGAAGATTTTGCTTGTACCGTGGGTCCAGGAGAGTGAACACCCAGTAATCGGTGCTGGAATAAATTCTTTGAACGCGAGGGTCACGGGATAGGCAGCCTAGCATGAAATCTGCCATATGCGCCAGAGTACCAACGCGTAAGAATTCACTCCCCTCACTGGCCTGACTGTCCATTTCCTCCTCCTCCAACTCCTCCAACTCCTCTTCTTCTGCCCATACACGCTGAACAGTGAAGGTCTGAGCAATGCTCCCCTCTTGTGTCTCGCCAACATTCTCCTCCTCTTCCTCCTCATCCTCCTCCACCTCCACCTCCTCCGATATGCGCTGAGAAACAGACCTGAGGGTGCTTTGGCTATCAACAAGGGAATATTCTTCCCCTGTCTCTTGTGACGAGCGCAAAGCTTCCGACTTCATGCTGACCAGAAAGTTTTTCAACAGGCCAAGCAGCGGGATGGTGAGGCTGATGATGGCGGCATCGCCACTGACCATCTGTGTTGACTCCTCAAAGTTACTCAGCACCTGACAGATATCAGACATCCACGTCCACTCCTCATTGTAGACTTGAGGAAGCTGACTGACCTGACTACCAGTTCTGGTGGAAGTTGACATCTGGCAGTCTACAATCGCTCTGCGCTGCTGGTAAACTCTGGATAACATGGTCAGTGTTGAATTCCACCTCGTGGGCACGTCGCACAACAGTCGGTGAGCGGGCAGTTGGAGGCGGCGCTGCGCTGCCCTGAGAGTGGCAGCATCTGGGCTGGACTTCCTGAAATGCGCACAGATGCGGCGCACCTTCGTGAGCAAATCAGACAGATTGGGGTATGTCTTGAGGAAACGCTGAACTATCAGATTTAACACATGGGCCAGGCATGGCACATGTGTCAGTCTGCCGAGTTGCAGAGCCGCCACCAGGTTACGGCCGTTGTCACACACAACCATTCCCGGCTTGAGGTTCAGCGGTGCCAGCCACAGATCAGTCTGCGCCGTGATGCCCTGTAATAGCTCTTGGGCGGTGTGCCTTTTGTCGCCTAGGCTCAGCAGTTTGAGCACCGCCTGCTGTCGCTTAGCGACGGCACTGCTGCTGTGCCTAGAGCTACCGACTGATGGCGCCGTGCCCACGGATGGTAGTTCGGAGGTGGAGGAGGGGTGGGAGGAGGAGGAGGCATAGTAGGCCTGAAACACCTGGACCGAGGTAGGCCCCGCAATCCTCGGCGTCGGCAGTATATGAGCAGCCCCAGGGTCAGACTCGGTCCCAGCCTCCACCAAGTTAACCCAATGTGCCGTCAGCGATATATAGTGGCCCTGCCCGGCAGCACTCGTCCACGTGTCCGTGGTCAGGTGGACCTTGTCAGAAACGGCGTTGGTCAGGGCACGGATGATGTTGTCTGACACGTGCTGGTGCAGGGCTGGGACGGCACATCGGGAAAAGTAGTACATGTATGTACTCAGAACTACGTCTTACCATCTTCATTTACACCTCTGTGTGTGCGCCTATTTGACTTGTCCCTCCGATGTTTCTTGTGCGCGTGCGCACACTCTGTCGCACTGGCGCCATTGTTTATCTGGTGCGCAGGCGCGTGAGCGACCGGAGCCCTTTGCCCTTTGTTTATCTGGTGCGCAGGCGCGTGAGTGACCGGAGCCCTTTGCACTCTTCATTGCTCGGCTATGTTTTATGCGCATGCGCGGACTTTTCCCTATTCTCGCGATAACTTCACATGTTGTAATGTACAGCTGTTTATACTGAGGAGACACCAGTGATTGGAGGCTGGGAGCTCCCTGGGGCATAAAAGGTAAGCTCCACGGGTCAAATGGCACTTACCCCTGAGGAAGTCGCGATCAGGCGACGGAACGCGTGGGGTGCCATTGGCCACGGCTCTGGGATCCTACCCTCTCCTTGTTTCTCCCACTCGGGCACCTATGGTTAGGTATTTTTGATGGTTTCGGGCTCTGTTCTGCCTTTCTGTTTGTACTGAATACCTTTGGTTTGTTTGCCATATGTACTGGGCTTTACTAATTAGAATGTTTAGGCAGAACTTCCTAGGGACACGTCTCCATCGTTATCCTTTGTGAGGGTAGTGTATCCACACACTTGTGTTTTGACCTGTGGCCATATGTGGGTCTGGGTAACCAGACCCTGACCCATCTTGTTGTTTACATGTGTTTTTGTACACTTTTAAATGTTTTTAACATGCTTGTAGGTTCTTGTTGAATACGTATATATGTAATTTAATAAAGTTTATTGATTTTCTAGCCGTTACACACTCATCTTTTTTCTTCTTGGGATAGAATCTTGCTTTCTAAGTGTGTTGGTTACTTATACACTTGATCTCTGTGCATGAGGTCACGCTTCACGCTGTTTTAGGATACATCGGGAAAAGTAGTGGCGGCTGGGGACCGAATACCGAGGGGCGGCCGCCGCCATGAGGTTGCGAAAGGCCTCGGTCTCTACTAGCCTATAGGGCAGCATCTCCAGGCTAAGCAATCTGGAGATGTGCACATTAAGGGCTTGGGCGTGCGGGTGGGTTGCACTATATTTGCGTTTCCGCTCCAGCGTCTGGGGTATGGAGAGCTGAACACTGGTGGATGCTGTGGAGGATCGTGGAGGCGACGATGGGGTTTTTGTGGCAGGGTCCTGGGCAGGGGGCTGACTAGCAGCTGACACAGGGGAAGGAGCAGTGGTGTGCACGGCCGGAGGTGAACGGGCTTGTTGCCACTGAGTGGGGTGCTTAGCATTCATATGCCTGCGCATACTGGTGGTAGTTAAGCTAGTAGTGGTGGAACCCCTGCTGAGCCTGGTTTGGCAAATGTTGCACACCACAGTCCGTCGGTCATCCGGTGTTTCCTTAAAGAACCTCCAGACTTCTGAAGATCTAGCCCTCGCCGCAAGAGCCCTCGCCACGGGAGCTTCACTAGTTGACACATTTGGCGCTGATGCACCAGCTCTGGCCCTGCCTCTCCGTCTGGCCCCACCACTGCCTCTTCCAACCTGTTCTGGTCGAGGACTCTCCTCCGTCTCAGAAGCACTGTGTTCACCCGGCCTCTCAACCCAGCTTGGGTCTGTCACCTCATCATCCTCCGATCCCTCAGTCTGCTCCCCCCTCGGACTTCCTGCCCTGACAACAACTTCCCCACTGTCTGACAACCGTGTCTCCTCATCGTCGGACACCTCTTTACACGCTTCCACTACGTCAAGAAGGTCATCATCACCCACAGACTGTGACTGGTGGAAAACCTGGGCATCGGAAAATTGCTCAGCAGCAACCGGACAAGTGGTTTGTGACTGTGGGAAGGGTCCAGAAAACAGTTCCTCAGAGTATGCCGGTTCAAATGGCAAATTTTCCTGGGAGGGGGCAGACTGGGGGGGAGGAGGCTGAGGTGCAGGAGCTGGAGGAGTGGCGATTTCGGTGACATGGGTGGACTGCGTGGAAGACTGACTGGTGGTGGACAAATTGCTCGAAGCATTGTCAGCAATCCACGACATCACCTGTTCGCACTGTTCTGGCCTCAACAGTGCTCTACCACGAGTCCCAGTAACTTCAGACATGAACCTAGGGAGTGTAGCTCTGCGGCGTTCCCCTGCTCCCTCATCAGCAGGTGGTGTCTCACCCCGCCCAGGACCACGGCCTCTGACCCCTGCAGTAGTTGGACGCCCACGTCCCCGCCCTCGTCCTCTACCCCTAGCCCTCGGGTTAAACATTTTTAAAATGAGAGTTATAACTTTATTTTTTTTTTAACTTTTTTTTGTTTTTTTTTGTGTTTTTTGTTTTTTTTTGTGTTTTTGTTTTTTTTTGTGTTTTTTTTTTTTTTTTTGAGTTTTTAAAACCAAACAATGCTATCCTATTGCTATGGCTATTTTCTAGCCAAGTATCAAAGCACACTACTATGCCAGATGAGATGACACTGAGTTAGTGCCTAATTGAAATCCAACCCCTACTAAATTTTCCCACTTCGGTCTTTGCTATGGATATGTGCGTCACTAAGTGCAGAACACAGCGGTCGCAAGTCTCACTACAAATTGCTCAGAATTGGCTAGTACATGCACTGCAGAAAGTACAGCCACCAGCAGATCAACCAGAAATCAAATATATAGAACGCTACTGTACGCGTAAGTAAGCTCTTTGTATTCTCCTATGGCTATTTTCTAGCCAAGTATCAAAGCACACTACTATGCCAGATGAGATGACACTGAGTTAGTGCCTAATTGAAATCCAACCCCTACTAAATTTTCCCACTTCGGTCTTTGCTATGGATATGTGCGTCACTAAGCGCAGAACACAGCAGTCGCAAGTCTCACTACAAATTGCTCAGAATTGGCTAGTACATGCACTGCAGAAAGTACAGCCACCAGCAGATCAACCAGAAATCAAATATATAGAACGCTACTGTACGCGTAAGTAAGCTCTTTGTATTCTCCTATGGCTATTTTCTAGCCAAGTATCAAAGCACACTACTATGCCAGATGAGATGACACTGAGTTAGTGCCTAATTGAAATCCAACCCCTACTAAATTTTCCCACTTCGGTCTTTGCTATGGATATGTGCGCCACTAAGCGCAGAACACAGCGGTCGCAAGTCTCACTACAAATTGCTCAGAATTGGCAAGTACATGCACTGCAGAAACTACAGCCACCAGCAGATCAACCAGAAATCAAATATATAGAACGCTACTGTAGGCTTCAAGAAGCTGTTTGTATTCTCCTATGGCTATTTTCTAGCCAAGTATCAAAGGAAGCACACTACTATGCCAGATGAGATGACACTGAGTTATTGCCTAATAGAAATCCAACCCCTACTGAATTTTCCCACTTCAGCCTTTGCTATGGATATGTGCGTCACTAAGCGCAGAACACAGCGGTCGCAAGTCTCACTACAAATTGCTCAGAATTGGCTAGTACATGCACTGCAGAAAGTACAGCCACCAGCAGATCAACCAGAAATCAAATATATAGAACGCTACTGTACGCGTAAGTAAGCTCTTTGTATTCTCCTATGGCTATTTTCTAGCCAAGTATCAAAGCACACTACTATGCCAGATGAGATGACACTGAGTTAGTGCCTAATTGAAATCCAACCCCTACTGAATTTTCCCACTTCGGTCTTTGCTATGGATATGTGTGCCACTAAGAGCTAAACACAACGGTAGCAAGTCCCCCTGCTAATTCCTCACAAAATGGTACTAGATGCAAATTAAAATAAAAAAAGTAGAACGTTATTGTAGCCCTAAGAAGGGCTGTTGGGTTCTTTGAGAATCACTCCTGCCTAACAGTAAGCTAATAGAACACCCTAACGCTTTCCCTGACCAGCAGCAGCTCTCTCCCTAGCGGCATCCAGACACAGAATGATCCGAGCAGCGCGGGCAGCGGCTAGTCTATCCCAGGGTCACCTGATCTGGCCAGCCAACCACTGCTATCGACGTGTAAGGGTACCACGTCATGCTGGGTGGAGTGCAGAGTCTCCTGGCTTGTGATTGGCTCTGTTTCTGGCCGCCAAAAAGCAAAACGGCGGGAGCTGCCATTTTCTCGAGCGGGCGAAGTATTTGTCCGAGCAACGAGCAGTTTCGAGTACCCTAATGCTCGACCGAGCATCAAGCTCGGACGAGCATGTTCGCTCATCTCTAGTAAAGATCCTTTGATGGTATCATTACTGTATAGGAGTGAGCGTCCAACTCTTGTTCTCCTGAAAGCAGTGGAGACAGGTTTAAAACAAAGGAGACTGTACATGGTTGCCAAAATTAATACATGTCCCTTTAACAGTGCAGATAGACCTGAACATGGCTCAATGCATCAGCCACATCAGGACTCTCCCCCATTGTTATATCATTACAGGTAATGGGTCAGGTCCATTCCTGCTCTCCTATGGACTGTGTTCTGACAAAGCACACAGCTGAAGCTCCCTCTAACTGTGGTGGATATGAATGCCCAATATAAATAAACAACAATTCACTTCATTCTAAAAAACTATATTTTTAAATACTATGTGTATTTTTGGTACACATTTATTTTAGGCTCAACCACAAAATCAAAAAGGGAGGGTGTCACCCAAAAAAAAGTTTTTATATCGAACATATTTTTGTTGTAATTTTTAAACATTTTTTACGAATTTCCTTGGCACTTTATATACCGTATTTAATTTAAAGTACTAGGGTAAATCATATTACTCAATACTGGTATTAGAGCTCAAGTAAGATGTCAGCCCTCATAATCATGGCCAGGAAATGAAAAAAAAAAAAAATACAATCATAAAATAACCAGAATAGTGCTATATTTTGTTAGTTGATCAACATGAAAATTCTGACACATTCCTTTTAGAGGTGTTTACTGGGAAAAATCTATTCATAGCGTAGGCAATCAGTGGGGGTGCAATAACCAGCGTTCCCGCCAATCAGGTTTCACACCATGGATGGATATGGAAGCAAACAGCTCTATCCCTAGTACAACAGCTGTCCTGGCTCACTGTATGTGCTGCTCTCATTATATTTGTATCATAATATGCGATTTGCAGTCCCACAATAACCTATTAATGACCTATCCTGTGGAGAGGTTGACAAAGGAAATCAACCAGTTAAAAAAAATAAATAAACCTATAAATACAACCAACGCTGTCATGCCAGGATCACCTAGAAGAAAAAGTTGCAATAGGCAGCATGGAAGTGGGGACGAGAAGCCATTTCTGGCTGCTAAATTTGTATGCTCCCGCACCTCCCGCATGTGAGAGGGAGGTGGTGAGGACATGCAAAAAGAACATTTTGTCCCTTCTAGGTGATCCCGGTGTATGAAGACTAGCGGACAATGCTGGGATCAAGATGAAGAGGAGCGGAGGTGAGTATTTATAGTTTCTATTTGTTTTTATTAACTGGTTGATTTCCATAAATAGATTTTATACTATTATACCATAAATGTCAAAATATGTTAAATATATTACTACGTCACATACTAAAGAAGGTACCAAATTTAAGCATGTGACCAAAAATGGACGGGCAGATTTTTGGAAAATCTGCTGGCTCCTATCACATTTCCTCTTTTAACCCCTTACTGTTGGAACTTTTTTTTTTTTCTTTTCAATTTTTCACTCCCCACCTTCAAAGGTCTATACCTTTTGTATTTTTACATGTAAAGAGCTCTTTTCTGCGTAACAAATTGTACAGAGTGATAGTATTTAATATTCCATGCCATGTCCTAGGAAGTAGGAAAAAGATTCCAAATGCAAAATGGTGAAAAAACGCGTTTGTGCTCTTTTCTTGTAGCCTTGGATTTTATGCCTTTCACTGTTTGCCCCAAATGACATGTCTACTTTATTCTTTGGGTCAGTACAATCACGGAGATACCAAATTTGTATAGGTTTTATAATTTTGTCATACATTTACAAAAATTAAAACCTCCTGGACAAAATTCTTTTTTATTTTGCCATTTCTGGCGCTAATAACTTTTTGATACTTTGGTGTATGGAGCTGTGGTTGGTGTCATTTTTTGTGACTTTTGATGGCGTTTTCAATGCTACCATTTTTAGGATGTACAATCTTTTGATAACTTTTTATAGAATTTTTTATATTTTTCAAAATGGCAAAAAAGTGTCATTTTTTACTTTGGGTGCTATTTTCTGTTATGGGCTTAAACACAGTGAAAAAACGTTATTATATTTTGGTAGAACGGCATTTTCGGACAAGGTGATATATAACATTTTTATGATTTTTACTGTTTATTTATATTTATATCAGTTCTAGGGAAAGGGGGTGATTTAAATTTTTAGGTTTTTTATTATAACTTTTTTTTATTTTTACTATTTTTAAGACCCCCTGGGGTACTTCAACCCTATGTTGTCTGATTGATTCTACCATGGGGTGTAGTTCATTGGCCTCCTGGGGTCCCCCATTGTACCTATCATCATGCTTACGGTAAGGACTAAATTGATTTTGTGCACAGTGGGAGCCGGAAGGTACCTCCGGTCCCCACTTTACATAGGACTTAATTAAGGATTCACTCCTCTATCCATGTTCCCGTCTGCATTATTTACTATATATTAAACTTCCTTGTCTATATACTATTACTTACCTTTAGGTTCTGGGGTATCTGCAGGGCGCTTATGTTTTTCGTGGTTGCCCCAATTTCCATCAGGGGCTATTTGTTTCCCCTTATTTCTTTCCCTATTATGTGGTATTTTTTGCATATTGTGTATTATCCTAACAATAAAATATACTTTGGATTTAAATTTTTGGTGACTCTTTTCGGCTCTCTTTTGGGTTGTTGATCCTACCATATACTGCCATACTTCCTCCTTATTCATTACAATGTGCAAATCGAACATTGTAATGCATGGGTTAAAACGAGAATGCGAAGACCCGAGGCGGTCATGGCGACCGATCACTGCTCCCCGATGACGTCACAGGGAGCGTCAATCTTTACCTATACACCGCCATCTTTTTGAAGCCGCCAACAGCTTTGCCGGCAGCAATTGACAGGATAACACCCCCGATCAGTGCTAGCACCAATCGCAGGTGTTACCCGTGAGTCTTTGCTGCAAAGACTTACTGGCTATGGAGAGGGCTCAACCGTGAGCGCTCTCAATGCAGCAGCACCCAACGCGCACTATAACAGTATGGAAAGGGGTTAAAGCTGGTAGACGAGGGTTTCTATTACTGCTTCTATTACTAAACTATTAACCTCCTCTAAAACAAACCTGATTCTGGATCTCTTTCCAGAAATGATTCTCTTGAGGTTCATGCTGCAACGTTAGCTGGTTGTGTGTTTGCTACTGTCTTGCTTGCTGTTTGATTATGGAGGATTTTGACTTGTGTCTTTTATTCTCAATTTTGTGCATCTTTTAATATTTCCTTGTGACTGGCTTTTCTTGTATCAGTATATAGTGCTATTTGTCTCTACCTGTCCGCTCCCTCCTTCTGAAGCTTCATAACTGAGGTTGAGGTAAGTGAGTATACCCCTTTTAGGGACAGTTTATCTCCTTTGGAGATCGTTTTAGTCTTCAGGTGGACTCTGCCACTTACTCTCACAATTATGAGGCCTGATATCCGTTCCCATATACGCCCATGGTGCCCAGCCACAGTACAGTGAGCACACTGCAACCTGGCCGTGGTTGCACGCGTCCTTATGGAGAGGGGAGAAGCGAGCAGGGCTCACCTCTCCACCTTTCCAATGCTACATCATGTGCATCAGACCTTACTACCGACGTTATTGAAATGCAGCACCCCTTCCTCTTTTTTTTCTAACGTGATCACAAGGTTTTTTAACGTGAAATTGATAAAGTTAGTTTTAGGTAGTTTTCAACATTTTTCTGAAACGTTCACTTATCTTTTTCTTTGGAGTACGGGAACTACATTACCATTCTCCTGTTGTGACTTCACCTCCAGTCTGACAAGTTTGGTGATGGTGATGGTTGCTGGGCTGGTTTCTGACAGTATCATTACAGGCCTAAAGGAAATTAGGACTACCCCACACCTGACACCCTGGTGCAATTGCACCGATTCCCGGACATATCATAGAGATTAACCACTGTGCACTCTTTTGTTCCTTTCTTCAGCATAAAAGTGTTGCTAACAGTTATTCACTGGTTAAAACAATGTCAAGATCAATATTTTCTAGTTGCTAAAGTGACAATGACCATTACTTCTAAATACAATTCATCAGTCTATATGGATACAATGGGGGTATTTATTAAGGCTGCTTGCACTTGCAATCATATTCCCCTTTCAGCCACCTCCATGACTGGGGGGCATGAAAGGGGGTGTAACCGGCTGCAGTATGGGCGCAGACAGTGGGGAGTGGGCTGGCGCAGGGCCTTCCTGCGCACTCGCAGCAATTGACCAGGATAAGTATTAAATACTGTGCAGGCCCTTGCCGGATACATCAAGAAGCCAGAGCCTCTTGATGTTTCCAGCGGTGGGATTTAAAGGGGAAATTTTATGCTTTTGATGTTCTTTGGTGCAAAATCTAAAGGTTATACTTGGAGAAATGTACTTTTTGTATGCTAGTTCTCTAGTCAAAAGCATTGTAGCTCAGTACCATTAACTTTAATATACATCATAATGACATTAGGAACGCAAAAAAACAGCTCCAAGATCAGGCATCCATTTGATTATAGAATCTTCAAATCTTTATTTGCAAATTTCAAACATACAGGTACGTCCACAAGGAGTCAAGGCATGAGTCAAGTAATATCGCAGTGTTCATAATGACATTGTTATAATGATTTTCTTTTATCCAGGAAAATACTGTAGATTTGAAAAACTTACATCTTGAAATACTTGACTTTTCAAGCTCTTTTTCAAGCAAGTTAAAAGCAACTGCATCGTGTGTTACCTTTAACTGTTACCTCCTGCCAGTCAACCAAATCAGGTAGCGTCTTAGGGGGAAGCATAGTGGGATCAACAACATCAGAAATGAGACTAACACCTAAGAGGCTGCTATTCCAAATGTCAGTGATTTAACATCCATCCCCATAGTGTTAACGCCATCGCTCTGATTTTATAATTTTTTTTTCTCCATTCTGTTGAGAGCTGGTCTCCAATCAAACAAGCAAACAAACACAAAAAGGTAATGCAATGGAATATTGGTCTCCCAAAAGAAGCAAACAAAGGTCGTGAATGCAATGGGTTCAAAGGGCTTGCATTGCTTTCAATATACACAATTACTTTCTTATTTCCCGATTTCAAGTGCAGAACGGTCTCAAAGCAATTTCAAGCAGGAGAGGTATAAATACAGCCCCGAGCTGTTGATTGGTTATGTTTTGGCATAATAAGATTGAAAGTCATCTCTGTGAGCGCTGTGACTTGAGAAGTGTTTGCAGAGAGGGGTCATTGTGCTCCAACAAAGAAATATGAACATCAGTTCAGTACAGAGGTCAGGAATTACCAAGTCTCATTCTCAGTTTTTCTTACTATTTGCTTAGAAAATGGAATTAGAATAGTTTCCACTACAATATTTCACTTACATTGCAAAGATAAATTACACTGTAAGATGATTTCTGCAGTAACGATACCTTACAAACGCAAAGGCAGAATAAAATGAAACTTATTTCAGCTCAGATTTTTCTTAAAGGGAACCCGTCCCCCACAAACCCCCCAGTAGAAACGTATTCCATTCTTTAATGTTTTCCAATTTCTTTTTATCTTATTCTCTTATTCACTTCATTCTCTCTTCCTCATCGCTCACATCGCACAGTTTGACTGCAAGGTTGAGTGAGGTGCCTCCTCACAGGCGCTTAGCTTTGAAAACACCACTCTTCATTGCATATGTCTCCATGCTTGGAAAGTCTTGCGCATGTGCAGTGCGCCTATGGAGCCAGCCGCCACCTGCCTGAGGCCGGCAGGTCAAGCACCTGACTCATGTGCGACATTTCCAAAGGATTGAGTGACATAGGCAATATTTTCAAAGCAGAGCAACCATAAGGAGGTGGAGGGAGTTTGACTTGATGGTTGAGCGCCACGCCTTCTTGACTTCATGTTCGTGATAGGGAGGGAGCATAAAAGTAAAGTTTGGAAGAATTGTTCATCAAATGAGAATAAGAAAATAAGCAATTGGAAAGTTTTAAAGGATAGAATAAGTTAATGCTGAGGGTTTGTGAAGGAGAGGCAAGGTGACAAGTCCTATCTAAGTCATTCTCAGTGGCTATGTCATAAAAACTTCATAGATGTGGGTCCCTCAAATTTGACTACTATTCCCATACACTGGTGGAGCATCGCACATACCTCTTTCATGCTTACCCTTGGTGTACTGTGATTGTAGATCACAAAAGCACAACTGTACCCCAATATGCATTTCGGCAGCTACAGGTCTTTCTTTTGCCTAACCTTAATTACTTTCTATGGTTGTACGACTTACTATAATGTGAGACTTCATGAAATGATAACATTGTTATTATTATGTTTTCTTTTGTGTATACACCAATAGTGGAATGATATGTTCATCTGCATGTGGCATCTATTTATCATCTGTCATATGCATCTGATTTATTCCTATATATCCATAAAGTGTCTGGAAAGATCCAATGTTAATATGAATGAAGTTTTATTATATTACCTATTTCCATGTTATCTTTTGGCCTAGTATGTATTAATATTTATTTAAGTTAGGCCCTTTTATGTTTTTTGTTTTCAGTTCTATATATTCTACAAACTTCTGATAATAAAATACCTTAATCATAATGACATCATCATTGCTGCCGGCTACTGAGTAGCACGAAGCTGCGGAAGAGGAGAGAAAAGAACTGCTGTAGTGTATGAGTAATGGTGACTATTGTTGTTTTTTTCTTTTTCACAGAGCTTGGTTGCAGCCTGGGTCCAGGTGTTGGGCAGTGGCCTGGCGTTTACTGTTATAGGGTATAACATGAATATGAATCACCCACTAATACTTACTATATCCCCTGGGGGGGTCAATTAAAACCAAAAACATAACAGAAATCCTTACAGCACAGAAGATACTACATGAACCCAAGGCCATAAAAGCACATAGAAATGTAGATGATGGATTTTTCCTTTGTGCCTTGTTGTTTATATCATCCCTCATTGCACATTGCATAAGGAAAAAAAAAACACATATAGAGTAGGAATAACAATATATCATTACATTATGTGTATTATGCTCATATTATCGCCCTATGTTATTTATAGAACTGCACATTATGCTTTTACAATGCTCTTAGAGTAACATAACATTGAAACTACTCTCTCAATAGAAGGTAGTTAGAAGTAAGGTCAACGCGATATACAATGACCTACAGTCATGTCACTCAGTAAAGCAAGTATGCAATTTGAAATTCACAGAATATGAAGATATGAATATACAGCTGGTTTAATAGCCTGGCTTACAATGGAAGCCGTCACGCATAGCAGGGGGTGTTCTCATTATGTAGAACTGCAGGAAAATGAATAAGAATCCAGGTTTCTCCATTTTTACCATTCACAGTGAGATAAACAACTCACAGCACCAATATTTATACAGCTCTGAAATGTATTGAGCTGACACAGGAGTCTGAGGTGTTGGGTAGTGATCGCTGAGTGACACTACTAAAGGGCTGCTGTCTCCACTGATGTTTGCCTGTTGCTCACAGTCAATGTGGAAACTGTAAGTGCTGAAACCAGATTTTACAGACTTTCTATTTTGCTTGAATAAAGCTAGGGAATATCTGATAAAATGACTATGTTTTCATTTTTATTCTAAAGATTCACATATTTTATTACCATCGTCTTATTAAGGTTAAGAGTAAAAAAATTCACAAATTAATCCTTCCAAAAAAAACCTGGCAGCAACACTGTACAATGATTTAAAGGAAATCCATCAAAATCAAGCAACTTTTAAAATGAATGAAACAGAAGGGCATTACCAGAGCCCCGCTGTGCTGTAGCTTCACTTGCTGTTACAGTCTCTCACTCTTCTCCCTGCTCTCTCAGCACTTCCCCTTCCCTTTGCCTGATGTAATATCACTGCAATAGAGGAAGTTTTAGCACACAGTGGGAGGAGGAAGTTCTCCATGCCCTCTGTGAAGCTACAGAGCAAAGGGGCTCTGATAGCACCCCAGGAACCCTTCTGGCTCATTAGCATCATTTTAAAAGTTGATTTTAGATGGAAGGAGGCCATGGATAACAAATATAAGAAGATTACCACAGTCACATTACTTTTATGTGTAAATGTCCCCCTGAATTCATATTCAAATGTGTCATAAAAATATACTATACACTATAATGGAGAATTAAAATGCTACTGGCCCTTTAATCAGTCCTGTGATTTTGTCCCTATGGAGGAGACACAGGACAGAAGATAGCAGCTGGTCACATGTCCACATCACATGTTCTGTCCATAAATATTTATAGATTCCCACCTGTCCCTAACCACATCAAACTCTTCTCCCTACCCAAGTGTCCTGAAAAAGTCAATCATTGGTATTTCAGAAGTCCCTGCTTGTCTGATTGACCCCATCTCTTGCCTGTACTGGCGTCTGGACATGTGACCCTTCTCTTATATATGCATAAATTAAAATACGATACTCCCTGAAGTGCTCGCGTGACGTAGCCTGAGCTCCCCAGGGCAATAAGCATAACTTTTAGAACTAATAAATAATAATTCCTTTATTTATATAGCACTCCCAGATTACACAGTGCTGCACAGATCTTGCCAAATCAGGCCCTGCCCCAATCTAATCAACCTACCAGTATGTTTTGGCATGTGGGAGGAAACCGGAGGACCCAGAGGAAACTCATGCAAAGAACGGAGAGAACATACAAACTCTTTGTAGATGTGAATGGCACTTGAACCCAGAACCCCAGCACTGCAAGGTTGTAGTGCAAACCACTGAAACACTGTGCTCTAAATTTCTGCAATCAAGGCATGTAGAGTTATAATAAAATGATAAACCTCTTATTAGGACACATATGCCATCAGTACATTGATAGTATCTGTCCTTTAAATTTATATAAGAGACATGGGAAACAATAAATATCATATAACAAAAAAAAAATCCTAAAATCACTGTTATTTTGATTCTTACAGATTTATACCCAGAAACTGTCTTATTGATGATTGTGATTCTTCTTAGTCCGTTGCATCTAGCTTCTATTTAATTTGCTGCTTGTGTCTAGGCCCTGTTTCTTTTGTGAATGATAATACCTGAGCAATTAAAGGTCAGGTAGCAGCTCCAAGGTAGGAATGAAGGATGTAGTCTCTAATTAAGTTAGTGTAGTTCTGAAAGAATTGGCCGGTTAATCATAATAAGAAGAGCTGCAACAATGTAACTGCTTTCATGTAGAAGTGATAATTATGGTGATGATAGAAATGGACGGGGAGCACTGTCTCTAAGACTATGAATTCCTATTGTTGTTTTCAATTTGCTTTTTAGTGTATTTTATTGAAACATTATTATCGGTTTCCTTGTTATTTACCAAACGTTTCAGATAATTACTAATTGTGCTGTAAATAAAGTAGCCAACTGAATGACATGACTTGTGAAAAGAAGAGATAAACATTTCATAGGGAAGACATTCATTGTATTCTTATTATGCTGTGTTGGATTATCTGATCATTTTGTCTTAATAGTGAGGGTGTAAGCAGCATTTGCAACTGGATCCCATTTGTCTGGAGGTAGTAGAATGCTTCTAGCATCATAGAAAGGAAATTATTACTACACTATTTCTCTATGTATCTAAATCATTCAGAATTATAATATGATAATGATAATAGTGAGCTGGAGATCATCACAACTAGTGCTACATAGGAACCAAGATCTTCAGGTTGTTTTCAACCACAGCAAGAACATGGCTCACTAAAACTGACTAGACATAGGTCAAAGTGAGAGTTGCAAGATTCTATAGTAATTTCTTATGGAGACATACAGATCACTTGGTTTCAGTCCCAGGGTTAACATCTGCAAATAGTTTCTATGTTCTCTTTGTGTTTGTGTGGGTTTCCTCCGGTTTCCTCCCACACTCCAAAACTTACTGCTAGGTTGATTGGATTGTGAGCCCTATGGGGACAGGGACAGGGACTGATTTGGCAAGCTCTGTGCAGGGCTGGGTAATCTGTGTGCGCAATGTAACTTATTATAAAGGAATTATTATTATAGCAAAGCCAGGATTGACACTTATGAGCACCTGGTTACTAAAACACTGATAAATGTTAAGTATTGGAGAAGCAGAATAATCTGTAAATGATAAGGATTAATCAATAAGGATAAATCCAGCAAGTCAGTCATTTTTAATAATCATTACTTAAAGGACACCTGCCATCAGATTCCCTGATGGTTGAGGATTACTACTCACCTCCGTGTCCCTTCCCCCTTTGCAGTAATCTGCAATATCAGTTTAGTAATATTAGTGTAGATAGGAATAGGCACATTTAGAAGGAAAAAAAAGTTGAGGTGCAGAGCAGAGCACCTCCAAGCTCATCCATCTTTTAATTCAATGACTGCTCGCGTATTGCCTCCCACCTCGCCCCACCTTGTCCCGCCCCCACACTCACATATACAATGTTGTCTACACAGGCACAGTTCTAATCAGTCAGCTGTGTAAGGAACATTGTATCTCACATGCGCAGAGAGCTGGGTGACTTCACTTGTGGCAAGACAAGAACAGTGAATAAATTAAAAGACGGACAAGCTCGGTAGTTCTCTGCAGAGCACCTCAGACTCTTCCTATCTATACTACAATCTGTTTGCTGCAAAGGGGGATGGGGCCGGGAGATGAGTAGTAGGCATCTACCATCAGGGAATCTGACAATAGATGAAGCAGAAAATGTCAGCAGATCCATCTACCAGATTTTTTATTTTTTTGGTCGAATTTGACTTCAGTACCAAGGACAGCAACTGCAAGAACCAACTCTGCAAATGTTATGCTAGTGGTTTCTAATGTTACATTGTGTGAACATCACATTGTTTAGGTAAAACAGCGAACTGAAAGAGGATATTGGGATAAAGGATTTTGTTATCAGTGGCCTCAGCTGTAGTAAAATAACCAAAAGAACTACCGGTAATACTTTCCTCTGACCTTAACCCCAGTCCAGCATGGCGTCTCCCCTTATCCCTAGCCTCTGTTGATATACAGATGCCTACTGCTGATTTTGATTCTACAGTGGTGTCAGCCACACTGGAGTTAAAATGAACCTGTGACCAAGCTCATTTTCACTAAAGACAGGTTGCAAAAGCCCATTATAGTTTGAATTGCATAGATGTCTTTCTGCCTTTTCTGTGAATTTGCATTACAGTATAATTGTGTATTTTAACTAACCTTGCACCATGACAGAATCCTCTGTCCCAGGTTTGTTTTGGTTTGGCAGCATTAAAAAAAACACTTGGCTTGTCTGTGCTGCTCAATCACTTCTCAGCTCTCAGCCCCTACCTTTGTGCTCCTGTATAACTTCTCAATTTTGCTGTTTCATACAAGGACAGAGCAAACAGTGTGATATGAGTGGGGGAGGGAGGAGTTGTACAGGAGCACAAAGGTGGGGGCTGAGAGCTGAGGTGTGAGTCTGCAGAACAGACAAGTCACAAGTGTTTTTATTAAATGCAGCCAAACCAGAACAAACCTGGGTCTTAAAACATGATTCTCTCAGGGTACAAGGTCAGTTAAAGCACACAATTATATTGTCATGAAAATGCTCAGAAAAGGCAGAAAGACATATTTCTAATCCAGCTGCAATGGGCTTCTGTAACTTGTCTTTAGTGAAAATTAGGTCCCTGGTGACTGGTTCCCTTTAAGTTCAATAGAATGGGCCAGATTATTTGTAATGTTGTCCAATGCCTGTAGAAGGGTCTGAAGATCTCCAGATATATGTACAACAAAATTCAGGAATATCCAGCACTCTTTACTTTTTTGATAATACTCAAATCTTTATTGTTTACAGATTTGCATCATTTGTGGACAACAAGGTACAAATAATTGACACATTTCAGCATTCCTGCCTTAGTCTTGACCTAATAGAGGCTGGAGGAAAGGACAGAAGGACATTATTGATCTAACCAGATTAATATCCAGGACAGTGACAGGACCACAATAATGTCCTTCTATATATTGCTAGATTTGGCAAATCACCTGTAAGGAGTCAGAGAGACTGAGAAAAGTCATGATAAGATACAACCCCCTGAATTGATTCCCATTCCCAATTGCCAGCATTACAATTCTGGGTGACAGTTTGGTGAAATTAGTAAACCAGGAGGGGTCAATCCACCGAGACTCTTCCCCACCCCTATGACTACTTACTGGTCATTCTCATACATTCACATGTCCCGCTACTGTCCTGCACAATAGGTTGGTGATGGATTATATATATATATATATATATATATATATATATATATATATATATATATATATATTATATAAGGAAATCAGTTATATCGCTACAATATCCCTTTGAATTGAACTTTTATTGTGTAGCTCAAAAGGTGTGCAATAAAAACTCTATGTTTGGTCAGTATAATTTTTATAGCCTGCTCTACTATAGAAGATCGCATTCCAGACTACTGATTTATTGGACATGATAAGAGAAAATATCTAGGCACAGCCTTTTTTTGGACCTTTCTCCACTTTGGAATCATCAAAGAACTACAAGTCTTGCATTCTCTTTACATTACTTGTGGGGAGATGGTCATTCCTGCATAATGCCCACTAGTCTATTAGTCTTTCTCTTTGCCAAATTTGAAGCAGATGGTATATTGCAGGTGCGTATGCAGCTATAGAAAGCACAAGAGAAATCTATGTCTCTTATATCCAGTCATTGTGGCCGCAACATTTAAAAATAGGAGTATTCTCTAGTATTTATGACATATGCACAGGATATGTAATTAATAAATGATAGGTTGGGTTCCACCTCTGGGACCCATATCCCCAGCCAGGCAGAATGCAGAGTTTTGACCCCCTATAACGCGCCTCCTCCAGGAGACACAATGGGGCACAATAGGTTGGTGATGGATTATATATATATATATATATATATATATATATATATATATATATATATTATATAAGGAAATCAGTTATATCGCTACAATATCCCTTTGAATTGAACTTTTATTGTGTAGCTCAAAAGGTGTGCAATAAAAACTCTATGTTTGGTCAGTATAATTTTTATAGCCTGCTCTACTATAGAAGATCGCATTCCAGACTACTGATTTATTGGACATGATAAGAGAAAATATCTAGGCACAGCCTTTTTTTGGACCTTTCTCCACTTTGGAATCATCAAAGAACTACAAGTCTTGCATTCTCTTTACATTACTTGTGGGGAGATGGTCATTCCTGCATAATGCCCACTAGTCTATTAGTCTTTCTCTTTGCCAAATTTGAAGCAGATGGTATATTGCAGGTGCATATGCAGCTATAGAAAGCACAAGAGAAATCTATGTCTCTTATATCCAGTCATTGTGGCCGCAACATTTAAAAATAGGAGTATTCTCTAGTATTTATGACATATGCACAGGATATGTAATTAATAAATGATAGGTTGGGTTCCACCTCTGGGACCCATATCCCCAGCCAGGCAGAATGCAGAGTTTTGACCCCCTATAACGCGCCTCCTCCAGGAGACACAATGGGGCAGATTTATCAAGCTGTCTGAAAGTCAGAATATTTCTAGTTGCCCATGGCAACCAATCACAGCTCAGCTTTCATTTTACCAATGCTCATGAATATCTCAAAGGGGAGCTGTGATTGGTTGCTATGGGCAACTAGAAATATTCTGACTTTAAGATAGCTTGATAAATCTGCCCCAATGTACTGACTTCACCTCCTCCTGCAGTGCTCTCAGTCCCATAGTGCAGCAGTGTAGGGTCTGTAGTGGAGCAAGGAGGTGACAGCACTGTGCACCGTTACATTGCTCATCTCTGGATCTGGAGCATGGGCAGTATTTCAGTTTCAATGCCGTGGATGTTATACAGCTTCCACTGTGCTCTGCAAATAATACCCCCCTTTTGTTCTTTGGGTCTGTGCAATTATGGGGATACCAAATTATATAGGTTTTAGTAGGTTTTAAAAAACATTAAAAAAATTTGTACAAAATATATTTCTTCATTTTGACATATTCTGACATTAATAAAGTTTTCATGCTTTGGTGTACAGAGCTACATCATGTGTCAACAGGTGATATAGTATAACAGTATATGACCAGAGGTGGCACTCAGAGCCCTTTCTGTGGGCACTTAGGCCATTACTAGAGAGGACTCCCGGTATCTTCCTGCAGTCCCAGACACCCCAGGACTTGCTGTGTACAGAGCTCTTTTAAAGTGACAGCACTACCTGGGACTACTGGAGGGGTAGGAAGGTGTGGACAGACCTGGGTTATCATTGTAGCTCCTGCTCCAGCCCTGACAATTCTTCCTGTTTATGGGGCCCTAAAGGGAAACTACAATGATCATCCAAATTTCTTCTATTTTCTGCTTTATTGGTGTCCTCAGGGTGCCGGTATCAATGAAAGCTGTGACAGAGATGGGAGTATAAATCAATAATTAAATTTCTGTACTGGCACTTTGCGACAAATAAGTGGGTCTTGGTTGTAGTTTGGGAATAAGCAAAAAAGAAAATGTTTGGACCTACTGTCACGGCAGGGATATAGAGATATACATAGATAACGAACGCCACCAAAGGTAGCGCAGAAAAATGCCCATATCCGGACAGAGAAATAATATAAAACGTAACTTTTAATAATATTAAGGATAAGAAGTGATAGTGTAATGTCTGTTAACTACTTCACTTGAGAGACTTAACTTTAAAAACACAGGTGCCTACGGCTCATAAGTGATCTATAGAAGGCTATAGCGAACAATTATAGGGAGGAGAATGCACCTAAAAAAGGAGAGTGTATACTCTCCACAATGTATGTTGAATTACTGAGGGCAGCTAGGGTAGCTAAGGAGACTGGTACAGTGCGTACCTTGTGCAAAGGGTTATTATATTTAAACCCAGTGCAACAAATTCAGTAGTGGGGGGATCAATTGAGATCCCTACACATACTGAACAAAGCTAACGTCCCTCACATGTAGCATATCTGTGCTCGCCCTCTGGTAGAATTAGAGGTATAGTGACTAGCTGAACCCTATCAGTAAGACCTAACCTATATGAACACTAGAGAGTAGAGGTATATCAAGAAGAGCCTAAGTATTCCTGCTAATTAAAACAACAAAAGATTAGCCCCCCGACATGTTTCACCGGAGCACCGGCTTCATCAGGGGTCGGGCTAATAGTGAGTGTCGGCTCGGCTACGCCGAGTTTATAAAGAAAGAGACCCTCCCACATTTGGGTTGAGATCCAATCCACTACACGAGCCTAAGACCAGCCTCCACATGTTGATTGGTGCGTTCCTAATGCTGTGTGTCAGCCAGGTCCAATCAGCTGCTGAATACTAACAAGTTACCAGGTCCATTCATTACAGGCGCACATGTGAGCTGTCTCAGTGTTGTATGCGCATGTCAAAATACTTAGTATATGCGCTGAGATCATCCATAAGTGCGCATGTCACGGGACTTAGTGCGCACAACAGGTGAGTGGTAGCGGCGCATGTCAAGAGACTTAGTGTGTGCGCTGAGATTATCCGTGAGTGCGCATGTCACTGGACTTAGTGCACTCCAGGTAAGTGGTGCCCGCGCATGCCTGGCTACTTAGTAACGAAAAAGGCGCTGAGTCGGAGGTATAACAGGACTACCGCACGGTGATCTAAGTATTCGCGCATGACGGGGGACTTAGTGAGCATATGCATATGTCAGTGTGTGCGCATGTTTGTGGACTTAGATCACCTGCAAGGTTACTGGTGTCAGCGCATGCCTAGTTACTTATATGATTTTTGTGTGTATTCATAAGATGCAAGTAGGACTACATACTTCTCAAGCCCTATCGTGTGTAATCTGCCACGCAGGGCAAAGGAGCCAGGCAGCATGCAACCAAGATGCGATGGACGAGCAAAGACGACGGTCCAAAAGGATGGCAAGCGTTCCCCTTCAAGGAATGCGACCAGGCAGAGGAACTAAAATCTATATAGATTTGAGGCAATAGCTGTACCTGAGGCTTGTCATATTTCCCCGTGGACGGATATCACCAGGGAAGGGGTGTCTCTCAAGATAGGGAGGATCTGGAAGTATATATGACCTGTCAGCCAAAATGTGTGACCAAAATAGGCCAAAGTAAAGGTGTGAAGAGTAATTAATGATGTATTAGTATGTATGCTTATCAAAGAAAGGCTGTAAAGGTGAAGCCCTCGTTGAGGCCAGAGGGACTCAAAGACTTTAAACGGTGTATCCACCTGGCTTCCAATTGTAGAAGTCTACGATCAATGTTCCCTTGTCGGGGTCCAGCTTGTATTTGGTCAATGGCCCAAAAAATAAGGGTTTCTGGTTTGCCGTCATGATGGAATCTGACATGTCTCGAAATAGGGGTATCCTTTCCTGTTGTGATAGCACTAATGTGGCTGGAAATTCTTCTACGGAGTTGTTGGATAGTTTTTCCTACATAGAGACGAGGGCAGGGACACTGCGCCACATAAACAACAGCTGTGCTCTTGCAGTTCATAAAATGTCTGACTGTAAATTCTTTATTATCCACAGGGTTGATGAATGTTTTAATTTTAGGCATAAACCTACAGAATGAGCAAGTACCACAAGGGTAGGAGCCTGGGATCAGGTCTCTCAGTTTGACGATAGAATCAGCGTGTCCAATGAAGTGACTATGCACTAAGAAGTTCCGTAAGTTAGGGCCTCTGCGGTAAGTGATGTTTGGTCTATCCGTAAGTTTTTCTTTCAAGTCAGGATCCGCCGTAAGGATTGGCCAGTATCGTGACATGATCCTCTTTATGGTGTCAGCATAGGCATCAAAAGTCCCTATGCACCTGATAGTCTGTTTAGATGGTATAGCATTTTTACTGGAAAACAAGGTTTCCCTGTCAGTTTTTTTAGCCCTTGCATATGCTCTATATAGGCATTTTTTTGGGTAGCCTCGACTCCTGAATCTCTGGTAGAGGTTGTCACATTCTTTCTTAAAGGAGATGTCATCAGAGCAGTTCCTACGCGCTCTCAAATATTGCCCAGTCGGTATCCCTGATTTAAGAGATTGTGGGTGCCAACTTTGCCACTGTAAAAAGTTGTTGGTGGACGTGGGCTTACGATAGATATCCGTTTTAAGACCTTTAGATGGGTCCAGAGTGATGGTGAGATCTAAGAAATTGATCTTGCGATTATGCATTTCGGATGTAAACCGCATTCCAATGCGATTATCGTTCAATTGGTCCACGAAATCCGAAAATAGTTGACGGCCACCTTCCCACAGTATCAGGACGTCATCTATATATCTTCCCCAGTAAGATATATATTGTGTATATTTAGTCATGTCTTCAGAGAAGACTATGGTGTCCTCCCACCATCCAAGAAAGAGGTTGGCATATGAGGGTGCGCAAGTCGCCCCCATTGCCGTCCCTCTAACCTGGTGGTAGAAGGACCCATTGAATAGGAAATAATTGTGGGTTAGGACAAAATGTAGCAGTTTAAGTAGAAATTTGTTATGTGCCCAAAACTGTATACCTTTGGTGATTAAGAAGTGCTCGACCGCTTGGAGACCCAGTTGATGTTCTATGTTGCTATATAGCGATTCAACATCCAAACTGGCTATCATGGTGTTGGATGTTAGAGGAAGCTCTTGTATCTTCTTAATGGTATCCCTCGTATCCTGTAGAAAGGAGGGTAGGGCGCTCACAAAGGGCTGTAACATTTTATCAATATAGACGCTACAGGATTGTGTGAGTCCATCACATCCGGAGACTATGGGTCTCCCGGGGATGGGTGAACGTCCTTTATGCACTTTGGGTAGTGCATAGAAGGTGGATATTGTGGGATGTCTATTGAACAGGACCTTAAATTCATCATTGTCAATCAAATTGTCATTCTTTGCCTCGGAAAGAAGTATTTCCAGTTCACGAATATAAGCACATGTTGGATCTGCTTGAAGGACCACATAGGTGGATCTATCGGATAGCAACCTCATAACCATTTTGACATATTCAGTGGTGTCCATGACGACCGTGTTACCCCCCTTGTCAGAGGGTTTCACAGTTAAATCCTGATCAGTCTGGAGTGCTTTTAAGGCCTTTACTTCCTCATTATTGAGGTTGCTGTGTAATTGAGTCTTGTCCATTTTAAGCTTTTCGATGTCATTAGAGACTAGTTTCACAAAAGTCTCGATGTTGTGATACTTTGAGAAGGGGGGAGTATGCTTAGATCTTGGTCTCAGATCCGTCAGGGGGGGTTGTAGGGTAGGCGGACCCATATCGTTTTCCTCTTCCAACGCTACCAGAGCTTCTAGTGCCTGAGTTTCCCTTACTTTTAGTCTTTTTTTATCAGTTTCTTCCTCCTTGTGATATTTGTGTAAGGCCAGTTTCCGTGCAAACAAATTAACATCCTTAATCCATAAAAATTTGTCACAAAATGGTGTGGGAGTGAATGAGAGACCTTTTTGTAACAGGGAAAGGGTGTGTGGTGACAGTGTTTTGGATGATAGGTTAATGATCAGATTCTGCATTGAGTTTTGTGTCTGGGGAACTATCATTTGGTGTTGTATCCCCATTTCTCGCGATCCCTGAGTGGTATGCTCGGGATCTGTACCCCTAAAAAAGGGGATGGAAAAGAAGTGGTAGTAAGGTGTGGGATAATGGAGGTCTGTGTATTGTGAGCAGGTGGTTGGGCTACTGTTGCTGTCGTGCGCGGTGTTTCTAACATTCGTCTTGGATCCAAATTTTGTGATTGTGACATTGTGACGTTGGGTGGCTGTGGGATATGTGGTTGTGAGGAGGAAGAGGGTAATTGTAACCCCATAATAGAGGGATTGGAAGTTTCTGTGCATTGTGATGTCGCGGCTCGGTTAGAGGTGTTATCACTGATAGATCTTTTATGTCTAGGGGATTTCCGATTTTTGAAATTTTTACGCTTGGTGCCCCCCTGCCGATTAGACTGCCCCAGTCCAGACTCCTCTGTACTGGAGAATTCGGATTCCGAGATGTCCGTGTATAGAGGTCTAGAGTTGTAATTTCTATTGCGTTTCTGGAGGTTTTTTGGAGGATAAATCTGTCCTGTCTCAAAATCTTTCCTGTCACGTAGATATTTTTGATGTTTCTTTTCCTTGATGTCCTTAACAAGTGTATCTATATGTTTTTGTAATTTGTTTTCAAGTGTCACAAACTTAGAGTGTTGACTGAAAGCCTGTATGTCCTGTATATCCTTTTGCAATTTCTCTTGAATTTTAAAAAGGTTCTTCTTTTCATATGAATTCAGATAATCTATCATACGTAATGAACTTTCAGTGAGGATGGACTGCCAACCTCTCAGGAAGTCCGGATCATCCTGATGTGAGTTGGGGGTTATTTGGATCCTCAGTCCTCTGTAGACTAATTTCTGACTTAAATAGGTTTCGAAACTGACAACCTCCCAACTTGCTCTTATATATTGTTTATATGTTTTATTTAAGTCACTAAAGGCTAGATGGATGTCACTACTATTTAAGGGCAAGTCCTGGGTGGAAAAAACCTGTGCGGCCTGCTGTGTGATGTTATCGAGACTTATCGGTTGAGAGAGAAAACCAGCCATATCCCAGGTGACAGGCTAGTAGGTAGGAGATAGGATCTCCTATTAATGGGGCGAATACAAGCAAGATTGATGCACGTTTATGTGAACCTCAGTAGGAGAAGGATAAACAGAGACACATCCGTACTCGGTAGCGATTATGCATAGAAAAAGCCCTTGTGCATACATACAAATATCCGTCTACTGAGAGACGGGTATATGGGCATAAGTGGCCCGTGGTCCAAGAGAGGGGAGTTCGGAGAAAAAAACCCCTATAAGTTTGGGAATAAGCAAAAAAGAAAATGTTTGGACCTACTGTCACGGCAGGGATATAGAGATATACATAGATAACGAACGCCACCAAAGGTAGCGCAGAAAAATGCCCATATCCGGACAGAGAAATAATATAAAACGTAACTTTTAATAATATTAAGGATAAGAAGTGATAGTGTAATGTCTGTTAACTACTTCACTTGAGAGACTTAACTTTAAAAACACAGGTGCCTACGGCTCATAAGTGATCTATAGAAGGCTATAGCGAACAATTATAGGGAGGAGAATGCACCTAAAAAAGGAGAGTGTATACTCTCCACAATGTATGTTGAATTACTGAGGGCAGCTAGGGTAGCTAAGGAGACTGGTACAGTGCGTACCTTGTGCAAAGGGTTATTATATTTAAACCCAGTGCAACAAATTCAGTAGTGGGGGGATCAATTGAGATCCCTACACATACTGAACAAAGCTAACGTCCCTCACATGTAGCATATCTGTGCTCGCCCTCTGGTAGAATTAGAGGTATAGTGACTAGCTGAACCCTATCAGTAAGACCTAACCTATATGAACACTAGAGAGTAGAGGTATATCAAGAAGAGCCTAAGTATTCCTGCTAATTAAAACAACAAAAGATTAGCCCCCCGACATGTTTCACCGGAGCAACGGCTTCATCAGGGGTCGGGCTAATAGTGAGTGTCGGCTCGGCTACGCCGAGTTTATAAAGAAAGAGACCCTCCCACATTTGGGTTGAGATCCAATCCACTACACGAGCCTAAGACCAGCCTCCACATGTTGATTGGTGCGTTCCTAATGCTGTGTGTCAGCCAGGTCCAATCAGCTGCTGAATACTAACAAGTTACCAGATCCATTCATTACAGGCGCACATGTGAGCTGTCTCAGTGTTGTATGCGCATGTCAAAATACTTAGTATATGCGCTGAGATCATCCATACACGGACATCTCGGAATCCGAATTTTCCAGTACAGAGGAGTCTGGACTGGGGCAGTCTAATCGGCAGGGGGGCACCAAGCGTAAAAATTTCAAAAATCGGAAATCCCCTAGACATAAAAGATCTATCAGTGATAACACCTCTAACCGAGCCGCGACATCACAATGCGCAGAAACTTCCAATCCCTCTATTATGGGGTTACAATTACCCTCTTCCTCTTCCTCCTCACAACCACATATCCCACAGCCACCCAACGTCACAATGTCACAATCACAAAATTTGGATCCAAGACGAATGTTAGAAACACCGCGCACGACAGCAACAGTAGCCCAACCACCTGCTCACAATACACAGACCTCCATTATCCCACACCTTACTACCACTTCTTTTCCATCCCCTTTTTTAGGGGTACAGATCCCGAGCATACCACTCAGGGATCGCGAGAAATGGGGATACAACACCAAATGATAGTTCCCCAGACACAAAACTCAATGCAGAATCTGATCATTAACCTATCATCCAAAACACTGTCACCACACACCCTTTCCCTGTTACAAAAAGGTCTCTCATTCACTCCCACACCATTTTGTGACAAATTTTTATGGATTAAGGATGTTAATTTGTTTGCACGGAAACTGGCCTTACACAAATATCACAAGGAGGAAGAAACTGATAAAAAAAGACTAAAAGTAAGGGAAACTCAGGCACTAGAAGCTCTGGTAGCGTTGGAAGAGGAAAACGATATGGGTCCGCCTACCCTACAACCCCCCCTGACGGATCTGAGACCAAGATCTAAGCATACTCCCCCCTTCTCAAAGTATCACAACATCGAGACTTTTGTGAAACTAGTCTCTAATGACATTGAAAAGCTTAAAATGGACAAGACTCAATTACACAGCAACCTCAATAATGAGGAAGTAAAGGCCTTAAAAGCACTCCAGACTGATCAGGATTTAACTGTGAAACCCTCTGACAAGGGGGTAACACGGTCGTCATGGACACCACTGAATATGTCAAAATGGTTATGAGGTTGCTATCCGATAGATCCACCTATGTGGTCCTTCAAGCAGATCCAACATGTGCTTATATTCGTGAACTGGAAATACTTCTTTCCGAGGCAAAGAATGACAATTTGATTGACAATGATGAATTTAAGGTCCTGTTCAATAGACATCCCACAATATCCACCTTCTATGCACTACCCAAAGTGCATAAAGGACGTTCACCCATCCCCGGGAGACCCATAGTCTCCGGATGTGATGGACTTACACAATCCTGTAGCGTCTATATTGATAAAATGTTACAGCCCTTTGTGAGCGCCCTACCCTCCTTTCTACAGGATACGAGGGATACCATTAAGAAGATACAAGAGCTTCCTCTAACATCCAACACCATGATAGCCAGTTTGGATGTTGAATCGCTATATAGCAACATAGAACATCAACTGGGTCTCCAAGCGGTCGAGCACTTCTTAATCACCAAAGGTATACAGTTTTGGGCACATAACAAATTTCTACTTAAACTGCTACATTTTGTCCTAACCCACAATTATTTCCTATTCAATGGGTCCTTCTACCACCAGGTTAGAGGGACGGCAATGGGGGCGACTTGCGCACCCTCATATGCCAACCTCTTTCTTGGATGGTGGGAGGACACCATAGTCTTCTCTGAAGACATGACTAAATATACACAATATATATCTTACTGGGGAAGATATATAGATGACGTCCTGATACTGTGGGAAGGTGGCCGTCAACTATTTTCGGATTTCGTGGACCAATTGAACGATAATCGCATTGGAATGCGGTTTACATCCGAAATGCATAATCGCAAGATCAATTTCTTAGATCTCACCATCACTCTGGACCCATCTAAAGGTCTTAAAACGGATATCTATCGTAAGCCCACGTCCACCAACAACTTTTTACAGTGGCAAAGTTGGCACCCACAATCTCTTAAATCAGGGATACCGACTGGGCAATATTTGAGAGCGCGTAGGAACTGCTCTGATGACATCTCCTTTAAGAAAGAATGTGACAACCTCTACCAGAGATTCAGGAGTCGAGGCTACCCAAAAAAATGCCTATATAGAGCATATGCAAGGGCTAAAAAAACTGACAGGGAAACCTTGTTTTCCAGTAAAAATGCTATACCATCTAAACAGACTATCAGGTGCATAGGGACTTTTGATGCCTATGCTGACACCATAAAGAGGATCATGTCACGATACTGGCCAATCCTTACGGCGGATCCTGACTTGAAAGAAAAACTTACGGATAGACCAAACATCACTTACCGCAGAGGCCCTAACTTACGGAACTTCTTAGTGCATAGTCACTTCATTGGACACGCTGATTCTATCGTCAAACTGAGAGACCTGATCCCAGGCTCCTACCCTTGTGGTACTTGCTCATTCTGTAGGTTTATGCCTAAAATTAAAACATTCATCAACCCTGTGGATAATAAAGAATTTACAGTCAGACATTTTATGAACTGCAAGAGCACAGCTGTTGTTTATGTGGCGCAGTGTCCCTGCCCTCGTCTCTATGTAGGAAAAACTATCCAACAACTCCGTAGAAGAATTTCCAGCCACATTAGTGCTATCACAACAGGAAAGGATACCCCTATTTCGAGACATGTCAGATTCCATCATGACGGCAAACCAGAAACCCTTATTTTTTGGGCCATTGACCAAATACAAGCTGGACCCCGACAAGGGAACATTGATCGTAGACTTCTACAATTGGAAGCCAGGTGGATACACCGTTTAAAGTCTTTGAGTCCCTCTGGCCTCAACGAGGGCTTCACCTTTACAGCCTTTCTTTGATAAGCATACATACTAATACATCATTAATTACTCTTCACACCTTTACTTTGGCCTATTTTGGTCACACATTTTGGCTGACAGGTCATATATACTTCCAGATCCTCCCTATCTTGAGAGACACCCCTTCCCTGGTGATATCCGTCCACGGGGAAATATGACAAGCCTCAGGTACAGCTATTGCCTCAAATCTATATAGATTTTAGTTCCTCTGCCTGGTCGCATTCCTTGAAGGGGAACGCTTGCCATCCTTTTGGACCGTCGTCTTTGCTCGTCCATCGCATCTTGGTTGCATGCTGCCTGGCTCCTTTGCCCTGCGTGGCAGATTACACACGATAGGGCTTGAGAAGTATGTAGTCCTACTTGTATCTTATGAATACACACAAAAATCATATAAGTAACTAGGCATGCGCTGACACCAGTAACCTTGCAGGTGATCTAAGTCCACAAACATGCGCACACACTGACATATGCATATGCTCACTAAGTCCCCCGTCATGCGCGAATACTTAGATCACCGTGCGGTAGTCCTGTTATACCTCCGACTCAGCGCCTTTTTCGTTACTAAGTAGCCAGGCATGCGCGGGCACCACTTACCTGGAGTGCACTAAGTCCAGTGACATGCGCACTCACGGATAATCTCAGCGCACACACTAAGTCTCTTGACATGCGCCGCTACCACTCACCTGTTGTGCGCACTAAGTCCCGTGACATGCGCACTTATGGATGATCTCAGCGCATATACTAAGTATTTTGACATGCGCATACAACACTGAGACAGCCTGTAATGAATGGACCTGGTAACTTGTTAGTATTCAGCAGCTGATTGGACCTGGCTGACACACAGCATTAGGAACGCACCAATCAACATGTGGAGGCTGGTCTTAGGCTCGTGTAGTGGATTGGATCTCAACCCAAATGTGGGAGGGTCTCTTTCTTTATAAACTCGGCGTAGCCAAGCCGACACTCACTATTAGCCCGACCCCTGATGAAGCCGGTGCTCCGGTGAAACATGTCGGGGGGCTAATCTTTTGTTGTTTTAATTAGCAGGAATACTTAGGCTCTTCTTGATATACCTCTACTCTCTAGTGTTCATATAGGTTAGGTCTTACTGATAGGGTTCAGCTAGTCACTATACCTCTAATTCTACCAGAGGGCGAGCACAGATATGCTACATGTGAGGGACGTTAGCTTTGTTCAGTATGTGTAGGGATCTCAATTGATCCCCCCACTACTGAATTTGTTGCACTGGGTTTAAATATAATAACCCTTTGCACAAGGTACGCACTGTACCAGTCTCCTTAGCTACCCTAGCTGCCCTCAGTAATTCAACATACATTGTGGAGAGTATACACTCTCCTTTTTTAGGTGCATTCTCCTCCCTATAATTGTTCGCTATAGCCTTCTATAGATCACTTATGAGCCGTAGGCACCTGTGTTTTTAAAGTTAAGTCTCTCAAGTGAAGTAGTTAACAGACATTACACTATCACTTCTTATCCTTAATATTATTAAAAGTTACGTTTTATATTATTTCTCTGTCCGGATATGGGCATTTTTCTGCGCTACCTTTGGTGGCGTTCGTTATCTATGTATATTGGTTGTAGTTTGGGCACTCCGTCTCTAAAAGGTTCGCCATCACCGGTATATGGCATTTTTGCACATGATTTGTTACAATGTTCCACTGGCACATTGTAACAGATCTGCATGAATGACAAATTCTCAGATCTAATAAAGACCTGAGGCTGTCATCAGGATTGTGGCACATGTCACTGCTAAGCCGGCCACTCACGATATGTGCCAGCATAGATCATGAGTGTTAGCTGCAATATACACCAAACACCCATTCTGTATGGAGAGGGCTCTATCCGTGAGCTGTCTCCACAAATCATACATTAAATATGATCAAGGAATGCGACCAGGCAGAGGAACTAAAATCTATATAGATTTGAGGCAATAGCTGTACCTGAGGCTTGTCATATTTCCCCGTGGACGGATATCACCAGGGAAGGGGTGTCTCTCAAGATAGGGAGGATCTGGAAGTATATATGACCTGTCAGCCAAAATGTGTGACCAAAATAGGCCAAAGTAAAGGTGTGAAGAGTAATTAATGATGTATTAGTATGTATGCTTATCAAAGAAAGGCTGTAAAGGTGAAGCCCTCGTTGAGGCCAGAGGGACTCAAAGACTTTAAACGGTGTATCCACCTGGCTTCCAATTGTAGAAGCCTACGATCAATGTTCCCTTGTCGGGGTCCAGCTTGTATTTGGTCAATGGCCCAAAAAATAAGGGTTTCTGGTTTGCCGTCATGATGGAATCTGACATGTCTCGAAATAGGGGTATCCTTTCCTGTTGTGATAGCACTAATGTGGCTGGAAATTCTTCTACGGAGTTGTTGGATAGTTTTTCCTACATAGAGACGAGGGCAGGGACACTGCGCCACATAAACAACAGCTGTGCTCTTGCAGTTCATAAAATGTCTGACTGTAAATTCTTTATTATCCACAGGGTTGATGAATGTTTTAATTTTAGGCATAAACCTACAGAATGAGCAAGTACCACAAGGGTAGGAGCCTGGGATCAGGTCTCTCAGTTTGACGATAGAATCAGCGTGTCCAATGAAGTGACTATGCACTAAGAAGTTCCGTAAGTTAGGGCCTCTGCGGTAAGTGATGTTTGGTCTATCCGTAAGTTTTTCTTTCAAGTCAGGATCCGCCGTAAGGATTGGCCAGTATCGTGACATGATCCTCTTTATGGTGTCAGCATAGGCATCAAAAGTCCCTATGCACCTGATAGTCTGTTTAGATGGTATAGCATTTTTACTGGAAAACAAGGTTTCCCTGTCAGTTTTTTTAGCCCTTGCATATGCTCTATATAGGCATTTTTTTGGGTAGCCTCGACTCCTGAATCTCTGGTAGAGGTTGTCACATTCTTTCTTAAAGGAGATGTCATCAGAGCAGTTCCTACGCGCTCTCAAATATTGCCCAGTCGGTATCCCTGATTTAAGAGATTGTGGGTGCCAACTTTGCCACTGTAAAAAGTTGTTGGTGGACGTGGGCTTACGATAGATATCCGTTTTAAGACCTTTAGATGGGTCCAGAGTGATGGTGAGATCTAAGAAATTGATCTTGCGATTATGCATTTCGGATGTAAACCGCATTCCAATGCGATTATCGTTCAATTGGTCCACGAAATCCGAAAATAGTTGACGGCCACCTTCCCACAGTATCAGGACGTCATCTATATATCTTCCCCAGTAAGATATATATTGTGTATATTTAGTCATGTCTTCAGAGAAGACTATGGTGTCCTCCCACCATCCAAGAAAGAGGTTGGCATATGAGGGTGCGCAAGTCGCCCCCATTGCCGTCCCTCTAACCCGGTGGTAGAAGGACCCATTGAATAGGAAATAATTGTGGGTTAGGACAAAATGTAGCAGTTTAAGTAGAAATTTGTTATGTGCCCAAAACTGTATACCTTTGGTGATTAAGAAGTGCTCGACCGCTTGGAGACCCAGTTGATGTTCTATGTTGCTATATAGCGATTCAACATCCAAACTGGCTATCATGGTGTTGGATGTTAGAGGAAGCTCTTGTATCTTCTTAATGGTATCCCTCGTATCCTGTAGAAAGGAGGGTAGGGCGCTCACAAAGGGCTGTAACATTTTATCAATATAGACGCTACAGGATTGTGTGAGTCCATCACATCCGGAGACTATGGGTCTCCCGGGGATGGGTGAACGTCCTTTATGCACTTTGGGTAGTGCATAGAAGGTGGATATTGTGGGATGTCTATTGAACAGGACCTTAAATTCATCATTGTCAATCAAATTGTCATTCTTTGCCTCGGAAAGAAGTATTTCCAGTTCACGAATATAAGCACATGTTGGATCTGCTTGAAGGACCACATAGGTGGATCTATCGGATAGCAACCTCATAACCATTTTGACATATTCAGTGGTGTCCATGACGACCGTGTTACCCCCCTTGTCAGAGGGTTTCACAGTTAAATCCTGATCAGTCTGGAGTGCTTTTAAGGCCTTTACTTCCTCATTATTGAGGTTGCTGTGTAATTGAGTCTTGTCCATTTTAAGCTTTTCAATGTCATTAGAGACTAGTTTCACAAAAGTCTCGATGTTGTGATACTTTGAGAAGGGGGGAGTATGCTTAGATCTTGGTCTCAGATCCGTCAGGGGGGGTTGTAGGGTAGGCGGACCCATATCGTTTTCCTCTTCCAACGCTACCAGAGCTTCTAGTGCCTGAGTTTCCCTTACTTTTAGTCTTTTTTTTATCAGTTTCTTCCTCCTTGTGATATTTGTGTAAGGCCAGTTTCCGTGCAAACAAATTAACATCCTTAATCCATAAAAATTTGTCACAAAATGGTGTGGGAGTGAATGAGAGACCTTTTTGTAACAGGGAAAGGGTGTGTGGTGACAGTGTTTTGGATGATAGGTTAATGATCAGATTCTGCATTGAGTTTTGTGTCTGGGGAACTATCATTTGGTGTTGTATCCCCATTTCTCGCGATCCCTGAGTGGTATGCTCGGGATCTGTACCCCTAAAAAAGGGGATGGAAAAGAAGTGGTAGTAAGGTGTGGGATAATGGAGGTCTGTGTATTGTGAGCAGGTGGTTGGGCTACTGTTGCTGTCGTGCGCGGTGTTTCTAACATTCGTCTTGGATCCAAATTTTGTGATTGTGACATTGTGACGTTGGGTGGCTGTGGGATATGTGGTTGTGAGGAGGAAGAGGGTAATTGTAACCCCATAATAGAGGGATTGGAAGTTTCTGCGCATTGTGATGTCGCGGCTCGGTTAGAGGTGTTATCACTGATAGATCTTTTATGTCTAGGGGATTTCCGATTTTTGAAATTTTTACGCTTGGTGCCCCCCTGCCGATTAGACTGCCCCAGTCCAGACTCCTCTGTACTGGAGAATTCGGATTCCGAGATGTCCGTGTATAGAGGTCTAGAGTTGTAATTTCTATTGCGTTTCTGGAGGTTTTTTGGAGGATAAATCTGTCCTGTCTCAAAATCTTTCCTGTCACGTAGATATTTTTGATGTTTCTTTTCCTTGATGTCCTTAACAAGTGTATCTATATGTTTTTGTAATTTGTTTTCAAGTGTCACAAACTCAGAGTGTTGACTGAAAGCCTGTATGTCCTGTATATCCTTTTGCAATTTCTCTTGAATTTTAAAAAGGTTCTTCTTTTCATATGAATTCAGATAATCTATCATACGTAATGAACTTTCAGTGAGGATGGACTGCCAACCTCTCAGGAAGTCCGGATCATCCTGATGTGAGTTGGGGGTTATTTGGATCCTCAGTCCTCTGTAGACTAATTTCTGACTTAAATAGGTTTCGAAACTGACAACCTCCCAACTTGCTCTTATATATTGTTTATATGTTTTATTTAAGTCACTAAAGGCTAGATGGATGTCACTACTATTTAAGGGCAAGTCCTGGGTGGAAAAAACCTGTGCGGCCTGCTGTGTGATGTTATCGAGACTTATCGGTTGAGAGAGAAAACCAGCCATATCCCAGGTGACAGGCTAGTAGGTAGGAGATAGGATCTCCTATTAATGGGGCGAATACAAGCAAGATTGATGCACGTTTATGTGAACCTCAGTAGGAGAAGGATAAACAGAGACACATCCGTACTCGGTAGCGATTATGCATAGAAAAAGCCCTTGTGCATACATACAAATATCCGTCTACTGAGAGACGGGTATATGGGCATAAGTGGCCCGTGGTCCAAGAGAGGGGAGTTCGGAGAAAAAAACCCCTATAAGTTTGGGAATAAGCAAAAAAGAAAATGTTTGGACCTACTGTCACGGCAGGGATATAGAGATATACATAGATAACGAACGCCACCAAAGGTAGCGCAGAAAAATGCCCATATCCGGACAGAGAAATAATATAAAACGTAACTTTTAATAATATTAAGGATAAGAAGTGATAGTGTAATGTCTGTTAACTACTTCACTTGAGAGACTTAACTTTAAAAACACAGGTGCCTACGGCTCATAAGTGATCTATAGAAGGCTATAGCGAACAATTATAGGGAGGAGAATGCACCTAAAAAAGGAGAGTGTATACTCTCCACAATGTATGTTGAATTACTGAGGGCAGCTAGGGTAGCTAAGGAGACTGGTACAGTGCGTACCTTGTGCAAAGGGTTATTATATTTAAACCCAGTGCAACAAATTCAGTAGTGGGGGGATCAATTGAGATCCCTACACATACTGAACAAAGCTAACGTCCCTCACATGTAGCATATCTGTGCTCGCCCTCTGGTAGAATTAGAGGTATAGTGACTAGCTGAACCCTATCAGTAAGACCTAACCTATATGAACACTAGAGAGTAGAGGTATATCAAGAAGAGCCTAAGTATTCCTGCTAATTAAAACAACAAAAGATTAGCCCCCCGACATGTTTCACCAGAGCACCGGCTTCATCAGGGGTCGGGCTAATAGTGAGTGTCGGCTCGGCTACGCCGAGTTTATAAAGAAAGAGACCCTCCCACATTTGGGTTGAGATCCAATCCACTACACGAGCCTAAGACCAGCCTCCACATGTTGATTGGTGCGTTCCTAATGCTGTGTGTCAGCCAGGTCCAATCAGCTGCTGAATACTAACAAGTTACCAGGTCCATTCATTACAGGCGCACATGTGAGCTGTCTCAGTGTTGTATGCGCATGTCAAAATACTTAGTATATGCGCTGAGATCATCCATACACGGACATCTCGGAATCCGAATTTTCCAGTACAGAGGAGTCTGGACTGGGGCAGTCTAATCGGCAGGGGGGCACCAAGCGTAAAAATTTCAAAAATCGGAAATCCCCTAGACATAAAAGATCTATCAGTGATAACACCTCTAACCGAGCCGCGACATCACAATGCGCAGAAACTTCCAATCCCTCTATTATGGGGTTACAATTACCCTCTTCCTCTTCCTCCTCACAACCACATATCCCACAGCCACCCAACGTCACAATGTCACAATCACAAAATTTGGATCCAAGACGAATGTTAGAAACACCGCGCACGACAGCAACAGTAGCCCAACCACCTGCTCACAATACACAGACCTCCATTATCCCACACCTTACTACCACTTCTTTTCCATCCCCTTTTTTAGGGGTACAGATCCCGAGCATACCACTCAGGGATCGCGAGAAATGGGGATACAACACCAAATGATAGTTCCCCAGACACAAAACTCAATGCAGAATCTGATCATTAACCTATCATCCAAAACACTGTCACCACACACCCTTTCCCTGTTACAAAAAGGTCTCTCATTCACTCCCACACCATTTTGTGACAAATTTTTATGGATTAAGGATGTTAATTTGTTTGCACGGAAACTGGCCTTACACAAATATCACAAGGAGGAAGAAACTGATAAAAAAAGACTAAAAGTAAGGGAAACTCAGGCACTAGAAGCTCTGGTAGCGTTGGAAGAGGAAAACGATATGGGTCCGCCTACCCTACAACCCCCCCTGACGGATCTGAGACCAAGATCTAAGCATACTCCCCCCTTCTCAAAGTATCACAACATCGAGACTTTTGTGAAACTAGTCTCTAATGACATTGAAAAGCTTAAAATGGACAAGACTCAATTACACAGCAACCTCAATAATGAGGAAGTAAAGGCCTTAAAAGCACTCCAGACTGATCAGGATTTAACTGTGAAACCCTCTGACAAGGGGGGTAACACGGTCGTCATGGACACCACTGAATATGTCAAAATGGTTATGAGGTTGCTATCCGATAGATCCACCTATGTGGTCCTTCAAGCAGATCCAACATGTGCTTATATTCGTGAACTGGAAATACTTCTTTCCGAGGCAAAGAATGACAATTTGATTGACAATGATGAATTTAAGGTCCTGTTCAATAGACATCCCACAATATCCACCTTCTATGCACTACCCAAAGTGCATAAAGGACGTTCACCCATCCCCGGGAGACCCATAGTCTCCGGATGTGATGGACTCACACAATCCTGTAGCGTCTATATTGATAAAATGTTACAGCCCTTTGTGAGCGCCCTACCCTCCTTTCTACAGGATACGAGGGATACCATTAAGAAGATACAAGAGCTTCCTCTAACATCCAACACCATGATAGCCAGTTTGGATGTTGAATCGCTATATAGCAACATAGAACATCAACTGGGTCTCCAAGCGGTCGAGCACTTCTTAATCACCAAAGGTATACAGTTTTGGGCACATAACAAATTTCTACTTAAACTGCTACATTTTGTCCTAACCCACAATTATTTCCTATTCAATGGGTCCTTCTACCACCAGGTTAGAGGGACGGCAATGGGGGCGACTTGCGCACCCTCATATGCCAACCTCTTTCTTGGATGGTGGGAGGACACCATAGTCTTCTCTGAAGACATGACTAAATATACACAATATATATCTTACTGGGGAAGATATATAGATGACGTCCTGATACTGTGGGAAGGTGGCCGTCAACTATTTTCGGATTTCGTGGACCAATTGAACGATAATCGCATTGGAATGCGGTTTACATCCGAAATGCATAATCGCAAGATCAATTTCTTAGATCTCACCATCACTCTGGACCCATCTATCGTAAGCCCACGTCCACCAACAACTTTTTACAGTGGCAAAGTTGGCACCCACAATCTCTTAAATCAGGGATACCGACTGGGCAATATTTGAGAGCGCGTAGGAACTGCTCTGATGACATCTCCTTTAAGAAAGAATGTGACAACCTCTACCAGAGATTCAGGAGTCGAGGCTACCCAAAAAAATGCCTATATAGAGCATATGCAAGGGCTAAAAAAAATTACAGGGAAACCTTGTTTTCCAGTAAAAATGCTATACCATCTAAACAGACTATCAGGTGCATAGGGACTTTTGATGCCTATGCTGACACCATAAAGAGGATCATGTCACGATACTGGCCAATCCTTACGGCGGATCCTGACTTGAAAGAAAAACTTACGGATAGACCAAACATCACTTACCGCAGAGGCCCTAACTTACGGAACTTCTTAGTGCATAGTCACTTCATTGGACACGCTGATTCTATCGTCAAACTGAGAGACCTGATCCCAGGCTCCTACCCTTGTGGTACTTGCTCATTCTGTAGGTTTATGCCTAAAATTAAAACATTCATCAACCCTGTGGATAATAAAGAATTTACAGTCAGACATTTTATGAACTGCAAGAGCACAGCTGTTGTTTATGTGGCGCAGTGTCCCTGCCCTCGTCTCTATGTAGGAAAAACTATCCAACAACTCCGTAGAAGAATTTCCAGCCACATTAGTGCTATCACAACAGGAAAGGATACCCCTATTTCGAGACATGTCAGATTCCATCATGACGGCAAACCAGAAACCCTTATTTTTTGGGCCATTGACCAAATACAAGCTGGACCCCGACAAGGGAACATTGATCGTAGACTTCTACAATTGGAAGCCAGGTGGATACACCGTTTAAAGTCTTTGAGTCCCTCTGGCCTCAACGAGGGCTTCACCTTTACAGCCTTTCTTTGATAAGCATACATACTAATACATCATTAATTACTCTTCACACCTTTACTTTGGCCTATTTTGGTCACACATTTTGGCTGACAGGTCATATATACTTCCAGATCCTCCCTATCTTGAGAGACACCCCTTCCCTGGTGATATCCGTCCACGGGGAAATATGACAAGCCTCAGGTACAGCTATTGCCTCAAATCTATATAGATTTTAGTTCCTCTGCCTGGTCGCATTCCTTGAAGGGGAACGCTTGCCATCCTTTTGGACCGTCGTCTTTGCTCGTCCATCGCATCTTGGTTGCATGCTGCCTGGCTCCTTTGCCCTGCGTGGCAGATTACACACGATAGGGCTTGAGAAGTATGTAGTCCTACTTGCATCTTATGAATACACACAAAAATCATATAAGTAACTAGGCATGCGCTGACACCAGTAACCTTGCAGGTGATCTAAGTCCACAAACATGCGCACACACTGACATATGCATATGCTCACTAAGTCCCCCGTCATGCGCGAATACTTAGATCACCGTGCGGTAGTCCTGTTATACCTCCGACTCAGCGCCTTTTTCGTTACTAAGTAGCCAGGCATGCGCGGGCACCACTTACCTGGAGTGCACTAAGTCCAGTGACATGCGCACTCACGGATAATCTCAGCGCACACACTAAGTCTCTTGACATGCGCCGCTACCACTCACCTGTTGTGCGCACTAAGTCCCGTGACATGCGCACTTATGGATGATCTCAGCGCATATACTAAGTATTTTGACATGCGCATACAACACTGAGACAGCTCACATGTGCGCCTGTAATGAATGGACCTGGTAACTTGTTAGTATTCAGCAGCTGATTGGACCTGGCTGACACACAGCATTAGGAACGCACCAATCAACATGTGGAGGCTGGTCTTAGGCTCGTGTAGTGGATTGGATCTCAACCCAAATGTGGGAGGGTCTCTTTCTTTATAAACTCGGCGTAGCCGAGCCGACACTCACTATTAGCCCGACCCCTGATGAAGCCGGTGCTCCGGTGAAACATGTCGGGGGGCTAATCTTTTGTTGTTTTAATTAGCAGGAATACTTAGGCTCTTCTTGATATACCTCTACTCTCTAGTGTTCATATAGGTTAGGTCTTACTGATAGGGTTCAGCTAGTCACTATACCTCTAATTCTACCAGAGGGCGAGCACAGATATGCTACATGTGAGGGACGTTAGCTTTGTTCAGTATGTGTAGGGATCTCAATTGATCCCCCCACTACTGAATTTGTTGCACTGGGTTTAAATATAATAACCCTTTGCACAAGGTACGCACTGTACCAGTCTCCTTAGCTACCCTAGCTGCCCTCAGTAATTCAACATACATTGTGGAGAGTATACACTCTCCTTTTTTAGGTGCATTCTCCTCCCTATAATTGTTCGCTATAGCCTTCTATAGATCACTTATGAGCCGTAGGCACCTGTGTTTTTAAAGTTAAGTCTCTCAAGTGAAGTAGTTAACAGACATTACACTATCACTTCTTATCCTTAATATTATTAAAAGTTACGTTTTATATTATTTCTCTGTCCGGATATGGGCATTTTTCTGCGCTACCTTTGGTGGCGTTCGTTATCTATGTATATTGGTTGTAGTTTGGGCACTCCGTCTCTAAAAGGTTCGCCATCACCGGTTTTTGCACATGATTTGTTACAATGTTCCACTGGCACATTGTAACAGATCTGCATGAATGACAAATTCTCAGATCTAATAAAGACCTGAGGCTGTCATCAGGATTGTGGCACATGTCACTGCTAAGCCGGCCACTCACGATATGTGCCAGCATAGATCATGAGTGTTAGCTGCAATATACACCAAACACCCATTCTGTATGGAGAGGGCTCTATCCGTGAGCTGTCTCCACAAATCATACATTAAATACATACATATTGTAAAAACATATGTGTGTCAAAAGTAAAACACTACCTGGGCAGAATGGACGGGTATGAATAAGACCTGCTCTATCTTTTGCAGTCTGCATATTCATGGCGCGGTGACGCACGCTGCACACAGCAGGCAAGAATGTGAGCCCAATGAAAGTAATGGTGCCATGACTTAACTTGAAAAAAGAATCTAGCAAAAAGTTAAATTAAACATTGTGTGCACATGGCATTATACACTCTAGATACAAGTTCACTCATAAATATACAGCAACATATGAATAATAAACCATGATAATAAACCAATAATAAACTCTTATAAAACACCTACTATGTTTTATGAAGGAGAATATAAAGTGGTAACTCCTCCGCTGTGTGGTGCCCTGGCAGGCAGGGCTGAGGTAATGGCTGCAGCCTCCACTCTCCGTATCGACCCTGGAGCCTGCACACACATAGACTGGGCTTGTGTGAGGAGCTGCTTGGGCAAGGGCGGCAACAGAGAGCAGAACTGACAGCCCGTGCAGGGAGTCTGAGAAGCTGGAGAAGGTACCTGTGCTGTGGTGATGACGGGTCCTGTTCCCCCTACTATTAGCCTGAACCAGGAGTCTCCTGGTGGGCTGGGAGTGAACCTGTGTGAAGAAAAGTGCTCATCTCTGTTTCGGCTGTGTCCCTGCTCACAGACGTCTGGGGTACAGGACAAAAGATCCACCTAGGGATGTCCCTGGTATATGACAATGGCATAACAGGGGCATGAAGGAAAAAAGGAAATCTGGGAAATATCTTGATGTAACCCAAGGAGACTGAGATATCAGATTACAGCTGCAAGATATTACATTTTATGCAACTGGTTCTTAAACTAACAGACATTGACAAGTCTGGAGGGAAAATCACTTAATTGAGGAGCAAAAAACCTTTCCACACTTTTGTACATAGATATGTTCAGGAGCTACCGGAAAGGTTCATATTTGGCTGGAGGCCACTTTATTGTAAGAATTTCAACATGTTTTATTCTCATTTGCATAAAGCTCCACTAGACCCTCATTGCCTGTGGGCGATAATGCCTATGGATCTGTAATCTGCTGTTTTTGGTTCCTTAAAAGATTGTGTAGCAATATCTAAGGTATCCTAAGGACTATGTGGGATGTTATGATGAATTCTAGTCTCTTTTGTTGCAGCTCTAGTGTGTAATTTGTCTCACACCATGTCTCAGCTGAAGACTGATTTACCTCCCTCCTGCAGACATGTCATTGCTTGTGCCCACATCGAGCTCTGATTCTGCTTAGCTAGAGGTCGCTATGTTTGGTGACACGCATAATCCTATCACAGAGACATTATCTAGACAATAAGCTCTCTCACTCAATTCTTTTGGTATTAATGCCTGCTATGAATTATCTCCAAAGGTATATTTTCTTGCTAATTGCTTTAGCAGGGGTGCCAGCCTTACAATAAGTCTATTTTAATTAGCCTAGACGAGGAATAAGTGCTGACTGTATTCTCTACCTGCTCACTGTTTGCTGATAGCCACCCAGCTTACCTTGGGACCCCATATTTGACTAATCTAGTATACTGCACTAACTTTCCTGCAGAATAAACCTCTGAAGTGAGCCTTAGCATTTCATTTTATTATATTTAGATGCATAGGCTAATGAGCATATATTACTATTAATCAATTGCATGAAAACTTGTGTAAATGTGTTTGGAGTGTTCACCATGGGTAATCGGCTTCTGAAATGCCAGAGAAATGTCGCAGTTATAATTGATCTTAGTAACAGCTGATCTGCATTATAAACTTTGTTAACCAGAATGGATAAAATGCTACATGTATTTCTGTATGTATTTCTGCATTGTGAAAAATACAGCATTTCACAGATATATTACAATCTGTTTCTATCAGTCCTGGTGTACACAATTTCAGTTTCCCCTGGTTTCCAACCCTGTATCTTAAGGGTCGGCAGCCATCTTGCTTTCTGTCTGATGCTGTGGAACTCTGCTCTCTGCCTCTAGCCCCCTCCCTCTGCATTCCCGGACAAGCTCACACACACTCCCTTACTACCGGCAAACAACAACACATCACTTTGTGAGCTACAAGCTACAGGCAGATACGTTCTTTATCTGGGGGAAGGGAGGCACATTAGATCTGATAGTGTGTGTGTGTACCTGAGATGTAGCTGAGCTGGAGAGTTTCATTGTGTGTAATATGCATTTCATGGATCTCATCATCTCATCTCTGATCTGCCTCATCTCTCTTTCTATGTTTCAGATACTAGTACGTTCAGAAGGTAAATGAAAGTGTATGTAAACCTTGTACCCACATAATCTAACCACATTTTCAACACACTGTAACTCAGCACTACAGGAATCATAATGTGTCTGCTTAGAGAGTCCTCGCCCACACTCTGGAATCTTACAATGACCATCATTGAATAATAGGAGCTAAAACAGCAATACAATTGAGTAGAATTCTAAAGAAATGGGTTTAAAATGATCTTTATTGTGCTAACATCACCAGAGGATTGAAATTTGAGTATTTTCTTTCATGGGCAAACCCACTGGAGCCATGGTACAGTGTTCTGACTTGTGGTACAACTATGGTTGTGATCACTTACATTTCAGGTGCTCTGATGATGCCATAATTAGTCCTCTTGGCTGGCATATTTTAGTTCCGGTGCTCTGTTGCTCTATCATGCGACATGGAGCTCCTGCTGCTGAAGATCTAGTGCATTATGCTACATACTGTATGTTGACTTTGACTTCTGTATGCATGGTAAGAAAACGCACAAAACCTATAGAAACAATTTGGGCTGAGGGTAGAGAGGAATGCACAAAGGCACAACAGCGCTCAAAGGTGCGGCAGGGCACAAAAAATGAAAAAAACTCATATGCCCAAAATAGCAAGCACTACCAAGAAAGAGGGGGAGCATATAATACTAAAATAGTCAAAGTTTATTGGATACAGTTTAAAAATAGAACATGTAAACAGGGTGGTTACAAGGCATGAAATATGTGGGTGCTGGGCAGCAAATACACATATAAAGTTGAATAGAAACTAACATTCATAAAGTGAATGGTGCAAGGCCAGAAGATTGATACATAGTGACACAGGTAATATTGCATATAAATGGCGATGCATACAGACGCACAAAGTGCATAGAAGGTAAAATGACAAGTGTTACCTGATGGCATGTGGTAATACAGCACAAGGGATGAGAGGCTGCCCAGCACCTCCCCGACACGTGTTTCGTCCGGAGAGGACTTTGTCAAGGGGTGGTGCTAAAGCAAGTTGCTGGGAAATATAAACGAATAACTGACCAATGGATGGAGTGAATACATACCTGCGTCTTGTGAACAAGTGGGGAAGGGGTCCTCTCCGGACGAAACACGTGTCGGGGAGGTGCTGGGCAGCCTCTCATCCCTTGTGCTGTATTACCACATGCCATCAGGTAACACTTGTCATTTTACCTTCTATGCACTTTGTGCGTCTCTATGCATCGCCATTTATATGCAATATTACCTGTGTCACTATGTATCAATCTTCTGGCCTTGCACCATTCACTTTATGAATGTTAGTTTCTATTCAACTTTATATGTGTATTTGCTGCCCAGCACCTACATATTTCATGCCTTGTAACCACCCTGTTTACATGTTCTATTTTTAAACTGTATCCAATAAACTTTGACTATTTTAGTATTATATGCTCCCACTCTTTCTTGGTAATGGTAAGAAAACAGTATGAGTGCAAAATGTCTTGTTCATTACTTGTAGGGTTGCTCATCATGTTGGTCATCTTTTTGGTCTGTGATGATACCTTTTCCACTGATGTCCCTTGGGTAACCATAACAAGTCCCCTGTGTCTATAAGGTACTACTGGATAAATGTTTGATCAAAGCACTATAGAGTAAAAACAATTGTAAATATTATTATTACCCTTTTCAGTATGTTTCTGTCATCATAAGCGGAAAAGAATTCTAAGACTGACCTTGTATATTTCCAGATCATTTGCTTAAAGCCCTAGTGGTGATTAACTCCCATGTCATCTCCTCAACTTTCCTTTGTTTAATTTAAGTTTACCTAAATGAACAAACTATATATAAGTAGCATCATTGCAGTACATTACCGTGTTTCATCAGTTTCAACGTCACATTGCTCTATCTAAAAACTAGGCCATAAGATTTTCCATAACTATGAATATTACTCATGATTTATCTTATAACATAGCCTTGGAATTTTCATTATGTTGCAAAAATTTCTGTAGTATTTTTAAAAAGTGCTTTAAAAGGTAAGCTTTCCAAATTTAGAAAAATCCATGTTCCATCGGAATTCGGAAATTCCAATTACCGAAGGATATACCAAGCTAAATACTTGACACATATCTAAATATGTTTTTATACCAGCTGCCTGCTGAGTGAGACGAGGTGCCTGAGGCTGCTGATATACAGGGGTTGTCAGGTTCTTTTTACGTGTATGCACAGAGCTAAATTGCAGTGATATCCGATGACTTGGAAATTGAATTCACCCAACTTTAATCGGTTAATTCTCTGTGAGAACCCTGCAGCTGCTGAGCCTATACACATATACATATCTGCTCTCCTGGAAGTCATTCATCACGTAACACCATTACACTAGCCGCATGTATGCTAATGACCAAATTCCGCTTCTTGCATGCAGGAAAAAAAAAATATTTTCTAAATATCTAGAGCAACGATACTGGCAAACAAAGGAAGGATGAGATCTTAGGAAAACAATATAAAAAACTCATAGAGCAGATGGTCAATATTTACTTTTGATTTTTACTCATTAAATGAGTATTTGGCTGAACCTGACACAGTCATTTTGAGAAAATTAGCTTGGCACACGTACAGCTAACACCACGATTGTGCTATTTGACGGCCCTGTTATTTGCTGATCCAGGAGCTCTTTAGAAGACTTTTGAGCAAGGATGTTTGACTAATGTGCCATACTATATTACTGCGTGTTCTTGTTTGGTCATTTCAAGTAACATTAAAGCCTATCTATATTGCAGTAAATGCAGATACACTGTTTAATGAAGCTTATACATAGGTTTTCTGAATTTATGTTTATGTTTCTTCTTGTAGTTTATTCTACAAGTTCAGATTACATAGCAGTTAATTGTGTTCCCGCCTAGGTCACCACCAACTATCAAAGGAAGGTCTGGTGTGGGTCATTCACTTCTTTTGATGGAACTCCTACTTAGGCAAGAGGAAGTAGCATATGCTAGTAGCTTCTCAGACATAACTAACCTGTTTCATATCGATTTGTAAATTAAGACAAAACTCAACTTATATATTTCTGCAAAATAGCTTATTGGTGCACTGGTGGACCTTGGCTGCCATTGCACAGGTTTTTTAAAAAATTTGTACAGCTTCTTTCTGTAAGGCGCATCAAGCATTGTGCAAAAGAGCAATGATCCTTGGTGCTAGGCAAAATAGATAACAGCATAAACTTTAAAACAGAATAATCATAATAATAATCTCTAAAATATCAAATTGTTAAAAAACCGAATAGGTTTGTCTGGAAAGCTTACCAATTTCCCTATCCAATGCTGGTTTCGATTGAGGGTGAGTAAGTTAGGGGTAGACTCTTTAAAAGAGAATGATGATTTGAGAAAAAGTCATATAGCTTAAAGTGAACATGTGACCAGGCATGCCATTTTTAGCTGGTGAAAAATTCCAATAGACTTTGATATGCTGATTTTAAAAATCCCTTTGTCAGCATTCTGAATCATTTCAATACTTTGTAAAACTTTATTTCACATTGCCTGGCTCCCTGCGAGCAGTGGGTGGTAAGTCCTGGAGGGCAGGGGAGAGGGGTTGTAGGCAGTTGTAGCTGCCTCTTTCTCTGAGTCTCCCCATGCATTGTTCTAGTCCTCACAATCCCCATCTCTTCACTGCCTGCTCAATGCACATGACAGGAAGTGAGGAAGGAGCTGGATGAGTGTGGAGGAGAGAAAAGTAAGACACAGACATACAGGCTGCCCCCCACCAGGACTCACCACATGTTGGTGGCAGGGTGTGTGGTACTGTGAAATAAAGTTACCAAAATGATTAAAAATGCTGGCAAAGGCATTTTTAAACCTTTGCCGACATTAGTATTAGTACGACACGGACAGCAGTGACTTGACTTATATAATACAGCTGACACCTACAGTAACACTCAGGATTTGAGATTCCTACAATTATGGGTGTTATCCCCTGACATGCTGCAGTCATCTGATGAGGATCACCCTCCCACTCGCTCTGTTTACTGTGGGGGTACAATCTTCAGATGGCAGCCTCAGGGCCCAGCTAGATGTTTTTAGCAGGCTGAGTTGTGCATCTAGAGAGGACCCAGTTGCAAAACACTGAGCATTAAAAAAAACATAAAATATATAATACAAAACATATATAACAAAAAACATCTGTATTGTTCTGTGTTAGATCAATGGGAGCTTGAACAAATCAGGGGATCGCATGTTCAAACTAACCTTTAAGAAAAAAAGTTTAAAACAATGAATAAAGTTTTTTAAAATTAAAGTAATTAATTAAATTAAAATTTAATTAAAAAAGTAAAATTGCCCTAAACATCACAATTCCCTAAATCTAATAAAGTACAAAGAGCACAAAGTCACTTATGTGGCAATTATAACAATCTGTACAATAAATCAGAAACAGTTTTGGACCCACTTGGTGAACACTGTAAAAATAAACCTGACACACATGCCAAAAATGAAATTTTTTCATAAAATCCCTTCAAAAAATTCTTTTCCTCCATACATTCAAGGGTTAATACGATTTCATCAATAAAGACCCACTAAAATAGAATATTTGTAAAGTGCATTTAATGTCACAGGATATAAGCCCTTTTATGTCCAAATTTCCCCCCAAAAATAAAGATTGTATAGCCATTGATAAGTGACAATGCAAACCTGCTCTGAATGGCGCAGCTCCCCCCTCAATGTCATGGCGTGTGCCCACACAGAAGCTTATAACCACATATGGGGTATAGGCATACTTGGGAGAAATTGGGTATCAAACTTTGTGGAGCTTTTTGTTATTTTATCTGTTTGTGAATGTGTAAATTTTTAAAAAATATATTAATTTAACCAAAAAAATTTAATTTCCATAAAAGCATAGTTTTCGGAAGTAAAAACATATTTTTTTAATTTTTTGTCTTACATTGTAGCAAAAACCATAGGTCAATAAAAGTCCTATCTCGGCAGCTTGTTCATTTGACCCCAACCACAGGATCCGTAATCCTTCTTCTCAAAGTGGCTTGAACTCTCATCATCTTGAGCCACATAAATTTATCCTACATTGTCCAGAACACTTCAGTCTTCACAGAAGGCTTCACATTACAAAGATCCAGTTAACACTCAGCAGCAGTTTCTGCAGTGAGAAAGTTGTGGTCCTCAGGGGTCGCGTGAAGAGGAGAGAACCAGAAGGCAGTGATGAACACATTGACAGCTGTGATAATTAAGATTAGCCCGGTCACAATGTTATTCAGCAGGTGTACTCTACAAGAGGAGATGAAGGCAGATCAATGATCAAAGGCAACGCACAGACAGAGAACTTGGTATATGCTCTAATTGTAATGATAACGTAACCCCTCGAGAAATGTGATTTCTCTCACTTTAAAAACCATGAAGTCTAATTGTGTCTAAGTTGGCAGTTTAGCAGTTCAGAGATAAATTGGTTTATTTTGCCTTTCCTGTGCAGTCTTAGAAACCATCCACAAGACTGGCATAAAGGGAATTGCAGCTAAAGCCTACAGTATTTATCATAGGTTATTACTAGGTAGAGCTGCCTTCACTTATCATAGGTGGTATCATGGACAGTACCCAAAAGATGTACATGGATATAATAGGGCCCAAGGGTGCTTTTAACGAAGTTCCTTCTACAAAACTCCTACACCTGTTTTCTTTACTGAGAACTTACTAAGGGCCAAATTAAAGTCTGGAGAAGGGATGGGTGTAACTGTTTATTGAGCAAGGGAAAAGGGGTTAGCAAGGTATACTTAGGTCAATGCAACAGATGACCTGATATGATCATATCAGTTAAACAAAGAATCTATAATTGTTGCACAGCCTTTTTGGTCCAGTACACTACAAGAACTAACAACCACATTACAGCACTTAATACCAACTCAGAGGCCAAATATTGCATTCAGGCAATAACTAATACAGACCCGGACCAGCAATAAATTACAATAATGACCCTAGAATAGAGAATAGATAATAATACAGATACAGACAATAAATACAGTTCCCAAACTGGACAATAAATAATACAGACTCCAGAGCAGAAAAAAAATAAGAATGGCAACCCCAGAGGAAACAGTAATAATGAAGACCCAAAACAGACAATAATAATAATGGAGACTCCCCGACTCCCCCCACCAGAGAATACACTAATAGAAGAAACCCCCAAGGCAGGCAATCATACTAATGGAGACCCCAAATTGTAGGCTGTGCACTCTTGTTACCATATTTTCCGGACTATAAGGCGCACTTAAAAGCCTTGGATTTCCTTGGAAATGCAAAGTGCGCCTTATAGTCCGGTGCGCCCTATATGAGGCAGCGGACCCTACTTACATAGGTCCCCGCTACCGGAGACAGCAGATCTCCAGCGGGAACTGCAGACCCCGCTGGAGATCTGCTGTCTCCGGTAGCGGGTATCTATGTAAGTATTCTATTCTCTACCTCCCCCTCACCTTCCCCGCTCACCTTCCCCGCGTTCCGCGTCTCTTCTCGGCGTCGCGTCGCGTCCCGTCGGGTCTCTGCTCCGCCCCCGGACCTCCGCCACGCCCCCGGACCCTGCGCCTTATAGTCCGATGCGCCTTATATATGGAATTATTACATATATAAGGCGCATCGGACTGTTGCGCCTTAACCAATAGTTGGTTAGTGTAGACTCCCAACCAACATCATGGCCAGTGACAACAATCACAAAATACAAATGGTAAGTAACTGCATAAAACTTAACTAAATTAAACATTAAAATAATAAAACTGTGGTCTGTGTTTATGAAGAGCACAGTTGTGCTGAACATATCATGGTTGGTTTTCTTTGAATGAATGGCCTCCACTAGACACCCAGGTTGTATAATAGGAATTACATGTTTCTAGGGATAGGCCAGTCGAAGGGGTGGGGTGGGGGGCAGCTATTTAGGGCTGTGGCTGTTGAGGCTATTAGCATAGAATATTGCTCTTCTGCATGTAAAAGGTTCAGTTACCGAGTTCCAACAGTAATCCTTCTATGCCTAAAAGCAACTTTCACCCTTTATTGCCTTAACTCTTTTCTACCTGTTGTCTCTCAGCGTACGGTTGAATCCTCTGGTGATGCAGACCAGAAACCGTGAAAAAAAAATAACACAACTCACAGGTTTGTTTATGGTTTAGCTTATAGGAGATAATTGCTGATTCGAAATAGATGGTTAATGGTTATGGAGTGGGGATGGAAGTAATTGGATCAAGAACATTCCTTTGGGCCTTTGGAATCGCTAATTGATCTCATGAGTTGGACACTCTAGATAGGAAGTAAGTATGTGTATTCTTACTGAATATATTGGATGGATTTAAGTATTTCTTAATTGAGTGTTTGTGACAATAAAGGTAAGAAAAATTTGAATTAAAAAAGCAAGGACTCACTTGTTTTTTGTATCATTTGCAAGTACAACTGTGCTATTCATAAACCCAGATCACAGTTTGGATTTTAATATTTAATTTTTTAAGTTTGGAATTAAGTCTTAGCAGTTACTCACCATTTGTTTTTTACCCTCGATCTATTGGATCAAGCATAATGCTGTAATATATCCTGTGCCTGAATAGATACAGGTTTATATAATACTTTTCCCTATGTACAAGAATATAACTACTATAATACTTACCCCTATGTACAAGAATACTCTCTGGTCCCCCCTCTTCTCATTAGCAACCCCACAGGTCTGGACTCTAATCTTTTCCCATGCAATGCCCCAAGTCTAGCCCCCCTTTTCTCACCTGCAGTAACCCAGGTCTCGTCCTCCCATCTCACATGTAGCCTGCCAGGTTCCACCCCCCTCTTTTCAAATGCACCCCAATGTATGCTTTCTCCTTCTCACATGTTGCACTCCAGGTCTTCTCCCTCTTCTCACATGTAGCCCTCCAGGTCTTCTCCCTCTTCTCACATGTAGCCCCCAGTCTGGTTTCCTTCCTCTTATATAGCCCCCAGGTCTGGTCCCTCCTCATCATAGTCTGAAGCTCTATCACCTTCCTGGATGGAGTAGCCTGTGAGTGATGTGTTGATGGCATAATCACAGGTCCTCTATAGAAATACATCTTTTATAGTCTCCCATGCAGCAAGGCCCTAGAATTATGTCATTCCAGGCCCTGCAAAACAATAGTATGTGATTGCTGCACACGTTTTATAGGATTTCTGCTGCAAGATGCATCAAAAACATTTTAAAACCGCAATGGTGGTTGGGCTGTGTGCTGCCCCGACGGGGCTCTGCTATTGACTATAGTTACTTAATTAAGAGGGGTCCACAAGTTATGGATCTAGCCAATTTCTATCATTCAAAGGAAGGATGCTTACTTTATATGATCCTATAGAGAAACGGATCACCCGGCAGTCAACAAGTTACGTCAGCCAGAATATCACATGATGAATCACATGTTCGTTTCTAGTGACGCCCCAGCTACCCTAGCAACCAGCAACATTATTAGACAGAAGACCACATGATTGATCACATGCTCATTTCTGGCAACGCCTCAGTTATCCAGGCAAACGGCAGCATCAAAAGGTTCCCATCGTTTTATATTTTTCTATGTATTTAAAGAAATTATATTGTTAGATATGTCAGATATTGTATGTTTATAGATATGTTTTCACAAAAAGGTGTATGTATGATGTTTTCTGTCTGGACACAGTACCTTTGTGCAAATCGATCACGCCCTCACCTCCACCCCCTATTTCAGGTGATGCAATTATTCAAGGGATAAATTTGCACACAGGACTGAGCTTAGACAGACCATGACTAAGAACTGTGTGACCGTTTGAAACGCGTTGGTGGGAAAAGGAATTGCACTGTGGATGTAAAGATTTTAATTAAATAAAGATCAACGACATTTGGAATTTGGCTGGACCATCGAATTGTTTATTTGTGACCTATGTCTTCTCGAACAAGGTGGGTGCCGTGCCGGTTCCGTACAAGGAAGGGCTGGAGGTGTGCTGGATTTATTGTTCATGCCTCTGCTATTGACTGCCTGAAGCTACATTTTCTTCTTGCCTCATGGCAGCTGCGGCCCTGTGCACGTGCATTATTAGTAGGTTTGTTGGACTGAACCATTTAAAAGTCAAGGATATGGAACACATATTTTAGTGGTTGTACAGGACCTTAAAGGTTATTTTCAGGATTTTTCTCCTTGTTCATCTATGCTAAGGATAGGTAATTATATTATAAATATTAGAATGGCAAGGGTCCAACAGCCAACACCACCACTGACCAGCTATTTAAAGCAGAACTTACATTGTATGGTTCTGTGCTTGGTAAACTGTGAAAAAGCCACAGCACTATCCTGAACACCACCGTCTCCTGCTGACCACAATGGCATCTACAGGACTATATAAAGATAAGGATTTTACTGGACCCATTCTTTTAGCTGAATAGCATAGCCCTTAGTCCAAGAAAGCCCCCTTATTATTTTAAGGGCCCATACCATGTGAAATAGAGTTGCCTTACAATCTTCACACACAGAACATGAGTTTACAAGCTCAGTATATAATATTTTATCAATACAATAATATCTTTATGCAACAGTGTGATCACATACAAAGCTCCAAACCAAAGAAAAGCTAAAATATTAAACAAACCTTATTCTCCTAACCAGGAGATTTATCCAGAGGCATTATCTTTTCTAATCTCGCTGTATTTTTCCTGAACCTCTTTGCAAACTAATGCTCACATACCAGCTGTTTCTATCCACCCTGGATGGGTCAATGAATAAGACCATTATACTGATATATGGAGGAGGAAATGGTGAGATGTCCCATTTGAAACACATGCATCGTCTTCTGCAGGAGAGAAGGTCGGGATTGATAATTACTTGCCAATGTTACTGAGTCCAATATCCCATATACAAAGTGGCGGCCATTACTCTTTTAGTGATATTTTATAACGTATAATTGTCTATTTCGTGGCGATAAGACCTCTATATACAAATATTTTATCGCTTTGGATTCTACCTCTCTCCCTCCAACTGCAAATAATAATGAGAAAGCCCTGTTCTTTTGTAACAAATCTTCTGACAGACTAATCTTTTCTTTGGCAAGCTTTGCATTCACTGTTCGAAGAATATACTAAATATTTCTAAGTATCTCTAAATCTGGTGGCTCTTAATGTCTGGCATCATTTGGCGCCCTGCTGGGAGCGCACGAAGACTGATTTGCCTTGAGATTCAGACTTAATTCTTTGTTAACAAAGTGACCATATCTACTTGTTGAATTGAAATCCCTTTAAATAATGATTAATGAAATCTTTATCAATTTAGTGTCTTGTAGTCTGGATTATTATATAAATCGGAGGATTTCAAGGAAAGCCTCAAAAGGCTTCTCATTATCAGTCATTATAAATATTGATGCTAGTACACAGATGGGTATGCTGGAACTATCACTGCCTGCCTAATTTGCATGCATGTAATATGGTCCTTAGAAGGGCAGACTCATTATAATGCCAGGTGAGGACACAAAGGCTCTTTTATGATTTGCAGTAGCTATGAGAACAAATGCTCTAATACATTAAATTAATCCATACATACTCAGATCTTGTACTAGGATTGGGAATAGTCTACTCATATGACCTTGCATAGTATAGTCGGTTGAAGCCTTCTGTTACTAAAGGTCAAGCAATGGAGGCAGGGGAGCTCCAGCATACAGTCAAGATACCTAACTGATGTTAACACAGCTACCCTTGGAGATGTATAACTGGATGGCCAATAGAAATGGGAAGATAAAGTGGAGGTGGGTGCCTGTTCTCAATGTTCTCAATTCTGACGAGGGATCGTTAGAATTATTTGACTACTGAAGCAGGGAATATCATAAGTGAGGACATGGCTGAAATTTAGGAAGGGCTCCAGGGGCACATGCTGTGAGCTGACTCTAACTGGAAGTGATGTGCAGCAGCAGTCTCACTGGGCCCCACGTGGGCCTGCCTCCAAGCTGTGACTTACTCGCCTTGTCAGTGACAGCATGCCTGCCCGTTCTCAATAACATTCTGCATGCAGCATGCTTTTCAGGAGAATGACACCTGATTCCCCCTCCCCCCTTACACTGGCTAGGACCTGGCTGGTAACCAGTTCATCCAACCAATCAGTGTTCCTCATAGGTCACTTGGCCCGATCTGTGAGAGGGGGGAGGGAACTCTCAAGGAAGCAGTGGCGCTCGCATGGCAACTAGGACTAGTAGTAGGTACTGCTGCCACTGCCTCTGTGCCAGCTAGGCCAGCAGCTGGGCTAACTTGCAAGTAGGAGAAAGTTTAGAATATCTATGATAATTTAGAATAGTAATGTGTACCACTGTCCAGGCTACATTCAATGGGGAATTCTAACAGATTTTGTGCCCAGGGACACCACCAATGTCAGAATCAGTGGTAGTGGGTCCTCTGTACCACCACGGACAATGACGTAAGCCAACACCTGGGACCAGAGTCTAAGTGGTGCCTGCTTTTCACCAGAGTATGCCGCAAAGCAGGTTGGACTTGTTGCGACATAGTACCACCAGGTACTTCTACAGGCGCGACTTTGTCCGTGGTGGCGGCCAAGGCATAGTACAGAAATGTAAGGCAAACTTGTGGTTGGGGACAGGCAGGAGGTTGAGACAGGCTGCACAGGATCAGAGTCAGGGACTTAGTGGTAGGTCGGGACAGGCAGCACTGAATCAGAGTCAGGAATGGAATCTAGGTCACAACAGGGAATCAGGATAATCACAGAGGGTTTGGAATAAAGCTTACTCTCAGGCCTGGAAACACAAAGATCCGGCAGGGAACATAGGAAGGGGCTGGAATTCATCAGGGAAGGCAGCTGGCCATTGCCAATTAGCGTCGTGCTGGCTCTTTAAATTTTACCGAGGCGACACGCGGACATCGGGGGTACCGCCGCTGGAGGCAGGACAGGTGAGTTAGAGGCTGAGGCACATAGAGGTACATGGGTGCACCTGTGACCCGGGATATGGGTCGCAGGGGCACCCGTGACAACCAAATTTAATCTGGCCCTGATTAAAGACCTTACTGGCACTAGTGCTGAACCAGCCTTCCCCAAACTAAGGATATTAACTGCAAACAGACACAGTTTATGATTTATTTATAGTTCTTCATGAAAAAAATGTATACCCTGTTGTTGGAGAGTGAATATCGGAAAAAACAAGGGCCACTTTTTGTACCATACTATTGCACTCTTTCTACACACCAACTACTACACCTACATGGCCACAATTATGGCAGGTACAAGTAAGGCGTTCAGAAAGTAGCAATTCCCAACACTGCTTACACAATTATTTAATTGATGCTTTAATCTAAAATTGAAAGAGGATCTCAATAGAAGCAGAACACTTTGGCGCTGGGTGGGGTGGGGGTGCATATGTAAAAATCCTCTGAAGCAAGGAGTTACATTAACAAGTAGATTGTGGTCTTTTCTGATGTTCAGGTGAAAGGGGGTTTACAATTAGTCTTGATTATTTTAATTGGAGTTGAACTTTATTTTCAGTTCCAAGTGTTCTATATATCATATTTTCACTATAATGCATGTGTAGTACACCATTTGGAATAGCATACTACAGAATACCTGTATATATTCACAAAACTAATCAAGACAGGTCTTGTCATTAAGGACCAAGGACATAACAGGATCTTAGACCCACATTTATTTATGCAAATTGTTCTCGTTAAGTTTTCAACTGCCCTGATTATATGTAAATGAGATGACCAGTCATATGCCAATACTTTTCATTAAAGATGGCTAAGCTGGAACCCCTGTTTTTTTATTAACCTCTTCATCCCTGATAATAAAAGCAGCCATCATGAACCAGTGTCCCTAGTTCATGTGGTTTCCTGCAGTACTTTCTAAAAATTACACCGCCTTTAGAAAAGAGAATCCAGTGACAAGTTGGAAAATAAACTTAACAATATTGTCACTAGAAAATTATATGTTATTCTTCTCAGTGTAGACTTTTCCTTACACATGAATTGCATAGAATCACTGTTAGAGTCTATTTCAGAATCTATTTGGGTTCTTGCTCAAAATTGATGTATCAATTTGAAACCTGGTTTGGTCATCGAGGCTGCCTCAGTTATCACTTTGGTGGGCATCTAGAAGGGTCCCCAGGCCAAGATAGGCTAATTTACAAGCCCTGTGGGTTTAGAAACTTTTGCTACCCTTCAGAACCAAAATACCTCACTTTCTGAGGCAGTTTTTTAACTTTGACTCCTTAAGATAACACTACACTATACTGAATGGAATTGGTACATTGATGTATAACCATTCTCATAAATCTAAGGTTCCATGTAGCAATATAGCAGGACCACCATCACGGCAGTACTAATGGTACTTCCAGCAGGGCATTGGTCCCAGCACTAAAGAAAGGCAACCCAGACACAATTAGTTTGAAGATTGGTGCAAAATTGCATATTTGTTTTAAATGCGCTGGCAGGACAAGCTGAAGCCTGGGAGAAGATAATCAGCCATGGGAGCTGACGGGGTAAGTCATTTTTTGTTGTTGATAAGATTCTGCCAATGGAATACTATATAAATTAGGAAGGGGTTGTCTATAAACTTACTATATGCTTTCTAGAAATAATTGATTATCATGGTACTGTATTTTAACTAATTAGGCCCAGGCTATGTAGGAATTAATTTAAATGGGGGCCATGTATATAAAATTAATAGGGTCATGGATATTTAGGAATTATACTTTGTATATGGAATTATACTCTATAGAATATAGAGTATAAGCCAAGTTTTTCCTCACAATTTTGCTGTTCCAGTTTTTGCGGTAAAATTAGCTGCCTCGGCTTATACTCGAGTAAATCTGGTAAATAGTCTGGGGATTTTATTGTAATTTAGTAATAGGAGGAAAGTGTATATAAAATAATTAGGCAAGGGCTATGTAGGAATTTATTAATATGGGGCACAGATACCCTGACAAAGCCACAGCAAGGTGGTAATACGCGTGGGGCACTGGCTCCCCCCCTACCCCCGATCTAGCAACAATTGGTAATGTTACATGGCTCTATTACTGCATCTACTGTTACCCATGTATTTTTGATCTATTTCCTATGTGTCATCCTACATGTCTTTATTTGGACGTTAGGGGGGTGAGTATACTAGCTAGCCTGTATTTGAGGTGTCTAGTTGCTCCCATCTTTGTGATGGATGTTTGTTGTTTTTTAATTGCTTTTAACGCATATCAATAAAACAATAAAATATTTAATTTTATACCCACATATTGCATTTGACTTTAGGCCCCATAACACCAGAATCTGTATGGGTTTTGTGGGGCACAGAATATAACTTAGAAAGGCTGGGGCTATAAAGGAGATCATTAGCCATAGTGTGAAATTAGCCTTAGGGAAGGTGCTGTACATTATCCAAGAAATTGGCAGCACTGTGTTCATTTTAAATTTTTATTAGGGGGCGCTGTACATGTCCATATTCATTTTGTGGGTAAAGTATGAGGCATATTCTACATTAAAACATTAAAGGGAACCTGTCAGCATAAAGTGACCTAATAAACCACTACCAGTATATTGCCAAGCAACTGAACACCTTTCAGATCATGCTTCTTTCATAACCCAGTATGGTGGCATCATCCAGAAAATCAACTTTGAAGTGAGATGTGAATTTGTTGTATAAAGTCTAGGAGGCAGAGATTATAACACAGAATGCATGCTCTCTCTCTCCGTTAGAAAGTCCCTTGCACTGTAATTGATAGTCCTGCATCCAAAGGCATCGCTAACCAAATTTCCTGAAGTCTAATGCATGATGTCAATCACAGAGGAGGAGGCGATCAGAGCTCCCCACCTTGAATACAGTCCTCACCTCCCTGACTTTCTACAACCATTTTACATCTCACTTCAAAGTTGATTTTCTGGATGTTGCCACCACACAGGACCCTGAAAGAAGCTAGAAGGTGTTAGGTTGTTTACCAATATACTGGTAGTGGTTTATTAGGCCAATTTCTGACGACAGGTTCCCTTTAATGTTTCGTTCAGGTTCTCCAAAAATAGAGATGTTCTGCATAGCTGCTCTTGACTTGGCAACTAGTTAAGAGTTCTGAGTAGGAGAAATCCCCCTTATATGAACATGAGATTAAATATAATGCAAATTTGCAGAACCAAATCTTAATAACAAAACAATATTCCCAGACTTAAGGTCTGAGTAGTATAACACAGTTCACTGTGATGATGGTGAATATATAGGGTCTTGTATCACATTACACATGATTATGTTTCTACAGTGAATCTCCTTTTAATTGCTGCCCATGCTTTTCAGATATAGGATGCCATCTGTCCAGGCAATTGCTTTTCCATGGCGAGATAGGCTTTTCTGTTCCTCTGTACTATGCCAAAATACCACAGCATAAGTTGATGAATAAATAAACAATTACTAAGAAATTGTCAGGGCAGATCAGTCAGAGTCGCTTTAGTGGAAAAGCAAATGCATTGTTATTGGCACCAGATAGATCTGTTTGCTTGATATTATTGTGCTCAATTTATTTCACTTAAAGCCTGTGTGAATCCTGTGAGGTATGGGGGAGGGGGACATTTTGCCCAGCCTTTTTAAGTAAAACAGTATTAGAAAGTTCAAAGGTCAAGAATCAAATAGGATTGGCCATTGCACTATTAATGATAAGTTTCTTTTACAGGTGGTCCCCTACTTAAGGACACCTGACTTACAGACGACCCCTAGTTAAAGACGGTGCCAGTTCAGATTTTGTATACATGTCTGAACTAGAGAAGTTTGCACCCGTATAAACTAAGAGTCCAAAACCTATTAGTGGATACAAACGGCTGTCTTAACAGGTTTGTCCATGAAAATTCTCAAATTTTAATCCCCTAGTAATATATACAAAATAAATACAATTTTTAATCCCTTAATTTGTAGTTTTAGTCAGATTTATTTATGTTTTTTGGTCCTATCACTCCCTAGACAAGTCAGTGTAAGAATCCAGAGTGTGGGCAGGGACTTTCTAAGCAGATGCTTCATGATTCCTCTGTGCTATGATATGCTGTTTGCTGACAATGTGCTTAGATTATCATTGTGCAGGATTCTACTCATATCTGACACAAAGAAAAAGAGAGTCAGATCAGAGATAGATATAAGACACAATGACACCGTCAGCTCTGCTGCCTTACCTAATCAGTAAGAACTGTCACAGTGGGAATTATATCTGTGAAATGCTGTAATATTGTTAATAACAGTGAATTAGAGAATGTGTTATTTTGTTATCCTTAGTATATTTAGTGTATCCTTTAGTATATTTACCATTATTTACCATTTGATTACATGTATTATGAACCAAACATACCTTGAGAATGCTGTAGCTACACTGATGCAGGAACATATCTTGTTTAATCCCTGAGCTGACTGGTTTTGCTGAAAAAACTATTATAACATTCAGGACTTATGTAAAGCTGGATTGCTAAGCCTGCCACTGATAAACACATTACATGGAGTTTTCTGAAGTGTCCAAACAGTACTAATCAACCTGAGCTGGATCACTCATACATAGTAGCTGGGGAATGGTGCAGCGATTGACTACTTCTGCCTGTCAGGCACAACACAGTGATTACATTATTCTCTGAAGCAGTGCATACTTAATGTGAGAGGAGAAGCACTGGAGCCAGGCACAGAAGTGACAGAACCTCATTATCATAATTTAATGATTGTTTTTTCAGCAAAACCACTCAGTACAGGGATTAAACATGATATGTTCCTGCATCAGTGTAGCTACAGCATTTTCAAGGTATGTTTGCCTCATAATGCATGAAATCAAATGGTAGATTTTTATTAAGCCTGACACCCAGGGATCGCTGTAAAAAAAATAATAAAAAGAGTTTGTGGGATACCCCTTTAATGAATTCCCCACATTCTAAATTGCTGGGTGAATGCTGTATGTGTGTATATATAATGTATGTGTGTGTATATGCTGTATGTCTGTATAAGGTATTGTATGTGTGTATTTGCTGTATGTATGTGTATATATGCGATGTGTATACGCTGCATGGGTGAATATAAGTATATTAATGTGTGTTTATATGACTGTATAATATGTATATTTTTAAGGGGGAAAGAATCTGCCACGGGGCCCACCCACACCTAGTTAAGCCCCTGTCTCAAAGGCACCAGAAGAGAGGTTTCCACAATGTGCCATGATAGCTAAGCTGGGACACTAAAAAATAGTCAATTCCTTGGCAGAGTTGGAACTTGTCACAAAAGACTTAGAAGTTGGTAGTTGTCACCTCTACAAATATTACGTTTTCCATTCACACCTGACAAAGGTTTTACTTCTCTCAAATAAAGTCATTTTACTCAGAACCCTCAGATGTTTGTGCAGCATGTCCTATATAACTTCAGATGATTGTATATTGTTATCTGTCAGCTTGTTAGACTTGTCAAAAACGACTTTGTGATTGATAGTTTAATTGGCTGCTGGCACTTGTAATTGGTTAATGAGGTTGGTGCGAGGCTGTAATTAGAATTTCTATATATAGGTAATTGTGGCGTTGCTGTATCCTGATGACCGGGAAATCTAACGATTCATTTAGATTCCAGGATAGGAGAGGTGCAATTAAAATGCCTCTGCATCTATGTTTATGGGTAATTGGAATTTGCTCTAGAAATTTCATTGTAAAATTCTTTTGGTTGGCTCTAAAAATAAAACTGCAGAGTAGAAAATACAGATGAAAAACTATAACAGTAGATAAAATGCTTCTGCAGTTAATACTCTAGACATTAATGGCCGCAGTATCCATACTCTTTATAATTCTTCTCCTCTAAGATATCTTCCCAGTAAAGACTTTTCTTTCCACTCAGAACTGCTTATAAGAGGTCATCAATACATTTAATAGCTGGTTCTCCATAATTCCGCTACTCTAAGGGGCAGGGATGTTCAAATGTCCACACACCCCAGAACACAGCATGCAATGTGTGAATGGGTGGTGTTACTTTAGATTTATTATTTAAACTGACATCATTGAGGTTAATTAATGGCTCTTACTGTTGGTTGTAGGACAACAACACATTAATGCCTGGTATATATGACGGTGATAAACTGACATGTATTAAAAATGTACTACTGTAAAATAATAAAAAGCTAGTCAGACTGTATAAGACTGAGCCAGATCAATCAAAGTTTATACATTTGATCAGAAACAGAATCATAAATTGGACCAATGGAGTATAGGGGAGCCATCTTGGATAACAAGGAAATTAAAAACTTGGGATGACAGACAAAATAGTAAAGTGACAGTTGTGGTTCAGTTCAATAACATGCTAACACATGGAGTGCAGTACATTACAATGATATTTGGTGACAGAAGAATGACTCACTAAGGGATGCAGAAACATAATATATTTATATTTGTAGTCAGGAAAATGACACTTTTCACGTGGTGTCACAGGACAATGACAATTTGGCATTTTGGGTAACAGGACCATGACACGCTGACACTTTGGATGAGAGAAAAAATAACAAACATATGACGCACATACTTGTGGAAGCAGGACAATGACACAATATTCACATGGGGTTACTGGATTCTGACAATGACATTTAAGGAAAAGAACAATGACACACTTGCACTTGGAATAAGGAACAATAGAGTAAAGAACAATAACACTATGATACTTAGGCTACAAGGTAACAGCAGATTTGACACCTGCAGTGACAGTAAAAAGACATACTAATTCCTAATTCTTGTGGTAAACGATAACAGCCTGATACTTGTGGTAGAGGGGAATAACATGAAAACACTTTGGCCACACTGACAATGTATATTTCAGTGGAAGTACTTGTCTTCTATGCAGTGTAACAATCCTTGTAATAAGTAATGAGCGGGTACTGCTGCTTTGACATGAGCTTGTGTGATGATGAAGACGCAGAATATCACTTAGTAAGCTTCACACGGTACAGGCAGTGATATAATTGTATTTTCTGTATCTCCCCCCTCATTGTTTCTCCACAGGGGGTGGGGGAGAGTCGTGGATCTGTCAGTCTGCACTCTTATTAGCCCCCTGTTGTGGAGAGATGTGACAAACCACCTAGCGGGGGCTTTCAGTGATCACCAAATGAACTGATTTAGAAAGTACAAGCAAATCTAACATTGAACTTATCACAGCTTTATCCGCAGCATCATATTGTTACATTTTATATCCATCTCCATAACTTGATGAATATCTATCTATCTATCTATCTATCTATCTATCTATCTATCTATCTGTCAATCATTATTTACCTATCCACAAAATCCAGCAACAGTCTCCCTTTACAGACATTTGTAAAATAATAAAATAAATTCTTGAGCTAAATGAGTTTCATTTGTCAAAACAGGGAAAAAGTGCAAACCTTTGCCCCTGCCTACTTGTTGGCCCTCTGTAACTGATAACTTGGAGATGGTCCCTACTCTGGGTGCATGCACAGAACATAAGGAGGACAAACAAGAGAGACAGACAAATAGAGAGGTCAGGCAAACTGAGTCAAGACCAAGATGGTTAAGAATAAGCATAGTTAAGGATAAATAGGAGTCAGATACACAGCGAACACACAATTAAGTATACAGAATATCAGAGCAAAGACTTGTCTAATAAGCCCAAGTGAATATGGAATATATGCAGCTCCAGAAGCTGATTGGTGAAACAGCCAGCACACTGATTAGAGCAAGTGCAAATCATTCCCAGTTGAGAGAGAGGTTTCTAGAACAGTCAATCGAGCAGTTATCTGCCATGCACACACCTTGGTGTGGAACTACAAGCAGGAGAGCTTAGACTGATAACCTAGAGTTCTGCTAGTACTATAATTGAAGGCCTCCACTGTAGCAAGTGACTGGTATTATAGAAACGTAGAAGAAGTTGACATTGTGTGTGTGTTGGTTGGGGGGTTGCTACCTCTCCAAATCTTATCAGGCAATAACATGAGCAAAATACTGTAGGGTAAAACACAATACCACTGCTGGTCCTGGAGAAGTGAAAATGGGTTTTGTGCGGTGATGAATCACATTTCCCTTTCTGCAAGTCCAATAGATTTTAACTGGGATTGGTAAATGCCAAGAGAGTATTTCCTGCCTAGCAGCATTATGTCACCTATAAAATTTAGTAGGGAAGAGATAATGCTATATGGCTATTTACAGGGGTTTACCAGACCCCTTTACTTCAGAATCTAAATCCTGCAGTATACCATTGCATTTTAGAAAATATCATGCTTCCAGTGTCCATGCCATTTGCACAAAGTAAGGCATGGTTGGATGAATAAGGGGCAGGAGAACTTGACCTTTCCACACAGGACCCTGACTACAACCTCATAAAACAAATCATAAAATCTAAATGCATCACTGTATTAAATGCTTGAAGTAGAGTCAAAACCTGTAATGCTTTAAAAACACCTTTATTCATGAAAAAAGCAGGGCTTTTGGTCAGGCTTCTGGGACCAGTGTAACCTCTTTAGTCCATTATTTCTTCACCACAGACCCCATGCTTAGTTCCATAAATGCAAATTAAAAGTCAACATCTATCTATCTGTCTGTCTATCTATCTATCTATCTATCTATCTATCTATCTATCTATCTATCTATCTGTCTGTCTATCTATAAAGGCCCCACATCAACCATTATGTTAGCCTCCAATAAGCCACGTATACACATTAGTAACTTTCTTATATTCTATACGTTAATTTTTTTCAGAGAATTTCTGTCAGACATTTGGGAGTTAAAAGTAGAATAAAATTTCTTTCCAGCGCCCATTAATACCAGAGTTATATCTCTAGATTATGAGAGAAGGCGGCCCTTAACACTTATAATGTGTGGCGTCCTTACATGTCAGGATAACTTTTCCTTGTGTTGAAAGATTCAGCATGGTAATTATCGTTCCTGCACTTCATGGATGTTGTTTTAATAAAAAGTGGTAATTAACATTGAAAAAATATGAGTCTTCTCAGCTTAAGCAATTCTCACCCATCAAGAAAATCATGGATTATTTCATTACCCCCACCAGTTACCAACTTAACTTTTTAACAAAATTTCACAGTTAGAATTTGCATAAAATGCAAAATAATTTAGCAAACACTTCATTGTACTGATTTCAGATCTTTTTACCACATTCACAACTAAAGCTGCTTTCGCAGTTTTTTTTGTTTTCAATTGTGAACAAACCACAGTACTTGTTATCTGAAATCTACAGGTAGTCCATGTATCGAAAAATAAGGCTTCATCTTCAAGAAACAGCATCTCACCTGTCAGTGGTTTGGGTGTAGCATAGCCGCTATACTCCACTGAAGTTAAATAGGCTGAAATACAAATGTGGTGCTGTTTCTAGAAAAAAAAAGCAGTCATGTTTTTCTAATTTTATAGTTTAGAACCCCCAAAAATCCAGAATATTAAATACAGCTCTGAATGTTTGTGGAATTGGAAATTTCAGCAGCTACGTAAATAATAATAATAATATCAGCAGTGTAAATAATAGAGTACAACATACAGGTAATGTGGTCTTTGTCAGGACAGCTGCTACAGTATGACCAGTAATATGGTTGCTTCTGGCTCTATCCATAGTACCAAACAGTTGTTGTCACACCTCTACTGATGATCTATTAAAGAAGTCCATAGTAATAAGCTCACTCACATATATCTGTTCTCTTTAAGCACCTATCCCAAATTAGCCTATAAAACAGTAGTAACAGTAGTCTTTCACTTTAGTACCTGTCGCTTAGACGCTGCTCAGGGTCATCACATTCTATATTCTTGGAACCCTTATAGATGAGAAGAGCCGCCACAATTAGCTGCAGGACAACTGAAATACACTGTAAAAAATCAATGACAAGAGTGATCAGAGTAGGGAAGTGATTTTATACTATTACACTATTTCTTGAGCAACCCTTTCAATCACAGGGGAGCAGGAGAGGGTCCTTGTATCACAATCTAAGGCCCCTTACACACAAACGTATGTTTTTCCGGGGCGTACCCCAGGCAAGGGCAAAGCCAGGTGCAGGAGGTAGGTGGGGTGAGCATCAACCTGCCTTACTCCAGAACACTGGTGATTGTATCTCTGTTGTCTCTAACATCATGTCCTCTCTTTCTAAGACTGACAGAACTTTTTGTCTTTCCACTAATGAGTCTATCCTGACCTCCTATTTCTGTCGGTTAGATCATGATATCCCCGAGAAGGAAGATCCACTGTCTTGGGGTTGTGCTGGACTCTGACCTCTCCTTTGCCGATTTCTTACCAATTGGAACCTTTAAAAAGGTTAATTGTCGCTCTGATTTATTCTCGACTAGACTACTGTAACTCCACTCTTCCACTCACTAAACTCTCTCCAATCTATTCTTAATGCAGAAGCCAGGCTTGTCTTTCAGACCAAACACTACATGGATTTATCCAGTCTGTGCCAGTCACTGCACTGGCTGCCCGCCTCCTTCAGAATACAGTTTAAAAGAATCAACCTTATCCACAAAGCACCGATCGTGGGTGTTATCCTGTCGATCGCCACCGTCAAAGCTGCCTGTGGCTTCAAAAAGCCGGGCATGGGCGCCGCCATCTTTGTGATCTCCCGTGATGTCATCAGGGAGCTGTCTTGTTTTAACCCATTCATTAGAATGTGCGATTTGCACATTTTAATGAATGAGGGGGAAAATGCCCATATACTACCATACTGTAGTATGGCAGTATATGGTAGGATCGATCAGACAACCTAGGGTTAAAGTACCCTAGGGGGTCTGAAAAATAGGGAAAGTGGAAATCAAAAAAGTTAAAAAAAATAAAAAATATAATATAATAATTTAATTTAAAAAACGCTAAAAATTCAAATTTCCCCCTTTCCCTAGAACTGATATAAATGTAAATAACCAGTAAAAATCATAACAAATGCATTTATGTAGGGGTATATGCGTGGTGTAGGTATCACCACATCCGTAAATGCCAGATCTATCAAAATATAATAACAGTTTTTTCACTGCATTTGTGGAGTGAAAAATAGTACCCAAAGTCAAAAATGGCACTTTTCTGCCATTTTGAAAAATATAAAAAAATCTATAAAAAGTGATCAAAAGCTTGCACAGTCCTAAAAATGGTAGCATTGAAAATGTCATCAAAAGTTGCACAAATGACACAACTCACAGCTCCCTACACTGAAGTATGAAAAAGTTATTAGCGCCAGAAGATGGCAAATAATTAAAAAAAAAACGATTTGTACAGGAGGTTTTAATTTTTGTAAATGTATTAAAACATTATAAAACCTATGCAATTTTTTTATTATTCCTGTGATTGCACCAACCCAAAGAATAAAGTAGACATGTCATTTTGGGCGCACAGTGAAAGCTGTAAAATCCAAGCCCACAAGAAAACAGGGCAAATGTGTTTTTCACCATTTTGACTGCATTTGGAACTTTTTTCCCACTTCCCAGTACACGGCATGGAATATTCAATACCATCACTATAAAGTGAAATTTGTTAAACAGAAAACAAACGGTCACAGAGATCTTTACATGAAAAAATAAAAAAGTTATAGATTTTTGATGGTGGGGAGTGAAAAATGGAAATGAAAAAACTAAAAAGGGCAAGGTTGTTAAGGGGCTAATACCCATCTCTTAAGACAAGCCTTTCACACTTACTAACTGCATGAAATTTAAACTCTCTTTTTACTAACCCATCCTGTGTCCTCCTCCTGTCTGTTATCCACTAAACACCAGGTACCGAGCTCTAGGCTTCTCTGCAGTCCCATTGACTTTGGACCTTGTATATAAGATGGCGGCTGATGGCTGGTTCAAGTAGCAGCATTTTTATTCAATTAATTATTTTTACTTTGTTCCCTTATAAAGAATGGCTGGACCATTATACAAGCTCATATACATCTTGTGTCACCCCTTCATCCCCATAGACTGTAAGCTCTTGTGAGCAGGGCCCTCACTCCTATTTTGTTTGTACTCTGTAATGTTTTATTTTATTTACTCATGTCCCCTATGAGTTGTAAAGTGCTACAGAATATGATGGTGCTGTATAAATAAAGATTGTTATTATTTTGATGCCACCTCCATACCATGTGGGCATGGAGGGGGCATGAAGGCCACAGACATTGACAGAGTGGGCCAACATAGGGCTTATTCCTGCCCTATGCCTGCAAATTTCACATAGCTTGCAAACATTCATGCTGCTGCAGGCCTGAATGTGCGCTAGTTTTTGCGCAAAGCTACACCAGAATGTGCCTGACATAGTTTTGTCCGCCAGCACAGCATGGCCGGCAGCAACAGATATAAGCCTCCTTATGTATCCACTGTGGTGGGAGTGGGAAGGACTTCATCATACACCGGCACTCCTCCTATGTTCTTACTTTGACTTCAGTTTCTAAGTTCACTAATCCAGATCTCAACATATCCTTGACTGGGAGGAACTAGTTGAATCGACTTGACATACCCATTGTATTCTATGGAGGGTGGCACATTTTCATGCTGCTGCATGCTTGACTGATCTTGACAGAATTCTTGCTTTTTTCTCATACTATTGTGCTCCATCTGACACATTATTGTATTTATATATATTTCATCACATAATTGGCATCTGTCTGTCATCTGTGATTATTCATTTTGTTTCTATGAAACATCAGTCATGTCCATGTCCCAGGAGCAAGTATAATTAAGTCACAGAATATCTTTTATGTGAACAAAACACAGGTATATTTATGGAATACAGGCAAGTGGCTGAATATATTACAATATGTCACATCCAACATTCACTTCCTATTGTATTATTTAACCTTTACAGTGAATAACAGAAGATAACATTTATTGGCATATAGAAAGGTAAAGGCTGCAAATATGATTTAAAACAAAATTATATAAATCTGATACAACTATGTTGCTTTATATTTCTACACCCATGTAGCAGTAACAAATTTGTCATTAGCCACTCGTTTTGATATAACAATACCCAAAGGCCAATTCTATACGTGTGTCGTGATTGGCTGTTTTAGAGGGTAAAATGTAGTTATGTGAAATTTGTCATAGTACTGGAAGCACTCGGAGTAGAAAAAGGTTGATGATAAAGTAGTAAGAAGTGAGACTATGTTGGAGTTTCATACATTTTGAAGATGTCCATCCGAGTTTGACTAATCAGATTTGCTCGATATTAAAGCCATGTTCACACAATGTAATTAGGTTGTGTTTTGAAATGCAGTCCAAGCACATCATGTGAACGTGGCCTGAGAGTTGTGCCAGCTGGGTAAATCTAACAAGTTTTATTAGATTAATAGGAGCAGAAAGTATATCCTCAATTATTGGAAATTATTAAAAGGGCTAACTTCCATATCAAAAAAACGAATTGGTTGCACCAATGGGGTAATCCCATCTCTGCATCCACATTTAATATGCCATATTTAGACATTCGTTCAATTGCACCTTGTTAAAAAAAGATATTCTCCCACAAATGTAGCCATGTTGTCCGATAGAAACATGAAAGCTCTCCTTGATTACAACCAACCCCACACTCAGGTAGTGGTCGCCAGACACACCGCCATTGATGTGTCCGACAACCTGTATACAGGTTTCATTACCACAGGATGGCTGTAGGACATACAGCAACTCCTGGACATTTCATATGCAAAAAATATTAGTTTCTTTTCACAATAACTCTAAGGACATCTTGTTTCTAAGGTACAACATGGCTACAATTATAAGAAATTATCTTCAGGTACACTTTTGGTTACTAACATCCGATTGAAGAAATGTATGTATGTCAGACTAATTAAATTAGATGTAAATATCCAGATGGTAATACCCCTTCAAGGGGGCTTCTAATACATGGAAAGAGGTTGTCCTGGTGACATAGTTTATAACGATGAGGATGGGATATAGATATTGCCTACAGATGTTTTAACATCTATGCTTGTGGGTGAGCTCTACCTGGGTGTCTTAGAACTACCAACTTCTTTAGCATGAATCTTTTACCAACTGTACATTGATATGACCATCGGGGTAATACATGCAAATGTTTTTTGCCATGTACTAGTCATTCTATCAATAGCTAGTACATGTCCCCATTTATTTTTTGCTCATGCACATGGCCATGGTATCCATAGCACTGTGTATGAGCCAACTGCCCAAGTCACAAATCCCTGAGTAGATCCTATTCCTGGCCGTGTTGGCACCTCAGGTAGTCCTGTTCTTCTGTAATGAGCATATGAGGCCCATGGGTCTGTTGACTATGAACTGATAGTGCAAATGTAAATTCTGCATTTTCTCTCAATCGTGAAGATGAGCCTCCTAAGCAAGTTGTCATTGTCTCTGGTACGGAGCGTAAGTCCTGTTCCCCAAGATCTCTTGTCTTTCTGCCTTTGCCTATTAACATGAATGTAATATTATTGTATTTGTACGTTTTCATATGAAGTTAAGATATTTTCCGCCAGCTGCCACAAGCGTAGCAAATGTTGTGACAAGAAAGGACAGTCAAATCACAGCCAAATGCAGCTTCAAGACAGAGAATTAATTTTTCTGTAAAGTATATATACAGTCTCCTTCATAATGTCTTTTTATGTTACCAAACTGAAATGCGTATAGACAAGAAAATTAGTTGTACGCACTAAATCAATGTGGCAGCGCCGCTCCAAAAATGTTTGGCTTAAAGACTCAAAAGCACAGGGTGAAAAAAAACAAAAAAAGGGAAAAAATACAAGCAAAACGCATTAAGCCATAGTAAGGGGGATGGTCTGCCATTTGTTATTAGTGGCTACGGTATATATGAGACTTGACAGAAATATATCAAATGTATGCATGCATGTGGAAGTGTTCTCAAGACAAGACAAGGGAGCCTTGAAGAAGACAAATAAGAAACTCTTAATTATATTAGGGAATTGCATCATGAGCAGTTGCTGAACCTAATTTAATTGTTGTAATTGCTCCACTCCTTAAGGTCGAGAAGGGCATTAACTTCCCACCACTTCCTTCTGGGATTTAATTCTTCAGATTCTGTGAAGAGAGCTGATGTGCCTTGGCCATGTATTGCTATATGTGTTCTCCTGATGAACATTTAGGGAGACTGTCCCATTCTAGCTACATAAAATGTGTAGACACTTTGGGCCACATTTTTTAAAACGGTTTCACCAGTTTTATGTTATATTTTGCACTGAAAAGAATGTGCAAACTCATTGTTCATGTATTTATAAAGTGACTGCGCCAGTTTTGTGTTGCGGCTGCTCTGTGTATGATGAGACAGAAAAAATGTGCGCCTAAAGGGGTGTGTTAGTGCTTAGTCAGAGTTTGCGCCACATATCACTGAAGTGCACCACAATTCTGTCTGTGCCACAATTTTGCAGCATGAACAAAGTTCTTCATGAATCTGGCGCCCCTTGCACTGCTCTGACAGAGTGCACCAACTTTTTTTGGTACACCTTTAACTTACAGCATGCAACACAATTCTGTCGGACACTACATGATAAATGTGGCGCACGGTACAGTGCAATCAGTTTGCACTGAAAAGAACTTGCAAAGTCAGGCAAAAAACTGGTGCAGGGGCTTTAATAAATGTGGTCCACTGTCATTACTTGATCTTGTATTGATAACAGTGAAAATACATTACCATAGATACGTATCATGTACAGATCCTGTGTTACTGCCTGTAATATACTATTAAAGCTACACTCAATATTCCATTAGATGCTATTGGAAACTGTCAGCAAAGTTGTTTGTAGACAATCCTTTAAAGGGTCTCTTGGGTACATCTTTACTGGCTTTGCACATCTAAAGGCTGGACGTTTTGCTAATTCTTGCTCAGTCAGATTGAGTGGAGAACATTTGTGAAGGACTCAGATTTTTAATGTGATTTAGGTCTGGTATTTGGGTCAGTTGAACACATGAATATGCATTGAAATCACTCCATTCTTTCTTTATCTGTATGTATAGGGTCCTTCCGCTGGATGCTGTACCTACGCTTGAGAATTGAATTCCAGAATTGAACAGTATTTAGCTCCTTCCATCAAACAATTCTTTTCTGTCTGAAGCAAAGCATCGCAAAACTATTATGCTACCACCAATGCCTTATGGTGGGAATGATGTGTTCAGAGTGATGTGCAGCGTTGGCTTTCCTTCACATATAAGGCTATTTAGGCCACAAAGGTTCATTTTAGTTTCATCTGACCAGAGTACCAACATGTTTGTTTTGTTTTCTAAATGGATGTTGTATAGGTTGGTTGGAAAAATTCCAGCTTTGTGGAGGAAAGCCAATACGGCACATCATTCTGAACACACCATCCTCACTGTGGAGCCGGTGGTGACAGCATAATGCTTTAAGTATGCTTTACTTCCCTAGGGAAGGGGATTCAGGTCAAAACCCAGGGAAGATGAATGGAGCCAAATACAGGGAAATTCCAGAAGAAAACCTGTTAGAGGCTGAAGAAGACTCGAGACTTGAGAGGGTGTAGGTTTACCTTCCAGTATGACATTGACCCTAAGCATACAGCTACAATGCAGTGCTTTAAATCAAACAATGTTCATACCTTAATCCCATTATAAGTTTGTAGCTTTACTTCAATTTGATGTTCATAAAGTTCTTAAACCAATCAGACCAAGCAAGAACAATTTTGCAAATAAGAATGGGTAAATTCCAGGCTCAATATGTGTAAAAAAATGTTCATTCCTTTCCCCAACAGATTTAGGATTTTATTGCATCTTAAGTATTGACTCAGGGGTGCTTCATGTTTACACTTCAGAAATAATTTACATTTTGGGGGGAATTTAACATGCTTTACCCAGCTGTTTTCTGGCAGATAAAGCATGTAAAAAGACCTAATTAGGAAAATTTTGTCAGTTTTCAGCCTTGCCCACCACTTTGGTCTTGACAGAGAACAGACAGGTCAGGCAAGGGTGTAAACCTTTAACAGAAAACAGAGGGAGACTACATGTGAAATCTCTGCCAGGTCTAACCCTGTGCATGTAGTGTATGCTAGATATAGTAAGAGACCAGAGCTCTTAGAATAGTCTGTGTGCAGTACGCAGATGGGGGAAATAACAATAGCATTAAATAAATTCCCCTTTTATGTTCTTTTTTCACATAAAATATCAGTAGAAAATATATTCAAGTTTATGACTGTAATTTTAAAAAATAGAAAATTTCAAATTTCAAGTATAAATACTTTTGCTACCCACTGTATTTCACCCTGTGTGCCATTTCCATTACTCATGACATAGTTTCCACAATCTTTTAACTAATTTACAGTTTCTTTACAGATCTTACCACCTTGCTATTTCTCACCTGATTGACAAAAAACTGCACATGCATAATCCACTCTCTGTGGATTGGCCTTGGGACTACTCCTAAGTAGGCATTGTGTAAGTGGTCCCATATTTTACCCTTTAAACACCAGGCAGAGTGCAGAGAAACACTTTTATAGTACATTGAAAATCTACTGTAGGAACCTTTTTGCTCAGGCACTATCCTGTGCAGAAATGTACCTTAAAAATGCCACAGGTTCTGGAGATTGACTAAGCATTACTCCAAAGTCAGGGTGACTGTGTAACCAAATGATTGCTTTATAGCTGCCAAAAACTGACTTTACTTATGCCACTTCCTGGACGTTACCAGAATGTAAACACTTGGCCGATTTTCTTTTAATTATTTCTTTACTGAACATATTTTCCTGGGATCTGTGCTAAATCTGCCTGCACGTATTTCTAATTTGGTAACATTATAACATGATTTTTTATGGCAATGAAATGGCCATTCATCTCTGAAAGGGTTTGGCAGGCTGGTTATGAATGGGGTTGGGAGGGAGTCTCCTGATATAATTCTTTACAAAATCGAGGAACAGATTTTAATGTCCCATCTAAAATCATTACACTATGTAACTATTATATTTACTGTCATTAATGCCCGCTCTATTTATGGCTAATTACATTAGCTCCGTGCCAACGTGCCCTTTTTAATTTCATTGAGATTCCTAAAGTATGCCGTGATAATTGATTTGGTTGTAAACTAGCACCATAAAATACAATTTTTTTTGTTAAATTCCCCTTTATGTGATATCCTTGTAACTGATATATTGAAGGTTCAATTCCTTATGTAAGTAAAATATGTAAAGACAGTTTTGAGGACATCAATTATTTCCTGGTGCTAAAAACTCATTAATATTTTAACCTTTGCTTTGATTTTAGTGGAGTCAGCTACGGCTACAGTCCTTTAACTGCTTCTGGACTACCCACTGTAGATTTACAGCAGGTGATCTGGGTACCTAAAACTCGTGCCATTGTATATTTACAACAGGGGCTTTTGGAGGCTGACAATGCTGAGGGAGCTACACGGGACCTTGGAGAGACGACAGCTACAGTATTTACTGCTTCTGTCTTCTCAGTTTCTCACAGCATTTAATAACAAAAAATTGGCACAAATCAGCAAATGGGACAATTGTGAGATATTTTGAAAATGAATGTAACTGTAAATGAAATATTCTTTCCATAATAATACCATATAATACCAAACTTCTTTAAAAAAAACTGATACAAAAATCTTGTCACTGGTACAAACAATGAAAAAGTTAGAACCATTAAAAAACATGTGCAAAAAACAGACAAATTAGGGGGAATTTATTAAGACTGGCATTAAAAGTCAGTCTTAACATCCGTCGGCCGATGGTCGGCATCATGTATCTAGTAAGAAGCTCTGGCCTCCCAGAGATGGCTATCTCTGCAAGGTCAGACCTGTATAGACCAGGTGGAGATTTTAGCTATAGTAAATGTCTCCTCACTCCTTCTGTCCTTCAGTCCCTCTGCCCACAGAGTGTAAGATCTTCAAAAATGTTGGGGATGGGGCTTAACCCATTGGCGCACTTAGATGTACACGTACGCCAGGAAAGACAGTCTTTTGCCGAATCCTATAAAGCTATATAAACAGTGTATCACTATAATTATGGTATCCCATAGAATAAAGTTAACATATTAGGGGGAATTTATCACTGCTTGTAGACCATTTTTCTGCCGGAGGAGCAGTGAGATAATTGCAAATTCTTGCGTAGTGCAATAATAATGTGATAATAATGAGACTATGCCATCATCATGGCAAAAAAAGCCACACCACCGGCCGGATACATCAAAAGACTTATGGCTCTTGATTTAATTGCCAGAACACAGGGGTGTAGCCTTTATCATATGCCGGTTTATGAGTGCCGCCCAGGGCTGGGTCAAGGTTGGTGGGGCCTCTGGGTGCAAAATCTGGTAGAGACCCCAGTCGAATTCAGCATACATACAAATCCTCCTTCTCATTATCTACTATCCCTGCAGTAATTAATCTATATACATCCCCTCATCCCCGGTGATGCATCTACATACAGCCGCCAACCCTCTAGTGTTACATCCACTTACAGTTACCTACCCCATGACCTTACCCTTAACACCACGTTTCACTGCAGTCACCATGTCACCATATATGTCCTCATCTCCAAAGGGTTTGATTAGAGTGCTTAAAAAATGCAAGACAATGGCCTCAAATCCACAATTTACAGTAGTGTCCACTCCTGTATATTACCCCCTCACATGGATTGTGTCCATGATGAATTGAGACTTTTGCAACAAAAAGTGTCAAAAAAAAGCTTAAAGTTGCGCAAAACTGAACATGTGTCACAAGAAAAAAGATATGATCATACATAAGGTGCAAAAAAGATCTTCCAAATGTCTCAATTATGCAACAAAGAAAAAAGAACTATCATACATTGTGTGTTATATGCATCTTGTGGATATCTCATCTTTGATCTGTGTCTTCTCTCTTTTTCTATGCATCATATACTAGTGGATGTTCATAAGCTAAATGAAAGTTTAGATAAACCTGGACCTTGATAATGTAACCCGATTGTCAGCAAACAGGGATCATAATGGTCCTACTAAGGGCCCTGCAGCTGCATTTTTGTCGGGTTTCCTGACTTTTCGGGGATCGTGCCGGGCATTGTGTTGCAATCGCCCCGGATTTCACGCTACACTTGGGGGCCGTTCCACCGGATGATCCCACGGATTCGGACTAAGCGTGGGATTTAACATTCAAATTTATGTCACAAGCCTAGCACTTACATGCACCAGAAAGAAGAAAATGAACTCTGGTGGACCTGAGCAGGGAGTGACACATGCAGGATATCGGGTGCACGATCTGAGTGGATCGCGGCAGGTGTGCATTCCGGTTGACATTCCAGATCGGGGATTGCAACTCGGACGGGTAAGTAAATGTGCCTCAAGGTGTCTGCTTGGAGGGTCCCTGCCCCAACACTCTGAAATTTTACAAGTAAAATTGTAAAGTAAGAGGGTAAAAATAATGATTTTACTGTAAACATCACTAGAGGGTTAAACTTTGAGAACTTTTTTTCATGGGCAAACCCCTTTTAGATGCCAATGACCCTGGTCCTGAATCAGTCACAGGGTTCCTCCAGCCAAAGCTTTTCCATTATGTTATTCCAAGTGTCAGTTTCTCATCTGCTCTTTTACTTGATGTTTTTAATATCTATATCTCACACTGTGATGGTTTCTTAGCAGCAGTGTGAATCTGACTGCATGGACACACATTCTAAATTTGAATCTATAAAAATGTAAGTGTCACCTATCATAGACATTAGGTTTCTTAGACCGGACTGTACCACATAAGTTCTCCACATGAGCAGAAGAAACTCTCATCAAGGTTACTAATAATGACGAGGTTCCTGTCACAAAGTTATAAAGTATTCTAAACTTACATAACGCAAATAGTATAGTTGGTTCTGTGTCAAGCTAGTTATCGGATGCTGTCCTAAGGCACCATGTATTGTATGACAAGCACAGAAGAAGAGAAAGCATAGGAAATAAAAAAATCCAGATGCAGTCTTCTTTAAAGGAGTTTTACTGATGGTAGGTGTCCCAAACTTGCTTGCTCGTCCTTTTATCTAGGGGTTGACCTCGCTTGTGGCATGTCCAGGAATGGACAGATTATCCTAAAAAGGGCTTTATAAAAATAAAGACAAAAGGACAAGCAAGTAAGTTTTGGACATCTACCATTAGCAAATCTGTAAAAGACAGTCTAAATAAAGGGTAAAAAAAGGGCAGAGTTTGATATCCAGTCAGGACAAAGATGTAGGATTGGAAAGTAGTGTTTCAACTGAAGATCATCTATAAGTGGTTTAACCCCTTAACCCCCTTAACCCCTTCCCCCTAGTACGGCGCGCGCCGGGTCCCGGTGCATGGAGAGGGCTTGCGGGCCGAGCCCTCTCCATAGCCGGTAAGTCTTTGCTGCATATTGCAGCAAAGGCTTACCGGTAACACCCGCGATCGGTGCTAGCACCGATCGCGGGTGTTTTCTCCGCATGGGCGCCGCCATCTTGTCGTGGATCGCTGCTCCCCGATGACGTCACGGGGAGCAGCGATCCGTCGCCATGGTAACCTCGGGTGTTCCGAACACCCGAGGCTACTTCGTTTTAACCCATGCATTACAATGTGCTAATTGCACATTGTATTGCATGGGGAGTAAAATCCACATATACTGCCATACTGTAGTATGGCAGTATATGATTGGATCGATCAGACTACCTAGGGTTAGAGTACCCTTGGGAGTCTGAAAAATAGTAAAAGTAAAAATAAAAAAAAAAGTTAAAAAAAAAAATTATAATAAAAAAACCTAAAAATTCAAATCACCCCCCTTTCCCTAGAACTGATATAAAAATAAATAAACAGTAAAAATCATAAACACATTAGGTATTGCCGCGTCCGAAAATGCTCGATAGCGTCCAAAGTCGAAAATGGCATTTTTTTGCCATTTTGAAAAATATAAAAAAATTAATAAAAAGTGATCAAAAGGTCGCACAGTCCCAAAAATTATAGTAATGAAAACGGCATCAAAATTCGCAAAAAAATGACACCACCCACAGCTCCGTACACCAAAGTATGAAAAAGTTATTGGCCCCAGAAGATGGCAAAATAAAAAAAAAAATTTTGTACAGGAGGTTTTAATTTTTTTAAATGTATGAAAACATTAAAAACCTATACAAATTTGGTATCAACGTGATCGTACCGACCCAAAGAATAAAGTAGACATGTCATTTGGGACGCAGAGTGAAAGCTGTAAAATCCAAGCCCACAAGAAAACGTCACAAATGTGGTTTTTCACCATTTTCACTGCATTTGGAATTTTTTTCCCGCTTCCCAGTACACGCCATAAAATATTAAATACCGTCACTATGAAGTGCAATTTGTTACGCAGAAAATAAGCCATAACACAGCTCTTTATGTGGAAAAATAAAAAAGTTATAGATTTTTGAAGTTGGTGAGTGAAAAATGGAAGTGAAAAAACTAAAAAAGGCCAAGTCGTTAAGGGGTTAAGGACCAAGCCCTTTTTCGTTTTTGCGTTTTTATTTTTCACTCCCCACCTTCAAAAATCTATAACTTTTTTATTTTTCCGTGTACAGAGCTATGTGATGGCTTATTTTCTGCGTAACAAATTGCACTTCGTAGTGATGGTATTAAATATTCCATGCCGTGTACTGGGAAGCGGGAAAAAAATTCTAAATGCAGTGAAAATGATGAAAAAACACATTTGCACCATTTCTTGTGGGCTTGGTTTTTACAGCTTTCACTGTGCGCCCCAAATGACAGGTCTATTTCATTCATTGGGTCAATACGATCACGAGGATACCAAATTTGGATAGGTTTTATAATGTTTTCATACATTTACAAAAATTAAAACCTCCAGTACAGAAAAAAAATTCTTCATTTTGCCGTCTTCTTGTGCTAATAACTTTTTCATACTTTGGTGTATGGAGCTGTGAGTGGTGTCATTTTTTGCGACTTCTGATGACGTTTTCAATGCTTCTATTTTTAGGACTGTGCGACCTTTTGATCACTTTTTATAGAATTTTTTCTATTTTTCAAAATGGCAAAAAAATGCCATTTTCGACTTTGGGCGCTATTTTCCGCTACGGGGTTAAACGCAGTGAAAACCGATTATTATATTTTGATAGATCGGGCATTTTCGGACGCGGCGATACCTAATGTGTTTATGATTTTTATGGTTTATTTATATTTATATCAGTTCTAGGGAAAGGGGGGTGATTTGAATTTTTATGTTTTTTTAATATCATTTTTTTTTTTTTACTTTTTTTTATTTTTTTTTTTTACTATTTTTCAGACTCCCTATGGTACTTTAACCCTTGGTTGTCTGATTGATCCTACCATATACTGCCATACTACAGTATTTTGCATACCATCTATTACAATGTGCAGATCGCACATTGTAATAGATAGCCTCGATCATGACAGCCTCGGATCTTTCTGTGATCCCAGGCTGTCATGGCAACGGATCGCCGCTCCCCGGTGATGTCACGGGGAGTGACGATCGGAGCCAAGATGGTGGCGCCCACGCGCCGCCGGCTCTTTAATGCCGCTGGCAGCTTTGCCGGCGGCGATCAAAGGGTTAACACCCGCGATCGGTGCAAGCATTGATCGCGGGTGTTAGCGACGGGCGTTTGCTTCATTATGAAGCAAATGCCCGGTGAGTATGAAGAGGTCTCAGCCCGTGAGCCCTCTTCATACTCCCCCATGCGCAGTAAGACGTAAGGGTACGTCTTATTGCGCTATGGGGTTAAGGACGAAAATGCCTGTCCTAATTAGTGGGTACTTGCCACATTAGGACAAGAATTCTCGTCCTGTAAATCGAGCTGGCACTATTAAAGTGCCACAGTCCAGTCCCAGTGTAACAGAAAGGGTTCTTTCTGTCGCCTCAATGGCTCAGGCCTGGTAATTTTGGGGTGCTGGGAGGTTGTGTCTGCCCTGTATTGAAGCCTTTTAGGCAAACTGTTTGTGAAAAACTGACAGGTACAATACACTGTAGTACAGAAGTACTGCAATGTATTGTACCAGGGATTCCATGGTATTCCAAGTGTAAGGGACCTTAACCCCTTAAGGACGCAGCCTGTTTGCAGGTTAAGGCTCGCAACTTTTTTTTTAAATTTGACCAGTGTCTCTTCCTGTGGTAATAACTTTTGAACACTGTTACTTATCAAAGCGATTCTGAGATTGTTTTTTCCCCACATGTTGTACTTCATTTTAGTGGTAAATTTTGGCTGATAAGTTTTGCGTTTATTTACAAAAAAAAGAAAAAAATGATGAATTTTTAGAAAAATTTGCCATTTTCGAAATTCAAAATCACCGCGTTTTCAGGCATATAGATTTACCACCTAAATAACTTGCAGAATAACATTTCCCATTTGTCTACTTTACATTTTCATAATTTTTGAAATGTTTGGATAATTTATTTTGACGTCACGCGGCCTACAAATCGAATAGCGATTTTCCGTATTTTCGGAATTGACTATTTTGGGGATAAATACTGTTTGAAATCAAATTTTACATATTTAGCAACAAAACCCCCTATATAACCAACCCATTTTCAAATCTGCACCCCTAAAACTATCCGAAACAGCATTTACAAAGATTGTTAACCCCTTGAGATCTTCATAGTAATTGAATCAAAATGGCGGTGAAATTTAGAATGGTCAAATTTTGTCGGTTATACGTTCATTTAGCCCTAAAATTTACACATTTCCAAAAGATAAAAAGAGAAAACTCACCATAAAATTTGTTCTACAATTTCTCCTGAGTGCAGAGACCCCCCACATGTGGACATTACTTGTGTTATGGGGGCACAGCGAGGCGCAGAAGGGAAGGAGCACCCTGCAGCTGCCAGGATTTTAGTTTTCTGGTTGCCCCCTTTTGAAGGCTATAAAATTTTCGCTTTTCCGTTATTTGGGCCATGTGACGGCATTTTTTTTGCGGGACGAGATGCTTTTTCCAGTGTTACCATTTTGGGGTTGGTATCACCTATTGTTGAAAATTTTGGAACTTTTTTTGAGGTCATGAGTAGAAAAGCATCAATTCTGTACTGGATTTTTTACTGTTCACCGTATAGCCTAATAATCCTGTTATCTTTATTCTATGGGTCGATACGATTACGGGGATATTAGACATGAATATTTTTTCTTATGTTTTACTAAATTTGCCAAATAAAACCCTAATGTGGGGAAAAATCTATCATTTTTGCATCGCTGTCTTCCAAGTGGCATAACATTGTTACGTTTTTGGCTACAGAGCTGGTTGATGGCTTGTTTTTTGCGGGACATGTTATTCTTTGCAACAATATCATTCTGGAGTACATATGTTTTGTTGATCACTTTTTATTGCATTTTTAGTGGGATATAATAGGTAAAAATCATAATTTTTGGCGGGTTTTTGACATTTTTTTTTTACGGCGTTCATCATATGGGTTCAATAGTGATTTAGTTTTATTCTATGGATTGTTACGGACGCGGTGATGCTATATATGTGGGGTTTGTGTTATGATTTAGACTTTTTTGAGCGTTATATGTCTCTTTATATGTTTTGGGGCTTATGGGCATTTTTAGTGATTTATAAAGTAATTTTTTATTGAAAAACATTATTTTGTACATTTTTTACATGATCCACCATGGGATATGAACAAGCAATCATCTGATTGCTTGTTCTTGATAATACTCTGCAATACTAATGTATTGCAGGGTATTATCAGTGCCAGCCTATGCAAATGCATAGGCTGACACTTTGCCTTTAAGATGACGTCACAGACGCCATCTTAAAGGTAAACCCTCCAGGCTTCTCTGGGTCCCGATCGGACCCCAGAGGAGCCAAAACAGCTTCCCCCCCCCCCCCCGAAAACGGGGGGGGGGGGGGGGGGCGATCGTGGGGTAAAGACCCCCAGACGGCATGTTAAACACCCGCGATCGGAGCCCACTCCGACCGCGGGTGTTAGCCGGGGATGTCAGCGGTAAATTACCGCTGAAATCCCGTGGCTAACAATGCCAGTTCGGCTGCTATGCAGCGCTGAACCGGCATCGGGACTCAGCGCAGTACAGCTACGCCGCAGAGCGCTAAGGGGTTAAAAGAAAGTTAAATAGAAGTTTTAAAAATAATTACACATTTCAAAAATAATAATCAAAAATACCCCCAGAAACCTATTTATGTTTTCCACATAATTAGATAAAAAGTGTAAACAATTAATAATAAACTGAATTCATAAAATAAATTAATTTTTGCACTAAGTATTATAATAATAATAATTTCTAATGTATTTTGTATTATTATTATTATTATTATTATTATTATGCTGATTTTACCTTAAAAATAAAAAAACTGCTCTGATATCTTTGTCTCATGCCATGTATATCTAAATTGTTCTAATGTGGCATTCAGTCTCATGTAGACAAAGGTGTTATAAGAGTTGAGCTATGTGGTTATCAGTAGTTTCAGTTGCTATCAGTAATTTTTACATAAGTTTATTTTTGTAGGTCAATATGATTATGGCAGTAGTAGTGTAATTTGTTGAAGTTTCCAAGGTATTACAAATTTTTGTTCAACCTTAGTCTTTATCGAAAATAGTTGTTCTATCGCTGCTTTTGAAAATCAATTACATTTAGTTGAATCATTTATGTTAATGGGATTGTAAGGTGGATTTTTTGGGAGACTACTTGATGTTATTAATGGTGCTACTTAGAAAAATAAGACTTTTAGATACTTCTTATAAAGTTTGTTAAGTGGATGATGGAAAACATCTGACATGTTATTTTTATTTTTTTTTTTAACATGACTTATCACGGGGGATTCATTCCATGTTGGTTATATAACTTGGATCTAAACAAATGCCAAATATGTTTGTTACTTGTTTCTTCAATTTCCAAAATTCTTTGGGGAAATATATATTTCTTAAAAATTTTTTATAAAACTTTATAAACATGCATAGTGTAAGAGAGAGGTTTCTCTCAACACTGAATTTGGAATATATAATAAAGGTGCAATATATTAAACACTAAGATTGTCCATATTCACTATGTACAAATTGTAGAAGAATATTTGGTAATGATAAAACAATCCTTATATACTTAAAACGCAACTCCACAAGTCAAAAGCTCTTGGCATGTAAAACAACTTTGTCTATTATCTTGATTACCTATCTGCAATGGTTCCTTTGTTACCCTCCTCAGTTTAGCCTAGCTCTTGCACTCGCTTATCTCATGTCTGGCCTGATTTCTCCTGGGATTTCGTAGTTTCGTAAATTGCGGTTGCTGCTCTCAGCTCACAGAGGAGGAAGAAGGGGAATGCCATGGGGCCATGCTTTCTGTGTGTAACAGAGCTTATCTGTTCAGTGCTGTGGATAAAGATGTCTCCTACACAGAATAGTGAGGTATAGGATCTCCCCTGTTCCCTATCAGTCCCTTTATCCTAGTCTGTGATTCTACAGAACTTTCTCTATTTCTCTCTTCACCTTGTGTTGTCCTTTCTCCCCCACCTCTTTCTCAGAACTTTTTGCACAGTGCGGCTATTAACTCTTAGTGCTCACACAGCACAGACTATACAATTCATGTCACTGTTTACCTATGGTTTCTACTACTTATTCCATTCTCAAGCCTCCTCCATGTGATGGAAGCTGCACCATATACATCATTTATGTACACTGTGAAGTTTAGTAGATTTAACTATAGGAATCTCAATGAGCCAATAACTCATTGTAATGAATACTGTGTAAAAATGCCTTATACTTCAATACAATAGTATTGCAGTATATGAAAAGAACGATCAGACCATCTGGGGTTAAAGTACCTTAGAGTGTCTCAAAAATAGTAAAACAGAAAAATGTAAATAATAAAAATAAAACCCTAAACATTTGAATAACCCCCTTCCCTAGAACTGATATAAAACATAATAAACAGTAAAAATCCCAAACATGTGAGGTATTGCCGCATCTCAAAATCCCCAATCTATCAAAATATAAAAACGCTTATTGCTGGCAGTGAACCCCATAACAAAAAGTAGTGCCCAAATGTCAGAAATGCTACTTTTACTCCATTTCACATAAAAATTGTAATAAAAAGTAATTGAAAGGTCACACAGTCCTCAGAATGATAGCAATATAAAATGTCAGCTTATTTTACAAAAAATGACACCTCACACAGCTCCGTACACCATAGTATGAAAAAGTTATTAGCATTAGAAGATGGCCAAATGTATTTTTTACGTAGACATTCGTTTAATTTTTGAAAATGTATTAATACAATAAAACCTACATAAGTTTAGTATCAACATGATCACACCGAACCGAAGAAATAAGTACATGTATCATTTGGAGCAGACAGTGAAATTTGTAAAAACCGAGCCCACAAGAAAGTGACACAAATTTCACCACATTTGGAATTTATTTCCAGCTTCCCAGTATACGGCATAGAATAGTAAATAACGTCAATGAGAAGTAGAATTTGTTACCCGGAAAAATGAAAACATTCTGGATTTTTTAAGGTGGAGAGCAAAAAATGAACAATTTGCTAAAAATCCTTATAAGATTCAGTTTAGCTGGTTAAATACATGCACTGACCTAAAATAGTACAAATGCTTGTATAGTGCCTCCATGGAATGCCTCTAACAAATGTTTTGAATGCTGCTTCCTCTGGGTGTGCTTTATTGTAGTAAGATTGTGATGACTCTTGCAACTTTGTAAAAAATATCTCAGTTGGTAAATCCCCTATTATGAAAACCAAGGTTCCAAAGTATGGTGTTTTACAAAGCCACCAATACAGACAGATAGATTCTGTAGGTTTGTTCTTAAATTTCATTTGTATATAAGTCATAACTGTATATTTTAGAATTGTAACTCCAGCCAAAATTTTTTTGGTCTAACTGACAATTGGATTTTGAAAATGTTGGGTTGTCATAAGAACCAGAATTAACAATAACGCTTAAAGAGAACCTGTCACCAGATTTTGTCCCCCCCCCCCTCTGACCAATAATGTCTGCTGGTAAAGTCCTCCCTATATAATCTAAAATTAGCTGCCAGTGAGGCCCTGTGTCTTATTTACAGCCATTTTTCTGATATGCAAATTAGCTTTTCTGACTCATAGGCAACCTGAGAGAGTAGAAGAGTCAGAGATACCAGTGAGCCATGCCACATCATTCTGACTGGAAGCTCTGTGTCTCTTCAAATCTCTGCTCTGCCTCCTTGTACTTAGGAACTGTCTGTTAATATTCAACTACAGACATACACTCACCGGCCACTTTATTAGGTACACCATGCTAGTAACGGGTTGGACCCCCTTTTGCCTTCAGAACTGCCTCAATTCTTCGTGGCATAGATTCAACAAGGTGCTGGAAGCATTCTTCAGAGATTTTGGTCCATATTGACATGATGGCATCACACAGTTCCGCAGATTTGTCGGCTGCACATCCATGATGCGAATCTCCCGTTCCACCACATCCCAAAGATGCTCTATTGGATTGAGATCTGGTGACTGTGGAGGCCATTTGAGTACAGTGACTTCATTGTCATGTTCAAGAAACCAGTCTGAGATGATTCCAGCTTTATGACATGGCACATTATCCTGCTGAAAGTAGCCATCAGATGTTACAGGGTACATTGTGGTCATAAAGGGATGGACATGGTCAGCAACAATACTCAGGTAGGCTGTGGCGTTGCAACGATGCTCAATTGGTACCAAGGGGCCCAAAGAGTGCCAAGAAAATATTTCCCACACTATGACACCATCACCACCAGCCTGAACCGTTGATACAAGGCAGGATGGATCCATGCTTTCATGTTGTTGACGCCAAATTCTGACCCTACCATCTGAATGTCGCAGCAGAAATTGAGACTCATCAGACCAGGCAACTTTTTTCCAATCTTCTACTGTCCAATTTCGATGAGCTTGTGCAAATTGTAGCCTCAGTTTCCTGTTCTTAGCTGAAAGGAGTGGCACCCGGTGTGGTCTTCTGCTGCTGTAGCCCATCTTCCTCAAAGTTCGACGTACTGTGCGTTCAGAGATGCTCTTCTGCCTACCTTGGTTGTAACGGGTGGCGATTTGAGTCACTGTTGCCTTTCTATCAGCTCAACCAGTCTGCCCATTCTCCTCTGACCTCTGGAATCAACAAGGCATTTCCGCCCACAGAACTGCCGCTCACTGGATGTTTTTTCTTTTTCGGAACCACTCTCTGTAAACCCTAGAGATGTTTGTGCGTGAAAATCCCAGTAGATCAGCAGTTTCTGAAATACACTCAGACCAGCCCTTCTGGCACCAACAACCATGCCACGTTCAAAGGCATCAAATCACCTTTCTTCCCCATACTGATGCTCAGTTTGAAATGCAGGAGATTGTCTTGACCATATCTACATGCCTAAATGCACTGAGTTGCCGCCATGTGATTGGCTGATTAGAAATTAAGTGTTAACGAGCAGTTGGACAGGTTTACCTAATAAAGTGGCCGGTGAGTGTATAAAGCTCTATGTACAGATGGGAAATATTGTGTCAATGTTTTATACTGTTTATATGTTTTATATCATCCTTCAGCCTTCTTAGAATAGCAAACTGTACACCATGTACTGTATGTGATTACATGAGAACAAAGCTGTTCTTTTATGTGGCCAGATACATGCATGGGGTACAGTTTGCTATTATTAAAAGGTTGAAGTACCTGAGATGTTGTCAGCCTGGTCACATGACATGTATTGTGACCAGTAAGGGAGGCATGAGGCATTGGGAGGATTAGATGGGAATGGCCAGCTGAGCAGGATACACCCCCTCTGACGCCAGGTAATATAAGAAGGTGATTTATGTGGATGTAGGCAAAACAATTTTTTTTGGGGGGTGGGGGTCAGTCAGTTAATAGAGCTCTATAGGAACCTGTCACTTGCTGTATATGTGCAAATGTGGTGATAGGTTCCCTTTAATTACAAACACCTTTCATAACTCTTTAAGCTGATCATTGTAGCCTCAGGCTAAAGTGCAGTAAATTACCAACATCCAGAGGTCTGTTTGTTACTCGGGGTTGTCTGTAAGTCTGGTGTTTTTTAAATAGAGGTCCATCAGTAATTGTACAAATAGTTGGGAATTTAATATGGCTTATGGACCCGATTCTTAAGTAAACACTGACAATCTGGACATTCCACCGCACTTTTCATTGCCATGCATCAAAATTAATTTTATTTTTTTGGCTCCCATATAGTACAGCGGTGCACCAAATATTTAACATCTGTGCACCACATCTATTACACTGTAGAAGCCAAAAGCTAGTTGGAAACACAGCAGTCATATCCTATGACACAGGTAATAAATCATATCTTCTTAAATGTATAATAAGGAAATATCTTCCTAGTCTCATGTTATATATTCAATACAAACTTATATAACTGTTACTTCATACATATCAGTTCAGTCTGTGGGGCCCAGACATAGGGCCCATGGTAGGATTTAGCCATCAAGCCTAGGTTGCTTTATGACAGTAGTAAAATACATGAAGTGGGCACTAAGGTATTTAAGAGATAACTAATGAATATCCTTCTGGGAACAATAGATTTCTGCATATTTCTTCTCCCTAGAATGTGCCAGGTATGAGCTGTTAATTAATCTGTTAATAGCCTTGTGGTTATCAACATGTTTTTTCAGCTTTCCAATGAAGCAAGAATAGTTTGAGGAAGTGAGAGGTTGGTTCTACATGAGACGGCTGCTGCATCCGCCTTGTATTCGACGGTGAAGAAGATGAAATCCGACAAAGCAATTACAGCAGACCACAGTCATAGAGATGTAAATGTCGTTAATTAGGCTCATTACAGGCCACGTGAACTCACATCCAGCTGCCCACTGACAAGCCCCTTTATGATATTTTCATTTGGGATGTACTTTAGTTTAATGCGCTAATTTGGTTTATGGAACAAACAGTATGTAAAATACATATTTACTTGATCCTTGAAGTATTCTTACAATATGCATCCAAAAATATCCACATATGGCTTTTAGATTTATCCTTTTCGGTGTAATTGGTTGAAAACCAGTATGTTAGTCAATACAGCTAAACTACTTGTGGAGTTTGCTTAGACTCCTCAGTGTCAAATCTATATGCAATACATGCAATCACAAATGAATGTTGGATAGTACGGTGTACTATTCCATAGTCATTGGAGGATATGAACAAAGCAATAGGAGATTTTCAAAAACAAAATTTCATAATAATGCTGCCATAATATTGCCCAAGTAATAGTGTGCACAGCCACACACCCTACACACTGTCCGGAGGATGCTTCTACAGGTGGCGATATGTGTGGGGCACTCCCAGACCCTATTCCTTACACTGTCTGGCTTGTCCAGCTTCAATTTTGGTATTATCAGCTCTTATAGATTCATCTATTTTGCTGTTTATGGACTGGATAGATTTGGGTATTTGATTATATTTTTCTTACTAACTACATGTTTTGTATTTCATAATGTATATGTTTAAAATATTGGGCTGTGAAAGTGTGTAGTGTTATGTGGGCTGCATATGAATGTGTGCATGTGGGTTGTATTGGGGGTTGTCCACTTTCAGCAAATAATTAATATGATTTGTGACAAGTTACCAGTGACATCATCACGGGTCCTTCAGCCTTCTAAGAATAGCAAACTGTACACCATGTATGGTGAGAACGTGAGAATGTATGGTGTATGTGAGAACACATGAGAAAATTCTTATTATTTTCCAATATACTTTCAATTTCTCACTGTTTTCAAGATCTCTGCTTGCTGTCCTGCTATAGGAAGCTTCTATTTTTAGTTCCACTGGATAGAAATCTGTACGTGGCCATGTGATGGATGCGCAAGTGCACAAGCTGTTATTATCAGAGAGAGAGTAATCAGAGCTGTGTAATACTAACAGCTTGTGTACGTGCGTGTCCATCACAAGACCATAGACAGACTGCTATCCACTGGAAGTAAACAATAAAGTTTCCTATATCTTTTGGAGATATGTAACTCTCCCCTTTTTTTACCGTATATCATTCATCATCATCAACCGAGTTTTTCAGCACAATTTTTGTGCTGAAAATTCCCTACTCGGCTTATACTCAGGTATAAAAAAACCCAACAAAAAAAAAACCTCGGTACTCACCATTCCGATGGCCCGAGCAGCGGCAGGTCCGAGGCATCTCCACCTGCAGTGACTCTTCTTCCTTCATGCCGGCACCAGGTCCACAAAGGCTCCGTGCACGCGACCCGACTGGCACACAACTATGCAGTGCCTCTTCTTGCTTCATGCCGGCGCTAGGTCCGCGAGGGCTACGTGCACGCCACCCCGACTGGAACACAACTGCGCTGCTGACATCATAGTTGTGTGCTGGTCAGGTCGCGTGCACGGAGCCGTCGCGGATCTGGCGCCAGCAATAAGTAAGAAGAGGCACTGCAGGCGGAGCTGCCGCGGACCTGCGGCTGCTCGGGCAGTCAGAATGGTAAGTATCAAGTTTTTTTTTTATGGGCAGGCTGCTACAGGAGGCAGGCAGGCATCAACAGGGGGCTGCAACAGGGGACTGGCAGGCTGCAACAGGGGGCTGGCAGGCTGCAACAGGGGGCTGGCAGGCTATCTGGCTACTACAGGGGGATGGCAGGCTATATACTACAGGGGGCTGGCAAGCTATATACTGGGGCTGTGACCAATGCATTTCCCACCCTCGGCTTATACATTTTCCAGTTTTTTGTGTTAAAATTAGGGGTCTCGGCTTATACTCGGGTCGGCTTATACTCGAGTATATACGGTAATTCTTTTTAACTTTTTTTGTGGTGTTTGTTCATGTGTTTATGAATTAATAAAGATGATTTTTTTGATAAATGGCACATGTCTGTTTGTGAATTTCAATACTAAAACATTTCATACAGTGTCTACATAATACTGTCCTATGTATACCTAATCTTGTTCACACTGCCATACTGTGAACACAAAATAGCATAATGCAGTGTCAATATAGTACTTTTTCATATAAAAGTGCCATGCCATTTTCATACAATATTACTATTCAGTGAATGTACAAAAATTTACAAAACATGTTATCCCTAAATAATATGGTAATGAAGATGGTGACACATTGATGCATATGTAGAGTTAGGACTTGGCTGGTTTAAACCCATGAAAGAGCTATCATAGCACTAACTGTTAATACAGTCACAGATTACCCAGCGCTGCACAAAGCTTGCCAAATTGGTCCCTGTCCCCAATGAGGCTCACAATCTAATCAACCTACCAGTATGTTTTTGGAGTGTGGGAGGAAACCAGAGGACCCAGAGGAAAACCACGCAAACACAGAGAGAACATACAAACTCTTTGCAGATGTTGATCCTGGGACTTGAACCCAGGTCCCCAGCGCTGCAAGGCTGTAATGCTAACCACTAAGCCTCCATGCTGTCCATCTATAAGACATCTTATAAGCCCATGCCTTAATGGAACAGATCAATTATTTTATCATGGACCTATATAAAATTAGGAATTTGGATTTAAATGTTATAGCAGATCATGGTATATTAGATAAACAAGGAGAAGCAATACACTAAGAAAACAATAAGAAGCACCTAGAGTGGCCGGAGCTATTTGAGGACTAGGTCAGAATGGAACTTCAATTCTATATGATGCTAAATGACTTGGTGTCCCTTAAAGGGAACCTGTCACCAGGAGACCCATTTTTAGCACTCCCCCAGTCCCCACAGAGCATAGTACATACTCTGCCAAAGTGTTTTTGTATAAAAAATTGGTTTTACAGAAAAAAAGATATGTTATATTGTAACTTTCATTAGCATCTGCTGTGTGACTAGGCAGTTGCCAATTGGGAGGGACTGGAAAGGAACAGTTCCCCCCACCCTTGGGAAACATGTGACGTTTTCAAATATATGAATAACTCCAAACACTCGGGATTGGCTGTAGCGTCGCTAAGCCAAGTGATGGGTGTTTTCATATATTTAAAAAGGTCACATGGAGAAGCTGTTCCCCAAGGGTGAAGGGGAACTGCTCCTTTCCAGCCCCTCCCAATTGACAACTGCCAATTGAAAGGTTGAAAGCTACAATATAACATATCTTTTTTTCTGTAAAACCAATTTTTAATACAAAAACACTTTGGCAGTGTATGTACTATGCTCTGTGGGGACTGGGGAAGTGCTAAAAATGTGTCTCCTGGTGACAGGTTCCCTTTAAGTCAGAGGGAATATAAATCCTTTTACTACTGTATACTACAAAGTTTGTTGAAAGGTGGGATATACCTTATCATAGCCTAAGACTAAGATACGACTACTGCTCCCTTGTAGGAGCTGCAGTGTTTATCCTGATGGAAGTTACTGTTTCCAGTACAAATACCACACATGATTATGTATTCTGTGTTTCCACAGCTAGTCGTCACATTTAAAGACTGCAGAAATATTTAGTTGCTAAATCATGCCCATGGGGGACAATGACTAGATTATTTCAATGTACTTATGCCTTTCCACTAAGCCTTTCTAATTGGTTCTGCATTATGAGTACATGTGTAAAACTGGCAATCAACCATTGTCTAATTACAGAGTGAACTGTAAGTGATTTAAACCCTCCGCCGTCATAACCTGTGTCATTTTATGCTCCGATGCCGGAAATTTCTGCTGGATTTGATTGAAGTGTTTGTATAAGGGTTGTATATACTGAGTCAGATGCTGAAGTCAACTTATTGAGTTTATTTCATGGCACAATCAAAAATCTGGCTTCATCAAAGGCAGATAAATATTTAAGAGATGCTATATTTTTATACTCGGCTATAAAACATGCTTTATTTTTATGACTTTCCATTACGGCGCCTCTTGTCAAGCAGCGTGTGCTTTTTTTCCGATCCATGAAGCTGTGTTACTATACTATATTACTAGAGCTGGGATGATGGGAAGTAGGAAAAATGTATGCCTCCTCAGTAAAGAGTAACCTCATGTGTGGCAACATTCCCAAGAAATTATGGAAATGACCTATAGTCACAGGTAGAATGGGGTCATGATTGGTCCATGATTTCAGATAGGTAATTGACCACAAAAGCCTTGAGTCATTTCTAAATCTTGCCAAACAAACATTCTTTCTATGTCAGCTTTATACATGGAAAGAGCGCCACGTCATCAACCTTGCCAAATAATCTGAAAGCAGTGGCGTATCAAGTGTCCCATGGGCCCTGGGCTATTCACAGGACTATGGCCCCCCCGGCATACAAACCATGCCATGTTAGTACTTAAGTACTACTCTATATCCTCTTTCATTTCTATACCTTTAATCTTGTTCTGTTCATAAAAGTAATTTAATGACAAATTTCTGCTCTTATAACCATCTATCTAGGACAGCCAATCACTTTCCCTAACTGCATGAAACGCTCCCCCCGACTCCCATCCAGACCAGATGGTTGACAAACCTTCATCCTGGTGGTAGATGTCTTTTAATGAAATGTCCACAGCTCATCCCACTTTAATGAAATGTCCACAGCAGAGCCCCCTTTAATGAAATGTCAATTGCAGAGCTCCCCTTTAATGAAATCTCTACAGCAGAGGCCCCCTTTAATGAAATGTAAATAGCAGAGTTCCCCTTTAATTAAATGTCCGAAGCGGAGTCCCCCTTTAATGGAATTTCCACAACAAAGCCCCCCTTTAATGTGCTGTCCACAGCAGACCCCCCTTTAATTAAATGTCCAGAGCAGAGCCCCTTTAAAGAAATGTCCACAGCAGAGCCCCGTTTAATGAAATGTCAACAGCAGAGCTCCCCTTTAATGAAATGTCCAAAGCAGAGTTCCCCTTTAATAAAATATTTACAGCAAAGCTCCCTTTAATTAAATGCCCGAAGCAGAGTCCCCCATTAATGGAATTTCCTCTGCAAAGCCCCCCTTTAATGTGCTGTCCACAGCAGAGCCCATTTAAAGAAATGTCCACAGCAGAGCCCACTTTAATAAAATGTCAACAGCAGTTGCCCTTTAATGAAATATCCACAGCAGAGTCCACTTTAATGAAATATCCACAGCAGAGCCCCCCTTTAATAGAATTTCCACTGCAAAGAACCCCTTTTATGTAATGTCCACAGCAGAGCCCCCTTTAATTAAATTTCCACAGCAGAGCCCCTTTAAAGAAATGTCCATAGCAGAGCCCCTCTTTAATGTTATGTTGACAGCAGATGCCCCTATGAAATATCCACTGCAGATGCCTCCTTTAATGAAATGTCCACAACAGATGTCCCATTTAATGAAATGTCAACAGCAGAACCACCCTTTCATAAAATATCCACATAAGATGGAACCTTTAATCAAATGCCCACAGCAGATGCCCCCTTTAAAAAATCTCTACAGCAGAGTCCCCCTTTAATGAAATGTCCACTGCAGAGATGCCTTTTAATAAAATGTCCACTGCAGAGACCCCCTTTACATGTCTACAACAGGGCTCCCTTAACAGAATGTCCACAGCAGAGATGCCCCCATTAATGAAATGCCCATTACAGGGCCCTTTTTTAAAAAATAAACAAAAACCTCTATGATAACCTTTCGCTTCTTCTTCTTGGCCTATGGCTCAACTTCTCCTTTCCCCGTCTGCACGGCAAATACACACACTATGACGTCACATGGCCACAACACCACCACGTCATAGTGTGTGGGCCCGGGGCGGAAGAAGAGAAGCCGGGGGTGAGTATAGATAATTTCTTTTAAAGACGCATGGAATCTCTTCATACAAGCCCCGCCCATATTGCTTACATGAGGATCCACCATTGCCTGAAAGTATTGACTTCAGACTGGATTACAATGTTTCTACAATAAACTTACCAGTAGTGTGAAGAGGAAGTAGTAAAATGGAGTCTCAGGTCCCTGTTGGAGTAAGTGTTTCATCTGGGAAGCGTTTGCAGTAAAGAGGGCCATGTCCAAAAATCCTTGAGCCAATGTCTTTGTTCTGGCGAATGTGTTAATGTTCCTTATCACCTGCAGAGAAATGTGAGGGTTACACTATGTCCCCATCAATAATACAGACTCCTGTTTATTCCCTGTATTAGCTTAAACTTCTGCACCCCAAGGTACTTAATCATCTCAGGCTTCGCCAGATGTTACTCTCAGCATTAGAGATGTATTGTTACCTGATGTTCCCTGAACAGCGCTATTTGACAGGTGGGACATAGCTCTCTGAAGCCCTACAAATTAGAATTTATTGGAGATTATGACTTAAAATACTCCCTTTGCCCCTGTCTGAACCCCATCTAAAATGTACCAATAGAAAATATACATGGTAGATCATCTATCGAACCCTCTTGTATCTTTCATCGGTAACCCACAAGGTAAACATGGGGTGCCGGGGGGCTAGCTAAGGGCCCTAAAACAAAACCTAAAGACATGGATGGCACTGTTTCTAGAAATATTATATCAGATCTTTTTAAAATCCATATCAATCCCTTTAGTATACTATAGTACACATATGATATGTACCAATGCATAATAAATTGTTTCAAAAAATGTTTTGCCCATATCATGGCAAGTGTAGATCTATTTATAAATGGCTATGTAAAGAATAAATCACATATGCCTATCTATATGGGAGCCAGAGATGTAATCTGCAGCTCTCCTCTATACCTTGTGTGCATACAGGAAGCTTTATAAAAATGCAGATTTATAAGGATTCTTAGATCATTTATAAAAATAGATTTCAATAGAAAATCCATATACCATAATAAAAAATCATGTGTGGGTGTGAGGCATGGTTACCCCTGATGGATACAAAGACTTCAGATCCACATAATGATGGAAACTGGGCTGGATAATGATCTCTAAATTTCATGATGTCTTTGAGCAAAAAAAGGTTGTTCTTAGAATAAACACATAGAGCCAGATCTATTAAACTGGCTGCGCTAGTTTTCCATCTAACGTTGTACTGTAAAGAACGTCTTTGGAGCTTGCACAAGTTTTGGGATTTAGCTGCACTGAGCCTACACTTTAAAAATGTGCAGCTAAAGGGGCGTGTTAGCGCTTAGTAAGAGTTTGCAACGCATTTAATACAGTGACTTGACAGAATTGTTTCGCTCACTGTATGTTAACCCCTTAACGCCGAAGCCACTTTTCAGTTTTCTGAGTTATTGTACGGTTTGTTACGGATGCGGCAATACCAAATATGTGGGTTTTTTTGGCGATTTTATGTTTTTTTTTTAACTTTATTACTAATTAATTATTTTTATTAAAAAATGTTTTTATTCAATGTTTTTAACTGTTTTTATTTACTTTTACAGGTTAGCTTAAACAAGCAGTCCACTGATCGCTTGTTCAAGCTATTCTTCACCTTACACAGTGTAATACAGATGTAGTACACTGTGTAATGTAACACACTGAGCATGCTGCGCATGAAGGCAGGACCCGGCTCCAGGAAGAGGATCGCGCAGCCCTGGGACACTGGCAGTCCTAAGGCTGCGATGCGGTCTGATTCTTGTCAAATGCCCCTTGCACGCCATGGTCGCTAGGGGTTAACGCCCTCGATGGAGAAATCTCCGATCGCGGTGTTAGAGGCGGGTGTCGGCTATAATATATAGACACCGTTCAGGAGCCGGCGCCTGTTTGACGTAATACTACTGTAAATTGCGGGAGGCACCTCCGCGATGCAGTACTATTACGTCAAATGTCGGTAAGGGGTTAAAGGTGCAGCTAAAAAAAGATAGTAAACACTTCAAGAGCAGAGCAGGGTGCACCCGGTAGTTGAAGACCATGCTCCATTATTCAATTATCTGGCAAATCTTGCAGATTTGTGAGGCAAACTGCCCCTTATAAATTGGGGCCATATTTAATTCTAACAAAGCAATAAGAAAGACTGGCACTACGTATTCTATGAAATCCACGGATCCAATGGAAATATGAAAACAAACAAAGAAGCAGTTGGATGCGTACAACGAATAGGCAAAAATTCATCAATTTTATTAAGCAAAAAGAAAGACAAGTATAAAGGAGAGTAGAATAAAAAACACTTAAAACGTGCACCCAACAGGTATATGAAGACCACCAAGGGCCAATGAAAGGCCCTCTACACCCCCCCAGACGAAGGCAATTCCAGCCAAAACGGGCATCAGGGACGGTGGTATCCCTGGAATCTGAGCAGTGTGGTTTGACCCATGGTTAAGACTCACCTCACGCTAACTTGTTCGATTTAGTCCTTGCTTTACCCCAGTAATGTTAATATGAGATAGTATCATCTGTGTGTATCCATGAATGTATGTCATCCACTTTATATACTCTACCTTGTGGAACCTGTATAGGCACATGATAATTTCTACTTCTTATACTCAAATGTGCTAAAGGTGATAATTCCTTTTCTGTGTACAATTACCTATGGCCTGATATGTAAGATATTTGTTATTTAAATGTTATTTCATTAATAAAGGATACTATTTTACAATTTATTACTGTCTTGTCCTGACACCCTGTCGCCCACAGTTCTGTGGGAGACACTATTGGTATCAGACCAGTGATATGGTATAGATGGGTGCCCTAAACAAATGTTTCTTTAATTCTCTGGTTGCACGGTTCAGTGTGGTGTATTACAGGAAATGGCTGTTGTTGTCTTTGATGTTAATAATGTATTTACGTTCCTGGCACAGGACCTCAGGCATTCTCTCATATTCAATGAACTGTGTCTTGGATGATATGATGGAAAGTGGCCTGGGGCTGAAATATTTATATACCAATAAATGAAACTACAATCTGTTCTTTGTTTAATGTAAGCTTGCCAAGGGGGAAAAACACTAATGTGCACTGGAGTGATTACCTCAATGTATATTGCACTTTATGTACTGCAAAGAGAATTTTAACTGGGTACTTTGTGGAGCTTTACAGGCTTTAGAATAAGTCTGCGAGAGACTTGAAGTCATGTGACAAGAAAGTAATGATGACATACTGACTTCTACCTAAGTTATCTAGTATATAATAATATTCATAAAGTAGATTGCAGCCTCATTAAGACTGTGTGAGCAATAGGATAATATTTCTCTTGTAAAGATCCGTATGTATTAATGGATCTGTGGGAATATGCTTTACTAGAAGACACTTCACTTGCAAGTCAACAGAGAATAAAACGTTGCTTTGTGGAGGCACTGATAAAGTTAACAGTCACAACTTTAAACCCTATAGATGCTGCAGTCACTTCTGATTGTGACATGTTAGGGTTTGAGGGGTCTAAATAGCTGCTGAAGATGATGCTATAAGGGAGGGACTTGGAATAGGTTGGACTGCAATGACAGACAAAGACAGTGAGCCTGAAAGCTAAACCCCCTTCCCAGCTGCCCAGCCTGCCCTAAGCAGTAGGTGACAACTGTGCATCAATCCCTTCCTGCTCAAAAGTGCAATCACAGATACAGAGACTGGACAATACAAACATATAGGAGTAGTTGACAGATGCAGGTCAGAGCCGGGAGGACAAAGCACAGAATCAATAGGCAAAATGGATAGTCAGAAGATAGGCAAAGAGTCAATGATTCAACAACACATAAGTTAAAATAAACATCAGCAAGTTCCAAATATGACTTATAGCTAGCACAAGTGAAATGGTGGAAAAACCTAATATGAGATGTCAGGGTCTGTGTCCAGAAGTTGATTGGACCAGCTCCCTGACATCAGGCAAAGCAGACCAGCAGGGGAGAAGTATGAGTGTAGGAAGACTCTGTCTATCTCATCTAACTTAACTGTAAGCAACCCAGAGCAAAATCAACAGGATACAGACAGGTGTAGTAGAATTTGATTAAGACAGCTAAGAATTGAGTAAAGCAGTGTTCAGACCAGTAAGGACAGAATGTAACCTAGGAAAAAAATCACACTCATCAGCCCTTCCTCAGCCATACTTTATGGACAGAGAATGGAGCTGAAACCCAAATTGGCACCGATTTTACAGCTGAAGACTTTAATTCCCAATCATACACCATTGTATACAATCAAATGAATACATAGCATAACCACAATATTCTTTTCAAAAATAGTTTATATTCTTATCATTGCGATATACATATAAGCATGCTTGAGAAGGGAGATGAGAACTCCAATAGGTTGCAATACTCTATTGCAGCGGTGGCGAACCTATGGCACGCGTGCCAGAGAGGGCACGCAGAGCCCTCAGTGCTGGCACGCGGGTCCTTTGAATTTAACTCAGGTTTAAGCAGTATCGGAGCCGCGCTCCGAGACTGCTAAAATCCATGACAGAGCAGGGCGCTGACACTGCCTGCTCTGTCACACTGATGACTGCAGCGCACAGGACGGTAAGCGTCCCAGCGCTGGCAGCGTAATGATGTCATTACGCTGCCAGCGCTGGGCACCTTACTGTGTGCAGAACAGAAGAAGCCGGAGGAACGCGGGTTTCCTGCCCGCTCCCGCCCCTCCCCTAAAACTTCGCCCGCAAGCCGCGGAAACTCCCAGAACACCCTGCCCACTACTGCAAATCCCACCGCCCGGCGGAATTCTGCCCGCTACCACAAACCCCACCACAAAGCCCAAACCTCGCCCGCTACCGCAACAGACTCCGAACGCTACCCCCGCCCGTACTTCGCCCGCTAGACCCTCTACCCCCCCCCCCTCCCCAACTCCGGTCACTGCACCCCCTCCCCTGGAACTCATGCCTCATAAACCCACTGCCCAGATCTCTAGATGCCGCATTACCCCCCCCCCCCCCCCCCCCGCAGCCCTAACTCTGGCCGCCCACCCTCTGCCCATCTACCCTACCAACCTCCCCCCCCCCGGAACACCAGACACCTGAACTTTTGCCCACCTTGGACAACCAACCAAAGAGCAAGTAATATATGTATTTCTATGTATATACATGTTATATTATATATTTATATGTGCATTTATATATATATACCTGTGTGAGGGCTTATTTTTTGCGTAAGTCAGTTATTTATTATTCCATGTCGTGTACTAGGAAGCTGTAGATTTTAATGCTATCGCTGTGCGCTCTAAATCATTTGTCTCCTTTATTCTTTGGTTTGATGCAATCACAGTGATACCAGATTTGTAGGTTTTATTGTGTTTTAATACTTTTTCAATAATTAAAACAGTATACGAAAAAGAAAATAGTTTCGCCATCTTGTGACGCTAATAACTTTAGTGCACGGAGCTGGGGAGGTGTGGTTTTTTCTTAATGAGCCGTTGTTTTCATTGATACTATTTTGAGGACTGTGCGACCTTTTGATAACTTTTTATTACTCTTTTATATGATGTAAAATGGTGTAAAAATGGCGTTTCAGTGTGTATAGGACTGCTGCCTCTTCCTCAATGTCACACGAATGAAACAAGTATAGGAGTTTTGAAATGCGAATAAAACGCAATGGGAGGAAAGCTGCCTCTGATTGAGAATGTTTCATTTTATTGATTCTAAACTAAACCGTCAGTTTTCAGGTTAAATTGCCGTACTGGCACTTTGCGATAAGTAATTAGGTTTTGGGTTGCAGTTTGGGCACTCCGTCTCTAAAAGGTTCGCCATCACTGCTCTATTGTGTTCTAAGTATGCCAGGCATGTGTAAGATAGTGATGACGGTGACCTACTATACTTGCATTCCGTTGGAGGATCACAATGATGTTGAACAATATTTGACATTATGAAAAAGCACTGCATGCTGTTTTTATGTATTTCACTATTATAAGAATATAAAGAATTTTTATAAGGATATTGCAGTTATGCTATGCACGTATTCATATCAATTTTTAGGAGACAAGGGGATCTTCTTGTTTGCATAAGTAGAGACTCCCGGATACCTATAAAGTGAAGCTTATATGAACTTTTATAACTTAAGATTTATTTTACTGGTAAAAACACAGGCAAGGAGGAGCAATAAAAGAATAAAATAAATATTACTGTATTGGCAGCTGACCAGCCTAGCTAATAGCCATGACTATTACTTAAGCCAAATAAACTTCATATCATGATTTAAGCCAAATATCAAATTTAAGATAAAAACATACCACATTAGTTGAATTTAAAGCCAACTTAGCTCAACTAAACCCATAGGAAACACATAGCAATTCTGGGACTATCCAACCACAGTTTTCACAACAATGGCACATCGACAAATATTCACTTCTTCCCATCAGAAAATTTACAGAAAATTCATTAATAAAGCCTAATAAAATCCATTAATAATTTAGGCTTGGGGCACCTGGGGATCTTTTATTTACAAATAGAAGAAGGCTAATGAGCTGAACATGTGCCTCAAATAATGGAAAACCTAGCTACAGCTCTAATACATATGTATTATGTTGTATTAAAAATATTCATTAATTTACTGTTGTAGATTTTTTAAAATTCTTTCTTCAATTAAGAATGAAATATTTATTAAAAGAGCAAAAATGATAAATTTGGAGCTATGACAAAAATACAATGCAAATATAAGAGGCTTTCATATTTGTTGACTTAGCAGGTATCGGTTGCTACTTTTTTCCTTATCACAAAAACTTTTTCCTCTTTTGCAATCCTGACTTGCTCTGCAGGACTCCTTCCACCTGGATCTCTTGTTTTGACAAAGCTGAAAATAATATTTGGAGGAAATATGTTTGTAAGTCCTTACCAGAAGTCAACAAAAATGAGATGGTTATGTTATAATTTATTTTTGCTTGATGTTTCCTTTCAATCATATTCTTAAAGGGATGACCTAGCAATTTTAAAGTAAAGCCATGGCCATGAAAATGCATTCTGCTCATACCAGTATCTGAGCACATTGATAGAAAGCATTGTGGGAAAAGATTCAGGATAACTTGTAGTGCCTAGTAGTCACCTGGTCTTAGGGGTGGTCCTATCAGTGATTGACAGCCCTTCTTGCAATTTAGGTTGGCACAGCGTCGTTAAGATGCTACATTAGGACAGTTATTCATCATTACTAATATTGCCCTTATTCCTGGGATGAAATGAGACCTGTAGATTTCTAGTATTTCAAGGGGTTATCCACCTTCAGCAAATAATTGAAATATGGTTTGTGTAATAAAAAGTTATACAATAGAAGCTTTCTATACAATGACAGCAACCAGAGAGCTATAGAACCTTAAGATACAGAAAGTGTACTGGAAAATTGTATAACTTTTGCTTACACAAACCATATCAATTATTTGCTGATAGTGGACAACCCCTTTAATTTTAATAGTTTTGGACATTATGGACATTAATTTCCTATCCACAACATAGACAATACGTGTCTGTTAAAGGAATCAAATTACTGGAACCAATAGAAATTCTGGCTCCATTAATTTTTATTTGACTTCAGAGCCTCTTACAGAGCAGTTGAAGGGGTATTCTCGTCTGGGCAGTCACATTTAGTTGCATTAATCTGCCATATGTATACATTTCTTCAATTAGATGTTATTAAATTTTTTTACCTGTCATATGGTCCCTTAGAATCAAGACTGTGTCCTTAGATACGACCACCTCTGCTGGAGTGTATGCTCAAAGAAACAAAAGGAAATGACCAGGAGGTACTCCAGGTCCCACAGCTGCCCTGTGATAATGATTGCTGAATCCAGGAGGTCAGGCAGGACTCAATAGCACATGTCTGGCCACCGCTGCCAAAATGTGAGGTGGTCGTATCCGAGGAAGCTATCTCGTTTGTAAGGGACAACATGGCTACATTTATGAGAAATTATGTTCACACAGAAACATTTTTTTATTAACATCCAATTGAAGAAATGTTTACATAAATCAATTAAATGTGAATGCCCAGATGGAAATACCCCTTTAATCCCAAAAGCCTTATATAGCAAAAGCTTGGGGGACTTTGGGTCACCTATTGTACCAATTGCTGTCCCAGAGGTCAGATATTTTTACTTTTAGGCCAGTTTTTAAATTTTACCAGCCCAATTGGGGGTCAGAATGTGGCACATACATCTTTATCTACATATTTTCTCTTCCAAACTGTTTTATTTTTCAAGCCCAACAGTTGGCAAGTACTTTATGCATTAAGGGACCTGATTAAGGGACCTCTTTAACTGACAAACTGGCTGGCAAAAGTGGGAACTTTGATTTATTTGGACAGTAGCGATCATGTTGATAAGCAAGGACACACCAGTCATACAGAGGTAAACCCATGAAACCATTCTATTGAGGTGTCCAGAAGCTGCACGTTGTGTCTCTGGGCCTATGAACACTCAATAATAAACCTCTTGTAAACACATTCAGTTCAGCTACTCCCCTTTAGAAGTCCTACTGATTCCAACCTACAAAATTGTGTTTTATATTTTACAAATTACACATGAGGAACATTTCCTCAAAGCATCTCCCTAAATGCAATCCTGCCTCACCAGACCAGTCAGGGAGCTCTCTCCACAAGCCTCTTCCAGGTCTGACCTGATGACACATTGTAACAATTAGGTTTATTGTAGACTAATCCTTGATGAAAACGACAAGGTTAAAGCTTTTCATAGAGCGTGACTGTCAAATGGCATCATCCAGAATCTTTACTAATTCACTTCTCAGAGTCACTGATGCATCTACTTAGTGGTGGCCATGTTTTATCCACAGGCCTTGATGCTCTAAGGATAATTTTTTTTTTTTTTAAATGAAAAAAAAATGTATCTGAAAAATGAATAGCAGAATTACAGCAACATATCTCCTATCTCTATCTATCTATCTATCTATCTATCTATCTATCTATCTATCTATCTATCTATCTATCTATCTATCTATCTATAATATATCTTGCATGCATCATGTCACATTTTAACAGATGCAAATAGATGCAATCTATACTAATAGAGTCTTAACATAACATCCTGTAACATTCTATCTAGTTGTGCCTTTGTCAGTCTTAACTGTATTTCTTGTATTACATTTTTAAAGCAGAACTGTGGATAAAAAGCAGAAAAGATCTTTCTAAAAAAAATTTGCTTCTATACATGGATTTGTGGGTAGTTGTGTTATTATCTGTACTTTTTGATCTATCCAAACTGTTCTTCTTGTTTGTCAGTCTTCACCGCAGTTCTAATATTATATTCAGAAGACGGATATCATACACAGAAAATGTAGTGCGCTATTGGCCCCATTTAGTATTTTTTGGAATTTTATTTCAGTATTTCCTGAAATCGTTTTTACCAAAATAAAACTTTGGCACATATGTGTACACTTCTTTTCTCTCTTTTACTAATCAGTCTATGTGTGATTCTTTACTGAAGTTTGGCTATTTAATCCTTGAACCTGAAAGCCCAGGCTGAAAAAGGCCCAAATAAAACTTGATACTCACATTGATTCCACTCCCATCGTGAGCATCTGGCTGGAAAAGTGGCTCTTCCTCACTCGACATGTCGCTGTCATCCTCAGGCTCTCTTCTGTGCATTGCTCTGTGAAAAATTGAGGTCATGTCTAGGTAGAAAATATAACAAAAAATATTTGGAAAAGTGGAAGAGCTCCTAGAGGTAAATAGTGTTGTTTCCCTGATGTGTGGTGTAATAAAGCAGGCGTAATGTAGGTCGAGTCACACTTAGTATCACAACCCACGGTCACTACACTTGCCATTTAGCTCAGTCTGCAGAGGGTTGTAACTCAGCTGACTCCTGGCTTCTAGTGCTGTCTGCAGTGTGCTTTATCCCCTGCCGCTGGCTGCTGACGATCACACGTTCTAGGGATTTCAGAGCTTTTAGCTGCTCAATACTTTTGTCAGTGTTTTGTTTATTAAGAACAACAGGCATCTGCAGCAGCCGGAGTGTGTGACCATCTTAACGCATCTCCCACTAAACAACAAAAGATCCACCGTAAATATAACTCAGAGTTTATGTTGTTACCAGGTGTATCTTGTCTAGGTAAAGGCAACCAATCAATATCAAAATAAGCCACTACATGGGGACAAAAACCCTTGATACAGTGATGAAAACAGAATGCAAAATGGCAAATAAATATTGCATGAACAGTATGGCAACAGTTAAATAAAGTTAAAATTATACTTGAGGTCATATGCAAAAGGCCAAACATTGGCTGATGATGAAAGCGCTAAATCTACACCAGGGCTATGGCAGCAGAGGGGTCCTTATCAATCCCAACTTCAACTCTGTTTCCTTTTCAGGCAGATAGAGTTAAGAGCAGTGACAATACCAGTTTGACTATGTATGTGTGTCTGTTTACTCCTATCATACATATATGTCCAAGCCTATACCCTTTACTATGCATTTGTAGCACCAATGTTGCATTATTTCCTCCATCCTGTGGTACAACAATGTTTTATCCCCCCTTTCTGTGGCCACAATATATAATGCCCCTTATTTGTTAGCCCCACTTTATATGATGTACCCTGTTTGCGGTTCCCACACTGTATAATGACTACTTTCTATGGCCTTACTGTATACTTCTCCCTATTTGCAACAACCACATTCAATAATGCCCTTACTCCTTGCCCCCAAACTGTATGATGGTCCATTTCTATTTCTCTACTCCACACTATATAATTGCCTCTCCATGGTCCCCACCTTAAAACATACCTTCAATGTAGCCCCCCTTTCTATAGCCCATAGATTGCCCCTGTTTCTGCAGCCCTCCAATAACATCCCCCATTGCAACCCAACTAGTATCTCACCCCTTATATATTTCCTGTAATCTGACCTCCAACTTATAATTGCGTCCGCATTTATAATTGCCCTTTATATTGCCCCCCCTTCCTACCTGTTCTAGTTCCTCTTCAGCACTTAAGCTTATGCTGGAAGATGTGAGACCCTCTGAGTCTCTGATTGCAGGTGCAGAGACAGAATGGTGGAGCAGGGAGCAAACCTACTGTTTGTTTGCCGCTAAATGGTGGTTCTACAAGCTATGGGGGTATTTTTGTTTTACAAAAGACTTTTCGACTTTGCCTCCATTTTTGCTTAATGAATATTGACATGGAATTTGCTTCAGATATTTCGTTTATGCCTTTATTTTTACTTTTTCTAATTACTCTATGAATTCTGAGATTTTAGTACTTTTTGTGGAACAAGTGGTTGACCGTAAATTTATCCTCAAAGGAGATTATCATCTGCTTGACCTTTGGAACCCATTATTGTAATAACATATGCATTGTTAATAAAAAAAAAGAAAAAAAACAAAACACATGTGCCAACTGGAGAATATTCTAGCAGTGTAGTTCAGGGCTGCCACCAGGTGCCACAGTCACTGTCCCTGTTAGTTTTATAATGAATGGGGCCTGGGCCTTGTTGCCACAGCCCCCCCCCCCCCCCCACAATCAAGGCCTGGAGAATAAAATAAACTCTTACCCCTCTCTATGACCCAGGCAGTGCAGGTAGAAGTATTTCCATTTCTCACAGGAGCCCTGCTGTGAAGCTCTAACTTTAGTCTGATCTACAGATAACAATTAAGTCCTTCCTGAAGTCCTGCAACCTTATTGATGCCTCCCCTGTTTCCCAGTTTGCTGTCTTTAAGAACAAGAGCTTGTTCCTCTGCAGTTGGGACTGAGTGTATGGTGTCTGTAAATGTAAGTGCAAATACATTGTGTGTATACTAGTCTGTGTTTATAATGTATATATATATATATATATATATATAAACACTCACCGGCCACTTTATTAGGTACACCATGCTAGTAACGGGTTGGACCCCCTTTTGCCTTCAGAACTGCCTCAATTCTTCGTGGCATAGATTCAACAAGGTGCTGGAAGCATTTTGGTCCATATTGACATGACGGCATCACACAGTTGCCGCAGATTTGTCGGCTGCACATCCATGATGCGAATCTCCCGTTCCACCACATCCCAAAGATGCTCTATTGGATTGAGATCTGGTGACTGTGGAGGCCATTTAAGTACAGTGAACTCATTGTCATGTTCAAGAAACCAGTCTGAGATGATTCCAGCTTTATGACATGGCGCATTATCCTGCTGAAAGTAGCCATCAGATGTTGGGTACATTGTGGTCATAAAGGGATGGACATGGTCAGCAACAATACTCAGGTAGGCTGTGGCATTGCAACGATGCTCAATTGGTACCAAGGGGCCCAAAGAGTGCCAAGAAAATATTCCTCACACCATGACACCACCACCACCAGCCTGAACCATTGATACAAGGCAGGATGGATCCATGCTTTCATGTTGTTGACGCCAAATTCTGACCCTACTATCCAAATGTCGCAGCAGAAATCGAGACTCATCAGACCAGGCAACGTTTTTCCAATCTTCTACTGTCCAATTTCGATGAGCTTGTGCAAATTGTAGCCTCAGTTTCCTGTTCTTAGCTGAAAGGAGTGGCCCCAGTGTGGTCTTCTGCTGCTGTAGCCAATCTGCCTCAATGCTCTTCTGCCTACCTTGGTTGTAACGGGTGGCAATTTGAGTCACTGTTGCCTTTCTATCAGCTCGAACCAGTCTGCCCATTCTCCTCTGACCTCTGGCATCAACAAGGCATTTCCGCCCACAGAACTGCCGCTCACTGGATGTTTTTTCTTTTTCGGACCATTCTCTGTAAACCCTAGAGATGGTTGTGCGTGAAAATCCCAGTAGATCAGCAGTTTCTGAAATACTCACACCAGCCCTTCTGGCACCAACAACCATGCCACGTTTAAAGGCACTCAAATCACCTTTCTTCCCCATACTGATGCACGGTTTGAACTGCAGGAGATTGTCTTGACCATGTCTACATGCCTAAATGCACTGAGTTGCCGCCATGTGATTGGCTGATTAGAAATTAAGTGTTAATGAGCAGTTGGGCAGGTGTACCTAATAAAGTGGCCAGTGATTGTATATATATATATGTATATATATATATCAGGTGTAAAGAGATTTTTTTTGGACAAAGGTGGTTGATTGGGTTAAATTTAGATAGAAACACCTGACTTGTGACATGTGATGTTAAGGATTTGTATATGTGCATAAGCTGCAACCATGGAATCATGGTATCACAATTATTTTTGGAAAATTTGGATTTGTTTGAATTTGTAAAATTTATTCCTGGTTTTGATGGCATGATTCCATGGTCAAGGTATATAGACGACATACTGTTCCTATGGCAGGGTTCTCAAGCAGAATTGAAACGTTTCCCATACAGGCTAAGACTAGAGTTGAATTTCTGGATGTACTGGTCGAAAGGGATTCTGGGGGTCTTCTGACCACTGATTTGTTTAGAAAAGACACAGCAGTGGATTCTCTGCTCTATGCTCCCTATTCCCACTATCCTAATATAAAAAAAATTATACTTATAGGTCAGTACCTTAAATTAAAATGCATGTGCTCAAACGATGGGACCTTTGAGAGACAGGCAACTGATGTAAGGAACAGGTTCTTGGAATGTGGGATACAGACAGGAGATTGGGCTAAACTAAAAAAAAAAGTGGTAAACAGCTAACCAACGTGTGAAACTTATTACCAAGTTTAATTCACAGTGGCTTTGCATCAATGTAATATTTGAAAGATGGTACTTCAAACAGACAAAGATCTAGGAGAAGTCTTAACAAACAGAAGAATATCACGCAATCTGAAGGATATATTGGTGCTCAACCACTATGTTTCTCAAATAGAGAGAGGTTGGCTGGGAGGAAGGGCCCTTATGTGGGGGTCTTCTCATGTGGCAACTGCTCAGCATGTCAATATATTGAGTGTTCCTTTACTTTTGAAAGCTCCAGGTTTACAAGGAATATAAAATAGTGTGTTGCATGACCTGTAATGAATGACTACACAGGAATTGAAAGTCAAGACTTTGGAACATATATAGCAGTAGGGCAGCTGCGAATGATGGAGCTCCCAAGAAAATTCAACCTATTCCGAGATATTTCCGCAGTACATGCCTGTAACCCAAAAGGGTTCAAAGTACGTGTTATTGACAGAGTAAGATTGGGTTCCGAAGGGGGAGGTGGGTAACACGAAGAGGACATTAAAAAAGTTGATGAAACGGATCACGTTCTTGGATATGGGGTACCCAGTAGGCCTTAATGAGGCTGTTAGCTTCAAGACCTTTTTAAGATATTAAACTGTTTTGTTGTCTTGTATTCATTTATGTAATGTATTTATTTTTGTTTTATAGATTACAGTTTGTGGGATGTAGACTTCTTTTACCTGTAGATGGATTCTACTTACATGATTTGGAGAAGATAGCCTGGACAGTACAAGATTACATGGATAACGGACTGTTTTTAAAATGTTCTTAGAATTAAGTAATCTTTTTGTGCACTAGTTATGTGCTATTTTCCCTAGTTTTTGGATATAAAGTGCTAGTAGCTTGTTTGTACTATATGTGGAATGTACTGTATATAGATTATGATATCTAATCTGTTGATTGCATTAAACTACTGTTTTGCACAAGAATTATATTTATGTAATCATTGTGATTACTAATAACAAATGCATCCTCTTTTGCCAACTCTAATATGGTATGGTCACCATTCATTGACCTCCCATCATAAATATATACCTACTCCTACAGTATATACTTCACCAGAAAATAGAGTAAAAGGTACACAGTCTTAAAAATAGTAAATCTTTATGATATTATCTAAAAATCAATAAACAAAAGCATCTCAAGACTAAAAAAGAAAAACAGGCAGATGCGTCACAAATATGGGCAATAGTATAAGAGTACAAGCAAGTTATATGTAACACTGTAGTCCAATCAGTTAATTTGGACTACAAAATTACCTTACTCTTATATAGTGAAATACATGCATGACAAAAGAGTAACATCCTTACCCATATTATGTGACCGCACCGCCAGGCGCCCCAACGCCCATTTCACAGATTGCTTCCTTAAGGGGTATATTGTGATAATTGTAGTTTTCTAGCAATGGAGTGTTAGTTTGTTAGCACTATAGTATTTAAGGGCCTTTTAGGTTTAAGTACTGGTTACTTGGTGTGTCATCTCAAAAATAGTAGCCTTTGACTTCATGGATAGCATTAATCTAGTAGTAGATTTGACTTCATGGATAGACAGCATTTAAACCTGCACTGGGGGCAACACAGTACCTCCTGACATAGCCTGTGAGTGTGAAACACATTGAGGTGGATTTTATTGTTTCACTCTGACATAACACTGAACCCAATGAACCATATACATTGATAAGTATTTATGAATTGGTAATTTCAATGTCATTTCGGCCCTGCTTATATGTAGTAGGTTTGGTTCTGGTAACGAATATCTGTAGCAAACTTGGTTCTGGTAACGTATCTATATAGTTATCTTGGTTCTGGTGCTGTAAGATTAGCTTTGCTCTTGTCACCATGTAATACATCTAGTTATGTTATAGTTTCTATGCATGAAGTGTTGTTATTTTACTGTTTTATTGCACTAAACATCAGATCATCTGAAAACTGAAGACCATTAGGGAGGACACTATCTCTTTACCGCCCCCAGGGCTAATGAAAGTCTTAAGCATGTTTTGTGATGTGGTATTGTAGTATAACATGGGGATATAACATGCATAGAGGGGAGCCCAAGATTTGCCAGTTAGGGGCCCTGATATTCCAAGTAGTAGTCTAGTTAGTCTACCTATGACGGCATCCAGACAAACCTATTCTCATTAATTTTATAAGAACTAGTCAATTCTCATCTTTGAAACTTTTGATTATTTCTTCTATTGCTACAGAGAAATTGTTGTCTCCCATATGAAAAATCAATGACTTTCTATATTATTCAAGAACTTGTCTACCTTCCATCATAAGCTTTGAAAATCCAAGATGTTTGACGTCACTAAACTTTTTATTTATGAAAACAGGTTTTATTTTTTTTTTTTTTTTGCAGAACTTGGTACCTAGATGTTTCATATAATGGTCCTGGAAGCTTCCTTTATAGATATCTTAACCCTAGAATGCATACCTGGGCCCCGCAGGCCTGCTCTTTTTACTGCAAGATTACTTTAGTTAGAATTCTGAAACTCTAGGTATTCCTCTGTTATATAGTTGTTAGTTATTTCCAGTTGTTCATATAGGCCCATACTAGGTTTACATGTGTTCCTAAGTCTTTTTGTCTTTTCTGTTGCTAGGGAAACTGTGACTTAGGCTGCATTCACACTGCCGTTGCCCGCCGTACCGTAGCGGACAACGGCAGCGCGCAGGGAGAGGAGGAGGAGGTGAGCTCAGCTCACCCCCACCCCTCTCCATAGGGATACATCTTTTTCCCGCGTGCGGAGCGGTACGGTGCCGCGCGTGTGCTGCACTGTACCTCTCCCGTTGGGCTCTATGCGCCCATTGCCATCTATGGGGGACGTATATCGGCCGTATATACGCCCCCATACGGTCGTGTGAATGTAGCCTTAGTCTTTATGACTCTGCTGTTGCTGCGCAGAGTGTGGATTGTGCCTGACTACATGGTCATGTGATCTTGGGAAGGAGGCTACCTCATGATGTCATGCGTCTCTGACATCATCATATTTCCTGAACAGGAAGGAGGAAGGAGTCAGCTTTTTTGTTTCTTGAAAAAGAATCCAAAGATTTACACTTCACCTAAAAGAAACTGGTGACCTGCTGAAGGTGAGAGGAGGGGGCTGCACAGACATTAACAAAGAGTCTACAACCCTTATTGTAATCATTTTTTTTTCATTATAGTTTACTGACTTCTAAGGTTACAATGGCACAGTCTACATCCAGGGGTTTGACTGACCAAGAATTCAAAGCAATCATTTTTGACAGACAGTCCTGTGTAAAATACTACAATTTCATTTTCCAGATGTTGAATTACAGATAACATGTGAAAGATTTTGCGGTCATTAGTAAATTCGAAAAGGAAACTTTGAAAAGGGATATTCCTGCACCATGTTTACTGCAACTTTTATATGTATAAAAAAACTTTTAGACAAAAAAACGTTATTATAAAGAGTTATATCGAATGAGTATATTGGGCGTTTTAAGTCTGTTCAGTTACTTTGTTTTTTTTTGCACAAAATGTTTTGAATTATTCACATCTTAGGATGCATTCTCACTAGCTCTGGTGTCTGCCAGGAGGTGATCCGTAGTGGATATGATCTCTTGGTAACTCCAGTTAATGCTGCCAGAATGTCCGGATTCTACCAGCCTTAGCTGGGGACACCAGGAGGTCAGATCCATTACAGATCCCCTCCTGGCAGACACCAGTGCTAGTAGGAATGCATCCTTACTTTGCATTTTTCAAATAAACTTTAAAAAGTATTTTTATTTGAGTTATTCCATGTTATTTGCACATGGGCCTAAAAGGCCCCAGGTATGTAAAAGTGTAGATTTTTATGGTCATGCATACAACGAAGCTCCATGACCTAAAAAGGGGTTTTCTGAAAAATGAAAATAAAATTCCAGTATTGATGTCCTTACAATAAACAATTCTTCTGAAAACTGACATCGTTTCTCAACAGTTCTACTTTCAGTTATCTGTCAACACAGAGGAAGTGACTTCTCAGTAGAAAAAAATCTCCTCTCACATTATAAATTAAGAGGAGATTCCCATCTATTTTGGTTGTTTTGGAGAGTCTCAAAGAATTTAAGAATAAAAAGCATCATCAGAGCTCTGTGTGCCATGAATAAGGACATACATGTCCGATTTGCGTAGGAGGAAAGCTTCCTCTCTCCTCTGCAATGCACTGCACCTCATTTTGGATGTGCCCATGCTGAATAAATATTTTACGTTTTTACTGATTTTTTTAGAAGCTGGAAATCTTGCATTTACTAATCTGGTTGGCTATCATCAGAGCTAGTGCAGACATGGTTAAAAGGTTTTTTTTTTAATTCCGCCCAACATTTTGAGTAGTTTTAAATACAATTTAATCTCTTCTATAATAGCCTATTTTATTCCTTCTGTGCCACCAAACATCTTCTACTTATTAGATACTGGATCATTTGGAGTTTCTCTTGGAACACATAAGTTTTTCATAGGGTTAAGAATTAAGACCTTAGTATTCCATAGAATCAGTTGATGGTGAAATACTAGACTTGCACTGGGGGTCACTTTTAAGACTATGCAGTATCATGGCCAGTATCAGGGGAGTTGCTAGGGTGGTAAAACATCCGGGGCCCCAACGTATATTCATAACACTTTCAGTAATGCCCACTCCCGTACACAACCTATACACAACACATACTGCTATTTAAAATGCAGGAGAAATCCCTACCTGTTACCTCCAGTGACAGGAGGCCATAAAGCCATAAAACCTATATACAGTTGGTCCCCTACTCAAGAACACCCGACTTACAGATGACCCCTAGTTAAAAAGAAACCTGGATGTTGGTAATTTACTGTACTTTAGCCCTAGGCTACAATGATCAGCTGTTATAGTTATCACTTGTGTCTACAATGAAGCTTTATTGTTATTCCTGGTTCTGTTGGGATGACAACCCAACATTTTCAAAATCCAGTTGTCACAGAGACCAGAAAAATTCTGTCTGGGGTTACAATTATACAGTAATAAAATATACAGTTCCGACTTACACACAAGTTCAACTTAAGAACAAACCTACAGAACCTATTTTGTACTTCACCCTGTATATATTATGCACATATATTCTGGTTTACACACAATAAAGCTGACAATTACTGCCCCACCACAGTATAAGGCACCATAATGTGCATTACACCCCCTCAGTGTGCCACCTACTTAATAATGTTCCTTAATCTTGAACTAACAAGTAAGAATGCAATTTACACTTAATAACTGTGGCCCCCCAATAATTGTCCCCCCAATAAGAAATTCCCCAGAGCTCCCTGTAATGTTCCCCACAATCCTAACTAAGAACTCCCCCTCAGCCCAATGTCGTCAAAGCCCCCAGTGTCCCCCACAGCCCCCAATAATGTCCCCTATGACCCCCTCAATGTCATCACAGCCCCCTAGTAATATTCTCAAAGCCCCCAAGTAATGTTCCCAAATCCCCTCAATGTTGTCACAGTCCCCTGTAATGACTCCCACAGCGTAGATAGCGATGAGAATAGGAAAATTTGCCCGGACACCAGGACATTCGGGGCACAGGTCAAAAGAACCGGGGCACGGGCCCCGGATCTTTTGACCTAGAGACGCCCCTGGCCAGTATCATGAAATCTTTGCCACATTTATCAAAATCTTTCACACCTCAGGAAAGTGATGCACATGCAAACTAGGTCACAGAAAAATCCAAAAACAGAAAACATCCAAGACAATTTTTGATGTTAAGAGAACTATGCAAAATGTTTTCATATTGGTGCTCAAATTGTTCCATGAGATGGTGATAGGAAATGTATGGTTTTTGGAGGTAAGGTAGAGGTGGAGTACATATGCGAGTATTTATGAGTGCCTCCATTGCGTAGGTTAATTTTCATATATCTGGTCATAATACATAAGATCTGGTCAGGAATATTTTGTTTGTATTTTAGTCTAACGTATTAAGGTGATCATAACCTTTGCTTCCCCTGGGAGAAGGGCCTGTACAACATGACAACTATAAGAAATGAAATTCAGTAATGTAATATGTCGTTCAGTAAGACTTTATGGTAATGTGGTCTTCTGCAATTTTTGTTGCGAAAACTATTCCCGTCATGACTGAGCAAATTCATCATTACCTTTACAAACAAATGGAAGCTCACGTTGTTGAGCAGAATCGATATGAGAGAAAATCATAGACAAAAAAATAAGAAGGGACAGTGATTTGGGCTGCAAAATTCTGCAAACATTACGATAGCTACTGCGGAGCTTATAAAACAATAACATTGTAGGGAAACGGAAACACTAATGATACACGCAGTGAGATTACAAATAATATTTCCTTATCTTTTATAATCCATTGTCAAACACTATGAATTATTCAGTAATCCCATAAAACCAAGCCATTTCTGTAAAGTGTTCACTTTGTTATAAGACTGGAAGCAGAATTGTTATGGCAGGTGGCATGATGCAAACTCACCTCTATTTAACAGTTTGATGCAGAGGCTGACTGGGAACATGAAGTAGCCCAGCAAAAAACAATAGAAGGGGCCCCATGTGATGGACAGGGTACATTTACGTAGGTGGAGACTGCACAAGTAGGAGGAAGTGGCAAGACCATAGCCACATTTCTGGTAGATAGCTCATTTCAAAACAAGCGCAGGTTTTTTTTTTTTATCGTAGACAGGGGTTCAATCAATGTAGATAAGTCAGCACTTAATAATGAATGTAACTACAATCTCCTATGTGCAATAAAATAACTAATAAAATAGTTAGACTGCCTTCTGTGTACAATAATATGACTTCAATAATATTGTCCCCTGTGAACAAAACTATAACCACTAAAATACCGCGACTACTAGCAGGGAAATAAACTACTATAATGTTATACTGTAGTACAGATAACAATTTTATCATGTCTGGGTAAGCTGGGAGTACAGTGTGGCATGCCTCGGTGTAAAGGGACAATTCTAGCTCAAGGTGTTTCAGTGGACTTACAAAAAGGAGATGATGCCTACGTATTCTAACATCTGCATGATGTCTTCTGCAGGTCAGATAACCATCAGTTTAATGGAGCCCTGAGGTTGTGCATCAAATAGGTTGTATGTCTGTGCCACAACAATAGGTCTACTTGTAGATAGTGGAAGCTAAGGGTTGGGATCCTCAAAATTGGCTGCTAACTGTAGGGAACTTTCATATACAGGCAGTCCTCGGGTTACATACAAGATAGGGTCTGTAGGTTTGTTCTTAAGTTGAGTTTGTATGTAAGTCGGAACTGTATATTTTATCATTGTAACCCTAGCCAGAACTTTTTTGGTCTCTATGACAATTGGATTTTCAAAATGTTGGGTTGTCATAAGAATCAGGATTAACACTAAAGCTTCATTACAGACACCTGTGATAACTGTTATAGCTGATCATTGTAGCCTAGGACTAAAGCACAATAAATTACCAATATCCAGTGGTCCGTTTGTAACTAGGGGTCGTATGTAGAGATGAGCGAACACTAAAATGCTCGGGTACTCGTTATTCGAGACGAACTTTTCCCGATGCTCGAGTGCTCGTCTCGAATAACGAACCCCATTGAAGTCAATGGGAGACTCGAGCATTTTTCAAGGGGACCAAGGCTCTGCACAGGGAAGCTTGGCCAAACACCTGGGAACCTCAGAAAAGGATGGAAACACCACGGAAATGGACAGGAAACAGCAGGGGCAGCATGCATGGATGCCTCTGAGGCTGCCTAATCGCACCATTATGCCAAAATTATGGGCAACAGCATGGCCATGACAGAGTGACAGAATGAAGCTAGATAGCATCTAAAACATCCAATAATTGACCCTGACACTATAGGGGACGGCATGCAGAGGCAGCGGCAGCAGCGGCAGGCTAGAGAGTGGCATGGCGACATACCCTAAATGGACTCAGGCTTCAAACCAATGGGTGGCAGAGAGGAACCAAAGGAGGTGAGCAAGAAGCGCTCAAATAATATCGCTACATGATAAAAGTTTGCCAGTATATTTTGTGGATTACACAGCAGGGTGGCGACAAAGTTAACATGGAAGCCATGAAAACAACCCCAAATTCTGCCTGACACAGCTCGTTTGATAAGGGGACCATGTATGCTTACAGTTCATGCCAGTCGCTGCACTTGCTGCCAGTCTCCTTTCGAATAGTTTAAAATAATAATAACCCTCATCCATAAAGCTCTGTATAATGCTGCACCCCCCTACCTCTCCTCTCTTATCTCAGTCTATCGCCCAACCCGTGCTCTTAGATCCGCCAGTGATCTTAGATTAACCTCTACCCTAGTGCGGACCTCCCACTCGCGTCTCCAAGACTTCTCTAGAGCTGCACCAATTCTATGGAATGCTCTGCCCCGGACTATCAGACTAATACCTAACCTCCAAAGTTTCAAACGTGCTCTTAAAACCCATTTCTTTAGGCAAGCCTATAACACTCATTAACTGCATGAAGTTTTAACTCTTCTACTAACCCGTCCTGTGTCGTCCTCCCATCTGTTATCCAGCAACCAACAGGCACCAGACTTCTCTGCAGTCCCATTCACCCTGGACCTGGTATATAAGATGACGGCTGAGTGTTTCAAGCGACAGCAATTCCATTTATTATATTTTTTTCTATTCCCTAAGAAGAATGGCTTGACCATTAAATATTCTTTTACCTCGTGTTACCCCATCATCTTCATAAACCGTAAGCTCTGGCGAGCAGGGACCTCACTCCTGTTGTTCCATACAAATGTTGTGCTCTGTTACATTACATTTGTATTTGTTTCCTATGATTTGTAAAGCGCTGCAGAATATGATGACGCTATATAAATAAAGATTATTATTATTATGGAGGCAGTGAACTAGTAGTAGATTAAAGGTGCTGCAACTATGTTAGTTGGATCTTGTGATGGAGCTGGCGCTCTGCAGCCAGGCGAGCTTTCGCCAATCCAAGCCCCTGTTTCTAGGCTACTCCCCAAACAGCACTTCTAAGAACCTTTTGTATAAGATCAAGTGTAGTAGCGTTCTTATAAGTTTAGGATATGCCGGGTGAGGGGAATGTAAACAGATGCGCAAGAAGCGCTGAAATAATATCCCTAAATGGTAAAAGTTTGCCAGTATATTTTGTGGATAACACAGCAGGGTGGCGACAAAGTTAACAACTTTGATGTGGAATCCATGAAAACAACCCAAATTTCTGCCTGACACACCTCGTTTGATAAAGGGACGATGTATGGAGGCAGCTATATGGACGACTTTTGGAGGTAGCAATGGAGACAACGTGTGGAGGCTGCTATGGAGACAATTTAATTTGGATAGTGCCTGTATGTGGCAGTCCCAAACATTTTTCAAACCAGAGGAGCAGGTAGGTGGCCCTCCAGTAAAATGGAATAGATTGAGTGCCTGTATGTGGCAGTCCCAAAAATGTTTCAAACCAGAGGAGCAGGTAGGTGGCCCTGCAGTAAAATGGAATAGATTGAGTGCCTGTATGTGGCAGTCCCAAAAATGTTTCAAACCAGAGGAGCAGGTAGGTGGCCCTCCAGTAAAATGGAATAGATTGAGTGCCTGTATGTGGCAGTCCCAAAAATTGTTCAAACCAGAGGAGCAGGTAGGTGGCCCTGCAGTAAAATGGAATAGATTGAGTGCCTGTATGTGGCAGTCCCAAAAATTGTTCAAACCAGAGGAGCAGGTAGGTGGCCCTGCAGTAAAATGGAATAGATTGAGTGCCTGTATGTGGCAGTCCCAAAAATGTTTCAAACCAGAGGAGCAGGTAGGTGGCCCTCCAGTAAAATGGAATAGATTGAGTGCCTGTATGTGGCAGTCCCAAAAATTGTTCAAACCAGAGGAGCAGGTAGGTGGCCCTGCAGTAAAATGGAATAGATTGAGTGCCTGTATGTGGCAGTCCCAAAAATGTTTCAAACCAGAGGAGCAGGTAGGTGGCCCTCCAGTAAAATGGAATAGATTGAGTGCCTGTATGTGGCAGTCCCAAAAATTGTTCAAACCAGAGGAGCAGGTAGGTGGCCCTGCAGTAAAATGGAATAGATTGAGTGCCTGTATGTGGCAGTCCCAAAAATGTTTCAAACCAGAGGAGCAGGTAGGTGGCCCTCCAGTAAAATGGAATAGATTGAGTGCCTGTATGTGGCAGTCCCAAAAATTTTTTAAAACAGAGGACCGGGTAGGTGGCCCTCCAGAAAAATGGAATAGATTGAGTGCCTGTATGTGGCACTCACAAAAATTGTTTCAAACAGAGGACCGGGTAGGTGGCCCTCCAGAAAAATTAAATGCATGAAGTACTATAGCAAGAGCCAGTGGGCCCTGTCAAAAAATAGCCATTTTCCTCTGCTTTACTGTACAAAGAGGAGGAGAAGGAGGAAAATGAGGAGGAGGAGGAGGAGTGGATCAATTATTCAGGTTGAGCTTCCTTCACCTGGTGGAGATTGGAAATTCTGAGAAATCCAGCCTTTATTCATTTTAATAAGCGTCAGCCTGTCAGCGCTGTCAGTCGACAGGCGTGTACGCTTATCGGTGATGATGCCACCAGCTGCACTGAAAACCCGCTCGGACAAGACGCTAGCGGCAGGGCAGGCAAGAACCTCCAAGGCGTACAGCGCCAGTTCGTGCCACATGTCCAGCTTTGAAACCCAGTAGTTGTAGGGAGCTGTGTGATCATTTAGGACGATGGTATGGTCAGCTACGTACTCCCTCACCATCTTTCTGTAAAGATCAGCCCTACTCTGCCGAGACTGGGGACAGGTGACAGTGTCTTGCTGGGGTGACATAAAGCTGGCAAAAGCCTTGTAAAGCGTACCCTTGCCAGTGCTGGACAAGCTGCCTGCTCGCCTACTCTCCCTCGCTACTTGTCCCGCAGAACTACGCACTCTGCCGCTAGCGCTGTCAGAAGGGAAATACTGTTTCAGCTTGTGCACCAGGGCCTGCTGGTATTCATGCATTCTCACACTCCTTTCCTCTGCAGGGATGAGAGTGGAAAGATTTTGCTTGTACCGTGGGTCCAGGAGAGTGAACACCCAGTAATCGGTGCTGGAATAAATTCTTTGAACGCGAGGGTCACGGGATAGGCAGCCTAGCATGAAATCTGCCATATGCGCCAGAGTACCAACGCGTAAGAATTCACTCCCCTCACTGGCCTGACTGTCCATTTCCTCCTCCTCCAACTCCTCCAACTCCTCTTCTTCTGCCCATACACGCTGAACAGTGAAGGACTCAACAATGGTCCCCTCTTGTGTCTCGCCAACATTCTCCTCCTCTTCCTCCTCATCCTCCTCCACCTCCACCTCCTCCGATATGCGCTGAGAAACAGACCTCAGGGTGCTTTGGCTATCAACAAGGGAATATTCTTCCCCCGTCTCTTGTGACGAGCGCAAAGCTTCCGACTTCATGCTGACCAGAGAGTTTTTCAACAGGCCAAGCAGCGGGATGGTGAGGCTGATGATGGCGGCATCGCAACTGACCATCTGTGTTGACTCCTCAAAGTTACTCAGCACCTGACAGATATCAGACATCCACGTCCACTCCTCATTGTAGACTTGAGGAAGCTGACTGACCTGACTACCAGTTCTGGTGGAAGTTGACATCTGGCAGTCTACAATCGCTCTGCGCTGCTGGTAAACTCTGGATAACATGGTCAGTGTTGAATTCCACCTCGTGGGCACGTCGCACAACAGTCGGTGAGCGGGCAGTTGGAGGCGGCGCTGCGCTGCCCTGAGAGTGGCAGCATCTGGGCTGGACTTCCTGAAATGCGCACAGATGCGGCGCACCTTCGTGAGCAAATCAGACAGATTGGGGTATGTCTTGAGGAAACGCTGCACTATCAGATTTAACACATGGGCCAGGCATGGCACATGTGTCAGTCTGCCGAGTTGCAGAGCCGCCACCAGGTTACGGCCGTTGTCACACACAACCATTCCCGGCTTGAGGTTCAGCGGTGCCAGCCACAGATCAGTCTGCGCCGTGATGCCCTGTAATAGCTCTTGGGCGGTGTGCCTTTTGTCGCCTAGGCTCAGCAGTTTGAGCACCGCCTGCTGTCGCTTAGCGACGGCACTGCTGCTGTGCCTAGAGCTACCGACTGATGGCGCCGTGCCCACGGATGGTAGTTCGGAGGAGGAGGTGGAGGAGGGGTGGGAGGAGGAGGAGGCATAGTAGGCCTGAAACACCTGGACCGAGGTAGGCCCCGCAATCCTCGGCGTCGGCAGTATATGAGCAGCCCCAGGGTCAGACTCGGTCCCAGCCTCCACCAAGTTAACCCAATGTGCCGTCAGCGATATATAGTGGCCCTGCCCGGCAGCACTCGTCCACGTGTCCGTGGTCAGGTGGACCTTGTCAGAAACGGCGTTGGTCAGGGCACGGATGATGTTGTCTGACACGTGCTGGTGCAGGGCTGGGACGGCACATCGGGAAAAGTAGTGGCGGCTGGGGACCGAATACCGAGGGGCGGCCGCCGCCATGAGGTTGCGAAAGGCCTCGGTCTCTACTAGCCTATAGGGCAGCATCTCCAGGCTAAGCAATCTGGAGATGTGCACATTAAGGGCTTGGGCGTGCGGGTGGGTTGCACTATATTTGCGTTTCCGCTCCAGCGTCTGGGGTATGGAGAGCTGAACGCTGGTGGATGCTGTGGAGGATCGTGGAGGCGACGATGGGGTTTTTGTGCCAGGGTCCTGGGCAGGGGGCTGACTAGCAGCTGACACAGGGGAAGGAGCAGTGGTGTGCACGGCCGGAGGTGAACGGGCTTGTTGCCACTGAGTGGGGTGCTTAGCATTCATATGCCTGCGCATACTGGTGGTAGTTAAGCTAGTAGTGGTGGAACCCCTGCTGAGCCTGGTTTGGCAAATGTTGCACACCACAGTCCGTCGGTCATCCGGTGTTTCCTTAAAGAACCTCCACACTTCTGAAGATCTAGCCCTCGCCGCAAGAGCCCTCACCACGGGAGCTTCACTAGTTGACAGTGGCGCTGATGCACCAGCTCTGGCCCTGCCTCTCCGTCTGGCCCCACCACTGCCTCTTCCAACCTGTTCAGGTCGAGGACTCTCCTCCGTCTCAGAAGCACTGTGTTCACCCGGCCTCTCAACCCAGCTTGGGTCTGTCACCTCATCATCCTCCGATCCCTCAGTCTGCTCCCCCCTCGGACTTCCTGCCCTGACAACAACTTCCCCACTGTCTGACAACCGTGTCTCCTCATCGTCGGACACCTCTTTACACACTTCCACTACGTCAAGAAGGTCATCATCACCCACAGACTGTGACTGGTGGAAAACCTGGGCATCGGAAAATTGCTCAGCAGCAACCGGACAAGTGGTTTGTGACTGTGGGAAGGGTCCAGAAAACAGTTCCTCAGAGTATGCCGGTTCAAATGGCAAATTTTCCTGGGAGGGGGCAGACTGGGGGGGAGGAGGCTGAGGTGCAGGAGCTGGAGGAGTGGGGATTTCGGTGACATGGGTGGACTGCGTGGAAGACTGACTGGTGGTGGACAAATTGCTCGAAGCATTGTCAGCAATCCACGACATCACCTGTTCGCACTGTTCTGGCCTCAACAGTGCTCTACCACGAGTCCCAGTAACTTCAGACATGAACCTAGGGAGTGTAGCTCTGCGGCGTTCCCCTGCTCCCTCATCAGCAGGTGGTGTCTCACCCCGCCCAGGACCACGGCCTCTGACCCCTGCAGTAGTTGGACGCCCACGTCCCCGCCCTCGTCCTCTACCCCTAGCCCTCGGGTTAAACATTTTTAAAATGAGAGTTATAACTTTTTTTTTTTTTTTACTTCTTTTTGTTTTTTTTTGTGTTTTTTTGTGTTTTTTTTTTTTTTTTGTGTTTTTTTTTTTTTTTTGAGTTTTTAAAACCAAACAATCCTATCCTATTGCTATGGCTATTTTCTAGCCAAGTATCAAAGGAAGCACACTACTATGCCAGATGAGATGACACTGAGTTATTGCCTAATAGAAATCCAACCCCTACTGAATTTTGCCACTTCGGCCTTTGCTATGGATATGTGCGCCACTAAGCGCAGAACACAGCGGTCGCAAGTCTCACTACAAATTGCTCAGAATTGGCAAGTACATGCACTGCAGAAACTACAGCCACCAGCAGATCAACCAGTAATCAAATATATAGAACGCTACTGTAGGCTTCAAGAAGCTGTTTGTATTCTCCTATGGCTATTTTCTAGCCAAGTATCAAAGGAAGCACACTACTATGCCAGATGAGATGACACTGAGTTATTGCCTAATAGAAATCCAACCCCTACTGAATTTTGCCACTTCGGCCTTTGCTATGGATATGTGCGCCACTAAGCGCAGAACACAGCGGTCGCAAGTCTCACTACAAATTGCTCAGAATTGGCAAGTACATGCACTGCAGAAACTACAGCCACCAGCAGATCAACCAGAAATCAAATATATAGAACGCTACTGTAGGCTTCAAGAAGCTGTTTGTATTCTCCTATGGCTATTTTCTAGCCAAGTATCAAAGGAAGCACACTACTATGCCAGATGAGATGACACTGAGTTATTGCCTAATAGAAATCCAACCCCTACTGAATTTTCCCACTTCGGCCTTTGCTATGGATATGTGCGCCACTAAGCGCAGAACACAGCGGTCGCAAGTCTCACTACAAATTGCTCAGAATTGGCAAGTACATGCACTGCAGAAACTACAGCCACCAGCAGATCAACCAGAAATCAAATATATAGAACGCTACTGTAGGCTTCAAGAAGCTGTTTGTATTCTCCTATGGCTATTTTCTAGCCAAGTATCAAAGGAAGCACACTACTATGCCAGATGAGATGACACTGAGTTATTGCCTAATAGAAATCCAACCCCTACTGAATTTTCCCACTTCGGTCTTTGCTATGGATATGTGTGCCACTAAGAGCTAAACACAACGGTAGCAAGTCCCCCTGCTAATTCCTCACAAAATGGTAATAGATGCAAATTAAAATAAAAAAAGTAGAACGTTATTGTAGCCCTAAGAAGGGCTGTTGGGTTCTTTGAGAATCACTCCTGCCTAACAGTAAGCTAATAGAACACCCTAACGCTTTCCCTGACCAGCAGCAGCTCTCTCCCTAGCGGCATCCAGAGACAGAATGATCCGAGCAGCGCGGCCAGCGGCTAGTCTATCCCAGGGTCACCTGATCTGGCCAGCCAACCACTGCTATCGACGTGTAAGGGTACCACGTCATGCTGGGTGGAGTGCAGAGTCTCCTGGCTTGTGATTGGCTCTGTTTCTGGCCGCCAAAAAGCAAAACGGCGGGAGCTGCCATTTTCTCGAGCGGGCGAAGTATTCGTCCGAGTAACGAGCAGTTTCGAGTACCCTAATGCTCGACCGAGCATCAAGCTCGGACGAGCATGTTCGCTCATCTCTAGTCGTATGTAAGTCGAGTGTTCTTAAGTAGGGGACCGCCTGTAGTTCGCATAAGCAAGTTCAGGGATCATCTTATGTGAATGTCATAAGCCAGGGATGGATCACAGGAGCTGGTTTTGGAAATGCTTATGTTTATGAAGACCTGCACCACCATGTTCTCCATTACACAGCCAAAAACACCCACCTCCCTTCCTCCTCACACAACCAGGTCTTCTTTGTCCCCCCCCTTCTCCTCCACACACCTCAAGCACCCCTGAGCCATCATAATCACAAAGCCAGTACCCCTGGGCACTCTGCAATTTAGCCCCTGTCACAGTTATGAGAGACCTAGTGAGCAGTTAACTAATAGACAAAATTACTAGTGGGTTACATGTGCTAGTTCATCCTAAACAACCTTCACAGCACAGTTGTAGAGCACAGGATATAGCTTAAGGGGGTTGTCCACTTTCAGCAAATATGGTTTGTGTAAGGAAAGGTTGTACTATTTTCCAATATACTTTCTGTATCAATTGCTGTCCTTCTATAGAAAACCTCAATGTTTACTTTCAGTGGATAAAAATCTGTCCATGGTCATGTGATGGACATGCAGGTGCCAAAGCTATAAGTATCACATATATAAGCATACTCTGTGTGTCCATCACATGACCATTGACTACTAACACTACCTAGGGTAGCGCAAAAAATTCCCATATCCGGACAGAAACGAATGATAAAACGTCACTTTTAATGGTAATTGAAATAAAAAAAGTGGTAGTGTGTGAATAGCTACTCCACTCGAGAAACGACGTGTTAAAAATACAGGTGCCTAGGACTCTTGAATGACACTGTTAAAGGCTATAGCAAGAATATAGGTAGAGGATGAGCCTATAATCAGAAGAACAAGTGGTCACCACAATGTGAGTTAGAGTGCTGAGGGTAGCGAAGGTAAATGGTATAGTGCGTCCCTGGTGTAAAGGGTTATTGTATTTAAACCCAGTACAGCAGGTTCGGTAGTGGGGGGATCAAAGTGAAACTCTCACATACCGAACCAAACTATGTCCCTCAAATGCGTCCCTGATGCAAAGGGTTAATATATTTAAACCCAGTGCAGCGGGTTCAGTAGTAGAAACTCTATGCTCACACGAAATCGATGTACCAGGCACCTCTTTAGTTGGCTAGTCCTTGTGGATGTCCAGACAGATGGCACTGACTGGACCCTGACAAGTTCGGCCTACCTACATAGTAACTAATTAAAGTACAAGTATTGGTATGAGCCTAGTACGCCTGCTAGTTAAAAGACAAAGAATTAGCCCCCCGACATGTTTCACCGGAGCACCGGCTTCATCAGGGGTCGGGCTAATAATTAACCCTTTGCATCAGGGACGCATTTGAGGGACATAGTTTGGTTCGGTATGTGAGAGTTTCACTTTGATCCCCCCACTACCGAACCCGCTGTACTGGGTTTAAATACAATAACCCTTTACACCAGGGACGCACTATACCATTTACCTTCGCTACCCTCAGCACTCTAACTCACATTGTGGTGACCACTTGTTCTTCTGATTATAGGCTCATCCTCTACCTATATTCTTGCTATAGCCTTTAACAGTGTCATTCAAGAGTCCTAGGCACCTGTATTTTTAACACGTCGTTTCTCGAGTGGAGTAGCTATTCACACACTACCACTTTTTTTATTTCAATTACCATTAAAAGTGACGTTTTATCATTCGTTTCTGTCCGGATATGGGAATTTTTTGCGCTACCCTAGGTAGTGTTAGTAGTCAATAATCGTTTCTAAATCCCTGCCGTGACAGTTGGTCCTATCTCTATTTTTTGATATACATCACATGACCAGGGACAGATTTTTATGCACAGAAGCTTTCTATAGAAGGACAGCACGCAAAGATTTTTAAAACCACAAGAAATTGATACAGAAAGTATATTGGGAATTTGTATAACTCATTACAAAAACAATATCAATTATTTGCTGAAAGTGGACAACCCCTTTAAATACTAGGAATCTGTACTCCACTGCTGCACCTCCTTTAATAAAAATCTCCTTTTATTCTAGGAATAAGGGCAATAGTAGTAATGGTGAACAACTCTCCTAATGGACAATGGAAAACCACTTTAACCATTCATAAGCATTTGACTGCTTATCATGAATTTCTGGTGACCCATCCTCAGTAGCTAAGCTGTGACACATGGGGTTTGATAGAGGACATCCACATATACAAGCCTTTTATTAGCTGTTTTCTCCTGCAGGATAGTGGTGCAGCTACTATTACATCTGCTGTTTTGCAAATGGCCATTTTTGTTTGCATATATTACTGAATATCACTCAATTATCACATAATTGTCATTTTCAAAATTCTCTGCTCTCTCTACAGTGCAATTCAGAGTACCAATGACCCCATAACAAAGACTTAGCAAGATATCTTCGACAAATGCTAAAGAGTCTATACAAATGCACAATACTTCAGTTGGCTTTAAGGAAAAATGACCATAATATGATGGCCATTATTATTACATTAGTCCCCAGCAGAAACAATTTTATTGGCACCCCCTGCACTCACTCAATGTTCTCTGTCTGTGATATATTGCATTTCCCACTGACTCGGCATGTGATCTGAGCCAGAAAATGACATTTATTGACGTTCTTGTAATTGTTTTTGGCTTTGAAAGATTTTAGGACACCATAAAATGGCTATATCCTGACACAGAACCACTTAAAAAATGGAAATGCAAAACTAAAGATGATATTAGTAGAACTTAATTTCAGTATGAATCTCTGAAGGTCCCATGGTCAGGACCACGTCAGTTCAGAAGGAATAAAACTTATATTTGATATACATCACAAAATCAAATCTTACATCTCATAGTATCATAGTAAAAAAAGGTTAGAAAAAGACATCATTTTTCTGTGTACTTCCAATTCAAGTATGTGTACACTGTCATGAGGTTTCCTCTTAGCTGTTTATTTTTCTAACTTAAATAACCCCAGTCAAAAATATTTATAAAACATCCAGCAACTAAAGTGTACACAGGAATTTAAAAAATTGAAAATTTATTGAAAAACTCCCATTAAAAATACATGTATCCTTAACTGTAATCTTTGTAACCTATCATTATATTCTAGTCCATCCATTCCCCTAATAATTTTGGTTTCTCTCCTCTGCACCCGTTCCAGTTCTGCTATGCCCTTTTCATACACTGGTGGCCAAAACCAGAGAAAAACTATGCCTTTATCCTCAATATCTATGCCTCGCTTGATAAATCCAATAATTCTATTTGCTTTAGCCGCAGACGCCTGGCACTGATCACTAAAATTAAGTTTGCCATTTACCCATCCCCCTTAGTCTTTTATTTTCTCGACCCAACTGCATTACCTTACATTTACCTACATTAAACCTCATTTGTCAGCCCAAGCCTCCAGTTTTCACAAATACACATGCTTGACTACTGCAAGATTGTAAACATGTGGAAAATTCATATTATCTTTGGAGGTGCTCCTACTAGCCCGAAGTTTCCTACTATACAGGCTTTTTTCCACTGATACGGTTGAGAGTTGTGGCAAAACAGGTAGCAATGACTTACTGCTTACAATGTGTTGGCACTTTGCTTGTGGGTTTTGGTTGTAGTTTGGGCACTTGGTCTTTAAGCCCTTACTGACATGTGATGTAATACTATGTCACATGCCGGGTGCGAGTGCATGGAGAGGGCTCATGGGCTGAGCCCTCTCCATAGCCACTAAGTCTTTGCTGCATATTGCAGCAAAGGCTTACCGGCAACACCTGCGATCAGTGCCAGCACTGTTCACAGGTGTTCTCCCACTGATAGCTGCCGGCGAAACTGCTGGCGGCTTCAAAAACATGGCGGCGCATGGGTGCCACCATCTTTCCGAGGATCGTCGCTCCCTGTGACGTCATCAGGGAGTGATGATCCGTCGCCATGGCAGCTTCGGGTCTTCCGAAGACCCGAGGCTGCTTTGGGTTACCCTATTCATTACAATGTGCTATCAGCACATTGTAATGAATGAGGAAAAAAATCCCCATAAACTGCCGTACAGACAAGTTAGGGTTAAAGTACCCTAGGGAGTCTGAAAAATAGTAAAAATTAAAATTAATTTTTTAATTAAAAGTTAAAAAAAAAATTATAATTAAAAACCTAAAAACTCAAATCACCCCCCTTTCCCTAGAACTGATATAAATATAAATAAACAGTAAAAATCATAGATACATTAGGTATCGACACTTCTGAAAATGACATGTCATTTGGGGCATATAGTGAAATCTGTAAATTCCAAGCACTAAAAGAAAACGGCGCAAACATGTTTTTTCACCATTTTCACTGCATTTGGATTTTTTTTCCCGCTTCCCAGTTCATGGCATGGAATATTAAATACCATCACTAGGAAGTGCAATTTGTTACCCAGAAAATAAGCCATTACAGAGCTCTTTATATGAAAAAATTAAAACGTTATAGATTTTTGAAGGTGGTGAGTGAAAAATGGAAGTGAAAAAACTAAAAAGGGCCAGGTCATTAAGGGGTTAATAATCATAGTGTAGTGGTTTCATTATAGAAGGATATCCGCTAAAGTTTTATACTGCCCTTGTGCAAAGGAGTTAAATATACTTCTCCTGTACATATATAATGAAAACTTCCATGTGTGATGTCAGCAGAAGTTGACCCAACAAACCACTATCAGTATGTTAAAAAAAATAATACATTTTAGTATAAACACCAGCTCTTCAGCTAAAAGAATCATAACTACCAAAAGCAAGTATTTTCAATCCCTGCAGACCATAATAAATTACAATAAAATAATACAGACACAGAGAGCAGGATGACCCAAACACATGTTTTGCATACAGCTCCGTCTGGGGGCCATAGCCTGAGAGGAAGCTGGGGGTATTATCATGGTCTGTAGGGACCGACAATACTTGCTTTGGGTGGTCACTACCAGTATGTTGTCAAAGACTGTATCAAATCCTAGTTATATCATCATCCGGTAAATCAAATTATGTTTTTTTGGTACCAAAGATTTTAATTATTTTTAGATCTATTAAAACATAATAATGGTTTTTTTTCCAGCTCCAGCAGGGTCTTAGGGGGAGGGTGTTGTGATTTTTATAAATAATAATGTATAATGGGGGGGGAAGGCTTAGGGATGAAAACAGTATGATAATTGGATTTAATGTGGTGTGTTGAAAAATATGAATAATGTAATACTATCAAGTATGTTTGTAAAATTCAATAAAGAAGGAAAAAAGAAAAAAAAAAAAAAACCATAATAATAGTTATATAGATTTGGTATACGCTTGATCGTACTGACCCAAAGAATAAAGAAGAGTTGTCATGTGAAGCACACACAGTGAAAACCATAAAAGCAGAACACACAAGAAAATGGCACAAATCCATTTTTTTGTCAATTTCATCACATTTGGATTTTTTACTGCTTCCCATTCTATGGCTTGGAGTATTAAATTTTTGCTGACAGGTTCCCTTTAAGCTGTATACTCTATCTGTCCATAATTCCAATGGGAAAGGATTTATAGATATAGTTATTTTTTAAATAAAGATAAGTCTGTTCTTCTGAATTGTGGTTAACTTAATACTTTTGGGGCTAAAGTCTATTTCCAAAGTATTATTTGGTCCAAAAGGTTTGGAAGACTATGTCCTTCTCACAAAGAAACATAGCCCTGACTAAATCTCATTGGGCAAAAGAGAATATCATTTCTGTATGAAAAGACACAAGAACATTTGCATCAAAGCAGTTTGGGTCGCCATGGTATTCTTCTGTAAGAACATAGTTATGAATAGATCATTGAGAGGGACAAATGTATTCAAACCCTCAGAACGTTTTCAAATGGTCACGTTTCGGTAGTGTCTAATGATAATTCATTAAGTAATTTGTACATCCAACCGAGTATTTGTCCTAAAGTTGACAAATCCACCACCTAAAAATAGGACTAATGATTTATCTGACATGTTTATGCTAACGAGTATCTATTTTGTCAGCCAGTAGTTTACTTCCCTGAGAAACATTTGTCATGGGTGAAGGGTGAGCGGAATGTTTCCTGTCCTTAATAATATGTAAAGTGCATTCTGAATGTGCGGCTCAGTGCCTTCTAGACAGTCATTACTGAGATTAATGTAGACAAATTAATTTGATTTTAATTTTTATAAGTATCTGCTTTAGAGTCTTGGGAGGAAACATATTCCGTAATTCAAGTAGGAAGCATAAAATGAAGCTGAGCCGGGCAAGAAAAATGTCCAGGATCCATTTAGTTGTGGGAGAGGAATAATAACATTGAAAACATGACCAATTTAAGGAATATTTCTGAAGCCTAAGTGTTAATTAATAGCACAGCCCCATTTGGTATGACTGAGCATTGCTTACAGTAAATCAAACGGCATACTTAATGTGTCTTCTGAAAATGAGATATGATTTATTACTATGCATTTAGGCTTATTATGTATTAAGTTCTATTAATAAGTAGACCACCTGATGTATTGTAGAACTGTAGAATAGAATAGAATTCAGGACTAAATGGGACCAGTAGTGTAACTACAGACCATTGTGCCAAGGTAAAATTTATGATAGGGACCCAATTCCCAGCCCTCTTTTTCATAATAACCTAAAAACCATAAAGGGGTTTTCGCACAAAGAAAATTCTAGAATTTCAATCCCCTAGTGATGTTTTCACAATAAAGATTATTTTTAACCCCTTACTTTACAATTTTAGGCAAAATTCACAGTAACGTGTGACTTCAGTGCCGTAGCATGGTGGGCACATGTCGGCGCACAGGAGAGGAGAGGCGCAAAGAGATACATGGCACACAGCACCGTAATAAGGGGAAATATAGGACATATATTTCCCTGGGTACAGAGAGATATGGTGCCGCACGTACCATGCCCATACCATTCCGTACACCCATTGCCAGCCTATGGGGGAGGTATAAACGGCCACAAGCTTGCAGCCATATATTCCTTCCCCAATGGTTGTGTGAATGCAGCCTTACAGTTTTATTGCTGTTTTAGCACCAATCACTCCCTTGGCTGGTCAGTGTAAAATCTAAGCAGACACTTTATGGTCCAGGTAGTGCTATGAAATGCAATGTGCTGGCAATGGATGTGGTTATATTATCAGCATCAGGTTTATATACACTTCCACTTACTTTCTGAGCATTGTACTAGCATCTGACACAAAAAAAGAGAGATGAGACTGATCAGAGATGGAATGATGGGATACATGAGATGCATATTACACACAATGACACAGTCAGCACTGCTACATTTCTACTGTTTCACACTATCAGATCTAATGTGCCTCCCTCCCCGGATAAAAAACCTATCTGCCTGTAGCTTGTAGCCCTCCTCTCCCTCCTGCTGATGTTTGCCAACAGGATGTCAGTGTGTATCAGAGTGAGCTTGCCCTGGAATGCAGGGGGCGCTGCAGGTAGCAGAGAAGAGCTCACCTAATTTTGCTAATAACATTAAATTATAGAATGTTTTATTTTGTTATCTTGAGTATTTTTAAGAAACTTGTCTTTGTGGGAATACCCATTTAAATATCCCTCAACTCCCCTACCAGTAACTACTTGAACTTCTCTGAACACACCTAATTAAACACTCTCACATGCTTGCCCAGCGACCCTCCATCCCCTAGCATGTAATCCGCAACCACCGAGGGAGTATTCAAATTAAGTTAATCCTTTCACCCAGGGCATTATCCACATAAAACTATGTGGAGTTGTGCCTGTGGAGAGTGCAGAGGGTACCAGATTCATCAAAACTGGCACACAGTCTTCATTAATCTGGCGCCCCCTGCTCAGCTCTCGAAGTGTGCACCATTTTTTTGGTCACTTTGTTTATGCTGCAGAATTATGGTGCAGACAGAATCACGTCAGTAATAAATGTGGCGCAAACTCCGACATATATTTCCCTGGGTACAGAGAGATATGGTGCCGCACGTACCATGTCCATACCATTCCGTACACCCATTGCCAGCCTATGGGGGAGGTATAAACGGCCACAAGCTTGCAGCCATATATTCTTTCCCCAATGGTTGTGTGAATGCAGCCTTACAGTTTTATTGCTGTTTTAGCACCAATCACTCCCTTGGCTGGTCAGTGTAAAATCTAAGCAGACACTTTATGGTCCAGGTAGTGCTATGAAATGCAATGTGCTGGCAATGGATGTGGTTATATTATCAGCATCAGGTTTATATACACTTCCACTTACTTTCTGAGCATTGTACTAGCATCTGACACAAAAAAAGAGAGATGAGACTGATCAGAGATGGAATGATGGGATACATGAGATGCATATTACACACAATGACACAGTCAGCACTGCTACATTTCTGCTGTTTCACACTATCAGATCTAATGTGCCTCCCTCCCCGGATAAAAAACCTATCTGCCTGTAGCTTGTAGCCCTCCTCTCCCTCCTGCTGATGTTTGCCAACAGGATGTCAGTGTGTATCAGTGTGAGCTTGCCCTGGAATGCAGGGGGCGCTGCAGGTAGCAGAGAAGAGCTCACCTAATTTTGCTAATAACATTAAATTATAGAATGTTTTATTTTGTTATCTTGAGTATTTTTAAGAAACTTGTCTTTGTGGGAATACCCATTTAAATATCCCTCAACTCCCCTACCAGTAACTACTTGAACTTCTCTGAACACACCTAATTAAACACTCTCACATGCTTGCCCAGCGACCCTCCATCCCCTAGCATGTAATCCGCAACCACCGAGGGAGTATTCAAATTAAGTTAATCCTTTCACCCAGGGCATTATCCACATAAAACTATGTGGAGTTGTGCCTGTGGAGATTGCAGAGGGCACCAGATTCATCAAAACTGGCACACAGTCTTCATTAATCTGGCGCCCCCTGCTCAGCTCTCGAAGTGTGCACCATTTTTTTGGTCACTTTGTTTATGCTGCAGAATTATGGTGCAGACAGAATCACGTCAGTAATAAATGTGGCGCAAACTCCGACTAAGCAGTAACACACCCCTTTAGGTGCACATTTCTTCTGTCTTGTTGGACACAGTGCAGCCATGATACAAAACTGGCGCAGCAGTTTGCATTTTCGTTCTAGTGAAAAGTCAGACAGAAAACTGGCGCAAACACTTAAATACCTGTAAATGTGGTCCATTATTGTGTATTCATCTATTGTTTTCTTGCTGCTGTTCCAAACGAATCAGACTGGTCTAATCCATTTTAATGTATTTCAGCGGAGAGGTGATGTGAAAACTGAGAATGTAAACAGTGAATGACTGAAAAAGTGTCAAAAGTAATTGTTTAAAAGTATATCGGATAATCAGTGTTGTATTCTAACACTTTACATCTGAGTGTTAAATAGTATTCAGTGTTTTGATACAGAAGATAAATTCACTTTTATTAATTGTACCTCGATGAAATGAAGATTCCTTCAAAATTTGCATGAGGAACTATGGAGGCTGCAGTAATTTGGCCTTGGGCTATGAGAACAAAATAGTTAAATCTGTCAATATGGATCCTTCCTGCTTTTAAGGGGATTCCATCATTTTATATTTTCTGTCATTTCATTTATAAGGTATCATTGGTGAATTGCAAAAATTCTACTTAAAATTTACACCATACAAGACACTTGTGAGCTGGCTTTTCATTAATATCAATGGGGATTTAAAAAAGAGTTTTTTGCCCTAAGATTTTTGCCATTTTTGAACATCTACAGTAAAGGCTGATATTTCATGGCTGCAGGGCTGCAGTTTCATGGTGTCTAGATTTGTAGCTCTTTAATGCTCATTATTTTCTGACATATATAAATGGTTTATTAACTGGCCTTCCAGATTGTTGGAATAGGCACAATAGTAGGCAAACAAGCTTACCTACTTGCTCATTATCCTTGACACAAATGTATTCTTTAAAGATTGACGGTAGGTGTCACAAGTGCTCCCGTGACCCACACCTCACCCTTGCCCCTCTCAGTGCTCCAGCGCCCCGCAGCTCCAGCTCACCTGTCCACATTACTGTTCCGGGTCCGACGGACATCCCCGTCTCCACGGGCACACGCGGCAGCTCCCGAAGATTTAAAATGTCGGCGCACCCTTGAGTGGTGCTGGCTATTCCCGGGGTTCCTAATAAGCCGTCCTCTTCCTGCACACACACCGCTGGATCTTCGTGGCTTGTGCCCTAGAGAAAGCTTTGTTCCTATACCCTAAGTTGGAATTGCGATTTCCTGTTGTGACCTCGGTTCCGTTATTGACTTCGATCCCGTGCTGCCTGTCCTGACCTTCCACTACGTCCCTGACTCCTATCCTGTTCTGCTTGTCCTGACCTCCTGCCTGTGCCCAACTACAATTCTGCTCAATGTCTCTGTACCTCACCTTGGCCGCCACCACGGACAAAGTCACGCCTGTGGAGTGACCTGGTGGTACCACACCACTGCAAGTCCAATCCGCTTTGCGGCGGGCTCTGGTGAGAACCGGGTACCGAGCCTGACCGTAGGTTCTCAAAATGATTTCCTTGTTTGAACCCAAGGCATTGGACCATTTTTAGCAGAGATTTCAAACTTCTCTATTTCATGGAATTTCTTTTTCACTCTTTGAATTGTACATAGAATATAAAAAAAGAATGTGTTGTCTTGAAGACCTTGATAGACACCTAAGATTTTTTTTTATTTCTTTTGCACTATAAAAGATTTTCACTCTATATTTTTAGTTGTGAAGTGGAAAGGTCAAAACTCTCATCACAAGTTGCCACTGCGTGATGTGAGCTTTTATCTTATTGCGGAACGCTGGAGGGTTAATCATTATGGCAGAAGAAAGACTCAGACTTGCATCCGATGATTGATTTTTGCTCATTGCTGACCGCACTCCTGATCTTCAATGACTCCTTACACTTTTTTATTTGTATGCAGAGACTTTTGAGGTTTGAGAGTAAGAAATAGGTCTTTCTTCTTTCTTAACCTCTACAGCAGAGCACAGCCCATAATATACTTCCAGTGGGTTTTTCTCTTGGTGAAAGCAAGAGTTAAAAGTTTACATTATTTTCAGACCACACAGTTTTACTTAAAAGTAGTAAAAGTCAATGAGTTTTCTTTTTTACTTGTTTTTTGATCCTTTGATGTATTAACAGTATTTAAAACTTAATATAGTTTGTTTCATTATTGAAAACATAAAGAAGATTATTAAAATCTATTTCTACCATTCATAGATTATACCAATATATTCAACCATTACAGGTAAAAAAAATATTTTCATGATGCTATATCATAACCATTCATTGCTCCTGGAGTGAATAGGAGAGCTTGAAGGGAGCCTGTCACCAGATTTTAACCTAATACACTACTAACCCCTTCATACAGGGTATGAAATATCCTTTCTATAAAACTACATGAAATCTCATCCATTTACCTAAATCTCTTCCAAAGTCATATGCAAAAGAGAAAAAAAAGAATCACATTTTTCCTGAGATGAGTCAAGTTTAGAGGCTGCAGGGGAAGTTTATAAATGCTTTAAATTAAATATCAGAAAATCATCTTGTAGAAAAGATCAGGTTTGTGGTTCTGTAATCTATAGAAGCAGACATATGCAATCTGGAAATACAATCTGTAGATAAAAATTAAACTCCTGCCTTTTTAACCAGCCTGTAATATGAAAGTTGAGATTCTTATCTTTAATATGACACAAAAAATGTTTATAAGTGCAATAGAGCTTAGGGGGCTTCGGAAGTAATACCCCCCCTGCAGCCTCTAAAAAAAAGGGCAGTTACTCTTGTGACACCTTCTCTGCTCATCGTGTTATGTAGAATGGATATAATTTATATACAGTGGGTACAGAAAGTAATCAGACCTCTTTAAATCTTTCACCATCAAATATAGGGGGAAGCACAAACCAATAAGAAAGGGAAAAAGGAACTTATGTGTATAAATCCAGTATTGCACACAGCCCTGTTTCATTCAGGGTCATAGCTATGCCCCAGGAAGTTTACATGACAACCACCAAAATCCGGTAGTACACAACTTGAAAATATGTAATCCTGTATACAGAACCTCAATGAACAATTTGGAAGAGAGGTTTAAAGGAAATCTACCATCAAACCCAAACATGATAAATCAGGGACACTAACTTACAGGTCTAGGCTTTAAATCTTCTTATATTTGTTATACATGGTCTCCTTCCTTTTTTTCCCACCTGAAAAACGACTTTTAAAATTATGCTAATAAGCCAGAAGAACTTACTAGAGCCCTTCCATACTGTAGCGTTGTCTCTCCCTCCCCCTGCAGCCTAAGCTCTTCATTACTCCCTCTGCTTGATGTAATCTCACTGCAGCAGGGGAAGTTTCAGCATATAGTGGGAGATGGGAAGTGCTCGTTTCAAAGTGCAGTAGCCTATGAGCCCTTCAATAAGACTCAGGTCGGAATTAAAGGTATTTTATTTAATGTTTTCTGGCTATCATGTGCAATGATTTTACATGGAAAGCGCTTTTGTACCAAGGTTTGTGAGTATAATTAATTCCTTTAATTGCTATGTGAGTCTTATTGATCTTCACTACCTGTTCTTCTCGGCACAATCTTCTAAAAGAGCTGAATTGGAAAATCGCAACAGTTTTTTCTGAAGAGGGTGTGAATGGTGATTTACGAGATAAACACAGAAGAAAGAGGAGTTGGGTGGAAAATAGCTCAATATTGTTTATTTGAAGCACTTAGAAGCGCTGTTGATATACTTCTACGAAGAAACGAGTTCCCTAGGAATCGAGGTAGAAGCTTGACATTTATGTGAATGTGTATGGACCTTATATGGGATTGACCTCCCCTATGCTACCTCATTACCGCACCACTAAACACTGAAATTTAGTTTTTATTAAAGTTGAAAAAAATATATACATGTGGCAGATTGATTAAAGCGTAACTGTAAAAGTAATAAAGTTTTTCCTATAGCTGCCATAGCTGTAAACTAACATTTTTTCCAATATACATTCATTACCTTACTGCAGCTGTTTCTCTGCTGATTTTCAGTTTACTGCCTCTCTTAGTGGATGGTCAGGAAAGAAGTTGGGAGTTGGGTGATGCAGTGTGTTCCTCTTCCTCTGTTCAGTGATTACAGGAATTAGCTCCATCATGTCTGCTCTGTCCTGTCTACATCTGTCCATCATGTGCCTTCACACCGTGCACCTTCCCCCTGCAGCTGCTCAATCCTGAAATTTTCTGTATCACAGTAAATGGGGGTTTGTTGGCCTTGGCATACTTCCTGATACAAGAAAGTGAGATACGCATGCCTCCAAGTAATTCCTAGTCAACACCCTTACTTAATGTTTGACATCAAAATAAAATACTATCATTGTTGTCATGGAGTATATACCTAGAACAGGCCACTTGTTATGACAATCTAGAAAAAGAATATGACAAAAATTGTTTAGAATTGAGGCTAGATCAACCTATCAATCAACCAAAGTAAATGAGAAAGATGAGGTTGGGCATCATTGGGCTCCATCTACTTTTACAATGTTTCTATTCTATGCAGAATGTTCTTTATTTCCCACTACGGAAAATTAATGTTTTTGTTTGTATGATGAAAAAAAATACAGTCTTATTCTTTCTGTATCAATTTTTCTCGGTTTTCTGTATCTCTGCTTGCTGTTATTCTCTAAGCTTCATTGTTTATTTCTAGTGGACAAAGATCTGACTCTGGTCACACAGGTGTACAGCTCATTAAAACCATAGAGAGTAATCAGAGCTGTGTAATATAATATTCAATGCACCTGTGTGACATCATATAACCATGGTTAGATTTTTATCCACTGGAAGTACATATAGAAGCTTTTAATAGGAGGAGGAATTAGGACAGAAAGTATATAGAACATATTTACAAGTTTTCATTATTCAAATAATGCATTACTTGCTGAAGTGGAAATACTCCATTAAGGGTAGACACTGCACGTTGCTTATATAAAATATATCCTCAGTGATAATATACCCAGCATTTATACATTGGTGAGCTATTTACCATCTTTAAGTTGAAGCACTAAGACCAGGGAGATTTTACGGATTTGATAACGGTGTAGTCAGAGCTGCTTGAAATACTTTGCATTGATTTCCCCACTGTACGTATCAGACACATTTAACAAGCACACAGGTGCAGAAAAGTTTATTGAAATCAGTGAAGCATAAGAAAGAAATAAAACGCCCTAAAAATATCTGCCGGTTATTAAAAAATTAAAACAGAACATCTCTAATTTCATTATTTATTACAACTCTCAACAAATAGGTAGATAATATCAAAGTAAAGGCTGAGTCACATAGCCGTCTCAGAGTGAGACGGTATAGCACTTGTCCAATAATTTGGCAGTTATGTGGCACATGGGGGAGGAGGGGTGTAGACCGCTAACCCCTCCCATCTCTTCCTCCCGACCTGTGTCTCGGGAATGAGGCCTAAATGTCCTCATAGATAGGAATACTTTGATATTGACAAAAGGGGGATTTAAAATGAAACTCCATCCTACTTATTGGTTGTGTACTTTTTTCCAGTCTGGCAGGCATGTTTTCATTCTTGGAATCAAAGTGGTAATAGACTTATATAGTTTTCTATCAGTACATTCCTGTAATTATGTGTTGATCAGCTGAGTCAGTGTTGGAGCTGTACTTTCAGATGCCATTCGTGCTCCTGAATAGACAGTTATGAAGAAAATAACCCAAAGAATAGTTTTCACCTTGAAAGTGCTATCAGATGAGAAGTATAAACCTAAGATTCTGAAGAAATGTAATTGTCTGTGGATCCCGGTTTCACTTTGTAACTTTCACCTTCATCCAATCTACACTATTGCCAAATACAAGATTTAAAGGGCAACACAATATATAATAAAATCATGTAGAATTAAAGGAAACCTACCACTTTCCAACAGTGCTTCTAAGCAGCAAATACAGTGCACCAGCTCAGGGTGAGCTGGTGCCGGAGCATATCTTCGTTATGCACCAAAGCTACATCGTATAGAAAGATTACTAAAGTGTTTAAACGCTTTACAATGGTTTAAGAACTTAACGAACATATGCTCAGCATATGAGCTGGTGCACGGTATCTGCTGCTTAGAAGCACTGTTGGAAAGTGGTAGGTTTTCCTTTAAAGGGCATTTGGCCATTTATGTTTAATTTAAATCATCTGCCATAAATTTACATTTCTTAAATTGCATCTTATGAAAAAAGTATATCTCTGTGAAGATAATTTTCCATAAATGTAGCCAAAAATATTGTTTTCCTTAGATATGCACTCTTCTGGCAGTGGCCACACAAGTGACCACTTGGATTTGTTGCCACAGAATGGTTGTAGAACATTCTGTAATTCCTAGCCGATTCTTACGCAAAAACTATTTGTTTTTTTTGTGCAATCACTCCAGCAAAGGTGGTCATATCCAAGGACAGCTTTCATTAATTTCAAAGGGACCATATCAATACATTTATGGGAAATTATCTTCACACTGTTAAATTTTTTTAAAATAACATCCAATTGAAGAAATGTCTTCATATGGCAGATGAATTAAATTAAATGTGAAAGCTGAGATGGGAATACCCCTTTAAGCATCAGCATATCCGTAGAATTACAGTACTAACAAGTTATGAGAGGATGTCAACAACCTTACACTTTAACTATTTCCCGCAGAGGCCCTTTTTTCGTTTTTGTGTTTTCATTTTTCCCTCCACATCTTCGGAAATCCATACATTTTTTTACATTTTTCCTTGTAAAGAGCTGTGTGAGGACTTGTTTTCTGTATAACAAATTGCACTTCATAGTGATGGTATTTAATATTCCATGCCGTGTACTGGGAAGCGGGAACAAAAATTCCAAATGCAGTGAAATTGGTGAAAAAACTTATTTGTGCCGTATTCTTGTTCGCTTGGTTTTTTACAGTTTTCTCTGTGCACCCCAAAAGACATATCTACTTTATTCTTTGGGTCGGTCTTTGGGTATAGGTTTTATAATGCTTTCATACATTTACAAAAACTTAAAACCTCCTGTACAAAAAAACCCAAAAACTTTATTTTGCCATTTTCTGGCATTGATTCAGTAAAAAGTGGTATTTTCAACTTTAGATGCTATTTTCCATTACAGGGTTAAACGCGGGGAATAACCAATAATATTTTGATAAATTGGACATTTTGTTACGTGGCGATACCTAACTTGTATATGATTTTTCTGTTTATTTATATTTATATCAGTTCTAGGGAAAGGGGGGTGAGTTGAAATTTTAGGTTTTTTTATATAATTTTTTAAACTTTTTTATAGTTTTTTTTTTGCTGTTTCTTAGACCCTTTACTGTACATTAACCCTATATGGTCTGATTGTTCCTACCATATACGGCTCATTGTAATGAATCTACAGAAACCAGATGAATCTGCTAAAGACCCGGGGCTGTTATGGTAATCAACCATCGCCCCCGAATGAGGTCACGGAGGGCGGCGTTCGGATCCAAGATGGCACCCCCTGGACTACCGCCCAAACCACCTATTTTACAATCCACAACTGAGAACCCCTGTTACCATCTCTACAGGGCAGTGTAAAACTAAGTGGCTAGTCTAGGAGCCTCAGAGCCTTGAGCCCCAGTTGACCGCCCAAACTGCCCAGATTATAATCCCCTACTGCTATTAATGTTTAAAGGACGTCTACCATCAGAATCCCTGATGTTAGACCACTAACCCTAACACATGTCAGTCTGAGAAAGTGGTGTCCAGTGCTGTCTTTGTAATATCTGGCAACGCCAGTGATTTGAAGCAAAAATGAGTTTTAAAAAATATGTAAAGCTGGAACCCCGCTGAGCCCAGCAGCTTTTTAACCCTTTTGGGTGCTGGTGCATGGAGAGGGGGGTTACGGGCTGAGCTCTCTCCATACCCGATAAGTCTTGCTGCATAGTGCTAGCACTGATCGGGTTTGTTATCTAGATGTTTTCAAAATACAATTACTGCCCCTCAACCGTCCATTTCCATGCCCCCTAGCTCTACTTCATCTGCACACTTGCGCAAGATGTTGACCGCGCAGGCACTAGAATGCCTAATGAGGTCAGCGAGAGTTGCAGATAGCAGGTGGAGCATGGATTGGTGACATCTGCTGGGGCGAGCCAGCGGGAGTGGAAATGACAGGAGAAAGGCATTAGAAAATCACACACGGAGGAGCAGTTTCCCTAGGGTGGGGGGAAACTACTCCTCTTCAGCCCTGCAAATTGATTAGTCACAGAGCACATGGTATTGTAAGTTAATATATAACATATCTTTTATCTTTAAAACTAATTTTTCATACAAAAACTGTTTGGCAGTGTACAATGCTCTATGGGGACTGAGGTGGGTGCTAAAAATGGGTCTCCTGGTGACAGGTTCTTTTTCTTAAACAGCTATAGGCAGGTTATTTTACTGTATGATTCCACTATAAGTAAATGCTCCTATATGGTAAAGGTTGGGTCCACAAGACCATCTATGAGTTAAATACTGTGTTTTTGCAGTATACAGACATTTGCCTGTATCCTGATTTTCAGCCAGTTATATGTTAATATATTTTATACTGTAGGTATAACAGTTTACAGAAGTACAGACTAATCATATCATTCTGGCGGGCACAAGCTTTGGAGAGACAAATGTGGAGAAATTTCAGGGGATGCGGATGAAATCTTTTTTCCTTAAAGTCCCATTATATCCTGTGAGAGCTTTTCCATTGACAGATGTGCAGTTCGTGGTGTCGCTGACTGATACACGTCCTCCTCCCAGAACTCTAAGACCTAATAACAAAGCTTAATAAAAAATAATCTATTGTTTTCTGACACTGACACCGAGCACTAACCTGAGCAGCACAAAACTGCTTATCGATCCCCACGGCCAATCCTGGATTTTAGTGGAGGATTGTCATTTAACTTTCAATAGCCCATGTCAGCACTCCCCTCCGAATCCACTGTGGATAGAAGAACGTGAGAATCCTATGAATTGTTCTGTGAGCTAAAGGCATGTGATATGATGTGACCATATTCTACACTCGTATTTAGATATCATTGAAGAATTCTATCTGTATTTCCAATGCATTATTTTATCAGTTTCGATTAAATGCATCCTCAGTTTTGTGACACTCGCTGGGGCTGGCTGTCAGGATAATGCCAGGAGATGAGTTTACCAAGATGGTACAATATGATACTTTATGGCCAAGACATTTAAATACTAGGGTTTTTACATTGATCTAATTCTTTTCCCTGGGTGAAATAAAATTATCTACCTACAATTATAGATTGTATGGGGGTTCAATACATGGGACCGCTATTCTCAAAATAAGGAGTTCTGTATAGAAATGAGCGAACATACTCGTCCGAGCTTGATGCTCGTTCGAGCATTAGCGTACTCGAAACTGCTCGTTGCTCGGACGAATACTTCGCCTGTTCCAGAAAATGGCATCTCCTGCCGTTGTGAATTTTGGCGGCCAGAAACAGAGCCAATCACAAGCCAGGAGACTCTGCACTCCACCCAGCAGTGGTTGGCTGGCCAGATCAGGTGACCCTGGAATAGACTAGCCCCTGCCCGCGCTGCTCAGATCATTCTCTGTCTGGATGCCGCTAGGGAGAGAGCTGCTGCTGGTCAGGGAAAGCATTAGGGTGTTCTATTAGAATAGTGTTAGGCAGGAGTGATTCTACAAGAACCCAACAGCCCTTCTTAGGGCTACAATAACGTTTTATTTTACTTTTTTTTGGTTTGCCTGTGGCTGGGCTTGCTGCCATTAGTAGTGCAGCTAGTACCATATTGTGAGGAATTTGCTGGGAGACTTGCGACCGTTGTGTTTAGCTCTTAGTGACACACATATCCACCTCAAACAACGAAGTGGGACAATTTATTAGGGGTTTGATTTGAATTAGGCAGAGTCTTCTGATTTATTTTTTTTTACGTTTATTTCTTTTTATAACTCAAAGTAATCTGGCAAAGCAGTGTGCTTTCAGTGTAGGCTAGAAAATAGCCATAGGAGAACCCCAACGGCTTACTTAGGCCTACAATAGCGTTATATTTTACTTTTTTTTGTTTGCTTGTGGCTGGGCTTGCTGCCACTAGTAGTGCAGCTAGTACCATATTGTGAGGAATTTGCTGGGAGACTTGCGACCGTTGTGTTTAGCTCTTAGTGACACACATATCCACCTCAAACACCGAAGTGGGACAATTTATTAGGGGTTTGATTTGAATTAGGCACAGTCTTCTGATTTATTTTTTTTTACGTTTATTTCTTTTTATTACTCAAAGTAATCTGGCAAAGCAGTGTGCTTTCAGTGTAGGCTAGAAAATAGCCATAGGAGAACCACAACGGCTTAGTTAGGCCTACAATAGCGTTATATTTTACTTTTTTTTGTTTGCTTGTGGCTGGGCTTGCTGGCATTAGTAGTGCAGCTAGTACCATATTGTCAGGAATTTGCTAGGAGACTTGCGACCGTTGTGTTTAGCTCTTAGTGACACGCATATCCACCTCAAACACTGAAGTGGGACAATTTATTAGGGGTTTGATTTGAATTAGGCACAGTCTGCTGATTTATTTTTTTTTACGTTTATTTCTTTTTATAACTCAAAGTCATCAGGCACAGCACAAAATCCAGTTGTGTGCTGTCAGTGTAGGTTAGAAACTAGCCATAGCAATAGGATAGCATCGTTTTGTTTATTTTTTATTTATTTATTTTTTTTTAAACACAAAAAAAAAAATGTAAAGTTTACACTTTAATTTGGAAAATGTTTAACCCGAGGGCTAGGGGTAGAGGACGAGGGCGTGGACGTGGGCGTCCAACTACTGAAGGGGTCAGAGGCCGTCGTCCTGGGCGGGGCGAGACACCACCTGCTGATGAGGGAGCAGGGGAACGCCGCAGAGCTACACTCCCTAGGTTCATCATGTCTCAAGTTACTGGGACTCGTGGTAGAGCACTGTTGACGCCAGAACAGTGCTAAGAGGTGATGTCGTGGATTGCGGACAATGCTTCTAGCCATTTGTCCACCAGTCTGTCTTCAACGCAGTCCACCCATGTCACCGAAATCAGCACTCCTCCAGCTCCTCCACCTCAGCCTCCTTCCCCCCAGTCTGCCCCCTCCCAGCAAAATTTGGCATTTGAACCGGCATACTCTGAGGAACTGTTTTCTGGACCCTTCCCACAGTCACAAACCACTTGTCCGGTTGCTGCTGAGCAATTTTCCGATGCCCAGGTTTTCCACCAGACGCAGTCTGTGGGTGATGATGACATTATTGACGTAGTGGAAGAAGTGTGTAAAGAGGTGTCGGATGATGAGGAGACACGGTTGTCAGACAGTGGTGAAGTTGTTGTCAGGGCAGGAAGTCCGAGGGGGGAGCAGATTGAGGGATCGGAGGATGATGAGGTGACAGACCCAAGCTGGGTTGATAGGCCGGGTGAACACAGTGCTTCTGAGACGGAGGCGAGTCCTATAGCAGAACAGGTTGGAAGAGGCAGTGGTGGGGCCAGATGGAGAGGCAGGGCCAGAGCTGGTGTATCAGCGCCAAATGTTTCCCGTAGTCAAGCTCCCGTGGCGAGGGCTAGATTTTCGGAAGTCTGGAGGTTCTTTAAAGAAACACCGGATGACCGACAGACTGTGGTGTGCAACCTGTGCCAAACCAGGTTCAGCAGGGGTTCCACAACTACTCGCTTAACTAACACCAGTATGCGCAGGCATATGAATGCTAAACACCCCACTCAATGGCACCAAGCCCGTTCACCTCCGGCCGGGCACACCACTGCTCCTTCCCATGTGTCATCTGCTAGTCAGCCCCCTGCCCAGGACCCCGGCCCAAACACCTCCCGTGCGAAAACCCCATCTTCGCCTCCACGATCCTCCACAGCATCCACCAGCGTACAGCTCTCCATACCCCAGACGCTGGAGCGCAAAAGGAAGTATAGCGCAACCCACCCACACGCCCAAGCCCTCAACGTCCACATCTCCAAATTGCTTAGCCTGGAGATGCTGCCCTATAGGCTGGTAGAGACCGAGGCCTTTCGAAACCTCATGGCGGCGGCCGCCCCTCGGTATTCGGTCCCAAGCCGCCACTACTTTTCCCGATGTGCCGTCCCAGCCCTGCCCAAGCAAGTGTCAGAGAACATCATCCGTGCCCTGACCAACGCCGTTTCTGACAAGGTCCACCTGACCACGGACACGTGGACGAGTGCTGCCGGGCAGGGCCACTATATATCGCTGACGGCACATTGGGTTAACTTGGTGGAGGCTGGGACCGAGTCTGACCCTGGGGCTGGTCATATACTGCCGATGCCGAGGATTGCAGGGCCTACCTCGGTCCAGGTCTCAAAGGCCTACTATGCCTCCTCCTCCTTCCACTCCTCCTCCACCTCCTCCTCCGAATTACCATCTGTGGGCATGGCGCCATCAGTCGGTAGCTCTAGGCACAGCAGCAGTGCCGTCGCTAAGCGACAGCAGGCGGTGCTCAAACTGCTGAGCCTAGGCGATAAAAGGCACACCGCCCAAGAGCTATTACAGGGCATCACGGCGCAGACTGATCTGTGGCTGGCACCGCTGAACCTGAAGCCAGGCATGGTTGTGTGTGACAACGGCCGTAACCTGGTGGCGGCTCTGCAACTCGGCAGACTGACACATGTGCCATGCCTGGCCCATGTGTTCAATCTCATAGTTCAGCGTTTCCTCAAGACATACCCCAATCTGTCTGATTTGCTCACGAAAGTGTGCCGCATCTGTGCGCATTTCAGGAAGTCCAGCACAGATGCTGCCACTCTCAGGGCAGCACAGCACCGCCTCCAACTGCCCGCTCATCGACTGTTGTGCGACGTGCCCACGAGGTGGAATTCAACATTAACCATGTTATCCAGAGTTTACCAGCAGCGCAGAGCGATTGTAGACTGCCAGATGTCAACTTCCACCAGAACTGGTATTCAGGTCAGTCAGCTTCCTCAAGTCTACAATGAGGAGTGGACGTGGATGTCTGATATCTGTCAGGTGCTGAGTAACTTTGAGGAGTCAACACAGATGGTCAGTGGCGATGCCGCCATCATCAGCCTCACCATCCCGCTGCTTGGCCTGTTGAAAAACTCTATGGTCAGCATGAAGTCGGAAGCTTTGCGCTCGTCACAAGAGACGGGGGAAGAAGATTCCCTTGTTGATAGCCAAAGCACCCTTAGGTCTGTTTCTCAGCGCATATCGGAGGAGGTGGAGGAGGATGAGGAGGAAGAGGAGGAGAATGTTGGCGAGACAGAAGAGGGGACCATTGTTCAGTCCTTCACTGTTCAGCGTGTATGGGCAGAAGAAGAGGAGTTGGAGGAGGAGGAAATGGGCAGTCAGGCCAGTGAGGGGAGTGAATTCTTGCGTGTTGGGACTGCCTATCCCGTGACCCTCGCGTTCAAAGAATTTATTCCAGCACTGATTACTGGGTATTCACTCTCCTGGACGCACGGTACAAGCAAAATCTTTCCACTCTCATCCCTGGAGAGGAAAGGAGTGTGATAATGCATGAATACCAGCAGGCCCTGGTGCACAAGCTGAAACAGTATTTCCCTTCTGACAGCGCTAGCGGCAGAGGGCGTACTTCTGCGGGACAAGTAGCGAGGGAGAGTAGGCGAGCAGGCAGCTTGTCCAGCACTGGCAGGGGTACGCTGTACAAGGCCTTTGCCAGTTTTATGTCACCCCAGCAAGACACTGTCACCTGTCCCCAGTCTCGGCAGAGTAGGGCTGATCTTTACAGAAAGATGGTGAGGGAGTACGTAGCTGACCAAACCATCGTCCTAAATGATCACACAGCTCCAAAAGTCGTCCATATAGCTGCCTCCATACATGGTCTCCTTATCAAACGAACTGTGTCAGGCAGAATTTTGGGTTGTTTTCATGGCTTCCACATGAAACTTGTTAACTTTGTCGCCACCCTGCTGTGTAATGCACAAAATATACTGGCAAACTTTTATCATTTACCGATATTATTTCAGCGCTTCTTGCACATCTGTTTACATTCCCCTCACCCGCCATAACCCAAACTTATAAGAACGCTACTACACTTGATCTTATACAAAAGGTTCTTAGAAGTGCTGTTTGGGGAGTAGCATAGAGACAGGGGCTTGGATTGGCGAAAGCTCGCCTGGCAGCGGAGTGCCAGCTCCATCCCAAGATCCAACTAACATAGTTTTAACTGCAGCACCTTTAATCTACTACTAGTTCACTGCCTCCATACATCGTCCCTTTATCAAACGAGCTGTGTCAGGCAGAATATTCAGGTGTTTCACCAGATACATAGTGGATCTCGGCCCATCTGTCGCCGCCATGCTGGAGACCTGAAGTTGCAATCATAGCAGCGCAATATGAATGCCCCATACTGTCGCTCTTAATCATGGAAGTCGTCTCCATGGCTGCCTCCACATGTCGTCCCCTTATCAAAATAGCTTTGTCAGGCTCATTTTTCGGGTGTTTCACCAGATACGTTATGGAACTTGGTCACTATGTCGCCACCATGCTGGGTTATCGACTAAATATACCGTCAACCTTTTGTTCACATAGAAAATCATTTCAGCGCTTCTTGCTCACCTCCTTTGGTGAAGCCTGAGTCCATTTAGGGTATGTCGCCGTGACACTCTCTAGCCTGACGCTGCTGCCGCTGCCTCTGCATGCCGTCCCCTATAGTGTCAGGGTCAATTATTGCATGTTTTAGATGCTATCTAGCCTCATTCTGTCACTCTGTCATGGCCATGCTGTTGCCCATAATTTTGGCATAATGGTGCGTTTAAGCAGCCTCAGAGGCATCCATGCATGCTGCCCCTGCTGTTTCCTGTCCATTTCCGTGGTGTTTCCATCCTTTTCTGAGGTTCCCAGGTGTTTGGCCAAGCTTCCCTGTGCAGAGCCTTGGTCCCCTTGAAAAATGCTTGAGTCTCCCATTGACTTCAATGGGGTTCGTTATTCGAGACAAGCACTCGAGCATCGGGAAAAGTTCGTCTCGAATAACGAGTACCCGAGCATTTTAGTGCTCGCTCATCTCTAGTTCTGTACATTTGTATAATTAATGTAATTTAAAATTACATTGCGCTAAAGAGGGTTTTTGGATTTCAATGTCAATTTACTACAGAGGTAGCATTCCTGTTTGTTTTTACAAGCAATCCTACATAGCTCTTAAAAGCTCAGAAATGCAAGCTTCACCCTTTCCCCAAGTGTTACAGGGCAGTTTCAGTCCTGTTTTGATCGCTCAACCCCCATCCAAGCTGACATTACTGGCACAATGAATTCTGGGCAGCAGGTGTGAATGTTTCAGCAATTCACCTAGCCACTGGGTGCTTTTTACACTTGCTGTGAGGTCTCAGATGGAGAACACTTAGGCCCTTGCTGTGATGTCCTAAATGGAGAAGAGATGGCGAGCATGCATCCCAAGACTGAGTATAGTTTGTACATGTTAATAATTATGAGCCAGATGTATAATATCAGTCCCAGGACAGGAGAAGTGGTAGTGTGCAGTTTCCTTATATACAGGATAATAACATATACTCAGATTACATCCACTACACAGTACAACAGAAGTGGTAGTGTGCAGCGTCCTTATATATAGGATAATAACATATACTGAGATTACATCCAGTACACAGTACAACAGAAGTGGTAGTGTGCAGCGTCCTTATATCCAGGATAACAACATATACTGAGATTACAACGATTATACCAGACAAGAGAAGTGGTAGTGTGCAGTGTCCTTATATATAGGATAATAACTAGAGATGAGCGAACACTAAAATGCTCGGGTACTCGTTATTCGAGACGAACTTTTCCCGATGCTCGAGTGCTCGTCTCGAATAACGAACCCCATTGAAGTCAATGGGAGACTCGAGCATTTTTCAAGGGGACCAAGGCTCTGCACAGGGAAGCTTGGCCAAACACCTGGGAACCTCAGAAAAGGATGGAAACACCACGGAAATGGACAGGAAACAGCAGGGGCAGCATGCATGGATGCCTCTGAGGCTGCTTAAACGCACCATTATGCCAAAATTATGGGCAACAGCATGGCCATGACAGAGTGACAGAATGAAGCTAGATAGTATCTAAAACATGCAATAATTGACCCTGACACTATAGGGGACGGCATGCAGAGGCAGCGGCAGCAGGCTAGAGAGTGTCATGGCGACATACCCTAAATGGACTCAGGCTTCAAACCAATGGGTGGCAGAGAGGAACCAAAGGAGGTGAGCAAGAAGTGCTCAAATAATATCGGTACATGATAAAAGTTTGCCAGTATATTTTGTGGATTACACAGCAGGGTGGCGACAAAGTTAACATGGAAGCCATGAAAACAACCCAAAATTCTGCCTGACACAGCTCGTTTGATAAGGGGACCATGTATGGAGGCAGTGAACTAGTAGTAGATTAAAGGTGCTGCAGTTAAAACTATGTTAGTTGGATCTTGGCATGGAGCTGGCGCTCCGCTGCCAGACGAGCTTTCGCCAATCCAAGCCCCTGTCTCTAGGCTACTCCCCAAACAGCACTTTTGTATAAGATCAAGTGTAGTAGCGTTCTTATAAGTTTAGGATATGCCGGGTGAGGGGAATGTAAACAGATGCGCAAGAAGCGCATGATGCGCATGGAGCTGGCGCTCCGCTGCCAGGCGAGCTTTCGCCAATCCAAGCCCCTGTCTCTAGGCTACTCCCCAAACAGCACTTCTAAGAACCTTTTGTATAAGATCAAGTGTAGTAGCGTTCTTATAAGTTTAGGATATGCCGGGTGAGGGGAATGTAAACAGATGCGCAAGAAGCGCTGAAATAATATCCCTAAATGGTAAAAGTTTGCCAGTATATTTTGTGGATAACACAGCAGGGTGGCGACAAAGTTAACAACTTTGATGTGGAATCCATGAAAACAACCCAAATTTCTGCCTGACACACCTCGTTTGATAAAGGGACGATGTATGGAGGCAGCTATATGGACGACTTTTGGAGGTAGCAATGGAGACAACGTGTGGAGGCTGCTATGGAGACAATTTAATTTGGATAGTGCCTGTATGTGGCAGTCCCAAACATTTTTCAAACCAGAGGAGCAGGTAGGTGGCCCTCCAGTAAAATGGAATAGATTGAGTGCCTGTATGTGGCAGTCCCAAAAATTCTTCAAACCAGAGGAGCAGGTAGGTGGCCCTCCAGTAAAATGGAATAGATTGAGTGCCTGTATGTGGCAGTCCCAAAAATTCTTCAAACCAGAGGAGCAGGTAGGTGGCCCTCCAGTAAAATGGAATAGATTGAGTGCCTGTATGTGGCAGTCCCAAAAATTCTTCAAACCAGAGGAGCAGGTAGGTGGCCCTCCAGTAAAATGGAATAGATTGAGTGCCTGTATGTGGCAGTCCCAAAAATTGTTCAAACCAGAGGAGCAGGTAGGTGGCCCTCCAGTAAAATGGAATAGATTGAGTGCCTGTATGTGGCAGTCCCAAAAATTCTTCAAACCAGAGGAGCAGGTAGGTGGCCCTCCAGTAAAATGGAATAGATTGAGTGCCTGTATGTGGCAGTCCCAAAAATTGTTCAAACCAGAGGAGCAGGTAGGTGGCCCTCCAGTAAAATGGAATAGATTGAGTGCCTGTATGTGGCAGTCCCAAAAATTCTTCAAACCAGAGGAGCAGGTAGGTGGCCCTCCAGTAAAATGGAATAGATTGAGTGCCTGTATGTGGCAGTCCCAAAAATTGTTCAAACCAGAGGAGCAGGTAGGTGGCCCTCCAGTAAAATGGAATAGATTGAGTGCCTGTATGTGGCAGTCCCAAAAATTCTTCAAACCAGAGGAGCAGGTAGGTGGCCCTCCAGTAAAATGGAATAGATTGAGTGCCTGTATGTGGCAGTCCCAAAAATTGTTCAAACCAGAGGAGCAGGTAGGTGGCCCTCCAGTAAAATGGAATAGATTGAGTGCCTGTATGTGGCAGTCCCAAAAATTGTTCAAACCAGAGGACCGGGTAGGTGGCCCTCCAGAAAAATGGAATAGATTGAGTGCCTGTATGTGGCACTCACAAAAATTGTTTCAAACAGAGGACCGGGTAGGTGGCCCTCCAGAAAAATTAAATGCATGAAGTATAGCAAGAGCCAGTGGGCCCTGTCAAAAAATAGCCATTTTCCTCTGCTTTACTGTACAAAGAGGAGGAGAAGGAGGAAAATGAGGAGGAGGAGGAGGAGTGGATCAATTATTCAGGTTGAGCTTCCTTCACCTGGTGGAGATTGGAAATTCTGAGAAATCCAGCCTTTATTCATTTTAATAAGCGTCAGCCTGTCAGCGCTGTCAGTCGACAGGCGTGTACGCTTATCGGTGATGATGCCACCAGCTGCACTGAAAACCCGCTCGGACAAGACGCTAGCGGCAGGGCAGGCAAGAACCTCCAAGGCGTACAGCGCCAGTTCGTGCCACATGTCCAGCTTTGAAACCCAGTAGTTGTAGGGAGCTGTGTGATCATTTAGGACGATGGTATGGTCAGCTACGTACTCCCTCACCATCTTTCTGTAAAGATCAGCCCTACTCTGCCGAGACTGGGGACAGGTGACAGTGTCTTGCTGGGGTGACATAAAGCTGGCAAAAGCCTTGTAAAGCGTACCCTTGCCAGTGCTGGACAAGCTGCCTGCTCGCCTACTCTCCCTCGCTACTTGTCCCGCAGAACTACGCACTCTGCCGCTAGCGCTGTCAGAAGGGAAATACTGTTTCAGCTTGTGCACCAGGGCCTGCTGGTATTCATGCATTCTCACACTCCTTTCCTCTGCAGGGATGAGAGTGGCAAGATTTTGCTTGTACCGTGGGTCCAGGAGAGTGAACACCCAGTAATCGGTGCTGGAATAAATTCTTTGAACGCGAGGGTCACGGGATAGGCAGCCTAGCATGAAATCTGCCATATGCGCCAGAGTACCAACGCGTAAGAATTCACTCCCCTCACTGGCCTGACTGTCCATTTCCTCCTCCTCCAACTCCTCCAACTCCTCTTCTTCTGCCCATACACGCTGAACAGTGAAGGACTCAACAATGGTCCCCTCTTGTGTCTCGCCAACATTCTCCTCCTCTTCCTCCTCATCCTCCTCCGATATGCGCTGAGAAACAGACCTCAGGGTGCTTTGGCTATCAACAAGGGAATATTCTTCCCCCGTCTCTTGTGACGAGCGCAAAGCTTCCGACTTCATGCTGACCAGAGAGTTTTTCAACAGGCCAAGCAGCGGGATGGTGAGGCTGATGATGGCGGCATCGCCACTGACCATCTGTGTTGACTCCTCAAAGTTACTCAGCACCTGACAGATATCAGACATCCACGTCCACTCCTCATTGTAGACTTGAGGAAGCTGACTGACCTGACTACCAGTTCTGGTGGAAGTTGACATCTGGCAGTCTACAATCGCTCTGCGCTGCTGGTAAACTCTGGATAACATGGTCAGTGTTGAATTCCACCTCGTGGGCACGTCGCACAACAGTCGGTGAGCGGGCAGTTGGAGGCGGCGCTGCGCTGCCCTGAGAGTGGCAGCATCTGGGCTGGACTTCCTGAAATGCGCACAGATGCGGCGCACCTTCGTGAGCAAATCAGACAGATTGGGGTATGTCTTGAGGAAACGCTGCACTATCAGATTTAACACATGGGCCAGGCATGGCACATGTGTCAGTCTGCCGAGTTGCAGAGCCGCCACCAGGTTACGGCCGTTGTCACACACAACCATTCCCGGCTTGAGGTTCAGCGGTGCCAGCCACAGATCAGTCTGCGCCGTGATGCCCTGTAATAGCTCTTGGGCGGTGTGCCTTTTGTCGCCTAGGCTCAGCAGTTTGAGCACCGCCTGCTGTCGCTTAGCGACGGCACTGCTGCTGTGCCTAGAGCTACCGACTGATGGCGCCGTGCCCACGGATGGTAGTTCGGAGGAGGAGGTGGAGGAGGGGTGGGAGGAGGAGGAGGCATAGTAGGCCTGAAACACCTGGACCGAGGTAGGCCCCGCAATCCTCGGCGTCGGCAGTATATGAGCAGCCCCAGGGTCAGTCTCGGTCCCAGCCTCCACCAAGTTAACCCAATGTGCCGTCAGCGATATATAGTGGCCCTGCCCGGCAGCACTCGTCCACGTGTCCGTGGTCAGGTGGACCTTGTCAGAAACGGCGTTGGTCAGGGCACGGATGATGTTGTCTGACACGTGCTGGTGCAGGGCTGGGACGGCACATCGGGAAAAGTAGTGGCGGCTGGGGACCGAATACCGAGGGGCGGCCGCCGCCATGAGGTTGCGAAAGGCCTCGGTCTCTACTAGCCTATAGGGCAGCATCTCCAGGCTAAGCAATCTGGAGATGTGCACATTAAGGGCTTGGGCGTGCGGGTGGGTTGCACTATATTTGCGTTTCCGCTCCAGCGTCTGGGGTATGGAGAGCTGAACGCTGGTGGATGCTGTGGAGGATCGTGGAGGCGACGATGGGGTTTTTGTGGCAGGGTCCTGGGCAGGGGGCTGACTAGCAGCTGACACAGGGGAAGGAGCAGTGGTGTGCACGGCCGGAGGTGAACGGGCTTGTTGCCACTGAGTGGGGTGCTTAGCATTCATATGCCTGCGCATACTGGTGGTAGTTAAGCTAGTAGTGGTGGAACCCCTGCTGAGCCTGGTTTGGCAAATGTTGCACACCACAGTCCGTCGGTCATCCGGTGTTTCCTTAAAGAACCTCCACACTTCTGAAGATCTAGCCCTCGCCGCAAGAGCCCTCACCACGGGAGCTTCACTAGTTGACAGTGGCGCTGATGCACCAGCTCTGGCCCTGCCTCTCCGTCTGGCCCCACCACTGCCTCTTCCAACCTGTTCAGGTCGAGGACTCTCCTCCGTCTCAGAAGCACTGTGTTCACCCGGCCTCTCAACCCAGCTTGGGTCTGTCACCTCATCATCCTCCGATCCCTCAGTCTGCTCCCCCCTCGGACTTCCTGCCCTGACAACAACTTCCCCACTGTCTGACAACCGTGTCTCCTCATCGTCGGACACCTCTTTACACACTTCCACTACGTCAAGAAGGTCATCATCACCCACAGACTGTGACTGGTGGAAAACCTGGGCATCGGAAAATTGCTCAGCAGCAACCGGACAAGTGGTTTGTGACTGTGGGAAGGGTCCAGAAAACAGTTCCTCAGAGTATGCCGGTTCAAATGGCAAATTTTCCTGGGAGGGGGCAGACTGGGGGGGAGGAGGCTGAGGTGCAGGAGCTGGAGGAGTGGGGATTTCGGTGACATGGGTGGACTGCGTGGAAGACTGACTGGTGGTGGACAAATTGCTCGAAGCATTGTCAGCAATCCACTACATCACCTGTTCGCACTGTTCTGGCCTCAACAGTGCTCTACCACGAGTCCCAGTAACTTCAGACATGAACCTAGGGAGTGTAGCTCTGCGGCGTTCCCCTGCTCCCTCATCAGCAGGTGGTGTCTCACCCCGCCCAGGACCACGGCCTCTGACCCCTGCAGTAGTTGGACGCCCACGTCCCCGCCCTCGTCCTCTACCCCTAGCCCTGGGGTTAAACATTTTTAAAATGAGAGTTATAACTTTTTTTTTTTTTTTACTTTTTTTTTTTTTTTTTGTGTTTTTTTGTGTTTTTTTTTTTTTTTTGTGTTTTTTGTTTTTTTTTGAGTTTTTAGAACCAAACAATCCTATCCTATTGCTATGGCTATTTTCTAGCCAAGTATCAAAGGAAGCACACTACTATGCCAGATGAGATGACACTGAGTTATTGCCTAATAGAAATCCAACCCCTACTGAATTTTGCCACTTCAGCCTTTGCTATGGATATGTGCGCCACTAAGCGCAGAACACAGCGGTCGCAAGTCTCACTACAAATTGCTCAGAATTGGCAAGTACATGCACTGCAGAAACTACAGCCACCAGCAGATCAACCAGAAATCAAATATATAGAACGCTACTGTAGGCTTCAAGAAGCTATTTGTATTCTCCTATGGCTATTTTCTAGCCAAGTATCAAAGGAAGCACACTACTATGCCAGATGAGATGACACTGAGTTATTGCCTAATAGAAATCCAACCCCTACTGAATTTTGCCACTTCAGCCTTTGCTATGGATATGTGCGCCACTAAGCGCAGAACACAGCGGTCGCAAGTCTCACTACAAATTGCTCAGAATTGGCAAGTACATGCACTGCAGAAACTACAGCCACCAGCAGATCAACCAGAAATCAAATATATAGAACGCTACTGTAGGCTTCAAGAAGCTATTTGTATTCTCCTATGGCTATTTTCTAGCCAAGTATCAAAGGAAGCACACTACTATGCCAGATGAGATGACACTGAGTTAGTGCCTAATAGAAATCCAACCCCTACTGAATTTTCCCACTTCAGCCTTTGCTATGGATATGTGCGCCACTAAGCGCAGAACACAGCGGTCGCAAGTCTCACTACAAATTGCTCAGAATTGGCAAGTACATGCACTGCAGAAACTACAGCCACCAGCAGATCAACCAGAAATCAAATATATAGAACGCTACTGTAGGCTTCAAGAAGCTATTTGTATTCTCCTATGGCTATTTTCTAGCCAAGTATCAAAGGAAGCACACTACTATGCCAGATGAGATGACACTGAGTTATTGCCTAATAGAAATCCAACCCCTACTGAATTTTGCCACTTCAGCCTTTGCTATGGATATGTGCGCCACTAAGCGCAGAACACAGCGGTCGCAAGTCTCACTACAAATTGCTCAGAATTGGCAAGTACATGCACTGCAGAAACTACAGCCACCAGCAGATCAACCAGAAATCAAATATATAGAACGCTACTGTAGGCTTCAAGAAGCTATTTGTATTCTCCTATGGCTATTTTCTAGCCAAGTATCAAAGGAAGCACACTACTATGCCAGATGAGATGACACTGAGTTAGTGCCTAATAGAAATCCAACCCCTACTGAATTTTGCCACTTCAGCCTTTGCTATGGATATGTGCGCCACTAAGCGCAGAACACAGCGGTCGCAAGTCTCACTACAAATTGCTCAGAATTGGCAAGTACATGCACTGCAGAAACTAAAGCCACCAGCAGATCAACCAGAAATCAAATATATAGAACGCTACTGTAGGCTTCAAGAAGCTGTTTGTATTCTCCTATGGTTATTTTCTAGCCAAGTATCAAAGGAAGCACACTACTATGCCAGATGAGATGACACTGAGTTATTGCCTAATAGAAATCCAACCCCTACTGAATTTTGCCACTTCAGCCTTTGCTATGGATATGTGCGCCACTAAGCGCAGAACACAGCGGTCGCAAGTCTCACTACAAATTGCTCAGAATTGGCAAGTACATGCACTGCAGAAACTACAGCCACCAGCAGATCAACCAGAAATCAAATATATAGAACGCTACTGTAGGCTTCAAGAAGCTATTTGTATTCTCCTATGGCTATTTTCTAGCCAAGTATCAAAGGAAGCACACTACTATGCCAGATGAGATGACACTGAGTTAGTGCCTAATAGAAATCCAACCCCTACTGAATTTTCCCACTTCAGCCTTTGCTATGGATATGTGCGCCACTAAGCGCAGAACACAGCGGTCGCAAGTCTCACTACAAATTGCTCAGAATTGGCAAGTACATGCACTGCAGAAACTAAAGCCACCAGCAGATCAACCAGAAATCAAATATATAGAACGCTACTGTAGGCTTCAAGAAGCTGTTTGTATTCTCCTATGGCTATTTTCTAGCCAAGTATCAAAGGAAGCACACTACTATGCCAGATGAGATGACACTGAGTTAGTGCCTAATAGAAATCCAACCCCTACTGAATTTTCCCACTTCAGCCTTTGCTATGGATATGTGCGCCACTAAGCGCAGAACACAGCGGTCGCAAGTCTCACTACAAATTGCTCAGAATTGGCAAGTACATGCACTGCAGAAACTAAAGCCACCAGCAGATCAACCAGAAATCAAATATATAGAACGCTACTGTAGGCTTCAAGAAGCTGTTTGTATTCTCCTATGGCTATTTTCTAGCCAAGTATCAAAGGAAGCACACTACTATGCCAGATGAGATGACACTGAGTTATTGCCTAATAGAAATCCAACCCCTACTGAATTTTCCCACTTCGGTCTTTGCTATGGATATGTGTGCCACTAAGAGCTAAACACAACGGTAGCAAGTCCCCCTGCTAATTCCTCACAAAATGGTAAAAGATGCAAATTAAAATAAAAAAAGTAGAACGTTATTGTAGCCCTAAGAAGGGCTGTTGGGTTCTTTGAGAATCACTCCTGCCTAACAGTAAGCTAATAGAACACCCTAACGCTTTCCCTGACCAGCAGCAGCTCTCTCCCTAGCGGCATCCAGAGACAGAATGATCCGAGCAGCGCGGCCAGCGGCTAGTCTATCCCAGGGTCACCTGATCTGGCCAGCCAACCACTGCTATCGACGTGTAAGGGTACCACGTCATGCTGGGTGGAGTGCAGAGTCTCCTGGCTTGTGATTGGCTCTGTTTCTGGCCGCCAAAAAGCAAAACGGCGGGAGCTGCCATTTTCTCGAGCGGGCAAAGTATTCGTCCGAGCAACGAGCAGTTTCGAGTACCCTAATGCTCGACCGAGCATCAAGCTCGGACGAGCATGTTCGCTCATCTCTAATAATAACGTATACTGAGATTACATCCACTACACAGTACAACAGAAGTGGTAGTGTGCAGCGTCCTTATATATAGGATAATAACATATACTGAGATTACATCCAGTACACAGTACAACAGAAGTGGTAGTGTGCAGCCTCCTTATATCCAGGATAACAACATATACTGAGATTACAACGATTATACCAGACAAGAGAAGTGGTAGTGTGCAGTGTCCTTATATACAGAATTATAACAATTATAACATCTGACGAATTCGGACTACGTGCGGGATTTAACATTTATATTTGTGTCACAAGCCAAGCACTTACATACACCGGGAGGAAGATGGTGAACTCTGGCGGACCTGACTGGGGAAGCGACACATGCTGGATATCGGGTGCTCAATCTTCATGAATCGCGGCAGAGTTAATTCTGGTCAGACAGTCCGGATCGGGGATCACGCAGGGACCAGGTAAGTAAATGTGCCCATTGAATTCAATTGGGCACATTTACTAAAGCCCCTGTTGGACTTTGTACGTTCTTTATGAGCAAACTGCTTGCACATGCATTTTAGTAATGTCAGTGCTACATATGTGTCACTCATCTGTGTCGTGGCCACACTATACCCGATGCAACACATATTTTGTCACATAATGGGGCGTTCCGGTGCACAGTTGAACTGCGTGCCAGATTCTTGATGAACGGTTGCCACAAATCCCGAATCTGGTGCTCCCTGCACACTGCATATAGCGCAGTTTGCACTGTTTTGATAAATGTGGGCGATTGGGTCAGAGGACAATGCAAGTTCTGCATGTCAAATACACACGCAGAACACGTGTGTGAAAAACACAAGTGTGAAAGGAGCCTAAGAGTGCTGTCACATGTGCATTCTTGGTCTGTTCTTGGTTTATTTTTAAACACACTGAAAACACATGCGTTTATGCAGGTTTACCGTGTGTTTGGCTGATCTGAATCCTGTATAAACATTTCCACAGCTGCTTAAACTTTCACAAATGAAGAAAAACTGATTCAAACCAGACAAACACATGGTAAACATGCAAAAACGCATGCATTTTCAGTGCGTTTAAAAACGCACACCGAAAAGGCACCACGAGACAGCACCCTTAGGCCCCTTCCACAATTGCCTTTTTTACGCGCGTTTTCTGCGCGTGCTTTTGACGCGTAGAACTTGCATTGCACTCTGACCCATTGTAACCAATGGGTCTTTTCAGACTTGCATTTTTTTTCACGCACACATGCGTGTTTTTTTAAACGCGCGTTTAAATATCGACATGCTCTACTTTTGCAAGTCACACGCGTGAAAAACGCACCAGTCTATGGAGATGCATCAAAAACTCATTGCACTCTGAGACACTTGCAAGTGCAATGCAAGTGCAATGCGTTTTTCACGCATCAATTGCCATAAAAAAGATAGAGCTCAGTCCTGAGTCCATTTCACGCGCATTTTCTGCGCGTGAAAAACGCATTGAAATTGCATTGCAATTGCATTTAAAAAACGTGCGTGAAAAACAGAGACACTGAACAAACTCTGACTGAAAACTGATTGCACTCTGATGCAAAATGTGCGTTTTTCACTGACCAAACCCTGATCGCACCCTGATCAAACTCTGACGTGATCTGCAACGCAAGTGTGGAAGGGGCTTTACAGTTAATACAGCGTTGCCACTGCAGTTCTGCATGAGGCGTCAAGAGGCCTTAAACAAATGTAACAAATGTGTACAGATTTTGAGTTCTGCACATTATAAATAGGAGCAAAAACATAAGCAAAGCTGTTATATTTTTGCTAAGTGTATAGTATATGTACATTTCTATATGTTCAGTACGTTCTGGTAGTAAAATCTATTCCATATCCCATAAGCAGCTGCCTTGCAGGATAAAGACTGAGGAGTCTTGTCAAGATACATATTAACCCCAATACCCAAGAAGACATGGCTGTCAGTGGAGACCTCGGATACAGAATAAGACAGCGGAGGCTCGCCTTCGGTCAGCAGGTTTCGGCCACCGCGCGCTGTTAAGGAGATGACAAGTAATCTTTTTAGCAGATTGGGGTGAACCACAAACTTAGAATCTTATTTTACTGACGCTTGATTCTCTGACAGGTAGATGTACCTTGCTGATAGCTGGCCTCCGAGAAGCAAATTGCTCATTTCACACTTGTATCAGGACAGACTGTAAATCTGAGTCTGAGATTTAATTCTCATTCTCAATATCCTTCAATGCTTTTCTTTTTTTTTTTTGCATGATCACAAAAAGATATTTGATAAATGACAATTTATGTTATGCTGTTAATAAATATTCATGGCTTTGGATGGCAATTTAGGCTTTCAGCACTTACTTAATGTAGTTCTAGACGGCCATGGATTATAAATAAGATGGTAACAATTCTATAAATTAGAGGGTGAGGCATGTATTTATTGTAAGGATGATAGTTTCTGCTCCTCGGACACCATTATTAATGGACTGTAGGGTGATGATAGGAAGCATGAATTGTATTCTCACTGATGGAGTTGACTTTTTCCTTTGGTCAGTGATTATTTTGCATAGAGTAATATTATTATTGGCATTATAATGATAGCTGACTTTATTTATATTATACTTTATAATGCTTTTCCATAAGCTGCAAAGCAAGGTTATCAAGTTTATCCGTCACATCCATCTTATGTCTATCTACATTAGGATAATTTCACACCTGCAGAGAGAAAAAAATGGTGCAGCAGACTTTTCCACTATATATAACAAATGCAGAATGTAAGGTAGTCTTACATTTTTAGGTTATATTACCCTCTCTAAAAATGGATTTTATAACTAAAAAGCCAAACACAGTTGTAAAATGGGGCATAAAGGGGTATTTTTTTGCATTGGTCACATAAAGGGATTCTCTACTTTACTTTGCTACTAAACCCTTTAACCCCTACGGGACGCAGCCTCTTTTGGCCTTAAGGACGCGGCCCCATTCTTCAAATCTGACCTGTGTCACTATAAGTGGTTATAGTTTTGGAACGCTATGAGATATCCAGGGGATTTTGAGATTGTTTTCTCGTGACACATTGTACTTCAAATTAGTTTAAAAATTTGGACGAAATCTTTTGTGTTTAGTTATGAAAAAAAACAAAATTTGGCAAAAATTTGGAAAAATTCTTTATTTTCAACGTTCTAAATTCTCTACTTTTGATGCAGATAGTCATAGCTCCCAAATAAATTCATAACTTACATTTCCCAAGTGTCTGCTTTATGCTGGCATGGTTTTTTAAGATTCCACATATTTTACTAGAATGTTCTGAGGCTCAGAATTTAGGTATCATTTTTCACATTTTTTGTAAAATCACCAAAACCTGTATTTAGATGGACCTGCTCAACTTCTAATTGACACTGAGAGGCCTAAATAATAGTGAGACTCGTAAATTACCCCATTGTGGAAACTACACACCTCAACGTATGAAAAACCACTTTTAAGAAGTTTGTTAACGCTTTACGTGTTTTATAGGGGTTAAAACAAAATGGAGGTGCAGTCTCCAAATTGTAATATTTTTTCACAATACACCCATTTTGGGTGGAAAATTAAACATTTACAATGGATTAAATGAATAAAGGCTCCACAAAGTTTGTTACCCAATCTCTCCCGAGTACACGGATACCCCATATGTGCTGGTAACCTGCTGTATGGGCGCACGGCCGGGCATAGGAGGGAAGGAGGCGCCATCCAGAGCAGATTTGCTATGTCACATTGTACAGGCTATAATTTTTTTCTTTTTTTTATTGTGGACCTATAGGGGCTTATTTCTTTTGCCACATGAGATGCACTTTTCTGGTACGTAATTTGGGGGAATCTATAGGCTAATTGGTGAGATTTTACTAACTCTTTGTTGGTGGAGGAAATGAAAATCATCACTTTTCAGGAAGATTTTTATGGTTTTTTTTTTTTGGCTGTTTACCATACCATAAAAATAGTATATTATTTTTATTCTATGGGTCGCCACGATTACAAAAAGACCTCATTTATATAGATTTTTTATTTTTTTCCCATTTTTACTGCATAAAAAGTAATTTGGCAAAAATGTTGTTAATTTTAGCATCACCGTCTTTCATATGCATAACTTTTTTATTTTTCGCCTCACAAATCTGTTTAAGGGCTTATTTTTTGCGGGAAGGATTGTTCTTTTTAGTGGTCTTATTTTAGAGTGCATAACATTTTTTAAATCCCTTTTTAGAGCATTTTTATAGGGTATTAATTGAAAATGATCTTTTTTCTGGAGCTTTTTTTTGTTTTGTTTTTTACGGGGTTCACTTTGCGGATCTAATAACGATTCTGTTTTATTATACAGATTGTTACGGACGCAGGGATACCAAATATGTGGGGGTTTTGTGTATTTTATTAAATTGTACTGAATAAAAACCAATTTGGAGAAAATCTTGTTCATTTTAGCATCACCATCTTTTCAAATGCATATCTTTTTTATTTTTCGGCTGACAAATCTGGTTAGGGGCTTATTTTTTGCGAGAAGAGTTGTTCTTTTTAGTGGGCTTATTTTGGAGTGCATAACATTTTTTAAATTACTTTTTAGAGCATTTTTTTATAGGGTATTAATTAAAAATTATCTTTTTTCGGAACGTTTTTGCGTTTTTTTTCTACGGCGTGTACCATGCGGGTCCAGTAACGATTCTGTTTTATTATACAGATTGTTACGGACGCGCAATACCAAATATACGGGTTTTTTGTGTTTTTTATACTTTATTAAGTGTTTTTATGGGAAAGTGACATTTTAGGGGCTTATATTTTTATGTATTTATTTTTTATGTATTATAATGTGTAGTGTTAAGTGTTTTTGCATATTTTTACTTATACATACTTGAACTTGAACCAGTGATGCTCTGATCACTGGTTTAAGTTCAATACACTGCTCTACAATACTATTTTATTGTAGAGCAGTGTAAACTGTCTGAGCAAGCTTGCGCATGCTCAGACAGTTTGCAGTCAGACCCGGAAGGGGTCTGGCTGCCATGGAGACCGGGCAGCTCCGGGGCACATGCCAGTCCTCGGAGCTGCCCAGAAGTGGATCGGATCCCCCGGTAAGCGGCACGGGGGATCCGATCCACAGCGCAAACACCCTTACACGCCGCGGTCATTTTTGACCGCGGCGTGTAAGGGGTTAACACCCGCGATCGGAGCCGGCTCCGATCGCGGGTGTTAGCGCAGGCTGTCAGCTGTACTAGACAGCTGACAGCCGCTGCTTCTGGTACCGGCTCCGTTCGTGAGCCGGTGCCAGAAGCAGGACGTTATAGAACGTCCCCGTGCGCTAAGCATCTAGCCCCGGGGACGTACTATAACGTCCTGGTGCGCCTAGGGGTTAAGCTATTTATAGAGAATTGCTTATGTTATATATTTATGCAAAAGTGCTCTGGGATCAGACTTCTCTGGTTAATTCACGCCCCTTGAAGCACTTCTCACACACCTGCTAAGTCTCTCACTTCTCCCTCGAAATGATGTAATTGCTCTCCGCTGAGGTCTTGGCTTATACTCAAGAACCGTATATTCCGGCGTATAAGACGACCTGGTGTATAAGACGACCCCCCTACTTTCCTGTTTAAAATATAGAGTTTAAGATATATTCGCCGTATAAGACTACCCCTTTTCCAACGCATACAAAACACCGGTAAAAATAAAAAAAAAAACAGATTTGAATTTAACATGGTGCTTTTTTAATTTAAATTCTTATGACATGCAGGTATATAGCAGGAAAACTGTCGCTCATAAACATAAGGCATACAACAACAACATTACCATTACAGCACAGCCCCAAGTAGTATACAGCACTGCCACCAGTAGTATACAGCACAGCCCCCAGTAGTATACAGCACAGCCCCCAGTAGTATACAGCACAGCCCCCAGTATTATACAGCACTGCCCCCAGTAGTATACAGCACTGCCCCCAGTAGTATACAACACAGCCCCCAGTAGTATACAGCACAGCCCCCAGTAGTATACAGCACAGCCCCCAGTAGTATACAGCACAGCCCCCAGTAGTATACAGCACTGCCCCCAGTAGTATACAGCACAGCCCCCAGTAGTATACAGCACAGCCCAGCCCAGCATAAAAAAACCCAAAAACTTATATACTTACCCTCCGGTGGCCCCGATGTGCTGCGCTGCTCCCCCGATGTCCGCACCGTCTTCTTTCTTCTGCTGGGTGCTGCCATTGATCTTTCCCGGCAGGCGCCTAGTATGACGCGCCGCTGCTGACATCATACTAGGCGCCGCCCCGGGGAAAGACATGGCGGCGCCCAGCAGAAGAAAGAAGACGGCGCGGAAGACTGAAGACGAGCCGCGCAGACATCGGGGCCAGAATCGAGGGTGAGTAGACATCGAGGGTGAGTATGCGCCGCTATCGCTGTGAAAACACCCGCGATCGGTGCTAGCACCGATCGCAGGTGTTACCGGTAAGCCTTTGCTGCAATATGCAGCAAAGACTTACCGGCTATGGAGAGGGCTCAGCCCGTGAGCCCTCTCCATGCACCGGGACCCGACCGCCGCCGTGAATACACGGCAGGCGGTCGGGATTACCGGCGTATAAGACGACCCCAGACTAGACAGAAGATTTTTCTGTCTTCAAAAGTCGTCAAAAATACGGTATATACGGTAGGTATTATTGTTTGTATAAGAAAAATTGCCACAAATATACTATATGTATCAATTTCTCATAGTTTTCTAGATTTTTACTTGCCGTATCTATGGGAGGCTTTCCAGTACAGAGAGAAATTAGAGTTATAGGAGCCGTGCACACATGTGGCATCATGTGACTAGGGAAACATTTCTATCCACTGGAGGTAAATTTTATTACTTTTCAAAATTTTAAAAATAACCTTTAGTTGCAGAAACCGGACAACCCCTTTAAGAGGAATTCCCCTGCTCTAAATAAAGGGAACACTTAAACAACACAACATAACTCTAAGTAAATTAAACTTCCACTTAGGAAGCAACACTATTTAATAATCAATTTCACAGGCAGTTAGCAAGACACACTCAATAAAGGAATGCTTTTACAGGTGGGGGCCACCGACCACTTCTCAGTATCAATGCTTTCTGGCTGTTGTTTTGGTTGATTTTTTAATGTTGCTGGTACTTTCTTACTCATGGGTTGTAGATCCACTCTACAACCCACACAAGTAGTTTGGGTAGTGCAGCTCTTCCAGGATGGCACATCAAAGGTTTGCTGTGTCTGTTTGCTAGTGTCCAGAGGCTGGAGGAGGTAGCAGGAGACCCGCAACTACACCAGGAGATGTAAAGAGCGCCGTAGGAGGGCTACAACCCAGCAGCAGGACCACTACCTCTGCCTTTGTGCAAAGAGGAACTGGAGGAGCACTCCCAGAGACCTGCAAAATGACCTCCAGCAGGCCACAAATGTGCATGTGTCTACACATGAGGACCCGACGTCCACAGTAACTAACCAGAGGTAGCTGGAGTGGCTGGAGTGTGATAAGCCCACTGGGAATAACAAGTCTTACCACAAAACACAAGCCCCCAGATTCACATGAAAAATATAAAAGTTATGTCTTTGGAAGTTGAGAATGGAAAACATTAAAGAAATTGCTGTATTCTGAAGGCTATTTTAGGTCTTTATGTATATTGTGTGATAGAAGAAGGGACTCCGTGCCTCATTTTACAATTTTCTGGGTAATTCCTATTTTTAGCTGGTTAATAGTAGTTGGTTAAACTTTTGCTCATGAAACATGAACCAACTAATAGGAAACTGTTTATCCGGCAACTCTATTGCGCTGTTTGTATTTGGCGCATCTTGTGACTGCCTTATTTTAGGTTGACTGTAGGCGTAGGACATTATACACATAGAAATAAGAAGGTGATCATTTGGTATGGGTAGATTAAGTTTTCCTATTAGAATTCAGATCTTGTCTCTAACTATATCTGTCCTATCTAACCAGGCAGCCTAAGCAAATATAACATTATTAATGTAATACATTGCAAATTAATTTTCATTAAATTACAGGATGAAGGTTGAGATTAGATGTGTCTGTCAATAAAATGTCTTCTAATCAGAGAAGAAATTTGAATAAAGATGTGGGGGCAGGATGGGTGCAGCTGTGCGCAGACATTTTCCAACTTATAAGAAGGTAAGAGTGAAAGAGCAAATGCGGCACATGTTATAAAATCTAGACCTTGTTTCAGATTGATCCCCACTGTCTGCAGCTTGCCCACAGACCTGGCAGCTTACCCACTGATGCTAATTGCCTAGAAGGAGCAGTGGGGATGATAGGATCCAAATTTTATAAGAGGACCCACATTTTAAAATCTTGTTCAGGTCCAGAGCTTGATATCAAACTAGGACCCCAACTAGTAACTCCAGAAAACAGTGTTGGCACTCATTGTGAGTGTTAACTGTATAAAGGCTACTGGCAAAGTCAACAGCAGCATTTAAACTACTTCAACTACACATGCACTAGCACTACCATGCTAACAGCGCTGTGCTCCGCCATTTTGGGGAGGGTCGTCTCTCCTGATGTCCCAACATCTTTGGGGATTCACAAAAAGTGGCGTCCAGCACTGCTGAAAGGTTAGTGTCAGTACTGATCCTGGATGGTAACCACGGAATAGGTTGAGCCGTATTTTCTAAAATTTTCAATAAATAGTTTCTCTTACATCCGAATGAAATCTAATATCCCAAAACTTGGACTAAAAGAAAAAGAGTGTGCAATTTACGAGTTTAAAAAATAAACTTTATTGATCCCAAAATTCACATAGCATTTGTATAGTATATTTGGGGTTTTTCAGTGTGTGTCCATACATTTGGTATGGTAACTATATCTTAGGCTGTAGCTTTATTTATGTATATACTTTATGCTGTACTATTTTTTTGTATACACGATTTAATCTCTATTTCTTCAGCAATTGATATACACCTCATAATTGTTTGTGCTACTATCTGGTTCAACTTTCCTATACAAATAGGACACACACCTTATAACTGGGTGTTCCTGAGCTTTACTACTATACAAATGAATTTTGAGATCAATAAAGCTTATTTTTTAAACTTGGAAATTGCACACGCTTTTTCTTTAAGTACAAGTTTTGGGATAGTATATTTCTATTTGGCTCAGTTTAATGCCCAACCTTCAGCTTTACATCTATTTTTTGTTGTTATCCAAATAAAATCTGTAAAACATTTGACAGCGCATTTTCTACCACTAATAATAAGTAAACAGAGCTGTATATGTCTTTAGTTGAATATTGGCAGAAGTTTCCCAAGTGTTGGCTCCATTCAGCAGCATGATCTAGCAGTAAGACCTGTCATTCATGATTAAAGATTCAGGGCAATGCATGTAAAATTTCAAATGCAGAATCTGATTAATATTATTGGACTCACCGCTTCATATGGAAAGGGGTAAGGGCAATGTTTTTTAATCATAGTATTTTATGAAGTATTTATTTTGGGTGGGTCAATTTAAATAGCAGGTTCCCTTTAAAGGGGTATTTTCATTTGGGCATCACTATTATTTAAATTCACCTGCCATACAGAAACATTTTCAGTTGAATGTTATTAATAAAAATGTACTTGTTTGAAGATGATATCCCACAAATGTAGCCATATTGTCCCTTAGAAACAAGATTGTTCTCCTCCGCTGAAGTGATTGCACTTACAAAAAAAATGTTTTGGCATGTGAAATGTCCAAGAGTTACCGCATGTCCTAAACATGGTTTAATAATGCATTTGTGGCCACTGCTGTAAGTGTGTGTTGGTGGTCGATCCAAGGACAGCTATCTCATTTCTAAGGGACAACATGGCTACATTTATGGAAAATTATCTTCCCATAAATACATTTATTTATAGGTACATTTGTTTTTAAATATCATCCATTGAAAGAAATATATAAAGTTTAATTCAATTAATATCATCAATATCATCCTCAAATGTAACTTATAGATGGTTAAAAACAAGAATAGGTTCGGCGCCAAAGTGGGAATGGGGGATGATAACAATCTGCGTGGTGTCGCTGGTATAAATAGTCGGTGACCTGCACCCCAACTATAAAATAGGTTACTTTTTATAAGGTAACTCTATGAACAAACATAAAAACAAAAATGTATACCTGCGCCAACCTATATGTACATAACCCACTGCAGCAAGACAGTACTATACCATACAATTTCCACACCGGTATTAGCATGTATGTTGATACCACAAACTCAAAACCAAACTAGTATGGTTGTTTGAGAAGAGAATGTAAGTAATTCACAGCAACCTATAGATGTGTGTAGGTACCTGTAGGTGAACGATCATGTCCAGCTTACTGTTCGTGGATACAGCTGTAAGTCCAAGCGTTCAGTGGGTGATGGCTCCTTACTAGAGATGAGCGAGTATACTCGTCCGAGCTTGATGCTCGTTCGAGTATTAAGGTACTCGAAACGGCTCGTTGCTCGGACGAGTATTTCCCCTGCTCGAGATCGAGCATTTAATTAAAAAAACACAGTGAAGAACAATGAAGAATAGAATAAAAACAGTGAACACAGTGAACACAGGATCATTTAAGTGAAAAACACAGTGAAGAATAGATTACAGATGTTCGGCACATCTGCTTACTTGTCGGGAGATACGCGCGGAACGGTGCGAACAAAATACTATGTGAAGAACAATATATATGTGTGAAGAACACATTGCAGAACACGGTGAGAAGGACAGAGACAACGAGGAGCAGCACAGAGACACCGGGGAGCAGCACAGAGACACCGGGGAGCAGCACGGAGACATGGGGCAGCGGCAGCACGAAGACATGGGGCAGCGCAGCGCAGCACGGAGACATCAGGCAGCGGCACGGAGCGGCACGGAGACATCGGGGCACGGAGACATCGGGGCACGGAGACATCGGGGCACGGAGACAGCGGGGCACGGAGACATCGGGGCACGGAGACAGCGGGGCACGGAGACAGCTGGGCACGGAGACATCGGGGCACGGAGAGAGCGGGGCACGGAGACAGCTGGGCACGGAGACAGCTGGGCACGGAGACAGCTGGGCACGGAGACATCGGGGATTGGGACAGCGGGGCACGGAGACAGCGGGGCACGGAGACAGCGGGGCACGGAGACATCGGGGCACGGAGACAGCGGGGCACGGAGACAGCTGGGCACGGAGACATCGGGGCACGGAGAGAGCGGGGCACGGAGAGAGCGGGGCACGGAGACAGCTGGGCACGGAGACAGCTGGGCACGGAGACATCGGGGCACGGAGAGAGCGGGGCACGGAGACAGCGGGGCACGGAGACAGCTGGGCACGGAGACAGCGGGGCACGGAGACAGCTGGGCACGGAGACAGCGGGGCACGGAGACAGCGGGGCACGGAGACAGCGGGGCACGGAGACAGCGTATCTCCCGACAAGTAAGCAGATGTGCCGAACATCTGCAATCTATTCTTCACTGTGTTTTTCACTTAAATGATCCTATTCTTCACTGTTCTTCACATCTGCTAACTTGTCGGGAGATAATATACGCGCGGAACAGTGAAGAATAGATTGCAGATGTTTGCATACATCTGCTAACTTATCAGAAGACATTCTTTTTCAATTAATTAACACATTTTATTCCCGAACCATGGTCCCTTTGAAAAATGCTCGAGTCTCCCATTGACTTCAATGGGGCTCGTTATTCGAGACGAGCACTCGAGCATCTGGAAAAGTTCGTCTCGAATAACGAGCACTCGAGCATTTTAGTGCTCGCTCATCTCTACTCCTTACGTAGGTTTCAATATCCCAGGAGTGATGTTACAAGTCGTTCTCCGCATGAAATCTTACTTGTATCCAACACAGGCAGGTTTGTAGTGATGTTCCTGTACAAGTAGCAGAGCCCCGGCCAGTGGCTTCTGCACCGTTCACAGTTCTGGTACGGTCCGATGGGTGACGTCACCACGCTACGGGGGATCCAGAAGGACAAACTTTCCAACGCGTTTCGGAGACTGTCAGTGTCTCCTTCGTCAGGGAATCGCACTTCTGGACATGCATCATACCATTTATAAACGTACACTGCCTATATTAGGGAGAGCTGCTGTATGTTAAAATGTGTAAGTGTTTGTTGATTATGAGAGCGTGCACTAAGTTTAAAATTAATCTTTAATGTTAATATCAATAAAATATGAAAACATTGTATATAAAGGATCGTTTAAAAAGATTATTAGTAATTAAAATACACATACATACATGTGCTTCCACATAATAATCAAAAGGGACTAAGATGGGAATTTAGAAAGAGACTAATGGTGAGTACTTCTGAGCGGACAGAGTGCTTCTATGTAAAAGCAAATAATTCTATTTCATTATTTAACCCCATAGGGGCTAGAGTATTCAGAGAGAAGATCCATTTGTTTTCTGCTCTGGACATTTGGGATATATAATTTCCCCCTCTCCAGTTGCGTTGTACCTTCTCTATACCAAAGAACTGGGAACCTTCAAAGAGTTCCTAATGTTTTGAAAGGGGGTGTCCCTCAAAACCCTTTACTATACTCTTTTAATGTTCTTTTTGTACGGCCTACATAAAGTTTGTTGCAAGGGCATCTTATACAATAAATTACCCCTTTAGTTCGACAATTTATGTGGTTTTTTATTTTGTATTTGTTAATATCCGTAACTGGTCCGAAAGTTTTAACAGCTTTTTCGTTTCTGGTAATCTTACATGTGATGCATTGCCAACAAGGAAAAAAGCCATTTTGCGATAAAAAATTATTATTATTGTGGGCATGCATCACAGTAGTTATATTTTTTTATAGTAGGTGCTACCAAGGTACCAACATTTCTAGCTTTTCTAAAAATGAATTGTGGTTTATTTGATAGGTTTTGTCTAGAGATGAGCGAGCACTAAAATGCTCGAGTGCTCGTTATTCGAGACGAACTTTTCCAGATGCTCGAGTGCTCGTCTCGAATAACGAGCCCCATTGAAGTCAATGGGAGACTCGAGCATTTTTCAAAGGGACCATGGTTCGGGAATAAAATGTGTTAATTAATTGAAAAAGAATGTCTTCTGATAAGTGAGCAGATGTATGCAAACATCTGCAATCTATTCTTCACTGTTCCGCGCGTATATTATCTCCCGACAAGTTAGCAGATGTGAAGAACAGTGAAGAATAGGATCATTTAAGTGAAAAACACAGTGAAGAATAGATTGCAGATGTTCGGCACATCTGCTTACTTGTCGGGAGATACGCTGTCTCCGTGCCCCGCTGTCTCCGTGCCCCGCTGTCTCCGTGCCCCGCTGTCTCCGTGCCCAGCTGTCTCCGTGCCCCGCTGTCTCCGTGCCCCGCTGTCTCCGTGCCCCGATGTCTCCGTGCCCCGCTCTCTCCGTGCCCCGCTCTCTCCGTGCCCCGCTCTCTCCGTGCCCCGCTCTCTCCGTGCCCCGATGTCTCCGTGCCCCGCTGTCTCCGTGCCCCGCTGTCTCCGTGCCCAGCTGTCTCCGTGCCCCGCTGTCTCCGTGCCCCGCTGTCTCCGTGCCCCGATGTCTCCGTGCCCCGCTGTCTCCGTGCCCCGCTGTCTCCGTGCCCCGCTGTCTCCGTGCCCCGCTCTCTCCGTGCCCCGCTCTCTCCGTGCCCCGATGTCTACGTGCCCAGCTGTCTCCGTGCCCCGCTGTCTCCGTGCCGCGCTGTCTCCGTGCCCCGCTGTCTCCGTGCCCCGATGTCTCCGTGCCCCGCTGTCTCCGTGCCCCGCTGTCTCCGTGCCCCGCTGTCTCCGTGCCCCGCTGTCTCCGTGCCCCGATGTCTCCGTGCCCAGCTGTCTCCGTGCCCAGCTGTCTCCGTGCCCCGCTCTCTCCGTGCCCCGATGTCTCCGTGCCCAGCTGTCTCCGTGCCCCGCTGTCTCCGTGCCCTGATGTCTCCGTGCCCCGCTGTCTCCGTGCCCCGATGTCTCCGTGCCCCGCTGTCTCCGTGCCCCGATGTCTCCGTGCCGCTCCGTGCCGCTGCCTGATGTCTCCGTGCTGCGCTGCCCCATGTCTTCGTGCTGCCGCTGCCCCATGTCTTCGTGCTGCCGCTGCCCTATGTCTCCGTGCTGCTCCCCGTTGTCTCTGTGCTGCTCCCCGGTGTCTCTGTGCTGCTCCCCGGTGTCTCTGTCCTGCTCACCGTGTTCTGCAATGTGTTCTTCACACATATATATTGTTCTTCACATAGTATTTTGTTCGCACCGTTCCGCGCGTATCTCCCGACAAGTAAGCAGATGTGCCGAACATCTGTAATCTATTCTTCACTGTGTTTTTCACTGTGTTTTTCACTTAAATGATCCTGTGTTCACTGTGTTCACTGTTTTTATTCTATTCTTCATTGTTCTTCACTGTGTTTTTTTAATTAAATGCTCGATCTCGAGCAGGGGAAATACTCGTCCGAGCAACGAGCCGTTTCGAGTACCTTAATACTCGAACGAGCATCAAGCTCGGACGAGTATACTCGCTCATCTCTAGTTTTGTCCTATAATTTAGTCTTGGGATAAGATTCTCCAATGACGATTTACTATACATTTCAAAATACCACAATCCTGGGTATATTGTGTTATTATAGGGATTGTTATAGTATTTTCTGTATTTTTTTGTAGATTAGATCCTACAGAATTTTCTTCATCTATTTTATTTTTCAGTAATTCTGATCTTTCCATCAAGGCTATAGTCTTTTTTGTATTTGTTAGTACGGTATCATCATACCCCTTATCTTTCAATTTTTGTTGTAATATTGAAGCTTCTTTGTCAAAAATTTCAGAATCTGTGCAGTTCCTCCGATGTCGTAGATATTGACTTTTAGGGATTGCATCGAGCCATGTAGGAAGGTGACAGCTGGTTTTTAGAATGAAACTATTGCTGTCGGTTGGCTTGCTGTAGGTCTTAATTTTAATGGTACAGTTTTCAATATATATTGTTAAGTCCAAGAAGTTGATAGAATTTTGACTAAATGTCGGTGTGAACTCTAAGAAGTAATCGTTATTATTGATATCATTAAGAAATTCCTGGAGGGACTCTGCTCTACCCGACCACACAAACAGCACGTCGTCTATGAACCTCCGCCAGAGGACCAGATTTGCAGCGAGCCTGCCAGTGGGAAAGATGTAGGAGTCTTCCCATCAGGAACTCTTTGAAGGTTCCCAATTCTTTGGTATAGAGAAGGTACAACGCAACTGGAGAGGGGGAAATTATATATCCCAAATGTCCAGAGCAGAAAGCAAATGGATCTTCTCTCTGAATACTTTAGCCCCTATGGGGTTAAATAATGAAATAGAATTATTTGCTTTTACATAGAAGCACTCTGTCGGCTCAGAAGTACTCACCATTAGTCTCTTTCTAAATTCCCATCTTAGTCCCTTTTGATTATTATGTGGAAGCACATGTATGTATGTATGTGTATTTTAATTACTAATAATCTTTTTAAACGCTCCTTTATATACAATGTTTTCATATTTTATTGATATTAACATTAAAGATTAATTTTAAACTTAGTACACGCTCTCATAATCAACAAACACTTACACATTTTAACATACAGCAGCTCTCCCTAATATGGACAGTGTACGTTTATAAATGGTATGATGCATGTCCAGAAGTGCGATTCCCTGACGAAGGAGACACTGACAGTCTCTGAAACGTGTTGGAAAGTTTGTCCTTCTGGATTCCCCGTAGCGTGGTGACGTCACCCATCGGACCGTACCAGAACTGTGAACGGAGCAGAAGCCACCGGCCGGGGCTCTGCTACCTTGTACAGGAACATCACTACAAACCTGCCTGTGTTGGATACAAGTAAGATTTCATACGGAGAACGACTTGTAACATCACTCCTGGGATATTAAAACCTACGTAAGGAGCCATCACCCACTGAACGCTTGGACCTACCTCCTTACGCCAGTTCTGCATTGTAAACCCCCCTCCCATGCCAGATGTCACAGTCTCCAGCTCCATGTAACAATAACTTCATTTGAAAAAGCACTGAATTTTCAGATCAAGTTGTTGATGTAGAGCTATAGTATAGTAAATGCAGCAAGGTGGGTGTTCACGCAATGCTGGCCCATCAAACAGCCTGGCCCCTGCCCGCTACGCTCTCTGCACCAATGCACTTATGTGCCGTCTGGGTCAGAGAAACAAGAAAACGCATCTCCCCTATATCTATAAGCCATTTAGACTTCAATAAAGTTTATTCATTTTACAGTAATGATTATAAGTAGTGTATGTTTCTGAGTATTAGCTTTAGTGGTGGGCACATTGGTTTAAGCTTTAGAGCAGTAATTGTCAGAATAGTAAGGTAAATATTAGTTAATAACCCAGTGTTAAAGTAATGGGGAAGACGGTAGAACAAATAGTACACTGAGTGTTGGCTTCAATGGCAGCCATTTGGTTAAAACACCCTGTAGTGAAACAATATGGGAAGGAAGGGGTATGTTGCTGCATAGCTGGGTCATTCAGTTCTATGGGAAGTCGTGTTAGTCATTTTGGTAAAAACTCAAAACTGAAGTAGTAAGGAGGATCGGGTCTGCTGCATAGCTATGTGATATATTAGTATGGGAAAGCTGTATGGCATCTTTTTTCCTTCCTTTTTGGCTACAGTCAGTGCTCTTTTAAACCAACCAAATTTCTGTTTAATCAGTTCTATATTTGGCCAGATACTCATTGCTCGGCGTCCAAGCCGGCTTTTATTAACTGGCACACGCAGTGGATGAGTTGCACAGTATCATTTCACATGAGAAGCAGGGACTTAGAGGTTCTCTTTGCCAAGGCTGTCAGCATTATTTCAACAAGCAATTTTTACATCTGCACCAAAAAGCTTTACCTTAAAATAATTCCATACACAATTCACATGTTTGGAACTAAGCTGTGCTGAATGTACTAAATCAGTCTATGCATCCTTGCCCTGCAGTACTGATCCTTGTAAGGTAGAATATAAGTCTCTAAGGAGGCAAATCCCATTAAACTCCCTTAACAATCCTGTCCATAACAATTTGAGTGTATATTACTGTACTGCAATTCTGGGAATCTTTGATTTGAGTTAAGACCATTCAGGGTAAACTCTGAGAATAGGACAACTGTAGAAGGTTCCATAGATTGCAGCATTGCTTACCGATTTTAATTACAACTTCCTCCCCATAATGCCATACTACACAGCACAGTGGCATATGCTTCTCTATGGTCTATATATATTGAATGTTCCTGCTTTTTCATGAATAGAATGATAGAACTGCAGTGAAGACCAATACTAAAAGGCCAAGTAACAGAAGATAGACAGCGGAAGTTACAAGAGAGAGCAATATGTTGCATCAGTAGACACTTATTTGTTTCCACCTATTTTTAATATTTTAATCTAGTGGTCTGCAACCTGTACACGTGAGCTGCTTTACTATAGCTATCAGCTTATTCTGATAGGCAACTTGTGGCTTTCCAGCTGTTGTCTTGACATTCTTAGGACTTCATTTGACATTCTAAAACAGTGGTTTATAACTTCTGGTGAGAGCTAGGAATAAGGTATTTTGTTCACTAGACAGAATAGAAACATCAATTTCAACATTATCTTAGGTGCACTGTTTCTGTACTAATAACAACTTACATATGAAGGCTGCCTTTGACTTGCAGCCACGTATCTATGTCAAGAGAGGAACAGCCATCTACCATGAACCCTCTTTAAAGCTGAGCTCCTTCCATATAATGGTACAATACTTGATATATTCTGAACATAACACTTCATTCTTGCCCCAAGAAGCTTCTTTCATCTTTTACAAGAAACTTCTAAAGGATGATGTACAAAAATAGCAGTAATTTCAAGTTGAAATGAGTCTAGGATATTACTGTTTTTTGATCTTTAGAAGGGCTTAGTGGTGTTGGGTCATCATGAACTCTCTTAATCCACATCTAACAATTTATACAGTTAAATCTGTTTTTATAAACATACATGTCTCAAGTCCACAAAAAAAAATATTCCAGGTAAAGTGTGACTTTTCTTTTCTCAAAGAAAGAGGGGGAGATTCATATAAAGTGTTGTTTTCTCTGTGGGTTTGGTTTCCGACTAACTGTCAGCAATTAAACATGTTTAGATTTGTGGCCCTTGGCAGATAATTTTCTATCCCGAGGGCCACAAATGTGTACAGCAGTCGGATAATTTGCTGAGAATAGAAACCCTGCTTAACTTTCCCATCTAAGCGTAGTAAAGACTTTACAAATACCAAACGCTTATCAACTAATAGAAAAAGGAAATCTATACTTCACCCAGCGGTGACTATAGCAAAACAACTGAGCCAGTTCAGAATTGGTTTACAAGTTGGAACTGGAGCTTTTTAGTGAATTTGGGTGCTGGTCTGCAAGCAGGGGAATTTTAAGACTGGCATTGAAAATGCCAGTATTTTTAATTTCCCCCCAATGTGTTGTTAGTCATGGCACCATATTATATAGAGTCATGTACCCCTCCCCCAGCTTATGCTTCTGTCTTCTTGCCTGAACTGCTACTTCATTGTGTGCAGGAGCAGGGAAAAAAGTACATTTTTATGATTGTTACAGAGTTAGGATTCACAATGGGTGGTTACTATCAATTTAATAGAGATCAGAAAAGAAGAATAAGATCGCTGCTCAATAGTGAAGATAACCAACAGGTTAAGGAGGCACAAAAAAGTAATTGTGTTAACCTTAAAGGGGTATTCTCATTTCGGCAAATTAATGTTGTTGTTTGCATGATGAAAAATTTATATTATATTACAATTTTCCAATGTACTTTCTGTATCAATTCCTTGCAGAAATCTGACCATTGTTACACAGGTGCACAGCTCGTTAGTATCACAGAGTGCAATCAGAGCTGTGTTATATAACGAGCCGTGCACCTGTGTGACCATGGTCAGAATTCTGTCCAATGGAAGTAAACATAGAAGCTTTCTATAGAAGGATAGCAAGCAGAGATCTAGAAAACTGTGAGGAATTGATACAGAGTATCAAAGTATATTTGAAAAGTGCATGACTTTTCATTATTCAAAGATTAACATTTATTTGGTGAAATGAGAATACCCTTTTACAGGCTTGTGCTGTAAAGGGAAACACATTGTTATGTAAATCTGCAGAAAAGTGAGGACAAAAAGTTTCAAGGACAAACACTGTGAATTCATTGGCCTCTGAATGAATTCAATCAATGTCAAAACACGTGCCCATTCAACCTATATAAAAGACATGCCTCTCAACTGCAGGAGAACAAGTTAGGGATATATTTTTTTCTGGGATGCTCATTACTCTATTAATATTGAAGTTTTGCTTCTATACTATGTGGATGATATTTGTAAGTGAAACATCACACAGATGATTTCTCAGAGGACGGCTGTGTAGGATTTGGATCTATAATTAAACTAATACCCTCAGGATTACTTAACAAATATAATTATATAGTGATTTGCAGCATTTATGCCTGGTTCTATGAAAAAGCAAGTGACAATGACAGGTGGATTATACATAACATTATATTATATTTATATTTCCTATTATATTCTCCACACTTTACAGATATTTTACAATCTTCTATAATTCAGTGAGTGACAATAAATGGAAACAATATTCAGATTTATGTGTCTATAAAATGTAATAAAAGCCATGTTAGGGTCAGAGACAAGAATTCTTGCAAACTTTACTGCATTACAGCAGCTTCACACAGATATTTTTTATTCCTTCTAAACCCATAGTCCGATGGGCTTTCCCAAATAATTTGGCAGACATGAATGTTTATTTTATTAGAGAAGTCGCACCAAGATGACTGGTGCCTGAAGGGACTCTTCTACCACCAAAGATGGCACCAATTTTATAAATGTAACTTGGTAACTTTCATTACTAAGTCCCCATAATATTGAATGGCAATGACACGGCAAGTTTCTAAAGAGGTTAACAAATTGCCAGACAGCATCTGGCATCAAGCTTTCTGGTTCTGTAGTAAACATTGTGTGGTGGAAATTTTTGTTCTATTATAAACCCTACGGCAATGGAAATCTACTACCTTCTGTTTAGTTAGAGATATATCTCTCAATGTTTATTAACTTTCTACAGTTTTATACAGACCCAGTACAAATAAACATAATGAATATTGCACCATTAAGTATTAAACAGCATATAAAAAAATAACCCTCTCTGTGAAATAAAGTAAGAAGTTGCTTTGTATAGAAGAAATATGCAAATGTCCACAAATGTCCAAAGTTCAATCTTACCGGTTATCCTGTGGAGGTCTGTCTCTGGACTATTAGAGACTGGACATGGGTAGGCCCTCTTTCCTTTGAAGGAGTGTTTTTGTGTAGTGCAGTATAGGATTTTACAATTTAACCTACTGACAGGTTCCCATGGGATTTTTAATATAAATTCCCAATCCACTTTTATAATTAATATTATTGGTTACATTCACTTTTAAAAGTTATAAAATTATACCTAGCTCCCTGCCAGCAAACTGCATTAAGTCATGGGGGCATTAGTGCAAGTCTTCAAGCCAGGGGTGTTGCTAGGGTCACAAAATCCGTGGGAAGGGCCCCAATACATATGTATCAAATTCTCAAAAGCACCTACTCCTGTATATAAGCCCCCAACATGGGTTTTACCACAAACAATTCTTATCTTATGCAGCTTCAATAAACATAGAAGAAATCCCTACCTATTAAAGTGACACTGGTGTCATTGTGGCCTCCACACTTAACTGGGCTTTTCTCATTAATAGTATTTACAACATATCCACAGAATAAGAACCTGTACCTTTCCAAAAAAACATGGGGGGATGAGTACTTGACCCCCTTCCCATGGCTGAATGTGAATGCTCCTATTATTAAATACCACCACAATATCGACCCCACACCTGAAGATGCTTCCACTAATTCCTCATCACTTTGCTTCCACATAATATTGTCACCTCCATGAGGCCCCAACATTTAATGCCCCCTAATGTGGCAGCCTACCTAATAATTCCCACTGAAAATAGCCCCAACTAGTAATACTCACACTTAATAATGCCCCCTTACTGAATAATTCCCTGATTGATCTGTGACAATATGCCAGTGGCACAATGTAAAAGATCTTCAGCAAAAACACCCCATACTGCAGTACAGCTATATTGCAATATTTGGTAGAAACAGTCAGACCCCTTAGGGTTAAAGTACCCTAGGAGGCCCAAAAAGACAGTAAAAAAATAAACCTAACAATTCTACCCCCTTTTCCTAGGACTGATATAAAAATAAACAAACAACATCCTAAACATGTTAGTTATTGTCTTGTCCCAAAAGTTATTTCCAGCAGTAAACCCTGTAACAGAAAATAGCGCTCATATCACCACTTGTTCGCCATTTTGCTACTCATAAAATCTAAATAAAAAGTGACCAAAAGGCTGTGTAGTCCCCCAAAGAAATTAGAAATGAGAACATCATCACGTCCAGAAAAAAATTACACCTAACACAGCTCGGTACACCAAAGTTCGAAAAAGTTATTGGCATCAGAATATGGCAAAATGGAGTAATCTTTTTCATTTAAATGGTTTCAATTTTTCTAACACGCCCACGTGTAGAGTACCCCTCTACACCCCCTCCATGGCCACATAGTGTGGAGTGGCATAGTCATGATAATAATCACAAATTCTTGCAGTACAGTAAAGTATAGAAGCACTGCTAAATCTTCTCCACAGTGTATACATATAGCACTGTATGTAAATCTTTACACAAAATGCTTACTATGTTTTATGAGGGTTACTTGCAAGCGGAAATCCTCAGCTCTCTGTTGGCTGGCATGCAGGTCTGGGATTAATGTCTGCAAGAAGCCTCTTTTTCCCTCCTGTATCACCTGCTGTATAACACTGCTTGTGGGGGAGGGGCTGAAGCTGATGAGTGGAGAGCTAATCTGTCAGAACTCCACAGAAGGTAAATAGTTAAACAGGAATTCTTCAGAAGACCAATAGGCCTAGTAGCAGGACCTGTGTTCAAAGCAGTGGAGGTTGTCCATCTCAGGTCCGAAGCAGTATACAGCCAGATGAGGCATAGACCTATTATCAACAGGAAACAGGATGTAGCAGTATCCAACCTTGCTGTGGGACATCCAGGCCTTAGGCCAAAAGATCTGGGGCATGGGGCCTGGATCTTTTGACTAAGCAATCACTGCTTCAAACCCTGTGTCATCACCATTATCTACTCTCTGCTCTGCTAGCTCTCCCTCTTTCCTCCCCACTCCCTTCTGCAGATATGAGCTTGTATCCTGGGTTCAGCCAACAGCTGCATGAGGAAGAAGGAAGAGGAAATAATGATGTCTCCTGCTGTCCACAGACACGTCTCTATTTACATTGCCACATAAACTGTGATTGCCCACTTCATATGTTATCTTCCCCTCCACACATCAAATTTAGTTACCCTATGCGTTACCCACATTCACTATCATATTTTATTCCGTTATTCTTATGCCAATGACAGAGCCTGGCCATTTTGTTTTCCTTTTTTTCTCATTAATATACCTGACTGAGAGCAACACTAGGTACTGTGTGGCTATTAGCTATTGTGGGGGCACCTTTTCTATGGGGACATCATTTCGATCCCTAGGGAAGAAAGAGAGCAGTTTTAAGTTTGATATAAGAAGGAGGTGATGATGAAATTAGAAACCTACAATTTCTGTGTTGCTAAATCTGCAGAGATGAGCTAGGTAGAAGAAGAAGATTAAAGAGAAATCCTCTGATCAAAAGCATCATGTGTGTGTTACCAGATTTACACTGCTTGTGTTTCTCACAATTCTGCAGCATCTCCTGTATACTGTGATTCTCTGTTGTCTTCTCCTATGGATGGAGATATTCTAGTCATAGTGATGGCTGCTGTGGGGACCCTGTGACTACAATAGGTGTAGGTCCTGTGACTACAATGACTGTTGATGGGCCTTTGTGACTTTTTTTGCTGTTGTGGGAGCCCTGTGACTACATTGGCTGCTGGCATTGTGAGTTAATTAGCTATGAGGGGCACTGTGCCAATATTAACTACAGTGGGGGCACTGTTACTTTATTGGCTACAGCACTGGTATTTTGACCACATTTCTGGCGAATCATAAGACTGTCTGGTAAAACTGTACACTGCCTAATTTAAGATGCTTCTGATAATCTGATATATCTGCCTCAACATGTTTGATCCTGTTCAAGGTCATTTGCATGTTTAAAACTTCATTTTGGAGCCGTCTGGTATTCTTTCTAGTTATATGAATGATACCACCCCCCAAAAAAAAATAATAATTGTATGGTGGGCACAGGTACTGGCAGACAGAGGTATACTTTTTGCATCCATATGCTCAGCATACATCATATCCAGCAGCAAACACTGGATAAATACATTGTAGCCTCTTGTTATAACAATAATTGGTAATCCTCCCAACTTAAAACACAGGAAAAAAACATGATCTGAATGCACCCTAAGACTGCCTATGTTACTATTCTTTGGTTCTAATCCGGTGTACATGTTGGTTAATGTCCTGTATTGATGTATTAATATCTGGGATCTGGACCTGTATCTACTTGGTAATCTTTTTTCTGGTTCAATATCTATAAATTTTCCGTTTTCTGGTCCTGTAGCTATGTAGTAATACTGGTTCAGGTGCTATTTCTATGTAGTAATCATGGTTCTGGTAATGTAGTTATGTTGTAATCTTGGTTCTGGTACACTATCTATGTAGTTATAGTGTTTCTGTTCCTGTATTTATTTAGTTACCAGGTAACATATCTATGTAGTAATCTTGGTTCTGGTTTTGTATTGATGTAGTTATCTTGGTTGTGGTCCTGTATCTATGTAGCAATATTGGTTCTTGTACTGCCTCTATGTATCAATCTTAGTTCTAATACCATATCTAAGAAGTTATGTTGGTTCCAGTGCCGGTTCTGGTCCTGTATCTATGTACTAAGCTTGGTTCTGCTTCTGGATCTATGTAGTAATCTTGGTTCTGGTAAAATATCTAAGTATTAATCCTGGTTTTGGTAATGTATCTATGTATTAAACTTGGTACTGGTAACATATCTATGTAGTAAAATCAGTTTTGTTACTGTCCTTTGTACTATATTTAGTTATGTTTGTTTGCAACAAATTTTCTAATATTGCGGTTTTTTATTGTACTAAACATCAGATGTGGTGTACTAGTATAATATTGTGAATTAATGTGTATGCAGGTGGGGAGAGAGATGAATTTTAGCTCTGTAGGACCCCCACCAGATTTTTCACCTAGGACCAACCACCAACTTTAATAAAGAATAGTATATGGACATGAGGTTTAGTGGTTTAGTGGACATGAGGTTTAGTTTATTTTCCATGTTTTGGGGTATATTTTTACATCAATTTGCAATTATTGCAAGCCTAAACCACAAACAAGTACAAGTCTTTTCATTCTGTCTTAACTCTTTGTAGTCTATCAACCTGTATTTTGGCACAAAACACTGATTAAATAACTGAAACGAGAACTGTCCCTTATGGTTCATGCGCACAAATGTTTGTTTCTGTGGCCTCATGCCCTTAGTTGTGGCTTCTATGGCCTGGGTGCAGGAGCAGTCTTATTCTCTTGTCTTTGGACCTCAAACAATGTCACAATTGGCCTGGAAAAATGTTGTTATCATTGAGGGTAGTATATGCTTTTGTTACTTATAAAACATATAAAATGGATGTAAGCCAGGTGTTAAATAAGGCAGGACCAGCAGGTGGGTAAATTAATACATTTAATAAATGTCTGTTGTATCTTGACTTAACGTAAAGCATTACATAAATAGTTACAATGGAATAAACCTATTATAACTATATAACAAAGTTATAGCTCCACTGGCTCTACCATTAACTAACCTGCTTAATAGTTTATAGACACCATACAACCTGCTATAAACAACTGAGCCACTTCCAAAAAAAGTTCTTTAAACTGTTGCTCAGATTTTAAGGTTAATGGTAAGGTAGATGATGATTGCTGTTTTATATTGTTGGGAGGTGCTGTTCAGTAAATGTAGTTCTTTAAATCCCTCTGTGTACACATTCTGTTGGCGGCTCCTTGAAGCACAGAATGCTATTATTATTATTCAAACAATTTGGAGACCAGCAGCAAACACTTGTCACCACAAATGGTTATTGTGCGTTGATCCAAGCAAGCAGATGGGTTTTGCAGGAATTTGCTGGCTGTTATTTTGGATTATTTAATTTGCTTAAGTACTGTAATCAATTTCTTCTAAATATGTTCGATTTAATGCAATAGGCCGGGGTCTGGATTCTATGTGGCCCGTTTAATCACCCTATAATTTGGCAGACATGTCTGGTCAACTTCACTCAGGAACAAGGTTCTGTTTTGAATAATTAATTTATTTCGGCAAAGTCAAGAAAACTGTAGAATGAGTGACCACAATAGATCTGAGTTGAGAACTGATGAGACAATGGATGGAGGATGCTGAGACCAGCTGATGCCATGGTATTTCTACTACATGATGGGAAGCTAAAGACAATGCTATTATTGTATTGATTATCATTCGAGGAAGATCAATTATATCAATTATTTCACTAACAAACCATATGTATGTATGTGTATACTGTATTATTTATTTATATACACTGTACATGTTCTTGAATGAGGGAAAAAGGAAAACATACACAAAAAAGTCACTTATTTGATATTTGAAAGAGATTTTATTACAGGTAAATGGGCAAGATTTTACATAAAAAAGGAAAGCCTAAAAAAGGTTATTTCATATCCTACATGAGGGGCTAGTCTTATGATGGGGTAAAAATTGGAGACAGATTTAAATTACTCATTTTCTTTAAATTCTTCTGCCATTTTTGAAAACTCATTAATCTTATTATACATTTATCTGTTTTCCTATATTGGGTAAAGATAACTGAGTCTACATATACTGCACCAATCTTTCTTCTAAATCTGAGCCAAATGTTTTGTATTAATAACTAGGTAGAGAATTAATATTTTATTATCATTCTTGCTTCTCATGACTGAATGTTTGTCTCCCAAGAGATTTTCTTTTTCTGACATAAATTCAGAGCAAAGTTGATGGGAACTAAGTAAATTCGGTTGTAGTGTGTTAGTACAAGCAGTAAAATCTGATATTTATCTTTGTTTATCTATATACCTCAAAAGCCTGCGAAATAAACACTAGATAAAGATGGGACAATCTGACTTCTTTGTATCACCCAAAAAGAACAAAGTATCTAAAGTATCAAATTATCAAAAACATGGGATATCATTTCATGTACAAACCCTTTAAGCAAGTATTTCGATAACCAGTGAGACTATGGGTGCCCTTTCTGAAAGCAATTCTCTGAACATGATCCCTCAAAATGAACTGATCAGAACCCAAAATGGATTAAGCATTTTCAGTTTTACTAACAGTTTTATAAGGCTCCTCTACATTTCTGAGTATGTCCACCCACCTTGGCTTGATTATATGGAGACTTTGATACCTAACATTCACCATTAAGGCTCCATGATAATTACAGTGTTTCCATAATTATGGGATTTGAGAATGTGACGTGAGTAGAACTTGTCTTGGGGGAAAAATAGTGGTAAAAGTAGATGCAGGTATTGATTCGGTGTCAGTTATTGACAGTGTAGTTGTTGGAGTTACTTTTGGAATAGGCTTTGTTGTGACATAAGGGGGCTCATTTACTAAGGGTTGTGTGCTGCACTTTCGTCAGACTTTGTACTTTTTTCGGGAATTGCACGGCTTGGACAGGTATTTAACAGGTGTCTGCGCTGGCATTGTGTTGCACACAATGGGGCACATTTACTAACATTTGTTTCCCCATCCGGAGTGTCCAACTGGAATGCACATCTGCCGTGATTCAAGAACATCGTGCGCCCGATTTTCTGCATGTGTTGCTTCCCCGATCAGGTCCACCAGAGTTCACCACCTTCTTCCCGGTGCATGTAAGTGCTTGATCTTGTGAAACAAATTGAAAGCTAAATCCAGCTGTTTGTCCGAATCAGTTGGATTGTCCGACGGCCTGTCCCCCGATTTCTGTCGCATGAAAGCCGGAGCCTATGCGCTAAAATTTGCGACATAATCCCCTTCTAAATCCCTGTCCCAATGGCGCGATCCCCGAAAGTTCGGAAAACCTGACAGAAATGCGGCTGCGGGGCCCTTAGTAAATAAGCCCCAATGTTTTTTTGGTACAGCTGCTCTGGCTTTCATGCGACAGAAATCAGGGGGGCGTGGCGTCGGACGATCCGACTGATTCGGACTGAGCACTGGATTTAACTTTCAAATTGTGTCGCAATTCCATGCACTTACATGCACCATGAAAAAGAAGGTGAACTCTGTTGTACCTGAGCAGGATAGCAATACATGAAGGATATTGGGCGCACAATCTTAGTACATTGCAGCACAGTGCATTATCGTTGGACAATGCACTTTTGGTGAACTCAGTTGGACAGGTGAGTAAATGTGCCCCAAGGTGTGTAGTTGGGTGACTGAGCCTTCAAATTCTTCAATGTTTGTATTATTGTTAGCAACTAAATTTGCTGTGTATTTGGTTAACCATTCAATACCCATATACATTTACTTATGCAAAAGTTACATGAAGCCTTTAAGGTGAAAGTTCAGATGGAGAGCCATTTTTTGCATCTCAGCATTGTACATTATATTTAACCTCTGCTGCACATTTTGCATTCCTATCTTCCTTTGTTACCAGCCAACCAGAATTTTCCATATCCAGGAGCAGCGCAGGCATCATTGTTATGTGTCCACAATGAGTTATGCCTGTAAGATTACATTACCACTATCTGTGCATTATATTCCTGGGATACAAGACTAATCAACCAATTTTATTTGATTATCAGAATGCACCTAAAGCAAAAAACAGCACGAAGCAGAATAAATAAGCTGCAAATTGACTATGTAAATCTCTGACTTCAAAAGTTAAGGGAACGAGCCGCTGCTTGTCTTTGTACCGGTGTATGGAGTGTATGGTAATTGGATGCTGCATTCTATATATTTATATTGCCTGTTTGAAGACCTGGAGGAGGCTCATTAATGGTACCACCACTAGACACACACAAATAGATTTCTATGTGAGCAACAAGGTTTCTGTAGCTTCATATTATTTTCCAGATTACAATGGTGGTAGATAAATAATGAAAACTACTAGTAGTCCTGAAGAAATGTATACTACTATTGCTATTGCTGCTGCTTGTACCCCAGATAACAGTAAACTGTAATGGTACTAGTAATGCTGTATATTCTCCTCCAAGTCTACTATGTTATTGTACACCACAATGGTGATAAAATAGTAACTAATGCATATACTGGCAGTCTAACAGCTAATGCTGCGAGTGCTGCTAGGGCACATACTACTACTCTGTAATTGAATGCTGAGTTGCAAACATGAGAGTGTGAGAGTTTTTGTCATGTCAGTGATCAGGAGCTCATAAAATGAATTTATCTGCGTGCTATCCATTGAATCAATGTATAGCACATGGTAAAAACAATTGTATATTGTAATTGTTATCTCTACTGTTAAAGGATGCCTCCTCCAGTGCTGGCTTTAGGTTAGATGGTGACCTGGTGGAATCTTCTTTTGGTGCTCTTCACACAGGAAAAACACATCTTAATTATTTGATTTTGCTCTTTCATTCAGTCTGGTAACATAGGCGTATAACCTCCAGTGCCTACTTACCCTATCCACCTTTACCAGCATTTGTGAAAGTTGTGAAACATGTTATAAAAAGAGCTGAGTGAATTCGACCATGGTACTGTCATGTGATACCACTGTTGAAACAATTCCGTTTATAGAATTTCTTCCCTCTTAGATATTCCTTGTCAACTGTGAGTGGCATTGTATTAAAGTAGAAGATTTTAGCAACCAAGTAGCAGACATGAAGTTACAGAGAATAGTGCATAAATGTTGCTAACCTCATTCTGATTCAGTAACGAGAGAAGCAAGGATCTTCATGGCATGGTATTTTATGGTCAAACAGATGCATGGAAGCCTTAGGCCTCATGCACTATGCCAAGTGTCTTAAAATAGAAAATTGTATAACTAATTGTTTAAAATTATAAATATATCATGAAAAACCATGTTTTGAGCCTCCACTTTTTTGTCACAGCATATATGGTTACCTTCATGAGCAACGAGTTGGTCTGTGGTCTGTGTGCAAGTTACATGATGGATTAATTTTTTAAAATATATTATCAAGTCTAGTTATGGTAAATTATTGTGCCATTTGAAAGAAGAGGGACAATGCTGTTGGGTTGATTTTCTTGGGATGTCCTATTGAATGACAGTTTTTTTGGGGTCCTCAGTTTTCTGTAATATTAGTGTGGGGGACATTTTTTTATAGAAATTCACCTGACTTCACTTAGAGTAGGTAGGGTTCTCAAGTAGGATAACCAATTCATAGAAATACCATAACAGACTTGGAGTGCCAAGTCCTCTTTAACCCCTTCCTGCTCCGCGGCGGATATATTTGCCGCTGAGCTGTTGCCGGCTCAGCTCTGGATCAGAGCCGAAACGGCATCGGGATGCACGGAGTGCCGGCTGTAACTAACAGCCGACACACCCACATTCACCATTCAATCTGAGGGAACTGGAGAGGATCTGCAAGGAAGAATGGCAAAGGATCTACAAATCCAGGTGTGAAAAACTTGTTGCATCATTCCCAAGAAGAATCCTGACTATACTAGCTCAAAAGCTGCTTCTACTCAATACTGAGCAAAGGGTCTGAAAACCATGTGATATTTCATTGTTTCTTGCTCAATAAATTAAAAAATTCTGTTTTTCTGTCAAGTTGGAGTTCACAGTGTATATTAATGAGCAAACAAAAGCACTTTTTTGATCTTACCAATTGGATGCAATGCAAACAAAGCATGAAACATTTAAGCGGGTCTGAATACTTTCTTTTCCCACTATATACATATATATATATATATATATATATATATATATATATATATATATATATATACTTTTTTACAACTTTGTTTTACATTTCACCAAATGCCTAAGTGTTTTAAACCTTTATGAATAACCATAACAATATCAGTAAGCATTTTTTAAATGATATGTGAAACAAAATGTACGCCGAAACAGACCTGAATCCGAGAATTTCCTTCACTACAGTCACACTATGTAAGGAAAACAAGAATATGGTATATAGCTTTAAGTCTAAGGGGCCATTTATCTTTTATTCGTCTTCCTTAGGAAAACTTAGGAAATGGAAAGAAGTGACTTGAGACATTTGTGCGGCATTTTTGAGACAAATGTCGCAAAAACAGATCGGAAGGAAAAAGTTAAATTAATAAATTACCAAAGAAGCAGACAAAAAAAAAGACAAAAACAAGCCAAAACAAACAGATAACATAAATGACCCTTAAGTCTTCAGATATGCTCAGCAAAATGATCGTACAGGAAACTAAGTATTGAGACTTGTGCACTTCACATGTGCAATTTACATGTGAACTTAAATCCATGGACAAATGCGAAAGTAGAACCATCTTCCGCAGTCCAAGACAGCTGAAATGCATGCAAAGATGATATAATTGGAGGTTTTTCACTTAAAACCATGATGGTCGGCTGGATCATGCCTCCTGAACAATAAGAGGTCATATAAATTAACTTCCCCCTCTAGAACTTCCTGTTCTACTAAGCCCTGTGTAACACTGGGATGCAGAAATGGGAAAACATGTTTGTGGTGACTGTAGACTACAATTATCTGTCATTTATTATGACGAAAAGTATTCTACAGACTTCAGAAATTAGAAAGAATAAATTACAAACGTAAGTGATAATAAAGTCTGTGTTTTTAAACTAAACCTACGTTTACTAGGTTTATGTTTTGTTCATTAAACAGTCTGTGAATTGGCAGCATTTAGGCTCATTAGCATAATTTTACAAGTTGATTTTAGAAAGATGGTGGCCATGGATAACAAATATAACGTGAATTCCACAGTCACTGTAGTTCTATAAGTAAGTGTTCCTGGTTGATCATGCTTGATTTAGCATTTCTTTTAAAATACTCACACAGAATAGATTGTTGATAATCTAACAATGAGCCCCTCTACAGATTAGTTGTTCTTAGCAGCTGACAAATAGTGAACAAAGTAGAATGCATTTGTATCCATTCTGAGATGAGAACTGCTTATCTATGAGGTTCATGAGTGTTGGACTCCACCATCCCAACCAAAACAGTTGGCTAAATTTTAGCCAACTAATCTATATCTGAGACATTTGGGAGATATGTTACAGGTGTATTTTGGCAAGTGCATTTCTATTGTGAGTCTTTTATTATGTATAGTAAGTGATTTATATAGTATAGACTTATGGTAATGCTAATATTCACTCACCGGCCACTTTATTAGGTACACCATGATAATAACGGGTTGGATCCCCTTTTGCCTTCAGAACTGCCTCAATTCTTCGTGGCATAGATTCAACAAGGTGCTGGAAGCATTCCTCAGAGATTTTGGTCCATATTGACATGATGGCATTGTCATGTTCAAGAAACCAGTCTGAGATGATTCCAGCTTTATGACATGGCGCATTATCCTGCTGAAAGTAGCCATCAGATGTTGGGTAAATTGTGATCATAAAGGGATGGACATGGTCCGCAACAATATTCAGGTAGGCTGTGGTGTTGCAACGATGCTGAATTGGTACCAATGGGCCCAAAGAGTGCCAAGAAAATATTCCCCACACCATAACACCACCACCACCAGCCTGAACCATTGATGCAAGGCAGGATGGATCCATGCTTTCATGTTGTTGACGCCAAATTCTGACCCTACCATCCGAATGTCGCAGCAGAAATCGAGACTCATCAGACCAGGCAATGTTTTTCCAATCTTCTACTGTCAAATTTCGATGAGCTTGTGCAAATTGTAGCCTCAGTTTCCTATTCTTAGCTGAAAGGAGTGGCACCCGGTGTGGTCTCCTGCTGCTGTAGCCCATCTGCCTCAAAGTTCGACGTACTGTGCGTTCAGAGATGCTCTTCTGCCTACCGTGGTTGTAACGGGTGGTGATTTGAGTCATTGTTGCCTTTCTATCAGCTCGAACCAGTCTGCCCATTCTCCTCTGACCTCTGGCATCAACAAGGCATTTCCGCCCACAGAACTGCCGCTCACTGGATGTTTTTTCTTTTTCGGACCATTCTCTGTAAACCCTAGAGATGGTTGTGCTTGAAAATCCCAGTAGATCAGCAGTTTCTGAAATACTCAGACCAGCTCTTCTGGCACCAACAACCATGCCACGTTCAAAGGCACTCAAATCACCTTTCTTCCCCATACTGATGCTTGGTTTGAACTGCAGGAGATTGTCTTGACCATGTCTACATGCCTAAATGCACTGAGTTGCCGCTGATTGGCTGATAAGAAATTAAGTGTTAACGAGCAGTTGGACAGGTGTACCTAATAAAGTAGCCGGTGAGTGTATATACTAGTGTTATACATTAGTGTTCCTGTTGCTATTGTTAAGTGTAATATAACAGAAGCACAATAATTTCCCATTTTTGGGATGCATAAAGTCAAATCTAATCTAATCAGTATCAGACCACTCTTCATTATTTATCCTTAGGTGACAAACTACTATTATGTACCCACACTCACCGGCCACCTTATTAGGTACACCTGTCCAATTGCTCGTTAACACTTAATTTCTAATCAGCCAATCACATGGCGGCAACTCAGTGCATTTAGGCATGTAGACATGGTCAAGACAATCTCCTGCAGTTCAAACCAAGCATCAGTATGGGGAAGAAAGGTGATTTAAGTCCCTTTGAACGTGGCATGGTTGTTGGTGCCAGAAGGGCTGGTCTGAGTATTTCAGAAACTGCTGATCTACTGGGATTTTCACGCACAACCATCTCTAGGGTTTACAGAGAGTGGTCCAAAAAAGAAAAAACATCCAGTGAGCGGCAGCTCTGTGGGCGGAAATGCCTTGTTGATGCCAGAGGTCAGAGGAGAATGGGCAGACTGGTTCGAGCTGATAGAAAGGCAACAGTGACTCAAATCACCACCCGTTACAACCAAGGTAGGCAGAAGATCATCTCTGAATGCACAGTACGTCGAACTTTGAGGCAGATGGGCTACAGCAGCAGAAGACCACACCGGGTGCCACTCCTTTCAGCTAAGAATAGGAAACTGAGGCTACAATTTGCACAAGATCATCGAAATTTGACAGTAGAAGATTGGAAAAACATTGCCTGGTGTGATGAGTCTCGATTTCTGCTGCGACATTCGGATGGTAGGGTCAGAATTTGGCGTCAACAACATGAAAGCATGGATCCATCCTGCCTTGCATCAATGGTTCAGGCTGGTGGTGGTGGTGTTATGGTGTGGGGAATATTTTCTTGGCACTCTTTGGGCCCATTGGTACCAATTGAGCATCGTTGCAACACCACAGCCTACCTGAATATTGTTGCGGACCATGTCCATCCCTTTATGACCACAATGTACCCAACATCTGATGGCTACTTTCAGCAGGATAATGCGCCATGTCATAAAGCTGGAATCATCTCAGACTGGTTTCTTGAACATGACAATGAGTTCACTGTACTCAAATGGCCTCCACAGTCACCAGATCTCAATCCAATAGAGCATCTTTGGGATGTGGTGGAACGGGAGATTCGCATCATGGATGTGCAGCCGACAAATCTGCGGCAACTGTGTGATGCCATCATGTCAATATGGACCAAAATCTCTGAGGAATGCTTCCAGCACCTTGTTGAATCTATGCCACGAAGAATTGAGGCAGTTCTGAAGGCAAAAGGGGGTCCAATCCGTTACTAGTATGGTGTACCTAATAAAGTGGCCGGTGAGTGTATGTCTACTAGTACAGCTAAACCCAAAATCCCAGCTAATTGTTCTATATGGCTATCTAGCTAGCCTTAAAAGTAGTGGCAGGAGAATGAAAGTTATTTGACATTCAAGAATATCACAGTGGCTGAAGGAAAGCTTCCACTGTGTAGCATTGTGTAGGAGTATGAAATGCTCATAAAATTGCACAGCCAGATAAACATATCTTGTTCATTCTCTCACCCACTGCGCTCATCAGTGAAAGAACACAGATCATAGAACTGAACACTCATTAGCATCATATAAGAATATATTACAGTACAATGCTGCTAATACCTCACTACCTATGGCTCACCATTTAGTCAAATGAGGCTGTGAACAACAACCATAGTTTTTTTAAAGCCCATAAAGTATCCTGGTGACTTCAGAAATGAAAAAGGAAGAAATTAATTCATCAATGATAATAATGTCTGTGTACAAATATTTGGTTTTTAATCCAAATCTACCATCAAAATCATCATCAATATAAACTAGGGACACTTACACAGGCACTGTGACTTCAGTAATCTTCTTATATTTGTTATCCATGGCCTCCTTCCTTCTAAAAATCAACTTTTACAGTTATGCTAATAAAGCAGAAGGGCTCTGGCATTACTAGAGCCCATTTGTGCTTTAGAGGCTGTTACACTGTGTAGGAGCACTTCCCCGCTCCCACTGCATGGTGATGAGGGAACAGGGGAAGGGAGAAGCATGCTTCTGACAGTATATCAGCCTGTAAAGCTGCAGCACGGAGTGGCACTGTTAATGCCCTACCCTTTCTGTCTCAGCATAATTTCAAAAGTTGATTTTACAAGGAAGGAGGCCATGGATAACTTGTATAAGAAGATTACCACAGTCAGTGTCTGCATCTATGAGTAAGTGTCCCTGGTTTATCATGATGGATTTTGATTGCAGATTTTCTTTAAAAATAATGGGAAAGTTAGATGTCGATTTAGGTTGTAAAATTTTTAATTGCTACAATCTGATGGCAAGAAGATTCTGCATTTTCTTTTACAGTGGTAAAAGAGGGTCCATGGGTGCTAGACTTGGCACACTTACACATGAGTGAGTGTGATGTGTCCAAATCGCATCACACTTGCAACGCGTGATGGTTGGAACGTACAGCCCGAATGCTGACACATGGAAGTGAACAGACATGCTGAGTTCAGTTCCGGTTGCTCAGCATTTGGACTGGAAGATCTGGGCTGTTTCCTACTTCTGCAAATTCTGTCTGAGCTGCTGTACTGCTGATTATTTGCACACTGAACACTACTGTCAACACCTAGTAGCTTAGCATGGGGGAGCCCTATATATAAGTTGATGAGTCATTACATACTTTTTAAGGCTTTAATACCGTATAGTAGTTCCATAAGGGTTCATTCCATTTGTCACATGTTTAACCATGGTGCAAAGTCTAGGGGATTAAGTGTTATTCACCCTTCAGTCTCTGTATATAAATGTATGAATGGGAACTTTTGGATAAGGATATGATTGGGATCTGACCGGTTTGAGACCAAGTGATCACGAGAATGTGAAGCCACAAGTGCCCTATGTGGATGGAGCAGTGACCCACATGTGTGACCACCACTGCTTTCACATATATGAGACTCAGCTCAGAATGAAATGTTTCTTTTATCATTTGAATTACAGGTCACATTTTTGGAGGATTTTAAAAATGTAAAATCATCCCAGGGCTTTTAGGTGCATTTGTCTTTGTTACTCTTTTCTAGGAGATATGCACTCTTGCAAAAATTGGGATCCATTTAGTAAAATGGCATAAATGAAGGAAGTCCCTAATATTGTGTTTGGGATTTAGCCTTTAGAAAGAGGTTCCAGAGCCCAAACTGATCACCATGGTTAAATTTTTTCTCACGTTGCTACCCCATCCATTAGGTAATTGAAACACGATGTCTCCTTCATGAAATCCTTACTGATAAACGATTCTCATCTAACACAATTATGGAACTTTATCTTAATTATATCAGCCAAGCTTCAAAGGTGGAACTTACTCGGTTTCCTCAATTTTGCATTTCATCTCAAATTGTGAACCGCAGCTGTTTCTATAAAGTGCACTTGACACTGGCAGAGATTCATACATTTCATCATCCATCTTTCCACTTACTAAACTATCAGTAAAAGTTCACAGACATAGTGCCCTGTGCGTTGTCTGTTCTCTTGTAGAGCTTACCCCTAAATGACATTCCACAAGCTCCATTATTTTTATAATACATCAGGAATCTTTGTGTGTGCTGTGCAGGGGACATCAGAGCTTACACCTTGCCTCATCTAACCTCCCTGTGCATAAATGTCAGGAAAATGACAAGATTATTCGGGACATAGTGACAGGGGCTTGTATGATAGGATCAGTGGACAAGAGGAAAATCAGACGTGATCTGACTCACCTTCCATGGCTTGAGTCTGGAATATTTATATATTTAGCAGAGTGTATTTTGTGTATTGTCATTCTTTCTTTCTTTAATTTCCTATTAAAGCAATACATTTCCAGATCCATGAACAAATCTAAGTCTCAGAAAATATGTGATCAAATAGTTATCGGAAATCAGCTTTGTACTGGAGGCTCCACTGATATCTTTGCTTAACAGGTGTTCTACTAAGAAGTGGCTTAGTAGAAAACTAGTTTTGAGGGCACCTAGTAAATGTACATTAGGTCTCCAGCAGTTCCTGATTAATTCATCCTTTGATAAACTCCTGCACAAAAAGAAACAATGAAGAGGTTCTCCAATTTGGGCAATTTCCGGTTGTGCCTTTTAAGCTGACAATAAGCTAAATAAGTAAGTGTCTCTATCCCTAGTTCTCTAAACTGGACAATAGTTTGAGGGTATATACCCTAACCCCTCCATTTTGCCTATGCATATACAGGATGTACATATTGCTGATATACTGTGAGAGTGCAGGCAGAAGCAGTTATACTAAAGCCCCTTTAATCCTTTCTTTGTGTTTATTTTGGAAATAGTTGCATTGTTGAATGGTCTATTGTATGAGCGGCGGCCACCAGGGGAAGCCTCTCTCAAAGCTTAAAGACTTCTTATTTTGGTCTAAAAATAACACATTATACTTTTTCTTAGTATCAGCCGCCACCGCTGCTCTCTAGTGTCTTCCTGTGTGTTATCGGGAATCTCAGATACTTTTTTGGAAACAATCTTCATGTATTGTCTCCAGAGCGATGATATCATCTTCCCTCTGGGTCTTTGACACATCCAAGAAGTTACATTCTTTCCATTCTATCTTATTAAAATAATTATTCTCATTATCAAAACATCCTGCAAGATGTAAAGCGTCAAATTCAGTTATGACAATGTTATGGGATAAAGCTTTATCTGGAGTAACAGGCTTAGCTGTGATCATGTCATTGACACAATAAGGATGCGTTGCCACGTCCTACTTTCTCATGATGGGAAATGTACGGATTCATTTAGCAGATTAAAATGAAATGACATATAAATGGACACACTTGTGCAAAGTGGGGCACAGGGAAGCTCATTACAATAATAAAGGGAGGACATCCAGGATCTGATAAGCAATATAGAAATCTATATTAAATAACCTCAAGCAGATTATCCATTAACTAATCATCATTGCAACCCCTGTTCTATGATGAGGCTGTGAATGAGAATGTCATTAAAGAATTGATGAAATTAAAGCAGTTGTCTAAGGTTAAAAAAATTATATTACTGACAGTCCCTGGGTTAGATACAAGGGGTTTGTAGTTAAGTTGAATTTTTATGTAAGTTTGAACTGTATATTTTATAATTGTAGATGCAATGGGACCAAAGATTATCAATAAAGCTTCATTACAGACACCATACAGATATCATGATCATTGCAGTCTGGGACTATAGTAAAGAATCCAGAAAACTTCACCAGCGGACACAGTGGGCAGAGGGGTCCATCTTTAACCTGGGGTTGTCTGTAAGTCGGGTGTCCTTAAGTAGAGGACCACTTGAACTTAAACTCACTGTTCTCATGCATGGCTGATCGCATGATTTCAGAGCTTTACACCATGGCTTCATTATGCAGGCACTGTGCCCAAGGCACATGCCCAGTGAAGACAGGGTGTGGAACAGTGGCTTTATTGTGTAACTACACAGGCGCCAGGAGGATGTGGGGGTAAGATACTGGATGTCTTTCTGCCAGAGTTCTTGGGTGGCCACTTAGTATATAATTATTCCACATCATTGAAAATAAATACCTTATTGAGATTTCCAGATCAGCTGTCAATTGGCTTGAGCTATTATGAGAACGGCGCCCAGATAATAATAGGAATACAATAGAATATTGAAAGTACAAAACACTAATGGGCAAATGGGGGAGGGAGTGCGAGTATTAGGGGGCAACCTGCATTAGAAACATTAATAGCAATCTTGAAGAAATAGCCAGTAACTATCAATGATAGCAAGACCACTTAAGGTAATTATAAATAATAAGAGCCGGCAGGAAGTATAAATGTTTGCAATGCGGCACTATCTATATTATTACCTCCTATGCTTTCATGCTTTTATGGAAGTTCAATTCTCCAGGTCCTAGCTGGAATGCTTTTTACTGAGAGCTTGATTCTCCATAATGACTGGATGTCTTATTGAGAAAACATGCACTTGTGTGACAAGTAGAACACTAAAATTATATCCCAAGGGATCTGGATGGCGATAATCCAGTTACATCCACTGTGGACCTGATTAAAGAGACACTATTGTGAAAATCGCTATTTTTATGTTTTACCCTGAACTGAAATTATAGGTGCCCCGTGCAGTACAACCACATGTGCAGTAGATGTAAAAAGTGCTGTGTTCTAAAGTCATTATATTGCCATTGGAATGTATGTTTTTTATTTTATTTGGGTGACAATTAATATCACCTACACTATGGGCAATATATTTGGTCCGCACAACCTGTTATATGGCAAAGTAAAATTAGGACCAAGCACTTCAGTAGGTTTTATCATGCGTTTTAATGTCTTCAAAGATGCAAATGACAACAGTACTATGTGACATTTTGGGCACTTAGGCCTTTTTCAAACACAAAGCGGAATAGAGGAAGCTGCTTGGAAGCTGGCGTGGGAATCATGCACGCTGCACGCTGAGCGCATACTTCGGCGTGCTGTATGCATGTTTCCAGGCAGTTTCCTCTATTCAGCTTTGTTCTCCTCTTCTGAGAACACACACGCTCCCCTTCACTGACAAAACACGCTCCTCCTTCCCTGACAACACCCCCTCATCCTTTCCCACCTGACAACACACCCTCTGCTTTTCTCCACTAACAACAAACACAATCCCACTCCCCAAATGACAACACGCAGGCTACCCCTCACTGACCACGTAGTCACTACCACTACTTTTAAACATCCAAGCTCCCCCTCACTGAATACCACACCCCATCTTCCATTAACAACAGACACACTCCGTCTCTCAATGACAACACATACTCTATAGCCTCTCCTAAAGGCTACACAGATGTCATTTACCTCCTGTTCCTCTCCACACGTTTCTCCACATAAAGATGTTTGTCCCAGCCTTGATTCTACTTGGTACTGGTTCTCACAAAGATGTGTACCTTATTTTATCATTTAGTTTATCAGTGAGTAACATTACACTGCCTTCTCAATATACTGAGAAATATCTGTTTCCCAAATGAATAAAGCAACAATCCATGAGGAGAGGCACGAGGCACACTACAATAAGTCTGACTAAGGTGATTGTGGCAGTTTTCAGCTGGACTTTGTATTTAAGAAGTACATGCACCACATTTGTGTCGCATGTGACTGTTTGGCACAGCTTCACTATTTTTCATGCAACACAAATTTCTGCACTAAAATTGGCGCTTCGGTACTCAGTCAGACCGTGCGCCATATTTATCATGCAAAGTCAGACAGAAATGTGTTGCACGCCTTATTTTAAAGGTGTTACAGAAAAAAAGTGGTACAGAGGGCAGCAGATTCATGAAGAACATGCATGATAAATCATAAATTTGGCCCCCTTTGCATACTACAGAGGCAATCTGTCCCAGAGTCAATAAACGCAAGTGAACTTTTATCTGAAAGAGTTGATTAAGCTTTGGGAAAGACTGGGTAGATGCTAAGTTTTCTTTATTAATCAAATATATGGTGCAGAGAAGATACAACACATTAAAAGGTAAGAGGGCATTTTGCATTATGCACGCTTCATCTAGCCTTACTCAAGACACCAGGGGAGGGACTCCTAAAAAGGAGGCCCCCAAATGCACATCAGGCACAAGGAGGGTCGGTACAATTCAAATCAAATCCAAGAGAGTCTGTCTGGTCTGGATTTGATTTGGATTGTGCTGAGCCTCCGTGTGAGTGGTATCACATGACACATAGAAACTAAGGCTAGATGATGCGTACATAACACAAAACGGCCTGTTATATTTAATGTGTCCAGGTGTATCCTCTCTGCGCCATATTTGTGATTAATAAAGAAGATTACTGGATTGTGAGTGCCACTTATTCTGTTTCTTTGTTTGGACTTTACTTCCACTATGTTGAGCTGAGCACCATAATGACCAAAGCTGTTAGTTATTGGTTTCCTCTGGTCTTTATTTTCCATGGAAATCATCGAAGCAGGAATAGGAGTAGTGCCATCAATGGCAGTGAATAGCCCTTGCTTCACTCTTATTGTTTTAGATGCCAAGTTTTACTTGCAGCTTGTCAAACCAAAGGTGGTATAAGTATGGTACCCACTGTCATTCATAAAAGATACCCAGTCTGAAGAACTACTCACTTCTACCTTTCCTGAGCTTATCCTATCAGATATGTCTGTATTAGTAATTTATTTGCCAGCTCTGCCTCCAGCTAAAGAATGAAGAAGTCTTTTGTACAGCACGTTCTCTGTTCTATCACGTTGGCATTCAGAATGTATCAAGCAAACAAGTGGTAACAAGTTTAGAATAAATCACTTGGCCGCTAAAACATTTTTTTACATAATAGAAATTACAAAATCAAAGTGGTTTTAGTGAGAAGAAGAAGAAAGAATCCCAGAAGTACAGGAAGCTACGAATGAGTAGAATCTTAAACAAGTTGCAGGAGAGCAGGAAGGATGTGTGTTTCCGGACTGTCTTGGTTGATCTATCAATTAGATGATTGGTATTGACTAGTAATACGTGGGAGTTATATCCTAACTCGTTGTCAATGACCACTGATGATTATCACCCAGGGAGACATCCCCAGTCATTAGTCACATGGACATGTCAGGGACCCATGTAGACACCATTTATAAAATGAGGATTATTGGGAATATTATAGATTTATGGAAATAAAGGGCCAGCACATGACTGGAAATAATTGAGCATGTTATATCGGTGGGAAAACAGCATCAGGACCCAAGTGACTGGTCTAATGGATGGGCCTGCTTTGTATTCTTTAAACATGTGTCTGAATTATTAAAGACACATTTACAAGAGGCTCTACATCTTGTAGGCAGGCAGCTATTAAGCCGCCATTGCAGATTCTTGCTCACTATACTTTTGCTTTTAACTGGATGAGCTCAGAACAGATACGTGGCAGATGGATTAGAACAAATATTCCATTGCCATTTTGCTAAGTGCAGAACAAGCAAATCAGCAAACAATGGGCTGTAATACATAAGAGTGATGTCATGGTGTCTGCCCGGTACACAATGACTTCATCCTGAAGGCTGCACAATGGCATCAGTGCTGTTGCTCTTTGGCTCCAGGGGTATTGTTCATTTTTGGATGTAGGACTGTGCAGAATATTTTCTATACAACAGACAATAAAAATGATAATATCAGAACATTCAAAGGTTCTTTTGACATAGATGCAACAGAGCTCAATTTGTTCAACAGGTTGTCCAATCTTATGTACTGTAAAAGAGACCTGATAATTGGAAAATGGAACATCAGGGCAGATTTAGTAACACATGTATATTAAAATATATATTTTAAAATTAGCAGGAGACTGCATATAGGGGCCGCCTACTTCCTCTCAGCCAGTGTCTGAGACCACATGGAACAGTGAGTATTCAACACCTGTTCAGACATGGTGAGCCTTTTTTCCTGTTCACATGGTTCGGTGTTGCATGGCGTCCGCCGCTTCTGTGGTGCGGTGCTGGTGGGGGCCATGGGGGCTATGCCTGCCAGTATGGGTACTGGGGGCAACCGGGTCTTGGTCCCTGCCGGCGCTGTGCTGCGACGGTGGTGGACGCCATGTGATGCTGCACATAATAGCGTAGGGACCCACCATAAAGAGGTCACCGTGAAGTGGTTGGTGGGCTTATACAATTTGATCAAAATGTAACTAAGAACCTTGAGTTCGTTATATAATGTAGCCTAGCGGCAGTAGATCATTGTGTGATGTGTGGATGTGCGGTCCAGTTCTTTTTCTCTCCCCATGTTGACACATATATATTAGTCTTGTGAAATGTATAAATGCAGCATTATATTAATTACCCAAAAGAGCCATGTCACCAGGCGTCCTCCCCAACATGTGTTTTGGCGAAACAAGCCTTCCTCAAGGTGTCTCAGCTCTCTAAGAATCTAAGATTATGCTTACTTGCTTAAATTTTGTAATGGGGTGTCATTGTGAGTGTCTGTTTCTGTGGTCAGTCATCTTGATTTTATGAATTGTACTTTTTAACTTTTTCCAAATAAGTAAATAAAAATAAATAAATATATATATATATATATACATCAAAAACGTACTATTTTATTCCAACATGTGCCAATCAACGTTTCAGCTCCCAAAGCCTGGAGCCTTTCTCAAGCAAAGGTGTACACAGCAGTGATACAATTTATACAAAACACCAAAACATTGAGGAAGTGTTGCTTGGCACATGTTGAAATAAAATAGAAAGTCCAGGCAGCACACTGCAGGTCAGGTATCTTCCATTGATAAAAGGCAGAAAATAAGCAGCATTCCAGGCGTCAAATGTGGTACAAAATGTGGTCTCTTTTTATTACATGTGAAGCGACGTTTCAGCTCGTATACAGCCTTTTTCAAGACAGAAAGAGCTTGAAAAAGGCTCTATTTATGTATGTGATTGTATTTATGTACTTTCCTCTTTTTTTGCAATATTAGGTCGGTGTAATTATTTGATATGAATGAATATACTTGGGTAAACGAGTAGGGCATTTTTAGGAAGAAAATACATCTTTGAAATTGAATAGTCATTAACGAATTAATGGTTGTTTGTTTACAGTTTGGGCTATTTGCCCTATGCTTTGTTCTTAAACTTTGGGGATTTTAATCATTCAGTGAGAATAAGGATCATTTTTTCTGGTATTTATTTTAACAAGAACAGTTCTATTTGGGGGAATTCATCAAGATGGGAGTTTTGAACGCCAGTCCTAAATCCCCCCCCCCCCTCCCCGCTGGCATAACGGTACCCATATCCACTAATAGGCTCCGGTGTTTAGTAAATAGACCAGGTCAGAACTAGAATAGTTTTTGATAAAGCCTTTTTTTGGAGTGGGTCAGGCTTTGATGCCCCTGCCCACCCTGGGCCTGCCCTGCTCCTCACACCCCAACACGGGGCATGAAAGCCTGACCCACTCAAAAAAAAAGGCTATAGCGAAAATCCAAAGTGGTGTGCGAGTCAGACAAGTGATAAAACTTTCGAGAAGAGGGAGATTCATGTGCCTTCTCCACCAGACAACTGTTGAAGGCATAATGAATCTCCCCATTCTATCTATCTATCTATCTATCTATCTATCTATCTACAGTAAGAAAAGATCCAAGCAGCACTATCAAAACAGAAAATGGATAAACAAAAATAAAAAGCAGGTGCACGCCTAAAAGGGTCGGGCATCAGGTCCTTCAATTATAAAGACAAAGGAAAAAAAAGGCAGCACACCAGATTGTAGTGAAAAAATACCTTAGTGGATTCATTCCATGTGAAAGAGCAACGTTTCAGCTCCAAACAGTGAGCCTTTCTCAAGCTTGTCTATCTATCTATTTATCTATCTATCCATTCTTCAGGACATAATGCATGTGATGGCTGTCGCTGCATAGGTTCTCCTAGTTCAGTTGGATACAAATGAGGTGTCTGTTATCCAATCCCTAATGTAAAGTTCCAGACAGAATTTTCAAAGTCATTAAGCATATTGAATAAAGAAAACAACAGGTATCTCAGGCAGCCTCAGTGTTAAATGGATGAATGCCTTACTTCTATTGCATCTTCAATATCTGCCGCCGAGTGGAAAGCTTCTCTTCTAAGCCCAGGTGTTTAAGAACACATCTGATAAGAGTCGGCTGCCAATGCAGGTTTATTGCTGTGACAATTTCTAATGTGGTTTCAAAAAAAAAAGTTACTGGAAAGGAGAAGTTCCAAGGCAAGAACTCGGCAGTGAGCTGCTTGGATTATCTTCTCTGGTAGCTGTGTCCTTGTTTGCTTATGTTGAAAGCTGGAAAGAAATATACTTTTAAGTCATCAGGAAGGAAAAAATATCTGAAAGGTTTTCTGTGCAATTGGATTTCCATTGACAAAATGCCCTTGAGAAGCCACTTTCTATCTTAAGTAGAAAGTAAGCTATAAACAGGAGAGCTAAGGAGAGATACACTTTTATTAGACCCAAAAAATACGTAATGCATGACAAGTGGAGGAAATTCCTAATAGTCAGGCATTTTTGTTATAGCCTGATAACTGAACATTTTTTTATTTCAACATAAACGTTTCTTTAAAAGAATTGTGCAGGTAAATATAGTAAAGAAAAAATACTTTTACCTTTGCTTTTCCCTTTCTTCTACATTTATGATGGTGTCTAATTCAGCTTTCTCTCCTCTACTTACATAAATAGCAGATACCGGTAGATGACAATGAGTTATAAACATGTCTAGTGGTGTATCCCCTTTAAAACTTGATTGACTCATCTACTCACAGAGCTGAAATATCAAGTGAAATATTCTTCAGGTGTGTAAGGAGTTATTTGTAATTCATCCTTCTTATCTGCTGGGTACAGATTTTAGAACAACTTTCAGATATACTGCTCACTGCAGGAAAAGAAAGGAGAAAATAGGACAAAGAAACATTTTTTTAAATAATGTATATTGTATAGCTTACCTTTATCATCTAAACTTTTGATTTCAGAAAAAAAATGTTTACTTACAACATAAATGTTAAGTTTAAGCATAACCACACTGGAGCTAAAACTGCACTTTGGGACATGGCATACCAGTCACACAGCAACTAATTTCTTAACAGCACTTTATACTGTATATGAGTAATAAATCCAACAGTGAATCTCACATGAATATAGGAATAATCACAATTTATAGAACGCAATAGTATACTATGAACTGCACCTCCTGAATCAATTTTACATTTCTGATGTAAAATAACACAAAACCTCACTAAATGGAATAACATTGCTTTAACCCATTCAAGTTTTTTTTTTCTCGTTTTGTCGATTTTTTGCCCTGTTCCTTCCACAATCACAACTATCGGCTTGTGGTCTGCAACTATATTGGAGTATATTGTAGATATACTGTTCCAATATTACAGACTGTCTGAGACAGACTATAATATAGAAATCCTAATCACCTAATCTGTGAGAGCCTTTAACAGGTTCCTAACTGTCTTTTCACCAATTGACACCCTCCTATGATGAAGTCTAAAGTGTCAACTGTCTAATACAGAAGACACCTGCCGCATAATGAGAGTGATCGGTCCATGAGCTTTCTTCATAGACCACTTCACGACCGGCTGACATATATTCACATTAGCCTCTTGTGAATGGGTTAAAGCTCTCATCTTTGAGATCAAAGAAATATGCCACTTCAAGATTTCTGCTGTACAACAAGACCTACAGTATGTGTGACTTACTCTCAATTTGGAACCCTAGAGGATGACCATGATGCTACTAAAGCCTATGTAGCAAAGCTACAATAAACTATTTACTCCCAGTCATCTTCACTGTTTGATATAAAATGTCACATAGAAGATATTGCCTTCCTAATATTGGTGAGGAGGAAGAGATAAATATCTTGTATTGGATGAGCCGAGCAAACACAATATCAAGCTTGATAGGGTATATTCAGCCCTCTGACCCAAAGGATCAGCGGCGCTGAACTGATTGTGGTTGAAACGTGAAATCTACAAAACTAGGAGTTTATATGGTGTTGCTGTAGCTTTTACCTGACCTGTCTTGGTTTATCCTTCAGAAGAGGATAGTTAGCTATTTTATACGACCATCACTAGAATTGCAGCTCATCGCTTATATATTCTAGAGAATTGTAAGTAAGTGTCACACTGGGAAACCTAGGGCTCACCAATAAAACCTGCTTTTAGGGCCCACTACATGCAAATATTACCTATCACACAGTCATAAATTCCTACAGCAAAACTGTCACAAATTTGTTTCCATAGTAGCTTGTTTCCATCCTGCTGATTGCCTCTTTTCTTGAACTTAGGCCATTTTAGTTCTGTGAGTTAGGCATACGTTCCCATAGAGCAACAGGCCTCAGGCAAGATCAAGATGTTACAAGCTTGTTTGTGATTGCGGCCCCAGGGGGAATGATAGACACTGCATAGATAACATCAGCCAACGCAACTGCAGTATATGTGACTTTTGAATATCTGTATTAATCACAGTAGGGACCATTTATCTTTTAGGCTCTTTTTGCGCCTCTAGTGAGTCTTTTTTTTGCACCTCATTTGTCTTTGTAATCTCAGCTCTTTGTCAAATAGGTTTTTATGAGACAATTTAGGAGCACATTTTTGTCTTTCCTACACATGGTCGGGAGTGTTTTTGTGCATTTTTTTTCACATTTTTAGGCACAAATCATTGTTAAACCATGTGCAAAGACAAATCTGGAAGCAGTAGAAATACAAAGGCAAATTAGGCGTAAACCAGGTTTACTGCTACACGGCAAACTCTTGAAAAAGTAGCAAAACATTGTGCAGATATCCCAATGTGCCCAAAAAGTCAATAAAATACATCCAAAAACCTGGATAAGACTAAGATAAACTCTCATGAACTATTCACTCAAGCCCTTGTGGGCCAGTCTGAGCCTACATACAATGGAGGAGATTGGTTTATCTACTTGCGGCAGAATCCTTTTACCACATTTACTGAGGCAATTAGATAGTTTTTCTGAATTTTTTATGACTAGTAAAAAAAAGGCACCTCTGAAAAGTTGTTGTGGACAACAAAAAGTCAGAGTGCCAATATATTAGGTCAATGCTCCAAAATTTAACACAATAAACTAGAACAACTAATAGATGGTGCATAGAACGAATAGTCTTACCCCTTTCGCAAGCTAAGACATACTATAATTTTGTGTTGCCGCAGGGATGTAGATGGCAAGAGCTAACAGACAGAGCTCACTCAATACACAGAGGTTGTCAGCTGTACAACACATTTGATACCGACCTCTATCTGCCGTGGTTGGTGCTGGCACTGATAACAGTAGGTAACCTGCTAACCCGTTGCTGAAACTAACAACCTTGGATGGTTGCCATGAAAGTCTCATGGATACTGATCTCTAATATCTACCAATCAGCAGTAAAATTACAATACACTGCAATACAGTAGTATTGTAGTATATTGTACAGTAGTATTGCAGTATATTGCATGAGCAATTAAACCCCCTACCCATTCTATCAAAATGTAAAAAAGATTATTCCCGACATTAAACACTGTAACGGGAAATAGCCTCCAAATTTGTCTCTTTTTTAAAATTTTTCTATCCATAAATATTTTAATAAAAATGATCAAATCGTCAAAGGGGTCCCAAATTAATATAAATAAAATGTCAGTGTGTCTCACAAAATTGACACCTTACAAAGGTGCGTACACTGAAAAATTAAATTGACCTCAGAATTTGGCAATATGGCAAAAAAATTTTTTTGTACAAAAGATTATAATTAGAGATGAGCAAACATACTTGTCCGAGCTTGATGCTCGTTCGAGCATTAGCATACTCGCAAATGCTCGGTGCTTGGAAGAGAATTTCGTCCACTCGAGAAAATATCATCTCGCGGCGTTTAGATTTTTGGTGGCCAGAAACAGCCAATCACAAGCCAGGAGACTCTGCAGTACACCCAGCATCACGTGGTACACTTACATGTCGATAGCAGTGGTTGGCTGGCCTGATCAGGTGACCCTGGAATATACTAGCCCCTGACCGCGCTGCTTGGATCATTCTCTGTCTGGATGCCGTTAGGGAGAGAGCTGCTGCTGGTCAGGGAGAGCGTGCTAGTAGATTACTGTTAGGCAGGAGTGATTCTCCAAGAACCTTACTGTTAGGCAGGAGTGATTCTCCAAGAACCCAAAAGCCCTTGTTAGGGCTACATTAGCGTTTTTCAAAAGTTAAAATGAAACACTCAGTAAGAGCACAAAATCCTTTTGTGTGCTGTCAGTGTAGATTAGAAACTAGCCATAGCAATCATCTTCTGTGGTTGCTGTCTGATTTCCTCTGCACGTTTTGTTCTATTAAAAAAAAACACACCAAAAAAAAAAAATTAAAAAAACACAAACCCCTCCGAAAAAAAAATAAATAAATAAAAAAAATAAAAAAACACAAAAAAAATTATTTATTTTTCTGTTTTGTCTATATAATAGACTTTAATTTTAAAAATGTTGAACCCGAGGGTTAGGGGTCAGAGGCCGTGGTCCTGGGAGGGGTGAGACACCACCTGCTGATGAAGAAGCAGGGGAACGCCGCAGAGCTACACTCACTAGCTTCATGTCTCAAGTTACTGGGACTCGTGGTAGAGCACTTGTCAGGTTGCTGCTGAGCTCTTTCCCGATGCCCAGGTTTTCCACCGGTCGCAGTCTGTGGGTCATGATGACCTTCTTGACGTAGTGGAAGAAGTGTGCAAAGAGGTGTCGGACGATGAGGAGACACGGTTATCAGACAGTGGCGAAGTTGTTGTTAGGGTAGGAAGTCTGAGGGGGAGCAGACTGAGGAATCGGAGGATGATGAGGTGACAGACCCAAGCTGGGTTGATAAGCCGGGTGAACACAGTGGTTGTGAGACTGAGGTGAGTCCTATACGAGAACAGGTTGGAAGAGGCAGTGGTGGGGCCAGACGGAGAGAGGCAGGGCCAGAGCTGGTACTTCAGTGCCAAATGTTTCACGTAGTGAAGCTCCCGTGTTGAGGGCTAGATTTTCTGAAGTCTGGAGATTCTTTAAAGAAACACCGGATGACCGACGGACTGTGGTGTGCAACCTGTGCCACACCAGAATCAGCAGGGGTTCCACCACTACTAGCTTAACCACCACCAGTATGCGCAGGCATATGAATGCTAAACACCCCACTTAATGGCACCAAGGCCATTCACCTTCGGCCGGGTCCACCACTGCTCCTTCCCCTGTGTCGTTTGCTGCCTCTGCTAGTCATCCCCCTGCCCAGGACCCCGGCACATACACCTCCCGGGCCAAAAACACACCTTCACCTCCACGATCCTCCACAGCATCCACCAATGTCTCCATGCGCAGCGTCCAGCTCTCCATACCCCAAACGCTGGAGCGCAAGAGGAAATACAGTTGCATCCACCCACACGCCCAAACGCTCAACGTCTACATCTCCAAATTACTCAGCCTGGAGATGCTGCCCTATAGGCTGGTAGAGACCGAGGCCTTTAGCAACCTCGTGTATTCGGTCCCCAGCCGCCACTACTTTTCCCGATGGCACATCGGGAAAAGTAGTGGCGGCTGGGGACCGAATACACGAGGTTGCTAAAGGCCTCGGTCTCTACCAGCCTATAGGGCAGCATCTCCAGCCCTGCACCAGCATGTGTCAGAAAATATCATCCATGCCCTGACCAACGCCGTTTCTGACAAGGTCCACCTAACCATGGACAAACTGGACGAGTGCTGCCGGGCAGGGCCACTATATATTGCTGATGGCACATTGGGTGAACTTGGTGGAGGGTGGGACTGAGTCTGACCCCGGGGCCGCTCATGTACTGCCGACGTCGAGGATTGCGGGGCCTACCTCGGTCCAGGTCTCTCAGGCCTGCTATACCTCCTCCTCCTCCCACCCCTCCTTCACCTCCTCCTCCTAATTACCATCCGTGGGCATGGCGCCATCAGTCGGTAGCTTTAGGCACAGAAGCAGTGCTGTCGCTAAGCGACAGCAGGTGGTGCTCAAACTGCTGAGCCTAGGCGATAAAAGGCACACCGCCCAAGAGCTATTACAGGGCATCACGGCACAGACCGATCTGTGGTTGGCACTGCTGAACCTGAAGCCAGGCATGGTTGTGTGTGACAACGGCCGTAACCTGGTGGCGGCTCTGCAACTCGGCAGACTGACACATGTGCCATGCCTGGCCCATGTGTTAAATCTCATAGTTCAGCGGTTCCTCAAGACATACCCCAATCTGTCTGATTTGCTCACGAAGGTGTGCCGCATCTGTGCGCATTTCAGGAAGTCCAGCACAGATGCTGCCACTCTCAGGGCAGCGCAGCGCCGTCTCCAACTGCCCGCTCACCGACTATTGTGCGACGTGCGAGGTGGAATTCAACATTAACCATGTTTTCTAGAGTTTATCAGCAGCGCAGAGCTATTGCAGACTGCCAGATGTCAACTTCCACCAGAACTGGTATTCAGGTCAGTCAGCTTCCTCAAGTCTACAGTGAGGAGTATACGTGGATGTCTGATATCTGTCAGGTGCTGAGTAACTTTGAGGAGTCAAAATCTTTCCACTCTCAGCCCTGTAGAGGAAAGGAGTGTAAGAATGCATGAATGCATCTGTTTACGTTCCCCTCCCCCGCCATAACCATGCCAATTACTTATAAGAACAGAACTACACTTGATCTTATACAAAAGGTTCTTAGAATTGCTGTTTGTAGCCCCCGCCTGCTTTGAAAATTATAATTTAAGTAAGTGCTTCTGGCCCCTAAGCCCATTTTGGGCGGGGAGGAACTGAGAGGCAGGGGCTTGACAAGGCGAAAGCTCTCCTGGCAGCGGATCGCCAGCTCCATCCCAAGATCCAACTAACATAGTTTTAACTGCAGCACCTTTAATCTACTACTACCTTACTGCCTCCATACATCGTCCCCTTAGTAAACAAGTTGTGTCAGGCAGAATTATCGGGTGTTTCACCAGATACATAATGGAACTCGGCCCATCTGTCACCGCCATGCTGGAGATCTGAAGTTTCAATCATAGCAGCGCACTATGGATGCCCCATACTGTCGCTCTTAATCAGGGAACTATTTCCGAAAAAAATTTAAAATAGAACCGCTATGCTATTCCATTATTCCTAGATGAAATATTCAAACGACCCCGCCTGCTTTGAAAATTATAATTTTTTTTAAAGTAAACGCTTCTGGCCCCCAGGCCCATTTTGGGCAGGGAGGAGCCGAGAGTCAGGGGCTTGGCCAGGCGAAAGCTCGCCTGACAGCGGACCGCCAGCTCCATACCAAGATTCGGCAGCCTCAGAGGCATCCATGCATACTGCCCCTGCTGTTTCCTGTCCATTTCGTCTCCACGATCCAGACGCTGGAGTGCAAGATGAAATACAGCACATCGTCCCCATAGCAACAAGCTGTGTCAGGCTACATCTTCGGGTGGTTTACCGGCTGTGATTTTCTGGTGTTTTATATGGGTCACTCATTTTGATAATGGATGCAAAGCTGTATGACTGAGTGTGCGTCCCCCCTGACATGCCTCCACACGTTGTCTCCATAGCTGCCTCCACACGCCGTCTCCAAAGCTGCCTCTACACGTTGTCTCCATAGAAGCCTCCTTACGCCTTCTCCAAAGCTGCCTTTAAAAGTCGTCTCCATAGCTGCCTCCACATGTCATCCCCTTAGGAAACGAACTGTGTCAGGCTCATTTTTCGGGTGTTTCACCAGATACGTTATGGAACTTGGTCACGATGTTGCCACCATGCTGTGTTATCGACTAAATATACCGTCAACCTTTTGTTCACATAAGAAATCCTTTGGTTCCTCTCTGCCGCCATAACCAGGCCAAATAGAAGAGGACAGAGATGCACGAAAAATGGCTAATAGGTAAGTACAGTGAAAAACGTCAATGTTTATTATTATAGACAAACCAATCCAAAGACAAACATTTAAAAACATTTAAAAAACATAATGTACATGTCATACATAACGGTGACCCTGGTATGTGTCAACCGTACCACTGATGTCAAATCACTGATAATGATATCCTCCCAAGGTCTGCAAGTAGGCAGCTCTGTAAAGGAAGTCGTCTTGTACGACGATACGCGTGGGGAGCCTCCCGCTGATGCCCTCTTTCCATCCTCCCACCTGTATGCCATCCCAAACAGGATTTGTACAGAGCTGTGCCTTGAGGGATAGATAATAGTCTACCTCATAATAAGCACTTTAGCACCACCTGGTTTTTACCTTACATTGGCATAGCATTATTGTTTTTGTCTCTTTCACATGCTCTCTGTTTGATAGTGGCTATAGGTGTTGCCAGTTACCTGTCCATTACAGTTTTTTGCCTACTTGCAGACCATGGGAGGTTGGATATCATTATCAGTGATTGGTTTGAAGCCTGAGTCCATTTGGGGTATGTCGCCATGCCACTCTCTAGCCTGCCGCTGCTGCCGCTGCTTCTGCATGCCGTCCCCTATAGTATCAGGGTCAATTATTGGGTGTTTTAGATGCTATCTCGCCTCACTCGGTCACTCTGTCATTACCATGCTGTTGCCTTATAATGGTGCGATTAAGCAGCCTCAGAGGCATCCATGCATGCTGCCCCTGCTGTTTCCTGTCCATTTCCGTGGTGTTTTCATCATTTTCTGAGGTTTCCAGGTGTTTGGCCAAGCTTCCCTGTGCAGAGCCTTGGTCCCCTTGAAAAATGTGCGAGTCTCCCATTGACTTCAATGGGGTTCGTTATTCGAAACGAGCATTCGAGCATTGGAAAAAGTTTGACTCCAGTAACGAGCACTCGAGCATTTTAGTGTTCGCTCATCTCTAATTATAATTTTTAAAATCTTCTAAAACAGAATTAAACCTTTATAGTAAATATTTAGTATTCCTGTGATTGTACCAACCCAAAGAATAAAGGTGAGATGTCATTTGGAGTGCAGAATTAAAAACAGAGCCCACAAGAACCCGTTGCAAATGTGGTCTTTTGTCATTACACCACAATTTTTTCCAGCTTTCCAGTGCATTGCATGAAATATTAAATAGAACCATGTGACCTGTAGATGTAAATGAATAGATCAAAACTGGTACGTAACAACAGCTGCTGGTACAAAGTAGAGTGCAAAGAGGCATAGATATTTGATCCCAGACAGCCAATTTTAAGTAGAGGTCAGTAAACCTACACCAACTTATTTTCTGTGGTGAAAGTTGTCAGACTAGTCTATACTGATAGGAAAATTGAAGACTCCAGTCACACTGTTTCAGTTGCAAAATTATTTCGTTTTTATTATACAAACTTTCAAAATGTGACGTTTCGGTCAAGTAATAGACCTTCATCAGACTCAGTTTACACAGGAAAGTAGGAATGGTGGTTTGAATATAGCAAGTGAGGCGCGGTGGTTTAGGAATGGTAGTCTCTGCCACTCTGAGGAACAAGGCACCTCACATTTTGAATGTTTGTTTAATTAAAACGAAATAATTTGCAACTGAAACAGTGTGACTGGAGTCTACAATTTTCCTATACTTTACAGGATTGGGACCCTCTCCAGAGCACCTGTACATCCCACCTGATTAAGTGTGCAGCAGAAATCCACTTTTCACTAGTCTTTACTGATGACATATACCAAGAAAAAACCCTTAACCCCTTAACGCTCTGCGTCGTAGCTCTACGGCGCAGAGGTATAAGGAGTGTGTGAAGAGGGCTCACGGGCTGAGTCCTCTTCATACAGAGGTGGGGGTTGTTGCATATTGCAGCAAACCCCCACCGCTAATAACCGCGGTCGGTGCTTGCACAGATTGCGGCTATTAACCCATTCAACGCCACCGGCAAAGTCGCCTGTGGCGTTTAAAAGACGGTGGCGCGCGGGCGCCGCCATCTTTATTACGATCGCCGCGCCCTCGAACGTCATCGGGGGGGGGGGGGGGGCGGCGATCGGTTGCCATGGTAGCCTCGGGTCTTCGTTTGACCCGAGGCCATCTGGCATCTGCAGATTCGTTACAATGAGCCAGTGGCTCATTGTAATGAATGTGCTGCAAAAATGCCATATATTGCAATACAGAAGTATTGCAGTATATGGTAGGAGCGATCTGACTATCTAGGGTTAATGTACCCTAGATGGTCTAAAAAATTGTGAAAAAAAAAAGAAAAAAAAAGTTTAAAAAATAAAAAAAATTAATAAAATATAAAAAATTCAAATCACCCCCCTTTCCCTAGAACGGATATGAAAACATAATAAACAGTAAAAATCACAAATATATTAGGTATCGCCGCATCCCAAAATGCCCGATCTATCAAAATATAAAAACGGTTATGGGCGGCGGTGACCTCCGAGGCAGGAAATGGCGCCAAAATGTCGGAAATGCGACTTTTACACCTTTTTACATAACATAAAAAATTAAATAAAAAAAGATCAAAATGTCGCACAGACCTCAAAATGGTAGCAATGAAAACTTCACCTCATTTCGCAAAAAATTACCCCTCACACATCTCCGTGCGCCAAAGTATGAAAAAGTTGTACACATTCGTTTAATTTTTGAAAATGTATTAAAACACAATAAAACCTATATAAATTTGGTATCACCACGATCGCACCGAACCAAAGAATAAAGTAGGTGTGTTATTTGGAGTGAAGAGTGAAAGTCGTAAAAACTGAGCCCACAAGAACGTGACGTGACGCGGTTTTTTTTCAATTTTTCCACATTTGGAATTTTTTTTTAGCTTCGCAGTACACGGCATGTTAAAATAAATAACATTACGGGAAAGTAAAATTTGTTATGCCCAAAATAAGCCCTCACACAGGTCTGTACACATAAAAATGAAAAAGTTATGGATTTTTGAAGTTGGAGAGCGAGAAGTGAGCCGAAAAACCCTGCGTCCTTAAGGGGTTAAAATCTGATCAATTAAATCTTAACAACTATGTTTCTACTGGGTAGAGTTCTACTAATGGCCAAAGATTATGTTGGAATTCATTATGAGGATGCTTACTACAGGCAGTCCCCGGGTTACATACGAGATAGGGTCTGTAGGTTTGTTCTTAAGTTGAGTTTGTATGTAAGTCGGAACTGTATATTTTATCATTGTAATCCCAGCCAGAACTTTTTTGGTCTCTGTGACAATTGGATTTTAAAAATGTTGGGTTGTCATAAGAAACAATATTAACACTAAAGCTTCATTACAGACACATTTGATAACTGTTACAGCTGATCATTGTAGCCTAGGACTAAAGCACAATAAATTACCAATATGCAGAGGTCCGTTTGTAACTAGGGGTCGTATGTAAGTCGAGTGTTCTTAAGTAGGGGACCGCCTGTATATAATAACATGATTTTAGTCAACCACTCATACTATAATTCCTTAATATAATATAGAGCTTAATCAGTAAACAAAAGACTATAAAGTCTGCGCCAATTTATCTCAAGTTATCATTTAATCAAATAAATATTGAGATTTACTAAATCATTAACATGAATGCTAAAAAGTGCAAAAAGCTATTGAAACCATGAATATCTTTATTTGAGTGAATTTACAAAGTGTGTCAGGAAACATTCAGAAGATGGAGGAATGTGACAGGAACATCAATCTTCATTTCTGATCATCTGTAATTTGAAATTAATATTACTTGATGATTGCAGAAATACACATATCTCAATACAACCTTCAAAACAAGTCTATGAGATTAATCTGTATCATCGTGCAAAATGGGTACTAATGGTGGAGACCCAGTGTGACACATTACTAACATTTCATTTCCTAAAGGAAATCTTCACATCAATCTATCAAGTCTTGGGTTGGAGGCCACCAGGGACATCTTGTATGTTCCCTGACAAATATCATTCATCTACATTGTCAGGGAACACTGCGACACAGACATCTCAACAAGTGGATAGAAAATCAATCACAATGAAAGAAACATTATATCAATTGATATATCAAAGATTTCAAGATGAGACAAGCCATGACCCATGTATACAATAGAACTGCTGGGTTGTATCCAGATAAAAATAGAAGAGGTCAAGTGATGAGTCTATAGATGCAATAATGGAAGGGGGCATTAATCATCTTTAATGCTTCCAATATGTAACCTATTCCTAACCTCACTAGTCATTAACCATTACTTATGGTGATGGATATGAGGAGCAATGTCTAACACACATTACCGGGAAGACTTGCATGATGGAAATAATTAAAGAGCATTTGTTGCTAGGAATCGGAAATATGATGCAACAGAATTTCTATTAGGGCTATAGAGTATATAAGAAAACAAAAAATACTTTGGGGGAGAGTTATCATAAGTCTCTTAGAGCAGAACTGTTCTAGTTGCCCATGGCAACTAATCAGACCACATTTTCCCAGAGCTGTTTATAAAATGAAAGCTGAGCCTGATTGGTTTCCATAGGCAACTAGAATAGTTTTACCTCAGAACCCCTATTGAATGGCAGAGGGGTTATTGCAATTCTTGTTAAGAATTTACTTCCCTTCTAGATATTATTGTTACTTCAATATTACTGCCCAGCTTTCAAATTATGGAACAGGTCGCATTCTCGCCTGTGTTTGTGGTCTCGGCAATCTTCTTCTACTAACATCCGAATGTGAGATGAGCTCAACCACCTCTGACACATGTCTTACAAACAATGGATCATGGGACAGTTGTTTGAGAGCTGTTAAAAGCACTGGTTTAAGCAGGTAGCCTTTGAGTTATAATAGTAGTTTTGCTTCATAAAAAAGATGTATATGTTAAAAAAATTCAGATCTTCAACATCCCCCACTGGGGCCTAGCCTTTTCTTGTGGGCCTGGAGGCAGCTGGGGCCCAAAATACCTGAGTGGCTGGCTTGTGCAGCCTTAGGTATGCTGTGGTCACAGTGCTTGGTATTGGGACCGGAGGGCTGACCTACAGCCTGGCAGATCTTCAGCAGGTGGTGTGTGCAAGAAATAAGGAGGGAGAGGTTGATGTATTGATTTCTCCCTGGGGCAGCCCCTGAGTGTCTGTAGGATAATTTCCTGGGTAATGGATGGGAAACCCATGGTGGTAAACGCCATATCCAGGGATCAAATGGAGGCAACGTTGATCAAATCAACTTACAGTTCTTTATTGAACAGCAGACAGCAGGCAACGGGCTAGAACGGTCAAACAGCAGATTTGGATTACTGGAGGATCATGGAGAGTGGTCTGCAGGAATAGTGCACCAGCCTGATAGTAGATGCAGGCTGGGATAGTTGAGGTGGAGCTGTGTCCAAATTGTGTAAGTTGCAGCTCTAGGCTAGAGTCGCCTGAATGTATGGAAACATCTGCAATGTGTTCTTTACACACATATATATTGTTCTTCACATGCTATTTTGTTCGCACCGTTCCGCGCGTATCTCCCGACAAGTAAGCAGATGTGCTGAACATCTGTAATCTATTCTTCACTGTGTTCTTTACTGTGTTTTTCATTTAAATGATCCTGTGTTCACTGTGTTCACTGTTTTTATTCTATTCTTCACTGTTCTTCACTGTGTTTTTTTAATTAAACTTTGTGGAAGAGAAAGGAAAGTTGGCACTCACCGCCTTTTGTAAAACTCTTTTTCTTTATTGATCCACATTAAAACATGGCGTACACAACAGGGGTGGGTAGAGCAAATGGATGCGTTGCTTCGTTCAGGGACGATTCGTTTCGCGCACAATTTGGCGCTTCATCTTGCCTGACGGACCCCCCCGGACGACCTATCGTCGCCGGAGTGGGTTCGGTCACGGAGCCATTGTCGCAATATATTGATTGGATGTTACGCCCACTCCTGTCAAAAATCCCCGCCTATCTTAAAGATACCAACGATTTTCTACTTTCCATAAAAGATTGTACATGGCAAGACAATGTACTGCTCGCCACAATAGATGTAGAGAGCTTATATACTAGGATCCCCCATGAGATAGGAATAGAGGCTATAAGAAAAGTTCTAGAAAAAATAAATGAAGACCCAAATGTTGTATCCTTTATGTGCGAGGCTATGCTCTTTATACTGTCAAATACCTTATATACTCGAGTATAAGCCTAGTTTTTCAGCACAAAAAATGTGCTGAAAAACCCAAACTCGGCTTATACTCGAGTCAAAAAAATAAATATATCTAAACTCCCCTTTCCGGCGACCCCTGTATATCTTCTGTGTGATCTGTCCGGCAGCGGCGGCAGGCTATATACACTGGGGCAGGGTCTGGCAGGCTATATACACTGGGGCAGGGTCTGGCAGGCTATATACACTGGGGCAGGGTCCTGCAGGCTATATACACTGGGACAGGGGCTGGCTGGCTATATACTGGGGAAGCTGTGACCAATGCATTTCCCACCCTCGGCTTATACTCGAGTCAATAGGTTTTCCCAGTATTTTGTGGTAAAATTAGGGGCCTCGGCTTATACTTGGGTCGGCTTATACTCGAGTATATACGGTAATACCTTTAAGTTCATGGACACCTGGTTTAAACAACTCATCGGTACTGCGATGGGGACCCACATACGCAAATATTTTTCTAGGCTTCTTCGAGGATAAATATGTTTATACCCCCACCAATCCTTTTCTTAAATATACATCAACTTATCACCGCTATGTGGACGACATCTTCTTGGTCTGGTCAGGTACAACAGCAGCCTTTTTAGAGTTTATGGCATACCTAAATCACAATACCCTAAATATGCTCATAGAATTCCTTGACGTAGAAGTTAACAATGTAGGAGGGTCGATCATAACTACAGTTTACAGGAAACCTACATATACAAACTCGTATTTACATTTTTCCAGTTATCACCCTGACAGTGTTAAAAAGGCTATCCCTTACGGACAGTTCGTACGTCTTAGACGAATTAATAACCAGGACGACCTTTTTCTACTTCAAGCAGAAGAATTAGTAGACCGCCTCCATAAAAGAGGCTACCCGCTACCCCTCCTTAGAAAAGCTAAAGAAAACGCCTTTAAAAAGACCCCAGCGCAACTTTTAAAAAAAATCCATGAACAAAGATAAAAGAGAAAAATTTACCTTCTCATTTGACTATAACCCCTTAGCATCAGAAATTAGGAGTGCGATCAATAGGAACTGGTTTATGGTTAAATCCGAGCCGCTATTAAAATGCATAGCCGAGAACGGCCCTTTAACTTTCGTAAGAGCAGAACACTTAAGGACCATTTGGTCCGTAGTAGGCTCCCGAGTGCACCCAGAAAAGATGAATGGTTAAAAAAGGCCGCTCCTCCAGGCAACCATAGATGTGGGAATTGTAATCACTGCAATCAACTGGTGGTTGGAAAATTCTTAAAAATTGGTGGCTGGGAGCATAGGATCAAACAGTTTATTACATGTCGCTCAAGTTTTGTTGTTTATGTTATATTCTGCCCCTGTGGGCGATTTTATATAGGGAACACAATTAGGGCCATGTTCACACGCTTTAGGGAGCACAAACATTCAATAACAACCGGCAAAGGTGCCCCTCGCTTAATAGAACATATTAATACAGCCCACGGAGGGGATACGAACATACTCGCTTTTGCAGGAATCAAACAAGTCCCAATACCGACGCACGGGGGTGACAGGCATAGGCTATTACTTAAAAAGGAAGCCCAATGGATTATATGTACTGAAGCACTAGGTGCATTGGGCCTCAATGATAGAAATGACATGGGGGTTTTTCTATGACAACATGTCTATTGCTGTACTAATGTTTATTGCTGTACTAAGGTATTGTCTCTGTTATTGTTTATACCAACTCAAACCATTTAACTGGGTCATAAACTATGCCTGCTCCATTCTGCCCATGTCCCCCGTTTAAACGGAGCTTTGCCTGCCTATTGCAACTATTAGAAGGAAGGGGGAAAAAGAAGGTATAAGAGGAAAATACGTGAGAATTCACGATCTTTATTTACTATTTTTCGCTAAACTTTATGATCCCTCTTAGGCTAGAATGTATTGCATATACGGAGAAAGGTTTGTCTCCTCCTCTTTCCCCTTCTCATTATCCCCGCCCCCTACTATAACCCGATTGGCTGTACATACTAGTAAGTAGTCTCCCTTCAGGTCCGCCGGCACCTACGTAAACGAAAGCTAGCATAACTAACAAGCACCTCCCCCTTTCTTGCACGATCCGCCGCCACGGCCGTACTTACCTGATTGGCTAGACCGGTAGTCTGCAGTTCTCCTTCAGGTCCGTTTTCAGTCCTTTGTTCCCTCCTCACTCTCGAATCTGCCATGTGACTAGGGCGGGGTTAGAATTGCATCTCCCTGCCCCAGATTGTTTTTATCCAATGTAATGTCTTTGAATTGCAGGTGTGGCTGCACACGCAGCGGAGTCTCCCGGCGCCCTCATTTAAAAGCCAGATGAGGACGCTTGCAGAGTCAGGCAAGATGAAGCGCCAAATTGTGCGCGAAACGAATCGTCAGCAGGCAAGATGAAGCGCCAAATTGTGCGCGAAACGAATCGTCCCTGAACGAAGCAACGCATCCATTTGCTCTACCCTCCCCTGTTGTGTACGCCATGTTTTAATATGGATCAATAAAGAAAAAGAGTTTTACAAAAGGCGGTGAGTGCCAACTTTCCTTTCTCTTCCACAAAGTTTTTGCATATGATTATCTGCCATAGTTAGAGCACCACGCCAAAATCTTAAAAAAAGTCTTATGGTTTGAACTCTATACTGACTCTGAACCAGAGTCTCCATTACAATGACGGCATAGGAGTCTCCTCAATAGTGCCCCCGATCGTTCCTCCTGTCTACTACCATTTTTTTAATTAAATGCTCGATCTCGAGCAGGGGAATTATTCATGTCACCTAGCAACCCATCCATTTAAAACGCATTGCACTCGCATTGCACTTGCAATGCTTGCGAGTGCAATGCATTTTTGATGCGTCTCCATAGACTTGAATGGGGCGAGAAAAACGCGTGTGAAACGCAAATGTAGAGCATGCTGCAATTTTGACGCGCGTCAAAGCAAACGCAAGCACGCGCGTGAAAAACAACGCAAATGAGGAAAGACCCATTGGAAACAATGGGACAGAGTGCAATGCAAGTTCTGCGCGTCAAAAGCACGCGCAGAACTCGCACGTGAAAAACGCTAGTGTGTAAGGGGCCTCACACTCCAGCTAACAATACAGCCACATAATTGGATAATTACTTAGACCAAGTTAACTGTTGCCTTTCCAGGCAGACTCTTCAAGCTGCAATTACTAAGTTTCTCATGTTGGAGAAGGAAACTTTCGCAACACTTACCTAACCCTTTGAATCTGCAGGGGTGTTGCAGAGCATTTCATATGTTTACATAGAAATGTGTAGAAAGGATCATTGTGCTGTTACACGAATGATCTGGTCATACATCATACTAAGAGCTTTATGCCGCTCCTATAACTTATAATTGTCAAGTAATCCATATGTTTTCTAATAGGTAATGAAAAGGCTTTATGATTTACTAAAAATCTAATATTATTCAATAGAACCTATTAAGAATTGTCTAAATATCACAGGGCCTCATGGGGCCCCTGGGCCTCATTGAATTCCATTTATCACCACTCTGTCCTATATGGTTTGGATGACCTTTTATGTTTCCCTTACTTCTCTTCATAATTGGTTGTAATTGGAAAATATAAAGATAAGGTCATAATATATGAATTATACTTAAAACAATTGGAATAGTGTCTTTACCCTAGGCTGAATTATAGTGCGGCAAAAAGGGCCACGTACCAAGGGGCCAGAAACATTTATAATCCTGAATGCGTGTATCCATGCCATATACTTAATAGATAGGTAGATCCACCAAAAGTCAAAGGGACACATACCATAGGACACTCTACTTATGTGCAAATAAACCACTCAATTGATAGGTTTGTATTTAGAGGGGTGGTCTATGATGCACTAATGGAGAGCAAGGGACTTAATAAATCTTGCATATGGACCCTCTGCACTCACAACAAGGATAGAAAAGACCACTTTGGGTGGGTTGTCCCAAACACTGACCTTTTGGCAAGTTTACTAAGAAATGAGGTTTTGATGTTTGGGACATTATAAGAACTGGGGTATTATTTTGGTATTATAAGAACTGGACAGTATTTCTCTCAAGGTATGTCGTACCCTTTAAGAACTAATCACTCTTCCTCCCGCTATTGTTTCAGCTGATGACTGCATTTGCAACTTGATGTCTGCTTGCCCTTAGTAATAGATGGGGATTTGTTAGCAGCACATTAATGATACAGGTAATGATCTCTGCTTGTGAATTAAACATGCATTACAGTCTGAGAAGTTTGTTACTAATTAATATTTAACACCTTTTTCCCATGTTTGTAATGATCATTATAAACAGGAAGGTAGAAGCGGCACCTCGAAATGGAACAAAGGGGTCTTTAAATCACTGTGAACACTGTTGTCTCTCGAGGCTCCCGGTAATATAGGCCAAGAAGCCATTAAATGAGCTTGTAATGAATCAATTAAGCTTTTTTCATATATATAGTGCTAAAATCATTTACGGGGACAGTGACAAAATGCTTAGGAGGCTTATTTGTATATGTTATGTACATTTCATGTACAGGTAGTGAGATGGCCCAAGATTATACTGGTATAGCATGGGAATGTCCTCATACATAATAATCTTCTTGATATCACCTGAGCATCTTAGGGTTTATATAAGTTTTACATCTTGCTTATACTGAGATGAACTGGACCAGTGAAAGTTGAGACAAAGTAAATTATATATTTTTAAATAACTTAAATATAGGGTCATGGGGAATTATTACAGATTTCTTCCAAACCTTTAAAGAAAATCTACCACTTGATTTCATGCATTATGAACCAAACATACTTTGAGAATAGATAATGGAAAAGAAGAGAAACAGGCACTCCCTGGTGCAGGTAAAAGAGATATTTTTCCAGAAGGTGCTCGTAGTAGCGTGCTTGTAGTTGCGCTCACCTTTGTTTGTTGTGCAAGCAGGCACAACGCTGTATTAGGCACAATGGGGGTGCTGCCACGTCCTTGCCGGGGAGGGTGTCTCCGGTTCTTGCAAGTAGAAAGGCTGTAGTACTGGGATTTTGAGGAGCTTAATTTCCTCAGAGATACCAGATGGAAAAAAAAAGGACTTTGTGGCGCTCCCCGATATCAAAGATACAAGCCAATTTGAGCTTGTTCGTGTAGAATTTTTATTGAAACAGATAAAAATGATTTCCAATAAAAACATATATATATATTAAAAAGCAATAAAAAGGACAACGTGTTTCGTGCCAGGGACTCAGCGCTTTGTCAGGTCAATGTTATACATAAGCATTAGTGCAGTTATATAGTCAGTATCCGGAAATGAGGTCACAAAAAAAAAAAAAAAATTTCTTGGAATAACTTAATTGTTAAATGAAGCGGTTGTATGCGGAAGTGTTACCAAGGATACTGGTACTTCAGTATCCTTGGTAACACTTCCGTATACAACCGCGCCACTAGATACTTCCATACTCTTCTAAAGTACACTACATTGGGTTCCGATTAAGGTATATATGATGTATTATATTGTATCGTATATTGTATTGTTTATGTTTTGGATATCGAATTGTCTCCTTTAACATTTAACAATTAAGTTATTCCAAGAAAAAAAAAACATTTTTTTTTTGTGACCTCATTTCCGGATATTGACTATATAACTGCACTAATGCTTATGTATAACATTGACCTGACGAAGCGCCGAGTCCCTGGCGTGAAACGCATTGTCCTTTTTATTGCTTTTTAATATATATATGTTTTTATTAGAAACCATACTTTGAGAATGCTGTAGATACATTGATGCAGGCACATATCTTGTTTAATCCCGGAGCTGAGTGGTTTTGCTGAAAAAACTATTATAAAATTATGATAATTAAGCTCTCTTGCTCTTTTGCCTGGCTTTGCACTTTTCCTCTCACATTAGTTATGCATTGCACCCAATAATTATGTAATCACTGTGTTATCCCTGAGAGGCAGAAGTTATCAGTTGCTGCACCATCCCCCAGCTGATGTGTATGAGTGATCCAGCTCAGGTTGATCCAGGCAATCAGGCAATCCAGCTTTCCAAAGGCCGTGAATGAACAAGATATGTGCCTGCACCAGGGTAGCTACACCATTCTCAAGGTATGTTGGGTTGTAATGCCTGAAATCAAATGGTAGATTTCCTTTATGGCTAAATCTATTTGGAAACCTGGTCAGATTCCATATAACCACCTTGATTTTAAGTGTAGCACCCCCAAGTTTGGTATGGGGTGATAGACAATAGGGTACTCATCCAATTGAAGATGGTTGCATTATTGTAACTTTTTTCTGTGAAGAGCTATACAGTTTATATTAGCATATGAACATTCTTCTCTCTTTGACGTCACAAGCCGGGGGAGGGGATGGAAATCCATAAAGAATGAATTATTGGGCTATGCAAATGCTCATTGCCAGTCTTTTGGGGAATTCATTGTCCCACGAAGAAGCTGTCCAGATGTCCACAGAAGTTTAACTGTTATTATTAATTCATAATGATTTCTGTTTTACCCTTTTTAATCTTGAACTGTTTAAACAATCGCTGTTTTGCGAGTTTTCATTGTGCCAAATGAACATAGGATAGTGCAAAGTCATAGGGGCAGATTTACTTACCCAGTCCATTCGCGATCCAGTGGCGCGTTCTCTGCGGTGGATTCGGGTCCGGCCGGGATTCATTAAGGCAGTTCCTCCACCGTCCACCAGGTGGCGCTGCTGCGCTGAAGTTCCCCGGAACGCACTGGAGTACACCGAGCCGTGCTGAGTGAAGGTAAGTGCAAGCTCCGCGACACATTTTTTTAAAAAAATGCAGCGGTTTTTCCGAATCTGTCAGGTTTGCGTTCGGCCACGCCCCCGATTTCCGTCGCGTGCATGCCAGCGCCGATGCGCCACAATCCGATCGTGTGCGCCAAAATCCCGGGGCAATTCAGGGGAAATCGGCGCAAATCGGATATATTCAGGTAACACGTTGGGAAACCGCGAATCGGGCCCTTAGTAAATGACCCCCATTGTGATATAGACCCCGTTGCACCAAATGTATTATATGCATAGACTAGTTTTCACAATACGGCAGAATTCATGAGTTCTGAATTTTAATACCTTTTTAATTGTTAAGTGTGCTTATAAGTTATGGTTATAGTTATCTGGGTTATTTTGGGTTGTTGAGTGATTTATGTAAACAGGCATCTATTCGCCTTTTATATACATGTATTAATAAGTGAAGTATAGATGGTGGCAGCTAAGGTTTGAGTGCCAGGGCTAAGAGAATAGAATTAGGGTAACGGCCCTAACTTGTATGGGTGGGCAGGGCTTTGTGAGAGACACAGACATAGTCAGAGAGAGAGATAGATAAATATAAAATATTTTTTGGTCAACCCATTCTATTTTCTTACAGTTAAGAGCAGTTATTTACTGATCCGGGCAACGCCGGGAGCTATAGCCAGTAATAATTGCTGGTGAATACTGTGTGGGTGTTTTTTTCCATGCATGGACCCTGTGGAACAGACTTCATGCCAGCATGGATTTATCGAAGCATAGGTTAAACAGATGCGTTGCTCATTTCTTTGTTATTAACAAGTTAAAACCACAAGTACAGAGATACATCCAGCCTAATGCACATTTTAGGTCCTTACATAATTGTTACTGGTTATGTTTTTCCGCTTGTTAATGTCTGGTGGAGAGAGAGGAAGATGTTCTTTATCCATGGACTGTCTTGAATTTGCTAAATCCATTCCATTCTGAGTTTTTACAAAAGTGTACTCAATTGAATTAACTATTTATTAACAGCTGGCTGGTCACTGCTGTTCTCTTGTGTTTGCCTTTTAAGTTTTTTTTTTTCATTTTTTTTAAAGTCTTCACTGTCTCAAACCCCAAGGGTCAAAAATCTACATGAAAGCTTAAATAAAATTAGAAAAAACCTTTCCCTCTTAGGAATATCTTCCCATATTTGAACTTTGCTCAGTTTTGAAATATAATAATTCATGGGGCTTTGATTACTGAGGTTACAAAGGATTGTTTAATGCCCACTTTGAATGTAAAATTACCAATTGCACATAAATTATAGACAATACACACTGACAAGATGAGGAATTTTATGTATGCAACTGCACCTGTCACTGAGAATTACCATTCTCTTTATCCCAAGAACAAGCAGGTGTCACAAAATTGTTGGACCATTTATCAAACAAGCAGGAAGTATTCCTCTACCAAAAGCCATGTTTTGGGGTCAATATGTATACTGCTTGCAATTATAGGGCCTGTGCGTTTCCTGCTAATATGCACCTCTGGTAATAAAAGAAACTCGCCGTTATTGGGAGGTGCCTACATGTCTAATTTCCAGTGTGTTCCGAGTGAAGGTGTGCTTTGAATCTTAGCTTGGATTCCAGTGTTTGACCCCAGCTCTGCACTCTGACAATGATCCTGATCTGTCATTCTCTATGTATGACTCTGGCTTGTCCCTGAAGCTGTCTGAACCCACAGCCTGTTACCTGATACTGGTACCTTGCTTCCTGCCTTCAGCGTGGACTGTTCCTGACTATTCCCTTGCTTGATCCATCTGTGACATACACCAGTGCCCCTGTTTCCACTAGGCCAGCTGCCTCCAGGACCCCCAGTACCATCCAGATTCCTGTATAGGGTGAAAAAAAGATAAGTGACAAGTCCAGATGGAATGTCCCAAGTTTGTGGCACAAAGCCAAACTGGTTTAAAAGCACAATTCAGTTATCATTGTGCTCACAAGGCTGTCTCTCACACATTTACTCTCCAGCACCAAGAAGCTTTTCTCACTCAACGTTGCATTCAATGATGGTATGCCAGAAACCAAGCTAAGACCTTAAAGGGGTATTACCATCTTGGTATTCACATTTAATTCAATTCATTTTCCATCTGTAAATATTTCTTCACTTGAATTTTATGAAAAAAAATGTTCCTGTGTGAAGATAATTTCTCATAAATGTAGTCATGTTGTCCCTTAGAAATCAGATAGCTTCCTCGGATACGACCACGTCACACTCTGGCAGCGGTGGCCAGACATGCGCTATAGAGTCCTGCCGGACCACCAGAATTCAGCAATCATTACCACTGGACGGCTGTGCGTCATGTAGTAACTCACGGACATTTTATATACAATAACCTTTTGTTTCTTTGTGCAATCACTCCAGCAGAGGTGGCCGTAACCGAGGAAGCAATCTCGTTTCTAAGGGACCATATAACTACATTTATGAGAAATTATCTTCACACATGAACATTTTTTTTTAATAACGTCTAATTGAAGAAATGTTTATATATGGCAGATTAATGAAATTGAGTCTGATTGCCCAGACGAGAATACCCCTTTAAGGTGCCCTTGCTTTCTTTTGTTACCTATTTACTACCTTTAATGACCAGTCAACTATAACAACAAAGATTCACTCATACATTTGTTTACCCCAACCCATTGAAAATTATAGTTTTACTATATCAAGTAGAAAGCAGAACCCTATGGGTTGGGGCTACTAAAGTAGCTACTAACCAGCCTTACTCTTTGACTGGTGGGTCCAACAATTTTCCCAAAGGCTAAGAAAATCTCTTCAAAATTGTTTCCCATTTTGTTTGAAATTATTGCAAACAGCAGTTTGCAGCAACTCCCTTACAGAAAAATGGGTCCTTTATTACCATATTTTTCAAATTTTACATGTATTTGTAAAGAGGTAAAGTCAGTTGTTAAAATCATGACTCCCTTGTTGAGCAGTGGAGAACGAGGGTAGAGAGCTTTCAGTTTCTGTGCACCGATGATCTCTGTTTATTACACAGGCCATACTTGTGCGGCCTGTGTGGTGGAGGTTTCCGCACAGGTGATGTTTAATGATGCATCCACATGCGCAGTCAAAGGAGGTCTGTGGCCTGGCCAGCTTGGGCAGACATGTGATTCCACATCCCCTACACATCCCCTGTATACAGCACTTTGAAAAGAGGTAAAGAAAGTGCAAGGAGAGTAACAAATTAAATTGTTTTTTAATTATATATACCATTGGCTACTGTGGGGCATTACTGCCATGATGTGAGGTCGGGGACAGAGCAAGAGGTCAGGGCTGGCAGTGAAGTAGCAGAATCAGGAACAGGTCCGGGGTCACAAGAGGAGGTAAAAACTCTGTAGAAAGCTTCCTCATAGGCTCTAAGATCAGGCAGGGGTTGCTGGGAGAAGCCGGCTTTACAAGACTCCTGGAAGTGCCCAGCGCCAAGCAGCGGCGCACTGGCCCTTTAAACCTGCGATTGCTGGCGTGCGCAATCCCGAGCGGGGATGTGGATGCTGGCCAGCCAGGACAGAAACAGCAACGTGTAGAGGTGAGTGAGCTCGAAACAGGGTGCCGCCACGGAGAGGGGCATGGTGCGCCTGCGATCCGAGACGTGGATCGCAGGGGCACCCGTGACAATCTGGTGTTGTATTTTTTTTTTCTAGTCTCAGTTCTGGAGCTGTTATTATGTGCTGAACTGGTTCTGGTGTTGTAATTATGTACACACTTGGTTTTAATACCTTATTCAGTGTGAGTACTGGCCTTGGTTCTGGTGCTATATTGTATAGAACTTGATTATGGGGTTGTAATTATGATCTTGGCTCTGGTGCTGTATTTAACTTGGTTCTGGTGTCGCATGTGTTATTAATTCTGTATTTTCCCTAGAAGCAAGGTTTCCTCATGGGCATTTACTATAGCTAACAATCAAACATGGCGATCATTTATTAATACTGGCACAACATTATTGTTCAAGAAAATGGTGGATTCCATGGACAATGGCAGATTGTTTATTTAAATAATTCTCAATGCTCGGTTCAGTCTATTCTTCCAAAGCTATATCCTTGCTCTGGGATTATTTTCCTTTCAATTTTCACACTGCCAGAAATTGAGGGCACATTCCTTTGAAAGCCTTCCTTTAACCAAACTCTTAATAACACTAAAAATATATGTAAGGTCATGACATGTTGATGATTATATGGAGAGCGGAGAATGTCAGCTCGGAGCTGGTGTTGCTGAGGAGTGGCGGAAAAACGCTCCAGACCTTAAACGTGCAGTGATCTGAGAGACGCTGGTGTCAAGGACATAGCAAATTCACTTTCACTGGGCTTTATGACTCAAGCGCCGGCTCATTTGTGTGGAAAATACAAATAAAATGATTATATTAGTTTTAATTCACATCAGGCTTGGCGTACTGCGCCTCAGGGCTGTTCTGCATTTATGCTTCTGAATTCTTGCTTTGCCTGGTAATTTTATAATCCTCTTCTTGTTGCCAGTTATATCTCTACATCTAGTCACAGCAAATCATTAGCTCAGGGAGTATTTTATTAAGGGGACAGTAATGGTAATTATGTTCAGAGACAAATCCATCGGAATAATTCAATATAGTTAAAGGGCCAGTCCACTTTAGTCTGAAGGTAAGGTAAAGCATATGGGACTTGACGTTTTATCAATTGTTGTGCAAATGATCCGTAGGCGGAACATAAGAATAAATTCTTCTGTAAGGACCTCCAATAACCAAAGTGGACAGTGACTACAAAAGAAATTTCTATAGAGAACTAAACACATCAACAGATAATGCCCAGATACAATGTAATGGAAAGTCTGTAACATGGATGGAACATGGTTGTGTCCTGCTTTTTGGCACAATTGGACAGGGCAGATAAAACCTTGCTGCCCAGCTCACTGGTAAAACTTGACTTTTATTATATTTATTAAAATAAATATTAGCTATGTCGTGTTAAAATGCTATCACTATCTCAGCTAAATGACAGGTCACTAGTCAACAGTATCCGAGGTCCTCAAACCACAAGTGTATGGAATACATTCAGATTTCATATTTGAGATGATCTTTTTGAGAGCTGTGCCCTCTCTACTCTCTCCTAGGTGATGTATGAGCTCACTCACGAGTCAAGGGGGAGGCCTGAAAGGTTAGTGCAAATTTATAATGTGTGGTTGAACACTGATAAAGCAACTGAAGAAGCATAGGAGTCCTCTAGGAGCCATTGGCTGAGGGTTTCTTTTTTAAGGTAATTTGAAGACTCTGATCCTAACTCCCTGGTTAGCTTATGGTCACATGTTGGGGGACTAGAATGGGAGTTCTTTTAAAATAAGCACAGCAGAGTGCTTATACCCAAAGTGCACTGCAGAAACCAGGGCACATTTTCTTGGCATATGCACAGAATGTTCAGGGTCACTCTCAGGAAAGGATCACTATGTCTGCTTCTCATGAGGACCCACACACACTGCACAGAGGTTCTGCATTCAGTTTAAGAGTAACTGTGCATAACATCTGTATAACAATGTACTGAACAGCTGTATTACATCCATTTCTGCCCCCTTAAAGCTATCCATATTATGTCACTCAGGAGACACTCTGAATCAGATGTTTAATTTTTGTCCAGAGCGACATTTTGTCTGAAACAGTCCTGAAGCTGTGCCCACTCTTGCAAGGTGAGAGCAGTAGGTGTGGGCATTGCTAAAACTGGGACTGCTGACAAGTGACACCCAAAAACTGGAGCAAAAACAGGAGCTGGAACAGCCAGAAGCTCACCTGCGGCAGTAGGCATCTCTACAAATAAGGCAGGCAGGAACTTCTCTGATCGACCTTCAGTGCTGTGAAGCCTATGATGATAACCGCAGGATCTGTAGATTTTCCTCCAACACTCACAGATTATAATTAATTCCTGTACACAGAGCTTGCCAAATCAGTCCCTGTCCCCATGGGGCTCACAATCTAATCAACCTACTAGTATGTTTTTGAGTGTGGAAGAAAACCGGAGGATCCAGAGGAAACCCACATAAACACGTAGAGAGCATACAAACTCTTTGCAGATGTCCTGGATGGGACTTGAACCCAGGACCCCGGTGCTGCAAGGCTGTAGTATTTTGCGGACCTTGGAAGTGCATAAAGTTTGTAATTGGCCCATCTAGCGGGCTGCTACACATGCTTGTGGAATGACTGCAGAATTATTGTCGTTCATCTGCAGCCATTCTACTATGTGTGCAGATATCCTTATATTTCTCTTGATGATGCTGCCTCTTGGGTATTTTATGGAAAAGGCTGCCTGCTTACAAATAAGTAATGCTCTGCAGCAGCTGACATATAAAACCAAACATTTTAGAGACTGGGAGAAAACAAACTATATGTATTTTGATGTGTTTTATATCATATAAACTGTGATCTATCAAAAAATATGAGCGGCCATAATGAATTAACACCTACATATGCAAATAAGCAATCTTAATAAAAAAATTAAAATTACCTTTATTTAATGTTTTACATCATAAAAGTTCATTATAATTCAATGTCAGGGAAATATGAGAACACTGAATAGGGACATGGGTCGTAATAGTACAAAAAAGGAGAAGTCCCATAAAATCATTACAACATATTGCACAAATAAGTTTAGGCAGATAAAGAAAACATTCCTTTCTTATATATAGGGTAGGCAAATAAAGTGCCAGTGCATCTAAATATATGTATAATGCCCAAATGGGTTAGCCACACAATTGCCCAAAAACATTGATGTTACATAGATTCAGTACATTGCTTACACTACAATGTCACACCACGGAGAGAAGAACACCTTTTTGTAATATCTATTACTGCCCATGTACGTTCATTGTCCCTATGATAAATTATGTGTCCCTATGCAGTGTTCTCATATTCCCCTGACATTGCTTTATAATTAACTTTTATGCTGTAAAATATTGAAGACAATTTATTTTTTTTTCTAAAGATTGTGTTAAAGTTTGGTTTCATATGTAGGTGTTAGCAGCTGACATAACTAGGTTCTCCAGCAGACGAATTGTCTATTATGAGGTTCTGCCGCAGTTGAGGTGTGTATTATGATGTTCTGCAGCAGTTGAGGTGTGTATTATGAGGTCCATATGCCTTACTCATGAGTAAGGCTTAAGTAATAGACGAAACGCGTAGGTGTTTGGACCTACTTGTACACCATGTACAATTTTTAATGGTGACAAAATAAAGGAAAGAATCATTATTTTATCTGGATGTGCTAGAGAATTCTTCTTTTGGATCCTATTTGAAAACAGATTTTAGGAAGATTGTTAACCTTTTGGAGCTACATAGTAGTTAAAACAAAATGGAGTTGAAAGATAGAATGGCAAAATTTTGTCTGTAATACATTCATTTAGCCCTAAAAATTATACAGTACATTTGCAAAAGATAAAAGGAAAAAACCCATCTTAAAATTTGTTAAGCAATTTCTCCCGATTATGGGGACACCCCACATGTGGGCATTACCTTTTTGTTGTATGGGCTCACAGGAATGTCAAGAAGCAGCCAGTTGTGCCCCATAGGATTTAGCATTTTTTAGTTTTTTCAATGGTGCAGTTTTGTAGTCTATAAAATATTTGCTTTTCTGTTAATGTTGCCATGTGAAGACTTTTATTTTCGCATATGAGATGCATTTTTAAGTGATACTGTTTTACAGTGGCTATGCCTTGTTGAGAAAAAACATCAGTTCTGACTTTTGCCGTTTTTTTTTTTTTTGCTGTGCACCGCAAATGATCATGTTGCCTTTATTCTCTAGGTCATTACAATTACGGTAATACCATATTTCTATATTTTTCTTATGATTTACGAATTTTGCTGAATAAAAAAAACTATTGTTTTTGAATTGCCATTTTCCGCTCTTTTTGTCTACATAGCTTGATCATGGGTTTTTGGGTGGGACATCTTGTACTTTACACTAGTACCATTGGGGACAGATTTGTACTTTTGATCTTGTTCTTGTTCTTTTTCACATGCGGGCCGAGATTCTTAAAAATCATAATTTTTGGTGTTTTTTTTTATTTTTAAGGCATTCATTTTGCCAGTTCAATAACGATTTAGTTTTATAGTATGGGTCATCATGGATATGTCGATACCATATGTGTGGGCTTTGACACATACACCTACATGGTGGCTTTCTGTAAGGCATTTACCATGGATAGTCCTGGGTTCTTAGATCAGGCCCTGGGGCTGCCATAAAATGATCTGTACCACCAAGAATGCTGTATGCAGCATTTAACAGGTTAACACCTGTGATCAGAGCTTGTTTTGACCATGGTTGATATGTAGGATTTTAAAGAGGGTACATTCATCATTCTCCCTTTTTCCAAAAAACACCTAAAAAAATATTTGGTAGCCGACTTGGAAAATGTAGAAGAGAGAAGATGAAGATTCATTCATTATTGCTAATAATTTTGTTAAACACATAAAAAAACACCTCCCTCTCGTAGGCACAGCACAATTGATGGTTATTGTCTCTTTAAAGAGAAACTGTCATGCAAATTAACCCACCCAAAATAAATACTTAATTGAAAACTATGATTACAAAGTATTGCCTTTATGTCAGTAATACGTTTATTTGGCCCTAAAAATAATACAGTACATTTGCAAAAGTGTCATGGCTACAATGTAAAAATAAATCAGTTTGTAAACTTATATGCATATCTGTGAGTCCAATGTTATTACATACCGTATATGCCAAACCAAATGATTAGCACGAAATAATGAAACAACATTTGTCTATGAGTTTTCTTTATGCGAACCCACTCCATTTACAACTCAATATAACCTTAGACAACCACATGAGTGATATCTAGTCCATAAATATTTCATTACACCATTTTGTTAAAACTTAAATCTTCTTTTATTAATTATTACCATCTAAAAACAACAGTATAACAGTATGACTTTGAAGTACAATAAAAGATAAGTTGTCCTCGGGAGTTCCACTAGTGCATCCCCACATCACAAATCAGCAAGTACCGTATATACTTGTGTATAAGCCGAGTTTTTCAGCTCAAAAAATGTGCTGAAAAACGTCCCCTCGGCTTATACACGAGTCACAAGTTAAAATACAATACTTAAAAAATAATAAACTTATAAACTCACCCTCTGGTGGCCCCGATCTGCAGCGCTGCTCCCCCGTCCACGCGGGTCCTCTTCTGGCTTCCGCGTGGGCAGTGCTGTATACTACTGGGGGCAGGCTGGGCAGTGCTGTATACTACTGGGGGCAGGCTGGGCTGTGCTGTATACTACTGGGGGCAAGCTGGGCAGTGCTGTATACTATTGGGGGCAGGCTGTATACCACTGGGGGCAGGCTGTATACCACTGGGGGCAGGCTGTATACTACCGGGGGCAGGCTGTATACTACTGGGGGCAGGCTGGGGTGGCTGTATACTACTGGGGGCAGGCTGGGATGGCTGTATACTACTGGGGGCAGGCTGTATACTATAGGGGGCTGGCTGGCTATATACTGGTGGGGGGGTCTGTGACCAATCCATTTTCACCCTCGGCTTATACTCGAGTCAATAGGTTTTCCCAGTTTTTGGTGGTAAAATTAGGGGTCTCGGCTTATACTCGGGTCGGCTTATACTCGAGTATATACGGTAAGTATTGTATACCAGAATATATTGCCATGCATAGGCTCTTGGAAAACTGCTATAAAGTGCCAGTGCAACAATAAATGGTAATCCCACCCAACATGTTCCTGTAACATATCATTAAAGTGCTATGTGCCTTTCCTACAATGGATGTAGGAGTAAAATCAGCTTACCCATGCTGTGTGTTGCGTGGACGCCGGTACCGCGACGCGCATTTCACGTTGGCGCTTCCTCGGGGGGCCTGTGTACTCAAGTATAAGCCGAGGCCCCTAATATTACCACATAAACCTGGTATAACCTATATATTTTTTTACTTGAGTATAAGCCGAGTTTGGGTTTTCAGCACATTTTTTGTGCTGAAAAACTAGGCTTATACTCGAGTATATATGTCCAATGAGGCCATGCATATTCATGGCCTATTTTTTATTGCCTTGACTCCTTATTCCTAAGTGGCAGGTCTCTGCTAGGACATGCTGCTATTGGTGAACATAGCCAAGCCAAGGGCCCTGGGCGCCCACCCATACCGCCTATATGAAGATACGCCATTGCTCCCATCTACATGTCGCCATGTCCTATGCTGCTTCTCAATATGTCCTGTGACCATGGTGATGTAATCTAGGGACCCATACCCGAGCCTTATATGAAGATCCCCCATCAGTCTTAAAAAAAAAGACTATGCTCACCTTCCGGCTTCTTTTCAGTCCCGCGGCTCCATTTCTGCTCTTCTGGCCCTGGCGCATCACTATGACGTGGCGCTGTTGTGGCCGCATGACATCATAGTTTATGCACCGCACGGCCCTTACACTATGACGCATGTGACCGCGTCATAGTGATGCGCCCGGGCTGGAAGACGGAGAAGACGGAGCCGCAGGGCCAAGGAGAAGACGGCACAGTGGGGCTGGGAGAAGAAGCCAGAAGGTGAGTATATCTTTTTAAAAACATTTTTTAAGAGACCACGGTTGTAGGCATAACAGTAATGATGGAGGGAGCATCTGAAGCGGACATTTGATTAAAGGGGGCATCTAGAGTGGACATTTCATTAAAAGAGGCATCAGGAGTGGACATTTCAGTAAAGGGGGAACCTGCCCGTGGAAATTTCAGTAAACGGGGACTCTACTGTGGACATTTCAGTAAAGGGAGACTCTGCTGTGGACATTTCAGTAAAGGTGAACCCTGTCGTTGAACGTTTCAGTAAATGGGGACTCTACAGTGGGCATTTCAGCAAAGGCAGGCTCTCCTGTGGACATTTCAGTAAAGGGGGGCTCTGCTGAAGGACATTTCATTAATGAGTAGTGGCTGCATTTCCTATTCTAGGGGTTGACCTCCAGTTAATACCCTTCCCCTGTTTTTTTTTTGGGGGGGGGGGTGAACTTAGGAGCCTCGGGTTATACGTGAGTATTTAAAGTATGAGGCGGAGTTCAGCTGCAGGATGCACAGAGGCCAGGCAGCCAGGGCTAACATCCACATCTATGACATTGTCTGGAAGATCTGGTGTGGATGGCAGTCGGGGTGGAGGGTTTTATGCAGTTCAGGAATGTTCAACTTTTCTAGATGCATTATAACAGCAGAATTGTGGTTCATCATTAAATTACTTTTATAAACAGTACAATATTGAAGATATAGAGTATTACTTAAATCCTAACATCCTGACACATGTAGGTTTGGATGCTGGTGGGGGGCCCTAGTTGTGTGAAAAGCCCGGGGCACATGGGCACGTAATCCGCCCCTGGATAGGAGAGGCCAGCTGAGCAGGACACGTCCCCTCTGATGTCATGTAATATAAGATAAAGGTGAATTATGGAGATGTGAGGGGAACAATTTTTTCTTTAAAGAAAGGTGTCAGTTGGTTCATAGGGCTCTATGGGAACCTGTCAATGGCTATGTATGTGAAAATGTGGTGACAGGTTCCCTTTAAGTGATGCAATAATCTTGGGTCACTTGCACACTGTAGTATCTCTTTACAAGGAATTACAGTATGTGCCCTATTTCTAGACTCACAGAAGGAGAAGTTGTTCCCAATCTTTTTTACTGAAACCTTCTATATTGATATTTGCAGTATTCAACACTCAGAGTAGGTCTCAGATATGCACACCTTAGTAGATTTCTTTCTACCACCACCAATAATCATTGTGACAACAGGTCTCAGGGCCACTATCATGTCAACACAGAACTTCTATCACAAAGTAACCAGAGGGCTGACACCTCCCATGAGCAAGAATCTAGGAAACCTTATTTCTGCTGCCAGATACTGTGCTCTAACGGCGAATAGTGAAATTGTTGCGTTCCTTAGTCTGCCAGTCTATACAAAGACAGTCCGACAGGTGCTTGGACTGTACAATACAAAATTACATAATCACACAAATGGCATAGCAACACAAGAGCAGAAATAAACATTTCTTAAAGGCACATTTCTATTACGTTGTGTGTGGGGGAAGTGAGCTAAATAATGGTTTGCAGCTATTTAACTGCCTGTCTACCTAACTTTTATAATTCTATCTTCACTAAAATCAAGGCATATTTAGTAAATCCAGGTTCCTACTCCAGGCCCCCAAGGCTTCTGGCTAGACAACAGTTGCAAACCAAAGGAGTACGGTGACATCTGTGATTTATAGGGGTGCCAGCATCGCTGCAATGCAGGTTTCCTCTGCTGATATTCATGCTCTTTCACACCTGTATTGTAAAGAGGCCAGCTGTGCACAACTTAAGCAGCATCATATATTGAGTGATCTTTTATGGAATGCCAGTACTTGAATGCACAGGAGGCTATGCTGGTCTGAAGCCTATTATTTATCGCTGCTTTGCAGGTGAACAGTAAAATCAGAGTGCACCAATGAAAACACATCTCCTATGGTATGCAAATGTTGTTTCATGTGTTCATGTTGCCTGTGACCATAATGTGAGGTATTTGGGTGAGTAACACATAAGAACATCCTTTTATCATGCTCCATGAGTTCATAATGCATTGTCTAAGAAAAATTGCCCCTGATACCGCAACCCTTATGAAAAAAGAAATTATAATAACTGAAATCTAATCTCCTACTGAATGCAGCTGAAGGCTGTATCATGTAGGTTTTTCAGCTTACAAGTTGCCAAAACCACTGTAATGACATAATTGTTCTGGGGTACGAGGTGCAATGCATTAATGTAACTACACCGAACACACTGAGACGTAGATATCCTATCTGCGGTTCCAGTATCTTGTACCAGTTATCCCCAACCTTTTTATAACCAGGGACAGGCCGCACAACACATTTTTTTCCCAGGAACTGGTAGGGGTGAGCTTCTGCATGAAAAAAAGCATGTACCTAAGCCCAACTATATTATACCCCCTCCGATTGTCCCACCTCTTATAATGCCTGCTTTTCTGCAGCTGCATCCATTTAAATGTCCTGTTCCATTGAGCTATCCCCTTATGATGCCCCCATGATACAGCTGCCCCTTTCCTGCCAACCGAGTTTATATCTGTATCCTTATAATGCCCCCATTACTGCACTCCCCCATTCTACAGACAGGCCCCACAGTACGGGGCTACTGAAAGGGGGTAATAATAGACCTGAATAGAATAGAATAGAGCTGTATGCAGCTCTGAAGCTGTCATATGTGATATGATTATGTCATGGCGTCTGTTGGCTTCCGCAAAGCGTACAACAAGGAGAAGAGAAAAGGCCGCTTCTGTGTGAGGGGGGAAAAGTGAGTACATGATCTTTATGTTCTGTGGCTGTGGCCCAGGACCAGGTGTTTCACGGATCTGTCCTGGGCTGTGGTCTGGCAGTTGAGGACTGTTGTTGTAGACCATAGCCCTAAAGGTCCTTGTTGGCTCTAGAGGTTCACAAGGGTAGGCAGTATGTGTCCACGCTTGATTTTAATGATAGATTTTCTTTAAGCTCCCACTCAACCAAAGTCAGCTTCCTTTTTTTACTGTTTTCAATAACAGAACATATAAATGCTATTCCTGTTATATCAAAGAATTAAATGTGAATAAGTCATAGAGAAAGTTCATAACAATACTAACACTGGTGATGAAGTCAAAAGGGAAAGTAAAATAAAACAAAAAACTAAGAGACGGGTAGGACAAAATGAGGTGAGAAAGAACTATGTGGTCAGAAAATAAACCATAAAGATCTGAAGATGTATCAGGAGTGCAGAATCCCTGTAGAGTTCCACAAGTCACAGATGGTATTAAAGAGTTGTAGCTGGCTATTGCCTATCGCCGTCAAGTACTCCATGTTTCTCACATGCTTAATGTTGGTGTAGAGATCCACTACCACATATGTTGAGGGCAATAAGACATCTGGCCACGGTGATAAAATGTAACAAAAGTTTAAGTTATCACTTCCTGGGTCTGATAGGAAGGTTCATTATATAATTAAAGTGGTTTTAATGGCAAGTCTACATCACGAAAAAGCTATCTGTGGATACCCAAAAAAGATTATTTTTAACACCCAAACTTTACAATTTTACTCAGTTTTTCTGCTGTTTTAGCTCCTATAACTAAGTGATAGTCAGTTTAAAATTCCAGAGTGTGGACAGGGACTCTCTAAGCAGACACTTCATGATCCCACTAGTGCTGTGTGAGATGTTGTGTACTGATAATGTGGTTAGATCAGGGTAAACTGTTTATATAGACTTTAATTTAGCTTCTGAACATTCTACTAGTATCTTACACATAAAAAAGAGAAATGAGTCAGATCAAAGATGAGAGATGATGAGATCCATGAGATGAATATAACACACAATAACACACTTCAGCTCTGCTACATCTCTGCTACATTTGAGCTTAACATAAAACATATGCTATAAAGATCTTATATTGCCTGTAGGTTGTAGATTTAGTCTCCTCATGCTTCTTGCTGGCAGGAAGTATGTGTGTGTGAGCTCATCTTGGAATGCAGAGGGAGCTGGAGTACAGAGAGAGACTGCAGCATAAAGGAGATTTACATGAAAATAATCTGCCATGCCCAACCCTAGACAGAAGATTTACGGTCGCAACCTGGGGAAACCAAAATTGTGTTCAACAAGGCTGATAGAGAAAGGTTGGAATTATATCTGTGAAATGCTGTATTTTTGTTAATAACAGTAATTTAGAGAAAGTGTTATTGTATTACCCTGAGTATATTTAAGAACCATCCTTCCATCATGAGTCATGTTTTCAGAATTTTAGTCTATTATAATAATATTATCTCCAAAACTTAAATGCTCTTGCAGTTTTACCATATCAAATGGTAGCTGCAATAGCCCTTTATCAGGCAGTATCTATGTATTTAAAACTTAAGAGTAGTGGGGGCTTATCATATCTGTACAGACCAGAGCTTTATTTTAGCACTAAAACTTTAGTACTCTTCAACCTCCCAAACTGACAACTATTAAAACACAAGTAGTCAAATTCGGAAAGGGAGAGATCTCCACATTTGTCCAGATAATTGGGATTCCGTTGTAATGAGATGTTAATAGTCTACTAATGAGTTATTGCAACAGTAGAAAAGTCATTCCTTCTCCTACTGCTGATATCCCTTGGCAATACAGCTCCACTTTGCAGGGAGCAGGGGTCACTGCGCTTTTTCTCCGGTTGGTTGGAACACATTTGCTGACCAGCTTGCAATCAGTTCCAGGCCCTCTGGCAACATAAGTATAAGGCTATTACAGGCTCATGCATTGACCTGGTCTTCCTAGGATTTAAATTTCCCTTGAAACAATTCTGTATTTCCAATTCTGGCCCTTAAATTAATCACATAATTCATTTTGTGCTTCCAAAGACCCTCTTTATTTTTAGAACATACAATGCAAATACAAATGTCCGCAAAGCAGGCGACCAAAAAATATTCTTATGTCAAGTTCCTTAAAATCTGAGTAAACAAAATTTGTCATCTGATTTGGCAGCGAGTGTTGCAGAAGGCAGAATCTGCTGCGCCCCTGAGGGGGGTGAGACCAGATTGCAATTCATGAAGAGGGACTCACTAAAGAGCATGAATTCACCCTAAATTAGTCATTTATCAAGAAGAAAATAACCTCCAGCAAGAATGAGGAAGAATATCAGTTCTTCAAAGGTTTTGCAGACATTTAAATAACAACATTTTAAAATGCAAATATAAAAAAAATATTTCAGCATTTTAAAATCTTATTCTGTAAAAGAGGAATTTTTCAGTCGTTTAGAAGGAATTTTCTATAATTGCTTCCTTAAATGTAACATTTTACATTTGAATTAATCTTTGGGTATATGGAAAGTAAATTGTCAGTCTCTATTGATTACTTTATTCAACACAGACGCCAGGGTTTCCGTGCCAGGTAAAATATGAATAGATGATTCAAAAAGCATCAATTCAGAGGCCTGCATGCTCTTTACATCTAGACCATACTGTATCATAAATATGTTTGGGGACTAAAAAAACCTTCTCCTGCCAATTCACTATTATGTCGATCAGTCTGTGCAAACAGCCGCTCGAGATGGAAGTCGTTGACAGGAGGAATTTTATGGACATGCAGCTAATACAAACCACCAGATTTTAAATGGTGTTTCAGATTTCTGTAGTGTTGTATTTGTACTTGTATTTGTTCTTGTCTTGTAATGTATGTGAACCTCTTACTGTGTGGAATCACTGTATTAAAGGGAACCTGTCATCAGAAACTGGCCTAATAAACTTCTACCAGTATGTTGTCTAGCAACTTTACACCTTACAGATTATGTTTCTTTCATAATCCATCATGAACTCAGAAAATCAACCTTAAAGTGAAATGTAAATTGGTTGTATAAAGTCAAGGAGGCGGAGAGTTTAACAGTGAAGTCAAGCTCTTACTGCCTGAAGGCATAGCTCCTCCCGTGACTTACATCATCCACCAGATTCAGGACACCTGGTTAGCGATGCGTCTGGGCATTGGACCATCAATTACATGTAGTAAAGGGGGCATTCTTAGACAGAGAAAGCTTGAATTCAGTGATAAAGTTTCCACCTCCTTGACTTTATACAACAAATTTACATTCACTTCAAAGTTGAGTTTCTAGGTGAAAAGTGTTCAGCTGATCGATGACATACTGGTAATGGTTTATTAGTTATATTTCAGTTGATTGGTTCACTTTAATGGTACTCAATAAATCAATAATAATAATTTTGATCATGCTTCATTGTTGCCAGGTATATTGGGGTGGAAATAGACTCTGTGGGCATAATTCGGCCAGTCTCATGAATTAAGGAAATGTGATGATAATTTATAACATAATTATTACTTTGTGATAGGTTCATGTTAACTGTCTCTAAACAATCATTTTGAAATTGAATTATGAATTATCGTCACAGTTACTTTATTGATATTGCTGCTTCATGGATGTGTTATGGCTGCATCATCTATTCACACCCTTAGTTATGATGAATTTGAGAACATTCAAGGCTGGGTCTTAAAAGCATACTGCCATAAAATAAGTTTTTATTATAAAACATTTCATTTATTTAATGGAATTAAATGTTTTCTTCATTTTTAACGAAGAAAGTAAAATACAAAACTCATAGTCAGACAATGTAATTTTACAGTATAGTAGCCACACATTTTGCAGTTTTAAAAAGATAACTCTGACCTAACCTGTAATCACATTATGTAGAAATAATGGAAGAACACTTAATTTGGTAACCATTGTAGAAAATAACAGGTTATCAGGGTTTTGTAATATGTATCTTCAGAAAAAGGAGAACACAATAGATTATGTCTAGTCTTACATGTGGTGAGGTCTGTGAAGTCCAGGAAAAGTTTGCTATTTTTGATCTAATAGTAGGGTTAGGATGGAAGAGCTTGAACCTTTTTAACCAAATTTTCAGGAGCTTAGAGAGCCTATTATATTTGGAGGCATAGATTTTTTCGAGAGTTAGGCCTCATGCACACAGCTGGGACCCATGCATAGCATACATTCAGCTGGGGTGGTGGAGAGGGGAGAACTACTCTCCTTTCCCCTCTCTACAGTGATGTGTGCAGCCATGCTCTGTAGTTTTCCCATCAATGGTACGGTGACACTTTACCTTCGCCGAGCGCCATAGGAGTCTATGGGGAGGGATATTCGGCCGCAAATTGTGGGCATGAAGCCTTAGAGTGAGTTGCGCAGTATTGAGTTTTATTTTTTTATTATAATTCATTATTTTCTCCTGTGATTATTAAAATGTAATCTGAAGAGTTGCAGTTTCCAGACTGACCACTAGAGCTCTCTCAGGAAGTTCAAACGTCCAGTTTTCTTTTTATCTTTGTTGTGAGGACTAAATGTTACCAGGAGTAATATTGCTTGCGTTAACACTGTTTTTATTAAGTACAATGACAGAAATCTTATACAATGCTTTAGAGAAACATACCATTGTACTATTTTTCTTTTATAGTAACACAAAGAAAAAATGTTCTTTACAGCCAAGAACAAATAACAGTTTCATATCTACACAAAGGAACTGCTAAAATAATGGGTAGTGAGTAACTTTGGTGGTGAAGAGATATCAGTATAGCTGCATATACTCAATTTCCCAAAGAGAAAATTCGGTTAAACAAAAATGGGGGTGCTTTATCATGCCAATGATAGCACCGCTGACCCTCCGGCGTAGCCAAGAGGTTCCGGCCTTTTGATGTATATGGTGGGTGGCTAGTCCAAGACGGACCAACGGTAGTTGTTTCCATCTTGCTATTTCAATAAGTCTGATAAGTCTACAAGTACCCTGTAACTTCTGAAAGAACAAATTTAAGTCTTTTGGTAAGATTGTTGTATGGCCTTTTTGCACTTGTTTAGACAGAGTTCTGCTTCTCAGGAGATTATTGCAAAGATTGGTGAAGTAGTGGAACATTATGGGGCAGATTTATCATGCTGTCTGAAAGTCAGAATATTTCTAGTTGCCCATGGCAACCAATCACAGCTCAGCTTTCATTTTACCAGTGCTCATGAATATTTTAAAGGGGACCTTGATTGGTTGCCATGGGCAACTAGAAATATTCTGACTTTCAGACAGCTTGATAAATATGCCCCTATGTGTTTAAATGTTTATAATAGGTGATGGTGAGGTCATCCTGGCATTTACCATAAGCTCTATGCGCAGAACCTTGTCTAACCCTTCTTCTGTGAAAAAGCTATTATATCCTCTACCATCTTTCTTAATGGTGGTGATGTTGTATAATTGGTCAAATTCCTATTATTCTGCCACATCTCTGCTGTAGAATCCAAGAATCTGTAATATTATACAGAGATTCATAATACCTATGGAAGGCCTTTGCAATATGGTCTTTTTTGGTAACGGACCTAAGTTTATCATCAAATATGAGTGTTTTCCTTTTTGCTTATGCAACATTCCCCACCGGGGCCTAGCCTTTTCTCGGGGCCTGGAGTCAGCTGGGGCCCGCAGTACCTGAGTGGCTGGCGGTTGCGGCCTAGGCACACTAGTGTCACGGTGCTTGGTATGGGGAACCGGAGGGCTGTCCTACAGCCTGGCAGGTCTCCAGCAGGGTGGTGTTGGCAAGAAATGATGACGCTATAGCGGATCTCCCTGGGGCAACCCTTTGGTGTCTAGAGTATGAGTCTCTGTGTGGTGGACAGGGTGCCCGTGATGGTAACAGCCTTAGTAGCAGGGACCAGATGGAGGCAGAGGTTGAACAAAAACAACTTACAGTTCTTTATTGGAACCGACAGGAACCGCAGCAACGTGCCTTTAACAGAATGGTGGAGTGCTGAGATGCATTTGAAGGGAGCCACAGGAGGTAGATCGCCAGCCTGGATGCAGAGGGCAGGCTGGGAGGTAGCTGTGTCCTAATAGGAAGCTTCAGCTTGTCCTGGAGTGCTTCAGGTATCACCCTTGAAGGTAGGATGATACCCCTTTCCTCCCTAACTCTTATCTATTAGCTCCACTCTTCAGAGGCAGGGGCTAGGCTCTTCCTGCTCTGGTATGGTATGCTGGCTGAATAGAGTCTGGACTGGGATAATCCAGTCTGCTTCTTCTCATCTGAGCTAGGCTAAAACTAGTCTCTTCTAGTGTCCTGCAGACCCTCAGGTCTGCCTGGAACTGACCTCTGGAATATTCCTGGCCAGGGGTTTTGTAGCCCCTAGGTCAGGTGGTGGCTGCTCCTCCAATTACATCTCAGCTTACATTGGACAGAATGCAATACAAGTGATTGGACGACAGATCTTGCATCATACAAAACACTTAACTCCTGCCTTGCCAGGCAGGATCTACCACTGCAATGTCCCCTGTGTCCTATAAGGACTGTTCTATGTGATGTAGTGACATGCTGTGGGACGTATTCGCAAGCACTCCTTCGCCTTGCATCGGCAAGGACCCGCAGTTTACGGACTACCCCCACGTGCAAACCTCAGTATGAGGGATAAGGTAGCGGTCAGGGTTTTACATAGAGACGGTCCGACACAGCCACACTACAACCTGAAAAGCCTGTCAAAAGTTAGTGCAACCTACTGGCAAACTCACATTGGCTTAGGAGCCCAATGGGTACACATCTTGAACGTTACAGAGGTAGGCTACTCAAGGTAGCAGGATAAAATGTCTCTTCACCTGGAAAGGAAAAAGCATAAAAGTGCACGCAGAATGTCCATACCTAAAAAGGAAGGCATTAAGTGCAATATAATAAGTCAATAAAGTAGCAACTTTTCCTTGGAGTTGGCAAAAGTCTCACAGAAGGTCTTTAATAGCAAAGTCCATCTTCTGGGTACAGCCATTGATGTGGGGAAAAGTGCAATAAAGAAGCAAAGGGTCTCCTCTATGTGTAGAGGGACAGAGTCCTTTGTAGGAATCTCTGCTGTGGCAGAGGAAGGGTGCTATCATAGCACATGACAGTGGAAAATCTCTTGACTGAGATAAAAAAGGGTAAGAGTCTCAGGAAAGTTTCTGGCTCTGTAGGGATAATGGAAATAAATATACAATATGTACACAGTACCTGAAGAAGGCTTTCAGCCCATCAGGGGTTACTCAGTATCGCTGGGTTCAGCAGAGACAGGATCCAGCTCCAGCAGGGAATCCTGTGCATCCTCAGCGGGAGTAGGTTCCGGCTGGGGACACCCGGTGGCAGTAGCAGGTACTGCGGGTCCAGCAGCATCCTCCGGACATGCAGGGGGAGGAGCGCTGTCGCCCGGGATGTCGGCTGCTCCAGCCGGGGGCTCAACTGAGCCAGGGACCACGGAGGGGTCCAGCAATACACAGATGGGAACCTGCGGCAGCGCCGCGGCTCCTTCCAGCTCCAGTTCTTCTGGAGCTGGGTCGTCACCCCATTGGTAACTGGCAAGGGGAGATGTGGGCCTAGTTGGAGCCTCCGGACAAGGCTCACCAACCGGGATATCCTCTCCCACGGAAGAACTGCGGGACCTGGCAACGCTCCCTGCCGGGGAGACGGTGGGGGTGGCGCCCTGGATCATGCCCGGCCCATGAATAGCAATGGGGCCCGTACTCACGATCACCGTGGATGGAGCATTCACGTAGGTCACCGCCCGGGGACTCGCAGCCGAGGAAGAAGAGGTATTTGGAGACTCCGGCCACTCGTCGTCCTCATACAGCTCATCGCACGATGGGTAGCGGTCCTCATCGGAGTCTGGGATCCGGATCACGCCAGCTGCCCACGGCCCTCGAGGTCCCTCCTGCAGGGAAAATTCGAAACACTCCCCCGGTCTCAAATTGTGAAGTCTCTCCGGCAAGTCAGGCGTTTTGACGGACCGGCGGGGGATAAATACTTCCAGTCCGGTATAGTCCTGAGTGGCAAAGCCATAGCCACGCTGCCGGTCGAAGTACCGGACCATGCCGGTGGTGCGGTTTTTCTTCACCCAGGCTCCCTCTTTAGACCAGCCGGCCATGTAGCGCTGGGCCTCCTTTTCTCGGCGTCGCTGTTCCGAGACAGCGTCTCGGAGTTCCCAGCGGAGGGCCTCACCTCGGCCTCGAGGCTGCTGAGGTGCCGGTGCTGGGGTAGGTCGCTCCGGTGTAGGCTCGGGTCTCGCAGGTTGTCGGGCAGGTGCCGGAACTGGAGCAGGAGCAGCCGGAGAGTCAGGAACCACCACAGCAGGGCTGACAGGCTGGTCGGCAGGAGCAGTGGGCCTCGATGCAGGTCGCACGGCAGCAGTAGGCCCAGGCGCTGGCTCTACAGGAGTCGGGGCCTCCCCACGTGGCGCCTCCACGTGGGCCCGCGGCACCAGCATGGTAGCCGGGAGAGGCACTAGGAACCGCCCGGGTGGTACTTGGCGCTCCGTCACCGTTTGGAAGTACGTCCTGGTGACGAAGGCCCGGGTCAGTCCACGATGCAGCCGGTGCCCAGCGAAGGGCCCCCGGACCGGCTGAGCAGAGACCAAAACCATGGTCTCCAGAACCTCCAAGAACTCGGGTTGCTCCACCGCAGGAAATGGCCGAGGAACCCACATGGTGCTGACCTCACTGTCCCAGATCCACACGAGTTCTGGCGTTTCGTTGAGGCGGGGCAGGAAGTCCAAGCCCTTCCCGCCAAGAGCTGTGGCGGGCTCTAATTATTCCTGCACCACAGGAGGCGGGGTTCGCTCCCTTCGCGCGTGGGTGGAGCTTAGTGTGTCATCTGGGTTTCCCGCCAGTGAAGGTTTTGGCGGGCTGGAATTACTTGCTGCGCCACAGTTTCGTGAGGTAAAATGCTTCAGACGCGGCAGCGCCGGATGTAGCAGAGCTGACAAAGTTCTTTGCAGGGGTTAACCTCTTGAGTGCTGGAGCGGTGCTCGACAGCACGTGGCAGCAGTAATACAGTTCAATGTGAAACACACAAAGTCACTTGGGCCTATACCCGAATGGCAGCAGGGTTAGGCAGTACAATTGTTTCTTAATAAAGTACAGTCTTTAGTGCCAGAATAAGGCACAGAAGTATATATCCTGTTCGTGACGCCACTTGCAACATCCCCCACCGGGGCCTAGCCTTTTCTCGGGGCCTGGAGTCAGCCGGGGCCCGCAGTACCTGAGTGGCTGGCAGTTGCGGCCTAGGCACGCTAGTGTCACGGTGCTTGGTATGGGGAACCGGAGGGCTGTCCTACAGCCTGGCAGGTCTCCAGCAGGGTGGTGTTGGCAAGAAATGATGAGGGAGAGGCTGCTATAGCGGATCTCCCTGGGGCAACCCTTTGGTGTCTAGAGTATGAGTCTCTGTGTGGTGGACAGGGTGCCTGTGATGGTAACAGCCTTAGTAGCAGGGACCAGACGGAGGCAGAGGTTGAACAAAAACAACTTACAGTTCTTTATTGGAACCGACAGGAACCGCAGCAACGTGCCTTTAACAGAATGGTGGAGTGCTGAGATGCATATGGAGGGAGCCACAGGAGGTAGATCGCCAGCCTGGATGCAGAGGGCAGGCTGGGAGGTAGCTGTGTCCTAATAGGAAGCTTCAGCTTGTCCTGGAGTGCTTCAGGTATCACCCTTGAAGGTAGGATGATACCCCTTTCCTCACTAACTCTTATCTATTAGCTCCACTCTTCAGAGGCAGGGGCTAGGCTCTTCCTGCTCTGGTATGTTATGCTGGCTGAATAGAGTCTGGACTGGGATAACCCAGTCTGCTTCTTCTCATCTGAGCTAGGCTAAAACTAGTCTCTTCTAGTGTCCTGCAGACCCTCAGGTCTGCCTGGAACTGACCTCTGGAATATTCCTGGCCAGGGGTTTTGTAGCCCCTAGGTCAGGTGGTGGCTGCTCCTCCAATTACATCTCAGCTTACATTGGACAGAATGCAATACAAGTGATTGGACGACAGATCTTGCATCATACAAAATACTTAACTCCTGCCTTGCCAGGTAGGATCTACCACTGCAATGTCCCCTGTGTCCTATAAGGACTGTTCTATGTGATGTAGTGACATGCTGTGGGATGTATTCGCAAGCACTCCTTCGCCTTGCATCGGCGAGGGTGTTGCACTTATAAACGAATGCTGACAACATTTTGTTACCTTAATCCTCATAGGCATACTGTTAAAATCTCACTGCGGTTAATGCTCTAAATAAATGCATATTTAGCAACTCTTTAAACTTATTTCTTAGAGTGAAGTTCTGTCAGAAATATCAGAACCGGCCTCTTCTTATGTAAAGATTCATGAGAAAGTAGATCATATAATTGGGCAGATGTGCTTAGTGAGATCATTTTCAGAGAAGTACCGACACAACTTTTCTTCTATATTGCTCCTATGCGTAGGGCAGTGATGGCGAATAGAGATGAGCGAACATACTCGTCCGAGCTTGATGCTCGTTCGAGCATTAGCGTACTCGAAACTGCTTGTTGCTCGGACGAATACTTCGCCCGCTCGAGAAAATGGCAGCTCCCGCCGTTTTGCTTTTTGGCGGCCAGAAACAGAGCCAATCACAAGCCAGGAGACTCTGCACTCCACCCAGCATGACGTGGTACCCTTACACGTCGATAGCAGTGGTTGGCTGGCCAGATCAGGTGACCCTGGGATAGACTAGCCGCTGCCCGCGCTGCTCGGATCATTCTGTGTCTGGATGCCGCTAGGGAGAGAGCTGCTGCTGGTCAGGGACAGCGTTAGGGTGCTAGTAGATTACTGTTAGGCAGGAGTGATTCAACAAGAACCCAACAGCCCTTCTTAGGGCTACAATAACGTTATACTTTTTTTTTTTTTTTTGCTTGTGGCTGGGCTTGTGCTGGGCTTGTGCTGGCACTAGTAGTGCAGCTAGTACCATATTGTGAGGAATTTGCAGGGGGACTTGCTACCGTTGTGTTTAGCTATTAGTGACACACATATCCACCTCAAACACCAAAGTGGGAAAATTTATTAGGGGTTGGATTTCAATTAGGCACAGTCTGTCATTTCCTTTTTATTTTACGTTTATTATTTCATAACTCAGCGTCATCTCATCAGTGTGCTTTCATACTTGGCTAGAAAATAGCCAAAGGAGAATCCAAACGGCTTACTTACGCCTACAATAGCGTTATATATATTTTATTTCTGGTTGATCTGCTGGTGGCTGTCCTTGCTGCAGTGCATATACTAGCCAATTGTGAGGAATTTGGAGTGAGACTTGCGACCGCTGTGTTTAGCGCTTAGTGACGCACATATCCATCGCAAAGACCGAAGTGGGAAAATTTATTAGGGGTTGGATTTCAATTAGGCACAGTCTGCCATTTCCTTTTTATTTTACGTTTATTTTTTCATAACTCAGCGTCATCTCATCAGTGTGCTTTCATACTTGGCTAGAAAATAGCCAAAGGAGAATCCAAACGGCTTACTTACGCCTACAATAGCGTTATATATATTTTATTTCTGGTTGATCTGCTGGTGGCTGTCCTTGCTGCAGTGCATATACTAGCCAATTGTGAGGAATTTGGAGTGAGACTTGCGACCGCTGTGTTTAGCGCTTAGTGACGCACATATCCATCGCAAAGACCGAAGTGGGAAAATTTATTAGGGGTTGGATTTCAATTAGGCACAGTCTGCCAGTTTCTTTTTATTTTACGTTTATTTTTTCATAACTCAGCGTCATCTCATCAGTGTGCTTTCATACTTGGCTAGAAAATAGCCATAGCAATAGGATAGCATTGTTTGGTTTTAAAAACTAAAAAACACAAAAAAAACCTAAAAAACACAAAAAAAAAACAAAAAAAAGTTAAAAACAAAATTAAAGTTATATAACTTTCATTTTCAAAATGTTTAACCCGAGGGCTAGGGGTAGAGGACGAGGGCGGGGACTTGGGCGTCCATCTACTGCAGGGGTCAGAGGCCGTGGTCCTGGGTGGGGTGAGACACCACCTGCTGATGAGGGAGCAGGGGAACGCCGCAGAGCTACACTCCCTAGGTTCATCATGTCTGAAGTTACTGGGACTCGTGGTAGAGCACTGTTGAGGCCAGAACAGTGCGAACAGGTGATGTCGTGGATTGCGGACAATGCTTCTAGCCATTTGTCCACCAGTCAGTCTTCCACGCAGTCCACCCATGTCACCGAAATCGGCACTCCTCCAGCTCCTGCACCTCAGCCTCCTCCCCCCAGTCTGCCCCCTCCCAGGAAAATTTGGCATTTGAACCGGCATACTCTGAGGAACTGTTTTCTGGACCCTTCCCACAGTCACAAACCACTTGTCCGGTTGCTGCTGAGCAATTTTCCGATGCGCAGGTTTTCCACCAGTCGCAGTCTGTGGGTGATGATGACCTTCTTGACGTAGTGGAAGAAGTGTGTAAAGAGGTGTCCGACGATGAGGAGACACGGTTGTCAGACAGTGGTGAAGTTGTTGTCAGGGCAGGAAGTCCGAGGGGGGAGCAGACTGAGGGATCGGAGGATGATGAGGTGACAGACCCAAGCTGGGTTGAGAGGCCGGGTGAACACAGTGCTTCTGAGACGGAGGAGAGTCCTATAGCAGAACAGGTTGGAAGAGGCAGTGGTGGGGCCAGACGGAGAGGCAGGGCCAGAGCAGGTGCATCAGCGCCAAATGTGTCACGTAGTGAAGCTCCCGTGGCGAGGGCTCCCGCGGCGAGGGCTAGATTTTCAGAAGTCTGGAGGTTCTTTAAGGAAACACCGGATGACCGACGGACTGTGGTGTGCAACCTTTGCCAAACCAGGATCAGCAGGGGTTCCACCACTACTAGCTTAACTACCACCAGTATGCGCAGGCATATGAATGCTAAACACCCGAATCAGTGGCACCAAGCCCGTTCACCTCCGGCCGTGCACACCACTGCTCCTTCCCCTGTGTCAGCTGATAGTCAGCCCCCTGCCCAGGACCCTGGCACAAAAACCCCATCGTCTCCTCCACGATCCTCCACAGCATCCACCAGCGTTCAGCTCTCCATACCCCAGACGCTGGAGAGGAAAAGAAAATATAGTGCAACCCACCCGCACGCCCAAGCCCTTAATGTCCACATCTCCAGATTGCTTAGCCTGGAGATGCTGCCCTATAGGCTAGTAGAGACCGAGGCCTTTCGCAACCTCATGGCGGCGGCCGCCCCTCGGTATTCGGTCCCCAGCCGCCACTACTTTTCCCGATGTGCCGTCCCAGCCCTGCACCAGCACGTGTCAGACAACATCATCCGTGCCCTGACCAACTCCGTTTCTGACAAGGTCCACCTGACCACGGACACGTGGACGAGTGCTGCCGGGCAGGGCCACTATATATCGCTGACGGCACATTGGGTTAACTTGGTGGAGGCTGGGACCGAGTCTGACCCTGGGGCTGGTCATATACTGCCAACGCCGAGGATTGCGGGGCCTACCTCGGTCCAGGTCTCAAAGGCCTACTATGCCTCCTCCTCCTCCCACCCCTCCTCCACCTCCTCCTCCGAACTACCATCCGTGGGCATGGCGCCATCAGTCGGTAGCTCTAGGCACAGCAGCAGTGCCGTCGCTAAGCGACAGCAGGCGGTGCTCAAACTGCTGAGCCTAGGCGATAAAAGGCACACCGCCCAAGAGCTATTACAGGGCATTCCACATCAAAGTTGTTAACTTTGTCGCCACCCTGCTGTGTTATCCACAAAATATACTGGCAAACTTTTATGATTAACCGATATTATTTCAGCGCTTCTTGCGCATCTGTTTACATTCCCCTCACCCGCCATATCCCAAACTTATAAGAACGCTACTACACTTGATCTTATACAAAAGGTTCTTAGAAGTGCTGTTTGGGGAGTAGCCTAGAGACAGGGGCTTGGATTGGCGAAAGCTCGCCTGGCAGCGGAGCGCCAGCTCCATGCCAAGATCCAACTAACATAGTTTTAACTGCAGCACCTTTAATCTACTACTAGTTCACTGCCTCCATACATGGTCCCCTTATCAAACGAGCTGTGTCAGGCAGAATTTTGGGTTGTTTTCATGGCTTCCACATCAAACTTGTTAACTTTGTCGCCACCCTGCTGTGTAATCCCCAAAATATACTGGCAAACTTTTATCATTTACCGATATTATTTCAGCGCCTCTTGCGCATCTGTTTACATTCCCCTCACCCGCCATATCCCAAACTTATAAGAACGCTACTACACTTGATCTTATACAAAAGGTTCTTAGAAGTGCTGTTTGGGGAGTAGCCTAGAGACAGGGGCTTGGATTGGCGAAAGCTCGCCTGGCAGCGGAGCGCCAGCTCCATGCCAAGATCCAACTAACATAGTTTTAACTGCAGCACCTTTAATCTACTACTAGTTCACTGCCTCCATACATGGTCCCCTTATCAAACGAGCTGTGTCAGGCAGAATTTTGGGTTGTTTTCATGGCTTCCATGTTAACTTTGTCGCCACCCTGCTGTGTAATCCACAAAATATACTGGCAAACTTTTATCATGTACCGATATTATTTGAGCGCTTCTTGCTCACCTCCTTTGGTTCCTCTCTGCCACCCATTGGTTTGAAGCCTGAGTCCATTTAGGGTATGTCGCCATGACACTCTCTAGCCTGCTGCCGCTGCCTCTGCATGCCGTCCCCTATAGTGTCAGGGTCAATTATTGGATGCTTTAGATGCTATCTAGCTTCATTCTGTCACTCTGTCATGGCCATGCTGTTGCCCATAATTTTGGCATAATGCTGCGATTAAGCAGCCTCAGAGGCATCCATGCATGCTGCCCCTGCTGTTTCCTGTCCATTTCCGTGGTGTTTCCATCCTTTTCTGAGGTTCCCAGGTGTTTGGCCAAGCTTCCCTGTGCAGAGCCTTGGTCCCCTTGAAAAATGCTCAAGTCTCCCATTGACTTCAATGGGGCTCGTTATTCGAGACGAGCACTCGAGCATCGGGAAAAGTTTGTCTCGAATAACGAGTACCCGAGCATTTTAGTGCTCGCTCATCTCTAATGGCGAACCTTTTACAGACAGAGTGCCCAAACTACATTCAAAGTCCACTTATTTACCGTGAAGTGTCAACATGGAATTTTATAAAGTAACTTACTGCTACCTGTTCTTCCACATCTTTCAATTGTATAGGCCGCCTGAGGCCACCAATACAGTTGATAGAAGGAAGGCAAATTCAAACTATCATTGTAGCTTCTTTCCAGGGTCTCTCTGTACAGGAAGAAATGGTGGGACCAGCAAGATGACCTCCAAAGATAATGCAGTTCTGTCAACACCTCCTTACTTTCCCCGCAGTTCCAAACTGCCAATAAAGTGTCACTTTGAAATAGTGCTGAAAGCAGCACCTCTTAAGTTAAAGTGTTCAGTGTTTGGCGAACTCTGTCCTTGGAAAATGGCCTGGGTGCCCTCAGAAAGGGCTCCAAGTGCCACCTCTGGCACCAGTGCCATATGTTCGCCACCACTGGCTTAGGGTCTGCTGAGATTGTTTCATTAAGTCGCAAGCACCACTGACAGGTGGGAATCTCCCGTTGATCCTTATTGTCACCGGAGCATGGTCCAATTTATGTGTAGATCCCACCTCCAAAGACTGAATAAAGGGCCAAAACTTCCTAGGGACAAATAAATTATCCAACCTGTGATTATTGTGAGGGGGTGGAATAATATGTATGTTAGTGTTGGTTAGGATGTATCATACATCAACCAGTTCTAATTGAGAGAGGGCTCTAGTGACGTGTTAGTTTTTTTCGTGATGTAATGAGAAGGTTAAAGGAGTCTAATACAGCTTGTAAGGCTACATTAATATTGCCAACCAATAGCAGAATTCTTTCCTAAAACATTTTAAGTTTGTGCATGGTCTGGCCAGTATTTGGTGCTTACATGTATTAGCAATAGTAATAATTTTGGAACCAATCTTGCCCCTGACAAACAAATACCATTTACGCAGGACAAATATGTGAACAGAATTTGTTTATTGATAGCTAACCCTTCAAGGTTTTGCTGCTTTAAAATAGAGACAGTAACACCACCACTTGAATCCTCTAGTTGGTAGTAAAGGTATTTTCCCAACTTTAAACAAAGCTAAACTAGTTTTATGTTGCCTCAGAATGTTTAATACTTGGCTCCTCTTCTGCAAGGTGCCCAGTCGGCGCACATTGAATGACATCACATTAACATCTGACATGATGTATCGAAGAATTCTGAAAACCATATCGTATTATGACCATGGAAGCTTGCATATATAAAGCTCTTGATCCTATCTCTGTTGAGAAGGAGGAGGAAAGGGAGTATTAGTTTTAGACACCTAATTAGAAGAACCTCCTGTGGTGGGGATATGGACCACTGGACATACCACTATATGAACTTGAAAAACAACAATTGGGTAAAACTTTGGGGTAAGATTGTCATTCGCAGTTTCAGTGGTTGCTTGATTTTTCCCACCACTGCTCCTGCAGACTACCGGGTTTGAGTAGGGTTTCAGTATTTGTGTAGCTAAGCAAGTCACATATGACATCCATGGGTGGTTTATCAGATTGGTTTAGACCTCAAGTGTCTATATATCCACTTGCTTTTCATATTATACCTTAGGTCTGTAATTGAACAAGATCAAGCAGGGTCCTTAGAAGTCCTTGGAGGTAGGAGCTGCAGAGCTTTCCCCTCCAGCTTCAGACCAGCAAACATACTTTCCACAGCGTATTCCACCTCCATAGCTTGCTCCGGAGCGGTGCCCCGTGCTATTTTGGAAGCAAATGCTGAGGACAAGGTGAGCTTTTTTCTCAAGTATTTCTCGGGATCAACTTGTGTCTTGTGCCTGGGATGTCTCTGTTAGAGATGAGCGAACATGCTCGTCCGAGCTTGATGCTCGTTCGAGCATTAAGGTACTCGAGACGGCTCGTTGCTCGGACGAGTATTTCCCCTGCTCGAGATCGAGCATTTAATTAAAAAAACACAGTGAAGAACAATGAAGAATAGAATAAAAACAGTGAACACAGTGAACACAGGATCATTTAAGTGAAAAACACAGTGAAGAATAGATTACAGATGTTCGGCACATCTGCTTACTTGTCGGAAAATACGCGCGGAACGGTGCGAACAAAATAGTATGTGAAGAACAATATATATGTGTGAAGAAGACATTGCAGAACACGGTGAGCAGGACGGAGACACAAGGGAGCAGCACAGAGACACCGGGGAGCAGCACAGAGACATCGGGCAGCGGCACGGAGACATCAGGGAGCGGCACGGAGACATCGGGGCACGGAGACATATGGGCACGGAGACATATGGGCACGGAGACATATGGGCACGGAGACATATGGGCACGGAGACATCGGGGCACGGAGACATCGGGGCACGGAGACATCGGGGCACGGAGACATCGGGGCACGGAGACATATGGGCACGGAGACATCGGGGCACGGAGACATATGGGCACGGAGACATCGGGGCACGGAGACATATGGGCACGGAGACATCGGGGCACGGAGACATATGGGCACGGAGACATCTGGGCACGGAGACATATGGGCACGGAGACATCGGGGCACGGAGACATAGGGGCACGGAGACATATGGGCACGGAGACATCGGGGCACGGAGACATATGGGCACGGAGACATCGGGGCACGGAGACATCGGGGCACGGAGACATATGGGCACGGAGACATCGGGGCACGGAGACATCGGGGCACGGAGACATCGGGGCACGGAGACATATGGGCACGGAGACATATGGGCACGGAGACATATGGGCACGGAGACATATGGGCACGGAGACATATGGGCACGGAGACATCGGGGCACGGAGACATATGGGCACGGAGACATCGGGGCACGGAGACATCTGGGCACGGAGACATATGGGCACGGAGACATCGGGGCACGGAGACATCGGGGCACGGAGACATAGGGGCACGGAGACATATGGGCACGGAGACATCGGGGCACGGAGACATATGGGCACGGAGACATCGGGGCACGGAGACATATGGGCACGGAGACATCGGGGCACGGAGACATCGGGGCACGGAGACATCGGGGCACGGAGACATATGGGCACGGAGACATATGGGCACGGAGACATATGGGCACGGAGACATATGGGCACGGAGACATATGGGCACGGAGACATCGGGGCACGGAGACATATGGGCACGGAGACATCGGGGCACGGAGACATATGGGCACGGAGACATATGGGCACGGAGACATCGGGGCACGGAGACATATGGGCACGGAGACATATGGGCACGGAGACATAGGGGCACGGAGACATCGGGGCACGGAGACATCGGGGAGACTTCAGTGGAAGAAGAGCAGCGGATCCCGGGACAGCGTATCTCCCGACAAGTAAGCAGATGTGCCGAACATCTGCAATCTATTCTTCACTGTGTTTTTCACTTAAATGATCATGTGGTCACTGTTTTTATTCTATTCTTCACTGTTCTTCACATCTGTTAACTTGTCGGGAGATAATATACGCGCGGAACAGTGAAGAATAGATTGCAGATGTTTGCATACATCTGCTAACTTATCAGAAGACATTCTTTTTCAATTAATTAACACTAGAGATGAGCGAGCACTAAAATGCTCGAGTGCTCGTTATTCGAGACGAACTTTTCCAGATGCTCGAGTGCTCGTCTCGAATAACGAGCCCCATTGAAGTCAATGGGAGACTCGAGCATTTTTCAAAGGGACCATGGTTAGAATGTCTTCTGATAAGTTAGCAGATGTATGCAAACATCTGCAATCTATTCTTCACTGTTCCGCGCGTATATTATCTCCCGACAAGTTAACAGATGTGAAGAACAGTGAAGAATAGAATAAAAACAGTGACCACATGATCATTTAAGTGAAAAACACAGTGAAGAATAGATTGCAGATGTTCGGCACATCTGCTTACTTGTCGGGAGATACGCTGTCCCGGGATCCGCTGCTCTTCTTCCACTGAAGTCTCCCCGATGTCTCCGTGCCCCGATGTCTCCGTGCCCCTATGTCTCCGTGCCCATATGTCTCCGTGCCCATATGTCTCCGTGCCCATATGTCTCCGTGCCCCGATGTCTCCGTGCCCATATGTCTCCGTGCCCATATGTCTCCGTGCCCCGATGTCTCCGTGCCCATATGTCTCCGTGCCCCGATGTCTCCGTGCCCATATGTCTCCGTGCCCATATGTCTCCGTGCCCATATGTCTCCGTGCCCCGATGTCTCCGTGCCCCGATGTCTCCGTGCCCCGATGTCTCCGTGCCCATATGTCTCCGTGCCCAGATGTCTCCGTGCCCATATGTCTCCGTGCCCCGATGTCTCCGTGCCCATATGTCTCCGTGCCCCGATGTCTCCGTGCCCATATGTCTCCGTGCCCATATGTCTCCGTGCCCCGATGTCTCCGTGCCCCGATGTCTCCGTGCCCCGATGTCTCCGTGCCCGATGTCTCCGTGCCCATATGTCTCCGTGCCCATATGTCTCCGTGCCCATATGTCTCCGTGCCCATATGTCTCCGTGCCCCGATGTCTCCGTGCCGCTCCCCGATGTCTCCGTGCCGCTGCCCGATGTCTCTGTGCTGCTCCCCGGTGTCTCTGTGCTGCTCCCTTGTGTCTCCGTCCTGCTCACCGTGTTCTGCAATGTCTTCTTCACACATATACATTGTTCTTCACATACTATTTTGTTCGCACCGTTCCGCGCGTATCTTCCGACAAGTAAGCAGATGTGCCGAACATCTGTAATCTATTCTTCACTGTGTTTTTCACTTAAATGATCCTGTGTTCACTGTGTTCACTGTTTTTATTCTATTCTTCATTGTTCTTCACTGTGTTTTTTTAATTAAATGCTCGATCTCGAGCAGGGGAAATACTCGTCCGAGCAACGAGCCGTCTCGAGTACCTTAATGCTCGAACGAGCATCAAGCTCGGACGAGCATGTTCGCTCATCTCTAATTAACACATTTTATTCCCGAACCATGGTCCCTTTGAAAAATGCTCGAGTCTCCCATTGACTTCAATGGGGCTCGTTATTCGAGACGAGCACTCGAGCATCTGGAAAAGTTCGTCTCGAATAACGAGCACTCGAGCATTTTAGTGCTCGCTCATCTCTAGTCTCTGTGATTTTCCTTGCTCTGCTTACCCATTGTTAACTCAATAACTTGTAAGTAAAGAGGCTCCAAGATAAATACAGCAAGGAGTCTGGACTATGCAACCATCATTTTAGCGGCTAAGTTCTACCCCCCCCCCTTATATTTTTTGTCCCACCAGAAGAAACTCTTTGAGCACTAACCTCCAGGGCAGTTTATTTGTTTGAGATGTGGTTATTTTCTGTTGGAAATATGAGACTCATTTTATGGAAAGCTTTTTTCACTGTTAAAATCTAAATGGGAAGGATTAACATACCTAACAACAGCACAAAGGCAAGAATGAGCCTATACACTATTTCATAGCGTAGATGGAAACCAATGATGACATAAAGGGTATTCCTAAGCTTCTTGCATTTATTCCAGTTCCAGTGCTTAGCATTCAAGCCAGTCATTTCAGCAGGCACATGCAACAATTTTGACTGACCAAATTCACTTATGTAAAGGTGGTCTTACTACACATTTCCAAACCCCCAGTGGTGGCAGCCCACAGAAACAAGTTTTACAATAGTTACTGATTGTTTACTATTTTATCTCAGGTAAACAAAGAAATGAAAAATGGTAAGTCATTAGCAACCCCACCTGAGCTACACAAGCAGGGAGAATCTACACCAGTAGAAGACCCTGAACCATTTGTTCCTCGTACCATTTGGTAAGGTCTTGGCAAGGTCTTGGGGGTTCATTTTAAAGATATTACAGTTGCACATCTCAGGGATGGCATCAGACTGTCATAGCATGCAGGAACAACATTTTTGCCCCAGACAAAATCTTATATTGATAAGGTATATAAAATAATCAGAAGGATGCAGGTGTTGGTGATATGTTTACAGTGTATGTGGTTTCAGTTGTGACACAGCCTTGGTGAGAAGTATTTAGATTTGAATTGTTTCCAATATTTGCATGCAAAATACATTTCTAAATTCATCGCAAGCATTAACAAAAACTTTGTTTAAGTAACTGAAGTATCTGTACTCCATTCAGTTTTTTACTTAAAATCTGGAACAAACCAATGTATTTTACCAAATTAAATATAGGTAACACCATTTCATGGTTTTGTGTGTCTGTGTCTTGCAACACGTAACTAGATTTTTTTCAAGTTGCCAATTGAGATTTCACTAAAAACAAAAGAAGCAGACAAGCAGCTACTGTATATCAAGGTCGGACATGGCTGAAAGGCTTTCAGATGAATGTCACATGGGGGTTAACCACAGAAATATATGATTGTGATATGACATCTGACCGTACGTGTTCAGCACTTGAGGTCACGGAGAGACTTGGAAGAAGCCACACTTCAAAAGCCATATAATAATAAGTAGAACATGGTCCAGAGCGTTAACTACAGTACAGTTAGGGTTGACATATTTCACTCAACGTCATTCGGCACCCAAGGCCATTGAATGGTCACTGGGCTTCTCAGCGGTGCCAAACCATGCAAGGAATTTGAAAATAGCAATATCTTTCTAGGTAGAGGAGAAAATGACCTGCTTGTCATGCTATGTTCCTTCAGGAGCCGACTGTTTATTTTCACACATGACCAAAGCTATGATGTTGCAAAATGGGATGGGACAGCTGTGTTTGCTGCGGTAGAACAAGCAGACAGCACTTGCCTTACAAGATCGGCTCTACTTATATCTAGATGTGACATGTTCAACGTCTAAAGGACCCCATGATTGTCAGAGTTTACTGTAAATGATAAAATACAAAACAACATCTCATATCATGTTGTCATATATAGGCACAAAGTATAAATGTTCTTGCAAATGTAATTTGTAATAAAAAAATGTAATATTTAAATAGATACGCAAAACAGCTAGTGTGAAATGAATAAAAGTATCTTAATAAAACAACATATAAAATTAGATATGATTGACCAAAATTTTTTTTTTTGTGTCACAGAATAACTTACCGTATATACTCGAGTATAAGCTGACCCAAGTATAAGCCGAGGTCCCTAATTTTACCACAAAAACCTTGGAAAATCTATATTTTTTTTACTCGAGTATAAGCCGAGTTTGGGTTTTCAGCACATTTTTTTTGCTGAAAAGCTAGGCTTATACTCGAGTATATATGGTAGTCTGAAATGCATATTCTTGCGACAAGATTAGAGACTATGATGTGACAGTAAACCATGTGGCAGTTGATAAACTGTAAAATAAAATTCACACAGGCATCTTCTTGATTTTAATCTTAAAGGTATATTCGGTTATTTACCTCTCTGCAAAGACAATGCCTAGAAAACTCTCTATAGAGATCAATAAACTGGCACTAGATCATTACTGCATATGGTCATGAGGCTGCTGTAAAGCAAATCACTAAAAGGGGTTGTCCACTTTTAGCAAATAATTAATATTGTTTGCTTAAGGAAAAGTTATTCAATTTGCCAATATGCTTTCTGTATCAATTCCTCACGGTTTTCTAGATCTCTGCTTGCTGAGATAGCTTCTCTAATAGAAAGCTTCTTTATTTACTTCCAGTGGATAGAATACGTCCATGGTGATGTGACACACATGCAGGTGCATGAGCTGTTATTATCACAAAGAGTAATAAGAGTTGTGTGATACTAATAGTTCATGCACCTGCGTGTCCATCACATGACCATGGGCAGATTTCTATTCACTGGAGTAAACATAGAAGCTATCTATAGAAGGACAGTGAGCAGAGATCTAGAAAACCATGAGGAATTGATACACAAAATATATTGAAAATTGTATAACTTTTAATTACATTAACAATATCAAATATTTGCTGAAAGTGGACAACCCCTTTAATACTGCTTGCTGCTAACAGAGCTCAGGCAAGATAGCAGCCCCCTTATTCTCTTCAAAGCATAACTGTAAAGTTACTTGACAAAAAATAGTTTTAGCCCAGGTAGAGCGCCTTTTACAAAAATTCCAGTGATACCTGTATCATGCTTCGGGCTTCTTTCTATTCTGAGATATAGGGCTCATAGATATATTAGGCTATCTATAATATCCTCTCAGCTTTTCCTGAATTGAGTAGGATGTCCTGGTTGTGACATTAGCTATGGACAATGATACCAATAGCAATCAGGGCATTCACGTGAACATGCACAAACAGCTCAGCCAATGAGGCCACAGAATCAGTGTTACTACTTGTACAGAGATCTAGTAAAGAGCAAAGCAGGGAAGACAGAGCACTAGTGCATCATACAGTAATCTACTGTAAAATATCTACATGGGAATAAAAAGATGGACACATGGCAGAATCACAGTATACGTACATTTATATACACACAGTGAAACCTCTGCAGAAGACCACCTCTTTGAGAGGACCTTCTCTCTAAAAGATTGTTTTTTCTTATCAATCACTGATTTTTTATATATTTTTTGCCATTATACTTTATGGAAGATGCCTCCTATCTGCAGAACCCCCCTTTGCTGTGCAAAGAGATCTAAACAAATAGCTTGCACTGTATATACACTGTGCTGTATGTGCAGGATCTGATGCCATTCATTAATGGGTAGCCTGAGCTCTGTCTTTATTTGTGCATTCACACTTTCATACATGCATATTTTTACTAAATTCAAACATAAACAGCTCTGCTACATACCAATAGTGGTATATAATTGGATGACCTGAAGCATGAGATTAGTCACATGCTTATAACAACACTGCAGGTGCTGGAGCTTTTACATGCTGTCTGGGCTGATATTGTCCTGCATCCAGCAGCTACTGATCATGAGTGTACATGTGCTAGTGCCCCTCCCAACACCCACCCTCCTCTCCCCCGATTCACATGGCAACCAACCAAGCAAATAAAGCCAGAAGGACAAGGTAACTGCTAGCAGACAAATGGCTATAGATAGCTAATGAGTGTAAATGAGAGAATTGCTAATTTTGGATTAGTGCAGAGCTAGGCAAAATTTTTATACTTTACAGTTGTACTTTAAACTTTCATTTAAGATACATTTTTTCACCATCGAATTTTAGTTCTATACGGGTTACAAAATGACGATCATATGTGGATAGTTTCTTAAGATGTTTCATCACAAAACAAAATCCAACCAATTAAACCAACAAAAGACTCTTCATATAGGGGTCTGTGAGAGACATCATATTTCTCTCCCAGACCTCATCTTGTCCACTGCTCGTGATCTCATAATTCAGCCGCCATCTTGTGTAATCTGACTGCTTGTCCTTGACTCCTGTTATTCTGTTCTTGCTTCAGAGTTTGCACTTGTTTTGACGACTAGAGAGCCTTCACAAATACATTTAATGATAAAGACCCTGTTCCTTTGAGAACAAGGTCTCTAGAAGAAACTATGTGTAGAGTCCATCAACATTTTCGGGAAAAGTAGCTTAAGGGTGTTTCTGGGACGTTCTAGTGTATTCAAGCTAACCTATATCACTTCAGTATTTTATTACCTTTTCATACCCTCTGCAAAGCGTTTTATGTTTTCCATATTCATGACTACGCACCTGGAATAAAGTGTGATTGCATTGCAGCTTATAACCAGGTGTCTGTATCTTTCTGTTATAGTCTGTCATGCAGGTACAGGCAGCCATTTTCTTTTCCCTTACAAAAATTAATTTGGAGATCACCTTACAACTGTAGAAGGGTTGTTGGAGCCCTGGAAAAAATCTCCAACAGGGTCTTTATTGCTGTAATGCATTTAAGAGACCACAGTATCCCACCGGTGACATTTTTACATTCATTCATCTATCTATTCATTCATTCATTCAGTCATATGACATGTAATGTAGCTGAAAAACCGGCATATCAGGGGAGCCATCAGATGGTGTCTCCTGCCGCGCTGCTGGAATTAGCTCCTTGTGAATTAATAAGCTTCTGATTAAGCCCACACAATGATTACTTTCACTCCACAGAACCTTCTAAACAATAAACCTTCAAAATCAAATCTTTCCTTCCACGCTGAAATCCATTTGTCTTGTAGATATTATTTTCACACTGCACCTCCTTATGATAAATAACAGCACATAATCTTCCAGGCTCTTCTTGAAAATGAAGAATAGTGCCATTGGTATAATGTTATGAAATGACTTTGCTACCGAATAAAGTTATCAGAGTTTGGGCACTGAGCATTATGTTGGGGAGTCGGAATTGGATTACGCATTCAAAAAATGCCAGATGTTTCACTTTATCATCCCCGGCTCAGCCGTTTAGGCATCTGATAAATGCTGAGACATAATGACCATGGTTCATGACAATGCCCCCTATATACACGCTGTGAGGCAGTAGACAATGAATTATATCTCCCGCATATTGGCAAAAGATCTTCTGGAGACAATTAAATCTGCATTGCAGGTTGGGGGGGGGGGTGTTAAGTTTGTGTAAGAACTTATCTTGTAGCAAATTCTATATTATTCTTAAAAATGACAATTAGAGATGACATCATGCTTTAAATGAATAGAGAATTGTTTGGCCTAAGGCAGTGATGGCAAACCTTTTACAGAACGAGGGCCAAGACTACAACCAAGTCCACTTATTTATCACAAAGTGCCAATATAAGCTGTAATTTATTTATTTGTGGAACTGTTCTCTCACAACTTTCAATCATACCAGTCTCCTCAGGACACCGCTGAAAGCAGGAGGGCAAATTTGGGCTATCACTGTCGCTTCTCTCCAGGCTCCCGCTGTACAGGAATATTCATGGGAACAGGAGGACCTTCAAAGATAATCTGGTCCTCTCCACACCTTCACACTTTTCCTTCAGTCCCAAGCAGCCAAGAGTTTCTAGGTGCCAGGGATCCAAAGTTTTGGCTCCTATAATCTAGGATGTATCTCATACAGGCTTGGCCACTGAGGTGCCACCCTGTGGGGACATAAGAGATATGTCCTTGGCAATTAAAGGGTTAAAATAGCACTGAGATTAATAAATATTTACTTGTGTGGGACTGCAGTTAGATTCTTTTAGTGCTGTCTGGTAAATTCTGTGCTAGGGTGGTAGCTTGAGTGCCCACAGGGAGCAGTCTGAGTGCTACCTCTGGTACCTTTGCCACAGGTTCGCCACTGGCCTAAGGGTATGTCTTTTTTCTATTCCTAATAGAGGTTGAACAAACTGAGTTACTAGATATAACCCCTGTACATATTTGTCGTAAGCAGGGTCAGCTCTAGGTTTCAGTAGGCCCCTGGGTGACAGAGCCGCAGTAAACAGAGCCTTTGCAGTGAACTTATATGTTGGCATTAAAATTACAGAAACTAAAAAAGTCTCCTGTTCCCTAAAATAGTCCCTAGTTTATCATACTAAACAGCCCCTGCATGGTTATTTTATATAAAGCACCCCTCACCCCATGGATTTTTTATGTACAGCCTCAAGTGACCCCCCAGCAGCTCTAGGCCACGGCACTTGCCCAGGTATGTATTTGAGTTGGTATTGTGAGGACATAGCCTTACATGGCTGGTACTAACTATACATGCAGACAAACAGACACAAATAAATGGTATAGAGACTATAAAGATTGTAGAACTGCAAATTCTAATTCTAACATTGAGGGTCTTTTTTGTACCCTTAGCCATCAGATACTTATTAATTTATAAGAATGGTTATAATGGTAAAATATGTTTAGAATAGTAGATCAATATAGTGTGGTGTGTCTATCGATTCAAAATAGTAACGGGGCCATATCATCTTTATGTCTTATACAGTGGCAAATTCAAAAAGGGATGCACCATCTATGAAGCAGTAGCTATTCAGTTGTACAAAGTTTTTCAATCCCTTTCTATTAGACAAACTTCCTTAAAAGATATTTTTTGGAAGATTATCTAACATTGTATAAATAAATTTTTGAATACTGTGGCTGTAAAAGCTGGAAGTAGCAGCATCCCCACTTCAGCATCTTCAGAACCATGGTATACTTTACATATATGCAAAATATACCATGATTTTTTTTTCTTAATAACATCCATAGCCCATTACCCAGGTTCTTCCAATGGCTCATTGCACAGAAGCCTCAGCCCTCAAACCTCTGCTTCATAGCCCTTTTGAGATTTACCTTATTGATTAAGAGGGAGAAAATCTATAATCCACAAACACACGGCCAGAAATCATAGGCAGCTTATTAATCAAATGAAATGTCAAAGAAAATGTTCAACAAAAAAAAGAACTAGCAAAAAATCAAAGGCTAGAAGTAGTCGGCTCCCCAAAGCAGGGTTTGAAGATTGGTTTTCTTCCTGCCACACATAAGCACACAAACATAACTGGAAGCCTGGTGTCATAAAGCCGTGGAATTGAAGAAGAGAAAATTTCTCTTGTCACATTTTTTCCCCCTCTGGTTCCTTCCTGGCATGAATATAGTCTAACCTTTGAGTCATCTGCCCCGTTCAGCTGAAGGTAATGCAGGCTTTACTGACATCCAGATGGAAAGGAATAAATAGCATACAACTCCCCCAGGAGTCTCTCTGTGTAAACTTTTAAAACTCAAAAATCATTGCTTAGGCAGTCAGGTAGAAATCTGCAAATCTTGACTTTTGCTTGGAAAAGAGAAAAATACAGCATGAACAATGAAAAAATCTGTCACAAGAATAGATGGAAAAGTTAAGGAGCCCAAAGAAATACTGAAATTGTACAGTTGTTTTGCTGTGGTTGCGCACATAGATCTGCAACCTGCACGCTTGTCCTCTGCTTCCTCATTTATCATTTCCAACATTGTAGAAGATGTCAAACCCAGTGGGCAGAAAGACAGAGAACATTTCTGTATCTATCTCCAAGCAGATTTCCAAGATCTAAGTTTAGTTGTTTGAAAGAAACAGTTTGTCTGATATGAGAAAATAGGAAATAGTGAAGAAAAAAGTAAATGACATACTGCACTGTATAGTAACATATAGCAAGCATTCACCTCTTTCAAATCACATACAGCTGCCTATGGAAAAGAATTTAGAGAGAATCTCAAGTGCAATCCCACCCAGCCCTGCAACAAACCACACACAGTACCTTTTACATGTCTTTATGCATGTTTCACTGATGCCTCTATCCATGGGATTAGAGCCACCATTCTTGTGAAAAAGATATTAATTGATGTCCTCTGTTCCAGACATAGAGGCGGGGAGTTGCAATAATAAGTCTGGCCCTCCTCTCTACTGAAACTATCAGGCGGAAGAGAATTCCAGAGGGAGAGATGAGGAGCAACTGGATTTCTCTTCACACAGCCAGTGTCACTTTCACCCCCTCCATTGTAAGGGGGTTGTTGGTGACATAATCCAGTAATGCAAAGCCACTCTCACCACCTGCTTACCCCACCCTCAGGAATTCTCTTCAATCAGGTTAGCAGTGTTAGAGTCAGTGAGGAGGCAGGGTAGCTTGACTGTATACTACAGCTTCCTGCCTCCATGACTGCAATTGGACATGAGTAAAAGGATTTTTAGAGGGATGGTGGCTAATCCTTGGATAGAGGCATAAGTGGAATATGGATTAAAACGTGTGTGATTTGTAGGGCGTATGATTGATGACAGCTTCTCTATAACATATATAATATTGATATATTTTCACAAGAATATGATACTACCCTCCAACCCCCCTGATTTACATGATAAAAAATATAACTTTTATAATACTGCTTCCTATGTACAGGAACATGACTGCTATAATTCTACCTCATATGTAAAAGAATACAACTAGTATAGTACTGCTTCATGTACAGGCGTTCCCCTACTTAAGAACACTCGACTTACATACGACCCCTAGTTACAAATGGACCTCTGGATATTGGTGATTTATTGTACTTTAGCCCTAGGCTACAATCAACAGCTGTAACAGTTATCACAGGTGTCTCTAATGAAGCTTTATTGTTAATCCTGATTCTTATGACAACCCAACATTTTTAAAATCCAATTTTCACAGAGATCAAAAAAGTTCTGGCTGGGTTTACATTGATAAAATGTACAGTTCCGACTTACATACAAATTCAACTTAAGAGCAAACCTACAGACCCTATCTTGTATGTAACCCGGGGACTGCCTGTATAAGAATATAACTACTATATTCCTTCTTCTTTTTGTAAAAAGTTCTTGAGAAAGGCACGGAAGTTTAAATGCGTGTTAGGGTTGCATTTTCTGGCACATGGCACTTTATATGAGATGTTTGCATTTTATAGTATCGGTTATCACTTATGGGTTAGCCTGAGTGAGACATTAGCATTGTTGTATATAATGTATATCTATCACACAACTGTCAGTATATATTGCATATCTTTGACTATTTTATTCATTACTTTATTGTTTTGCTGTTTGCTCGTATTGTTATTTATTAAAGATGAGCGAACATACTCGTCCGAGCTTGATGCTCGTTCGAGCATTAGCGTACTCGAAACTGCTCGTTGATCGGACGAATACTTCGCCCGCTCGAGAAAATGGCAGCTCCCGCCGTTTTGCTTTTTGGCGGCCAGAAACAGAGCTAATCACAAGCCAGGAGACTCTGCACTCCACCCAGCATGACGTGGTACCCTTACACGTCGATAGCAGTGGTTGGCTGGCCAGATCAGGTGACCCTGGGATAGACTGGCCGCTGCCCGCGCTGCTCGGATCATTCTGTGTCTGGATGCCGCTAGGGAGAGAGCTGCTGCTGGTCAGGGACAGCGTTAGGGTGCTAGTAGATTACTGTTAGGCAGGAGTGATTCAACAAGAACCCAACAGCCCTTCTTAGGGCTACAATAACGTTATACTTTTTTTTTTGTTTGCTTGTGGCTGGGCTTGCTGGCACTAGTAGTGCAGCTAGTACCATATTGTGAGGAATTTGCTGGGAGACTTGCTACCGTTGTGTTTAGCTCTTAGTGCCACACATATCCACCTCAAACACCAAAGTGGGAAAATTTATTAGGGGTTTGATTTCAATTATGCACAGTCTGCCAGTTTCTTTTTATTTTACGTTTATTTTTTCATAACTCAGCGTCATCTCATCAGTGTGCTTTCATACTTGGCTAGAAAATAGCCAAAGGAGAATCCAAACGGCTTACTTACGCCTACAATAGCGTTATATATATTTTATTTCTGGTTGATCTGCTGGTGGCTGTCCTTGCTGCAGTGCATATACTAGCCAATTGTGAGGAATTTGGAGTGAGACTTGCGACCGCTGTGTTTAGCGCTTAGTGACGCACATATCCATCGCAAAGACCGAAGTGGGAAAATTTATTAGGGGTTGGATTTCAATTAGGCACAGTCTGCCAGTTTCTTTTTATTTTACGTTTATTTTTTCATAACTCAGCGTCATCTCATCAGTGTGCTTTCATACTTGGCTAGAAAATAGCCAAAGGAGAATCCAAACGGCTTACTTACGCCTACAATAGCGTTATATATATATTTTATTTCTGGTTGATCTGCTGGTGGCTGTCCTTGCTAAAGTGCATATACTAGCCAATTGTGAGGAATTTGGAGTGAGACTTGCGACCGCTGTGTTTAGCGCTTAGTGACGCACATATCCATCGCAAAGACAGAAGTGGGAAAATGTATTAGGGGTTGGATTTCAATTAGGCACAGTCTGCCAGTTTCTTTTTATTTTACGTTTATTTTTTCATAACTCAGCGTCATCTCATCAGTGTGCTTTCATACTTGGCTAGAAAATAGCCATAGCAATAGGATAGCATTGTTTGGTTTTAAAAACTAAAAAACACAAAAAAAACTAAAAAACACAAAAAAAACAAAAAAAAGTTAAAAACAAAATTAAAGTTATATAACTTTCATTTTCAAAATGTTTAACCCGAGGGCTAGGGGTAGAGGACGAGGACAAGGGCGGGGACGTGGGCGTCTATCTACTGCAGGGGTCAGAGGCCGTGGTCCTGGGTGGGGTGAGACACCACCTGCTGATGAGGGAGCAGGGGAACGCCGCAGAGCTACACTCCCTAGGTTCATCATGTCTGAAGTTACTGGGACTCGTGGTAGAGCACTGTTGAGGCCAGAACAGTGCGAACAGGTGATGTCGTGGATTGCCGACAATGCTTCGAGCAATTTGTCCACCAGTCAGTCTTCCACGCAGTCCACCCATGTCACCGAAATCGGCACTCCTCCAGCTCCTGCACCTCAGCCTCCTCCCCCCCAGTCTGCCCCCTCCCAGGAAAATTTGGCATTTGAACCGGCATACTCTGAGGAACTGTTTTCTGGACCCTTCCCACAGTCACAAACCACTTTTCCGGTTGCTGCTGAGCAATTTTCCGATGCCCAGGTTTTCCACCAGTCGCAGTCTGTGGGTGATGATGACCTTCTTGACGTAGTGGAAGAAGTGTGTAAAGAGGTGTCCGACGATGAGGAGACACGGTTGTCAGACAGTGGTGAAGTTGTTGTCAGGGCAGGAAGTCCGAGGGGGGAGCAGACTGAGGGATCGGAGGATGATGAGGTGACAGACCCAAGCTGGGTTGAGAGGCCGGGTGAACACAGTGCTTCTGAGACGGAGGAGAGTCCTATAGCAGAACAGGTTGGAAGAGGCAGTGGTGGGGCCAGACGGAGAGGCAGGGCCAGAGCAGGTGCATCAGCGCCAAATGTGTCACGTAGTGAAGCTCCCGTGGCGAGGGCTCCCGCGGCGAGGGCTAGATTTTCAGAAGTCTGGAGGTTCTTTAAGGAAACACCGGATGACCGACGGACTGTGGTGTGCAACCTTTGCCAAACCAGGATCAGCAGGGGTTCCACCACTACTAGCTTAACTACCACCAGTATGCGCAGGCATATGAATGCTAAACACCTGAATCAGTGGCACCAAGCCCGTTCACCTCCGACCGTGCACACCACTGCTCCTTCCCCTGTGTCAGCTGATAGTCAGCCCCCTGCCCAGGACCCTGGCACAAAAACCCCATCGTCGCCTCCACGATCCTCCACAGCATCCACCAGCGTTCAGCTCTCCATACCCCAGACGCTGGAGCGGAAGAGAAAATATAGTGCAACCCACCCGCACGCCCAAGCCCTTAATGTCCACATCTCCAGATTGCTTAGCCTGGAGATGCTGCCCTATAGGCTAGTAGAGACCGAGGCCTTTCGCAACCTCATGGCGGCGGCCGCCCCTCGGTATTCGGTCCCCAGCCGCCACTACTTTTCCCGATGTGCCGTCCCAGCCCTGCACCAGCACGTGTCAGACAACATCATCCGTGCCCTGACCAACGCCGTTTCTGACAAGGTCCACCTGACCACGGACACGTGGACGAGTGCTGCCGGGCAGGGCCACTATATATCGCTGACGGCACATTGGGTTAACTTGGTGGAGGCTGGGACCGAGTCTGACCCTGGGGCTGGTCATATACTGCCGACGCCGAGGATTGCGGGGCCTACCTCGGTCCAGGTCTCAAAGGCCTACTATGCCTCCTCCTCCTCCCACCCCTCCTCCTCCGAACTACCATCCGTGGGCATGGCACCATCAGTCGCTAGCTCTAGGCACAGCAGCAGTGCCGTCGCTAAGCGACAGCAGGCGGTGCTCAAACTGCTGAGCCTAGGCGATAAAAGGCACACCGCCCAAGAACTATTACAGGGCATGACGGCGCAGACTGATCTGTGGCTGGCACCGCTGAACCTGAAGCCAGGCATGGTTGTGTGTGACAACGGCCGTAACCTGGTGGCGGCTCTGCAACTCGGCAGACTGACACATGTGCCATGCCTGGCCCATGTGTTAAATCTGATAGTTCAGCGTTTCCTCAAGACATATCCCAATCTGTCAGATTTGCTCACGAAGGTGCGCCGCATCTGTGCGCATTTCAGGAAGTCCAGCACAGATGCTGCCACTCTCCAGAATTTACCAGCAGCGCAGAGCGATTGTAGACTGCCAGATGTCAACTTCCACCAGAACTGGTAGTCAGGTCAGTCAGCTTCCTCAAGTCTACAATGAGGAGTGGACGTGGATGTCTGATATCTGTCAGGTGCTGAGTAACTTTGAGGAGTCAACACAGATGGTCAGTGGCGATGCCGCCATCATCAGCCTCACCATCCCGCTGCTTGGCCTGTTGAAAAACTCTCTGATCAGCATGAAGTCGGAAGCTTTGCGCTCGTCACAAGAGACGGGGGAAGAAGATTCCCTTGTTGATAGCCAAAGCACCCTCAGGTCTGTTTCTCAGCACATATCGGAGGAGGTGGAGGAGGATGAGGAGGAAGAGGAGGAGAATGTTGGCGAGACACAAGAGGGGAGCATTGCTCAGACCTTCACTGTTCAGCGTGTATGGGCAGAAGAAGAGGAGTTGGAGGAGTTGGAGGAGGAGGAAATGGGCAGTCAGGCCAGTGAGGGGAGTGAATTCTTGCGCGTTGGGACTCTGGCGCATATGGCAGATTTCATGCTAGGCTGCCTATCCTGTGACCCTCACGTTCAAAGAATTTATTCCAGCACCGATTACTGGGTATTCACTCTCCTGGACCCACGGTACAAGCAAAATCTTTCCACTCTCATCCCTGGAGAGGAAAGGAGTGTGAGAATGCATGAATACCAGCAGGCCCTGGTGCACAAGCTGAAACAGTATTTCCCTTCTGACAGCGCTAGCGGCAGAGTGCGTAGTTCTGCGGGACAAGTAGCGAGGGAGAGTAGGCGAGCAGGCAGCTTGTCCAGCACTGGCAAGGGTACGCTTTGCAAGGCTTTTGCCAGCTTTATGTCACCCCAGCAAGACACTGTCACCTGTCCCCAGTCTCGGCAGAGTAGGGCTGATCTTTACAGAAAGATGGTGAGGGAGTACGTAGCTGACCATACCATCGTCCTAAATGATCACACAGCTCCCTACAACTACTGGGTTTCAAAGCTGGACATGTGGCACGAACTGGCGCTGTACGCCTTGGAGGTTCTTGCCTGCCCTGCCGCTAGCGTCTTGTCTGAGCGGGTTTTCAGTGCAGCTGGTGGCATAATCACCGATAAGCGTACACGCCTGTCGACTGACAGCGCTGACAGGCTGACGCTTATTAAGATGAATAAAGCCTGGATTTCTCATAATTTCCTATCTCCACCAGGTGAAGGAAGCTCAACCTGAATAATTTATGCACTCCTCCTCCTCCTCATTTTCCTCCTTCTCCTCCTATTTGTACAATAAAGCAGAGGAAACTGGCTATTTTTTGACAGGGCCCACTGGCTCTAGCTATAGTACTTTATGCATTTAATTTTTCTGGAGGGCCACCTACCCGGTCCTCTGTTTTAAACAATTTTTGGGAGTGCCACATACAGGCACTCAATCTATTCAATTTTTCTGGAGGGCCACCTACCTGCTCCTCTGGTTTGAAAAATTTTTTGGACTGCCACATACAGGCACTATCCAAATTAAATTGTCTCCATAGCAGCCTCCACACGTTGTCTCCATTGCTACCTCCAAAAGTCGTCCATATAGCTGCCTCCATACATCGTCCCCTTATCAAACGAGGTGTGTCAGGCAGAAAATTGGGTTGTTTTCATGGATTCCACATCAAAGTTGTTAACTTTGTCGCCACCCTGCTGTGTTATCCACAAAATATACTGGCAAACTTTTATGATTAACCGATATTATTTCAGCGCTTCTTGCGCATCTGTTTACATTCCCCTCACCCGCCATATCCCAAACTTATAAGAACGCTACTACACTTAACTTGGTGGAGGATGGGACCGAGTCTGACCCTGGGGCTGGTCATATACTGCCGACGCCGAGGATTGCGGGGCCTACCTCGGTCCAGGTCTCAAAGGCCTACTATACCTCCTCCTCCTCCCACCCCTCCTCCACCTCCTCCTCCTCCGAATTACCATCCGTGGGCATGGCGCCATCAGTCGGTAGCTCTAGGCACAGCAGCAGTGCCGTCGCTAAGCGACAGCAGGCGGTGCTCAAACTGCTGAGCCTAGGCGATAAAAGGCACACCGCCCAAGAGCTATTACAGGGCATTCCACATCAAAGTTGTTAACTTTGTCGCCACCCTGCTGTGTTATCCACAAAATATACTGGCAAACTTTAATGATTAACCGATATTATTTCAGCGCTTCTTGCGCATCTGTTTACATTCCCCTCACCCGCCATATCCCAAACTTATAAGAACGCTACTACACTTGATCTTATACAAAAGGTTCTTAGAAGTGCTGTTTGGGGAGTAGCCTAGAGACAGGGGCTTGGATTGGCGAAAGCTCGCCTGGCAGCGGAGCGCCAGCTCCATGCCAAGATCCAACTAACATAGTTTTAACTGCAGCACCTTTAATCTACTACTAGTTCACTGCCTCCATACATGGTCCCCTTATCAAACGAGCTGTGTCAGGCAGAATTTTGGGTTGTTTTCATGGCTTCCACATCAAACTTGTTAACTTTGTCGCCACCCTGCTGTGTAATCCCCAAAATATACTGGCAAACTTTTATCATTTACCGATATTATTTCAGCGCTTCTTGCGCATCTGTTTACATTCCCCTCACCCGCCATATCCCAAACTTATAAGAACGCTACTACACTTGATCTTATACAAAAGGTTCTTAGAAGTGCTGTTTGGGGAGTAGCCTAGAGACAGGGGCTTGGATTGGCGAAAGCTCGCCTGGCAGCGGAGCGCCAGCTCCATGCCAAGATCCAACTAACATAGTTTTAACTGCAGCACCTTTAATCTACTACTAGTTCACTGCCTCCATACATGGTCCCCTTATCAAACGAGCTGTGTCAGGCAGAATTTTGGGTTGTTTTCATGGCTTCCATGTTAACTTTGTCGCCACCCTGCTGTGTAATCCACAAAATATACTGGCAAACTTTTATCATGTACCGATATTATTTGAGCGCTTCTTGCTCACCTCCTTTGGTTCCTCTCTGCCACCCATTGGTTTGAAGCCTGAGTCCATTTAGGGTATGTCGCCATGACACTCTCTAGCCTGCTGCCGCTGCCTCTGCATGCCGTCCCCTATAGTGTCAGGGTCAATTATTGGATGTTTTAGATGCTATCTAGCTTCATTCTGTCACTCTGTCATGGCCATGCTGTTGCCCATAATTTTGGTATAATGGTGCGATTAAGCAGCCTCAGAGGCATCCATGCATGCTGCCCCTGCTGTTTCCTGTCCATTTCCGTGGTGTTTCCATCCTTTTCTGAGGTTCCCAGGTGTTTGGCCAAGCTTCCCTGTGCAGAGCCTTGGTCCCCTTGAAAAATGCTCGAGTCTCCCATTGACTTCAATGGGGCTCGTTATTCGAGACGAGCACTCGAGCATCGGGAAAAGTTCGTCTCGAATAACGAGTACCCGAGCATTTTAGTGCTCGCTCATCTCTATTATTTATAGATTCCTCCCTCTATACATTTTTTTTTTTTACAATTTTATATATTGTAATTGTTTATAATGTATTATTTGGCATTATTTCACTTATTGTCCTTTTGTAAATGTATTATTCTAATCAGTGAAGCCTTTACTATGGTACTGTACATATGTTGCCTGTGTACAAGGAAACTCTATAATAATAATACCTCCTATGTATTAAAATTTAACTCCTATAGTACTGCCAAGAAAATCATCAGAGAATAGAGTTAAACTTTCCCAAATTATTTTTGTACTCACTAGAAAATTATTCCTATTCCATCTATGTTCATAATCCAGTTTGTTACAGCAAGCACCACAAATGCAACATCTAAAATAAAGGAAGTCTGCTATTACAAGTGGACAGTAGCAGTTATGGTGCGGCAGTCAAATATTGTTTATGATGTTGTGTAGTGATGTAAAGTGTAATGAGCAATTTGATCATTATAGTTAATATTATGATGCAAGTTACCGAATGATGAATCTTAGCTATAGGTCTTGGTGTGTAATAATTACCTTGCGTGTTACCTGAGATTTTCATCCAGAGGTGATTTTTCTCATTTTTGAAGCCACATTATGCAAAAAACAAATGGATCTGTTACAATGTGACTCCGGTTGTGCATGAATTATTTCTCTTTGCACAGTAATTAGGTAGTCATTCATTAATTCTCCCTCATTTCCAACGACAAAACTTATTTAAATTCAAAACTCATATCCAAAAACCTTGGTTGCCTTTTACCATCTCCTTATTTATTTCATTATTGTGCCTTTTTTGTTTTATTTTTTTATCCTCCTTGGAGCTTTGACATGTAATCAGAAGTGCTCCTCATGTATTTTTTAAGGTTTTCGCTTCTACTTTTGCCTCTAAAAAATTCATTATGCCGTTGCACTTCCTTTGGAAGATTATTATTCATTATGCAACATGTTACCTCACAATCCAACATAGTATCACAATAAAATGAAGTGGCTTATGTGTTTGTATTTCAGCAGCAGTTTAGTGAGGTTTTTTAACATCTTTCTTGAGGAGTGATAAGCGTCTCCTACTGGAGTTGACTATCATTATTAAACTTGTCAGTGTAGGACAGGGTACTTGACTGGATTGAAGGATTGCACTGCAGGTAGGTTGATAATATTGTGCAATAATTGTCTAGGTTTTAATTTTCTTGCCATTTTATGCAACATTAGTTATACGTTTAGAAATATTGTTAGGATTTTGTTGTAGACTGTTAGAGATTTTTTTCTCAATATGCTCTACATAATGTCCATAATGGGTTAGGGCAGCACATGTCAGAAGGTTTTGATATTTGATGGGTTCAAGCCCACCTCATTTACAAGAAAAAGTTAAAATCTTTTATTCAGATTTTTTTAAAAGCACATTTAGATAATCTATTTTCTCTGGGTTTCTAATTGATTGTTTATCATAGAACATGTAACAATTTGGGGTAAGTAAGGGTTAAGATCAACCTTCATTTATCATGTGAGATGCAAGATACATTTATGAATATGACCTGACACACCTTGATTCATGTTTACTCCTAAAATTTGAAATTAGGACCTCCATATAAATGACCTCTGGAATTATGACCTTCTTGAATGTGACTTTTTAAATCAAGACCTACTGGGATATAATTTCTGTAATCATTGCCCTATTGTATGCCCTCTGAAGTCATGACCTCTTTCCATAGTATTGGATCATAAACTTATAATCTCCTTTTCTTATGAATACTGAAATGTTGTGACTATGAAATTCGATATAACATCTAAAGTGGTTTTATACTTTAGATGGTCACTGAAGCCATTAACTACTTAAATATGTATTCAGGATACACCTGCTAAAGGCTTGGAGACTGATCAGAAATGTGTTGTGGTAAGAAATACAACTTTTAATATACCGAGGGATGCAATGCCACATTCCTCATCATTTACCAACCCTGGGTACCTGCTACCATATCCATTGAACGTTCACCACTCACGAACAATATCTCTGGCCAACTACACAGTATAAATTGTGAAACTGCAATACTATCTTTCAAACTTCATGTAAAGAAAATCTGTCTGGCAAATTAATCACCCAAAACAAAATATATTTTCATAAACTGCCATTAAAAAGCATTGCACCTATCCCTGCATTATCCCTCTACATTCCTGTAAACAATCAGGTCCTAAAGCTGTATTCAAATAACCTGAGATGGGTCCAATGACCCATTTTCATATTCATCACTCCAGCTTATTCATGAGTGTGAGGCAAACTCCCCAGTGCTTGACTGACAGCCTGTATAATGTGACACTCCTGGTGCGGTCTCCTCTTTGTCCTTCCTGGTTCTGGCGGCCATGCCCCCTACAGCCTGTGTATATGAGATATTCCTATACACATTACTGACAGCCTGTATAATGATGTGACACTCCTGGTGCTGGCTCCTCTATGTGCTTCCTGGTACTGGCAGCGACACCTTCTGCATCCTGTGTGTATGAGATACTCCTATACACATGACTGACAGACTATATAATGGTGTGAGGTATAATGGTGTAATGGCTCCTCCATGTGCTTCCTGGTGCTGGCGGCCACGCCCCCTGCAGCCTGTGTATATGAGATATTCCTATAGACATGACTGACAGCCTGTATAATGATGTGAAACTCCTGGTGCTGGCTCCTCTATGTGCTTCCTGATACTGGCAGCGACACCTTCTGCATCCTCTGTGTGTATGAGATACTCTTATACACATGACTGACCGCCTATATAATGACGTGACCCTCCTGGTGTGGTCTCCTCTATGTGCTTCCTGGTGCTGACGGCCACGCCCCCTGCAGCCTGTGTGTGTATAAGATACTCCTATACATATGGCTGACAGCCTGTATAATGATGTGACACTCCTGGTGCTGGCTCCACCATGTGTTTCCTGGTACTGACGGCCCGCGCCCTACAGCCTGTGTGTGTATGAGATACTCCTATACACATGACTGACAGCCTGTATAATAATGTGACACTCCTGGTGCTGGCTCCTCCATGTGCTTCCTGGCTGTGGCAGCCATGCCCCCTGCAAATTGTGTATGTATGAAATACAACTGCAACAGAATGCAGCCATGTGTATTGGAGAAGAGAGCATGTCAGGTAATTGTGTAGTTTATGTATAAGGGATCACATCACTGTCTCTCTCCATGTGCGCAGGCTCATTTACATAATAAAGAAATTATGATTTTATAATGATTAATGTATGAAATGACTAGATAAAGGCTTAGATGGAATCCTTGTGAGCTGTTCCAACAGGTATTTCTTTAAAGAAAACCTCCGGTAATGCTATCAAACACTGCGGCGGGGTAGGGTGTAATTGTCGGACAGCTCGCAAAGCTGTCCGACGTATTCATGAGGGGGCGGGATTGGGGCATGGCTAGGCACGGTGACTGCCGCCTAGCGCGCGGCAGTCACCGCCGGCCTATGGAGCTAGCGGGGCGGTCCGGGGAAGAGGCAGCGCCTCGGACCGCCCCCTCATGAATACATCGGACAGCTTTGCAAGCTGTCCGATGATTACACTGTACCCCGCCGGAGTGTTTGATAGCATTACCGGAGGTTTCCGGTAACGCTATCACTATAACACTGCTGCGTTTGATCAAGCACTAGGAGCTGCTTACTTTAGTAAGCAGCTCCTAGCGCCGAAAATTTAGGTGACAGGTCCTCTTTAAGGTGAAAGTATCTCCTAGTATCCTATTCTTTTTAAATCTCTAATCCTTTTTCAAAAATAAAGGCTGCTGTTACTTACACTGTGTGTCATATGAAATTGTAGAAACATTTACTATCACCTCTGGTTCTAGTTCATATAATTTCCGAATACATTAAAATTTTGCTTCTTTATAAGTTCATTGAATCAGACAGCATTGTGCAGTACGAGAAAGTCTCAAAATTTAACTTTTTATATTTTTGGTTTAAATCAACATATTTGCTCCTACTTATTTATTTTATCTAGTTTTATAATCTGCACTTATCATGCTACCTGCTTTTTTACCACCTCATTAGCACATTCCACTACCATGACCATTAACAACTGGTAACTGTCCCATTATCTCTCTTCTGGTCCTTCAATGTCTTTACCAATGTCTTTACCAGGACAATATGAGCCACATCACTTGTTTCTCACTTCAAGCTATTAATGTTAACAGACTAGGAAGCGCTAATTAAATTTTTTTTGCTAATGTTGAAAAAGAGTAACTGTATATACTTGAGTATAAGCCAAGCCAAATGTAAGCCAAGGCATCTAATTTTACCACAAAAAAACTGGGAAAACTTATTCACTTGAGTATAAACATAGGGTGGGAAATACATTGGTCAAAGGTTACCCTCACTAATTAAATGCCCAGCAGCTCAGGGATCAGGTCATCTTTGAAAGCGACAAGGAGTCAGTTGGAGGCACCTTGGACCCTACCACACACCCCCATTCTTGTTATCTGCGGGGGTCTCATCTCTGAAACCCCACCGACCAGCAAATTAGGCCCTATCCTGTGCATTAGGCCTAACTTGTTTGTGACAAAAACCATATAACACTGTAAAAAAATTGGTACAAGGTATAAATCCTTTTTATCTTTTTTGTTTTGCTCAAGGAATTTTTTATTTGTTTTTTTAACAAAAGAAACAGCCCTCCAAAACATGATCCCTACCCACTTTCCTCCCAGGGTGAGCACAAAAGTCCAAGTCTGTAATAGCAAATGGAAAAATTTAGTGTAGATAATGGCAAGAGTCCAATTCCTCTTAAAGAGAATGGTAGTTGCAGCAATCCATAAATACTGTAGCTATGTCTCAATCCTTGACATTCAAAGAAAATAATAACATAAAAAATGTAACACAATGAAAAGGAGAGAACTACAAATCAGTGTGGTCAGCTTCAAAGAAAACATCATCCTAGAATAGTACAAAAAATCCTGTCATATATTAGGGTCAATAGGGCCAGTGACAGTGAATCAAGTCACAGGCCCAAATAGTTCATTTTTGAATAGTATTATTTTCTTGGTAAACAAGTTTATTTAACCCCTTAAGGACGCAGCCATTTTGTAGCTTAAGGCTCAGCCCGATTTTTTGGATTCTGACCTGCGTCGCTTTATATGGTTATAACTTTTGAACACTGTTACTTATCAAAACGATTCTGAGATTGTTTTTTCCCCACATGTTGTACTTCATTTTAGTGGTAAATTTTGGCTGATAAGTTTTGCGTTTACTTACAAAAAAAAAGCAAATATGATAAATTTTTTGAAAAATTTGCCATTTTCGGAATTCAAAATCATTGCGTTTTCAGGCAGATAGATTTACCACCTAAATAAGTTGCTGAATAACATTTCCCATTTGTCTACTTTACATTTTCATAATTTCTGAAATTTCTGGATAATTTATTTTGATGTCACGCGGCTTACAAAAAGAATATCGCTTTTCCGGATTTTCAGAATTGACTATTTTGGGGATAAATACAGTTTTGAATGAAATTTTACATATTTATTATCAAAACCCCCTATATAACCAACCCATTTTCAAATCTGCACCCCTCAAGCTATCAGAAACCGCTTTTACGAAGATTGTTAACCCCTTGAGATCTTCATAGTAATTGAATCAAAATGGAGGTGAAATTTAGAATGGTCAAATTGTTCCCTTATACGTTCATTTAGCACTAAAATTTACACATTTCCAAAATATAAAAAGAGAAAACCCACCATACAATTTGTTCTACAATTTCTCCTGAGTACAAAGACCCCCCACATGTGGCCATTACTTGTGTTATGGGGGCACAGCGAGACGCAGAAGGGAAGGAGAGCCCTGCAGCTGCCAGGATTTTAGTTTCCTCATTGGCCCCTTTTGAAGGCTATAAAATTTTCGCTTTTTCGTTATTTGGGCCATGTGATGCCATTTTTTTTGCGCGATGAGATGCTTTTCCCATTGTTACCATTTTGGGGTTAGTATCACCTATTGTTGAAAATTTTGGAACTTTTTTTGAGGGCAGGAGTAGAAAGCATCAATTCTGTACTGGATTTTTTTCTCTTTTTTTTTTTGGTGTTCACCGTATAGACTAATAATCATGTTATCTTTATTCTATGGGTCGATACGATTACGGGGATACCAGACTTGAATATATTTTCTTACGTTTTACTAAATTTGTCAAACAAAACCCTAATGTGGGGAAAAATCTATCATTTATGTATTGCCGTCTTCCAAGTGGCATAACATTGTTACTTTTTTGGCTACGGAGCTGGTTGATGGCTTATTTTTTGCGGGACATGTTGTACTTTGCACCAGTATCATGTCGGAGTACACATGGTTTTTTGATCACATTTTATAGCATTTTTTGTGGGATTGAAAAGGTAAAAATCATAATTTTTGGAAGGTTTATAGCAGTTTTTTTTTACGGCGTTTATCGTGGGGGTTCAATAATGATTTACTTGTATTCTACGGGTTGTTACGGACGCGGTGATACTATATATGTGGGGTTTTTGTTATGATTTAGACTTTTTTGGGGTTATATGTCTCTTTATATGTTATGGGGCTTATGGGCATTTTTATTGATTTATTACTTTATTTTTTATTGAATAACATTTTTTTTTTTACTTTTTCACTTTTTCCACCATGGGAAATGACCAAGCAATCATCTGATTGCTTGTTCATGATAATACTCTGCAATAATCATGTATTGCAGAGTATTATCAGTGTCAGCCTATGCACTTGCATAGGCTGGCACTATGCCAGTAAGGTGACGTCACAGACGCCATCTTGCTGGCAGTGCCTGCAGGCTGTGCTGGGGACCAGATCGGACCCCAGCACTTCCATAGCAGCGATCGGTGCCCCCCGAAAACGGTTCGGGGGGGCCGATCGTGGGGGAAAGACACCCCAGAGACATGTTAGATGCCACGGTCGTGCTGACCGCGGCATTTAACGGGTTACACACCCGCGATCGGAGCCGACTCCGACCGCGGGTGTTACACTGGGGTGCCGGCTATTAGTTACAGCCGGCACCCCGTGTTTCCCGATGCCGGTTCGGCTCTGATCCAGAGCCGAGCCGGCATAAGCGCCGTGGCGGATATATCCGCCACTGAGCGCTAAGTCACTGCGCTCCGTGGCGGATATATCCGCCACGGAGCGTGAAGGGGTTAATGTGACACATAGATTACCTCTTTAAGGACCTTGCCCTTTTTTGTTTTTTCATTTTTATTTTTCCCTCCCCACAATCAAAAATCTATAACTTTTTTTTTTTTTTTACACGTAAAGAGCTCTGTGACGGCTTGTTTTCTGCATAACAAATTGCACTTCATAGTCATGGTATTTATTCTTCCATGCCGTGTACTGGGAAGCAGGAAAAAAAATTTAAATTCAGTGAAATTGGTGAAAAAACACATTTGCAGCGTTTTCTTGTGGGCTTGGATTTTACGTCTTTCACGGTGTGCCACAAATGACATGTCTACTTTGTTCTTTGGGTTGGTGCGATCACGTGGGATACCAAATTTGTATAGGTTTTATAATTGTTTCATACATTATACTGTATGGCAGTATATGGGGATTTTCCTCCTCATTCATTACAATGTGCTGACAGCACATTGTAATGAAAGGTTTAAAACGAGACAGCCTCGGGTCTTCCAAAGATGACGTCACGGGCAGCGACAATCTCTAACAAGATGGCAGCGCCCATGTACTGCCATCTTTTTGAAGCCGCTGGCAGCTTTTCAGTATACAAATCATAACATTTATTTGCTGAAATGGGAATACCACTTTAAGTCTATCAATAAACTCTTGTAATGTAGAGGGTATGGGGCTGACAGCACATTGTAATGAAAGGTTTAAAACGAGCCAGCCTCGGGTCTTCCAAACTGCTCTAAAAGTTTAGTTGGTGGTAAATGGGAAATCCTTGTGTCATAAAGAATTTGTTAGATAATCTGAATAATATTGCCAAATCAACTCACCAGACCATTCCTTTGTGAATCTCCTCACAGTATTGGCACAGCTTAGAGTTGCAGGGGGTGGCACCTACCAGTACCAGCACCATATTGAAAGGCCTGCATACTCCTGTGCTGCCTTTTCTGCCTTTTTCAGGTATATCGGGAGTCAGCATGGAACAGGATTTGTGTGTTGGCAGCAATGAGATCCTTACACCTTGGAGTAACAAGCAACAGGATAAAAAAGCTGATGTGTAGCAGGAGCTCACATAGTGCACAGTTTTACACATTCTGATCTCTCACTAGTTTTTTTTTTATTTTTCTGGTTTCTTAAACAACAGTGTGGTTGTAAAGGTCCAAATACCAAAACTAATGTACCAGCAATCTGATTCATGAGAATTTAGGATAAATAAGCACTTATAATAAGACAAGTGAGAGTTACACACAGGCTGCTTCTCTGACGATTTTCTTTGTGCAAGGGGAAAAACTTGGCTCGAGTGAATTTTAGAAAAAACCTCTACCGACGATAGACCACTGGTACAGAATACACATCCTTTATATTGCAACCAAAATTGAATGACATGCTGTATTTAATATGCGTGTTAGAAACATTTTTTATACCTTGTCTGAATAGGAGGCAATTCTTATTGGGAATGGGAAATGGGTTAATGATAAGGAGGATAGCTTAACATGTGACTATGTACCCCACCAATCTAACACTAAATTCTGACATAAAGTCAACCAGCTTATAATGGTACAAATCCGGATCAGAAAACAAAGAAGATTCCCAATTGTATTATGCTGCACCTCACATAATTCTCCAAACTAGAAGGCAAGCAAAGAGATGTAAGCTGCAGCAGAGTGGGGAATATTACTCAGGATGTGATAGCAGCGGAAGACTATGTGTGATGCACACTAAAATTTGGTTAAAAGATGATGTGTTAAAAATAGATTTTTATTTTGTTCAGGATTGTTTCTTACCCTTTTCAGCTACTTGTAGTGCAGATGGCTCATGTGTTTTATTTTCTCCTAAATGCTGCCCCTTGTGGTCGAGGGAGGTTACTGTCAGAAAAATTCTAATTTCCTGATATGAATGGTTTACCCCTGGGAGGCTATAACCGCAAGATCAAAATGACCTTTTTCCCATCAAATGACAAAACCAAATCCAGAGCCGTTCATTGATAGGAGGTTATAAAATACACAATTTCCAGTCTTCTCCTGCTAGCGTTTCTTTAAAGATAGATGCATTTGGTTCTGACTTGATTCCCCTCCTCAGCAGCTGTGACATGGATTCACTGGCCTAATTCAGACTTATCCTCCAGTTTCCTACAAGATAATTTATGGTATTTGTCACTAGAATGCCAATGGGGGGCTCCTCTGTTATTAAGTTATCATAAAGAGAACATATAAATTACTCAGCAGAGACCCTATCATTTGTGAGAGGGATGTAAATAGCAGTCTTGTCCCCTCTGCATCTCATTCCCACACATGGGGGCTGCCTGTACTTCTGCACAGTGGCTCTAGTTCATACATGCTGGATACAACATATGTGGATAGGGCTATAGGACATGTTACTTTTATCAAATTCCTATAGGATATGAGGCTACTGCAGTAGCATACACTTCCAGATTGTCACTTAGACAAACACACTGTGAATAAGGTAGCATCATTTATAATGATCTGATATGCAGGAAAACATCAAAATTCTAAAAGATGATTTAATAAATCGGGAGAATGGGAGTACCTAACCTATACCAGTGCCACACAACATTCCTTCTGCAAAAACTAAAGCTTTGGAAAGCTAAATGCAAATCACCCTCTCATCCACGTACTGCTTGCTCACCCCATTTTATGAAACCTTCCTCTACCTTTTATGGGCCCTCCATTTTAGCATAGAATTCCCTACTTGTAGTTCTTAAACCAATTAGTAAACCCCCCCCCCCCCCCCTACATATACTGAAGGTATTTCCATTATTCCAGACATACTCGGAGAGGTTGTGTCAGTATCTAAAAAATGTCAGCATCAAAAAACTTACCTCACCTACTTTTATTTGTTACTTGGCATCTAAAGCTTCTAAATGTTGTAACCTCATTGAGGTACTATCACGTCCGTGCCAAATCGCTGCACTGTCCATAGGTGGCGTTAATATGTGTGTGAACTGTGGACCTGTAATTGCTTGCTCTTTCCACCTAAGGCAGTTAGGTGCCTGTGATCTCTAGTTTCAATCCCCTGTAATATCTAGTTCAGTCTTAACCGTTTATCTAGTGGTTGCGCAGTTGCTGGGCAGGTGCTGACATATTAACCAGCCTTACTTACCCTTTGACCACCGTGTATCCTGCCTAGCCTGCCTTGGACCCCCCGTGTTTCCTGCCAAACCTGCCTTGGACCGCCGTGTATCCTGCCAAGCCTGCCTTGGACCGCCGTGTATCCTGTCAAGCCTGCCTTGGACCGCCGTGTATCCTGCCAAGCCTGCCTTGGACCGCCGTGTATTCTGCCAAACCTGCCTTGGACCCCGTGTATCCTGTCAAGCCTGTCCAGGACCCCTGTGTATCCTGCCAGACCTGCCTTGGACCGCCGTATATCCTGCCAAGCCTGCCTTGTACCACCGTGTATCCTGCCAAGCCTGCCTTGGACCGCCGTGTATCCTGCCGAGCCTGCCGAGTCGGCCTTGTACCACCGTATATCCTGCCGAGCCTGCCTTGTACCACCGTATATCCTGCCAAGCCTGCCTTGGACCGCCGTGTATCCTGCCAAGCCTGCCTTGGACCACCGTGTATCCTGCCAAGCCTGCCTTGGACCCCCGTGTATCCTGCTGAGCCTGCCTTGTACCACCGTGTATCTTGCCAAGCCTTTCATGTTTGTACTTATATGTGTTTCCTAAGTATTCTTTGGATTGTGTTAAAGTTCTGGTCAAAGAGTCTGCATTGTCATTAACCCCGCACAGCCCTCTCAGCTGTGAGACTGATATTTCCCCAAGGACTAAGTTCCCCAAGAAAGGGGATTTCAGCTTATCTCATCCAGTGCATGAGGCCATGTGAGATAACACTCAGACCAATTCCTCTGAAAAAACCTTCTGCTCTGATTATTTTTCTTGCTACCATTGATAATGGACTGTTGCCCCCTCCCAGCTTAGTTTCCTATAAGTGCCCAGTTTAGTCTGGACTCCTTGCTGGTTAATTTTTTCTTTCTCCTGTGATCTCTAGATCTCTAGTTTCAGTCCCCTGTTATATCTAGTTCAGTCTTAACCGTTTATCTGGTGGTGGTGGTTGCACAGTTGCTGGGCAGGTGCTGACAGGTACATCTAAAAATTCTCTCTAGGTGGCACTACACCCCAGCCCATCTAGATGCTGAAGAAACTGTGGACACAAGGGCACTATTATCCCTAACCTTTGGGAATGCTCAGTCATACAAACATTCTGGAAAAGAGTGGAGGAAGTACCATCTAACTCACAGCTCCCTTAGCACCTACGGCAAGCAGCTAAATTAATTCTAACTAGATCTTGGATGTCCTCCTCTCCTCCCTCGATTATCGAACCAACTACAACCATAGATCATCGCTGCCTATTGGAGAAATATTCTCCACAAACGCCGACCCCACTTATATGATCAACCTGTAATGTAAATCTCAGGGCCTAAATATAACACTCTATGCCCCCTGGTGAGACTTTCTTACCCAACCCTCTCCATTTTTTGTTCAGAGGGTTGAAGCCGATATTATTCCACTTATGCCACATCTGGAGTTCAGTTTAGCTGTACAAGTAGAACTGTGGCTGGTTAAATCTATCCAAGAACAGTAGATACTGAAGTGTACTTCACACTAACTTAAGTGGAAGGTAACCTCCAAAATAGATTCAATTACAAGCAATTGAACCCAGGTAGATTGTGTAGTGAAGTGTACATAGATAAGTAAAAGGAAAGGTTATCCCAATTTGATATTATTCCACAAGCAATTACATTCAGAGATAATGCAGTTTATTCCATACGAACTAAAGGGGGAGCAACTCCCTCAATATATTATTTAAATGTCAATTGAACCCAAAAAGATTTTGCAGTGGATTCACCGAAATCAAAGAAGGTGACCCCAAAAATGCTGTCAGACAATCAGCTGTATTTAACAGCCAGGGGAAGTTGACCCCCCCCCCCAACCCCCCTGACTTATCAGGTTCTCCTATCAGGGGGACTTATATGGAGACAATCTTATACTACATGAGATTAATCATTCAACATCAGAGATTGCAATAAATCGGCCCTGTGCATGAGCCAACTGCTCAAGTCACAATAGTTAGAATAAGTTGATGTTGTCTGGGCAGTGATTTGAAATTAGAGGTTGTACTACAAAACACTGAAATGGGGGAGAGTAGGGTTTTGGGTATAATGACCCAGAGGACTCTAGTTATGCTACTGTCTGCAGGATTCAAGAGAGATTTTCAGTCCTCCCTGAGTTAGTGTGATTTGTTTTCTCATTTTCACCTTTCTATACAACTCATATCTCTTTTTAACAAGATAGCAAACAGTAGTGAGGGAAAGTGATTTCATCAGGAATAGAGGGGGCATGAGAGTAGCCAGGTAAGCAGAGAAAGAAGCCCATTTTTACAAAGTTTCTTTTATTGATTGGAACTACCGGCTGTCACAGGTGGTCCCGCGACCCATATCGCGGGTCGCGGGCTCACCCGTGGCCCTCGCTCCCCATAGGCGCAGCGCCAGCGCTACATAAATGTCCCCACTCCCGAGTCCTGGCCTTGCTCCGCGCACGTCCCCACGTCCTAGAGCGCGCACGCAGCAGCCTCAGTAAAGTTGTGTACCAGTGTTCCTCCGTGCTGTTGTTCCTGTGTACTAGTATTCCTCCGTGCTGCTGTCCTGTGTGCCATGTTCCCATACCCATCTGCTTGGACCTCCTGTTGCTGACCCCGGATTGGACTCTGACATTGCATCTCTGCCGCCTGCCCTGACCCTGTGCCTGGACTTGACCACAAGATTGTCTGCTGTTCCTGTACTTCAATCCTTGGCCGCCACTGCAGACAAGTCACATCTGTGGAATGACCTGGTGGTACCACACCACAGCTAGCCCACCCCGCTTTGCGGCTGGCTCTGGTGAAAACCGGGTACCACTTAGACTCCGGTCCCAGGTAGTGGCTTGTGTCATCATCTGCAGTGGTCCATAGGATCCACAACCCTCGAGCCTGATACAGGCAGTCCCTGGGTTACAAACAAGATAGATTCTGTAAGTTTGTTCTTAAGTTGAATTTGTATGTACGTAAGTCGGAACTGTATATTTTACAATCATGGCCCCAGCCAAATTTTTTTTTTTAGTCTGTGTGACAATTGGATTTTAAAAATGTTGGATTGTCATAAGAACCAAAATTAACAATAAAGCTTCATTCCAGACACATTTGTTATATTTCTGTTTATTGTAGCGTAAGGCAAAATTACGTTAAATTACCAACATCCAGAGGTCTGTTTGTAACTATGGGTTGTATGTAAGTCGGGAGTTTTTAAGTAGGGGATCGTCTGTATTGTTTTATGCAAATGTTGTTGAGCAGTGAACATTGTCTCTGCATATGGGGCTTAGAGTTCTGTTTTTGTCATATTATAATTTTATGCATCCAAAATCTTGGACCCTCCTGTCAGCTGTTAGACATTTCCACTCTCCACTTAATTCCAACCTAACAATCTGCTCTTAGAGCATAGCAAATTCAGTATGATGAGACCATGCCCCTCTTCTGTCAGCCAGATGCATTATGGTAAATTTAGGCCAAGAAGCTAAAAATAAGGGGCCAAGTGATAGACAACCAATAAATGGCATGCCAACCACAACATCTGGTAGAGTATCCAGTATTCTTTAGTCACAGCCTATGCCTGTATATGGGCAAAAATAAAACACTCAAGCGGTTCTTTAAGGAAAATAGTGTGATTTCCATTTCCCTGTGTTTCACCCTGATATATATTTTTACTATTTCTTCCATCTCCTGAATACATTACACTGACTAATAAAATGTCCTAGCAGTCTCTCTTAACATTTTTAGTATATAATCACATAGTCTTTGTTCTACTTGCCCCTAATCACCAGAACATTTTAAAGCCAGCTGGAGAAATTCTAAAGATTTGGATTTGCACATCGGTACATAAAATATTGAGGTGAATTTAATGATTTTCAAACCAATTCAAAAGGTCTTTTCTCTTCGAGTCTGGAAATAGCTGCAAAAATAAACATTAAATTAAGCTCTCAATGTACGGCATGCAGGAAAATAAATGTCAACGCACATCATACAAGGTGGGAGGGGGGATGCAAAAATCAATGCGCCTTAAATTGAACTAACATTCAGTATTATGACATTAGCTTGAAATGAGCCTGTCTTTGTGTTTCTAATGGTCGGTTAGTTTAGTGGAGCTTTATTTTAACATTATGGTTCCATCTTGTGCAGTTTCCCTAAATCTATTATTACTATGGTCTCTTAACTGCAAATCAGATACAGATTCTGTGGTTTTCAAAATGTATATTCTGCAGCAGGGTAATGCTGCCAGGGAGTAACGCTTCATTCAGGTCCGTTATCCTATAGCCAAAGGTATTACGTTGCCAGGAAGACGCTGTGGAATTTTTCACCAAGAGTAGAGGTAGCTATGCATATCTATGGACACTGATATCAGAGCCTGCTAAGATATAAAGATGGAGCATGATCCTTTGAATCTTTGGGGCACATTTACTTACCTGGTCCTGCGCGTTCCCCGATCCGGAGTGTCCGACACAAATGAACTCTGCCGTAATTCACTTACATTGTGCGCCTTAATATAATAATAACAATTCTTTATTTATATAGCGCACACAGATTACGCAGCGCTGCACAAAGCATGTCAAATTGGTCCCTGTCCCCATGGGGCTCACAATCTATTCAACCTACCAGTATGTTTTGGAGTGTGGGAGGAAACCGGAGGACCCAGAGGAAACCCACGCAAACACGGAGAGAACATACAAACTCTTTGCAGATGTTGACCTGGGTGGGATTCGAACCCAGGAACCCAGTGCTGCAAGGCAGAAGTGCTACTCACTCAGCCACATGTGTCGCTCCCTGTTCAGGTCCGCCGGAGTTTACCTTCTTCTTACTGGTGCATGTAAGTGCATGGTTTGCGACAATTTTAAAGTTAAATCCCGCGCTGTATCGGAATTTCTGTCGCATGAAAGCCGACGCGCTAAATTCCGATCGCGTGCAACACAATCCCCATTCAAAATCCCGGTCCCAGCGGCGTGATCCCCAAAAACATCGAAAAGCCTGAACGAAATGCGGCTGTGGGACCGTTAGTAAATAAGCCCCTTTGTTTAGTGTCCTTCTATTAAAGGGCACCTACCACCACAAATCTACCTATAAAGGTAGATTGGGTGGTAGGTGGATCAATGGGACGTGAGGATAGCCCTTAAAAGGGCTATCCTCACGTCCCTGCACTTTTTTGATAACTTTTATTAGATATATATTCAAATTTACTTATGCGGCTACTGGGGCGTGGAGTAGCCGCATCTGAGGTTACACGAGGCGGCTACTCCACGCCCCGGTAGCCACTTTACCCCTCCTACTCACCCATCTTCGGCCCTCGTCCGGCGATCCTGCCATCTGCGCATGCGCAGAAGAGCAGGCCCACGCCTGTTTCGGAGCAGTGACCGCGCAGGCGCGGGCCTGCTCTTCTGCGCACGCGCAGATGGCAGGATCGCCGGACGAGGGTGCGCAGCTACGCGGAGCTGCGCGCCGAAGATGTGTGAGTAGGAGGGGTAAAGTGGCTACCGGGGCGTGGAGTAGCCGCCTCGTGTAACCTCAGATGCGGCTACTCCACGCCCCAGTAGCCGCATAAGTAAATTTGAATATATATCTAATAAAAGTTATCAAAAAAGTGTGGGGACGTGAGGATTAGCCCTTAAAAGGGCTATCCTCACGTCCCATTGATCCACCTACCACCCAATCTACCTTTATAGGTAGATTTGTGGTGGTAGGTTCCCTTTAAGCTTCATCTCTCTCTGGAATGCACTTGGACTGCTCTAAAGTGCTGTATAGACAACTGATTAGCATAAAACATGCCCCTCCCAGCACCTCCTCTCTGACAGTAGGGCCACAAAAAATTCTAAGTGCCCCTGACAGGGCCGGATTATAGGCGGGGCTCCTGGGGCTCGAGCCCCGGGGCCCCCATCATCTTGCTCCCAGAGGGGCCCTCACCAGATGACAATGACTGACACTGTCAGTCATATATTTGTATACTTAAAGCGCGGTGCACAGTTAGTGATATTGGAGAGTGGGGCCGTGCCTCAGCACATCATTCTGAGGGAGTAGGGAGGGGCTTGCAGTGAGCTCCCTGGGTGGGCAGCGCTGGCTGCTCTGCTGCGAGTCCTATACAGATACAGTCAGCTGTAAGCTGACGCTCTGTAGCTGGAGCAATGCTCAGCAGCGCTGCTGCATAGCATTGCTCCACCTCAGACATAGACAGTGCAAAGGCAAAACACATGGGACACAGAAATCTCCTCCGGTGGCTTAATCCTCCCTCCTCCGGATTCTGAAGTGTATAACATGTGATCCTGTGATGTCACGGGTGGGGACGGAGCCTCACGGGAAAAGCAGGAAGTAGCAGGAAGAAGCTGCCATGTGTGACTACAGGAGAACAGAAACCTCCAATGAGCTGTGTTATCCATGAGAATGGAGGTGAGGGCCTGACAGGACAGGAACAAGACTTGTATATGTCATGGAGCTCTATGGCTGGTGAAGGCTGTGTGTCTGGGGGTGGGTGAGGTGTATGTTACATGGGGCTGCGTGTCTAGGGGTGAATGAGGTGTTTGTTACATGGGGCTGCGTGTCTAGGGGTGAATGAGGTGTATGTTACATGGGGCTGCGTGTCTGGGGGTGAATGAGATGTATGTTACATGGGGTTGCCTGTCTGGGGGTGAATGAGGTGTTTGTTACATGGGGATGCGTGTCTGGGGGTGAATGAGGTGTATGTTACATGGGGCTGCGTGTCTGGGGGTGAATGAGGTGTATGTAACATGGGGCTGCGTGTCTGGGGGTGAATGAGGTGTATGTTACATGGGGCTGTGTGTCTGAGGGTGAGTGAGGTGTATGCTACATGGGACTGTGTGTCTGAGGGTGAGTGAGGTGTATGCTACATGGGACTGTGTGTCTGAGGGTGAGTGAGGTGTATGTTACATGGGGCTGTGTGTCTGGGGGTGAATGAGGTGTATGTAACATGGGGCTGCGTGTCTGGGGGTGAATGAGGTGTATGTTACATGGGGCTGCGTGTCTGGGGGTGAATGAGGTGTATGTTACATGGGGCTGCGTGTCTGAGGGTGAATGAGGTATTTGTTACCTGGGACTGCGTGTCTGGGGGTGAATAAGGTGTATGTTACATGGGGCTGCGTATCTGTGGGTGAGGTGTATGTTACATGGGGCTGCGTATCTGAGGGTGAATGAGGTGTTTGTTACATGGGGATGCGTGTCTGGGGGTGAATGAGGTGTATGTAGCATGGGGCTTTGTGTCTGGGGGTGAATGAGGTGTATGTTACATGGGGATGCGTGTCTGGGGGTGAATGAGGTGTATGTAGCATGGGGCTTTGTGTCTGGGGGTGAATGAGGTGTATGTTACATGGGGCTGCGTGTCTGGGGGTGAGTGAGGTGTATGTTACATGGGGCTGTGTGTCTGGGGGTGAATGAGGTGTATGTAACATGGGGCTGCGTGTCTGGGGGTGAATGAGGTGTATGTTACATGGGGCTGCGTGTCTGGGGGTGAATGAGGTATCTGTTACCTGGGGCTGCGTATCTGGGGGTGAATAAGGTGTATGTTACATGGGGCTGCGTATCTGTGGGTGAGGTGTATGTTACATGGGGCTGCGTATCTGAGGGTGAATGAGGTGTTTGTTACATGGGGATGCGTGTCTGGGGGTGAATGAGGTGTATGTAGCATGGGGCTTTGTGTCTGGGGGTGAATGAGGTGTATGTTACATGGGGATGCGTGTCTGGGGGTGAATGAGGTGTATGTAGCACGGGGCTTTGTGTCTGGGGGTGAATGAGGTGTATGTTACATGGGGATGCGTGTCTGGGGGTCAATGAGGTGTATGTAGCATGGGGCTTTGTGTCTGGGGGTAAATGAGGTGTATGTTTCATGGGACTGCGTGTCTGGGGGGGAATGAGGTGTTTGTTACATGGGGCTGCGTGTCTGGGGGTGAATGAGGTATTTGTTACCTGGGGCTGCGTGTCTGAGGGTGAATAAGGTGTATGTTACATGGGGCTGCATGTCTGGGGGTGAATAAGGTGTATGTTACATGGGGCTGCGTATCTGTGGGTGAGGTGTATGTTACATGGGGCTGCATGTCTGGGGGTGAATAAGGTGTATGTTACATGGGGCTGCGTGTCTAGGGGTGAATGAGGTGTATGTTACATGGGGCTGCGTGTCTGGGGGTGAATGGGGTGTATGTTACATGGGGCTGCGTGTCTGGGGGTGAATGAGGTGTATGTTACATGGGGCTGTGTGTCTGGGGGTGAATGAGGTGTATGTTACATGGGGCTGTGTGTCTGAGGGTGAGTGAGGTGTATGTTACATGGGACTGTGTGTCTGAAGGTGAGTGAGGTGTATGCTACATGGGACTGTGTGTCTGGGGGTGAATGAGGTGTATGTTACATGGGGCTGTGTGTCTGAGGGTGAGTGAGGTGTATGTTACATGGGACTGTGTGTCTGAAGGTGAGTGAGGAGTATGTTACATGGGGCTGTGTGTCTGGGGGTGAATGAGGTGTATGTAACTTGGGGCTGCGTGTCTGGGGGTGAATGAGGTGTATGTTTCATGGGGCTGCGTGTCTGGGGGGGAATAAGGTGTATGTTACATGGGGCTGCTTATCTGTGGGTGAGGTGTATGTTACATGAGGCTACCTGTCTGGGGGTGAGTGAGGTGTATGTTACATGGGGCTGCCTGTCTGGGGGTGAATGAGGTGTATGTTACATGGGGCTGCGTGTCTGGGGTGAATGAGGTGTATGTTACATGGGGCTGCGTGTCTGGGGTGAATTAGGTGTATGTTACATGGGGTTGCCTGTCTGGGGGTGAATGAGGTGTATGTTACATGGGGTTGCCTGTCTGGGGGTGAATGAGGTGTATGTTACATGGGGCTGCGTGTCTGGGGTAAATAAGGTGTATGTTACATGAGGCTGCGTGTCTGGGGGTGAATGAGGTGTATGTTACATGTGGCTGCGTGTCTGGGGGTGAGTGAGGTGTATGTTACATGGGGTTGCCTGTCTGGGGGTGAATGAGGTGTATGTTACATGGGGCTGCTTGTCTGGGGGTGAGTGAGGTGTATGTTACATGGGGTTGCCTGTCTGGGGGTGAATGAGGTGTATGTTACATGGGGCTGCGTGTCTGGGGGTGAACGGGGTTTATGTTACATGGGGCTGCGTGTCTGGGGGTGAATGAGGTGTATGTTACATGGGGCTGTGTGTCTGAGGGTGAGTGAGGTGTATGTTACATGGGACTGTGTGTCTGAAGGTGAGTGAGGTGTATGTTACATGGGGCTGTGTGTCTGGGGGTGAATGAGGTGTATGTAACATGGGGCTGCGTGTCTGGGGGTGAATGAGGTGTATGTTTCATGGGGCTGCGTGTCTGGGGGGGAATGAGGTGTTTGTTACATGGGGCTGCGTGTCTGGGGGTGAATAAGGTGCATGTTACATGGGGCTGCGTGTCTGGGGGTGACGTGTATGTTACATGTGGCTGCGTGTCTGGGGGTGAGTGAGGTGTATGTTACATGAGGCTACCTGTCTGGGGGTGAATGAGGTGTATGTTACATGGGACTGCGTGTCTTGGGGTGGGTGAGGTGTATGTTACATGGGGCTGCGTGTCTGGGGGGGAATGAGGTGTTTGTTACATGGGGCTGCGTGTCTGGAGGTGAATGAGGTATTTGTTAACTGGGGCTGCGTGTCTGGGGGTGAGTGAGGTGTATGTTACATGGGGCTGCGTATCTGTGGGTGAGGTGTATGTTACATGTGGCTGCGTGTCTGGAGGTGAGTGAGGTGTATGTTACATGGGGTTGCCTGTCTGGGGGTGAATGAGGTGTATGTTACATGGGGCTGCGTGTCTGGGGGTGAATGGGGTGTATGTTACATGGGGCTGCGTGTCTGGGGGTGAATGAGGTGTATGTTACATGGGACTGTGTGTCTGAAGGTGAGTGAGGAGTATGTTACATGGGGCTGTGTGTCTGAAGGTGAATGAGGTGTATGTAACTTGGGGCTGCGTGTCTGGGGGTGAATGAGGTGTATGTAACTTGGGGCTGCGTGTCTGGGGGGGAATGAGGTATTTGTTACCTGGGGCTGCGTGTCTGGGGGTGAATAAGGTGTATGTTACATGGGGCTGCATGTCTGGGGGTGAATAAGATGTATGTTACATGGGGCTGCTTATCTGTGGGTGAGGTGTATGTTACATGAGGCTACCTGTCTGGGGGTGAGTGAGGTGTATGTTACATGGGGCTGCCTGTCTGGGGGTGAATGAGGTGTATGTTACATGGGGCTGCGTGTCTGGGGTGAATGAGGTGTATGTTACATGAGGCTGCGTGTCTGGGGGTGAGTGAGATGTATGTTACATCCTACTGCGTGTCTGGGGGTGAGTGAGGTGTATGTTACATGGGGTTGCCTGTCTGGGGGTGAATGAGGTGTATGTTACATGGGGCTGCGTGTCTGGGGTAAATAAGGTGTATGTTACATGAGGCTGTGTGTCTGGGGGTGAATGAGGTGTATGTTACATGGGGCTGCGTGTCTGGGGTAAATAAGGTGTATGTTACATGAGGCTGTGTGTCTGGGGGTGAGTGAGGTGTATGTTACATGGGGCTGCGTGTCTGGGGGTGAGTGAGGTGTATGTTACATGAGGCTACCTGTCTGGGGGTTAGTGAGGTGTATGTTACATGGGGTTGCCTGTCTGGGGGTGAATGAGGTGTATGTTACATGTGGCTGCGTGTCTGGGGGTGAGTGAGGTGTATGTTACATGGGGTTGCCTGTCTGGGGGTGAATGAGGTGTATGTTACATGGGGTTGCCTGTCTGGGGGTGAATGAGGTGTATGTTACATGGGGCTGCGTGTCTGGGGTAAATAAGGTGTATGTTACATGAGGCTGCGTGTCTGGGGGTGAATGAGGTGTATGTTACATGTGGCTGCGTGTCTGGGGGTGAGTGAGGTGTATGTTACATGTGGCTGCCTGTCTGGGGGTGAGTGAGGTGTATGTTACATGGGGTTGCCTGTCTGGGGGTGAATGAGGTGTATGTTACATGGGGTTGCCTGTCTGGGGGTGAATGAGGTGTATGTTACATGGGGCTGCGTGTCTGGGGGTGAACGGGGTTTATGTTACATGGGGCTGCGTGTCTGGGGGTGAGTGAGGTGTATGTTACATGGGGCTGTGTGTCTGGGGGTGAATGAGGTGTATGTAACATGGGGCTGCGTGTCTGGGGGTGAATGAGGTGTATGTTTCATGGGGCTGCGTGTCTGGGGGGGAATGAGGTGTTTGTTACATGGGGCTGCGTGTCTGGGGGTAAATAAGGTGCATGTTACATGGGGCTGCGTATCTGTGGGTGACGTGTATGTTACATGTGGCTGCGTGTCTGGGGGTGAGTGAGGTGTATGTTACATGAGGCTACCTGTCTGGGGGTGAATGAGGTGTATGTTACATGGGACTGCGTGTCTTGGGGTGGGTGAGGTGTATGTTACATGGGGCTGCGTGTCTGGGGGGGAATGAGGTGTTTGTTACATGGGGCTGCGTGTCTGGAGGTGAATGAGGTATTTGTTAACTGGGGCTGCGTGTCTGGGGGTGAATAAGGTGTATGTTACATGGGGCTGCGTATCTGTGGGTGAGGTGTATGTTACATGTGGCTGCGTGTCTGGAGGTGAGTGAGGTGTATGTTACATGGGGTTGCCTGTCTGGGGGTGAATGAGGTGTATGTTACATGGGGCTGCGTGTCTGGGGGTGAATGGGGTGTATGTTACATGGGGCTGCGTGTCTGGGGGTGAATGAGGTGTATGTTACATGGGGCTGTGTGTCTGAGGGTGAGTGAGGTGTATGTTACATGGGACTGTGTGTCTGAAGGTGAGTGAGGAGTATGTTACATGGGGCTGTGTGTCTGGGGGTGAATGAGGTGTATGTAACTTGGGGCTGCGTGTCTGGGGGTGAATGAGGTGTATGTTTCATGGGGCTGCGTGTCTGGGGGGGAATGAGGTATTTGTTACCTGGGGCTGCGTGTCTGGGGGTGAATAAGGTGTATGTTACATGGGGCTGCTTATCTGTGGGTGAGGTGTATGTTACATGAGGCTACCTGTCTGGGGGTGAGTGAGGTGTATGTTACATGGGGCTGCCTGTCTGGGGGTGAATGAGGTGTATGTTACATGGGGCTGCGTGTCTGGGGTGAATGAGGTGTATGTTACATGGGGCTGCGTGTCTGGGGTGAATTAGGTGTATGTTACATGGGGTTGCCTGTCTGGGGGTGAATGAGGTGTATGTTACATGGGGTTGCCTGTCTGGGGGTGAGTGAGGTGTATGTTACATGGGGTTGCCTGTCTGGGGGTGAGTGAGGTGTATGTTACATGGGGTTGCCTGTCTGGGGGTGAATGAGGTGTATGTTACATGGGGTTGCCTGTCTGGGGGTGAATGAGGTGTATGTTACATGGGTCTGCGTGTCTGGGGTAAATAAGGTGTATGTTACATGAGGCTGCGTGTCTGGGGGTGAATGAGGTGTATGTTACATGTGGCTGCGTGTCTGGGGGTGAGTGAGGTGTATGTTACATGAGGCTACCTGTCTGGGGGTGAGTGAGGTGTATGTTACATGGGGCTGCGTGTCTGGGGGTGAGTGAGGTGTATGTTACATGAGGCTACCTGTCTGGGGGTGAGTGAGGTGTATGTTACATGGGGTTGCCTGTCTGGGGGTGAATGAGGTGTATGTTACATGGGGCTGCGTGTCTGGGGGTGAACGGGGTTTATGTTACATGGGGCTGCGTGTCTGGGGGTGAATGAGGTGTATGTTACATGGGGCTGTGTGTCTGAGGGTGAGTGAGGTGTATGTTACATGGGACTGTGTGTGTCTGAAGGTGAGTGAGGTGTATGTTACATGGGGCTGTGTGTCTGGGGGTGAATGAGGTGTATGTAACATGGGGCTGCGTGTCTGGGGGTGAATGAGGTGTATGTTTCATGGGGCTGCGTGTCTGGGGGGGGAATGAGGTGTTTGTTACATGGGGCTGCGTGTCTGGGGGTGAATAAGGTGCATGTTACATGGGGCTGCGTATCTGTGGGTGACGTGTATGTTACATGTGGCTGCGTGTCTGGGGGTGAGTGAGGTGTATGTTACATGAGGCTACCTGTCTGGGGGTGAATGAGGTGTATGTTACATGGGACTGCGTGTCTTGGGGTGGGTGAGGTGTATGTTACATGGGGCTGCGTGTCTGGGGGGGAATGAGGTGTTTGTTACATGGGGCTGCGTGTCTGGAGGTGAATGAGGTTTTTGTTAACTGGGGCTGCGTGTCTGGGGGTGAATAAGGTGTATGTTACATGGGGCTGCGTATCAGTGGGTGAGGTGTATGTTACATGAGGCTACCTGTCTGGGGGTGAATGAGGTGTATGTTACATGGGACTGCATGTCTTGGGGTGGGTGAGGTGTATGTTACATGTGGCTGCGTGTCTGGGGGTGAGTGAGGTGTATGTTACATGAGGCTACCTGTCTGGGGGTGAATGAGGTGTATGTTACATGGGACTGCGTGTCTTGGGATGGGTGAGGTGTATGTTACATGAGGCTGCGTGTCTTGGGGTGGGTGAGGTGTATGTTACATGGGGCTGCGTGTCTGGGGGTGAATGAGGTGTACGTTACATGGGGCTTCGTGTCTGTGGGTGAATGAGGTGAATGTTACATGGAACTGTGTTTCTGGGGGTGGGTGAGGTGTATGTTACATGGGACTGCGTGGTTTGTGCGGACTGAAGTGTATGTAGATTTGGTACTGGGGGGGCTTGGCGGCTGTATGTGGATGTGGTACTGAGGATAGTCGATAGTGAGCAGCAGGATGTGTATGTCATATTAAGTGGGGGCCTTCACCAGACTTTGCGCCCGAGGGCCCCCACCAACCTTAATCTGGCCCTGACCCCTTAATCTGTGTAGCAGAATGGAATGTTCACCTCCACATGTCTGAGTTGGTGAATTTTCCTCTTCAAAGGAAATCTACCACTAGTTGGTAGACATTTTAAACTACAAATACTTACCTAGTGTCTTTCTCTAAGCTTGACATGCCGGGATCACCTAAAAAAACCCGTATAACTAGCTTCCCGGTGTGTGGGTACAAGATGTCTGGTTATGTATGCCTCTCGCACACCTCTCAAGTGAGGTGATATCTCACAAGAGGTGTAAATTCATGTCACCCGCATGACAGATGCCTCCCTCTCCCATGTTGGAAAGGTCACGCAGGAGGCATAGTTAGCTGCCCGGAGCAACGGACATTTTGTCCCCGCGCTCCACGCTGCTAATTATAAGTTTCTTTTTTACGGTGTCAAAGTTAGAGAGGCACAAGATCATCTTGCCAAGAAAAAGATGAAAAGGAGCATTGGTAAGTATCTCTAGTTTAATTTCTCTATCATCTAGTGGTAGATTTCCTTTAAGACCGTGTTAGCCTTTGTAGATAACCAATGAAACTGTGACCATTAAAAATCAACTTGGAAGAAAATAACATTTTCCCAAAATGCCATAAAATCTTCTCTTTAAGTGAACTCATTTAATCTGCTCAACCTGAAACTCTCTAGTCAACAAACTATGAGTGGTACACAAAATTAAAGGGGTATTACCACAAAGAAAAGTTTCTTATATGAACTCAGGATAACAAAATAACAGATTCTCTAATTCACTGTTATTACCAAAAATACAGCATTTCACAGATATAATTCCAGCCTGTCTCTATTAGTCCTGCAACACAAATTAGCGGACGTTCTATCGGAAGGTCCGACTGGTTGGGACTGAGCGCCGTATTTAACTTTTAAATTGTGTTGCAAGCCCTATGTTTAAGATGCACCACGAGATAGATGGTGAACTCTGTCGGACCTGAGCTGGGAAGTGACACATTCATGATTTCGGGCGTACAATCTTAGTGAATAGCCAAACGCAGCATTATAGATGCACTTTGTGTGAGCTCCGATGACCCTGTAAGTAAATGTGCCCCACTGTGTCTATACTGAACTTAGAGAACTATTATCTGCTAGCAATTAATGCTGACAACCGAAAACTATAGTAATAGGTAGGATGGCTTTTATAGAATAAGAAAGATACAGGTGTGCAACAGGAACACTTACACAAGAATAAGGCTTGGAAGCCATCCCCCGCCAAACATTAGTAAGGAAACTCGAGTGCTATTTCTTTTAACAGAGAATAAAGTCATTAACAAAGATTTGATGTAAAGTACTTTTAACCACATTTCCTAAACATTAATAAAACAAATATGCTAATCTTCAATTATGAATTTAACATATGTTGTGTACCCATGTCATTCTAAAATATTAAGATGTATTACTAGCTCACTTTAAGAAAACTTATTTTATGAGTTGTTTTAAAAGCTCACTAACGTTTTCATAAACTTTGCATTTATCAATAAGCTTTGTAAAATATGTTTTCGAGGGAAAGTAATCTTTTCTCTTGCCACTTTGCTCTTCTCATAGCTCTCCTTCCTGATAAAATGAGTTTTACTGCAAAATCTTTTTAAGATCACTGAGGTGTCAGATTTAAAAGAAGTCTATAGAGAGTCCCACCCACAAGCCTAATTATTTCCCATATTCAAGATAGGTTGCATTCCCCTTCTTCAATTTTAGTTAGTATTGTTAAGATTAGCTAAAATGATAAGTATTGGCCAACTGTCAACTAGTAAAGATACAAAATGAAAGTCCCTAGTATCCATTATAAGGAAAACCTAACTTGCCATTGTGCTGTTCATGTGAAGAAACACAAAAAAGCCAATGGATATGTTATTCTAGCCATGTAAGATAAATGGCCCTGCTCTGGTGTCCAAGATAAACCATGTGAATGTAGGGTGTTTTGGTTTATTATACACTGTTTTGGTGTTACTGCCCCTTATGTAGTTGCTTCATATTTCTGATATCCATTAATGCTTAAACTGAACAACTGGGCACAAAAAACTTTGGAATAAACTGTATGGTTACCAAGGTGATAGTATTCTAGTTATGTCCCAATGTAAATATCAAGGTTTTTTTTTTATCAAGCTCTGATGCCCCCCTCATGCTGGATATACTAACAGCCTGAATCAATTCTACATCCTGCCTGGCGTAAAATCACGCTATAACCGTAAAATGGCCCACCCTATGGCAAGTGTGTTGGAGAAGGACGTCTCCACCATGTGTCAGCCTACTTCGAGGCCCAGCATGTCACTCACTGTGTCTACTAGGCAAGGAGGTTGCATAGGAGGGAAAAAAGTTGCAATTCCTGGTCTTACATCTTACAGTAAATACCCCCCGTTTCTGCTATGCATTAATTCTTTGAAAATTTTAGGGTAATGCCCTATGGCAGTGGTGGCGAACCTATGGCACGGGTGCCAGAGGTGGCACTCAGAGCCATTTCTGTGGGCACTGAGACCATCACCCCAGGACAGAGTTCACCAAATCCACCAAGTACCAGGCAACTTAAGAGATGCCGCTCTCAGCGCTATTTTAAAGAAACACTTCATTGGCTGTTTGGAACTGAGGGAAAAGTGAGAAGGTGTTGACAGAACTGCAATATCTTTGGAGGTCCTCCGTCTGGACTAACCATTTTTCCTCTACAGAGAGACCATGGAGAGAAGCTACAACGAGAGTCTGAATTTGTCCTGCTTCTTTCAACTGTATTGGTGGCCTCAGGGGGTCGATAGGATTGAAAGATGTGGATGAACAGATAACAATAAGTTACTGCCTAAAATGCCATGTTGGCACTTCCCGGTAAATAATTGGATTTTGGTTGTAGTTTGGGCACTCTGTCTCCAAAAGGTTCGCCATCACTGCCCTATGGACTGGTGACCCAGTCAGTGATTTCCATAATTTCAGGTGTCTAGTAATCTGCTTGTTTGTCCCAATATTTTCTTTAGCACTTTAGGACAGGATGCTTAAATCTTATAAATCCAAGGATTGACATGGAGAAGTACTCAGACTGGCACAATGTATAATGAAAAGACTTACATCAAAGACATGCAATGGCAAGAAGTAGCTCAGCTGGCAGTGAGTGCTCATGAAAGAAGATAAAGGTGCTTTCATGAATTTTAACTTGGTATTGTAGATTCTGAAAGTCATTGTTATACTTAATAGGTCTTCACTGATCCACAGATATGTAAAAACTGTGGAAACAGCAATTGTTTAGTGGTTGAACCTGAGGTTCTGTGTTTCATAGATGAATGTGATTCTGCCCTTTATCTAAACAGCTGATCTTGTAGTCCCAAGTCCTGATGATACTGTAACTAGATATACAGGATTCTCTCGGCTTCAGTCAGGCAGTAAGTGTTCTGCATACAATGCTATTTAGCCATCTGTGGTAAGGGAAATGTAATGTTCCCCAGTTGAATTTCCATCTGTTCGGCAATGGATCTCTGATGATTATTCATCTGCTGCAGGTTGTGTTGTCTGCACTGTGACCTGAGCCAGTGTAACAGTATTTTCAATGACTGCGGTCACTGTTGAATAGTTGCCTGGTACTTGATAAATGGAGACATAATAGAGTTTATGCAAAAAAAAAAAATATTACGGGTCAACAACAAATGAGGATATTGCTTAGGGCGACTGTGGCAGCCAGTCAGGTATCAACTTTTTAACCCTTAAAGGTAGCCTTTTACCTAAGTTTATAGCACCTAACCACCAACAGATCCTTAAAGTGGTTGGCCATTTTGTCTCTAGTTTTTATGTAATGTGTCTGTTAGTAGGGGGCCAGGATATAAGATAGTTTACCAGTATACATCTATAGAGTTTCTATGTTCTCTCCGTGTTTGTGTGGGTTTCCTCCGGGTCCTCCGGTTTAATCCCACACTCCAAAACATACTGGTAGGTGGATTAGATTGTGAGCCCCATTGGGGACAGGGACAGATTTTGCAAGCTCTATGCAGCGCTCCGTAATCTGTGTGCGCTATATAAATAAAATAATTATTTTGTTTATTATTATTAATATTTCTGCACTACTTGATTGATATGTAAAATAAACCCTATCCATAAATAAATAAAGCCTGTCCATAAAATAGACACATATGGATGGTCATGGGATCTCTATATGGTCTTGAACAATCACCCTTCAAGGACCTTATGATGGTATTCAGGAATATAAGATGAAGGTCCAGGCAGGGTGATATGTCTATATAGAGATCACATGACTCTGCAGCCATTTTATGGACATTAATGTCTTTCTGATGAGGTAAAGACAGGAGGCTTCCTATTAAGAAAACCATGCAAAACTATTAATAGATGTTTATTGATGAATTAACTATTCTGGCACCCACACCTACACAAGTTACAAAAACATTAGGTAAAGTAGCCAACCCCTTTAAGGCCTTGAATATGCTCACCTATGCCTTGAAGCTACATCTTGGCTCCACTGCCTATACACCAGGAGTAGTTGTTGGAAGGTAAGCAAGAGTTTTGCCTCTGTCAGTCTGTACTTTTTGGTCATGATGCAGGAAATCCCAGGAGATAATCTTTTTAATATTTTGGCCAAGCAACAAGATTCTTATTTATTTATTTCTTGGTCTAAATTTTTAATTTTAAATAAAATTTTAGACTTAGCTGATACCATAGTAAAACACATTTATTACATTTTAACTATTGTTTCCCAACGGTTAGAGTTACCCTAAAAGACAAATTACGCTTTTTATGTCATTTATCTTATTAAAGTTTATAATAAGTGATAACTTTTACCAAAATATGTTATATGTATATATGTATACAGAATTATTCCATCATTATTCCATCTCCTTTTCACAGGTTCAGCTAGAGATGCAGAGGGTGCATGTACTTCTGCAAACTGAAAGTGAAAGACTTTCCTGCAGATTCTTCTATATTCTTCCTTCAGCTGACAGGCTGGAGGGGGGCACACTTCAAATGCCTACATCTAAAAAAAAAAAACTTACATCTAACAGGAGAATCTCCCCTAGAATATGATAAAAGGATTGTGTATGGATACTTCACAGAGCCGGAGATATCTACTCTTAATGTTACAATTGGAAATAGAGAACTGTAAATAAAAATCTAAAACATTTTTGTACATATATATCTTCGGTTCTGTGAAACCTGTTTAACATTCCAGTTTAACATGACACAAGAATTGTGCCAGGGTTCAGCCGATATAGCGGCTTAAAGTTGGCCACTGTCATGAGGTTTATAAACATCCTTTGTGGACACGGGATGTGCAAATAGGATGCATATAGCCACTTGGAAATGGTTAAAGAATCCAAAGATAAAACAACAGAGCCATATCCAGACAAAAAGATGTGTAATAAAACTTAACTTTTTTTAGTACCTCAATAAAAAAAATTAGATGCTAGTACCAGGATGTACACTGGAGATCAACATGAGAGAAGAGCACATCATTTTCTAAGTGTCATTGGTCATTGTGTCATTTTCTAAGTGTCAAGGTCATTGTGTAGTCCTATGTGAAGATATTCTCAGGCGGCACACCACCTGCTGGACGAGGGGGTGGCATCGAGCTCCCACTCGTCCATGCTCCCGACTGCCCGCCCATCCATGCTTCTGACCTCCCGCCCAAGCTCACGCCTGCCTCCCTGCCACATCTCCCTGCATGCCGTCTGGCACAACATCTTTCCCGCCACCCACCATATACCGCCGTCCGGCACCTCAGTCCCTCCGGCACATCTCCCTGCCCAAAGTGCAGCCCCACATGTTCGCTTCGGGCTCCCACCCAGCATACCCCCTCCATTCCCGCACACTCACCCCTCGACTCCTGCATACCACCCTCCTCCACTCCCACAAACCCCCTCTCCACTCCTGCATAACCCCTCTACTGCCGCATAGCCCCTCCACTCCTGCATACACCCCCCTCTGCCCCCGCACCCCCTCACTCCACTCCCGCATACCCCTTCCCCCTGTGAAGACAAGGTGAAACCTACCAGGACCATAAAATAGAAAAAGGAAGTTTATCTGTACATATATATTAATCGAGTTCACAGCTGTGCACCACTTTAGGAAGCTTAGTTTTGGTGCTCGCCCTTCTCAGTGGTTTGACTCTCCACCTCTTCGTGGATAAGAGTAAAAAATAGGCTGCACTCCACAGGATAAGGCCTAAGTTGCTGATCAGGGTTTCAGCGTTGAGACTCCCGCAGATCGCGAAAAACAAAGGGTCAGTCGGACCTCTCACAGCTCCCTGTTCGCGCATGACCGTTCTGCTCCATTAATCTCAATTAAGTGTCTGCTTCGTTACTCTTACAGAGCGATGAGGGGTCGGTCGGACCCATCGTTCTTCTGATCTGCAGGGGTCTCAGCATGAGACCCCCACTGATCAGCAAGTTGGCCCTCTCCCGTGGACAGGGCCTAACTTTGCTTTGTGGGAAAACCCCTTAAAGTCTGTGGTGACTGTATTTCATGGCTCAAAGGAGAAGACCTATAAGAAACATAGCAATATATGAGCTTAGATTCCCTGAATCCTTGTAAGACTGCAGTTGCATCCCGTGATGATGTTTTCCATGAAGAGCTGACCAAATTCTATTTTTATAAATAAGTCCAAAGCCCCATTTCCATTTACTATGTGGAGGGAAGAAAAGTAAACAGAATAATATGTAGTAGTGAGAGACATGACCAAGTAAAGTTCATTTTACAAAGTTTTTATGTGGACGTCAAAATAAATGGTGGATACCAAAAACATGATTACCTATAGGCACTGCAGTGTAGTACCTCTGGCACTGCATCATCCATGATCAAGCCAAATGCAATGCATCAAGAAATGTTTCGCTTTTGACAGAAAATTCCTAAGGGCTATTTGCTAACTACAAATATCAGGCTGACATATCAGGCCAAAGTACACGGAGGTAACTACATTGTCAGAATTTTAGTAATTGGAAAAAGTTTTCAACAGGTTGATAAAACACAATAATTAAGAAGTTAATGACTCCTGTCCAAATATAGAGTGTTCTTTTTTTGTCATTCAGGTTACCCATATTGCTGAATTACTGCTGATCTGTATCTCATTTAGAGAGAGGTCTCACTAAGCCATATATAATGAGCAAAATATCCTTGAAAATGTTTTTTTTTCTTTTTATGCTCAAAGATTCTGTATAAAAAGTCAAAATAATTTTCTATTTTTTCACTTTTGCAATATGTATTTTTTCTTTTTTAGAAATATTTTCTCTAAGTCCAATTCCAAAGAGTTTAAATCCAATTCAAGGTCAAGCTATCTTTAAGCTGTCTTGTAGTCGAGTTGTAAAAAGTCCCCTGCTGCTTTACCACAGCATGTGTTACCATCAGGGGGGAGTATCCGATATATAAGCTAAACACTATTGAAAAAGTAGCCTGACTCCATATCATACTATTATCCCTCTTGAAGCTGTATAAATCCATTTCTTTTGAGATAGAATTTTAATTGTTTATAGCTGAAGTATTCCATGTCAATTTGAGGGCAAGAGAGGAATATTTGTGTCTTACGACAATTTATAAAAATTAGTCACGCAGAAATCCAGGCGTTGAATCACATGGAGTTATTGTGTAAATATACTTTTAGCACATGCTTTTAGCAGTTTTCCATTTAAGCAATCTCAACTTAGAGCCAAAGCAAGAACTAAGTATAACACATGCAATAGAATATTATACTGAAAGTAATACGATCCCGAGGACACTGTGTTCGTCAACAAGGCTTCAGTATCAGTGAACACATTGCCGATATGGTGCAGACCATTTGGAAATTTCCATAATTGTAAAGTAACCTTCATCTGACATTAAGAGGGAATAGTACTGTGTAATTATATATTTTACACAGTCACATATGCAATTAGGCTCTGAGGGACTGAATGTGTTACCTTAATCAAGAAGCAAAAAATTAAAACCTCTAGAAAATAAAATTTTGATTTTGGCTGTTAATATATGGTTATAAATTTCTGTGTAGATTTTTAACAAACAAATAAATTACATTTAAGTGGTAGACTAACTTATCGCTAATTCTTGTTAATAATGTGTATTTGTAAATATAATAGGGAAAGGACATCAACCAATGAGACACATGCAGGCATTATTGGCAAAGGAGTTGATAAATAGAAGTCACAAGATTTATATAGACCTTCACTCCAGGGGACATTCTATATTATTCCTGATGTCAGTTATGGCAATAGCAGGATTCAGGGGCATAACTAGGAAATGCTGGGTCCCATAGCAGGTTTCTGAATTGGGCCCAAACCCCCTTAAAAATATAGATTTTATACACTAATATTACCACATATTAATATACTTATATATAGAGTATATAGACGTACAGTATAAACATAAATACAGTATACACACAGACCATATACACATTCATCACATATTACACACACATAAAACAAATACACACATAAATGCAATACCATATACAGACATATAGCATATTAAAACACATATATTATATACACACCACAGACACATACAGTATACACCCAATAAACACCCAATACAGAAATAGCAAGAAAACGGAAGCACTCCTTTAAGAAGATGCGGAAGGTTATTTTTAAGTGGCATAGAAAACACACACGCAATACCTCAGATGTCTAAACCCCCACACACTGTGGGCCCCATAACGGCTGCAATGGCTGTTACCACTGTGGTTACGTCTCTGGAAGTGATTTCCTGTTATGGGTAATATTGAAAGTTCAATATAAACTCATTCTTCCTCCTCTTGTTGAATGTTTTACTGATCTCATAAAACCAAGTTGTTCTGTGTGATTCAGGGAGCGGTGATATTCAGGGTACAATTGCAGTCTTCTTTCCTTGCTGGGTTGTTGTTTGTATAATTAAAAACTGAAGCTTTATTAGACTAGAGATTCTTTTGCATACTAGAGATGTGATTCTAAGGGCCCAACCTCTATCTTTGAATTTTATTGTAGCTTTTATTGATTTGCAAATGGACTTAACATATGTTTGGAGACTTGGAACACATTGCATGAAAGCATTTCTCCCTTTGGAATTCTAGTAGCCTATTCCAACCTTAATAAGACCTACTTATGATTCAATAGATATACCAGATATTGGATCATATTAGATGAAGTGATGTACTGAGTTTACACTTTGATTTGCAGTAAACAAATCATATTTTGCAATCCATAGCTTTCCATTGAGAACTACTTAAACATTTTACCTACCTTCACGTTTGAAGGTAGGTTGGTTATTTATTGCCCTTCAAGTGTTGGGTTGACTTACTTGCTTAGCTCAACATTGTGCATGTTTGAAAAGAAATCAGTTTTATATCCTTATATTGAAAGTGATAGTTATTGTCTTTGCTGTCTTTCAAGGAACCTACAAGGATATTTCGATTTCAAAAGAGGCCTTTTTGGGAGAGTTGGGGCTCCAATTCAATTTGATGGTCCACAACAATATCTTACATTATAGATTTAGATTTTAAGTTAATTTTTACCTCTAGACATAGTTCCTTTAAAGTAGCAAGGTTAAACAGTGCGTGAGGCACTGAATGGGTTAACTGTGGATGGGAGATATGTTTCCCCTTGGTTTTCCAATTATAGAAGGCCTTAATGCAAAGATTGTGGTTGTCCAGCTGCAAACACTGTAAATCTGGGAAATATGGCTCGAACAAGTTATTTGTTGGAGCTGTTGTTTAACCCCATAGTGCAATAAGACGTACCCTTACGTCTTACTGCGAATGGGGGAGTATGAAGAGGGCTCACAGGCTGAGCCCTCTTCATACTCACCGGGCATTAGCTTCATAATGAAGCAAACGCCCGTCGCTAACACCCGCGATCGGTGCATGCACCGATCGCGGGTGTCAACCCTTTGTCAACCCTTTGTCAACCCTTTGCCGGCGGCATTAAAGAGCCGGCGGCGCATGGGCGCCGCCATCTTGGCTCTGATCGTCACTCCCCGTGACGTCACCGGGGAGCGGCGATCCGTTGCCATGACAGCCTGGGATCACACAAAGATCCCAGGCTGTCATGATCGAGGCTATCTATTATAATGTGCGATCTGCACATTATAATAGATGGTATGCAAAATCCCCATATACTGCCATACTGTAGTATGGCAGTATATGGTAGGATCAATCAGACAACCTAGGGTTAAAGTACCCTAGGGAGTCTGTAAAATAGTAAAAAAAATAAATAAAAAAAAGTAAAAAAAAAAATTATATTAAAAAAACATAAAAATTCAAATCACCCCCCTTTCCCTAGAACTGATATAAATATAAATAAACAGTAAAAATCATAAACACAATAGGTATCGCCGTGTCCGAAAATGCCCGATCTATCAAAATATAATAACCGTTTTTAACTGCGTTAAACCCCGTAGCGGAAAATAGCGCCCGAAGTCGCAAATGGCATTTTTTTTGCCATTTTGAAAAATAGAAAAAATTCTATAAAAAGTGATCAAAATGTCGAACAGTCCTAAAAATAGAAGCATTGAAAACGTCATCAGAAGTCGCAAAAAATGACACCACCCACAGCTCCACGGCACACAAGAACACGGCAAAATGAAGAATTTTTTTTCTGTACAGGAGGTTTTAATTTTTGTAAATGTATGAATACATTATAAAACCTATACAAATTTGGTATCCCCGTGATCGTATTGACCCAATGAATGAAATAGACATGTCATTTGGGGTGCACAGTGAAAGCTGTAAAAACCAAGCCCACAAGAAATGGCGCAAATGTGTTTTTTCATCATTTTCACTGCATTTAGAATTTTTTTCCTGCTTCCCAGTACACGGCATAGAATATTTAATACCATCACTACGAAGTGCAATTTGTTACGCAGAAAATAAGCCATCACACAGCTCTGTACATGGAAAAATAAAAAAGTTATAGATTTTTGAAGGTGGGGAGTGAAAAATAAAAACGCAAAAACGAAAAAAGGGCCTGGTCCTTAAGGGGTTAAAACTCTCCTCGGCTGAATTTATATGGAATGGGTTCACAGGTTGGTAGTGGGGCAATGCATTCCACCTCCCTGTTAAGATCGGATAGGTTTTGTGTTGTTCAGCACCTTGGACACAGGTGGTGGGAGCAGCCTAATCAGGTTGCATAAAGCTACTGAGCAGGGCTGAGAGCGTTGGCTCTGAAAGGAGGCCAGAGGGCACACACAGCCCTCACTTCTGTCCTGGGAGCAACAACATCTTTTATGTTCTAGTGGTGAGTTAGGAGAACTCTGTTTAGTTAGCACCCAGACGAGTAGGATTTTGTTTATGTTTGATGCCTGAATGTGAAGGCTGTTTTATTTAATACCTGCTGCTTGAATAAATGCAGGTGAGACCTGTTTGGACTGAACTTTGGTGTCACTGCTTTGAACTGCATCACAAATCTCCTCTACTACAGTCTCTACTGGGCCAAATCTCCCACAAGTGGTAATGTTATTGTATTGTATTCTCCAGCATTGATAAACTGTTTTGCATCTAACTAAAATCCGACAATAAGTTTCCCATACAATTATGTCTGACCCATCAGAGTATTGTGGCTCCTGCAAAAATTGTTGCAAATTCCCATAAATTTTCTACCACTTTAAAAAAAAGACTTAAAATATGTTTCTGATGCTTTGGCAGTGATAATCAGCAGGGACACATTGGAGAATATCAAATTGTGACTCCATAACCACCCTCCGATTAATCATTTCTGCTTTGACTGCACAAATATTTCAGATAAAGCCACAGCTCAAGTTAGACATTAATCTTCACGTTTCTTAGTTTAAAATGTATTGCTAAACTAATCACAGAGACAACTGAACTCATATTCACTAAACTTTGAGGGAAACATCAAACGTTTGCAGTCTGGATAAACAATGTCCCAAAGAATTCAGGGAAGATACTGTGTGATTTTTGAGTCTCATCTACATCACATGCAAAGTGTTTGGTTAAATTTCAATTCTATTTCTGTTTACATACAAATATGGATATCTGCACCTCATCCTTGAGTGGAATTGGGCATCTTTAGGCTTCAGAAATTTTGTGTTCTCAAAGCCTCAAGACCTGTCTAGAGTACCAGCTTGTCGATTCCCAACAGTTAATTACACTTAATGTAAAATAAATACATATGGATGTTTTACAGGATCAGACTATGCAACATTTACTGAAACAAACATTATGGAGCACATGTAGTAAACTTTTGGTTTGGCTTTTTCTTTAATTTTTGAGACTTTTTAGGGTGTAACCTCCTTTTTTTGCACTTATAGGGGTATTCCAGGAATCAGCATAATTCATATAGAAATTGGTCATTAAAATAGAAGCTAATGCGTAATTAGTTGTTATTTAAAATGTTGCTCCCCTTAGCAGAAAACGCTGGTGACATACACTATGATGGAGAATTAAAAATGCTACTGGCCCTTTAATCAGTCCGTTAATTTCCTCCGCGCGGTCCGTTGCAGACATACACAGGAGAAAAGATGGCTGCTGGTCACATGTCCACATCACATGTCCTGCATCTGCCTGGGCAGGTCATGTGATCACCACTAAGTTTGGCTGTAGTCGGTTTGTTGCACTGCATCCAGTATGGTCAGTGTTGTGGTGATGGCAGTTACACGTGATTACTATGGTAACAGAGCAGGAAAGTCTGTTGCATCATCACTGGGAGCAGAGCATAAGAGGGAGGAGGAGTTACTGAGAACTAAAGGATCATGGAACATGTAGTTTCCATCTTAGTAATAACTCCACCTACTATAAAGAGGCCATAAATTTTGTAAAACATAAAATCAAACTATTTAAGCTCCATTTTGTGACTAATGAAATTGAGTATTGTTACATTCATTTATTTATATCATCATGGTTTTTTGTGTCAGACTTTCATATTCCCGGAATACCCCTTTAAGACAGTCTGCCTTCAAAGTTTGCCATTGTCTAGTTTTTCTGCAGTGTTCCCTGAGTAATCACCTGAATCCAGATGTGAAAGTTGTAACTTTTTTTTTTAAAAGTTGCACATTTTGGTGCAAATCTAAGATGTAGAAATTAGCTTAGAAATAATTGCGACTTTTGGAGACTTTTGATTTAAAAAGCTGCAAATTCACTAAAGACCAAATGCCACATGTATCAATACGGTAAAATAAAGATAGATCTATCAGAAAAGCCTAGGAAAGAAACAGATGGACATAGCCGTCTGTATTTAATAGTTTTCTATTAAAATCCCACAATATGATCTTAGTGACTAAATTTTCTTTTCATGAACTTATTGTGAATTAAATCCCACTCACTATAATGGCATAGTTAGAATTTTATTAACTCATATACTGCACCCACCTGGATTTTCAATATTTAATAATATGCAACTTTGAATGGTTAGCAGCTAAAATCAACCTTTTGCTACTAGTGTTGAAAAACTTGTAATGATGTTTATTTACATCTGCTAATTCCTGGATTTGGAGTAAATCAATATCCATATTGTAGGTCATCAATATCAGATCAGCTGAGGTTCGACAGGCTCAGCTGTTTCCAGCATGCTCAAATACATTAAATGCAGCACCAGTTGATCAATGTTGGGGAATGTGACCTTAACTTCCATGATCAATGCAGATCCATTTAATCAAAACCCCAACAATAAGAATGTTATTTCACTATATAACCACTCCTTCCAGAAGCCATTTTCTTATGGCTTTTAGTTTTGTAGCTTTCGCTGCAATGATGAATCCCCTTCATTCATTGGGTAAAAGTCCAAGTCATGAAGATGACAAACTGATATAGTTATCATTATGTCTTCAATATAAATTATATACCATCTAAATAATGGTGACCCATACCTTATAATTGTTATAATAAAAAATTAAATTAGTGAGAATAAAACATACAAAAGATACAATGTTGCCGGTTTACCATTATTGGCAGTGGATTACTTTTTTTATAGACTGTACCATAACTTTAGAAATGTACCAAAGTTATATCCTTATGATGGTTTAATTAGAGGTGCAAAGTAATACAACAATAAAACATTGGATTCAAATTAAATGTTCCAATTTCAAAGAAGAAACTAAATATTCAGCATGTGCAGCAATAAAGGCCCCTAATTGATATTTGGTTGCAAATCCCAATTCATGCAACCATCTATAAACTTCTGGCATTTCTCTGTTGGTATTTTCTCTCCTACTTCCTTTGCTCAAGTTCGGTTTGTTCAAGCTCGTTTTTATTTTTATGTTTAGAGAGATGTGTGAGGGCTTTTATCTGCGGGACAAATTGTGCTTTTTAGTGTCACCATTTCATATTCCATGCAATGTACTGGAAAGCTGGAAAAAGATTCCAGGTGCGGTGAAATTGACAAAAAAATATATTTGTTGTGTTTTCTTGTGGGCTCTATTTTTATGGCTTTCATTCTGTGCTCCAAAAAGTGTTGATTCTGACATTTTGGCGCTATTTTCCATTATGATGTTCACAGCCAGGGATAATCTATTTTATATTTTGGTAGAATGGGCTTTTTGGTACATGGTGATGCCTAACATGTTTCTTATTTTTACTGTTTATTTTTATATTACATTTATACAATTTTTTTAATATTATTTCATACTCTCTAGGGTACTTTAAAAAGGTAATTTAAAGGAAGCCTACCACTTCCAAATAGTACTTCTAAGCTTTAAATACCGTGCAACAGCTCAGCACAGCTGGTGCTGTAGCACTGTAATGCTTTTAATCACTTTTTTAATCTTTATATTCGAAGCAGCTTCAGCGCATGGTGGTACGCGCTCAGGGCACCATGCGCGCGACCGTGCGTGCACCTGAATAGGAAGTGCCGGAGAGACGGTGACGTCACGCGTGTATGGTCACAAGCAGGGTGCACCGAGCGCGCAGCACCTCGCACCGAAGCTACTTCGTATATAAGGATTACAAATGTGTTTAAAAGCAATGTTTTAAAAGGCACCAGCTCACCCTGAGGCTTGTGGGTGGTTCACACCGAAACATTGCCACTGTTTCAATAAACCTCACCCTTTGGAATTTTGTATTTTTGGAGTGCTGCCTACACTTTTTAAACTTTATTATTGAAGCATCTTGCCAGGATCCAGGCAGGCTCTGCACCCCCTCTATTGAGGCTTTTCTCCAATGTGCGGACTTGGTTTTCTTTTTTGTATTAGATTGAGGGAAACCATAAATAAACTAAACTTAAGCACAAATTCAACAAAAACTCTATACAGCACTTTCCTTGCAAACACAGAAATACATAAAAAAAGGCATAAGTAGAGGATACAAAGAAATTCTGACATTGACGCATCATGGAAAACTTCCATTCCAACTAAAGTGGGAAAATGCATGGAGACATGCCCTATCCACCACTTCTCAAACTTCTAACTGTGCTAATCATTTAGAAACATCAAGAAAATTGCTATACAGGTGGTACCTCACGCCATATAGCCTGGCCCTTATATAACCACATAGGACCAAATCTCTGTTGGAGATGCAATGGGGACATAGGCTCCATATTGCAAGGCACAAAATAAAGAAAAAAGTTGAAGGAGTGGCACAGTGGTATTTTGGATTAAGATCCGTGTGGGTGCACGCTTCAGGGAATCTGGCTCAAAAGTCCCTTGCGTATATAAATCCAACAACAGGGAAGCAGCACTCCAAGTTAAGTAGTGGTATTTATTTCACCAGTGGAAAAAGATACAACGTTTCAGCTATCTCTATGTAGCCATTTTCAAGTAAAAAATTTTGACTGGGGTTACAATAATAAAGTATACGGTTCCGACTTACATACAAACTCAACTTAAGAACAAACCTACAGAACCTATCTTGTCTGTACTGTATAGTAATTGACTGGCACTTGTTGCTCTTTAGTTTATATGTTCTTTATATGTTCACACTGCATGTGTAACATGCCAGGGGTTAGCAACCATTGTGTTTTACAATGTCATGACATACAATATGATGTGCATATGCGTTGTATTTTGTATTACCCTTTTGAAAACCAAATAAAAATAAAATTATTTAAGAAAAAAGGCTTGAAAATAATTGCAAGACTTCATGATTCAAGATGGCTCTCCCTATCTCCACACAACCCAATCTTCACATAGTGCTCAAGCAAGAAAGTCATTCTCAAAATGTTTCTCTTTGTAATCTTGTCCGTTACCCAAACTGTTTTGTTATGTGCTGATTGCAGCTACTTTTCTACTCTCTTACTTTAAGAGATAATCACATTTGAGGGGAAAATGGTTCAAGATTTGAAGAGCTGTCTGATATTGGGTCCATGAAGTGTAAAACGGAGGACACCAGGTAGCTGTAGTGACCACTTTGCTCCTGAGTGGTTTTTAGATCCGCTATTTGTATAAGGCAAGGACAGAGCAATCTGCAGCCCTTGTCTTGACCTGACAGAACCCCTTTATGTCAATTGGAACCTCTTAGATTTCCATCGATCCATTATAAACAAAAGCAACAGAGGCGGGGCTTGCTGATGGCCGAGTGAGGACGCATCCCCACAGAGCTCCGGCACCCATACCTGTGAAACAGCGCACCGTAGGCAGCAAAATATCCGGAAAGAGCAGCGATGGGTCCTAGAAAGCCGGGGAACCGCCGCCTGAACCTAAGAGACGCGGTACGCGGCTCGATCGTCCAGTTCCTGGACTCCACACAGGACTCCGGTCCGGCCGCACATGCAGCCAAGATGGCGCCGGGCCACGAGGCGCCGGCCACCGCGCTCCAGGAGACAGAGCGGGGACCAGCGCCTGCGCCTATGCCAGGCGCTGCAGACAACCCGACAGTCGGAGCAGCCATAACGGGGGAAGACCCAAGCAGCCTGAAGGTAGGCTCCCCTTCATATGAAGCCCCCCCCGAGGTCTCGGTAGCGCACACTGCCATGGGGGAGGGGGATTTCCCGCCACTGCAGGCCTCAGTAATGCGGGCCAGGGGAGTCACTCCCGAAATGGAGGGGCGTCCTGCTAGATCTCCAACCATACTGGAGAGCCAGGAGCATACCCCATGGCCCAAATCAAGCCACAATGTGAGCCTAGGAACTAGGGAGCACCCTTCATCCCCTCACCTCAGCGGCTCACCCCGCCTCACCTTCAGCACAGAGGGCTCACAGGGCTCATCACCAGCATGGGCAGCAGCCTCCCCTTCACCACCATATGCACCAATGGCTACCCCAAATCCTATGCTACAGGATCCCGGCTGGGACTGGCAGGCACACCTGCGCCCCATACCAACCAAAGGAGACCTGGAATCCCTTTTGGCCAAGCTGGAGACCTCGCACAAGCGAGATATGGACGTTTTGAGACAAGATATACATCATGTTGGTACCAGAGTGGTGGAGATAGAGGAATCGCAGGAGCACACCCTCAAACTCATAGCGGACCATCATCAAGTAATACAGGCTCACTCTAACCAAATTTCTGACATTCTGACACATATTGATGATATTGAAAATCGCCACAGGCGAAACAACATTCGGATAAGGGGCCTGAGTGAAGAAGTAGAACCCTCCCAGCTGGAAAAATGGGCGCAAGGTTTCTTTGCATCTATCCTCCCTACAGCTAAAGAGCGCCCTATTGAAATTGATCGTATCCACAGGGCATTGGGTCCTAAACCTACTGATGGCTCTAGGCATAGAGATGTTATTTGTCGCATTCATTTCTTCAAAGATAAGGAAGCTATCCTGCGAGCAGCCAGGGCGGCAGAACCATAATCCTACAAAGGCCGACAGTTAATAATCTTACCAGACCTGGCGCGACGTACGTTGCAACTGCGGAAAGCCCTAAAACCGTTACTGACTCTCCTTCGTGAAAAAGATATCACTTACAGATGGGGATACCCATTCCAATTGACCGCCAGCCGTGGAGGGAAATCTGTGGTTTTTCGTTCTCTGGGAGACCTGCCACAATTCTTGGGGATTTTAGAGCTTCCCATGGTCAGTCTGCCGGACTGGCCAACTATCCCTAGCCTACCCCCAATCCCTCCGAGTTCAACCTGGCAGAAAGTGCAACCGAAACCAAGGAGGGAACAGAAAAAACAAAGAAGATCACCTGCGGACCAAGCACAGGAATGACACGTGACGACTTTACTTGTTACATGTTGGTCACACATTACTTAATTGCTTGCATAATGTTCTTCTTTTTCTTGCTGCCTACTCATTGTCAATCCCTTAGGGATCATTTTGGCAGGTATGGAGTGACCTGGGGGATTCCACAGGTCACAGCTTCCCTTTCCTCCACATAGGGATAGTAGCTCTTGAGGCTACACAAGGTAATCTCTGACGAGTTACCATAGATTTGTTTAAATTTTACACTACTTTTTGGTTACTGTTAACAAAGGGGGTTTTAGAAACCCTTGTCTGTCGTGTCTCACGTATACCTCCCCTATTGTATCTCTCCTAGTGTCCCTGTCCCATCGCCCCCCCTTCCTACAAACAGGTTATAATCCACAATGGCCCAACTTTCTTTTTGTACATTTAATGTACGAGGTCTTAATGCCCCGAACAAAAGGGGCCAGACTCTCTACCGCCTACACCGCAAGCACATAATGATAGCTATGCTACAAGAAACGCATTTCTGTGCATTACATATGCCCAAATGTCCCACCAACTATTATTCTACCTGGTTCCATAGTCCCCACCCAGATCGCAAAGCTGGAGGTGTCTCTATAGGTATCCATAAATCCCTACAGCACTCAATTATAGCATCATCCACAGACTCCAATGGCAGATATGTTTTCATAAAATTGTCATATGCTAATAAGGTGTATACCTTTGCTAATATTTACTTTCCTAATCAGGGGCAAGTCGCATTTGGTATTTCTACGTTACAGAGGCTGGCGGAGTTCGCAGATGGCTCGCAGATTATCCTGGGTGGTGACTTCAACCTCTCCTTTGACCCTTCACTGGACTCCACAACGGGTAAGTCTGCCATTCCATTGGGTCAGTTGAATAGGCTGAGGAGATCGTTGAGAGAAATGCAATTGATTGATTTATGGAGGATCCTGCACCCACACGAAAAAGATTTTTCTTACCATTCTCTGGCACATAATAGTTACCACAGAATAGATCACTTGTTCCTTTCCCACCACCTTCTCGATTCTACACCTAAATGCTCCATAGATAATTTCTTATGGTCAGACCATGCCCCAGTAATGGGTTCTATAACGATCTCAAGCAATCCAAAACGCATCAACACGTGGAGACTTAACGAGAACCTATTAAATGACGCACTATGTGTTGCAGACATTAAAAACACCATCCAGACCTTCATTACAGAATACACCAATCAAAACTCTAATGCTCCTTTACTTTGGGAGACGCTGAAGGGTAATATAAGGGGAGTCCTGATGTCCCATGGTGCTCGCCTTAAGAAGGCTCGTACACACGAACTCACAAAACTATTATCTGACTTGGAGCGACTTGAATCCAACAATAAAGTATCCCCTTCTGACCTCATCAAATCAGAGTTGTCGGTGGTGAGACAAAAGATACTGTCAATTCTAGACCAGAAGACACAATGCGCGTGTAACCGATTGCGAAAAAGTTACTACGAATATGGGGATAAATGCGGTTCGTGGCTTTCAAGGGCATTACACCCAAAGATGCCTCGCACACATGTTCTTTCTATTACCTCAGCAGATAAGGGTACAATTCACTCGCCACAGGGTATAGTGGATGAATTCCGAGACTTTTATAAACGATTGTACAACCTAGACCACAGCACTCAACATCACCCTAGACCCAAACATGTGAAAATTGAGGAGTACCTATTCAATTATGGGCCCAAACCTATATCGCAAGAACAATCTGAGACGCTAGAGCAGGATTTCACCGAGCATGAAATTAAAAGGGTCATAAAGGAGTTGAAATCTGGTAAGAGTCCTGGGCCAGACGGCTTCACGGCACGATTCTTCAAACAGTTTGGAGAAGACATCATACCTATACTCCTGCAGGTATTCAATGCAGCAGCAGGTGGTTCTCCCTTCCTGGCCCAATCCCTACAAGCAATTATCACAGTCTTACCCAAACCCGGGAAATCCCTAACCACGTGTGGGGATTTTAGACCTATATCTCTACTAAATGTGGATGTAAAATTGTTTGCAAAAATGATAGCCTACCGACTCCAAGCTCATATCCCAAATCTCATACATTTAGACCAGGTAGGCTTTGTTCCAGGAAGGGAGGCAAAAGATAATACGGTGAAAACAATTTCCTTGATAGCGAAAGCACGAGAAAAGGGTAATAAACTATGCCTCCTCACAGTGGATGCGGAGAAGGCTTTTGATAGGGTGCGATGGGACTTCCTGATGGGAGTTCTTAGGAAACTCGGTCTAGGTCCCAGGATTTTGCAGGCCATATTGGCACTATATCGTGACCCCACAGCTTTAGTTCGGGTCAATGGCACTCTCTCCGATCCACTGCGCATCACAAACGGGACAAGACAGGGCTGCCCTCTATCCCCCTTTCTTTATCTCCTAGCAATGGAACCCCTGGCAAATGCACTGAGATCTAACCCTGACATTCGTGGCCTCCTGGTGGGCGGGAAACATTGCAAGCTATCATTATTTGCAGACGATTTATTACTATACATCACATCCCCGAATACGTCATTACCCGCAATATTGAAGGAATTCAGTTCTTATGGAGAGGTGAGCAATTTTAAAATTAATATGCACAAATCAGAACTTCTAAATGTCTCCCTCCCTGCAATCGAGCAGGCATGGCTTCAGGCTAATTTCCCCTTCAAATGGGCAACGGAATCTATACATTATTTGGGCACACGTATCCCCTCTGACATGACCTTGCTTTTTGACCTCAACTATAAACCTATACTCCAGACTATCGGAAAGGACTTAGAGAAGTGGGCACAACTACCCATATCATGGTTTGGGCGGATTAATGTCCTGAAAATGGACATACTGCCCCGCATTTTATATCTTTTCCAAACTATACCCATTCCCCTCCCCAAGTCATACTTTGATAGACTCAGACGCATAACTCAAAAGTTCGTATGGCGAGGCTCACACCCACGCATCAGGCACACGACCCTCACACAACATAAACTTGATGGGGGGACAGGGCTCCCCGATTTCTATAGCTACTACAAGGCAACAATTGCCACTTATATTCTAGACATCTTCCACAAGCGTTCCTCGAAACTTTGGGTTGAGATGGAGCTTGAGCAGAGCCCCACCCAAGCCCTGGGAGCATTCTGGTGGCCTTCACTGCCACCTAATGCAGACTTCTCTCCCCTTCTAACACTCATTCTAACTTCATGGCGGAAATTTGCACGCGCCTCGGGACTAATCAATATACCAGGCCCACTCACTCCACTAATTGGTAACCCAGTTATTGCTGGACTTTATTCACTAGCACACACAAACCTACCACATCTTCCCAGAATGAGAGACATTGTCACGGACACAGGTATCAGGGCCCAGAAGGAGGTGACGACCTTACTTGGAGTCCCACCCACCAGATGGCTTCTATATTTCCAGATCCGTGACTATGTCGCTTCACTGGGAAAGGTAGAACAATTCCTGACCAATACCCCATTTGAAGATATCTGCCTTTCAAAGACGGCACCTCCACACGCGATCTCCTTGGTCTACTCCATGCTGACACGGTTGGATATGGCGGATGCCCGCCCGGATTGTGCAGGGGCTTGGGAGAGAGAACTTAATGAATCCTTCACTCCTGCACAATGGCAAAAAGCGTTAATCTTGACGCATAAGTCATCCATTTCCTGTCGTATGCAGGAACTGAACTACAAAATTTTGACTCAATGGTACAGGACTCCAGTGAAGTTACATAAAATGTTCCCCTCTGTCCCGGATATCTGTTGGCGCTGTGGTAAGGAAGCAGGCTCCATGCTTCACATCTGGTGGGAGTGTGGTCCCATTCGGGATCTTTGGCGGGCTGTCTTCGACCTTTACAACTCTATTTACAAGGGAAACATCGCTCAAACCCCCGAGATACCCCTGCCTTGCGTGATTGGTTAACCTCAGGTAACAGTGTGCAGGACTCACAAACATAGGTGTAAGGCAGAATGCACGGTCCACCCTCCCCCCTCTTTTTCCCTTCCTCTAACCCTTAATTCCTTGCATGTGTTGTTTTGTCTTATGTTTGTCACCCATTTTCATGTTTTTCAATTACCTTTGATAGACCGTATGGTCGTTTGGATAATTGTTGTTGTTGTTATTGTTCTTACAAGTTTATACTGTTTACCAAAAGCGATGTATACCATTATAAAAGTACATATGCACCAAAACTGTAAATGTATACGCATTTCTACATGTTGCAAACCAAACAATATTTTGTTACTTTTTGTACCATCATGCAACAGTCAATAAAACCTGATGTTGAACCATAAACAAAAGCAACAAGTAGCTTTTTAAACCCACCCAATTGCTAGAGCGCAAAAAGCCTAAAACTAAATATTTTTATACGTTCAAGTTTTCAAGTTCCCTAAAAATGAAAACAGAAGAAACACAAATCCACAATTAATTTTTACCTTGCGTGTATCAAAACCCAAGGTACCTCATCTTGGAGTGATTGCAATAGTAATGTAGCTGCTGTTTTGTGACAATTTAATTTACTTGAGAGCCTCTTGACAGAAGTAGTAGAGGCTGAAGTCAGTTAAATAGAATTCCCTTTTGAGCAGAATAAAGCACTTTCTATGTTGTGTCTGAGCTCAGGCCCTCTGGCTGGGAATCTATTTGAGACAAACTTAGTTGCTTCTTATATAATTGTTCATAACGGAACAATTTTAACACAGGCTGTAGCCTTATTCCCTATAGAAGATGTTACAGATAAACCGGAGAAGACACATTCAAAAACAATATTGATCAAATTGCAGCAGCAGCGAACCATGGAGCAGATCTATTTTCCAGCAGGTTTTTGTTTCTGATTGACCGTACAACCATTAGTGTGAATGTGCTTTCCTAATGCTTTAGTAAAATTGACTTTTGAATGACAATGTTCTTCCCCCAGGCTTACGCTATCCCATAAGTGCACCGTGAGATGTAATTTTAGTGGACCTTGCTGAACCGAGGTCACTTTATATCCCTGAAACTACAAAGTTGCTTATATATCTCGTCTTACACAAAGTCAAATGAAATCAATTGAGTTTGCTGCTCTTTCTGTAAGCAAGGAAAAAACCCTTTGGTGGTAAAGGAAAAAATATCTGATTTTAAAAGAAATGGATTTAAAAATAGAGAATAATGAAAGAATTGTAAATGTTTCCATGACCTTAACAATATTGCTGACCAGCGATCATACTTGTATTATGAAGATGGGCTGTGGTCTACTTTATTACTGTACACATTAAAATGACATTTCAGGAATATAGAGTAACCTTAAGAATGGCCTCAAAGGACCACCGGACCTCATGGTCACCAGAACCTTAATTTAGTCTCACTTGTAGGGGCATTGTAATTGGCTAAGGGACCATAGACCATTAATGAAGAGAGGAATGAAAGGAGACAAAGAGTGTTCACTGGACAGAATTCTACTTCTAATATTCGTATGTTGAAGTCAATATCTTGTAACTCATGGTTTGTAGCTGACACATGGTTTGAATGTCATCAGGCCGACTATAGATTGTGAGAGCACAAGTTGTGAATCACGCTTATTCCAATCATGGGGTTTTTTTGGTTGTTCTCGGCATCCTTCAATCCCGCATGCGTACTTACTCAGCCGGCTTGCAATCGCTGTATTAAGACTCTATTCCGAAGCTGGCTGAGTAAGTATGCATGCGCACGCGCGTTTGGAGGATGCCGAGTACAAGCAAACAGCCCCATGATTGGAATAAGCGTGATTCACAACTTGGCCTGATGATATTCAAACCGTTTGTCAGCTACAAACTGTAAGATACAAGATATTGACTTAAACATCTGCCACAAAACGTAATGTCTGTTAACTTTTCTGACGATTTTGATATTCCACTACATTTATATATATACAATTTTTGTTGTGACCAACTATCCATTCGTGAAGGAACTTTGGTTTTGATCTGCAACATTGTATTAATCATCCCAGCATTTAGGAACATCATTGTTACCTTGGGTCAAAATAACTCATTCAGATACATGGTATGGTCGGTACATGGGCCCATATACTACCTACTTACCGTGTTGCCCTGCCTGTGATCTTATAAAGCATTTTTATATTATGATTAATGCTATGTATTTACTGTCTACAGATACTGTTCCATTTTACTCATGTCATTAGTGTTAAATGCACATGTGTATTACTCATTTTTTATTTGTATTAAAACTTGTGTTATTTCTAGTATACGCTAGACACCGATAGCACCTCCACTATTTTTTACATTGCATATTACAGTAGCCTGGGTGGTGAGGTTTAGTGCTGAGATATATCAATTTATCTTACTACATGACATTTTGATGACATTTTATTACATATAAAGTATTACCTTATATACTCGAGTATAAGCCTAGTTTTTCAGCACAAAAAATGTGCTGAAAACCCCAAATTCGGCTTATACTCGAGTCAAAAAAATAAATATATCTAAACTCACCTTTCCGGTGACCCCTGTATATCTTCTGTGCAATCTGTCTGGCAGCGGCGGCAGGCTATATACACTGGGGCAGGGTCTGGCAGGCTATATACACTGGGGCAGGGTCTGGCAGGCTATATACACTGGGGCAGGGTCTGGCAGGCTATATACACTGGGGCAGGAGCTGGCAGGCTATATACACTGGGGCAGGGGGCTGGCTATACACTGGGGCAGGGTCTGGCAGGCTATATACACTGGGGCAGGGTCTGGCAGGCTATATACACTGGGGCAGGGTCTGGCAGGCTATATACTGGGGAAGCTGTGACCAATGCATTTCCCACCCTCGGCTTATACTCGAGTCAATAGGTTTTCCCAGTATTTTGTGGTGAAATTAGGGGCCTCGGCTTATACTCGGGTCGGCTTATACTCGAGTATATACGGTATATGTTGCAAAATGGCAAAAAAAAGTTACATTACATATAGTTGGGCACTCTTTGCTGTAACAGGGTTCAACGCCAGGAATGGCTATTATAATATTTTCATAGATCAAAATTTTTGGGATCTGGCAATACCTAACATGTTTATGATTGTACTTGTTTATTTATTTTTATATCCTTTCTAAGGCAAGGAAAGTGATTTGAACTTTTAGGTGTTTTTATATTTTTTTTACACATTTCTTCACAGTTATTCATACTTTAACCCTTGTCTGAACGATATTACTACTGATTTCTATAGATTTGTAAAAGTGTGCCACAGTCTTTTAAAGACTCCAGGCTGTCATCATTGGCTGATCATCACTCCCAGATGATGTCACAGGGAGTGACGATCAAAGCCAATATGATGATGCCACTGGCTTTAGACTGCCACTGTTGACTTTGCTGGCATCAATCAAATGGTTAACATCCATGATCCAGCTACCACCGATCGCAGGTGTTACCGGTGGGTGTTTGCTGCAATATGTAGCAAACACCTGGCTTGTATGGAGAGGGTTCAGCCAGAGAGCCATCTCCATACTCCCATAAAAGACGGGTGATTTATTAGTAAAGGGGTTTATAATTAGCTGCAGCTATGTGACCAATCACAGACACACAAATGTTTATGAAAAAAAGCTCTCGGTACCGGCAGTGCCCAAGAAAGGTTCTGTAGGTTTTTTCTTAAGTTGAATTTGTATGTAAGTCGGAACTGTATACTTTATAATTGTAACCCCAGTCAAAATGATTTTGGTCTCTATGACTATTGGATTTTAAAAATGTTGGATTGTCATAAGAACCAGGATTAACAATAAATCTTAATAACAGACATCATTGATTACTGTTATAGCTGTTTATTGTAGCCTAAGCTCAAGTACATTAAATTGCCGAAATTCAGAGGTCTGGCTGTAACTAGGGGTTGTCTGTAAGTCGGGTGTTTTTAAGTAGCAGACCGCCTGTATTGGTCTCTGCACAGTTGTTTATATGTATACAGTTCTTAATCATATATGATAGAACGACAGAAAGAAAAAAAAAAGTTAAAAAAAAAAAGGTAACTACGGGCCATTTGTGATGGGCTGCTTCCTCTGCAGGTACAGGAATATATGTAATATAATATACAGACAAGATGTTGGATAATGATTACATATAAGCTGACTCATGCTAATATGATTATATACAAGATGGCTGATGCTAATTTGATTTGCTGCATAGAATATTGTTTTTTGTTGTTTCATCATTTCTATTATAACTCATAAAACAATTCTTTAAGCATAAATTATTTTCACACATTTGACCAACTATACATCCAACAAAGATTAAGTCTTTTGAAGAAAATGGCAGGCTTGTGATATGCTTTCCCTGTGCTAATGATATAGGATAAATGAGGATCCATCACTCTACTTTTGCAGCTGCTGGCATCAGAACAACAACAAAGAATGAAGCTTTATGTGCAGCTCAGCTCTCTGTATAGTGGTCGGTCCAATGAATTGCAGCTTAGCTCCTAATTACTGCAGTTCCCATGACCAGCCACAACACAAGGAACAGAGCTTGACTTCTGACTTCGTTCTCTGTTATTAATCCGGTTGAGATGACAGAATGAGCAGATCATTTGGTCATATAGAAAGAGATAAACACATTGATTTCAAGTTGTTTATGAGTGCAGAGTTCTATGTACCTCAGAAAGCAATCCTCATAGTTTGACGTTTCAGAAAATGGATTGTTGGAGGGTAAATAGAAGAGAGAAGTTTGGCCAGCTTGTACCACTACCAAGGTGAAGCGTCCAGAAAATCTCGGAGATAACCACATGTGAGGTCATAATTTGATCGAATATTCTAACTATGTGGATTGCTTTCTGTTGTAAATAAACATGCTTTAATTTCGAGTTGTGTATAAGTGGCGAGTTATCACTTTCTTATTCAACTATCACTGTATTCTAAAATCATTACCATGATGCCTCAGTACAACCTTATGTGGACAGCTGGAGGCAGTGCTATGTATGGTTGTTATGTAGATACAGTATGGTCTTTGTGTCATTCTAACAAAATTGTGAAAGGTCTGGGTAATGGCTGAGTACATTTACCGCTCCTGATGGTGGGTGAGGCACGCACAGTGTCTCCCTTAAGGTTTTGTTATTCTGAATAGCCAGCATGTCATTGGACAAATGTGGGCCTGAAGTGGATTTGTGCCTTGCTTAGCAACATTTTGAAAAATCACACTTCATACATCTGTCTACCTCATCTAGTATCATATGAAAGATGTCGAGAAAGTTGATTGAAGTGAAAAATTGGAGTGGACTAGTAAAGAGTGGCAAATTTGGTGTGAATCGGCAAGTATGACAATTTTAGACATTTTGAAGTCAGTAACCTAACAATAGTACATCCCCCCTATATTTTTCCCTATGTTTCCTCTCAGTTTTCAGATGTAATCTAATATTTAGAATCTTGTCCTACATAATAATGAGTGTGTCTCATAGTATGCTAGTGTAGAATAGAGATGCTGTCTTATTCCCATACTTAAGTATGATCAACCAGAGAACAATATACATTCTGCTAACAAGTATAATATAAATTTAGTATAATGCTATTGTTTCACATGTTGATCTTACAAAATAAGTTAAGATTTAAATATATTTAGCTTTCTAAGCTGGTGACCATCAATGCTCAAGACTTTGTAGCTACAAGCTCAAGCAGAGCAGTCTGGGCTCAGTCATCTACTAAGAGTTCAGCCTCCATGACCCAGTGTGAAGTGTCGGCATGATAATATCAAATTAAGTAAATAATATATGCAGAGAGGGCAGTTAAAATATTCAATCTCGTGTTAATATGCTAAAAGAATTTATCAGCTTGTAGCTACTTGCGACCCACAGGCCGCCGTCTGATTATACCATACATTAAGCTTGAATGTAACGTTACGGCTTAAAGCATTAGCCCCTCAAAGATGCTTTAATTAAACATATGAAATGGAAGTGCTCAGACTTAATGTTACACTTGAACTATTTCAGGCTCTGTTTACGGGATGTATTTTCGCAGGCTGAGGGACACTCAGAAATCAAAGAAAGCCTGATTACCAAACGCTTCAAAGTCTGTTTAGAATATGTTTATGGATACGATTACTTTACTGTTGGTATGGGAAAAATTCTTTTGATATAATGAAAGTTGGCTAAATGAAACAAAATGTTTCCTATCACTTATGAGCAGTTATAGACTGTCAGAATCAGGCTAGGTTCACACTACCGTCGGCATATCCATTCTTTATCTCTATATAATAAAAAATGGATGATAAATAAAGGTAGTTAAACTGACAGCAACTGATGACATTGTGTCTGTTAATTTAACTGACACCCTAACGTTTTCTGGTTAAAAAAAAGCTGAAACTTATCTTTCAGTTAGTATCCTTTTTTTTTTTTTTTGAAGAACCTTTTTTTTTCTTACAGTTAATAAAACTTTGAACTTTCACTTTCACTTTCAATCTATCTATCTATCTATCTATCTATCTATCTATCTATCTATCTATCATAATAATAAATATAGCCATTAATAGATGTCTAATTTTTACCTTCATATCAATCTCTCTTTTCTATCTATTCATCTTATCAACTATCTATCTCACTTTTCTATCTATACATCTACCTACCTACCTACCTATCAATTTCTCATTCCTATTCACCTACCCATCTTTCATCTTTCTATCCGTCATCAATTTTATATGTACTATTTCTGTCTATCTATATCTGTCTATTTCTTCATATAAAATAATGTAAAAACTGACACTTACTATCAGTCTACATCTCATTCGTTCATCCGGTCAGTATGGCATCATCTGTTCAAAATCAGGTTTTTTTAAACGGAGAAAAAATACTGCAAGCTCTGTAATTTTTTCCATGAAAAAAACTGAAGAATCACTGTACAACTGATGGAAAACTAATTTAATGGAGGGCACATATCAAGACCAGTGTATTTCAAGTCGTTCTTGATACCCTCTTGCCCTAACGTGTGCCTAGTTAATGATGGGGAGAACTGTCATTAGTGGTGAGCTTTTATACAAGTTGGTTGCCAAGTTTTTTTTCCCCAAAAAGCCAACTGTACACACCCTCATAACTATGGGATAATGAAACTTTTTTAAATGTACAGGGAACTGCTCAAGGTTTTGTCAGAAAATCATGAAAAATGTCACATAACATGATGTTGAGAAATAGATTGTTTTTGGAAGCAAGGGTGAAATGCATTTCTGACAATTTCTCTTGTGACATTTAAAATGTCACAATTGATAGATGCAGCATGTCTTAATCCACCACAGAAAAGCTGATCACTTTACAAGAAAAACTTTTCAGTCAAGGATGGGGCAGCTACCATCATAAAGTCACAGCATCCTCAAAAAGCAGAACAACATCCCCAAAGAATTTTTTAGTGTTGCAAACCTTATAGATTTTGTAGCAAAACCGGATTGGGAGAAATTGTCATGAAAATATGCATTCTTGTGTATACATTAATGCAAATAATATTGAAACTGATCTTTATTTACTTTAGTTATTATAATTCTGATCCCTTTAGACAACTTGAGAGGAATTCTAGGAGCTACCTTCCAATATTAAAATCCAGAGTAAAACAGTACACAGAATGATTCTGAGCTCCCTCTTGTGGTGACTACAGTCAATTAGAATTTAAATATATAATTACATTTAACATACAAGCATTAAGCATGAATTCCTGAAAGATTCTGTAATTAAATATATGAACTGGAAATGTTCAGACTTAATGTTATACTTGAGCTATTACAGGTTCTATTTATATTATATTATAAGAGGATACAAAAAAATGAAGTCATTAAGCTTCAATGAAAAATTATAAGAAAATGATATAAAAACTAAACATTTATTGTCAGACTTCTAGATTCAGATATGCTTTTAGTTAATTACATTTACCTTATATAAGTCAATCTGAGTATAAGCTGAGGCTGGAAAATGCATTGGTCAAAGCATCCCCCAGAAATGAAATGCCACATGCACCTCTCCCCTGTAATAAAATGCCCCAATGCAGCCCACATAATAAAATTACCTTAAGCAGCTCCCCTAATAATGAAATGTCTCACAGCCCCTTATAATTATATAATATTAATTCTTTGATTCTTTAATTATATAGCGCACACAGATTCCGCAGTGCTGTACAGAGCTTGCCCTTCAATTAGAAAATGCCCTACAGCCCCCAATTAATGAAATGCCCTGCACTCCCCTACCTCCACCCCCCCCAAATAAGAAATGCCCTGAAGTTCCCCCTAAGAAGATTTTAATTATCAAGTCCAGAGTACATGTTGGTGGACAAGTATATGTTCTGTCCTAATGGCAGAATTTCATTCTTTATTTTTTAGCATCTTCATTGTCATTAAACTGCATTAAGATTTTTTTTCTCAGTCATCTTGGTAGTTACATTTTTTATTTAATTTGGCTTAAAGTATTCAAAATGTTGCCTATAACATAGTACGTACCTTCAGTCATGAGTTCTTTCACAGAAGCTATTGTTTTTTAGATTTTGTCAAATCTGCTTGTGAACTTCAGAGAGTCAGGAGGAAAGCAGCAGACTGGTATACGGCTTTCGGAAAAAAAAATTATCTTTTGCTACATTCTTGCTTATTTTGGGTTCACTAGTCCAGTATTATTCACTAAAAAAACTGTCTTATGCATGGAAAGGAGATTGTAAATGATAAGACATCTCACTGGCCTCCAAAATAAGCACCAATATAAAAGGATAAATAAAATATATTAATTCATGTTGAGTGGACTTTAAAAAGCCAGTTTGGGTCCAGGAACCGGACCCAAACCCCCACCAGTCCCAACCATGATTGAGTGCTGTCTCTGATTGCAGTTGTTAACTGACTAAATACAGCTGGCAAAGTCGTCAGTGGCATTTAAGTTATTCCAGCTGCCCATGCATGTTAGTCATCCAAATTATGTTCTTGGGTAGCAATGATATTCCCCAAATGGTGGCACCCCTGCTGTAGGTATTCTAGTGCCAGCTGCATGGGGCCACAGTGATTTAAATGCCACTTGCATTGAAGAGTTTAGCACCGATTTTGGCCACCATTGATGAGTTGTGCCAAACCCGTGCACAAACCTGAACTTCTAATGAAGCCCGGGTTGGGTCCAGAGTACCCAAACCTGCAAAGTCCAGTACAAACCTGAACTTTCCGGTTTGGATGATAATTTATAATATATTGATTGTTTTCCATAAAACTATACAGTATATGAATTTTCTCATCTTTTCCTGCTTTATTAGATGCTGTACTTTTTTTCACTTAAGTTTTTTTAAACTTTTGCTAATGTTTCTGGTTGTATCAATGAGAATTTATGGCATCTTACCTAAGTCACAAAAAAGACAGCATAATTGTGCTGGAATAATGCGCTAAAAATCATACCTACATTGCAGAATTCACATACGCAGCACACAGCTTGTGTTAGCAGTATCAGATTTAAAGTGAGATTCTACCATAAATTATATGGTGATAATTTTGAAGACAGATTCAATTAACACTCTTTTCCCAATTAAAAGAAAAAAATCAGGAGACTAAATATTTAAAAATTTTACTTTTTATATTTTAATTACAAATATCAGTGTTTAAGCTATAGAAATAAATTACAAATTATAATTTAACATTATACATTTAGGCAATGTCAACTAGACATTAAATAGATGAAAGTAGTATAAAAAAATATAAAGTAAATTTTTCTTTACTAAATTTTAAAATTTGCATGAGTAGAAATCAAAATATTGTCTTTTACAACTCCACATACCCATAAGAGGTGAAAGGAGGTGGTAACATTATCCACTGGCTTGAGTAGCAGTAGGAGGAGGCAATTTCCGTTCTCTTACTCTTTACAGCAAATGAATGACTGTTTCTTAGGCCATAGCTACAGGCAAAAATGTTATTTGGTCCCCTTTCTGTCAGCACAAGCCCCAATATGTATATCTTGCAATATCTTGGCTGGTTGGTGAGAATAATACATTGCCTAAAATCTGCTAATCAATATGACACAGTGATATCAAATTTATATTGCTTCTGTTATGTTTAAAAATACAATCTTTTGACAAATATTTTTCTTTGGCCAAAGTGTAACAAGCTGCCATTGTTCCCATTAATACCACTTTAATAAGCACTTTTTATTCATGTTTATTGGAAGGCAAAAAGAACTTTATTTTAGTGATGTTCACTTTTTATTCACTTTAAGGGTAAAATATGTTAAGAATTTTATTACTTCTAACAGTCATTCTGACATTTGGACTGTCAAGACAAGGAACAAGTGTTTTCACAGTCCATGCATACTTGCTGGCCCTGCACTAAACTGCAGACACAACTGGGCGATGGTCCCTACTAGAGATGAGCGAGTATACTCGTCCGAGCTTGATGCTCGTTCGAGTATTAAGGTACTCGAAACGGCTCGTTGCTCGGACGAGTATTTCCCCTGCTCGAGATCGAGCATTTAATTAAACAAACACAGTGAAGAACAATGAAGAATAGAATAAAAACAGTGAACACAGGATCATTTAAGTGAAAAACACAGTGAAGAACACAGTGAAGAATAGATTACAGATGTTCGGCACATCTGCTTACTTGTCGGAAGATACGCGCGGAACGGCAGCACGGGGGAGACATCGCGCACCAGGGAGACATCGGGCGCAGCAGAGACACATCGGGCGCAGCAGAGACACATCGGGCGCAGCAGAGACACATTGGGCGCAGCAGAGACACATTGGGCGCAGCAGAGACACATTGGGCGCAGCAGGGAGACATTGCGCGCAGCAGGAAGACATCGGGCAGCAGGGAGACATCGGGGAGACTTCAGTGGAAGAAGAGGAGCGGATCCCGGGACAGCGTATCTCCCGACAAGTAAGCAGATGTGCCGAACATCTGTAATCTATTCTTCACTGTGTTTTTCACTTAAATGATCCTATGTTCACTGTTTTTATTCTATTCTTCACTGTTCTTCACATCTGCTAACTTGTCGGGAGATAATATACGCGCGGAACAGTGAAGAATAGATTGCAGATGTTTGCATACATCTGCTAACTTATCAAAAGACATTCTTTTTCAATTAAATAACACATTTTATTCCCGAACCGTGGTCCCTTTGAAAAATGCTCGAGTCTCCCATTGACTTCAATGGGGCTCGTTATTCGAGACGAGCACTCGAGCATCTGGAAAAGTTCGTCTCGAATAACGAGCACCCGAGCATTTTAGTGCTCGCTCATCTCTAGTCCCTACTCTGGAGAAGAGCATAGCACAGAAAAACATAAAAACAAGCAGAAGACATACGCCAAGCCACAGAAACTAATAAACTGGGTCAAAATAAATATGTTGGCAAAGTACAAAATCATGAAACAGAAAAGAAATCAATTTTCAGTCAAAGATCAGAATAACAGCAAAATCACAGTAGAATAAGATAAAGTCAAGTACAAGTATATTATGCAAACGGGTTCATGTGGCGTGAATGGACGCCACTTCAGAAGCCAACAAGTCCAGGCCTCTAGCTCTCCCATAGGAGAGGCTGTAAATCAAACAGCATCCCAAAGAACATTACACCCGGGTGTAATTCTAAGCTCAGGGATCTAGTCTGTAGCAGCTTGTAGCAACTTTGTAATAAACACTGTTAAATGGGTATTTTTTTATAATGAATGATATTTTTCCTATACTGAAAGTCAATCTATGGGCACCTGCATAGGTTGTCTTTTCTTCATCATGTAAACTGAAGTACTTTTATGACAGCATTTGGTTTTCTTTGGTATTAGAAAACAGATATTAGAAATCGCTGAATTAAATTTCAGTCCCAAAGAGGAACTTTCTTCACGGCACCTCCTTGTACACACATATGGCTTGTATCCCATCTCACTGTTGTAATCTTATATAAATGCTCACAGAGCTGGTTCTGCTGTATAATCACATAGACATGCAGTATCAGGGGAGCTATGAACACTAGCTGTAATGCATGGTCTATGAGCGTAGATGGGAACTGTTCCAAATCTGGTTCTTAAGTAGAAAACAACATAAAGAGGCTTTTAACATTTGACTCTGCATACACTTCCTAACATTGCCACCTTCTCAAAAAAGAAGAAGAAGAGAGGCCGAGGCTAAGTGGCATCAGCTTAGACTTCCCAGGATGTCATAGATTCAAACCTGGCAATCAGCATCTCGCCAGGTGTAAAACCTTTGTAAGCTTTATACCTTGGATACCAAATGCTTGGCTGTAATCTCTGCCATTCATTGTCTTTGTTTTACAAGATACAGTTTACATTTAGATTACATTACTTATCCTCTCTCTATAGTAAATGGAAAAGTATCTGAAGGGAAAGACTAATAATAGGTCACTGATCACATAGGTCAATGAATAACTTGACCATCCTAAACTTGGATTCACTTGGATTAACTTGGATTTCTTGCATTATGAGAGCATAATCAGATATAGTCAGATACTAGCCACTTTATGCAATACTGATACACTGGTATTGACACCATTTACATGAAATTAGTAAAGAAGCATTTTGACTTGCTGTAGCAATTTTCACATGAGAATTTGACTAATTGTTGATGCTCATGTGACATGAATTGGTCAATGAACAATGACTTCAGTGTTTTAAAAAGCCACATGGTAGGCACTGTTCCTTTATCACAATAGTGAAGACACTATTAGCAAACACAAGACTTCCAAAGGGCATAACACTATCTCCAAAGACCTTGGTATCCGAGTTTTAACCTTGCACAATATTATTAAAAAGTCTGACAAGCATTGAACTGTCGAGAACCTCCCCGGATGTGGTTAAAGAGGTTAATTGACAAGAGATGTATTCAAGGTCTGGTGTGAATGGTGAACACAACTTTAAACATCCAAAGACCTGAAGGCCAACCTAGAACTGTCTGTGGTCATGCACTACAGACTAAACCAAGAAGAGCTTTATGGGAAAAGACTAAGGAAGAAACCATTGCTGTTGAAATGGCATACAAAGGAACAACTGATCTTAAGATTAAGAGTACTTTCAAAAACCGCAATCCTTCTGGAAAAATGTTCTGTAGACAGGTGAAAGAAAGATAGAGCTTTTTGCCAATATAAATCAATGCATTTTGTCTCCCTTGTGTCTCTGTTTTTCTTCTGTTTTGTTTCCACGTCCTCTAAAAAACTGAAGGTTTAACATGGCTTTGAAAACATCACACATGGTTTTTCAGTCTCATCAGTGAAAAAAAAGGATGTTTTATCAGTTTTTTTGCGGACCCATAGACTTCTATTGCCTTCCGTGATCTGCATCCGTGAAAAACATAATAATAGAAATATTTTTTCCATGGACAACAGATCAGTGAAAATATAAGCCAAGGTGAAAACACCCATCGAATACAATGGCTTTGTGAGGCATCCGTGCAAATCAATGAACCACGCCCGTGAAAAACAAAGCCAATATTAAAGATCATTAGGTCTGACAGATATATAAGGTGGAAAATGAGGAACAAACAAGTAATGTAGGGATGACATCTTTATTTTCTATTCTATGCATGCAGTTATAGTAGTGGGGAATTTTCAGTTATGAGTTCAACATTAATAAAGTCATTTGCAGATAACTATAATGAAGGGCAGTTCCTAAATGAAGAACAAGTGTGAATGATAATCCTGACAGGAAATTAAAACTAAACCCTTTCTCTCAGGATTTGGATTCCTACAACATAGAAGATAAGACAGAGGTATTTTCACAAGCTTCTTGGATTTCACCTGATAAATAGTCAACTCTATGTTAGAACAAGAACAAAGGTGAATATTATATTTGTCTGACAGAATAAACTAAACATTTAACAAATGTTATCCAAAACTTTCCAGATTCCACAACGACAGAGGAGTCTTACAGTCATCACCAGTATCTGAATTTCTGTGGGAGGCTTATAAATTTGCAGCCAGGGCTATAGGGGAGAGGATCTTTTAAAGGGCCGTTTTGCTTAGATGTAACTTGTGTATATAGTGATGCCTTCCTCAAAAGCCATGCATTATTTAAGACTGCAATCATTTGCCTGCCAAGGCAGTATTATTCTAGGGAGACTGCCTTCTACATTCAGCTGACGGTGCTCTCCAAAATAATGATTTAAGATTTCCTTGAGACATATTACAATACATATAGTAAAGAAAGTGCCTAAGATTAGTGTCTTCTGTCTGCAGTGCTGGCACCAATGAACAAGTTTAAAGACCTAATAAACTAAAAATATTGAGATTGTCATAGACAGCAGGAGACAAAAAGATTGAACGCTACAATGTTTACTTCTATTGGCTTTGCTTAGCAATAGTAATAGTTTTGTTACAGAATTTATTTCAGCACAATTTATTGTAATTTCGACATGAGAATCAACTGATTGGGTCCAGTAGAAAGTCTCAGCTCTGCATACAGTTCATCTGCTTTTCCCATTGTCAGTCACTCTCTGGCTAACAGTAGGGTTTTCCGACTTGAGCTTTTATAAATGTCTTCTAATTATTTTCATTAACTTACTAGATGATTATACTCTTGGCTACTCCACTTCATCGAGTCGCACCTTTAGCCCCCTGCTCTTCTGATCAATGAGAAACTGGCTCCTTGGACCATAACCGATCTGACAAAGAATACTATTTTTATTATTCTACGGTGTACTGCTAGGGCCAAGAATAGTGGAAGTGATTCGAGGATCACATTGAAACAAAAGCGGAACTATGACCCCAGTGCCAAAAAAACACCAAGTCCCAAAAAAGCAATAAAAATAATGTGAAGCTGCTACCTCCATATTATTTCAGAAATCCAGGTGGAAAAGTTACCTCAAACAGGATATCTGGATTTCTGTAAAGTAACGGAGGTAGCAGTTTCACATTCTTTTTATTATAGTTAGTGGATGCTTATAGGAAATATGTGAGTACTCCTGGTCTCTTCTTCAGTATCAATGCCATCACTTTGTGATAGATGCTACATACTGTATAATGGATATTTCTGCAGAACGGCAGTCTGAAGAAACTGCAATGTTCCAGTGAGTGCTGCTTCCACATCACTGGCCAACGTCATTTTGTAATATGGCATGATGGTTGCTCTATCCCAAAAAAAGTAAATAGATACAGAACTACACAAGCAAGTACAGCTTCTGTACAGTGAGACCACAGTACTCATGGTCTATTCACATTACATTCAGACAATCCCTTTAAATTTAGTGGGGAGATGCATCCCTTTGGCTCTCCTGTAAGAACCCAGGATTTGGCATCAGGCTCCTCTTCTACTCATAAGTAAGGATTCTAGAGGTAAGCTATACGCCATTAATAACATATTCTGCTATAAATGCTTTAAATTGACATTTACATTTAAGATTTAGATTCAAGACAATTATTCATGAGATAATAAGTTACACATAGAATATTGCTGCACTATATATAACCCTGTCATTGTACAAAGCTGAGCCTGAAAATTCAGGAATGCGGGGTCATAATGACTTTGAAGATGTCAACTATGAGGAGGCGGCATTTCAACCACAGAGAAAAACTCTGGATGCAGATCTGCAAACCTATTGAGGATTCCGCTGATGTCATCAATTTTAAAGGAACGCAGATCAAGTGGTTTATGAACTGCAGCAAATCCCTCTGATTGAATTACAGTCCTCATATCCAATTCACGAGAGTTTATTGTTACCTGACTGCTACAGAGATAAAAATGAATATTAGAGCATTCAAAGTACATAAAAATGGATTGAAGTTCGCTAAACGGCTTCATGTAAGTGTGATTTTCAGGCAACTGAGGCGGGAATGAAGAAAAAGTTATTAAAATGTTATGTGTTGTAAATGTATAGAATATATCAAGTATTTGCTGGTGCACAAATAGATATTAAAACTGGATGGGACAAATGGGAGCACAAAAGGCTGTACTGTGTTTGGGTAGAGCCAACCATTACAGCACTTAATTGTAAGCTATTTATCCAAATTTTCTTGCCATAAAAGTGACTCAGACAAGAGTGGCTTAGTCTCACAACCTAAATTGGGTCTTTACATCACATCAGCACAACAGATAGCAAGCCAGTGGGGGGAAAGGAAGCACACTGCCACTTAAAGAGAACCTGTCACTAGGCCACTCCCCACAAACCTCACACATTACCTTTTAGATGTCTTTATACATGTTCCACTAATGCCATGGAATTAGAACTACAATTCTTCTAAAGCAAGCCTTTATTGATGTTTTCTGTCCCAGTCATGGAGGCAAACAGATTCCGTACATAGTCTTTATACCCCACCTTCTCACCCACCTTCCTACTGTCCCTGAAAGTAAAAGTAAAGTGAGTTGTATGTCTGTAGTTGAATATTGGCAAATGGTCCTTAAGTGCTAGTTACATCAGGAACAAGGAGGAAGGGCAATACAGGGAACCTTGCATATGCAGACACTCATTACTATCATTAGACTACCATCAGGTAAGTTGCATATGAGTTTTTAAAAACTGATTCTTTAACATTGTAGCTATTGCAAGGAACCATTGAGGGGTAAGGGCATTGCTTTTTAATCATGGTTTTTAATGAAGTATTTATTTTGAGTTGGTTAAGTTTTTGGGCAAATTCTCTTTAACTCATTTTCTTACTTTTTCTAGGGCATTGTAGAAGCATTTTATACAAATTCTCCAGCAGAGCATGTTCTATAGATGTTGGACCAATAGATGTAAGTAATTAGTTTATGGAATCTGAGAGCTAGAATGGTATCAGTACACTCCAGTACTTTTTATTTTTTTGTCGAAACCAACCTCGACCAATGAGGCCTGCTGAAACCAAGGGATGCCACTTCCTCCATTGACCATGAGAGGTTACTTGCCTTCCAGCCAGCTGCAGTGCCAAAATATAGAAGTACTGGAGCAATGTGGGAACTGATAACTGGGGAAGGGTAAGATTCTTTGAAGACTCATAAAGTACCTTATATGATTTTCTTATTTGGTAATTATTTTTAAAAAATGAAATGTGTTATATATGCAGTATTCGTGTTTAAAAAGTATGCGGTGTACAATGATTTAGTGAAGAAAGGAATGTCATTCAAGCTTTGTGCACATGGGGAGCCATTAGGTGGCAGTGAGGAGCGATTAAAACCCTACAGCTAACAGAAAACCAGCAGAAGTTTTAATTCAGCTCTGAAGTATTCCACAGGATGTAAAGACATGTAAAGACCACATCATACAGTATGTCTTAGTAGTATTTGATCCTTTCTGGACTAGCACATTCAGTGCCAGTATACACCTGGGGGCCCTGCATTCTTGGAGTGTCAGGCTCTTCTGTACCGTTCTTCAGATGTCTCTTCAGTGCACGTTGCTGTTGGCGCATTTTGCATCAGTGACCCTGTGCTGATTTAGCAATGTGTCAATGTTCTGCTTAGCTTAATAATCTGTTAGATTTTCCCAGTGCTGCAGAGTACCTGCACTTAGTGATGGATTGATGCCGGACATTCACAGCTACAGGAACTGGAGACCTTGTTCCAGTTAACTCTTCTGCTGCTACATTTACACATTTATACTTCTATTGCAGTATTTTACAAGAGCTTTTCAATGTCATTTCAATATGTTGCAGTTTTTAGATGATTTATCTAAACCAGTCTTAAGATTACACAGTTTTTATGATGTTATTTCCCCAGCAAAGAATTTATAATTCTGCTGGTTTGTTAAAGGTGCACCAAAAAAAAGGTTGTTCACTTTGTCGCAGCATTGCAGGGGGCGCCAGATTCATGAAAAACATGTGCCACAATTCATGAATTCGGCGCACCCTTTACTACCTAGTACAGTTTCAACTGTTTTTGATAATTGTGGGCCAGTGACCTCAATGGCTGATTTGGACCATTTACGTGACTTGAAGTAAAGTATGCTGATACGTGTGTCATGGAATGATCATAACATATCTGCCAATGTTTGAACAGGATTTACAGGAATTGTTTTATGCTGAACAGGTGTATTTAAGCATGTGATGTATAGTGGAGGCCGGGCAGATCTGCATTCAATGCTCCATGGGGACATGTTCACTGAACATTACAGCGCCTTCCACACAAATACTTTGCCGCTATAAAAACATAGGAAATACAACATAAAGTGACCATTGCACCTTACATCCACATAATATAAAATAGATTTTGGCAAGACTAAAAAATGATATAAAACAATTACAAATAATAATGCTGAGCATAATAAAAAGCATATCTTATATGGTCATGCTCATCATCCACGTGACTGATTAAGGACATAGTTTTGCAATATTTTGGGGGGGCACACTAGCAAATTGGCTTCTTATTGTCCATGATTAGAAAAACTTAGCTTTTAGAAACAGTACAAAATCTGACAGGTTATCTGCTATCTAAATGAAATCTACCATCATAATAGACCAGGGACATTTATTCATAGATCCAGGCACCATAACTGTGGTTTCATCTTATTCTTGTTATCCATGGCCTCCTTCCTTCTAAAAATCAACTTTTATATTATGCTAATGCACCTCAGGGGCTCTAGTGGGTTTATCCCAAGCCCCTCAGTGCCAGTGCTGTAAATTCCCAGGCTGTTACAATGAACAGAACATGTCCCACCCAAACTCCAGCTCTCTCCCTCCTCCCTCTGCCTGTGTAATCTATCAGCAAGAGAAAATGCAAGGGGAGACCTGCTCTGTTCATTGTAACAACCAGTGAAAAACATCACGGAGGGGCTCCCGGAGCCCCTCAGACTTATTAGCGTAATTTTAAAAGTTTATTGTATTAGCAAAGAGGCCAGGAAAACAACTATAAGAAGATTACTACAGTCACGGTGCCTGGACCTATGAGTAAGTGTCCCTGTTTTATGATGCTTGATTTTGATGGTATATTTTCTATAACTCTTCTGAAGTGAGTGAGATTGATTCCCAATCAGCATTCATATTTTTCTAATCTTGTAACTCTTTGTCCATGGGCTCAGGTTTTCATTTCCTTATGGTGGGGAATTAGTGTATTGGTCATATTCAGTTTCAGAAGAACTGGGGTATATAATATTCATTTAATGATTGTGCTCACTTAAATAATAATAAAATATATAAAATAAAAAAATAAATATGCTTCCTAAATGTATGCACATCATAAGATATTTTCCTTGGGATATCCTTTAAAGCCTAGTTCAAAGCTATCGTAGTGGTGGACACAGATGTTACAAGACCCATAAAATCCCATGTTTTCGCAGAGCACAATCAGTATGTATCTCCGTTTCAACAATATTATATTAATTTTTAGCAATATAATTCTTCTGAACAAAGATTCACATGGAAACTAATGGACAGCAAGAAGCGGTTTTGGGTTGTGTGGGCCGACAGTGGCCTGCTTAAGGCTACACCAATGGTATCTCTGCTCCTGTCCTAGAGACTTTAGTCACTACTGGCCTAGACAAAAATTAGCTGAGTGAAAGTTGCAGATCAAAGTGCTAGAATTGTTTGGTGATGTATTATACATTGCTCCATGGGAGATATGCTGTAGTCAAAAAGATCTTCTAGTAACATCTAAGTATCATCTCGATCTAGACCTATGACATACAAAGCATTGCCTGAGATGGGACCTTGAGAGGCCATTTCTCTTCAGTAATGCATTTATATACAAGTATATCGCTGAAGACCATTAGCTTCCCTTATTATTATTCTATATTAGCCAACAATGCTGACATCAACCTGTACAGTGCACCTAATAGCATCTAATGTATACAATCCATACTCCTCACCTTTCACGCATCTCCATTTTCCAGGTACTAGACCTTAGTAATATAACTCTTTAGGACCTAAAAGGATGCTGTTAACCATACAGCAGGATTGATCACCACAAGTAACACAGCTTAAAATGATATCACAATGCATTACAAGGTATTTGCATAGGACTGCAGGTATTAAACTGAGCTAAAAAAAAAAACGTTAAAGACTATTTAATCCCTTAACATACTTTTTCTTTAATTTTTTTTTTTGTTTCATTAGGGACCTAAGACATTGTTAATCTCAGCTGGACTTCATATCTATTGTCCTTTGGTCTATGATGCTGTGAGTACAGAGCAAGAGACTTGTGGTTGTAGTTTTGGAATATAATGGTAAGGGCCACCAATAAATTCAGATTTTTGGCCCAATACTACACTGCAGCATAGTTTGCCTAATATTCAATAGAATCTCCTAGCACTTGTGTAGCACCATGATGGTCCTTGGACGTCTGTCAATGGACTATTGACCAGCTCTTTTCTCTGTGAGCCAGGAATACATACCCACACCACACCGGGCCACATACAGCAACAAGATGCGACAATATTATTGGTGAAACATAGTTGAGAAGTTGAGGCCAAGAGGGTGAATTATACTGGCTGCCTAGGAACTTCATCTATATATTAGCTCAGTCATTCAATTTGTCTACAATATATAAAAATAATCTGGAAAGTTTATTACTAGAGATGAGCGAGCACTAAAATGCTCGGGTACTCGTTATTCGAGACAAACTTCTCCCGATGCTGGAGTGCTCGTCTTGAATAACGAGCCCCATTGAAGTCAATGGGAGACTCGAGCATTTTTCAAGGGGACCAAGGCTCTGCACAGGGAAGCTTCGCCAAACACCTGGGAACCTCAGAAAAGGATGGAAACACCATGGAAATGGACAGGAAACAGTAGGGGCTGCATGCATGGATGCCTCTGAGGCTGCTTAATCGCACCATTATGCCAAAATTATGGGCAACAGCATGGCCATGACAGAGTGACCGAATGAGGCTAGATAGCATCTAAAACATGCAATAATTGACCCTGACACTATAGGGGACGGCATGCAGAGGCAGCGGCAGCAGCGGCAGGCTAGAGAGTGTCATGGCGACATACCCTAAATGGACTCAGGCTTCACCAAAGGAGGTGAGCAAGAAGCGCTGAAATGATTTCCTATGTGAACAAAAGGTTGACGGTATATTTAGTCGATAACACAGCATGGTGGCAACATAGTGACCAAGTTCCATAACTAGAGATGAGCGAACACTAAAATGCTCGGGTACTCGTTATTCGAGACGAACTTTTCCCGATGCTCGAGTGCTCGTCTCGAATAACGAACCCCATTGAAGTCAATGGGAGACTCGAGCATTTTTCAAGGGGACCAAGGCTCTGCACAGGGAAGCTTGGCCAAACACCTGGGAACCTTAGAAAAGGATGGAAACACCACGGAAATGGACAGGAAACAGCAGGGGCAGCATGCATGGATGCCTCTGAGGCTGCATAATCGCAACATTATGCCAAAATTATGGGCAACAGCATGGCCATGACAGAGTGACAGAATGAAGCTAGATAGCATCTAAAACATCCAATAATTGACCCTGACACTATAGGGGACGGCATGCAGAGGCAGCGGCAGCAGGCTAGAGAGTGTCATGGCGACATACCCTAAATGGACTCAGGCTTCAAACCAATGGGTGGCAGAGAGGAACCAAAGGAGGTGAGCAAGAAGCGCTCAAATAATATCGGTACATGATAAAAGTTTGCCAGTATATTTTGTGGATTACACAGCAGGGTGGCGACAAAGTTAACATGGAAGCCATGAAAACAACCCAAAATTCTGCCTGACACAGCTCGTTTGATAAGGGGACCATGTATGGAGGCAGTGAACTAGTAGTAGATTAAAGGTGCTGCAGTTAAAACTATGTTAGTTGGATCTTGGCATGGAGCTGGCGCTCCGCTGCCAGGCGAGCTTTCGCCAATCCAAGCCCCTGTCTATAGGCTACTCCCCAAACAGCACTTCTAAGAACCTTTTGTATAAGATCAAGTGTAGTAGCGTTCTTATAAGTTTAGGATATGGCGGGTGAGGGGAATGTAAACAGCTGCGCAAGAAGCGCTGAAATAATATCGGTAAATGATAAAAGTTTGCCAGTATTTTTTGTGGATTACACAGCAGGGTGGCGACAAAGTTAACAAGTTTGTTGTGGAAGCCATGAAAACAACCCAAAATTCTGCCTGACACAGCTCGTTTGATAAGGGGACCATGTATGCTTACAGTTCATGCCAGTCGCTGCACTGGCTGCCAGTCTCCTTTCGAATACAGTTTAAAATAATAATAACCCTCATCCATAAAGCTCTGTATAATGCTGCACCCCCCTACCTCTCCTCTCTTATCTCAGTCTATCGCCCAACCCGTGCTCTTAGATCCGCCAGTGATCTTAGATTAACCTCTACCCTAGTGCGGACCTCCCACTCGCGTCTCCAAGACTTCTCTAGAGCTGCACCAATTCTATGGAATGCTCTGCCCCGGACTATCAGACTAATACCTAACCTCCAAAGTTTCAAACGTGGTCTTAAAACCCATTTCTTTAGGCAAGCCTATAACACTCATTAACTGCATGAAGTTTTAACTCTTCTACTAACCCGTCCTGTGTCGTCCTCCCATCTGTTATCCAGCAACCAACAGGCACCAGACTTCTCTGCAGTCCCATTCACCCTGGACCTGGTATATAAGATGACGGCTGAGTGGTTCAAGCGACAGCAATTCCATTTATTATATTTTGTTCTATTCCCTAAGAAGAATGGCTTGACCATTAAATATTCTTTTACCTCGTGTTACCCCATCATCTTCATAAACCGTAAGCTCTGGCGAGCAGGGACCTCACTCCTGTTGTTCCATACAAATGTTGTGCTCTGTTACATTACATTTGTATTTGTTTCCTATGATTTGTAAAGCGCTACAGAATATGATGACGCTATATAAATAAAGATTATTATTATTATTATTATGGAGGCAGTGAACTAGTAGTAGATTAAAGGTGCTGCAGTTAAAACTATGTTAGTTGGATCTTGGGATGGAGCTGGCGCTCTGCAGCCAGGCGAGCTTTCGCCAATCCAAGCCCCTGTCTCTAGGCTACTCCCCAAACAGCACTTCTAAGAACCTTTTGTATAAGATCAAGTGTAGTAGCGTTCTTATAAGTTTGGGATATGGCGGGTGAGGGGAATGTAAACAGCTGCGCAAGAAGCGCTGAAATAATATCGGTTAATCATAAAAGTTTGCCAGTATATTTTGTGGATAACACAGCAGGGTGGCGACAAAGTTAACAACTTTGATGTGGAATCCATGAAAACAACCCAAATTTCTGCCTGACACACCTCGTTTGATAAGGGGAGGATGTATGGAGGCAGCTATATGGACGACTTTTGGAGGTAGCAATGGAGACAACGTGTGGAGGCTGCTATGGAGACAATTTAATTTGGATAGTGCCTGTATGTGGCAGTCCCAAAAAGTTTTCAAACCAGAGGAGCAGGTAGGTGTCCCTCCAGAAAAATGGAATAGATTGAGTGCCTGTATGTGGCAGTCCCAAAAATGTTTCAAACCAGAGGAGCAGGTAGGTGGCCCTCCAGTAAAATGGAATAGATTGAGTGCCTGTATGTGGCAGTCCCAAAAAGTTTTCAAACCAGAGGAGCAGGTAGGTGTCCCTCCAGAAAAATGGAATAGATTGAGTGCCTGTATGTGGCAGTCCCAAAAATTTTTCAAACCAGAGGAGCAGGTAGGTGGCCCTCCAGAAAAATGGAATAGATTGAGTGCCTGTATGTGGCACTCACAAAAATTGTTTCAAACAGAGGACCGGGTAGGTGGCCCTCCAGAAAAATTAAATGCATAAAGTACTATAGCAAGAGCCAGTGGGCCCTGTCAAAAAATAGCCAGTTTCCTCTGCTTTACTGTACAAAGAGGAGGAGAAGGAGGAAAATGAGGAGGAGGAGGAGTGGATCAATTATTCAGGTTGAGCTTCCTTCACCTGGTGGAGATTGGAAATTCTGAGAAATCCAGCCTTTATTCATTTTAATAAGCGTCAGCCTGTCAGCGCTGTCAGTCGACAGGCGTGTACGCTTATCTGTGATGATGCCACCAGCTGCACTGAAAACCCGCTCGGACAAGACGCTAGCGGCAGGGCAGGCAAGAACCTCCAAGGCGTACAGCGCCAGTTCGTGCCACATGTCCAGCTTTGAAACCCAGTAGTTGTAGGGAGCTGTGTGATCATTTAGGACGATGGTATGGTCAGCTACGTACTCCCTCACCATCTTTCTGTAAAGATCAGCCCTAATCTGCCGAGACTGGGGACAGGTGACAGTGTCTTGCTGGGGTGACATAAAGCTGGCAAAAGCCTTGTAAAGCGTACCCTTGCCAGTGCTGGACAAGCTGCCTGCTCGCCTACTCTCCCTCGCTACTTGTCCCGCAGAACTACGCACTCTGCCGCTAGCGCTGTCAGAAGGGAAATACTGTTTCAGCTTGTGCACCAGGGCCTGCTGGTATTCATGCATTCTCACACTCCTTTCCTCTGCAGGGATGAGAGTGGAAAGATTTTGCTTGTACCGTGGGTCCAGGAGAGTGAACACCCAGTAATCGGTGCTGGAATAAATTCTTTGAACGCGAGGGTCACGGGATAGGCAGCCTAGCATGAAATCTGCCATATGCGCCAGAGTACCAACGCGTAAGAATTCACTCCCCTCACTGGCCTGACTGTCCATTTCCTCCTCCTCCAACTCCTCCAACTCCTCTTCTTCTGCCCATACACGCTGAACAGTGAAGGACTCAACAATGGTCCCCTCTTGTGTCTCGCCAACATTCTCCTCCTCTTCCTCCTCATCCTCCTCCACCTCCACCTCCACCTCCTCCGATATGCGCTGAGAAACAGACCTGAGGGTGCTTTGGCTATCAACAAGGGAATCTTCTTCCCCCGTCTCTTGTGACGAGCGCAAAGCTTCCGACTTCATGCTGATCAGAGAGTTTTTCAACAGGCCAAGCAGCGGGATGGTGAGGCTGATGATGGCGGCATCGCCACTGACCATCTGTGTTGACTCCTCAAAGTTACTCAGCACCTGACAGATATCAGACATCCACGTCCACTCCTCATTGTAGACTTGAGGAAGCTGACTGACCTGACTACCACTTCTGGTGGAAGTTGACATCTGGCAGTCTACAATCGCTCTGCGCTGCTGGTAAACTCTGGATAACATGGTCAGTGTTGAATTCCACCTCGTGGGCACGTCGCACAACAGTCGGTGAGCGGGCAGTTGGAGGCGGCGCTGCGCTGCCCTGAGAGTGGCAGCATCTGGGCTGGACTTCCTGAAATGCGCACAGATTGGGCGCACCTTCGTGAGCAAATCAGACAGATTGGGGTATGTCTTGAGGAAACGCTGAACTATCAGATTTAACACATGGGCCAGGCATGGCACATGTGTCAGTCTGCCGAGTTGCAGAGCCGCCACCAGGTTACGGCCGTTGTCACACACAACCATGCCTGGCTTCAGGTTCAGCGGTGCCAGCCACAGATCAGTCTGCGCCGTGATGCCCTGTAATAGCTCTTGGGCGGTGTGCCTTTTGTCGCCTAGGCTCAGCAGTTTGAGCACCGCCTGCTGTCGCTTAGCGACGGCACTGCTGCTGTGCCTAGAGCTACCGACTGATGGCGCCGTGCCCACGGATGGTAGTTCGGAGGAGGAGGTGGAGGAGGGGTGGGAGGAGGAGGAGGCATAGTAGGCCTGAAACACCTGGACCGAGGTAGGCCCCGCAATCCTCGGCGTCGGCAGTATATGACCAGCCCCAGGGTCAGACTCGGTCCCAGCCTCCACCAAGTTAACCCAATGTGCCGTCAGCGATATATAGTGGCCCTGCCCGGCAGCACTCGTCCACGTGTCCGTGGTCAGGTGGACCTTGTCAGAAATGGCGTTGGTCAGGGCACGGGTGATGTTGTCTGACACATGCTGGTGCAGGGCTGGGACGGCACATCGGGAAAAGTAGTGGCGGCTGGGGACCGAATACCGAGGGGCGGCCGCCGCCATGTGGTTGCGAAAGGCCTCGGTCTCTACTAGCCTATAGGGCAGCATCTCCAGGCTAAGCAATCTGGAGATGTGCACATTAAGGGCTTGGGCGTGCGGGTGGGTTGCACTATATTTGCGTTTCCGCTCCAGCGTCTGGGGTATGGAGAGCTGAACGCTGGTGGATGCTGTGGAGGATCGTGGAGGCGACGATGGGGTTTTTGTGGCAGGGTCCTGGGCAGGGGGCTGACTATCAGCTGACACAGGGGAAGGAGCAGTGGTGTGCACGGCCGGAGGTGAACGGGCTTGTTGCCACTGAGTGGGGTGTTTAGCATTCATATGCCTGCGCATACTGGTGGTAGTTAAGCTAGTAGTGGTGAAACCCCTGCTGAGCCTGGTTTGGCAAATGTTGCACACCACAGTCCGTCGGTCATCCGGTGTTTCCTTAAAGAACCTCCAGACTTCTGAAGATCTAGCCCTCGCCGCAAGAGCCCTCACCACGGGAGCTTCACTAGTTGACACATTTGGCGCTGATGCACCAGCTCTGGCCCTGCCTCTCCGTCTGGCCCCACCACTGCCTCTTCCAACCTGTTCTGGTCGAGGACTCTCCTCCGTCTCAGAAGCACTGTGTTCACCCGGCCTCTCAACCCAGCTTGGGTCTGTCACCTCATCATCCTCCGATCCCTCAGTCTGCTCCCCCCTCGGACTTCCTGCCCTGACAACAACTTCCCCACTGTCTGACAACCGTGTCTCCTCATCGTCGGACACCTCTTTACACACTTCCACTACGTCAAGAAGGTCATCATCACCCACAGACTGTGACTGGTGGAAAACCTGGGCATCGGAAAATTGCTCAGCAGCAACCGGACAAGTGGTTTGTGACTGTGGGAAGGGTCCAGAAAACAGTTCCTCAGAGTATGACGGTTCAAATGCCAAATTTTCCTGGGAGGGGGCAGACTGGGGGGGAGGAGGCTGAGGTGCAGGAGCTGGAGGAGTGGCGATTTCGGTGACATGGGTGGACTGCGTGGAAGACTGACTGGTGGACAAATTGCTCGAAGCATTGTCAGCAATCCACGACATCACCTGTTCGCACTGTTCTGGCCTCAACAGTGCTCTACCACGAGTCCCAGTAACTTCAGACATGAACCTAGGGAGTGTAGCTCTGCGGCGTTCCCCTGCTCCCTCATAAGCAGGAGCTGCCATTTTCTCGAGCGGGCGAAGTATTCGTCCGAGCAACGAGCAGTTTCGAGTACGCTAATGCTCGACCGAGCATCAAGCTCGGACGAGCATGTTCGCTCATCTCTATCCATAACGTATCTGGTGAAACACCCGAAAAATGAGCCTGACACAGCTCTTTTGATAAGGGGATGACATGTGGAGGCAGCCATGGAGACGACTTCCATGATTAAGAGCGACAGTATGGGGCATTCATATTGCGCTGCTATGATTGCAACTTCAGGTCTCCAGCATGGCGGCGACAGATAGACCGAGTTCCACTAAGTATCTTAGAGAAACACCTGAAAATTCTGCCTGACACAGCTCGTTTGATAAGGGGATGATGTGCTGCATATCCTCTCGTGCTCCAGCGTCTGGGGTATAGAGAGTTGAAATGAGACATTGGTGGATGCTGTGGAGGATCGTGGAGGCAAAATGGACAGGAAACAGCAGGGGCAGCATGCATGGATGCCTCTGAGGCTGCCTAATCTTGGGATGGAGCTGGCGGTCCACTGCCAGGCGAGCTTTCGCCTGTCCAAGCCCCTGTCTCTCGGCTCCTCCCCATCCAAAATGGGCCTGGGGGCCAGAAGCGTTTACTTTGAAAATATTATAATTTTCAAAGCAGGCCGGGTCGTTTGAATATTTCACCTAGGAATAATGGAATAGCATAGTGGTTCTATTTTTAATTGTTTTTACGGAAATGGTTCCATGATTAAGAGCGACAGTATGGGGCATCCATATTGCGCAGCTATGATTGCAACTTCAGGTCTCCAGCAGGCCGGCGTCAGATGGGCCGAGTTCCACTATGTATCTGGTGAAACACCTGAAAATTCTGCCTGACACAGCTCGTTTGATAAGGGGACGATGTATGGAGGCAGTGAACTAGTAGTAGTTGGTGCTGCAGTTAAAACTATGTTAGTTGGATCTTGGGATGGAGTTGGCGCTCCGCTGCCAGGCGAGCTTTCGCCTATCCAAGCCCCTGTCTCTCGGCTACTCCCCAAACAGCACTTCTAAGAACCTTTTGTATAAGATCACGTGTAGTAGCGTTCTTATAAGTTTGGGATATGGCGGGTGAGGGGAATGTAAACAGAAACACCATGGAAATGGACAGGAAACAGTAGGGGCTGCATGCATGGATGCCTCTGAGGCTGCTTAATCGCACCATTATGCCAAAATTATGGGCAACAGCATGGCCATGACAGAGTGACCGAATGAGGCTAGATAGCATCTAAAACATGCAATAATTGACCCTGACACTATAGGGGACGGCATGCAGAGGCAGCGGCAGCAGCGGCAGGCTAGAGAGTGTCATGGCGACATACCCTAAATGGACTCAGGCTTCACCAAAGGAGGTGAGCAAGAAGCGCTGAAATGATTTCCTATGTGAACAAAAGGTTGACGGTATATTTAGTCGATAACACAGCATGGTGGCAACATAGTGACCAAGTTCCATAACGTATCTGGTGAAACACCCGAAAAATGAGCCTGACACAGCTCTTTTGATAAGGGGATGACATGTGGAGGCAGCCATGGAGACGACTTCCATGATTAAGAGCGACAGTATGGGGCATTCATATTGCGCTGCTATGATTGCAACTTCAGGTCTCCAGCATGGCGGCGACAGATAGACCGAGTTCCACTAAGTATCTTAGAGAAACACCTGAAAATTCTGCCTGACACAGCTCGTTTGATAAGGGGATGATGTGCTGCATATCCTCTCGTGCTCCAGCGTCTGGGGTATAGAGAGTTGAAATGAGACATTGGTGGATGCTGTGGAGGATCGTGGAGGCAAAATGGACAGGAAACAGCAGGGGCAGCATGCATGGATGCCTCTGAGGCTGCCTAATCTTGGGATGGAGCTGGCGGTCCACTGCCAGGCGAGCTTTCGCCTGTCCAAGCCCCTGTCTCTCGGCTCCTCCCCATCCAAAATGGGCCTGGGGGCCAGAAGCGTTTACTTTGAAAATATTATAATTTTCAAAGCAGGCCGGGTCGTTTGAATATTTCACCTAGGAATAATGGAATAGCATAGTGGTTCTATTTTTAATTGTTTTTACGGAAATGGTTCCATGATTAAGAGCGACAGTATGGGGCATCCATATTGCGCTGCTATGATTGCAACTTCAGGTCTCCAGCAGGCCGGCGTCAGATGGGCCGAGTTCCACTATGTATCTGGTGAAACACCTGAAAATTCTGCCTGACACAGCTCGTTTGATAAGGGGACGATGTATGGAGGCAGTGAACTAGTAGTAGTTGGTGCTGCAGTTAAAACTATGTTAGTTGGATCTTGGGATGGAGCTGGCGCTCCGCTGCCAGGCGAGCTTTCGCCTATCCAAGCCCCTGTCTCTCGGCTACTCCCCAAACAGCACTTCTAAGAACCTTTTGTATAAGATCAAGTGTAGTAGCGTTCTTATAAGTTTGGGATATGGCGGGTGAGGGGAATGTAAACAGATGCGCAAGAAGCGCTGAAATAATATCGGTAAATGATAAAAGTTTGCCAGTATATTTTGTGGATTACAAAGCAGGGTGGCAACAAAGTTAACAAGTTTGATGTGGAAGCCATGAAAACAACCCAAAATTCTGCCTGACACAGTTCGTTTTATAAGGAGACCATGTATGGAGGCAGCTATATGGATGACTTTTGGAGGCAGCTATGGCGATGACGTGTGGAGGTAGCAATGGAGACAACGTGTGGAGCCAGCTAAAAAGACGACATGTGGAGGCTGCTATGGAGACAATTTAATTTGGATAGTGCCTGTATGTGGCAGTCCAAAAAAGTTTTCAAACCAGAGGAGCAGGTAGGTGGTCCTCCAGAAAAATTAAATAAATTGAGTGCCTGTATGTGGCAGTCCAAAAAAGTTTTCAAACCAGAGGAGCAGGTAGGTGGTCCTCCAGAAAAATTAAATAGATTGAGTGCCTGTATGTGGCCCTCCCAAAAATTGCTTAAAACAGAGGACCGGGTAGGTGGCCCTCCAGAAAAATTAAATACATAGAGTACTATAGCTAGAGCCAGTTGGCCCTGGCAAAAAATAGCCAGTTTCCTCTGCTTTAGTGTACAAAGAGGAGGAGAAGGAGGACAATGAGGAGGAGTGCATACATTATTCAGGTTGAGCTTCTTTCACCTGGTGGAGAATGAAAATCCGGAGAAATCCAGGCTTTATTCATCTTGATAAGCGTCAGCCTGTCAGCGCTGTCAGTCGACAGGCGTGTACGCTTATCGGTGATGATGCCACCAGCTGCACTGAAAACCTGCTCGGACAAGACGCTAGCGGCAGGGCAGGCAAGAACCTCCAAGGCGTACAGCGCCAGTTCGTGCCACATGTCCAGCTTTGAAACCCAGTAGTTGTAGGGAGCTGTGTGATCATTTAGGACGATGGTATGGTCAGCTACGTACTCCCTCACCATCTTTCTGTAAAGATCAACCCTACTCTGCCGAGACTGGGGACAGGTGACAGTGTCTTGCTGGGGTGACATAAAACTGGCAAAGGCCTTGTAAAGCGTACCCCTGCCAGTGCTGGAAAAGCTGCCTGCTCGCCTACTCTCCCTCGCCACTTGTCCCGCAGAAGTACGCCCTCTGCCACTAGCGCTGTCAGAAGGGAAATACTGTTTCAGCTTGTGCACCAGGGCCTGCTGGTATTCATGCATTCTCACACTCTTTTACTGTCCAGGGATGAGAGTGGAAAGATTTTGCTTGTACCGTGAGTCCAGGAGAGTGAATACCCAGTAATCGGTGCTGGAATAAATTCTTTGAATGCGAGGGTCACGGGATAGGCAGCCTAGCATGAAATCTGCCATATGCGCCAGAGTCCCAACGCGCAAGAATTCCCTCCCCTCACTGGCCTGACTGCCCATTTCCTCCTCCTCCAACTCCTCTTCTTCTGCCCATACACGCTGAACAGTGAAGGACTGAACAATGGTCCCCTCTTCTGTCTCCCCAACATTCTCCTCCTCTTCCTCCTCATCCTCCTCCACCTCCTCCGATATGCGCTGAGAAACAGACCTAAGGGTGCTTTGGCTATCAACAAGGGAATCTTCTTCCCCCTTCTCTTGTGACGAGCGCAAAGCTTCCGACTTCATGCTGACCAGAGAGTTTTTCAACAGGCCAAGCATCGGGATGGTGAGGCTGATGATGGCGGCATCGCCACTGACCATCTGTGTTGACTCCTCAATGTTACTCAGCACTTGACAGATATCAGACATCCACGTCCACTCCTCATTGTAGACTTGAGGAAGCTGACTGACCTGACTACCAGTTCTGGTGGAAGTTGACATCTGGCAGTCTACAATCGCTCTGCGCTGCTGGTAAACTCTGGATAACATGGTTAATGTTGAATTCCACCTCGTGGGCACGTCGCACAACAGTCGGTGAGCGGGCAGTTGGAGGCGGCGCTGCGCTGCCCTGAGAGTGGCAGTATCTGTGCTGGACTTCCTGAAATGCGCACAGATGCGGCGCACCTGTCTTGAGGAAACGCTAAACTATGAGATTTAACACATGGGCCAGGCATGGCACATGTTTCAGTCTGCCGAGTTGCAGAGCCGCCACCAGGTTACGGCCGTTGTCACACACAACCATGCCTGGCTTCAGGTTCAGCGGTGCCAGCCACAGATCGGTCTGCGCCGTGATGCCCTGTAATAGCTCTTGGGCGGAAACGCTGAGTCTTGAGGAAACGCTGAACTATGAGATTTAACACATGGGCCAGGCATGGCACATGTGTCAGTCTGCCGAGTTGCAGAGCCGCCACCAGGTTACGGCCGTTGTCACACACAACCATGCCTCGCATCAGGTTCAGCAGTTTGAGCACCGCCTGCTGTCGCTTAGCGATGGCACTGCTGCTGTGCCTAGAGCTACTGACTGATGGCGCCATGCCCACGGATGGTAGGCGGAGGTGGAGGAGGGGTGGGAGGAGGAGGAGGAGGAGGCATAGTAGGCCTTTGAGACCTGGACCGAGGTAGGCCTCGGCGTCGGCAGTATATGAGCAGCCCCAGGGTCAGACTCGGTCCCAGCCTCCACCAAGTTAACCCAATGTGCCGTCAGCGATATATAGTGGCCCTGCCCGGCAGCACTCGTCCACGTGTCCGTGGTCAGGTGGATCTTGTCAGAAACGGCGTTGGTCAGGGCACGGATAATGTTCTCTGACACGTGCTTGTGCAGGGCTGGGACGGCACATCGGGAAAAGTAGTGGCGGCTGGGGACCGAATACCGAGGGGCGGCCGCCGCCATGAGGTTGCGAAAGGCCTCGGTCTCTACTAGCCTATAGGGCAGCATCTCCAGGCTAAGCAATCTGGAGATGTGCACATTAAGGGCTTGGGCGTGCGGGTGGGTTGCACTATATTTGCGTTTCCGCTCCAGCGTCTGGGGTATGGAGAGCTGAACGCTGGTGGATGCTGTGGAGGATCGTGGAGGCGACGATGGGGTTTTTGTGGCAGGGTCCTGGGCAGGGGGCTGACTATCAGCTGACACAGGGGAAGGAGCAGTGGTGTGCACGGCCGGAGGGGAACGGGCTTGTTGCCACTGAGTGGGGTGTTTAGCATTCATATGCCTGCGCATACTGGTGGTAGTTAAGCTAGTAGTGGTGGAAGCCCTGCTGAGCCTGGTTTGGCAAATGTTGCACACCACAGTCCGTCGGTCATCCGGTGTTTCCTTAAAGAACCTCCAGACTTCTGAAGATCTAGCCCTCGCCGCAAGAGCCCTCACCACGGGAGCTTCACTAGTTGACACATTTGGCGCTGATGCACCAGCTCTGGCCCTGCCTCTCCATCTGGCCCCACCACTGCCTCTTCCAACCTGTTCTGGTCGAGGACTCTCCTCCGTCTCAGAAGCACTGTGTTCACCCGGCCTCTCAACCCAGCTTGGGTCTGTCACCTCATCATCCTCCGATCCCTCAGTCTGCTCCCCCCTCGGACTTCCTGCCCTGACAACAACTTCCCCACTGTCTGACAACCGTGTCTCCTCATCGTCGGACACCTCTTTACACACTTCCATTACGTCAAGAAGGTCATCATCACCCACAGACTGTGACTGGTGGAAAACCTGGGCATCGGAAAATTGCTCAGCAGCAACCGGACAAGTGGTTTGTGACTGTGGGAAGGGTCCAGAAAACAGTTCTTCAGAGTATGCCGGTTCAAATGCCAAAATTTCCTGGGAGGGGGCAGACTGGGGGGGAGGAGGCTGAGGTGCAGGAGCTGGAGGAGTGGCGATTTCGGTGACATGGGTGGACTGCGTGGAAGACTGACTGGTGGACAAATTGCTCGAAGCATTGTCAGCAATCCACGACATCACCTGTTCGCACTGTTCTGGCCTCAACAGTGCTCTACCACGAGTCCCAGTAACTTCAGACATGAACCTAGGGAGTGTAGCTCTGCGGCGTTCCCCTGCTCCCTCATAAGCAGGTGGTGTCTCACCTCGCCCAGGACCACGGCCTCTGACCCCTGCAGTAGTTGGACGCCCACGTCCCCGCCCTCGTCCTCTACCCCTAGCCCTCGGGTTAAACATTTTTAAAATGAGAGTTATAACTTTAATTTTTTTTTAACTTTTTTTTGTGTTTTTTGTTTTTTTTTGTGTTTTTTGGTTTTTTTTGTTTTTTTTGTTTTTTTTTGTGTTTTTGAGTTTTTAAAACCAAACGATGCTATCCTATTGCTATGGCTATTTTCTAGCCAAGTATGAAAGCACACTACTATGCCAGATGAGATGACACTGAGTTATTAAACAAAATAAACGTAAAATAAAAAAGGACAAATGGCAGACTGTGCCTAATTGAAATCCAACCCCTACTAAATTTTCCCACTTCGCTCTTTGCTATGGATATGTGCGTCACTAAGCGCAAAACACAGCGGTCGCAAGTCTCACTACAAATTGCTCAGAATTGGCTAGTACATGCACTGCAGCAAGTACAGCCACCAGCAGATCAACCAGAAATCAAATATATAGAACGCTACTGTAGGCGTAAGTAAGCTGTTTGGATTCTCCTATGGCTATTTTCTAGCCAAGTATCAAAGCACACTACTATGCCAGATGAGATGACACTGAGTTAGTGCCTAATTGAAATCCAACCCCTACTAAATTTTCCCACTTCGGTCTTTGCTATGGATATGTGCATCACTAAGCGCAGAACACAGCGGTCGCAAGTCTCACTACAAATTGCTCAGAATTGCCTAGTACATGCACTGCAGCAAGTACAGCCACCAGCAGATCAACCAGAAATCAAATATATAGAACGCTACTGTAGGCGTAAGTAAGCTGTTTGGATTCTCCTATGGTTATTTTCTAGCCAATTATCAAAGCACACTACTATGCCAGATGAGATGACACTGAGTTATTAAACAAAATAAACGTAAAAAAAAAAGTTAATGGCAGACTGTGCCTAATTGAAATCAAACCCCTACTAAATTTTCCCACTTTGGTGTTTGAGGTGGATATGTGTGCCACTAAGAGCTAAACACAACGGTAGCAAGTCCCCCTGCTAATTCCTCACAAAATGGTACTAGATGCAAATAAAAAAAAAAAAAGTAGAACGTTATTGTAGCCCTAAGAAGGGCTGTTGGGTTCTTGGAGAATCACTCCTGCCTAACAGTAAGCTAATAGAACACCCTAACGCTTTCCCTGACCAGCAGCAGCTCTCTCCCTAGCGGCATCCAGACACAGAATGATCCGAGCAGCGCGGGCAGCGGCTAGTCTATCCCAGGGTCACCTGATCTGGCCAGCCAACCACTGCTATCGACGTGTAAGGGTACCACGTCATGCTGGGTGGAGTGCAGAGTCTCCTGGCTTGTGATTGGCTCTGTTTCTGGCCGCCAAAAATCACAACGGCGGGAGATGCCATTTTCTCGAGCGGGCGAAGTATTCGCCCGAGCAACGAGCAGTTTCGAGTACGCTAATGCTCGAACGAGCATCAAGCTCGGACGAGTATGTTCGCTCATCTCTATTTATTACGTAAAGGGGCCATAGACATTGTTATTGATGCTGTATGTAAGCTAAAATGTGAACATTAACTAATCTAATATTATTAGTGTTTTCTGACCATCTTGTTGATAATAAAATTAGTAGTAACTAGCACTGAACTTCTTTTTACTTACATATCTTCCCGGTAACGACTAGAAGACTTGCTTCAGTTTCTGCCGCTCATGCGTGCACAGAACTGTATGTTGCATGGCCGCTCGTACTCTACAGCTTGAAGTGTGCACATCCACATAGGCCAATAGCTGCGCTCCACAATCTGTGACGGCACACAGACTGCTTTGTGGGAGCTGAGTATGCTGGGACTTAAAGTCGTTCTGTGGAATGGGCATCCATCTTGTTTACTTGTTTAAAATTATGCAAATGAACCTGCGTGGTTCATGGCACCTTAGGTGTGAATGGAGACTACAGCCCCTTCGGCTCATTTGCATGAGTTTTAAAGCCTTTTTTTCTTGAAAAAAAGGACATAAAAAGCTTAAATAAGAGCAAATCCTGCCAGAGGGGGCACACACCAGTATATCAGTGTACTTGGTTTACAATCTTTCATCCTGGTGGTACATATCCTTTAATCTCCTCATATTAATATACTAGTACTTAGCATGGTTGTTTTGCTGCATGCTAAATATTTGAAGTGTGAAGTGTAGTAAGAGTACTCTGGCTTGCACCACTGATGTAGGGGCTGCCGGCCCACCCAGCTCTTGGGCTTACCTGTGAAACAGTCCGAGCCTGTGCAGTAGGGATTGAAATCAAAGAACGTTAACAATCAATCAACTTTATGTACACAAGCTTTTAAGTTCTACTATCATATATAAAAAGGAGTATTTTCAGCATGCAGGTTGGGGTTCCCCATTTGCTAATGAAGACTACATTACTACAAAATAAATTAAATGAGATTAGGCCAAACTTGCTAAACTATTTCTGTTGCCGCAACTTTTCCATGTAGAGACCAAATGCCATAGTAAACTCCTCATTATTGCATTGGGAAACTACAGTGGTAGTGAATTAGTAGAGAGGGCTCCATTGTATCAGTTATTTATTACATATTACAGGTCATAAATGTATGCGGTGGGGGATAAAGGATCAGCTTTCCACATATAAATGATTCATACAAGGCCTGGCATGACTAGATTTACAGAAAATGCACAGTCTTACCAAGCGGGAGAAGATTCCCTTCAATTTCTATTAAGGGGTCTCATTTCCAAATTACCAATAAACTAGTCTGACTAGGAAAATAACAGGCCAGAGTGCGTATTTATTTCTTGAGATCCAGAGGAGAGAAGTGGCACATTTCCCGGCAGGATTAGCATACCATGTCAGCTCGTTTTAAGAATAGCTTACACTTGATCTCTGGACAAGCTTCATCATAAAACTGTTGCTTGCTGAATGAAGACATGACTTGTCAGTTTGGTTCAGCCTGGCTGCCTGCCATGGTTTCAAGCAAATAGCTTACTTCTTCTCATCATTGTATACACTGCTATAGAGATAATCTGGTGATGGCCATGTGGACATGTCACTGCTATGAGTGTCCCACCTCTGGTGGCTCTGTGGCCAGCATTGTGCAAGTATTACTCAAGAAACAAAGATGAGAGAGGTCCCCCATCTTCATAGAAGCTGAGCAAAGAACGCAGGACTAGGACTTGCTCTATAATTTGCAGCGCAGGATAATAGAAGTTAATAGTTTCCAATAAGCTAGCTGCCGTTTTTGTGGCTAGTTCATAGGGTCATGTACATGAGCCCTAAGTGTGTTCCGTCCATTGCTTCTTTCTTGAAGACCTGATTAATTTAGGTTATCTTGTGGAACGCCTTGTTCTATATTCAATTATGGTCTACAGATTTTCTGCATGTTGCTATTTGGAATGAAGTGCAGATGTAGTATACAATCCTAAAAGTTATGAGACTTAACACAGCTTATGTAAAGGGATTCAATGCTGGTGATTAGAGGAGGGTATGTTCATGAGTATTGTCTGCTACCTCTAAATTCATAATCAGTAAAAATCTTGTACCTATCTATCTATGATCTTTATAGAACATTGGGGCTTATTTACATACCCGGTTCAGGCGCGATCCCGCGGCACGTTGTCCGACGAGGATTAGGGTTCTACCGGGATTCACTAAGGTCTTGCACCCGATATCCAGCAGGTGTCGCTGCTGCGCCGATGCATGTGAGTGCTTGCTCTTGCGACACATTTCGGTTTTTAAATTCTGCGTGTTTTTCAGAATCCGTTGTGTTGTCCAACGGCCATGCCCCCCTATCTCTGTTGCATGAAAGCCAGCACAATTGCACTGAAATCCGATCATGTCCGCCAAAATCCCGGCAGAATTTGGCGCAAAACAAAAGAATGACGGAAATGCGGCCACTGAGCCCTAAGTAAATGAGCCCTGCTATTCCAAATATTATGCAGAAATTTCCACAGACCCATTCCATTTAACTTTACGTTCATATGCAGCATCACATTGCCCATAGAGCTGATATTTGGAACTTAACCTAAATCTTCTGGGCCCAATTTACATACCATCTACTACTTACTACAATAATACATAATACAATAATAGAATATTAATAATGATAATTTCTTTTAACATGGCAGGTGCCATTTGTAAGGCTTGACCTAAATCTCTTTGGCCCAATATATATACCATCTACTACTTAAAATAATAATGTCTTCTATCGTGGCAGATGCCTATCTAAGGTGCCTGATTTTGACTTCTACCTCTGCACCTACTATGCCTATGTCCAAGAATTGAGCCGTAACCTTTGCCCTTCTGCCATTTGCAGGTAAACTAGGCTTACTGTATGACCAGGGCTATAATAGAAAGGTGAGCTGATGGATAGAAGTCACTGCCACACATTCACTAAAAACAGTGCAAACTGCACATAGTATAACTTTGCTTTGGTGCACATTTAACATAGGGCGCGCAACACAATTCTGAGACTTTGCATGATAAATGTGGCGCACGGTCCGACTGAGCACCAGAACGCCCATTTGAGTACAGAAATTTGTGTCACAAATGTGGCGTGGACACTTATTAAATACATGTGCAAGCAGTTTGCACTGAAAAGAACGTGCACTAGAAAACTGGCACAGAAGCTTTAGTAAATTTGGGCTATTGCATTGGACAGATTTATCAATTACAGGCAGTCCCCAGGTTACGTACAAGATAGGGTCCGGAATTTTGTTCTTAAGTTGAATTTGTATGTAAGTCAAAACTGTATATTTTATGATTGTAGGTCCAGACAAAAAATTTTTTTGCCCCAGTGACAATTGGAGTTTAAACATTTTTTGCTGTAATGGGACCAAGGATTATCAATAAAGCTTTATTCTAGACACCTTACAGCTGATCACTGCAGTCTGGGACTATAGTAAAGCATTCAGAGAGCTTCACCAGAGGTCAGAGGGGTCTGTCTTTAACTATGGGTTGTCTGTAAGTCGGGTGTCCTTAAGTAGGGGACCGCCTGTACTTCATATGAGCAGAAGATATAGCAAAACTATTGTCAAAAATGAATGCTTCTCCTCAGACAAGACAACAGTGGGGCCCGGTGCAAACATTAGTCAGGGCACCATACCTAAACTCTTGTTACCCCCCTCCTGAACATTTCAATTGAAAATATACATATATGCTTCACACACATATACACAGCATCATACTTATATACCATATGTACTATAGCAGCAATCCCCCTAATTTACTATTGCCAGCATCCAATCACTATTGAAATGTCCAACCACCTCCCCTCACTAATGAAATGTCCAGAAGCCTCCAATTATGCATGCACACACATATACAAAGCTGTATGCACAAAAATATACATGTTGGACACATGCAAGCACATATACATGCTGCCATAGGTAGCCATATGCACGAACATATACATGCAGCCATATGTAGCAATATGTATGCAAATATACATGCCAGACACAAAAAAGCACAGGCAAACATGCACAGACACATGCATTCCCAGGCACCTGCACACAGACACATGCATTCAGACACATGCATAAACGTTATGTAAATGTATTCACACAACTATACATACACTTCTTACCTATACTTACCAGTATTCAGGCACTCAGTATTCTCAGGAGGGCTGTGGATCCAGCTTGCAGGCAGCTACATGGATGCAGAAGGTTATACAGGAAGCTCTATTTTCATTTCCTGTGTAATTAGAGCCAAGCACAATCTCCTGCTGATCTCTGACCCCTCCTCTCACTGCCGACTACTTCAGAAGGGAAAAGAAAGGAGAGCGAGCTGCAGGGGGCTCACGATCTGCAGGGACCCCTCCATAAGTGGGACACTGCAATGCAGCGCACGAGTCAGGGGGCCCCGGGTGTCACCATGATATTTAACAGTGAAATCCTTGGGCCTACTCTCTGAGGACCTGGTTGCTGTTGAATCTCCTGCATCTCCACACCACTGCTTCTCCTACATTGCTCTTAAAACTTAAAATAGTCTCAGAAAAGATGTCATTAACTGATGTTTCCACCTTGTCTTGACCAAACATCACATGATTTGAAGGGTACCCCAGGCTGAAAAGCCGTTATGCTAATGTTCACTTTCTTAAGACTTTCAGTTTGTAAGGGAAGCAGTAGAGAAAACAGCTTGTAATTTGGAATGAAAAAGATCTGACCATATTCTCCTGCTGTGGCTCTGGATATTGCTTCAATAAATGAGATTTAAGGTTTTATTAAATGCTGTTTCCATGTCCTATCCCCATATTGAAAGCAACTTGTGCAGGTGTGCAGAGGTCATTGGTGCATGGTCGAGACTTCTAACTGCTTTCTACAAGAAACGGGGTGCAAATCTGGTCCTTATGAAACGTGCCCCTAAAGCTCAGAAGACGTTCCACTGTAAATAGATAGAGACAGTTGGGAAGAGAGGTAATATAATTTATGCTAATTTAACATGACAGAATGGGAGCACTCTGTATCTTCTTTCATCTCCATTAACAAAATGACAAGATTATCACATTCCTGAGAGTTGGGCTGGATTCACTAAACAGTGTTTCCCGTCTGCTAGTCTCTTCTGCATTGCCGAATTTGTCCTGTTCACATGCAAAATGTTTTGTTTATTTGCCTTTTACTTACAAAGCACAGAAATATTCCCCTCGCCTCAACATTTAATTAATTCCAAAGATACAAATAACTTTTTGATACGGGATAGAGCTGTGGGTTTTATAGGCTGCAGACAGGGCTTTACATTGGCATTTCCTCTGTTTTTTACTTGGTAAGCAGATGGACAACAAATGTCAAACTATATTATGGAAATTATATGTTTCCTTTTTTATAGACATTTTAGTTTTAGCAAAGAAACATGTTAATGTCCTAGATTCTATTGTATGGAACATGGCACATTTTCATTTGTGGGATGGATAAAATAGATAAAGCAAGTCTCTAGAATTTATGGTACCCCAAGCATTTCCATTCTTTATTATAAATATACTGGCTGTAGCTCCCGGCATTGTCCAGGACAGTAAATAACTGCTCTTAGCTATAACAAAATAGAATGGGTTAGCAAAAAACATTTTATTTGTATCTATCTATCTCTCTCTCTCTGAACATTTCTGTCTCTGAGTGTCTCTAACTGTCTCTGCCTGTATGTGTCTGTCTGTGTTTATCTGTCTTAGTCTATCTGTCTCTTTCTCCAACTGTCTCTGTCTCCGACCGTCTCTGGCATTGACCGTCTCTGACCATCTCTGTCTCTGTCTGACCTTTTCTGTTTCTGATTGTCTCTGTCTCCGACTGTCTCTGACTGTGTCTGTCTCTGACCAATTCTGTCTCTTACTCGGTCGGTCCCTATCTGTCACTCACTGGGGCACATTTACTAAGAGTCCAAAAGCCGCACTTTCGTCAGGTTTTCCGAATATTTTTCTTTTGCCCTGAATTGCCCTGGTTTTTTGGCGCATGTGATCGGATTGTGGCGCATGGGCGCTGGCTTGCGACAGAAATTGGGGGCGTGGCCATCGGACAACCCAACGGATTCGGAAAATCACGGAATTTAAAACGGCACAGAAGCGACACATGCAGGAACTCGGTCGCACGATCTTAGTGAATCACGTCGGACCCGAATCCTCGTCGGACAACGCACCGCGGGATCGCGATGGGACCGGGTAAGTAAATCTGCCCCATAATCTCTGGGTTTCTCTCACTGTCTCTGTCTCTGACTTTCTCAGACTTTCTCTGTCTTTCATTGTCTCTGTCTCTGACTGTCTCTAACTGTCTCTGACTGTCTCTGTTTCTGATACTGTCTGTCTCGGATTGTCTCTGACTATCTCTAACTGTTTCCGACTGTCAATTTGTCTATGGAGGGATTTATCAGAAGTGACTGAGAGCAGAACTGTTCTAGTTGCCCACACCAACCAATCAGAGCTCAAGTTTCATTTTCCCACAGCTGTTTATAAAATAACAACTGATCCCTGATTAGTTTCCATGGCCAACTGGAACAGTTTTACCTCAGACATTTCTGATAAATCTCCCCTATCTCTGTATCCATCTTACCTCACACATAAGATGGATTATACTCCTTGCCTATAATAACCAATTATGGCTGAAAACCTAGTCTTTGACGTTCCTAGTCACAGAGAGCGGCTGTGCAAAAATTGGTGATTGTAAATGCATTGTAGTGTAGACAAGTTGTTGAATCTATATTTAACTAAACATAATGGGGTAGATTTACTTACCTGTCCAGAGGAGTTCACAGAAAGTGCATTATCTGACGATAATGCACTGTGCCGCGATTCACTAAGATCGTGCGCCAGATATCCTGCATGTGTCGCTTCCCCACTTAGATCAGACAGAGTTCACCTTCTTCTTCCTGGTGCATGTAAGTGCTTGATATTGTGACACAATTTGAAAGTTAAATCCCACGCTCAGTCCGAATCAGTCGGATCGTCTGACGGGCTAACCCTCAATTTCTGTCGCATGAAAGCCAGTGCAGCTGCACCAAAAGACCATCGTGTGGGACACAATCCCTGGTTAAATAGCTGTTACAGCCTTGCAAAATCCGGAAAGTCTGATGAAAGTGCGTCTGCGCACCCTTAGTAAATAAGCCCCAATAATGGATAATGGATTGTACCAATATAACTTAATCTAACTGCTAGGGATGTTAAACACTGAACATACCTCAGGATCAGAAAAAAAACTGATCAATGATTCCTTCCTAGTATTTTTTTCATCATCTGATGGGAGGGTCAGAACATGCTGGCTTCTCTTCTAAGACAGCAAATTAAACCTTTAACATTAATTGCGACAGGGTAGATTAATTTATTTCTTAAATTAATAAGTCATAGTTCCTAGTTGGAGGTTAATGCCAATTTTAAGTCATTTCACATGTTATAGAAAGTAACAATTTCAAGTGTCAATTATAGTTACTGTGATGTATGGCTGAAAAGATTTACAGAAACTGTGTCTGATGACTGAGAGATCCTCAGGGTTTCCAGTGCTCAATAGGAGTCCGGAAGAAGCCCACCTTAACATAAAACCTCTAAGCCATTCTTTTATGTCCCCTCTTCATACATTATGTCCCCTCTTCATACTTGATTTCCACGAATACTTCATGCATCAAGGACTGAGCACCGTTGTGAATGTGCTCTGAATGTTCCATTGGTCAAAAAATATATTCCTCATGATACTGATAAGGACTAGTCCTCTGAATATTATCTGCTACCATTCCAGTAAAGGAGACTTGTTAGTAAGTCCATGTGGAGGACATGTCAGGTCATTATACGTGGAGTTACTTGGTGTTTTGTGAAACTGCTTGGTACACACGTCATAAATATTCACTTTTTCTTATGGGATGGAAAATTTAAAACCATTATCTTATTAATGGACTCATTTACTTTTATCTCCACAAATGTAACTTCTTCTATTCTTCTTGGATGAAGCTTTGTTGAGTTCTAGCTTAGTGGTGTCCTTTGTATCCTTTTCTATACGAGTACTGAAACATTTGTGTTCCTATTGATTAGCTGTTGAGTCCCTCGCAGAAGATCCCTAGGTCACGGCTCATCAAGCTCCTCTATTAATCTGTCCAAGGCTGTTTTAGAGTTTCACATCTTGCAGAACTCGGGAATCCTATTATTGGTCTAGACGACAGCCATTTATCTTCAGTTTTTACGTCTATAAGAGTGGAGTAATGTTATCTTTACAAAAGGATACAGAATGGATACCAAGTGACCAGTGGAGTAAATATTAGATGGTATCATAGCAGAGATCAAAACATTGGTCCACATTTATTAAAGTGTTTGCTACAGTTTTCTGTCTGACTTTACACTGAAAAGAATGTGCACCTAAAGGGGCGTGTTAGTGCTTAGTTGGAGATTGCGCCATATTTATTACTGACATGTGCCACAATCATGAACAAAGTGCACCAAAAAAGGTTCACACTTCCAGAGCAGTGCTGGGGCCACCTAATAAAGACTGTGCACCAGTTTTGATTAATCTGGCACACTCCACAGGCACAACTCCACATAGTACAGACTGCACTAGTTTTGATAAATGTGGGCGTTTCACCCCATTATGGTGCTAAGTTTGATCTAGTATTTGTTTCTCATCTTTTCCAAAACACTTCTTGTTTAGAGTCTGTTCCCTTAATTTTATGGGAGCTGGGCTACACTGCATTGATTGTGAATGAATGTGCAACATCCCCCACCGGGGCCTAGCCTTTTTCTTGGGGCCTGGAGGCAGCCAGGGCCCAGAATACCAGAGTGGATGACGGTTGCGGCCTAGGGCACGCTGTGGTCACGGTGCTGGCTATAGGGACCAGAGGGCTGTCCTAGAGCCTGGCAGGTCTCCAGCAAGGGGTGTGTGCAAGAAATTGTAGAGAGGGAGAGGCTGATGTACTGAATCTCCCTGGGGCAACCCCTTAGTGTCCGTAGTATATGTCCCTGGGTAGTAGATTGAAAAAGCTCTTGATGGTACAGCTGTATACAGGGACCAGATGGAGGCAACGTTGTGCAACTCACGGTTCTTTATTGGAACAACTGCAGGCAACGGGCCAAACGATTTCAGAACAGTTGCAGGATTATTGGAGTGGTCATGGAGAGTGATCCTCAGGAGTAGATTCAACAGCCTGCTAGTAGGTGCAGGCTGGGAGGTAGCCATGTCCAGGTATGGAAGCTGCAGCTTTAATCCTAGGGGGACTGTTCTGTGTGTCTGTGCTAGTGGTGCACAGGCACTGTCTCCTTCTCTCAGTGGGTTCTATATTGATAGCTGAGGCCTACAAGGCCTGTAGCGAGAGATTGTGCTCTAAGGTGATGCTCCTCAGTCAGGAGCTGGGTTCCAAAAGGACTTGTCACTTCCTGTCCAGGGGTTTTGTTACTCCCTGGTCAGGTGATGCTCATTCTCCAATCAAACTCCAGCTTATAGATTGGAACTAGAGATGAGCGAGCACTAAAATGCTCGGGTGCTCGTTATTCGATACAAGCTTTTCCCGATGCTCGGGTGCTCGTATCGAATAACGAACCCCATTAAAGTCAATGGGAGACCCGAGCATTTTTTTAGTAAAAGAGAACATTAAAAGAACAGTGCATAATAAAATATCCCAGATGTTTACTGATGTTTTACTTGTAAGAAAAAATTGAAATAACACTATTCTTCACTTTCCAGGTGTTCGCGCGTGTCTCCCGCTAAGTTAGGAGATGTTCAGAACATCTGGAATGTGAAGAATAGTGTTCTTTCAATGTGTTCTGCACTTAAATGGTCCTGTATTCACAGTTTTTAATGTTTTAATTCTATTCTTCACTTTGCAGATGTTAGCGCGTGTCTTCCGATAATGTCGGAGATGTGCGCGCACATCAGCAATGTGAAGAATAGTGTTATTTAAATGTGTTCTGCACTTAAATGTTCGTGTTTTCACTGTTTTTAATGTTTTAATTCTATTCTTCACATTGCAGGTGTGCGCGCGTGTCTCCCGATAGGTTCGGAGATACGCGCGCACAGCTGCAAAGTGAAGAATAGTGTTATTTAAATGTGTTCTGCCCTTAAATGTTCGTGTTTTCACTGTTTTTAATGTTTTAATTCTATTCTTCACATTGCAGGTGTGCGTGCGTGTCTCCCGATAGGTTCGGAGATACGCGTGCACAGCTGCAAAGTGAAGAATAGTGTTATTTAAATGTGTTCTGCCCTTAAATGTTCGTGTTTTCACTGTTTTTAATGTTTTAATTCTATTCTTCACATTGCAGGTGTGCGCGCGTGTCTCCCGATAGGTTCGGTGATACGCGCGCACAGCTGCAAAGTGAAGAATAGTGTTATTTAAATGTGTTCTGCCCTTAAATGTTCGTGTTTTCACTGTTTTTAATGTTTTAATTCTATTCTTCACATTGCAGGTGTGCGCGCGTGTCTCCCGATAGGTTCGGAGATACGCGCGCACAGCTGCAAAGTGAAGAATAGAATTAAAACATTAAAAACAGTGAAAACACGAACATTTAAGTGCAGGACACATTAAAAGAACACTATTCTTCACATTCCAGATGTTCCGAACATCTCCTAACTTAGCGGGAGACACGCGCGAACACCTGGAAAGTGAAGAATAGTGTTATTTCAATGTGTTCTTACAAGCAAAACATCAGTAAACATCTGGGTTATTTTATTATGTAATAAAAATACTGTTCTTCACTTAATTTAATGCTCGATCTCGAGCCGGCGAGATACTCGTCCGAGTAACGAGTATACTCGCTCATCTCTAATTGGAACGTCATTGGATAACAAGAATTACATACAGATTTACAGATTTGACCCTTGCCTGTTCAGGCAGAATAAACCACTGCTGAGTGCCTAAGACCTATGGGATTCTCCTTATGAGCTGATAAGACTCACTAGAGGGGTTCTATAGGTAGAGGGCCTCATTCTCAAGCACTCCCTTGCCTATACATCAGCAGGGGTGTTGCAAAAGTATATCCATTGAGAAAAAAAAGATATATTATGCTTTCTTGAGTAGATGTCATCAATAAGCATAACTCTGTAGAATCACCTCCATAAGCTAAAGAAGGAATACACTGAGCATGTATTTACCAACCTCTCATATAATTGAACTGTCTGCACATTCATCGGAAGAGCTAGTAGGTGATACTTTTTTTAACATGTATTAGAAATGGAGGGAGGGTATCCATCTTTAGAGAAGGGATTGTCTGTATGTAACAACTGCGTTCAATACATAAACAAAAGGCAGTTGTCAAACATTTTGCTTGAAGGGAAAAAAAAATATTGTAAATGTGCCTTAACTTTTGAAGTTTGAAGCTACCAGCCGCCTGTGAGACTAATTATAATACTCCCTGGCTCTATGTACTAGCAGCTAAGAGTTTTCATCCTTCACAGTCCAGTTGATTGTGTTTTGGTTAAGGTTAGTGTCTGCTTTATAATACAGAACTGACAGAAGACAGAAGTCGTAAGTGTTGTCAAAGAAAATTGTCACTTGAATACTTTGTACTTCCTGAAAACTCCTGTAAATGATGGAATCACTCCCTGGGCATGCCACATGTATCATTTTTGTTCCTTCACTTGATGAATTAGGTCAAATTCTCTGTGGCACATTTTATCTTTTACCTTACAAGGCAAATAAACAGACATTTAATCTGATTGCATTTATTTTAAACCTACATGAAATTCAGAATACAGAGGAACTCTTCTTAAATGATCCTGTTACCCTCTTAAAAGCTAATAGTAAGAGCGATCCACTCCGGAGGCCTCGTTATGCTGGCACTGTGCCATTCATTCAAAGCTTCGCTATTAAACCTGAGCCAATCGATACCACCCAAACTGCTAGAAATATTTACTGTACATCATTAAATGATAATAGTTTGATGTGAAAAGCAAAATTCTATGTCAATGGCACTGCAGTATTTTATTAGTAATACAGCATGGGCCAATACACAGTAGACCTGTGCTGAGTATATGCTAGGAGTATATATCTTAAATAAATGAGCTACACCAAGTAAATGGGTACTTTTCTTTTAAATTTTTGGCATCCCATTATCTCCATGTATTCCTTATTGCTTTCTTGTTGACCAGCAGTCTTGGGGTTCATTCCCATAACTGTGTGCTCACCCAAGCCAGATCCCTGGAAAGCACAGGGTAGTAAGGAAGAAGTGGGAGGGGTTAGTGCGCGTCACCACCCATCCCTCCATAAGCCGAAGATCAGCCAACTTGGTCACAGTGGGGTGATGCACTGTGTGTGCACTGCGCCGTGAGCGGAAGTCATAGAGGTCCATGGGGGACCATGATCTGGTCCCAAATCATGCAACCAGGCCGTCTGAGTGAGGCCTTAGATGGAACCCTTTACTTACCATATTTTCAGACTAATAAAATTTACGCAGCCACAAATTTATATTAAAGTTGTCTCTTCTTTCTCATTTTCCTCATTCATGCACCTAATTATCTCATCCCAGTAGGTAGCAACTTAGGACAGAACCTTATACAGTGCAGTAACTGGGCCTTTATGTTTCCAATTCTGCAATATTTACTTATATATCCCTTTTATTCTTCTCTGAGGGATATTAAAGACCTTATATGCCCTATGCATTGGTTTTAACTGGGTCTCCCACCAGGTTCCTGCTGTTGTTATATTCCTAATTTTTCTAAGACCTTTAATTAGTCTATTGTGGATTTCATTCCAAATGCAGTGCTTTCCTATTTTCGGTATTAGCACATTCTCTTCTCAATGTTTTCTCTTCCTGCAATGTTTCCACTAATTGTAAAGACTAGAAGTTTTTTGTGGTTATAAACACTTGATGTTTTATCCAGAGTTGTGCTGTTAATTGCTATGCTTAAACCTGCTAAGCATGGCCTTGTCTGGAACCTTTGTTTTAAATAATGTGTGTGTGTATATATATATATACATATATATATATGTATTTCACCTATACTGATGTTCAATTATCCTTTTATCTTTTATTTGATTTACAGAATCATTGCCATAAAGCAACAGACCTATTGCCCCAACCTAAAGGGGATACAACATTCAAAAGTTCAAACCAACTTCCATCAGCTTAGGCAATTCTTGAGTGCCAGAAACTTCTGGAAATGGATAAAGAGAACATTTTTGTCAAGACATTCTTGACAAAATGTTCTTTCTGCTCCACCGAAGGCTCTGAATGACAGCTTGCTCTGCAGAATTAGTTGCTTTGGTTCAGTTGGGTATGAGATGGTGGAAAGCTGGGTGTTTGCATCTTGTTTCTGAGCTGTTGGTTTTCATGTGTGGTTTGAGTGATGGACAGCTGAGGCAATCAGCAGCCAGGGCAGCGAAAGTAGCTATTTCTAGTACTATATGCAGAGTAGGGACTGTCATCCTGTTGTCACCTGTGAATTAGAAGAGGGTTAGGCAAATAGGCAGGGATAGAGGTAGATTAGATGATTAGATAAAACTTTATTAATCCCTGAGTGGAAATTCTTTTGCTTCAGTAATATACACAAAATAAAACATACACTAAAGACATACAATAAAATCAGCACAACGTAAAAAAGCATATCAATCTCCTTGACGGTATTTAATGGTTTTCCACAACCATTAAGTTCCTTGTTATAAAGTGCAATAGCAAACGTAATAAAAGACCTTTGATAACGCTCTGTGCAAATTTTCTTTTGATGTTATCTTCCACTAAACAAGCTTTTCCTAGCATTAACTGTCTCATATAGTGGATGATCTGCATCATTAATAATTGCCTTAAATTTCACCAATAACCTACTTTAATTCACACCTGAAAAACTTTCAAGCTTAGTACCAACTGCACTACTGACTCTAATAACCTTGTCAAATGTATTAATGTCCCTAATGCACATTCCTGAATCAAAACAATCGAGCAATAAAACATTGCACCAGCTAACACTGTATTATAAAACGCTTAAAGTCATTTCTTACATTTCTTATTTCAAACGGCCTCAGATTGTGCAAGAAAAATAAACAAGACAGGCCCTTCTTATACAATTTTCCACAGTTAAATTTTCAACTGTCAAGATCTTCCCCGAGATATTTATACATCACCACTGTCTCCACTTCATATCTATTAATATAGGGTTAACAATCGGTGCTTGCTGAAGTTCACCACAATCTCTTTGTACTGTGTAGACTACTAAGGGGAGACCTCATTGCAATTACAAATATCTGACTGGACAGTACAAGGATCTTTCTAAAGATCTTTTTATTCCTAGGCCTGTGGCCAGGGCAAGGGGGCATCCTTCACACCTAGAGGAGAGGCGGTTTAACCATCACTTTAGAAAGGGATCTTTTTGGTAAGTGAAACTATGGAATCCTCTGCTGCAAGATGTTGTCTGCTAATGTTCAAGAAAAGCCTGGAAGACTTTTTGGAGAGAAATACTATTGCATCCTATGGGAATACAACTTTTTGTAGGTAGTTTCTGTTAATCCAGGGAGTTATTCTGATTAGGAGTCGGGAAGACATTTTCCCTGCTTTGGGCTAATTGGCATCAGCCTTGAAGGGTTTTTGCCTTCTTCTGGATTTATCAACTTGAGGCACTGATGTCTTTTTCCAACTTTAGTTACTATGATGCAAATTCAACAAACGCAACGGGGCTAACAATGTATGGGTATAGATAGATATACAGATATATACTTGTAACTGAGTGACTGTAATATATATACCTGTAAACCTCACAGCTTCACAGTTTTTTTGGTGTCTACACAAAATTTGGGCTGGTGATCAGCGAATGATGAATTAATGCATTTGGAAAAATTGTTACCTATGGTTATTTATATTCTGTTGTTCTGCCCGTTTTTGCTTTCTTTAATTTATTGTACTTGTGTTTTACTCAAATTAAATTTTCATGTAGACATTTAAGTTCTAACCGTCTTTATCATTTTAAGCTAAAAAGCAGGGTTTGATGCAGAAGCTTTTACAAAGATGTATTTTGCTGGGGAAAAGGTTAGCCTTTCATTAATGACTTGTAGAGAAATAGCAATTTGCAAACTATTAACACATCCTCTCTCATTCCGCACACATACATATGGTAGACACTGATTGGTTAGTCACCACACCTGATTTAGACCTGAACATCTAATTAACACTTTAAAGATTAATCATTAGCATAAGATGTAACCTTCTATGCACAGATTTCAGCACATACCACTCCTGATGCATTCATTTTAGCCATCTGGTTGTTTGATGTTATCTTAACTTGACTAATGGGTGATTTTTAATCACCACGTTTACAACTATGGTTGGCAGATTTTAATAATTTAAAAACAGTAGTAGAAATTGTCTTATTTCTGTAAAAAAAAGTGAATATGTCATAGTACCATCCCTTTATTGAAGGGAGTCTTTCACCTACCCACTGAGAAATTTCTACTGACAGTAGTGCTAGTTCCATTGATTCCAAAGTAAGGTGTCCTGATTGCTGACTATTTCCTATGATCTTAATTCTGGCATATTCTCTTATTATCTTTATGAATTGCATTCTAACCTGTTGCCCAACTGTATTGACCCTAGCTAGTTCCAACCACGGAAATACTGCCCTGACTTACAGCTTGATCTTTAGCACAGTAAGTTTTTTACCTTCCCTGACTCCAACTTGTTCCCGACCAATCTCTGCTTCACACCTGGTGAATTGTGCAGATATTTCTAGACCCACTTGGGCCAGCTGCCACCCATACTGGGACTACTCCAAGAGGGGACCAAAAGGTGATTCACAGCAAAGTCCAGAACCCTTTAAAGGAGTAAAATAGATGAAAACCAACTGGTTCACAAGAATAATGCCCTTGGGAGTAATAATAAGCCAAAATTAGTAAAGTGGTATAATGGGTGCATATCCTACTGCTTTTAAACTAATATACTATTTAGAACTTTAGGACTGGTAAGACTTATACAGCTTATCCAGAGAATCTCCATCATACACTGACATAAACATGGTTTTGAGAAGCAGAAAAGCTTAGGAAGTTGGGGAGTGAAAAGGAAAAGCAGAAAGATCTGTAAACCGATATTTGGTCGCAATCAAATCAGTCTGAACCAATCAAATTTTAGTCTATCTGAATAGACTTTTAGTCTATCTTGTTTTGTAGATTCTTAACAATTTATTATTCATTTTTTCTCACCCATCCCCACTTTCTAAGCATTGGGATAAATGACAGCAATAGCTAATCATCATTTTAAAAGATTCACCTGAAGTGAATCAGAAAATATTCCAATTAGTTTTTCCTGAAAAATGCCACATTCATACAAAACAATGAATAGATTCAGTCATCTCCCCATACGTATGATGTCATCCAAGAACTGGAAAGAGCAGTTCAGCTTCTCACCAGTAAGTAATGCCTATTGCAGGGCCGGAGGGTGAAGAATATGACACAGAGATTCATAAATCCCCACATGCAGGATTCTGCATTAAGCAACATTTGTTTTATCAGTCTTGATAACTGTTTTCCTTTAAATGTATTGAAATATGTGAAGAAAACACATTTATTAACCTCACGTTTAGTAAAATAAAACTAAAGATAAATAATAGAAGATTCCTGAGTCATTTGACTTGCTAAGAAAGCAAAACATAGATAATCATATCCATAGATGTACTTGTGCCCCTGAAGTCAAACTGTGCCCGAGGCAAACGCCTTTCCTGCCTTCCCTGAAGACTGCTGCAGACTGGACCGTAAGTCAACTGCATTTTTCTTCAGTCTTTCCGTAAACACGAACAGTTTTCAGAAACAATGTAAGCAAATTAATTTTTAATTTTGGCCCTGGCTTCTTCTAATTAGCATTAAATGTAAAAGTCAATCTGGGATAATTTATCAGGGACATCACATTCAGCCTGCAAACAATAGAACCTTGCCCTCTATCGAGTATATAGTATGCCAAGCATAAAATGTCAGGCTGTATATTGTGAGCAGGTGATTAATAGGTACAGTGGGTGCTCATGTCTAAGCTCTCAGCATAAAAAGATTACCAAAAAGCATGTAAAAAACAAAAAAAGCAATAGGCTGCGTGACAAAAACATGTCCTCTAGTTCAGTGATTTTCAACCTATGTGCCGCGGCACACTAGTCTGCCGCGACACATGGTTAAGTGTGCCGCGGGAAAAGTTCCCCGAACTATAGTGCCCCTGTGTAGCGCTGCCGCCGCGCCTCCGTGTTTCTGCCTCCATACTTACCTACAAGCCCCGCGTCGGCGATCCGCCCATCTTCTGTAGCTCCTGCACCGCGCGGCCCATGTCACGTGACTGACGCGACCTGACGTCAGGTCGCGTAAGTCATGTGACCAGAGGCATGCGGTGCAGGAGCTACAGAAGGTGGGCGGATCGTCATTAGGAGTGAAGGTACGCGGAAGAAGACATCAAGGGTAAGTATATAAGGTTATTATTTGTATAGGGAAGGAAGCTAGGGTCTTTTTTTTTTTATTAGTCAAGGGAGGCTGGGGCTTTTTATTAGTTAAGGGAGGCCTCTGGGGCCATTTAATTAGTAAAGGGAGGCCTCTAGGGCCTTTTAATTAGTAAAGGGAGGCCTCTAGGGCCTTTTGATTAGTAAAGGGTGGATGATTCTTTCTAAAGGGTGGCTAGTAGTAGATTCTAAATTTGTTTAGAATTTCAAGAAAAATTTGATTCGTCACAAATCCAAAGTTTACAGTGATTCGTGGGATCAAATTTCGATCTTTTTTCAAATTTTTTTTCCTTCATTAGCAAAATGGCCGCATGCACAACGTGTTACATGGGGCAGAGAACTATCAAAATATAAGAAGAAAGGTGTACGGAGCTGTGGGTGGTGTAATTTTGTGCACCTTTTGATGTTTTCAATGCTATCATATTTAGGACTATACAACCTCACTGTATGGTGGTAGTGTTCCTCACTGTATGGCTGTATTCACGGTATGGCGGAAGTGTTCCTCACTGTATGGGTGTAGTGTCCCTCACTGTATGGCGGTAGTGTTCTTCAATGTAAGGCGGTAGTGTCCCTTAGTGTCTGATAGTAGAGTTCCTCAATGTGTGGCGGTAGTGTTCCTCACTGTATGGTGGTAGTGTTCCTCACTGTATGGTGGTAGTGTTCCTCACTGTATGGCTGTATTCACTGTATGGTGGTAGTGTTTCTCACTGTATGGGCGTAGTGTCCCAAACTATATGGCGGTAGTGTTCCTCATTGTATGGCGGTAGTGTCCCTTACTGTGTGGCAGTAGTGTCCCTTTAGTGTCTGATAGTAGTGTTCCTCACTGTGTGGCGGTAGTGTTCCTCACTGTGTGGCGGTAGTGTTCCTCCCTGTAAGGCAGTAGTGTTCCTCACTGTATGGGTGTAGTGTTCCTCACTGTATGGGGGTAGTGTCCCTCACTGTATTGGGGTAGTGTCCCTCACTGTATGGGGGTAGTATTCCTCACTGTATGGGGGTAGTATTCCTCACTGTATGGCTGTATTCACTGTATGGCGGTAGTGTTCCTCACTTTATGGGCGTAGTGTCCCTCACTATATGGCGAAAGTCTTCCTCACTGTATGGCGGTAGTGTCCCTTACTGTGTGGCGGTAGTGTCCCTTAGTGTCTGATAGTAGTGTTCCTCACTGTCTGGCGGTAGTGTTCCTCACTGTATGGTGGTAGTGTTCCTCACTGTATGGGGGTAGTGTTCCTCACTGTATGGGGGTAGTGTTCCTCACTGTATGGGGGTAGTGTTCCTCACTGTATGAGCGTAGTGTCCCTCACTGTATGGCAGTAGTGTTCCTCACTGTATGGCGGTAGTGTCCCTTCGTGTCTGATAGTAGTGTTCTTCACTGTGTGGCAGTATTGTTCCTCACTGTATGGCGGTAGTGTTCCTCACTGTGAGGTGGTAGTGTTCCTCACTGTATGGGGGTAGTGTCCCTCACTATATGGGGGTAGTGTCCCTCACTGTATGGAGGTAGTGTTCCTCACTGTATGGCAGTAGTGCTCCTCACTGTATGGATGTATTCATTGTATGGCGGTAGTGTTCCTCACTGTATGGCCGTAGTGTCCCTCACTGTATGGCGGTAATGTTCCTCACTGTGTGGTGGTAGTGTTCCTCACTGTATGCCGGTAGTGTTCCTCACTGTATGGGGGTAGTGTTCTTCATTGTATGCCGGTAGTGTTCCTCACTGTATGGGGGTAGTGTTCCTCATTATATGGGGGTAGTGTCCCTCACTGTATGGGGGTAGTGTCCCTCACTGTATGGGGGTAGTGTCCCACACTGTATGGCGGCAGTGTTCCTCACTGTATGGCTGTATTCACTGTATGGCGGTAGTGTTCCTCACTGTATGGGCGTAGTGTCCCTCACTATATGGCGATAGTCTTCCTCACTGTATGGCGGTAGTGTCGCTTACTGTGTGGTGGTAGTGTCCATTAGTGTCTGATTGTAGTGTTCCTCACTGTGTGGTGGTAGTGTTCCCCACTGTTTGGCGGTAGTGTTCCTCACTGTATGGCTGTATTCTTCACTGTATGGGGGTAGTGTCCCTCACTGTATGGCGGCAGTGTTCCTCACTGTATGGCGGCAGTGTTCCTCACTGTATGGCGGCAGTGTTCCTCACTGTATGGCGGTAGTGTTCCTCACTGTATGGGCGTAGTGTCCCTCACCATATGGTGATAGTCTTCCTCCCTGTATGGCGGTAGTATCGCTTACTGTGTGGTGGTAGTGTCCCTTAGTGTCTGATAGTAGTGTTCCTCACTGTGTGGTGGTAGTGTTCCCCTCTGTTTGGCGGTAGTGTTCCTCACTGTATGGCAGTAGTGTTCCTCACTGTATGGCGGTAGTATTCCTCACTATATGGCGGTAGTGTTCCTCCCTGTATGGCGGTAGTGTTCCTCACTGTATGGCTGTATTCTTCACTGTATGGCGGTAGTATTCCTCACTATATGGCGGTAGTGTTCCTCCCTGTATGGCGGTAGTGTTCCTCACTGTATGGCTGTATTCTTCACTGTATGGCGGTAGTATTCCTCACTTTATGGTGGTAGTGTTCCTCACTGTATGGAGGAAGTGTTCCCCACTGTGTGGCTGTAGTGTTCCTCACTGTGTGGCTGTAGTGTTCCTCACAGTATGGTCATAGTGTTCCTCACTGTTTTCCTCCTCAAAAAATACCTTTTTTATACTTTGGTGTACGATGCTGTGGGTGGTGTAATTTTGTGCATCTTTTGACGTTTTCAAAGCTATCATTTTTAGGACTGTACGACCTTTTGATCACTGTTTATTGAATTTTTTATATTTTTCGACTTTGGGCGCTATTTTCCGCTACGGGGTTAAACGCTGATCGCACATTTTAATGAAGGAGTTAAACCAAGGAAGCCTTCGGAAGACCCAAGGCTGTCATGGCGATGGATTGCTGCTCCCCAATGACCTCTCGGGGAGCAACGATCTTTTTGAAGCCGCCATCTTTTTGAAACCGTCGGCAGCTTTGCCGTCGGCTTCATGCGGGTGTTTCCAGTAAGCCTTTGCTGCAATATGAAGCAATGACTTACCGGCTATGGAGAGGGCTCAGCCCATGAGCCCTCTCCATGTACTCGCAACTGGCATGTGACATACTGTTATGTCACATGCCGTGATTCGATTCGGTTCAAATCAGATTTTCTGTGAATATTCAGCGAACCGGGTCGAATCAAATTTTTATAAATTTGCCCATCTCTAGTGGCTAGCTAACAATGTCGTTCATCTCAAACTTAAAGAGGGGGATGGGCAAGGGAAAACAAATTTGTAGGAGCTTTCTGTTAAAAATCTGTGTTTTAGGGAAGAAGCGGAGGTTCAATACTAAAACAACCAGGATTTCCAGGACAATTAGAGTAATGTTGATTAGGGCCTGAAGTGAATTTTGAAAAATTCTACCGAGCTTCTACTTAACAAATTTTGAATGATTCACACATCTCTAATAGTAATTGATAACAACATCAATAACTGCTAATAATTCAAAAATAAATAGCAATAATAATAATAACACATTTTTACAACAAATGATAAATGTTACTGCTACTAATAATGCTAAATAATAATTACAATAAATAATTCTACACATTTTAAGAATCTGTTTCTATATGTGCTATTTATTGATATTTCTTACCATTGTTATCATTACTTTATATTTTCTTGCTACTACCACTATTATTTGAAACATACTATTCTATCTCCTTTCTCATCTTTTATTTCTTCAGTTATTGATTATTAAAAAGTTTACATCTGTTTTTTTAACATCTTTTTTCAATCAAGAGCATTGTCATTCCAAATAACTCTCATTAATTGGCATTAATCCTAGGGGTGTAATTATAGAGGTTACAGTTGCAACCAGAGAGGCTCACAAGCCACCCTAAAGCACTTTGATCTCCTCTGACTTTTAGCAATTTAAGCATCATGAAAACTTCAACCTTATTGTGCACGTTAAGATTTATGACTGCAATCTGCCAAAGATGTTCCCCTCACCTTAGGATATAATTAACCTTTTGATGTCAGATGTAGCAGTAGGTCAGTATATGGTTAAGTAACTGAGGATATAGAGAAATATTTAGCCGCAATGTTATGTTATTCACCTATAACTCCTTTCTCAATACATTCAGAAAAGACTTCACTAGATGTAAATGCAGTGTAGTCGCTTCTCAATATTATAGAGGCATCTACCATACCCAAAGCAAAGCTGAGCTGCTGTATCTAAGCTGCTATTATTGAGTTATCTACCAAATGTATGATTGAATTGCTTTATATAGCTGTTTTGGTATAAAATATGTATTATATATACTGTTTTCAAAATAGATATACATTTTTGTGTTTAAGGAGAAAAACATTTATTGGAACCTGTACCCCCAATTTTGTAAGGACCTAGCAATAAATCTAGCTGCTAGTAATCCATCAACACATCATGTGAGCTGCTGAAACGTACTAATGGACATTACAAAATGTCTTTTGTTATGCCCATGTTTATTTCTATGATATTCTATATGATCCTCCTGATGGTAAGAAATAGTGTTCTGGAAAAGATTCTGTGAGTAACATATGGAAGACACCATAGAAACTAATATCTTCTCCCACCAGGTCTTAGACAACTGCAAATAGACATAAAGTCAGCAGAAGTAAAAAGTTCTATAATGGGCAGAAATAGATACAGTACTTTTACAAAGCTGGTTGAAAGGTTAATAATTACCATTAAGTAGCCATTTGCTTATTTCCTCAGTGTAGACCATTATAGTACCTGTCTTTATAGTACCGGTCTCCCCACTCTTTGATGGTTATCACTGTGTATCCATATCTTTTGCTTGTAGGGTAACTTAAAGGGTTACTCTCATCCCACTAGGTTTGGTTTAATCCCCAACAGAAAAAAAATATTTCTTCAATTTTTTTTTTTAAAAACCTACCTACATCCTCATTATAGACTCTGGATAGGGCTTACCTGCCCCCTAGCAACGGCCCTGTGATGACATAAGATATAGCCACCGCTGCTTGTCAGTAGCGGTGGCCGCGCAAGGGCCTAGAAAGGTGCTTCTTGGCCTCCAAACCTGCCAAGAAAATGTGAACATGCATAGCTAGTGCATGCCGGCTCCTGGCTCACTAGAACAGGACAGCTGCCGGGCATGTCCAGTAGTTTCAATGCTGCTTTTATATGAAGAGGACTTAGCAGTGCCGACTCGCTACTGCGCATTCCCTGGAAACTGTCCTGTTCTAGCAAGTGAGGTGGCTGGCATATGTGAACTGCGCATGTGCTAGATATGCACATTCACTGGAGCCTTCAAATGGAATATCCTTAGAAAAAAGTATAGAATGCATTAAGCACAGTTTCAGGGCACGCATAAGTAAAAGTAATATCCTTTCTATTTCTGAGCTGAAATATGAAATAAATGTCATGACTCTGAAAGCAACACAATATGGGTATCATTCTAATAGTTTTAAAAATATTATAATTTTATTAAACTCATCACAAAACCATAGGTATATTTTAACGGAAATCTACCACCAGGATAAAGGATTGTAAACTGAGCACACTGACATACTTGTGTATTCCCCTTCTGGGAGGATCTGCTCTTCTTTTAACTTATTATGCCCTGGTTTTTATTAAAAAAAAGGATTTTAAAAGCATGCAATTGAGTCTTCGGGGCTCTTGGCTCCATGGGTGTTAATAGAGTCTGGAGTCCCAAGTCTCATTTGCATAATTGTTAAGCCTTTCTTGCCTTTAAAACAAGGGTATACAAAGCTTAAAATAGAGAGGATTTTGCCAGAGGACACACACCAGTATGTCAGTGTGATTGGTTTATAATCATTCAACCTGGTGGTAGATTTTCTTTAAGTAATGGTTGACACAATATAACGTCATTCATTTCTAGCAACAGCAATGTAATAAACTTTAATATATCTATAACAATTAACATTTTGAGGCTTGGGGAAAAGGTAGCAATTTCTAAAGACTATAAAAACAACAGTGAAAATATAGACACTAAACTCCAAGTCACTTCAGGAGAAAATAATATCAAGAGACAAATCTTAGATGCTAAGAAGCTGGAGACACTAGGTGGCATACTTTGATGTCACACACAGAGCGTACAATAGAATTGTCTTTTCAAGCCTTTGTGTAAATGTTCCTATTGAATCTCAGAATCAAAGGGTTCTAGAAAAACTCATATAATACAATCATAGGAAACGCTTGATTTCTGTGACTGAGCCACACTGCTTTCTTCTATTCTTTGTAAATTATTACCTGTTATTGGTTGAGGTACACAAATATGGTAATGAATTATACACAGACAGGAAGCATTAAATAGAAATCTCTGGTAAGCTATGTTACTAGCTGTTCAGCAATGTAATGTAATAGTCATCGCCATGTATTGGCCTTATATTGGTAGATGCTGGTTCTACAACTTATTTTGATTGTACTGTAATCATTTATAAGGTAATTTTTTGGATGAAGAGTAGTGGTACTTTTCTGTGCCCAGGATAAGACCAATGTCCAGCTTAAGAGAAGACCCAGCATATGAGCAGGTTTAAGTTATACAAACAGGATTACTATGATCTACCCATATTTGCATTATAGTAGTATCTTATTAAATTATAAGTAGGGCTCCAAATTCTGGAATAATGTTAAAAATGAACATTGACACAGCATAGCCCCGCTAATAAAATTTCATAATGGAAATTCAGTAGCATTTTTTTTGTAAAAGCTGCCACTACAAAAAATGCCATGAAAAGGGGCCGCTGTGGGAAAAGAGACCCTGGACAGTTGCCAATTTGCACCCCTCTCCTCCTCACACCAGCCCTGCATAGCACTATACTGGGGACCTTAAATGTAGGATGTGCACAGCAATTCTTAGCTGTATCTGTACATGCATAATAGGAGTAGTAGTATTTTTCTGTCCATATATGTGGGATAGAAGTGGTAGTTTCATGCTGTGGGTTTGTGTGTAGCATAGGAAAAGTCAATAAATAATTCTGAACCATGTAAACCTTTGCAGGTATTTCTCATACACTGCAATGTTCATTGTATTCACTTTCATGCTTTTAATTAAAAAAAGAATCATTTTGGAAATATTGTTCCCTTAAATAGATGATCTGCACACACATTGCTTCCCTGGGTCGACACAAAGAGCAATTTTCAGCTCCTATTAATATTAGCATTAATATTGCAGACAATATAGCCTACTCCACAGTTACCGATGTTTAATCAGCTATAAAATACAAGAGCTATTCTCTGGGCTTTGTTCTGTAAAATTTCCTTCAAACCAGAAAATCATTGTGTAATGCATAGAAAATATATAAAGCTGCATTAGTGACACCTGCAGAATAGGTTCTTCACCATAAAGTCGTTTTCTTTGTAGTCTAAGCAGAAGCTTGTGTTAATTCTAATATTGCCAGTTATGTCATAAGGTTGTGAGTGATGACAATTCTTTGTAATGCTTTAAATGTCTGGAGTCTCTAAGCTCCACTACCGTGTTTCCCGGAAAATAAGACAGTGTCCTATTTTAATTTTTGCTCCTAAAGCAGCACCAGGTCTTATTTTCAGGGGACGTCTTATTTTTCAAGAATATGAATTCACTTATAACTCTCCAAACTCTGAATTTCATGCTGGATTTCTTGTGACTCCATTTCTACTAGAATCATTTACTCTCAATCTCTTATGTTTAGCAATGAAACTTTCCTTAAATGAGCACTTCTTGGCCAGGTAGCCACTTGTAGCATTTGCAATGCAATAGTCTGTGATTTTATCCCATGAGTTCTTCACTCATGACAGTATGTTAATGACCTACTGTATGGTGTGGGAGGTTGCAGTGGGGTGAGCATTGGGTGGATTATAGATAACATAATCATCTGAAGCCAAATGATCCTTTCATCCTGGAGTCCTTCAAGTATTTCAAATGGTAAGCTGCTAAGTCTACCACAAGGTAGATGTCATAAGTGACTACAAGTGTTGGGGGTCAATAGAGGAGTTGTTAAAGGGGTATTCCCATGAAGACAAGTTTCTTAAATGTACTCAGGATAACAAAATAACACATTTGTAATCACATAACTAATTCAATGTTATCAACAAAAATGCTAAATATCACAGATATAATTCCAACCTGTCTCTATCAGTCCTGGTGTACACAATTTCAGTTTTTCCCTGATTTCTGACCTTGTATCTTCTGACTTTAGGGTCAGCAGCCCTCTTGCTTCATAACTTCTCTCTTTATCTGCTCCCTGCAGGGGCCCCTCCCCTTGCATTCCAGGACGGAGCTCTCACACACTGACACAGACGCTGACTTCTTGCCGGCAAGTACACAGCGTGAGGAGTGGAAAGCTACAAGCTACAGGCAGATAACTTCTTTATCCTGGGCAGAGGGAGGGAGGTTTATAGTAGAGCTGACAGTATGTGTGTGTAGCTGAAATGTAGAAGTGCTGAGAATGGTAATAAACTGAGTGAAATTGTAAAGTAAGGGTCGACTTTTATGCATTGAACCACACATAACCGTTCATGTGTTATGTGCTCAAAACACATAATGCAGGTATTAAGACTTTTATTACCTCTGATCTTTACTGTAACCAAACAATTATATACATATAGTTACTCCTATGTAAAGTTGCACAATAAAGAATTTTCTAATGATTAGTTAGTGTATTTGTCCTTAATTTCATTTTATAGGATGGTTCACCTTGAGCAAGTGGTCTGAGCTTTGCAATTGCCACTCACCCTTTTTGTCAAAATGAAATGTAAGTTAAAAGAGACAAAAACTTTTTCTTAGTTGATAACCCTTCTCAATTCTCAGCACCACCTGTGGCCCTGATCGAAAACCCAGAGAAATGTACCGTATGTGTTTCCCTGCAATCAAGGTTTCTACATTCAAGAAGTAACTGCCTCTACCTGCCTCTACCTCCTCTACCTCCTCTTTAGCTATGCCAGTATCACAGGGCAAATTACCATAAGCTCCAACAGACTCCTTTGCCTTGGCTTGGGAATTTGGATACCAGCACCAATCATCACAGGTCAAAGGTAGTCTACCCATGTTTCTATTATAGGTACTTAATTTCAAAGAAGTATTCCATAGTGGTCTCCATGCATTCTTCTTTACCTTGAAAGGAAGCTTTAAAAAATTCTCATGCTTGATTAATAAAAAGAACTAAAAAGTATATGAATGGACTGAACAAGAAAAAGAATCAAAATGAATGTTCTTCTTAGATTAATACATAATAAGCAGCCAGTGCCAGGCAAACTCCCCGGTCCCCTTTTTAAATCGCTGCCATCCATCTTCAGTAAATTTATTTGAAATGAGTCAATTTGTAGATGTAGAAAGAAAACATCACAGAGACGGAGACACAATGTCACATTCACTGATTAATATCCTTCAAGATTCTTAAATTTTAGCCCGTAAATTCTCATCATTAATTTTGGATCACAAACAACCATTCTGAAGAAATTGAGCTTTTGACCCAATGCAAACAAAAAGCTTTTTTGTGGTTCTATTACAAATCCTTGTGATGCAGGTTTAATGACCATTTGCTTGGTCAAGATAATTATTATGTCTCATTTCCTTTTTTCTGTCAAACCAAATGTAAAATAACAGAATTATGATGACCTTCTCCATTCAAATAAAAATCATATTTGTGTTCCATATAATTAATTTATGATGATGTTTTATCAGTTTTTATTGCAATATTCCAATTAAAATAGTTTTATTTCATTAAGATTTGTAACATGACATATTAAAAAGCAGTACATGAGTATCTATCATTAATGTATCTCCCAATCTTCTATAAATCTTTCTCTATTTTGAATCTACAATTCTAAATGCCATTCTAAGCCATATTAGTGTAGGAGCCACTACAGTGTACTGTGATGGTGTCTCCATCATCACCAACCTTATATTCTTTATAAAATCTAGACTTCGCTTTTAAATATGGAAATATAAACATTTTGAGAGTTCTTGGTGCCTTAGAGTCCATCCGCTCTCTCTAGATTGTGTCTAGGTCAAGAACGTATTTCTAGAGTAAACCTAGAGTAAAGTAGTATACCTCAGGATAATATAATAAGTGTTACTAAATTCCATAGATGGGAATGCCATTGTTTTTTTTGCTTGTTTTTGCATTTTTGTTTTTAACTTCCCTCCTTCTGAAAGCCATAACTTTTTATTTCTCTGATGACAGAGAACAGGTTATAGCACTATTTAATGTATGACAAAAAACGCAGTTGCACGATTTTTTTCACTTTTATTTTAAAATCCAAATGACAGATCTCCTTTAAGCTATAGATCACTATAATCTAGGAGATATCTCCCGTTCATCATCGCTGAAAAAGCTGCCGTCAGCTTCAAAAACATGGCCCCGCCTTGGTGAAGATCGTCGCTCCCCGTGACATCATGGGGGGCAGCAATCGGTTGCCATGAGGCTGTTTCTTTTTAACCCATTCATTGCAATGTGCGATTTACACATTGTAATGAATGAGGACGAAAATCCTCATTTACTCATTTACAAAACTTTTAACAGGAGGTTTTAATTTCTGTAAATGAATGAAAACATTATAAACCCTATAGAAATTTGTTATCCCCGTGATCGCACCAAGTCAAAGAATAAATAAGACATGTCATTTGGGGCACTCAGCGAAAACCGTAAAATCCAAGCCCACTAGAATACGGTGCAAATGCAATTTTTTCCACCATTTTCACTGCATTTGGAATTTTGTTCCCACTTCGCAGTACAGGGAATGGAATATTAAATACCATCACTATGAAGTGCAATTTGTTACACAGAAAACAAGCCATCACACAGCTCTTTACATATAAAAATATAAAAGTTAGAGATGAGGAGTGAAAAATGAAAATGAAAAAACAATTCATTCACTATTTTCATAGGCCCTCCAGGGTGTTTTAACTCAAGGGGGTCTAAGTGCTCTTAAAATATGCTGCAATATAATTGTGTGGCAGTATATAGAGAATAAAATGCTACTTTATGACACACTGCTTCTGGATGTATAATCTTTGTATTTGGGTTAGGTTTTCAGTAATATTTTATTTGGCTAATTGTTAAGGATTTGCCATTTTTCAAGAACTTCAAGTATAGAACTAAAATATGACACACATTTGAATAACAGTTAAGACTCCTCCTCAGCTTAAGTTAATTTCTCCAAAGTCAAATTAATTTCAAACCACTTTGGAGATCCACTTACCACCTCAGAAAGTTTTAGCTGAAACAAGTACAATCTGCTCAGTTGGACTGGTCATCAATATTCTTTGACATGAGACCCGCAGCACTGTGCAAATATTTAATGAACGCTGAAGATGTTCTATGAGGATTTGAGATGCTGTAATGATTGTTTAGAGATTCACACTGATTCACTTCATGAACTGTTTGCTTTCAAGACAATTTGTTAAGGAGAAACACCTAAGCAAGTCTTTATTATTATGTCTTTCACAGCGGTAGATATATTTCGGCTTGTCAGGGCAGTCAAAAGAGAGATTTTTTTTTATAGCTTATGCAGCTGGAAGAACCAACTTAATGATATAAAAGATGGCACTGTGTATAAATGATTCTACAGATCGTATTACAGTAAAAGTCAAACTAAAACTAGACTTAGACTTTTGCTTAACCTATAAAGCTTAGGGGTCTTAAGGGCCTAGCTACCTTTGGCCCCTGGTCACAATATTTGGGTTCCATATTAAAATGCAACAATAAAAAATAGAACAACAATGTTGGGACCAGGGGCCAAAAGTGGCTGTGTCAGGACAGGCAGGGGTATAGACCCCTAAGCTTAATAGGTTTAGCCAAAGTCTAGTTTTAGTCTGACTTTTTGTATAATATGATTTGTAGAATCATATCATTTATACACAGTGCAATATTTTATATCATTATGTTGGTTCTTCAAGCTTCATAAGCTATGAAAAAAATATCTCTTGATTTCCCTGAGAAGCTTGGATTCTGCAAGACAAGTTTCATATTTTGGTATTGTCATTTTAGTTTGTGACTTTGTGTTTGTATTCTGTTCTGGAAACTTTACCTCTGCCTGTCCCTATCTCCTATCTGTACCTTGGGTTCTGCCTGCCTTGATCTGTGGCTTGTATATACAATTCTGCCTAATTACTGCCTGCCTATGCCCCAGACTGTCTTTGAGTTTTCTATGCCTGACAGGTGGTACCTTGCACCAGTGTTCTCTGATGAGCAATGGCCCCTCTTAACAAATATATTATGCTTCTGCCATGAAGAAAGCTTAGGATGCCCTGTATCTGACACACCACACCTGAGCCTCCAGAACGTTAACCAGAAAAAAACTTGAAATCCAACCTCATTATTAAAAAAAAATACTAATGTTTTTATCTAATGCTAATGTATCAGTAGCAAATACAAGTTAAGTCCTTAAATCTTCCTCCTGAATTAAAAAACATATATATTTTAATTGGTGGTTACTACCTTAGGGAGGGTAACTATTATGGTCAATATTATTTCCACCATCAACATAATTAGTAGTCACTCTTGATGCATATTTTTTTTCTTCTTTTCAATAAATGTTTATTGTATAAAAAATATAAATATACAAGCATCTTTGAATAAACGTAAAAATGTAATACATAATGTTATATTTTCTAAATATTGTTAATATTACAATTTTTTCTTCTTTACACAACTCTATCCCCTTACTGGCCGAGGAGAAGGAAGGAGAGAGAGAAAAAAAAAAACAAAATAAAAAAGGATTTAAAATTTAGATCACATTCCATATCTTATTCCAGTATTTCAGTTTCCCAATACATTCAGTCACCTTATATGGTGCAGGACTTAAATAGATTGTTTGCCCAATTACCCTAGACCAAATTCCGCCCAAGCTAGGACTGCCTCCTCTGTGTAACATCTTTTACAAGCACTACTACGACCCGCATCCATTTTTAATCTAGAAATAGTAAAGTATAGCCTGTATGATGTTAAACTGTGATTATCACTTACGGAAGAATAACGTATATTCTGATATATTTTATCCCAAATGTTACCTGGCATAAACCCATTGTCAGAATCCCAACTCCTTCTAGCAGGGAACTTGCCATTCCTGCACCCTTTAATGTTTGAATATGTATATAACCCTGAAACATTATATTTTTGTGTTTGATATCTCATGATATATTCCAAACATTCAAGCTACAGTATTTTTCGGACTATAAGGTGCACCAAAGTATAAGGCAGACCATCAATAAATGCCTGCTAAAACGTCTAGGTTCATATATAAGGTGCACCGGATTATAAGTCGCACCTAATTATAAGGATGATTGGCCAGCAGGTGGCAGACCTGTGCACTGTTCAAGGCATCTATTGACTGTAAATATGGTTCATATATAAGGCACACTGGACTACTAAAGCGCACCTTTGATTTCTGAGAAAATCAAAGGATTTTTGTGCGCCTTATAATCCGAAAAATACGGTACTCTATTTTCAATCTATAATTATCATATCATATTCAATCTATAATTAATAGATTGCAAAGCATGATACAATTGATATATCCTAAAGGTGCCTAAATGTGTAATTAAAAAGTAAGGTGATCAGCTAGAAAATAAAGAAAAAAAAGTCTGGAATGGCAAGTTTTCCTTTCTCTTTGGGATATTAAAGATGAAATAACTTTAATCAGGGTTTCTCCATTTCCTCCCCAAATAAGGACAGAAATCATATCCTCTATACCCATATCCATATTGTGCTAACACTGAGGTGATAAAAGCTGTGTGAGGAACAGCATCTTAATTAAACTGACCCACTAATACTAATGTTATTATCTAATGCTAATCTACCTGTAATCATTTTAATTAATCAGGCAGGTGTAACTGCCTGAGGTAGGATAACCATTATGTGCAATATTGTTACCTTCAACATAGTTTGCAGTCACTAAATATATATTTAAAATGTGTATTTTGTACTTAGCACTGTGATATGTAATATGATTCTGAAGAAACTGAGTTACATGGCTGGAGAAGTGGACTATAAGATATTCAGGAGATAGATCTTTTACTGTAGAACTCATTTGGCACAGTTCATTTACCTCCTCTCATCATGCAAGACTTTTATATTGAGTGGAACCCATTAGCTGCCATGCTTCAGCAAAACACTTGTTGAGAGTAATGGACCCATTCTATCTATGGATTGATGGAAAATCAATCAATATTGCATTTCAGTTCCACTGATTGATTCACAGAAGGTCATAATCAGCTGAACCTAAACTGATAGTTCAATACCTTTTTGACACAACTAGGGAGGGTACAATTCCAGAAGAAATTACAATTCCAAAAGAAATGACAATTGATCCTATGACAATAGATTAACACTTGATGTGATAGGCATTGAGAGCCTTTTTTAAACCCTAATCAATGGATACAGCTTTTGTATTATATATAAATCAATCAATCCGTGAATTCCTTAAAATGCCTTCTAAAAAAGTATTGCCTTTAGTCTTCTCTAGGTTTTCGGTTACGGTTTGGGCACTTTGTCTAAAAAATGACGGCCATTACTGCTTTGAACCCTCCAGCTCCACTTTATCAGTGTAGGAAAACTGTTTTGGGAAGATTCATAAACCTGTCTATACCAGAATTCTGGTGTTACTTACTTCTGCCTGCAATGCTGTGTGCTACATTTATTATGGGTTTTGGGAAGTTATCTGACTTGGATTAACTGTGGCAGATCAAAATGAGGAACAGTGCTCAAAGTTCAGAGAGCTCAGCTCTTTTCAAGGTTGAAAAGAGAAACAAAGGCTTCTTAGTAAGTTCTAATGGCTGCAGCCAACATCTCCATATGATAAGGCTCAGATATCACCAGTTACATCAACTGCATAGGGGACCACATGTAAAGGCAAGGAGTGGGGCTTGGCAGCCCCTGAAAAACTACACCCATGCAATGACCGCTGAAACAAGTCTATGGCATGCACGTACAGCAGTGGACTCAACCCTGTCTCACCTCCGGCTCTACTTCTAGTGTCACCCTGCCAGTCATTGATGAGGGGAAAGCTCTTATAGATGAGGGGAAAGCACCTTCAGCTCTTATCTATACAAAGTTCTCAGTATTAAGGAGGAAATGGAGGAAAGGAAGGTAGAAATGGAGGTACCAAACACTCATAGGTAGTTGGAGGTATACATGTAGGATTCTTAATGCAGGTTGATATGAGGACATATCGACCTTTGTCAAGTAGATCTGAATATGGTTGTAAGAAGCATTGTTTATGTGGTGAGGCAGCAAGATTGTACATTATTCATACTTACTGGAAAACAATTGTGCCTGTTTTGTATTAAGAGCATCTGTAGTGGAGTTGGAGTTTTCTAACATCACCTACATTATTTGACCCTTTCTAATTGTTTTGACTTCACCCAAAGAATGCTGTCACTTCTAGATTTTTTTCCAGGACTACTTTAATTTCCCGGTCCACCATTTGCTTTCTCCTTGTACTGTTCCATAGGGGACGCTGGTATTATTTTTTCACTAATTTCCAGAAGATTACTACTTAAGATCACAAAAAGAAAACACTAAATTAAAAACAAACTATTGTTTTATTATAAAAAGTGTTAGAATATAGCTGTAAAAAAAGAATCCTAGTGAGGAATAGGTTGCTATAGGAGACTTTTTTGTAAGTAAGTCAATTTGTTGTTGAAATCAGTTCTGCAGAACATCATTCAGTACATGTCTGTAATTGGGAGAATGGGGGATATTCATTATGCCCATAGGAATCTCCCTGCCCCCACTAATTTGGTAGAAAACTCTACTAGGTCCGATTTGTGCCTGTATCCACTAAAAGGCCGGTGCCTCTTAGTGGATATGAGTGCCAGAACACCAGCAGGGGAAATTTTAAGACTGGAATTCTATATGCCAGTCTTTATAAATTCTCCCCAATATCTTTATCCATCTGAACTACAGAATGACCCAATCTTTCACTTTATTTCATATATTAAAACTTGACATTAAAGGAAACCTACCACCATTCTAAGCCCTACACTGTCTTTATCAAATTATCTAACTAAACTAAAACTATATCTTTCTTTTATTCCCATGCCGTGCACATGCTTCAAAGGAGAGGGCGGTGAGACGACAACGAGCCAGAAGTTTTTTGCTTGGGCACAGGCTGAAGAGCCTTTGGGGATACAAAGAAAGGCAGCACTTCAGAGGCTACAGGGGCATGGAGTAGCTGAGCTACTCTATGACCCAGTATTCTCTGAAGTTAATTTACATAGAAGAAAAGTGCGGGGCAAAAAGATTAGATAAGGACAGTGTAGGGTGCAGAACACAGGCAGTGGTTCTAATGGTACATTTCCTTTATGTGTTAAGTGAATATTGAAAAGTCTTCTCTCACTGTGATTACTGCTTTACATATACTCTACTTGTGCACAAACGCTTGATGTGGAATATGCAGTGTCCATGTAGTGGTGGAGCTTCAACTGCAGATCCCATTTAAAGTGAATGCAAGCTGTGACTGTAGTTACAATTCCAATCACTGCAGGATAATACAGCCAACAGTTTATGTGTCTACACAGCAAACAGAGGCTTTTGGGTGCTAGGGGCTTGTGTAGTCCTCCTCCCCAATTAGCCTAGTTATTCCATGTTATCATTTTACCATCTGAAGACCACTTTTACAAGAGGAGAATCACTTCAAAAATCCACAATTGCAATAGAAAATTGGCAGTGAAAGTTTAAGTAATAAGTAATCTACTATTTTTATGTGCTGTAAATTGGGTTGCAATCAATATTAGGATTTTTACCTCATCCATTCCTGTGAACGATATCTCCATTTGTGGCTATTTCCAGCAATACTTGATGACAGCACACAATTCCAGACCTAATATATGAACCGATTATGGCTGCAAATAATGTACAGGTTTACTGTTCCATATTTGCTGTACAATGATAAATAGATAGTGGTTAACATTCCCTGACAATGAAGATGGTGATTACTGAATAGTTTAGCTGGTTATAGGACTCACCATGGTTCATACAAGAAGAGCAGAGAGCAGAGACAACTTCCACCATGGAGTAATGTATTCTTGGCTCTTTTATTCACTGGTGCACTCTCTGAGAATAAATGATCTTTTAGAACCTCATACATTTCCCATCAAGCGGCATCATTACTTTAGTGAGTTATTGAAGAAGAAAATCACATCCTCATGACAAAGAAGAAAATAAACAAAGTTACTATTCAATACGTACAACCCTCTTGATATTAATCAATGCACATGAGCTCATTAGCATGCAGAGCTTTCTTTCTGCCCAGCCGCACCAATTACCGCCAATCACATTTTATCAGGTAGACGAAAATTCGGGACAGCAATCTCAGATAAGCTTTTTCATAGTGTGAAGGTAAGGAAAATTGTCCCAGTCACCTACTGTGTTACAGGCTTAAAGGGGAAATCAGCTGATCAGTAGGGTTAACAGGTTTCAGACCCTCCTGGATTTCAATGCCCTTTTAGTCTAATACCCTTGAAAGCCGGATACAAAGAGTTCTTGTTGCTTGTTAGAGGGGCATATTTTGCTGTCCTTTGCCAGGGGAGTTTAGCAGGATGGAAGATGTAAGTCATTTCTTTATTATAAACTAAACCCAGAGATGGGTTTTTAAGAGCACATTTGAAGCTATGATAGCTAAGTGTTAGTTGATAGTCCATGTTAGGTCATTCCAGAGAATTGGTGCAGCTCGAGAGAATTCCTCGAGACGTGAGTAGGAGGTTTGAATTCAAGATGAGAATAATCTTAGATCACTGGCAGATGAAAAAGCATGGGTTAGGTAATAGACTGAGATGAGAAAGGATAGTAGGGTGGTGAAAGGCACAGACTGGAGGGATCCATGTAGCGATTATTTTTAAAGACCTGTCTGCAGGAGTTACAGTAGACTAGACAACAGCAATAATAATTGCAGAAGTTTCCATTCTAAGAAATTGGTCTTTCTGGAAATATTTTTGAGGTGCATGCAGAAAGAGCATGCAAATGATTTCCACATTGCAAGTTCAACCAAACCCTAAGATGGTGGCTTTCTGCCTAGAGATTAAGCTAATACCACAAACAAAATTGGAGAGGTCAGTGTTGGGTTGGTTAATAAATGGCAGAAAGACGAGAAGTTCAGTTTCAGAAAGTTTCAGCTAGAGACATAACCTAGGAATGAGCACCGAGGACAGTACGAGGAAGAGGGGAAGAAAGAGATCCAGATAAGAATGCACTGAAAGTGCAGTCATAGAGCTAGAAAGAAAACCAAGCGAGTACAGTGTTTTTCAGGCCAATGGAGTTAAGTATCCTAAGAGTATCCTAAGGAGGAGCTGGTGGTCAACAGTGTCAAACACTGCCGAGAGATCCAGAAGAATGAGGAGTGAGTAGTCAGTTTTGGATTTTGCAGCATAGAAATCATTGGAGACTGTGGAAAGAGCCATTTGAGTGGAGTGTACAGTGCAGAAACCAGATTGCAAGGGGTCGAAGAGGGAGTTAGCTGAGAGGTAACGGGTTAGTAAAGAATAGATCAGGCATTCCAGGAGTTTGGAAATGAAAGAGAGATTAGAGACTGCTTGGTAGTTAAGTGCACTGGACTGGTCTCTTTCTTTAGTTATGGAGTTACAACATTTTTACATCAGGTGTATAAAAAAAGATTTTACATTTTTGATATTTAGGTCTTTACTATACTATATAAAGCACAAAGGAAATACCACACACAAACTTTAGAGAAAAATGGCGGTATTATTTTGTTTTTATAAATTCCCCTCATATTTGGCATAAAGCACAATATAGGTTGGGATGAAAACGAAAGAAGAATTATGTTTCCACTTTAAATAACCCATGTACAATTCACTTGAATGATAAAATAAGACATCATGTAATGTTTTTTTGTTATTTTTTTTAGTATTTTTTCACCTTTAGACAAGTGTTCACAGAAACGGCCATTGTAATTACTACACCATGATTTTGTGTCACTTTATGTATTTCCGGAAAGATAATTATAAAACTCGACCCTGTTGGTTGTTGAATTCACATCACCACAGTAAATAAAAATAGAAGAACTTGCTTTCTGAAGTCAGTTGAATTTTCTTTAATGGAAATAAACGACTTTGGATGTGATTTTATGTCATTCTATTTTAGGCTTTGGTTGCTATGTAAGACAATGTACTGTAGAAACTGTTATTAAAGCAGGAGTACAAATCCAGGTACGGAATGGATGTACGTGCTGGGGATATTTACTCAAGATGTCCAAAAGGGCAATATAAATGCAATGGACCAAATAATACTCAATGTTTATATTAAATGCTATAGAGGCACAGAGAGATCTGCTAAAATTATGCTGAACCAGTTTCATTACCTGTGTCGTAAACCCATGCTTATCCACTCTGCGTGTACTTTCACAAGATAAAAAAACAACCAAGACTCTTTCCAGAAGGTGAGATATGAAGAAATGATGGGACAAACTACCAACTGTTATGGATTAGAATCAGATGCAGCTCAGTTACGCTGTCTAATTTTTACAATATGGCCACTGCCATACAATATTATCAGCAAAAATAATCTTCTGGAAAGCAAAGATTAGACTTTGTATTATAATATCTTGTATTGGAGGTAAAATCAATTAGTGAGGCCATCATGCAATATTTCTCCATTGGGATAAATTTAAACATATGGGGACAGATTTACTTACCCGGTCCATTCGCGACCCAGCAGCGGGGTTCACCGATGCGCCACAATCTGATCGCATGCGCCAAAAACAAGGGGCGATTCAGGGAAAATCAGTGCAAAACGGTAAAATTCGAGTAACCCAGCAGAAAAATGCGATTCGGGCCCTTAGTAAATGGCCCCCATGATCTGCAATAATCACAAAAATCCAACCGTATCGCATTTCTTGTACAGGCAATTCCCAAATCAAGTACACAATTCTGGTTCTGTAGGTTTGTCCTTAAGTTCAATTTGTATGTAAGCCGGTAAAAGTATATTTTGTACGTTTAATGCCACACAAAAAATTCGGCTCCTCATCTGGTCCCCTTGCAATGCAAGTGGCTCAAAAACAATGACATTGGCAAGCAGCAGACATCATTCTGTGTGCCGGCCGAGCGTGGGGACCCGAAGAGGAGCCGAAGGACCCAAAAAGGACCCGAAGAGGCATCGGATGCAAGAAGAGGACCTTCGGGGGCGTCGTAAAGGTGAGTACAGTGTTAATTTTTTTAAATTACAGGTTTGGCATACTGGGGGGAATGGGTTGGCTATACACGGGGGGGGGGAATTGGCAGGCTATATACTACAGGGACTCGCTATGTACAAGGCTATATATTATGGGGGCTGGCAGGCTATATACTGGGTATATGGGAAGGCTATATACTACAGGGGTTGTCAGGCTATATACTACAGGGGTTGGCTGGTTATATACTATGGGGCTAGCAGGCTATACACTGGGAGAATGGACAGGCAGTATACTACAGGGGCTGGCTGGCTGTATACTACATGCTGCTGGATGGCTATAGACTGCAAGGGCTGGCAAGGCTATATATTACAGGAGCTGGAAGCCAATATACTGGGAGTCAGGGGCTGGCAGGCTATATACTTGGGGGGGCAGGAGCTGGCAGGCTATATACTGGAGGGGCAGAAGCTGATAGGCTATATACTGGGGATATGGACTGGTCAGCTTTAGACTGACTGGAGGCTAAGACCAATTCATTTCCCCCCCTAGGCTTATGCTCGATTCAATAGGTTTTCCATTTTTTTTTTTGTTTTTGTTTTTTGTTTTAAATTAGGTACTTCAGCTTATACTCTGGTTGGCTTATACTCAAGTATATATGGTACATGTCAACTGTAAGTTGGATGTCCTTAAGTCGGGGACTGCATATAGTTATGAAAGCTTTACCACGAAAAAGGGGAGCTTCTACTCTAAATCTATATACTGACAGTACAGGATTAACTATGTTTTATATTAAAGCCTGAGCCCATGTGTGGGCCAATCGGGCTGTGTGTCCATGCTTTTGATGTAAATTCTTTAAAGATAAAAAAGACATTTAATTCAATCGTTCAAAAATGATCAGATTATTTTCTTCTGAATTCTTCAATTTTTTATGGGTACTGTTGATTATATGTTATAAACTGCAGCCAATCATCCTAGAAAGTCTGTGTTATGTAATTTCCAGAAGAGCCGCTGAATATGAAAAATAAAATGCATCTGTGATTATGAATATCATTTTCATAATCACAGTTTATTGCTGTTTCAGTGTCTGGTTCATCGCATGTTTTACATAGCAGTGTCATTTGCAAATATTTGACCTAAAAACGCATCTCAGAAGCTGATGAGCCTTAAAAAGCTGCCATAGGAGGCCCCATAGACTACAGCTACAGAGGCAGAAAGCATTACTAATGATAATCACAGGTTTTATGGAAAAAAATCTATTCACCTTAACATTTACTGTACATTAAGATTTTTGCCCTTTATTTTTCATGATTCCTGGCATTCTGATATTTAGGGAAATCTTATGAATTAGATATCTTAAAGGAGTTTTTTAAGATAAGACCAAGACAACAAATATTTTTCATAAAAATATAATATTCAGCTCACCAGTAATCTTCATAATCTGTAATGCTGTACAAGGAGAGGAGGAGGAGGAAAGGATTACCATGTCAGCAGCAGAAGATGAAGCAAACAAAGTGGATGGTGTCTCCAGTGCTCCAAAAATAGTAGATTAACAATAAAATTTTATTTTAATATGATTAAAAAAATTATTAGATGTACATCTACCGGAAAAGGGACTGATCTGTCCTTCTTTCATGTAGATGTGCATCTAATAATTATTTTAATCAAGTTAAAATAAAGTTGTATGTTTAATCTACTAGTTTTGGAGAGCTGTTGTTTAGATAAGACAGGATATCTTATAAAATGACAAAGCTGTACTTTCCATGATAATGCTTTGCCTATTCCAGGACTGCAACTTTATCCTCCCTAGTGGAGTTATGGGCTTTGGATATGCTTTGAGAGCACTGTAGTCATCCACTTAGCCTAGAGGTCTAGTAAATAATTACTATTTCACTTGTTGGGCTGAGCACACAGTATGCATTATCCGGATAACATAGCACATATTAGTTTGTGGAGATGACCACAGTTATGTTTCCTGGATCTATGAGTAAGTGTCCCTGGTTTATCCATGATAGATTTGGATGGCACATTTCCTTTAAAGTATCAAATGTTTCTCCTTAGCACCACTTGTGCTGAGCATTGCTAAGGAAGGTCTATATGCAGTCTGCTTGACATGTGCCTTGAACAGAGAACAGCTAGTATTAACTACAGGGGCTCTCACTGTGACACGTGTATTGCATAGTTAGAAGGCAGGGAGAGTATAGCTGTTTAGCATTTAGCAAATTAGATAATATGCATATTCATGTGACATGTAGTGCAGAGGTAGCTTACAGAAGACAACCACTGCTGCTATTGAAGCTGTGTTTACACTCTGTGTAGCACATGTTATACAGACTTGAAACTTCCAAATTGAGTGTTGCTAATGGTATACTACACACCCAGCTCATCGCCCCTCCAACCAAATTATTATTGTTTTGAAATTATAGTTTCTCTTTAAGCATGTGTGCCACTTTACTTCTATTTTGTATAGCATTATTTTACAATACGGCAGTCTCTGACTTAGGAACACCCGACTTATAGATGACTCTTAGTTACAGAGGGACCTGAGCTAAAGACATAGGGGCAGATTTACTTACCCGGCCCATTCGCGATCCAGCGGCGCGTTCTCTGAACAGGATTCGGGTCCGGACGGGATTTATGAAGGTAGTTCCTACGCCGTCCACCAGGTGGCGCTGCTGCGCTGAAAATCATCTGAACGCGCCGGAATACACCGAGCTGGACCAGGTGAAGGTAAGTGCGTCCCAAGCGACACATTTTCGGTTTTTAAATGCGGCGTTTTTTCCAAATACGTCGGGTTTTCGTTCGGCCACGCCTCCCGTTTTCCATCGCGTGCATGCCAGCGCCGATGCGCCACAATCCGATCGCGTGCGCCAAAATCCCGGGGCAATTCAGGTACAATCGGCACAAATCGGAAATATTCGGGTAACACGTCGGGAAAACGCGAATCGGACCCTTAGTAAATGACCCCCAATGTTGGAAATGTGAGCCGAAGATAAAGATCCAGTTCTCACCTATTATTTACCTGCCTGCATGTCCAGTTCTGTATCTCATAGAACTATAAGCTTGATGGGATCTGAAAGAAGAAATTCTTATCTATAATATGACACAAAAAACTATACCTGACTCATCTCAGGTGAAAATGGGATGAAAAGAGTCGTGTTTGCCTGACTTTAGGGGAGATTTGTTATAGATGAATGTGTGAGATTTCTAGAAGTGGGAATTCTAGAAAGGATATTTCATACTCTGAGGGGACTAGTAGTTTAGTGGGGTAAAATCTGGTGACAGGTTCCTTTTAAAGGGAACCTGTCATCAAGAGCCCTTTTTTTGGCTCCCCCATGTTCCCATAGAGCAGTGGTGGCGAACCTATGGCACGGGTGCCAGAGGTGGCACTCTGAGCCATTTCTGTGGGCACTCACCAGACAGGAACAAATCCACCAAATCTTCCTGCAGCCCCTTGCAACTTAAGCGCTATTTTAAAGCGACACTTCATTGGCTGTTTGGAAAAGCGGGAAAAGTGAGAAGGTGTGGAAAGGGCTGCATTATCTTTGGAGGTCCTCCTGCTGGACCCTTCATTCTTCCTCTACAGAGAGACCCTAGAGAGAAGCTACAATGAGAGTCTGAATTTGCCCTCCTTCTTTCGACTGTATGTGTAGCCTCGATATAGAGATGTGGAAGAACAGATAGCAATAAGTTACTGCTTAAAATTCCATGTTGGCACTTCATGGTAAATAAGGGGAGTTTGGTTATAGTTTGAGCACTCGGTCTCTAAAATGTTTGCAATCACTGCCATAGAGAATAATGTACACATTGCCAAAGAGTTCTCATGATAAAACTGACTTTTTCAGTAAAAAAGATAAGTTAGATGAAAGTTTACCTTTCTGTATGCAAAGCTGTGTTCCTAGTCCCATGGGAGTAGCCAGTGAGGAGTGGGGAAGATGTATATGATCTCCTGATGGGGGAAGCGACAGGGGAGGGGGGAAAATATGGGGGACATGAAGGTTTTTTAAAATTGGAAATCGATGCATGACAGAGCCATTTCCTGAGGGTGGGGAGAGTACCACTCCTCACTGGCCACTCTCATGGGACTAGGAACACAGCTCTGCATACAGAAAAGTAAACTTTCATCCAACTTATATTTTTTTTCCAAAAAAGACAGTTTTACTATAAAAACTCTTCAGCAATGTGTACACGATTCTCGATGTGGACAAGGGGGAGGCAGAAAAAGGGTCGTCTGATGATAGGGTCTTCTGATGCCCCCAAAGAAGCTGAGAGGCGAAACTCTGGGACGGGCAAAGATTGGCGTCCTCGTGGAGAAAAAATTTGATATGCGCATTTTTACCTTTCTATGTGAGTAGAACTTGTAATAAAAGTTTTTAAAATTCTGAAACTGTCTACACTATGTCTGCATATGTCTCTTATACACAGTGAAAGGAGGAGACTGGGACAGAAGTGAACATATAGCGGTTTCTTGTCTGAATGGTGACTTATTCCCGAAAGTGATCTTTCGTGTTTGGAGTGGTGTACAAATAAGGAGGAACTGTGCATTAATTGATGTTGGGATTATGAGCACCGGTCATTTGAAAACTTGTTTCTTCTGATGATAGTTTCCCTTTAAGTTAATTTTGTTCATGTATGTGCTATTTGTGCCATTATACTTAACAGAGTGGCATGGTGTGTGTACCAGTTACTGAATAACTACGTCTCATGTGACCTTTATCTCTTTTGGCATTTATGGCTGCATTACATGTCCCGCCAAACTAAATAAGACATTTTTGAGTTAAGTAACTTCTGACGCTTTCCTTGGTACTTCAGGGACCATTTAATATATACAATGTTTTAGAAGTTAGACTGTGATATTGGATCACTAATTCCCCAGCATTTGAATACTGATTTGCATCATTACCCAGAGGTCTGCATAGGGCATCATATGGATTTATACAAGGAAATACCCATGAAACCAACTCAGAACATGTAAACATTCAAACAACCGTTCAAGAAATCCAATTCTCGCACACTCCCAGTTGAATTAGGCTTTAAAAGGGAAATGTGCTTTTAACCCCCCAAGACATCTCAGTCATCATGATGGCTGTGGAGTGCACTGATTAAATATGTCAAAGATGAAAGAGCTGGTTCAGAGGGACTATGATGAGCCCCCTGAGAAGAGCACATTACCACGTACTAGGTTCTTAATGCTTATTCCATAACAGATCATAAGGCACTAGATGCTCCATTTCCAACTGGACTATTACATGCTGTAACTATATAGTAAATGATGCTGAGTAATAGCTGGGAAACGCTTTGACTATTTAGAACAGGTTTTTGCACTAACATTATCTAATGGGGCTGGTAGCTCCAGGCATCCAATACACATGACGTGGACTTCTGTCTGAGATTTTAGGACGTTGTAACTGAATTTGCATCATCAGGATTGGGAAAAAAAAAAATTAAAACATTGAGAATGATTAGTCTATGAATAATTTGTTCAGTGACAGTATGTAAGGAGCTTAAAAGGAAATTTTTATACTTACATAAACTCTACACTTATTGAATGAGCGCCACATAGATGACACACAGGTAGTTCAGCACAGCAGGGACTAAGAATGTTGTTACAATAGCGGTGGGTAAGCAGGGAGCTACAAATGACTGTATTTTATTTTAGTGCCCCCTGTAGAGCCCCTTTATATCTTAATATATATGAGTAAGAATGATTTATTTAAAGAGATTGGCTGAGCACCATTCTATGGTGACCAGACTGGCGTCGACTCAAGCAGATGGAAACTGAATAGGGTATTTCTTTGTTCCTCCAGTTGATCAATTTAGAAAAAAATCTCAGACACCCCTTATTGTACATCAGAATAAATAAGCTCCTACATTCATCCTACTGGTGGATGCATGCTGCGAGAATTGTATCACTGAATGATGTGCATAGGCAAGGAATTTAGAGCTATGTATTAAAGATACTGAGAAATATATTAATATATATATATATATATATATATATATATATATATATATATATATATATATTTAACCTTTAGGTTTGACTAGATTTGTGACCCCAAATGGCTCTAAAATGAGGGTAGTAAGGGGTAGAGGGCTGCAAAATAGGGATAACTGACATGCAAAAAAATGGGGTAAGGAAAGTACTTTAAAAAATTGTAAAAAATTGGTATGGATATATACACACAGTTACTGTCACTGCAGTGTAAAACGTTATGGGATTACACAGGTAGTTACTATCACTGTACTATAAAAAGGTAAGAGTATATACACACAGTTACTGTCATTGCACTGTAAGATGGTAAGAGTATATACACACAGTTACTATCATTGCACTATATGATGGTAGGGGTATATACACCCAGTTACTGTCATAAGATGGTATGAGTGTATACACACAGTTATCGTCATTGCACTGTAAGATGGTATGAGTATATACACACAGTTAGTATCATTGCACTGTAAGATGGTAAGAGTATATACACACAGTTACTATCATTGCACTATATGATGGTAGGGGTATATACACCCAGTTACTGTCATAAGATGGTATGAGTATATACACGCAGTTATCGTCATTGCACTGTAAGATGGTATGAGTATATACACACAGTTAGTATCATTGCACTGTAAGATGGTATGAGTATATACACGCAGTTATCGTCATTGCACTGTAAGATGGTATGAGTATATACACACAGTTACTGTCATAAGATGGTATGAGTATATACACACAGTTTCCTTTCACTGCACTATAAGATGGTATGAGTATACACACGCAGTTACTGCCATTGCACTGTAAGATGGTAAGAGTATATACACGCAGTTACTGTCATTGCACTGTAAGATGGTATGAGTATATACACGCAGTTACTGTCACTGTGCTATATGATGGTATGGGTATACACATGCAGTTTCTGTCACTGCACCAGAAGATAAGAGGGATATACACATGTATATGTCACTGCACTATGAGTATGAGTATGAAGTATATACACACAGTTACTATCATTGCACTATGGTAGGGGTATATACAGCCAGTTACTGTCATAAGATGGTATGAGTGTATACATGCAGTTACTGTCTCTGCGCTATAACTTTGTATGAGTGTGATGTTACCGCACTATAAGATGGTATGAGTATACTTATACAGTTACCTTCACTGCGCTATGAGACTGAATGGGTATACATACACAGTTACTGGCACTAAGCTATAAGATTGTATGGCTATACACAGGCAGTTATTGACACTGCACTAGAAGAGGGGTATACACAGTAATTTCCCTTAAAATTTCTAACTGTCAATCACTATGGTAGCCTTCTCCTCGGACTGTCCCTATCTCCTGCTGCAGCTTCTCCCTCTCTAGCCTATCTATATGGAATGCCACTGGGATGTGACCCTGTATCTTATACAGAGTAGTGCCTATCCCACCTGGGCTGTTAAAGGCTTGAAGGGGTTTTCCCATGAGAGAAAATCCTCAAATTTCAATCCCCTAATGATGTTTATACAATAAAGACCATTTTAACCCTTTAATTTTACTCAGTTTTATTGCTCTTTTAGCTCCTATCACTGATTGTAAGATTCCAGGGTGTGGGCGGGGACTCTCTAAGCAGACACATTACGATTCAACTGTGAGCTGACAGTGTCGTTATCCAGTATTATCAGGGTACAGGTTTATATACACTATAATTTAGCTTCTGAACATTGTATTAGTATCCAACACATAGAAAGAGAGATGGGACAGATCAGAGATGATGAGATCCTTTAGATCCCTATTGCACACAAGACACAGCTCTCCTACATCTCTGCTATTACACCACACACTAGACCTGCTGTGTGAGTGAGCTCTGTCCTGGACTGCAGGGGTAGAGTGCAGGAAGCAGAGAGACAGAGAGAAACTCAGCTCCACCCCGTCACACAGAAATCTAAGATGGCTCCCCTGACCTTTAGTCAGAAGTTACAGGGTCGTGTCTAGGGGCAACTGAAATTTTGTACACCAGGACTGATAGAGACAGGATGGAATTATATCTGTGAAATGCTGTATTTTTGTTAATAACAGTGAATTAGAGAATGTTGTATTTTGTTACCCTGAGTACATATAAGAAACTTGTCTTTGTGGGAATTCCCCTTTAAAGCTTTCTAAAAGTACAGTAAGTTTGGTAAAAAGATATTAAAAAAAAACAACATCTCTGGGGGACATTTAACACATTTTATTCAAGTGTTTGCGTTGTTTCACTCATTCTTGGTTTTTGATGGTCAACTGCTGTTACTCAAAATGTAGACAAGTATATTGGTAAATTTGCACAAATTTCTACAGAATTTTGCATAAATCAAATGAAAAGTTCCACTATCCTCTCGAAGTTCAATGGTTTTGCACAAATTTTGTTGCCTGATTTTCTGACCTGGCAAGGTAATTTCAGATGTCTCAAGTGTGAATGTAGACTTAAAATTTGCCACACCACAAAGATAATGCACAGACTGTAATACATAGTAAGTTGGTCAGAAAAAGTATTTTCATAAATTACAATGGGCATATGAAAAAAAAGTTATGAGCAACCCCTTCAAAACAGTACAGTTGTAGGGAACCGGTTCATGTCGGCTGCATTACCTAGCAGAACTCATAGAATTGGTTGGCGGCAAGTTATATTGGTTTATTCCAACCAGCAGAAAAAAAATAATGCATCTGCATCAATAAAGCCATTAGCCTCATCCCTACTGAAGCCAGAATATGACCTGTAATGATATAGTTAGGTTAGCATTCAAAAGATGATTTTCTTCCTATACAGGAATGTCACAAGAAATCCAGTGAGCCATCAATCTGAGCTCTTTCGCTTGTATTAAAATATCCCAGTTATGCTAAAAACAGGACTTGTCAGGGAGCATGAAAATCACTACAGAGGTTTATAGGGAAAATAAACAAAGGCAGCGATGCACATGAAATACACAGGAGGAATTAGGCACAGACAGAGGTAATAGCATTGCTGCATACAGGACAAATCTGCACGGTGACAGCTTAAATTCCCATCAGGCCTCATCTGCATGGTTCTGATAAATCACTGCCTTATCTGCTTGTTCTGATGGCAGGCTCACATGTGTGCCCACCATAATACCATTTACATTTTATATTATGTTACTCAAACGCATGACATCAAATACCGTAAGAAAATAAAGTACTTGAAGGGCATCTCTGTGCGTCTATGAAGGGTGATGATAAAGCCAAACACAACATAAGAGACCACAGCAAAATGAGGAATATGGCAAATAAATGTGATGTATATTGGTACATATGGTGGCTTTGTACCAACCTCTGTGGCAGTTTTTCCACCCTTAACTTCTAATTTAGCCTTGGCATAATACAGCGTTCACTTTCTTTGTGTTCTCAGGTTCCATGGACAAATTTATGTGAATGTAAGGACTAGAGATGAGCGAATCTTTATGTCGAATTGTAGATTCGGAGATCTGCCTAGTTTGCAAACAAAATCCAAATTTTTTCGGATTCACTTTGAAGGAACCAATGTTGCTCCAATTGTCCTGGAAATTTGTATATATTATAAAAAGTTTCATAAATTGTCTACTAATTTTTATCATTATTGTTAGGATCAGTGTTAGGGTTTGGGTCAGCACCCGGGTTAGAACTCTAATATAAGCTTTCCAGGATGGGACAGGCAAACCGTGCCTCTTTTGCTACCTTTGGTATGGTTTTCCCATGTCCCATCGTGGAAAGCTTATTTGCATATTTTACAGAATCCCAGAGTGGAGCATCAATGGCTAAAAGTCTCCACACAGCTACAAGGTGGTCTTAATGAGCCTTAAGGAGAACTTCTGTAGAGGTGTTATAGAGGAGTTGATGAGGTGATTTACCAATTTCCAGAACAATTAGAGCAACATGAGCTTGATCCATTCTACTCAGACCAGAACAAAATATTTTGAAAAATGTGGTGAAACTTTAGCAAATCAAATCTTGAATGGTTCGCTCATCTCTAATAAGGACCGTTTGCTACACCAGGTTGGTGGTTGCTGCTGTGGGCATGGCCATATTTAGTGTTGGTACTACCCACTTTTTTTTTGGATTTTAAAAAGTTTTTATTAAGTAACTCAACTTTACAAGTATGTTCAAGAATAGTTGATAAGGAACACGCAGGAACCCTCTCCAATTTTCAAGCGACAGTTGTACACAAATAGCATAGAATAAGTGAACATTTCTCGGTACTATCCACTTTTGCGCCATATTGGTGCCATCAAGCTAATACCTCTGCCTATAATCTTTAGAACACTGTTGGCCAAATACTTGTTAGTATTTATACAGAAGCAAACTGTATTTATACAATATCAAAAACAAATTAACTGTATAGATGATATCAGAACCACATTTACTGTTTAGCTATGGTAACAGTAACAAGCTTACTGTATAGATATGGTAACTAGAGATGAGCGAACATGCTCGTCCGAGCTTGATGCTCGGTCGAGCATTAGCGTACTCGAAACTGCTCGTTGCTCGGACGAATACTTCGCCCGCTCGAGAGAATGGCAGCTCCCGCCGTTTTGCTTTTTGGCGGCCAGAAACAGAGCCAATCACAAGCCAGGAGACTCTGCACTCCACCCAGCATGACGTAGTACCCTTACACGTCGATAGCAGTGGTTGGCTGGCCAGATCAGGTGACCCTGGGATAGACTAGCCGCTGCCCGCGCTGCTCGGATCATTCTGTGTCTGGATGCCGCTAGGGAGAGAGCTGCTGCTGGTCAGGGAAAGCGTTAGGGTGTTCTATTAGCTTACTGTTAGGCAGGAGTGATTCTCCAAGAACCCAACAGCCCTTTTTAGGGCTACAATAACGTTATACTTTTTTTTTTTTATTTGCAGCTAGTACCATATTGTGAGTAATTTGCAGGGGGACTTGCTACCGTTGTGTTTAGCTCTTAGTGACACACATATCCACCTCAAACACCAAAGTGGGAAAATTTATTAGGGGTTTGATTTCAATTAGGCACAGTCTGCCATTTACTTTTTATTTTACGTTTATTTTTTTAATAACTCAGTGTCATCTCATCTTGCATAGTAGTGTGCTTTCATACTTGGCTAGAAAATAGCCATAGGAGAATCCAAACGGCTTACTTACGCCTACAGTAGCGTTATATATATTTGATTTCTGGTTGATCTGCTGGTAGCTGTACTTGCTGCAGTGCATCTACTAGCAAATTGTGATCAATTTGTAGTGAGACTTGCGACCGCTGTGTTTTGCGCTTAGTGACGCACATATCCATTGCAAAGACCGAAGTGGGAAAATTTATTAGGGGTTGGATTTCAATTAGGCACAGTCTGCCATTTCCTTTTTTATTTTACGTTTATTTTGTTTAATAACTCAGCGTCATCTCATCTGGCATAGTAGTGTGCTTTCATACTTGGCTAGAAAATAGCCATAGCAATAGGATAGCATCGTTTGGTTTTAAAAACTAAAAAACACAAAAAAAAACAAAAAAACACAAAAAAAAGTTTAAAAAAAATTAAAGTTATAACTCTCATTTTCAAAATGTTTAACCCGAGGGCTAGGGGTAGAGGACGAGGGCGGGGACGTGGGCGTCCAACTACTGCAGGGGTCAGAGGCCGTGGTCCTGGGCGGGGTGAGACACCACCTGCTTATGAGGGAGCAGGGGAACGCCGCAGAGCTACACTCCCTAGGTTCATGTCTGAAGTTACTGGGACTCGTGGTAGAGCACTGTTGAGGCCAGAACAGTGCGAACAGGTGATGTCGTGGATTGCCGACAATGCTTCGAGCAATTTGTCCACCAGTCAGTCTTCCACGCAGTCCACCCATGTCACCGAAATCGGCACTCCTCCAGCTCCTGCACCTCAGCCTCCTCCCCCCCAGTCTGCCCCCTCCAAGGAAAATTTGGCATTTGAACCGGCATACTCTGAGGAACTGTTTTCTGGACCCTTCCCACAGTCACAAACCACTTGTCCGGTTGCTGCTGAGCAATTTTCCGATGCCCAGGTTTTCCACCAGTCGCAGTCTGTGGGTGATGATGACCTTCTTGATGTAGTGGAAGAAGTGTCTAAAGAGGTGTCCGACGATGAGGAGACACGGTTGTCAGACAATGGGGAAGTTGTTGTCAGGGCAGGAAGTCCGAGGGGGGAGCAGACTGAGGGATCGGAGGATGATGAGGTGACAGACCCAAGCTGGGTTGATAGGCCGGGTGAACACAGTGCTTCTGAGACAGAGGAGAGTCCTCGACCAGAACAGGTTGGAAGAGGCAGTGGTGGGGCCAGACGGAGAGGCAGGGCCAGAGCTGGTGCATCAGCGCCAAATGTGTCAACTAGTGAAGCTCCCGTGGCGAGGGCTCCTGCGGCGAGGGCTAGATTTTCAGAAGTCTGGAGGTTCTTTAAGGAAACACCGGATGACCGACGGACTGTGGTGTGCAACATTTGCCAAACCAGGATCAGCAGGGGTTCCACCACTACTAGCTTAACTACCACCAGTATGCGCAGGCATATGAATGCTAAACACCCCACTCAGTGGCAACAAGCCCGTTCACCTCTGGCCATGCACACCACTGCTCCTTCCCCTGTGTCAGCTGATAGTCAGCCCCCTGCCCAGGACCCTGCCACAAAAACCCCATCGTCGCCTCCACGATCCTCCACAGCATCCACCAGCGTTCAGCTCTCCATACCCCAGACGCTGGAGCGGAAACGCAAATATAGTGCAAACCACCCGCACGCCCAAGCCCTTAATGTCCACATCTCCAGATTGCTTAGCCTGGAGATGCTGCCCTATAGGCTAGTAGAGACCGAGGCCTTTCGCAACCTCATGGCGGCGGCCGCCCCTCGGTATTCGGTCCCCAGCCGTCACTACTTTTCCCGATGTGCCGTCCCAGCCCTGCACCAGCACGTGTCAGACAACATCATCCGTGCCCTGACCAACGCCGTTTCTGACAAGGTCCACCTGACCACGGACACGTGGACGAGTGCTGCCGGGCAGGGCCACTATATATCGCTGACGGCACATTGGGTTAACTTGGTGGAGGCTGGGACCGAGTCTGACCCTGCGGCTGGTCATATACTGCCGACGCCGAGGATTGCGGGGCCTACCTCGGTCCAGGTGTTTCAGGCCTACTATGCCTCCTCCTCCTCCCACCCCTCCTCCACCTCCTCCGAATTACCATCCGTGGGCATGGCGCCATCAGTCGGTAGCTCTAGGCACAGCAGCAGTGCCGTCGCTAAGCGACAGCAGGCGGTGCTCAAACTGCTGAGCCTAGGCGATAAAAGGCACACCGCCCAAGAGCTATTACAGGGCATCACGGCGCAGACTGATCTGTGGCTGGCACCGCTGAACCTGAAGCCAGGCATGGTTGTGTGTGACAACGGCCGTAACCTGGTGGCGGATCTGCAACTCGGCAGACTGAGACATGTGCCATGCCTGGCCCATGTGTTAAATCTCATAGTTCAGCGTTTCCTCAAGACATACCCCAATCTGTCTGATTTGCTCACGAAGGTGCGCCGCATCTGTGCGCATTTCAGGAAGTCCAGCACAGATGCTGCCACTCTCAGGGCAGCGCAGCGCCGCCTCCAACTGCCCGCTCACCGACTGTTGTGCGACGTGCCCACGAGGTGGAATTCAACACTGACCATGTTATCCAGAGTTTACCAGCAGCTCCGAGTGATTGTAGACTGCCAGATGTCAACTTCCACCAGAACTGGTAGTCAGGTCAGTCAGCTTCCTCAAGTCTACAATGAGGAGTGGACGTGGATGTCTGGTATCTGTCAGGTGCTGAGTAACTTTGAGGAGTCAACACAGATGGTCAGTGGCGATGCCGCCATCATCAGCCTCACCATCCCGCTGCTTGGCCTGTTGAAAAACTCTCTGATCAGCATGAAGTCGGAAGCTTTGCGCTCGTCACAAGAGATGGGGGAAGAAGATTCCCTTGTTGATAGCCAAAGCACCCTTAGGTCTGTTTCTCAGCGCATATCGGAGGAGGTGGAGGTGGAGGAGGATGAGGAGGAAGAGGAGGAGAATGTTGGCGAGACACAAGAGGGGACCATTGTTGAGTCCTTCACTGTTCAGCGTGTATGGGCAGAAGAAGAGGAGTTGGAGGAGTTGGAGGAGGAGGAAATGGACAGTCAGGCCACTGAGGGGAGTGAATTCTTACGCGTTGGTACTCTGGCGCATATGGCAGATTTCATGCTAGGCTGCCTATCCCGTGACCCTCGCGTTCAAAGAATTTATTCCAGCACCGATTACTGGGTGTTCACTCTCCTGGACCCACGGTACAAGCAAAATCTTTCCACTCTCATCCCTGGAGAGGAAAGGAGTGTGAGAATGCATGAATACCAGCAGGCCCTGGTTCACAAGCTGAAACAGTATTTCCCTTCTGACAGCGCTAGCGGCAGAGTGCGTAGTTCTGCGGGACAAGTAGCGAGGGAGAGTAGGCGAGCAGGCAGCTTGTCCAGCACTGGCAAGGGTACGCTTTACAAGGCTATTGCCAGCTTTATGTCACCCCAGCAAGACACTGTCACCTGTCCCCAGTCTCGGCAGAGTAGGTCTGATCTTTACAGAAAGATGGTGAGGGAGTACGTAGCTGACCATACCATCGTCCTAAATGATCACACAGCTCCCTACAACTACTGGGTTTCAAAGCTGGACATGTGGCACGAACTGGCGCTGTACGCCTTGGAGGTTCTTGCCTGCCCTGCCGCTAGCGTCTTGTCCGAGCGGGTTTTCAGTGCAGCTGGTGGCATCATCACCGATAAGCGTACACGCCTGTCGACTGACAGCGCTGACAGGCTGACGCTTATTAAGATGAATAAAGCCTGGATTTCTCATAATTTCCAATCTCCACCAGGTGAAGGAAGCTCAACCTGAATAATTTATCCACTCCTCCTCCTCCTCATTTTCCTCCTTCTCCTCCTCTTTGTACAGTAAAGCAGAGGAAACTGGCTATATTTTGACAGGGCCCACTGGCTCTAGCTATAGTACTTTATGCATTTAATTTTTCTGGAGGGCCACCTACCCGGTCCTCTGTTTTAAACAATTTTTGGGAGTGCCACATACAGGCACTCAATCTATTCAATTTTTCTGGAGGGCCACCTACCCGGTCCTCTGTTTTAAACAATTTTTGGGAGTGCCACATACAGGCACTAAATCTATTCAATTTTTCTGGCGGGCCTCCTACCTGCTCCTCTGGTTTGAAAACTTTTTTGGACTGCCACATACAGGCACTCAATCTATTCCATTTTACTGGAGGGCCACCTACCTGCTCCTCTGGTTTGAAAAGTTTTTTGGACTGCCACATACAGGCACTCAATCTATTCAATTTTTCTGGAGGGCCACCTACCCGCTCCTCTGGTTTGAAAACTTTTTTGGACTGCCACATACAGGCACTCAATCTATTTCATTTTTCTGGAGGGCCACCTACCCGCTCCTCTGGTTTGAAAACTTTTTTGGACTGCCACATACAGGCACTCAATCTATTTCATTTTTCTGGAGGGCCACCTACCTGCTCCTCTGGTTTGAAAACTTTTTTGGACTGCCACATACAGGCACTATCCAAATTAAATTGTCTCCATAGCAGCCTCCACACGTTGTCTCCATTGCTACCTCCAAAAGTCGTCCATATAGCTGCCTCCATACATCGTCCCCTTATCAAACGAGGTGTGTCAGGCAGAAATTTGGGTTGTTTTCATGGATTCCACATCAAAGTTGTTAACTTTGTCGCCACCCTGCTGTGTTATCCACAAAATATACTGGCAAACTTTTATCATTTACCAATATTATTTCAGCGCTTCTTGCGCATCTGTTTACATTCCCCTCACCCGCCATATCCCAAACTTATAAGAACGCTACATCACTCGATCTTATACAAAAGGTTCTTAGAAGTGCTGTTTGGGGAGTAGCCTAGAGACAGGGGCTTGGATTGGTGAAAGCTCGCCTGGCAGCGGAGCGCCAGCTCCATGCCAAGATCCAACTAACATAGTTTTAACTGCAGCACCTTTAATCTACTACTAGTTCACTGCCTCCATACATGGTCCCCTTATCAAACGAGCTGTGTCAGGCAGAATTTTGGGTTGTTTTCATGGCTTCCATGTTAACTTTGTCGCCACCCTGCTGTGTAATCCACAAAATATACTGGCAAACTTTTATCATGTACCGATATTATTTGAGCGCTTCTTGCTCACCTCCTTTGGTTCCTCTCTGCCACCCATTGGTTTGAAGCCTGAGTCCATTTAGAGTATGTCGCCATGCCACTCTCTAGCCTGCCGCTGCTGCCGCTGCCTCTGCATGCCGTCCCCTATAGTGTCAGGGTCAATTATTGGATGTTTTACATGCTATCTAGCTTCATTCTGTCACTCTGTCATGGCCATGCTGTTGCCCATAGTTTTGGCATAATGGTGCGATTAAGCAGCCTCAGAGGCATCCATGCATGCTGCCCCTGCTGTTTCCTGTCCATTTCTATGGTGTTTCCATCCTTTTCTGAGGTTCCCAGGTGTTTGGCCAAGCTTCCCTGTGCAGAGCCTTGGTCCCCTTGAAAAATGCTCGAGTCTCCCATTGACTTCAATGGGGCTCGTTATTCGAGACGAGCACTCGAGCATCGGGAAAAGTTCGTCTCGAATAACGAGTACCCGAGCATTTTAGTGCTCGCTCATCTCTAATGGTAACAGTAACAAGCTAACTGTATAGAAATGGTAACAAAACCAAGCTTACTGTATAGATAGAGTGAGATTACCAGGCTTACAAATGAGAGCAAACGGAACTTTCTATAAAATTCTTCACCATTTTAAATTTAGAAGACACTAGGATTTGCATGCTATTGTCCAGTCCGCTAGTCTCAGTTTCTAGAGCTGTAGCAATGATGGGCTATAACTTACTTTCTGGTTCTCTGGAAACACAACTCGGAAAGAACACTACTCTATTTTTAACAATGCTGAAATATTCAGTGAAACTTCTGAATTCCAACAAAGTATCTTAAAAAAAACCTCATTAACTGTATTTGGATCAGAGGATTTTCTATTGTACCATGCAGGGAAATGAAGGGTCATGGCCCTAGCTAAGTTTCTGGCTCTCAGATGTCACTGTTAATTTTGAAGAAGAGAACATCAGCTTCATCATTATTTTGTTATCATTTTCTTTTATTTTTCTGTCAGTGTTCAGATGAGGCCATCCCCCATACTAACTGATGTGGGATTTCATGGCAATATCACACCTGTCATCATTCCTTGTGGCAGTCAATAGAAATGAATGGCCGAATGGTGCTTAATTAGAGATGAGCGAACATACTCGTCCGAGCTTGATGCTCGTTCGAGCATTAGCGTACTCGAAACTGCTCGTTGCTCGGACGAATACTTCGCCTGCTCGAGAAAATGGCATCTCCCGCCGTTTTGCTTTTTGGCGGCCAGAAACAGAGCCAATCACAAGCCAGGAGACTCTGCACTCCACCCAGCATGACGTGGTACCCTTACACGTCGATAGCAGTGGTTGGCTGGCCAGATCAGGTGACCCTGGAATAGACTAGCCCCTGCCTGCGCTGCTCGGATCATTCTGTGTCTGGATGCCGCTAGGGAGAGAGCTGCTGCTGGTCAGGGAAAGCGTTAGGGTGTTCTATTAGAATAGTGTTAGGCAGGAGTGATTCTACAAGAACCCAACAGCCCTTCTTAGGGCTACAATAACGTTATACATTTTTTTTTTATTTGCTTGTGGCTGGGCTTGCTGGCACTAGTAGTGCAGCTAGTACCATATTGTGAGGAATTTGCTGGGGGACTTGCTACCGTTGTGTTTAGCTCTTAGTGACACACATATCCACCTCAAACACCAAAGTGGGACAATTTATTAGGGGTTTGAGTAGAATTAGGCAGAGTCTGCTGATTTTTTTTTTTTTTACCTTTATTTCATTTTATAGCTCAAACTCATCTTGCAAAGCAGTGTGCTTTCACTGTAGCCTACAAAATAGCCATAGGAGAACCCCAACGGCTTACTTAGGCCTACAATAGCGTTATATTTTCCTTTTTTTTGTTTGCTTGTGGCTGGGCTTGCTGGCATTAGTAGTGCAGCTAGTACCATATTGTGAGGAATTTGCTGGGAGACCTGCGACCGTTGTGTTTAGCTCTTAGTGACACGCATATCCACCTCAAACACCGTAGTGGGACAATTTATTAGGGGTTTGATTAGAATTAGGCAGAGTCTGCTGATTTATTTTTTTTTTACCTTTATTTCATTTTATAGCTCAAACTCATCTTGCAAAGCAGTGTGCTCTCATTGTAGGCTACAAAATAGCCATAGGAGAACCCCAACGGCTTACTTAGGCCTACAATAGCGTTATATTTTCTTTTTTTTTGTTTGCTTGTGGCTGGGCTTGCTGGCATTAGTAGTGAAGCTAGTACCATATTGTGAGGAATTTGCTGGGAGACCTGCGACCGTTGTGTTTAGCTCTTAGTGACACGCATATCCACCTCAAACACCGAAGTGGGACAATTTATTAGGGGTTTGAGTAGAATTAGGCAAAGTCTGCTGATTTTTTTTTTTTTACCTTTATTTCATTTTATAGCTCAAACTCATCTTGCAAAGCAGTGTGCTTTCAGTGTAGGCTACAAAATAGCCATAGGAGAACCCCAACGGCTTACTTAGGCCTACAATAGCGTTATATTTTCTTTTTTTTTGTTTGCTTGTGGCTGGGCTTGCTGGCATTAGTAGTGAAGCTAGTACCATATTGTGAGGAATTTGCTGGGAGACCTGCGACCGTTGTGTTTAGCTCTTAGTGACACGCATATCCACCTCAAACACCGAAGTGGGACAATTTATTAGGGGTTTGAGTAGAATTAGGCAGAGTCTGCTGATTTTTTTTTTTTTTTTACCTTTATTTCATTTTATAGCTCAAACTCATCTTGCAAAGCAGTGTGCTTTCAGTGTAGGCTACAAAATAGCCATAGGAGAACCCCAACGGCTTACTTAGGCCTACAATAGCATTATATTTTCCTTTTTTTGTTTGCTTGTGGCTGGGCTTGCTGGCATTAGTAGTGCAGCTAGTACCATATTGTGAGGAATTTGCTGGGAGACCTGCGACCGCTGTGTTTAGCTCTTAGTGACACGCATATCCACCTCAAACACCGAAGTGGGACAATTTATTAGGGGTTTGATTAGAATTAGGCAGAGTCTGCTGATTTATTTATTTTTTTACCTTTATTTCATTTTATAGCTCAAAGTCATCTGGCACAGCACAAAATCCAGTTGTGTGCTGTCAGTGTAGGTTAGAAACTAGCCATATCAATAGGATAGCATCGTTTTGTTGAAAAAAAAATTAAAATAAAAAAAAATAAACACAAAAAAAAAAAAAAATTAAAAGTTTACACTTTAATTTGGAAAATGTTTAACCCGAGGGCTAGGGGTAGAGGACGAGGGCGTGGACATGGGCCTCCAACTACTGCAGGGGTCAGAGGCCGTGGTCCTGGGCGGGGTGAGACACCACCTGCTGATGAGGGAGCAGGGGAACGCCGCAGAGCTACACTCCCTAGGTTCATCATGTCTCAAGTTACTGGGACTCGTGGTAGAGCACTGTTGAGGCCAGAACAGTGCGAAGAGGTGATGTCGTGGATTGCGGACAATGCTTCTAGCCATTTGTCCACCAGTCAGTCTTCCACACAGTCCACCCATGTCACCGAAATCAGCACTCCTCCAGCTCCTCCACCTCAGCCTCCTTCCCCCCAGTCTGCCCCCTCCCAGCAAAATTTGGCATTTGAACCAGCATACTCTGAGGAACAGTTTTCTGGACCCTTCCCACAGTCACAAACCACTTGTCCGGTTGCTGCTGAGCAATTTTCCGATGCCCAGGTTTTCCACCAGTCGCAGTCTGTGGGTGATGATGACATTATTGACGTAGTGGAAGAAGTGTGTAAAGAGGTGTCGGACGATGAGGAGACACGGTTGTCAGACAGTGGTGAAGTTGTTGTCAGGGCAGGAAGTCCGAGGGGGGAGCAGACTGAGGGATCGGAGGATGATGAGGTGACAGACCCAAGCTGGGTTGATAGGCCGGGTGAACACAGTGCTTCTGAGACGGAGGCGAGTCCTATAGCAGAACAGGTTGGAAGAGGCAGTGGTGGGGCCAGACGGAGAGGCAGGGCCAGAGCTGGTGCATCAGCGCCAAATGTTGCCCGTAGTCAAGCTCCCGTGGCGAGGGCTAGATTTTCAGAAGTCTGGAGGTTCTTTAAAGAAACACCGGATGACCGACGGACTGTGGTGTGCAACCTTTGCCAAACCAGGATCAGCAGGGGTTCCACCACTACTAGCTTAACTACTACCAGTATGCGCAGGCATATGAATGCTAAACACCCCACTCAATGGCACCAAGCCCGTTCACCTCCGGCCGGGCACACCACTGCTCCTTCCCCTGTGTCATCTGCTAGTCAGCCCCCTTGCTAGGACCACGGCCCAAACACCTCCCGTGCGAAAACCCCATCTTCGCCTCCATGATCCTCCACAGCATCCACCAGCGTTCAGCTCTCCATACCCCAGATGCTGGAGCGCAAAAGGAAGTATAGCGCAACCCACCCACACGCCCAAGCCCTCAACGTCCACATCTCCAAGTTGCTTAGCCTGGAGATGCTGCCCTATAGGCTGGTAGAGACCAAGGCCTTTCGAAACCTCATGGCGGCGGCCGCCCCTCGGTATTCGGTCCCCAGCCGCCACTACTTTTCCCGATGTGCCGTCCCAGCCCTGCACAAGCACGTGTCAGAGAACATCATCCGTGCCCTGACCAATGCTGTTTCTGAAAAGGTCCACCTGACCACGGACACGTGGACGAGTGCTGCCGGGCAGGGCCACTATATATCGCTGACGGCACATTGGGTTAACTTGGTGGAGGCTGGGACCGAGTCTGACCCTGGGGCTGCTCATATACTGCCGACGCCGAGGATTGCGGGGCCTACCTCGGTCCAGGTCTCAAAGGCCTACTATGCCTCCTCCTCCTCCCACTCCTCCTCCACCTCCTCCGAATTACCATCCGTGGGCATGGCGCCATCAGTCGGTAGCTCTAGGCACAGCAGCAGTGCCATCGCTAAGCGACAGCAGGCGGTGCTCAAACTGCTGAGCCTAGGCGATAAAAGGCACACCGCCCAAGAGCTATTACAGGGCATCACGGCGCAGACTGATCTGTGGCTGGCACCGCTGAACCTGAAGCCAGGCATGGTTGTGTGTGACAACGGCCGTAACCTGGTGGCGGCTCTGCAACTCGGCAGACTGAGACATGTGCCATGCCTGGCCCATGTGTTAAATCTCATAGTTCAGCGTTTCCTCAAGACATACCCCAATCTGTCTGATTTGCTCACGAAGGTGCGCCGCATCTGTGCGCATTTCAGGAAGTCCAGCACAGATGCTGCCACTCTCAGGGCAGCGCAGCGCCGCCTCCAACTGCCCGCTCACCGACTGTTGTGCGACGTGCCCACGAGGTGGAATTCAACATTAACCATGTTATCCAGAGTTTATCAGCAGCGCAGAGCGATTGTAGACTGCCAGATGTCAACTTCCACCAGAACTGGTAGTCAGGTCAGTCAGCTTCCTCAAGTCTACAATGAGGAGTGGACGTGGATGTCTGATATCTGTCAGGTGCTGAGTAACTTTGAGGAGTCAACACAGATGGTCAGTGGCGATGCCGCCATCATCAGCCTCACCATCCCGCTGCTTGGCCTGTTGAAAAACTCTCTGGTCAGCATGAAGTCGGAAGCTTTGTGCTCGTCACAAGAGACGGGGGAAGAAGATTCCCTTGTTGACAGCCAAAGCACCCTTAGGTCTGTTTCTCAGCGCATATCGGAGGAGGTGGAGGAGGATGAGGAGGAAGAGGAGGAGAATGTTGGCGAGACAGAAGAGGGGACTATTGTTCAGTCCTTCACTGTTCAGCGTGTATGGGCAGAAGAAGAGGAGTTGGAGGAGGAGGAAATGGGCAGTCAGGCCAGTGAGGGGAGTGAATTCTTGCGCGTTGGGACTCTGGCGCATATGGCAGATTTCATGCTAGGCTGCCTATCCCGTGACCCTCGCGTTCAAAGAATTTATTCCAGCACCGATTACTGGGTATTCACTCTCCTGGACCCACGGTACAAACAAAATCTTTCCACTCTCATCCCTGGAGAGGAAAGGAGTGTGAGAATGCATGAATACCAGCAGGCCCTGGTGCACAAGCTGAAACAGTATTTCCCTTCTGACAGCGCTAGCGGCAGAGGGCGTACTTCTGCGGGACAAGTAGCGAGGGAGAGTAGGCGAGCAGGCAGCTTTTCCCGCACTGGCAGGGGTACGCTTTACAAGGCCTTTGCCAGTTTTATGTCACCCCTGCAAGACACTGTCACCTGTCCCCAGTCTCGGCAGAGTAGGGCTGATCTTTACAGAAAGATGGTGAGGGAGTACGTAGCTGACCATACCATCGTCCTAAATGATCACACAGCTCCCTACAACTACTGGGTTTCAAAGCTGGACATGTGGCACGAACTGGCGCTGTACGCCTTGGAGGTTCTTGCCTGCCCTGCCGCTAGCGTGTTGTCCGAGCGGGTTTTCAGTGCAGCTGGTGGCATCATCACCGATAAGTGTACACGCCTGTCGACTGACAGCGCTGACAGGCTGACGCTTATCAAGATGAATAAAGCCTGGATTTCTCCGGATTTTCATTCTCCACCAGGTGAAAGAAGCTCAACCTGAATAATGTATGCACTCCTCCTCCTCATTGTCCTCCTTCTCCTCCTCTTTGTACACTAAAGCATAGGAAACTGGCTATTTTTTGCCAGGGCCAACTGGCTCTAGCTATAGTACTCTATGTATTTAATTTTTCTGGAGGGCCACCTACCCGGTCCTCTGTTTTAAGCAATTTTTGGGAGTGCCACATACAGGCACTCAATCTATTTAATTTTTCTGGAAGACCACCTACCTGCTCCTCTGGTTTGAAAACTTTTTTGGACTGCCACATACAGGCAATCAATTTATTTAATTTTTCTGGAGGACCACCTACCTGCTCCTCTGGTTTGAAAACTTTTTTGGACTGCCACATACAGGCACTATCCAAATTAAATTGTCTCCATAGCAGCCTCCACATGTCGTCTTTTTAGCTGGCTCCACACGTTGTCTCCATTGCTACCTCCACACGTCATCGCCATAGCTGCCTCCAAAAGTCGTCCATATAGCTGCCTCCATACATTGTCTCCTTATAAAACAAACTGTGTCAGGCAGAATTTTGGGTTGTTTTCATGGATTCCACATCAAACTTGTTAACTTTGTTGCCACCCTGCTGTGTAATCCACAAAATATACTGGCAAACTTTTATCATTTACCGATATTATTTCAGCGCTTCTTACGCATCTGTTTACATTCCCCTCACCCGCCATATCCCAAACTTATAAGAACGCTACTACACTTGATCTTATACAAAAAGTTCTTAGAAGTGCTGTTTGGGGAGTAGCCTAGAGACAGGGGCTTGGATTGGTGAAAGCTCGCCTGGCAGCGGAGCGCCAGCTCCATCTCAAGATCCAACTAACATAGTTTTAACTGCAGCACCTTTAATCTACTACTAGTTCACTGCCTCCATACACCGTCCCCTTATCAAACGAGCTGTGTCAGGCAGAATTTCGGGTTGTTTTCATGGCTTCCACATCAAACTTGTTAACTTTGTCGCCACCCTGCTGTGTAATCCACAAAATATACTGGCAAACTTTTATCATTTACCAATATTATTTCAGCGCTTCTTGCGCATCTGTTTACATTCCCCTCACCCGCCATATCCTAAACTTATAAGAACGCTACTACACTTGATCTTATACAAAAGGTTCTTAGAAGTGCTGTTTGGGGAGTAGCCTAGAGACAGGGGCTTGGATTGGCGAAAGCTCGCCTGGCAGCGGAGCGCCAGCTCCATCTCAATATCCAACTAACATAGTTTTAACTGCAGCACCTTTAATCTACTACTAGTTCACTGCCTCCATACATCGTCCCCTTATCAAACGAGCTGTGTCAGGCAGAATTTTCAGGTGTTTCACCAGATACATAGTGGAACTCGGCCCATCTGTCGCCGCCATGCTGGAGACCTGAAGTTGCAATCATAGCAGCGCAATATGGATGCCCCATACTGTCGCTCTTAATCATGGAACCATTTCCGTAAAAACAATTAAAAGTAGAACCACTATGCTATTCCATTTTTCCTAGGTGAAATATTCAAACGACCCGGCCTGCTTTTAAAATTATAATTTTTTCAAAGTAAACGCTTCTGGCCCCCAGGCCCATTTTGGGTGGGGAGGAGCCGAGAGACAGGGGCTTGGACAGGCGAAAGCTCGCCTGGCAGTGGACCGCCAGCTCCATCCCAGGATTAGGCAGCCTCAGAGGCATCCATGCATGCTGCCCCTGCTGTTTCCTGTCCATTTTGCCTCCATGATCCTCCACAGCGTCCACCAATGTCTCATTTCAACTCTCTATACCCCAGATGCTGGAGCACGAGAGGATATGCAGCACATCATCCCCTTATCAAACGAGCTGTGTCAGGCAGAATTTTCAGGTGTTTCACCAGATACATAGTGGAACTCGGCCCTTCTGTCGCCGCCATGCTGGAGACCTGAAGTTGCAATCATAGCAGCGCAATATGAATGCCCCATACTGTCGCTCTTAATCATGGAAGTCGTCTCCATGGCTGCCTCCACATGTCGTCCCCTTATCAAAAGAGCTGTGTCAGGCTCATTTTTCGGGTGTTTCACCAGATACGTTATGGAACTTGGTCACTATGTCGCCACCATGCTGTGTTATCGACTAAATATACCGTCAACCTTTTGTTCACATAGGAAATCATTTCACCTCCTTTGGTGAAACCTGAGTCCATTTAGGGTATGTCGCCATGAGACTCTCTAGCCTGCCACTGCTGCCGCTGCCTCTGCATGCCGTCCCCTATAGTGTCAGGGTCAATTATTGCATGTTTTAGATGCTATCTAGCCTCATTCGGTCACTCTGTCATGGCCATGCTGTTGCCCATAATTTTGGCATAATGGTGCGATTAAGCAGCCTCAGAGGCATCCATGCATGCTGCCCCTGCTGTTTCCTGTCCATTTCCGTGGTGTTTCCATCCTTTTCTGAGGTTCCCAGGTGTTTGGCCAAGCTTCCCTGTGCAGAGCCTTGGTCCCCTTGAAAAATGCTCGAGTCTCCCATTGACTTCAATGGGGCTCGTTATTCGAGACGAGCACTCGAGCATCGGGAAAAGTTCGTCTCGAATAACGAGTACCCGAGCATTTTAGTGCTCGCTCATCTCTATGCTTAATGTAAATGTAAGATCCATCCAGCCATTCTTTTGAATTGTCTGGGTTACAAATGGTCATCTGTGCAATAAACTAACGCTTAAAGTGCAGAGACCCTTCCACATCTAAGGGGAGACTGTAGATCTGCCACAATTATTTATAGCCGCACATCTCGGTACAGTGCAGGGTCTATAATTAGATAGAAGTCCCTGTACCCTGGCTAGGGTGTATCAGATGTGTGGCTAGTGTGTATCAGATATTATATGGAGTTACTACATTTCACTGGCATGTTACTCAAAAAGAGCAGTACTGGATGAAGGCAGGGGAATAAAATTGCAGTGGACTACATAGATGTCATAGAATTTTTTAAATAGGATGGTTAATCAGTTTACTTTTGCACCGGTGCTCATTACTACACCCAGAGCTTAGTGGTAGCTGGTAATAAGGCCAAAAACCCACCCTGTTACAGTACAATTCAGTACCTGATCATCTATACATGGATTTGGAATTTTGGAGGCTGCAGGCTAGTATCATTGGACTAGGAAAGCCCAAAACAGGTTCTCTCTTCGCAATATTTGTATTGTATTTGTACCTGGTTCTTACCCACCCCTCTGGTGGTGGCTGGTAATGGATTGTGGGTAAAGCAGTTAGGGTTAGCCTTTTTTACCAGCTCACCCTAAGCCCTGGCCTTAGTAAAGTATGTAAGTTATTATACAGCAACATTACAAAAGTGAAATTCACAAATCACAGTCTGGTCAAAAAAAATTAATAAAAAATCTCAACCATGAGTATATACTGGTATGTTAAAGAAAAAAGAATTAACTCTTTAATTAAAAATGCTTGGTTGGGCCTAAAATTGTTGAACATATGCAAACACGTTCAGGAGGCTTTACATGGTTTTTAAAGCCAAAATCTGAGATGGTTGTGAAAGATAAGGAGTATCATTTGCAACACATTGGACAAAACACATCATCTTATGCATCACATGCATTTGCTAAATAGCAAAATGTGTATGGTAATATTAGTATTTACTGTAATTGTTAAAGGGTAAACAATGTTGCCACTTACAAAACACAAATGAATGCTGTGTTGTACTAAGCTACTAACCCTAGCTTTCTAACCCTAAGTTACTATCCCTGGCCTATTAAGTCTAAATCAGTAACCCTAGTCTGCCAATGCAAAAATCACTAACTCTAGGCCTTCTAACCCTAAAGCAATAACTTCAGCCACTAACCCTAATCCGCTTACCCAAAGCAAATAACCCTAGCCACTTCCTCGAGGCCATTAAACTGAAGCTACTAACTCAAAGACATTTTCCTAACCCTCTAACTTGAGGCCACTAACCTGATTAAGCCAATAACCTTAGACCTCTAACCCTAAGACACTAACCCTAGATCACTAGCCCTACCCACTAACCCTAAGACAATAACCTAAGCAATCATGGAGACACTGCATATGTCCTAATTAAGACATATACAGTGCCCACATTTAAAATTAATAAAGCCACTTACCTATCCCGTGCGTGCACTATGTCCGAGTCTTCCGCATTCTCTGCTGACAGCATTCTGACTTCTTCTATAGACATAGGAATGATGATAAGTCAAGGAGAGGCGACACATGGGACCTTGGAGTAACAGTCCTGTGCAGCTCTCTCGATCTTGTTTTGGGGTCACCAAGTTTTTTTTTATACAGAATTAAATGTCCTCACTGCACAGCTGTCCCCTCTGATGGCCCCTCTAGGGACTGTGTCAGCAATGCCTTGTGGTAAATACAAAACTTAGATACAAAGTTCTTTGTCTCATATCATGCCAAAAGTAAAACAACATTGTGTTGGACACTTCATACGTTTTGCAGACTTTTCAAACCTTTTCCTTGTGATTTCATGGAGCCCTTACTTCTGATGCACTTGTGTTCTTCTCTCTACACTTCCTTTCTCTAATGGACTTGCTTTAATTTGTAACACCATTAAAATCTTTAATTCCATTGTTAGCCAATCGGTTGAGTAAAGTAGTAACAGACATAATACACGAGGACCAATCAGGGTTTTTCCCAGGCCGCTGTATTAAGAATAATCTAAAAAGGTTATATGGTGCTATCCAATTTGGGCCTTCCTCTGGAAGGTAATGGAGCAATTCAATCTGAGAAGTAAATTTATTGACAACGTGAAGCTCTTCTATGAGAACCCTAAGGTAAAAATTAACGGGAGACTCTTTTCATAGAACCATTAGCACCTGTAATTAGGGGGGAAAAGGAAATATCAGGTTGTGGCTGTGGGGGTCCCGATGACAAGATCCTTCTGTATGCAGATGACGTCTTGTTGACCCTGAAGGATTCGATTACGTGGGTTCCCAAAGTCATGAACTTAATAGAGCTTTTCTCTAGAGTTTCAGGACTTCAAATTAACTGGAGGAAGTCTATTATGTGTAAAATCGATTACTTCCCGGAGCCTATCACTGTAGATTTGATTTTAATAGATAATAGAAGGGTGAATTTGAATATCTGCGGATTAAGGTTAGTACAAGAGTCGCAGACTTCCCTAAATTAAATATAGCCTCTTTAATTAACAAACTGGGAGAGAGAGTTCGAACATGCGGGAAACTTCCCCTGAGTAAAGGGGACAGGATTGGATTGGTCAAAATTGTGGTCCTGCCGCAGGTCCTTTATGTCATATCTAACTGCCCTTGCTGGGTGGAGGACAAATGGTTTAGAACATTGAGATCAATGCTGAATAAACTCCTTTGGGGGAGGTCAAGAGTCCGGATAAAACAGGAATTTCTGTGGAAAGATAGGGAGGAGTAGCCCTACAATCCGTTTTTCATTACTACATTGCATCACAGATTCGGTTCATTGGTGAATGTAGGGAATCAAATTATATCAAAAGGATATTAGAATATCAGGAGGGAGGCTACAAGAATATTTTGTGAAAGAAGAATCCAATCAGACGCATGTATCTACGGGTTACCAAGCAACCTATAGCGTGACACATGACAAGACCATGTGACCCGGGCGCGTCACGTGATTCAAGCCACGTGACCGAATACGATTTGTCTGTGATGCCGGGATTGTCTTATTCACCTTTTCGGACTCCTAAACTTGTGTGACAAGATAAGATATCTTTGGTTATTCTATAACCCGATTAATTATTGTTGTATAACTTAATGTCCGGTAACGGAAGTGTTTGGGGTGTTGGGGGAGGGGAGGTGCCGTTGTTAGCACTGGGCTTTAAATGTGTGACCATGTCTTTGTAATGTAGCCATGATTAAGGACGGGACCACCGTCCGAAACGCGTAGGCATTTTGTCTATCTGAGTGGAGTGCAAAACTTTTAATATGCACTAAATAAAGAAGTTTTCGGTGTCTGGAGCCTGGCTGGACCGTGTTTTCCTTTTCTTTACAAGAATATTTTCTCTGCATTAGAGTCTGGCATATTGAACAAAAGAAGAGAGAAAGCTCACCCCCACAGTGGTAATGCTCCATCGGGTGTGGTATAAATATAAGGCCATATTAGGGGTCTACGGATCAACTGAATGGACTCCGTTATGGGGAAACATACACTTGGGAGAATTATTGAAATTTGAAGCGGCCAGGTTTTGGGTAAAAAAAGGATTAAAGTACGGTACACAATTATTTCACGAAGGGAAAATAAAAGGTTTTGAAGAACTGAAACACAAACTTGCACTAAGAGATGTAGATTACTTTAGATATATACAATTAAAACACACCATACAGGCAGAAGTTAATATAAGTTTATTCACTATTACAACTCACACTAAAATATCTAATATATATGCTATGAAATATAGGAAGAAGAATAAATCGAGAATATATAAGGATATTTTGAATGAAGTTAATAAAGAGGTGGTGCACGTGAGTCAAGAGAAATGGGAGAGATGTATAAATGGGTTAAGCAAAAAACACTGGGATAAGATTTGTAATGAGGTTAAATGGGTACCAATGAATGACAATTTTAAGGTAATACAATTAAATATTCTCTACAGAGTGTACTATTCACCATATATATTATGGAAAGCAGGACTGAAAGCAGATTCAAGAAAGAGTCTGCCTATATTGCGCACATTATGTGGTTTTGCCCAAATGTAATGGAGTAATGGCATGAAATATTTGGGGACATCTAGAGAAATGTGGGACTGGATCTTCCCTTTGACCCTATTCTGGGAGTCCTGGGATACATATCATAGAAGATGGTGGAAATAACAATAAAAAAAAGATTAGCAACTAAATTGTTATTCTTAGGACGACTGATTTTGGTAAAAAATTGGAAGGGGGTTAAAAAAAACGGATATTTGCAACTGGTGTAATTTGGTTGAAAAAATCCGGAGATATGAATCTAGCAAAATAGATGAGAAAGAAGGGGCAATATGGAAGGAATGAAAAAAAAAACAGATAGATAGATCGGTGTAATGTGTAATCTTGGGATTGGATGGGGTGGGTGGGGAGGGAGGGAATGATATGTATAAGTTGTATAAGGCTGTTCGGGAAAAGAAGCCTGTTTCATATAAAAATGTGATTATATAGATACTGTACAACTGGAGCCTTTACCCTTGTTTGTTTTTTTTTTGTATGCAATCATTTTCAAATAAAAAAAAAATAATGGCGAGCCAAAAAAAAATAAAAATCTTTAATTCCATTTTAATGTCAGAGCCTAGACCCTCTACCTCTCTACCCCTCTTCCTCTCATGGGCCAGTCACACCATGTATAGGGTAAATTGATTCCATTTACTGTATAAATAGAAAAACTATATTAACGGCATAAAAAAGATTTTACCTCTCTATATAATAGACCATACATGGTTTTCTTAACCTTTTTAAAACTCTTTATTTCCTGAAGGCCACCACCATTTGAAACATAAAATGTCTTCCTTCTAGTTTAAGTACTCTTAAGGTGTCCTAGGAGTAAATGTAATAACAAACCCTGATAGAGTGATGTTGTGTCTAACACTTGGTGGATCATTCAGTTACATTAAGACCTCTAGTTTCTTGCCCTCTGGAGTAACAGGTGTATTTTGTCTGTGTGTAGACATTTATGTTATTGCTTGACCTTTGGCATTTTATTTTTTGGTAAGCAGTGTACTGCAGGAGCTGTTACTTTCACATATAATTTGATGTCTTATAAATGTGCTAACCTTTCCTTCTTCAGTCCTAATGTAACGTGTAAAAACAGAAATTCGCCAAAGAGCAAAATATCTTGGTCCATTATGTTCAAGTGACATTTGAGGTGACCCTCTTTGCTTCTCCTTGAGGTAGCTTCTAATTGATCAAAGGTCTGGGAGAATATCGTTGATAGGTGCTCAGGACTGACTTTTAAATGCCAGGATGGGCACAAACAAGGGATCCAATAGTAAAGTATCAGTGCAACATAGTTGGGAGAAATCTCTGCCTTGACATTGCTAGGTGAAATGGCTTGTTAGGGAAGTTATGATGGCCTGGATACACAAATGCTGAGGCCCATGCCTAATCTAAAAATATGTTTTTCTCAAAACCTAAGGTATTAGAAGTGAAAAGAGGAATGGGTACAGATCCAGGAGGCACACAGCAATATGTAAAATTCATATAGTAGATTTTCTTTAAAAAGACATATGTATGAAAAGTATGTACAATTCACGTCAGCACAAACCCACGTAAAGCTCTTCAATCACGGAAAATGATTAGCCACAATTTGTATATAAAAAAGATAACACAATAATAATTTCAGTTGCACAAAAAAGTGTTGGTGAACAGACCAGAGCAAAGCCAGAATCCACAGTATGGTTGTACCGATACCAGAATTTTGAGTACGATACTGATATTCGCAGAAGTATCACAATACTCAAAATGCAATATGATACTTTAAAAAAAAAGAAAAAAGTATTATATGCATTCGATCTAATGGGTGTGTTTACATTACATTTAGAAACGCAATGCAAATGTCTGGGGTGGGCTCAACCCAAACACATATGTGCTTCCAATGAAACGCATGCGATCACTAACGATCAAGGTGAAGGTTGTCCCGGTAATGGTAATATAAAATGTATCATTTATTTTGTGTCATCTACATTTTTATTACTTTACATTAACCGCATTAATTCTATGTTAAAAAAGTCATGTAGTGATACCGGTATACAGAGATCTCTGAGAAGATAAATCTCTATATACCAATAAATTGGGCTTGTGTCACAGTGTAATTCTAAGGAAGCTGTAGTTAGAAAAAATCCTCCCCATTAATAACCAGTAAGTCCATAGTCTAGTGGGTAGAGGTTCTGTATATCTATGGCATGGTAGATAGTAGAGGTTGTGAGTTAAAATGCCTGACTGGGCAAAAAGTTATTTAATTGATTAACATGAAATAATTTGGAGCCTTGTGTCTGGGGAAGCCATGGGAGATGTAGAAACACCATATTTGGACAGTTCATGGCATTTCCCTTATGAATGGCTCCTGTACTACCTCTACCTGACACATCCATTAAAATGATTCCCTGACCCCACACATATATACAAAGTATTCCCTGCCTGATGTCTCCTATGGGAATTCCCCTGCAGACAGCTACTAAGAGTCTGTACAGAAGCTGAAGTCACTCAGTACCGAAAATTACAGAATCCCAGTATTTAACCATATGAAAATATTACACAAATATTGAGGGTTCTGGATTAGTTTGGTGCTGTGGAGTAAGACTAAATAAAGGCATAGTCCCACAAAAATAAGATTCTTTAATATTCTCAGAATAACAAAATAACACATTGGGGCAGATGTATTATATATGAGCCAAAAAAGTGTCGGGAACTCTAGTTTTTTTAAGCGCCAAAGTGTTATGGATCATTTATAATGCGTTTGCGCCAGTTTTTTCCGACTCGTCCGTCTTTTTTTGACGCAAGTGGGTGTGGCCTAGATTTTCCACATCTGCCACATTCATGTTTAGTTTGGCTGCTTTTTTAGGCACAATTTTTGGCGCAGAACAGACCAGGAAAAAAATGTTCTGAAATCAAAAGAAAAAGAAAAACAGGCGCAACCCATGTTAGATTTTGGCGCACATCTCATTTGTGTCTGCATTTTTATGGCGCCCGACTGATTAGTTCCGTCTGCGCATTACTTACTTAATGCTGTGTGCTACTTTAATACATAGGGCTATGATTTCCACTGTCGCATCTCATATGCCCACTGTCAAGGTTGCGGCAGAATTAATAAATCTCCCCCCATTCACTGTTATTAACAAAAATACTGCATTTTACAGATATAATTCCAAACTTATTAGTCAAATTATTCCAATTCTTTTATGAGTCCTGGTGGTTTACAACTGTAAATCTTTTGACTTTGGTCAGATTCTTATCATGCATAGCTTCTGACTGTGTGTTTTATTAATTAGGTGAGTTAGCAGGGCTGAGAGTGTCATTGTGTTTTATATCCATCTCATAGATCTCATCATCTGTCACCGCTGATTGGTCTAATCTCTATTTTTCTATGTATCAGATACCAGTAGAATGTTCATTAGCTAAATAAAAGTGTACAGGAACCTTGAACCCTGATAATCTAAGCACATTGTCAGCACACAACATCTCACAGCACAGGGGAATCATGAAGTGTCTGCTTAGAGAATCCCCACCCACACTCTGGAATTTTACAATGACCATCACTGATTGATATGAGTTAAAACAGCAATAAAACTGAATAAAATTGTAAAGTAAGGGGTTAAAAATGATCTTTATTGTGTAAACATCACTAGGTGCATCAACTGATTTTTCGGCCACCAAGCACCCTTTTCTGGTGGCCATACTCCTTTTTCAGACAAAAAACTGCCTTTAAATGGTCTAATAAATAATCGTCATGCACAGCATTTCAGGTGCAAATCACTCTTGAATTCTGGAATAGATAGATTGATATATCTCCCCTAATATGTTTTAGCGTCATCTAATATATAACAATAGACATAGACTCCATAGATTTAATCCAGAATTTATGGGATTTATTTTCACTTCATTTTATCCCTGTGTTGTCTAATCCCCTAATGCATGTGTCCTTTTATGTAAGTGAATGGTCAAGAGGTGTGATGTTGTTTTAATGAAGAGGAAAAGTAAAATGTTAATAATGGAAGATAACGATCAATTAATCCATTTGTCTGCCCTTTTAATTATAAAGTGACTTTAATAAAGAAGGAATTTGCTTTATTAAATACTTTTATCCATTATAGTTTAGCAGTATTACTTTGTCTTAAGTTGGCTGTAAGAAATCTTGAAATTTTACCATGCTACCATCTATGTAATATTAACTTAACCTCTTCGGGACTGTGTCCTGTGTCACTATAAGTGGTTATAGCTTTAGAACGCATTAAGATATTCAGGGGATTTTTAGATTGTTTTCTCATGACACATTGTACTTCAAATTAGTTAAAAAATTTGGATGAAATCTTTTCTGTTTAGTTATGAAAAAAACAAAATTTGGCAAAAATTTCGAAAAAATCTTTATTTTCAAAGTTCTAAATCCTTTACTTTTGATGCAGCTAGTCATAACGCTCAAATAAATTCATAACTTACATTTCCCAAATGTCTGCTTTATGTCTGCATGGTATTTTAAGATTCCACATATTTTACTAGAATGTTATGAGGCTCCGAATTTGGGGCCACCAAAACCCGTATTTGGATTGACCTGCTGAAATTGTAACTGTGTGACTGTGAGAGACCTAAATAATAACTAGACTGGTAAATTACCCCATTATGGAAACTACACCCCTCAATGTATGAAAAAGCAGTTTTAAGAAGTTTGTTTAACCCTTTAGGTTTTCTTTAGGGGTTGAAACAAAATCATACATTCATTTTGGGTGGAAAATTAAACATTTGAAATGGATCAAATGAAAAAAGGCTCCACAAAGTTTGATACCCAATTTCTCCTGAGTACACTGATCCCCCGTATGTGGTGGTATCCTGCTGTATGGGCGCACGGCCGGGCATAGAAGGGAAGAAGGCGCCATCCAGAGCAGATCTGCATTGTCACATTGTACAGGCTATAATTTTTTTGTTTGTTTTTTGTTTTTGCCACATGAGATGAACTTTTCTGTTACATAATTTTGGGACATCGACAGCTAATTGGTGAGATTTTATTAACTCTTTTTTGGTGGAGGAAATGAAAATCATCAATTTTTAGGAAGATGTTTTGTTTTTTTTTTTTGGTTTTTTTGGCCGTTTACCATACCATAAAAATTGCATATTATTTGTATTCTATGGGTAGGCACAATTAAGAAAATACATCATATAGATTTTTTTATTTTTTTCCAAATTTTACTGAATAAACGGTCATTTGGTGAAAATGTTAGCTTTACCATATTTTCATATGCATAAAATTTTTATTTTTTGGCTGACAAATCTGGTAAGGGGTAAGGGGTAAAGCCGGTACCGATCGCGGTTGTTACAGCATGGTATCGGCTTTAATAGACAGCTGATAGCCACTGCTTCTGGTGCCGGCTCTGTTTGTGAGACAGCGCCAGAAGTGGGGTGCTATAGTGCTATAGTACTATTGTGTCCTAGTGAGGGTAGGGGTTAAATTAGATCTCCCATCAGGAGTAGGGGTTGTAAGCCAAGCACACTGACATACTGGTGTGTGCCCTCTCTGGCAGAATCTGATTCTCTTATAGCTTGTTATGTCCTTGTTTTTACAAAAAAGGCTTTAAAAATCATTCAAATGTGCCTGGAGCCTCTCAGGTTCATTTGCATTATTTTAAAAGCCTTTTTTTGTAAAAGGGCATAACAAGCTAAAAGAAGAACGAATCATGCAAGAGGGGACACACACCAGTATATGAGTGTGCTTGGTTTACAAATGTTTATCCTCATGGTAGATGTTAGAGATGGGCCAATCGATTCTAATGAAGTGGAATTAGTTTAGAATTTCAGGAAAACTTTGGTTCTGCACGAATCTACTAACTGAGGGCTGCACTATACAGCGAGGATGATCTCTTTGAGGTAAGCAGCTGCTTGGCAGTGAAGAGGTGAGGCAGACATCCACTGCTTCGTGCAGTAGGCTGGAAAGTAGAGATGTGGAGAGTGGCACGGGAGGTTATGTTGCACTAGCAAGTAGTCAGGCTGTGCATACTGAGACTGTTGAGGAGAATAGCAGTGACAGGGAAACACAAATTGATGTCTGTATTCTGTCTGTCTGTATTCTAACTACCTGACCACTAGTTTGATGCTACCACTCGCCTGATGTCACACATCTGCTGCCAGTTGCTCCATCTGCTTCCCACCATCTTTACCAGGGAATTGTCACCCACCCCCAGACTCTGTCATTGTGACACTTTCTGACCTCTTGCTGTGGCTGGCACCTCCACACTCTGTCATTGTGCCACACTGTGGCCTACCATGTTGCTGCCACCACCAGAATTTGTAATTGTGCCACTCTCTGGCCACATGCTGCTGCTACTACTGCCGCCCACCAACACACACTGTGATTGTGCCAGTCACTGACCTCCTGCTGCTGCTGCCACCTCCAGAATTTGTCATTGTGCCACTCTATGACCTCCTGCTGCTGCTGCTCGTGCCACCTCCACACTCTGTCATTGTGCCATACAGTCGCTTACCATGTTGCTGCCACCTCCAGAATTTGTCATTGTGCCACTCTCTGACCTCATGGTGATGCCACCACCTCCACACTCTGTTATTGTGCCACACTGTGGCCTATCATGTTGCTGCCACCACCAGAATTTGTCATTGTGGCACTCTCTGATCTCATGCTGCTGCCACCACCTTCACACTCTGTCATTGTGCCACAACTTGGCCTACCATGTTGCTGCCAGCTCCAGAATTTGTCATTATGCCACTCTCTGACCACATGATGCTGCTGTCGCCACCTCCACACTCTGTCATTCTGCCATTCTGTGGCCTACGATGTTGCTGCCACCTCCATAATTTGTTATTGTGCGACTCTGCGGCCTACTCATGCTGCTTCCAACTGATTGCTTTCTCTCTGGAACACCCTGTGATTTCCATAATGCTGTTTTCACCCTCCACCACTCTATGACGTTGCCACTATGTTTGGTTTTCCCCTTCATTTCATCTGTCAGAAGGAATGAAAAGCTTCAGGATTGATAGCCAAAAGCAGGAGTGGATACAGAACACAGAGGACATGCAAATATCCCATTTACTGGTCATCTCTGTTTTGGATCCACTCCTGTTTGTTTTTGGCTTTAGCAATACTGATGGATTTTTGACCGATGGAAAGCGGACACTGATGGATGAAAAGAAGGGCAAATTGATCAGTGATATCAATGCAAATTAACTGCCGACACTCTCTCAACTCTCTTGGTGGGTTTCTACATGTATCAGGGTTTAACAGAACAGGTTCTGTGGTACTCTATGGAATCATCTGATGTCAGTGTAAAAAGAATACACTCTTTGATGTTATAGTGGGATCTTGGCCCTCAGCTCAGTCCTTTCGAGCTGGCACAGATGTTACCTTGTCAGGCTGCGTTCCTGTTTCACTTACTTGGTGAAGTTTGCCCCTGTAAGTGCCCTTGGAAATGAAGAGTGAAGTGATTCCAAGAGCGGCGGATGTCATGTGCATGTCATACTAAAACACAGCATTGTTTGAAGACCAAAACACCCTCCCTGTGCATAGTTGAGCATTGCCATGATTCGATTAGGGTCCAAACAAATTGTGTCGGAAAATTCAGCAAACTCGGCGAATCGAATTTTTGAAAAATTCACCCATCTCTAGTAGATGTCCTTTAAGGGGTACCTGTCAGCTCCTGTCACCTAAACATATGGACTTATAGTTGAAGTGAGCATTAACATCTTTGTCCTTAATGCAAATACATCTTTATTTTAAGTAGATATACAAATAAGCATTTTAGTGAACCAAGGGAATAGCTGCAATGTCTGATCCAAGTGCAAAGGATCAGTACAACGCCAATCAAATTGCTGGGCTGTGGAGCTGAAAAAGAAAGGGAATACACCATATATTTAGCCCAATGCAGTAAACAATTTCGCTCACAGCTACATAGAAGTTTGCTTTACTACACTCTGCGTCAATACTTCTTTACCCAGACCAAACTGGCTGGTCACACTTGGCTCAGTGTCCGGCCTTATTCCAAAATAAAGAATCAAACTGGGCAGTGATCTGTAACAACTGTAACAGTGATCTGGAAAATCCCTTTAAGGATTAAAGCTTCTAGTCTAAATTCCTATAACATCTTTATATATCATTTCAAGAGCATTCACCGGCCCTGAGTGTCACACGACTATGCACTATGCTATTAGTATGTTTCTTGAATACTTACACTTTTATGATATGTAAATAGCATGGAGCACTATGGAAACAGGTTAAGACACAGTTAAGGGGAGGCTGTATGGTATTTAATTGTTGGCAGGCAATTTCCCACCCTAGGCTTATACGCAAGTCAATAAGTTTTCCCAGTTAGTTGTGGTAAAATTAGGGGCCTCGGCTTATACACAAGTATATACGATAGGTTTTAAGAACCCAAAGTATGGTGCTGAAATCATGCTCCCCCTTCTACAAGTGACGCATCCTGTTAAAAAAAAATCTACTTTTCTCAGCTCATTTGCATTTGGAGGTGAGTTGTCATAAGTGAATAGCTGAGATTTCCCAGAAAATGAAAATTCTAGAAAGGATATATACCAACCTCTCCTTAGATTTCCCTTTTAGTTGAGGTCTGCACAGATGGTCTTCCACTATCATAGTAAGTATAGATGCAGCACTGGTTAACATGACTGGCCTAATCCTTTAACCAGCCATGATTACTCAGTTTGTAATGTAAGTGAATAGAGGGAACCACCCATTTTCTGGGGTAACTAAATGTGTTAATTCACTTTCAGTCATGTTAAACAGTGCTTAATCTGTATTACTGTATTTAGTATCTGGCTCCATTCCAGGAAACTTCAAATCCTTCTAGTACTTGGGAAATAATCTAATAAGCCTTTGCCCTTCAACAGGGTGAGACTTTACCTCCAAAAATGACATTTTCACTGGCTGGTTTTATTTATAAGGTTACAGACATTAAACTGTAGACACATTGATTTAGTTGTTAGCTACATTATTTAAAAGTGACATCTTTTTGGAATTTTTCCAAAATCCTTTAATCTTCTTATTATAATCAATAATATATGGCTTTCAACAATGTACTTTGCATACAGTGTGGAATATGTCAGCTCTACTTAGGACTAGGATCAGGATCAATCAGTTCAGTTTTGAGACATTTTGTAAAAAAAAGTGTCAAAAAATCTGTCAAAAAGGTTTTTATTCCATACATATTGTTGTCTATCTATTTATCTATCTTATTCAAAATACAACATTTCAGCCTCCATTACTGCAGCCTTTCTCCTTTTTTCCTGGAAGTATGTATAACCTGGAGTAAATGTCTCATTTGCAACTCGCAAGTACTAGGTTTTGGTTACAAATAAACATTTCAAGAATATCAAGTTTTTTTGTAAATAAAATATTTCACTTTATTATGAAATAAAGGATCGCCGTTTGGATCCTGCTGCCTCTTGTATGGACTATATTAAGGATTCAGCGCCAAGGATTCTGTGGCTTAGCACCTACTTTTGTAAGCAACCCTGTGCTGCTCTGGTTTTTTATGTTTTTATCTATCTACTTCCACAAAAACTGGCAGCACTCCCAAAGCTTGTGAGGATCAAGTGGATTTATTCAAACAGCAACATTTCAGCCTTCATTACTCCAGCCTTTCTTTTTTATTGGAAGTATGTATAACTCGGAGTAAATGCCTCAATCTGTTGTCTTGCACCCAACTTCTGTAAAATAATTTTCATATAGCAGTGCTGCAATGGACTTTTGTCTATCTATCTATCTATCTATCTATCTATTTATCTATCTACCTGTCTGTCTATCTATCTATTGTGAGCAAGTAGATATGTAGAAGTTTTTAAAAGGTGTGGGGCCAGTTGTATCATTGTTCTGCTCTTAAGTGTAGTCGTTGCACCTATATTCTGGCGCATTGTTATGCCAGAATTATCACAAGAGACCATGGGTGAGATTTATCAGTACTTCTATGCCTGGTGTAGAATGGAGTGGTAACACTGAAATAATGAAAATGTCTTGTGCAAGGCAAGAAATTGCAATTCTTTTGGAAACTACCAAGCCATGTGGGTGTAGAGGTGGCACAGCCAGAGCCAGAGTGGGTCGGCTCTGCGTTGGCGCACTAGCCATAGCCTGCAAGCTTTCAGAATTGAAGTTTGTAGACTTTCCTGCAATTCCACACTAGGCTGAGCCTGCCATGAAATTGCCCAGCCGGTTATCCGCCAACGCATATAGGGGTGGCACCTTTATCATATGCTGTGCGCACAGTGCATTGGCTATGATAAATTTCCCCCCATTTCTTTTCACCTTATTTTTACTTTGAAGTGCTGCTTACCTCTCTACGTACTTTTTAATAGGACTCTTTCCCCGCCCTATTATATAGCTATATTATAGCTTGAAACCACTTTTTCAGTTTTGACTTTGTAGTGCTGCTTATCTCTCTCTCTCTATCATCATCTAACTATCCATCATCTATCATATAGTAACAAATAATAGCAAAACAATTAATATTATTATTCAGAATATTATTCGTTTTTTCCTTTACTTTTGTTAGACTTCCCTCCATCTTGGAGGAAATTCTTATTTTCCTAAGAGCCTGTGGTGAAGCGCTGTACCTTTCATCATATTTTTAACAACACTTTCCATTTGATTCAGAAATCTTCGAGGTCTGATGAATTTTATTTCTTGTTGCGTGGAGACCGATGTCTGCAGCAGAATCAATTCATTTGTAGGACTCAAATCATATCCTCTGTCCTCATGGTCTAAAGGCATTGAACATAACCATTTCTTATTAATTTAAACTGACTCAAATGTTGTTCTTTCAGACTTTTGACATTTGCACAAAATATTACAAAAGTGTTGACCGCAGAGGATCTATCATTAAAAGACTCTGTTGCTAAGCAAATAAATCATATATTTCCGACTGGTTTTGACATTCGTATCAGTATAGAGCGATTTGTACTTTCTCTGCTTCACTTGCTGAAGACCAATTATCTCTATGTTGGAGATGACTGTAGGGTTCCATTGTTGGGCAGCACAGACCTCTTGTCTGCCCAGGTAGTTTTGTTAATATATCTATGGCTTCTTGTCCACTTTGGTGTAGAATAACTGTTAAATTCCATTAGTTTGTTATATTTTTTTTTCTTAGAATGAACTGTTGCAATGACAATAGGAACAACATGTTCTATCCAAGCAAACAATGTTCTCTGCCCACTGATCACAATGCACCTAAGTGACTATTGTGAAGGTTTCTTATTCACTGCTAACTTTACAACCTGTGTAACTTTACAACCTTCTCCTTTTGAATTGAATCATTATTTACCCCTTAAATTGAGAAGTAATAATGACAATACATTTAAATACATGTAGATAAAATGAAAAGTAAGAAAAACTATTTCATTAATGTGTTGTTTGAATTTTTCAAATAAAGCAAAAAATAATACAAAATAAAATAAAAAATAATTACAATTATTTACAATTTTACCATTGGACAATCTCTTGTTTAGCAATCAGCTGCAAGAGCGGGTGTTCAATTTCCCTGCAGTGCCACCACAGGACAAGAGGCACATTGCATCAGTTTCCTATTGTAGATTATGGCTGTACAGACATGTTGGCTCCTCCAAATACAGTTTATGATGGCTAATCCCTGGCTCATAGATAAAAGACAATAAAAGGAACTGATTTTCCTTTATCAGGAGATTTTATTTAAAATTTGACTCGCTCATTTACACCAAGTAATACCATTGTCTGCAATATACTATGATGGTTGTAAAGACCTCCATGTTCTTATGGAGCAGGTGACTGCACAAAGAAACAGTATCATCTATTTTACAACGATAACACCAAAAGAAAAAATGGAGGCAAAGCTATTCTTAACATGGATCATTTATCAACATGTAACCTGAGATTGGATGAGTAATGACCGATTCAGATTCAATTCAGGCCACAGCACTGGTTGTAGCTTGTGGTTATTGGGATTGCATTCAAAACAACAAGTCACTTTTCACTTTGACCAAGAATAGGAGCTAGCTTTACTTGTCTTACATTCAGCTTCAATACAATGTAAGTTAACATCACTCACAGACTTCACTGATATCCAAGATTAAAAGGAAAAGACTTATTTTTCCATACGCTGTTTAAAATCATAAGCCACATTAAGGTTTTTAGGATTTCTGGTAGATGTAAAAAATATATATTTCCATGTTTTTTATACAGAAAACATTGGCCATTTAGCCTAATAATAGATTGACACTAATTCTGTAGGGGTTTCTGTGCAGCCGTTACTTCATGTACAAGTTATAACACCTTCCTTGTATCCACTACTGACAATAGATGATATTACAGCTTCTTAACGCCTCTCATCTACATAGAGCATGCCTAGAAAACTCTCCATAGACCTCAATAAATTTGCTTCTGAAAACTGTTCTGGAAATGTCTCTAGATGTTGGTCACAGAGAGCGATCACAATAGTTATGGGGAGAAAATAAGATGAGAAAATCAAAAAATAATATAGAAAGAAAGTAATATGATTTTTGCTAAAGAAAACTGTATGTACTTTTCCTTTTAAGAAAGGAAGCACCAAGGGGAGATTTATCATCACTTGTCCTTTCAAACAAGTCATTAAAAATCCACAATTTCTGGTGCAAGGCCAGGAATTGCTGCCCCCCCCCCCCTTTTCCCACCTCTACACCAAGTTGGCAGAGAGAAGCATGGAATGGGCTGTGCCAAGGGTAAGTTATATATAACCTGCTCCAGTTTTGATAACCCCGCCCCCCACCCAATGCTTGTTTTCTGTAGAAATATATAAGATAATGTTGTAATGTAGAATAAATGAGAAATGATCATGCTAGTCTTGTGCACTGTAATATAATAATATCACCATCAAGTGATGAAATAACATAAACCAGGGGCACTTGCTCATAGATCCAGGCACTGTGACCTTGGTGATCTTCTTTTACTTGTTATAAATGGTCTCCTTCCTTCTAAATATCAACTTTTTAAAATAATGCTAATTTACAAGAAGGGTTCTGGGGGGCATTACCAGTGCCCTTTCTTGCTTCAGCTAGGCTGTTACACTGTACAGAAGCAATACTCACCTTCCCCCGACTCCCTCAGTACTTCTGCCCTCCCTCTGTCCACTGTAAACTCAGGACAACACTTGGGGAAGTGCTCCTGCATAGTGCAAATGCAAATTCCCCAGAGCCCTCGTTAGCATAATTTTAAAAGTTGATTTTAGAGGGAAGCCATGGATGTCAAATATAAGTAATCCATGTAAGTGGCTCTGGTTTATCATGCTTGATTTTGATAGTATAATCCTGTTAAGATGGGATTTTGTGAATATTTACTATGACAAATGTTTGTATGCCAGTATCTTTGAGGAACTATAGATTGGGGCTATTAAGGTACTCTATGGTGCATTATAGTACTGTTATAATGGTAATATCTGGCCACTGTATGTTGCAATGTTTTGACCCCTGGATGATTATATTTTTGGGCATCATATGATCTTCATAATGATTGGGCATTATATGGTCTTATTAGTCAGGTGCTGAAAGTTGTATTCTTTGGGTACTAAACAGTCCTTGTATTATGCAATGATCTTTTTGCTAATGCTATAGCTCCTACATTTACTATTGATGAGTATCATATCATTTCTGTGCAATGAAAATATTTTATATACTCTTCCATGTATTCTTTAGTTTATCAGTATATTAATTTGCATGAAAAATGCTGAGCCTTGTATGAGGTATGAATAAAACCTCCTTTTTTGGTTCATAAGCGGCAGGGGTGCTGCCGTTTTTTTCTGTTTCAGCATATTTGGACTTTGCTGGGTGGAGAATTCTGGATAGCACCCATTATCATAGTGGACTGTGCTGCTATAATTTTTCTTTTTCAGTGTATAAATAATGTATGTTTTTCTTCAACCTAATGTCACCACAATGTCACCCGACTCTGGTTAACATCCTACAGCAGTATAAATGACTGAGCATCATATTTGTTTGGATTTCTCATGTTTTTCCACATTTAATAAATAGTGAGTGAGAATGACACTACAATGGATGTGCTATTGATTTTAAATGATCTTATTTGACCTTTATCAATTCTGTAGGGAATTTGTTGCAGTATTCAGCCTGTTAAAATTAGCCTTGACACATTCTAGGAGAAGGAATCTGAAGAGCACTCGCATACATACATTTCTTTTTATTTTCAAAACTGTCATGTAAATTGCAGAAACAGCAAGTAATGTTGACATATGAAAAAAAAATGGAGACAGTGGTATTTAAAGATTTGGTAGATTAAAATAGTCCTACAAAAATGAACCATCTACTTTAGTTCTGATTTTAGTGTACTCTATTTTTTTCCTACCAGACACCATCAAATCCCCTTTATAAACCAAAAAGTTACAGTTTAAAGTGTCTTCTGCAACCACTAGAGAGTGCAAAGGAGCTTAGGGTGAGAGGATTAATATGTAATTAGCTCAGATGATCCCTCTAGTGGGGGCATCAGGTAGCTACACAGTTATCATTTCATAGTATCATAGTATCATAGTATATAAGGCTGGAAGGAGACGCAAGTCCATCAAGTCCAACCTTCAAGAATTAAATAAATGTTTTATCCCCATAACCCGTGATATTTTTTCTCTCCAGAAAGTCATCCAGGCCTCTCTTGAACATGTACATAGAGTCGGCCATAATAACCCCCTGCGGCAGAGAGTTCCATAGTCTCACTGCTCTTACAGTAAAGAACCTTTGTCTATGGTGATGGTAGAATCGCCTCTCCTCTAGGCGTAGAGGATGCCCCCTTGTCCTGGTCACAGGCCTAGCTAAAAAAAGATCTTTGGAGAGATCCTTGTACTGTCCATTCAGGTATTTGTACATTGTAATGAGGTCTCCCCTCAGTCGTCTTTTTTCTAAACTGAATAATCCCAAATTTTGTAATCTGTCATTGTATTCTAGTCCCCCCATTCCCCTAATAATCCTGGTTGCTCTCCTCTGCACCCGTTCCAGCTCTACTATATCCTTTTTATATACTGGTGCCCAAAACTGTACACAATATTCCATGTGTGGTCTGACCAGGGATTTGTATAAGGGCAGAACTATGTCTTTATCATGAGAATCTATTCCTCTCTTGATACATCCCATTATTTTATTTGCTTTAGCAGCAGCCGCCTGGCTCTGGTCACTAAAATTAAGTTTACCATCCACCAATACACCCAAGTCCTTTTCAGCTTCAGTTTTACTAAGTAATTGACCGTTTAGAACATAATTATACTTTTTGTTGCCATGGCCCAAGTGCATAACTTTACATTTATCTACATTAAACCTCATCAACCATTTCTCTGCCCATCCCTCAAGCTTCCACAAATCCCTCTGTAATGCTAAACTATCGACCTCAGTATTTATTACTTTACACAGCTTAGTTTCATCTGCAAATATTGAAACTTGACTGTGTAAACCCACTACAAGGTCATTAATAAAAATATTAAAAAGAAGTGGCCCCAATACTGACCCCTGTGGCACTCCACTGGTAACATCAACCCAATCTGAGAATGTGCCATTAATGACCACCCTCTGTTTTCTATCACTAAGCCAATTACTTACCCAGATACACAGATTTTCTCCTATTCCCAGCAGTCTCATTTTATATACCAACCTTTTATGTGGCACGGTGTCAAATGCCTTTGAAAAGTCCAGATATACAACATCCACCGCGTCCCCCAGATCCAGTCTTGAACTTACCTCCTCGTAGAAACCAATCAGATTAGTCTGACAGGACCGATCTCTCATAAACCCATGCTGACGCTGGGTTATAAGGTTGTGCACAGTGAGATACTCCAGGATAGCATCTCTAATAAACCCCTCAAATATTTTCCCCACCACAGCAGTTAGACTTACGGGTCTGTAGTTTCCAGGATCGCTATTTGATCCTTTTTTGTATATTGGTACCACATTTGCTATGCGCCATTCCTGTGGAACATAACCAGTCCTCAGTGAATCTTCAAATATTAAAAATAACGGTCTGTCTATCACCGTACATAATTCATGCAGAACCCGGGGGTGTATGCCATCTGGCCCAGGTGATTTATCTATCTTAGTGGTTGCGAGGCGGCGCCGTACCTCTTCCTGGGTTAAACTGTTGACATTATAAAAAGAATTTACATTATTCCTCATTGTGTCTTCCACCAGGGGATTTTCCTGGGTAAAGACAGTTGAGAAGGCGACATTCAGTAGATTGGCCCTTTCCTCATCTCCTTCCACCATGACCCCCATGTTATTTCTAAGGGGACCCACACTCTCTGTTTTTAGTTTCTTATCATTTATATACTTGAAAAATAATTTGGGATTATTTTTGCTCTCCCTGGTAATATTTCTTTCAGTCTCTATTTTTGCGGCCTTTATCTGCTTTTTACAGGATTTATTTTTCTCTCTATAATCCTGTAATGCCTCATCGCTACCTTCACGTTTTAGCACCTTAAACGCTTTATCTTTCTCGCTTATTGCTTTCCTTACAAGACTAGTTAGCCACATAGGCTTTTTCTTGTTCCTTTTATGCTTTTTCCCATAAGGTATGTGTTTCTCACAGGACTTTTTCAGAATATATGAGAAAAAGTCCCATTTTTGGGGGGGGCTTTTGTCTTTGAGAGCATTATCCCAGTCTATGCCTTTAAGGTCTTCCCTTAGTTGATGAAAATTTGCCCTCCTGAAGTTTAGAGTGTTGGTTGCCCCTTCACTAACATGCTTAGTAAAGCGTAATACAAAATCAATGATATTATGATCACTATTCCCCAGGTTCCCCCCAACCTGTAGTTTTGATACCCTATCAGGTCTGTTGGTAAGGATAAGGTCAAGCAGTGCCCCCCCTCTTGTTGGCTCCAGGACTAGTTGCGACAGGTAATTGTCTTTTGTTGTTGACAAGAACCTGCTACCTTTGAAGGACCTGCAGGTTTCTGCCCCCCAGTCAATATCTGGGTAATTGAAGTCCCCCATGATAAGTACTTCACCATGCTTTGAAGCCGCATCCATTTCACTTATCAGCATTTCCTCTGCTGCCTCCACTATATTTGGAGCCTTATAACAAACCCCTAGTAATATTTTATTTTTATTTTTCCCTCCTCTTATCTCCACCCATAGGGACTCCACATTTGCGTTACTGATGTCATCTCGCAAGACGGGCTTGAGGCAAGAATTCACATATAAACAAACCCCTCCCCCCTTTTTATTTATACGATCCTTTCTAAAAAGACTATAACCATCTATAGTAACAGCCCAGTCATAGCTACTGTCCAGCCATGTCTCGCTGATACCCACTATATCATATTTCCGTTCCAACATCAAGAGTTCCAGTTCCTCCATTTTGTTTGTGAGGCTTCTGGCATTTGTGTACATACACTTTATATGGTTTTCCCTGTCCATATTCCTTTTGTCCTTATTTCCCAATCTCATTCCAGCCCCCCTTCCTCCCCCATGGACTATGGCTCTTCCCAGCTCTCTATGTACACCGTCTAGTTGCCCTGCACAAGTGTAGTTGCCCTCCCCCCAGGTCTCTAGTTTAAACACTCCTCCAACCTTCTAGCCATTTTTTCCCCTAAAACAGCAGCCCCCTCCCCATTGAGGTGCAGCCCATCCCTACTGTAGAGCCTGTAGCCGACAGAAAAGTCAGCCCAGTTCTCCATGAACCCAAACCCCTCCTTCCTACACCAACTTTTGAGCCACTTATTTACCTCCTTGATCTCCCGCTGCCTTTCTGGTGTGGCACGTGGTACAGGCAGTATTTCGGAGAAAATTACCTTTGAGGTCCTTGCCCTGAGCTTATGGCCTAAATCTCTGAAATCATTTTTAAGGACCTTCCACCTACCTGTTACTTTGTCATTAGTGCCAATGTGGACCATGACCGCTGGTTCCTCACCAGCCCCTCCCAGTAATCCATCAACCCGATCCGCAACATGCCGAACCCGAGCACCCGGCAAACAACACACTGTTCGGTATGCACGGTCTTTGTGACAGATTGCCCTGTGTGTTCCCCTAATAATGGAATCTCCCACTACCAGCACCTGTCTGACCTTGCCTGTGCTCCCATTACCCTTCTTACTGGAGCACACATTCCCCTGGTTGCTAGCGGCCACATCTTTCTGCAGCATTGCTACCCCAGAGCTGATATCCCCCTCATCCGCCAGCCTGGCAAACTTATTGGGGTGCACCAGATCAGGACTAGACTCTCTACAACTCTTCCCTCTACCCCGCCTTCTACATGTTACCCAACTAGCTGCCCCCTCACTCTGCACCTCCATACTTCTCTCCCCACAACCATCTTCCCCAGAGAGTTTGTGCTCCAGGAGCAGCAAACTTCGTTCCATATTATCAATTGCCCGCAGCCTTGAAACTTGCTCATTTAGATCCAGAATCTGGGCTTCCAGATGAGCAATTTTCACACACCCCACACAGCAGTATTCCCCCTCGAACGGCTGTTCAAGGAAAGCATACATGGCACAGGATGTACACCGTGTAGCAATGCCACTTATGGAGTCCATTATTCTAATGGGGATTACAATAGAATTATGCACAGAAAGAAGAATTTACAGTCAGAGTAACACAGAACACAGAAGTTACCTGCTAAAGCCCCTCAAACTTAAGTCCCTTAAACGTAAGTCACACTTAAGACACTGCACACACTTCAGATCAATGCACATTCACCGCCAAGCTCATACACTCGCTTTGCTAATGCTTTTTTAAAAGTTATCTGCCACAAAAATCTGCAGAGCTCACTGCACAAGATCTGGCTGTACAGAATCTATCAAACGCACTTGGGGTTCTATATCAGATACATTTTTGTATAATTACCTAATGAGCTGTAAAGCACTGTGGAATATGATGGTGCCATATAAAGATTCATTTATTTATTCACAGATCACTAGGGCAAATAAGGCTGAATGTCATGCCCCTTCTGATTTATCAGAGCCTCTTAGACGACCGTGTATATGAAGTAGAAAATACATGAAAAAAATGTTCGCTCTAGTGACAGCAGGCAAGTGCCAAAAGGAGACTAATCAGCCAACTTGTGTTTTCTTCGTGTCCCTCCTTCTTCTGTCCAATCCTTCCTTCCTTTTTTCCACCATTTATTTCCTCTTTTTGTTATTTCCTTCCATTTCATTTGTTCATCTTTCTTTTTTCTGGTATCATAAATTAGCCTAATAAACCACTATCAGTATGTTGTTAAGCTTAACAAAGAAAGTTCTCACATTTTTAGCCCCTGTGATCCTAACATGATAAAGATAACTTTTAACCACTTGCTTTGCAATTTTACAGGTTTTTTTTTATGCATTTGCTGTTATTCCGGCATTCGCTGCCCTGTCTAAGATTCAGATCTGTGGGCGTCACATTGTGCAGAGCAGGCACATCCTGATTCCTCTGTCAGCAAAGCACACACCTCTGCAACACATACAACACTGCTATGTCACATCTAACCACACACCACTGCTATGTAACTTATAACCACACACACAACACTGCTATGTCACATCTCACCATACACACAACTACTATGCCACATCTAACCACACACCACTGCTATGTAACTTATAACCACACACACACACAACACTGCTATGTCACATCTAACCACACATAACTGCTATGTCACATCTAACCCACACCACTGCTATGTAACTTATAACCACACACACACACAACACTGTGCAACATCCCCCACCGGGGTCTAGCCCTTTGAGGTGAGGCCTGGTGACAGCCGGGGCCCGCGGTACCGGAGTGGCTGGCGGTGGCGGCCTAAGCACGCTATTGTCACGGTGCTTGGTACGGGGGAACCGGAGGGCTGTCCTACAGCCTGGCAGGTCTCCAGCAGGGTGGTGTTGGCAAGAAATGATGAGGGAGAGGCTGCTATAGCGGATCTCCCTGGGGCAACCCCTTAATGTCCCGAGTGTGAGTCTCTGGGTGATGGACAGGGTGCCGGTGATGAAGGCAGCCGTATTAGCAGGGACCAGACGGAGACAGAAGTTGAAGAAAACAACTTACAGTTCTTTATTTGAACCGGCAGGAACCGCAGCAACGTGCCTTTAACAGGTAGATGGAGTGCTGAGATGTGAGTTGGAGGGAGCCTCAGGAGATAGTTCACCAGCCTGGATGTAGAGGGCAGGCTGGGAGGCAGCTGTGTCCTGGTAGGAAGCTTCAGCTTGTCCTGTAGGGCTTCAGGTATCACCTTTAAAGGTAAGATGATACCCCTTTTCCTCACTACACTAACTCTAGTCTAATACTCCACTCTTCAGAGGCAGGGGCTAGGCTCTTCCTGCTCTGGTATGGGCTAGACTGAGATTACTCACTCACTCACTCACTCTACGTCTACAAGATCTTCTCCTCTTCTCATCTGGGAGAGACTTCTCCAGAGTTCCCTGAAAGTTCTCCCTAGAAAGACCCCAGAACATTCCTGGCCAGGGAGTTTTATTACCTCCCTTTGGTCAGGTGGTGGCTGCTCCTCCAATCACATCTCAGCTTACAGAGCACAGGATGTAACACAAATCATTGGACAACAGCATCTTGCATCATACAAAATACTTAACTCCTGCCTTGCCAGGCAGGATTAACCACTGCAATATCCCTATGTCCTATCAGGACCATGTAGTGTAAGGTGATTACATGCAGGTGGGACGTATTCGCAAACCCTCCCTCGCCATTGCATCGGCGAGGGTGTTGCAACTGCTATGTCACATCTAACCATACATAACTGCTATGTCACATCTAACCCACAACACTGCTATGTAGCATATAACCACACACACAACTGCTATGTCACATCTAACCATACACACATAACTGGTATGTCACATCTAACACACACCACTGCTATGTAACATATAACCACACACACACAACTGCTATTTCACATCTAACCACAGACACCACTGCTATGTTTTAACAACACACACACCACTGCTATGCCACATCTAACAACACACACACCACTGCTATGCCACATCTAACAACACACACACCACTACTATGTCACATCTAACAACACACACACACCACTGCTATGTAACATATAACCACACACACACAACTGCTATGTCACATATAACCACACACCACTGCTATGTTTCTAACAACACACACACACACCACTGCTATGTCACGTCTAACCACACACACCACTGCTATGTCACATCTAACCACACACACAACACTGCTATGTTTCTAACACACACACACCACTGCTATGTCACATCTAACAACACACACACCACTGCTGTTTCTAACAACACACACACCACTGCTATGTCACATCTAACAACACACACACCACTGCTATGTTACATCTAACAACACACACACCACTGCTATGCTACATATAACCACACACACACACCCTTGCTATGTCACATCTTACAACACACACACCACTGCTATGTCACATCTAACCATACACACACCACTGCTATGCTACATATAACCACACACACACACCACTGCTATGTCACATCTTACAACACACACCACTGCTATGTCACATCTAACCATACACACACCACTGCTATGTCACATATAACCACACACCACTGCTATGTTTATAACAACACACACACACACACACACCACTGCTATGTCACGTCTAACCACACACACCACTGCTATGTCACATCTAACCACACACACAACACTGCTATGTTTCTAACACACACACCACTGCTGTTTCTAACAACACACACACCACTGCTATGTCACATCTAACAACACACACCACTGCTATGTTACATCTAACAACACACACACCACTGCTATGTCACATCTAACCATACACACACCACTGCTATGCTACATATAACCACACACACACACCCCTGCTATGTCACATCTTACAACACACACACCACTGCTATGTCACATCTAACCATACACACACCACTGCTATGTCACATCTAACAACACACACACCACTGCTATGTTTCTGACAACACACACACCACTGCTATGTCACATCTAACAACACACACACCACTGCTATGTTTCTGACAACACACACACCACTGCTATGTCACATCTAACAACACACACACCACTGCTATGTCACATCTAACAACACACACACCACTGCTATGTCACATCTAACAACACACACACCACTGCTATGTCACATCTAACAACACACCACTGCTATGTCACATCTAACAACACACACACCACTGCTATGTTTCTGACAACACACATGCTACTGCATGAACCAAGAAACAAAGTTGGTGTGTCATAAGGCAAGGTATGAAATATTAGAACAAATCTTTATTGGGTTAACATATTTAGCATACAAAAGACTCACAATTAAAATCAATTAAAAAGTACTATGTACATACAAGAAATGCAAGGTTGGTTACACAGGTAAGCGTAAACCAACAAAACCCCCTCACACATGAAATGTAACACTTCCAGAGTAATCTGTAGACACCTGACTGTGTGTGCTAATCGGTCCCAAATGTAGACAAGGCAATGAATACAATCAAAGTATATAACATAGAAGGGTAAGTAGGTGTTGTATAAAGCCTAAATACATTACACTGCACACGGAACCATGGTGTTCCAGTCGATAGAAGAGAGATCAAGGAGTTAAGTCATGAAATGGAGGTGGAGGGGGTAAAGGGCTCCCCACGCGTTCCGTCTCCTACCAGGAGACTTCCTCAGGGGTAGAAGTGCCCCCTAGAATGCCAGGCTCCCTTTTTTGCCCCCGCCCTACCTGCCTTCAGGTGCACCAGCATCCGGCTGATATCGCGTGTAGTCCTGTAGTCAGCACAGCGCATGCGCCGGAGATGACGTAGTATGATCGCGTGTATCGCGATACTAGGTTGCCAAGCAACAACTAGGAGCGTCTAAGTTAACAAGCGCATCAAGAGAAGGAATCACAATCGTTCAGATGTACATGGTAGCGCCGATTTTTAAAGGGTAAATAAGAAGTTATGAATAGCACATAGGTAAGTATAAAAATATGAAGTATATTGTTCCAGACCATAAAAAAAGGGAGATAAACGGCGGGATATTAAATAGGGAGCAATGACTGCTCCATGATGTAAACAGTACATAGATAAGTATAAAAAGTGTATATTATTCATAGCCATAAAAAAATATATATAAACAACGAGATATTAAGTAAGGTAGTGATGCTACTCCATGATATAACAAATGCAATTATCGTCGGATATAAGATTAAAGGAATAGAAATAAGCGTGCACAGTTAATATGATACGGCGCCCATCAATAAGTGCTCCGATACGTTAGTGTGGAACAAGTATTAATCTTAAGACATGTATTATATCCTCGATCGAAGGAACCAAGTCAAACATAGTTTTAGAGTAATAGAATATACATATATAAAGACGATCTACGAGATGCCCTAAGGGTCAAGTCAATGTGAACAATAGGATGACAGAATATTAATGTAAGAAAAGACATTTAATGTCTCCTGAATATCTAATATTGAATAAGTGTACAAAGTCATACATATTCCAAAAACTATAAAGGTGCATAAAGCAACAGACACAAATCCTTTAAAAAGCCAATATTAATAAGCCATTGTGATCGGTGAGTACTATGATGAACATCACTATATTGAAGTAATTGTTAAGTCCCTAGGAAAAATCCCTAAGGAAAAAAAACGAATTAAGGAAGTAAGTCCTATTACAATCGATAAAAATGGTAAAAAAAGCTAACATACAGATAGTAAAAGTGCTGACATTGGAGGCACCACACTTTAAGATGCCTATACTGCTAAAAATATGGCTAGAGTTACACGTATAGTGCAACAGGGTACACAATATCACATGGAAAAAATGGACTGATATAGATTCCATAGTGCTGTGCCGGAGTGGACACCCAAAGAAAGGCAGACGAAGGGCGCAGAGGGAGGGAGCCGGCATCCATACAAACATTCTTGGACAAGAAACAATGTCCAGATAACAATAGAAGTACACACATACATTGAGTGAGTCCTGTAGGCTCGACATATCTATATTACATATCAAAGTGAAGCTTAGATTTGTAACCCACAGTGGATTAGTCAAGGTAAAGTCCATGTATTTTTGAGTACCATAGGTCTATTAGTCCAGATTGGATCGGTCCATGGTATAGAGAGTCCAAAGGAGAGAGAAGAGTGGGGGTTACGAAGGAGAATTCAGCTGGACCAGTGCGAGTGTTGACACACGTTTCGTTTGGAGCGGAGATAGTTGTACATTGGTGAGTAGCAGCAATTTTGCTTTGATCTTGTATGAACACTACCTCAGATGTATCAGTAGGACACATGTCACAGGTTAACAGATGAGAGGATGAGCATGGAGGGGAGGCAAACAGTGAGAATTAGTATATTAGGAATAACAAACAATGTGCGTGTGTATAGGGGGACTGAAGAGGTCCCTAAGAATGAGTGTGACGGGGCTGTAAGAGTCCTAAATCTACAAGGGGCGAGAGGCCAGAAAAGGTGAAGTAGGTCCCACTGATTCTAAGTGTGGAGCAACGTGATTTGTGTAGACCTGTAAGGTCATGCTAAACCGAATATTGGTGAAAAGAAGGGAGGTAGGTGGATAGGAAGAGGTGAAGCTAAAGTGAGTGCATGAAGCCTAGTACCATAGGTGAACTCAGGTAGGTACCCAAGAGTATAGTGAAGTGGCCCAAAGAGGTTAGTAAGAATAGAATGATATAAGTAACTCACCCACTTGGCGGTATAAGGGGAGGCATTAGATGTTGAGGGTCCCCAAACTCCAAAAAACATCCGGTCAAGCGTGTTCAAATGTATCGGAGATATAATTCATCTGTTCTTGTAAAAACCTGTAAATAGAAGGTCCTCAATGATACCATCGGGGGCACGTGTGTTCAATTTATAAATCCAGCGTGCTTCCCGTCTGAGTAATTCGGGGGTTATGTCCCCTCCCCGAATGGATGTGGGCACCAAATCCAAACCCACAACTTGAAGACCCCTCGTTTTGCCTGCATGGAATTTGCGGAAATGTGCCGCTACAGTTGAAAGTACCTTACCTTGGGAAAAGTGTGATCCCGCGTTGGAAATGGTGGAAAGGTGCTGTTGTACCCGTTTTCTAAGTTCCTGCGTGGTCTGCCCTATATAGATTTTTCCACATGGGCATATGAGGGCGTAAATGACGTTTCTGGTGCTGCAGTTCACATAATTCCTCAAGGCAAAGATCTGTGAAGAGATAGGATGTGTGAATTTTCGGGTAGCTGGCATAAGGGGGCAAACCGAACAATCCCCACATGGATAGGAACCAGTGAGTTTAATACCTCGTCCCAAAGAGCGGGTTGGTTGAATAAAATGACTATTGGACAAATTGTCCTTAAGATTTTTCGCCCGTCTCGCTATCAATGTCGGTTTTTCTGAGACCAAAAGTCGTATGCGAGGTTCCGCCCGAAGGATGTTCCAATTCTTGGACAAAATGGTACGAATGTTGGACCACTGGTTGTTATAGGCTATAACCACCCCTAGGCGAAACTCAGTGTTTTTCTTCTTTTGGATCAATAGGTCTCCCCTATCAGCGTCCCGGGCTCGGAGGTAAGCCTTAGATATGGTTTTCTTGGGATAACCTCTATTGAGGAATCTTTCTGTCAGTTCCCGTGCATTTCTTTGGAAGTCACTTTGTAAAGAACAGTTCCTTTTAACACGTGTGAATTGTCCCACAGGTATACCAGTCTTCAGGTGTTGTGGATGGAAGCTGTTGTGATGGAGTAGGCTGTTTGTTGAAGTCTTCTTCCGAAACAGGTCCGTAGTTAATTCCCCATTGCCCTTCATTATTTTTAGATCTAAGAAGTCGACTGTTACCTGTGAAAAATTGGCTGTCAGTGTTATGTTCCAGGGATTGGTGTTCAATTCTGAAATAAATTCTTCACAAAGATCCAACGGTCCATCCCATAGCAACAGAATATCATCGATAAATCTTTGCCAACTCCTTACATACCTTTGGAATTTGTTTGATGGGTACACGTGTTCGCCCTCCCACCACCCCAAGAAGAGGTTGGCATTAGAGATGAGCGAACATGCTCGTCCGAGCTTGATGCTCGGTCGAGCATTAGGGTACTCGAAACTGCTCGTTACTCGGACGAATACTTCGCCCGCTCGAGAAAATGGCAGCTCCCGCCGTTTTGCTTTTTGGCGGCCAGAAACAGAGCCAATCACAAGCCAGGAGACTCTGCACTCCACCCAGCATGACGTGGTACCCTTACACGTCGATAGCAGTGGTTGGCTGGCCAGATCAGGTGACCCTGGGATAGACTAGCCGCTGGCCGCGCTGCTCGGATCATTCTGTCTCTGGATGCCGCTAGGGAGAGAGCTGCTGCTGGTCAGGGACAGCGTTAGGGTGCTAGTAGATTACTGTTAGGCAGGAGTGATTCAACAAGAACCCAACAGCCCTTCTTAGGGCTACAATAACGTTCTACTTTTTTTATTTTAATTTGCATCTATTACCATTTTGTGAGGAATTAGCAGGGGGACTTGCTACCGTTGTGTTTAGCTCTTAGTGGCACACATATCCATAGCAAAGGCCGAAGTGGGAAAATTCAGTAGGGGTTGGATTTCTATTAGGCACTAACTCAGTGTCATCTCATCTGGCATAGTAGTGTGCTTCCTTTGATACTTGGCTAGAAAATAGCCATAGGAGAATACAAATAGCTTCTTGAAGCCTACAGTAGCGTTCTATATATTTGATTTCTGGTTGATCTGCTGGTGGCTTTAGTTTCTGCAGTGCATGTACTTGCCAATTCTGAGCAATTTGTAGTGAGACTTGCGACCGCTGTGTTCTGCGCTTAGTGGCGCACATATCCATAGCAAAGGCTGAAGTGGGAAAATTCAGTAGGGGTTGGATTTCTATTAGGCACTAACTCAGTGTCATCTCATCTGGCATAGTAGTGTGCTTCCTTTGATACTTGGCTAGAAAATAGCCATAGGAGAATACAAATAGCTTCTTGAAGCCTACAGTAGCGTTCTATATATTTGATTTCTGGTTGATCTGCTGGTGGCTGTAGTTTCTGCAGTGCATGTACTTGCCAATTCTGAGCAATTTGTAGTGAGACTTGCGACCGCTGTGTTCTGCGCTTAGTGGCGCACATATCCATAGCAAAGGCTGAAGTGGGAAAATTCAGTAGGGGTTGGATTTCTATTAGGCACTAACTCAGTGTCATCTCATCTGGCATAGTAGTGTGCTTCCTTTGATACTTGGCTAGAAAATAGCCATAGGAGAATACAAATAGCTTCTTGAAGCCTACAGTAGCGTTCTATATATTTGATTTCTGGTTGATCTGCTGGTGGCTGTAGTTTCTGCAGTGCATGTACTTGCCAATTCTGAGCAATTTGTAGTGAGACTTGCGACCGCTGTGTTCTGCGCTTAGTGGCGCACATATCCATAGCAAAGGCCGAAGTGGGAAAATTCAGTAGGGGTTGGATTTCTATTAGGCACTAACTCAGTGTCATCTCATCTGGCATAGTAGTGTGCTTCCTTTGATACTTGGCTAGAAAATAGCCATAGGAGAATACAAATAGCTTCTTGAAGCCTACAGTAGCGTTCTATATATTTGATTTCTGGTTGATCTGCTGGTGGCTGTAGTTTCTGCAGTGCATGTACTTGCCAATTCTGAGCAATTTGTAGTGAGACTTGCGACCGCTGTGTTCTGCGCTTAGTGGCGCACATATCCATAGCAAAGGCCGAAGTGGGAAAATTCAGTAGGGGTTGGATTTCTATTAGGCACTAACTCAGTGTCATCTCATCTGGCATAGTAGTGTGCTTCCTTTGATACTTGGCTAGAAAATAGCCATAGGAGAATACAAATAGCTTCTTGAAGCCTACAGTAGCGTTCTATATATTTGATTTCTGGTATATCTGCTGGTGGCTGTAGTTTCTGCAGTGCATGTACTTGCCAATTCTGAGCAATTTGTAGTGAGACTTGCGACCGCTGTGTTCTGCGCTTAGTGGCGCACATATCCATAGCAAAGGCTGAAGTGGGAAAATTCAGTAGGGGTTGGATTTCTATTAGGCACTAACTCAGTGTCATCTCATCTGGCATAGTAGTGTGCTTCCTTTGATACTTGGCTAGAAAATAGCCACAGGAGAATACAAATAGCTTCTTGAAGCCTACAGTAGCGTTCTATATATTTGATTTCTGGTTGATCTGCTGGTGGCTGTAGTTTCTGCAGTGCATGTACTTGCCAATTCTGAGCAATTTGTAGTGAGACTTGCGACCGCTGTGTTCTGCGCTTAGTGGCGCACATATCCATAGCAAAGGCCGAAGTGGGAAAATTCAGTAGGGGTTGGATTTCTATTAGGCACTAACTCAGTGTCATCTCATCTGGCATAGTAGTGTGCTTCCTTTGATACTTGGCTAGAAAATAGCCATAGGAGAATACAAATAGCTTCTTGAAGCCTACAGTAGCGTTCTATATATTTGATTTCTGGTTGATCTGCTGGTGGCTGTAGTTTCTGCAGTGCATGTACTTGCCAATTCTGAGCAATTTGTAGTGAGACTTGCGACCGCTGTGTTCTGCGCTTAGTGGCGCACATATCCATAGCAAAGGCCGAAGTGGGAAAATTCAGTAGGGGTTGGATTTCTATTAGGCACTAACTCAGTGTCATCTCATCTGGCATAGTAGTGTGCTTCCTTTGATACTTGGCTAGAAAATAGCCATAGGAGAATACAAATAGCTTCTTGAAGCCTACAGTAGCGTTCTATATATTTGATTTCTGGTTGATCTGCTGGTGGCTGTAGTTTCTGCAGTGCATGTACTTGCCAATTCTGAGCAATTTGTAGTGAGACTTGCGACCGCTGTGTTCTGCGCTTAGTGGCACACATATCCATAGCAAAGGCTGAAGTGGGAAAATTCAGTAGGGGTTGGATTTCTATTAGGCACTAACTCAGTGTCATCTCATCTGGCATAGTAGTGTGCTTCCTTTGATACTTGGCTAGAAAATAGCCATAGCAATAGGATAGGATTGTTTGGTTCTAAAAACTCAAAAAAAAACAAAAAACACAAAAAAAAACAAAAAACACAAAAAAACACAAAAAAAAACAAAAAAAAGTAAAAAAAAAAAAAAAGTTATAACTCTCATTTTAAAAATGTTTAACCCCAGGGCTAGGGGTAGAGGACGAGGGCGGGGACGTGGGCGTCCAACTACTGCAGGGGTCAGAGGCCGTGGTCCTGGGCGGGGTGAGACACCACCTGCTGATGAGGGAGCAGGGGAACGCCGCAGAGCTACACTCCCTAGGTTCATGTCTGAAGTTACTGGGACTCGTGGTAGAGCACTGTTGAGGCCAGAACAGTGCGAACAGGTGATGTCGTGGATTGCTGACAATGCTTCGAGCAATTTGTCCACCACCAGTCAGTCTTCCACGCAGTCCACCCATGTCACCGAAATCCCCACTCCTCCAGCTCCTGCACCTCAGCCTCCTCCCCCCCAGTCTGCCCCCTCCCAGGAAAATTTGCCATTTGAACCGGCATACTCTGAGGAACTGTTTTCTGGACCCTTCCCACAGTCACAAACCACTTGTCCGGTTGCTGCTGAGCAATTTTCCGATGCCCAGGTTTTCCACCAGTCACAGTCTGTGGGTGATGATGACCTTCTTGACGTAGTGGAAGTGTGTAAAGAGGTGTCCGACGATGAGGAGACACGGTTGTCAGACAGTGGGGAAGTTGTTGTCAGGGCAGGAAGTCCGAGGGGGGAGCAGACTGAGGGATCGGAGGATGATGAGGTGACAGACCCAAGCTGGGTTGAGAGGCCGGGTGAACACAGTGCTTCTGAGACGGAGGAGAGTCCTCGACCTGAACAGGTTGGAAGAGGCAGTGGTGGGGCCAGACGGAGAGGCAGGGCCAGAGCTGGTGCATCAGCGCCACTGTCAACTAGTGAAGCTCCCGTGGTGAGGGCTCTTGCGGCGAGGGCTAGATCTTCAGAAGTGTGGAGGTTCTTTAAGGAAACACCGGATGACCGACGGACTGTGGTGTGCAACATTTGCCAAACCAGGCTCAGCAGGGGTTCCACCACTACTAGCTTAACTACCACCAGTATGCGCAGGCATATGAATGCTAAGCACCCCACTCAGTGGCAACAAGCCCATTCACCTCCGGCCGTGCACACCACTGCTCCTTCCCCTGTGTCAGCTGCTAGTCAGCCCCCTGCCCAGGACCCTGCCACAAAAACCCCATCGTCGCCTCCACGATCCTCCACAGCATCCACCAGCGTTCAGCTCTCCATACCCCAGACGCTGGAGCGGAAACGCAAATATAGTGCAACCCACCCGCACGCCCAAGCCCTTAATGTGCACATCTCCAGATTGCTTAGCCTGGAGATGCTGCCCTATAGGCTAGTAGAGACCGAGGCCTTTCGCAACCTCATGGCGGCGGCCGCCCCTCGGTATTCGGTCCCCAGTCGCCACTACTTTTCCCGATGTGCCGTCCCAGCCCTGCACCAGCACGTGTCAGACAACATCATCCGTGCCCTGACCAACGCCGTTTCTGACAAGGTCCACCTGACCACGGACACGTGGACGAGTGCTGCCGGGCAGGGCCACTATATATCGCTGACGGCACATTGGGTTAACTTGGTGGAGGCTGGGACTGAGTCTGACCCTGGGGCTGCTCATATACTGCCGACGCCGAGGATTGCGGGGCCTACCTCGGTCCAGGTGTTTCAGGCCTACTATGCCTCCTCCTCCTCCCACCCCTCCTCCACCTCCTCCTCCGAACTACCATCCGTGGGCACGGCGCCATCAGTCGGTAGCTCTAGGCACAGCAGCAGTGCCGTCGCTAAGCGACAGCAGGCGGTGCTCAAACTGCTGAGCCTAGGCGACAAAAGGCACACCGCCCAAGAGCTATTACAGGGCATCACGGCGCAGACTGATCTGTGGCTGGCACCGCTGAACCTCAAGCCGGGAATGGTTGTGTGTGACAACGGCCGTAACCTGGTGGCGGCTCTGCAACTCGGCAGACTGACACATGTGCCATGCCTGGCCCATGTGTTAAATCTGATAGTGCAGCGTTTCCTCAAGACATACCCCAATCTGTCTGATTTGCTCACGAAGGTGCGCCGCATCTGTGCGCATTTCAGGAAGTCCAGCCCAGATGCTGCCACTCTCAGGGCAGCGCAGCGCCGCCTCCAACTGCCCGCTCACCGACTGTTGTGCGACGTGCCCACGAGGTGGAATTCAACACTGACCATGTTATCCAGAGTTTACCAGCAGCGCAGAGCGATTGTAGACTGCCAGATGTCAACTTCCACCAGAACTGGTAGTCAGGTCAGTCAGCTTCCTCAAGTCTACAATGAGGAGTGGACGTGGATGTCTGATATCTGTCAGGTGCTGAGTAACTTTGAGGAGTCAACACAGATGGTCAGTGGCGATGCCGCCATCATCAGCCTCACCATCCCGCTGCTTGGCCTGTTGAAAAACTCTCTGGTCAGCATGAAGTCGGAAGCTTTGCGCTCGTCACAAGAGACGGGGGAAGAATATTCCCTTGTTGATAGCCAAAGCACCCTGAGGTCTGTTTCTCAGCGCATATCGGAGGAGGTGGAGGTGGAGGAGGATGAGGAGGAAGAGGAGGAGAATGTTGGCGAGACACAAGAGGGGACCATTGTTGAGTCCTTCACTGTTCAGCGTGTATGGGCAGAAGAAGAGGAGTTGGAGGAGTTGGAGGAGGAGGAAATGGACAGTCAGGCCAGTGAGGGGAGTGAATTCTTACGCGTTGGTACTCTGGCGCATATGGCAGATTTCATGCTAGGCTGCCTATCCCGTGACCCTCGCGTTCAAAGAATTTATTCCAGCACCGATTACTGGGTGTTCACTCTCCTGGACCCACGGTACAAGCAAAATCTTTCCACTCTCATCCCTGCAGAGGAAAGGAGTGTGAGAATGCATGAATACCAGCAGGCCCTGGTGCACAAGCTGAAACAGTATTTCCCTTCTGACAGCGCTAGCGGCAGAGTGCGTAGTTCTGCGGGACAAGTAGCGAGGGAGAGTAGGCGAGCAGGCAGCTTGTCCAGCACTGGCAAGGGTACGCTTTACAAGGCTTTTGCCAGCTTTATGTCACCCCAGCAAGACACTGTCACCTGTCCCCAGTCTCGGCAGAGTAGGGCTGATCTTTACAGAAAGATGGTGAGGGAGTACGTAGCTGACCATACCATCGTCCTAAATGATCACACAGCTCCCTACAACTACTGGGTTTCAAAGCTGGACATGTGGCATGAACTGGCGCTGTACGCCTTGGAGGTTCTTGCCTGCCCTGCCGCTAGCGTCTTGTCCGAGCGGGTTTTCAGTGCAGCTGGTGGCATCATCACCGATAAGCGTACACGCCTGTCGACTGACAGCGCTGACAGGCTGACGCTTATTAAAATGAATAAAGGCTGGATTTCTCAGAATTTCCAATCTCCACCAGGTGAAGGAAGCTCAACCTGAATAATTGATCCACTCCTCCTCCTCCTCCTCATTTTCCTCCTTCTCCTCCTCTTTGTACAGTAAAGCAGAGGAAAATGGCTATTTTTTGACAGGGCCCACTGGCTCTTGCTATAGTACTTCATGCATTTAATTTTTCTGGAGGGCCACCTACCCGGTCCTCTGTTTTAAAAAATTTTTGGGACTGCCACATACAGGCACTCAATCTATTCCATTTTACTGGAGGGCCACCTACCTGCTCCTCTGGTTTGAAACATTTTTGGGACTGCCCCATACAGGCACTCAATCTATTCCATTTTACTGCAGGGCCACCTACCTGCTCCTCTGGTTTGAACAATTTTTGGGACTGCCACATACAGGCACTCAATCTATTCCATTTTACTGGAGGGCCACCTACCTGCTCCTCTGGTTTGAAACATTTTTGGGACTGCCACATACAGGCACTCAATCTATTCCATTTTACTGCAGGGCCACCTACCTGCTCCTCTGGTTTGAACAATTTTTGGGACTGCCACATACAGGCACTCAATCTATTCCATTTTACTGGAGGGCCACCTACCTGCTCCTCTGGTTTGAAACATTTTTGGGACTGCCACATACAGGCACTCAATCTATTCCATTTTACTGCAGGGCCACCTACCTGCTCCTCTGGTTTGAAGAATTTTTGGGACTGCCACATACAGGCACTCAATCTATTCCATTTTACTGGAGGGCCACCTACCTGCTCCTCTGGTTTGAAACATTTTTGGGACTGCCACATACAGGCACTCAATCTATTCCATTTTACTGGAGGGCCACCTACCTGCTCCTCTGGTTTGAAAAATGTTTGGGACTGCCACATACAGGCACTATCCAAATTAAATTGTCTCCATAGCAGCCTCCACACGTTGTCTCCATTGCTACCTCCAAAAGTCGTCCATATAGCTGCCTCCATACATCGTCCCTTTATCAAACGAGGTGTGTCAGGCAGAAATTTGGGTTGTTTTCATGGATTCCACATCAAAGTTGTTAACTTTGTCGCCACCCTGCTGTGTTATCCACAAAATATACTGGCAAACTTTTACCATTTAGGGATATTATTTCAGCGCTTCTTGCGCATCTGTTTACATTCCCCTCACCCGGCATATCCTAAACTTATAAGAACGCTACTACACTTGATCTTATACAAAAGGTTCTTAGAAGTGCTGTTTGGGGAGTAGCCTAGAGACAGGGGCTTGGATTGGCGAAAGCTCGCCTGGCAGCGGAGCGCCAGCTCCATGCGCATCATGCGCTTCTTGCGCATCTGTTTACATTCCCCTCACCCGCCATATCCCAAACTTATAAGAACGCTACTACACTTAACTTGGTGCAGGCTGGGACCGAGTCTGACCCTGGGGCTGCTCATATACTGGCGACGCAGAGAATTGCGGGGCCTACCTCGGTCCAGGTCTCAAAGGCCTACTATACCTCCTCCCACCCCTCCTCCACCTCCTCCTCCTCCGAATTACCATCCGTGGGCATGGCGCCATCAGTCGGTAGCTCTAGGCACAGCAGCAGTGCCGTCGCTAAGCGACAGCAGGCGGTGCTCAAACTGCTGAGCCTAGGCGATAAAAGGCACACCGCCCAAGAGCTATTACAGGGCATTCCACATCAAAGTTGTTAACTTTGTCGCCACCCTGCTGTGTAATCCACAAAATATACTGGCAAACTTTTACCATTTAGGGATATTATTTCAGCGCTTCTTGCGCATCTGTTTACATTCCCCTCACCCGGCATATCCTAAACTTATAAGAACGCTACTACACTTGATCTTATACAAAAGGTTCTTAGAAGTGCTGTTTGGGGAGTAGCCTAGAAACAGGGGCTTGGATTGGCGAAAGCTCGCCTGGCTGCAGAGCGCCAGCTCCATCACAAGATCCAACTAACATAGTTGCAGCACCTTTAATCTACTACTAGTTCACTGCCTCCATAATAATAATAATCTTTATTTATATAGCGTCATCATATTCTGCAGCGCTTTACAAATCATAGGAAACAAATACAAATGTAATGTAACAGAGCACAACATTTGTATGGAACAACAGGAGTGAGGTCCCTGCTCGCCAGAGCTTACGGTTTATGAAGATGATGGGGTAACACGAGGTAAAAGAATATTTAATGGTCAAGCCATTCTTCTTAGGGAATAGAACAAAATATAATAAATGGATTTGCTGTCGCTTGAACCACTCAGCCGTCATCTTATATACCAGGTCCAGGGTGAATGGGACTGCAGAGAAGTCTGGTGCCTGTTGGTTGCTGGATAACAGATGGGAGGACGACACAGGACGGGTTAGTAGAAGAGTTAAAACTTCATGCAGTTAATGAGTGTTATAGGCTTGCCTAAAGAAATGGGTTTTAAGAGCACGTTTGAAACTTTGGAGGTTAGGTATTAGTCTGATAGTCCGGGGCAGAGCATTCCATAGAATTGGTGCAGCTCTAGAGAAGTCTTGGAGACGCGAGTGGGAGGTCCGCACTAGGGTAGAGGTTAATCTAAGATCACTGGCGGATCTAAGAGCACGGGTTGGGCGATAGACTGAGATAAGAGAGGAGAGGTAGGGGGGTGCAGCATTATACAGAGCTTTATGGATGAGGGTTATTATTATTTTAAACTGTATTCGAAAGGAGACTGGCAGCCAGTGCAGCGACTGGCATGAACTGTAAGCATACATGGTCCCCTTATCAAACGAGCTGTGTCAGGCAGAATTTTGGGTTGTTTTCATGGCTTCCACAACAAACTTGTTAACTTTGTCGCCACCCTGCTGTGTAATCCACAAAATATACTGGCAAACTTTTATCATGTACCGATATTATTTGAGCGCTTCTTGCTCACCTCCTTTGGTTCCTCTCTGCCACCCATTGGTTTGAAGCCTGAGTCCATTTAGGGTATGTCGCCATGACACTCTCTAGCCTGCTGCCGCTGCCTCTGCATGCCGTCCCCTATAGTGTCAGGGTCAATTATTAGATGTTTTAGATGCTATCTAGCTTCATTCTGTCACTCTGTCATGGCCATGCTGTTGCCCATAATTTTGGCATAATGGTGCGATTAAGCAGCCTCAGAGGCATCCATGCATGCTGCCCCTGCTGTTTCCTGTCCATTTCCGTGGTGTTTCCATCCTTTTCTGAGGTTCCCAGGTGTTTGGCCAAGCTTCCCTGTGCAGAGCCTTGGTCCCCTTGAAAAATGCTCGAGTCTCCCATTGACTTCAATGGGGTTCGTTATTCGAGACGAGCACTCGAGCATCGGGAAAAGTTCGTCTCGAATAACGAGTACCCGAGCATTTTAGTGTTCGCTCATCTCTAGTTGGCATCCATCGCTGTTCCGGACACCTGTTTGTAAAATTTCTGGTCAAAAATAAAGAAATTGTGTCTCAAAACAAACTCCAGTAGGTCGAGGACGAAGGAGTCGTGTCTTCGATCCCCTGTGCTGGTCCTGTTCAGAAAGTAGGCTACTGCTGAAATCCCATCGTTATGTGCTATGTTGGTGTACAGAGACTCAACATCAAGTGTTACTAGCCACGTACTCACCGTTATCTGTGTATGTTGAATTTTCTGGATGAGATCCGTGGAGTCCCGTATGTACGACGGTAGGGCCAAAACCAGGGGCTGTAAAAAGAAATCAACGTAACTACATGCTCCCTCACAAAGGCCCCCTATCCCAGATACAATGGGTCGTCCTGGTGGTCGTGTTAGGGATTTGTGGACCTTTGGGAGAAAGTAGGTGTTCTTGGATGTGTAGGCATCAAAAAATCGTATTCTTTCTTAGAGATGATACCATATTGGAAGGCAGAGTCCAGGAGTCGTCTAAGTTTGTTCTGAAAGACTGTAATAGGGTTCGAGGGTAATAACTGATAGTACTGAGTATTCGTCAGTTGTCGATCCGCCTCGATCAAGTATTGGTCAATGGGCCAGAGTACAATATTTCCCCCCTTGTCCGCCTCCTTAATTAAGAACTCCGAGTTGGACTTCAGAGATTTTAAAGCAAGTCTCTCCTCCTTGGTCAAGTTCTCTCCGCTATGGTGGTTAGTTTGGAGTAAGTTAATGTCTTGAAACATGCTGTTGTAGAATAGCTGTATGGCGGGTATTAATGCTAGATTGGGAGTAGCCTGGGATGGAAGGCGTAGAGGACAAGTTCGCCTACCTGTGTTAGCCGATGACTCGTTTTCTCGTAGGAGGTCTAGTAGGTCCCGAAAGGTCAGGCGGTCAGTTTCTGGTACTTCGTCCAATAAGGAGGGTTGTTGGTAGAGCACCTTAAATGCCAGCTGTCGACAAAACAAAAAGACATCTTTAATTAAATCAAATTTGTCCAATTGATGCATAGGTGAAAATGTAAGTCCCTTACTTAAGACATCCTGTTCCGCGGAGGAGAGAGTGTAATTTGAAAGGTTGATAATCTGTAAGTCGTTCTTATTGGGGGGGGGCGTTTTCTGTGTGGTTAGTTGTTAGTTCTTGTACCTCCGTTTGTCCCGTTTATATGAGGGAAATGGACCCCCATGGCGACGGGTTATTTTCTTTTGATTTATTGGGTCTCTGTTTGCCCCTTCTGATCTTGTGTCTCCTTCGCTTGAGTCTGTGGCTAAAAAATCCTCACTGGAGGACTGTTCAGTCAGTTTGTCAGTTGTAGTCACTCTGCTGTTGGTAAATCTCCGGTTTCCCTTATGTGTCCATTTAAAGGCCCTATCCCTCTCAAAATCCAACTTGTCTCTACGCATCCTATCTTTTTTCCCTTGAAGAGTGTCCCTCTCCATCCTCTCTATCATCTCCTGTAGTTGAGCCTGAAAAGGTAGTACTAGCGTTGTTTTATCAAACGTAGAAAGTTTATTCTCAAGTTCTTTAATTTTATCCCTAGTGCGTGCCAGTATTGCTTTATCGTGGGTGATTAATAGGTGTATTAGTATACTGGAGCACTGTAACAGACCCTTTTCCCACATGGTCTTAAACTCCTCATCCGGTTCCCAGGATGGAAAAATTTGTATTCTAAGGCCACGTGGGGGCCATATTAAGCCTTAAATATTCCTCCAAACTCCTAATGTTCCAATAGACTCTGGTTAGAGTCTTGTGTTCCTCCATAAGTGCTTTAGAAACTGATTTAAAGTCACCATCCACAGGTGCCTCAGTATTAGAGTCAAAATCAAAGACAGATCCTCCCTGGCTAGACCATAAAGACTCACGAGATTTCAAATCCATAGTATATAGTATTTATGTGCCAGTGGAACCAACAGGCTTGCAATAATAGGTCCAAAGAAAATGGGCTCACATAGATAGAGAGAGCCCCTCGTAACCAGTGATAAACAAGACAAAAAGTGACCTAGCACAGCCCAATCAAGTGTAACTGTTGCCGACACACCCTAAACAATATAGCATGAACCAAGAAACAAAGTTGGTGTGTCATAAGGCAAGGTATGAAATATTTGAACAAATCTTTATTGGGTTAACATATTTAGCATACAAAAGACTCACAATTAAAATCAATTAAAAAGTACTACGTACATACAAGAAATGCAAGGTTGGTTACACAGGTAAGCGTAAACCAACAAAACCCCCTCACACATGAAATGTAACACTTCCAGAGTAATCTGTAGACACCTGACTGTGTGTGCTAATCGGTCCCAAATGTAGACAAGGCAATGAATACAATCAAAGTATATAACATAGAAGGGTAAGTAGGTGTTGTATAAAGCCTAAATACATTACACTGCACACGGAACCATGGTGTTCCAGTCGGTAGAAGAGAGATCAAGGAGTTAAGTCATGAAATGGAGGTGGGGGGGGGTAAAGGGCTCCCCACGCGTTCCGTCTCCTACCAGGAGACTTCCTCAGGGGTAGAAGTGCCCCCTAGAATGCCAGGCTCCCTTTTTTGCCCCCGCCCTACCTGCCTTCAGGTGCACCAGCATCCGGCTGATATCGCGTGTAGTCCTATAGTCAGCACAGCGCATGCGCCGGAGATGACGTAGTATGATCGCGTGTATCGCGATACTAGGTTGCCAAGCAACAACTAGGAGCGTCTAAGTTACCAAGCGCATCAAGAGAAGGAATCACAATCACACATGCTACTGACATCATCCACTGCTGGTTAGTCTCCGGCTTGTGAGACACTGCTCCGGCCAAAATACAAATGGCTCTGGGTTTTCTTTCCATCTTAGATTGCTGAGATAGACAGCTAACATTGCACCATATGATATCGCCCTTGATGATTGTGTTTGGGCAGGTGAAATTAATTGGGGGTTTAGGGAACAGGGTAGGACGAGGGTGAGTCTGTGTCAACTAGACTTTTAACCCATTATCCCTTTCCTTGTGAGTGCTCATCACAAAATGTCTCCTGGTAAGATCCATTCATTTTGTAAACCTTTGTAAAATGATGTATGTGCTGACATATACCTTTGATGGGTTTGATGTACATGTTAATTCTATTAATCTATGTATGATTACATAGCCCGATCGCATCAGCGTTTCTATGGAAACGCCTGCAATCGGGAACGAGCCGCCGGTGTTTCGCGTTAAATTAACGCAAAACACCATAGAAACGCTGATGTGATCGGGCCGAGACCCGCCCCGGTGGGTGCGACTTTGTCTGCGTTTGCGTTTGCAAGCGCAGACAAAGCGCCACGTGTGGCGCCGGCCTAAGTCACCTGGAACTTTTCTCTTTCTTTATTAACATACTGGTAGTGGTTTATTAGGTCAATTTCTACTGACAGGTTTCCTTTAATTTTTTTGCATCCCACATAATAATACTGTGGCGACATGGCAAAAAATATTTTATATAAGATTGTGAAAGTATTCTGTCCCAACCTGTCCATTTAATATCCTTGAAAATGTCCCATGCCAGTGTGTGTATACCGTTTATAAGTAGCAGATGGCATAATGTGTTATAATGTATTTTGTACCTTTTCGATAGGAAAGTGTCAGGTATACCTGCATATATAGTGACTAAGAGTTCTCTGCTGGAGGGGTGCTTCTTGCCCCTCCTTCTCTCAATAGAAGAAATTGGTGAGCCAAATAATCAAGAAGTTTGTATTATTCGAGAAGTTATTATACAAACATAGGGACCACCCCAATAATTTTGAGAAGATCTGGAACATCTGGTGAGATTCGCCCTTGATTTTTACACCCTTAATGAAATAGTGAATGGAATCTGTGATCTGTCATGTACAATGAGAAGTGAAGATGAGTTAACCTGTCTTCACTTCTCAATGTGCATGACTGATAGAGGTAACCCACAGCGCAAAAGTGTGAATTGCTGCTGTAAGCAGGGGAGGGGGTAGGAGGAAGGTAATAAGAGAGAGTGAGGAGCAGGGGAGGGGAGGGAGGAGGTTTGTGGAGAGGACAACTGTTGATGTTTGAAATGCCCCGTCCCAGGGATTCACCACATAATGCTGCCACAGAGCCCTTTAATGTAAAACAAAGGATTGTAAAGCAGCAAAATGATTCAAATAAATAACTAACAAAGTTTTGTAATGAGCATTCCATGGGCTTTGGGAACCTGTCATCATGTAAAAATGACTTTTTGTGATGATAGCTTCCTTTAACTAATACAGGTACTTGAACACTGTTTATATGATCATGGGCATTTTTTCCTTACATATATTACTATAGTTTAAATGATGTGACTTTATTAATGGGATGATGTTTTATTCAACTTACTGTGTAAGTGTTGTTACTGTTCACTGTTATAACTCTGACCCCAAAAAAACTTTTACAAATTTAAGTGACATATATATTTTTATTTTTAAACAAAAATATATATTTTCAGCAGAAAAAAATATATATTTTCAGCAGAAAAGGTAAAGTCTCTGTCAATAGGACAACAGGATCCATAATGTATAGAGCAGAGAAGAATTGAGTTGCACGGCATGAATATAGAATTGGCTTGGATAATCTCTCAGTACCTTACAATTCAAGTTTAATATGTTGACTTGTGAAATATCCATATATTACCATTCCAAATAAATGCAAATAGTGTACAACCAAACTATGAAATGCATTTTATAACAGGCTGCATTTTACGACTCAAAGACTCTAAGGAAATCAATAAGACGAAGATTCTTCAAGCTCCAAAAGCTAAACCAACCCTGTTATCTAATCCATTTGATTAACATGCAGACTGTTCAATTAATTACGCTTAATTATTTGTGGGAGTAACCAGCTCAAGACAGGGAAAAGATATATGGAAAGATGGATAGATAGAAGATTATGAGATGGATGGATAAATAGAAAAATAGATAAACACCACTAATGTGACCCCAACCTTTACTTCAATATATCCAGATCCAAACTAGTCTATGAGTTAAAAGGGTTATCCGAGACTACCAGTAAATTAGGGACAGGCTGGGGCAGGATTTAAAAAAAAAATGAAATGTGTACTCACCTCCTCAGTTGCTGCTTATGTCCTGTGCCATGGTCCGTCTGATCCAGGTCCCTGTTTGTTTACAGGGGCACAGAAGCTGTGCTAAGGGACCTTCTTGCTGGCGGTGGTGGCCGGCTACTCCCAACTTTCCCTATCTCTCAGCATTGTAGGAGCTGGGATATGGTGACAGATGGGAGTGGCCTGGCCAGACGGAAGCTCCTCCAGCGCAGCTCCCGTGCCCTTGAAAAACAAACTGGCAAATATCAGATGGACCGTGGCAAGGAACAACAGCAGCAGAGGATGAGGTGAGGACACGTTTATTTTTAAAAAAAAGCCTGTCCCAAATTTATTGCTGTTCTTGGATAACCCCTTTAAGATTAGATCTAGAAGAGCCTCCCCCTCTTGTTGGGTCTTGGACTGGTCTTTTGTTATTGCCAAAAATCTGCTATCATATGATACTTCTGTCCTCCAGAAGGTTATCCTGGCACCTCTACAAAGTATCCACCATCACAACCTCCTGCGGCAGAGAGTTCCACAGTCTCATGTTCTTAAAGCTAAGAATCCCTGTCTATGGCAATGGTAGGGACACCTCTATTTTAGGACTAGGGAATGCTCCTTGTCTTGGCCACAAGCTAAGTTATAAAAAGGCCTTTGTAGAGATACTTGTACTGCCACTGTTCTATTGTACAGGTATTTGTACATTGTAATGAGGTTTCCCCTTACCTGTCTATTTTTCAAAGCTGAATAACCCTTGTAATCTGTCCTTGTATTCTAATCCACCCAGTCTCTTAATTACTTTGTCACTTTTTCATGACAATCTATGCCTCTCTTGATCCATCCCGTAATTTTACTTGCTGTAGTAGAAGCAATGGTCACTAAATTAAGTTTACAGATTTGTAAGAGGAGTGAGACTCTGCTGCATAATGTTGTAATGGTGGATGCTTTAAACATAATTAAGAGGGGCCTTGATGCCTTTCTTGGGGCAAAAATATAACATTGCATGTTATGCTAATTAATTTTTGCTGATGGAATATTAATCTAGGGGTTTATTCTACCATATTTACAGTCAGGTTTACTTTCTAATAGTATTTATTCCTTTCTATGTAACAGCATTATAGGAGATTAGGTTTTACAAATGCATCTACTATTATTCCATTAAATAGATAAATGAACTTAGATAGACAATGGATACTACACTGATATGTCATATTATATTTTGTTCAGCATTATTGAATGGGATCAAGGACATAAAATACAAAATAAAGATTTTTACATTCATAAGATTTTATGCACTGGGCAAATGTTTTATGGAACAAATTATTTTAACCTAAAATGCTCGGGTGCTCGTTATTCGAGACAAACTTTTCCAGATGCTCGAGTGCTCGTCTCAAATAACGAGCCCCATTGAAGTCAATGGGAGACCCGAGCATTTTTCAAAGGGACCATGGTTCAGGAATAAAATGTGTTATTTAATTGAAAAAGAATGTCTTCTGATAAGTTATCAGATGTATGCAAACATCTGCAATCTATTCTTCACTGTTCCGCGCGTATATTATCTCCCGACAAGTTATCAGATGTGAAGAACAGTGAAGAATAGAATAAAAACAGTGAACACAGGATCATTTAAGTGAAAAACGCAGTGAAAAACACAGTGAAGAATAGATTACAGATGTTCGGCACATCTGCTTACTTGTCGGGGTGATACGCTGTCCCGGGATCCGCTCCTCTTCTTCCACTGAAGTCTCCCCGTGCTGCCCGATGTCTCCCCCGTGCTGCCCGATGTCTCCCCCGTGCTGCCCGATGTCTCACCGTGCTACCCGATGTCTCCCTCGTGCTGCCCGATGTCTCCCCCGTGCTGCCCGATGTCTCCCCGTGCTGCCCGATGTCTCCCCGTGCTGCCCGATGTCTCCCCCGTGCTGCCCGATGTCTCCCCGTGCTGCCCGATGTCTCCCCCGTGCTGCCTGATGTCTCCCCGCTGCCCGATGTCTCCCCCGTGCTGCCCGATGTCTCCCCGTGCTGCTTGATGTCTCCCTGCTGCTTGATGTCTCCCTGCTGCCGTTCCGCGCGTATCTTCCGACAAGTAAGCAGATGTGCCGAACATCTGTAATCTATTCTTCACTGTGTTCTTCACTGTCTTTTTCACTTAAATGATCCTGTGTTCACTGTTTTTATTCTATTCTTCATTGTTTTTCACTGTGTTTTTTTAATTAAATGCTCGATCTCGAGCAGGGGAAATACTCGTCCGAGCAACGAGCCGTTTCAAGTACCTTAATACTCGAACGAGCATCAAGCTCGGACGAGTATACTCGCTCATCTCTAATTATAATCTATTTGTATGTCATGGATGTATTACGTATGTATTAAGAGGTCTCACAGGCTGAGCCTGCTTCAAACATGGGTGGTTGTTTGCGGCATTATGGAACAAGCAACAACTACTTACACCCATGTTCAGTGCTGTCTCTGTTCAACCAATTGCAGGTCTTAACCATCCAACTGCCACCAGCGGTTAGGGCGCCACCACCTTGGATGGAATTGTCGCTTCCCATGACATCATTTGGGAGTGATGATTTATTCCCTTTACAGGCTCATTATAAAACTCCAGGAACTGTCATTTAATGAGATCTACAATGCGCTGGAGGAAGTATTGCAGCATAAGGTAGGAGTAATTAAAATACCCTTGGGGGCCTAAAAATGCCTAAAAATTGAAATCATCCCATATTTTTTAAAAATTTTAAAAATTAAAACCTTGATGAAAACGGACACAAAGAATAAACTAGAAGTGCCATAGTGAAAACCATAAAATATGAGTCCACAAGAAAATGTTGTAAATGCATTTTATTCTACAATCTCATTGAATTTTGAATTTTTCAGTTTCCTAGTAACTGTCACTAGGAAGTACAATAGGTTTTTCAGAAAACATACCCTTTTATAGCCCTGTAATTGGAAAAATAACAAGGTTAAGGATTTTTAAAGATGGGGAGTGAAAAATGGCCCCATCCTTAAGGGGTTAACACGAATCGTAGACCTTCTACTTTGCTCCCCTGCTGTTCTCACAACCATCTCCAGGACTTGTGCATCCCCCATACTCTGGAAAACTCTACCAAAACATGTCAGACTGTTCCCCACCTTCCAAATTTTCAAACATAACCTAAAACCCATTTGTTTAGGATCGCCTACAACACTTAATAACTGCTCTTTTATGTTCCTTTACCTAATGTTTCCATTTACCCTCCTATATGTATTGTGAGCCCTCAAAGACAGGGTACTCCCTCCAAATGTGGCGGTGCAATATAGATTTGTGTCATATCTACTAGCATTTGTTCTTGTATGTTAACCCCTTACTGATTGTACAGCTCTGGAAACAATGTGCTCTATAAATAAATCTTTTGAGGTAGCCTGTTATTTAATCTATATATTCTAGATTAAGTAGATTAATTGGGCAACCTATTAGGAAGTAACTTCTATGATCCTTAGTTACGTAAAAGTACTTGCTCATGTAATCCAGTGAATCCCATGATCAGTTACAATCGATGTTATTTTTAGCAAAGTTTTTTTAAAGAGTACTAGGAGTATAATAGCAGCATGATATGGTCGATCACACGGGCGACTGGTCACATCTTAAATACTTCTCTAATCGTGTGTTTGACTAATGTAATCTTAAGAAAAAAATACAAGGTTGGAGATGAAACATTGGCTCCAAGTAGTGTCGATTTCATAAATCCTTCTTAATCAAGCTCTGTTGCTCAGCTAGATGAATTTAAAAATGAGAGAACAGTTCCAGTCATTCTCCGGGGATCAGATGAAAGATTTTCAGCAGCATAAATGGGAAAGATTCAAATTGTGTTGAAGACTAAAGAATTCATTTCTATGGTGGAAGGTACTAACTATGTTCATAAAAAGGGATTGACTGGGAAAAAGGGAAAGTGGGAGGGATCAGCCAATATTACAGAAAACATCTTATATTACTGGCCCTGTGTTCAAGAATACAAATACTACCCCCTACACACAAGAATTAACTTCTATAAAACTGTCTTCCATTATCTAGTGTAACATTGTCCCCAGGTACAGGAATATTACTACTTGACTTTTGTCCACTATGCACAAGATTATTACATTGAAACCATCATCTATGTGTAAGGATATAACTACTAGAATACAAGAGTTCTTAGCTCCCAATGTGCTCCCCTGCTCTCTATCAATCACACAGAAGTCTGTTTGACTGCAGCTGAGGTGCAGGTGATGTTTGATGACATCAGCCTGTGGTGGGTCAAAGGCCTATGGCTAGATTTGACATGACGTCATCATTCGTTGTGTGTGCCGCAGCTATGAGCAAAATGCCAGGAGGAGATGGAAGAAATGTAAGTATATTTTTTTTTTTTATTTATTGGATACTGGGGACAGCACTGCTTACATGGGGCAGCACTGTGACTACTTGGGGGCAGAACTGATTACTAGGGCATGGGAGCAGACTGTGACTACTTGGGGGGAGCACTGGCTACTGGGGCATGAGTTAGCCCATTGACTACTTTGGGGCAACACTGGCTACTGGGGCATGAAATCAACCTGTGGCTACCTGGGGCAGCACTGGTTACTGGGGCATTGGAGCAGCTGTTACTACCTCTGGGCAGCACTGACTACTGGAATATGGGGGCAGCTCCGTGACTACCTGGGGGAAGCGCACTGGCTACTGGGGCATGGGGTCAACAGTGTGACTATTTGGAGGCAGCACTGGCTAGTGGTGCATGAGGGGAGCACTGTGACTACTTGGTGCAGCACTGACTACTGGAAAATGGGGACAGACTGTAACAACTTGGGGGCAGAGGGTGACTACTTGGGGCAAGACTGGCTACTGGGGCATGAAAGCATCCTGTGACTACCTAGGGCAGCACTGGCTACTGGGGCATTGGGGCAGCTGGTACATGGAGGAAGCACTATGGTCCCGTGGCTACTTGGGGCAGCCCTGCGACTACTCAGGGTAGCACTGGCTACTGGTGGCAGTCCTGTGACTACTGGGGGCAGCTCTGTTACTACTGGCTACTTGAGCATTATTAGCTACTGGGGGAAGACCTGTGACTATTTGGGGGCAGCATATGTGAGTTGCCAGATTTAAAGTAAAAGCTGGTATTACACATTAGTTCACAAATCTGCACTCAATACATAACACTGAGCTTGGTTTTGGTTCTGTTTTCATGTATGTATATATATACATGAATAAATATGTGTTAATACATGTCTATAGACTCTTTCTGTAGTGTCTAGACTCCTTCTGTAATGTATAGACAGCCCCCCTGTAGTATATTGAGAGCCGCTGTGTAGTATATAGCTGCCCAGATCCCCCCCCCCAAAAAAAGTACTTTTCCAACACCTCAGACAGGTCCTCTTGTTGCTTCCGCGCTGGGTCTGTGCACACGGTCCAACTAGCGCACACTATGATGTCAGCGGTGGCTGAAGTCATAGCTGTGTGGCCGCAGCCGGATGGAAGATGAGAAGACCTGTGGGGGGCGTCGGAAAGGTGAGTTTTGACTTTATTTTTTTTCTTGACTCAAGTATAAGCTGAGTTTGAGTTTTTCAGCACATTTTTTGGGCTGAAAAGCTCAGCTTATACTCGAGTATATACGGTAATTGTACATTGAACCAAAAGATTGAGGCATATGATGTAAGATCATGTGTCATCCTTGCTGACACTCTGCATGAGGCATACCAAGAGTACAGCCTGTGAATCTGCAGCACTCAGCTTCGGAATGTTATTTTCTTTAATCTTCAGATTCTTCTAGAGATGTCAAGTTCTTCCTTAAAAGGGTATTCCCATTTTAGCAAATCTAAGTTATTGTTTGTACAGGCTGTCCCCATATTACATACAAGATAGGGCCCATAGGTTTGTTCTTAAGTTGAATTTGTATGTAAGTCGAAACTGTATATTTTATAATTGTAGATCTCAACAAAAAATTATTTTGCCCCAGTGACAATTGTAGTTTCAATTTTTTTTGCTGTAATTGGACCAAGGATTATCAATAAAGCTTCATTACAGACACTTTACAGCTGATCTTTGCAGTCTGAGAGTAAAGGAAAGCTTTCAGAAGGCTTCACCAGAGGTCACATTGGGCAGAGGGATCCGTTTGTAACTAGGGGTCGTCTGTAAGTCGGGTGTCCTTAGGGGACCGCCTGTATTATAAAAAGTTATAAAACTTTCCAATGCACTTTCCGGATCCATTCCTTATTTTCTAGATCTCTGCTTGCTGTCATTCTATAGAAAGCTTCCAGTAGACAGAAACCTGGCCATGGTCGCACAGGTGCATGGCTTGTTATATCACACAGCTCTGATTACTCTCTATAATACTAACAAGCTGTGCACCTGTGTGACCATGGTCAGATTCCTGTCGACTGGCATGCTGGTACTTAGCACTCAGCACATCAAATAATCACAGTACATAAAAATGTACTACATGCCCGAGTAACCTCTGCAGAGACGCCCCCTCTGCACATCCATGCAGATTAACCCCTTAACGACCCCTTTTTTTCCATTTCCATTTTTCACTCCTCAACTTCGAAAATCTATAACTTTTTTTTATTTTTACACGTGGCTTGTGGCTCTTGTGGCTCTGTGATGGCTTGTTTCCTGTTTGCACAAATTGCACTTCATAGTGACAGTATTTAATATTCCATGCCATGTACTGGGAAGCGGGAGAAAAATGCTGTGAAATTGGTGAGAAAATGCATCTGCACCATTTTCTTGTGGGCCTGGATTTTATAGCTTTCACTGTGTGCCCCAAGTGACATGTCTTCTTCATTCTTTGGGTGAGTGTGATCACAGGGATATGAAATATATGCAGGTTTTATATTGTTTTCATATATTTACAAAAATTAAAACCTCCTGTACAAAAAAAATCTTCATTTTTCCATATGCTGGCGCTAATAACTTTTTCATACTTCGGTGTACGAAGTTGTGTGTGGTGTAATTTTTTGCAACTTTTGATGAAATTTTCAATTCTACCATTTTAAGGACTGTACGGCCTTTTGACCACTTTTTATCGATTTTTTAAATATTTTTCGAAAGGACAAAAAATTGGTATTTTTGACTTTGGGCACTATTTTCCGTTACGGGATTAAATGCTGGGAATAACTGTTATTTTGATAGATCATTACATCATAGACATTTTGGGATGCGTTGATACCTAACATGTTTATGATTTTACAGTTTATTTATATTTATATCAGTTTTTTACTATTTTTCAGACCCTACTTTACCCCTGGTTGTTGATCCTACCATACACTGCTATACTTCATTATGGCAGTATATGGGGATTTTACACAGTATCTATTACAATGTGCAAATCGCACATTATAATACATGGTTTAATATCAGATAGCATTGGGTCTTTGTTCATATCCATTATGGCAACGCCCAGATTTAAATGCCTCTGGCAGCGTTGCCAAAGGCGTTTATAAAGTAAACACCACAATCAGTGCCAGCGTGTGCTTCTAGCGGAAGGGGTTGAGACTTCCATAGGCCCTGGGCTGTATGAATATTATAGCCCCTACAAGTCTGGAATCACTTCCTTCATATAGCACTAGAATCAAGCTTCTTGGATTGGAAAATGTATCCCTTCTGCCTGCTTTTAATGTGCAGTTTCAGAGGCCATAATAACATAAGATTGACAGTTATCACTATACGCAGTCCAAAATATGTGGCATTTGAGTGGTAATACTGTGCTGTGTCCAGATATGAAGGACAGAAGTAGTAATGTGCAGTGCCTATATATACAGGATAGGAGTAGTAGTTCTGTACCCAGATATGTAAGATAAAAGATGTAGTACTGTGCCCAGATATAGAGGGTAGGAGTAGTAGCTCTGGGTAGTATGCAGTGATGTAGGATAGAAGTTGTAGTTTATTGATAACATATACCAGTGGTGGCGAAGCTATGGCACGGGAGCCCTCTAAATGGGCACCCTTGCCATCACCCCCGGGTAGAGTTTGTCAAACAGGACTCAAGGCCTCTTGCAATCCCAGGCAGCCCAGGACCCCAGAAGGAAGCTACAATGATAATCCAAACTTCTTCTCCTTTCTACTGTATTGGTGTCCTCAGGTGCCTATATAATTTAAATCCGTGAAAGAGCAGGGAGTAATTAGTTACTGCTTAAATTGTTGCATTGGCACTTTGCAAAAAATACGTGGGTTTTGGTTATAGTTTGGGCACTCTGTGTCTAAAAGGTTTGCCATCACTGACATATACCATCTCTCAAGTTTATGTAGAACTAGCTGTGGCTCCCAGCATTGCCCGGGTAGTAAATAAATGCTCTTAGCTCTAATGAAATAGGATGGATTAGCAAAAATATTTTATTTGTAGCTATTTCTGTCTCTCTGACTGTATCTGAACGTTTCTGTCTCTGACTGTCTCTGTCTGTGTCTATCTGTCTGTGTCTCAGAATGTCTCTGTCTCTGACTGTCTCTGGTACTGACAGTCTATGACCATCTCTGTCTCTGACCTTCTATGTCTCTGTCTTACCATCTCTGTCTCTGATTATCTCTGTCTCTGGCAATGACCGTCTCAGTCACTAACTGTCTCTGACCATCTTTGTTTCTGATTGTATGACTGTCTCTGTCTCTGATTGTCGCTGACTGTCTCTTACTATATCTGTCTCCAACTGTCTCTCGATGTGTCTGTCTCTGACTGTGTCTGTCTCTGACTGTGTCTGTCTGTCTCTGACTATGTCTGTCTGTCTCTGACTATTTCTTTTTCTGACCTTCTCTGTGTCTGATTTTCTCTGACTTTCTCAGACTATCTCTGTCTCTAACTGTCTCTGTGTCTGATTTTCTCTGACTTTCTCAGACTTTCTATGTCTCTGATTGTTTCTGACTTTCTCACACTGTCTCTTTCTGTAACTGTCTCTGTCTTTCAGTGTCTCTGTCTCTATCTCTCACTGTCTCCGTCTCTGACTGTCTCTGATACTGTCTGTCTCTGACTGATTGTCTCTGTATTTGTCGCTGACTGTCACTGAATGTCTGAGAGCAGAACTGTTCTAGTTGCCTACTGCAACCAATTGGAGCTCATATTTCATTTTTCCACAGCTGTTTATAAAATTACAGCTGATCTCTGATTGGTTTCCATAGGTAACTGGAACAGTTTTACCTCAGCATTTCTGATATATATCCCTCTCTTTGTATCTCCATCCATCTTACCTCACACAAAAGATCTCTTATACTCATTGCCTATTAACCAATCAAAGCTCAGAGCTCATATTAATGACCTGTGGCAGAACAGCAACCAATCACGGCTTGTAACTGCCACAGTAGCAGACAATGACTCCTGTATATGGTGGTTAAAAGTTTATTTTGGAAAGAGCAGGGTTAAAATTTTGGCTCCAAACCTAGTCTATGACGCTTTCCAATTCACAGAGTGCAGATTCCTTTAGCGGAAATACAAACACATATACATACATACACACACATACATTCAGCTTTATATATTAGATGGTAATTTTTGCTTATTCAGGTTTCACCACATTGATCCCATGTGAAAGAATATAGCCACTACATAACTTCTTCTTACATACAAGAATATAACTACTACTGGTATAACACTGGTCCTATGTAAAATATAAGAACTTTAACAATGCATATAATGCTATAATGCTACCACGATGGACAAGAATATTTATTATACTGCTGCCCCCAATGCACAACAATACAACTACACTACTGCTCAGATCAGGAGGAAATATCCAGCACAGAAATTCTTTCCATTTAAAATGTGTCTTTATTCCACATTATTTTAAAGGTTATGGCTATGAAAACAGCCAACGCTTTTCGAGGGAGACCCCTTTTAGTCATGGCTAACAACAGAGTGTACAGGATTAACATTTAAAATACTATGAAGCCAAGCACAACTTAGATTCAAAATGACATCATATGCTTTACAAATTGAAAAATACCAAACAGACAGGTTTAAATAGACAAATACAGGTAAAAATCCTTATCAATGTAATAATATATATTGATGAGGTCACCCCTGTAATTCATACCTTTTGACAACTACACTACTACTGTCTCCGATGAATACAAGAAAATAAAATAACTGCCTTTTCTTCAATTTTAAAGAAGTATATACTGTTTCTATGTGGTATTCCGGATGTACAGCAACCATGAGCAATGATTTGAATGCGTACTGGCAAGAAACATAAAAATGAGCTGTAATTTTTAATGCTGAACATAAAGGTAGATATGATTGTAAAATATTTTGAGAATATCCCCTTTAAGCAAAACTTTTTATCGTTTGATGTCGAGTAGACATTTGTTTTTATAGCTAAACTGTCAGTTTGCATTGGAAATGCTTGAAAAGTAGCAATTTAAAACAGTAATGTACACTTTCTGTGTTTGATGTATGGAATACAAAATCTATCTATGCTGTAAATCAACCTATCTTCTCTATCCGTCCATCTATCTACATAAAAACACAAGTCAGCACTCCAAAGCATAGAGAAAAAATCTGATTTCGGATAACTATTCTGCAATTTTCTCAGTAGATGAACAAGGTTACCTTTTGACATATGTGAAACAGTTCATTCTGCATTTCTTATATGGTTCTGTGAGATTTCAGTGTGAGTGGTTCTATTAAGTACTATATTCACAAAGCCTCGCATATACATAACCAGTGTGTATGGATCAAACACACAATTAAAAGGTGTCAGCGTCTGCTGTAGTATCAGTCACGAGAAGGTGAGAATGTGGGAGACAGGCACTTTTATCCTTGGTTTTATTCTACATTTCTGCAGTGATAGAATGAAGGGAAAAAAGTATTTCTCGCTGCCCCAGTTAAATATGGAGAGTTTTTGATCTATAACCCCAATCTGCTGAAACCTGCATTTCAGCTGCGGCCTCCCAGTGGTAATCGTAGTTAAGAAATCCTCCTGGGGAATTGTTGTTGCTTTGTTAAACATGAGGGACTTCCCAAGACTCGTAAAAAAAAAAAATATTACACATCTTTCCAAAGTACAGAAATGAATATCTTACTGGGTGAGAATTTTAGTCTTTTGAGGATTGGGAAGATCATATAGATAAATAGAATTCAGAAATAGATTAAATAAAATTACAATTTTTTTCTCGTAGGGTTGTAGAGATTGTGATAATAATTAGTCAGTGGCTAGCTCACAGCCCCATAGAGGTCTATGGCAGCCGGTCACAGTGCAGTGAGCACAATGTGCCTCACCGAACCATCACTGAGTTGGGAAGTTGTGCTGCATGTTGTTGTGGTGGTGCAGCTTCTTGGCTTTCAATAATCCTTATCCACCAGGCTGTGTGCTACACAGGGATCCAGTCCAGACATCAACATGGCCCTAGAAATGAGATCTTAGGCTTGTACAGAGATTAAGGACACATAATGCACATCAAGTATTGTGTCCAGAAGCCTACCCACCCACGGTTGGCAAGAATTGAACTATGGTGGGCCAGGATTTGGACTGGATCTGGTGCTGAATCTGACCAGCAGTACATTTCTTGTACCTTCTATAACAGTGCCTATTATTTACTCAGTTATTGGAAATATATATTCATTGGAATGGTCATGATTAATGGTTCACCATATCAGCCAACCATAGCTTAGTCTTTTCATAATGGATCGATCAAGAGAATAATCTAGAAGTTAACATGGATCCACTGCAGAATATGGAATTATTTACATCGCTTTCTGAAGACTTGTTACATAGCTATTTTAGGCCCATTTCTGTCTTGCAGGGGTAGCTTCATGCCTACAAAAGCAGGGTTTAAAGTGGGCAATGTAGATCTGGAATAGGGACTTTAAATGGCCTCCATCTGCCTTAACCATGGAAGACAATGAGTGACATAAAACACTTAATGGGATTCTGATAAAAAAAAAAATATTACAGATTATATTGCCATCATTTTCCCTAAAGAATGAGAAGGGAATACGAAGAGCCAATATTGGAGGTTGAGAGTCTAATGAAGAAACAGAATGCCTGTCCGGCATAGAAATCAGTAATAAACTGTGCTAGGACTCCTGCCCCTCCAAATCCAGATGGGAAAATGGGGGAAAAGTAGCAATTTCTTGGTTGAGCACCAGGAATCTCAACTTTTATGCCACTGGTAGACAATGCATGATAAATTCCCCCTATTTTCTTAGATTATCTTTATGACATATTGACATCATCAATTAAAAAACATCACAATCGACTAGCCGGTTGTTCCTAGGGTGTAACATTTGCATTAGGGCCTCAGAACTCACAGCTTTGTGTTCTGACAATCACATATCGTCAGACATGTCAATTGCTTCTATCCCCATACAATATGTATGCATAAAATTGCTTCTTTCTTTATTGTCAGCCATTTGTGTTTTTTATCTGGAGCCAAACCGAGAGCATGACAAGAATTTTAAGTTTTTCATTTGTCGATTTTCTAAATGGGCAGACTGACGTTGCTAGATTTGATTAAGCAGATGTTGAGAAAGTTTTGCTGCTTTGGCCATGATAGCGCAGATTGATGCTAATAAGCTTGGAAACACTGTCTTTTCACGGAAACAGGATATTTTCATGGGCATTCTGGGATCTAAAGACCCCAAACAGTTATAGCATATAAATCCCATTGGTAATCACAGTGACAGTAGCAGTTGTGTGTCTGCATTGAATACAAAGTAGCCTTTCTTAACAAGAAATGTAATTCTCTGTGGAGCTGGGGAAAATGACCATGTCATCTAAGAGAACATTTATATGATTTAGAAAAAACATGTATTCTACATAACATGCATGGAGCTACTATAGCTTTATAAAGCGTAAAAAAGGACCATATGTAAATACAGGCAGTCCCCTACTTAAGAACACCCGACTTACAAACGACCCCTAGTTACAAACGGACCTCTGGATATTAGTAATTTACTGTACTTTAGTCCTAGGCTACAATAAACAACTATAACAGTTATCAAAGGTGTATGTAATGAAGCTTTATCGTTAAGCCTGGTTCTTATGACAACCCAACATTTTTAAAATCCAATTGTCACAGAGACCAAAAAAATTCTGTCTGGGACTACAATTATAAAATATACAGTTCCGACTTACATACAAATTCAACTTAAGAACAAACCTACAGGCCCTATCTTGTACGTAACCCGGGGACTGCCTGTAGTCACTAACCTTTTAACAAACTTAAATTGATATGATAAATTAATTTAAAACTTTATAACAAGTCTTGTCAGGTCTAATACTTATTTCTCCTAAGCAGGCTCATTTCCCCGATCCCTCCATGCTAATCTCCCCAATAGCTCTGAAATCTATTTTGGTGCCTGTATATGATGTGTCCATGTGGAGCTAAATGTATGAATTACCACTTGTTCCAAGGCTGCACCTATACATGATATTAGTTAAAATGCAGTTATGTCCTCCTAATGAGAGGTAAGACTCAACACTACTAGGAAGTACCGTGTATGGGTACCTTACTCATCATGTACACACATGACAACTTTAGAAAAATGATGCTTTAGGGTAGCATCACATACAATAATCTATTTTTGTATTCAATGTTTGCATAGTAAATGGACTATCCGTTATTGGTACTGAATCAGCTTTTCATGTACTAAATGCAGAGACATGGGGGCACTTGTATCATAGTTTAGTCTCTCTGAGGTGAATTTTAGAGACAATTGGCGGCTCTTTTTTGTGCCTTATGTATGATCCTGTCTTTTTACTTGTGATACATGTTAAGTTTTTCCTATCCTGGCAAATGTCTCAAATCCACATGGACACAAGCCATGTGAGGGGTCATATACAGAAGTGGACACAAGCCATGTGAGGAGGTTATATACAGGAGAGAACACAAGCCATGTGAGGGGGTTATATACAGGAGAGGACACAAGCCATGTGAGGGGGTTATATACAGGAGAGAAAACATGCCATGTGAAGGGGTTATATACAGGAGAGGACACAAGCCATGTGAGGGGGTTATATGCAGGAGAGGACACAAGCCATGTGAGGGGGTTATATAAGGAGAGGACACAAGCCATGTGAGGGGTTATATACAGGAGAGGACACAAGCCATGTGAGGGGGTTATATACAGGAGAGGACACAAGCCGTGTGAGAGGGTTATATGCAGGAGAGGACACAAGCCATGTGAGGGGGTTATATAGAGGAGTGGACACAAGCCATGTGATGGGGTTATATACAGGAGAGGACACAAGCCACATTAGGGGGTTATATACAGGAGTGGACACAAGCCCTGTGAGGGATTATATACCAGAGACGACACAAACCACGTAAGGGAGTTATATATAGCAGTGGCCACTACTGTTAATTTGGGATTTAACATGTTGCATTTTAATGCATTTTGAAACCTATTACAACAGCTGAGGAGAGTTGATTTTCCTAATTACATTACTGTTAACATTTGAATGTACAAAACGCATAGTAAACACAATGTTTTTTGTAAAGGCAAATGTTAACAGTAACAGTAATGAAATAAGGCAAATCACCTATCCTCAGCTGATGTAATTAGTTTCAAAATGCATTAAAACGCAATTAAACAGCTACATGTGACCTCACCCTTAGAAGTAACCAATAAAAAAAAATTAAAAATGTAAGAATTTTGACAAAAGAGGTTACTGTGCAAAATGTTAAACAGTTAAAGCATGTAAAATAATTCCAATTTACATGTTAAAATCGGGTCCATGAAAAAAAATAACTTCTTTTGCACCTGGCGCAAAAATGTCAAAACGTTGCACGGAACATCTGGAAAACAATGATACATAAGGCACACTGCACAAAGGTGCAGGCTAGGCGTAATTGAAACAGAACTGAGTTAAAAGTCGCAAAAACGGGTAAAAATTTACAATTTGCCTAGCTGAAACTATGATACATGTGCCCCATGGTCTCATTGAAAGCATAATCTCAGTAGGGCAATGTATTACAGTATTTGAGCAATCAATTGATCACACATCCAAGTGTTCTTTGGGGACAAGAAAAATGATGTAAAAAAGTTTATTATTGTTTTTTTTAAAGATCAAGTTAAAAGAAGAATGCTAATTTCCTTTCCATGTGGTTCAAAAATAAAAAAATATATACCCTCAATAATACAAAGAAAAAATGAATTGGTAAAGCCGTAGTCATAATGAAGTTATATGACTATAACATTGTTTACAAAAAAGCACACATTTCAGAATTGTAGCTATTTCTAACCCTTTTTGGAAGAATTCATAAAATTTATTAATGAGATACAGTATCCAAAATTCATGACCTATCCATAAAATAGGACATAATAGGTTATCAGTAGAGATGAGCGAGCACTAAAATGCTCGGGTACTCGTTATTCGAGACGAACTTTTCCCGATGCTCGAGTGCTCGTCTCGAATAACGAGCCCCATTGAAGTCAATGGGAGACTCGAGCATTTTTCAAGGGGACCAAGGCTCTGCACAGGGAAGCTTGGCCAAACACCTGGGAACCTCAGAAAAGGATGGAAACACCACGGAAATGGACAGGAAACAGCAGGGGCAGCATGCATGGATGCCTCTGAGGCTGCTTAATCGCACCATTATGCCAAAATTATGGGCAACAGCATGGCCATGACAGAGTGACAGAATGAAGCTAGATAGCATCTAAAACATCCAATAATTGACCCTGACACTATAGGGGACGGCATGCAGAGGCAGCGGCAGCAGGCTAGAGAGTGTCATGGCGACATACCCTAAATGGACTCAGGCTTCAAACCAATGGGTGGCAGAGAGGAACCAAAGGAGGTGAGCAAGAAGCGCTCAAATAATATCGGTACATGATAAAAGTTTGCCAGTATATTTTGTGGATTACACAGCAGGGTGGCGACAAAGTTAACATGGAAGACATGAAAACAACCCAAAATTCTGCCTGACACAGCTTGTTTGATAAGGGGACCATGTATGGAGGCAGTGAACTAGTAGTAGATTAAAGGTGCTGCAGTTAAAACTATGTTAGTTGGATCTTGGCATGGAGCTGGCGCTCCGCTGCCAGGCGAGCTTTCGCCAATCCAAGCCCCTGTCTCTAGGCTACTCCCCAAACAGCACTTCTAAGAACCTTTTGTATAAGATCAAGTGTAGTAGCGTTCTTATAAGTTTGGGATATGGCGGGTGAGGGGAATGTAAACAGATGCGCAAGAAGCGCTGAAATAATATCGGTAAATGATAAAAGTTTGCCAGTATATTTTGGGGATTACACAGCAGGGTGTCGACAAAGTTAACAAGTTTGATGTGGAATGCCCTGTATTAGCTCTTGGGCGGTGTACCTTTTATCGCCTAGGCTCAGCAGTTTGAGCACCGCCTGCTGTCGCTTAGCAACGGCACTGTTGCTGTGCCTAGAGCTACCGACTGATGGCGCCATGGCCACGGATGGTAATTCGGAGGAGGAGGAGGTGGAGGAGGGGTGGGAGGAGGAGGAGGTATAGTAGGCCTTTGAGACCTGAACCGAGGTAGGCCCCGCAATCCTCGGCGTCAGCAGTATATGACCAGCCCCAGGGTCAGACTCGGTCCCAGCCTGCACCAAGTTAAGTGTAGTAGCGTTCTTATAAGTTTGGGATATGGCGGATGAGGGGAATGTAAAAAGATGCGCAAGAAGCGCTGAAATAATATTGGTAAATGATAAAAGTTTGCCAGTATATTTTGGGGATTACACAGCAGGGTGGCGACAAAGTTACCAAGTTTGATGTGGAATGCCCTGTAATAGCTCTTGGGCGGTGTGCCTTTTATCGCCTAGGCTCAGCAGTTTGAGCACCGCCTGCTGTCGCTTAGCGACGGCACTGCTGCTGTGCCTAGAGCTACCGACTGATGGCGCCATGGCCACGGATGGTAATTCGGAGGAGGAGGAGGTGGAGGAGGGGTGGGAGGAGGAGGAGGTATAGTAGGCCTTTGAGACCTGGACCGAGGTAGAGCCCGCAATCCTCGGCGTCGGCAGTATATGACCAGCCCCAGGGTCAGACTCGGTCCCAGCCTGCACCAAGTTAAGTGTAGTAGCGTTCTTATAAGTTTGGGATATGGCGGATGAGGGGAATGTAAACAGATGCGCAAGAAGCGCTGAAATAATATCCCTAAATGGTAAAAGTTTGCCAGTATATTTTGTGGATAACACAGCAGGGTGGCGACAAAGTTAACAACTTTGATGTGGAATCCATGAAAACAACCCAAATTTGTGCCTGACACACCTCGTTTGATAAGGGGACGATGTATGGAGGCAGCTATATGGACGACTTTTGGAGGTAGCAATGGAGACAACGTGTGGAGGCTGCTATGGAGACAATTTAATTTGGATAGTGCCTTTATGTGGCAGTCCAAAAAAGTTTTCAAACCAGAGGAGCAGGTAGGTGGCCCTCCAGAAAAATGAAATAGATTGAGTGCCTGTATGTGGCAGTCCAAAAAAGTTTTCAAACCAGAGGAGCAGGTAGGTGGCCCTCCAGAAAAATGAAATAGATTGAGTGCCTGTATGTGGCAGTCCAAAAAGTTTTCAAACCAGAGGAGCAGGTAGGTGGCCCTCCAGAAAAATGGAATAGATTGAGTGCCTGTATGTGGCAGTCCAAAAAAGTTTTCAAACCAGAGGAGCAGGTAGGTGGCCCTCCAGAAAAATGAAATAGATTGAGTGCCTGTATGTGGCAGTCCAAAAAAGTTTTCAAACCAGAGGAGCAGGTAGGTGGCCCTCCAGAAAAATGGAATAGATTGAGTGCCTGTATGTGGCAGTCCAAAAAAGTTTTCAAACCAGAGGAGCAGGTAGGTGGCCCTCCAGAAAAATGGACTAGATTGAGTGCCTGTATGTGGCAGTCCAAAAAAGTTTTCAAACCAGAGGAGCAGGTAGGTGGCCCTCCAGAAAAATGAAATAGATTGAGTGCCTGTATGTGGCAGTCCAAAAAAGTTTTCAAACCAGAGGAGCAGGTAGGTGGCCCTCCAGAAAAATTGAATAGATTGAGTGCCTGTATGTGGCACTCCCAAAAATTGTTTAAAACAGAGGACCGGGTAGGTGGCCCTCCAGAAAAATTAAATGCATAAAGTACTATAGCTAGAGCCTGTGGGCCCTGTCAAAAAATAGCCAGTTTCCTCTGCTTTAGTGTACAAAGAGGAGGAGAAGGAGGAAAATGAGGAGGAGGAGGAGTGCATAAATTATTCAGGTTGAGCTTCCTTCACCTGGTGTAGATTGGAAATTATGAGAAATCCAGGCTTTATTCATCTTAATAAGCGTCAGCCTGTCAGCGCTGTCAGTCGACAGGCGTGTACGCTTATCGGTGATGATGCCACCAGCTGCACTGAAAACCCGCTCGGACAAGACGCTAGCGGCAGGGCAGGCAAGAACCTCCAAGGCGTACAGCGCCAGTTCGTGCCACATGTCCAGCTTTGAAACCCAGTAGTTGTAGGGAGCTGTGTGATCATTTAGGACGATGGTATGGTCAGCTACGTACTCCCTCACCATCTTTCTGTAAAGATCAGCCCTACTCTGCCGAGACTGGGGACAGGTGACAGTGTCTTGCTGGGGTGACATAAAGCTGGCAAAAGCCTTGTAAAGCGTACCCTTGCCAGTGCTGGACAAGCTGCCTGCTCGCCTACTCTCCCTCGCTACTTGTCCCGCAGAACTACGCACTCTGCCGCTAGCACTGTCAGAAGGGAAATACTGTTTCAGCTTGTGCTCCAGGGCCTGCTGGTATTCATGCATTCTCACACTCCTTTCCTCTCCAGGGATGAGAGTGGAAAGATTTTGCTTGTACCGTGGGTCCAGGAGAGTGAATACCCAGTAATCGGAGCTGGAATAAATTCTTTGAACGCGAGGGTCATGGGATAGGCAGCCTAGCATGAAATCTGCCATATGCGCCAGAGTCCCAACGCGCAAGAATTCACTCCCCTCACTGGCCTGACTGTCCATTTCCTCCTCCTCCAACTCCTCCAACTCCTCTTCTTCTGCCCATACACGCTGAAGTGAAGGTCTGAGCAATGCTCCCCTCTTGTGTCTCGCCAACATTCTCCTCCTCTTCCTCCTCATCCTCCTCCACCTCCTCCGATATGCGCTGAGAAACAGACCTGAGGGTGCTTTGGCTATCAACAAGGGAATCTTCTTCCCCCGTCTCTTGTGACGAGCGCAAAGCTTCCGACTTCATGCTGATCAGAGAGTTTTTCAACAGGCCAAGCAGCGGGATGGTGAGGCTGATGATGGCGGCATCGCCACTGACCATCTGTGTTGACTCCTCGAAGTTACTCAGCACCTGACAGATATCAGACATCCACGTCCACTCCTCATTGTAGACTTGAGGAAGCTGACTGACCTGACTACCAGTTCTGGTGGAAGTTGACATCTGGCAGTCTACAATCGCTCTGCGCTGCTGGTAAACTCTGGATAACATGGTTAATGTTGAATTCCACCTCGTGGGCACGTCGCACAACAGTCGGTGAGCGGGCAGTTGGAGGCGGCGCTGCGCTGCCCTGAGAGTGGCAGCATCTGTGCTGGACTTCCTGAAATGCGCACAGATGCGGCGCACCTTCGTGAGCAAATCTGACAGATTGGGGTATGTCTTGAGGAAACGCTGAACTATCAGATTTAACACATGGGCCAGGCATGGCACATGTGTCAGTCTGCCGAGTTGCAGAGCCGCCACCAGGTTACGGCCGTTGTCACACACAACCATGCCTGGCTTCATTTCAGCGGTGCCAGCCACAGATCAGTCTGCGCCGTGATGCCCTGTAATAGTTCTTGGGCGGTGTGCCTTTTATCGCCTAGGCTCAGCAGTTTGAGCACCGCCTGCTGTCGCTTAGCGACGGCACTGCTGCTGTGCCTAGAGCTAGCGACTGATGGCGCCATGCCCACGGATGGTAGTTCGGAGGAGGAGGTGGAGGAGGGGTGGGAGGAGGAGGAGGCATAGTAGGCCTTTGAGACCTGGACCGAGGTAGGCCCCGCAATCCTCGGCGTCGGCAGTATATGACCAGCCCCAGGGTCAGACTCGCTCCCAGCCTGCACCAAGTTAACCCAATGTGCCGTCAGCGATATATAGTGGCCCTGCCCGGCAGCACTCGTCCACGTGTCCGTGGTCAGGTGGACCTTGTCAGAAACGGCGTTGGTCAGGGCACGGATGATGTTGTCTGACACGTGCTGGTGCAGGGCTGGGACGGCACATCGGGAAAAGTAGTGGTGGCTGGGGACCGAATACCGAGGGGCGGCCGCCGCCATGAGGTTGCGAAAGGCCTCGGTCTCTACTAGCCTATAGGGCAGCATCTCCAGGCTAAGCAATCTGGAGATGTGGACATTAAGGGCTTGGGCGTTTGGGTGGGTTGCACTATATTTTCTTTTCCGCTCCAGCGTCTGGGGTATGGAGAGCTGAACGCTGGTGGATGCTGTGGAGGATCGTGGAGGCGACGATGGGGTTTTTGTGCCAGGGTCCTGGGCAGGGGGCTGACTATCAGATGACACAGGGGAAGGAGCAGTGGTGTGCACGGCCGGAGGTGAACGGGCTTGGTGCCACTGATTCGGGTGTTTAGCATTCATATGCCTGCGCATACTGGTGGTAGTTAAGCTATTAGTGGTGGAACCCCTGCTGATCCAGGTTTGGCAAAGGTTGCACACCACAGTCCGTCGGTCATTCGGTGTTTCCTTAAAGAACCTCCGGACTTCTGAAAATCTAGCCCTCGCCGCGGGAGCCCTCGCCACGGGAGCTTCACTACGTGACACATTTGGCGCTGATGCACCTGCTCTGGCCCTGCCTCTCCGTCTGGCCCCACCACTGCCTCTTCCAACCTGTTCTGCTATAGGACTCTCCTCCGTCTCAGAAGCACTGTGTTCACCCGGCCTCTCAACCCAGCTTGGGTCTGTCACCTCATCATTCTCCGATCCCTCAGTCTGCTCCCCCCTCGGACTTCCTGCCCTGACAACAACTTCACCACTGTCTGACAACCGTGTCTCCTCATCGTCGGACACCCATTTACACACTTCTTCCACTACGTCAAGAAGGTCATCATCACCCACAGACTGCGACTGGTGGAAAACCTGGGCATCGGAAAATTGCTCAGCAGCAACCGGACAAGTGGTTTGTGACTGTGGGAAGGGTCCAGAAAACAGTTCCTCAGAGTATGACGGTTCAAATGCCAAATTTTCCTGGGAGGGGGCAGACTGGGGGGGAGGAGGCTGAGGTGCAGGAGCTGGAGGAGTGCCGATTTCGGTGACATGGGTGGACTGCGTGGAAGACTGACTGGTGGACAAATTGCTCGAAGCATTGTCGGCAATCCACGACATCACCTGTTCGCACTGTTCTGGCCTCAACAGTTCTCTACCACGAGTCCCAGTAACTTGAGACATGATGAACCTAGGGAGTGTAGCTCTGCGGCGTTCCCCTGCTCCCTCATCAGCAGGTGGTGTCTCACCCCACCCAGGACCACGGCCTCTGACCCCTGCAGTAGATGGACGCCCACGTCCCCGCCCTCGTCCTCATCCTCTACCCCTAGCCCTCGGGTTAAACATTTTGAAAATGAAAGTTATATAACTTTAATTTTTTTTTAAACTTTTTTTTGTGTTTTTTAGTTTTTTTGTGTGTTTTTTAGTTTTTAAAACCAAACAATGCTATCCTATTGCTATGGCTATTTTCTAGCCAAGTATGAAAGCACACTGCTATGCCAGATGAGATGACGCTGAGTTATGAAAAAATAAACGTAAAATAAAAAGGAAATGGCAGACTGTGCCTAATTGAAATCCAACCCCTAATAAATTTTCCCACTTCGGTCTTTGCGATGGATATGTGCGTCACTAAGCGCTAAACACAGCGGTCGCAAGTCTCACTCCAAATTCCTCACAATTGGCTAGTATATGCACTGCAGCAAGGACAGCCACCAGCAGATCAACCAGAAATAAAATATATATAACGCTATTGTAGGCGTAAGTAAGCCGTTTGGATTCTCCTTTGGCTATTTTCTAGCCAAGTATGAAAGCACACTGATGAGATGACGCTGAGTTATGAAAAAATAAACGTAAAATAAAAAGGAAATGGCAGACTGTGCCTAATTGAAATCCAACCCCTAATAAATTTTCCCACTTCGGTCTTTGCGATGGATATGTGCGTCACTAAGCGCTAAACACAGCGGTCGCAAGTCTCACTCCAAATTCCTCACAATTGGCTAGTATATGCACTGCAGCAAGGACAGCCACCAGCAGATCAACCAGAAATAAAATATATATAACGCTATTGTAGGCGTAAGTAAGCCGTTTGGATTCTCCTTTGGCTATTTTCTAGCCAAGTATGAAAGCACACTGATGAGATGACACTGAGTTATGAAAAAATAAACGTAAAATAAAAAGGAAATGGCAGACTGTGCCTAATTGAAATCCAACCCCTAATAAATTTTCCCACTTCGGTCTTTGCGATGGATATGTGCGTCACTAAGCGCTAAACACAGCGGTCGCAAGTCTCACTCCAAATTCCTCACAATTGGCTAGTATATGCACTGCAGCAAGGACAGCCACCAGCAGATCAACCAGAAATAAAATATATATAACGCTATTGTAGGCGTAAGTAAGCCGTTTGGATTCTCCTTTGGCTATTTTCTAGCCAAGTATGAAAGCACACTGATGAGATGACGCTGAGTTATGAAAAAATAAACGTAAAATAAAAAGGAAATGGCAGACTGTGCCTAATTGAAATCCAACCCCTAATAAATTTTCCCACTTCGGTCTTTGCGATGGATATGTGCGTCACTAAGCGCTAAACACAGCGGTCGCAAGTCTCACTCTAAATTCCTCACAATTGGCTAGTATATGCACTGCAGCAAGGACAGCCACCAGCAGATCAACCAGAAATAAAATATATATAACGCTATTGTAGGCGTAAGTAAGCCGTTTGGATTCTCCTTTGGCTATTTTCTAGCCAAGTATGAAAGCACACTGATGAGATGACGCTGAGTTATGAAAAAATAAACGTAAAATAAAAAGGAAATGGCAGACTGTGCCTAATTGAAATCCAACCCCTAATAAATTTTCCCACTTCGGTCTTTGCGATGGATATGTGCGTCACTAAGCGCTAAACACAGCGGTCGCAAGTCTCACTCCAAATTCCTCACAATTGGCTAGTATATGCACTGCAGCAAGGACAGCCACCAGCAGATCAACCAGAAATAAAATATATATAACGCTATTGTAGGCGTAAGTAAGCCGTTTGGATTCTCCTTTGGCTATTTTCTAGCCAAGTATGAAAGCACACTGATGAGATGACGCTGAGTTATGAAAAAATAAACGTAAAATAAAAAGAAACTGGCAGACTGTGCCTAATTGAAATCAAACCCCTAATAAATTTTCCCACTTTGGTGTTTGAGGTGGATATGTGTGTCACTAAGAGCTAAACACAACGGTAGCAAGTCCCCCTGCAAATTCCTCACAATATGGTACTAGCTGCACTACTAGTGCCAGCAAGCCCAGCCACAAGCAAACAAAAAAAAAAAAGTATAACGTTATTGTAGCCCTAAGAAGGGCTGTTGGGTTCTTGTTGAATCACTCCTGCCTAACACTATTCTAATAGAACACCCTAACGCTTTACCTTACCAGCAGCAGCTCTCTCCCTAGCGGCATCCAGACACAGAATGATCCGAGCAGCGCGGGCAGCGGCTAGTCTATCCCAGGGTCACCTGATCTGGCCAGCCAACCACTGCTATCGACGTGTAAGGGTACCACGTCATGCTGGGTGGAGTGCAGAGTCTCCTGGCTTGTGATTGGCTCTGTTTCTGGCCGCCAAAAAGCAAAACGGCGGGAGCTGCCATTTTCTCGAGCGGGCGAAGTATTCGTCCGAGCAACGAGCAGTTTCGAGTACGCTAATGCTCGAACGAGCATCAAGCTCGGACGAGTATGTTCGCTCATCTCTAGTTATCAGTGTTTGAAATGATAGACTGAGACAGAAGCAGACAGGTCCATCAATAGGGTGTTGACTTCCCTTTCTCACTGCAGGTGCCACACGAATCCACTGTATGGTAACCTGTCCTGAGACACTTACTGTGTTATTTCATGCTGGACATTTTAATTTAGTCATCATTCAGCACTACAGAAATTGTACATTAAACACTTCAATCTGATTTCATCGCCCCCAAGGTCTTGGCTAGGCATCCCTCACCTTAGCACGAAACCTCCTTGTCCATGCCAAAACAGTAACGTAAATGCTGTATGAATCAGCCGAGTCAAGACTATTCCTCAAGCAAACTTCTATTTTGGCAGTAAATCCGGCACATTTAATAAATATAATGAATTTCCTGCGCTTCATTATTCCAGTGGTTTCCTAAGATAAATAAAGAAGTTCAGCAACAAGTGGCCTGACGGAAAGCTTCATTTTCATGATTGAGAAAACGCTGTCGGGCGATTAATTAATTAATACTACAGGTTTCATCTGTTCCACGAATCACTGAAAATGTTCTACATGAAAGGACAACATGTCTCATTTTCCACTGAGGATGAGTGATTTGTCATGCAAAACTGTCCATTACTTGTAGACCATTACTAAAAACATTCAAGGTTATAAATCATCTTTTGTATTAACTGAAGAACCGGCACCTTTCTCAATTTGGCTGCGGATTTCTAATCATGATCGATGGAATAACCGGCACAGGTGAAATTTTAATCGACGTCCAAATGCACTCAGGCTAATAAGATGATGGGATTGAAAACTTTTCCTGACACCTAGGATAAAGTTGAAGTTCTGCTAACCTTCAGTTTGCGAACAAAATATATGACACCCCATAAAACAGAGATGTCTGGCATAATGTTTCCTGCCTACATTTAGAGACAATCAGCAGTTTATGGGAAAGATTTTAGGCAGTGATTGCAAGTATGCAAATATCTCGGTTTTAATTGGCTTTTTAGTTGCATAATGTTTATCTTAAAAACAAAGATACTGGCACCCGTGCATGATGGCGTGTAATTAGATAATGCTCAATCATGTCAAGGTTATCTCTGACTCCAAGTCTGACATTCTCTTCTGTTAATCTGGTTGAATTTTCCATCAAGCTGCAAGATGTGTTTGTCCTTTAAACCTTCAGTCTGTGGCCCTGTATCTGTTGCATAACTACAGCTGTCAGCATGCCAGGAGGGTATGAGTATAAATAGGAGTATAACAGGATAAAGTGAGTAAGTGGTGTGTCCTGGGGCATGACAATAACACAGCCAGACAAAGGGTGTGAAATGGGTGTATTTTTTGGGTATGAGCGGGGTTGATTATGGGGTGGGCCCCCACCAAATGTATGTTCAGGTAGGTGCTGGCGGTGCAGTGACATCACACAATGCGCCACCATTGCCAGTACGCTGACATCCTGAAAGAAGAAGAGGTCGGGTGCATCAGGGGAACAGGGGTATGTGAGTACAATGTGATTATTGTATATAGATATATTGCTGTGGGGGCGTGCAGTCTGTATATAGATGTATTACTGGGGGGTTTATAGACTGTATATAGATGTATTACAGGGGGGGGGGGGTAGGGGCTGTATAAAGATGTATTACATTTTGTTTCTTAATGAACTAGGTGCATCTTCTTTGGCAGATGTGATGTGCCTCTCATGAAAGAGGTGCGTCTCCTACACCATAAATTCAAATGATCAAAAACCTGTTGGCCTGAAGGGGCACCTCTGCTAAACCCAAACATGCTCTCTTTTCAGTCTTTAAAGTGGATTAAGGGTGCTCATGTGCCAAAAGTCAAACATCTTGGTCTGATATATGTGGAAAACTTTAAATTTGCACTTACATTTTATGATAACTTCCCCTGCAGTCTTTAGCAGATAGCTCAGACCGACAGTTGCTTGTCCAATCCTAGCCCACAATTGTGATCGTAATCTTGCACTGTATATCTCACTTAATAGGTCTGTATTAGGCAGCAAGAGTAGCATGCTGATACTGATACCAACCAAAATTCATTTTAATGTCTGGAAAAGCAGAAAGCTTGTGTTTCAGTTGATCAAGGGCATGTTTACTTTGGCCAAAGATTGGAAAGAAAAGACTGTATAAATATTTAATTTAGCTGATCACTGACCTGTGTAAAAGGTCCTTAAGGGGAGTTTACCATCTTCACCAAGCATTACAGTCTGCTGGCAGCATGTTGTAGAGAAATGCACTGTTATTTCCAACATACCTTTTTTAATATTATGCAATTTCCAAGATATTCCCAGTTTAATTTGTATGCTAATGAGGCAGTTGGTGCATTATCCTCAGCACCTAGATCACTGCAATTCCTGTCTCAACCACAACTCTCTTCTTCCAGTGTCATGCCACAAGACAAACCTCCAGAGAAGGTAGTGGTTTAGGTAAGAATAGCAGTTCTACCTCGTTAGAGCATGGAATTAAATTATTAAGAGATTTTTTTTTTAAATCAGCGCATTTCTCTACAGCATGGTGCCAACAGACAGTGGCGTAACTAGAAGCTGATGGGCCCCAGTGCAAAATTCTGTGCCAGGCCCCTCGACTATAATGTATGGTTTATAATAATGGTCTTCTCATATGGGAAAGTGACACCATAAGGGCCCCCTTAACCTCTTGGGCCCAAGTGCGATCGCAACCTCTGCACCCCCTCAAGTTACACCCCTGCCAACAGATTATCATGCTTGGGGAGGCAGTAGACTCTCTTTAAGTGTCAAAGCATGGTTTGGGGACTGCCAGTTTAGGCAATGAAGAGCGATGATATCACCTATCTATCATTTCCATATGACATGAAATTATGGATTCAAGATGGGATAACTGCTAGTAGAAATTATGTTGAAGGAACTGTATTCAAACAATAGGAGCACTATTTTATACAAATCATTCCTTCAAATCTTACAAGTTATACAAATCTCTATATTTTACCATAAAACCCCACTGTTATGTAGTCATTGGGACAAAAGAATCATTGGAGCTTCAACAAATTTGGGTCTAAATCAAATAACTTCAAATCAATGTTTCTCCAATTGTTCTTTTAAATATATTTATTTTTTAAATTAAAAGGGGCAATATTGTGTCATTTATTTTCTATGAATATTTTCATTAGGGTTATAGTTAGGGTTTGGGAAACCCAATGCTATCTCTAACTACAATGAAAACATTTGTAAAAAAAAAAATGATCAAAATGAGATATGTAATTTTTATAAAAAAGTTTTAGTCGACTCGAAATGTTTCAGGCAACTGAAAAAACATTGCTTTGTCCAAAGTGAATCAGAAAAAATTGATTTGGTCCCAAGAAAATAGATAAGATTTGTACCAAATCTAAACATCAACTCAATTATTGCTCATCTCTAACTTGGAGATATTTTAGTCCTTGAAATGGGACATTCATCAATCCGCTGCACTACCTGCTATTTGTACTGGAGCCTATTGTCCAGATAAAAACCTCAAATATCTCCAAATAAAAACCATAAATGAACCAACCCTCTATAAACCTTTTAATAAAATATGAGCAAACCTTCAGTTATTAAACAAAGACTCTGTTCACAATTTTTTAATAATTACCTAAAATCAATCATATTGCATTGACAACTAGAATTAAAGCGATGCATGTAAATATCATATATTTTTTATATTGTTCAACTTCCTTTAAGTCCCAGTTCTGCTTGGAATATGGATATTAATTCTGCTTGGAATATGGATATTAATTCTGCATTGATAGGGACATTTCCCTCCAGTCACTTCATTAAATAAAATTTAGCATTAGAATTTGCATTTTGAAGCCATTGAATGATTATATTATTTCCTATGTCTAAAAATTACATTCATGGAGGCATAAAAGTTCTAAGCAGACGTGACTGTCCATTTAATATTAGTGCACACATGGAGATGAAGGCATTGCTCCCCCACCCCTGGTTGGTGTAGAAGCCCTGTGAGGAATTGTTCCCAGGATTCTGAGCCTTCAGCTTTATTCCTTCCGCTGAATAATGTTAGCTGGGAACAAATGTTAATGCCGACCGAGCCGAAGTACACCAAGAGATAAAATAATTTGTTTCCTCTGTCTAACATGCGGCTTAAAGCTGTCACATTACTGGATGTTGTGGCAATGGGTGCACAACATCCAAGAGGAGCCTATGTCTTCTAGAATGCAGCGTTAATTACAACAGTAACAAAGGTTATATGCTTAATAATAATCTTTAATTGCAGTGGAGAATCACAATGTAAATAAAGCCTTATGAAATGCAGATCATAATATTCTCCTCTATGGCGGCATAAATTGCCATAACTGCAGACATTCCGTTGAGGAATTGTCTGCGGTGTATGGTACGCTGTAAAATGAATTCACAGGGCACGGCAGTATATTTCATTCGGTTGTCTTGGATTTTTTGCCTAAAACAACCATGCTTTGTGAGGAAAATGTCTCAAAAAAGGAAACAAATACAACAAGGTGACTTGAAGGTTATTTTGTCATTTTAAGCTATTGAAGAATTTCACTTGAAGAGCATATCTAGATAAAGAGGATATACTCTTCCTTACCCTTATTGTAACCCATGTTTGGCAGTAGTTATATTTGTATACATAGATGGCAGTATTATAGTACTTATTTTAACCCCTTAAGGACGCAGGGTTTTTCGGCTCATTTCTCACTCTCCAACTTCAAAAATCCATAACTTTTTCATTTTTACGTGTACAGACCTGTGTGAGGGCTTATTTTGTGCGTAACAAATTTTACTTTCCCGTAATGTTATTTATTTTAACATGCAGTATACTGCGAAGCTGAAAAAAAATTCCAAATGTGGAAAAATTGAAAAAAAAAAACGCACGTCACGTTCTTGTGGGCTCAGTTTTTACGACTTTCACTCTTCGCTCCAAATAACATGCCTACTTTATTTTTTGGTTCGGTGCAATTGCGGTGATACCAAGTTTATATAGGTTTTACTGTGTTTTAATACATTTTCAAAAATTAAACGAATGTGTAAAAAAAAGAAAAAAAATTTTTGCCATCTTCTGACGCTAATAATTTTTTCATACTTTTGCGCACGGAGATGTGTGAGGGGTAATTTTTTTGCGAAATGAGGCAATGTTATGTAAAAAGGTGCAAAAGTCAGATTTTGGACATTTGGGCGCCATTTCCCATCTCGGAGGTCACCGCCGGCCGTAACCGTTTTTATATTTTGATATATCGGGCATTTTGGGACGCGGTGATACCTAATATGTTTGTGATTTTTACTGTTTATTATGTTTTATATCCGTTCTAGGGAAAGGGGGGTGATTTGAATTTTTAATATTTTATTAATTTTTTTAATTTTTTTAACTTTTTTTTTTCTTTTTTTTTAACTATTTTTTAGACCATCTAGGGTACATTAACCCTAGATAGTCAGATCGCTCCTACCATATACTACAATACTTCTGTATTGCAATATATGGCATTTTTGCAGCACATTCATTACAATGAGCCAGTGGCTCATTGTAACGAATCTGCAGATGCCAGATAGTCTCGGGTCAAACAAAGACCCGAGGCTACCATGGCAACCCATCGCCATGACGCAACCGATGACGTTCGGGGGCGCGGCGATCGTAATAAAGATGGCGGCGCCCGCGCGCCGCCGTCTTTTAAATGCCGCCGGCGCGGTTATTAGCGATGGGGGTTTGCTGCAATATGCAACAACCCCCACCTCTGTATGAAGAGGACATAGCCCGTGAGCCCTCTTCATACATCCCTTATACCTCTGCGCCGTAGAGCTACGGCGCAGAGCGTTAAGGGGTTAAATTACATAGGCAGATGTATTATAGGCAGTATACCTGTAGTTAGGATACATTGCATATTGTATATTGTTTACTTTTGTACTAAGATCTACATACAAAACACAATGGGGCACATTTACTAAAAGCACTATGTGCAGTGTGCCTGTGTAGTGTGCAGAGTGCACCAGATTCAAGATTTCTAATATCACAAAAAGTCTCCCATTCCAAAAGGAAAGGGAGGATAAATTACTTGACCTTATTCATTGTGTGGCAAATAGTGGGTAAGAGATCAGTACAATATACAAACAACCAATAGTCGCTCAGCACTGTGACCAATAATATCCTTTTCTCACCAAGTCTATGTGAATAGTTAAAATATAACATCAATTACTGTAACATTAAGTACAAGATATATTGTGAAATTTTAAGAACACAAGCAGACTGAACTGGGAGATCTAGTGGGTTGGAGCTGGGGAGTTCTATTATCCATGCAACACTGTATCACTGGTCAGAGAGGCTTGACCACTTCCTCCCTATGGAGATAGCATAGTCCTCAATTCTGTCTGCTGTAAACTAAAAGATTTTTACTTCTCAGCTAAGCCCACCGATGTGTTTCGCCTATACTGGCGTCATCAGGGGTTTGGGCTGACTGCAAGGTAGTGGACACCTGTGGAGGTTTATATAACCTTCCAATCTATGGTCATTACCCAGCACCAATGATTGCAAGACTCATACACCAATAAGTGCATTAGTTACTTATTAAAAAGCTTATATGTAAATAATGACCAATCGGATAGGACCCAGTGCATTATACCTTGCACCAGATATTTACATCATGCTGACCAGAAGTAGGGGTTTCTGGTATACGCAACGTGATGTCACCTACATTCTGTTTCCCCAATATAAAACATTGAAGATTTGATGCATGTGCAGGAATGTGAATTCCTCACATACAGAGAAAAATATCAGCACACGTGTATCATGAATAAAGTGGTACATTTGCAGTAGGGGATGTACGATATCACTAGGTTAGGTACCACAGGAAAACGTATGAAATTAGGTGAGTATCAGATTATATCTCATCATGTGGGAGAGTTCACAGGTTAACAACAAATCGTATACAAAGACTATACAGGAATCATCAGTCAATTTAGATATCTAGGTAGGAAAAGGACCCTTACCCATTGATGAGGACTTCTCCACAGATAGTACCCTGCATGCCTCCATATGTATAATGTAATAAAGATATTTCACTAGCTACATGGTACACGGACACAGTACTGTCAATGTATTAACCAACTTAGTGTGCCCTAGCAAAAAGAAAAGAGGTAAAAAGCAAAATGGCAAATATGCCAACTATATGCCAATAGAGTGGTACAATGAAGTGACAAATAACCCCACTGTGACTGTCCAGGTGATAGTTTAGGCCTATACTAAATGAATGTTAAATGACAAAAATATTGATATGGGTATTGCTATGTTATTAGTGCGCACAGTTCTTACCATTTATCAGTTGTAAATATAAAAGTGTAAACAGTACACTAGTAAAACATATTTTTCGAGGCATGTAAATTCACTGTCACTCTTAGAATTATTTTTTATTTGAAGGTACTTATTTTTGGCAGACCAAGGGAACTGCCATGGGCACAACATGTGCCCCCAAATATGCAAACCTTTATTAGGTTGGTGGGGAGCTTCTTTGTTTTTTTCTTTTTTCTTTGTTTGAGATGCTCAATTAGAATGAAATTGGGATGCACTTAATTTTTGAAGTACAAATAAATCAAATCAAATTTCTTCACCTGAGCATCTCTGTATCACCTAGACACAATTTTTGAAAACCTACTTCTACCAACGTTTTGGAATTCCGTAGCCGGCACCCACCGGTTCTAAAGAAGGGAATTGAAGGTGGGTCAATACCTACATGCAAGACGAAACTGTTCAGAGGAATCAGCTTTTCGTGGGGAATGTAAAGATCTATATAAAAGATTTAGATGTAAGCAGTATCCCAGACAAGCTTTAAATGTTGCTTACCATTGCTCTAAGAATATGTGCCAGGAGGAACTGTTGAGACCAAGAGAAGTAGTAAAAAGTTCCTCTCAAATTAGATGCATTGGACAGTTTGATGCTTACATGCAAGAGATAAAAACATTCTACAGAAAATTGGCCACTTTTGAGGGCAGCTTCAGACCTCAAGAAGGTTTTGAGACCCTACCCCAGACTTACATACCATAGAGGTCCAAACCTACGAGACTATCTAGTACACAGTTACCTCGATCATAAACCTTACCAAGAGTGAAAGAGTTTACTAATCCAATTAACCGTAAGAGCTACAAAATCTGACAATTTTTTGCAGCTTTAATTCAAGTGGTTAGGTGCAAGTTGGCACTGCAATTGGATATAGATTGACACTGAGTTTGAAATACATATAGTGGGAACAGATAGGGAAAGTATCCTTCAATAACCTCCATACTTTGTGAATGTATAAAAACAGGGAGGAAGTGGTCAAGCCTCTCTGACCAGTGATACAGTGTTGTGTGGATGATAGAACTCCAACCTCCACTAGCTCTCCCAGTTCAGTCTGCTTGTGTTCTTAAATTTCAGAATATATCTTGTTCTTAATGTTATAGCTAATGTTATATCCGAAGTTTACACTGTTTCGCGGGAACCCCGCTTCGGAGATCCAAGTGAGCAGTGGTACAGGGGATCAGCGAGGCAGTGGCGTTAGTAGTCACTCAGTGCAGAGTGTTGGCAGTAAAATTACCACCTCGGCGGTGTGGCATTTTTTTGTTGAGACACCAGTGGAGCCGAGCATGTGTATATGTAGAATATGTGGGCAGAAAGTGAAGTGTGGTCAGAGAGCTAACGTTGGTACCACGTCCCTGCGTCAGAACATTCAGCGTCACCATCCATTGGCCTGGGAGAAATGTGGAACAGATGTGGAGGTCCATCCTGCTGCCACAGCAACAGCAGCAGCAGAACCTAGGGGCACACATGTCATTTCCGAGGAACATGGTGTCCACACTGCACCGAGGAGGGATGGCCCATGTGCCCTGCACGGCTCACGTGTTCAATCTGGTTGTCAACAGGTTCCTCAAGTCTCCCACCCATCTGCAAGACATTCTAAAAATGGCCAGGAAACTGTGCATGCACATCAGCCATTCTTACAAAGCAAAGCACACCATCCTCGATTTGCAGCGTCAGAACGCCCTCCCCCAACATAGTCTGATATGCGATCTTTCCACCCGTTGGAATTCCAGCCTCCATATTTTAGACCGCCTGAATCAACAGAGAAAAGCCATTAATGATTTTTTGATGATGCAAGCGAACCGGAGTACTCCCCTATGCAACTTTGATGTCAGCCACTGGCAGCTCGTGTCTGACACCTGCTGTTTGCTCAGGCTCTTTGAAGAGGCCACTTTATAAGTCACCAGGACTGCGGGATGAATAACGTTATTCCACTGCTTCATGTCCTGGAACTTTATATCCTGGCCTACATGGACAGCACTTTACCACCCCAGGTATAGGGGCAGACATACTGGGCAGCCAAACTTGATGCGTGGCCGCAACTTGCAGAGTTTTCAGTAGAGAAGCTGTCCTGCCCGGCCAGTAGTGTGGCATCAGAGTGGGTGTTCAGTGCGGCGGGGGCCATTGTTACCCCAGGAGAACCCGCTTGTCCACCAATAATGTGGAGAGACTGACCTTTGTCAAATGAATCAGGCTTGCATCAGCCAGGATTTCAACTCTCCAATGCCTTATCCATCAGATTAGATCAGCCATGACGCCTCCCCCAAATGTTGAGAAATGAGTCTGGATTCTAATTACCTCCCTCAGCCACTATTCTGATGCTGCCATCTGTCTGATGCCACACATCTGCTGCCAGTTGCTCCATTTGCCTCCTACCATCTTTACCAGGGACTGGAATTGTCCGCCACCTACACAATCTGTCATTGTGCCACTCTGTGGCTTTTCATGTTGCTGCCACCTCCACACTCTATCATTGTGCCACTCTGTGGGCTCCTGCTGCTGCCGCCACCTTCACACTCTATCATTGTGCCACTCTGTGGCCGACCAGGTTGCCATCACCTCCACCCTCTGTCATTGTGCCACTCTGTGGCCAACCAGGTTGCTTCCACCTCCACACTATATCATTGTGCCACTCTGTGGGCTTTTCCTTCTTCTGACGCCACCTCCATGCTCTATCATTGTGCCACTCTGTGGCTTATCAGGTTGCCGCCACCTACACTCTATCATCGTGCCACTCTGTGGCTTTTCATGTTGCTGCCACCTGTGGGCTCCTGCTGCTAACACCTCCACACTCTATCATTGTGCCACTCTGTGGCTTACCAGGTTTCCGCCACCTCCACACTCTATCATTGTGCCACTCTGTGGACTCCTGCTGCTGCTGCTACCGCCACCACCTCCACACTATCATTGTGCCATTCTGTGGCCCACCAAGTTGCTGCCACCTCCACACTCTATCATTTTGCCACTCTCTTGGCTCCTGCTGCTTCTACTGCCGCCACCTTCACACTATCATTGTGCCACTCTGTAGCTTTCCAGGTTGCCGCAACCTCCACACTCTATCATTGTGCCTTTCTTTGACTTTCCATGTTGCTGCCACCTATGGGCTTCTGCTGCTGCTGCCTACACCTCCACACTCTATTATTTTCCCACTCTGCGGGCTCCTGCTGCTGCTGACGCCACCTCCACATTCTATCATTGTGCCACTCTGTGACTTTCCATGTTGCTGCCACCTCCACACTGTCATTGTGCCACAATGCGGCCTACTCATGCTGCTGCGAACTGACCGCTGTCTCCCTGGAACACCCTGTGATTTCCATAATGCTATTTTCACCCTCCACCACTCTATGATGTTGCCACTATGTTTATTTTTCCCCTTTATTTCATCTGTTAGAAGGAATGAAAAGCCTCAGGATTGATAACCAAAAGCAGGAGCTCTGTTTTGGATCCACTCCTGTTTGTTTTTGGCTTTAGTAATACTGATGATGGATTATTCACCAATTGAAAGGGGACACTGAAGGATGAATTGAAGGGCAAAATGATCAGGGATGTCAGAATTACTGCCAACACCCTCTGCACTCTTTTGGGGTGTTTCTACATGTATCCACGTTTAACAAGTTCTATCGTAATCTTTGGAATCTGATGTCAGTGTAAAAAGAGTGCACTCTTTGATGTTGTAGTAGTATCTTGCCCCTCAGCTCAGTTTTTTCGAGCTGGCACAGACGTTACCTTGTCAGGTTTTGTTCCCGCTTCACTTATTTGGTGAAGTTAGCCTCTGTAAGTGCCCATGTAATTGAATAGTGAAGTGATTCTCAGAGCGGCGGCTGTCATGTGCGTGTCATACTAAAACACAGCATTGTTTGAAGGCCAAACTACACTGCCTACGCATATTTAAGTATGGCACAACGTTCTACAACACCGTACAGGCTCTGTGAAGCCAGGAAATACCCGTTTTTTAACATTATTCGTCATGATTCGATTCGGGTCGAATCAAATTTTTTCAAAAAAATTTGGCGAATCCGGTCGAACCGAATTTCAACAAATTCTATTCATAGTAGTAAAGGTTATATTTTATCTATTCACATAGCTTTGGCGGTGAAAGGATATTATTGGTCACAGTGCCGGGTGACTATTTAGGATTTTTTTGGCACTGCCCCAACAGTGCAAAACTTTTTTTTTTGGTTCACCTTTAACAAGAGGCATAACTTTTCATGATAAATGGGGTGTACTGTCCGACTAAGCACCGGAACCGCCCTTTCACTCCATGAAGAATAGTGCAGCCATGCAACAGAACGGTTAGCACTGAAAAGAACGTGCAAAGTCCACCAGAAAACTGGCGCAAGGAGCTTAGTAAATGTGCTGCAATATACCGTATATACTCATGTATAAGCCGAGATTTTCCGCACAAAAAATGTGCTGAAAAACCTCACCTCGGCTTATACACGAGTCAACTAAGGGGCAAACATAAAGGGGCAAAAAAAAAAATAATACTCACCCTCCGGTGTCCGGATCCTCGGCGGCAGCTCCCGATTCTTGGCAGCGGCTCCGCTCCCCTATTCTTTCTTCACTGGCGGCTCCCGGTCTCTTTTCTTTCTTCACTAGCCGGCAGTCGCGTCCATGCGATCTGCGGGCGGGCGCACACTATGATGCGGCGCTGTCGCCGCTGATGACGTCATCGGCGGCGACACTGCCGCATCATAGTGTGCGCCCGCCGGCAAGTCGCATGGATGCGACTGCCAGCTAGTGAAAAAGAAAAGAGACCGGGAGCCGCCAGTGAAGAAAGAAGAGGGGAGCTGTCACCGAGGTTCGGAAGCCGCCGCCAGGACCGGGAGCCGTGCCGAGCATCAAAGGTGAGTATCGTCGGAGGGTGAGTATTAAGTTTGTTTTTTTTATTCACTTGGCATACTGGGGGCAGGCTGTATACTACTATTGGGGCAGGCTGTATACTACTATTGGGGCAGGCTGTATACTACTATTGGGGCAGGCTGTATACTGCTATTGGGGCAGGCTGTATACTGCTATTGGGGCAGGCTGTATACTACTATTGGGGCAGGCTGTATACTACTATTGGGGCAGGCTGTATACTACTATTGGGGCAGGCTGTATACTACTATTGGGGCAGGCTGTGTACTACTATTGGGGCAGGCTGTGTACTACTTGGGGGCAGGCTGTGTACTACTTGGGGGCAGGCTGTATACTACTTGGGGGCAGGCTGTATACTACTTGGGGCAGGCTGTATGCTACAGGGGGGAGGCTGGCTGTATACTACAGGGGGCTAGCTGGCTGTATACTACACCCTCGGCTTATACTCGAGTCAATAGGTTTTTCCAGTTTTTGGTGGTAAAATTAGGGGTCTCGGCTTATACTCGGGTCGGCTAATACTCGAGTATATACGGTAGTTATTCCTAAGCAAGGCAATATTACAGTAGTGATATTCTTGCATATGGGGCAGTGCTATTGCAGTTATTCTTTTGCACAGAAGAGTCAGTATTATAGTAGTTAAGTACTATATTTTTTAGTTATTCCCTTGTACATAGTGAGCAGAGCAATTTTTGTAGATAGGGGCAGTTTTAATGTAGTTCGCTTCCTGTACATATAAGCAATATTAAAGCATTTATATTTTTACATCCAGGTGTCAATATTCAATATAATACAATATAACTTTATTGATCCCGCAAGGGAAATTGGTTTGTACATGTGGTCTAAACATGAAATGACATTTAGGCACATTAGCATTAACACCTACAAGTAGAAAAGAACACAAGGGGCTATATTACTTGGTTGGGTTCTAACAAGATTCGACTGATCACAATCCGTGACCTCTTGGTACCAATCGAATAAGGGATAAAGGTTTTTGCGAAATCATAAATAGTTATATTTTTCTACACAGGGTGGTGTTATAATAGTTTCTATTTTTGGCAGTCTTTTGACATTTACTGTTTGGTTCATAGCGGCAGTTTTATAGTTGCAGAGGTTTATATAGAATACAGCTTTTAGGGAGGCTGTGAACGTCTTTTTTGCAAACATGCATCTATATAAGTTGTTTACCCCAAACCCCTAGCACAATAGCGGCATACTATTTGCCTTTCTATACCAATTTGCAGAAAACAGACTTGGACGCAGAGTGTCTAGAAATGTAGATTAGTATACAGCTCACAGACACGTTTTCGGGGAGGTTTGCAGTTTACCATTCTGCAGCCTCTTGCCTTGTAGCTGTATTTGACTGCACAGGTTTATAAAGATTTACACACTCTGCAGCCAGAGTTTGGGAAGTCTTCAGAGAGCCAGAGGAATTATATATTATTGTTTAGTAAAGTAAACTTGTGCAGTTTAGACATTCAATACACGTCAGGTACAATCATATCGATCTGGTTTTGTCACACCCGACCTAAATAGCTCTTAAGATATCATCTCTGTGTGGTTTCATTTATATCTACTGACAAATATGGATAGAATTAGACTAGAAAAGGTTTGTTTTTCACTAGGTATATCTAGGTATATCTATATCCCTATTGGTATATCTATTAATGTAATGACAATTTTAAAATTTTTTAAAAGAAATTACTCATAAGAATGACACACCACCAAGATTGAATGCTCATATTTAAGCAACCCCCAAGGCATAATATCTGTGTTTGTTATGAAGGTCAATTTGTGATTCATCTTCCCATTGTGAATTAGGGCTCAAGAGGTTTTCATTTATAATGACTTTTATTAAGTCCATCAGTTTTTTGGAGACCAAGCTCTTGGGTTCATTTGTTCTATGCATCGATGGATCCTAATCTTATTTCCAAAGGAGATGTAGCCATGAATGAGTAGCTACCTCTTCACTGTAATTAATGAAAATTAAGTAGTGATAATTCTCATTGCAAAATTGTTGCTATTCATCCCATTTTATCTCTGAGGTAGACAACCTTGATGAAACAACCAAGCCTCAATGACTTTGCCTACTATCTTCGTGTACTCACTGAGATATTCCTAACGACTTTGCACTAAAATACAAGTGTAATATGTGCCTTGTTCAGGCGACCATACGGTAACTGAGCAGGATGCAGATCTTCATGCAGTAAAAACGCATGAATATCTACAAAAACAAAAATATGGTGTAATTTACAAATAATAATTAATAATTAATTGTGTACAACTGACCTTATGTGCCCAAAGCCTTTCCGGGGTTCAGTTAAACATAGGGAAAATGCTCAAGAAAGGATTTTAATTTAGTAGATCATTAAAGGGATCATGCCATCAGGATTTCACATATTCACTTAATAACAGGTTTCCATAGTCTGTTTAATACGAATTTGTAATCTGCTTTTATAATCAACATTACTGGTTTCACTAACTTTTAACAGTTGATAAAAGATACCTGGCTACCTGTCAGCAAACTGCATCCAGTCATGGAGTCATCATCATTATCTTTCTATAGATTTTCTTGCAGCTCAAGGACAGTTTAAGTTTGCTTAGGGGAGGTAGTAGAGGGAGCAGAAAATATAGTTAGTGTTCAGATAATGATGATGACTCAGTGACTCAATGTAGTTTTTTGGATAGTATTAAACAGACTATGTGTAACTAGGTGAAAAGGTGAAATCCTGATGACAGGTTCCCTTTGTTAAATTTGTAAGGCCGCTTTCACACTTGCGTTTTTCACTGAGACACTGAACAAACTCTGACTGAAAACTGATTGCACTCTGATGCAAAATGTGCGTTTTTCACTGACCAAACCCTGATCAAACTCTGACGTGATTTGCAACGCAAGTGTTGAAGGGGCCTTATTCCTTGAGGAAGTGCCTTTTTAGCTTTGGGATGCAATATATGTTGTAATATCTTCAGCTCATTCATTCAGTATGTTATTAGAATGGACCTGCTGATTTCTTGAAATTACTCTCCGATTATATTGATTTTTTTTTTTGTATTTGTAAACCTTAACCCCTTATCACCAACACTAGTTTTCAGCTTAATGACCAGACTTGATTTTTCAAATCTGCCCTGTGTCATGATAATTGGGTCTAGGTGATTTTGAGAATTTTTTCCCATGACACATTGTACTTCATGTTAGTTGTAAAATTGAAGTGATAAGTTTTGCGTTCTGAAAAAAAAGGGAAAAGTTAGCAAAAGTTCGTAAAAATTTTTTATTTTCCAAGTTTGAAATATTCTGCTTTCCAGACAGGAAGTAAAACTACCCCAAAAGCTTGATAATTAACATTTACGGAATGTCTCCTTTATGTTGAGATGATATTTTGTGCATCCTGTTATTTTTCTTGGATGTTATGAGGCGCAGAACTTTAGGTGAAATTTTTCTCATTTTCATGAAAATCCCCAAAACTCACATTTTGAGGGACAACTCAGCTTCCAAGTGACTTTGAAAGTCCTAAATAATAGTAAAACCCCATAAATTACCCCACTATAGAAAATTCATGTATGTAAAACAACTTCTATTGAGTCTATTAACCCTTTAATTGTTACACATGGGTTTAAAGAATATGGAAGTGCGATTTAGAAACTTTTGAATTTTTTTGGAAAACATTTGATGCCCAATTTCTCCCGAGTGTAGCGATACCCCATATGTGGTGGTAAATGCTGTATTCACATTGTGCCATTCACAGCAGATTTGTATTGTCACATTGTACAAGCTATACATTTTAATAATTTTGGAAATGCGAACATATTAGGGCTTATTATTTGCGGGATGAGATACAATGTATAGATAATTAATTTTGGGGGTCTATAGCTTATTCATAAGATTTTTCAAGGGGGACACAAAGGGGGACACAAACAAAATCATCAATTTTTATTTTGGATTTATAGCACTTTTTTTCCCCTGCTCACCGTAACGTATTCTCTGGTTCACTACGATTGCGGTGATACCTCATTAATATAATTTTCTATATAAATATTGGAGGAAATCACATTTATTTTTAGTATCGACAGGGCCATAACTTCTGTATTTTTCTGTTGTCAGATCTGGTTGAGGGCTTATTTTTTTGCGTAAAGAGTTGTTCATTTCAGTAATATCATATTAGGGAGCCTAACTTTCTATTATCACTTTTAACCCCTTAACGCTCTGCGCCGTAGCTCTACGGCGCAGAGGTATAAGGGAAGTATGAAGAGGGCTCACGGGCTGAGTCCTCTTCATACAGAGGTGGGGGTTTTTGCATTTTGCACAAAACCCCCACCGCTAATAACCGCGGTCGGTGCTTGCACCGATCGCGGCTATTAACCCTCTAAACGCCGCCCGCAAAGTCGCGGGCGGCGTTTAAAAGACGGCGGCGCGCGGGCGCCGCCATCTTTTTTTCGATCGCCACGCCCCCGAACGTCATCGGGGGGCGGCGATCGGTTACCATGGTAGCCTCGGGTCTTCTCTTGACACGAGGCTACATGGTTTATGCAGGTTCGTTACAATGAGCCAGTGGCTCATTGTAATGTAAGACCTGCAAAAACGCCATATATTGCAATACTGTAGTATTGCAGTATATGGTAGGAGCGATCTGATCATCTAGGGTTATTGTACCCTAGATGGTCTAAAAAATAGTGAAAAAAAAAAGAAAAAAAAAAGTTTAAAAAATAAAAAAAATTAATAAAATATTAAAAGTTCAAATCACCCCCCTTTCCCTAGAACGGATATAAAACATAACAAACAGTAAAAATCACAGACATATTAGGTATCGCCGCGTCCCAAAATGCCCGATCTATCAAAATATAAAAACGGTTACGGCCGGCGGTGACCTCCGAGGCGGGAAATGGCGCCCAAATGTCCGAAATGCGACTTTTACACCTTTTTACATAACATAAAAAATGAAATAAAAAATGATCAAAATGTCGCACAGACCTCAAAATGGTAGCAATGAAAACGTCGCCTCATTTCGCAAAAAATGACCCCTCACACATTTCCGTGCGCCAAAGTATGAAAAAGTTATTAGCGTCAGAAGATGGCAAAAATTTTTTTTTCTTTTTTGTACACATTCGTTTAATTTTTGAAAATGTATTAAAACACAATAAAACCTATATAAATTTGGTATCACCGCGATCGCACCGAACCAAAGAATAAAGTAGGTGTGTTATTTGGAGCGAAGAGTGAAAGTCGTAAAAACTGAGTCCACAAGAACGTGACGCACGTGCAGTTTTTTTTCAATTTTTCCACATTTGGAATTTTTTTTCAGCTTCGCAGTACACGGCATGTTAAAATAAATAACATTACGGGAAAGTAAAATTTGTTACGCACAAAATAAGCCCTCACACAGGTCTGTACACGGAAAAATGAAAAAGTTATGGATTTTTGAAGTTGGAGAGCGAGAAATGAGCCGGAAAACCCTCCGTCCTTAAGGGGTTAAGAATATTTTTTGTGATGGTGTTTGATGAAAAAATGTATGTTCGTGTTTTTTTTTTTTACATCGTTCACCGAGCGGGTTCAATATTGATTTATATTTATTGGACAGATTAATACGGATGCGGTGATACCAAATATATACTTTTTTTGTGTTTTTGTGTTTTATATACTTTATTTGCATTTTATGTGTAACTGGGGAGATCGTGGGACTTTTATTTCATTTATTTATTTAATTATTATTATAAAATGACTTTCCACATTTTCCACCTCTTGGCTTGAACAAGAGTTCATCCAAATGCTTGTTCAAGCCTTTACACTGCAATTGTACAATTGTATTGCTGTGAATAGTGTAAGTAACGGAGCATGCAGGGCATGCTCAGTTACATACAGCCGGGTCCTGCCAGGAGGCGGAAATCGGCGTGAAGGAGAGCCGGCAGCTTCGGGGTACTCACTAGACCCCGGGGCTGTGGCAAGAGGGATCAGATTCCCCGGTAAGCACACTGGGGTGGTCCGCTCCACGGTGGGGACACTTGCACACCGCGGTCATTCTTCACCGTGGCGTGTAAGGGGTTTAACACACAGGATCGGAGTTTTTCCCATCCCTGGTGTTAGTGCCAGTTCTGGGCTGTGATATCACAGCCCAACACCGGCACTATACTGACCCGATGTCCCTAAAGCTTCTTCTGATGCGCCGCCATAGAAATACGCGTGCCGCCGTCAGAAGAAGTACCCTTAATGACCACCCTAAAAAGCTGATAGGGTGGTCATTAAGGGGTTAAGGGTTGTGGCACAGTGTGAAGGTCTTTATGTGGGTAAAATTTGGAAATTATGAATTTTCCATGTGAAATACATGCAGATATTAATCCAGATTTCATTATTTCATAATAGACATAATCAAAGCCTGGATTGTATCCATTGCAGAAATGTCATGCTGCTGATAAATAAATCTATAGCACATGTCAGTTTCCATGTGCAGTACAAAAAAATCTTCCTTGTGTATATGAGATTGTGAAGATCTTATATACTATAATTGTACTATATTATGCAGAAGATATTCCATTTGAATATTTGAAAATCTATGCATAATACTTGCAGGCACCATATATAATCAAGAATAATATTGATTTGCTTGATGTAAGTTATTAGAACAACAATATAATGTAATGTAAGTAATAATGATGCCTGGTCAATGTTAACAAAGGAATAAGAATAAAACTAGACTATAGATCCCCCCCCCCCCCAACTTCAGTAGAAGTGTCACTTGTATTTCGTTTCCTCTGTACTATGTTCCCACTATGTCTTTACTCCCATGGACCCCTGTGGCCTCCAAAAGACCATTAACCTCTCTGTTCACACTTGTATAAACTACCAGTCTCCATTGTTCCTCTCCAATGGTTTGCCCCGACTCCTAAAGACTTTTTGGTCCACCTCTTCTATAGTTTATGATACCTTTAGTCTGTGGTGGTAAGCTATCCAAGTATAAAATAAATGGGAACAAAATGATGCTCTTGAGGACTCCACTCAACTGGATGTCTTTGGCACAGGCTATTAAGTGCCTAATGGATAATATGGTGCTTAATTTGTCCTGTGTACACGACTCACATCAGAACAATATGATACTAAAAATGTTTGAAACAATGAATCAGCGCTACAGGTAATGGGGTATTCTGGGAATATGAACGTCTGATACAAAAACCCATGATGCTATAAATAAATGAATGTAACAAAACTCAATGTAATTAGTCACAAAATGGAGCTTAAATAGTTTGATTTTATGATTCACTAAATTCTATGGCCTTTCTAAAGTAGGCGGAGTTATCACCAAGATGGCTGGAAACTACAAGTCCCAAGATCCTTTCGTTCTCAGTAACTCCTCCTCCCTCTTATGCTCTGCTCCCAGTGATGATCGGACAGATGTTCTTGCCATCACTGCACATCACAAAAACACTGGTCACACTGGAAGCATGAACCAACCGACTACAGCCAAGCAAAGTGGTGATTACATGACCTGCCCAGGCAGGTTCCGGACATGTGATGTGGGCATGTGACCAGCGGCCATCTTCTGTCCTGTGTCTGCTCATGCGGAGGAATTTAAAGGACTGATTAAAGGGCCAGTAGCATTTTAATTCTTCATTACAGTCTATGTCAACAGCAACATTTTAAATAACAACTAATTACATATTAGCTTATATTTTACTGACTCATTTGTATATGAAATATGCTGATTCCTAGAATACCCCTTAAACACATTTTCCTCTAGAATGAGATAGGGGCTACACAATACTTTTTCTCATGTACCTAAAACATAGTGACCTTTGAATTGTTTTGCTTTGAGTTTGTATCTGAACAGGACTTCCAGTGGTCCAGCATCTTATTTCAAGAAAATAGTAAAATCTATAATAGAGTTTTGACAAATATTACTTCTAGGTTTGTGTTTTGAAGGCAAGATATATACAAAGTGCCAGTATTCCATCATATGATCTACTTAAAAATGTAACATAATTTCTATGAAATATTCCCTACAGAGGGCCATTGAGGTCTGCTTCATAAATTGTTTTTATTAGATTTAGTTCCATGTGTAGTCTACACATTGGAGGCATTTATTTCTAAACTCATGAGCACATGAAAGTGAAACAAAATTCTGAGCTGAGATAACCTGCAGGTATAGGTATGTGCACATTGAGTGATCACAAAGCTCAAAGCTTTTATGTTTGTAGGTCTTTGAACCAGTCACTTGTATAGTTATTGATCTACCAGTATGATATATAAGGGCTTTGTGTTTGCCTTCAAACTCGGTTAGTGTACATCTCATCGAGAGATCAGAAATCACAGCGCTGGGTTCATATACGGATTAGGTTGCGTAATCTCTTGCTTCAGGAAAGGCTAAAACACAACAATCAATTCATTGGATCTCCAAACTAATTTTGTCCATGTTAACATGAACAGACTCAGTGTCTACAGAGGGGACATCATGAATGGCAGGTGGTATAAGACAAGCCATGGAATTATAGATCGGTCGCTGCAACTTCAATTAATGGCTGTACTTTCCTGTGGCATATTGATGTCTATCGGCTTAAAACAGCCAGTCGAAATCGGACAGACAAAGCCATCGTCCACTGCACTTAATTTACAAAGCTTGTAAAATTTTGAAAGCCATAATTGACAGAAACCTCAGATGTTTTTTTCTTTGGACAACATATAATTTATAGTTCACTTTTTTCTTAAAAGCTCTCAGTGAAAGAAAGTCAAATAATTCAGGAGCTTTGACTGCTGAGCTAAGGAATCGGCTTGGGATAATCACTGCATTAAATCATGTCTGCACAACTTAAAATGAACTGAGTGCTAAGGTTTCCTATTCAGGATAATGAGCGCTTAATAACCCATACCGATGATACTTTTCAGCGCCAAGTGTAAAAATGACAAAGAAATAGAAAAAATATATTTATTTGGTCGATCGGGATGTGTTTTCTACTCAGAAGCAGAACAGGTGTGGGTGGTACAGTCTGATCAATAAGGCCTGCAGAATAAATCTGTCTTATAATAATGAAAATCATGCATCCTGGATAACAAATAAAAAGTCACTTAAAGGCCAAATGTTTTGTGTTAGGTTTTATTGGATATCAGTCTCTTAATAAGCCATAAAATAGGTTGGCATCAAAATATTTCATAATTAAATGGGTCTCATAATTGGTCATTTCTGCTACAAGTATTGCTGGGTGCATACAACTAATTATGTTGCGGCCACACTCTTTATCGGCTGGATATCACACCTATCCCCTATATGGTCACCTGACTTTCCTTTATTAAAGAATCTACAAAACCCCACAAAAAAGAGAATTAACAGGGCCTTATAAACATAATTTTATTCATTCTCTTTTAAAAGCCACATATATGCATTACATAAAAACCATTAGGTAGAGTGTGACTCCAATGAGTTTGCATGGCTAATTGCATCTACTACATAATCCAAACCCAGAGGTCCTCAGTGTAAGGCAATTGTAAATCCTCATATTTGTGTGAATAGTGGGAAACATATTCATGGTTTAAACCTCAGAGTGCTCGAAACTCATGGATGTATATATGTTATTTATACAAAGAATACACCCACTCATTATCTTCACCTTTGTTTCTGCCTATCATCACATTGCCCGGACGCCAAATGCCCCACTTCCGACATCAGCCTAAGCTCATGCCGTACAGGACACCTTGCCCCACTTCCAGCCGCCTGCTGCCCCATTCCAGCCGCCTGCTGCCCCATTTCTGTCTCTACCCCAGGACTGCGTCTGTGTAGGGTGATTTGTCCCACTTCCGGTCACTAGCTCCACATCACAGAAACCATGGATGGCAGTGCGCACATATGGGAACCCGGATGCATCATAGGGGTCGCACGGCCTCCATCACCAAAGGCATGAGAAAGGGGGCAGTACAAAGGAAATGGTAAGACCCAACCACTATAATCATCAAAAGACAAACAGCTCTGGCAAAGTGAAAAAGATATTCTCCTTTCCAAAAAAAAACAACTTTCCTGTCTACTTTGACCACATTAGTGTCCACAATACACTATCTAATAAAGTACAAGTAAAAATATTACATTGCTACCATGCTATTAAAAATACCGATTCATGACCGCCTGCTGTGTATTCACGGCGCACGTTGGGTCCCGGTGCATGGAGAGGGCTCACGGGCTGAGCCCTCTCCTTAGCTGGTAAGTCTTTGCTGCATATTGCACACCCAAGATCGGTGCCAGCTTCAGTGGCAGCTTTGCCGGTGGCTTCAAAAAGATCTTGACGTGACGTCATTGGGGAGCGGTGATCCGTCGCCATGACAACCTCGGGTCTTCCGAAGACCTGCGGTTGTTTTAGGAAAATTCCCATATACTGCCATACTGTAGTATGGCAGTATATGATAGGGTTGATTAGAAAACCTAGGGTTAAAGTACCCTAGGGAGTCTGAAAAATAGTAAAAATAAAAATTAAAAAAAGGAAAAAAAAATTATAATAAAAAAACCCCAAAAATTCAAATCACCCCCTTTTCACTAGAACTGATATAAATATTAATAAACAGTAAAAATCATAAACACATTAGGTATTAACGCTGGGAATGCCTGATCTATCAAAATATAATAACGGTTTTTCACTGCGGCCAAAGTCACTTATTTGCCTTTTTGAAAAATATAAAAAAATTAAAAAAGTGATCAAAAGGTCGTACAGTCCTAAAAATGAAAGCAATGAAAATGTCTTCAAAAGTCGAAAAATATGACACCACCCTCAGCTCCACACAACGAAGTTTGAAAAAGCTATTTTGCCAGAAGATGGCAAAAAAAAAATTGTAAAGGAGGCTTTAATTTTTGTAAATGTATGAAAACATTTTTTAAAAAATTGGTATCCCCATGATCGCACTGACCCAAAGAATAAAGAAGACATGTCATTTTGGACGCACACTCAAAGCCGTAAAATTTAAGTCCTCAAGAAAATGGCCAAATACGTTTTTTCACCATTTTCACTATATTTGGATTTTTTTTCCTGATTCCCAGTACACGACATGGAAAATTAAGTACTATCACTGTAAAGTGCAATTTGTAATGCAGAAAACAAACCATCACAGATCTCTTTACGTGGAAAAATAAAAAAGTTATGGATTTTTGAAGGTGGGGAGTGAAAAATGGAAGTGAAAAAAATAAAAAGGGCGAGGTCCTTAAGGGGTTAAGAGAGAATTAATAAAAATTATGTTTATAAGGTCCTGTTGATCCTCTTTTTTTGTGTGGTTTTGTAATTATGAAGATTATGTTATGGGTCCATAAAGCTAAAACATTACATGGAATTTTCATGGAGTGTAAGGGGCCTTAAAGGAAATCTACTATCAAAATCAGGCATGATAAACCAAGGACACTTACTCATAGATCTGGGCACTATGCCTTTGGTAATCTTCTAATATTTGTTTTCCATTGCCTCCTTCATTCTAAAGTCCTTCTTTTAAAAGCCTAAAGGGCTACAGGGGTATGATCAGAGCCCTTCTGTGCTGCCGAATCACAAGCTGTTACAATGTGCAAGGAGTACTTCCCCCTCACACTGTGTGCTGAAACTTCTCTGATGCAGTGAGATTACATCAGACAGACAGTGAATAAAGCATGTAAAAAGTACATAAAAGGTTCACACAACCTTATAGTTCTCTGGAACTGCAAGAAATGGGCTTGTGGTCTGTTGTTTGAAGCCTGTGTATGATTGGTGTGTGGGTCCACTTCGACACCGATGACCCCAGAGATGACTGCCCAAACTGCAAATTTGGGCAGGAAAAGGACCTGAGTTTTGTGGCTTGTGAAGTGACTTCCTGCACAAGAGCCCCTGGAAACCAAGACCATATGTGCATAAGCCCAAATAAATACACAAGACTGTGTGCTAGTCACTAAAACAACTTCAAAGACTTAATGGTCATTTGTATGGAACCTAAATCACATGAGAGATTGAAAGTTTAAAAAAAAAACCCTTTAATATTGTCAGATAACTGAGTGCTACAGAAAACAAATGGCCAGAAATCTATTCTGTATCTACACTGGATACTGGATGACACTGGATACTGGCCTAATTTCTTTGCCCAGTCTGACAAGGACATTGTTAGGGAATATGATGCCTCCTGAAATTGCTTACTATGGAGCAAATCACAATGTTATTGCCGGAAAAAGATTTTCTAATTAGGATTATATAAATGCTTGGATAACAACTTCTACAGAAGCAATCATGTATCCAGCTTTTCAGAATTATACAGTATAACTAAAAAGAACACCTTAAGAAGAATTTTAACAGCTGCTCATAAGAGGATGACTCAAGGATGAGGCATACATGATGTTTAATATACATTGTTTATAGAAAACCCTAATAACCATGAGTATAATGTACAGTCATAATGAATAGATATAATTAGAGTGGATGGCACTGCTTTCATTGCAGATGTTGCAGAAAGAAGGAACAATTAGAGGGTCTCTCCGCTCGTACATCAAGACTTCTGATGACCAACTGTGATGCGGAGCTCTAGAGTAAACAACTACTTTTTATTCTGCAGATGTCTAAAATTTCTTACTCTATTTTAACTTGAAATGGATAAATGTGCCTCATTTACAGCCTTTTTATCCCAACTGAAATAAAATGATCAAAATCGAAGAGCTAAATGCACCTACAGGGTTTTTACCAACCAAATTAAATGCAATTGAAGGCAGTCTTTTCAGTCTCTGTGCTTTCAGGCTAGTTAGGATCATTAAGAAATAGAGAAATGATGTTGCAAATGATTGAAAGTGATTTGTAGCTCATGTCTGTCCAATAGCTACGGATCTGGAAGTCAAGCAAGTGCATGATGACGTCACGTCAAAATTGCTGGTACAGGGAGGACTCTGTACTTCTGTTCTAGGAGCAATACTACAATGGGGGGATATCAATAAAACACTGCCTCTGATGGAACATATCACAATTAGTTTTTATGGAAACATGTATATTACATAAAATGACAGCGTATGTAGTAAATGGTATAGTAGAGCCCCACACATAGAGCCATAATGGGTTTGTTTGTTTCATTTAGACAAACACCAGTTACCTTCAGAAAATCTATAGACGTGAATGGAGCAGGTTATGTATATACAGCCATCTCCCCATATTCACTACAGCTATGCCACCAGTTGAAATAAAAAATTGAGGAACACTTCTTAAGAAGATAAATGTGTAGGTAGCATATACAGCCCATAGGTAAATTATAATACTGAAGATGAACATACATGTGATGCAACCACACCATAAAGATTATGTTTACAATTTTGTTGGGGTCTTCTAGTGTTGTGCTCCATTATTTTTTATTTTTTTTTTTTTTAAAGAATTTTATTGGTTTGCACAATATATCCATAGTATCAATTCATACAAAAATTATTTTCTGTCTTTTCTCTTTCCCTTAGGTAACAACATAGTGACTTAGCCATCATTAACCCCTTAAGGACGGAGGGTTTTCCGGCTCATTTCTCGCTCTCCAACTTCAAAAATCCATAACTTTTTCATTTTTACGTGTACAGACCTGTGTGAGGGCTTATTTTGTGCGTAACAAATTTTACTTTCCCGTAATGTTATTTATTTTAACATGCCGTGTACTGCGAAGCTGAAAAAAAATTCCAAATGTGGAAAAATTGAAAAAAAAAACGCACGTGCGTCACGTTCTTGTGGGCTCAGTTTTTACGACTTTCACTCTTCGCTCCAAATAACACGCCTACTTTATTCTTTGGTTCGGTGCGATCGCGGTGATACCAAATTTATATAGGTTTTATTGTGTTTTAATACATTTTCAAAAATTAAACGAATGTGTACAAAAAAGAAAAAAAAATTTTTGCCATCTTCTGACGCTAATAACTTTTTCATACTTTGGCGCATGGAAATGTGTGAGGTGTCATTTTTTGCGAAATGAGGCGACGTTTTCATTGCTACCATTTTGAGGTCTGTGCGACATTTTGATCATTTTTTATTTCATTTTTTATGTTATGTAAAAAGGTGTAAAAGTCGCATTTCGGACATTTGGGCGCCATTTCCCGCCTCGGAGGTCACCGCCGGCCGTAACCGTTTTTATATTTTGATAGATCGGGCATTTTGGGACGCGGCGATACCTAATATGTCTGTGATTTTTACTGTTTGTTATGTTTTATATCCGTTCTAGGGAAAGGGGGGTGATTTGAACTTTTAATATTTTATTAATTTTTTTTATTTTTTAAACTTTTTTTTTTCTTTTTTTTTTCACTATTTTTTAGACCATCTAGGGTACAATAACCCTAGATGATCAGATCGCTCCTACCATATACTGCAATACTACAGTATTGCAATATATGGCGTTTTTGCAGGTCTTACATTACAATGAGCCACTGGCTCATTGTAACGAACCTGCATAAACCATGTAGCCTCGTGTCAAGAGAAGACCCGAGGCTACCATGGTAACCGATCGCCGCCCCCCGATGACGTTCGGGGGCGTGGCGATCGAAAAAAAGATGGCGGCGCCCGTGCGCCGCCGTCTTTTAAACGCCGCCCGCGACTTTGCGGGCGGCGTTTAGAGGGTTAATAGCCGCGATCGGTGCAAGCACCGACCGCGGTTATTAGCGGTGGGGGTTTTGTGCAAAATGCAAAAACCCCCACCTCTGTATGAAGAGGACTCAGCCCGTGAGCCCTCTTCATACTTCCCTTATACCTCTGCGCCGTAGAGCTACGGCGCAGAGCGTTAAGGGGTTAATGAGTTGTCGCATCCAGACCTTCCATATTGAAACAGTCAAACAGTGTTTTACGATTTTAACTATATAATTCAGACCGTACATGAATCAAACAGTTTCTCAGGAGAATACCTTGTAAACATATATCAAATGTGATGGCATATTTTACCATATATGACATAGCAATTCCTTAGCCCCCCCCCCCATCCCCACCCCCAAAAAAAAAAAAAAATTTAAATAAACAAATAAAGATTTCTGTGTTTCCTCTCCTCCCTCTCTCTCCCTGCTGTACCACCATCCCCATAAGCGTATGTCTCATCTTAATATTGCACATTCCTCCCTACTAAAGTTTTGATTGATCCAAGATTGCCATGAGAGCTTAAACCTTTCATATCCTCTTTTACTTCCCTTCAATTTCATTTGAGCCTCTGCCAGAATCGTGTTATTAACCACTCTTTTCCATAACATAACATTGGGGGGGTCTTTTGACATCCATTTTTTAATAACACTAAATCTTGCCAAGGATAACAATTTCTTTATGACATATGCCTTGTTATGTAATGTTACATTTTCCAAAAGGCCCAGAATGCACCCGTGGAAAGAAAATGGTAGATCTACCTCCATGTATTTATTAATTTCATCAATAACGGAGCCCCAGAATTTATGTGTCTGTGTGCAAAACCACAAAATATGAATGTCATCGGTTTCTCGCATACCACACTTGTTGCAACTATACACCTTTGGACCGAACTTAGATAGTATTTTAGGGGTGAAATAGAGTCTATGTAGTATAAATATATGGGATAACCGCTGAGCCGGTATCTTGAATAACTTATTTACATCCCCCATAATTATGTTCCATTGAGATTCACTCAGTTCCCCCACTACTTCTGTCCACTTATGCGTGATTCTTTTTTTGTTGTCTCTTTTTTCGGATATTGGCCAGAACCGGAGTAAATTTTTACTCTTAAACTTGGTCCCCATCATTGTCTGCATCGCTATCAATAATGGTGGAAGTGGCTACATAACTTTTTGCGACTTCTCCACTGTTTGCCACCAGTGGAGAATTTGTAGGTATGTATAAAGACATGAATCATCTAACCCAAATTGGTCTTGTATACTGTTAAAAGTTTTTAACCGTCCATTATCGAAAATCTGATACATGTATTTAATACCTTTGTCTATCCATTTTGTATAATTAACCACCGGAACCCGCCATTTCCTATTCTCCCACATAGGAGTATACTGGTTATACCCCTTCATATTTGTTATCTTCTGGAGCTCCCTCCAGACTTGAAGCATTAATTGGAAGGTATATTTAGGGGGACCCCTTTTAGATACTTCCCAGTGTTCCGCCTCTAGAATTTCCCAGATATCATAATTGAGGTTAGAATGGGTCTTTTTACCCACAAGACTATGGGGATTGGAATCCCATGTAGACAGATATTTAGCTTGAGCTATTATATAATGGGCTCGCATATCCGGAATTCCAAATCCCCCTTTTCCTATGGGCAACGTCATTCTTTCCATCTTTAGGCGTGGTTGCTTCCCCCTCCAAGCCAGCTCTGCAAACAAACTTTCTATGATTTTAAAAATCTTATCTGGAACTATTATTGGAGATGCTGATAAAACATAGAGTAACTTCGGAAGTAGTATCATATTAATGAGAGCAATTCTCCCTAGCATGTTAATCGGTAACTTTTTCCACAACTGAGCTTTTTTCCTAATCTCACCTATAATTGGGATAATGTTTTTATCTATAAATTCCGTAATGTCCTCTGAAATATTAATCCCTAAATACCTGGTACTTTCCCCCTTACTGATATTTACTACATTCTTTGGAGCAAAGGAACCTGGATGGTCAATGGGAAGCCAGGCGGATTTATGCCAGTTTATGCCCAGGCCAGAGAATCGCCCATACTCCTCAAAAATCCCGAATATTTTATCAATTGAACCATGGGTTCCCAGGTAAAGAAGAACGTCGTCCGCATACAAGGAAATTTTTTCTTGGGTATCCCCCAGTCTGAAGCCTACAACACTTTGATTCTGTCTGATCTTGCAAGCCAATGGTTCCATAGCAATAGCGAATAGGAGAGGGGATAACGGGCATCCCTGTCTGGAACCTCTTCCAAGCCTAAATGGCCTTGAAATTTCCCCATTTACTAAGACCCGTGCCAATGGCTCCTCATACAAAAGTTTTACCCATGAGATAAATTGGGCTCCACAGCCCATTTTCTCCAGTGTATACCAGAGAAAGGACCATTCGAGGGTGTCAAAAGCTCGGGAGGCATCCAAAAACAACAGGGACCTATGACCAGGGCCAGATGGTTCCATCTGCATATTTAAAAATAACCTCCTTATATTATCAAATGTCGAGCCTCCAGGCATAAAACCTTTTTGGTCCGGATGAATAATCTCTCCAATTATTTTTTTAAGTCTTTCTGCCAGCACCTTGGCAAGCAGTTTGTTATCAACATTTATTAACGAGATGGGACGATATGAGTCCACTTTTCGCTTATCTTTATCTGGTTTTTTAATTAAAACTATCAATGCCTCCCTCATAGATGGAGGGAGGGATCCACTTTGAAGAGAATGATTCCAAATCTCAATCAAGTGGTCCAGCAATTCATCCTTATATAACATATAAAATTCAAACGGGATCCCATCCAGCCCTGGTGCACTGCCCCCCGCTGCTCGCGATAACACCCCCAGCACTTCCGATCGCGATATTTCCTGGTCCAATAGATCTTTCCAATAGATCTTGGGAATTATAGTATCCCCGAAATAACTCTCCAAATCCGCTCGTGAATTACTACTTTTTGAGGTATACAATTCTTCATAGTATTTTATAAAATGTTCTAGGATCTGAACTGGGTCATCCGTCATACTCCCATCAGATCTTTCAATGATGGTAATAAGTTCTTTTTCCTTATCTGCTTTGACTAATTTAGCCAACATCTTACCCGATACATTAGCTTCCAGATACCCTCTTCTGGCCTGTGCAGAAACCCTTCGATCCGCCTGTAATTTAGTCAGGTCCGTATAACACAATTGGGCCTCTTCCCAAGCCCGTCTGTTCTCATCAGAGGGGTTATTAATGATTGAGTTTTCCAATCTTTCTGCCTGTGCTTCCAACTCCCGCATCACCTTGTTTTCCTTCTTTTTATAGTAGCACACCTGGGATTTATATTCTCCTCTCATAAAGGCCTTAGCTGTGTCCCATATCATTTCCTCCGTAGCTGTGCCCTTATTGGAACTAAAAAACCTGTTTATTTCATTCACAAACTGATCCTGTTTCCCTAATAAATTTAACCAAAAAGGAGATATCCTAATACCCCTAGAACTTCGTGATTTATCTTTTTCTAGTGTTATGACTAAAGGTGAATGGTCAGAGACCCCCCTTTTCCCATACACCACCTTCTTAACTAACTGTGCAGCCTTACTATTTAAAAAAGCCATATCCAGACGTGAAAAAACCATGTGCGAACCCGAGAAACAAGAATGTACACGTTTATTAGGATTATGTGCCCGCCAGGCCTCAATCCATTTAAAATTTTCCACCAATCCTGACAGTGTTGAATTCCTGTGTGAAGACCTACATCCTTGTGTAACCTGAAATGTATCTAGGTGATAATCCAAAACAGTGTTAAAATCCCCTATCATCAAAATAAGTGGATCCTCCCATACAGAGCAAAAAGTGTAAAATTTTGTTATTATATTTGATGAGTATGGTGGAGGGATATATATATTTGCAATAGCCCATTTTCTCCCTTCTAAAGTCCCATAAATAAAAATATATCTACCTTCTGTGTCTATTGTGACCTTTTCTTGTTCAAAGTGACAATCTCTGTGAAATAAAAGGGATACCCCTCTAGAATAAGCAGAGCAAACGGAGTGATAACCTATCCCTATGCAACTTTTTTTTAATTACATCCACCTTGTCCTGTACAAGGTGTGTTTCTTGAAGAGCTATTATATCAGGACGATGGCAATTAATTAAGTCCCAGACTGCTACCCGTTTTTGTGGGGATCCTAAACCTCTGACATTCCAAGATAATATTTTCATGGACTTATACATTTCTTAGTCTGTAAATCATAAGGAGTAACCAGGGGGAGGAGGAAGGCCAGATTGTGTCAGCTTTAGAAAGTACCATAAAGGAGAATATCCATCCCACCTGGGAGGTCAAATGGGGACCGCCAGCGAGGGGGAGGAGGGAGAGACAGCAAAAAAAAAAAAAAAATTAATAATAATAGTAGTAATAATACCCCCCACCCTACCATCCGTCTCCTCTGCCTTCTGCACCCTAAGGGACAGGGCAAAGCTGAGACTCTCAACCTATGCATCCCTAAGCCCCTCCCCACCCCAACCAGAGCATTAATTTCTTAATTCCTAATTCCTAATTCCCCCCAAGAACAATTCAACTGATATTGTGATTAAACCAATCCATCGCTTCGTCAGGTGCGTCAAAAAATAGCGTTTTGTCTTTCCATATAATTCGGAGTCTAGCTGGAAATAATACTGAATATGCAATTTTCTTCTGTCTTAATTTATTTTTTATCTCCATGAAGCCCTTTCTCATCTTTTGAGTCTCATTAGCGTAGTCCGGGAAGATTTTTACCAGATGACCCTTGAATTCTAATTTCTCTATCTTTCTTAGTTTACGCAGGATGAGGTCCCTATCTTTTGAGACTATCAACTTTAATAGTATTGGGCGGGGGTAACCCCCCACCACTGGGACTCTCCCGGGTACTCTGTGGGCCCTTTCAATGTAGGAGGGGAAGGTGGCAAAACCCTCTCCTAGTAGCTCATTAAACCAGTTTTCCATAAATTTAATGGGGTCTTCCCCTTCTGCCCCTTCCGGGAATCCTAAGCATCTAAGGTTTGCTCGACGAGAGCGATTCTCCAAATCGACAATTTTCTTTTTTTGCTCTTCACACCTAGATTTTAATATTCGCATTTCCGTTTTCATCTCATTCTGCGCATCTTCTAGGTCAGAGACTCTAGTTTCTACTTGGTCAAATCTTGCCTCATGCCTACGTAAATCCGAACTCATCCGGACCAGCTCCTCTTGGAACTGGCCCACATCCTTTGTTAAGACCCTTATTGCCCTATTGCACTGCATAATTGCCTCATAGAATTCAGTCTGAGACGGGGGTAGTGGATCCCCACTAACCCCCACCGTTTCTAGACCCTCTGGCTGCTCCTGAGTATGAGATTTTCCCGTACCCGTGCTATCATCATCCATCAGAACTGAAGCTTTCTCCTGTTGGGCGGTCTCTAATAAGGCCATATTTTCTATGTCACACCTCTCTTCGTCACACCCTTCCCCCTCCTTAATGCTCTTTTTTGTACCTGTCAATGCACTCCCACCACTTTTTGGAGATAGAGCGAATTTATCTAGTTTCCTTAAGGCATTTTCCCTTACTTTTTCTACTCTATTCTGATTTTTGGGGGTTTTTATTGGGGAGGACACCGGAGTACTACTCGCACCCTTTTTTTTTACATTAGGTCGTGTCATCTTGGCTAGAAGGGTGTACTGATCTTACCAAGAAAAATGTATTTCTTTAATCAACGTTTTAAAACAGATTATCTTGGCAGAAAAACTTGTACTTCCACAATGCCCTGTTTTAGAGCTCAGCTCTTATAATAAGATTTAAGTGATTGCACGGGGACGTGTTTCACACAGGTTCACCCCAGTCTAGCCTAGTTGGTACATAATCATAAGACTGGCAGAGAGATAGTGGTCTATCATAGGCAATTTAGACACGGGAAGTACAGTTAATAGAGATGAGCGAACACTAAAATGCTCGGGTACTCGTTATTCGAGACGAACTTTTCCCGATGCTCGAGTGCTCGTCTCGAATAACGAACCCCATTGAAGTCAATGGGAGACTCGAGCATTTTTCAAGGGGACCAAGGCTCTGCACAGGGAAGCTTGGCCAAACACCTGGGAACCTCAGAAAAGGATGGAAACACCACGGAAATGGACAGGAAACAGCAGGGGCAGCATGCATGGATGCCTCTGAGGCTGCTTAAACGCACCATTATGCCAAAATTATGGGCAACAGCATGGCCATGACAGAGTGACAGAATGAAGCTAGATAGTATCTAAAACATGCAATAATTGACCCTGACACTATAGGGGACGGCATGCAGAGGCAGCGGCAGCAGGCTAGAGAGTGTCATGGCGACATACCCTAAATGGACTCAGGCTTCAAACCAATGGGTGGCAGAGAGGAACCAAAGGAGGTGAGCAAGAAGTGCTCAAATAATATTGGTACATGATAAAAGTTTGCCAGTATATTTTGTGGATTACACAGCAGGGTGGCGACAAAGTTAACATGGAAGCCATGAAAACAACCCAAAATTCTGCCTGACACAGCTCGTTTGATAAGGGGACCATGTATGGAGGCAGTGAACTAGTAGTAGATTAAAGGTGCTGCAGTTAAAACTATGTTAGTTGGATCTTGGCATGGAGCTGGCGCTCCGCTGCCAGACGAGCTTTCGCCAATCCAAGCCCCTGTCTCTAGGCTACTCCCCAAACAGCACTTTTGTATAAGATCAAGTGTAGTAGCGTTCTTATAAGTTTAGGATATGCCGGGTGAGGGGAATGTAAACAGATGCGCAAGAAGCGCATGATGCCCATGGAGCTGGCGCTCCGCTGCCAGGCGAGCTTTCGCAAATCCAAGCCCCTGTCTCTAGGCTACTCCCCAAACAGCACTTTTGTATAAGATCAAGTGTAGTAGCGTTCTTATAAGTTTAGGATATGGCGGGTGAGGGGAATGTAAACAGATGCGCAAGAAGCGCTGAAATAATATCCCTAAATGGTAAAAGTTTGCAAGTATATTTTGTGGATTACACAGCAGGGTGGCGACAAAGTTAACAACTTTGATGTGGAATGCCCTGTAATAGCTCTTGGGCGGTGTGCCTTTTATCGCCTAGGCTCAGCAGTTTCAGCACCGCCTGCTGTCGCTTAGCGACGGCACTGCTGCTGTGCCTAGAGCTACCGACTGATGGCGCCATGCCCACGGATGGTAATTCGGAGGAGGAGGAGGTGGAGGAGGGGTGGGAGGAGGTATAGTAGGCCTTTGAGACCTGGACCGAGGTAGGCCCCGCAATTCTCTGCGTCGGCAGTATATGACCAGCCCCAGGGTCAGACTCGGTCCCAGCCTGCACCAAGTTAAGTGTAGTAGCGTTCTTATAAGTTTGGGATATGGCGGGTTAGGGGAATGTAAACAGATGCGCAAGAAGCGCATGATGCGCATGGAGCTGGCGTTCCGCTGCCAGGCGAGCTTTCGCCAATCCAAGCCCCTGTCTCTAGGCTACTCCCCAAACAGCACTTCTAAGAACCTTTTGTATAAGATCAAGTGTAGTAGCGTTCTTATAAGTTTAGGATATGCCGGGTGAGGGGAATGTAAACAGATGCGCAAGAAGCGCTGAAATAATATCCCTAAATGGTAAAAGTTTGCCAGTATATTTTGTGGATAACACAGCAGGGTGGCGACAAAGTTAACAACTTTGATGTGGAATCCATGAAAACAACCCAAATTTCTGCCTGACACACCTCGTTTGATAAAGGGACGATGTATGGAGGCAGCTATATGGACGACTTTTGGAGGTAGCAATGGAGACAACGTGTGGAGGCTGCTATGGAGACAATTTAATTTGGATAGTGCCTGTATGTGGCAGTCCCAAACATTTTTCAAACCAGAGGAGCAGGTAGGTGGCCCTCCAGTAAAATGGAATAGATTGAGTGCCTGTATGTGGCAGTCCCAAAAATTGTTCAAACCAGAGGAGCAGGTAGGTGGCCCTCCAGTAAAATGGAATAGATTGAGTGCCTGTATGTGGCAGTCCCAAAAATTGTTCAAACCAGAGGAGCAGGTAGGTGGCCCTCCAGTAAAATGGAATAGATTGAGTGCCTGTATGTGGCAGTCCCAAAAATTGTTCAAACCAGAGGAGCAGGTAGGTGGCCCTCCAGTAAAATGGAATAGATTGAGTGCCTGTATGTGGCAGTCCCAAAAATTCTTCAAACCAGAGGAGCAGGTAGGTGGCCCTCCAGTAAAATGGAATAGATTGAGTGCCTGTATGTGGCAGTCCCAAAAATTGTTCAAACCAGAGGAGCAGGTAGGTGGCCCTCCAGTAAAATGGAATAGATTGAGTGCCTGTATGTGGCAGTCCCAAAAATTCTTCAAACCAGAGGAGCAGGTAGGTGGCCCTCCAGTAAAATGGAATAGATTGAGTGCCTGTATGTGGCAGTCCCAAAAATTCTTCAAACCAGAGGAGCAGGTAGGTGGCCCTCCAGTAAAATGGAATAGATTGAGTGCCTGTATGTGGCAGTCCCAAAAATTGTTCAAACCAGAGGACCGGGTAGGTGGCCCTCCAGAAAAATGGAATAGATTGAGTGCCTGTATGTGGCACTCACAAAAATTGTTTCAAACAGAGGACCGGGTAGGTGGCCCTCCAGAAAAATTAAATGCATGAAGTATAGCAAGAGCCAGTGGGCCCTGTCAAAAAATAGCCATTTTCCTCTGCTTTACTGTACAAAGAGGAGGAGAAGGAGGAAAATGAGGAGGAGGAGGAGGAGTGGATCAATTATTCAGGTTGAGCTTCCTTCACCTGGTGGAGATTGGAAATTCTGAGAAATCCAGCCTTTATTCATTTTAATAAGCGTCAGCCTGTCAGCGCTGTCAGTCGACAGGCGTGTACGCTTATCGGTGATGATGCCACCAGCTGCACTGAAAACCCGCTCGGACAAGACGCTAGCGGCAGGGCAGGCAAGAACCTCCAAGGCGTACAGCGCCAGTTCGTGCCACATGTCCAGCTTTGAAACCCAGTAGTTGTAGGGAGCTGTGTGATCATTTAGGACGATGGTATGGTCAGCTACGTACTCCCTCACCATCTTTCTGTAAAGATCAGCCCTACTCTGCCGAGACTGGGGACAGGTGACAGTGTCTTGCTGGGGTGACATAAAGCTGGCAAAAGCCTTGTAAAGCGTACCCTTGCCAGTGCTGGACAAGCTGCCTGCTCGCCTACTCTCCCTCGCTACTTGTCCCGCAGAACTACGCACTCTGCCGCTAGCGCTGTCAGAAGGGAAATACTGTTTCAGCTTGTGCACCAGGGCCTGCTGGTATTCATGCATTCTCACACTCCTTTCCTCTGCAGGGATGAGAGTGGCAAGATTTTGCTTGTACCGTGGGTCCAGGAGAGTGAACACCCAGTAATCGGTGCTGGAATAAATTCTTTGAACGCGAGGGTCACGGGATAGGCAGCCTAGCATGAAATCTGCCATATGCGCCAGAGTACCAACGCGTAAGAATTCACTCCCCTCACTGGCCTGACTGTCCATTTCCTCCTCCTCCAACTCCTCCAACTCCTCTTCTTCTGCCCATACACGCTGAACAGTGAAGGACTCAACAATGGTCCCCTCTTGTGTCTCGCCAACATTCTCCTCCTCTTCCTCCTCATCCTCCTCCACCTCCACCTCCTCCGATATGCGCTGAGAAACAGACCTCAGGGTGCTTTGGCTATCAACAAGGGAATATTCTTCCCCCGTCTCTTGTGACGAGCGCAAAGCTTCCGACTTCATGCTGACCAGAGAGTTTTTCAACAGGCCAAGCAGCGGGATGGTGAGGCTGATGATGGCGGCATCGCCACTGACCATCTGTGTTGACTCCTCAAAGTTACTCAGCACCTGACAGATATCAGACATCCACGTCCACTCCTCATTGTAGACTTGAGGAAGCTGACTGACCTGACTACCAGTTCTGGTGGAAGTTGACATCTGGCAGTCTACAATCGCTCTGCGCTGCTGGTAAACTCTGGATAACATGGTCAGTGTTGAATTCCACCTCGTGGGCACGTCGCACAACAGTCGGTGAGCGGGCAGTTGGAGGCGGCGCTGCGCTGCCCTGAGAGTGGCAGCATCTGGGCTGGACTTCCTGAAATGCGCACAGATGCGGCGCACCTTCGTGAGCAAATCAGACAGATTGGGGTATGTCTTGAGGAAACGCTGCACTATCAGATTTAACACATGGGCCAGGCATGGCACATGTGTCAGTCTGCCGAGTTGCAGAGCCGCCACCAGGTTACGGCCGTTGTCACACACAACCATTCCCGGCTTGAGGTTCAGCGGTGCCAGCCACAGATCAGTCTGCGCCGTGATGCCCTGTAATAGCTCTTGGGCGGTGTGCCTTTTGTCGCCTAGGCTCAGCAGTTTGAGCACCGCCTGCTGTCGCTTAGCGACGGCACTGCTGCTGTGCCTAGAGCTACCGACTGATGGCGCCGTGCCCACGGATGGTAGTTCGGAGGAGGAGGTGGAGGAGGGGTGGGAGGAGGAGGAGGCATAGTAGGCCTGAAACACCTGGACCGAGGTAGGCCCCGCAATCCTCGGCGTCGGCAGTATATGAGCAGCCCCAGGGTCAGTCTCGGTCCCAGCCTCCACCAAGTTAACCCAATGTGCCGTCAGCGATATATAGTGGCCCTGCCCGGCAGCACTCGTCCACGTGTCCGTGGTCAGGTGGACCTTGTCAGAAACGGCGTTGGTCAGGGCACGGATGATGTTGTCTGACACGTGCTAGTGCAGGGCTGGGACGGCACATCGGGAAAAGTAGTGGCGGCTGGGGACCGAATACCGAGGGGCGGCCGCCGCCATGAGGTTGCGAAAGGCCTCGGTCTCTACTAGCCTATAGGGCAGCATCTCCAGGCTAAGCAATCTGGAGATGTGCACATTAAGGGCTTGGGCGTGCGGGTGGGTTGCACTATATTTGCGTTTCCGCTCCAGCGTCTGGGGTATGGAGAGCTGAACGCTGGTGGATGCTGTGGAGGATCGTGGAGGCGACGATGGGGTTTTTGGGCCAGGGTCCTGGGCAGGGGGCTGACTAGCAGCTGACACAGGGGAAGGAGCAGTGGTGTGCACGGCCGGAGGTGAACGGGCTTGTTGCCACTGAGTGGGGTGCTTAGCATTCATATGCCTGCGCATACTGGTGGTAGTTAAGCTAGTAGTGGTGGAACCCCTGCTGAGCCTGGTTTGGCAAATGTTGCACACCACAGTCCGTCGGTCATCCGGTGTTTCCTTAAAGAACCTCCACACTTCTGAAGATCTAGCCCTCGCCGCAAGAGCCCTCACCACGGGAGCTTCACTAGTTGACAGTGGCGCTGATGCACCAGCTCTGGCCCTGCCTCTCCGTCTGGCCCCACCACTGCCTCTTCCAACCTGTTCAGGTCGAGGACTCTCCTCCGTCTCAGAAGCACTGTGTTCACCCGGCCTCTCAACCCAGCTTGGGTCTGTCACCTCATCATCCTCCGATCCCTCAGTCTGCTCCCCCCTCGGACTTCCTGCCCTGACAACAACTTCCCCACTGTCTGACAACCGTGTCTCCTCATCGTCGGACACCTCTTTACACACTTCCACTACGTCAAGAAGGTCATCATCTCTCACAGACTGTGACTGGTGGAAAACCTGGGCATCGGAAAATTGCTCAGCAGCAACCGGACAAGTGGTTTGTGACTGTGGGAAGGGTCCAGAAAACAGTTCCTCAGAGTATGCCGGTTCAAATGGCAAATTTTCCTGGGAGGGGGCAGACTGGGGGGGAGGAGGCTGAGGTGCAGGAGCTGGAGGAGTGGGGATTTCGGTGACATGGGTGGACTGCGTGGAAGACTGACTGGTGGTGGACAAATTGCTCGAAGCATTGTCAGCAATCCACGACATCACCTGTTCGCACTGTTCTGGCCTCAACAGTGCTCTACCACGAGTCCCAGTAACTTCAGACATGAACCTAGGGAGTGTAGCTCTGCGGCGTTCCCCTGCTCCCTCATCAGCAGGTGGTGTCTCACCCCGCCCAGGACCACGGCCTCTGACCCCTGCAGTAGTTGGACGCCCACGTCCCCGCCCTCGTCCTCTACCCCTAGCCCTGGGGTTAAACATTTTTAAAATGAGAGTTATAACTTTTTTTTTTTTTTTACTTTTTTTTGTTTTTTTGTGTTTTTTTGTGTTTTTTGTTTTTTTTTGTGTTTTTTGTTTTTTTTTGAGTTTTTAGAACCAAACAATCCTATCCTATTGCTATGGCTATTTTCTAGCCAAGTATCAAAGGAAGCACACTACTATGCCAGATGAGATGACACTGAGTTAGTGCCTAATAGAAATCCAACCCCTACTGAATTTTCCCACTTCAGCCTTTGCTATGGATATGTGCGCCACTAAGCGCAGAACACAGCGGTCGCAAGTCTCACTACAAATTGCTCAGAATTGGCAAGTACATGCACTGCAGAAACTACAGCCACCAGCAGATCAACCAGAAATCAAATATATAGAACGCTACTGTAGGCTTCAAGAAGCTATTTGTATTCTCCTATGGCTATTTTCTAGCCAAGTATCAAAGGAAGCACACTACTATGCCAGATGAGATGACACTGAGTTAGTGCCTAATAGAAATCCAACCCCTACTGAATTTTCCCACTTCAGCCTTTGCTATGGATATGTGCGCCACTAAGCGCAGAACACAGCGGTCGCAAGTCTCACTACAAATTGCTCAGAATTGGCAAGTACATGCACTGCAGAAACTAAAGCCACCAGCAGATCAACCAGAAATCAAATATATAGAACGCTACTGTAGGCTTCAAGAAGCTGTTTGTATTCTCCTATGGCTATTTTCTAGCCAAGTATCAAAGGAAGCACACTACTATGCCAGATGAGATGACACTGAGTTAGTGCCTAATAGAAATCCAACCCCTACTGAATTTTCCCACTTCAGCCTTTGCTATGGATATGTGCGCCACTAAGCGCAGAACACAGCGGTCGCAAGTCTCACTACAAATTGCTCAGAATTGGCAAGTACATGCACTGCAGAAACTAAAGCCACCAGCAGATCAACCAGAAATCAAATATATAGAACGCTACTGTAGGCTTCAAGAAGCTGTTTGTATTCTCCTATGGCTATTTTCTAGCCAAGTATCAAAGGAAGCACACTACTATGCCAGATGAGATGACACTGAGTTATTGCCTAATAGAAATCCAACCCCTACTGAATTTTGCCACTTCAGCCTTTGCTATGGATATGTGCGCCACTAAGCGCAGAACACAGCGGTCGCAAGTCTCACTACAAATTGCTCAGAATTGGCAAGTACATGCACTGCAGAAACTAAAGCCACCAGCAGATCAACCAGAAATCAAATATATAGAACGCTACTGTAGGCTTCAAGAAGCTGTTTGTATTCTCCTATGGCTATTTTCTAGCCAAGTATCAAAGGAAGCACACTACTATGCCAGATGAGATGACACTGAGTTATTGCCTAATAGAAATCCAACCCCTACTGAATTTTCCCACTTCGGTCTTTGCTATGGATATGTGTGCCACTAAGAGCTAAACACAACGGTAGCAAGTCCCCCTGCTAATTCCTCACAAAATGGTAAAAGATGCAAATTAAAATAAAAAAAGTAGAACGTTATTGTAGCCCTAAGAAGGGCTGTTGGGTTCTTTGAGAATCACTCCTGCCTAACAGTAAGCTAATAGAACACCCTAACGCTTTCCCTGACCAGCAGCAGCTCTCTCCCTAGCGGCATCCAGAGACAGAATGAGCCGAGCAGCGCGGCCAGCGGCTAGTCTATCCCAGGGTCACCTGATCTGGCCAGCCAACCACTGCTATCGACGTGTAAGGGTACCACGTCATGCTGGGTGGAGTGCAGAGTCTCCTGGCTTGTGATTGGCTCTGTTTCTGGCCGCCAAAAAGCAAAACGGCGGGAGCTGCCATTTTCTCGAGCGGGCGAAGTATTCGTCCGAGTAACGAGCAGTTTCGAGTACCCTAATGCTCGACCGAGCATCAAGCTCGGACGAGCATGTTCGCTCATCTCTAACAGTTAACAATCAAGTAGTTACTGCGACTATCTTTTAACAAAATAGTGCATAAACATTAGCAGTCAAAACATTGCAGGGTTTAGTAGAGACGAAAGCAGAAAATTGAGAAGTGCCACAGCTCTAGTATATAAGTGAATTAGTGCATCAAGAGGCTCTGTCCACACCTACAGGGAATGAAAACAACCTTGTTTAAAGACCAACAGCAGGATAATGTCCTAGTCGTTCGACTAGACAGCTGAAAAAAAAATAAGCAATACACTGGTATTTCAATTTTATCAACCCAGGTGTTTGCCACAGGCCAACTGGGCCCCGAGCAATGAGTCCAGAGAGGTACAGTGAATAACAAGCATTTTCTCTTTTTCTTCTTTTTTCCTTCTTCCTCTTCCCTCCTCCCCCAGGCAATAATGCGAAAGCAAAGCGATGTCCCACTAAACAATTTTTGGCTAGTGTAATGCTTTTTTAATCTGCACCAAAAAGCGGACAAACAAACTGCCACAGTGGGAGAGGGGGCCTGTATTAGATGGTTAGTCAGGGAAAATGCTTTAAGCAGTTAGGAGTCAGCTGCGGTTTTTCTTCTTGAGCTTAAGTGTAGCCACATGGCTAATTAGAATTAAAGCGTTTGTTATAATATCAAAGCCAGGAGCGAGTTAGTAACTGCAAGTGTAGTTCAAATATACAGTATGCCAAGAAGCAAGAAGACAAGGATTCATACGACCTGTTTAGGGCGAGGAACACCCCAATAGACCTCAATGACCCCAGCGGAGCCGGTCCGATTCTCAGGACAAAGCCCTCAAACCTCCTCTTCAGGACGATGACGGCTATCCTGTCAGGCATCCACCGGTCTCCCGGAGTCTCTCCACGACGTGTTGGAACAGGGAGATCCTCGCCAATCCTTTCTCTGCTGGGCTTGCAGACAATCTGTCCAGGTCCTTCAGTTCCTCCAGCTCCTGCCACCACAGTATGACGCCCCGCTGGCTGCCCGGTGCTGCGACTAATCTCTCTCTGTGCAGCGCCGGAACCACCTCTCGTGCGCCGGAACCACCTCTCGTGCGCTTGAAGCTCTGGGCCTCCGGACCCCTGTCACATCATCAACGGGGGATGCTCAACCAAGCCGGGACGCCGGCATCAGCGTGCTCTGGATGCGGGCGGGAGTAGCGGGGCGGCGTGAAACACGTCCGCTCACATGCTCCTCCTCTTAGACTGCACCCTTAGTTTCAACAACTGGTCACCGTTGTGATCCATTATATGAGCAGAATAGTTAAAACTTCAAGCCCTAATGGATGCCATATGTGACGGCAACTTGAAAGATCCATTAACAATGGAGACCAATAGGCAGTGTCTGTTCCTTTGCCGGATGAATAAGTCCTGCTTGCAGAACTTTTTCAGCCAACTTCAGGCTCCTATTAAAGCTATCGGGGCAATACAAGTGGTATTCTGATCACAGCATTAAATGGTACCTGCCATTTAAAATATCCCTCTCAAAATAATTACGGTAATAACTATACTTAAAAATCGTTGCCCTTGTCCCTAAATGGTTCTTTTCCATTGCTGCAATGTTAAAAAATCAGTTTGTAAACTTACAGGCAACTCACTTGATGTGAGTCCAATCACAGCAAGTGAGTCCTGTATATTCATTGTTCACTGCACTGTCCTGGCTCCCTGTTCGTGATTGACAGGCCTCAATGATATCAACATGCTGCTGTATGGTATTTGTACTTAGGGACCATCTGCCAGTATTCAACTACATACATATACAACTTCCTTTACTTTCCCTTGCAGGACTTGCACAATCTCTTGCTGGAACATTGAGAGAAAGACAGACAGGGGTTGTGTGTGACACAACACTGCTAAATCATTAACTACTGCCTCAGGAAGGTGGAGGCTAAGAGGGTCCTGGCTATTTGAAGAGAAATCAACTTCATGCTGCCTTCGAGAATTCTCTTCAGAGAGTCACATCTCTTATTCATGAGGGGGGCTGGGATTGCAGTGTCAGTGTCAGTTGGGAGCATGCGGTAGCTATAGTTTATACTGCAGCTCCCTGCCTCCATGACTGGATAAGAGGACATCAATAAAAAGTCTTTTTTAGAAGTGCCAATGCATTAAGATGCCGATACCATTCATTATAATAGCAGTGCAGCAGGTTCTTTCCCTGCATAACATAAATTGTCTTGGGTTTGGAAACATAATGGACGCATATATCTTATATGCGGTATGGTGTTGGATGGTTAATTATAAATTGATATAGGGGAAGACTCAGGCGAGTGTCATCTAACTATCCCTGTAACATAAAAAGGTTTCAGATAACTGCTAGGCAATATAAAGAAGTGATATAACAGTATATAATAATAAATAAATAATAAATAAACTATTTATTGTCCCCCAACGGAGGAAAAGAAGGTTGTCACAAGAAGCTATGAGACACATTTTAAATACATTACAAAGTACATTACAAAAATACCATGGACATACAACATATATATGAATAAAAAGTACTAAAATTATGCACAGTAAAAACAAATTTAAGTTTACCAATCTAAGAGACCCGGGAAATTATTCGCTAATTGAAGCTATCTTCGCCCCCTTATTCGTATTGAACAGATGGACAGAACTCGGCACGAATGATTTTTTGTATCTGTCAGTCCTGCACCTGATTTCTTTTAACCTGCTGCTAAAACTGCTTTGTTGCCCTTCAAGTAGGTTAAATAAAGGATGTGAAGAATCTGACAATACCCTAGCTAGTTTTTTAAGCATGCAACAACGCAGCCTGGCCTCCCAGTGCTCCATTTTCACACCAATGATGCCTTCCGCTTTTTTAAGGATCTTCCTGCATTTACAATGGTCCTGGGCAGACAGACACGGGCCCCAAGCACACACCCCATACATAAGAGTGCTAAGTACCATAGACTCGAAAAAAGCGATCAAAAGATGGGTGTGCACTGAAAAGGCTCTAAGCGACCTCAGGAAGAACAACTTACTAGTCGCCTTCCTGTAAACGTAATCAGTCTGAGTTTGCCACTTTAATTTATCATCAATCATTATACCCAGATATTTATATTCCACTACACGTTCAATATCAACCCCTCCGATGTTCAGTGGTTCGAACGAGGAGTTCCTTTTTCTTCTAAAGTCAACTATAACCTCTTTTGTTTTAGACAGATTTAACTGTAGGCTATTTGCAGTACACCAGCCACAAAATTCGGACACACTTGTCCTGTACCCCCCATCCTCTCCGTCTTTTATCAGTCCAACCAAGACTGTGTCGTCTGAGTATTTCTGGACGAAACACTCTTGGTTGTTCCTTCGAAAATCTGCAGTATAAACCGGAAATAAAAAAGGCGACAAAACTGTCCCTTGGGGGACTCCTATGCTAGACAGAACTTCCCTCGACCAATAATTTTCAACTCTTACCCTTTGAGGCCTGTTTAGCAAGTAATTTAAAATCCAGTTTCCAGTTTTCGTATCCACAGATAATTTTAACAGTTTCTCAACTAAACACTCTGGTACAATACGATTAAAAGCACTACTAAAATAAAAAAAAACGTCAGGCGTACCGTGTTCCCTGCATTGTCCAGATGTGAGTACACCCTTTCCAGCAAATAGATCAACGCATCATCAGTACCTAATCCAGGCCGATAGGCAAACTGTAATGGATCCAGGAGTGGAGAAACAACAGCACTCAGTCTATATAACACTAGTCGTTCAAAGACTTTCATGATCAGAGCTGTTAGTGCAATCGGTCTATAGTCATTCATAATTGTCGGCCTACTAACTTTAGCTAATGGGACTATCGTAGATGCCTTCCAGAGTTTTGGCACATAAGCAGAGTCTAGACCAGTGATGGCAAACCTTTTAGAGACCGAGTGCCCAAACTACAACAAAGACAGGCTTATTTATCGCAAAGTGCCAACACAGAAATTTAATTTATGATTTATACTCCCAGCTCTGTCACAGTTTCATTGATACCAGCACCTTGAGGACGCCAATAAAGCAGAAAATAGTTCCAGGTAGAGCTGTCACTTTAAAATAGCTCTGTGCACAGCAAGTCCTGGGCTGTCTGGGATTGCAGGAAGATACCTGGAGTCCTCTCTAGTGATGGTCTGAGTGCCCACAGAAAGGGCTTCGAGTGCCACCTCTGGCACCAGTGCCATAGGTTAGCCATCACTGGTCTAGACTGTTGTTAAATATTCTAGCATACACCGTACTTAATTCCTGACTACATTCCCTTAGGACCCTAGCTTGAATATCGTCGGGACCGGGGGCCTTTCTCAATTTTAATTTGCTTAATTCCTTTTGGACTTCCCACGCCTCTATGTTACTGATTACCGTATTTAAAAAGATGTACTGTTGTAGTTTACATTATAAGAAATGTTCTTGTTTCCTGTTCCCTCACTTTTCACAAAGAGAGGACAAAAATTACTAGACAGTAAGGATTGGTGAAGTGGGATCTGTTGTGCTACAATCTACTTATATTTTAAAGTTATTTGAATTATATATTGGATATTTAAAGAAACTGTTGAATATAGCGGCCAGAGAAGGAAACTTGGCTGCAATAGTTACCTTGCATTCCCTGGCTGGTGTGTGTCTCAGATTTGGAAGGACTATCTTTACAACTAGAGATGAGTGAATCATCTGAGATTCAATTTGTAGCAGCTTCAAAAAATTTTTCTAAAGAATCAGTTTGGAATTCAATCTGTCTGAACCAATGCTGTTCTAAATATCCTGGAATTTGATATGTAAATCCATACATAAAAATCATTGTGCCGGTCACGTGATCACCCGGCGAGGACTCACTACACACCAGACACAGCACAGGTGAGCAATCTAGTCAGCCCCATATATAGGAGCTACACACTATGTATCCACATACACCCATGAAGAAGCCACTGGGCTAGGTGGCGCAACGCGTGGGGAGCCAGCCCCCCCTCCTGTCATCCCGGTGATATCTTTTCATTTATTTAGCCATTTCACAGCATATAGAGCTTTGACTGTATTTATTTATGCTTTATATTATACTAGGAAATTGATTGCAGGGGAGAGGGTTTTACAGCAACCACTGCTTATTTTTTGCACATATCTACGTGGCTGCTATTGTAATCCTTGCATCATTTTGCACATATTTGACTGATTACACAGGACATGAATTTGCACATGTTGGTGCTTTTAAATGTTTTTAACTTGTCTGTAGTATGAATTTAAATAAAGATATTTGATATTTTTCCAAAAACTATTTATTGAGTCGGTACCTTTAACATGTCACTCTGTTTGTTTGCACTGAAATAAAAATCATTGTTGCCATTTTTAGATATTTATGTAAAGTATATCAGAGAATCTAACCAATGAATAGATTATCTCAACTCTATCTGCAGCTGAATAGACCGTCAAATCTCAGTTAAAAGGTTGGCGTTACTGGTCACAGGTGTTACAGGTATCCGTCAGCCATTTCCTTTTTTTATAATAGTAAAAATAATTTCCATTTAAAAAATAGAAGCATGACCAAGGTGCTTTAGTATCATTTTTTGCATCTAGAGGATCCTAATCTGTCCTTGGTCATTTGATGGACATACATTTGCATGCATTGTATATGACAGAGCTTTTATTACTGTGACTGTAATGAGCCATGCACTTGTGTGTCACATTATTCTCAACTTAGAGCTAACATAATAGTGAATAGAAAAAAAATTACATAAAGCGCAAAATATATAAAAAATAGAAGGATCAGTCATTATTTTATTATATAAACTCAGTCATAGCCAGGGTGCTTGAACTTGAACTAGAACATATAAATGTGCTGCAACTGATTTGCAATTTATTCAGCCATAGTAAATTAGCAGATTGCATTTCCACAGCAGTTTACTATTGACACCAGCTAATGACTTCTAATTAAACCACCAGGCCTGGATGCCATTGTTATTAATTATAATAGTCTGTCACTTATACTTCTAAAGGAGTTCACGCTATGATTTAGACTCTATTTTCTTATCTCAAAGGACGTTTTACGTGGTTTTCATTGTAGCAATTGGAAAAAGGCAAATCATGTCCAAAGTACTAGAGCCTTGCTCTACTCTGAAGAGCGTTGACTGTAGACATTGATATAATGACCAATCTGCCTGTGCGTCCAACAGATGTTCATGAATTTAGGTCAATGGGGATATAATTGAACATGATTTCCTACCACCCTTTTCCATTCTGAACTGTTGCTTATGTCTGTAGAATTTAGATCAGTAACTTGGATAATGACAGTGGACTTGATAACTACGATTTTACGAATTTATCGAGGCAGCGGCCTGGGGTGGAAGATCTGAACGTCAAGTGATATCTAAAATACTAACCTTCAGATTCACGCTAATAAGAAAGTAAGATTACATTGGCAGCTAATTTATATGGAAATATACAATTAACCAATGGCCAGTTTAATCTACTGGGAAATACACGATAGCAGGAATAATAGAGAACAGGCTCTTGACTGGTCTGTTAACTAAAATATTAATTTCCAAGACATGATTTCAAATGAAATTCAGCATTTCCTTCAAATTTTAGAAATGAATAAACTGAGTTGATTTTGAGTTCTTCCCTAGAGTTACTTTGTGCCTTGTTCACATTCTCCCCTCCTTTATGACTCATGAGATTCTTAACTAATTTTATCATGTATGTGGTACAAAAAAGGCCCTGGTCAGGGGACATCTGAACACAGATAATAGTTTATATTTACAGTTATGAAGGCATAACTTGATTTTTTAGGGCCCCAACACAAAACCTGGCAATAAGATTTCTTACCCATTATCTCTATAATTATGATTCTAAGTTTTTGAAAACATTTTAGAAATTCATGCTTCATATATCAATCTTGCACTTTTGGATTCACATGATAAATCAGGCTTAAGTGATGTGACAGAAAAAGTGGGTGGGCAAAAAAGTCACAAAATTGATATACTGTAGAGTTGGAGCAAATAGCATATGCAATAATAAGACTGAAAACTGACATAAGGCAGAAAACCTACATCACTACATATCACCCAATGTCCAACTGTAAACTCTAAAAATCCACAGAAAAATCAAGCATAATGCAGTCCTTACTCAGAACAATTATCTTTCTCACTCCTCTCCCCTCTGGCTAAAAAATATGGCTCCTGAATTTTTCATTGGAGTTTCTACAAACTGTCCAGCAATTAGATTATGTCATTTAGAAGTCTGGTGTAGCTGGCAATAGCATTTTATCTAGCTTGCTTTATAAAGTACAAAAACATAATAAAACAAAGCTTCTTTTGACTGGTTTACGGCCGGTCCGGCATTGCTGAAAGTTAAAAACTTATCTTCATGCAGCAGTTTTGCCTTCCCTGACATTAGCTGGAAGCATTGTACTAAATCAGTTATTACTGTATTGTAGTCGAGTTGCTGAATAAAGTGAAAACAAAAACACAAATTAGTCTGTAGAAATTCTGACTGAGGAGCTGGAGGTACTTCACAGCCAAGTTAGATTTCTGATGAACACTATGAATATAGTATAATTATTATGTAGGACAAAATATCCTAAAGCCGAAACAAAAATATTTTTTAAAACTTCAATTTGGACTTTATTCAGAAACGTCATAATGGGACTTGCGTAATGGGATGATGCTTACATATTGTGACTGTTTAAAAAACATTTTTTATGATGTTTGACTGTTGGGGCTGAAAAGAAGGTTAGAGAGAGAAGTTAGTGTAGGAGCTGAGAAAAACAATGGTTTGCTGATACTGTACTGGCCATAATAGGTATTTCCCTATATCTAACTTCTTTTAATACTCTACACCAGTGGTGGCGAACCCATGGCACGGGTGGCAGAGGTTGCACACAGAGCCCTCTCTGTGGGCACCCAGGCCATCACCAGAGAGGACTCCAGGTATCTTTCTACATTCCCAGAGAGCCCAGGACTTGCTGTGCACAGAGCTATTTTAAAGTGACAGTGCTACATGAGACTACTGGAGGGAGTGGGAATGTGTGGACAAATCTGGATTTATCATTGTAGCTCCTGCTCTGGCCCTGACAATTCTTCCTGTTTTGGGGATCCTGGAGGGAAGCTACAATGATCATTCAAATTTGTCCTATTTTCTGATTTATTGGTGTCCTTAAGGTGCTGATATAAATGAAAGCTATGACAGAGCACGGAGCATAAATCACTAATTAAATTTCTGTGTTGGCACTTTGTGATAAATAAGTGGCTTCCATCACTGCCCTAGGTGATATAATGGAGTTATATGCCTCTCATACCCCTAAGTTATAAAATGGAGGTATATGCCTCTCATACCCCTAAGTTATAAAATGGAGGTATATGCCTCTCTGTTGAGGGGTGAATGGGTAACTGTTTGTCTGTCTGTGTGTTTGTATCTTTTCTCCTTTTTCTCCTCCTGCTGGCCAGCAAACCTTTGTCTCTGTCCACTATTGTTTCAACAGACAAACCAGTTCAGCAGTCCCCACTCAGCATTACCTGATTTTACCTGTGCGTGTGTGTGCAAAACCTGAGCAGAGGGTGAGCTGGAGTTGTATAGCCTGTACCTGATTACTGCCAGGTGATGCAGAGCTGAAGCCATGCGGTTTATGTTTGTATTTGTTACTTTGGTTACTTTGTGTATATTGTAAACTCCCCTTTATTTTTATATTGTGTATTATACTGTATTGTGGTGTTATGTATATTAAGTAAGAAATATATCTTTGTGTGATGTTTGTTGTTAAAGGTGCAACCCAGGGGTGTATCCCTTTAAGACTCAAGGGAAATAGTTGGGTATTTAATGACACCTGTGTGTACATAGATTGTCTCTAGGTCAGAGTGTCTGATCTGACCACAGGGGAGCTGCTTGTTCCAAGGTAGCTGCAACCTGACCCCTGAATTATCTGCATTTTTGTTCTGTTCATTTTATTTTTGTGCAAATAAATGCAAGCCTTTTCGCTGGACCTGAAGCCTGAATAAAGATTTTTTAACAGCCAGAAGACCCCACATCTCAACACTCTCATACCTATAGGTGTTATAATGGAGGTATATGCCGCTCATACCCATAGGTGTTATAATGGAGGTATATGCCTCTTATACCCCTAGGTAATATAATGGAGGTATATGTCTCTTATACCCCTAGGTGATATAATGGAGGTATATGCCTCTCATTCATCTAGGTGATCTAATGGAGGTATATGCCTTGCATTCCCCTAGGTGATGCCTCTCCTACCCCTAGATGATATAATGTAGCTATGCCTCTCACCCTAATTGAGTTACACCATGTGCTGCCCCTGTCACACCACTTCATAGTTTCATACCCTAACCCAGTGGTGGCGAACCTAAGGCACTCAGAGCCCTCTCTATGGGCACCCAAACCATTTACCCAGCACAGAGTTCACCAAACAAACTCAAAGGGCTGCATTATTTTTGAAGGTCCTCATGCTGGCCCCACATTTCTTCCTTGTACAGGGGGACTTTGAAGAGAAGCTACAATGATATGCCAAATTTGCCTTTCATCAGCCTGTCGTCAAGAGGCTGAAATGATTGTAACTTGTGGCAGAACAGTTAGTAAAAACTTACTACTCAAACTACTTTGATGGTACTTTGTTATATATAATTGGATTTTGTTTGAAATTTGGGCACTTGGTCTATAAAAGGTTCGCCATCACTGCTCTACACCATAGCCCCATATCACAATGTTGTTGTAGTTAGAAATCTGACCTAACAAAACTTAATAAAAGGTTTGCATTTCTAACATATGTTAGATATTTTATGCCAGGAATGAGTCTTGATAGTGGCTTAAAAATAACAGGGAACACATAAATAAACATCTAAATAACCAATTTTCAGGCTGTATTAGTAATGATCCCCTTTTGACTCAAAGTGCAAAAGACTAAAATATTGAAAGCAGTATGTGAAACATAAAATGCCAGAACTGAGCATAAAATATGCACTTAATGAATGTACAAATCCTTTGAATACAAAGCAAAACCTTCACAGGGAGTGCAATTTAAATACTTTTATTGCATGAAGTTAAATTAAGTGACTATAAGTGGAAAAGAGAGAACTTTTCATACAGTTATTCATACTCTAAATAAGACTATGCCTACAACCCACAAAGCCTCCACAAGACCGCTTTACATTAGTGGTATCATTAATTATTTTCTATATTTAACAACACAGTGCGGTGGAGGTTTAAAGGGGTTATCAGGGTGTTAAAAATTACTTAGGGACGGGCTGGGTTGGGCTATTTAAAAATAATAAATGTGTACTTACCTCGCCCGGCACTGCTGATGTCCCGCGCCGCAGTCAGTCTCATTTGTGCGCTGATTGGAAGCTCCCATCTGACACCATCTCCCAGCGCTAACAACACTGAGAGATAGGGGCGGATGGGAGGAGCCGGCCACATCACGGACAAGAAGTTCTCTGTGATCGTCTTCTGTGCCCCTGTAAACAAACAGGGGCACGGATCAAAAGGGCTGCAGCGTGGGACATTGGCGCCGCCAGAGAAGGTAAGTACTAGAGATGAGCGAACATACTCGTCCGAGCTTGATGCTCGTTCGAGCATTAGCGTACTCGAAACTGCTCGTTGCTCGGACGAATACTTCGCCCGCTCGAGAAAATGGCATCTCCCGCCGTTTTGCTTTTTGGCGGCCAGAAACAGAGCCAATCACAAGCCAGGAGACTCTGCACTCCACCCAGCATGACGTGGTACCCTTACACGTCGATAGCAGTGGTTGGCTGGCCAGATCAGGTGACCCTGGAATAGACTAGCCCCTGCCCGCGCTGCTCGGATGATTCTGTGTCTGGATGCCGCTAGGGAGAGAGCTGCTGCTGGTCAGGGAAAGCGTTAGGGTGTTCTATTAGAATAGTGTTAGGCAGGAGTGATTCTACAAGTACCCAACAGTCCTTCTTAGGGCTACAATAACGTTATACATTTTTTTTTTTTATTTGCTTGTGGCTGGGCTTGCTGGCACTAGTAGTGCAGCTAGTACCATATTGTGAGGAATTTGCAGGGGGACTTGCTACCGTTGTGTTTAGCTCTTAGTGACACACATATCCACCTCAAACACCAAAGTGGGACAATTTATTAGGGGTTTGATTAGAATTAGGCAGAGTCTGCTGATTTTTTTTTTTTTTACCTTTATTTCATTTTATAGCTCAAACTCATCTTGCAAAGCAGTGTGCTTTCAGTGTAGGCTACAAAATAGCCATAGGAGAACCCCAACGGCTTACTTAGGCCTACAATAGCGTTATATTTTCCTTTTTTTTGTTTGCTTGTGGCTGGGCTTGCTGGCATTAGTAGTGCAGCTAGTACCATATTGTGAGGAATTTGCTGGGAGACCTGCGACCGTTGTGTTTAGCTCTTAGTGACACGCATATCCACCTCAAACACCGAAGTGGGACAATTTATTAGGGGTTTGAGTAGAATTAGGCAGAGTCTGCTGATTTATTTTTTTTTTACCTTTATTTCATTTTATAGCTCAAACTCATCTTGCACAGCACAGAATCCAGTTGTGTGCTGTCAGTGTAGGTTAGAAACTAGCCATAGCAATAGGATAGCATCGTTTTGTTAAAAAAAAATAAAAAAAAAAAAAAATTAAAAGTTTACACTTTAATTTGGAAAATGTTTAACCCGAGGGCTAGGGGTAGAGGACGAGGGCGTGGACGTGGGCGTCCAACTACTGCAGGGGTCAGAGGCCGTGGTCCTGGGCGGGGTAAGACACCACCTGCTGATGAGGGAGCAGGGGAACGCCGCAGAGCTACACTCCCTAGGTTCATCATGTCTCAAGTTACTGGGACTCATGGTAGAGCACTGTTGAGGGCAATATGGCAGATTTCATGCTAAGCTGCCTATCCCGTGACCCTCGCGTTCAAAGAATTTATTCCAGCACCGAATACTGGGTATTCACTCTCCTGGACCCACGGTACAAGCAAAATCTTTCCACTCCCATCCCTGGAGAGGAAAGGAGTGTGAGAATGCATGAATACCAGCAGGCCCTGGTGCACAAGCTGAAACAGTATTTCCCTTCTGACAGCGCTAGCGGCAGAGGGCGTACTTCTGCGGGACAAGTAGCGAGGGAGAGTAGGCGAGCAGGCAGCTTGTCCAGCACTGGCAGGGGTACGCTTTACAAGGCCTTTGCCAGTTTTATGTCACCCCAGCAAGACACTGTCACTAGAGATGAGCGAACATGCTCGTCCGAGCTTGATGCTCGGTCGAGCATTAGGGTACTCGAAACTGCTCGTTACTCGGACGAATACTTCGCCCGCTCGAGAAAATGGCAGCTCCCGCCGTTTTGCTTTTTGGCGGCCAGAAACAGAGCCAATCACAAGCCAGGAGACTCTGCACTCCACCCAGCATGACGTGGTACCCTTACACGTCGATAGCAGTGGTTGGCTGGCCAGATCAGGTGACCCTGGGATAGACTAGCCGCTGGCCGCGCTGCTCGGATCATTCTGTCTCTGGATGCCGCTAGGGAGAGAGCTGCTGCTGGTCAGGGAAAGCGTTAGGGTGTTCTATTAGCTTACTGTTAGGCAGGAGTGATTCTCAAAGAACCCAACAGCCCTTCTTAGGGCTACAATAACGTTCTACTTTTTTTATTTTAATTTGCATCTATTACCATTTTGTGAGGAATTAGCAGGGGGACTTGCTACCGTTGTGTTTAGCTCTTAGTGGCACACATATCCATAGCAAAGACCGAAGTGGGAAAATTCAGTAGGGGTTGGATTTCTATTAGGCACTAACTCAGTGTCATCTCATCTGGCATAGTAGTGTGCTTCCTTTGATACTTGGCTAGAAAATAGCCATAGGAGAATACAAACAGCTTCTTGAAGCCTACAGTAGCGTTCTATATATTTGATTTCTGGTTGATCTGCTGGTGGCTGTAGTTTCTGCAGTGCATGTACTTGCCAATTCTGAGCAATTTGTAGTGAGACTTGCGACCGCTGTGTTCTGCGCTTAGTGGCGCACATATCCATAGCAAAGGCCGAAGTGGGAAAATTCAGTAGGGGTTGGATTTCTATTAGGCAATAACTCAGTGTCATCTCATCTGGCATAGTAGTGTGCTTCCTTTGATACTTGGCTAGAAAATAGCCATAGGAGAATACAAACAGCTTCTTGAAGCCTACAGTAGCGTTCTATATATTTGATTTCTGGTTGATCTGCTGGTGGCTGTAGTTTCTGCAGTGCATGTACTTGCCAATTCTGAGCAATTTGTAGTGAGACTTGCGACCGCTGTGTTCTGCGCTTAGTGGCGCACATATCCATAGCAAAGGCCGAAGTGGGATAATTCAGTAGGGGTTGGATTTCTATTAGGCAATAACTCAGTGTCATCTCATCTGGCATAGTAGTGTGCTTCCTTTGATACTTGGCTAGAAAATAGCCATAGGAGAATACAAACAGCTTCTTGAAGCCTACAGTAGCGTTCTATATATTTGATTTCTGGTTGATCTGCTGGTGGCTGTAGTTTCTGCAGTGCATGTACTTGCCAATTCTGAGCAATTTGTAGTGAGACTTGCGACCGCTGTGTTCTGCGCTTAGTGGCGCACATATCCATAGCAAAGGCCGAAGTGGGAAAATTCAGTAGGGGTTGGATTTCTATTAGGCACTAACTCAGTGTCATCTCATCTGGCATAGTAGTGTGCTTCCTTTGATACTTGGCTAGAAAATAGCCATAGGAGAATACAAACAGCTTCTTGAAGCCTACAGTAGCGTTCTATATATTTGATTTCTGGTTGATCTGCTGGTGGCTGTAGTTTCTGCAGTGCATGTACTTGCCAATTCTGAGCAATTTGTAGTGAGACTTGCGACCGCTGTGTTCTGCGCTTAGTGGCGCACATATCCATAGCAAAGGCCGAAGTGGGATAATTCAGTAGGGGTTGGATTTCTATTAGGCAATAACTCAGTGTCATCTCATCTGGCATAGTAGTGTGCTTCCTTTGATACTTGGCTAGAAAATAGCCATAGGAGAATACAAACAGCTTCTTGAAGCCTACAGTAGCGTTCTATATATTTGATTTCTGGTTGATCTGCTGGTGGCTGTAGTTTCTGCAGTGCATGTACTTGCCAATTCTGAGCAATTTGTAGTGAGACTTGCGACCGCTGTGTTCTGCGCTTAGTGGCGCACATATCCATAGCAAAGGCCGAAGTGGGAAAATTCAGTAGGGGTTGGATTTCTATTAGGCACTAACTCAGTGTCATCTCATCTGGCATAGTAGTGTGCTTCCTTTGATACTTGGCTAGAAAATAGCCATAGGAGAATACAAACAGCTTCTTGAAGCCTACAGTAGCGTTCTATATATTTGATTTCTGGTTGATCTGCTGGTGGCTGTAGTTTCTGCAGTGCATGTACTTGCCAATTCTGAGCAATTTGTAGTGAGACTTGCGACCGCTGTGTTCTGCGCTTAGTGGCGCACATATCCATAGCAAAGGCCGAAGTGGCAAAATTCAGTAGGGGTTGGATTTCTATTAGGCACTAACTCAGTGTCATCTCATCTGGCATAGTAGTGTGCTTCCTTTGATACTTGGCTAGAAAATAGCCATAGCAATAGGATAGGATTGTTTGGTTTTAAAAACTCAAAAAAAAACAAAAAACACAAAAAAAAAAAAAAACACAAAAAAACAAAAAAAAACAAAAAGAAGTAAAAAAAAAAAAAAAGTTATAACTCTCATTTTAAAAATGTTTAACCCGAGGGCTAGGGGTAGAGGACGAGGGCGGGACGTGGGCGTCCAACTACTGCAGGGGTCAGAGGCCGTGGTCCTGGGCGGGGTGAGACACCACCTGCTGATGAGGGAGCAGGGGAACGCCGCAGAGCTACACTCCCTAGGTTCATGTCTGAAGTTACTGGGACTCGTGGTAGAGCACTGTTGAGGCCAGAACAGTGCGAACAGGTGATGTCGTGGATTGCTGACAATGCTTCGAGCAATTTGTCCACCACCAGTCAGTCTTCCACGCAGTCCACCCATGTCACCGAAATCCCCACTCCTCCAGCTCCTGCACCTCAGCCTCCTCCCCCCCAGTCTGCCCCCTCCCAGGAAAATTTGCCATTTGAACCGGCATACTCTGAGGAACTGTTTTCTGGACCCTTCCCACAGTCACAAACCACTTGTCCGGTTGCTGCTGAGCAATTTTCCGATGCCCAGGTTTTCCACCAGTCACAGTCTGTGGGTGATGATGACCTTCTTGACGTAGTGGAAGTGTGTAAAGAGGTGTCCGACGATGAGGAGACACGGTTGTCAGACAGTGGGGAAGTTGTTGTCAGGGCAGGAAGTCCGAGGGGGGAGCAGACTGAGGGATCGGAGGATGATGAGGTGACAGACCCAAGCTGGGTTGAGAGGCCGGGTGAACACAGTGCTTCTGAGACGGAGGAGAGTCCTCGACCTGAACAGGTTGGAAGAGGCAGTGGTGGGGCCAGACGGAGAGGCAGGGCCAGAGCTGGTGCATCAGCGCCACTGTCAACTAGTGAAGCTCCCGTGGTGAGGGCTCTTGCGGCGAGGGCTAGATCTTCAGAAGTGTGGAGGTTCTTTAAGGAAACACCGGATGACCGACGGACTGTGGTGTGCAACATTTGCCAAACCAGGCTCAGCAGGGGTTCCACCACTACTAGCTTAACTACCACCAGTATGCGCAGGCATATGAATGCTAAGCACCCCACTCAGTGGCAACAAGCCCGTTCACCTCCGGCCGTGCACACCACTGCTCCTTCCCCTGTGTCAGCTGCTAGTCAGCCCCCTGCCCAGGACCCTGGCACAAAAACCCCATCGTCGCCTCCACGATCCTCCACAGCATCCACCAGCGTTCAGCTCTCCATACCCCAGACGCTGGAGCGGAAACGCAAATATAGTGCAACCCACCCGCACGCCCAAGCCCTTAATGTGCACATCTCCAGATTGCTTAGCCTGGAGATGCTGCCCTATAGGCTAGTAGAGACCGAGGCCTTTCGCAACCTCATGGCGGCGGCCGCCCCTCGGTATTCGGTCCCCAGCCGCCACTACTTTTCCCGATGTGCCGTCCCAGCCCTGCACCAGCACGTGTCAGACAACATCATCCGTGCCCTGACCAACGCCGTTTCTGACAAGGTCCACCTGACCACGGACACGTGGACGAGTGCTGCCGGGCAGGGCCACTATATATCGCTGACGGCACATTGGGTTAACTTGGTGGAGGCTGGGACCGAGTCTGACCCTGGGGCTGCTCATATACTGCCGACGCCGAGGATTGCGGGGCCTACCTCGGTCCAGGTGTTTCAGGCCTACTATGCCTCCTCCTCCTCCCACCCCTCCTTCAGCTCCTCCTCCGAACTACCATCCGTGGGCACGGCGCCATCAGTCGGTAGCTCTAGGCACAGCAGCAGTGCCGTCGCTAAGCGACAGCAGGCGGTGCTCAAACTGCTGAGCCTAGGCGACAAAAGGCACACCGCCCAAGAGCTATTACAGGGCATCACGGCGCAGACTGATCTGTGGCTGGCACCGCTGAACCTGAAGCCGGGAATGGTTGTGTGTGACAACGGCCGTAACCTGGTGGCGGCTCTGCAACTCGGCAGACTGACACATGTGCCATGCCTGGCCCATGTGTTAAATCTGCAGCGTTTCCTCAAGACATACCCCAATCTGTCTGATTTGCTCACGAAGGTGCGCCGCATCTGTGCGCATTTCAGGAAGTCCAGCCCAGATGCTGCCACTCTCAGGGCAGCGCAGCGCCGCCTCCAACTGCCCGCTCACCGACTGTTGTGCGACGTGCCCACGAGGTGGAATTCAACACTGACCATGTTATCCAGAGTTTACCAGCAGCGCAGAGCGATTGTAGACTGCCAGATGTCAACTTCCACCAGAACTGGTAGTCAGGTCAGTCAGCTTCCTCAAGTCTACAATGAGGAGTGGACGTGGATGTCTGATATCTGTCAGGTGCTGAGTAACTTTGAGGAGTCAACACAGATGGTCAGTGGCGATGCCGCCATCATCAGCCTCACCATCCCGCTGCTTGGCCTGTTGAAAAACTCTCTGGTCAGCATGAAGTCGGAAGCTTTGCGCTCGTCACAAGAGACGGGGGAAGAATATTCCCTTGTTGATAGCCAAAGCACCCTGAGGTCTGTTTCTCAGCGCATATCGGAGGAGGTGGAGGTGGAGGAGGATGAGGAGGAAAAGGAGGAGAATGTTGGCGAGACACAAGAGGGGACCATTGTTGAGTCCTTCACTGTTCAGCGTGTATGGGCAGAAGAAGAGGAGTTGGAGGAGTTGGAGGAGGAGGAAATGGACAGTCAGGCCAGTGAGGGGAGTGAATTCTTACGCGTTGGTACTCTGGCGCATATGTCAGATTTCATGCTAGGCTGCCTATCCCGTGACCCTCGCGTTCAAAGAATTTATTCCAGCACCGATTACTGGGTGTTCACTCTCCTGGACCCACGGTACAAGCAAAATCTTTCCACTCTCATCCCTGCAGAGGAAAGGAGTGTGAGAATGCATGAATACCAGCAGGCCCTGGTGCACAAGCTGAAACAGTATTTCCCTTCTGACAGCGCTAGCGGCAGAGTGCGTAGTTCTGCGGGACAAGTAGCGAGGGAGAGTAGGCGAGCAGGCAGCTTGTCCAGCACTGGCAAGGGTACGCTTTACAAGGCTTTTGCCAGCTTTATGTCACCCCAGCAAGACACTGTCACCTGTCCCCAGTCTCGGCAGAGTAGGGCTGATCTTTACAGAAAGATGGTGAGGGAGTACGTAGCTGACCATACCATCGTCCTAAATGATCACACAGCTCCCTACAACTACTGGGTTTCAAAGCTGGACATGTGGCACGAACTGGCGTTGTACGCCTTGGAGGTTCTTGCCTGCCCTGCCGCTAGCGTCTTGTCCGAGCGGGTTTTCAGTGCAGCTGGTGGCATCATCACCGATAAGCGTACACGCCTGTCGACTGACAGCGCTGACAGGCTGACGCTTATTAAAATGAATAAAGGCTGGATTTCTCAGAATTTCCAATCTCCACCAGGTGAAGGAAGCTAAACCTGAATAATTGATCCACTCCTCCTCCTCCTCCTCATTTTCCTCCTTCTCCTCCTCTTTGTACAGTAAAGCAGAGGAAAATGGCTATTTTTTGACAGGGCCCACTGGCTCTTGCTATAGTACTTCATGCATTTAATTTTTCTGGAGGGCCACCTACCCGGTCCTCTGTTTGAAACAATTTTTGTGAGTGCCACATACAGGCACTCAATCTATTCCATTTTTCTGGAGGGCCACCTACCCGGTCCTCTGTTTTAAAAAATTTTTGGGACTGCCACATACAGGCACTCAATCTATTCCATTTTACTGGAGGGCCACCTACCTGCTCCTCTGGTTTGAAACATTTTTGGGACTGCCACATACAGGCACTCAATCTATTCCATTTTACTGCAGGGCCACCTACCTGCTCCTCTGGTTTGAACAATTTTTGGGACTGCCACATACAGGCACTCAATCTATTCCATTTTACTGGAGGGCCACCTACCTGCTCCTCTGGTTTGAAACATTTTTGGGACTGCCACATACAGGCACTCAATCTATTCCATTTTACTGCAGGGTCACCTACCTGCTCCTCTGGTTTGAACAATTTTTGGGACTGCCACATACAGGCACTCAATCTATTCCATTTTACTGGAGGGCCACCTACCTGCTCCTCTGGTTTGAAACATTTTTGGGACTGCCACATACAGGCACTCAATCTATTCCATTTTACTGCAGGGCCACCTACCTGCTCCTCTGGTTTGAAGAATTTTTGGGACTGCCACATACAGGCACTCAATCTATTCCATTTTACTGGAGGGCCACCTACCTGCTCCTCTGGTTTGAAGAATTTTTGGGACTGCCACATACAGGCACTCAATCTATTCCATTTTACTGGAGGGCCACCTACCTGCTCCTCTGGTTTGAAACATTTTTGGGACTGCCACATACAGGCACTCAATCTATTCCATTTTACTGGAGGGCCACCTACCTGCTCCTTTGGTTTGAAAAATGTTTGGGACTGCCACATACAGGCACTATCCAAATTAAATTGTCTCCATAGCAGCCTCCACACGTTGTCTCCATTGCTACCTCCAAAAGTCGTCCATATAGCTGCCTCCATACATCGTCCCTTTATCAAACGAGGTGTGTCAGGCAGAAATTTGGGTTGTTTTCATGGATTCCACATCAAAGTTGTTAACTTTGTCGCCACCCTGCTGTGTTATCCACAAAATATACTGGCAAACTTTTACCATTTAGGGATATTATTTCAGCGCTTCTTGCGCATCTGTTTACATTCCCCTCACCCGGCATATCCTAAACTTATAAGAACGCTACTACACTTGATCTTATACAAAAGGTTCTTAGAAGTGCTGTTTGGGGAGTAGCCTAGAGACAGGGGCTTGGATTGGCGAAAGCTCGCCTGGCAGCGGAGCGCCAGCTCCATGCGCATCATGCGCTTCTTGCGCATCTGTTAACATTCCCCTCACCCGCCATATCCCAAACTTATAAGAACGCTACTACACTTAACTTGGTGCAGGCTGGGACCGAGTCTGACCCTGGGGCTGCTCATATACTGGCGACGCAGAGAATTGCGGGGCCTACCTCGGTCCAGGTCTCAAAGGCCTACTATACCTCCTCCCACCCCTCCTCCACCTCCTCCTCCTCCGAATTACCATCCGTGGGCATGGCGCCATCAGTCGGTAGCTCTAGGCACAGCAGCAGTGCCGTCGCTAAGCGACAGCAGGCGGTGCTGAAACTGCTGAGCCTAGGCGATAAAAGGCACACCGCCCAAGAGCTATTACAGGGCATTCCACATCAAAGTTGTTAACTTTGTCGCCACCCTGCTGTGTAATCCACAAAATATACTGGCAAACTTTTACCATTTAGGGATATTATTTCAGCGCTTCTTGCGCATCTGTTTACATTCCCCTCACCCGGCATATCCTAAACTTATAAGAACGCTACTACACTTGATCTTATACAAAAGGTTCTTAGAAGTGCTGTTTGGGGAGTAGCCTAGAAACAGGGGCTTGGATTGGCGAAAGCTCGCCTGGCTGCAGAGCGCCAGCTCCATCACAAGATCCAACTAACATAGTTGCAGCACCTTTAATCTACTACTAGTTCACTGCCTCCATAATAATAATAATCTTTATTTATATAGCGTCATCATATTCTGCAGCGCTTTACAAATCATAGGAAACAAATACAAATGTAATGTAACAGAGCACAACATTTGTATGGAACAACAGGAGTGAGGTCCCTGCTCGCCAGAGCTTACGGTTTATGAAGATGATGGGGTAACACGAGGTAAAAGAATATTTAATGGTCAAGCCATTCTTCTTAGGGAATAGAAAAAAATATAATAAATGGAATTGCTGTCGCTTGAAACACTCAGCCGTCATCTTATATACCAGGTCCAGGGTGAATGGGACTGCAGAGAAGTCTGGTGCCTGTTGGTTGCTGGATAACAGATGGGAGGACGACACAGGACGGGTTAGTAGAAGAGTTAAAACTTCATGCAGTTAATGAGTGTTATAGGCTTGCCTAAAGAAATGGGTTTTAAGAGCACGTTTGAAACTTTGGAGGTTAGGTATTAGTCTGATAGTCCGGGGCAGAGCATTCCATAGAATTGGTGCAGCTCTAGAGAAGTCTTGGAGACGCGAGTGGGAGGTCCGCACTAGGGTAGAGGTTAATCTAAGATCACTGGCGGATCTAAGAGCACGGGTTGGGCGATAGACTGAGATAAGAGAGGAGAGGTAGGGGGGTGCAGCATTATACAGAGCTTTATGGATGAGGGTTATTATTATTTTAAACTATTCGAAAGGAGACTGGCAGCAAGTGCAGCGACTGGCATGAACTGTAAGCATACATGGTCCCCTTATCAAACGAGCTGTGTCAGGCAGAATTTGGGGTTGTTTTCATGGCTTCCATGTTAACTTTGTCGCCACCCTGCTGTGTAATCCACAAAATATACTGGCAAACTTTTATCATGTAGCGATATTATTTGAGCGCTTCTTGCTCACCTCCTTTGGTTCCTCTCTGCCACCCATTGGTTTGAAGCCTGAGTCCATTTAGGGTATGTCGCCATGCCACTCTCTAGCCTGCCGCTGCTGCCGCTGCCTCTGCATGCCGTCCCCTATAGTGTCAGGGTCAATTATTGGATGTTTTAGATGCTATCTAGCTTCATTCTGTCACTCTGTCATGGCCATGCTGTTGCCCATAATTTTGGCATAATGGTGCGATTAGGCAGCCTCAGAGGCATCCATGCATGCTGCCCCTGCTGTTTCCTGTCCATTTCCGTGGTGTTTCCATCCTTTTCTGAGGTTCCCAGGTGTTTGGCCAAGCTTCCCTGTGCAGAGCCTTGGTCCCCTTGAAAAATGCTCGAGTCTCCCATTGACTTCAATGGGGTTCGTTATTCGAGACGAGCACTCGAGCATCGGGAAAAGTTCGTCTCGAATAACGAGTACCCGAGCATTTTAGTGTTCGCTCATCTCTAACTGTCACCTGTCCCCAGTCTCGGCAGAGTAGGGCTGATCTTTACAGAAAGATGGTGAGGGAGTACATAGCTGACCATACCATCGTCCTAAATGATCACACAGCTCCCTACAACTACTGGGTTTCAAAGCTGGACATGTGGCACGAACTGGCGCTGTACGCCTTGGAGGTTCTTGCCTGCCCTGCCGCTAGCGTGTTGTCCGAGCGGGTTTTCAGTGCAGCTGGTGGCATCATCACCGATAAGCGTACACGCCTGTTGACTGACAGCGCTGAGAGGCTGACGCTTATCAAGATGAATAAAGCCTGGATTTCTCCGGATTTTCATTCTCCACCAGGTGAAAGAAGCTCAACCTGAATAATGTATGCACTCCTCCTCCTCATTGCCCTCCTTCTCCTCCTCTTTGTACACTAAAGCATAGGAAACTGGCTATTTTTGCCAGGGCCAACTGGCTCTAGCTATAGTACTCTATGTATTTAATTTTTCTGGAGGGCCACCTACCTGGTCCTCTGTTTTAAGCAATTTTTGGCAGTGCCACATACAGGCACTCAATCTATTTAATTTTTCTGGAGGACCACCTACCTGCTCCTCTGGTTTGAAAAATTTTTTGGACTGCCACATACAGGCACTATCCAAATTAAATTGTCTCCATAGCAGCCTCCACATGTCGTCTTTTTAGCGTGCTCCACACGTTGTCTCCATTGCTACCTCCACACGTCATCGCCATAGCTGCCTCCAAAAGTCGTCCATATAGCTGCCTCCATACATTGTCAAACAAACAAACTTTGTCGCCACCCTGCTGTGTAATCCACAAAATATACTGGCAAACTTTTATCATTTACCGATATTATTTCAGCGCTTCTTGCGCATCTGTTTACGTTCCCCTCACCCGCCATATCCTAAACTTATAAGAACGCTACTACACTTGATCTTATAGAAAAGGTTCTTAGAAGTGCTGTTTGGGGAGTAGCCTAGAGACAGGGGCTTGGATTGGCGAAAGCTCGCCTGGCAGCGGAGCGCCAGCTCCATCTCAAGATCCAACTAACATAGTTTTAACTGCAGCACCTTTATTCTACTACTAGTTCACTGCCTCCATACATCGTCCCCTTATCAAACGAGCTGTGTCAGGCAGAATTTTCAGGTGTTTCACCAGATACATAGTGGAACTCGGCCCATCTGTCGCCGCCATGCTAGAGATCTGAAGTTGCAATCATAGCAGCGCAATATGGATGCCCCATACTGTAGCTCTTAATCATGGAACCATTTCCGTAAAAACAATTAAAAATAGAACCACTATGCTATTCCATTATTCCTAGGTGAAATATTCAAACGACCCGGCCTGATTTGAAAATTATAATTTTTTCAAAGTAAACGCTTCTGGCCCCCAGGCCCATTTTGGGTGGGGAGGAGCCGAGAGACAGGGGCTTGGACAGGCGAAAGCTCGCCTGGCAGTGGACCGCCAGCTCCATCCCAGATTAGGCAGCCTCAGAGGCATCCATGCATGCTGCCCCTGCTTTTTCCTGTCCATTTTGCCTCCACGATCCTCCACAGCGTCCACCAATGTCTCATTTCAACTCTCTATACCCCAGACGCTGGAGCACGAGAGGATATGCAGCACATCATCCCCTTATCAAACGAGCTGTGTCAGGCAGAATTTTCAGGTGTTTCACCAGATACATAGTGGAACTCGGCCCATCTGTCGCCGCCATGCCGGAGACCTGAAGTTGCAATCATAGCAGCGCAATATGAATGCCCCATACTGTCGCTCTTAATCATGGAAGTCGTCTCCATGGCTTCCTCCACATGTTGTCCCCTTATCAAAAGAGATGTGTCAGGCTCATTTTTCGGGTGTTTCACCAGATACATTATGGAACTTGGTCACTATGTCGCCACCATGCTGTGTTATCGACTAAATATACCGTCAACCTTTTGTTCACATAGGAAATCATTTCACCTCCTTTGGTGAAACCTGAGTCCATTTAGGGTATGTCCCCATGAGACTCTCTAGCCTGCCACTGCTGCCGCTGCCTCTGCATGCCGTCCCCTATAGTGTCAGGGTCAATTATTGCATGTTTTAGATGCTATCTAGCCTCATTCGGTCACCCTGTCATGGCCATGCTGTTGCCCATAATTTTGGCATAATGGTGCGATTAAGCAGCCTCAGAGGCATCCATGCATGCTGCCCCTGCTGTTTCCTGTCCATTTCCGTGGTGTTTCCATCCTTTTCTGAGGTTCCCAGGTGTATGGCCAAGCTTCCCTGTGCAGAGCCTTGGTCCCCTTGAAAAATGCTCGAGTCTCCCATTGACTTCAATGGGGCTCGTTATTCGAGACGAGCACTCGAGCATTGGGAAAAGTTTGTCTCGAATAACGAGTACCCGAGCATTTTAGTGCTCGCTCATCTCTAGTAAGTACATGTTTATTATTTTTAAATAGCGCCCCCCCAGCCCGGCCCTATGTAATTTTAAACACCCGTATAACCACTTTAATAACATGACATTGGTAGCGTTACAGTCAAAGTAGTAAGAAAGGGAGAAAAATTGACATGTCTCTAGAACAATATTATTTGTTGAATGTCCTAATGTTGAGTGTTCAGCCAATAGTAAAGGGTTCTTGGACTTCATTCCTTCAATAAGTCAAAGTTGTGGTTCGTGTCTCCTGACAATGGTAAAATACATAACAAACATTTATCTCATAGGATGCAATGGACGCTTATAGATATGCAGGTACCCTTTCAGACTTTAAAGAGACTCTGTCACTTTAGTCGTCCCACACAGATGTGATGCCACCTTATAATATGAAACCATGTTACTGGCCTTAAACAGTACGTGGCATATGCACCCTGTATTGGCGTGTGCCCTTAGACAGTATGTGGCATATGCACTCTGTGTTGGAGTGTGTATAGTACATTAAAATATTCTTCTTTTGTCATTTTACTATCTGGGGAATGAGGAGAAAAAGTGAATACCAGAAGGTCAAAGGAAGTGACCCAGTTATTATTAAGAGTGGATTTAGTGTCTGTAGTTCACTCTCCATGCACAGTTCTATGGCATAGAAAGCAGCAGGGTGAAAACTGTCTGACATTCATAGAAATTCACAGTGAAATCTGAATTTTAATTTTTAAAGGGTTTTGCTCTTGGGAAGAGCAGCTTAATACTTCAAGGTGATGCATTTTGATAGAACATTGTATTGAGGTTGAAGCTTAGGTTGAAACTTACTATGATATGTTGGATTGCATGATATTAAAAATGTTGAGGCTTTTATGGAGTGATCTCATGAAAGAAAGAGCAGTTCCAAAACTAAGAATGTGTGCCTGACTTTTGTGAACTTTTTTGTCCTCTAGGTATTTCTCATTTTTACTTACACTCCTACCCTTTTCCAACAAGCTCTATATTTTCACCTATAAATGCCAATTCAGGGATAGTCCAATAAATTTGTGGTGGACACTACTGAATTGGGCAGCAGCTAGGTAGACATTCACACCTGCAGTGCTCAGCTTGAGCACTGTCTACATGGGCAGCTGTGACAAGGTACTGATGATATTGGCCCCCTTTCACAGTACAGGATTGGGCTGTCAGCCTCTGTGCAAGTGAGCACAGTGCCATAGGCACAGGCCTCCAAGCTGCTACACTGCTACAGTCACAGAACCTTACATCAGGCTGTGAACTTACAGCTGTGAATGGACAGCCTGTGGCCGATAATGGGAAAAAAAAGTTTTGTGCGGATTTATCCGTACGGGGCTTTTTTGAGAGAGTAAAATGACTTTATAGACATCTATGATACTTATACAGGCATCAACATTATAGGCATCTATGATACTTATACAGGCATCAACATTATAGGCATCTATGATACTTATACAGGCATCAACATGACTTCTGCATGGAAACATGCCAACCATTAACTTTTTAGCAGGTTTCTCATAGACAGTTTCTTTCCACATTACCAACAGAGCAATATTTACCCAGTGATGTTTCAGGAAGTCAAGCCCCCTTCCTGTGATTAAACTAAATAAATATACTAAATATTCATAAAAACTAACAACAATATTTAGTATTAACCCTATACTGTGGTTACTTATGGAAAGTCAATGGGGCTTAATTACTAAGGGTCCCGCGGCTACATTTTCGTTGGGTTTCCCGACTTTTCGGGGATCGCGCCGGGGATTGTGTTGCACGAGATCCATTTGCGTTGCAAACGCGCCGGCTTTCACGTGACACAAATCGGGAGAGGGGCCATCAGACGATCCGACAGATTCGGACTACGCGCGGGATTGTGTCGCAAGACATGCACTCACATACATCGGGAAGAAGGTGAATTCTGGTGGATGTGATCGGGGAAGCCACACATGCAGGATCTTGGGAGCGCGACCTTGATGAATCGCGGCAGACTTCATCCTCGTTGGACAACACACCTCGAGGATCGCACAGGTACTGGGTAAGTAAATGTGCCCCAATGTGTCCTTGTACAAGTTTACATAGAATTTTAATAAGTGAACAGCTTTTCTGCTGAAAATGATATTTAGTTTTTATTAACATTTAGGATATTTTTTTGTTTAATCACATTTAGTAAATGTATTTATTTTAACTACATTTCGTATATATTTATTATTTTTCCCTTATCTAAGCAGTTTGAACAATATTTCCTTTCATTGCAGACTACTGTTCAATACTGATCAACTGATGTCTATGAGCGGTTTTGGTCATACTGTGATGAAGAAATAAAGAGTAAAGTGACATAATAGTAGTTTAATGCAGCGACTCTTCTGAATGGAAAAGTGTTTTGGATATATGGCACAATTTAGAATGATTAAGTGACATACACCAATGATCACACGCATATCACAGTTCCATCGAGGAGTCAGTGTATACTCTTGTATTTGTTTCTTTGTTTATGGAAGTTTTCAAACTTCAAAAGCTGATTAGGTGTCAGCATTTTCTGTAGAAACGTAGTCAGCCTTTCTGTGATTTTGGTGGAGAAAATGAAACTTCTTTTAACTGACAGCAGATCTGCCCCCAGAGGGTTCGAGCACCGAGGCAAAGTTCCAAGAAAAGAATCCTGTCCAGTAGAGTCCTCTCTGAGGTCTTAAAGTCTTTAGATCACATTTTTTTGGCTCACTGCTGTCAAAGTCCAAAATAAAATGAGTGTAATGTCCTCGGTCGAGGAGACAAAAGAAAATCTCTTCTCCCATGGCCTATGTCATATGTGCACTGTATTTCTTTAAAAAAAAAAAAAGCAAAGAAAACAACATATCCTTCTACATTAACCCCCTAAGGACGTAACCAGTTTATTGCTTAAGGCTCAGCCCGATTTTTTGTATTCTGACATGCATCACTTTATATGGTTATAACTTTTGAACACTGTTACTTATCGAAGTGATCTGTTTTTTCCTCGCATAATGTAGCATCACATAATGCACTTCATTTTAGTGGTAAATTTTGGCTGATAAGTTTTGCCTTTATTTATTAAAAAAAAGTGATTAAAGTTTGGAAAAATTGTAAAAATTGGAAATCATCACTAGAGATGAGCGAGCACTAAAATGCTCGAGTGCTCGTTATTTGAGACAAACTTTTCCTGATGCTCGAGTGCTCGTCTCGAATAACGAGCCCCATTGAAGTCAATGGGAGACTCGAGCATTTTTCAAAGGGACCATGGTTCGGGAATAAAATGTGTTATTTAATTGAAAAAGAATGTCGTCTGATTAGTTAGCAGATGTATGCAAACATCTGCAATCTATTCTTCACTGTTCCGCACGTATATTATCTCCCGACAAGTTAGCAGATGTGAAGAACAGTGAAGAATAGAATAAAAACAGTGAACACAGGATCATTTAAGTGAAAAACGCAGTGAAGAACACAGTGAAGAATAGATTGCAGATGTTCTGCATATTTGCTTACTAGTCGGGAGATACGCTCCTCTTCTTCCACTGAAGTCTCCGTGCTGCCCCGATGTCTCCATGCACTGCCCCGATGTCTCCATGTGCTGCTCCCCGGTGTCTCCATGTGCTGCTCCCCGGTGTCTCCATGTGCTGCTCCCCGGTGTCTCCATGTGCTGCTCCCCGGTGTCTCCATGCGCTGCCCCGATGTCTCAATGCGCTGCCCCGATGTTTCCATGTGCTGCTCCCTGGTGTCTCCATGTGCTGCTCCCCGGTGTCTCCATGTGTCTCCATATTCTGTGGATATATTTACCACAGAATACAGAACCTGTATGCTTCCATGCGCAACTGTATCAAAGGTTATGGGTGACCCAACAGAGTCCTAGAACATGCTTACAATTTAATGATTTTATTAAGAAAACATATACTTTAGCTAATATGATATCAATATATCATATATCATATATTGATATCAGTTACATACATTTATATAATTTCTATGAATGTGAATAAAAAATCAAGGTGTTTCTACTTCTGGCAAACTGCCTACAGAAAAAGAAATGGAAAGATAACTGAGTGCTTCTGTAGCTCGCATTAAGATAACTCATACATTACAAGTATTGATCTTCAATTACAATTGTATCTGATGACTTCATTATTTAGGAGCAGGTAAATGTCCTCACATACTATTCAATAATTTAGTTAACAAACATGGTTAGTGAAAATACTCAATAGTTTATTGATTGCAGTATAATACTCCTGCTCCATTTATAGACCAAGAAAATGTTTATTAGATTGTCTGAAAGTTAGTATATAGAACTGTATGGATATTTTATTGGTAAACCATAGTGATTACCTATAGATAACATTATATAACATTATGTCTTCTAATAAAGGAATTAGAAATAAATATATAGAAATTTTGTACATGGTGTCAGTATTGTTACACTGGTGTAGATAAGGTTAGATTTTATAATAATTATATTCTTTTGCATAGCAGGTCAGTATTATAGTATATGCTTATACATAGTAAATAGAGATGAGCGAACATGCTCGTCCGAGCTTGATGCTCGGTCGAGCATTAGGGTACTCGAAACTGCTCGTTGCTCGGACGAATACTTCGCCCGCTCGAGAAAATGGCAGCTCCCGCCGTTTTGCTTTTTGGCGGCCAGAAACAGAGCCAATCACAAGCCAGGAGACTCTGCACTCCACCCAGCATGACGTGGTACCCTTACACGTCGATAGCAGTGGTTGGCTGGCCAGATCAGGTGACCCTGGGATAGACTAGCCGCTGGCCGCGCTGCTCGGATCATTCTGTCTCTGGATGCCGCTAGGGAGAGAGCTGCTGCTGGTCAGGGAAAGCGTTAGGGTGTTCTATTAGCTTACTGTTAGGCAGGAGTGATTCTCAAAGAACCCAACAGCCCTTCTTAGGGCTACAATAACGTTCTACTTTTTTTATTTTAATTTGCATCTTTTACCATTTTGTGAGGAATTAGCAGGGGGACTTGCTACCGTTGTGTTTAGCTCTTAGTGGCACACATATCCATAGCAAAGACCGAAGTGGCAAAATTCAGTAGGGGTTGGATTTCTATTAGGCAATAACTCAGTGTCATCTCATCTGGCATAGTAGTGTGCTTCCTTTGATACTTGGCTAGAAAATAGCCATAGGAGAATACAAACAGCTTCTTGAAGCCTACAGTAGCGTTCTATATATTTGATTTCTGGTTGATCTGCTGGTGGCTTTAGTTTCTGCAGTGCATGTACTTGCCAATTCTGAGCAATTTGTAGTGAGACTTGCGACCGCTGTGTTCTGCGCTTAGTGGCGCACATATCCATAGCAAAGGCTGAAGTGGGAAAATTCAGTAGGGGTTGGATTTCTATTAGGCACTAACTCAGTGTCATCTCATCTGGCATAGTAGTGTGCTTCCTTTGATACTTGGCTAGAAAATAGCCATAGGAGAATACAAATAGCTTCTTGAAGCCTACAGTAGCGTTCTATATATTTGATTTCTGGTTGATCTGCTGGTGGCTGTAGTTTCTGCAGTGCATGTACTTGCCAATTCTGAGCAATTTGTAGTGAGACTTGCGACCGCTGTGTTCTGCGCTTAGTGGCGCACATATCCATAGCAAAGGCTGAAGTGGGAAAATTCAGTAGGGGTTGGATTTCTATTAGGCACTAACTCAGTGTCATCTCATCTGGCATAGTAGTGTGCTTCCTTTGATACTTGGCTAGAAAATAGCCATAGGAGAATACAAATAGCTTCTTGAAGCCTACAGTAGCGTTCTATATATTTGATTTCTGGTTGATCTGCTGGTGGCTGTAGTTTCTGCAGTGCATGTACTTGCCAATTCTGAGCAATTTGTAGTGAGACTTGCGACCGCTGTGTTCTGCGCTTAGTGGCGCACATATCCATAGCAAAGGCTGAAGTGGGAAAATTCAGTAGGGGTTGGATTTCTATTAGGCACTAACTCAGTGTCATCTCATCTGGCATAGTAGTGTGCTTCCTTTGATACTTGGCTAGAAAATAGCCATAGCAATAGGATAGGATTGTTTGGTTCTAAAAACTCAAAAAAAAACAAAAAACACAAAAAAAAACAAAAAACACAAAAAAACACAAAAAAAAACAAAAAAAAGTAAAAAAAAAAAAAAAGTTATAACTCTCATTTTAAAAATGTTTAACCCCAGGGCTAGGGGTAGAGGACGAGGGCGGGGACGTGGGCGTCCAACTACTGCAGGGGTCAGAGGCCGTGGTCCTGGGCGGGGTGAGACACCACCTGCTGATGAGGGAGCAGGGGAACGCCGCAGAGCTACACTCCCTAGGTTCATGTCTGAAGTTACTGGGACTCGTGGTAGAGCACTGTTGAGGCCAGAACAGTGCGAACAGGTGATGTCGTGGATTGCTGACAATGCTTCGAGCAATTTGTCCACCACCAGTCAGTCTTCCACGCAGTCCACCCATGTCACCGAAATCCCCACTCCTCCAGCTCCTGCACCTCAGCCTCCTCCCCCCCAGTCTGCCCCCTCCCAGGAAAATTTGCCATTTGAACCGGCATACTCTGAGGAACTGTTTTCTGGACCCTTCCCACAGTCACAAACCACTTGTCCGGTTGCTGCTGAGCAATTTTCCGATGCCCAGGTTTTCCACCAGTCACAGTCTGTGGGTGATGATGACCTTCTTGACGTAGTGGAAGTGTGTAAAGAGGTGTCCGACGATGAGGAGACACGGTTGTCAGACAGTGGGGAAGTTGTTGTCAGGGCAGGAAGTCCGAGGGGGGAGCAGACTGAGGGATCGGAGGATGATGAGGTGACAGACCCAAGCTGGGTTGAGAGGCCGGGTGAACACAGTGCTTCTGAGACGGAGGAGAGTCCTCGACCTGAACAGGTTGGAAGAGGCAGTGGTGGGGCCAGACGGAGAGGCAGGGCCAGAGCTGGTGCATCAGCGCCACTGTCAACTAGTGAAGCTCCCGTGGTGAGGGCTCTTGCGGCGAGGGCTAGATCTTCAGAAGTGTGGAGGTTCTTTAAGGAAACACCGGATGACCGACGGACTGTGGTGTGCAACATTTGCCAAACCAGGCTCAGCAGGGGTTCCACCACTACTAGCTTAACTACCACCAGTATGCGCAGGCATATGAATGCTAAGCACCCCACTCAGTGGCAACAAGCCCGTTCACCTCCGGCCGTGCACACCACTGCTCCTTCCCCTGTGTCAGCTGCTAGTCAGCCCCCTGCCCAGGACCCTGCCACAAAAACCCCATCGTCGCCTCCACGATCCTCCACAGCATCCACCAGCGTTCAGCTCTCCATACCCCAGACGCTGGAGCGGAAACGCAAATATAGTGCAACCCACCCGCACGCCCAAGCCCTTAATGTGCACATCTCCAGATTGCTTAGCCTGGAGATGCTGCCCTATAGGCTAGTAGAGACCGAGGCCTTTCGCAACCTCATGGCGGCGGCCGCCCCTCGGTATTCGGTCCCCAGCCGCCACTACTTTTCCCGATGTGCCGTCCCAGCCCTGCACCAGCACGTGTCAGACAACATCATCCGTGCCCTGACCAACGCCGTTTCTGACAAGGTCCACCTGACCACGGACACGTGGACGAGTGCTGCCGGGCAGGGCCACTATATATCGCTGACGGCACATTGGGTTAACTTGGTGGAGGCTGGGACCGAGTCTGACCCTGGGGCTGCTCATATACTGCCGACGCCGAGGATTGCGGGGCCTACCTCGGTCCAGGTGTTTCAGGCCTACTATGCCTCCTCCTCCTCCCACCCCTCCTTCAGCTCCTCCTCCGAACTACCATCCGTGGGCACGGCGCCATCAGTCGGTAGCTCTAGGCACAGCAGCAGTGCCGTCGCTAAGCGACAGCAGGCGGTGCTCAAACTGCTGAGCCTAGGCGACAAAAGGCACACCGCCCAAGAGCTATTACAGGGCATCACGGCGCAGACTGATCTGTGGCTGGCACCGCTGAACCTCAAGCCGGGAATGGTTGTGTGTGACAACGGCCGTAACCTGGTGGCGGCTCTGCAACTCGGCAGACTGACACATGTGCCATGCCTGGCCCATGTGTTAAATCTGATAGTGCAGCGTTTCCTCAAGACATACCCCAATCTGTCTGATTTGCTCACGAAGGTGCGCCGCATCTGTGCGCATTTCAGGAAGTCCAGCCCAGATGCTGCCACTCTCAGGGCAGCGCAGCGCCGCCTCCAACTGCCCGCTCACCGACTGTTGTGCGACGTGCCCACGAGGTGGAATTCAACACTGACCATGTTATCCAGAGTTTACCAGCAGCGCAGAGCGATTGTAGACTGCCAGATGTCAACTTCCACCAGAACTGGTAGTCAGGTCAGTCAGCTTCCTCAAGTCTACAATGAGGAGTGGACGTGGATGTCTGATATCTGTCAGGTGCTGAGTAACTTTGAGGAGTCAACACAGATGGTCAGTGGCGATGCCGCCATCATCAGCCTCACCATCCCGCTGCTTGGCCTGTTGAAAAACTCTCTGGTCAGCATGAAGTCGGAAGCTTTGCGCTCGTCACAAGAGACGGGGGAAGAATATTCCCTTGTTGATAGCCAAAGCACCCTGAGGTCTGTTTCTCAGCGCATATCGGAGGAGGTGGAGGTGGAGGAGGATGAGGAGGAAGAGGAGGAGAATGTTGGCGAGACACAAGAGGGGACCATTGTTGAGTCCTTCACTGTTCAGCGTGTATGGGCAGAAGAAGAGGAGTTGGAGGAGTTGGAGGAGGAGGAAATGGACAGTCAGGCCAGTGAGGGGAGTGAATTCTTACGCGTTGGTACTCTGGCGCATATGTCAGATTTCATGCTAGGCTGCCTATCCCGTGACCCTCGCGTTCAAAGAATTTATTCCAGCACCGATTACTGGGTGTTCACTCTCCTGGACCCACGGTACAAGCAAAATCTTGCCACTCTCATCCCTGCAGAGGAAAGGAGTGTGAGAATGCATGAATACCAGCAGGCCCTGGTGCACAAGCTGAAACAGTATTTCCCTTCTGACAGCGCTAGCGGCAGAGTGCGTAGTTCTGCGGGACAAGTAGCGAGGGAGAGTAGGCGAGCAGGCAGCTTGTCCAGCACTGGCAAGGGTACGCTTTACAAGGCTTTTGCCAGCTTTATGTCACCCCAGCAAGACACTGTCACCTGTCCCCAGTCTCGGCAGAGTAGGGCTGATCTTTACAGAAAGATGGTGAGGGAGTACGTAGCTGACCATACCATCGTCCTAAATGATCACACAGCTCCCTACAACTACTGGGTTTCAAAGCTGGACATGTGGCACGAACTGGCGCTGTACGCCTTGGAGGTTCTTGCCTGCCCTGCCGCTAGCGTCTTGTCCGAGCGGGTTTTCAGTGCAGCTGGTGGCATCATCACCGATAAGCGTACACGCCTGTCGACTGACAGCGCTGACAGGCTGACGCTTATTAAAATGAATAAAGGCTGGATTTCTCAGAATTTCCAATCTCCACCAGGTGAAGGAAGCTCAACCTGAATAATTGATCCACTCCTCCTCCTCCTCCTCATTTTCCTCCTTCTCCTCCTCTTTGTACAGTAAAGCAGAGGAAAATGGCTATTTTTTTGACAGGGCCCACTGGCTCTTGCTATAGTACTTCATGCATTTAATTTTTCTGGAGGGCCACCTACCCGGTCCTCTGTTTGAAACAATTTTTGTGAGTGCCACATACAGGCACTCAATCTATTCCATTTTTCTGGAGGGCCACCTACCCGGTCCTCTGGTTTGAACAATTTTTGGGACTGCCACATACAGGCACTCAATCTATTCCATTTTACTGGAGGGCCACCTACCTGCTCCTCTGGTTTGAAGAATTTTTGGGACTGCCACATACAGGCACTCAATCTATTCCATTTTACTGGAGGGCCACCTACCTGCTCCTCTGGTTTGAACAATTTTTGGGACTGCCACATACAGGCACTCAATCTATTCCATTTTACTGGAGGGCCACCTACCTGCTCCTCTGGTTTGAAACATTTTTGGGACTGCCACATACAGGCACTCAATCTATTCCATTTTACTGCAGGGCCACCTACCTGCTCCTCTGGTTTGAACAATTTTTGGGACTGCCACATACAGGCACTCAATCTATTCCATTTTACTGGAGGGCCACCTACCTGCTCCTCTGGTTTAAGAATTTTTGGGACTGCCACATACAGGCACTCAATCTATCCCATTTTACTGGAGGGCCACCTACCTGCTCCTCTGGTTTGAAAAATGTTTGGGACTGCCACATACAGGCACTATCCAAATTAAATTGTCTCCATAGCAGCCTCCACACGTTGTCTCCATTGCTACCTCCAAAAGTCGTCCATATAGCTGCCTCCATACATCGTCCCTTTATCAAACGAGGTGTGTCAGGCAGAAATTTGGGTTGTTTTCATGGATTCCACATCAAAGTTGTTAACTTTGTCGCCACCCTGCTGTGTTATCCACAAAATATACTGGCAAACTTTTACCATTTAGGGATATTATTTCAGCGCTTCTTGCGCATCTGTTTACATTCCCCTCACCCGGCATATCCTAAACTTATAAGAACGCTACTACACTTGATCTTATACAAAAGGTTCTTAGAAGTGCTGTTTGGGGAGTAGCCTAGAGACAGGGGCTTGGATTGGCGAAAGCTCGCCTGGCAGCGGAACGCCAGCTCCATGCGCATCATGCGCTTCTTGCGCATCTGTTTACATTCCCCTAACCCGCCATATCCCAAACTTATAAGAACGCTACTACACTTAACTTGGTGCATGCAGGCTGGGACCGAGTCTGACCCTGGGGCTGGTCATATACTGCCGACGCAGAGAATTGCGGGGCCTACCTCGGTCCAGGTCTCAAAGGCCTACTATACCTCCTCCCACCCCTCCTCCACCTCCTCCTCCTCCGAATTACCATCCGTGGGCATGGCGCCATCAGTCGGTAGCTCTAGGCACAGCAGCAGTGCCGTCGCTAAGCGACAGCAGGCGGTGCTGAAACTGCTGAGCCTAGGCGATAAAAGGCACACCGCCCAAGAGCTATTACAGGGCATTCCACATCAAAGTTGTTAACTTTGTCGCCACCCTGCTGTGTAATCCACAAAATATACTTGCAAACTTTTACCATTTAGGGATATTATTTCAGCGCTTCTTGCGCATCTGTTTACATTCCCCTCACCCGCCATATCCTAAACTTATAAGAACGCTACTACACTTGATCTTATACAAAAGTGCTGTTTGGGGAGTAGCCTAGAGACAGGGGCTTGGATTTGCGAAAGCTCGCCTGGCAGCGGAGCGCCAGCTCCATGCGCATCATGCGCTTCTTGCGCATCTGTTTACATTCCCCTCACCCGGCATATCCTAAACTTATAAGAACGCTACTACACTTGATCTTATACAAAAGTGCTGTTTGGGGAGTAGCCTAGAGACAGGGGCTTGGATTGGCGAAAGCTCGCCTGGCAGCGGAGCGCCAGCTCCATGCGCATCATGCGCTTCTTGCGTATCTGTTTACATTCCCCTCACCCGGCATATCCTAAACTTATAAGAACGCTACTACACTTGATCTTATACAAAAGTGCTGTTTGGGGAGTAGCCTAGAGACAGGGGCTTGGATTGGCGAAAGCTCACCTGGCAGCGGAGCGCCAGCTCCATGCCAAGATCCAACTAACATAGTTTTAACTGCAGCACCTTTAATCTACTACTAGTTCACTGCCTCCATACATGGTCCCCTTATCAAACGAGCTGTGTCAGGCAGAATTTTGGGTTGTTTTCATGGCTTCCATGTTAACTTTGTCGCCACCCTGCTGTGTAATCCACAAAATATACTGGCAAACTTTTATCATGTACCAATATTATTTGAGCACTTCTTGCTCACCTCCTTTGGTTCCTCTCTGCCACCCATTGGTTTGAAGCCTGAGTCCATTTAGGGTATGTCGCCATGACACTCTCTAGCCTGCTGCCGCTGCCTCTGCATGCCGTCCCCTATAGTGTCAGGGTCAATTATTGCATGTTTTAGATGCTATCTAGCTTCATTCTGTCACTCTGTCATGGCCATGCTGTTGCCCATAATTTTGGCATAATGGTGCGTTTAAGCAGCCTCAGAGGCATCCATGCATGCTGCCCCTGCTGTTTCCTGTCCATTTCCGTGGTGTTTCCATCCTTTTCTGAGGTTCCCAAGTGTTTGGCCAAGCTTCCCTGTGCAGAGCCTTGGTCCCCTTGAAAAATGCTCGAGTCTCCCATTGACTTCAATGGGGTTCGTTATTCGAGACGAGCACTCGAGCATCGGGAAAAGTTCGTCTCGAATAACGAGTACCCGAGCATTTTAGTGTTCGCTCATCTCTAATAGTAAACATTATTTTATAGTGATTATTATTGTACATGGGAGGAAATATTATTGGATATATACTTTTGTACACGGCAAAGTATTATAGAATTTATATTCCAGAGAATAGCTCAAAGCATTACAGCAGTTATATTTTTGTACATAGGGATTATGGTATTATGGTAGTCATAGATACAGAGCAATATTATAGTACATTGCTTATATTTTTGCACACAAGAACAGTTACAGTTACAGTGGTTACAGTTTTATACATTAACCAGTTTTATAATAGTTACCGTATATACTCGTGTATAAGCTGAGTTTTTCAGCACAAAAAATGTGCTGAAAAACGTCCCCTCGGCTTATACACGAGTCAATGCGAGTCAATAGCAATAGTCAATGGACTTAAAAAGTAATAAACTTATATACTCACCCTCCGGTGGCCCCGATACGCAGCGCTGCTCCCCCGATGTCATCGCGGCTCGTCTTCTGGCTTCCCGGCTTCTCTTCTTTCTTCAGCGCCCATCTTCTGTCTTCTGTAACATCGTGCTGGGCGCCGCTATGTTTTTCTCCCGCGCCTGCCGTTCGGGAGAGAACAATGACGGTGCCCAGCACGATATTAGAGAAGACCGAAGACGGGCGCTGAAGCAAGAAGAGGACCTGTGCGGACATCGGGGCTGGTTGTATACTACTGGGGGCAGGCTGGGGTGGCTGTATACTACTGAGGGCAGGCTGTATACTACTGGGGCAGGCTTAATACTACTGGGAGTAAGCTGGGCAGGGTGTATACTACTGGGGGCAGGTTGTATACTACTGGGGGCAGGTTTTATATTACTGGGGGCATGATGTATACTGATGGGGGCATGCTGTATACTGATGGGGCAAGCTGGGAAGGCTGTATACTACTGGGGGCAGGCTGTATACTACTGGGGACAGGCTAAGCTGGCTGTATACTACTGGGGGCAGGCTGCATACTACTGGGGGCAGGCTAGGCTGGCTGTATACTACTGGGGCAAGCTGGGGTGGCTGTATACTACTGGGGGCAGGCTGGGATGGCTGTATACTACTGGGGGCAAGCTGGGCAGGCTGTATACTATAGGGGGCTGGCTGGCTATATACTGGGGGGGTCTGTGACAAAGGAGCTGCAAAGGGAGCAAGGCAGCACAAGGAAAGACCCCAGAGCTCACTGTGCTAACTATCTATTAGGCCCGGCCAGAAGCCATTATAAAATAGATTAAATGATTTCATGTGAGAGTCCCCTTGTGGGACAAAGTGAAAAATGTAAAAAAAATAAATGAAAACAATAGTCTAAACAAAAAGCTTACAAAAATTCCAATTTTGTACCTCCATACCTCTACCAACCAAGGCTGCAAAACAAAAATAGTATTTACCCTGTCCAATAAAACACTTTTAGAAAATTAAAGGAAAACATTGCCCCAATTGAATTTTTTTTTTTCATAAAGAATTAGCACTAACAGCCATTTTCACAACAACTTATGGAGCTTGTAAGGTGATAAAGTCCAACATTTTTTCCCCAAAAAACTTTTTCATTATGCAAAGGAGGGTAATTTTAAAAAAAGAAAAAATCTACAAATCTAGTATATCTGTATGCATATTGACCTATTGAAAAAAGTTTTTGTTATTTAGGTTTGACAATAAAGGCAGAAAATTGTTATTTGAAAAAACTTTAGGTTTGTGTTCAGTTTTGAATATACTGCACAGAAAGGGCTAATAACAGTTCACCCCAAATTGTGCTATTAAAAACTACACTTGATCATAAAAAACAAGACTCCATAAAACTATAGTGCCAGAAAAATAGAAAAGTTATAGCTTATATAAGGCATTGTCACAAAACAGAAAAATAACCTGGGCAATAACGCTAAAAACCCATGTGGAGATAAGGGGTTAAAGATGACAACTAGTTCAAATGAACTGAAACAGTGTCCAAAGCTGTTGGAACTTGACTTTTTCTGCTATTGAGAGTTCAAAGGAGTATAATACTTAGCCGGATGCTGTAGATGGGTTTAGAATTTTATGCTGTCTTCAAGAGCTCCCAGCCATTCTCTCTACTGACTTTACTGTTCTCTAGCAGAATTACGTAGCGGGGGGCCACAATGAGCAAAGAAGTAATCTACTCATGAAATCTGTGTTTCATCTTGGATTACACTGGGAGTGACTTTCAGAATAAAACTGCCTCTTAGCTAAACCCAATTTTAGGTATTTGCTGTAAAACTTAGAGATACATAACTCAACCACACATTACTATAGGGAGAATGTCAGCAGTTTTCTTTTTGATTCATTTCAATCACATAGTAAAACATATACCATATTTTTTGAACTATAAGACGCTTCTTACTATAGGACGCAACCCCAGATTGAGACTTCCAAAAAAGGAAAAATATATTTTACACCAATTAAATTATCCTTGTTGGTCGCACTAAAGCACAGCACACACACAGCTCTGCTACATCCATACATTTACACACATAGCTCTGCTACATCCAAACATTTACACACACAGTTCTGCTACATCTTTACATTTACACACACAGTTCTGCTACATCCATACATTTACACACACAGCTCTGCTGTATCCATACATTTACACTCACAGCTCTGCTTCATCCATACATTTACACACAAAGCTCTGCTTCATCCATACATTTACACACACAGATCAGCTATACACACACACAAACAGAAACAGGAAAACACTCACCACTTCTGCATACCCTTTACACTACTATACAAAGTGGGCACTGCAACATACACAAATACACACACACTGACAAGGCACTTCTATACACATGAATAGCATCATCTGATCTCCATTGGTCAGGAGGGTTTGGCAATGCTGGTTCCTTCTGACCTTCGGTTTATAATATGCAGGCACTTTTTAGCAATTCTGATTTTTTTCTTTGATATTGGAGACTTGCCATCGTACCTGAGCTCTAATAGCAGAATTTAGTGATCTGTCTAAAAGGAGTTTGCCTATGAAAGGATGTTCTAAACTTTTTTATCCCCTAGTGATGTTTACACAATAAAGATTTTTTTGGCTGTTTTAGCTCCCAGTGATGGTCCACTGTGTGGACAGGGAAACTTCATGATCCCTTTGTGGTATGAGATGCTGTGCGCTAACAATGTGCTTAGATTATCAGGGAACGAGTTTATCTACACTTTTATTTAGCTTCTAAACATTCTACTAGACCTTATCTTACCTGTAGCTAGTAGGGGAAGTCCCTGCACGCTGCTTGATGGCAGGAAGTACCTGTGTCTGGGCTGGTCTTGTAATGCAGGGGGTGGCGGAAAGAAGAGAGCACTGTAGTCATGCAGACAAGAGAAGTTATTCATGAGAATAATCTGACCATAATCAGAAGATTTATGGTATGATTTAAGGGGAAACCAAAATTGTAAATACCAGGACTGACACAGATTAGAGTTTTATCGCTGAAATGCTGTATTTTTGTTAACACTGAATTACAGAATGTGGTATTTTGTTGTCCTGAGTATATTTAAGAATCTTGTTTCATGGGCATACCTCTTTAACCACTTTAGACAAATTTAAGGGTAAGACCAATAAATAGCCAATTGAAAGTCTTTTCTCTTTTGTCAGGATCAATTCTACAAAAAGAGATAAAACTTAACTTTTATTAATTGTGTTTTACTTTAAAAAACATTACCTCTGCTAAAATTGTCTAAGTCTAGTGTTACTGTGTAGAATACATGTCAACCATTTGCTCTGTAGCACAACTTTTAAAAGTGTATAAAGGTTTACTTGGCTCCCTGCAAGCAAACTGCATCGATTCACAGGGCCGTCTGTTCCAAAGCTTCAGTCATCATCATTATCTGCTCTCTGATCTCCCTCCTTCATTCCTAGCCCCTCCAACTTCCCTCTCTGTGCAGCTGTTAGCTGACCCAGCGCGCCAAGCAAATCTTTGTCAGCTTACATCTGCATGAGCAAGGATGGAGGGAGGAAGAACTAGTACAGCAGAGATGATGAAGTCAGTAGGGACTGCAAGGCCCCTGTGAAGCAATGCAGCTAGCAGGGATCCAGGTATACTTTCACTAACTTTTAAAAGCAGAAGATATAATGTTAATTCTAAAAGCAGATTGAGAAATAGTTAAGAAAAGTTTAAAAAGAATTGTTCATTAGCTGAAGATGTGTGCAGGGTCAGGGGTAGGCATAGGTAGGCGACTGCCTAGGGCGCTACCCTCAGCTCCCATCCTGGGGTGCCATTCCGGCCCCCAGTAATGATCAGCAATTTGTGTATCTTTAAGATGGCTAGCTGACTATACACTCCAGGGGGGATGGCTATATACTCCAGGGAAGGCAGGCTGACTATATACTCCCGGGGGGAAAGGATGACTATATACTCCAAGGGGGCTGGCTGTATACCTCAGGGAGGCAGGCTGGCTATATACTCCAGGGGGGCTGTCTATATACTCCACAAGGGGCAGGCTAAGTATATGCCCCAGGGGGAGCTGGCTGGCTATATACTACAGGGGGGGCAGGCTGACTATATACTACAGGGGGCAGGCTGACTATATACTACGGGGGGGATGGCTATATACTACAGGGGGCAGGCTAGCTATATACTAAAGGGGGCAGGCTATATACTCCCGGGGGATGGGCTGGCTATATACACCAGGAGGGCGGCAAGCTGAATATATACTCCAGAGAGGCTGACTATATATATATATATATATATATATATATATATATATATATATATATATTATGGGGGGCAGGCTGGATTTATAACACAGGGGGTGGCTATATACTAGGGGGGGGGCTGGCTATAAACTCTGGGGGAAGACTGGCTATATACTCCAGGGGGGCAGGCTGGCTATACACAAGGAGAGACAGGCTGGCTATATAGACTACAGGGGAAGGCTAGCTATATACTAAAGGGGGCAGACTGGCTATATATACTCCAGAGGGCGCAGACTGACTATATACTCCATGGGGGGCTGGCTATATACTACAAGGGGGGCACGCTGGCTATATACTATGGGGCTAGCTGGGGGCTGACTATATATATTACGGGGGGCAGGCTGGCTTTATACTACAGGGGGTGGCTATAAACTACAGTGGGTGGAGTTGGCTATAAACTCTGGGGGCAGGATATATACTACATGGTGGGAAATTTGGATATATATTACAGGGGGACAGGCTGGCTATATACTAAGGGGAGGCAGGCTGCCTATATACTACAGGGGGGCTGGCTGGATATATATTGGCTGGCTGTATACTAAGGACATGGAAGGGGGGGGTGAAGATGTTGTTGTTCTATTTGATGCCTACATGTATATCTATGTCAAGTATTATATGGGAATTACATGTCTTGTATGACATATTGAGATTTTTTCTTTTTTGTTCTATGTCTTTGTAATGTTTGGTAATAATAAAGTATTTAAAATGGGAAAAAAAAGGGATGGATGTGGAGATGCTCTCCGGAGGCCACATTCACCCAGGTGGCAAACTTTGCAGAGGTAAGTCATGGGCTGGAGAAGTTTCCATGAAGTTCTCTAACTGATGGAGAAGGATTAGCAACCATGAGGAGACTGCAGGAAGAAGAGCCTGATAGACGAGATCAACACAGGCATAGAAGCAGAAAGCAGCAGCCGAACTGTAAGTGATGTCTTTGCCCGAGTGCAGCCCAGATGTGCAGTACATGTAATGCTGATATACAGTAATGTGTGTAGTAAATGTTTAAATTTTTGGTCTATATTTAAAAGTGCAGAATATTATTATGTGCTGTTTATTCATTGCTGGTAAATATTTATATCTGCGGCCCAGTCATTTATATCTATGTGTTTGGTATAAAAGAGAAAATTGTAGAATGGAGCAGCACTGTGTGTGGAAAAAATTCCAATGTGGGTGCAAGCCTCCGTAATACCGACTCCAGGGTTAGCAAAGGTAATTCACAAAAGCAGAAAGTGAGGCAGCACTCCAGTATTGTGACAGGTGCAATGTGTTTGGTATATTCATTGCTGGAATATGGTATTTTCACTTGATAGAAATATTTTATTCAATTTTACCCTATATTTACAGATGGGAGGCCTTATTGCAGATGTTTCCATAGCAGTTGGCCACTAGATTTTCATTTCATTTTTCCTGTTAGGATCAGCCCTAAATCAGTCGTGTTTGGGGAGGGGGCGCAATATTGCTTGTCTTCCTAGGGCACCAAAATGCCTTGTCCCGGCCCTGGATATGTGTCCTGATAAAAGGTTCCCTTTAAAGGAAGAACCTATGAGAATGTATTAGTATGGCTGATTCTTCTTTAAGGAGTAAGATACTGTAATAATGGAGTATTAGATGAATGGACTAAAAATGCTACATGCATAACTGTTTCTTCAGGGTTCTCCTTTAAGTACATTAACTCCTTGACAATCTGTGTAAATTGAGTATTGACTTTGTGTTTGGTGACATTATGCCACTTGGGCACTTGGAAGATAAATAGACCAACATTATATTATCTGAGCAGAATATTGATGAGTTATTGATTACTGGTAAATTATGGCTCCCTTCAGGTAAAATCTACTTTTCCAACCTTCGTTAAACTGCTACATTGGCTAAATAAGACTGATTATGTATCAATAGGGTAAAAGTGTTCAATATTATAGACATTTGTATACATTGGAGATGGTATTGGTGAACTATGAAAAGTTTAAAACATTCCTGTTATAATTAACAACGCTATTAAATCAACAGAAATCTGAATAAGCACTAAGTGAAGAACCTGCAGGAGAGAGTATCCAATATCATTATTTAAATATTTAATATGTATTAAAATATGGTCCCATCTAGAATACTGTACTTGGCAATGTGAATTCAATATGGCTGGTACACCTACCATAGCTGCCATGTGATAGGTAACTAATAGTAACTGAGGAAACAAATAACAAATAACTGCCCCAAAGACAAGAACATAAATGCTGTAATATTGCTTCAAAGAGCAGAAAATTAAAGACTATAATTTGGCCACAATTTACCTAAAAACATGTACAAGCAAATTACTATACTGCTACCTTCACTATACATTGTAATACTGCCCATATGTTGCAGTGAATAACTATTATAACATTGTCCCTATGTACATGAGTATAACTGCCATAATACTGCTTCTTGTGTATAGGAATATAGGCAATTCCCGGGTTACGTACAGGATAGGTTCTGTAGGTTTGTTCTTAAGTTGAATTTGTATGTAAGTCGGAACTGTATATTTTATAATTGTAATCTCAGACAAAAAATTTTTGGTCTCAGAGAAATTGGATTTTAAAAATGTTGGGTTGTCATAAAACCAGGATTAACAATAAAGCTTCATTGTAGACACCTGTGATAACTCTTTATTGTAGCCAAAGGCTAAAGTACAGTAAGTTACCAACATCCAGAGATCTGTTTGTAACTAGGGGTCATCTGTATGTTGGGTGTTCGTAAGTAGGGGACCACCTGTATATTTACTATAATACTACAAAAATTACAATGGCTCTAAAACTGCCCTCTGTGAACAAAAATACAGCTACTGTAACGGTGCCACCTACACCAACCTATTAGATTGAAAAGGAAATTATTTATACCTGGTTGGAATGATCTTTTAATATGCCTTAGTCCTGTCTGGTTATTATGTCTTTGAGTCTTTTTTTTAGCTTTTTCTCTGACTTCCCATTTCTTTCTTTATAATACTATCAAAATACTCATCAGTAGGGATTTGTATCCATTGAAGATGTGCTCTATGAATGAAGCACTTCACTAGACACATCTAACAAAAATGATACTCCTCAAATTGTGGCACATTGTAATTACTGATCAAAGGTGAGACCATAATATTTAAACTCAGTCACCCTTATAATAACATTACCATCCACCACAGTAATTAGAAATTGACTTTTATAATTGGGAATTCACAAATGTTATCGAATCCATGTGTTACGACTCTGGCGGACGACCTCTTGCTCTCTTTTTGACAGATTTCTCAAGCTTTTTTAATCTCAGCTTGCTTTTTTGTTTATTTCAAGGCCATCCCATGACTTTTAACCCCTCTGCTCCTGGAGACGTGCATGCATAGGACATTTGCAAGTCTGATTATGGTTATCATTTGCATAAACTGCCATAACATAAATTCTGTGTAAAAATCTGATACATGTCAAACAAATATGTTTATGGCAGATGTTAAATTTTAATCTGATGCTCAGGAAATGCTAAATTGTGTTAATATTTCATTTCAAGTCCAATTGTCTCCCCACTGACAGGATTTTAAGTCTGCAAACATGATTCAGTAAGCTCTATTGGCGTATTTATAGCAGTACAAAGTCCTTAACTCGTTGCAGCGTAAATGTAAGCCCTCATCCCATGTTATGTTTATTCATTGCAGACTCTTCAAATGATAGTGGACAAGGAAGCCATCTAATCACTACAGGCCTTATTATAATTAAACTCAGTGCAGAGCTTTCTACGTTTTGGCTAATTTGATCTTTGGTAATAGATGGGTACAGCTAGATCCTTATGACACTATTGGAAGATTACTCAATATGTAAGGCACAAAAGTTTGATTTCCAAACATAGTTGAAAGAATCAGTTCTCTTATTGTAGATCATGTCAAGTAAGAATATGTTTCCCAATCCTGAAGGTGCATGGCTATTGGAGCAGTATTCTCCACACATGAGGCATCAACGAGGTGAACATCTGATACTGGCTTTGACGTTAGAGCAAATATCATCTTCCCTTAACAGCTTTGTGTTTTGATAACCCAAGCACTGTTCTTTCACACAGAGAACAAGGACATTATCAGATTTTCTGCATCTTTTCTGTTAAGTGCTCTCACTGGATATCACTTAGATTGTGTACTGCTGAATCTTTCCACTTTGGGGTCATTTGTGTCATTGCTTGTCCTTCCACTTCTGCAGATTTCAATGTGACTAGCAGTGTTAGACTCAGGACACTCGGGTTGTACTCACTGCAGGTTAGCTGGACCAAACTTACCAATATCTAACGCTGTGCGATGAACCCAATGTCATTAAATGTTTTGTTTACATCCAGAGGCAATGGGGAACATTTACTTACCCGGTCCAGTCGAGATCCCGCAGCGCGTTGTCCGATGAGGATTCGGGTCTGCCGGGATTCACTAAGGTTGTGCGCCCGATGTGTCGCTGCTGTGCCGAGAGCCGCCGGAGTTCACCTTCCTCTTCCCGGTGCATGTGAGTGCTGATCTTGCAACACAATTTCGTTTTTTAAATTCTGCGGTTTTTCCAAATCCATCAGGTTGTCCGACGGCATCGATTTGTGTTGCGTGAAAGCCGGCGCTGATGCGCCAAAATCCGATCGCATGCGGCAAAATCCCGGGTCAATTAGGCGCAAGCTGAAACATTCGGGAAACCTGACGAAAGTGTGGTGTTCGGACCCTTAGTAAATGAGCCCCAATGTGTTTTTTTTACTGCAGGTTCTAAACATATAGCATTTCAAATGTTTCAAAGCAAAGACTGAAAATGGTACCTGTTTCTCCAATTGATCCACTGCAAGGTGGTCTATAATGTGGGTTTCCGATTCACATGCAGCTGACAATTTACCTGATTGTGCTCTGGGTGCATGAAGGTAGCAATAACAATAAGCTATTTCAATGTAAGCAGGAATTTGGAAAACAAAATGAAGCAAATTTATATTTTGCCATGAAAATTTATTAGCAACTCTAATAAATAAGACAGAAGAAACATGGAGGAGCAACCAAGAGCCTAAGTCTTATTTACATTTGTATATTTTAATTCAGTAAACACTGATGGAATAAGCCAAGTTACCCATTGTCACGGGTGCTCCTGTGACCCATGTTCTGTGCAGGCCATGTGCCTCTGTATGCCCCCTCACAACGGCAGCCTCACTTACCTAGCCGCGCTCCAGCAACGGTCTCCTCGCTTCAGCGCGCACATCCAGGACTCCTAGAGTGCGCATGCACCAACCTTCTGAAATTTAATGGGCTAGCGCACCGCTAATTGGCGCTGGCCACCTGACAACCTGTAAATGCTCAACCTCTTCCTGGGACCCCTGCCTGATCTTTGTGGTTCTATGCCTGAGAGAAAGCTTTACTGTAAGCCCTTTGTGATTATCCTAATTTCCTGTTGTGACCTTTATTCCGTTCCTGACTTTGCTTCTTTGCCGCCTGTCCTGACCTACCACTATGTCCCGGACTCCAATCCTGTGATGCCTGTCTCGACCTTCTGCCTATCCCTGACTTTTATTCTGCCTCACCACTTTGTACCTCGCCTTGGCCGACACCATGGACAAAGTCGCACCTGTGGAACGACCCGGTGGTACCACGCTGCAGCAAGTCCAACTCGCTTTTTAGGCGGGCTCTGGTGAAAACTGGGTGCCACTTAGACTCCACTCCCAGGTGTTGGCTTATGTTATTGTTTACGGTGGTCCAGTGGGTCTACTACCCCTGGTGCCTGACACCCATGTATGTTATTAACAGCTATTTTAGATTTAATGGGTATTCTCATTTCAGCAAGTAGTTTATATTTTTTAAATAATGAAAAGTTTTTAAATCGCTAATATAGTCTCTATATCAATTTCTGGTCCTGTGATAGAAAGATTCTATTCATACTTCCAGTGGACAGAAATCTGATCATGGTCACACAGGTGCACGGCTTGTTATAACACACAGCTCTGATTACTCTCTATGACACTAACGAGCCGTGCACCTGTGTGACCACGGCCAGATTTCTGTCCACTGGAAATAAACATAAAAGCTTTCCATAGAAGGACAGCAAGCAGAGATCCAGAAAACCATGAGGAATTGATACAGAAAATATATTGGGAAATTGTATAATTCTTCATCATACAAACAATATCAATAATTTGCCAAAGTGAGAATACCCCTTTAAATTAAATCTATCATCAAAATCAAGCATGATATATATAGTCATAGATCCAGGCAATGGGACTTTGATAATCTTCTCATATTTATTATCCATGGCCTCCTTCCTTCTAAAATCAACTTTTAAAATGATGCTAATGAAATTGAGTTGGGCCTACAGACACTTCAAAAGGCCCACTTCGACCGCGGGTGTTACCCCCAATGCTGGCTCGGCTTCTGTGCAGAGCCGAACCAGCATTGCTTCTGCCCCATAGCCGTACGGCGCGGAACGCTAAACGCAGGAGCCTGCGCAGTACAGCTATGGCGCGGAGCACTAAGCTTTTGGAATTCAGCAAATTAACGCATCGACCAGCTCTTTTGAACTCTCAGCATGTTCGATCGACACTTGAGAAGCAACCAGCTGCGCTCTTCAACCCACAGCTGGCTGGGCAATAGAGGTGGCGATCGTGCATGCGCAAGAGTTCCAGAGCGCCCAATAACATCACCTGCTCTCGGGAACTGTGGAATGGAAGGGTGTGGGTATAACACACAGCACGCAGGAGGCATGCATATTTAGAAGCAAGCAGAGTGCTGAATTGCCCTGTGCGATTCGCCCAGCGTTAATTTGCATAATTTAAAGAGCTATTTTTGCAGACCACAAAAGGTCTTATCAATAATCAACATGAGATCGTGCATCAGCGTTCAGGCAGCTAGAAAGAAGTATGCTAGCGATTTGCAAAGTGGTAGCTTTCCTTTAACCACAATTCTATCACCTCTGTTTGACTCCCGGAGCTATGTTAGAGCACATGTTTCTGTACATTTAGGTTTTTAATAACAGTTAGTATGCCAGCTAACTCACTGTATTACAATGAAAGGAGGAAAGCTACGTTGTTTTTCCATCTAGATTGGCCTTATATTGGCCTCATAGGCTACAGCCTCTCTAGCTCAGCTTTTATCACCGCAAAGCAGTGAAAGTGAGATAATACTCTTGTCTGCATTTTATATATGCTGATATGTGGGTATTTCTGGTCTCATACACATACTTTAATTTTACTGTATGGGGTCAAGATTAGTTCTCCTGCAGTATAAGCAGGGTCTGTGATACATTGTGAAATTTACCATTAGAAATCACTTACATTGTGATCTATGATGTCCCTTGTGGCACTTTGTTGTATAAGTGACAAAGAGATGACTTAAGGGCTTCAAAAGTTAGAAGATCCACTTTTATTTGAAGTAAATTCATTCTGATAAGTCTGATAAGTCCTAAACTAACATTTTTTCTCTCTCCCAGATGATTGTTGAAAGATTTTTGCTGCAGGCAAATCATCTGAAGATTTCTAAGACGCCTGTTAATGTTACAAGAGTGAGATTTGCGGGAAGTAAATCATATGTTGTTTATGACTTGAATCTTGTGGTAATGTCGTATTGGGGGGCATCAATCTCTAGTGGCTTGCACGTTGCTTAATGCAGAGAGACATGACCTATGAAGACGAATGCCAGGTGCCACATTGCTATAGCGCTCTTCTAATCTTGCCTTGGAGCATAGTTTTCATTCTAATCATATTCTGTTAACAACTCGCAAGTAAACATTGGAGGTAAAATAGTATATTTTCCCAAACATCTGCTGCCTTACTAGTATAATTTTAAATGACAATTGTAATGGAAAAGATAGTCCAAGCCAGAATATCTTACTCTAACCCTATAAGACATCCATCGCCTGCATAAGCAGCACAGCAGTCCAATACTTTAATCTTAAATTCATTTATACAGGGCTCTCCTCTTTGTTTCCAGTGATAGTCTCTACCTTTAATAGGTTTAACAGGTTAACCCGTATATGTACACGAATGATCAAGACAAGGGGGATATTTATGAGGGCCTCTGCACCACATCAGTTCATTTATTTCTACACCAGGCAGGCACCGGAGCCGGCGTATGATAAATGACCCCAAGTACTCTGATTTTCACTTTTTGAATAATTAGGCTACATGCACACTACTGTGTGCTTGCTTGGGCTGGATTCCCTTCTCCCCCCTCCCCTTCACATGATCCAGTGCAACAAAGTATGCACACCGCACTGTGATCCAGTGCCATAGACCAAATCACGGCCACAATAATGGTCGTGTTCAGGCAGCCTTAGTAAGAGCCTGGTTGGGCTACTGTCACACCTTAAGTTTTGACTCCATTTAGAAACTGAATCAAAGTATGTGGGGATGTGCCATGGGCGGATCGCATATTTTCACTTGCAACAGTTACCAGCACACGGTGTCTTGTATTGTCTAAATGCAAGCAAGACACTAGGCGCGGGTTACCGTAGAAATGCACATGTGATTAGGCTGTGGCAGGTCCCCATGTGCCTTAATTCCATTACTAAATGGAGTAAAAAGGCGCTACGTGTAAAAGCACCCTAAATGTAGCTTCATTATTGACATCATTGCCTAACATGAGGTTACATGTATGACTGTAGTAGTTACTATATTTACGTTCGTTAGGTCATATTGGCTTTTTGTGTTCCCAAATAAAAGACCCATAGAAATCAGTTTAGACCCCCACACTTTCTTGAAGAAATGAATCATGTTCCATGTCATTTATCATAACCTCCTCATAATTCTAAATGTTTCTTTCTATTAAATCGATAGATCTGTTCGACATTGTTCATACATTATTATGGGAAGCATTTTTTCTCATGTCAGGGGCTTGTCCTGTGGCAGGGTGTTCATAACTGACTGCAGCAATGCAGTAGTGTACTCAGGGATGTCATCACCAGAAAGAAAGATTTCTGCTGAAATGGCTGGCAATTGGCAGGTTTAGGTTTATGTTGCCTTGCCTTTACTTACTTCCCTTTAACCCCTTCCCGACATTTGACGTAATAGTACTGCATGGCGGGAGGTGCGTTTCCGCAAAATGCAGTACTATTACGTCAAGCTTCTGGCCCCGGCTCCTGAACTAATCGAGAATTTTTCCAAATTTTAACCAAATATCTGATTTTCTCATAAATAAATGCAAAACATACCGCCAAAATTTTTCAACTAACATGAAGTACAATGTCTCAAGAAAACAATTTTAAAATCACTTAGCTATGTTAAAGCGTTTTAAAGTTATAACCATTTATAGTGACACAGGGCAGATTTGAAAAAATGGGCCGTGTCAGGAAGGTGAAAAGTGGCTTCGGCGTTAAGGGGTTCAAAACATATGGATATCATAAAGATGGACACATCATCCTCTTTTTTATGAACTTGGGATATCCATATGGGTTTTCATTTAAGTGAAAGGGTGCTACTACCTTTCTGTAGGGTAGAGAACCCAACAGGACTCCCACAGCTTACAGAAAAGGTGATTGGGTTAAAGCTGCTGGTTCCAGTCTGAGAAGGGGGTTTTCCAGTTGTGACGATCCACTAAATTATGAATTTTAAGTTTTTTGTTATTTTTTAAGTTATAATTGTAACATTAAGAAGAATACAGATGCAATAAGTTCTTTATTTCTGTTAGAATTTTTTTTACAGTTGGTTGTTTCTCAGGACAAATAATTGCAAGAAGAAGAAAGCTATTCATATCCTCTTCACAGTATACCTGGGGTATTGCTTGACAGAATGATTTTCCAAGGTCACCCTGGCGATTTGATTTAGCAGTGAACATTAATAGCAGTTGAACAGGGCCTCTGCTCCCTACTTTTCCCAAAGACGATGAAGAATTGATCTGATCAACAGTGCAAGAATTCCTGGAGCAAGAGATATATATATACATGCTTCCCCTTACTGGCATCCCTTTATAGCCTCCATAATCATTAGGAAACCTTAGTTAAACACCCATAGTATATAAACATGTCTTTCGTTTAATCTCATATAGACCAATACACGTCTCACAGTGTCAAATGTTATATTTTTCCATGGCAGAAGAAAGAGCAAAAGTCTAAACAGATGTGGTTATTTTCTCAACCTCATTCCCCAGAGAATAGCTTCGTGTTTCCAAGTCTTCAGACCTTGAAGAGTGTATTGATTTTTAGCATGGTAATGGTAAGTAATCAAGGTATCTAGTCGTACTGATCTGTGGTTCCAGGCCTGCTTGTGCGTCAGCTGGAAAAAATTGACCCTTTGTCTTTGCTTTCTGTGGTTTAATGTTGTAATGATCATTAATACAGGGGGGAATATCTTATCTTTTTAAAAGGATCTAGTGTTGAGAATGGCAAATAGTTCAGAATTTAACATTATCACAGGAGGTCAGAAGTAATAAAAAAGAATGTCAGTAATATTGTTTTATTTTGTTTCTACGGTATCTGCTATACAAATATGAAAATGTCTGAGATCCTCATGGTGAATGTTTGAGGATTCAGCCCCAACCTTGTAACACTGTACACAAATGTAGGAGGGGGAAATGGGAAGGAAGCCATCTCAGACTAACACATTCCCCTTCAACCTTTGCCCAGCACTCAGCTTCTGGTGAACTACATTGAGTATTTGGCTGAGTAATCTTCTCCACTAAGCTGTGGCCCGATTCTCTTGCTGCATTTAGTGCTCACTATGAGGCACATTTATCAGGGCTTGTGCACCAGTTTTCTAACGTACAAGCCCGAAGTAGGCGCATTTCCCAGCATACGGACGGAAATCAGGTCTATTTCCCATCTTTACGCCTCCTCCATACAGTATGTTTCCTATGTATGAATTGTTCAAGGCCCTAAAAATATTATGCGCATGAACTGTCCATGGTCCTGATCACTTTATATTCATTTGGACACATTGGGGCACATTTACTTACCCGGTCCCTGCGCGATCCCTGCTGTGCGTTGTCTGCCAGATTGCCCATCTACCGAGATTCATGAAGATTGTGCGCCTGATATCCTGCATGTGTCGCTTCCCCAATCAGGTCCGTCGGAGTTCACCTTCTTCCTACCGGTGTATGTGAGTGCATGTCTTGCATCACAAATTAAATAGTTAAATCCAGCGCATAGTCAGAATCCGTTTGATCGTCCGACAGCCTGCCCGCTGAAAAATTGGGAAACCCGACGGAAATGCGGCCGCGGGACCCTTAGTAAATAAGCCCCATTTAGTATGGCCCTTGCTTCAGTTTTCTGTCAGACTTTGCATGTTCTTTCTAGTCCAAATTGCTTGCACAGGTATATAAGAACTGCCTGCGACCAATTTTATGGTATGGCTTCACTATGCTACATGTGACATAAGTTTCTGCACTGAATGGGGCATTCCGGTGCTCAATCAAACCAAATTTAACATGCAAAGACCGACAGAAATGTGTTGCGCACCCCATGTTAAAGGTTCACTCTGTCGGAGCAGTGCAGAGGGCAAAAAATTCATGCAGGAGGGGTGTCCCATAAACTTGATTGACCTGTGTCTTCATTCAACCTTATCTACCATGATATGGTTCTGATCCTATTATGTGTATAGACTTTCTAGGATACAGATTACATAACACGTATGAACTGTCCAAGGTCCTGATCATACTATGTGTGTGAATTGCTCTTGGTCCAGATCACAATACCAGTGTATGAGCTGTACTAAAATGTTTACTGCTGTTAGTGTTCTCTCTTCTCCTCACATTGATTGTTTTGTTCCCGATCACTGGAGTTATCACCAATATCATTGCTTTGTCAGTTTGTGTATAAACTATGTTTTATTAAGATGTTGTCACCATGCTTGATTGAGACACCAGAGTAGTCCCAAAAGCTTGCAATTATCAAGTTTCTTTTTTAGCCAATAAAGGTATCAACGACTTAGGACTTTCATTTATTAATTATTTAACTACTGGATAACAGGGTACATAGAATCTTTTAGCTTTTCAAATATGTTAATACAATTGGTCAGTTATCATAGATGTAGTTGTTCCAGCGCACAGTTCCTTTTATTTATATGCAAATACTGTGGGCCTCCTTTATCAAATACCGTATAAACTCGAGTATAAGCAGAGCTTTTCAGCACAAAAAAATGTAATGTAATGCTGAAAAACCCTAACTCGGCTTATACTCGAGTCTATATAAAAAAAAAGTGTGCTCACCTTCCGACGCCACCTCAGGAGGTCCTCTTCTGTCCAACAATGTTCCAGCTCCCTCTCTCCATGCACTGCTGTTGCTCGAGTTGTGACGTCAGAGGCTCGCTGACATCACAGTGTGTGCAGCGGCTCGAGCGACGGCACCGCGCGAAGAAGGGGAGCCGGAGCATCCTTGGAAAGTCAAAGTCATGTGACATGAAGTTTAGTGGCTGCAGGGGAAGCGGCGCTTCTATTTTAGGTCTATAACAGTGGTGGTGAACCTATGGCACTGGTGTGCCCTCTCTGTGGGCACCCAGGCCATCACCCCAGCATGAAGTTCACCAGACATAACTCAAAGAATCTGCCTGCAGAATCTTCCTACAATGATAGATGAATTTGCCCTGCTCCTTTCAACTGGGTTGGTGTCCTTTGGAGGCTGAAGGATTGAAAGTTATCAATGAACAAGGAGAAATACATTACTGCTTAAATTCCTGTGCTGGCACTTTGCAATAAATAAGTGGCTTTTGGTTGAAGTTTGGGCACTGAGGCTCAAAAAGGTTCGCCATCACTGGTCTATAACATCTAGAAACATGCTTATGGTGTCATATTGAAGATAAGAGGGTTGTGGTTCTGTAATATACAGCATTAGAGATACAGGCAGTTATAGTTTATGCAAACCTGATATTAAAGAAATATGAGATTCTTATCTTTAATATGACACAAAGAGAACCAAAGATGGGACCACTGAAAGTGACACTTCCCCTGCAGCTTCTAGACTTGACACATTTCAGGCAAATATGACTCTTCTCTGCTCATTTTCACATGACTTTGGAGATTTTTGTAGATAAATTGGTGAGATGGTGGTACTTTATAAGTCCTAATAACAGATGCAGAGCAAACTAGTCACACTGCAAGAACTGCCCATTATATTGTTCTCCTTATGTATTAGAACTTTTATGTGCCCATGACGTGTTTATCAATTCCACAAGATGTTGATCACAATATACATACAAACTGTTAACATTGTGAATTGTGTGTAAGTGATTTATTCAAGGACCTGATCACAATATGAATATGAACGTTACAAGGCCCTCATCACAATACAATGAATTGTACAAGGGTCAGGTGACAATATGGCTATGATGATAAAAATATTTGAATGGATTTTTCAAGGTCCTGATGAATATGTGTATGAAGTGTTCAAGGTACCGATTATAATATGAGTATGAACCATCCAGAATCTTCCTCATAATATATTATGTCCTGATCACAATGGGGCACATTTACTAAGGGTCCGCAAGGCGCATTTTTGTCGGGTTTCCCGTCTATTTCCCATCTGTGCTGCATTTAAGTGGGGTTTTTGGTGCACGCGATCGTATTTTGGCGCAATCGCGCCGACTTGCATGTGAGGGGTGTGGCCGACAGACAACCTGACTGATTCTGACTAAGCGCAGGATTTACAATTCACATTGTGTCGCAAGACATGCACTCACATGCACCAGGAAGAAGAAGGTGAACTCCAGCGGACCTCAGCGGGGAAGTGACACATGCAGGAAAATGGACGCACGATCTTGAAGAATCGTGGCGGACTTCATCCTCATCGGAGAACGCACCTAGGGGATTGCGACAGGAACGGGTAAGTAAATCTGCCCCAATATGTGTATAAATTGTATGTGCTACTGATCCCAATGCAGGAGATGTTCTTAACACTATATTAAAACTGGACAATGCAAAGTATTGGCACAAGATACATCATCAAAATCCCTGATGGTGATAGGCCCACCTTTTTGTGAAGCCATGTCCCCTTCTCACACTCGTCGTTAAAACTTCTCTTCCATAATGTATAAACCATACAGTCTAAATTCATGGGGGATCACACACATACTGTTTGACAATAAATAAGTCCAAATACACAGTGAAAATATTATCTGGTCACACATTAATAATGCAATCATCCATCACTCAGTATACGTGCCAGAAAAAATAACATTGGACACATGGCATGTCAGTAATAGGAAAGCTACAAGTTGAGGGGCCTGGCTTTTGGCCCAGAATGAAGAAGACTGTTGTAATACATTAGTGACATCTCATAAGCAGCGACTTTGTGTGAAATATTACTAACTGTCTTGACATCAAACCCTTTGTCCTCACTGTAGTTCCTAACTGTGATGCTAGTGCCTGCCTGTTTGGTGTCAATGACTCTCTGTGGCCAGGTGATCTTTGCATGTGGAGATGCTTGACCTCCAGATGTGGTGCATGTGGATGCTTGAAACATATCCTGTAACTCAATGTGACAACACTGAGATTAGCAGATGGGATTCGGTATGGAGTCAGGTTTTAGGCAGACAAATCTGAAAACTTGGAAATTATCAAAAATGACTAAATCATGAAAGAAAGTTTTGGAATACACGATTATGCTAAGTGCACAAGACCAGGGTTATGGGGTATTTCAATCAGTAATTTGTCTTCCTAGGAAGATTTTGGCTTGTGAGCATCTTTATTTTAGATTTATTCTTTTAAAATTATATTCCAAGGGTGGTGCAGTAATAGATCGATCTATACTCTGAATTTACTTCTGTAGTGTGGTGTAGGTACCCCTAAAATAGTACCCCTAAGCACAAGAATGTTACTATATTACTACAGTGCTGCCACCTGTGTACAAGAGTACAACTATTATAATACTACATCCTATGCACAAGGATATGACTACTATGATACTGCTCCTATGTACAACAATAAACCTATTATGATACTGCTCCCAATGTACAACTATATGGCTTCTAAAATACTGCCTCCTATGTACAAGAATATAACTACCATAATATTGCTCCTATGTACAAGAAATAATTACTATAATACTGCCCCATATGTACAAGAATATAACTACTATAATACTGCCCCCTATGTACAGGAATATAACTACTATATTACTGCCCCCTATGTACAGGAAAATAACTACTATAATACTGCCCCCTATGTACAAGAATATATTTATTATAATACTGTTCATATGTACAAGAATATAACTACTATAATATTGCTCCTATGTACAAGTATAACTACTGTAATGCTACTCCTATGTATAAGGATATGATTGATTATAACACTGCTTACTATGTACAAGAAATAATTACTATAATAATGTATAAGAATATAAATATGATAATACTGCATTATAGGTTTAAGAATATAACTATTATAATACTGCCCCCTATGTACAAGAATATATGTACTATAATACTGTTCATATGTACAAGAATATACCGTATATTCCGGCGTATAAGACGACCTGGTGTATAAGACGACCCCCCTACTTTCCTGTTAAAATATAGAGTTTAAGATATATTCGCTGTATAAGACTACCCCTTTTCCAACGCATACAAAACACCAGTAAAAATTAAATAAAAACAGATTTGAATTTAACATGGTCCTTTTTTTAATTTAAATTCTTATGACATGCAGGTATACAGCAGGAAAACTGTCGCTCATAAACATAAGGCATACAACAACAACATTAGCATCGTCCATTTTACTGTAAATGTTACCATACTGTACCTTACATTTTTATTTTATTAAATATTCCATGCCATGTACTCAGAAGCGGGAAAAAAATTCCAAATGCAATGAAAATGGTGGAAAAACGCATTTGCGCCATTTTCTTGTGGGCTTGGATATTATGTCTTTCACTGAGCGCCCCAAATGACATGTCTACTTTATTCTTTGGGTCGGTACGATTAAGGGGATACCAAATTTGTATAGGTTTTATAATGTTTTCATACATTTACAAAAATGAAAACCTCCTGTACAAAAATTATTTTTTTGATTTTGCCAACTTCTGGCACTAATATCTCTTTTATACTTTGGTGTACGGAGCTGTGGGTGGTGTCATTTTTTCCGAAATTTGATAATATTTTCAATGATATCATTTTTAGGACTGTACGACCTTTTGATCACTTTTTATATATTTTTTTACATTTTTCAAAATGGCAAAAAAGTGCCATTTCAACTTTGGGCGCTATTTTCCGTTACGGGGTTAAACGCATTGAAAAACCGTTATCATATTTTGATAGATCGTGCATTTTCGGACGCGTCGATACTTGATGTGTTTATGATTTTTACTGTTTATTTATATTTATGTCAGTTCTAGGGAAAGGGGGGTGATTTGAAATTTTAGTTTTTTTTTATTATAATATATAATATATTTTTTTTAATTTTTATTTATATTATTTTTCAGACTCCCTAGGGTACTTTAACCCTAGGTTGTCTGATCGATCCTACCATATACTTCCATAAAAAACATTTGCCCTCCAGCTGGAGAGAGAAAGAGGGGACAAACTAGGGAAATGCATACAAAAAATGATTCTTTATTAATAACACACATACAAAATCCACGGAATGACAATTAAATGCAATAAAATTGTGTTAAAAACATGAGTAATGTGGCACAGAACAGAAGGAGCGGCCAAGCCCCGAGACAGATGGTGGAGTAAGGTAATTGGAAACCCTTACGGTTTAAACAGGTAGACTGGGTATTTATGAACTGTATGCTGCTTTTGGGTCAAACATATATCGCAAAGCAGAAAAAATTGTACCAGCGATAGCGTAAAAGAGAGTGTAACTTTTGTAAACAAGTAGTGACGCTATCTTGTAAGCTGTGTGGCCAAAAATGGCTAAGGTGCATAGAGGCAGGATCTTACCCAGTCAATTGTGGAACCACTGTCAAGGAGAGGCAGTGTCCCCGACGTACGTTTCGGCTCGGGGACCCAAAAGCAGCATACAGTTCATAAATACCCAGCCGAACACTTGGCAACCCCCTACCTGTATCCAACCCTCTATTTTACATATACTGCCATAGTACATTATGGCAGTATATGGGGATTTTCCTCCTCATTCATTACAATGTGCTATCAGCACATTGTAATGAAGGGGTTAAAACGAAATAGCCTCGGGTCTTCGGAAGACCCGAGGCTACCATGGAGACGGATCGCCGCTCCCCGTGACGTCAACGGGGGCGGCGATTCCAGGTAAGATGGCGGCACCCATGCGCCCTCTCCATGCAGCGCGACCCGACCGCTGCCGTAAATACACGGCGGGCGGTCGGGATTACTGGCGTATAAGACAGCCCCAGAGAAGACAGAAGATTTTTCTGTCTTCAAAAGTCGTCATATACGCCGGAATATACGGTAACTACTATAATACTTCCCCCTATGTACAGGCAGTCCCCGGGTTATGTACAAGATAGGGTCCGGAGGTTTGTTCTTAAGTTGAATTTGTATGTAAGTCGAAACTGTATATTTTATAATTGTATATCCAGACAAAAAAAATGTTGGCCCCAGTGACAATTGGAGTTTAAACATTTTTTGCTGTAATGGGACCAAGGATTATCAATAAAGCTTCATCACAGACACCTTACAGCTGATCATTGTAGTCTGGGACTATAGTAAAGCATCCAGAAAGCTTCATCAGAGGTCAGAGGGGTCTGTCTTTAACTATGGGTTGTCTGTAAGTCGGGTGTCCTTAAGTTGGGGACCGCCTGTACAAGAGTATAACTACTGTAATGCTACTCCTGTATAAGGATATGATTGATTATAACGCCGCTTCCTATGTACAAGAAATAATTACTATAATAATGTATAAGAATATAAATATGATAATACTGCCTTATAGGTTTAAGGATATAACTGCTATAATACTGTCTCTTATATGCAAAACTACTATAACTACTATGAAGCTGCATTCTGCACAAAAATATAACTACTTCATTTATCATCCGTTCGGCAGCACATACACATGGAACACTTTGTTCCTCTAGGTACAAATCAGAAGAGAACAGGTTAATAAGCAGTACAATCAATTAATTAACTGTCTGGTAACCCCTCCTATAAGTAGGCGGCAGACACAGAGCACTTTGTATTCTTTTTTTTCTTGACAACTGAAGAGAATGGAAGTCCTGCTAGTCAGGAAGACGGAAGATGGCGGATGGGCCTATACCTATTCCTCCCAGCGGAGAGGGTCAGCCTTACAAAACATTGTTATCAGGCGCGCAGATCTTGGCCATATGCTTCACCCCATACTTGAGTGACCACCACCGCCCGGGATAGCCAACACGGCGCAAGCCCCAGGGTACACATGGGTGAGAGAGCCTGATGTTCGGAGCAGTCGGAGTAAGTTCTACTCACTACCATCTGACACCGGTAAGTCTCTTGCGGGCGCGATCCACAGGCTCCACTTATGGTTTCGCATACCACTCACTCCCGCAAGAATCCAGGGTGCACCAGGCCTTTCTGCGCATCGGCAAACGCAATGTCAACTCTCACAAGATCTTGCATGTTTAAATGTTTGGCGCTAGTTCGGGCTCATCCCGTTTGCCAGGCAGCCAAACCCCTCCGAATTTAAGGTTAGAGCGTTGCGCCGCCTCCCAGGTATGCCAGCTGCTGTGCATTTTGCACTATGTCTCACTGTGTTTGTAATTTTCAGATGTCCACCCATAATAAGCTCTTTGAGTCCTCCCATAGAAGTGAAAAGAAAAACTAGACACAGACTCTGCAGGATGTGTAATCAACCCCTTCCTGATGTCAAAACAGCTGAGGTGTGTTCCTTCCGCACAGCATCAACCCAGGTAGACTCTCAGAAGTTTCAAGCAGGTGAATTCATGTCCTGGTTCAAGGAGCAGCTGACAGATGCCTTTAAGGAGGCCCGATCTTCCCATTCAGTCTAATCAAATGTCTATAGCTCCCTCCCCACAATCTTCTGCTTCAGAGGATTCCTCAGAGATGGAGATAACATCCTTACATGAGGACTCCTTCTAAAGAAAGAGAATCAGAGAATCTTAAAGATTTGTTTAAAGCTGTTAAAGCTACAATACTGTTGAATCTTCAAAAATTGCGGAGGACAAATCTGGTAGAGAAAAATTGTTTTATTTTCCTATATCCAGAGACAAAGGTCTGCCTAGTCACCCTGTTCTCACTAACATGATAAAACAGGAGTGGAATACCCCAACCAAGTGTTCTAACCCAGGCGCAAGGTTATCATCCTTCTATAGGTTGGATCCATGTGTAGACTGGGAGGCAATACCAAGAGATGACCTGCTAATTATTAAAATGTCAAAGAAATGTATATTTCCATTGGAGGAAACTTCCATTTTGCAGGCTCTATCTGAAAAGAAGCATTCTTTTCCTCAGCCCATTAAGCTGAGCCAGTTCAGACCCTTTCGGTCTCATGGCAGAAGGTCACCAAAATTTCAAACCTCCTCAAGGAGTCACTATAAACAGAGGAAGTTCCAGGCCAGAAGGTCCCTTAACCTCCCGGAGAAAAGGCCTCCGATCTCCAAAACTGGAGACTCATGATGCCATCTGGATGCAGATCCCTGTGGGAGGAAGGTTAAAGTATTTTTTTGCAAAATGGTCAGAAACTTCTTGCGATGCCTGGGTGCATTCCACCCTCCAAAAAGGCTTATCTCTGGAGTTCATAGCTCCCCTCCAGACTTATACGTATGCAATCCATGCAACAATATTATTTTTCTCCAGATACAGGAGCTGTCAGTATCTGTCTAGCAACTGTGCAACCACAACCAGGCTTGGCGCTAGCTGTCACGCTAGGTAGGTGGTGGCAAACTCACCCTGCTATGTCCCTGCAGGCTAAGGCCCTGCCGAAAGCAGATAAACCGCCCTGGTAAGGGCGAACCCACTATCAGGAACCTAACTGATGGTCCCTGAGTGACCCTACAAGATGACAGGGAAAACCTACTTTGTCTGGCAGCTGCTGGATGGTGGAGCGGACAGGTAACTGGAATACACATATAGGTCAGTGTTCACGCTGGTAACAGAAACCGACACAAGACAGACAGGAAGGTGGGGTCACACTAGGAGATAAACGATACTGAGGGACAAACAACAGATACAGACAGACAAGCGGAGTCAAACAAACCGGGTCAAAACCAAGATGGTGGCAAAGGTACAGATTCGTAAAGCAAATAGAATGGTCAGAAGGCAAAGCAGAAGTCAATGCACAGAATAGCCAGAAACACAATGGCAAGAGCACTAGATACACAAATAGACTGCAATAACCAGGACCAGATGATGGCCTGTGCAGAACATAAGGCAGTAATGGACACTACCTTCAGCACTGACTGGCTCAGCTGTCCATCAATCAAACCGCAGCTGCAGGCAAAACAATTACAGATACACACCCAGCTTTCCCAGGACCAGAAATGGAGCTGTCAGCTCTGGGTGTGGTTTTCCAGCAAAAAGCCTGAAACCTGATCCCATCAGTACAATTTGTGAGTTCTGACAAGCTGATAAGCAAAAATACTTTAGAGGAAGTCCCCTCATCCCAGTGCGGTCACGGGGTTTATTCAAAGATCTTTCTAGTTCCGAAACTGGGGAACAAATGGCGTCTAATCATAGACCTGACATACCTCAATCGGTGATAGATGTGATGGTAACAAGAAATTGAACCGCTTCTGCTGCCTATCCACGATAGGATATCCACTGGCGATAGATGGTCTATTCGTAAGTTGGTCACGAGTTCTGATTTGGAAAATAATCTCAGAGAAAGCGGAATTTTGGCCATGCAGGGGGCGGTTTTTACTCATGCTGTCTCTATTTCTATAATTCTTGCCGCAAGAAAACCAGCAACCTTTTGAGTCTACAACAGAATATGGAATATCTTTAAATGCTGGTGTGCCTCCACAGAGATGCCATGGGATACTCTCCCTTCCATCCTCCAGTTCCTTCAAGAAGGATTCTATAAAGGCTTAAAGTACAAAACTCTGAAAGTGCATTTTACAACTATCCATGCTCAATTAGAATCAAAATTTTCAAACAATTCTCTATATTCGAGATTTTTCAAAACCAATTAGAAATTTAAAACCCATTATCAAGGAACCAATTCCTTTCTGGGATGTACCCCTAGTCTTGCAGGCTTTAAGGGGTCCTCTATTCGAACCTATGTCTCGAACGTCCTTGAAATATGTATCATTTAAAGCTTTATTTCTTACAGCAATAAGATCCGCTAAGAGGATTAGTGAGCTACAAGCTCTATCTTCCAAGGATCCATATCTTCGCATCCTTCCGGACTGTATTATCCTACGGACCAATCCACAGTTCACACAAAAGGTGGCCTCTTCTAGTAATATCAACCAGGAAGTCGTCCTTCCCACATTCTTTCCTCATCCACAGGATAACCACCAAGAGTCTCTCCACACCCTAGATGTCAGGAGAGCAATTATGAATGACCAAGATATTACATCTACCTATAGAAGATCAGATTCTCTCTTCCTTCTTTTCCATGGGCCGGAAAAAGAGCAACGAGGGAAAAAGACCAAATAAAGCCACGCTCTCTAGATGGTTGAAAGATACAATCAAAAAATGCTATTCCTTCTCAGGCAAAGATCTTCCTATTCAGATCAAAGCTCATTCAACTTGCTCTACATCAGCATCTTGGGCTGAATTTGGCCAAATCTCTTTACAACAGATATGTACAGCCGCTACGTGGGCATCCCCCTCCACATTCATAAAGCATTATAAGTTGGACATCCAAACTACAGAGCGTTCAGCCTTCAGCAAAGCAGTGTTATTCAAGGCAACCCAGAATCCCTCCCATCAGTACTGTTTCATAAGTCCCATGTGTATGTGCTGCCAAACAGACGATAAAGAAGGTTTAAATTTTCCTACCCAAATGTCCATTTCTTTGAATCCGTGAGGCAGCACAGACTGCCCACCCTCTTGTTTGTTACTGCTTACTACAAATACTTCAAGGTGCTTTGGGTCTGCCGCCTGCTTTTAGGAGGGGCTACAAGATAGTTAATTGATTGTACTGCTTATTAACCTGTTCTCTTCTGATTTGTACCTAAAGAATCAAAGTCCCATGTTTATGTGTTTCCTCACTGACTCAAAGGAAAGCAAATTTCAGTCATTTCAAACATAATGCTGCACCTCATGTATTAAGAGATATAACTGCTATAATACTGCATCTTGTGTATGGGAATATATCTACGATCATGTTGCATCCTAAATGCAAGAATATTGACACAAATATTTTCAGTAAGAAAGTTCCTGTAAATAAAATAATTTAATTCTAACATTATTCCAGACTATTATGTCCCTTTTCCATGTTCTCTCCTATTCCATTATATACAATGCACTATAAGGGGCCACCTTAATGTATCTGACTGGCAATGACTTAACTGTTCAGCATAGGGGAGGATTCCATTTCCAATTCTATTCATCACTGTTATTGCTTTCAAAGCTATTATCATTGTTATCATTCTAATTCATTACATTAGTAGCACAGCTGAGTCAGAACTATTGGGGTCCCAGGGTCTATTTTAGGTTTCTATTGAATAAATCCCATATACCCATATTACATTGTTAAATAGATGGAACTGTTGTATTAACCTTTGGTGGCTTCTTGGAAGCCATCCTCTATCACTGACCCAGACACAGCTGATTCCCTCTTTCCGGTTGAATGAATATTGTATTGCAGTCCTCTATGGAATTGAAGGAAGTTGTTCATGTGTATAGGGAGGAGGAGTCCTTATCTCTGATTTATTCCATTTGCAATTAAACTGCCTTCATTTTCTACTTTGTATGGATTTCTGTTATCTGAAGGAGTCTGTCGACCTGATAACCATACGTCAGCTCTTGGCAATTGTATATATTTTCAGAACTGAAGTCGCAACAGCTATCGGAGAGTCTTCAGATTTGAATGTATCTGGAGGTGCATTAGTGTAGGATGGTCCTTTCCTCTGCAGCCAACACTCTATCTGCAAGGCCCAGTGTACCTGAATAGTGGGTTTCCTTCTTATACAGAATGACAAAGATAATGGATAGAAGAGCCTGTGACCTGTGTCCAGACTGAACGAGGCTTCTTCGTGTAGTCTTGTGTCCTGTAATTGTAATGCTACTATATACAAACTGAGCAAAGGCAAATCAATACTAAACCTGTAATTGAATTACTAGGGAATTAATGAAACTAACTTGCAGTGGATTTATTTTTACAGTTTGTCAATTAACCTGTTGGCTGCCGGTGGAGATCTTACTTGAGCTCTTCTCTCCATAGAGTGGCAAGGGTTGATGTCACATTGATTGGTACATGTATCATGTATGATACTCTCCATTGACATGCATAGGTTTATAGAGTAATGCAAATGAAGACAGAACCTGGTGTGTGGTATGAGAGTGCCCAGTCGCACCAGGATCAATGAGCCTTGCAGTATCCATATGATGATATACCCCATATCAAGAGATCAGTACTATATATAATACATTATAGTTAAAGGTATGAACAGATTTAGCATTGGGGCTCAGCAGCTTTAAATGACACCTCCGGATAGCAACCACTTATGATGCTGTTTCTAGCCTTCATTTGTAATCATTCCAGGACCGTAGTACTTGTTAGACTGGGTTCACAGATGATTTTTAGTATACGCTCAGTGTATATGCCAGGAAAGCTCCAGACGTATATACGCTGTGTGTACCCATTGACTTTTACTGGCAGATGGAGGAATAGTTGTTGCCTCCATCTGCTCAGTACATGACATATCCTGTGGAAAAGACAAGATGGAAAGACGTAGCAAGCTACATACTCCCATCCTGCTCCCTCTTGCCGAGCGACATAATATGCTCAGTGGAGGATACAAAAGACCAATATCCCCCAGTTTCTGCAGAGCAATATATCTGCTCATAGATGACACAGGAGATGTCACTAGCCAAGGACAGTGACATCACTGTGGAAACTGTGGAATCATCTCTAACATCAGCCAATCACCCATGGGCAGGAAGAGGGCGGTTGGAGTCACCAAGTGACTGTATAAGTAATTTTCCATCTAAATTACTTACCCCATGACCATCATGACTATATGTGTGTATGCTGTCATCACACTTCCTCTTTCACTCTTACGATTGGATGAAATCTACTTCAAAACTAAATGTAGATTTTTGCAGCCATTCCAATTCTCTACAATGCACCAAAAGTAGATGCCTACATTGTAGCTGAAACCATTGAGAAAATGAAAATCTTCAGCAGTTAGATTCCATCTAGATTTCATCTCAATATGCAAAAAAGTCTTCAGAGCATCCAATAGTCAAACAGACCCTTCTTTGGTGTGATGAGCAAATCAATCATATAACTGCATGTTAAATGAGCAGATTTATTGCTCAGAAATCTAAAAAAAAGCTGTGTGATAACTCCTGTGCACCATATTTTTGATCACCAATCTTTCCATAAATGAGTGAAGCTTGGAAATTTATTACAACATGAAGAGAATTTATATAATTAAACACCGTTATGTTTTCTCATATTTAAAGCCTAAAATTGTTCAAAAGAGAATATTAATTCCATACTGACTGTCAGTAACCACCACAAGAGGGAGCCTTGGAGCTTACTGCATACTATTTTATACCCTTTACACAATGATAAGGCCTTTGGAACCTTCTGTTGGTGATGATTCATTCCCAAAACCTGGACTCTATTGATCAAAATTAGGCAAACGGAGACCATTTCGCAATGCTATTGGAAAAATAGTGTTGAAAGATATCCCTTAATGGAAAGCCAATAGTATACACTCTCCCCAAGTGGTGGCTACAGAAGGGATCTGGATCTCTGTATTACAAAAAAAAGCACAATAAAGAAAAAATGCAGAACATTTTTTTTTATACAAAAGTAGCAGATAAAATGTAGAAGGACAAATAAAAGGACAGATTTTCTTCTGTTCTTTTTAGTATTACATAGAGTTAAACAGTTGCCACCTATTTTTATCTCCTACACTCCGTTCCAGCAGTATCTTGTGTGCTGCAGATCGGTCTTGCGGATCTGAAAGGTGTATGTATAACCCAATTAAATCAGTAATGATTCAATCATCAACCTTGATACAGATCCTTGGCCTTTTCCACTGCCATAATGAATTTTTGTAGACCCGTCACGGGAAGCTTTGTTTGCATCTCGCAAGATAAAACATCCTGATGTGTGACCATAATATATTACAGCATTAAACTTTTCTGTCAGATGCTCAGATTCAGCATATTTTAATCATTTTTATTTGCAAAGATAGGGAGAAGCTCATCTATAATCATTAAGACTGACTCCGGGCAATGATGGAAATATTAAATATGTTGGATTTCATAGCCCGGGAGTAGACAGTACACAACATGTCAGGAAAACAAACGAGATAGGTCTTCACGGTGGACACCAATGAAGCTATGGAAACTAATAGGCTTGTCAATAAGATTCAGCTCACGAATGCAAACCTTTGGGAAATGCGTCTTGGGGAATTATGTTCTCAGAAAAAAAAACCCTTATTGATAGGGCAGTAGTTGTGTATTGAGTTTCATTGCAAATCGATCAACAGCTTTGGCTAATACTGAGAGATTAATTCCATTTAGTTAGATTTTTTTGGCATTAGCGGTTCAATTCCTATCATCGGTGCGAGGCAGCTGATAAATTACACCGATCTAAATGTAACGCAGGACACTGATTGCAAAATATATGTATTCTATTTATCCTGGAGTCAAGTCATTACATAAGAAGGGATTTGTTTTCATCTGAGCCAATCTCTGACATGATGCCTGATAGAATACCAGCGCTTTCCTTTAATATCTTAAAATACATATTCATCAAGAGAAGAAAATAAATCCTATATATCATTCATCCTGTGTCTCCTCGTCTTTATATAGGGTGAGTCAAGAATCACTTACACGTTTATAAAGACCTTAATGAAGACCTGTCAGCGCCCCTCATATGTCCATTGTAGAGAATACTTGTATTCACAGTGACTTATCAGTTCTAGATTATATTTCTTACAACTCTTCATTCTACAGTTCCTCTATTATTGTTCACTAAATACATTTTCAATTGGGTGTTACCATTTATCTTGTCTCAGAGCTGTCACTTTACACAGTCTACCCTTTCAGAACTGATGGTAGGAGTCAGAAGAAAACACAGGGGCACATCCACAACTGGTAACTAGAGATGAGTGAAACATTCAAGATTCACTGAAGCTTTTCTGTTTTTTACAAAAGGTTTGGATTGACTTAGACACCATGGCCCACATTTATTAAAGTGTTTGCACCAGTTTTCTGTCTGACTCTGCACTAGAAAGAATGAGCAAACTGCTTGCACATGTATTTATAAATTGTCAGACCAGACACTAAAATATAACTTTTAATTAGTGTCTCATAAAATAGTCGGCCAAATAATTCACCCCTCCTCTCAATGACGTCACTACAGGGATACAGGCATACATGACTTTAAACCAAAATTACTATGTTTAATATCAACCCCATGATGATTATACAATTGGAACTTGGAGTGTAAAATCACATCATGAAAAAAGTTTGTTTTATCGGATGAATAGTACACATGTGTTCAACGTGCATAAATCATAGATGACAAAATAATTGGCCTCCCACCAGGAGCAAGTTGGCATACGAGGGAGCACAAGGGCCCCCCATAGCTGTGCCCCTGGGCTGGTGGTAGACACATCCATCAAAAAGAAAAAAATTCCTTTTGAGACAAAATTTCAGTAAATACGAAGCGATTGTGTCTGCTATATTCGATCCCCCTTGTTGACAGGAAATATTCCACTGCTTCCATCCCTTTGTCATGAGGGATGGAGGAATAAAGGGCCTCCACATCTATGATAGCAAGCCAAGTGTTATCCTCAACAGATATATCTTCAAGGTGATGCAACAGATCAGGGCTGTCATGTAAATAGGTCGGTAGACTCTCAACAAAGGGACAAAAAATTATATCAATATACATTCCAATATTTTGGCAAAGGGGCCGTAGCCAAGATGTGGAGGTTGTGTAGCATGCCCTTATTTAACCACTGGCAAAACATTCAGAAGCAATGTGAGCAGCAGGGTTTATCAAATAAAGGATTACATTAATTGTATATGTGGATTTGAATGCACAGGAAAAACCATCGGATAACCCTGCCAGAGGGTAGGAGATCATATCATCATCCGCGGAAAGGATAAACCAGTGGCCAATGTCATGGTGCTTGGTATGGGGACCGGAGGGCTGACCTACAGCCTGGCAGGTGTCCAGCAAGGTGGTCTGTGCAAGAAAAAAGGAGGGAGAGGCTGATGTACTGGTTTCTCCCTGGGGCACTCCCTGAGTGCCTGTAGGATGAGTCCCTAGGTAATGGATGAGGAAGCCCGTCATGGTAAACAGCTGCATCCAGAGATCAGACAGAGGCAACGTTGTGTAAATCAACTTACAATTCTTTATTGAACAGCAGGCAACAGCCCAAAACCAGTTAACAGCAGGTTTCGGTTGCTGGGGTGGTGATGGAGAGTGGTCCACAGGAATAGAGCACACAGCCTGATAGTAGATGCAGGCTGGGTTAGTTGAAGTGGAGCTGTGTCCAAGTTGTGAAAGCTGCAGCTCTGGGCTAGAGTCTCCAGACTCACCCTAAGTGTCAGGCAGTAGGCCTGAGACACTATAAGTTCCTGGGATTAGTATCGGTGTGTTGTACAAACACACACTGAAGAAGAGACCAGCTAAGACCACATGCTTCCATCCAGCAGGGGTTTTTATACTCCCCCTGGTCAGATGGTAGCACCTCTCCAATCAAACGCCAGCTAACAATACAGCTAAATCATTGGATAATTACTTACACCAAGTTAACTGTTGCTTTTCCAGGCAGTATCTACAGCTGCGATTACACAATGTCTAGGTTCCTGAACCTTCCTAGAGAGGTGATCAATCTTCCTAACAGCTCCTGACCTGGAGAGGGCGCTATTCACCACTTCCCACCTGCTTATCCATTGGAAGGGGTGTTGCACAAGTTTCGTGCCAGAGCTGCCCCGACACTGTAGTCGGACGGTTTGATGGACGGGGTTTGTTCCCAGAGGACGGGTGAATTACTTGGCCGACTATTCGTTTACCTGTATAACTGGACTGGTCCTGGCAGCGGGCCTGTGTCAACAGACACCGGGTGGCGTGTCATGTATCTACTCACGGCACCACCACTGTGGTCTAATGAAACAATTGTGAGGAGCCTGCATCTTTGAGTTTCATGGTGTACCCTCCTGTATGTCCTTTGTATTTCTTTTACAGTCACTCTCACACCAATTCCCTCAGATGAGTCTGTTTATTTCAGATGAAATGCATCAGGGAGGTGATATAGGAGGAGGGTGTTGGATGACTTAGGGTCAGTTTGTGGGACTGCCCTTGTGAGGGCAGGAGTCAATTACGGGGGCGACAAAAGAAGGGGCAGATTAGCCTTTGTACCTCCACTGGGATCTCCCAGATAACCCCTACTTGACCATCAATGTTGAAAGACAAGTATGAACATACATCACTTCTGAATCATGGTAGGACAGTGTTCTGATGCCTCACTGACGGTGGTATATACCACGTTATGTATAACAAACTCTGTACTCCCTAGTGATAATATGCCTAGGCTATCGAGTACATAGAAGTAGTTTTTGTGTCTGGTTTCATTGATTACAATTATTATTGGAGGTGAATTATCCATGGTTTTATGAGATACTGATTAAAAGTTATATTTTAGGAATATTGGCATTGGTACCTCTTGAGTCTAAATGTTGTATTTGCTATATTGTTAATAAGTGAAGTGCATGTTGGGAGAAGGACTACCATTCACATGGTTTATTGTGTATATCCAGAAGCAGTATATATTATTAACATGAGTCAAGTTCAGTGGCTGCAAAGTGAGTGTCACTTCAAACACCCCTATCAATTGCTCTATAGTACCTAGAAACATGTGCAAAGTTTGTGGTTCTATTAGGTGCAGAACCTGAGATAGTTGGAACCACGAAATGCAGATAAAGATCCGGTACACAACAATTTCTTTAGCTTCTGTACCTCCAGTTCTGTAGCTCACAGAACCACAGTCCTGATGCAATAGATGAGATTTTTATCTTTAATATGACACCAAGCATGCATCTAGGTATAATAGAAGTGCAGAAAGTAGTGTCTGAAGTAACACCTTCCAGACTATTAATTTGAGTAATTTCAGGCAAAATATGACTCTTCTCTGCTCATATTCACATGAATTTTGGGGATATTAATTATAGTCAATGGGTAAGATCCCCCCCTCCCCCCGTATCTAAAAGCAGACAAACAATGGAGCACACAGGCAGAGTCGGCCTGATCCATCTCACTTCTGGAACTCTTCTTTGAGTAAAACTATTCATTTCTTAATAAAATAGAAGCTGGCCTCAAGGTTACATTCTGTGACCTGGTGAGAGAGCATTCATCTTCCCAAAAACATTAAAATTCATTTATTTCTTTTTCTCTAACACTTTTCTAATTATGTTTGAATAAAAACAGAAAAATGAAGAACGCAGCGTGAATTCCATATAATCATGAAATTCTGAGCAGCATGTTATGCAAAAGGGAAAAGCTGTTATATAATGAAATGTGTGCCTGGCTCATGTGGGTGTCATTTCACTCTGTATTATGTGAAGGAAACAAATGCAGCCTTTTTACATGCATCATTCAGTCTTATTTGAGATCTGTCACCATACAAGTCCTTTCAGATTAAACTAAAGAGTAAACTAAATCGCACCCACAGAATGACAATTAACCTTCTAAATACAGCAAATTGTGTAAGAATGATTCCCCATACAGGCCAATACCCTTTCTTCTCTGGTCATGAGCACTGATATGGTTCAACTGACACAAGAGAACCATTACAACAAGAGACCAAAGACCAGCCTGTGAACCCACTTAAAACGTTTGTCCACTTTCAGCAAATAATTGATATTGTTTGCGTAATGAAAAATTATACAATTTTCTAATATACTTTCTGTATCAGTTCCTCACAGATTTTTTTTTTATCCCTGCTTCTTTATCTCTATAGGAAGCTTCTATGTTTATTTCCTTTGGATAGAAATCTGTCCATGGTCATATGATGTCGCACAGGTGCATAGCTCATTAATATCACAGAGAGTAATCCGAACATAAGCTGTGCGCATGTGTGACATCTCATGACCATGGACAGATTGCTATCCACTGGAAGTAAACATTGTTTAAAAGCAAAGTACCAATTGGTTGATAAACCAGGGTGGAGTAAATGTGTGGAACACACCACGGGCACATATTAACCAGTAGAAAGTCCATTGGAGGAGGTTTGATGCCAATGCAAAATATGCAGACTACCCGTGTAATGATATTTGTACATGTGATGTACAGGACCTGGTGACTGACCGATTTACCTGGGAATGAATAGAGTAGACTTTCGGAGGAGTAGTGTAGCAGGTTACTCTTTTACTGGAATGAGTGATTGGGAAATGTACTGAGATTTCTAACTGTATGGTATTCTGATGGGTGGAATTGATAGACTAGACCTTTGAGACACAGGTTCTGAGACAGAGAAAGAAGACCTAAAGAGCTGGAGGGACTGTGACAGAGATAGTTTGGTGTGAGACTGTGAGATAACATAGCTGTAGGCGATCACTGGCCTCGGAGGTCTTGTGTTTTCGACAGCTAGATTAGCCTGACATCACCGCTGCAGTTAGTCAGAGGTTAATCTGAACTGTTCTGCAAAGAAATTGTGCCATATCTATGTTTTCCTTTTTTAACATTAGATCCCTTTTACCGTGGACTGCATTGCAGTGTATGGAAAATAGCACTATTATTCTAGCACCTCAGAAGGTTTAGACAAATATCATGGGCACACAATCAGCGTCCAGCCACTTTCACCAGAAAAATACAAATGAAGGTGAAAGAAGAAAATACAGCAGACAACTTATAAATGTTACAAAAATATACTGTATACATTTAGTAAAACCAAGCTAACAACATCCATTTAAAAATCACCAAATATGGTTGTACAATGGGACAATCCATAATAAGAGCAAAACTACACAATAAACTATGTAAAGGGCTACATACTACAGTGTTGTTACACTGTACATATCCAAGAAACACAGATGCCAGTTAGGTCCAATGGGCACCATATATAACCTTGTGGCATCTGATGTTCTAATGTTAGAATACACTAATAGAACAGGAAACGGATGGAATGGAGGCTGTTCTCGTCCAACTGGGAGAACTGTATAAATGACAGCAGCTATACAGTCTTACAGAATAAACGCTTCACAATAAATGGGCTGTGATCTGAAATTTCCAAGTACCATATCTCTTTACGCCAAAGCAATTGGTCCCTGTAAAATATTGTGTTTTTGTGAAGAAGTGAGTAACGTCATAATATTGTGCTGTGGTGCCACCTAAACACCTCTCAAAGCCAATTCAATTCATGTAATGGTTTTTATGGCCTCACTTGAATCTCATTTTAAGGAAATTCAGTCACTGCTGTTACCAGCTGCAGGTAGATCTGTTCTCTTGAATATCAGATGGGCTGACTCTGTACAATGACACAATAAAAATAGATAGATTTTGACACAGTAAAGTGAGGATTGTACAGCAGTAAAATGTTCCTTTAGGACAGATATGATGCTTACAGGAATATCTCCTGAGTCCAGACAATAATATAGTGCACAGTGAGTACTACCAATATATAATATCCTTCACTTATGGTGGGTCATCCGCAGTCCGCTTCACTACACTCCAATGTAAAGAAAGCAAAACCCTTGTTTACCTAAATGTTAGGCAACATTCTTATACACTTCATGTTTCTATTTCCCACCATGTTTAAGACCTCTTCTTGCTGTCAGGGAATGTATTTATTATAATCCACCTGTAGTTATTGCATCAGATTCATATTCATACAATGTAGCTGTATATCACAAAGGCTATCAGTCCCTAAGTATCCTAAAAAACTCACTAAATATATAAGGTCCAAGAGATGAGGGAGTCCCTACTAACAACACTCTACCACAAGCGTATAACCTCCAGACCCCTGAGTAAGCCAGACACACTGGCAATACACAGGGAGAAGGGTGTTGTTTGTAGGGTCTCCCCTCATCTCTTGGACCTTACATTTTGATCAATTTTGTAAAATGAGAACATACACAGTGCAAAAGATACAAATAATCAGAGTTAGGTGAGAGGTAGAGAATCCTTAAGTCTTTCTGAGGATCTCAAAGATTCATTGTATTAGGGTGAGCTGCAGCGTAACCTGGCATCCGGTGTAGAATTATGCCGGACACAGAACACAATTATGCCAGAACATAAGCGCTCCTGTCACTCGGAACCTGCGTACTGGGCACCTATCTTGTGGCATACATAGAGGGAACATTACCTTTCCGAACTACACCCATACACACAAATGAAATCCAGAGTCTACGGACGCTTGTTCCACCATTTTTTGAGGACCCGATGAAAGGAAGTTATCCACTCCCAAAACGCGTTGTACATAGTGTCCAAGTCTATATGAAATACATGTAAACCTAGTAAAGAGCAGCTCGTATTGGATTTCCTGTTTTTTTCCTCTTTAACTACATTGCACTTACATATTGATGATCCTATCATGGACCAGGGCCAGAATCTTTTTTAATTGCTTATATGCATTTTAATAGTGGCTATGAAGTAATAAAAACTATTTATTGGGTGTGCAGAGTGCAATTGTGTCCATCTTCTTGTTGTTTATGGCTAGGTTTGCACCCCTGCTGTGTGCTCACTTTCTACAGGGTCCAGGTTTCTACAAGTTATTTGCCTAGTTCTGAAAATAGACCAAAGAATGCTACTAACAATGACCATGTGATACACACAAGTTGATAACAACTTTTTTTATTGCCAAGGTAAGGTTGCATGCACATTGTTCTCCATTGTAAGGATCGGTCATTAGATTCAAGGTGTACCCTTATAATGGAGGGCTAAGAGGTATCCCACTATATCCGCACACAGTGGAATATATCATCTTGAAAGCATCAGGAGGAGTAAATATTGGTAGAAGCCAGCGATTGGCTGCTGCCAAGTTTCAGAGTGTTTCCCACAGTTTTGTCAGTATCCTTATATGGACAGTTACATCAAGAGCAACGTCCCTGAATGTACGCTCAGCAGAGGGCGTGGAGGGATGCAATACTTCGCCTCCAATGGCCAGGACTGAACATATATGTTTGAAGCTTTGCTGAATCTTTGCATCCTGCATATTCTATAGTATACAACATGTACTGTGCAGATAGAGGTAAAAAGGACGAATCTATCTGTTAGTTCGTATTAAATTTTTCACTCTTTGTTTCATTGCAGCCAATGGTAACATCAAAAAAGTTCTTTTTTTTGCTCATTAATGTACATTAATGTCATCTTGACAGAATCTTGACAGAAAAAATAACTGAAATGTAGATATTTTTGCTAATTTATAAAACAAGAAAAACAAATATCACATTAGAATTGAAACCCTTTCTCAGTATTGAGTGAAAGCAGCTTCTGAGCTAGTACAGCCTTTTTGGGAATAATGGAATGAGTTTTTCACACCTGGATTTGGGGATCCTCTGCCATTCTTCCTTGCAGATCCTCTCCAGTTCCCTCAGGTTGGGTGGTGAACGTTGGTGGAAGCCATTTTCCAGTCTCTCCACAAATGCTCAATTGGGTTTAGGTCAGGGCTCTGGCGGGGGCAGTCAAGAATGGTCCCAGAGTTGTTCTGAAGCCACTGCTTTTAGCTGTGTGATTAGGATCATTGTCTTGTTGGAAGGTGAACCTTCGACCCAGTATGAGCAAAAATATCTTCATTTCTGTCTTTTTCTGTGAAGATGGGCCGCAGAGTGCAGATTAATGAGCAAAAAAAGAACTTTTTTTGATCTTACCAATTTACTGCAATGAAACAAAGAGTGAAAACTGTAAAAGGGGTCTGAATACTTTCTGTACCCACTGTATGTCTATGTATACATTCAGCGTATACGCCAGGAGAGGTATTTATGTATGCGTTGAGTGTAGACAAAATATGTGATTGGAATGTAGCCAGAGGAGTCATAATGGACTGAGGAGTGTTTTTACTACTTTTCAGGTTCCAATTTGCAGAGAATTATAATACCATAGGGACTCCTTCAGCTTCAGTCGTACTGTAGGGTATAATAGAAGCTGCAGAAGACCTCAAGGGTTTTCTGAGCTAAAAATATTAACTTAACCTATCCACAAAATAGGTCCACACCAAGAACACCCAGAGATCACATGTTCTGAGCAGCTGATAAACATAGAATGGAGCAGGAAGCTTTGTTCTTTGGGTTTTGGTCAGACCAGGTTACTGCAGACCAGCTCCTATTCATTTAAATGGAAGATAAGCTGTCATGACTCGGTTCAGCCACTTCTCTGCATCAAGTTCCATTCTCTGTTTATCAGATTATGAATATAGATAATCTGTGGGGTTGTTTGGCGTTGGACCCCCCCCCCCCCCTTATCTGTTATTAATGATCAACGGTGTGCAGAAAGCTTCTTCTTTTGTCTATGAGAAACATGGTCCAGGTTATGTTAGTTCTACAAACCTTTCCAATGCCTATGTGTTATCCACAGATCCCTGCAATAAACAAGTAACTGTAGATCCTGTAGGTAGGAATGAGGAGAGTGCAGCAATAGATTAAGATCCCTCTCAACTGTTGACATAAACTAGTAGGCATACAACATATATTACTGTTTTGTAGTCTGAACTAGTGGATTAAGCACACAAGTTCTGCCTTATCTGCCTGCACTCATGTCTGTTTGTGTCTGTCACTGATAGCATCAACTGTGTAAATTAGAAATGATTTATCTACATCCCATTTCACTGGAAACTTCCAAGCCTTTGTCTGGATAACACGTTGCTCACAGGTAGATTCCGGCAGAGATTAAAGAGGATTAATTTTCTGAAATGTATTCTTAATTGTCTGCCAGGTGCATGTTCATCAGTGGAATTTTATACATGAAAACAGATAGGGATCTAAATCCTAAGATAGTCTGGAGTCTCATCAATCGGGATCCGCTCTTCACGCAAAACTTTAAAAACTATTAAAAGAGGATTGTTACTAGCACATACCACATACACACAGATATACAGCATATATATACACAGTATACCCATATATACCCACAGATATACACAGCATATATACACATAGATATACACACAGATATAGAGCTTATATACACTAGCAAAATAGCGTACTCACAGCCAGGGCCGATTCTAGCATATTTGCTGCCTGAGGCGAATATTAAAATGCTAACCCCATCCGCCCCCCCCCCCCTGTTAAGTAAATCCTTAAACTTTACTAACAATTAACATTCCCACAGGCAGCTCCCTGACACTGTGTGACTGACTACAGGTTCTGGGAGTCTTAGTGGCACCTAGTACCTTATAGATGACAATCTCTTCCATCAGTAGGACTTTATTCCAGGTTCTTCAATCCATGAAGTATCACTGCTAAATTCCCGGCCAGATATCTTCAGCTCCATGTGGCACATCTCCACCCGGCGTCCCTAAAAATACCACAGTCACTTACAGTAAAAAGTCTCCTGGATAACAGCACTGTGCTCCTAAATAATAGATACCCCTCACAACACAACTGACCACACTCTCCACATACAAAACATCCCTTCATTTTATATATATATATATATATATATATATATATATATATATATATATATATATATATTCTACTGGAATAATAGCACCAATCAATATACAACACCCCCAAATTATTAATACAGCCCCCCCCCCCCCAACATTTGGTATACATCATGCAAAGTAATCTATTGTATCCTATAATTAATATATCCCACCCTGTTATTATGTTACATGATTTTACATACAGTGCAACCCTGATCAAATATATAGCACCCCCTAATGAATATATATATATATATATATAAATTTATTTTTATAAAGACTTGCTCTCATATATTTAAAGGCCTCGTTATTCACCCCCCACCCCAATTAAATTATATACAGCTCCCATATACAGATCCCCTACAGCTTAAATAAAATCTTGCCCCAAATATACAGCCCCCTCCCAGCTTATTAATATACTGTACCCCATATACAGCCCCCCAACTTAGAAATATACTGTACCCCATATACAGCCCCCCCAGTTTAGTAATATACTGTATCCCATATACATCCCCCCAGCTTAGTAATATACTGTATCCCATATACAGCCCCCCCAGCTTAGTAATATACTATATCCCATATACAGCCCCCCAGCTTAGTAATACACTGTATCCCATATACAGCCCTTCCCCCCCAGCTTAGTGATATAGTGATGTATAATATATACAGCACCCCCGAGTATAAAATGATTCTGGCCCCATATAATATATACTGAATCCCCCCAGTATAAAATAATTATAGCCCCAAATGATATATATAGCACCCCCCCCCAGTATAAAATAATTCTGGCCCCATATAATATACACAGCATCCCCCCCAGTATAAAATAATTATAGCCCCAAATAATATATATAGCATCCCCCCCTTGTATAAAATAATTCTGGCCCCATATAATATATACAGCAACCCCCCCCCCCCATCATAAAATAATTATAGCCCCAAATAATATATATAGCATCTCCCCCTCCCAGTATAAAATAATTCTGGCCCCATATAATATATACTGAATCCCCCCCCCCCAGTATAAAATAATTATAGCCCCAAATAATATATATAGCATCCCCCCCAGTATAAAATAATTATGGCCCCATATAATATATACAGCATTATAAACAGCAATATACAGCAATATAAAATAATTATACCCCTAATTAATATATATAGCATCCCCCCCAGTATAAAATAATTATGGCCCCATATAATATATATAGCATTCCCCCCTCCCAGCATAAAATAATTATGGCCCCATATAATATATATATAGCATCCCAACCAGTATAAAATAATTATGGCCCCATATAATATATATAGCATCCCCCCAGTATAAAATAATTATGGCCCCATATCATATATACAGCAACCCCCCCTAGTATAAAGTAATTATAGCTACAAATAATATATATAGCATTCCATCATTCCCCACCCCCCAGTATAAAATAATTATGGCCCCATACTTATATACTTAATTCTCCCCGAGTATAAAATAATTATGGCCCCATATGATATATTTAGCGACCCCCCCCCCTCAGTATTAAACGTTTTCTAGTCCCATATAATACATACAGTACCCCCCCCCCCCCCCAGTATAACACACCACCTCCCCACGCATATAAATTGCGCCTGTGTCTTAAAGAGACAGGCGCAATTTATTTAGCTGGTGGTCGATTCGGGCATTAACGGGCGCCCGAATCGCCCTCTTTAGAGCCGCAAATTTCGCCGCTCTTTACAGGGATCCGCATTCTGCCGCCTGAGGCAAGATTTACATCTCGCCTCATGGCAGATGCGGCGCTGCTCACAGCGGCTAGCGACACACGGCTGGTTAGCCTTCCAGAGCAATGTCTCTCACACAGAGCTCCAGGCCAGTATGCTGTTCTGGGTTAAAACTCCTTCTCCCAGCTGCACTTGGTAATTAGGGCTGTGCAGTCTCTGGTCAGTGCATTAACCCTTTACCCCAGGTATGGAAGTAACCAGAAAGGAATATATACACCATCTATTACCTTTCCAGCCGCTGTCCTACAATATATATATATATATATATATATATACATATACAAACAGATATACACACATATACTCAGCATATACACACACAGCATACATACACACAGATATACACAGCATATACACACAGATATACACAGCAGATATACACACATATACAGCATATATACACAGCTATACACAAATATATACAGCTTTACAGCATATATACACAGCTATACAGCATATATACACAGCTATACAGCATATATACACAGCTGTACAGCATATATACATTTATATACACACATACACACAGATATACACATCAGATATACACACATATACAGCATATACACACAGCTATACACAAAGATATACATATATACAGCATATATACACTGCTATACAGCATTTATACACAGCTGTACAGCATGTATATATATATATATATATATATATATACACACACACATACACACACAGATATACACACAGCATATACACACAGATATATACAGCATATATACACAGCTATACAAAAAGATATACAGCTATACAGTATATATACACAGCTATATAGCATATATATACGGCATATATACACAGATATACGGCAAATATACACAGATATACAGCATATAAACACAGATATACAGCATATATAGATATACAGCATATATACATAGATATACAGCATATATACACACACATATATATATATATATATATATATATATATATATATATACACACACAAACAGATATACATATATACATACAGATATACATACAGATACACACAGACATGAATTTACATATTATTAGTATCCGTACTTAACCACCTTCAGGTGGATGTTACATCGGTAGTGGTGAGGAGTAGGTCAGAATGGAGAGAGTGCAGGAGAGGGCGGCCAGGCCTGCGAGGAGCGCAGGCCAGGTCGGACGTGAGCAGCGCGGGTTGCATAGAAGCCGAGGTGGGCGGGACCAAGGTGGGCGAGGCAGGGAGGGGCGGGCCGGCCAAACTCCTTTAGCAGCAGTCAGTAGACTCTGCTACTGAGTAGAGGGACGGGCACAGAAGTGATAGGGAGGCCAGATTATACCTTGTTAATGATGTGCCCCATGGGCCTCTACACTACCTCTACACCCCCTACTCATATGCGGCCTGCAGTTAGGGGAGGTAGTTGGACAGGCCCGGGGAAACATAATTAACCAAGTATAATTCATCTGTTCAGCCTGGGTCTGGAGGAGCGCTCGTTAGATCAGCATTCTGGCTTCCTGCCAGAGGCAGGAAGCAAACTTAAATTATACTGTCGCGGGTTCCCCTGCACCTGAGCCCTGCTGCTTTGGCTGTTGTCAGCTGTCAGTTGTCAGTGTGTAAGTTAGTGTCGGGACTTTGGGCCCACTGGAGGTTTCCCCGGTACTCCGGTGGGCCAGTCCGAAGCTGCAGCCAATCCAGCCACAACAGTCCTTGCCTACAAACTGACCTTCATCTATATACATGTTCCTGTCAGCCCCAGTGCCCTGTGTTGCAAATGTCTCTGTAATGCATTTCAAAATGCAATGAAAATGCACCCAAAATGCAACGTGTAAACTTATCCTAAGGCTGGGAACATATGAGGTGAAATTGTTATGAGGTAGCTGCTGTAGAATTGTTGTTGGGTAACACATTGCTATTTGAAGTCTTAGCTTAGTAGATCCATATGCTGCATGAGATAATCACAGTATAAAATGATTTGCACTGTGAGTTTTGAATCCAAAGTATGTCAATTACTCCTTTACAATTCTTACCAAAATCTCTGCTTTATCCTAGCAAACCAGACTAGACTTATCAGATTACATAAAAGTTTATATGGTTGGCAAAAGGATGAGTGAGCAGAAGAGACTCAAACCCAGATATAGACACTGTAAGAGATATTTTCCTCTACAGACGCCATCTTGGACCAAGCGGACGCCATTTTAGTTTTGTGAACTTTATTGTATGTGAACTGTTTAGAAATTATTGCGTCTTCACTATTGCTACTTTATCTTTCTGCAGCTACTCTTATTGTGACTTAAACACAGCTTACACAAGGGCAATTAGTATAAACATTGGGGCAGATTTACTTACCCGTTCCTGTCGTGATCCCGCGGTGCGTTGTCTGACGAGGATTCGGGTCTGACCCGATTCACTAAGGTCATGCGTCCAATTTCCTGTATGTGTCGCTTCCGTGCCGAGGTCCGCCGGAGTTCATCTTCTTCTTCCCGGTGCTTGTAAGTGCGTGTCTTGCGACACACTTCTAAATGTTAAATCTTGTGCGTTGTCCGAATCCTTTGGGTTGTCCGACGGCCATGCCCCCCGTTTTTGTCACGTGCAAGCCGGCGCCGATGCGCCAAAATCGGATCGCGTGCGCCAAAATCCCAGGTCAATTCGGCGCAAAATGGACATCGTCGGGAAACCCGACCAAAATGGCCTCCGTGGACCCTTAGTAAATGAGCCCCATTCTGATTATATGAGAAAAAGGTCTCTTAAAGAAACAATGTATAGTTTATAAGCATTTTGGAAGAATGTCTTAAAGAGGATGTCCTGGTATATTCATTATGGCCAATAGCATTGCAGTATTTTATCATCTTTTCACGCCCCTATGCAGATCATTTTATATATGCGTTTGCACGCAAATAAACGTTGTGTGATCCTGCAGTTTCTAAGAGACTGGTGTGTCTTGGTTTCTTCTCTCATCCTGGTACCGGGAGCCATAAAAGAGTTAATTCGAACGTCCCCTTGCAACTGCAGTAAGGGCGATTTAAGCCCTAGATAAAAGTCTCTTACAGACACCAAAATTGCTGTATTTAAATAACACTGGTCAGCTCCAGCTATAATGTCCTACATGGGTGTGAGTGACAAACTGAGTAAAATGAGGCCACCCATTAGACTTCTGGAAAATTAGAAATTGCAGAGGAATATTGGAATTAGATGAAGAATACAAGTTAATGGGGCACATTTACTTACCTGGTCCTGTTGCGATCCAGTTGCGTGTTCTCCGTCGAGGATTCGGGTCTTCCGGCGATTCACTAAGGTAGTGAGCCTGATATCCACCAGGTGTCGCTGCTGCGCTGAGGTCCGCCGTAGTTCACCAACATATCTTGACACATTTTTTTTTTAAATACCGCGGTTTTCCGAATCCATCTGGTTTTCTGACGGCCACACCCCCCGATTTCCGTTGCATGCATGCCAGCGCCGATGCGCCACAATCCGATCGCATGCGCTAAAAACCCAGGGCAATTCAGGGAAAAACGGTGCAAATCGTAATATTCGGTAACCCGACGAAAAATAGCGATTTGGGCCCTTAGTAAATGACCCCCATTGTGTTTGTTCTTGTTCCATTTGTATTTATACAATTTGTATTCTTGGCTTGCTTGACCCAAACTCTGGTTCTCACTCACAGGGACACTTAACTTCCTTCAAACTGTGCACCCTGTGACTACAACATTAAGGTTCCCTGTGGGAAAACTACCCCTGCGCCAGTTAAGGAGGAAAAACTCCTCAAACTCTTCATACTCGTTTAACCCAAAGCTAAATTGCCAACCTAGTGGTTCTACAGACACTGTTTCCCAAAACATACGGTAATATAAATTGTACCATTGACTACAGCTAGGCTTTTCCTGTAAGAACTGTACAAAGAAAACCTGTTACTGGGCAACATTTCCATCATCCCCATCTCTAATAACAGTCTACCTTTTCTATCGACTTCCCTGCTCTTCCCTAAAAGACATCAATGGCCCAATAATAGATATGGGAGTTCCTACGTAAAAATTGTCTCTGAATTACTAAAGGTAATGGGATACATAGTCACTGTACTATCACATTTATAATATCTGTAGGGAAGTTGTTTGAAGACATCTCACTCTATATTACATCTATATATAGTAGCAGAGAGATTTCATTGTACATCCTGTGAATCTTCATCTGTATTTATTTTTTCAATACCAATTATTTACCATTCCCTGAGTGTTTTCATTCTAAATGACAAAATGTTTGTATGTTATTTTCCAGTTTGTTTTCTTTACATGTCACAACAGAAAATGACAATGACGAACAATAAACATGAAATACAACACAACACTGCATATTTTATGAAGAACAACTCTACTTCATCAGAGACAATGCTTCACAAGAGGCAATACAGTTGTCCCTGGACACAGATAAGACTTTAATAAAATGGTGGAACAGAGAGCTGTCATCTTCTTTATCCACCATTCAGCCTCTGCCACTATATTGAGACCTCCCACATCAAGGCATTGAAGTCTGAGAGTGGGGAAGAGGACATTCCTGGAGAGAAGAAATGTAGATTTTAGGTTATTTATTTTCATTATATAGTGTGGGTCTCAAGAGGGGCCATTATTAACCCCTTATCACCGACACTAGTTTTCAGCTCAATGACCAGACTCAATTTTTCAAATCTGACATGTCTCACGATAATTGGTTACAACTTCGGAACGCTTTAACATATCCGGGTGATTTTGAGAATGTTTTCTCGCGACACATTGTACTTCATGTTAGCTATAAAATTTAAGTGATAAGTTTTGCGATTCGTTCTGAAAAAAAGTGAAAATTTGGCAAAAGTTTGTAAAAATTCTTCATTTTCCAAGTTTGAAATGTTCTGCTTTCCAGACAGGAAGTAAAACTACCCAAAAAGCTTGATAATTAACATTTATGGAATGTCTGCTTTATGTTGAGATGATATTTTATGCGTCCTCTCATTTTTCTAGGATGTTATGAGGCGCAGAACTTTAGGTGCGATTTTTCTCATTTTCATGAAAATTGCCAAAACTCACATTTTGAGGGACAACTCAGCTTTCAAGTGACTTTGAAAGGCCTAAATAATAGTAAAACCCCATAAATTACCCCACTATAGAAACGTCACCCCTCAACGTATGTAAAACAACTTCTATTAAGTCCATTAACCCTTTAAGTGTTTCACATCGGTTAAAACAATATGGACCTGCGATTTAGAAACTATGGAATTTTTTGGGAAAATACATTCATTTAGGCCAAACTAACAGTTTCAGAATAAATTAAATGATGAAACGCACTGCAAATTTTGATGCCCAATTCCACCCGAGTGTACTGATACCCCATATGTGGTGGTAAACTTCTGTACAGGCGCACGGCCGAGTATAGAATGAATGGAGGCGCCATTCACAGCAGATTTGTATTGTCACATTGTACAACCTATAAATTTTTATTTTTTTGGTAATGCAAACATATGAGGTCTTATTATGTACGGGATGAGATACAATGTATAGATAATTCATTTTGGTGGTCTATAGCTTATTCATGAGATTTTATTAACTATTTCAAGGGGGACACAAACAAAATCATCAATTTTTATTTTGGATTTTTAGCATTTATTTTCCCCCAGCTCATGTAACATAAACATAATATTTTATCTTTATTCTCTGGTCACTACGATTACGGTGATACCTCATTTATATAGTTTTTCTTATCTTTGCTCAATTTTCCTGAGCAAAACCAATATTGGAGAATATCACATTGTTTGTACAATTGACAATTTTTAGGGCCATAACTTCTGTATTTTCTGTTGTCAGACCTTGTTGAGGGCTTATTTTTTGAGAAAAGAGTTGTTCTTTTCAGTCGTATCATATTAGGTAACGTAACTTTTTTTGATCACTTTTTAGAACATTTTTCGTGATGGTGTTTGATGAAAAAATTTATATTACAGGAAGTTTTTCGAGTTTTTTTTTTACGTCTTTCACCGAGTGGGTTCAAGATTGATTTAGATTTATTGTACAGATTGATACGGACGCGGTGATACCAAATATGTACGTGTTTTTGTGTTTTATATACTTTATTTGCATTTCATGCGTAACTGGGGAGATTATGGGACTTTTATTTATTTATTTAATTATATAATAAAATGATTTCATCTTTTTTTTTTTACTTTTTTACATTTTCTACTTCTTGGCTTGAACAAGCGATCGACCTATTAAAACATGTGAGATTATGGTTATGTCTTTTTTGTACTTTTCTACCACATTTATGTACAATGGGGGTCATTTACTAAGGGCCCGATTCGCGTTTTCCCGACGTGTTACCCGAATATTTCCGATTTGCGCCGATTTCCCCTGTATTGCCCCGGGATTTTGGCGCACGCGATCGGATTGTGGCGCATCGGCGCCGGCATGCACACGACGGAAATCGGGGGGCGTGGCCGAGCGAAAACCCGACGGATACGGAAAAACCGTCCCCATTTAAAAAAAGAAATGTGTCGCTTTGGACGCGCTCACCTTCACTTGGTCCGGCCCGGTGAACTCCAGCGTGTTCAGATGCTTTTTAGCGCAGCAGCGCCACCTGGTGGACGGCGGAGGAACTACCTTGATGAATCCCGTCCGGACCCGAATCCAGCGCAGAGAACGTGCCGCTGGATCGCGAACGGACCAGGTAAGTAAATCTGCCCCAATGTGTTCTTAATTACCGCTGGTACACAGTTAATCCATGCATGAATGAAGAGGTATCTCTGTGTCTGTCTTAATTGTCCCCAATTCCCAGTGGACTGACCGGTGGACCAGTACTGATACTCCCCTGGAGTGTGACGTGTGAGTTGAGTGGGCACCCCATTGTAACCAGGGTTTACTTAACCAGTGGGTAGTTTGGGGAGTGAGGTGGGTCTCCTGGAGACAAATGAGTTTGGGAGAGTGTCTCCTAATATATGCAAACATCATATTGCGCCTTTTAGTATCACCTATCCCCCTCACATTCCACGACATTATTTCAATTGACATTTTCTGTTACCTTTGAATGCAGCAGCAGTTAACTTAAACCAAACATAACTATTATACATAAGGCTCTCCATTGTAGGTGTTAGCCTGAGTCCCATTAGGGGTTATCTTTGCTCTACCAAACATGGCAATAAAACAACAGGGCTCTGTACTAGACTGTACTAGACGCGACTGTATCAGACTATTGCTCCAGCGTACTGGGTTTTCCCATTTACACAATATAATGAGATAAACTGCTGCCAGGGAATAATAGCGAATGGCCGTGTTTGAGGACCCGGAATGCAAAGTGGGGTAAGTAACACATAGGCAGTCATAATATTACCATTGTCCCGCGGTCCTGGTCTCCAGGGCAGGTATGTCTCTTCCTAGCTTCCTTGAGAAGAATACCACAGCTTGAAGTAATTCACCGGCGTGGGGATCTACGGAGGGTGTTTACCCATGCCTCTGCCTCCTCAGCGGAGATGAAGAAGTGGGTGCGTTCCTCATGAATTACTCGCAGGCGTGCAGGGAAGTTCATGCGGTACTGAATGTTCTGTTCCCTCAGGCGCTTCTTGACCCCCATAAACGATGCCTTAGACTTCTGGAAAGCCGCCGAAAAATCAGGGAAGATTGGAAGGGGCCCTTGCGTCTGGCAGCTTGTAGAAGTGCGTCTCTATCCTTGCTGCTCCTCAGTCGTGCCAGCATTGGCCGCAGCCTGGCACCAGGTGGGGGGGGGGGGGGCGAGCCGGGACTCTATGGGCTAGCTCTATGGCGTACAGTGTGGAAAATGTTGCCTCTGGCAGGACCTCCTTGAGCCAGGATTCCATAAATGCTATTGGATCTTTACCTTCGGCGTGCTCAGGCAGGCCCAGGATTCTCAGGTTATTGCGCCTCAAACGGTTCTCGGTGTCCTCAACCCTTTGCATCCACTGAGTTGCCATCTGCTCCAGAGCTCGAATGCGGCCAGGGACTGGAGCTGAGGTGTCTTCCAGCTGGGAGATCCCTCAGTTTCTGCAGGGCGTTGCGGATAAGCCCCACATCAATCTTGACCTCCTCGATTCCGATTGTCAGGGCAGTTGTGGACTCCTGTATGGCTGAGAGGAGTTGCAGGGATACCTCACGGAGGGTCGGCTCCCTTTCGGCCTCCTCCATAATGGCATCCGCCTCAGCCCGCGGCAGGGTAGCGGAGGGCTTTTTGGCGGGAACATGGCCACGATGTGTGTCCGTGCGGACGAACGCTTTCAGGCGTTCCACAGCTGCTGGTGGGGTCTGGCCCTTCATATTTATCGGAGCCCCTCTTGCCGAGGACCCCTTAGATCTTGCTCCAGGAATGGCTGCAGTGTTTACGGCAGGATAGAAGAGAAAACTCAGGATAGCTAGTGGAGCTCAAGCTACATGCGACCGTCCATGTCGGCTGCAGGTCACGCCCCCCCCTCCCCCCCTGTACAATGTATTCTTATAAAACATTTTTTTATAAAAATGTAAATATGATTTTAAAAAAAATTGCTGGATTAAAAAATGAAATATAGGATATGAGTGAATAATAGTTTTTTTTGTAAATTTGAAAGAAATGCAGAAAAGAATACATTATTTGATTGATTAAATATTGTCCTTTATAACTAAATAAATTAAATGAATATCAACTAATATGTACTAAAACATGTAAATGATAAAATAAAACAAAAGTTTAAAGCACTGAATTTAAGTACCTACTGCAGTATGACTTAACATTTTCTGTTGTGACGGAAATGAATCACTAATGAGTGCTTGGAGCTGTCATGTGTCCAGCTTCTGGCAGGTGACGATTCTCTCACACTTGATGACAGTCAGATGGCCTTTGTCTTCCCTTAATGCTATCTCATGAAGACATGCATGAATTTCAAAAGATACTCAGAAATATGGGTTGCCGTTATTTTTCCAGGGGTGTGAAATAAGCAGCAAATAACACCTATCGGGACGCGTTAGCTTTATGTATGACTTTAATTGGCCTCAGATTTTGTTCTTTTTTCTTGCCAAGACAAAATAAGCTATTATTGTCTGCATCGTTACAGAGAGAGGCCTGGGTCCGATGCTGGCTTTGATCACAGCTCTGGGACTTGAAGATATCTCTGCTCCAAAGGTTTTTCAGATTCATTTCAGTGGAGTAAATTTAGGCTGTTATGATGTTACTTTCTGTCTTATTTAAAGTTGCATATGTTTTATTTTTGCCTCTTTTAGACAACCTCCATTTTGTATTGCTTAAATTAAAAATTCCTCTATAATATGGGGCTCTTTAATTGTTCAACTTCCAGCATGATGTAAAAACTGCAGGTTAATTTTCTGTGGAGGAGAGGTGGGGTCCCCAATATTTCCTGCTTGTAAGGTGGGTGACAAGTTCCTGGCCACCTCCTGGGCAACTAGGTTACTTACAGCTGCATGGTTCAGCAGGGTGGGACCTGTGCAGTGTCTGACTGGCCCACCGGAGGACCGGAGAATCCTCCGGTGGGCCCCCGATACCTCCACTACGGCAGGGGCCTCCATCCCCATCTGGGGGCCCTGCCAGCAAGGCTGCACTGGCCCACAGTGGACCCCCGATATCTCCCCTCAGATTGGGATGGAGGCCCCTGCCAGTGAGGGATAGCTCTGGTACTCGATGCGGCCGTACGTGCCCACTCGAGTACCATCTTTGAGTATTAAGCGGCCGTTGCTGTGAATGTGCGACGCGGCAGTTTTTTGTCTCGGCCCGCGTCGCACTATGACCCCTAAAGAAGGCGCACAGTAGCGCGGCAGCGTGAGTGCATCATCACGCTGCCGCGCTACTGTGCGCCTTCTTTAGAGTTCCTCTGTCACCGGGCGACGCGGGAGCGCTGCAACAGGTAAGTGAATTTTATTATTTTTCCTCTTCTAGACTTAATATATCATAGGGGGTGGGAGTGGTAAGGGCAAACTTATAATAAGGGACTCCAAGGGGCCACTAGAAGACTATATACAGGGGTAACTAGGGAAAATATACAGTATAGAAAGGGGGCACAATATGTAATAAGGGGGGGGGGGGCAGGAGGTATTGCACATATACATATACAGGATAGGAGTAGTAGTAGTACTGTGCTGTGTCCATATATACAGGATATGAGTAGTAGTACTGTGCTGTGTCCATATATACAGGATAGGAGTAGTAGTACTGTGCTGTGCCCATATATACACGATAGGTGTAGTAGTACTGTGCTGTGTCCATATATACAGGATATGAGTAGTAGTACTGTGCTGTGTCCATATATACAGGATAGGAGTAGTAGTACTGTGCTGTGCCCATATATACACGATAGGTGTAGTAGTACTGTGCTGTGCCGATATATACAGGATAGGAGTAGTAGTACTGTGTCCATACATACAGGATAGGAGTAGTAGTACTGTGCTGTGTCCATATATACAGGATAGGAGCAGTAGTACTGTGCTGTGTCCATATATACAGGATAGGAGTAGTAGTACTATGCTGTGTCCATATATATATGATAGGAGTAGTAGTACTATGCTGTGTCCATATATACAGGCGAGCAGTAGTAGTAATGTGCTGTCTCCATATATACAGGATAGGAGTAGTAGTACTGTGCTGTGTCCATATATACAGGATAGGAGTAGTAGTACTGTGATGTGCCCATATATACAGGATAGGAGTAGTAGTACTGTGCTGTGTCCATATATAAAGGATAGGAGTAGTAGTACGGTGATGTGCCCGTATATACAGGATAGGAGTAGTAGTAATGTGCCGTACCCATATATACAGGATAGGAGTAGTAGTACTGTGCTGTGCCCATATATACAGGATAGGAGTAGAAGTACTGTGCTGTGCCCATATATACAGGATAGGAGTAGTAGTACTGTGCTGTGCCCATATATACAGGATAGCAGTAGTAGTACTGTGCTGTGTCCATATATACAGGATAGGAGTAGTAGTACTGTGCTGTGCCCATATATACAGGATAGGAGTAGTAGTAGTGTGCTGTGCCCATATATACACGATAGGTGTAGTAGTACTGTGCTGTGCCGATATATACAGGATAGGAGTAGTAGTACTGTGTCCATACATACAGGATAGGAGTAGTAGTACTGTGCTGTGTCCATATATACAGGATAGGAGTAGTAGTACTATGCTGTGTCCATATATATATGATAGGAGTAGTAGTACTATGCTGTGTCCATATATACAGGCTAGCAGTAGTAGTAATGTGCTGTCTCCATATATACAGGATAGGAGTAGTAGTACTGTGCTGTGCCCATATATACAGGATAGGAGTAGTAGTACTGTGCTGTGCCCATATATACACGATAGGTGTAGTAGTACTGTGCTGTGCCGATATATACAGGATAGGAGTAGTAGTACTGTGTCCATACATACAGGATAGGAGTAGTAGTACTGTGCTGTGTCCATATATACAGGATAGGAGTAGTAGTACTATGCTGTGTCCATATATATATGATAGGAGTAGTAGTACTATGCTGTGTCCATATATACAGGCTAGCAGTAGTAGTAATGTGCTGTCTCCATATATACAGGATAGGAGTAGTAGTACTGTGCTGTGTCCATATATACAGGATAGGAGTAGTAGTACTGTGATGTTCCCATATATACAGGATAGGAGTAGTAGTACTGTGCTGTGTCCATATATAAAGGATAGGAGTAGTAGTACGGTGATGTGCCCGTATATACAGGATAGGAGTAGTAGTAATGTGCTGTAACCATATATACAGGATAGGAGTAGTAGTACTGTGCTGTGCCCATATATACAGGATAGGAGTAGAAGTACTGTGCTGTGCCCATATATACAGGATAGGAGTAGTAGTACTGTGCTGTGCCCATATATACAGGATAGGAGTAGTAGTACTGTGCTGTGTCCATATATACAGGATAGGAGTAGTAGTAATGTGCTGTCTCCATATATACAGGATAGGAGTAGTAGTACTGTGCTGTGTCCATATATACAGGATAGGAGTAGTAGTACTGTGATGTGCCCATATATACAGGATAGGAGTAGTAGTACTGTGCTGTGTCCATATATACAGGATAGGAGTAGTATTACTGTGATGTGCCCGTATATACAGGATAGGAGTAGTAGTAATGTGCTGTTCCCATATATACAGGATAGGAGTAGTAGTACTGTGCTGTGCCCATATATACAGGATATGAGTAGAAGTACTGTGCTGTGCCCATATATACAGGATAGGAGTAGTAGTACTGTGCTGTGCCCATATATACAGGATAGGAGTAGTAGTACTGTGCTATGCTCATATATACAGGATAGGAGTAGTAGTACTGTGCTGTGCCCATATATACAGGATAGGAGTAGTAGTACTGTGCCGTGCCCATATATACAGGATAGGAGTAGTAGTACTGTGCTTTGCCATATATACAGGATAGGAGTAGTAGTACTGCGCTGTGCCCATATATACAGGATAGGATTAGTAGTACTGTACTGTGTCCATATATACAGGATAGGAGTAGTAGTACTGTGCTGTGTCCATATATACAGGATAGGATTAGTAATACTGTGCTGTGCCCATATATACAGGATAGGAGTAGTAGTACTGTGCTGTGTCCATATCTACAGGATAGGAGTAGTAATACTGTGATGTGCCCATATATACAGGATAGGAGTATTTATTAGGACTTTTATATAAAATATTTGATAAGAGGAGCACTAAACAGAAGAAGAAGAAGTAGGAGCACTGTAAGACTGTATAGATGAAATGATTAATTGGAAATTATATATTATGTAATTAAAGGGAATTATGTCCAATTTAATTTATTAGGTGTATCATATTATTTACTCGGGTGTGTATTGTAATATATTGAGGAGGGCATTGTAATATTTGATTTATGGAGAGGGGGCAGTGTGGTTTTTGTAATGGGGGTATATTTGATATTTTTGGGGAGCACAGTGGGGTCAGTTGTGTTCTGAGTGGTAAATATTATTTAGGAGCACAGAGTAGGACATTGTTGACATTATGCTGTAGTGAAGGTGATACTTTTAGTTCCACAGTGTGGAGATGTGCCACACACGGATGAAGGTATCTGGTGGAAAATTCTCTATTGTTAAGAAAAAAAAAGGGAGAAGTCGTCCTGCAGTTCAGTACCCAAAGGAGAAGAATCCCACTTCTGAGTCTGGTAACTGTATTTGTTAACTATCTAGACTATTTCTATAATGTCAGTACCTAGTTCGTTATTCTTATTGGTTAAGTAGTGCTAAGCACAATGCAGCCACTGTGAACTCCTGGAATATTTCTAGGCAGCGGTATGGTGGGCCCCCAGAATCAATTCCTCTGGTGGGCCCCAAGCACCCCAGTCCGACCCTGGACCTGTGACAGTCTCGTTCAATCTAGGAAATTGGGAGCTATGTATAGAAAATTGTCTTGCTTCCTTTTAGTTAAAATTCCATTAGTGAGAATTTTTTCGATGTCTTTGAGTTTTCTGTTGTATCTACCACATTTGCAGTGTGAAATAGGTGTTTATCCTGCCCTCTTATGTTTCGCTGAGGCAGGCAGCCTGAGTAGTCACACTAGATTAGAGAGGCAGATGTGGATACCAAGGTGAAAGCTTTTGAACGAATACCTATTCCCAGAGCTCATATTCTCAAATCTGGAGCAAAACATTTGTTCACATGATTCAAGAGAGCTTTCATGCTGCACAAACTCATTTGACAACAATCCCAGTGATTTTTTTCGAGCTCTCTAAACATGAAGAAAGATGTGTGGCCCATCTTTTTATGTCATTCATTGGCATTAGAAATTTTTTTTCTCAAAAAAGAACTAAAGAGAACATTCTATTATAGATTATTTCCCAACCAATACAAAATAAAAAAAGAAACACTAATACCACAACTGTGGTACAATAACATTCATACTACCATGATATTTATACTATAGTCTACAAGCTACCAGGTAAATAACCAGTAGTTGCTTTGAAGTACCAGTATAGTAACTCCTGCTCAATGGCGTAACTTTAGTCCCCCTCTAATTATACCCAAAAATCACTGAACCTTACCCCCATTATGTTTGCAACTCAGGCAGGGGCAGGGGGACGGCTCACAGAATCCCAGCTAGGAGAATTATAGAGCAATAATGACTGCTCCTTGACCTGTGGCTGAGGCACCCTTGCAGTTATGAATGGGGGGGGGGGGCTTTGCAAAAAAGGGGTTGAGTGGGTTGAAGACAAACCAATGTAACTTGAGACACTCTTTGTGATGTAATTCACCAATGCCTAAACTTTGTCTGGCGTCTCTAATTCTGGGAATACACATAGATGTGTTGGGATTTTTCTTTCAAAAGGCGCAGAAAGGGCACCAAAAGTTGCAGCACATACGCCAGCAGAGGGCTGGAGTGACTTTACAGCTTTTTAAAAAAAGGTGCACTAGCAGTTGCTCTACATTTACACTAGTGGTGTAAATAGTCCTGTGCGACTTTTGAGCAAGGAAGAGTCACAAAAACCCTCTATGCAACTTTTACATGCCAAAAAAGCCAGGCAAAACCAATGATAAATCTCCCCCATATAGAGAATAAGAACATTTATTAAAGGGCCCAAGCCATTTTAATGAGTCTGATGAGCAGCGAAGCTCCAAAGACAGACATAAAACTTTCCCAATAAGCCGCCTAATGATGAGTCTCCACCATAGTACTTGACACTATATTGAAAAGGGCAATTTTTATAAATTTCCAGCTGACCCTGTCATTCAAGCTGCAACCTGTCGCGCGTCTTTTAGCGCACTGACATTAACAGCATTTTATTATTATTATTTTACTATATTTTTACTATTTTTTTACTATTTCTCCAACAGATATTAGGTCAGCAGCATGTGAATTGTGTGTGGAGGTTTTTTCCCTAGGACCTCCATTCATCAACAACTCTCTTAGGAACATCATGGCCCAATTATTCTGCTGATTAGTAACGGATGAACCTGACCAAAAACAGAAAAAGTTTTATACTAAGTTACCTTTCTCTTTGTATTTCATTCCAAAAATGTCACTCCTGTCATTCACAAATCTTGTCCTGACATTTCCACAACTCTATGCTTCTCTTCCATTTTCAAATTCTGTGAATAAAAAAAGAGTCAAGCTGTTATACGGTCTCACCTTCGCCCTCTGCTCCCTGACATTCTGTAATCTAATTTTTTTAAAAGTTGATTTTAAAAGGAAGGATTCCATGTAAACAAAAAAAGAGTACCACAGTCATTGGCCAAGGTTTATCTTGTCTTGATTTTAATGGTAAATATCCATGACCTGAATATTCCATGCCGTGTACTGGGAAGCGGGAAAAAAATTCCAAGTGCAGTCAAAATGGTGAAAAAACGCATTTCCGCCATTTGCTTGTGGGTGTGGAATTTATGGCTTTAACTGTGCGGGGTACCTGGTTGATCATGCCAGTAGTATATGCTTGTTTTAAAGATTAAGCCATGCATGTCTAAGTACTGACTATTCTTTATGGTGAAACTGCGAATGGCTCATTAAATTAGTTAGGGCAGATGACATGTCTACTTTTTTCTTTGGGTGGGTACGATCACGAGGATAGCAAATTTGTATAGGTTTTATTATGTTTTCATACATTTACAAAAATTAAAACTTTTATTTTGCCATTTTCTAGTGCTAATAACTTTTTCATACTTTGGTGCATGGAGCTGTGGGTGGTGTATTTTGTGCGACTTTTAAATGACGTTTTCAATGCTACCATTTTTAGGACTGTACGATATTTTTCAAAATTAATTTGCGCGCTATTTTCTGTTACAGGGTTAAACGCAGTGAAAAAGATCTGGAGGCTGTCATGGCAAACAGCAGCTTTGCCGGATACGATTGACGGGATAACACGGTGTCGCCGTGAGCCCTCTCCATGCACCGGGAAGGGGTTTAGGATATAACACCCTAGAAACTCCTGTTTCCATCAGCCTAATGGAGTCCTCTGGTATTTCTGACCCGAGAAACCAAAAATGATTTTAGTTTTCTTAGGAGGATCTAGATCCTAAATAATAGAACACTTGACATATTACTAGAGCTAATTTATTTCTTTTTTTTTATTTCTGCTGACACAAATATACAGCCATTTCCCAAAAGAAGAATACTAAAAATACTTGTGTCTGTTCCTTTAAATAAAAGCTCAAACCCAAATAGGGTCTCCTGTGAGTGTTTGAAGTCCAGCAGCTTTTAATGACATTTCTCTAGATTTCTGTACAACAGGCGCCTGCATGTCTCTCTCTTTCCCGCCTTCACCGGCACAGATAGATAGCGAGAATAAAAGGACAGCATGAAATCTGTTAGATGGACAGGTAAATTTGCTGTCAGAAGATATGATGAAGAAGCACTGGAGGATAACACAGAGATGGAAAATTTTTTTAATTACTTATAATGCCCTTTGAGATGGGTTGTAATAATTTATAAAACAAGGCGTTATTCGTGACTTAGCAAATGAAAAATAGTAGGAAAAAAAGTGATAAAAGCCTCCACTTACTAAGAATGGCGCACCAAGGGTCAATAGATGGCAAAAGAAGCAGAAAAATGGAGACGTATAGATCCAATTAATTAGAGGTAATTACAAGCTGTCACATGCAGATGGACAATGACAACGGTAATGTATTTTATATATCATTAAGATCATGGCAGTGTCTCCATTACTCTCTGTGAAAAGTCAATAGAATTAAATTGGTAGCTTATTCATTTTTAGCCTGTCTTGTCATCATGGAGGAATAGTGCAACATCTCCCATGTATGATGGGCCATGGTGATGCACATACCATAGCAAAACTTGTAGCAACCAACTTGATTCTAAAAAAGCACAAGTTTTTTATTGGTAAGAACTAAACAGATCGGCTGTGACGCGGTACGTTTAAGAGTTCCTAATGCAGTAGCTCAGTGATGGGCAACCTTTTGAGCTTGGTGTGTCAAAATTTGCCAAAAAAACGAGCATAACTCGGGTGGTGTGTCACCTTGACAAAAAAACATAATTTTATGATATTTATAGTTTAAATAACAAATATGTATAATTATTTAACTTCTAGGGTACTTTAACCCTAGGTTGTCTGATTGATCCAACCATGTACTGCCATACTACAGTATTCCAGTATATGGGGATTTTTCACATCATCTATTATTATATGCAATTCGCACATTGTAATAGATCGGTTACAATCAGACAGGTGTGGAAAAGATTAGTAACCTGCAAGTTCACAGGTTATAGCGAGGGTGCAGGCGCCGCTGTCCGCATCTCCTTCATGCCTTCTTGGCATGGAGAAGGCGTGAGGAGCAAAATAATCGCAATGTCTGGTGATTTGCAAGGTGTTGTGATTATTTCAGGGCTTGTACGTCACAAAACTGATACACAAGCCTTGATGACTATCTTCTATCATACAGTGCACTGACCTTACTTACTGTATGATGAGAGTGGTTGTCCTCCCTGGTCCCTGCTGTGGAGATGGTCAGTGTAGAGGTGGCAGCTGCTGGGACATCACACAGGGCTGCAGCGATGTGGCCTCTGACTGTGCTGCCATCCTCCCCCCACCACAACTATCAGGAGCTGCAGAGAAGTCTCCCTGGTTTACGGCCGGGTCACCTCTCCTGCTGTGCCCCGTGCTGATACCTGTGCTGACTGGAGACACTAGGCACAGCTCACACATGGGGAGAGGTCGGCCCAGGGGAGGAGGAGTAGGGGGGAGTGCTGGGAGCTCAGTGCAATCTCTCAGCCTCCTGGCTAATGCACCTGGTCATGTAGGATGAAACTTAACTCTCAGGCAGCCGCGTGTCAGTGAAAATGGCTACGCGTGTCAGCAGTGACACGCGTGTCATAGGTTAGCCATCACTGCAGTAGCTAGACGGTGCAGATGCAGCTTAATTTCTTACTTTCAATCCAAATATGCAAGGAAAGCATGGGTGATGGCCTAAACTCAGCATCTGGATCTTCTGCTAGCCACTTCTCATCTTCAGCCTGGCCTCAGAATCTCACCACAGGCTCTGATCCTGGCTCCTTCCAAGACACAACACTTATGACATCTTCATAGCCTCATCAGTGTAAAACCCCACTCCTGACCGAATGGGCTTTACATCTTACTCTCTGACCAGGAAATGGGTGGGTAAAGGAATACATAATAAGCAGCCATCCTTTCCTCCCCTAGACACTCCACCGAGGAGTAGCTCCACTTTCGGTGAACTCCGTTGGACGGGTAAGTAAATGAGCCCCAATAGGTCACATCCAGCATACTGGCATTTTAAATGTCTTAGAATTTCCCTGGGTGTTCCATATATTCCTAGAGGCTCCAGCCTCTCAGTAAATGCAAGAGCAATCTCCACCAGGTCTACCTGCTTAAATCAGGTCTGATCTGTTATATTCTTCCCCAGTTTTACTTTAGTAAATACTGTAGCATTCATGCCCCTGCCTGCCAACTGCTCACCCCCTTTGTTCTCTCTGACAGGTGCCTGTAAGGGTGGAAAAAGCCTCCAAACTGGCGGAGATGGGAAGAGTTTTGTGCCTTTTTTGCCAAAAGCAGATTACAAAATTCGGGGTTATGGAATTGACATGGGCTTGTAGATTGTGTATTTTTGTATTAGCTTGTACTCTGCAAATACAGCCCCCAAACTAGCAGCATCATAAAAGTGTTGTTAAAGTGTTAAAAACCTGTAAAAACCACATAACCAACACTACAGTTTTATACGGTAAAACCATATGGAGTTTTGACGGTGGAGTTTTGAGGCTGTAAGTTTTATTAATATTATTATTCATTATATGGCTATTGTCTGAACCATGGTTTAAACCTAAAATATGGAACGTATTAAACAGATACATAATGGGGCCTGATTCCTGTACTAGTGTAGGCTATGCTATACCAATAAAATAGATACCAATAAAACAGTGGAATTTTTCAGATGCACAACAAATGGATTTTTTAAATCAACATTCCAGAGGTTATTGTAACCTGTCATCATGTAAAATGACCTACTTCACAACAGGTTCCCTTTAAACTGCTAATGAGACAATTTACCATAATATAAATAATACATGTGTATCTGTGTACAACTTTCTTTCAAGCCGCAAATCAACTTAGGAAAATGTTTTTAGCAGTCATGTCCTCCATGGGACAACCAGTGGATTCATCTTGGAAGATTTCTTATTCAGTTGAGTATAATAAGATGATCACTCTCAGAAGGGGTATAATGTCAGCCATCTTGGTTTTAATTAAGTTTATGTCAAAATGTATTTAAGATGTATTTTTTTTAACTTAATAGTTAAAGATGAATGAGGATTTAAAGCTCATAAAAGTTTATTTCCAGCAGGTGTTTATTTTTACAACAATAAAATATGAAACATTAGAAATGCTATTAAAATATTATGGTAAGTATCTTTGAATTGTAATTATGAAGGTCACAGTAAACCTTATCTTAAAACTTACAACATTAATCTCCTGGTACATGGTTCTGAGGAACAAGAAGAATTCAGCTGCACCAGTACATGAAAAATGGGACCACCACCCAGAATTGTTAGATCCTTCAAATCTAAAAATCTAAAATGGTGGCACACCAAAAATAGTAAAAGAAACAGGGTTACTTTATTCCCAGAGTGCTACATTTCAGCTACTCAGAAAGAACAGAAAGAAAAACAAACAGAAACAGGACATACAACTAGGCAAAGACATACAAACTGAGTCAAAACCAAGATGGGTAATCACACAGAAACAGCGCAATAGTACAAGTGACAGAAAACAAATGTCATAACAGGCCCAGAATGTAGGCACATGTGAGGCACAAATGAAGTTCCTGAATGCTTCTTCAGAAGCTGATTAGTTTGGCCATCCGTCACTCCAACTGGCACCTGTGACACACCCATAGCTCAAGAGAGGCAGCAAGATGTCAATCACATCCTCTGGCCCCAGGTGAGGTCACAATCCCAGGAAAAACACTGCAACAAAAAATTATTCAAAGGGTCCACTGCAACTATCCCACTTTATTGACTACTCATGCTCCAGGGAACAACAGCAACATCATTCTCTTCAAACTTATTGTTGCCCTCCTGTTTAAAGAGTATAACATTTTGAGCAAACTAACTTCATATAAAATATAAATTGGTTGGGTACTTTTTTATACACTAGTAAATTTATCCACTGTTTTTATGGTATCTAATATCCATTCTTGTTGAAGCTAATTTAAACATATAGAGATAAAGTAACACAGCCTATGAGACATGGCTATGGTGCACAGTAAGCCTGGGCATAGACAAAGGCTGTAATGAAGCTGTTTTTATAGCTGTGTTTTTAAAAGCCTTTTATGAAGAAAGACGCACATATCTAATTACCGACAGACGCTTGTTTTGATGGTTGTAGCTAGTGGATTTTACAAAAACCAGGTGCATGCTTGGTATCATTTCTGACAATAATAGACCTCCGGCAGCTCTTCATGTCGAATATATATAAAGCTCCATGGGAATTTATTTAGAATTGTGATTCAATTTTATCAGACCTAATATCCATTGCGTGAAAAACGATTCTCTCCTACAGTAACTGATCAGTGGGGCCGACTCCATTTGCCACAAGGAACATTAAAATGTTGCAGCTGCATACCGAGATGAAAATTAGAAACTAAATATATGTTGTGGTAATATGGAGCCGCTGATAACTATGTTCACTGTTTCTATAATAACAAGTAGTGATGAAATTCTAACGCCGAGCGTTTTTTTTCTACAATCACCTTACTGGCAGCTCAAGAATTTCCGCTCTAATTTACTCACTTTATCACAGATAGCTGAGAAGACAAATAATGAATCTTAATGAAGGGAGGTTGGGTAACTCACAGTTTTATTCTTTTAATCTTTCCATCCAGATACACAGGTGCATTGCTACTCATTGTGCAGATATTTTTCTCTTTTTCTCGTCTTTTTTTTTTTTTTATTTTGGCTCGGATGTTCCATTAGCCAGTAAAGATAGATGAAATCAAAACAGCGGGAATAAGAGGCCAGTAATGAATTCTCACTTTTGTTGAAACATGATGTTTTAATGTGGCGCACCTGATTTACAAAGAAAACAAGGAGTCTGGCTCCTGGTGAGTTCAGAAACTGTATAAACCTTAAAAAAGATATTGGGGAAGATTTATCAAGCTGTCTGAAAGTCAGAATATTTCTAGTTGCTCATGGCAACCAATCACAGCTCAGCTTTCATTTTACCAGTGCTCATGAATATTCAAAGTGGAGCTGTGATTGGTTGCCATGGGCAACTAGAAATATTCTGACTTTCAGACAGCTTGATAAATCTGCCCCATTATCTTATCTTTATGGTTGGTCAGTAAGGATTTCTGTTGATTTAGTCTACTGGTGGTAATGGAAGTAAATATTTTTATAGGGTTAATTCCTGCAAGGAATACATCTATATAAAGTTCTGAGGAAAAGTTTTGAGAAACTGGAGGGAAATGTTGCACAGTAAGAATGTTTTTAAACATGGTAAAATTAATAGTTTATCTTTATCAATTGACAAAATAAATAAAATGTCAAATCAAATCAATATTTGGTGTAACTTTCACCACCCTTTCCATGTTAGGTACTGTCACATCTTAAAAGTTCCCATCTATCAAAATAAAAAAACAGTTATTTGCAGTGAACCCGACATGAAATACAGTGCCAAAATGCAACACATAAATAATGTAATAAGTGCTCATATGGTCTTAGCGTCCATGAAACGGTAGCAATGAAACCACCAGCTCATCTTGCAAAAAATTAGACCCTACACAGCTCTGTAAACTGAAGTATGAAAAAATTATTGGTAAAGATGGCAAAACAAAGAAATTTTCTTTGCTACAGAACATTTTAATTTTTTAAAATGCATTAAAACACAATGGGGGACATGTATAATAGTTTTTTTTCCTTTGGTGAAATTTTGAGACATTTGGCAGCTCTTTTTTGCGCCTTATGTATGATCAGGTCTTTTATTTGCAAGCACAAATTTTGCCTTTTTTTAGACTTTTTGTTGCAAAAGTCTCAAATCCACATGGACACAAGCCATATGAGTGGGGGTTATATACAGGAGTGGACACCACTCTAAATTTTATATTTGTGGCTGTGTCCCTCTAGTCACACCCCAGGGAGATGATGACATATGAGGCTGCGGTGACATGTGGTGTTAAGGGTGCAGTCACAAGTTGTGTTTTGATTGCATTTTGAAACATATTACAACAGCTGAGGAGAGGTGATTTGCCTAATTACATTACTGTTAACATTTGAATGTACAAAACGCATAGTAAAGGCAATGTTAACACTTGCGTTTACATCACATTTATATTGCTTTTGTAAACGCAAATGTTAACAGTATTGTAATTAGGCAAATCACCTCTCCTCAACTGTTGTAATGTGTTTCAAAGCACAATTAAAATGCAATTAAAATGCTACGTGTGACCTCACCCTTAGAAGTAACCAATAAATAAAATGAAATATAGAAAATGCTAATATTTCAGAATTTTCAAAGAAGAGTTTACTTTACAAAATTTTGAACATTTAAAGCATGTGAAACAATTCCAATTTACATGTTAAAATAGGATCCATGAAAAAAATCTTTCCTTTGCACCTGCCCTGGACAACGTGCTGATTTGCGGCAAAAAAGTCGCAAAATTAAGCAAAAAAAGTGATACAGAAGTGAAAAGTCGCATGGAACATCTGGAAAACAAAGGCACACCGCACAAGGTGCAGAACAAGGTGCACTTGAAAACCGACAGGTGAAAAGTCACAAAAAAGTTCCAAAAATGACAAAAAAGAGACAATTTGACTACCAGAAATAATGATACTTGTCCCCCATTGAAATGTATATAAATTTGGTATCCCTGTGATCGTACCGACACAAATAATAAAGAAAATGTGTCACTTGGAGCGTACAGTGAAAGCAGTAAAAACTGAGCCCACAAGCAAATGGTGCAAATGCATTTTTTCCCCAATATCACCTTTTTTTTTTTTTTTCCTGCTTTCCAGTACATGGCATGAAATATTAAATACTATCTATCACTAGGATGTACTGTTTGTTATAGAGAAAACAAGCCCTCACACAGCTTTGTACACAAAAAAAATAAAAAAACTTATAGATTTTTGAAGGTGGGGAGTGAGAAATGACCAAGTCATTAAGGGATTAAAACAAGATAAATTCTTATGGTAGTACTACGCATAGACAATCTGCAGAAGTAAGTTTGCTAAAATCCTTGTGTCTCTTCATGTAGTGTAAGACAGAATAAACAGATCAGGGCTCTGCCAACATTATATCACTTCAAATATTCATTTGCTTTAGATTTCTTGTTCAGTCACTTATTAATTGATAAACATAAACTAATACCTTACATATTGAAAACATTCTTGCTTAACAGCATGACTGTAGGACTCCAGATGTAAGTTACCACTTAAGCAGATGTGTATCTCTCCCTTCCCAGCTTGACAAGCATAACAAATGCTTACCTATTCCTCTCTATGACTTTCAGCCAGAGAGCAGAGCGTCCTATATTAGTCATGTAGATATTTTTTAAAAATTCATTATTTTCCACACCTTTGTGTGTACTAAAAAAAAATCCATAATATGATTTCCTATAGATATTATGGGCTTTAATTCTCCAAATACCAAAATGGAAATGAATACACCCAAAGCGCCAATCTGTCAAGTCTTATAAAAGATTAAGTTATGTGAACACATGCTATATGAACGATAAGATTATATAGGTTTCGACATACAGTAATTGCTTTGCCACTACGAAAGAGGCAGAAAATGCAAATGTGCACAAGATGTCAGCTCTGTTCCTTTTATTGGAGCCCATTCTCCTCTGACTCCTTCCTTAACCTCGCATATAAAACATTTAAAGGGATTTTCTTTTTGTCATGACTAATTTTTACATACTGGACAGCTGGAAAAAAAAAATCACAAATCTTATTTCCAGGCTTTGTTCTATGATGTTTGGTCATGGCATGTCATCATTTGGTTGCCTTGTTTGTTGCTATTGCCCTGGGATACTGATCAAATCTTCTGGGCTCTCTGCGATGCTACAATTGTTCAAGAGAAGACCAATACCTCTTAAATCCTTATTTAAATAAACAATTCCATCTAATGAATGAATTCATGGCTAGAAATTGCAAGGCAATCTTATCCAATATAAATGTATTTATGAAAGTCACAAATCTGCAAACTAACCTCATCTCATGTAGAAGAACTTTATTATTACCTACAAAAAGCCAAATTATGGTAAGCACATGAGCCAAAGCATTCAGCAGGAAACACTGGAAACTTTTGATGACTGTAATTTTACATAGTGATTGTCTTGCACAGCCGGAGCACTGGAACGAAATACAAAATGAGCATCTGTTTAATAAATATTTAGGTGATCCCCTCCTGCCAGAGAAAAGGCCCGGACAAGAATGATGTATGCTCTGCTAATTTTCATGTTGGGACTATTAGTTAACAAGCATTTTTGTTCACTCAATAGTTTCCCTTCATTTCCGATATACTTTCCTATTAAATATACATTGTACTTATCTTTTATACCAGTTGTTGGTTATGTCATCAGTCCCTTCAGTGTTTACTCCAGTGTTGAATTGCCAAAATAACCAAATGATGGACAGAATTTACCAAAAAATGGCTAATTCTCTCATGAAAATGTTTACAAAATGATTAAAGGAACTTTCTGGAAAATCCTTGGGAGGCCTGTGGGTAAAATAAAATATACAATGCCATGCTCTGTCTGTAGCCAATTGCTAGTCTCAGCAGTCAAGTGATGTCACTTCCGTCAGAAACCCTCCCCAAAAAGTTTCATCTGCAGCTATGCAGACTACGATCGAGATGCTGTTTCAAATTTACTGGGTTTTGTAAGTAGAAAAATAAAAGGATATATTGCTTTTACTAAAAGTGACTGTGATATGTGCATTTAAAGTCGGAACTTTACAGGGAAGATCAGTCGAAATAGGATAAGGCAACTAGGTTGTAGAGTCGGAAAGGTGTTTTATCTACTCTAAGGAGGAAAGCGTTTTGTTTAGGTAGGAGACCTAATTCCAGGAGGAAAATCATAACCTCAGTGGTTTGTAGCCTCAGACCCACACCTCCACAGAGCAATAATGTGCTTTAACATAATACAAATAATTAAAGCTATCAGTGATCTCCCTACCAATCTATCTATGACAACTGACAGAACAATACTTACATGTCTGGATAAAGTTAAACAGTTGATGCTGATCTCTCCTCAATGGAGGGTGAGGGCACTACCCCTCACATATCGGGTCCTTGGCTGTTTACATTGCGGTCCACCGCATGGCGTGTAGCGCACCGAGAGCGACCAATAGGATCCTTGACCAAACGGGAGGTGTGACCAATTAGCGTCCACAGGGGGTGGGGTTCTAGGTTTAAAAGGCAGAAGTGCCGTCTACCTGGCGCCGTCAGCCAGTTAGCCTGCACACTATGTCCACGAGTCCACCACTAGGGCCGTGGACTAGCAGGATCTATTTCTCCACAGTTTAGCTCACAGCTAAGTGGTCCTCATTGCATGCCACTTTATGCCGGACGTAGCTTCAGCCAAAATGGACGTCGAGTTCTTACAAAAATCCCTCTGAAGAGTCATAAGACGAAACGCATCAGGGAAGGTGGCGCTATACAGGGGGCATGCGTGTTCAAGAATAAGGACAGTTGTGGACTGCCCTTGTTGAGGGGTCTCGATAGGGACAGTATAGCTCTATATGCCCCTGCTCATCCAGCCCAACACCTTTAAGTCGTCTGAATCACGGTAGGATATGGTTGCCTTTAAATGCAGGTGGTGACATTTTCCTTTTCAGTAGACGACTATTATTGTTGACTGTACACTTCTGCAAATTGTATTATTCCGTGTAGGTGTTTGATGGTTATAATTCTTATGCATCAATTCTGGTGCGTTTTTAGATCATTAGAAATTAAAGGTTATGTTTTATATCCTCCACAACCCCTAAATGCTGATTTATCCATGATAAAGTCAGGGAGGCAGAGAGTTTAACACTGAAGTCAAGCTCTCCCGCCTCTGAACACCTCCTCATTCACCGGACTTCAGGAGATCAGATCAATTATTTTCCCTTGACGCAGGACCATCAATTACATTGAAGTGAGTAGGGCAGGGAAAGTTTGAATTCAGTGTTAAAATCTCCACCTACTTGACTTCATAAGACCAATTTACATCTCACTTCAAAGCTGATTTTCTGGATAATGCCTTCACACTGGGTCATGAAATAACCATCATCTATAAGATGCTTTCCTGTTTGACAACATACTGCTAGAGGCTTATTATGCCAACTTCTGATGACAGGTTCCCTTTAAGAACAAAGCTAATGAACCTATCTTGTATGCAACCCGGGGACTGCCTGCAAAGTATTTATACTTTTAAAAAAACAAATTTAGAAAATAAATTATTTGCAAGTTGAGTAAAGGCTTATCTAATTGATGAGATGGACTTAGGTAACTTGACAATGTCGTGCCCACAGCTAGACAATCACCAATAACAGCATAGTCAATCTGAAACTGAATGGGGACTACCAGAGGTCAAAGACATCTACATTTAAAGTGGAAATGGGCATCACTCATCATGACTATTTGTGAATACGATTTCATAAGAAACATATATTCAGATTTCTATTGTTTAGTTTTAGAGTCTCCAGAAATAGCATTTAAATAGCTTATTAAACCCCAGAACATCAATTCCAATGTTACCCATTACCAGCTTTATTCTTTCAATAATTTGTAAAGGAAACCAGTGTGATCTCTCCACATTTAGTGGATAATTTATAAATTTATCTGGCATCTTCCCAATCTGTATGTATTTATGTATATGTATTGTTAACTAGCTTCACTTGGTACTGAGTACTTAACAAGGACAAAAGGCATGGAATAAGTAAGAGTTAAATAACCCCTCTAAGGAATGATGGACAGGAGGAATAGATGGAAATCTCATCTACCCAAGAGCTAACAGTTAATAATATTTTAGCATGACTACAAAATTTGAAAAGGGCTCAACTGTACTCAACATAGGTGTGATCATATTATTCTTTTGAGAATTTGGAAAAAAAAATAAACTAACATTAGCCATTGCAGTTTTCCACCCCCCAAATAAGTTTTTTGTTACAAAATGGTCTTCCATTGTATAACTGAACACAATGTGAGCAAGTTCTACCAAGGGCCTTGTAGGTTCTGCTCTTCAGGAGCCCTAGAGCTTGCCAAAACCCCATTTTCTCTATATCAATGCCTCAGCGCCTGGGTCTTGTGAATAAACCCAGTCTCTCTGTCAATCAGTTCACTTGCGTATTCATAATCTTTAACTCCACTAGACATTTGCAGTAACGTCAATGCTTTTACCAGCACACTGCTAATTCACATCAAATCTAGAGGCCGTGAATCAGACCCCATGTATTCATTCACTATGGGAAAATTGGAAAAAAAATGAAAGCCTTGGGTAATGTTAAACAAAGTGAGTAATGATTAAGTAATTATTGCCAATTGTAGTCATTAATCAAACTTTTAAATAGAGTTAGCAGACATTTGTAACGCTCAGCGTCGATCTGACACCATAGGTGTTAAACTCTTAATTGCCGCAAGTATAATGTTATTCCTCCATAATTGCACTACTCAATGAAAAATTCAATAAATTAAAATAGTAGACACCTGTTTAGCCTTTCGTTAAAATGTATTAAACAGGATCATAACAGATAAAAAATATGTGTAAAATAATCGTAAATGGGAAAAAAAAGATAAGAAATTCCCTGCAGTAAATACTAATCATTATGTATTAGATGTAATGTTGCTGGTGAATGTTACTGAAGTGAACCAGTTATCTCATCAGCTGCACATGGAGTTTTTGGAACATCACATTGATGATCTACACTTAGGATAGGGCATCAATAAGAGGTTCCCCTCTCCCCACAATCATTAATCTGTTTAGGAAGCTTAACATTTGTGCAAATGCATGCATGTGTTGTCAGGGTGCATACTTGGGGCATAAGCTGGCTAAAAACTGGGGACATGGGCTGGAAGGCTACATATTGGGGGCATGGGCTGGCAGGCTATATACTGGAGGCATGGGCAGGCAGGCTATATACTGGGGCTTGGGCTGGCAGGTTATATACTGGAGCCATGGGCTGGCTATATAATAGGGGGCATGGGCTGGCATGCAATATTCTGAGGGGGCCTGGGCTGGCAGGCTATATACAGGGGGGCAGGGTGCTGGCAGGCTATATACTGGTGGCATGGGCTGGCACGCTATAAACTTGGGGGACATGGGCTGGCAGGCTATATACTGGGGGCATGGGCTGGCAGATTATATACTGAGGGGGCATTGGCTGGCGGGCTATACACTGGTGGCATGGGCTAGAACGCTATATACTGGGGGGCATCGGCTGGCAGGCTATATACTAGAGGTATACTGCTGTAGTGCAGGAAACATTTACCGGTAACATCGATTGCGAATGTTAACCTGCTGGCAAAGTTGACGGCAGCTTCAAATAGATGGCAATGCCATCTTGGTGAACATTGTTGCTCCCATGACGTCATTGGGGGTCAGTGATCAGTCGATATGACTGCCTCTGGTCTTCCGAAGACCCGAGGCGGTCTTGTTTTAACCTATTCATTACAATGTGCACAATGTAATGAATAGGGAGGAAAATCCCCATATAGTGCCATTCTGCAGTATTTCAGTATATGGTAGGATCAATCAGACAACCGGGGGCTAAAGTACCCTAGGGGATCTGAAAAAAAAAATTTTTTAAGTAAAAATACCCCCCCCCCCCCCCCCCGCTTTGCCTAGAAACATAAATAAACAGTAAAAATCAAAAACAAGTTAGGTATCAACATGTCCAAAAATGCCCGATCTATCAAAATATAATAACGTTTTTTCATTGAATTTAACCCAAAAAAAGGGGGGGGGGGAATAGTGTCCAAAGTTGAAAATGACACTTTTTTGCCATTTTGAAAAATATGAAAAGTTCAATTAAAAGTGATCAAAAGCTTGTATAGTCCTAAAAATATAAGCATTGAAAACAACATCAAAAGGCGCAAAAAAATGACACCACCCAGAGCTCTGTACAATTTGGTATCCCTGTGATTGTACTGACCCAAAGAATAAAGTAGACATGTCATTTGGGGTGGGAAGTGAAAGCCATAAAAATCCAAGCCCACAAAAAAACTCCAAAATGCATTTTTTCATATTTGGAATTTTTTCCCGCTTCACAGTACACAGCATAGAATATTAAATACAGTCACTATGACATGCAATTTGTTACAAATAAAAAAGCCCTCACACAGCTCTTTACATGGAAAAATAAAAAAGTTATAGATGTTTGATGGTGGGGAGTGAAAAATGAAAACACAAAAACAAAAAAAGGCCTTAACGTTAAAAGGTTAAAGAATATCTACCACCAGAATGAAGGCTTGGAAACCAAGCACAATGAAATACTGGTGTGTGCCCCATTTGGCAGGATCCACACTTCTTCTAACTTCTTATTCCCTTATTTAAAAAAGGTTGTCAAAAATATGCAAATGAGCCCGAGGGGCATTGGGCTCTGGAGTCCATTGTGTTAATAAGCATAATTTATTAAGTATTTCTTTTGTAAAACCAAGGGCTAAAAGAAGAGCAGATCGTGCCAGAGGGGACACATGTGAGTGTGCTTGGTTTAAAATAATTGATCCTGGTGGTAGATGTCCTTTAAACCCAAAAGTTCTGCACAGAAATGTACTCGATTCCTTTCTGTATCACCCCCGTGACATCATGCAGCTGCTCTTTGTCCTTCAGTGCCTGCAAGACTGCATGGTTTAAAATGAGGGGGGGGCCAAGCAGCTGCTGTGTCTGTCTGTGAGACTGCTACCTGTAGGGGGGAATGTAGAAAGAAAGGAAAATTAATGATTCAAAGCACAGAAAAGTGCAAATCCATAACTCATCAGAAGGATCTATATATAAAGATACAGCTGCCAGAGGAAGACTTGTAATATTTTATTTGGAATGATAGGTACAATTTTTGTGTAGTGGGTAGACGTTGCTTTAAATGCAATTAGATTGATACACAAAATACTGTACAAAAAAAACAAAGCCAACCTCTCTCTTGTAAATGTCACAAATGGATTTAAAATGAGTCTTGCGCCGTTTAATGAATAATAAAAAAATAGTGTTTGGTAAATTTATGCAGGAAATAATTGCAAATCTTGAAATACAGGCTTTTATAAATGCAACTAATTCAAAAAACAAAACTGCTTTATTTATCTGTTCTAAGAGCAGACAGGAGATGCATATTACCTCCAACTCAAATAAAAGATTGTGACTAAATAAATGTACAACCACCATCTCCTAAACGTAAAAGGAAGACCCATAAAGTATTAGGCGGACGCAAAGCGCCACAGAAGCTAAATCCATTTACTGTGCACTAGATCAAGATGTGTAAAGACTTACTGGTGATTGGAGCTCATTTACTAGAGCAAGTAACAAAATGGATGAGGGCACCAGGTTTAATAAATATTAAGCTATGAATACATCCAGGTGTATAAATAAAAGATATGCAACTTTTCTGATTTTAGCTTTTAGTGATCACAGCAGGGGAACACCAATAATCTCCTTATAAAAACTAAAAGAAATTTCTTGGATTTCTGGAGCCCACTCCAGCTCTAAAATTAGGCTTATTGGGATCCCAGCAATTTGGAGCTCAGGCCACCCCTGCTACCTTGTTGTCAGGATCAGGGGCAGTGAACCCACTGAACCGCTGAAAGCGATGACGTAAGCCAACACTTAGCGGAATCTAAGGGGCACCTGGTTTTAAACCCGAGAGAGGAGGGTTGGACTTGCTGCGGCAGGATACCACCAGTTTGCTCCACAGGGGCGGTTTTTCTCATGGTGGAGGCCAAGGCGAGGTAAAGAATCATAAAGCAGAGAAGAAATCGTAATCAGAGAGGAGATCAGGACAGGTGACACAGGATCGGAGTCAGGAACAAGGCAGAAGATCAGGACAGGCGGCAGAGAATTGGAGTCAGGAACAGGAATCAAGGTCACAACGGGAAATCACAGTAATGGCAGGAATAACTCAGGGGAAGCTTTCTCAGAGGCACGAGGCACAAAGATCCGGCAGGAGCCACAGGATGGGGCTGGCAATTTATCAGGGCAGATGGCTGGCCAGCGACAATTATGGGTGGCTAGCCCTTTAAATCTTACAGAGCCAACGTGCACTGGGAGGTGGGGACACATGCAATGGACATGGTTTGAAGGAGCACCCGTGGCACTGGGGATTTTTCACAGGTGCTAGTTTGAGTGACAGACAGCTGAATCAATCTGCTGCAGGGGGGCCTCCAGACAGTCCATTTAAACTCCTCTGTTCATTCAGTACCTGATATTGGATCTTAGTAGTATTATAGTAAATAAGTTATAAAAAAGCATAAGTCTAACCTATTAATTCTCCATTATAAAGTGTTAATCCAGAGGAAGGCAAAAACCCTGCGAAGCCGATGCCATTGCCAATGCACTTTCAGTTTTTAGTAGTTTACTATTTATATATGCGTATAATAATTTGGGATTCATTTTGCTTTCTTTTGCAATATTTCTTTCAGTCTCTATTTATGCTGCCTTGATGTGATTTTTATAGGATTTATTTTTCTCTCTATAATCCTGTAACTCCTCATTACTTCCTTTTTGTTTTAGCAATTTAAATTTTTCTCATTCATTACTCACCTTTTAGTACTAGGTAACCACATTGGGGCACATTTACTAAGGGCTTTGCGCCTTTTTTCTTACGGACTTTGCACATCCTTTTAGGTGTAAACTGCTGGTACAGGTATTTAAGAAATGTCAGTGTCAAACGCGACTGCTTTGTGCTGCGGTAGCCTCATGCGGCACAAATTAGGGGGCATTCTGGCTAGATTTAACATGCAGTCTTTTGCACACCCTATGTTAATGGTGCACCACAAAAAAGCTGGTGAACTCTTTCGAGCCAGTGCAGGGAAGCGACAAATTCATACTTTCTGGTGCACGTTCTTAATGAATCTCCATGCCACAACAGCCTCTTTCAATCCTCCTACTACATCTTCAGTGTGCAGCTCCTGGTAGCTGCACGTACTTGTCTGGGCTACATCTGGCAGCTGTGCGCAATGGGTACAGCGCATGCACAGTTGCTCCAACTTCAGACTACATTCTGTATGCAGAGCGTGGACAAGTGCGCGCAGCAACCAGGAGCTGTGTGCTGAAGATCTTAGGGTAGGAGAATAAAAGGATGCTACTAGGGCTGCAGCTCTGGCTACTCCACGCCCCAGTAGCCTATTTCATTAATTTGCATATTAGGGCAATAAAGGATTGACAAACTTATCGGCCAGTGAAAGATTAACCCTAATAAAAAGGGCTCCATTGGAATTTATTTGAGGGACCTGCTACTGGATCTACCCTCATTGGTAGATCCGAAATGGTAGGTTTCCTTTAACAAATCACAGCCTATCACCAAGTAAATCGATAGATTTACTATGAATTCCCCCCTTCCAAAAATGAAAAGATTCATATTTATCTTATGAGGAAAATACATTTTTTCTGCAATGAGTTGTTTTTTGACTTCCAAACTCTCTATGTTTCCAAATTCTGTTTCATTTGTTTGGTGACAACATGATAGAAAGAAAAGAGAAACTAAAACTCTATCACCTTTGTTTTTCTAGAACAAAAGCTGTATTCTTCCTTCTAACAATGCCGGCTGCATGCATTTCCCCACAGATACTAAGAAGACACTAACACTAAGATCTCATGTCTTTTGTTCCAAGGTAGAACAAGTCTACAAAGTGTAAAAATCAAGCTCACATCCAGAAAGTCTCTTTATCACATGCAAACAAGAAACAGTCAGCAGGGCTCTGCCTGAAATTGTGAACCATACTAAACACAAAAAAATGAGAATATTATATTTCAATGTAGAATTAAAGGGATTGTCTTTAAGAGAACACCCTTTTAAATTACCCAATTAAGTCAATCTGTCATAACAGAAATATATTGTGTGAAGGGGATCTCAAAAAATAGCTACAGTGGACAGACATATATGATCATTAAGGTCCTTGATATAATTATAAGTGTATTTAAAATGTTCCATTAGGTCATAATGATTGTATATGATATTTAGATCACCACCTAGTAACACCACAACTCCTAGTCCCATTGGCTTCACATTACCCCTATGGTTGTCTATATGGAGCCACTGGTAGTAAGAGTATTAGAAATGTTATTTACAATTATCCTCACATTATGGCATATTTTATAAATACCAATATAATTATATCCAGGTCCGTAATATTAAGATATCTCTTTACTATCTTTAATCTTTTTTATATAGGTAATTTGATGGCTTGTTGATTTAACCCTGTATGGTTGCCTCTGCCTTGGTGATATGGATGACACACATTAAATGAGGATGAGTGCCCCATATTCAGGACCCAACAGCTGTGTGTGTATAAACATGCTTGTTCTGTATATGCGTTAATAAAGATAGAAAAAAGGTTGGATGTGTATATTGATGGCTAATCTGCTCCAACAATGTATTGAAAAATTATACAACTTTATTGCATATATATATAGCACAAATAATTAATAACATTTAAAAACACACCATATCGTGTGTACACCAATGCATGAAAACAGTAATATGCATGCATATGCCACCTCAGCCCTCTGGTCTGAATGTGACCTAATTCGGTGGGGAATGATATGGGATGAGTACAATGGTGGCTAGATCTGCAAAATGGATAGTAACACGTCCTGGTCTCAATGTGTTAAGTAAATTAAGTCTACATTCACCTTTTGGACAGAAGATAAAAATTAATTAGCAATAGTGATTGGCTGACAACCTATAAGATACCCCCCAGGCAATGAACATACAAGTTTTTGTCCTCTGTGAACAAGTGGATAACATGAACATGTGTTGGTTGAGCTTGGCTCCCTGTCCAACAGCTTGGGTGGTCCATGCCCTTTGGACTGCTACCTTGTGGTAGCCCACTGCAAACCAAAGTGTGTCATAGGGTCCCTGCACAGCACAGGATGTCTACCTTGCTGTCTGAAGTTTCATCTGCTGTATTCACCTCAGGAAAGAGTTTCTTGTGTTCCCCTCCCCGGGGGCTAGGTCTTCTCTCCAGGTGTTGCTATGGTGCCCCTCGCATGGTTCAGGCGTTGGTGTGGGCTTTTGTCAGGGAGAAGACATTCCATTTATTTGGTGGCGTCTTTCTATGCGCCTGCACATTCTCCTTCCATGGCCAGGGGCCACTGCACATGCGCTGCAGGTCCCGTTCATGCGGGATTTTCCTATTTAAACAAACATGGATCCTGACCTAACAGCTGAATGGGAGTATCTGCCTAAAGTCAATCTATCCCTTGCAAAGATAGCAATGAACTCTGTTTTTCCTGCTGAGGAATCAGCTCTTCTGATGGACCCTATTGATAGAAAAATGTACGTTATAAGACCTTCTTGTACCCATACTGTAAATTTATGTAAGTCAGCCTTGGCTTTCATTCGTGTGGCAAGGGCCTTGAGGATTTGGCTCAGCCAATTGAGCCACAACATAAAAGATGGTATATCAAGAATGGTTAACCTAGAAAAAACGTCAGCAGAATTTCTCTGTGATTCCCATGTGAAGCTCTAGCCAGGCGATGTTCTGGCAAAATCCCATTTTTGTAAAATGCCTTTCCAACCATCAAGTCTCTTCGGTGCACAATTAGAAGAAATCTTAAAAGTAATTAACAATGACAAAGTGACTCATTTTCCAAAGCCTAAAAGAAGAGGTGGCTTCCGGTCCTTTCGTAGCAGAGATCTCCTCAAGTCCGGGGAGCTATTAAAAAAAGATGACATCGAGGTTACAGAGTGTGTTTTGGCCAAAATAGAAAATCCCAATCAGGGCCCTCTAAGAGAGCGGATTTATGACAACAGGCATGTTCCAGTAGGTGGAAGGCTCTCCCTGTTTTCCCATATGTGCTCTTAGATTTTTGCCCTCAGATGCCTGGGTCAACTCTCTCATAAAAGAGGGTATTTTATGGAATTGAAGGCTTTTCCTCCAGACTGGTTTTATCTAAACCAGGTCTCCAATCAAATAGTTCCCAGGTTGATATCGGAGTTTGTGAGCAAAGGTGCCCTATGTCCCTTGTCACCAAAGCGGCTCATGGGTCTATTGCAGAATACTTGCGGTTCAAAACAGGGAAGTTCCTTGAGGCCAGTGGTGGATCTTATGTACCTCAACCGGTTTGTCTTGACGAAGAGGTTCAAGATAGAGTCAATAATGTCAGCCCTTCCTCTGGTGTTAGAAGGATGCTTCATGACGACAATGACCAGAAAGATGTCTTTGTTCCTATTCTCCAGAATCACAGGAAGTGATAGCCGTTTGGATAGCTATTCTTCAGAACAAATCGGTATGAACTTCATCAGTTCATATGCCTTCTATGCGGTTCAGCTCTGCCCCCAGAGAGTTTACAAAGGTAGCAGTAGTGTTATCGGCAGCCCTTAGGATACAGGGTGGTACCCTACTTAGATGATTGGCTCCTCCTTGCCCAGACAGAAGATTTGATGAAACAAGATCTGACAGTTTCTTTGGGCAAAGGCTCACTTGAGAAAACTTCAATCCTCCTTTCTGTCCCAGTGGTCAAGAAACCTTCAAACTCTGGACAGGCCTAAGAATTTTCCAATTTTAGCCATTCGGGAGGTAATTTGGTGGCCGAGGAACTCGCTAAAGTGAGCCAGTAGTCCTCACATCGGATGCATCAAATTGGGGCTGGGGTGCCCATGTAGAGGAACAGTGTTTGCAGAAGAAGTGGTCTCAGTCCAAAATCAAGCTCCTGTCAAACCTCAAAGAGCTGAGAGCGGTTAATAGGCGCATCAGAGTCTTCCTTTCAATCAAGAAGTTATAAATTATTCAACCTGTGAGTGGTGTTTTATTTCAATAAGCAAGGGGGCACAAGGAGTCAATCCCTTTCCAAGGAATACTGGGGCAGATTTATCAAGCTGTCTAAGAGTAAGAAATCTGAATTACAGATCAGATTTCATTTTACCAGTGCTCACGAATATTTTCATGTTCATAAGAGGATCTGTAATTGGTTGCCATGGGCATCTAAGAACATTCTTATTCTAAGAGAGCTTGATAAATCGGCCCCACTATCTGTTGATGCAATGGGCCAAACAGAATGTCCGCAACATCTCAGTAGTCCATCTCGAGGGAGTGTTGAATGTAACCACAGGTTGGCTGAGACAAAATCCTGACAGCCCATTGGAATGGTCCTTGTAGTGCAAAGAATGAAGCAACCACAGATAGATTGGATTGCTACAAGATCAAACTCTTCTGCTTACTCCAAAGGTATAGCAGATGATCAGGATGGAGAATACATAGCCATAATCCCATTTTGTCCGAGTTTTGTTGTGGTTTCCTGTGCTCCTATCCTTATCAGCAGGGGAATTCTGGAATCTCCCACTTCAAAGGACCTACTGCAATGGTCTTCTTCATCCCAACCTGGAGCTTCTCCATCTTGCAGCCTGGAAGCTGAATGGGGGGAGCTAAGAAGATCAGGTTTTCCAGACGAGGTCATAGAAACCTTGCCAGTCTATAGAAAGCCAAAGACAATGAAGTTTTTCCAACATATATGGAAGATTTATCGACAGTGGTGTCTGACTAAGAAGATGTCCACTAATCAGGTTCTGGCTTCTTCAATTTCTGAAGGATAATTTAAAGAAAGGACTGAAGTGTAATATGCTCAAGGTTCACTTTACTGCCATAAATTAATCTTTGGGAGGGGCCTTTTCAGAAAATCTTATTATGAAGAGATTCTTCAGAGGAGTATAGAAGTTGAAGCCCTCTGTTGAAGCCTTTACCTTCCTGGGTTCTTTCAATTGTTCTAAAACATCTCTGACATTGCTCTGACATTACTGTTTTCCTGGTAAATGGTCTTTTTGGTGCTGATTTGTTTGGCAAGAAGAATTACTGAAATCCAGGCTTTCTCCTGTAAGGAACCATATTTAAGAATCATGGAAGATTTATTGGTCCTTCGTGTAATGGCAGGTTTCCTACCTGAAGTTCCTTCCCAGTCGGCCTTAAATCAGGAGATCTTTCTTACAGTATTAGGTAATGATGCCTCTGATAAAGATCAAGAAAAACGTCAAGCCCTGGATGTCAAGAGAGCTGTTACTGCTATCTATAGAAGGTTGAAGATTTTAGGCTTTCAGAAGCTTTGTTCCTGCAATTCAGATGCCCTAATAAAAGGAAGCAGGCTAGCAAACCAACTCTAGCCAAATGGATCAAGATTCCATGTGCTATGATCTAAAAGAACTTCTGTCACCTATAATTCGGGAGGGACACTTAACCAGGTCAGCAGCTGCATCCTGGGCAGAAGTTGCTCATATTTCCCTAGATCAAAATATGCAAAGCCTCTATATCAGTGATGGGCAAACATTTGAGCTTGGTGTGTCAAAAATCACCAAAAACTGAGTATAACTCGGGTGGTGTGTCACCTTGAAAAAAAACCCCCAAATTTTGTGATATTTATAGTTTAAATAACAAATATGTATATTTATATCACTTACCTGCTTAGTGTCTTCTTTGTTAATCTGTAAGTTGGTTTCTTTTGTTGGTCTTGCTGTTATTTAAATTGTGTGGGGTGCCATGAACTAAGATAAGTGAGGGGGAATTCTTCCAGTGATGGCAGCTATTCTATACGTATAATGAGCTCCTCCTAGTGACTCCCAGGCCTAGATGCTCTGTGCCGGAGCTCTGCTGTTCTGGCCTACAGACCTCCGGCACAGAGTCACACTACAGCAATTTTTTGCTGCACCTGGCCGTGTAGGAGCCGAGCATGAAACGTAACTTTCCGGCGGCTGCGTGTCACTGAAAATGGCTATGTGTGTCAGTGCTGACACGCGTGTCATAGGTTCGCCATCACTGCTCTATATGGTCAGGACCTTCAACCTTTGTCAGGCACTACAGGCTCAATGTAGGCTTCGGGGTCAGCTTGGCCTTCTCAAAGAAAGTGCTTAGTTCGACTGCCTCATCGTTACCCATCCCCTATTCTCGCCATTGCTTTTCAAATCCCATTCAGTGCTGCCTGAGGACGACCAGGAATATTGAAATTTGCTTATCGAAATTTTGGTTTCCTGAAGTCTGATATAAACAATTATAACCCCCCCCCCCAATGAATTTTCTCATTGCTGCATAAAAAACTTGGGTGTTCACTATCTCGTGGGGACCTTATAGGGCAGTAATGGCAAACCTTTTAGACACTAAGTGCCCAAACTACAACCAAATTCACATATTTTTTGCAAAGTGCCAATGCGACAATTTAAGCAGTAACTTATGAAGGTTCCTGAGGACACCAATACAGTAGTAAGAAGGAATATCATTCTAGCTTCCTTCCAGGGTCGGGGGCTGCCTGGGACTGCAAGAGGCCTTGAGTCCTGTCTGGCGAACTGTGCTCGGCTGTCGGCATGGGTGTCCATAGAGAGGGCTCTGAGTGCCACATCTGGCACCTGTTCCATAGGTTCGCAACCACTGTTATAAGGAGTCAGTATGACAATCACTATTGCTAATTTCTGTTAAATAGAAGCATGTCTACTAAACCCATTCAGCACTCCAAGACATCGAGATGGAGCCTTTCTCACATCAAAGTGCAAGTTCAACAGTACAAACATACATAGGGGTTAAGAGGAAGTGACATAATCCATATTCATAATCTCAGTTACATAATCCATATATACAAATATACAATAAGCATATTCATGTTTAAAATATTATACATTATCGTGCACATCATTACACCATACATAAAAAATGTGTACAGTGTGTCACGGGTGCCCCTGCGACCCATATCCCGGGTCGCAGGCACAGTCGTATACCTCTGTGTGTTCCTGGAGCCTGTCCGCAGGAGAACTCAACTCTCCTGGCTCCAGTGGAGGTCTCTGTGGCTACCGCAGTTCGGCGCGCACAGCGGCTCGTAAACATTTAAAGGGCCAGCTGCCTTTCCAGATAAATTCCCAGCCCCTTCATGTGTCCCCTGCCGGATATTTGAGCCTATTCAATTTAGAAAGCTCCCCTGTGACATTCCTGAGTATTCCTGCGTTCCTGTGTGTTTCTGCTCCTGAGTTCCCATGTTCCCGTGTTCTTGCATTCCCGTGTTCCTGCGTTCCCGTGTTAATGCTTTTCTGTGTTTCCATGTTCCTGTTCCCATGCTCCCATGTGTTCTAGTCCGTTTCTGTGTTCCCGTTGTGATCTGCCTAGACCTCCCGTTGCTGACCCCAGATTTGGACTTGACCTTGCATCTCTGCCGCCTGCCCAGACCCTGTGCCTGAACCTAACCATGAGACTGTCTCCTGCTAAGGTACCTTGACCTTGGCTGCCATCGCAGGCTAATCGCACCTATGGAACGACCTGTGGAATGACCTGGTGGTACCCTGCCGCAGAAAGACCCTCCTGCTTCGTGGCAGGCTCTGGTGAAGACCAGGTGCACTTAGATTCTGGTTCCAGGTGTTGGCTAGTGCCACCTCCCGCAGTGGTCCAGAGGATCCACTTATCCGGAATCCTGACACAGTGTAGTGCCATCTTCTTTTTTTCTATTGCTGAATGAACCATGCTTGGGCATTGGGCTAGCACCCAAGTTAAATTTTATTTTTCAAACTGTGCTGCATTCTTTATTCATTGAATTTCCTATGTACAAAAATGTAACTGTTATAATACCACTCAATGTACCTTACAAGGATAAAATAACTATAATAATGCTTTTTCCATGCACAAGAATATATTTACTATAAAACAGCCCCTATGACAAAAAATAACTGCTATAATACCATTCAATGTACAATACAAGAATATATTTGCTATGATATTGCTTATGTACTCAGAAATAACAACTATAATACTGTTCAATGAAAAAGAATATAAATAGTTGAATGCTGTTCTTTATGTACAAGAATTAACTACTAGAATATGTATAAAGGAAAATAAAAGATATAGCTGTAATACTAATGGTGCCTTGGATTCCAGTAGCTTGTTCCACATTATGGGACAATTGAACTGAAAAAAGGAAAGTGCATCCAGTATAAATCATTTCTGGATAAGTATATTACATCATAAGGTTGTGTTATAATAGTTATAAATATATTATGCTTCACTTGTCTTGTAGTTGTTTCTTTGAGCCCTTTTTACTATACACAATAAGCATTCCATTATAAAGGTCTCCAGGTGGAGAGGATTAAAAGAAAAGGCTGTATTTACTCAATAGATCTTGAGCCTTTCCCCTGGGCTTATCTCCAGGTTTGGTTATGGCTATGCTGTGTCTAGTAGTGCCACACATCGCTGGAGAGGATTACCCACATGCTAAGCATCGTTTTCATGTGAATAAACTTATTCCTTTGCTGTAAACTGATCCGTATAAAAGGACTAGGAACCGGTGTAAATATAATTAAGGGTAAACAAGGTAATTTACATGAGCAGGAAAGATAATGAAACAGGGAGCCAAAGGCCTGCCGTGTGCCAGGGAAAATATGTTGGAACATTAAGTTATGAAAACACAGAGCTGCTGCTATTTCTATGGTGAGAAGAGCGCGGATATCTAGAACAATAGACCAGTAATGGAGTCTGCACCATGAAAAGGCTCCCTCAGCACTTCCCCCTCTTTGCAGATGAATGTATTAAGTCTAATTACTGTAAATCTGAAGATGAACTTCACTAATATTGAATGTCAATATTATTAGATTTCTTCAGTCCAATGACTCTGATCTATTAAAGGGTCCTTGATATAAGGAGATAGCAGTAAAAGGTCTCCCATCATTTTGGGATTATCATTGTTGATAGCGATGACCCCAGACTTTAAGAACTCTGCCAACTTCCAGGATGCTTGGCTGGCACTTTGTATTCACATCAGAGACTGGCTGAGATCCACGTCTCTGGAGCCGCGCCATTGTTAATCTTATCTGCAAACCAAAGGCTTTTCTACAGGCTGGTTAATAGTGTAATACTGTAAGACTTGCCCTTTGTAGCATTATGTAAAAATCTAAAAGAAAAAACTGTAACAATCGTTTTTAACAGATAATTAAATAAATAGAATATATATATATAGAGAGAGAGAGAGAGAGAGAGAGAGAGAGAGAGATGATAAATTCATAGATGCAAAATGTATCAAAATAAGCAGCACTTCAAAAGCTTTCAGGTAAAAAAAAGCCAAAATTTCAGTCTAACCATGTAGAACCTTTCTCAGTCTTGAAAATGATATGTTGCTTATGAAATGATGAGTTGACGTGCTGGTTATTACTTATTTTTTTAGCTAGATGGGAAAAGAAAATTGTGAAGGCTCATATGATTTGGAGCCAAAATGTTGGCTGTTATGTATAAGGCCCCTTCCACACTAGCGAGTGTGATGCGATGAACTCGCATCACACTCGCAACGCAAGCTGCCGGGAACGCACGGCCCGAACGCTGCACCGCGGGAGTGAACTGACATGCTGAGTTCACTCCCGCGGTGCAGCGTTCGGGCCGTGCGTTCCCGGCAGCTTGCGTTGCGAGTGTGATGCGAGTTCATCGCATCACACTCGCTAGTGTGGAAGGGGCCTTAAATCCACTAATTTTGCAGAGAAGATTTTTTGGGTGTGCTGCATTGTCTTGCATAGAAGAGTACATATATCCAGAGAGGCAGGCAGCACTCCACTATTCTGCTTCAGTTCATTTAAAGGGGAAGTTTATTCAAGCATGGCATGTTGCCATGCTTGAATCAACCTCACCTTTAATTGACATTGAAAACAGGAGTGCTGCCTGCCTCTGTGGACAAATTATTTTATAGGCCCTATCAGTAGACCATGCACTCCTCTCAGTGAGAGTAATATTTACATCGTGCTGCCTTGGGATGCAGTCACACGTCGCATCTAACGCATGTGTTTAAAAACACATTGCAACAGCTAAAGAGAGATTTGCCTAATTAAACAGCTGTTAACAAGCGCATTTACAAAACACAAATGTTAACATTTGCATTAATGCATTGGTTAACAATGTGTTAATAAACACATGCATTATCGCAATGCTAATGCATGCGTTCACATTGTGTTAATGGTATTGTTTTGTAAACAGAAATGTTAACAACTGTTTAATTAGGCAAATTTCTCTTTAGCAGTTGCAATGCGTTTTTAAACACATGCGTTAGACAGGACGTGTGACTGTACCCTTGGATTTTCTGTTAAATAGATAGATATAGATATAGATAGAGGATTATTACAGAGAGAGAGAGTTCCATGTGGTGTGCAGTCTAGCATTATCCCAATCTTTTTTATTCTAGATTTGTGCAGATATCCAATCAATATTCATTGGACATTATTCTATTAAAAATCAATTCAATTTACAATGAAAGGTACAAAACATTAAATCATAATGTCATCAAATCACTCGCAACATTCAAATCACTGCAGCTATGCACATCGACGCTAGCATGCAATTTTGAGAAGGACTGTCACTCCATGATGATGTTATGTTAGCACTGGAACACATGGTCACAGTAATTTAAATATGGTCGGTAACTTTGCTGGGAGCATTTAACAACGGTCGCTAACAACGGCAATTGATGCCCGCATTGATCATAGGTGTTACTGGTGGGGGTTCAGGTCTAGGTTCAGTACCCGAACACCACTATTCAACAGGACTGTGTGACATCCATGAGGAACAACATAGAAAAAAAATGTTTGGAATTGGAGGGAACAAAGAGGAAAAAAATGGACTAGAAATATGGAGGACTACACAATGTTTGTAACCATCTGTAAAACATTCTAACGAATTAACTAAGGAAAGCAATGATACTCTGTAAAAGAATCCCTTTCATTTTTACATCAGGCAAGGCCCACAGAAAAAGAACAAGAAAAGGGAGTAGGTGACGCCAAAGATACAGATATAGAGAAACAGCACCAATCAAGGCAGACTCTTAAAAGAGCAGTGGCCCAAAAGAAAAATAACCAATGGTAAATTTCATCCAAAGTTTGAACCACTTCTAAAATAAAGGTATGGTATCAGAAAGACCTTAAGCAAATGGCGTTTTGTAGTGGGCTCATGCCGTGAAATCCACAGCCTTTATCTATGATCCAATTGCCCAGACTGCAGATACAGAGCAGGATCTTCTACTGCCCTGACTATTCATATTGCTATCACCATGTGAGAGGCATTTACACATGGATGACAGACAGATTACAAACAAGGGACCATGGGACATTTGGTCTTGTCAGATGTTGGGTCCATAAAACTATCTACACTCACAGGGAGACATGTCTCTCATGTAGTAAATTGTTCATTGATGCTTAAAGGGAACCTGTCACCAGCTGCATGGTTGTTAAACCCCCAAACATACTTTATAGGGTGTATTCATTGTCGTCCAAAGGTAAGCAGCCTCTTTCTGCACAAGAGCAGATGTGTCTGAACCTGTGGCCAGATACTCCCTTAAAGGGGTTGTGTCACCATTGCACATTGCTGTAATTGGGTCCAATGCATTGTTAAAAGTACTTTCACCATTTACACTTATTACAAAATCTGCAGGCTTACTGAGATAACTCCTTTTGTTCTGGTTGCTGGCGCCCCCCGGTGGTAGCTGTGTCCCGTCCTGAGCAACAGCTGATCTGGCCGAGTCTGCGCACAGGGAGTCAGTCAGCTGTTCTCCACTACAGATCACTCCACACTGAGAGATCACCTGACACACTGCAGCCAATAGGAAGTGAGACATGGGGGCAGAGCTTGTGCTGTGATGGCCACTGCTCACCAGCTACACAGGAGCCTACAGCAGCAGATACAAGGTAACTGCAGCCAGACATGTCTGCTCAGAGGAGTCATCTCCCAACATGGATCATAGCAATGTATCAGCCCTTTCCTCCCTCCACCATTAGTCAGGTCACACAGGAGGCTGCAGAGATAACACAAGTAACAGGCTGAGCTCTGACCTCTCCTGATGCAGTCCTCCTCCTGTACTCTCCACCATTCACTGTCCCTCCATGTTACCCTGCTCTCCTGCAAAGGGGCACCTGTGCCTGACTAGCAGGGAAGTCGCTAAACATCAGCAACATGTGAGAAGCTGTCATCTATCTATCTCCTATCTATCTATCTATCTCTCTATCTATCTATCTATCTCTCTATCTATCTATCTCCTATCTATCTATCTATCTATCTATCTATCACATATCCATCTATCTGTCACATATCCATCTATCTATCTATCTATCTATCTATCTATCTATCTATCTATCTATCTATCACATATCTATCTATCTATCTATCTATCTATCTATCTATCACATATCTATCTATCTATCACATATCTATCTATCTATCTATCTATCTATCTATCTATCTGTCACATATCTATCTATCTATCACATATCTATCTATCTATCTATCTATCTATCTATCTATCTATCTATCTATCTATCTGTCACATATCTATCTATCTATCTATCACATATCCATCTATCTATCTATCTATCTATCTATCACATATCTATCTATCTCTATCTCCTATCTATCTATATATCTATCTCTCTATCTCCTATCTATCTCATATCTATCTATCACATATCCATCTATCTATCACATATCTCTCTATCTATCTATCTATCTATCTATCTATCTATCTCTATCTATCTCTCTATCTATCTAGTGATTTGGTTGCAATTCCTTACAAAATACACAGAAAGAGATTCAATCAACATGCAAAAATACAAAAGTTTATTAGTAAAAGTCATAAAAACAACTATTGCACCTAATTTTGTACAATCAATGCATACAAGAAGAGCAAAACAATGTATTCTCACAGCATCATGGTCGGTCAGGCGGCAGTAAAGTGTAAATATGTCAGAGGTCTAGAAAAATGCAGGGACAGCAACTCCATGCGTATCCTCACTTCAAAGTGACTTCCTCAGGGGTAAGTGGCACTTTGGAGTGACGATACACGTGGGGTTTGCCTCCCCTGCAACCACCTAGACTTCCGCCATGCATGTCAGCCTGACCGACCATGATGCTGTGAGAATACATAGTACATGTGTACTATGTGCAGTGTAGTGTGCAGGGGGCGCCAGATTCAGGATTTCTGGCGCACGTTCTTCATGAATCTGGTGCCCCCTGCACTGCTTTGACAGACTGCACCAACTTTTTTTGGTGCACTTTTCACATGGGGCGTATGACACATTTCTATTGGACTTCTATTGGATCAGTAAATGCAGGGACTATTTGAGCACAGCAGGTGGAAGGAGACTCTGAAGGCTGAGCGCTCTGTAGCGCTGAGGTGTGCAATAACTGCAGCTGTGCCTGGCTAGGCCCCTCCCACATCTGCTTCTGTGTGGAGCAGAGTAGAGGCTGAACACGCATCATAATAACAAATAGAAAGGTATTTTTACTTCCAGGTAACCATTACAAATAGATTTTTGAAATATTTTAACCTCTTTGACAGCTTTTTGTAGTCAATTGTTTCGTGGCATAACCCCTTTAACTAAGACAACTGCTGCAACTTTCTGCCATTCTAATGCACATGTGCAAAGGCACGCTTGTCTCTTATACATTATAGGCTCATTGGGCCATGTAGACATGCACACAAAGACCCCTTTTACATGACGGCGGCCGTCGGTGAGCATATTTTATTGTATATACATTATACAGTATATACATTTGAATGTATATATATATACATATATATATATATATATATATATATATACATATGTATATATACAGTAATAGATACATAAGCTATTAGCAGATACAGAGGCAGCAGAAATAATTACAGAAATTACTTTGTCCCTTATTTTTCACACCACCAGATATCACTACATTGCAGCATCTGTAGTCAGACATTCAGCACCAGGGACAGCAGTGTCAGCCAGGCAGACTTGTGGGCAGTCTTGCACTCCTCTAAGCTATACTTACCAACAGTGATTTGGATTGCAATAAGTAAAAGTAAATTGGAATTTTGGATATAATAACTACTTTGTAAAGCTGCAAAACAAAGTACAGGACTTTGTCCTCTACTGTGTTGTAAAGTGTCTTTCTAAAGACCTATTTCTATATTCGTTGATATTAGAGGTGACCTAGGCAAAAAGATGACACAGAAGATATATAGATACAGGCAGTCTACGAGTTACGTACAAGATAGGTTCTGTAGGTTTGTTCTTAAGTTAAATTTGTATGTAAGTCGGAACTGTATATTTTATAATTGTTGCCCCAGCCAAATTTTTTTTGGTCTCTGTGACTATTGGATTTTAAAAATGTTGGATTGTCATAAGAACCAGGATTAACAATAAAGCTTAATTGAAGACACATTTAATAACTGTTACAGCTGTTCATTGTAGCCTAAGGCAAAAGTACAGTAAATTACCAACATCAAGAGGTCCGTTTGTAACTAGGGGTAGTCTGTAAGTCAGGTGTTCTTAAGTCCCCGACTGCCTGTATTTAGATCCAATGAAGAGGCAGCACTCCGGTGTACGTGAAGAAAGGGTGAATCTTTTAGCACACAGCAACGTTTCAATGTAGTCCTACACCTTTTTCAAGCATAAAGTGAATGACATACAACCAGCTATTTAATGACCAACAGTGTGTCTGGTTGGCCAAACATTACGGATACAAACATGTGAAATTTATACAAAATATAAAAATTCATATGCAAAAATACAATTAATACATAATTAAAATGCATAGTTACATATTATATTGTTATAAATAATATACATGATCAAAAAGTGACATAGATCATGAGATAAAATACAAATCCCACCCATTGCTATGCTGTCTTGACCCACGTCTCCTCCTACTCATTCATAAAAATAGATTACCTGTGTATAAGACACATGTCTCAGTGTGCCATGTGTAACACCAAGCTGGAAGTGTGGAGTACATTCTTGGTATACCCGGACATAGTGTGTGCAAAGACATACCATGATCAGCTAGCATAAATCATGCAGGTCTGTTAGGCAAAAATAGCATACGGTGGCCATCTTGGAAAAGGCCAAACCTATTTTACAGACCGAGAATTTAGTGATGCAAGTTAAGTATAAAAATACCACTTTAGCGAGTATCCAGATTCACTACAAACCATTAGGGTGAATGGTATTGTGACAATGGGGCTCATTTACTAAGGGTCCGAACGCCGCACTTTCGTCGGGTATCCCGGATATTTCTGCTTCGCCCCGAATTGCCCCGGGATTTTGGCGCACGCGATCAGATTGTGGCGCATCGGCTCCAGCTTTCACGTGACAGAAATCGGGGGGAAAACCGCGGAATTAAATAAAACAATTTGTGTCGCAAGATCAAGCACTCACATGCACCGGGAAGGAGAAGGTGAACTACGGTGGACCTCGGTGCAGCAGTAACACCTGCTGGATATTGGGCGCGCAACCTTAGTGAAACCCGGCAGACCAAAATCCTCGGTGGACAAGGCGCTGCGGGATCGTGACTGGACCAGGTAAGTAAATCTGCCCCGATGTATCCATTTCAATTCACATTCCCTGAATAATTGGGCTCTATCACCTCCTCTCGGGATTCCTTATGTCCCATTTGAGTAAAATGTCAACTTACTGGCAAATCAAGTGTGTTTTTTCTAATGGTATATCTATGATGTTTGATTCTGGTTTTTAAATCGTTAGTGGTTTCTCCAACATATTTAAGTCCACATGGACAACTACACATACAGATCACAAAATCACCATTACTCGTATTACATTACACATATTCTATAGCTCTGGCCCCCATGCGAGAATGACTCACCCTTGTACCACTACACAAAACGCCGATGTGGAATAAAAGATTAACCCTTTCTTCATGTACACCGGAGTGCTGCCTCTTCATTAGATCTATATCTGCGGCTTTGCACTCACTGAGGGTTGTGCTGCTCGGATTCTCCCATTTCTAGATAGATAGATACAAAAAGATAATCCAAGCAGCACAGAAAAAGAAATGTAGAATGCAGATAGATATGTAGATAGATAGATAGATAGATAGATAGATAGATATAGATCGATCCAAGGAAGCCTACGTCTATGTCCTCATTCTCCAGTAACTTACTGTTTTTGCTTTGTAAATATACCCAAACAGGTGAATGCAGCATAAGATAATGTACCATGACAATAGAAGAAATTACATTTTCTAATACAGCACGAAAACAGTGTTTATTCCATTGGTTTCATTACAATTTCACATTTCTTAGAGCTATAATCATATTCATGCTTCCTAGACAGTGATATTCCTTGGAACTAATGGCTGTTAGTTTATGGTTCCCTTAGAGGGATGATTCAACTCAGTATGGATTCCTTGCTCATTTGTACATCCTTCTGAACAAGGTTGTCACACAGCTTATAATAAGGTTCCTTGAAATCCTTGAGATCTGCTCTGATGGACAGATTTTCTTTATGCATTTTAGCACAATGTATCTTAACATAAGTTACAGAAAGTTCAGAAACCTATTAAGGAAGATGTTTGCCTCCCTAATGGAGTCTGCCATTACAAAATAGCTAATCATTAAAGGGGTATTCCACTGATAAGCATAATTAATATTCAAATGGGTCATTAAAATCTAAGGTAATATGTAATTAATGTAATGTAATTAGAATTCTGCTCCCCATGTTGTGAAAGTAAATTATAATGAAGAATTAAAATGCTACTGGCCCTTTAATTAGTCAATTTATTTTCTCCCAGTGGAGCAGAAACAGGACTGCTGGTCACATGACCACATCACATGTCCTCCACCTGCCCGGGCAGATCATGTGATCATCACTATGATTTCCTGTAGTCAGTTGCTTGTAGTGGGTTTGATGTCACTGAGGGGGCAGGGCCTATCCCGATTAAGGGGCAGAGTCATCATCAAGAAGTAGAGAGGTCTCAGATATTTGTGCTGAGGGGTCAGAGAAAATTGAAGGTGTGTGAGGCAGGACATGACTGAATATGCAGGGGGAATGGACAGTGGTGATGGCATGTATTGGGACTGAAGGGACAAGAGAGCTGGTTTCACAAGGGGCTGCATGCTAGGGGTTGAAGAGATGTAGTGACATGGTACTTCAATTAGAAACCTGGAGGGGCAGGAGAGAAGTATTTACTTTGGACTTCATGTAAGCAGGCTGGAGGGACAGGTGTGAGGGATTACAAGGGACAGCATGTTAGGAGGCTGGAGGGACAGTAGGGATGAATTTATATGGAACTGCGTGTTAGGAGGCTGGGGGTGCATTTACATGAAACTGCATGTTTTTTAGCTTTGTTGGTGAACTGAGCTCAGAAGGCACAGAATTGGACAAGGTTACAAAATAATTTCTGCAGCACTCAGGGTTCCGAAGAGCACAGTGGCCTCCATAATCCTTAAATGGAAGAAGTTTGGGGTGACCAAAACTCTTCCACTACTAAACAATCATGGGGAGAGGATCTGCAAGGAAAAATGGTGTTGGATCCCAAAATCTAAGTGTGGAAAACGTGTTGCATGATGACTCACGGCTGTATTAGCTCAAAAAGTGCTTCTACTCAATACTGAGAAAGGGGTCTGAATACTTATGACTATGTGATATTTCAGTTCTTCCTGTTTAATGAATTAGCAAAAATATCTAGGTTTATCATCGGGTTCAGATGTCTAGATGGGGTGCAGAGTGTACATTAATAAGCATAAAAAAGAACTCTATTTATCTTACCAAATGGCTACAATTAAACAAAGAGTGAAACATGTAAAGGGGTCTTAATACTTTTTGTACCCACTGGAAATAGCTTTCCTCACTTTTGTGCATGCTACATAACTTTATTTTATCTGTGCAATTGTTAAAAAAAACATTGTTCACAAAGACTACAAAAATACTATGATTGTAATGGTAAAAGCACAGACATGTATATTATACATGAATAGTAGAAACAATACAGGTTAAGTCCGGCTAAGCAAACTCCACCGACGCAATTACCTTCATATTCCACCGGCTAAATTTGCTTCCAAGTAATGTGAAATTATTATTCATTGTTTTTCAAATACAGTGATTTTGAGAAGCCTGGGTCAATGGGGAATTATGTAGATTTATTCCAAGTTTGGCTGCTTAGAACAAAGACAAGAATGTGAAAAGCACAAACAAAAGATGGGGACGCAGACAAATTAGACATTGGGCTGCGCTATAGGTTCATTATAACGCCTGGAAAATTGAACTATTGTCCACAGCGAGACAGAAAGGAGCGATTGATTATGTTGACTGCACAGTATGGCGGCATTCACGGGCACAAGGAACACTTTGCATGCCTGTGGACGCCTTGGGAAGCATAATTACAAGCATTTGCATCTTTTCAAGAGGTCAAGTTTGTAGAAATAAAAGAATGTGAAAACAATGTACACTCCATATTCATTTGTAGACATTGATACAATAATAGAAAAGGGCTCTTTCACTAGCAGTGAATGGTTCTCTTGTGTAATTTATCATAAATTATATATTACATACAGATAAAGCAGTGAAATAAATAATAATCACAATTTATGATACATTCAGCAAAAGAGAAGGTAGATGGTAGATATGGTTTACATTGTGGTTTTGCTATTCCAATTCTTGCAAAGTGTATGGCAGAAGCGCTACATCCAACTTAAAGGGAACCTGACAATAAAATGAACCCCCAAAACTAAATATATTTTTCTTAAACTTCCCTATCCCTACATTGTCCCCTCTATACCTGCAAACTTAATCCTTTATCACTGATGCTTGTTTTCAGCTGAAGGACCAGACTCTGTTTTTAGAATTTAACATGGGGTATCACGGGTGACCCTGCGATCCATGTTGCAGATCGCGGGTACACCTGTGCTCCACTGTGTGCTGCCGCTGTCCCCGCTCCCCCAGGTGAGTACTCACCTCTCCCGGCTCATGATGGCTCCGTCGCGGTCCCGTCCAGGCTGCAGGTCTGCCTCCTGACTAGGCCGCGCTGACTAGGCCGCGCTGAAAGGGGTCCTAAGGTCTGCCTCATAGATCATATCATAAAACCAGAAAATCTTACTTCTCATATTCTGGGAATCCTTCATGTGTGTATTTGCAAACTGTATGCGGCTTTCATATGTCTTGCACTGAGTGTTGACACACTCTGCCGTAAAGCCCTGACTGGTGAAGGGCTGCAGCTATAGATTTTGTGGAGCTTTCTCCCATCTCCCTACTGCATTTCTGAAGCTCAGCCAAAATGATCTTGGGGTACTTCTTTACCGCTCTCACCAAGGCTCTTCTCCCACAATTGCTTAGTTTGGCTGAACAGTCAGGTTAAGGAAGACTTGTGGTCATCCAAAACTTCTTCCATTTAATGTTTATGGAGGCCACTATGCTCTTAGGAACCTTGAGTGCTTCAGAAAATCTTTTTTACCTTGGCTAGATCTGTGCCTTGCCACAATACTGTCTCTGAGCTCCTTGGGCAGTTCCTTAGACCTCATGATTCTCACGTGCTCTAACATGCACTATGAGCTGTGAGGTCTTATATAGACAGACGTGTTCCTTTCCTTATCAAGTACAATTAGCTTAATTAAACACAGCTGGACTCCAACTAAGGAGTAGACCCTTCCTATGGAGGATTAGAAGGAAATGGACAGCATCAGAGTTACATATTAGTGTCACAGCAAAGCGTCTGAATACTTATGACCATGTGATATTTCCGTTTTTCTTGTTGAATAAATTAGCAAAAATATTTCTGTTTTTTTTCCTGTGAAGATGGAATGTAGAGTGTACATTAATGAGCAAAAAAGACCCCACTTTTGATCTTATCAATTGGCTGCAATGAAACAAAAAGTGAAACATTTAAAAGGGTCTGAATACTTTTTGTACCCACTGTATAATGAATGGGTGAAGCTTTTGTTTGATGGCAGGAACTAACAGAATGTTTAAGGGAATGTTACATATTTGCTATAAAAATAATACAAAAAAGGGCTCCACTTGACACTTAAAGAAGTTGTCCAAATTGTAAAAAAAATCTGTGTTCATGCAGGTCTGTGGAAAAATATTCAAAATAAACTTAACTGACCCCTCCACTGCTGCACAAGCAGCCCAGTGGAGGTTCCTGTATTGTCTAGGTCACCGCTGCATCCAATCACAGGCCTTTACACATGTTATATTGTTGTTAAAGTTTTCCTGATGCATTCCTCCAGATTGTAATGTATCTGCATATGTATTGAAACATGTTTGTCCTGAGTTTACATTGCTCTACCTGGTCTAGAGCCACCTCTTCACGTATGGCAGGTCAATGACAATGGTCAGCAGTGATATATAGCTTTTAGTGACCATTACTAAGGCCTGTTATTGGTTGCAACAGTGACCTGAACTTCAAACACATCACAAGACAACTGCTTAGTGCCCTTCAATAGAATTACCCTGAAATGCTCCACATTAGTACTTGACAGCACGGTGTCTCTTCTACTGTCTTTTCTATGAGACTGTGTCACTTGACAGTGTATGCGAGTCATGAGAGAGTGACAAGAAGAACGCTTGCTGCTGCTGTAGGAGGACTTAGATTCAGGAGCTATGCAGTCAGTCAAACTTCAAGACAAAGACTGTCATCACAACTCGTACTGCAGAAATGCAAATGAAGAGCTATAATGAAGTCTGCACAGGCGATGATCAGATACAAAAGGTTTTAATATACATGAAGAAATATTTAAAGCGGAAAATTCCTACAGGGTGAACCTGCAAAGTTCTTTCCCTAATGGCTGCAAAAGTATTCATGTCCCTTTAAATTTTCGTTAGTTCTCAAATAAATATAATATTATATTATGTACTATGATATATTATAGTATTTTATTAATATTTTATGTCATAGAGAAACCTAAAGAATTTCTGAAGTATGTATTCAGACAATATTCTGTAGGACTACCTTAGCTGCAATGACAACTGCAAGTCTGTTGGGGTACATGTTCAGTTAGTTTGGTTTAAGAACATTTGTGAACAAATTGAAAATTCCAACTAGAACCTCAATTTTGTCCTGTGAGAAGGTTAAAGGTAAACTTGATGTGCAAATTGTAAGGGTCCTAGCTTATTCATAGAATAACATAAAACAATAATGCCAACACAAAGCAAACATTTGTTTAATATGGATGGTAGGAATAGCTGTCTGAAAAGCAATACATTTATGCCCAGAAATATCAATAGTGGTGCACACTGCCTTCATGCAGTTCCCCTTTACTAATGTGCACTTTGCGCCAGATAATCCAAAAGTGGTGCATCCTGGTCTGTTGTGACAGAGCTCAGTATTGAATGTGGGGCAAACGCTGACTAAGCATTACCATGCCCCCTTAGGTGCACAGTTTTCTAAGGTGTTGGACAAAATGCAACCACAACACAAAACTAGCGCAAACACTTCATACATGTGCAAAAAAAAAAAAAAACAGGTGCAGACACAATGATATACCTGGGCCTTACAATTCTGAAAATGTTTCCAAAATGTCACCATTTCATAAATAAATGCATTATGTTAATAAACTAAAAAAATAATAAAAAAATATATATATGAAAGCATTTTCTTCACTTTTACTTCTCTGGGGTGGGGGGGGGGTTAAAGTTGCAAAAAGTGGAAAGAAGATTTTTTGTTATGTATAGTAGGTTTTTTTTAAATTTTCTCAAAATGACCATTATAAATGAATTCCCTATTGTGTGATAGTCGTTTTCGATACATAAAATGTATAGTCTTGGTAAATGGGGATATGAACCCCTTAAAGAGGACCTGTCACCCAAATTTTCGGCAATAGGAGCTGCTTACTAAAGTAAGCAGCTCGTAGTGCTTGAACAAACGCCGCAGTGTTAGAGTGATGGCTCGCAAAGCGTATTTGAGAGGCCTAAATAAAAGTAAAACCCCATAAATTACCCCATTATAGAAACTACAACCCTTAACGTACGTAAAACACCTTTTATGAAGTTTGTTAACCCTTTAATTGTTTTACAAGGGTTAAAACAAAATCGGATGCAATTTCGAAATAAAAATTTTTTTGGCTAAATTAATGTGTTTTTCATAAAATGTACAAATTCTCAGTGGATAAAATACCAAAACGGTCCTCAAAGTATGATACCCAATCTCTCCCGAGTATAACAATCCCCCATATGTGGTGGTAACCTGCTGTATGGGCACACGCCAGGGCATCGAAAGGAAGCTGCGCCATTCAGAGCAGATTATGCATTGTCACTTTTTATTGGCTGTACAATCTCTATTTTTTTTGGTAATTTGGACATATAAGGGCTTATTTTTTGCGAGATGAGATGCACTTTACAAATACTTCATTTTAGTGGGTCATTAGCTTATTGATGAGATTTTATTAATCCTTTAATGTATGGAGGAAAAGAAAATTGTCAATTTTGGTTATTCTTTTTTTTGTATCTTTTTGGGGTCGTACACCGTACACTAAAAATACTATATTATCTTTATTCTATAGATCACTACGATTACGGTGATAGTTTTTTATATATTTTTACAATTTTACTGGAAAAAACAAAAACATCGGAGATATAACTTTAATATTTTTTTGTTGACAGAGGTGGTTTAGGGCTTATTTTTTATGTGTTGAGTTTTCCTTTTCAGTGGTATGATTTTGGCGCACATAACTTTTTTGATCACTTTTTGGAACATTTTTGTGAAGGGATTTTATGAAAAATGTAAATTTTTGGCAAGTTTTTCGGGTTTTGTTTTTACGGGTCCAATAATGTTCCTGACTTATTATACAGATTGTTTCGGATGCGGCAACACCAAATATCTGGGGGGTTTTGGTGATTTTCATTTTTTTTTACTTTATTAGATGTGTATAGGGAATGTTTGTGTTTAGGGGACTTTATTTAATTACATTTTACAACTAGTACAGCATAGGTGATATAGCCCAAGAGAAGGGGGCATGGCTGTAAGGGAAAATGCTGTGTACTAAAAATGAAAGCAAACCATTAGGAGCTGCAATGTTTGACTAGGCAGACTCATAACTACAGCAGATTTATCATCAGAATTTCTAGCAGGGGCGGATTAAAACTGCCATGGGCCCTAGGTTTATGAATATTATAGCCCATACAATTCCTGAATTCACTTTCTACATACAGTGCTAAAATGAAGCTTCTTCAGGAGTAAAGGATGTGTCCTTTATGTCTGCTTTCAATATCTGGTTTCAGCATCTTTGGGTCCTTCAAAGGTCCTGAAATATCTACTTGTGTATAGAGAGCAGGAACAGATGTATGGGGGTTTCACGAGTAAATGATTTTTTTGGTTGTTTTGGATGGCTACCGGCCCCCTAGAAGGCTTGGGCCCCAGGCTGCCGCCCAAACCGCCCATATTATAGTCCATTACTGCTGTTTAGTCTTACTTTACATCATCTTCTTTAATACACTTTTGATAAATCTTCCTGCCTTGTGTATTGGCAGGTGTGTCTCCACTACACTACAGAACATTTAAGATTTTGATGATAAAAGGAACATCCTAAATGCTGACTGGAGCAAGGTCACTATATTTTTGGACATAATCTTAAATGTTATTTAGAAAATAGTAAGATGTAATAACAAGCCGTCTATATATACTGTATACTGGTGCAAAATATAGCTTTGCTTGTATATTTTTATATTATGACACATTATTAAGAATTTATAGGCTTCTGTCAGTTTACTGCTGCCGCGATGAAGGGAGTGAAACACGATTTGTGCCCATCTTATCCAATTCCATCATTTTAAATACCGTTTGGTTGTAAAAATATCATCTGGCTGTGGGATTTTAGTGATAATTCAATGGAAATATTATCTTACATGCTCCTAATGGCTTTTAGACTTGTAATGGCCAATTTAATTGCACTGTGACAATATTATTTAAAGTAAAAAAATAATAATAAAGGTGGATACTTTGTAAAGCAGCATCTAAATAATCGCACTTGGCACATAGAATGTGGATTGTTTAATTAAACCTTCTGTAACCCCTGGTTGGCACAATGACATGGGAAGCAAAACTTAATGATTGACGCAGGCATAGTAATAATTTATAAAGTACTAAAGCCTACACATCTAGCAGACCTGGTATAGTAATATGCATATTTTTTTTAGTATGAATCTTGGTAATGCAATATCAGTGTATACTACAGGAAAAAATAGAGAACAATTAATGTCTGCTACATCAATATGTACAATGTTTTATAGCAAATCTTATAGGACATCTACCACCAGGATGAAGGATTGTAAACCAAGCACACTGACATCCTAGTGTGTGCTCCATCTAGCAGGATCTGCTCTTCTTTTAGCTTCTTATGCCCTGGGTTTTACAAATCAAGGGCATGTAAATGAACCTAAGGGGCTCTGGGCTCTATAGGTGTTAATGGAGCCTGGAGCCCTTCAGGCTTATTTGAATGATTTTTAAAACCTTTTTTTTTATTAAAAACGAGGGCATAGGAATCTGTCACCACATTTTCACATATACAGCTAGTGACAGGTTCATATAAAGGTTCCTATTAACTAACTGAAACTTCTTTTTAGCTTAAAATTGTTTCGTTTACATCTACATAAATCACCTTTTATCTTATATTATCTGGCATCAAAGTGGGCGTGTCCTGCTCGGTCGGCCCCTCCTGTCTACTCCTCCTCATGCCTTATGCCTTCTTACTATTAAGCAGTTCATGCCATGTGACCAGGGTGACAATGTTAAAAGGCTAAAGAAAATGCAATGATGTCAAATGTCATGATTGTAACACAAGGCACTGTGTACAAAAATTGACACAATATTTCCCATCGGTCACACACCAATTTGTCAGTGTGCTTGGTTTACAATCCTTTATCCTGGTGGTATATTTCCTTTAATGATAAATTCAAGGTAGCATCGTCTGAACTATCTTGATTAATGGTGGAAGACAATTGCTTCGAGATGCTATTATAATTCCCATATATAACTTATAATTATATACCACCCCCATACTGTAATCTAAGGACACCTCAAAGTCATTCAGTGGGGGGGGGGGGGGGAGAACTATTAAGACTGGTGCAACTCACCCAAGACTTAAAGGAAAACTTTCTGGTTTGCCCATACAAAGCTATAGTCAGTGTAAGGTATCAGTCCCGGACAGCTGTGTAACCATTTCTTTGCGTATGTTGTTAGTAGTGACAGAACTGAAAATTCAGCTCAGCTTCAAGTCTCTGGTCAGGTCTTTCAGCTTGAAGAGTTTTTTGAACGGTGTTGCTCTACAGCTCCTCTCCTCTGCTACATATAAGAACTGTAGGAGGATATTGGTTGGATACTTACACCAGTCACTCATGGACGGCAGAGGGAAGGGGCTGTGGCACAGTTCATTGCAAGGAGCCACTGACCTGGATTAAAAGTTCACTTTTCAAAGTTCTGCTGCTACTAAACACACAAAGTGGTGACAGGGTATAAAAATGATATAGCCGCACGTTTTATTACATTGAGGCACATTTACTAAGAACAGTGCAAACAGTACTATATGCAGTTTGCCTGTGTAGTGTGCAGAGGGCGCCAGATTCAAGATTTCTGGCACACGTTCTTCATGAATCTGACACTCCCTGCACAGCACCACTTTTTTTTTGTGCACCTTGGGGCGTGCAACACATTCCTGTTGGACTTTGCATGTTAAATCTGGGGCATGGTCCTACTGAGCACCAGAATGCCCCCTTCAGTGCAGAAATTTGTGTTGCATAAAGACACAAGGGTTGCATGAAGACAAGGGTCGTGTGTCGCACAAATGTGGCACGGACCCTTCTTAAAGGCATGTGCAGGCAGTTTGCACTAGAAAGAACGTGCAAAGTCCGAAAGAAAACTGGCGCATGGAGCTTAGTAACTGTGCCCCATTATTTCTCAAGTGTTTTAAGACATTTCTTAAAATTCTGAAGTGCCATAACAATGCAACTTAATACGGATACCAAATAGAAAAGTCATGTTTCTCAAATGTCAAAAGTCATTGATCATTACATTCCTTAACCAGTATAAAGGAAGAAGCAGCGTTAGTCCCTGTAATTAATGGAACTACAGACAGAACAGCTGGTATACAGCTTAACTACTTAACGACTGCCATACAGCTATATACGTCCTATTTGCACATGCCCTGTGCAGAATCTCCCCTTTAATATGATATAAGCATTGTTTATGGATGCTTCACAGAACCAGAACATCCACCCTTAACCCCTTAACGCTGAAGCCACTTTTCACCTTCCTGACACGGCCCATTTTTCAAAATCTGACATGTGTCTATTTAAGTGGTTATAACTTTGGAACACTTTAACATATCCAGTTGATTTTGAGATTGTTTTTTCGTGACATATTGTACTTCATGCTGGTTGAGAAATTTAGTCAATATATTTAGTATTTATTTATGAAATAAATGGAAATTTGGCAAAAATTTTGAAAAAAACAATGTTTTCCAAATTCAAAATTTTCTACTTTTTGGAAAGTTGGTCATATCACTAAAATAACTTGATAACTAACATTTTCCATATGTCTGCTTTAACTTGGCATCATTTTTCAAACCTCTTTTCCTTTATTTAGGATGTTAGGAGGCTTATAACTTTAGGTGCAATTTTTCAGATTTTCACGAAAATCATCAAAACCTACTTTTGGAGGGTCAATTTAGTTAGAAGTGACTTTATAAGGCCCACATGACAGAAAACCCCCACAAATGACACCATTTTAGAAACTACACCCCTCAAAATATTCAAAACAACCTTTGGGAATTTTGTTAACCCTATGAGCATTTCATGAGGGTGAAAGATAAATGAAAGTGAAATTACAGAAATGTAATTTTATCTTACTATAGATTCATTAAACACTAAAATTTGCACCTTCACAATGGGTTAAAAAGGAAAATGCATTTTACAATGTTGAGGGCAATTCCTCCTGAGTATGCAAATACCCATTTTGTCACTGTACCCTGCTGTACGGGCACAGGGGGGCACTTGGAATGGAAAGAGCGTTGTTTTGTTTTTGCAGGGCAAATATGGCTGAAAAAGGTTTTCACGTGTCAGGATGCATTTGGAGAGCCATAATGGTACCAAAACAGAGGAAAGCCCCAACATGAGACACCATTTTGGAAAGTACACCCCCTGGAGAGTTTAGCAACGTGTAATTTGTGTATTTTCCCCAACAGGTGTTTGATTCAATTAGGCCCCAAAACGGAAAAAAGGTGAAAATTTTCTAGAAAAAGTCACTTTTACCCCAAATTTTTGTAAGCCACAAGGGATAAAAGATTAAACAACCCCATAAATGTGTAAAACTATTTCTCCTAAGCACAGAACTGCACCACTTTTGCATGTAAAGTGTTGTATGGGTACACAGTAGGGCTCAGAAGGGAAAGAGGGGCTTTGGCCTTTTAGAAGCCAGATTTGACAATCATCCTTTACATGTGTCAGGATGCATTTGGAGAGCCCTAGTGGTACCAAAACAGAGGGGAACCCCAACAAGTGTCACCATTTTGGAAAGTGCACCCTTTGGAGAATTCAGCAAGGTGTAATATGTGTATTTTCCCCTACATGTGTTTGCTTCAATTAGGTCCCTAAAAGGAAAAAGGTGAACATTTTCCCAAAAAAGTAACTTTTACGGCTAATTTTTGTATCCCATAAGGCATTAAAGATGAAACAACCCCAAAAAATGTGTACTAGCATTTCTCCCGAGTATAAAATTGCCCCACACATGCAAATAAAATGTTGTATGGGTACGCAGTGAAGCTCAGAAGGGAAAGAGGGGCGTTGGCCTTTTAGAAGCCAAATTTGACAGACATCCTTTACATGTGTCAGGATGCATTTAGAGAGCCGTAGTGGTACCAAAACAGAGGGGAACCCCAACAAGTATCACCATTTTGGAAAGTACACCCCTTAGAGAATTTAGCAAGGTGTAATATGTGTATTTGTCCGTAAAGGTGTTTGATTTAATTAGGACTTATATAGATAAAAGGTGAACATTTTCTTATAAAGGTCATTTTACTCCTAATTTTATATAGCCACAAGGGATAAAAAAATGCAATAACCCCCCAAAATGTGTAAACCTATTTCTCTCAAGTGTAGAAGTACCCCACATGTGTATATAAAATGTTGTATGGGCGCACAGTAAAAGGAAAGGGGAATGTTTGCCTTTTAGAAGCCAAATTTGACAGAAATGTTTGACATGCATTTGGAGAACCCTAGTCGTATAAAACAGAGAAGAATCCGAAAAGTGACCCTAATTTTTGAATGTACACCCCTTAGAGAATTTTGCAATGTGTAATATATGTATTTGCCCCTACAGGTGAATGATCCAATTAGGCCCTGATCATTAAAAAGGTGAAAATTTTCCTATAAATGTCACTTTACCCCTAATTTATGTAAGCCACAAGGGATAATATATTAAATAACCCCAAAAAAGGTGTAAAACTATTTCTCCCGAGTGTAGAAGTACCCCACATGTGCATATACAATGCTTTATGGGCGCACAGTAGAGGAAAAGAGGGATGTTTGTCTTTTAGAGGCCAAATTTGACAGAAATCCTTCATATGTGTCAGGATACATTTGGAGAGCCGTAGTGGTACCAAAACAGAGGAAAACCCGAAAAGTGACCCTAATTGTTGAATGTACACCCCTTGGGAAATATAGCAAGGTGTAATATGTGGTGTAGTGTAATACACGTGGTGAAATGAGCATTTTGAACATACAGGTGGTTTCCAAATACGATGTGCAATGGAGTCCAAGATGGAAATTTCAATTATTTCTGGAAAGTTCAGTGCCCGTTATGTGGCGCCCCTTATGAAATAATGGAGGGGTATAGGGAGCAACGGGACATAACAGTTGTTATTATTCATTTTACCGAAATTAATTCACAATAGGTTGGGCGTGAATTGTGAATGTCTAGTGTATAAGGAGGTAGAATATATCAAGGGACCAACTAAACTTTTGTCACTCTGGAGTTGTCGCAGGTCTCTTAGTAGTATGTAGTGTCCATCCTTAGTATATAGTGTCCATCCTTAGTATGTAGTGTCCATCCTAACTCCTGTTTTGGAACAGACTCTTTATTGAGTCCTACCATTAGAAGCAGCAGAATTCACCGGGAAAATGCTGTCCTGGCAAAACACAGGAACATCTAAACCAGAGGTACTGGGGCCCCGTCCTTCTTGTCCCAATATTAGTTTCCTAATATCTTCCTCTTGAAAACGGAGAAATGATACGGCAGGACCTGCACATTGGAACAGCTCGTAAGAGTTGTACAGCATAATCTATACAATGTGCACGGCCAGCGCTTTTGTACCATATCTTCGTTTTTCGTAGGGAAATTATCGCCAAGTGTTGCTCTTATTCACCCTAGCGATGCCCATTGTGACGAATATTGCTGCTTTTGGCTGGACCAAATCGACCAGCCAATAGCGGCAAACATGGACAGAGGGGGGCAACAAAACCCCTCTGGACCGCAAGGCACAATTGGTGGCTTTCAGGAACAGCCGCCACCCTGCCCCGATCACCGTGTCTACAGACACGGTGATCGGTATTACTGACGTCATAAGTAAATTCGCTTCTATTGGCTCGTCTGAATTGATGAGCCAATAGCAGCGATAATAAACTGGGAGGGTGTGGGGGGGACATAACCCTTCTGGTCCATGGGGCAGGATGGATGGCCGTGAAGAACAGCCGCCGTCTTACCCCGATCAGTGAACAGCCGCCGTCTTACCCTGACCGGTGTTGGCAAGTCACTACCCGCCGCACCGTTCTATAACAACGCTCGTTGGGAATAGGCTATACAATCTTTATTTATTTTTTAAGCAATTTAGACAAATAAGGGCTTATTTTTTGCGAGACGAGATGCACTGTAAAAAAAACTTAATTTTAGTGGGTTTTTAGCTTATTGAAGCAATTTTATTAACTTTTTACGTGTGGAGGAAAATAAAATCATCAATTCTTGTTTTGGATTTTTAGCATTTTTTTGGGGGGGGTGTTCACTGTAGCATAACAATAATATATTATCTTTATTCTACGGATCACTACGATTACGGTGATACCTCATTTATATAGTTTTATTTTTATTTGTCCAATTTTATTGAAGGAAAACTAGAATAGAAAAAATTGCATTTTTTTTAGTATTGCCATTTTTATAGCGGCATAATGATAGTATTTTTTGGTTAACGGAGCTGGTTGTAAGCTTATTTTTTGCGTGACAAGTTGCTCTTTTTATTGGTATCATTTTGGTGCTTGTAACTTTTTCGGATCACTTTTTAGAACATTTTTTGTAAAGCAATTTAAAAAAGTTTAAATTTTTGGCAAGTTTTTGGGGTTTTTTTTTTCCACGTTCACCGTGCGGGTCCAATTATGATTAGGATTTATTGTACAGATTGTTACGGATGCGGCGATACCAAATAAGTGGGGGTTTTTTTGTGATTTAGTGTTTTTTATACTTTATTACTTGTGTAAAGGGAAATGTGGTGTTTGGGGGGACTTTCACTTTCTTTTATTATTTATTTTTATTGTAAAAAACCTTTATTTATTTATTTTTACTTTTTTTACTGTTACTGACATCTAAGCTTGAACAAGTGATCTTCTGATCACTTGTTCAAGCTTTTTTACAGGTTACACAGTGCAATACAGATGTATTGCACTGTGTAATGTAAGACACTGAGCATGCTGCGCATGCCCAGTGTCTTACAGCCGGGTCCTGCCAGGAGGCACGGACCCGGCTTCCGGAGGAAGATCTCGCAGCCCCGGGCACCGGCAGTCCCGGGGCTGCGATCGGAGCAGCGGACCCCCCCCGGTAAGCGCCGCGGGGGGGGGTCCGATTCAACTTTAATTAACTTTAAATGCCTCTAACACGCCGCGGTCAGCGCGACCGCGGCGTGTTAGGGGTTAACACCCGCGATCGGAGAAATCTCCGATCGCGGGTGTTAGAGGCGGGTGTCAGCTATAACATATAGCCGACACCTGCAGCTTCTGGCGCCGGCTCCGTTCAGGAGCCGGCGCCAGAAGCTTGACGTAATAGTACTGCATTTTGCGGGAACGCACCTCCCGCGATGCAGTACTATTACGTCAAATGTCGGGAAGGGGTTAAAGTTGTACTAAATTATTTTTATTTTTATGTACAGCTTACTATTTCTGATTATAACTTTACAAGTGGATATCTCTGGTTCTGTGAAGCATCGAATCGGGTAGATTCTCCTGTTAGATGCAAGGGTTTAGGAGATGTAGGCATTTGAAGTGTGCCAACCACCGGCCTGTCGGCTGAAGGCAGGATATAGAAGAAGTTGCAGGAAAGACTTTCACGTTGCAGAAGTACATGCACCCTCTGCATCTGTAGCTGAACCTGGGAAAGGGAGCTGGAATAATGGCTGTACAGGCAATCCCCTACTTAAGGACACCCGACTTACAGACAACCCATGGTTACAGACAGACCCCTCTGACCTCTGGTGAAGCTTTCCGAATGCTTTACTATAGTCCCAGACTGCAATGATCAGCTGTAAGGTGTCTGTAATGAAGTTTTATTGATAATCCTTGGTCCCATTACAGCAAAAAATGTTTAAACTCAAATTGTCACTGGGGCCAAAATTTTTTTTGTCTAGATCTACAATTATAAAATACACAGTTTCGACTTACATACAAATTCAACTTAAGAACAAACTTCTGGACCCTATCTTGTACGTAACCCGGGGACTGCCTGTACATCTCTATAAAATATTTTGGTAAAAGTTACTACTTATTTAAAAAAAAAACTTTCATCTGAAAAATTACAATAAAGCTTATTTTTCACATTTTGTAGTCAATTTTGTAGTCAATTATTGCCAAATTTTATAAATAAAAAATATATATAATATATAATAATACTATCCTATCAAGTTTCAAGTATCACGTATCATAAAAAACAGTAAAATTAACACTAAACAGTAAAGCGCATAGCAGAACGTCAAAAATTGACCTGGACATTCACGCACCAATGACCATGGGTCACAAAGCGGTTACGTTAAAAACAAAAATGTGACATTTTGCACTGAGCATTTGTGAAAAAGGCAAAAAATTGTCTTGTTTTTAAAGCCCCAATCTGGTATTAAGAAATGAATTAACTTGATATACACATATATTTTATCTAGAAGACTTTGGAAGCTACAACTGAGAGATGTGTAATTTTATGGAAGGTAGAGAGAAGAGATTTATTCTAAAAGATACCATCACAGGACGTCCATCACCAGTTCAGTGTCCTTGTATAATAATATCCCACACACAGTGTCCTGTCCATCTGTTTGGCAGAACAGCTCTGTCCACCAAGTGCTGGCGCTGACAGTCAGCGCTGAGGAACACCCATCTGTCTCTACATGGCAGTGCGATCCTTAATCACATGTGCTGGTTGGGTGCAAACAATTAACCTTGTAGGTATCTACTGACAGACAGACACGACACTGTTCTCCATGCACAATCAACCAGGCCGCAGTCGCTTTTTAACCCATAACATGAAAGGAATAAATTCTGGGGTAGTAATTTTTTTACAGTAAGAACACTGTAGTATGTAACATAATTTTTGTTGAAAATGTAAAGCACTGGAAAACCTGCATTGATATTTTGTTTATGCTATACATGGCAGACTGGGTTCCAATCAAGATGGTTGGCAATGTATACTCACAGGAGGAGCTGCCATTTAATTTTATTTTCATCTCTTTTGGCAAAGTTTGCAGCTGTACAGGTGATGGATGAATGTTGTGATAAAACAACATGTATTTTATAATATTTTCATAATGTATGTTTTATTATTTTTATACATTGTTGAAAGATAATCACGTGGCGCCTCAGGCTGGAAATGATAGCGGTCAAGTAGATCGATATACATGTACACATGAACAAGTGAAATAAGCTAGTGAAAGGCCAGGTGGGCTGCAGTGTACCCTGTGACCCGCAGTGAAACACTGGCAGTGTAGTGTAAGGATATGAAGGTTTATGCAAAAACACAGTTGGGTTGGTGCACGCTACCCCTTTGGCTAGAATTAGAGATGAGCGAGCACTAAAATGCTCGGGTGCTCGTTATTCGAGACGAACTTTTCCAGATGCTCGAGTGCTCGTCTCGAATAACGAGCCCCATTGAAGTCAATGGGAGACCCGAGCATTTTTCAAAGGGACCATGGCTCAGGAATAAAATGTGTTATTTAATTGAAAAAGAATGTCTTCTGATAAGTTAGCAGATGTATGCAAACATCTGCAATCTATTCTTCACTGTTCCGCGCGTATATTATCTCCCGACAAGTTAACAGATGTGAAGAACAGTGAAGAATAGAATAAAAACAGTGAAAACAGGATGATTTAAGTGAAAAACGCAGTGAAAAACACAGTGAAGAATAGATTACAGATGTTCTGCACATCTGCTTACTTGTCGGGGTGATACGCTGTCCCGGGATCGCTCCTCTTCTTCCACTGAAGTCTCCCCGTGCTGCCCGATGTCTGTCTCCCCCGTGCTGCCCGATGTCTGTCTCCCCCGTGCTGCCCGATGTCTGTCTCCCCCGTGCTGCCCGATGTCTGTCTCCCCCGTGCTGCCCGATGTCTGTCTCCCCCGTGCTGCCCGATGTCTGTCTCCCCCGTGCTGCCCGATGTCTGTCTCCCCCGTGCTGCCCGATGTCTGTCTCCCCCGTGCTGCCCGATGTCTGTCTCCCCCGTGCAGCCCGATGTCTGTCTCCCCCGTGCTGCCCGATGTCTGTCTCCCCCGTGCTGCCCGATGTCTGTCTCCCCCGTGCTGCCCGATGTCTGTCTCCCCCGTGCTGCCCGATGTCTGTCTCCCCCGTGCTGCCCGATGTCTGTCTCCCCCCTGCTGCCCGATGTCTGTCTCCCCCATGCTGCCCGATGTCTGTCTCCCCCGTGCTGCCCGATGTCTGTCTCCCCCGTGCTGCCCGATGTCTGTCTCCCCCCTGCTGCCCGATGTCTGTCTCCCCCGTGCTGCCCGATGTCTGTCTCCCCCGTGCAGCCCGATGTCTGTGTCCCCCGTGCTGCCCGATGTCTGTGTCCCCCGTGCTGCCCGATGTCTGTGTCCCCCGTGCTGCCCGATGTCTGTCTCCCCCGTGCTGCCCGATGTCTGTCTCCCCCGTGCTGCCCGATGTCTGTCTCCCCCCTGCTGCCCGATGTCTGTCTCCCCCGTGCTGCCCGATGTCTGTCTCCCCCGTGCTGCCCGATGTCTGTCTTCCCCGTGCTGCCCGATGTCTGTCTCCCCCGTGCAGCCGATGTCTGTGTCCCCCGTGCTGCCCGATGTCTGTCTCCCCCGTGCTGCCCGATGTCTGTCTCCCCCGTGCTGCCCGATGTCTGTCTCCCCCGTGCTGCCCGATGTCTGTGTCCTCCGTGCTGCCCGATGTCTGTCTCCCCCGTGCTTCCCGATGTCTGTCTCCCCCGTGCTTCCCGATGTCTGTCTCCCCCGTGCTGCCCGATGTCTGTCTCCCCCGTGCTGCCCGATGTCTGTCTCCCCCCTGCTGCCCGATGTCTGTCTCCCCCCTGCTGCCCGATGTCTGTCTCCCCCCTGCTGCCCGATGTCTGTCTCCCCCGTGCTGCCCGATGTCTGTCTCCCCCGTGCTGCCCGATGTCTGTCTCCCCCGTGCTGCCCGATGTCTGTCTCCCCCGTGCTGCCCGATGTCTGTCTCCCCCGTGCTGCCCGATGTCTGTCTCCCCCCTGCTGCCCGATGTCTGTCTCCTCCGTGCTGCCCGATGTCTGTCTCCTCCGTGCTGCCCGATGTCTGTGTCCCCCGTGCTGCCCGATGTCTGTGTCCCCCGTACTGCCCGATGTCTGTGTCCCCCGTGCTGCCCGATGTCTGTCTCCCCCGTGCTGCCCGATGTCTGTCTCCCCCGTGCTGCCCGATGTCTGTCTCCCCCGTGCTGCCCGATGTCTGTCTCCCCCGTGCTGCCCGATGTCTGTCTCCCCCGTGCTGCCCGATGTCTGTGTCCCCCGTGCTGCCCGATGTCTGTGTCCCCCGTGCTGCCCGATGTCTGTGTCCCCCGTGCTGCCCGATGTCTGTGTCCCCCGTGCTGCCCGATGTCTGTGTCCCCCGTGCTGCCCGATGTCTGTCTCCCCCGTGCTGCCCGATGTCTCCCCGCTGCCCGATGTCTCCCCCGTGCTGCCCGATGTCTCCCCGTGCTGCTTGATGTCTCCCTGCTGCTTGATGTCTCGGAGTTCAACTGCATCTCCTGTTACAAACAATCCACTCCAGTCTCCGACTGATAGGCGAATCCATAGCTAACAAGGCCATTCTAGACTGAAGATCATCAAACCATCTTGGATGAACAAGTTCCAAGCCTCAGAGTTGCAAAGACCAACACCAGGTTCTGACTGCACACATCTCATCTACTTCTATAACCAATGTAAATTTCCTTATATGGGAACAGAGCTTCCATAAAGAGAATAATTGCTGACATTCCCGCAACAGCAGGTTTAGAGATTGACTTGCAGACTGCAGTACAGATACAACGTAATAGTCCTGACAGATTCCTTTCACAGCACAAAATCCACTGTCCTCAAAGTCATAATTCTCCCTCGCAAATTCCTCTAATTTGCTGAGTTATATATCTTGGGGTGTGTTGGCGCTTCCAGCAATTACATCATCATTAGCATGTCTCTCTGATGCTGGGAGATACAATGTTTAGGGGGGTGCCTTACAAGGTAGCAAAACAGGTGTGGTTTTCCTTATCTTACCCATGAAAACTTATTGGCATATATCCCAGAATCCTCTAGCGGAGCAAGTCTCCACATGCCTACAAGTCTCTTTCTTCCCATCACTGATGCTGCAGCATTCTTTAAACATTCCATCAAGACTTCCCCTATGTCTGGCCTCTTCTCTGGGAACATCTACATATTACTAGTTGTAAACAGCTAAACTCTTTTTAAGAGGTAACTTCTGATAATTAAAGGAAATCTATAATTTGCTTTTATGCATTATGAACCAAACATACCTCGAGTATACTGTAGCTACACTGATGCATAAACATATCTTGTTTAATCCCTAAACTGAGTGGTTTTGCTGAAAAAACAATTATACAATTATGATAATTAGGCTCTGTCGCTCCTGTGGCTGCCCGAGCGCTCTTCTCACCCTAATTATGCACAGCTCAAGCCCTGCCCAGCATAAGCCAAGAATACGTTATCACTGTGTTGCTGCATCATCCCCCAGCTGCGATCATCCAGCTCAGGTTGATTAGTTCTGTCTGGACAGTTCAGGTATCTCCTGTGAATATGGAAGTAATGTGTTTATGTACAGCACCCAGCTTCCCCAGGGATATGAATTTTATAATTGTTTTTTGAGAAAAACCACTCAGTTCAGGGATTAAACAAGATATGGTTCTGCATTAGTGTAGCTACAGCATTCTCAAGGTATGGGTTCATTCACACGCGGTATTCCCGCCATGCGGGCATACCGCCTTGTGCTGGAGAGGAGGAGAAGGTGACTGCTCCTCCCTCCATAGAGAATAGCGGCGCACGGCCGCACACACGCCGAAAGATAGAGCATGCGTGGCACCGTATCCCGGCCGTGCCGCTATTGCAGACCGCCATGTGAATGAACCCTAAGTTTGGTTCACAATGCATAAAAACAAAATGGTAGATTTCATAAATAAAGAAGTCAGGGCATCACATTATTTGGATATATAAAAGCTAAGTGTATAATGTTGTGACACTGGTCTGAATCACTTGTATATGTCTATCTCTACTGACTTATATGCAGTATGAGTCAGTAGAGATGGACATATGAGAGTGACTCAGACCAGTGTCACAACATTTTAATTCTGAAAATTGTCACAGTGTTTCTAATGTGAAATCTCAGTTTTGCCTGGTTCTCATGTAGTTGAAGCCGATCAGTACTACTTCATGCAGGTCTACACCTTTAGGCCCAGCATGTCAGTTCACTCCCGGTTTGCAGCGTTCGGGCCGTGCGTTCCCGGCAGCTTGCGTTGCGAGTGTGATGCGAGTTCATCGCATCACACTCGCAAGTGTGGAATGAACCTTACTTAAGTTTCATCTTGTCACATAACTGAATAAGCTTTACTTCATTGCTGTGAAACCACAGCTCTGCTTTATTATTTTACTTACTCAGTTCTGCTTTATTACCTCATTACCACAGCTCTTCCTTATTGCTCCACAACCACAGCCCAGCTTTAGTGCTACACTACCTTAGTTTTGTATCATTATGTACTACCACAGCTTTGCTTCACCAACATGACCTACAACAAGGCCTCTTTATCCTCACTGGACATCTCAGCCTTGCAAACCATGCAAATGAATGGCATACATTTTTGCTGTAGCAATATTTGTCACTCTGGACATCTGTGTTACAAGCTGTTTTAAGTCTTAAGTGTTTTAAGTGAGTTTGGTAATGTCTTATGTCCAGTTTGACTATCCCTGTGGTACCAAGTTAACTTTACTATTCCTATGTTGCCCATCCAATACTGCTAGCATTAGACTTGGCTCAGTGAATCCTTCATTTCTTACTCTTGAACTGTCTGGAGATGTCATTCTACTTTCTGTAAGGTCTTTGCCACCTGAATATTTTTATTTTAACATCAAAATATGCTGAATGTGATATACTCAATGATACTATCTGTTTGCATCGAATAGAATTATGATAGATAATTAGATAGATAGTTTACTCTAACAAAACTTCTTGTGTACTGAAGCTAAACCTGTGCTCAATGACCATCAATGTGAAGATGATCATTTTTCAGGACAAGCAATTTATGAGTAGTGAGGTTTGTCTGGGGGCATTTATGACACACACTGGAGATGATTAGTGTATATGTCTCCTGGAGATGATGGCTGGTAATGAATTTTCTTTATAAGTCTTCATATCGTGATGCAGAAAGAGAGATCATCTAAGGTTACGTCCCAAAGGCCACCCAGTTCCTGCATATCACATTGCAACAGAAGTACACTCTTGGGATAATTACTTTTTCTCTTAATTGCTTCAAATTATGACAGATCCTAAGAATAATCCTGTGTATACGTCAATTTCAGCAGATGTCCATAGATATATGCTTTCAACATTAATTGCTTGGAAGAGATTGCTAGCTCTTCAGGACTATGAACAACAAATAGAGATTGCCTAAAACAGTGTTCATAAGCTAGGACACCATTCAGGCAGCTGCAATCTTTTTGGAAACCTGGTAAGTGTTCAATTTCTCTGCAGCGCCCCCTTAGGGAAAAGTATTGCATGATACCTATTGTAAAGGAAGGACCTTATAGAAATAACTTTTCACCTCCACTTGAATGAGATTGCATGGAGATGGGGGAAGGGTTTATGGATCAAAGACTTTTTTTAACCATTTTTGGTAAGATTTGCCAATGTAAATGACTCTTGTGGACCATAGAATTTAAATGATTACTATGTTACATCATGGATGGTCTCCATCAACCATCAAGTATCTAGCAGGTTTGAAAAGGTTACCAACATACAGTAATAAATGTGATAAAGACATCAGGGAAATGGACCAGATCAGAGACCTGTGAGTGGCACCATTAAGACTACCAGGTGCTGGGTCAGTAGTAAATGAAGCTGATGCAGTTTATAAGGTAAGCTCAATATGCAACACTTGAATTATTCCACTGAATTCCACCTCTCTTATGCAGCAAAAACATTAAGCACTCTGATTTGTAGTAACACAGTTTAATGTTCATTTCCAATGGCTGTCTGTTGCATTCAAGGGTTACATCTGATAAAAAGGGGTTCAAGCAGGCAGGGCTGCGAAGTCAGGGAGTCAAAGTCGCTGACCAGCCAACACTACTAATACTGGAGACCCTCAGAGCAGACAAATACTGGAGACTCCATAGCAGATAATAATACTGTACACCCCATAGCTGGTAAAAATACTGGAGACCCCATAATATAAAACTAATAATACTTCAAAAAAATATGTTACATAAATAATGTAAGTGCTCATTAGACTCTAACAGTCAGAAGGGTAAGGATTGCAACTCATGGCTTGACAGGTTGCATGTGGCCTGCTGGCACAGCTTGTTCACCCCTGATCTCCCTTTTAGTAAAGGAATTGAATCTGCACTTTATGTACATGCTCAGGAGTGACGTTCCTCTGCTATATATTAGAGGAATAAGACACTGGGAAGGAATAGCCACATATATCTTAGCACTGCTAGAAAGACCAGGAAAACAGGATTGTGGAGTCATAGCCATTTCGGTGGAGGTCTATCTTACAACTCCACAGCCCTGCAAGCAGGTAGATACACTGTAATCATCTTATTGTCAAGGGATCCTTCTAATATGTAGGGAATGCCCAAAGTGGAGAGCCCCTTTTTGAAGACATTTTAAAAATCCTGCATTAATATTTATAGTTCCTACAAGAAAACTTTTTTGCCAGTGATCTTCTCAAACATATTGTAATCTAGAGCAATCTGACCTTTTCACAGATGAAAAGAATTATATTGAAGATCAAACCGTGCCATAAATAGTGACGACCATCCATAATCCTCAGCGCAACGGCAGCGAATCAAGAAATAAAGAGCAAAAACATTATATCAATATTATTTAAACCACTAATTAATCACATCCAGCAATTAAAAGAGCCGTCACATGCGCCCATATATCTTGTAAGTTTTATGACATTGTCACGGTAGAAGGTTGCTATATTGAAAATGGCTGTGGTACGCAGACCTGGAATTTACGCAATTCATTATCACCATCCTTGTATCTGTCTGCACTCTGCTTAATTAACTCCAAAATGCATCAGTAAGGAAAAGCCATCATTAATAAAGATTTCAACCCAAAAAAGGAAGACAAGGGAGTTAGTAAATGATCTCAGTCTAGATAAGTCTACGGGACCTTTCATTCTAAGAGGCGTTGTGGTAAGGGGTGCAGAGATAGCACTCAATTCCAAACTTTAGTTCTTTCAGTCCCTAGATATTGATAATAGCAGGATGGTCCTACAAGAACAATTCTGCCGGGAATCTTACAGTTACTCCTCCCAACCTTTAACCTTCGGTACAGGGAGTGAAGGCAGGTCCCAATACAAGGTGGGTCATATCTAGAAGTAGGTAGGTCGTACTTAACAAATCTATATAAAATCTAGGTAGATAATGCAACAGAGGAGAGAAAAAAAATGCAATAAATATGGGGGATAAACTTCTAAAAGCGTGTACCTCTGATTACTCCACCGAGCAGGGTGATTGCTAGAGCCTGATAAAATCTGAGGAAAATAGTCCGGAATCCAGACACTAGCTGGTGACATACTCTTTTTTCACATCTTCTCCATTACGTCTACTTTGACAGACGTAATGGAGAATATCAGACAAAACTTGTTCTAGCAGAGTTTGAAAAATAGGCTCCTCACTTATTAGGCCACTTTCACAATTGCGTAGCAGATCATATCAGAGTCTGATCAGGGTGCGATCAGGGTTTGCTCAGTGAAAAACTGTTCAATCAGTTTTCAGTCAGAGTTTGTTCCGTGCCTCAGTTTTTCACGCACGTTTTCAATGCATTTTCAATGCTATTTCAATGTGTTTTTCAAGTGCAGATAACGCGTGTGAAAAGGACTCAGCTCTCTCTTTTCTATGGCAATTGATGTGTGAAAAACGCATTGCACTTGCATTGGACTTGCATGTGTCTCAGAGTGCAATCTGTTTTTGATTCATCTCTAAAGACTTCTATGATGCGTTTTTTACACGCGTGATTTAAAAAAGTAGAACATGATGAGATTAAAACGTGCGTTAAAAAAAAGCTTGTTGGTTACAATGGGTCAGAGTGCAATGCAAGTTCTGTGCATCTAAAACATGCGCAGCACACGCTTGTGAAAGGGGCCTTACTCCTCCCCTCCATCTTAGTAACTCATAAGTAGGAGTAGTGCTTCAGGCTGAAGTGTTTATGTGCTGAGATGTACTTATCTGGCTTCAATAAGATACAAGTGCCGGGAGTGAAGATCTCCTGGCAAAGTTCTTTTTGCTAAGTTTTAATGCCCATATAGGGCGTTTTGGTTGGTTTTTGTATCCCAAATCACAGGTTTCCTTAAAATGGGGCACATATATCATAGTTTTTTGGGTGTTACTTTTTCAAGTTTCCTGAAGTCGGCCTACTTAATCATTGCAGTGTATCTTAAGTTTTTTCCTTTAGTGATACATGTGATGAGTTCCCTGTTTAGTCTCACTTTTGCAATTTTTTGTGGTGTACAACTTTTTAGTCCCGAATAGCAGTTTACCAAAAGTAAGTCTGGGTCTGGCAAGCTCTGTTTTGTGACTTATTAGGCGCAAGAATGGGACAACTCCAAGCCACATAGTAGCACAAGTTAAACAAACATCTGGGCTACAAAGATAAATACGGCACCCTGCATGCATTGAGGCAGCAAACTTTGGTAGTCAAAATTGTCAGTGCTCTACTCTGTATTGGTAAAAGTCGATTATCAATCTCACCACCTCTTCTAGGGTTATAAAATAGAAGATCTCCTCGGTTTCACAGTTCTCCCTCTGTTATACTCCACTTTGTCTCAGCGTGGTCCCCGGTTTCACTTCCGTGTCCGTGGTTCGCTGCTGATTCTATTAAGGGAGCAACGGATAGATAAAAAAACGCCAAACAACCCCCGACCTAGGTTTCACCTCATCAGGCTTCTTCGCCTCTTCAGGCTTCTGCCCCATTATGACATCCTAACTTTGGTAGGTTGCTTGATTCTGCCCCTAAAAAGTCGCAAACTGCGAAAAGTCACACAAAAAAAGGAAGCAATAGGAGTGATACATGTCACCAGTGAGACATTTTACCAGCACTTAATTTCATGGCAAACTCACAGGATAAGAAAAGATTTATTCTTCTGTTTCTAGTTCACAGAGGTTCTTCTACACTGGATACAATGGTAAACATGCACTCTTTTAGGAAAAATGCTTTGTTTGTATGGATTTTCAACCTCATGATGTAAAGGAGGATATTTTAAGTCATTACTGGGAAACAGTGATCTTGAAAATGGTACTTCACAAGTTGTCATTATATGATGCTTTACAAAACACTATTTTAATGTGCCAGATGACTTAAATATTTCATCCTCATAGACTCTTGCAGACAGGGCCCTCATTCCTATTGTTCCATATGACTGTCTGTACTGTGTAATGAAATATATTTGTATATGTCCCCTATGATTTGTAAAGTGCTACGGAATATGATGGTGCTATATAAATAAAGATTATTATTATTATATTTAGTATGATAGGACTGTAACGTGTGAATGTAAGACCTTCATCTACGGATTTTCCAATGGGTTTGGTTCCCATCACATTACATCGTTGCTAGGTCCTCTGTTTGCAGGGATGTTTTTGTCCTTTTGGTGAGGGTACACCTGTGGATGTTACAGTTTGATCAGTTTAAGAGCGACAGTAAAGCCAGTGACAGATGCTGCATATCACTACTGTCCCCTCCAGCAGCCTCCTGCTGTGTGCGCCAGCCAGGGGCTTATGATGATATCTGTGCATTGCTGTCTGGCTCATGGTATGAGGCTGGCCCGCCCTGACAATGCAGAGAACTGCAGGCAACAAACCGAAGCTCTGACACCAGAACACCAATAACAGTACACACAGTTACTATGTCCTTGTTTTTACATGTAGATATTTTTATTAATGGTTGGCTAACACACCCATCACCTGTTTTATATCCTTTATTCTGCTGCAAGAAAAATGAATGGATTAAAAGTTTTATAATACCTACAAGGATTTAGAGATAGCTTCCAGACCAGGATGCTAGATACTAGTCATACCTCTGTAAATAACAAATACAACACCCATGGCCTATAGTACAAGGTTGATCGTGAAACGTGCAATGGGTGGTCTGGCTTTACCCTGATTCCTATTATTGGCTATAGGCAACATATTGTGGTATTGTGCTTTTCCCACTTGGATTAGTTATAATAGTGATGATATTTTTCATGCTGATATCTTGTGTGTATTATACAACTACTGCTCACATGTAGTAAGTGTATTATTGCATATGGGGGTATTTTTGTCGAATGCTTTGACCACCTCCATTGCTGTATGTTAGGTGTGAATAACCATTTGTTTTTCTGCTTAATAAAGTATTTCTATTCTTGTTTATTAATATTTTGAGTGGTTTGTCTTCCATTTTTGTACTATTTGAATAATTCCTTAGGTATTGATTATTTAGGTATTGGTATTGATTATGAGGGTTTTTTTGAGTACTGGAATATTTACATATTTATTGTGGATACTGTATATTATGATAGGTATTAATAATTAATTAATCTATATACAAGTTGTACCTCTGTAAATGAAAATCTTATAAAAAATACAAAACCATATGGCCTATAGTATTCTGAATGAACATGCTCAATACTTGTGAAGCGAAAAGTGAGGTATACTTTGACCTCAGAGCAGATTCTGTCATCTGTGCATGAGGGGACCTCACATGGAGATGATACATGGGCTACCGATGATTGTGGCTTGAGTGCATGTATCTTACTGGGAGTCTATGCTATTACTGTTATCCTGGTGGGCCCCTGTGCTCGTTGTAGCCTGGTCACTCTTAATCCTGTGGAAGTGTTTGGTGGGTGTGGATACTACTGGGCCTACTAGTTGTTGCTGGTACTGTGGATCTCTGGTTGTCTCGGCTATTGATGGTTCACTCACTGAAATAAGGGGCCTGTGGATGTGTTATGATTGAAATTGTAGTTCTTGCAGTGGATACTAAGACTCTTTTTCCTGTTACAGAGTATTCTACGAGGCTGTGGGAACCATGCAGCTGTTGTTGTGGATCTGTAGCTCACACTGCTAATAATGGTCTTGTCGTTGTTTTTTTGGAACAATCAGACGTTCTGTGGCTTTTACTGCAGTTCTTTTAGCTGTTGTTGTCTCTGTTATGGAAGTACTGAGGCTGTCATTGTTATTACGGGTCCTAAAGTGCTGTTGCTGATATCGAGTGAGGGTCCTGAAGCTGTCACTGATAATAGGGACCCTGCGGCTGTCCGTGGTTTAATGAGCCTGTTACTCTTGCTGCAAGTGTCTGGGTCACTGATACTTGTTGTTCTACTGATGTCACTTTTAGGCTGACAGAACAGAAAATTCCCCTTAAAGGTGACACTATATATTTCTGTGGAATGGTTCTTTATATAGGTTCTCTGTAATTCAGATATATCCGGCATTTCCATTGTCAGATCTTTTGTTTAATGCAGCAACCATCTCGATCTGCCAGCTATTAGGTTCCTACTGCAGTCAAGCTTCGTTCTGTCTCTTTAATTGCTTCTCCTTCATTGACTTTCATTTTTTTCCATTTAAAATAAAGGTTTCAGCTCTTCTCTGTGCACTCAGAAAGCAATATTTTAAGAGTGACATTGCTGTCTTCTCACAAGATGAGCCTGACATTGAAATTTATTACTGTATTATAAAACAATCTAAGTATATGGAATTTCTGTAGCCAAACCAAGAAATCATCGGCATTACCATGCCAGGACATGTCCCTGCTCTGAGATTTTCTCTGCTCTATCTCTCTGGTTTTATTTAAGCATTAACACAATGGAAATGTGGATCTTGGGGCAAAACTCTGGAATATCCGACTCATCTTTATAGTTTACATTAAAGGTGAACTACCAGAATTGCTGCACTAAAGATCAGGTCCATAATGAATTTTGTGTTACTATGACAACACTTATGGTTAGTGCGCTCTGGAAAATCATCGTTACAGGTACATAGACTTCACTGGGAGAAATTCTAGGGATATAAGGCTAAGGCCATACAATACTAGGCAGTCCATAGTTCACCAGAGCTGGGACCAATCTTTACACAGGATCTCTGCAGTTGCTAAGAAATTAAGTTTATTAATTTTGAGACCTCCACCTGAAATAAATACAACATAGGGAAACTTTTTCCATTGTAACTTTAATTTCCCAATCCATCTCTGTTTATCATAGAAACACATATATACCCGAGTATAAGCCTAGTTTTTCAGCACAAAAAAATTTGCTGAAAACCCAAACTCGGCTTATACTCGAGTAAAATAATATATCAAAACTCACCTTTCTGGCTTCCCCCACTGCTGGCTATATACTGGGGCAGGGGGCTGGCTATATACTGAGGGATATGGGCTGGCAGGCTATATACTGGGGGCAGGTGCTGGCTATATACTATGGGGCAGGGTCCGGCAGCTATATACTGAGGAGGCTGTGACCAATGCATTTCCCACCCTCGACTTATACTCGAGTCAATAGGTTTTCCCAGGTTTTTTAGGTAAAATTAGGGGCCTCGGCTTATACTTGGGTGGGCTTATACTCGAGTATATACGGTAATTTTCTGGTATGAAATATTTGTATCACATGCATTTTATATGCCACAAATTGCAACTTCTTGGCATTTTGCACCCTTTGTACCCTTTTATTAAAAAGTCTACATACTGTAACAACCAGATCAATGTACTATAAAAACTACCTTAGGTCTTTACAATTCTTATAACATTTCTGTTGTATCTCAGGAAAATTGTTGCCAACAGGAAAATTGATTAAAGGGTATTTAAAAAGGGATTACCGTACCTATCCTTAAGATAAATTATAACTTTAAAATCCCTGCTACACCCCTGAACTACCATTATGCAAGTGTATCCCCTTCCATTTTTCATTCCTCACCTTCAAAAGTCCATAACTTTTTAATTTTTATGCATAAAGAGCTCTGTGATGGCTTGTTTTCTGCGTAATAAATTGCACTTCATAGTGACATTATGTATTATTCCACGACATTCACTGGGAAGCAGAAAAAAATCCAAATGCAGTGAAAATGGTGAAAAAACACATTTGCGCCGTTTTCTTGGGGGCTTGGATTTTATGTCTTTCACTGTGCGCCCTAAATAACATGTCTACTTTATTCTTTGGGTTGGTGCAATCATGGGGATACCAAATTTGTAAAGGTTTTATAATTTTTTCATAAATTTACAAAGATTTAAACAAAAATTTGGGGGGGGATTTTGCCATCTTCTGGCGCTAATAAATTTTTTATACTTTGGAGTACAGAGCTCTGGTGGTGTCATTTTTTGTGACTTTTGATGATGTTTTCAATGCTACCATATTTAGGACAGTACGACCTTTTGATCACTTTTTATAGAAATTTTTAGATTTTTTTAAAATGGCACAAAAATGCCATTGTCAACTTCAGGCACTATTTTTTGCTACGGGGTTAAACGCAGTAAAAAAATCATTGTTATATTTTGATAGATAGGGCATTTTGAGAAACAGCGATACCTAATGTGTTTAGGATTTTTTACTGCTTATTTATATTTATATCAGTTCTAGGGAAAAGGCAGTGATAGGAATTTTTAGGATTTTTTTTTTAACTTTTTTTATTTTTTCTTTTACTATTTTTCAGACCCCTTTTGGTACATTAACCTTAAGTTGTCTGATCGATCCTACCATATACTGCCATACTACAGTATGGAAGTATACGGAGATTTTCCTCCTCATTCATTACAATGTGCTAATCGCACATTGTAATGAAAGGGTTAAAAGGAGACAGCCTCGCGTCTTCGGAAGATCCAAGCCTGTCATGCCGCCCCCAGATGATGCCACGTGGAGTGACGATCGTCACCAAGATTTACCGGCGGCGATCGACAGGATAACACTTATGGCGGTTGTTACTGGTAAGTCTTTGCTGCAATACGGAGCAAATACTTACTAGCTATGGAGAGGGCTCAGCCCGTAAGCCCTCTCCATGCACTGGGACCCGACGCATACTGTACTATTAAGTAAGGGGTTAAAGGAAATCTACCATCAAATTGAAGAATGATAAACTAGGGAAACTTACACATAAATGCAGACACTGTGTACCAGCACACTATCTAAAGCCAGATCACAGAGGGGCTAGGGCAGAGCCTTAGGCTTTATAATGAAAAAGGCCATAGATATATAATAAGATTGCCACAGTCAAGGTGTCTGGATCTATCAGTAAGTGTCCCTGGTTTAATCATGCTTCATTTTGATGGTAGATTCCCTTTAACTGAGTTGTTAAGTTGCAGAAAAGCATCAATTCAACATCAAGTTCTGCACTGCTACATTTGTATATTAACCCCTTAACGACTTGGCCCTTTTTAGTTTTTTCACTTCCATTTTTCACTCACCACCTTCAAAAATCTCTAACTTTTTTATTTTTCCACATAAAGAGCTCTGTGGGGGCTTATTTTTTGCCTAACAAATTGCACTTCATAGTGACAGTATTTAATATTCCATGCCATGTACTGGGAAGCGGGAGAGATAGGAGAGATATACGCATCGACTTTCCATGGTGCTAGTCAATGAAGGCACAAGATGTGCTTCTTCAGGGTCATGGAAGACATCTTGTCTCTTCATGATTGTAAGAAGATTAACTCCATCTTGAATAGCTTCAATAGAAAAACAAAGTAATGCCCATCACACAATAAATTGTATTAACATACCCAACATTCCATTTTGTATGGGCTCGCCACAAAAAACATTTTTTTTAATGGTTGGAGCCTATGCAAATATTCCTTAAACTGGCACACCTTTTTAATAATAAGAACAGCATCCTGTTACCATCTCCTACCTGGCTTAGAACATTTATCTGGTACAATTTCAATCATAAATGCAGCGAGGCTTTGCTGGGGATGGGCAGGTTAATGTAATCTATGTAACACTGCAGAGAGCAGCAGATGTGTATTAAATAAGCAATATATTATGTTCTGCCTTTAAGCCACAGATTTCTGAGCCAGAGCTGTCACTTTTCAGTATCCTGCATCTTATTACACATACATGTCTTTCCTTTGCTTGTTAAACTGGCATCAGGATAGAGAATGTAGCAGAGCTGAACTTGTCACCATCACGTTTATAGTGTAGTGGGGTGGGGTGTAGGAGAGCAAAACTAATAAAATGTAAATCAGAGGTACACTACAATTTTTTTTTTAGTTGGCAAATCACAGATGTACACAAATGATATGACCTGATCTCACAGACTACATGCAAAATGTACGATTTATAATTTCTCACTGCAGCCTTTAAAAATTAAAATGACAAATTAATAAAATAATTACTCTAAGGGAATAAATGCATGTGTCTTGCGGTGGCGACTTTGCAGTTTTGATGTCATTTGACCACCATAACAATCCTTCATATGCAGTATCGCAGTGTGAGCTGACATGATTGCTGGACTATCAGAATTTCCTGAATAAGAGAATGTCCCCTGTCACTTATAGCAGCATACACCTGTTAACATGTTCTTATGTTTTGTCTAGATGGGACAGACTCTGCTGCCTGCCGCGGGATTTCACATGGAGAACAGTGCAATTTTCCAGTTTCTACAGAAATCACGAATTTCCCTGCCGGAGACTTACAGGCGGCATGTGGATTTCAAAGCCTTTAAGTAACGCCTTTTAGTGGGAGAAAAATAAATAAACAGCGTGGAGACCATTACCACAGGAGAACATTCTTGCTGCTCTTACTTAGTGCGAGACACAGGGGGCCTGAGAATACTTTCAGAAAAACTAAATTCAGTGTTTGTCACTAGGACAAACATGTTGGAATAAAGGGAGTGCCGATAAAATAAATTGGAAGGAATTCTAATATAAGAGCAGTACTACCCTACAACATCCCCTCTGCGGTGTTTGTCAACATGTGAATTTTGCAGTCAATCACTGGCCTCAGCAGAGACGATTGAGGCCATTGGATAGCTGGGCAGTTATGTGCTAGAAAATAATTTTAACATCTCTTTGTATTTTTGTGTTCAGTAGATGAGCTGCTGCCACTATTATCTAGCATTAGCTTACTCCTCTCTTCCTACTAAAAGTACATATACACTTGCCAGAGGCTACATGGGTACAAAGGCATAACTGGGAAAGACTATGGCCCACAACAGAATCATGTTTCGGCCTTCTTTCAGCAAAAAGCACAGGTTGAAATGCACATTGTTGCATGTCAGTGGCCTAAGGTGCCCATACACAGCGGGGCACATGATTTTTAAATAAAATCAAAATTAAGCATGAGTAAACCAGGGAAACCTACTCATAGTAGAACCACAACGAAGTATATTACACACATAGTCTGATACACAACCAATGCTCAACTCTCTTCTCACAATTAAAAGCTACCCAGTCTCAGGCAAAAGTACTTCATTTGAGAATCAAGGATGTCGCTCCACCCTGTGCCGAAATGGAAGCATTTTCAAGATTGGCAGTCACTCCGAAACGTAGTTTATGCTGTCAGCATCAATCCATTCTGTTAGATCCTGCCTTAGATGAAAAAATACCAGCCATAGATCCTACAAAAACGGGAGAAGGTACAGCTCCTCCCTTCCACACTGATGTCACACTGATGTCAGCTCATCAGTCTGTGAGCTCTGAAGAAGAGCTGAGGAGTCTGCAGTACAGACAAGTCACATGTGATTTTTTGAAATGCATCCAAACCAAAGCCCAACCCCTAGGGCTACACAGATGATTCTGTCAGGGCGCAAGGTAAGTTATAACACAATTATATTGTAATGCAAATGCTCAGAGAAGGTAGAAAGGCATATGTGCAATGCAGGTCTGATGGGCTTCTGCAACCTGTCTTTAGTGAAAATTAGGTCCCTGGTGACAGGTTCCCTAAATGAAAAGTTGCAAATTCACTGAAGAAGCTTTGATAGATAGTCTAGTCACAACATGTTTGCAGCTATCCCCAGGATAGGGACCAACTTGCTGATTGGACCCCAAATAAGCAGGTGGTCACGCATGCGCTCTGCTGCTCTATTCATCACTATGGAGCTGAAGGAGATAGCCTACTACTGAGCTAGGCTATCTCAGTCAGTTCCATAGGAAGTCAAAGGAGAGGTAACAAACATGTCCGACCTGCTGCTCCATTCTTTTGGGGTGCAACAGACCCTCATTTTTTTAATCCATGGGGGTTTCACAGCTGAGACCCCTTGCGATTAGTAAGTTATCCCCTGTCCTGTTCATAGGGACTAACTTGTTGTGACTGGACAACACTTTTAACTTCTGAAATGCTAGATGTATCAAGCACTAAGATACACCCAATCAGCAGAGAAGCAGATAAATGATACATATTGCCCCAGTGTGTAAATGCATGTGGATTACTAGTAGTAAATAGAGGTTAAAGAGTAACTGTAAAGGTTTTTTTTTTCCACAAATCAATAGCTCTTGGGATGTTAATCAACTTTGCCTATTATCTTGTTACCTATATGTAGCAATTTCCTTGCTATAACCCTCACATTACCTCAGTGCTGCAATGGCTGTTTCCTCTGCCTGTGCTGACAAGCCTTGTGAGTTAGTGATGTGTCGTTCACAAACGAGATGACTCTAAGAGCCGTCTCTTTTACGTGAAAAATCGGGTTAAAAGGGGAGTGGTTTGGGGAGAATGATCGGCCTGCAGCTACCTACTATTTATTTAATAGGGAGCTGTTCAGGATCCATGAAAATGAATGAGCCAACAGGTAATTCTGAGCACAGTAGGGATCCTTACACTACATCTGTGTGTACACAGATCAGACAATTGTATTCAACCAGAATAGCAGAGACATCTCCACAGCTTCTCTACAGACACAATGGAAAATCAACAGAAATCAATGAAGAATAAGGGTGTATAACAAATATCCTCATCCAAAGATCTGATAACATACCTCAACGCCATGTCAAATTTTCCACTCATGGTCTTATGTAACAAGCCATTTGGATTCCCTCATCTGAAGGCCAAGAGAGAGAATTCATCCTATATAGTCCAGCAATCAGAAACCAAGGTCCGCATCACAGATGCCTGTATTAGTCCCATTACTGCCATAGATACCTTACATGTTCAGACCACTGACACAAATAAACCTAAATGTGTTAGCCACAAACATGCCCAGGCTACAGAGGTCACAATAAGTGAGGTCACTGATACACAAATGCCCAGGCTACAGAGGCCTCATTAAGTAAGGTCATATATATATACTGTTCAAAAAAATAAAGTGAACACTCAACATATCTTAGATCTAAATGAATGAAATGTTCTCATTGAATACTTTATTTTGTACAAAGTTGAATGTGCTGACAACCAAATCACAAAAAAAATCATCAATGGAAATCAAACTTATTAACCAATCGAGGCGTGGAATTGTAGTCTCCCACAAAATTAAGGGGAAAAACACACTACAGGCTGATCCAACTTTGATTAAATGTCTGTAAAATAAGACAAAATGAGGCTTAATATTATGTGTGGCCTCCACGCACCTGTATGACCGCCCTACAACGCCTCAGCATGCATGAGGTTGTGGACGGTCTCCTTAGGGATCTACTCCCATACCTGGACTAAAGCATCTGCCAACTCCTGGACATTCTGTGGTACAACGTGATGTTGGTGGATGTGCAACACCCTCGCCGATGCAAGGCAGAGGAGTGTTTGCGAATACGTCCCATCATGTAGCTTGCAGCCTGTGTAGGGTCTGATCAGCCCCACAGCAGGTCACTACATAACAACTACATAACACAGATGAGCACTGCAGTGGTAGAACCTGCCTGGTAAGGCAGGAGTTAATTGTTTTCTGTGATGTAATTCCAGCAGCCAATCACAGTTGTTCATACCTTGTATCTGTGAGCTGAGATGTAATTGGAGGAGTAGCCACCACCTGACCAGTGGGAGTAACAAAACCCCTGGCCAGGAAACTTCTAGAGGAGAGTCTAATGTAGTTAGACAGGAAGACAGACTCAGAGGAGTCTGTGCAGCCAGCACACCAGACCAAAGCAGGTGAGCCCAGCTCCCTGCCTGAAGAGTGGAGCTAAGAGCTAGTTAGTGAGAGGAAAGGGGTATCATCCTACCTTTAAGGGTGATATCTGAAGCAACCCAGGACAAGCTGAAGCATCCTTCCAGGACACAGCTATCTTCCAGCCTGCCATTGCATCCAGGCTGATGATCCATCCTGTGGCTCCCTCCAACTGCATCTCCAGCATTCTACCATTTGTCAAGGCACATTGCTACTGTTCCTGTCGGTTCCAATAAAGAACTGTAAGTTATTTTTGTTCAACGTCTGCCTCCGTCTGGTCCCTGCTACTACGGCTGTCACCATCACGGGCACCCTATCCACTACACAGGGACTCATACTCCAGACCCTAAAGGGTTGCCCCAGAGAGAACCGCTATAGCCGCCTCTCTCTCTCATTATTTCTTGCCAACACCACCCTGCTGGAGACCTACCAGGCTGTAGGACAGCCCTCCGGTTCCCCATACCAAGCACCGTGACACTAGCGTGCCTAGGCCGCAACCGCCAGCCACTCAGGTACTGCGGGCCCCGGCTGTCTCTAGGCCCCAAGAAAAGGCTAGGCCCCGGTGGGGGATGTTGCAGATGGAGCGAGACATGATGTCCCAGATGTGCTTAATCTGATTCAGGTCTGGGGAAGGAGCAGGCCAGTCCATAGCTTCAATGGCTTCATCTTGCAGGACATGAGGTCCTGCATTAAGAGGAAACCAGGGCAAATCACACCAGCATATGGTCTTCCAAGGGGTCTGAGGATCTCAACTCACATGTGCTCAGTGTGAACCGACTTTCATCTATGAGGAGTGCCAGTGGGGAAATTGCCAATCCTCGTGTGCTCTGGCAAATGCCACGCGTCCTGTACCTTGTTGGGCTGTGAACACAACACACGTGTGGACGTTGGGGTCTCTTACCAGTGGCATTACTGTGGGAGGCTGGGACCCATGGCAAACTTCCGCATGGGCCCCCCTTCCACTGAAAAAAATATATACATATTTGTAAAAACACGTTTCTACAATTCCACACATTTATATAGGTATATCTCCTTCACGCTCTGTGCTGTACAGAGCTATGAAGAGGGCTCTTGGGCAGGTGTGCGGGACGGCTGGGCTGTCGGGCGAGTGGGTTGCCAGGTGAGTGGGTTGTCGGATGGGTTGGCATTCAGGCAGGTGTTCAGGCGGGCAGCAATTTCGGACGGCTGTGCCAGGAGGAGGCCTGTCGACTATGCCGTCTGGCGGAGAGGAGAAGGGTCATCCGTCGGGCACGTTTCAACAGGGCTTTGACTGTGCCCTCTGGTGGGGGTAGGGCGCCCGGTCACCTGTGCCTCTACTATACATTAGAGGAACGCAAAAAAAGATAGAGCCTGCTCTATCTTTGGCTGTAAGAAAGACCATGAGCCATTATTCTCTACCGAGAGGATAGGGACGAGCATCGCTCACCTCTCCTCCTCTCCAGCGCCGCTGATGTGTGCCTGTAAGGTATGGACCCTAAGTACGGCCACTGATACTTATATGCCCAGGCTACAGAGGTCACAATAAGTAAGGTCCCTGGGTGTTTGGTTGGCTATGGGCTCCCTAGAAGGCTATTTATAGGCAGTTTATATTATAATCCTTTACTGTTAGAGCAGGTATCTGGAATAAAAAAATGTGTGGCAATAAAATAATGAAAAACAGAACTAACTGACCCTAATGAAAAACAAAGTATCGTTTTTTATTATACAGATGCAAGCTTCAGGTACAACCTGTATTTACAGCAACCAATGAGATTCCAGCTATCATAATGCAAAACTCTCTACCCAATGTCAGCAGTAATCTGACTGGTTACTGTTGGAAGTAGTGTAACTTTTAAACATTCAATTACAAGACGTGCACTTCAAGACACACCCACTTCCTGGCAGACTCTGAAACGTGGCTTCAGACGCTGCACCGTGCGTTCTCCCGACGGCATCACGTCCCATACATCACTTCCTCTTCCTGTTAAAGGTCGCTTTGACCGGCGACGCGTCCCCGCAGCTCTGACCTGCAGTAGCCATGTTGTCCCTGGCAGCCCGCTCCGGTGCCTTCTCCCCGTATCTCTCTGCCACCTCATACGGCGTGGCTGGACAGCTGAAGCCGCTAGTCTCCGGAGCCGTCCTTCAGGGGGATAAGGTCCTGCTCGATGTGAAGAGGCCATTCCTCAGCCGGGAGACCCTCAGCGGCCAGGCCGCCAACGGAGCTCTATCCGCCACCGCCGGGATCAATGGTGAGAACTTGTGTCCAGGGAAAGCGATGTTTTGTGTGTTTTCCGTATCGGATGACTTTGTGACCTTGTAGCTGTTCTTTAGCTTCTGCAGGGCAGGGGCTGCTGGGACTTGTAGCTTTAGCATCTCAGTATATGGCTCTGGTGCTGGGTATTTGGTAGCCTTCTCTCGTAAGCCCCCTCCCCTTTTATAGGAGCTGCCTGTGTCATTTTCTATGTAGCATCTAGTATTTCAGCCATGGTCAATAAATGACCCAATACAGCTGATCATATGTAGAGTATATCTGTTATAGCTGCCCCTGCCCCATGGTGCAGAAAAGGGGATGAGGGGCTACAAAATTGCTGGAGTTGTCTGCTTCTATTTCACCCCAGCTGACAGTCCTTTGTGTATAATGTTGCTTCCATGTTTGGGTTTGTGGAAAAATTCATGGCCTGGGCAGAGTCAGGACTCCATGCATCGTAGTGAAATCTACGGTTGGTGCTGCTGATTTGCCGCCTCTATGATGCAAGGACTCCTATCCTGCAAGCCCACACCTCATCATTCATATACAGGTGCAGTCATGTGGTACAGGTCTAGAACTCTGCTATGATTTTTCCACATATGGAGTTTGCAAAGACCATCGTGCATGGACATGTCTTCACGTTGGTAACAGATGAATGTCTTGGATATTGCTTGGATTCAATGGCCCGCATACTACCTCATTTATAATATTAAATGATTTGACATCCACTATACTTCCTGCCACTCATGGATCGACCTCTTGCTATTTGACATAGCTGAAGCCTTATTTAACTCTTCATGATATTTCTTTCTGCAGGCCCTGCCACTGTTCGTTTCTTGCATAGCGATGTCACTGTGCCTGAGTTTTCAGACTACCGCCGCGCTGAAGTTGCAGACAGCAGGAAATCCTCTCGCCCCAGTGATGATGCTAGAAAGGGCTTCTCCTACCTTGTTACTGGTGTCACCACTGTGGCAACCGCCTACGTGGCCAAAAATGTTGTTTCTCAGTTTGTTTCCAGCATGAGCGCCTCAGCCGATGTATTGGCCATGTCAAAGATCGAAGTCAAGCTCTCTGATATCCCTGAAGGCAAGAACATGTGCTTCAAGTGGAGAGGCAAGCCCTTGTTTATTCGCCACAGAACCCCAAAGGAGATCGAGCAGGAGGCTCAGGTTGATCTGAGTGAATTGCGTGATCCCCAGCATGACCTTGACAGAGTGAAGAAACCGGAGTGGGCCATCCTGATTGGAGTCTGCACCCATCTTGGTTGTGTGCCTATTGCCAATGCTGGAGACTTTGGCGGATACTACTGTCCCTGCCATGGCTCTCATTACGATGCGTCTGGTAGAATTAGGAAAGGCCCTGCGCCGCTCAACCTGGAGGTTCCCTACTATGAATTCCCCTCTGAGGACCTGGTAGTAGTTGGTTGAACTTTTAGATCCATTCACATCCCAGAGGGTTTCTATTGTCTGAGCTTGCATCTACCATCTCCCATACAAGATGCGTTTCATGCTTTTAAATAGATCATTGTCCGACCTTTTAATAAACCACAGAGCTTGACGTGAAGGTTTTCTTCATTGCAAAGATTGTAAAGTTTATTTCAGCCCTGGTATTTAATGTGATGGAAACATCCGTGTTGCACAGGAAGCCACGAGCTGTAAATTCTGTATAAAGCCTCTATTAAATTCTGACTTTACAATGAAACATTCCTGCCTTAAGCCTCCAATTTTTATGTATAAATGGTGTATGAAAGGTCTGATATACCTGACCAATAATCGTCATTTTATAAATGCCTACAGTGATTCCAGCAGTCACTTTCAATGAAGGCTTTGCTGCACAGTGTTTTTAGACTTGTGCTTGCCATTGATTTCATGCAACCCTACTTGGTTCTGTTGTTTCATACACATGACTGTAACTTCCACAACCTCAGCTCTACAGGAAGTTGGCTTGTATTGACAGTGTAGGAAGTTGCAGATTATGGAGCAGGCCTATTCCTGCCTGAATTGACAGTCTTTACTTTTGTCTTTGAGCTGGCAACATGCATATGACACACAGATCACTAGTCCTTTCTTTGCTGCCACAATTGCACAAGTTACTTTACTTGTGGATGTTTATCTGAACCACAGTTTTAGAAAAACTTGGGGTAATGCCTTTTTAGAATGGACATTAATGTTGCCCACGAGATCCTTTAGGCTGTACTGTTTGGGTATCTGTTATGCTAACAGCTTCCTGGATACTTGTATGGTTTTTTTTTTTCCTTAGACAGATTAGTCACTGATTTAAGTAAGGCTAGTTTTACATCTGCATTGGAAGATTTGAGATAATAAAATTTAATTGGGGGGGGGGGGTGAGGGTTGCATGTAGTACAGTGTACCTCGATCACATGGTGCTCTAACCCTGGTGGTTTTTCCTTGATTATAATTTTTTACATTGTTGAAAAATGTGCAGCCGAGTCCTGGGTTACACTGTTATTCATCACACATCACTGTAAATATTCCTTGAGCTCTGTGGTTACTAGAAATTCCAGATTGTCCTTCCAAAGTTGATGGACTACTAGATTTGAATGGCTGTTCAGGGAGTTTGGAGGAAATGCTGCAGGTTTACTGTCATGTTGGCCAACCGTACCCATTCATGATTCTATAGAGCTTGATCTGTCTTCACCCAGGCCTTCAACCTTATTGAAGCTGTCGGCAGGACGGTTAAGCAAAGACTGACTCCTCAACCTATCTAAGTGCAATCCCACACTCTCATTGACAGTCCATAAATCACTGACTGCTCCTATTCCCTGCACCCAAAACCCTGCTGGGGATGCAAATAATAGTCGCAACTGAGCACAAGCACTATCAAAAGTCTCAAATTTAAGAAAAAGGCAAGCAAAAAGTTTGATACACGTGCCTAAGGGAGTCATGTATATCTCTCATTCATGCAGGGGCTGGCTCAATTCCCATGGATAGAGGTATCAATGGAACATGTATAAAGACATCTAAAAGGTACTGGTGGGGGGGGGGAGCTTCCCTTGTGACATGTTCTCTTTAAACTCTTCATCTGAGGCTGAAGATATGGTAGTGGTAAGTGCACATACTGCATTGAATTTACTGTACCAAATTACTTTCCATTTTTGGAGTCTGAGCCAGTTCATAGCCCTGTTTGACAGACTCTGCAGTCATCCTTATATTGTGGCACATTGTTAAGTTTCAGAACTCTCTGTTAAGGTCATTCAACGGTAATAACCCTAACAAGCATTTACCCTGAAAGGTAAATGGTGGGCAAGCTGTCTAATTTTGGTGACCGTTCAGTGCGTTTGGCCTCACCAGACCTTTGGCATGTCTCTTGTCATGTTGGTCGTCTACTTTCCACAATGAAAATAATATACCTGTGTGTCTAAGGGGCTGTTCCTGTAGTGTGCATTTGGATATTGGTTTAAGTGTTTAGTGCAGTTGGAAAAATTACTGCAATAAAAAAGTTGGGTGAGTTTTACCTGAGGTTTTTTTACATTGCTTTTGGCTGCAGCGCCTGTCTAACTGTAGAAAAAGTAATGTCTTGATGAACAGAAGTGTTCCACAGATCGTCTGAACTAGCATTTAAAGGGGTTGTACAAAGTTTGATCGTTAACAATCTGATCAGTGAAGGTAAACTGCTTGGAAAACCACTAATCGGGAACAGACCTCTGCAGTCCTCTAGAATAGTTTGTTCCATTCTCACTAATTATATGTAGCGATGGGTCTCGTGAATGGAGATGGTCCGTTCTCATAATCAGCAGTTGGATTGATCAGATTGTTATCTCCTATTTGCTGGACAACCCCTTTTCACTGGCTGTTGAGTAGAAGCTAATTCTCTGAGAGGCCTCAAGGCTCAGGACTTCTCTGCTGTCTTAAAAGGATTGTCTAGGATCCTAAAGGGATTGCTCCAAGCATTATTTTTATCCTCTACCCACAGGAAAGTTTGAGGGTCCATTCCCAACTTAAAAAAATGAAGTGGCAGGTTGAGCGTTGATATTTGGTGCTCCCATAGTCTTGAATGAAACTACAAGAGAATTCAATGCATTCAATATGTTCACACACAAGCCCAGTTCTCCAAATTGGTGGGGGTTTATTCTCGTGACTACTAATACTTAGTACAACCCTTTAAAAAAAAAAAAAAAAAAAAAAGAAAAATGGCTGCTTCCTTCCTAAAATATTACACCTATCTACATGTTGGGAGTAGTAATATAGCTCCACACTTTTGAATGGAATGGGGTGGAGCTGTTAAACAGGTGTAAGTTTTTGGAAATGATTTGAACGTGCTCTTTAAATCCTGGAGAACCTACTTCATATATTGGATATTGTAAGGACTGAAATCTATGAAAATCTGCCTCACATTTGTTTTTGGTTAGAAAAAAAACCATAAACTACCCTTGATTATGTAAAAGATCTGTTTCTAATAGTAGATTCCTCGTGGTAGGTTTCCTTTAAGTTGAATTTGTATGTAAGTTGGAACTTGTACATTTTGAAAGTGTAACTCCAAACTTTTTTTTTTGTCCCTGTGACTAAAGGATTTTAATAATTTTGGGCTGTTATTAAAATAAGGATTAACAATAAAGGTTCACTGCAGACACCTTTAACCTCTTCAGGCCCCATGACGTATATGTATCTAAAAAAATATGTATAGACATGGGGTATACTGGATATTTCAGCAGAAATCTCCCATCAACATCAAGCTTAAAGGGGCATTCTCGTCTCGGCATTCATATTCATTAATCTGTCATGTATAAACATTTCTTCAATTGGATGTTATTAAAAAAATTTTTACCCATGTGAAGAATATATCTCATTAACCCCTTCCCGACGCATGGAGAGGGCTCGCGGAACGAGCCCTCTCCATAGCCGGTAAGTCTTTGCTGCATATTGCAGCAAAGGCTTACCGGTAACACCCACGATCGGTGCTGGCACCGATCGCGGGAGTTTTCACGTCGATCGCCGGCAGCAATGCTGCCGGTGGCTTCAAAGAGATGGCGAAAAATGGGCCCCCCCGATGACGTCACGGGGAGCAGCGATCCGTTGCCATGACAGCTCTGGGTCTACCGAAGGCCAGAAGCTGTCTCGTTCTAACCCATTCATTACAATGTGCTATCAGCACATTGTAATGAATGAGGATTAAAATCCCCATATACTGCCATACTTCAGTATGGCAGTATATGATAGGATCGGTCAGACAACCTACGGTTAAAGTACCCCAGGGAGTCTGAAAAATAGTAAAAGTAAAAATTCAAATCACCCCCCTTTCCCTAGAACTATAAATATTAATAAACCGTAAAAACACATTAGGTATCGGAGCGTCCGAAAATGCCCAATCTATCAAAATATAATAACGTTTTTCACTGCGTTTAACCCTGTAACGGAAAAAAGTTAAAAAATGGCACTTTTTTGCCTTTTTGAAAAATATAAAATAAATTAAAAAGTGATCAAAAGGTCGTACAGTCCTAAAAACTATAGCAATGGAAACGCCATCTAAAGTCGCAAAAATGACACCACTCACAGTTCCGTACACCCAAGTATGAAAAAGTTATTGGCGCCAGAAGATGACAAAATCCCCCAAATAATTTTGTACAGGAGGTTTTAATTTTTGTAAATGTATGAAAACATTATAAAACCTATACAAATGTAGTGTCCCCGTACCGACCCAAAGAATAAAGTAGACATGTAATTTGTGGCGCACAGTGAAATCCCTAAAATCCAAGCCCAAAAGAAAACTTTGCAAATGTGTTTTTTCATCATTTTCACTGCATTTTGAATTTTTTTTTCCCGCTTCCTAGTACACGGTATGGAATATTATAACCGTCCCTATGAAGTGCAATTTGTTACGCAGAAAATAACCCATCACGGAGCTCTTTATGTGGAAAAATTAAAAAGTTACAGATTTTTGAAGGTGGTGAGTGAAAAATGGAAGTGAAAAAACTAAAAAGGGCCGTTACGGGGTTAATGTAGTCATATGCTCCTAGATAGCTTCCTCTGATATGACCACCTCTGCTGGACAGATTGCACAAAGACACAAAGAATGTTTCTATGTGAAATGGCCGGAAGTTACCGCAGGTCCCACAGCCGTCCTGTGGTAATGATCGCTGAAGTCAGGAGGTCAGGCAGGGCTCAGTAACACATCTGGCCATCGCTGCCAAAATGTGGGGTGGTCGTATCCGAGGCCTATCTGGTTTCTAAGGGACTACATGGCTACATTTATGATAAATTATCTTCACACAGGAACATTTTTTTAAATAACATCCAATTGAAGAAATGTTTATATAATACAAATGAATTAAATTAAATGTAAATGCCCAGATGGGATGCTCAGGGGCACTTACCATAGAACCAGGCTCTGTGACTGTTTAATCTTCTTATATCTTATCCTTCATCCACTTCCTTCTATAATCAATTTTTAAAATAATGCAAATGAGTCAGTAGGGATACCCTAGTCCAGTGATGGCGAAACTTTGAGCGGCTGAATGCCCAAAAAGCAACCCAAAACCCCCCTTATTTACCGCAAGGTGTCAACCAAAAATTAAAGCAGTAACTTACTGCTCCCTGTTCTTCAACAATCATATTGGCCTCCTGAGGACAGTAACACAATATAAAGATGGAAAATTTGCATCATTTTAGCTTCTTTCCAGTGTCCCTCTGTACACAGAGAATTGTGGGCCCAGCAGGAGATCCTCCAAAGATTATTCGGCCCTGTCTACTCATCTCTCCCTCTTCCTACAGTCCCAAGTAGCCAAGTAAGTATCAAAATATGACTGAAAGCAGCATCTTTTAAGTTGCTTGGACCTGTCTGGTGCGCTGGGGCAATGGCCTGGGTACCCACAGAAAGGGCTTTGAGTGCCACCTCTGGCCCCCGTGCCATATGTTCGTCACCACTGACCTAGTCCCTCTTTATTGCGACTTTACAGGCAGTTACACTATCTCACCCTCCGTGCCACATAGTGACTTGGGCAACTATGCCACTTACGCCCCCTATTGGTGTTATAAGCCTGTCACCCCATAGTATATTACCAGAGAATGCTCCAAGAATATAGCCTGCCATCCCTTGATATATAGGCACTCCATATCCAGTCCAATGAAAAAGTTATTAGCGTCAGAAGATGGGCAATTTTTTTTCGTATACAAGTTTCTGTACCTGTACCTGTGATCGTACCGTACAACAGTATAAAATAATTATGTTATTAGGAATTGTTTCTAAGGATAGCATGTATCCGAAGATGCTGCTTGTATTCACATCAGGGATAGTCAAGACAATGATTAGAATAAAAACATGAGATATCTATGATTTGTAAAGCGCTACGGAATTTGATGGTGCTATATAAATAAAGATTATTATTATATAGGACAGAAATAGGATATTGAAGATAGAAAACCCTCTTATATACTTTCTTTCCAACAAGTGATTGTTATCCTGTGTGACACGCAGCCATCCAATACGTCCTTGAACCTTAGGAGACGCCATTCATAATGTTTCAATTATTTGCGTCAGCATGAAACTGCTGCTTTTCCTGAAAAATTCCACCTTAGACACATAGATAAAAAAAATGGGTCTTCAGGTGCGGCATTCATCTGCTTTGCTGATGAATGATATTAAGGCAGCAAGAAGCAGTCGTTCCGTCTTCATCTACAGTTAGTTGCCTTGAGACTTTTGTGGTTTTTCTTTGTAAATTTCTCATCTGGATGCATATATTGCGCATGTATTTCTATGGGCTCATACACACATGGCTGTGGTTTATATGGCTCTGTGTGTGAGCCGGCTGCTTGAGGCGAAACACTCAGGTCCTATTCCTGCCGGTGTTCAAGACTTGAGCAGTCCTTACTAATTCCATGGGTGTGTGAGGGGACCTCACATGCTGATGACACAATGGGTGGCAGAAAGCATGTGTGCAGGTAGCCTAAAGTACATGCCAAGGAAACTTACCTGCCACTGTATCCTGAAACCACTATCCCAATTTTTTGTGGTGGGAATGATGCCAAAGTTTGTTCTCTTTTAGCTATTTTCAAATGTAAAGGGGTTGTCCGCTTTACGCAAATATTTGATATGGTTTGTGTAAGGAAAAGCTAAACAATTTTCAAATATACTTTCTGTATGAATTCATCACTTTTTTATATCTCTGCTTGCTGTCTTGTTATAGGAAGCTTCTATTTTTACTTCCAGTGGATAGAAATCTGTCCATGTGATGTGATGGACATGCAGGTGCACTAACCATTATTATCACTGAGAGTAATATGAGCTGTGTGATAATAATGGCTCGTGCATCTGCACCTCCATCACATCACCATGGACAGATTTCTATCGACTGGAAGTAAATATAGAAGCTTTTATATCAGGACAGCAAGCAGAGATATGGAAAACCGTGAGGAATTGATACATAAAGTATTTAGGAAAATTGTATAACTTTTCCTTACACAAATCATATGAAATATTTGATGAAAGTGGACAACCCCTTTAATCTTCTCCAATGCTCCTGAGAAAAATAACACAGTTCTTTATCTCTTATTTTTTCAAGGATTTCCAATTCAAAGGAGTATGGGAATTGACAGCTGTGATGTCTTTTCCTATGTCTTGGACAATAAGACCTCAGCTTTACCCTGTATTACCTTTGTATACATTCAATTAGTGGATCTTGCCAATATTAGTAGAATCTAACAACACCCAGAAGGCCAGTTTAGACTGAATGAAAGATTTTATTGCTTTACAGTTTCTGAATGTATTTACCGATGTTCCTTTATTGTTATTGTCACTTTAAGGCCTCACACACAACTGTATTTGGGAGCCGTGAGCTAGCCGCACAAATTGTAGCTCGATCACTTCCCCTATTGAGGTCTATAGACCTTAAAGGGGTTTTCCCACAAAGAAAAGATGAGATAGAGACCCCCTCGTAGCTCCTCAGATCACTGAAGCAGACAGCTGTACATGACTGTTCTGTTCCATTTATCTGTATGGAGCTGATGGAGATCGCCGAGCGCCGTGTTTTCGCGACCTGCGGGGGCCTCGGCACTGAGACCCCCACTGATCAGCAAGTTAAGCCCTATTCTGTGGATAGGGCCTAACTTTCCTTCGTGGGAAAACCCCTTTACGTTTCTATAGAGATGGAAGGAGTGAGCAGCACTGACCACCCCCATCACCCTGCCAAAATAGGCCGCAAACAGGGGAACGTTTCTGCAGAGTGTCAGGTGCATGAGGCCCGTGACTAGAATATTATCAATATAGAGTTCAGCCTAATAAAAATTATCAGCACTCATAGACTCTGTAGTGTCCTCCACAAAACGAAAGTTATTTTACCGTAATTGCAGTATGTGCTGCTGTGGGTCTGCATATCCTAATTATCCCGGATTTGGCAGGACAGTTCTGGTTTTTCAGGGCTGTCCCGGACGATTGGGTGTTTGCCCCGCCTTGGCTGCCAATGTATAATGGAGAGCTGTTGGGGGTTACACAGTATTGAGGGGGAGATTGGGGAGCACTAAGTGAGGAACTATACTGTGTGGAGGTTAAGTAAGGGACAGGACAAAAGGTGTTGCTTAGGGGAAAAAATTTAGCACACCACAATTTTTGTCCTACTTTCACCTCTCTGATAGTTGGGAGGCGAAATAAAATGAGTATTTGCAGGTGAAGAGAATCATCCACCAGCCATATTTGGCATATGGTCCAGTGTCCAAGAACAATTTAATTTAGTTTTTTTTCAAGGTAATAGTCTGACCTGCCCTTAAGATATGATTGTCAGTGAGTTAATAGAGAAACACGATTACTTTTCCAGTTACTGTGTGTGAGTGTATCTTATAGTATTATGAGTAATATATTCATTTCCTTACATATTTGCATGGCCAGCATCAGGGATGACACTTGGAGTAATGGCCGACCTACTTATAATGAATGGAAGTGCAGAGCCTGGAAGAGTCCATGTTCTGTATATTATAATATACATCAAGCACACAGCTCTCTCCTGATATTCCCAGCTGGACAGGAATGGGCTCTTATTGTGATTTACTCAAAGGTGAATAGAAACAAATCTAGCGAAATGTAGCTGTATATAGAGAGGGGCCCATCCACAATGTGCACAGAATACAAGATTAGTGCAGTAGTAACAAGCAGTGGCTACAAAACACAATGCTCTAATACCCAAATCACCTAAGGCTATACTCTTAGGACTCACGGATTCAAATCTTAGTATGAGTAAGAATACTCTACACACACATCTAATAACAGCAGCTAAACTGTTAATTCCTACACAGTGGAGATCCACATCACCACCAACTATTGCACAATGGAGAATGAAAGTAAGTGAAATCTGCAGATTTGAAGAACTTTTCCACTGGGCAAATGACACTCGAGCAAAATACCTACGTATATGGTCACCCTGGTTTGACAAAAATTTAGAAAAGGAACAACAGAACTCTTCCTGACCTTCCCCCACCCCTCTAGTTACACTTCCCATTTACCTGCTCAAACACACCCCTTCCCCTACCCCCTTTTCCCTTCCCCCATCCCCCCCCCTTTCATCTCTTTCCTAATTCTTAAATTTATATGTTTGGATAAGTTTTATTATAACAATGTTATCTGTTAAAAAGAAAAAACGGTACAACTGTATCAATTGTAAGTGTGGAAAACAATTTATTTGTACCTAATAAAAACAGTTTTAAAACAAACAAAACACAATGCTCTATATCCATATCTATTTCTTTGTGATATGTACTGATCTACGCAACTTATAATTACAGGTCAACATATTACACCCAGTTACATTAGACCTATTCTGAATATGTGCTAATAACGACTAATGCACAGTTGAGCTCTATATAACTACATATAACTGATATAGGCGTGTAACCTATAGTGTCACCTGCTTCTTGTTCCCCACAGTCCTACAGTTGCTGTTTTCTAGTAAACTCTGATCTGTGGCTGCTCCCCAGGCTGCAGCTGTTTTCTTTTCTATTCAGATTTAGCAAGCTTGAGCTGCTTGGAGTAAAAGACTAACCCCCCCCCCCCCCCCCCCCCGGACTTTATTCCCTCCCAAATAAATTCTCCTACACACCTTCTGCAGGAATCTTATACCTTAATAGTCCTTATTCTAACCCTGATCTGAATGGCAGCCCTGTGCCATGCGTGTGTATCAGTTAATGTTGTAAAACTCCCATCATCAGGAGGCTTGCTCAATATATTTGAGCCCCCAGGAATCTCTCGATGAAGCACAATGGCTCACAATATTACCTGCTGAACATCGGGGGCTTGACTGTGATACCCCTCACATGGCAAGAATAGGGGATTTTGTGTTTTCACTATGAATGTGGGCACAGGCATGTTTTTGCTCCCATAGAGATAAATGTTGGCAATGAGAGGGGCAACCACCGCTCTTACATAGGGAATACAGGATCCTTTTGCAGTGATTGCCGGGTATCTTAGCAGATGTACTCCTAGCTGTACATAAGTAATATCTTGTAAACTTTATCCAATCTCTTAAAAAAAATGCTGGTATGGTTGTTTTCATTTACTCATTAGGTGTTCACCATCTGAACAGATTCAAAAGATTGATCAAAGGCAATGACCTCAATTCTAGGAAAGGATGGAGTGTGAATGGCTGGATAGAACATCTTCAGACCACGCTGCAGGGAGCCTGGAAATACATAGCATAGTATTACACAGGACCAAGGTTAGTGCAGAATGAGAACAGTTACACCACAATGGCGGCTCAGGACTAGATGTCACACACACAATCCCACAACTGTCTGTCATGACAAAGGGCCTCACAGGCACACAGAGCTCTTATCAGCCAAGCTGAAATCTCTGTGAAGTCAGGCCAAGCCCCCAAGTCCTTCAAGCAGCTGGAAAGCTGAGATTGGATGGAAATTAAGTGCAGCAGCATCAATGGGCTCTTTCAGAAAAAAAAAACAAAAAAAACTACTTGTTTTCAAATCAAAGCTCAAACTTTTAAAAACACTGAAGACTTATATCAAGAACCCTTCGTGCAATGGGAATGGTGATAATGGTAGATATGTCTACGACAAAGAGGAGAGAAGATAAACAGTGGCATAACAACACACCAGTTGGCCCCTGTGCGAACTCTGGATCGTGACCCCCATATACCTAAACGTTTGCTGCCATTCAACATCCCACACATTACACGTGATAATATAAATAATTACTACAAAGACACAGTACCAAACTCATATACCATATGTATACTCTCCAGCAGCAGTCCCTTGTATTAATATACTGGTCAGTAGCCTCCCATCATGAATTGTCTAGTTGCCTCCACTGGCTAATGGAATGTCCAGGCAGGAGCCTCCCCTCATTAATGGAATGTCCGTCAGCCTCTCCTCACTAATGAAATATCCAGCAGCCTCCCCTCACAAATGAAATGTCCATCAGCCTCTCCTCACAAATGAAATATCCAGTAGCCTCCGACTTAATAATGAACTGTCTAGCAGCCACAGTAAAATATCAGAATGAAAGGTCCTAGTAGTCTCCCCTGCTTCAGATATTGCCAATGATGTACCTGCATATTTAACTGTATTTACAACTAAATTTAAGGAATCATAGATGGCAAGGAAGATGAAAGGGCCAAGAATGTGCTGCTGGCTGCCACACTCTGCGGGTATAGCCTTGAGTGGCTGACTAATTATACCTATATGTTTACTGGAGGTTCTAAGGTTTAATACCAATAACCTCAGTGTTGCAGGATGGGAGTGCTATCCATTAAGCCAATGTACTGCATCTTTCACATATACATTGGTCACTAAGTGCTCTACATAGACTACAAAAAAAAATATACCATGGCTTTAAATAGAATAAACCATGTGGCTTTTTGATTCATAAAGCCCCTCGCCTATAATACCGGCAGTAAAAGTATCTAGTAAGTGCTTCAAGTGCTAAGTAAAGGTTTCTAAATGCTTTCTAATGCCTGAACCCAAGGACAATGATCGCATGGAGCAAGACATTCGACTATATATGCTATAACTCCATGTTACATTATGCTGCATCTCATGCATTCACCTTTCAAGGAAATCTACCATTTGATTTCATGCATTATGAACCAAACATACCTTTATAATGCTATAGCTACACTGATGCTTGATATCTTGTTTAATCCCTGTGCTGAGTGGTTTTACTTAATTTGATGAAATTATGACAATGAGGCCATGTTGCTCCGGAGCCTGGCTCCTGCCCTTCTCCTCTTACATTATGTATGCACTGCTTCTGAGAATGCAGAAAATGGCTGCATTGAGACAGCTGAAACGTTGCATCTGCCCACTGGCGAAATAAAACACTGATTTCTTCACGGAGTGCTGCTTCCCTGTTTTGCTTCTGAGAATGATGTAATCACTGTGTTGTGCCTGACAGGCAGAAGTAATCAATCGCTGAGACACCAGCTGCTGTGTATGAGTGACCCAGCTCAGGTTTATTATTCGTGTCTGGACAGTTCAGGAAACTCTGTGTGTAAGGTGTTTATGTAGAAACCCAGCTTTTCCAAGGTCCTGAATGCTATAATAGTTTGTTTTCAGCAAAACCTCTCAACTGAGGGATTAAACAAGATTTGTTTCAGCATCAGTGTAGCTACAGCATTCTCAAGGTATGTTTGGTTCATAATGGATGAAATCAAATGGTAGATTTAGTTTCAGTACTACTTATCTAATATATAAAGCCGAGTGTGCGTATGTATGTCTGCAAAAGGAATTTGCACCATTGCGTTTATAATCACCAAATTTTGCACAGTTGCTTTCTGTGACTCAGGGAACGTCATAGATTAGGTTTTGAGACAACATTTTAACCCTGCGCTTTACAAAATACTCTTATTAACCACCATACACAGGAGCCATTGCCTGCTGCTACGGCAGTTAGAAGCTGAGTCATGATTGGTTGCTGTTTTGCCACAGGTCAAATTATATGATCTCTGAGCTTTAATTGGTTATTGTTTGCAATGAGTATAAATAAGAGAGCTTATGTGTGAGGTAATAAGGATACAGATAGGGGGAGATTTATCAGAAATATCTGAGGTTAAACTGTTCCAGTTGCCCATGGAAACTAATCAGAGATCAGTTGTAATTTTATAAACAGCTGTTCAAAATGAAACTTGAGCTCTGATTGACTATGGGTTTCTCTGACTGGCTCTGTCTCTGATTGCCTCTGACTTTCTCAGACTATCTCTGACTGAGAGCAGAACTGTTCTAGCACACACAGATTATGCAACGCTGCACAGAGCCTGCCAAATCGGTCCCTGTCCCCAAAACTCTTTGTAGAAGTTGACCCTGGGACATGAACCCAGTTTCCCATAGCCTTGCAGCCCTCACTTGCATATAAATGCTTTCGAAATAAGAATTTAAAGGAAACCCTACACCAGCTTTTACAGCGGTAAACAGTACCCTGAGAAGTTTAGAAGTTATCTTCAACCACAGCGGGTGATTGTGTGGATCTGACTAGTTGGGTCTGACTAGATCTCCTATAGTGAATAGCAGGGGCAGGAGTGGCAGGGTACATGGTTTAATCAACACTGATCACCTAGTTATCCCGTATCCCATGGATGGGGCATAACTTCTATACCTTGGACAAAGTATACCTTAGAAACTGGATCTTTAATCTCTGGCCTGAATTCCTTTAACAGCCCATATGGTGCTATAGTGCAGAGAATTGATATTATGGTATTTTCAAAGCTCAGACACCTATTGCATAGTTCTAGGGGCTATAGAGTCTAAAATAAGGGGATCTGAATTAACAAGCTTAGATGTTACTCAAAAGGTTTCTTCGGTTCTGAAGGTAATTGTCCTTCTGGAATTTTTAGGGTCTACAGTCAGTACCCCTAAGCTTGTAGACTTTTCTATTACAGTACACACACTGCCAGCTTTACCAGTATCAATTTTAACTGATGCAAAAAAAACAAATCCATTTGTCACACATGAAAGAAACAAGCCCTTAAAATTAGTAGCATTTAAAACCATGATTTGTGTCTCGTATATAAACTCGGCTTAGCTTGAAGTGAATGGACCAGCACACTCACCACTTATGGGCAGGTGTGTTCATTGTTTCAGATCCTTGTATGAGAGGAAGGTCTTGTAAAGCTTATCTGGCCATGTGACAACTTAAAGTGAGGGAACTGTTCTGTAAGCTGTTTTGGGCGATAAGCATTCTTTTGCATAGATTACAAGAAACAGTTAATATATTTTGGCATTAATTAATCTGAAGCAGTTAGATTGTATGGGGATGATGTTGTTGCTATGGCAGCACGTTACAGATATCCATACAAATAACATGTTGTGATTATTAATCGTTGGTGCAGCTGTATGCTTAACCACATGGTGGGGGGACCTGCGCTGTCTTTCATACTGCTGCCTTTATTATGCACTTAAAGGGAACCTGTCAGCAGAAATTGACTGAATAAATATGACTTTATACAACCAATTTGTATCTCACTTCAAAGTTTATTATCTGGATGATACCTCCATGTTGGGCCATAAAACCAAAAACTATGACCTGGTAGGTATAAGATTCTTGACAACATACAGTTAGCAGCGTATTAGGCCAATTTCTATTGATGGGTTCCATTGAAGCTGAAGGCCATATAAATACTTAGGCCTCATGCACTAAGCTGGGTAGAAGAGGAATGCTCCTCATCCCTCCCTCTCCATTAAAAGCCGAGCAGCCGGGTAGGTCATGGTGTGGTATGACACCTTCGTGACCGGATCCTATAGACATCTATGGGGGCCATGATACCAGTGATAGTGATTGGCTGCCAATAGGGTAATTTGTAGTTCAGTACATAGCAGCCACTACTGGTGAAATGCAGTAATACTTGACACTTATATAAATGAAACCTATGCAGCATAAGATTAACAGATTTGGTGGTCTACTCTACAGTGACTTTCAAATCCGCATAGTAACACCCCTTTAGGTGCAGAGTATTGTCACGCGGCAGACACTGCTTTATAAATACATGTGCACCCGGAAAACTGGCATAGCCAGTTTTATAAATGTGGGCCAATATGTAATGGTCCCTCTTTAGTCCAGAAACCCGGTAGCAGCGGCGGTGCCTAACTGAAGAAAATGTAGCTGTGACTATAGAAAAATGAAAAGATTTGTTGTACTGTGTTAGCCAGTTTTTAAATACATAAATGTTAAGAGTCATCAGTTGTTGATACCTTTATTGGCTAACTAAAAAGGTTGATGTCAGTTGCAATCTTTCAAGACTACTTTGGTCTCTTCATCAGGCCTGCTGTAAGACAACATCTTACTAGAACACATTTTTTTTATACACATATACTGTGTCACAGAACACACTTGCAGGGAAAAGTCTCTTTACGAAGAATCTTTGGACCCTGTGGACCACCGTGGGTGGTGACGGAGCTAGCTGCAACCCAGAAACGGAGTCTAAGTGGCACCTGGTCTTCGCCAGAGCCCGCCGCAAAGGATGGTCTTGCTGCGGCGGGGTGCCACCAGGTTGTTCCAGGGGTGCGACTAGGCCCGTGGTGGCAGGTAGCAATGTAGGAACAGTCCGAGCCTGGGGAAACAATAGGAATACAGCACAGTCAGTCAGTGTCAGTGCTCAACTCTTATCAATGAATAGTAGTTCAAACAGAATGAGTGGTCTCACCACCTGTTCAGGTTAGAAATAGAAGATCACCCAGGCACGCTGCTTTACTTTCCGTCTCCCTCCTATGGATGAGCCAGTCCTCGTATCACCCCCGTAAACATGGGGTACTGTAGATGCTATACCAGGGAGCAAATGGAAAGATAGTGCAGACCTCCAGGGTAAAGAAAGGATTTTTATTTGTGTATACTCACAAAGTATCGGTAAAAACGTGCGTATCAGTAAAAGCATGTAGCGTCAAAGCATGTAGCGACCCAGGTTTCGCCTCTTCAGGCTTCTTCCGGGGCATGGTGTTTGACACAGAAACAGGTGTTTGAATACCAAATTTGCATAGAACAGAGACATTTATAAAACGCAGCCCAGGTTTTCAAAATAAAATTATTCACCCATATAGCCCTATAAACATTGCAAAGATATTCAGAATTACATGTGTTTCACATTCTTGCACACATGAACAGTAAAAATGTCAAATAGACATTATTAAAACATTTTTGTTAAAAGTAAACAAAAAGTTTACAAAAAGTTTATATAAAGCATATCCAATGACACCGCTCACATACACATCTAAGTTGTGAGCTGATGTCGAACCGCAAAAGAGTTTTTTTAATCTATTTATGCTCATCAGATATAGTCGTTCTCGTAGTGATGATCGCTTTAAAGTGCAGAGATCCACATCCTAAAGTGTTCTAGTATTGTGCTGTTTTAGCGTGTTTAGTGACACTAAAACAGCAGAATACTAGAACACTTTAGGATGTGGATGTGGATATGGAGTATACACAAATAAAAATCCTTTCTTTATGCTGGAGGTCTGCACTATCTTTCCATTTGCTCCCTGGTATAGGATCTACAGTACCCCACGTTTACGGGGGTGATACGAGGACTGGCTCTGGATCCATAGGAGGGAGACGTAAAGTAAAGGAGCGTGCCTGGGTGAACCTCCAAATTTTACCTGTGAACAGGTGGTGAGACCACTCATTCTGTTTGAACTACTAATCCTTGATAAGAGTTGAGCACTGACACTGACTGTATTGTTTTAGTTTTTTTGTCAGTATCTCCTCACATTTTATTCTCCAGCTTCAGAACAGTCAATTTTCTAAATTAATAGGAATACAGCACTGGAATCAACCTTAAAAACTTCGTAGCTGGGACACGGAACAGGAATGCAGGCTGGAGTACAGGCATGATGAGACACGTGATGAGATGAACGCAGGAATAGACCACAGGAGGCAGGACCACAGGGATGGACACAGGAACGAACCACAGGAGCAGAACACAACAACGGACCACAGGAGCAGGACACAGGGACGGACCACAGAAGCCGGACACAGGAACGGTCCACAGGAGCCGTACACAGGAATGGGACACCAGTATGGCAGGACCTCAGGAAGGTAGAACCTCAGGAGCCACAGGACCACCACAGGGATGCCACAGGGATACAGTAACGCCACAGGAAACTCAGCAACACAGAGGAACACTGGCCCTTTAAATCTTGTGAGCGGGGAGGCTTGCGGTCTAGTAAGGCAGCAGGATTGCGGCCTAGACGGGATCAGAGGAGAGCCAAGAGCCAGGAGGGGTAAGTCCGGGCCGGGGGTATCTGTGCCACAGGGAAGGGCACGGATGTCCTGAGGATCGCAGGTATGGCCGTGACAAACAGGCGGTAATGCTATGGGTGATGAGACAAGTGATAAGAAAGTGATCAATGTGAGGAGACGAGTGAAAACTAACAGCAATAAACATTTTATTACTTTGGGAATGTGATGGTTTTATTGAAGAAAAATCCAAAAGGAGGAATCCAGCATACATGCAAAAAATATTTAAATATAAAATCTGGTCCTTTATTGGAAAAATTAAAAACATAAATCTCAAGAGTCACATAATCTGTTTCATTTCGGACCATACATGGTCCTCTAGTCGTAGCCTAAAAACATAGTGACTATATGAATGCTATATACAAAAAGGAAGTTTACTTCATTGGACGCTCATTAGATATGCACCACCCACGCTAGTTTGCAATGCATTGTAGGATGTTAACCAAGATGAGTGTGTGCGGAAAAGCACTTTTTTCGTTTCCGTATTGTACAATCAATATATTGTTGTTGGCAAGTAACACAAGTGGCCATGTAAATTACATTGTCACTTTCACAATTAAGATGTGTTTTAACGGGAAATGGTATGGAAGTTACAATAGAGGTGAAACTAGTGGTTTTTATCATATCGCCAAAGTTTTCAGTGTGGATGACCGCACTTAGAGCTGCCTTTATAATGCAACCACGTTTCAGGATTATTTCTAGATGTAAAAAAGATTAGGAGATACAATGTTACCAAGTGAAAGAGATCTTTTTCCTTTTTTGTCTTGATGGTTTTATTGTCCCCTGTTTGAGATCTTTTCTGAGAGGCACATTCCCTAAGAGTTATAGAATGACATAAATCCATCCGCCACAGTCATACCTTTACAGTGTTTCAAAGTTATCAAAAGCATTCTCATAACCATTGTAATTTGCAATCGGATACAAGTACCCTGTAGATATCTATGGCACAGGGGCTTGGTTTGGTGAGCACAACGAGTGTTCACCGTTCCGAGCCATATCTCTATCTTCGGCAGTGAAAACAACTGTGCGGTAGTATTTTCTGTGGAGCGGGGACGGGTCACCCCTCCTCCTCTCCAGTGCGCTGGTGTATGTTGGGCTAGAATACATTAATGTGAGAGTTTGTACTCTCTGAGATTTGATATTGTCTTCTTACATCTTCAATTTTGTATACTTAAAAAGGAGAGAAAAAAAGACAACAGAGGACGGCGCCTCGGGTAATATCGTCTGGTCAGTCCAACACTAGTGTAAGAGAAGGCTGAGGTGCTCACCTGAAGGATTCTTGTAAAAAGGCACGTAGATATAGTATATGAAGAGGTTCCTTCCTGATTCTTGTCAGGATCCAAGAGGAATTATTTGGGTATGTTCTAGGGTGTGCACGGCCTGAGCAGCTCCCACAGTCAGGAAGGACCGGTAGCGCTTATAGCGTCCGGTAATATAATGGTCAAACAGAAAAAAGTGGCGCCAGACTCACGTAGGGCGCTGGCAGTGTACTTCCCAAAAATGAACAATACCCTCAATAAGGAAAATCAATGAAAATTTAATCTATTAAAATACATACAATGGTGGATGTCCAAAAAGTGACGCGTTTCGGGTGTGCAACACCCTTTCTCAAACAAAGGACAATAGATGACACATTAGAGATACATTCATATATAGCACAAGGCAGGTCAAGTGACTTACGTGTTCAGATGTTACTCCGGCTCAGATTTCCGGGTACGCGTGCCGAGAAAGCCCGCGAACGGCCGTATAGTGGTGCGCATGCGCAGTTGTCACTGGGGCGCCGGATGTTTGACCGGCAAACCATGGCAACACTCGAGCGCATGAGGTAAGTATTAGTAAACATGATTGGGAAAACAATTAAGTTCAATCAGGCGCTAGTAAAATTAAATAAAATAAGTATAGCTAGCACTAAAAGATAAATGAGAACATTGATAAGTGGCATGGTTAATTAGTTAAGACAGTATGAATAACTTAATTATACAGGTTTTAAAGTGACAAATGCATATAAAATATATAATATATAAAACCATGTACAATTAATTAATTATTTATAAACAATATAAAGGGGAATCTAGACAACCTGTTAATAAAATAAATAATAATAAAAATAGCAGTTGATGATCTAAAGTAAAATTTAGAAATATGAGAATGGATTAAAAACAGTGTTATTCTAAACTTCAAGGGGAATATTAGTACCAGTAGAGGGTATAGAAGTGTATATAAAAATGAAATTGATTCGATTACTGGTAGCCAAAGTATAGAACACATAAAAGGTATAAATAAATATATATATATATATATATATACACATATATATACATCCACATGAGTAGATATAAGAATAATCACAAAATTTAAATACAAGAATTGTATATATAAAAAGAGGCTATGCCAACGTTGTGTGTGAAGGGTACAATTGCATACGGGATGCTCTAGTATATGTTTTCTAGACTTTCATTTAGTCCTGCGGGTACCAAGCTCTGAAGTTTGAATATCCAATACATCTCACGCCTTTTGAGATAATTAAATCTCTGTGGAACAGTAGGGCTAATATGTTCGATCGGGAGTATACTGTATTCTTTGATATTACAGTTATGATGAGTAGCTGCGTGCCGTGACACACTATGCAAAGTATAACCATTTTGGATATTGTATCTATGGGTATTTAATCTCTCCCTCAGAGGTTGAATAGTGCGTCCAATGTACTGTAATTCGCACTTGCATTCTATTAGATAGATAACGTAGTTGGATCCGCAATTGACAAAACTTTTTATTGGATATGTTTCTTTTGTTATATTTGACATAAATGTCTTCTGTCTATGTTTGATGGAATCACAGCACTTACAACGTGCATGTCCACATTTGTAGCTGCCCACAACTTTGGGGAATAGGGTGGTTAAAGAATTCTTGGCTGTAATAGGTTTTAAACGACTCGGGGCCAAAATGTTCTTAAGCGTCTGGGCCCTCCTGAAGGTTAAGCGTGGGTTTTTGGGAATGATTCCCTTTAGATACGGATCATGTAGTAAAATATCCCAGTGTTTAGCTAGGATGTTTCTAATTTTTTTACTGTCTGAAGAGAAAGTTGTGATAAAATTTATGTCAAAAGTCCCCCCTTCCCCTGGTTTCTTTTTGGGTTGTAAGCAAACTCTCTGTGTCAGTGCACCCGCTTTTTTGTTGGCTGTTTTAATCAGAGAGGATGGATAGCCCTTGGCTTTGAACCTTTCTGTAAGAACTTTACTCTGGGTGGCATAATCCAAGTCGTCTGTACAGTTCCTCCTAATTCTTTTGTATTGACCATAGGGTACATTAGTCAGCCATTTCTTGAAATGGTTGCTATCAAATCCCAGGTAACTATTGCTATCAACTGGTTTGAAGTATGATTTTGTTCTAATTTCCCCTTCAGGTGTATGGAATACTTCTACATCCAAGAATTCGGCATTGTTTTTTACTATACTACATGTGAACTCTAGACCCCATTCATTCTCATTGATATTTTTAACGAAATTCCTTGCCTCCTCTTCACTCCCTTTCCAAATAATAAACACATCATCTATGAATCTTTTGTATAACTGGCAATGTCCAAAATCTCTATGTTTGTAGATGACCTGCTCCTCGAACAAACCGACATAAAGATTCGCAAAACTGGGGGCAAATTTGCTCCCCATGGCGGTACCTCTACTTTGTAAAAATATTCTGTTTAAGAAAGAAAAATAATTATGTTTGAGAATGAACTCAGTGGCTCTCAGTAAAAAGTTAGTTTGTACATCAACGACTGCGGGGTCATTATTTAAATAATGGGAAATGGCATGGATCCCGAGGTCGTGTGGTATATTAGTGTACAATGAACTGATATCCATTGTGATGAACAGCCATGACTTGTCCCATTTTTGTTCAAGGACATGTCTAATGTCTAACAGTGCATCTAGCCCCCCCTCTAAGCCTCAAAAGAAAAAACAACACAAGAGAGGTAGAAGAGGAGGCAAGAACAGATACCGACACAGCCTCATCCCAGGAGGACTCACTAATAGAGACTCCCAAATACAAAAGGAACAGGTAATGGTAAAACCACCACTGAGTAATGACAGAAAGGAAAATAATCTAGTCAAGATCTTTAATCTATCTAACCACAACCTCACAACACAAGAGACTACACTACTAGAAAAAGGGCTTTCATTCTGTCCTATGTCTAGATCCAACGACTTTGACCTTTTCGTTGATCTCAATAAATTTATTAGAAAATTAACATTGAAAAGGCATTTTAACCTTACCGATAAAAATGGTGGCATTTCTGACCTCACAACTCCCGGTGAGGATCACACCACCTCCATTTCCACTCTCCAACTGACAGAAATAGTCTCTGACAGGCCTATCCAACACACTAACCTAAAACCAGCATCTACATTCTATCCGGTCCAACATAAAGGGAACTTCGTGGAGACCTTTTACAGTTTGGTGTCCACCGAGTTCCAGGACCTCCACACTACAAATAGTACCGGTACTATGAAAAGAGAAAATAACTTAACATACAAAGAGAGGACAGCACTCAAGGACCTAGCCAGCAGACAGGACCTGGTTATAAAGGCGGCAGATAAAGGGGGGGGGGGATTGTCATTCAAAACAGGTCCGACTATATTCTGGAAGCAGAACGTCTTCTTGATGATAAGGCCTTTTATTCTAGGTTAGATCGTGACCCCACTCTGGAGTATAAGACTACCCTTTATAAATTACTAGACGAGGGCCTAAGGGTAGGGATTCTAAATACTAAAGAACACAAGTATCTACGAGTGGAGGAACCAGCTATGGCCCTATTTTACCATCTACCTAAGGTACATAAAAGTCAGAAAAACCCCCCCGGTAGACCCATTATATCGGGAATAAACTCTCTAACGTCTAATCTTTCCCACTATGTGGATCTACATCTCCAGAAATACGTCAGGGGTCTAGATGCCTTTCTTCTTGACACGTCGGACCTAATTAGACATGTCCTTGAACAAAAATGGGACAAGTCATGGCTGTTCATCACAATGGATATCAGTTCATTGTACACTAATATACCACACGACCTCGGGATCCATGCCATTTCCCATTATTTAAATAATGACCCCGCAGTCGTTGATGTACAAACTAACTTTTTACTGAGAGCCACTGAGTTCATTCTCAAACATAATTATTTTTCTTTCTTAAACAGAATATTTTTACAAAGTAGAGGTACCGCCATGGGGAGCAAATTTGCCCCCAGTTTTGCGAATCTTTATGTCGGTTTGTTCGAGGAGCAGGTCATCTACAAACATAGAGATTTTGGACATTGCCAGTTATACAAAAGATTCATAGATGATGTGTTTATTATTTGGAAAGGGAGTGAAGAGGAGGCAAGGAATTTCGTTAAAAATATCAATGAGAATGAATGGGGTCTAGAGTTCACATGTAGTATAGTAAAAAACAATGCCGAATTCTTGGATGTAGAAGTATTCCATACACCTGAAGGGGAAATTAGAACAAAATCATACTTCAAACCAGTTGATAGCAATAGTTACCTGGGATTTGATAGCAACCATTTCAAGAAATGGCTGACTAATGTACCCTATGGTCAATACAAAAGAATTAGGAGGAACTGTACAGACGACTTGGATTATGCCACCCAGAGTAAAGTTCTTACAGAAAGGTTCAAAGCCAAGGGCTATCCATCCTCTCTGATTAAAACAGCCAACAAAAAAGCGGGTGCACTGACACAGAGAGTTTGCTTACAACCCAAAAAGAAACCAGGGGAAGGGGGGACTTTTGACATAAATTTTATCACAACTTTCTCTTCAGACAGTAAAAAAATTAGAAACATCCTAGCTAAACACTGGGATATTTTACTACATGATCCGTATCTAAAGGGAATCATTCCCAAAAACCCACGCTTAACCTTCAGGAGGGCCCAGACGCTTAAGAACATTTTGGCCCCGAGTCGTTTAAAACCTATTACAGCCAAGAATTCTTTAACCACCCTATTCCCCAAAGTTGTGGGCAGCTACAAATGTGGACATGCACGTTGTAAGTGCTGTGATTCCATCAAACATAGACAGAAGACATTTATGTCAAATATAACAAAAGAAACATATCCAATAAAAAGTTTTGTCAATTGCGGATCCAACTACGTTATCTATCTAATAGAATGCAAGTGCGAATTACAGTACATTGGACGCACTATTCAACCTCTGAGGGAGAGATTAAATACCCATAGATACAATATCCAAAATGGTTATACTTTGCATAGTGTGTCACGGCACGCAGCTACTCATCATAACTGTAATATCAAAGAATACAGTATACTCCCGATCGAACATATTAGCCCTACTGTTCCACAGAGATTTAATTATCTCAAAAGGCGTGAGATGTATTGGATATTCAAACTTCAGAGCTTGGTACCCGCAGGACTAAATGAAAGTCTAGAAAACATATACTAGAGCATCCCGTATGCAATTGTACCCTTCACACACAACGTTGGCATAGCCTCTTTTTATATATACAATTCTTGTATTTAAATTTTGTGATTATTCTTATATCTACTCATGTGGATGTATATATATGTGTATATATATATATATATATATATTTATTTATACCTTTTATGTGTTCTATACTTTGGCTACCAGTAATCGAATCAATTTCATTTTTATATACACTTCTATACCCTCTACTGGTACTAATATTCCCCTTGAAGTTTAGAATAACACTGTTTTTAATCCATTCTCATATTTCTAAATTTTACTTTAGATCATCAACTGCTATTTTTATTATTATTTATTTTATTAACAGGTTGTCTAGATTCCCCTTTATATTGTTTATAAATAATTAATCAATTGTACATGGTTTTATATATTATATATTTTATATGCATTTGTCACTTTAAAACCTGTATAATTAAGTTATTCATACTGTCTTAACTAATTAACCATGCCACTTATCAATGTTCTCATTTATCTTTTAGTGCTAGCTATACTTATTTAATTTAATTTTACTAGCGCCTGATTGAACTTAATTGTTTTCCCAATCATGTTTACTAATACTTACCTCATGCGCTCGAGTGTTGCCATGGTTTGCCGGTCAAACATCCGGCGCCCCAGTGACAACTGCGCATGCGCACCACTATACGGCCGTTCGCGGGCTTTCTCGGCACGCGTACCCGGAAATCTGAGCCGGAGTAACATCTGAACACGTAAGTCACTTGACCTGCCTTGTGCTATATATGAATGTATCTCTAATGTGTCATCTATTGTCCTTTGTTTGAGAAAGGGTGTTGCACACCCGAAACGCGTCACTTTTTGGACATCCACCATTGTATGTATTTTAATAGATTAAATTTTCATTGATTTTCCTTATTGAGGGTATTGTTCATTTTTGGGAAGTACACTGCCAGCGCCCTACGTGAGTCTGGCGCCACTTTTTTCTGTTTGACCATTATATTACCGGACGCTATAAGCGCTACCGGTCCTTCCTGACTGTGGGAGCTGCTCAGGCCGTGCACACCCTAGAACATACCCAAATAATTCCTCTTGGATCCTGACAAGAATCAGGAAGGAACCTCTTCATATACTATATCTACGTGCCTTTTTACAAGAATCCTTCAGGTGAGCACCTCAGCCTTCTCTTACACTAGTGTTGGACTGACCAGACGATATTACCCGAGGCGCCGTCCTCTGTTGTCTTTTTTTCTCTCCTTTTTAAGTATACTATTCGCCGGTTCAAATATTGAATCCGGGTACAGACTACCAGAGAGTATTTTGGACGCCTGGATATACCTGTCTGCCCAACAAGAATGTCTAAAGGAGAATTGAGATTCCGCGAGAGGGAGCATGCATTTACCATCTTCACCAAAACCACACGGAAAGAACCTGTCCAGGTATGCGAAACACTTAAAGAAAACAAGACAGATGAGAAACTAATTGAACATTTATTTTTTGAATTGGAAAAATGGAGGAAAGCAGAGTCACAACATCATTTGGACAAACTTTTTTTGGACACTTACCTTAATGAGAAAATTATCCCAAGGGGGTTAAGGCTACGTCCAGAGCCTGCCTTCAAAAATGATGGATCCTTTGTGACAGCTTGGGATAATATTCTGCATGATTGTTCTGCATCACTCCTCGATACCTTATCCAAAAAGAGACTTTCCCTTACAGCAGATTGTACCAAAAAAATAGATGATATCCTTACTGAACTAACTCCTTTTGAGCATTCTTCTCTATACACTAAGTTAGATAAGAAAGTGTCAGTGAGTATAGAGGCATTTGAGAAGGAAATACTAAACAGAAAACTAGGTAAATTAGCTAGGGACCGTAGAGATTATGGGACCAATAACATCAAATACTGGTTAAAAAATGTTAACAGGGAACAAATAAGTGTGAGAAATCACCAGTTACGTGAGAACAACGAACAATATACAACTATAAATAAGAAATATGCTACACATACGGATTCCCCCGGCGGCCCCAACAAAAGACATAAAAAGAACTACCCCAAGAAAACACAGGTACCAGTTAGAACATTTAAACCAACTACTAACAAAACCAAATTTGAACCTAGGGTGGACAAACATTGCATAACCAACCTGGAACATACCAATGAACCAGAAGCACCCACTACATTAAAATATCATGGCACTCAAAATATCCAACTACAGAATAGGGACGAAATAGAGTTAGACCAGCTCATGAAGAACTTACCCAAACTTACACTCCCATCAGGCAAATTTCCTCATAAAGATCTTATTGATCCTAATGATTCGATACTAACTACCCATGAAGCTAGTCCCTCCCCAAGTAGCCCACATGAAGAACAACAGCAACAATTTTTCACACCTCTTAATGAGAGTAACATTAATAAGACATCACTTGACTGTACACGATTTAGGGACATACCCTCACTCAATGACACCGAGTCTTTTTTAGGGCTACCAGGGGAAATAAAACAAAGATCGTTACACCCCTACACCCTAAACACAGTATTGAAAGAAACAGTGCATCTAGCCCCCCCTCTAAGCCTCAAAAGAAAAAACAACACAAGAGAGGTAGAAGAGGAGGCAAGAACAGATACCGACACAGCCTCATCCCAGGAGGACTCACTAATAGAGACTCCCAAATACAAAAGGAACAGGTAATGGTAAAACCACCACTGAGTAATGACAGAAAGGAAAATAATCTAGTCAAGATCTTTAATCTATCTAACCACAACCTCACAACACAAGAGACTACACTACTAGAAAAAGGGCTTTCATTCTGTCCTATGTCTAGATCCAACGACTTTGACCTTTTCGTTGATCTCAATAAATTTATTAGAAAATTAACATTGAAAAGGCATTTTAACCTTACCGATAAAAATGGTGGCATTTCTGACCTCACAACTCCCGGTGAGGATCACACCACCTCCATTTCCACTCTCCAACTGACAGAAATAGTCTCTGACAGGCCTATCCAACACACTAACCTAAAACCAGCATCTACATTCTATCCGGTCCAACATAAAGGGAACTTCGTGGAGACCTTTTACAGTTTGGTGTCCACCGAGTTCCAGGACCTCCACACTACAAATAGTACCGGTACTATGAAAAGAGAAAATAACTTAACATACAAAGAGAGGACAGCACTCAAGGACCTAGCCAGCAGACAGGACCTGGTTATAAAGGCGGCAGATAAAGGGGGGGGGATTGTCATTCAAAACAGGTCCGACTATATTCTGGAAGCAGAACGTCTTCTTGATGATAAGGCCTTTTATTCTAGGTTAGATCGTGACCCCACTCTGGAGTATAAGACTACCCTTTATAAATTACTAGACGAGGGCCTAAGGGTAGGGATTCTAAATACTAAAGAACACAAGTATCTACGAGTGGAGGAACCAGCTATGGCCCTATTTTACCATCTACCTAAGGTACATAAAAGTCAGAAAAACCCCCCCGGTAGACCCATTATATCGGGAATAAACTCTCTAACGTCTAATCTTTCCCACTATGTGGATCTACATCTCCAGAAATACGTCAGGGGTCTAGATGCCTTTCTTCTTGACACGTCGGACCTAATTAGACATGTCCTTGAACAAAAATGGGACAAGTCATGGCTGTTCATCACAATGGATATCAGTTCATTGTACACTAATATACCACACGACCTCGGGATCCATGCCATTTCCCATTATTTAAATAATGACCCCGCAGTCGTTGATGTACAAACTAACTTTTTACTGAGAGCCACTGAGTTCATTCTCAAACATAATTATTTTTCTTTCTTAAACAGAATATTTTTACAAAGTAGAGGTACCGCCATGGGGAGCAAATTTGCCCCCAGTTTTGCGAATCTTTATGTCGGTTTGTTCGAGGAGCAGGTCATCTACAAACATAGAGATTTTGGACATTGCCAGTTATACAAAAGATTCATAGATGATGTGTTTATTATTTGGAAAGGGAGTGAAGAGGAGGCAAGGAATTTCGTTAAAAATATCAATGAGAATGAATGGGGTCTAGAGTTCACATGTAGTATAGTAAAAAACAATGCCGAATTCTTGGATGTAGAAGTATTCCATACACCTGAAGGGGAAATTAGAACAAAATCATACTTCAAACCAGTTGATAGCAATAGTTACCTGGGATTTGATAGCAACCATTTCAAGAAATGGCTGACTAATGTACCCTATGGTCAATACAAAAGAATTAGGAGGAACTGTACAGACGACTTGGATTATGCCACCCAGAGTAAAGTTCTTACAGAAAGGTTCAAAGCCAAGGGCTATCCATCCTCTCTGATTAAAACAGCCAACAAAAAAGCGGGTGCACTGACACAGAGAGTTTGCTTACAACCCAAAAAGAAACCAGGGGAAGGGGGGACTTTTGACATAAATTTTATCACAACTTTCTCTTCAGACAGTAAAAAAATTAGAAACATCCTAGCTAAACACTGGGATATTTTACTACATGATCCGTATCTAAAGGGAATCATTCCCAAAAACCCACGCTTAACCTTCAGGAGGGCCCAGACGCTTAAGAACATTTTGGCCCCGAGTCGTTTAAAACCTATTACAGCCAAGAATTCTTTAACCACCCTATTCCCCAAAGTTGTGGGCAGCTACAAATGTGGACATGCACGTTGTAAGTGCTGTGATTCCATCAAACATAGACAGAAGACATTTATGTCAAATATAACAAAAGAAACATATCCAATAAAAAGTTTTGTCAATTGCGGATCCAACTACGTTATCTATCTAATAGAATGCAAGTGCGAATTACAGTACATTGGACGCACTATTCAACCTCTGAGGGAGAGATTAAATACCCATAGATACAATATCCAAAATGGTTATACTTTGCATAGTGTGTCACGGCACGCAGCTACTCATCATAACTGTAATATCAAAGAATACAGTATACTCCCGATCGAACATATTAGCCCTACTGTTCCACAGAGATTTAATTATCTCAAAAGGCGTGAGATGTATTGGATATTCAAACTTCAGAGCTTGGTACCCGCAGGACTAAATGAAAGTCTAGAAAACATATACTAGAGCATCCCGTATGCAATTGTACCCTTCACACACAACGTTGGCATAGCCTCTTTTTATATATACAATTCTTGTATTTAAATTTTGTGATTATTCTTATATCTACTCATGTGGATGTATATATATGTGTATATATATATATATATATATTTATTTATACCTTTTATGTGTTCTATACTTTGGCTACCAGTAATCGAATCAATTTCATTTTTATATACACTTCTATACCCTCTACTGGTACTAATATTCCCCTTGAAGTTTAGAATAACACTGTTTTTAATCCATTCTCATATTTCTAAATTTTACTTTAGATCATCAACTGCTATTTTTATTATTATTTATTTTATTAACAGGTTGTCTAGATTCCCCTTTATATTGTTTATAAATAATTAATCAATTGTACATGGTTTTATATATTATATATTTTATATGCATTTGTCACTTTAAAACCTGTATAATTAAGTTATTCATACTGTCTTAACTAATTAACCATGCCACTTATCAATGTTCTCATTTATCTTTTAGTGCTAGCTATACTTATTTAATTTAATTTTACTAGCGCCTGATTGAACTTAATTGTTTTCCCAATCATGTTTACTAATACTTACCTCATGCGCTCGAGTGTTGCCATGGTTTGCCGGTCAAACATCCGGCGCCCCAGTGACAACTGCGCATGCGCACCACTATACGGCCGTTCGCGGGCTTTCTCGGCACGCGTACCCGGAAATCTGAGCCGGAGTAACATCTGAACACGTAAGTCACTTGACCTGCCTTGTGCTATATATGAATGTATCTCTAATGTGTCATCTATTGTCCTTTGTTTGAGAAAGGGTGTTGCACACCCGAAACGCGTCACTTTTTGGACATCCACCATTGTATGTATTTTAATAGATTAAATTTTCATTGATTTTCCTTATTGAGGGTATTGTTCATTTTTGGGAAGTACACTGCCAGCGCCCTACGTGAGTCTGGCGCCACTTTTTTCTGTTTGACCATCTTCAATTTTGTGGTAAGGCTGCAAAAATGTTTTGCCACAGGTAGATATGTTCTCTTTTCTTGGTGAGATGAAGAGGGTTCATCCTTGTTCTTAGTTTCTGTTACTAAAATAATCCTTTATTAGTCCCACAGTGGGGAAATTCACAGCGTTACAGCAGCAGAGAGGGTACAGAGAGTGAAGCACAAACTATGACAACAATAATATTAGGGATAAATAAACAAAAAGAAAAGGGGGATAAAAAGCCAAAAAAGAGACAAGCATACTATAGGTTATGAATAGCAATCCTCTCTTTTCTGTGTCACATGTGACCACAAGGACATATGGAAGATTGAAGGCGTATCTGTAAGTGAGATATGGATGGATGATATTGGAGCTATTTGTAGTCAAAGCCGCATAGTTAGTTTTTGGGTAGGTTTAAACCATGATTATTGGATTATTTCATGCATGAAGTTTCCATTCATCCCAAACCCTAGGAGATCCATGCAGCCTTTGTTTTTCCATGTTTGTATTGAAATGTTCATTAACTAATGTTCTCGTTCTAATTGATCAGTTTAATCGTAATGTACTCCATAGAAATCTCAGCTCCGTGTATTTAGATTTAGTAATTCAGCCCATAGACAGTCAGCGCAGAAGATATGCAAACATCAGAATATGATAAAGGAGTCGCTCATCACAATCTGGAACCTCGTTCATTTCACCAGGCTTTACAGATTTAATTGGCTCCGTAAATGACTTATCATAAAGTAAATACTAAATCATCCTTAAAACTTCATTATATCACTCAGAGCTGCCCCATGCTGGATGGCAGCTGATATATGCATTGCAATATTATGACAACGGCTGGAATCATCATATATATTGTGACTTGGACCATGCTGGTATCACCTGAGAATCTTCTGGGATGTACAGTATGTACGGCTGCCATAGGTTATACATTTTCTTGTATATAGTGTGTAGACCTGTGCATCTTCTGGGATACATTTATATGTATTAAGTTGGTATAAGTTATGCATGACCAGGATAGGGCTGAGTCGTAGGACCGGCTCACAGAGCAGAAAAAGGAACCCTCCTTAACCAACTGAATAAAACACACACATTTCGTTGTTGGAAAAGTGCTGGTCACAGCTTTATTTATTCTTTGAAAATCTGTAAAATATAAACTTTATTAAACATATATTAACAATTGCAAAATATAAAAATTATGTTAAACATCAATTTTCTTAGTGGCCGAGTACTTGACAACAGAGCAGAACTTGTTTGTCCCTTTTTAGACAACCAACTAAGTCCGGTGTAACCATTAAGTAAAATATAATTGCTCATAACTCACGCTCAGCGTGTAAACAACCACACCTACCAATCCACAAGCCGCACACCAACCTGGCAAGTCACGAGGGCAGAATGTGGCAAATATCAAATGAATCCAGCTCCTGAGGTCAAACTCTCAAGGAGACTGCAATCCAATTCACCAAATTCCCGGACTTTATCCCAAATGATGCAATCAATTTACCAAAATATAAATTATCTGTTGCCAAGCACCCGCCACAGCACAGCGTCTTGACCCCTCAAGACGCCGTGCACCGCCACACCCTCCAAGCAAAACCAACCACCTCAGACAATCCGTAATTAAAAACATCCAACCCAAGGTCCGTCAAGTGCACACCATCCTTACCCATGTAGCTGCGATCAGCCTCCAACAAACCATGTCGCACAACCAAACCACCATTCAAACGGATGAATTTACCGAAACATTTATTGATCTTCACCCGAGACCGTTTCAGTGCCGCCACTGAAACTGCGTTCCTCCATCGCTCCCTTCTCACCATCTCCGACCAAATTAACAAAACATCCGGATACTCACTCATAATCCACAACACATCTCTCTTCATCGCCTTAATCAATTGACGCATAGGAAAACTCCCGATGTCGTTGCCCCCAGCATGGATCAACAAAACATCCGGAGCACCCCATCTTTCAATTGCCATTCGCAACTTCGCACGCACCGCTTCCCACTGAAGCCCCCTATAGCCAAGCCAACGCACACTTACCAAATTTCCATCGAGCCCAAGAAACCTACCACCCAAACGAAGCTGAGCCCTCTTTTCCGCCCAATGAATAAAGGAGTGTCCGAAAATCCAGATGACACACCTTCTAATACCTATCAAGAAATAAACAATCGTAACAGCCAACAAAGCCCACTTCCCCTTTTCTACTTTTCCAATCTATGAAGCCGAACATACGACCGAAAACGCCTCGACTCCCAACGCCCAATTTTCTTGATATCGGCCTCCGACAAACCCCACCTGGCTGCCTCAGTTGCAGCCCCGATGCGAAAGGAATGTGAACAATATTCCTTCGCATTTAACCCCAACAGACCCAAACACTTTCTAAAAACTGCCACAAACTGAAATCTAGACAAAGCCTTCCCATTCTGATGAACCAATAACGCCTCCCCCGTCGCTACACGGACTGACAAAAAGGATTCAAGGCACTCCACCGGGCAACCCACAAACCCCGGTACCCGCCGCAAACGCACCAAGAACCCCCGACCAGAGCTATCCGTTTTAGCATTCGTCAACACAATCCTAACCTCACCTTCCACCCGCTGCACATGCCGCATCTGAATGCCCCCGTTACGCGAGCAGCTTCCACTTACCAACTCACTAATCCTGAACGCCCCAAAAAATGCCCATGAGTATGCCAATGTAAACAAACAACTCTCGTAATCCGACACGCATACCTCCCGGACTTTCCCCAACAGGTCCCTCAACAGATCAAAAGATACAGGTCTCCTACAGTCCTCCCTATAACGGCCTTTCTTGTAGCCCTTCACCGCCTGCTTCACTAAGAAACCCTGAGTCGAATCCTCTCCCCCTGTTAATTTGAACAAAAAGGCCAAAGCTGCCAATGTCCTCTGAACCACCGCCACCGAGGCCCCCCTCTCAAAATGGCGCATCAACAAACAAAATAAAACAGATTCTTTACTAGGCACCTCCCTGCCCGCACCCCACTCATCCAGCAGCAGAAACCAATCACGCCATACCTTCTTGTAGGAATCCCATGTCGAAAAGGCTAAAGACAACTGAACCCATGGAAATAATTTCAACGCAGCATCTCCCACAAATGCTCCGGACACCGCATCGACTGCAACGCCGCCCCCGGCACCAACTCCCGGAACCTGACCAGCTGTAATCGAGACAGAGCATCCGCCACCTCATTATCCACACCTGGAACATGGACTGACCGAAAATATATGTTCAAACGAAGGCACAACAACACCAGGTGCCGCAACAACACAATTACTGGCGGAGAGCTCGACGTCTGCTTGTTAATGACATTAACCACTGACATATTGTCGCAATGGAAAACCACACTCCTGTTTGCTAACTGGCTACCCCATAACTCCAACGACACTACAATCGGGAACAACTCCAGCAGGCACAAGTTAGCCGCCAGCTTCTGTTCGTGCCACCACTCCGGCCAAGACCCCACACTCCATTCCCCTTGAAAAAACGCCCCGTAACCTATCGACCCTGCTGCGTCCGTAAACAAATGGAGCTCTGCATTAGAAACAGGCTCCGCCAGCCACAAAGTCCTCCCATTGTAAGCAACCAAAAATTCATCCCAAACCCGCAAATCCGCTCTATGCTCTTTCCTTAGCCGAACAAAGTGTTCAGGCCGCTTTACTCCAGCTGTCGCCTGCGCCAACCTCCGACAGAAAACCCGCCCCATGGGCATAATTCTACAAGCGAAGTTTAATCTCCCCAGCAAGGATTGTACCTGCCGCAATGTCAACTTTGACTTCACCAATGCCTCACCAACACAAGAACGCAACTCCTCCAACTTTTTCTCAGGCAAACGACATTCCATGGCAACTGAATCCAATTCTATACCCAAAAAACACAATCTCGTGGCCGGGCCTTCGGTCTTATCAACCGCCAATGGCACGCCAAAACTCTCAAACGTTTCGGACAATGTGGACAACAAAACTTGACACCTATAGCTCTCTGCCGGGCCTACACACAGAAAATCGTCTAAATAATGAATAACCCCAGCCCCACCAGACAACTCCCTAACTACCCATTCCAGGAACGTACTAAACGCCTCAAAATAAGCACAGGAAATAGAACACCCCATCGGCAGGCAGCCATCCACGTAGTAACCCCCTTCAAAATAACACCCCAACAAATGCATCGATTCGGGATGCACCGGTAACAAGCGAAATGCAGCCTCGATGTCCGCCTTCGCCATCAACGCTCCACTTCCAGCTGCCCTCACCAGACTCACAGCCTCATCAAATGAAGTATAGCAAACCGAGCTCATAGCTGGGTCTATCGCATCATTCACCGAACCCCCCCGCGGGTAAGACAAATGATGAATCAGGCGAAACTTGCCCTCCTCCTTTTTAGGAACAACCCCCAATGGCGAAACCCGTAAATTTCCCACCGGTGGATCAACAAAGGGGCCTAACATACGCCCCAACTTCACCTCCTTCTGCAACTTTTCCCTAACTACTCCCGGGAATTCATCTGCAGACTTCAGATTCCTTGCAAAACAACCCGGCTCCCCCTCCTTAAAAGGGATCCGAAACCCCTCTTGAAAGCCCTGAATCAACAAACAAGCCTTCTCCTCATTTGGATATCTCCCGAGCCACGGCATCATTACGCCGAGCCTCACCGGAGTCACCCCCTTTTTGAGCACTATCCCCCGTCCGCTGTCCCTGTCCTTTCCTTCTAAAGCAACGAGATAAGGGGTGGTTGATACCCCCGCAACCAGAGCATTCGTGCCTGAAGGTACAAGAGGATCCCCAAGTGCAGTTACCCTCATTATACCTCCAACAGACTCCCTTCTTACCACTGCCCGACGGGGGCCCAGCTTTGGCTCCGTCGGGCCCCGACTGAAAGGAGGAACCAGCCACTGCCACCCCACCAAAAGACGAACTCTTCGGCGCCGGCTTTGGCGCCGTCATCAACCTCATCCATAGCCCAATATCCCTATGCCCCCATTCCAAGGAAGGTCTTACGGCCATTCTCTGACGAAACTGATCGTCATATCTAAGCCACGCTATCCCCCCATATGTCTTGTACGCTTCCCATATAGTTTCCTGATGACAAAACAACCCCGAGCACCATTCAGGCTGTTTTTCCCCAATGACACTACCCAGGATAGAAAAAGCGTGCAGCCAATTCCCAAAATTACGAGGAATCAGCCGATACCGGCGCCTCTCCTCATCCTCTTCCTTACGATGTTCCTTCCCCTTTTCCCAACGCTCAACGCTAAAACGCTCCAAAGGTAACAGCGTAAAAATATCCAGATTCTCCCTCTTCCATATCTTATCCTTCACTTCTTGTTTCAGATGACCCCCAAGAGGCCCGTCAAAACAAATGTACAAGTTCCCCAACGCCGCGTCCGACACCGGCAATAATTTGGACGCCTCAGCTGACTTAGCTGCCGGAGCTTTATCCCCACTCACAGCTACCACTGCCTTCTCTGATCCATCCGTCACTGACCCTGCACTAACTGCCCCCACCGAATTCTCCTTTGCCCCTGTGCTGACTACCTCCGCCACCATGGGCGTCACTGCCACTAGCGCATTAGACGTTGTGGCCACCCCTGTACTAGATGACCCAGCCGCCCCAGCACCCCAAGCCGATATAGGCCCCCCATGCTGTGACCCCATAGCCCTCTCAAAGACTGACATCAAACGCTGCATCCCCTGCATAAACTCCTGAAGGGGCCCCCCACTAGCAACAGCCCCTGCATCAGACGTAGTAACTGCTAATCCCCCTGGATTGTTAAGTGTGTTTGTATGTAGATGTGCCTGTGTAGCTGTGGACGCACCTGTAATTGTGACGCCGCTGCCTCCTGGCGTCTGCCCGGCATCGCCGGGGCCTGCAACGATGCCCTGGCCCGATGGACCCGCTCCCGCCGTTGCCATCATTCCTGGAGCCATAGACGGCACCGCAACCGCTGATCCTGCTGCCGGCGACACCATGGGACCCCCTCCTGTCGCGGCCAGTCCTAGAGCGCGACGCACTGTGTCCAGCATAGCCGCCTCAGCGCCACTCTGCATCTGGTAAGGAAAAAAGACAGACGAAACACCACGAACACAACCAGCATCGCCTACCCACTGCGCACCTTGCGCCATCCCCACACCCATGCTGCTGTCAGGAGGCCCCATGAAGTGCTTCATCCCTCCAGCAGGCCTCTCTCTATCCGCCCCAATCCAGCTGCCGTCTCCTCTGTACCTGGATGGAGGGTTCGTGCCTCCATCCGCTGCCCCATGCTGCTGCCGTGCCCCCCCGCTTAACCTGGGTGAAGGGGGGACCCGACCCCCCCCACCCGCGGCTGCCGCGCTCGGAGCCGCGGCCGCATCTAGCAGCCCGACCGCGGCCTCCTCCGCTTCGCTCACCTCGCTGCCTGGGCTGCTGGGGGCGTCCTCCTCCCCAGCCCCCGCTCCCCCACTGCCGTTCGCTGCTGCCGCTCTGCCCGGCCCGCGGTACACACTCACCGCTCTGGATTCCTGGTGGGTGTCACGTCGACGCTGGCTCCTCCCCTCTGCTCCCGCCGACCTCCGACTTCCGGTTCCGGACTTCCGGCCACTGCCGCTCCGCCCACTGGCACGTCCGCCCGCCATCTTGGGACCTCCATGTGCAGCCGCCATCTTGCGCCTAGCGCCTCCAGAAGACCTCGCACTCCCTGGTGTCCTAGGACTCCTCACGCCTGCCCCTCCGTCTTCCTCCGACGATGCCACCGACGGCCTCCTGCTCCTCTTCCTTCCGGAACCGCCGACTGCCGCAGCTCCTCCTGAAACACCAGGTACGCCACAGTCCTCACTCCTCCCAGCCCGCACAGGTGACTCCGAGGGGCTTAACCTCTCAGGGGGCCTCGCTCTCGATGATCTGGCCGACCGCCGGGTCCCGCCGTCCTCCCCTGCGGTAAACATGGCCACCTGCTCCCTCATCCATTCGGCTCCCCTGGCCTCCGCTTGTGCCCGCATCTGGGCCAAAAAGGCCTCCAACTCCGCCATCCCCCGTCCTGTCTCCAAAAACCGCAGGAAAAACGAAAACCGCCAAAATCCCGCAAAAAACGGACCGCACCACCTCTCCCTACAATTTTCTCCAGCCAAAAGGTGGCGTGCCCTTCCTGGCACCCCTTATAAACCCTCTAGGTCTCCACCCCCCAAGCTAGCCCACCTATCACCTCACATATAGTTCCACCCCCAACTCTAAAAACCCGCCTTTTCCTGCCCTCCCAGCCCATCCTGTCATGGCCGCATTCCGCCCACTTACAGCTATCTCCATGCTAACATTATGGCTTGTGTAAGTTACAAATACTCTTTTACAAATACTATGGACCATCCTTGTTTCACACTGCTATCTTTTGGTATATAATTAAAGTTATGCATCTTCTTGTATATCTTGCTGTAAACTTCAGTATCTTCTTGTATATAATGTACACTTATATGCAAGTTATATCTTAGGGGAGTATAGTTGATGCATATGTATCACTCTTACTGGATGTTCAGCAGAAGAATGTATTTACTCCAGTTTCCATTGATCCCTTGTGTGGAGCAGACATTGCACACAGCCCCTTATTAGTATGCAGGAAGTTGTTCAGAAATTACGGCTTCTTTATGAGGAAAATTATGAGTCGCTGAATTATCTCTCTAAAAGACACCTACAGTATTGTCCAGTCATCAAAACCAGCAAATGAAGCCGAGTAACTGCCCAATATACAGGCAAGTTTTACAGCGGCTGCAAATGTAAAGCAATTTGTTAGTCACTAATGGCCGGAGAGGGGTCTAAGTCAAATCCTTCTGCTAAATTTGAATGAATCTTGTGCTCTATTAAGCACTTTTTAAGCATGGCTTTAACTACATTACACTTCATCATCTTATCTACCTATCATCATTGATCATCTATTTGCTATCAATTATATATTATTATTAATTATATCTTTCAATCTTTGCATCTATCATAGATAGGATGTAGTATAAATCTAGCATAACAGTCACAGTGTGTACACCACCACTGGTGAAGATCAGTATAAAATATAACTTTTAACATTAATTATAAAGTAAAAGCCAAAAATTCAGATTGTGAGATTTATCATTTCTTTTTGTATTTTTATGTGGCTCCTGTGGTTTTCTCTTAGTCACACAGACTGTCAAATGCTTAAATTATGGTAGCAGGGTAGGTTATTTGAGTAGAGGTCCCCTATATTTTTATCTCCTCTATCTATGTATTCTTCCCTTTATTTGGCAGAGCACTAATGTGCAGGGGGTATACAGCAGTAAGCCAAGGTGACTCGGTAAAACAGCTGGACCAGGGACACCATCGGGACATTGGGGCTCGAGTTTTGGATCTGGCCAGAAGAGAGGGCCTAGGACAGTGATGGCTAACCTATGACACGCGTGTCAGCACTGACACGCGTAGTCATTTTTGCTGACACGCGGCCGCCCAGCGCCCGCTGTCCGCCCCCCTCCCTGTGTAATGTGCTGCCCCAGTGTAATGTGCTACCCCTATGTTAATGTCCCGCCCCCGTCCTTGTGTTTCTGTCCATGTGTAATGTGCTCCCCCTGTGTTAATGTCCCGCCCCCGTCCCTGTGTTTCTGCCCCCTGCTTACCTGTCCGGCGTCGCGTTGGTACGCCCACCATCTGCAACTCCTCCGGCTCCTCCAGGCTGCAATGCGTGCTGCTCATCACGTGACTGAGGCGACCTGACGTCAGGTCACGTCAGTTACGTGACCCGAGGCGCGCGGTGCAACCTGGAGGAGCCGAGCCGCCATTATCGTCAGACCTGCAGTAAAGCTACAGGGAAGAAGACATCACTGGGTAAGTATGTAAGTTTATTATTATATTATATTTAAAGGGAGGGCACTAGGGGTATTTTAGTAGTAAAGGGAGGGTGCTAGGGGTAATTTAGTAGTAAAGGGAGGGTGCTATGGGGTATTTTAGTAGTAAAGGGAGGCCGCTAGGGGTATTTTAGTAGTAAAGGGAGGGCACTAGGGGTATTTTAGTAGTAAAGGGAGGCCGCTAGGGGTATTTTAGTAGTAAAGAGAGGGCACTAGGGGTATTTTAGTAGTAAAGGGAGGCCGCTAGGGGTATTTTAGTAGTAAAGGGAGGCCGCTAGGGGTATTTTAGTAGTAAAGGGAGGCCGCTAGGGGTATTTTAGTAGTAAAGGGAGGCCGCTAGGGGTATTTTAGTAGTAAAGGGAGGCCGCTGCTGGACATGTTATTAATAAGGGGAGGCCGCTGCTGGACATGTTATTACAAAATTAGGTTTTTCCTAAAGGTGACACAGCACCCGAGTTATGCTCGTTTTTTTGGCGAATTTTGACACACCAAGCTCAAAAGGTTGCCCATCACTGGCCTAGGAGTACCAGAATCTCCTTTGAGCTGTACAGCATCTGCTCCCTCTTTACAGGCTGCTTGTACTGACATCTCACAATCATATGGAAGTATACACAGCGCAAATACTTGGTGGGTACAGCAAGATCAAAAATCTATAAAGTATCAATAAAGATATAAATAAGAAATACAACATCAACGGATGGGTATGTATGGCAGGATCTGTGGAGGTTCTGCCCTTTAGAGTAGAACACAACAGAGATTGGAGCTCTGGCATCTGCCTGGCATCTGGTCAGGGTTACAGCCAGATGGGTAGATGTGATTATATAAACTTGAAAAACGCACTGCTTTCAAGGAGCAAAAATTTGTAAGGGAAAATAGAGTTCTTTATTAGGACTTTCAGTGCATAGTACAACGTGTTTCTGATGCGGATAACCCTCTTCATCAGGTCCAACAAAAATACATGCAAAGGAAGAGATATACCCAATAACAGCTTTAGAGTCTAGTAAGAGCGATAGTGGGGAAGTGCCAAGAAGCCAGCAGGAGCACTGTATACAGGGTCGGCTCCAGGTTTCAGTAGGACCCTGGGCAAGAGAACCTCAGTAGGCACCTTTGAAGTGAACTCATGTGGAGTCATTAAAAATTCAGAAATTAAAAGTCTCCTGTTTCCTAAAATATTCCCTAGTTTATCATACCAAAAAGCCCCCTCATTTTTATTTTATATAAAGCAACCTTACCCCTTATTGATTCATTATGTACAACGTTATGTGGGCCCCCCCCCCAGCAGTCCTGGGCCCCGGCACTTACCCTGGTATGCCTAGTGCTGGCGCCGGCTGTGTCTGTATATATCTCACAATTATGCATCTGTATGGTAAACTAACCTTATTTTATGGTTTCACGGAGGAGAGATGGTAGTGCTGGTAGCTTGTTCTATGCCCTAGGTTCTGCATCCTGCAGCTTATATTAGGTACTTCTAGAGCTGTTCAGGAGGCTACACCCCTTGATACACAAGAGGTCATAACCCCTCAGCAAAGCCCCGTACAGGTAGCATGATGGAGTGCTTTAGAAAAAGATGAAGAATTTTTAGTTTAATTATTTATTTTTATATTAGAATATTAAGTTACATTTGACACTCTTGTCATCACATCTTCTATCTATCTATCTATCCAAAAAGGAGAAAACCAAGTCCGCACAGCGGAGAAAAACCTCAATAGAGGGGGTGCAGAGCCTTCCTAGATCCTGGCTAGATCCTTCAGTAATAAAGTTAAAAAAGTGTAGGCAGCACTCCAAAAATACAAAATTTCAAAGGGTGAGGTTTATTGAAATCTATCTATCTATCTATCTATCTATCTATCTATCTATCTATCTATCTATCTATGCGTTGGAAATGGTAGGCAGCGCTCCAGAATTCAGGTCAAATAAAGGTGATTTTTATTGGAACAAGTGGCGACGTTTCGGTGTGATACACCTTTCTCAAGCAATTTTACAAGTGCCCTGTTTGGGGTATAAATAGGAAACACAATGTGCACATATGCATAGGGGGTGTGTCTTTAAAGTGCCGGTTAAGTTAAAAATGTACTCATCTTAATACAAAACATGTCATACAATATAGTGTGCATACGCTTAAAATACATACATAAATGCATATAGTGTAAACAGACAAAAATCTTATATTGAGTGTCCTTTATAAGTGAAACAAAATGTGCAATATTTGGCTAGGAAAAGGTTAAAATTACCCAACAAGCTATGCAAAATCTCCTCTGGTGTGGAAGCCTCGCTATTGGTATGTTGGCCCATCGGCGTCTGAAAAATGACATTGCGCATGCGCCAAATTGTGGCGCACGCGCCAAATTGTGGCGCACGCGCAGTGTGTCTCAGTGACTGCCGGGCGGCCATATTAGATTAGGGCCGCGGAGGTAAGAAAACAATCTAATGGATATGTGTGTGACAACAAAGAATTGGGTGGAAAAAGGGGAGGGGGATGAAGAATAAGTGCCCAGCGTGTATATGGCACAATATAGAGATATTGTATATCTCATCTAAATAGCGCTGGTGCATACACATATGGTCTCCAGAGTTACCAAAGAGCCTATCAAAGAGCTCTATGTCACTACGGGTGGTCGTTATCGACTCGGCTTTAGCCTGTCACCCGTGTAGTGGTATGTCCTGTGTCCAGAATAGTGTGCATATAGCACTGGAATAAGAGATGCCAGGGGGATAAATCTGCGATGTAATCGCATCCCCAATAGTGGCAATGTTCACACCACTGGGGGTGGAACATATATTATGGTCACAACCCCCTGTGGCGAACAATAACGCCACCCTTCTGGCCGTAGATGAGAACACTGGACAGTATAAGGAGACATCAGTGTAATAGCGATATGTAATCGGAATGTACAATCTAGTTGTCACAACACTTATCCCAAATTCTAGAGAAAAAAATATTTAATGTCTGAATAAGTACAAATAGAATACAGGCCAAATAGTGAGGAAAAAGGAGTTTTGTCTTCCACTTGGAGGGTTGTCATTCAGCTTGCTGCATATTCATAATTCGGTATCAACATTGCCACTATTGGGGATGCGATTACATCGCAGATTTATCCCCCTGGCATCTCTTATTCCAGTGCTATATGCACACTATTCTGGACACAGGACATACCACTACACGGGTGACAGGCTAAAGCCGAGTCGATAACGACCACCCATAGTGACATAGAGCTCTTTGATAGGCTCTTTGGTAACTCTGGAGACCATATGTGTATGCACCAGTGCTATTTAGATGAGATATACAATATCTCTATATTGTGCCATATACACGCTGGGCACTTATTCTTCATCCCCCTCCCCTTTTTTCACCCAATTCTTTGTTGTCACACACATATCCATTAGATTGTTTTCTTACCTCCGCGGCCCTAATCTAATATGGCCGCCCGGCAGTCACTGAGACACACTGCGCGTGCGGCACAATTTGACGCGTAGCTTGTTGGGTAATTTTAACCTTTTCCTAGCCAAATATTGCACATTTTGTTTCACTTATAAAGGACACTCAATATAAGATTTTTGTCTGTTTACACTATATGCATTTATGTATGTATTTTAAGCGTATGCACACTATATTGTATGACATGTTTTGTATTAAGATGAGTACATTTTTAACTTTGTATAATATGCACCGGCACTTTAAAGACACACCCCCTATGCATATGTGCACTTTGTGTTTCCTATTTATACCCCAAATGGGGCACTTGTAAAATTGCTTGAGAAAGGTGTATCACACCGAAACGTCGCCACTTGTTCCAATAAAAATCACCTTTATTTGACCTGAATTCTGGAGTGCTGCCTACCATTTCCAACGCATATACAAGTAAGGACCTGGCCAGGATCCTTGGGGGCTCTGCACCCCTCCTTTGAAGGAGTTTTCCACTGTGCGGACTTGAACTTTCCATGTGTATCTATCTATCTATCTATCTATCTATCTATCTATGTCTATCTATCAGGTTGTCAACACTAACAATAGAATAGTTACTCAAGGTTTATACATTTTGAAATTAGAAATGAGTATAGGTACAATAAATGGACCAGGAAATGTTTACTTCCTTCATGGGTTACCCTTCAAATGTCCCCACCCCCACCCCTTTTAAACTTGTTTAAGGAGACATATGTAATTTTCTTGAATTTTCTTTGTAGAGAATATCTGGCAGAACATCTCCGTATACCTGTGAAAGCTGCCAGTCCCTCTTCCTGCTGTGCTGTCAGATGTGATTACAACACAGGAGGGATCCGGAGGAGGCAGCGATAAGAAGACTTCCAATTAAAATGTACATGTTTCCATTTCATTTGCATTAAACACAAGCTTTACTTGTTACCTCAATTCTGTGCTATCTAGGTAATGACATACATGTTCTGTGCTGGAGGGACTGAAAATCCCATTCTCTGAAGACTCCTGTTTGTGCAGAGTACGTCTTTAGGATCATCTGTTGAATGAATATGAGATGAAAACTTAACAAGGGCACATAGCAAAGCCCTGTCTGCACAGGTCCATATACAATATAACAAAATGATTGTCTGTGGGGTCCAACCTCTGGGAACCTCTCCTCTCTCAGGACAATGAGAGGTCAGACACAGAGACTCATTTATATGGGCAGTTGTCTGGTACTATAGACCATCCTGTACAGTTCTATTCCAATTGAATCGGAGGCAGGAGAAGGTACCCCTGCCCTTATGAGTGCTCCAAGATGTCTGTAAGCTGTGAAATACCCCATATCAATAGAAAAAGTTAGTCCAGCATTGGAATTGAAGAAAAGTTCATCGTTAATCCATGGTTAAAACTCCACTTTTATTAGAAAAAATACTTTAAAAACATATAAGACGTCTTATGGCATGGCAAGTCATAGGACGTCTTATATGATTTAAAAGTATTTTTCTAATAAAAGTGGAGTTTTAACCATGGATTAACGATGAACTTTTCTTCAATTCCGATGCTGGACTAACTTTTTCTATTGATATATGCTACTTCTGGTCCCCGCACAGCACGTCCTTGCATCGGCACGAAGAAGCAATACAGATATACAAGAGTGGTGAGCTGAACAATTTTTTTCTCTTTTTTTCATATGTGAAATACCCCCTTCACCTCCATAGTTAAACATTGTGGACCTATGCTAAAAGTAAATCACCCTTTCCAAGCATTAGAGTTGGTCTACAAGATCACACAAATTCACCTTCATGTAAAAATGATGGTGTTTACCAGCATTAGGATAAGCCAATATATGATCAATAGGGATCAATGCTCAGGAATATGAAAGGAGCTATGTTACTGTACCTCCTCTGTCAGTACTGAAGGAATGGGGCAGGGTACACACCTCTTAATGAAGCCACAGTTCTCTCTATTACCAAGATATCTTTCGGGGGGATACATATATGTCATTATCTTAATGCTCATTGCTTTTAGTCAGAAATGCAATCTGCTATCAAAGTCAGTAAGTGTGGTCTTCCTTCTTTTCCAGTCTAAATATCTATTTAGACTGAATGTGTATTTATCAGCCAGAGAAAAGTACATTTTCCAAATACAAGTCTGTTTGTACCCTAATGTTACCAAATGAGGCCTTGATGTAAAGATCAACAACTAAAACTTCAACTAGGAATGCCTCCTTCAGGCTGAGTATTAAAGGAAACCTGTCACCAGGAGACCCATTTTTAGCACTCCCCCAGTCCCCACAGAGCATAGTACATACACTGCCAAAGTGTTTTTGTATTAAAAATTGATTTTACAGAAAAAAAGATATTTTATATTGTACCTTTCATTAGCATCTGCTGTGTGACTAGGCAGTTGCCTAATGGGAGGGGCTGAGAAGGAGCAGTCCCCCCCCACTCTTGGGATTCAGCTACTCCATGTGACCTTTTCAAATATATGAAAACACCCATCACTTGGCTTAGCAACGCCCCCGGGTGTTGGGAGTTATTCATATATTTGAAAAGGTCACATGTTTCCCAAGGGTGGGGGGGAACTGCTCCTTTCCAGCCCCTCCTAATTGGCAACTGCCTAGTCACACAGCAGATGCTAATGAAAGGTACAATGTAACATATCTTTTTTTCTGTAAAACCTATTTTTAATACAAAAACACTTTGGCAGTGTATGTACTATGCTCTGTGGGGACTGGGGGAGTGCTAAAAATGGGTCTCCTGGTGACAGGTTCACTTTAAAGGAAACCTACCATCTCTGATCTACCTATTAAGGTAGGTTCAACTAATTAATGACATGGGAGCCCCTTTTAGGGCTAATCCTTGAGTGGCCTGTAACTTTATAAATCTTTTATCACCTAATAAGCAAATATCTGAAAGAGGCTAGTGGGGCGTGGAGTAGCCGGAGCTAAACTTCACACTCCAGTAGCCTCTTTGGATCCTCCTACTACGAGATCTTCAATGCACAACTCCTACTCTGCATTCTGTATAGACTCTCTATGCAGAGCCAGCGGCTGTGCGTACTTTGCTGCGAAGCTAGAGCTACTGCATATGCTTAATAGCTCCGGCTTTGCAGCTGAGTATGCACAGCCGCTGGCTCTACATATAGAGTCTAGGGCAGATGAGTGTGCGCAGCTACCAGGAGCTGCGTGTTCAAGATCTCGTAGTAGGAGAATCCAAAGAGGCTACTAGGGCATGGAGTAGCCGCGCCATGTAGCTTTCGTTCCGGCTACTCCACGCCCCAGTAGCCTCTTTCAGATATTTTACATTAGATGATAAAAGATTTATAACGTTACAGGCCACTCAAGGATTAGCCCTAAAAAGGGGCTCCCATGTCATTCATTAGTTGAACCTGCCACCTTAGTCTTAATAGGTAGATCCGAGATGGTAGATTTCCTTTATAGGCGCACTCCAGTCAGTGCGGATTCCTTCAATGATACCTTGTGCAGGGACTGAAGGGAGGGGCATGACTCTATGGTCTAGCATGATTCTAGGAAAACAATGAAAGAGAGTGCACCTCCTTCCAGGCCCTGCACCATGCATTATTCAATGAATTAGCTTTGACAGGAGCATTCCTTTAATTGCAATCATCTATCTATCTCTCATTCTTGCATGAAAGTACAGATTTTTCCCACCTGTATAAATCAATTGTCCACATGAAGATAGCTATAATATTATAGTGACTATTGGACTTGGATATTTTTGCTATCTCAAATAATAGAGTTGAAGACATAATAAACAGCAAGTTATTGTAATATGTTACCTATTGCAGCAAAGAATGGAGGCCGCTAGAATAAGCTTTCAAGTCTCTCAATAGTTAGTGGGAATCATCTGGCTCCTTTGATGTTTCTCAGCTTGAGATGAATTTTTCATTATACAGTCTGGCCTCCAACATATAGAGCAATATAATTATTGAGATTGGATTAGTTAAAGCAGTAACATTAGAGTGCTGCTTGTGAGACTGCTCACACATTCATTACCGCCCAGCGTCTGCTCTGAAATGCGGACTTATCGTTAGCCCCAATGGGAGTCCCTTTACTTACAATATCTTGTTTGCACTTAAGACACTTTTATAATTACTTATTAGTCAGAGTCATAACTGGACTCAAACCCTGAGAGCAGTCAGGTCTGAATACATTACAAGTCCAGCAAAGTTTCATTATAGTGGCATACCTCTCTTTATTACTACAGATTTTAGAGATGTACCTCTAGCTGTAGACCTCCCAGGTCTCCTCAGTGTCCCTGACTCCATATATACAGTCTTGTTTGGGCATCTACCAACGAAATTAAGCCAACTTCAAAATACAATTGTACTAAAAAATGTCTTTATTAATTACATTAATTAAAGTGAAAATATCACAAAGGGACTATACCAGTGATGGGCAACCTTTTGAACTTGGTGTGTCTAAATTCACCAAAAAACCGAGCATAACTCGGGTGGTATGTCACCTTGACAAAAAGAAAACATAATTTTGTGATATTTATAGTTTAAATAACTATATGTATGTAATATGTATAATTATTAAACTTCTAGGGTACTTTAACCCTAGGTTGTCTGATTGATCCTACCATGTACATATATGGTATACATATATGGGGATTTTCCACATCATCTATTACTATGTGCAAATCGCACATTGTAATAGATCGGTTACAATCAGACACCTGTGGAATAGCTTATTAACCGGCAAACTTTCAGTCATTAAAGTTCACAGGTTATAGTGAGGGTGCAGGTGCTGCTGTCCGCATCTCCTTCATGGGGAGCAAAATAATGGCAATTTCTGGTGATTTGCAAGGCGTTGTGATTATTTAGTTGTGAGCTTGTACATCACAAAACTGACACACATGAATGTCTTCTATCATACAGTCACTGACATTACTCACTGTATGATGAGAGCAGCGTCGGACTGGCCCACCGGATTACCGGAGAAACCTCCGGTGGGCCCTAAGTCGGGCTGCCGGGGCCACCGGGAGCTGGCGGACGCTGTTTCCGCCAGCACCTGATCACAGCTGGGAGTCGGACACTCCCCAGCAGGGCCGCTGGCAGAGACGCGCTGCGCAAAACGATGTACCCAAGCGCCGCCCCCGCCAGCATCAGAGCGCGGACGCCGCAGCTCTTGTGAGTAGGGCAGGAGCGTGCGGCGCCTGACAGAGGCGCGTGCGCGTAACAGCTTACACCCGGAGCCGGAGGTGAGTGGCAGCTCTCGGCCCTGTGATGGCATAATGGCAGCTCTGGGAGAGCCAGGGGGAAGGGGGCCTTGATGGCTGCTGTAGTGGGTGGCTTTAATGGCTGCTGTAGGGGGTGGGAGGGGGTGGCTTTAATGGCTTCTGTAGGGGGTGGGGGGGGCTTTAATGGCTGCTGTAGGGGGTGGGAGGGGGGGACTTTAATGGCTGCTGTAGGGGGTGGGAGGGGGGTGCTTTAATGGCTGCTGTAGGGGGTGGGAGGGGGGGGCTTTAATGGCTGCTGTAGGGGGTGGGAGGGGGGGGGCTTTAATGGCTGCTGTAGGGGGTGGGAGGGGGAGGGGGCTTTAATGGCTGCTGTAGGGGGTGGGAGGGGGGGGGCTTTAATGGCTGCTGTAGGCGGTGGGAGGGGGGGCTTTAATGGCTGCTGTAGGGGGTGGGGGGGGGCTTTAATGGCTGCTGTAGGGGGTGGGAGGGGGGGGCTTTAATGGCTGCTGTAGGGGGTGGGAGGGTGGGGCTTTAATGGCTGCTGTAGGGGGTGGGAGGGGGGGGCTTTAATGGCTGCTGTAGGGGGTGGGAGGGGGGGGCTTTAATGGCTGCTGTAGGGGGTGGGAGGGGGGAGCTTTAATGGCTGCTGTAGGGGGTGGGAGGGGGGGGGCTTTAATGGCTGCAGTAGGGGGTGGGGGGGGCTTTTATGGCTTCTGTAGGGGGTGGGAGGGGGGGGCTTTAATGGCTGCTGTAGGGGGTGGGAGGGGGGGGCTTTAATGGCTGCTGTAGGGGGTGGGAGGGGGGGGCTTTAATGGCTGCTGTAGGGGGTGGGGGGGGCTTTAATGGCTGCTGTAGGGAGTGGGGGGGGGCTTTAATGGCTGCTGTAGGGGGTGGGGGGGGCTTTATTGGCTGCTGTAGGGGGTGGGAGGGGGGGGCTTTAATGGCTGCTGTAGGGGGTGGGAGGGGGGGCTTTAATGGCTGCTGGAGGGGGGGCTTTAATGGCTGCTGTAGGGGGTGGGATGGGGGGGGGGCTTTAATAGCTGCTGTGGGAGGGGGGGCTTTAATGGCTGCTGTAGGGGGTGGGAGGGGGGTTGGCTTTAATGGCTGCTGTAGGGGGTGGGAGGGGGGACTTTAATGGCTGCTGTAGGGGGTGGGAGGGGGGGTGGCTTTAATGGCTGCTGTAGGGGGTGGGAGGGGGGGGCTTTAATGGCTGCTGTAGGGGATGGGAGGGGGGGCTTTAATGGCTGCTGTAGGGGGTGGGAGGGGGGGGCTTTAATGGCTGCTGTAGGGGGTGGGAGGGGGGGGCTTTAATGGCTGCTGTAGGGGGTGGGGGGGCTTTAATGGCTGCTGTAGGGGGTGGGAGGGGGGGGGGCTTTAATGGCTGCTGTAGGGGGTGGGAGGGTGCTTGCTTTAATGGTTGCTGTAGGGGGTGGGAGGGGGGGGGCTTTAATGGCTGCTGTAGGAGGTGGGAGGGGGGGGGGCTTTAATGGCTGCTGGAGGGGGGGGGCTTTAATGGCTGCTGTAGGGGGTGGGAGGGGGGGGGCTTTAATGGCTGCTGTGGGAGGGGGGGCTTTAATGGCTGCTGTAGGGGGTGGGAGGGGGGGTGGCTTTAATGGCTGCTGTAGGGGGTGGGAGGGGGGGGCTTTAATGGCTGCAGTAGGGGGTGGGGGGGCTTTAATGGCTTCTGTAGGGGGTGGGAGGGGGGGGCTTTATTGGCTGCTGTAGGGGGTGGGAGGGGGGGCTTTAATGGCTGCTGTAGGGGGTGGGAGGGGGGGGCTTTAATGGCTGCTGTGGGAGGGGGGGGCTTTAATGGCTGTTGTAGGGGGTGGGAGGGGGTGGCTTTAATGGCTGCAGTAGGGGGTGGGAGGGGGGGGGGCTCTTGTGAGTAGGGCAGGAGCGTGCGGCGCCTGACAGAGGCGCGTGCGCATGACAGCTTACACCCGGAGCCGGAGGTGAGTGGCAGCTCTCGGCCCTGTGATGGCATAATGGCAGCTCTGGGAGAGCCAGGGGGAAGGGGGCCTTGATGGCTGCTGTAGTGGGTGGCTTTAATGGCTGCTGTAGGGGGTGGGAGGGGGTGGCTTTAATGGCTGCTGTAGGGGGTGGGAGGGGGTGGCTTTAATGGCTGCTGTAGGGGGTGGGGATGTATATAGTAAGCTTGGCTGAATGCTGCAGTTATGTACTGGGCTTGGTTCTGGCCCTGCATCTAATGTTAGATGTTTCTAATAAATCCGCCAGAACGTGAGCGGGGGGAAGGGGGGAAGGGAAGGCGGTGTTGAGCGGGGTGCGAGCGGGGCGGGGAGCCGGAGGTGATGTTAAGCCGGGATTGAGCGGAGCGGGGAGCGAGTGAGCGGAGCAGGGGGCGGGGAGCCGGGGGCGGTGTTAAGCCGGGATTGAGCGGAGCGGGGAGCGAGCGGGGTTGCTTGTCACCTGTGCCGGGGGGGGGGTGGAGTGGCGGGGGGCGGCTCCCCATGCAGCAGGATGAGTGGGCGGGCAGTTTATGCAGGGGCTGGATCGCCGGGGAGGCGCTCACCTATGCCCGGAGGCGGAGGGCGGCGTTCGGCTCATGAGGGGGGGCACGGGAGGTGCGATCTGGTGGGGGCCCCTAGGGGGGGCAAGATGGCCCCGCCTATAATCCGGCCCTGCCTGCGATGTTGACAAACATGGTCCGAATGGAAGTAACGGGCTCGTGCCATGTGGAGGATCACCATCCCCTTACCAAGTCCCACCCCCATGACCCTTCACGAGTGCTGACATCAATGTGGGACTGTGCTGAGAGACGACATAGTCAAGCTGAAGGGGAGTGCGCATGTGCATGTGCGCATTGAGCGGACATATCACAAGTATACAGGCCACTGACTGTATAGAGATCTCAGATCAATACAAATGGGATTAAACGTAAATTACAAAAGGTTTTCTTTTCTTAATATATGCATTACGATTAGAGATGAGCGAACACTAAAATGCTCGGGTACTCGTTATTCGAGACGAACTTTTCCCGATGCTCGAGTGCTCGTCTCGAATAACGAACCCCATTGAAGTCAATGGGAGACTCGAGCATTTTTCAAGGGGACCAAGGCTCTGCACAGGGAAGCTTGGCCAAACACCTGGGAACCTCAGAAAAGGATGGAAACACCACGGAAATGGACAGGAAACAGCAGGGGCAGCATGCATGGATGCCTCTGAGGCTGCTTAAACGCACCATTATGCCAAAATTATGGGCAACAGCATGGCCATGAAAGAGTGACAGAATGAAGCTAGATAGCTAAAACATCCAATAATTGACCCTGACACTATAGGGGACGGCATGCAGAGGCAGCGGCAGCAGGCTAGAGAGTGTCATGGCGACATACCCTAAATGGACTCAGGCTTCAAACCAATGGGTGGCAGAGAGGAACCAAAGGAGGTGAGCAAGAAGCGCTCAAATAATATCGGTACATGATAAAAGTTTGCCAGTATATTTTGTGGATTACACAGCAGGGTGGCGACAAAGTTAACATGGAAGCCATAAAAACAACCCAAAATTCTGCCTGACACAGCTCGTTTGATAAGGGGACCATGTATGGAGGCAGTGAACTAGTAGTAGATTAAAGGTGCTGCAGTTAAAACTATGTTAGTTGGATCTTGGCATGGAGCTGGCGCTCCGCTGCCAGGCGAGCTTTCGCCAATCCAAGCCCCTGTCTCTAGGCTACTCCCCAAACAGCACTTCTAAGAACCTTTTGTATAAGATCAAGTGTAGTAGCGTTCTTATAAGTTTAGGATATGCCGGGTGAGGGGAATGTAAACAGATGCGCAAGAAGCGCTGAAATAATATCGGTAAATGATAAAAGTTTGCAAGTATATTTTGTGGATTACACAGCAGGGTGGCGACAAAGTTAACAAGTTTGATGTGGAATGCCCTGTAATAGCTCTTGGGCGGTGTGCCTTTTATCGCCTAGGCTCAGCAGTTTGAGCACCGCCTGCTGTCGCTTAGCGACGGCACTGCTGCTGTGCCTAGAGCTACCGACTGATGGCGCCATGCCCACGGATGGTAATTCGGAGGAGGAGGAGGTGGAGGAGGGTTGGGAGGAGGTATAGTAGGCCTTTGAGACCTGGACCGAGGTAGGCCCCGCAATTCTCTGCGTCGGCAGTATATGACCAGCCCCAGGGTCAGACTCGGTCCCAGCCTGCACCAAGTTAAGTGTAGTAGCGTTCTTATAAGTTTGGGATATGGCGGGTGAGGGGAATGTAAACAGATGCGCAAGAAGCGCATGATGCGCATGGAGCTGGCGCTCCGCTGCCAGGCGAGCTTTCGCCAATCCAAGCCCCTGTCTCTAGGCTACTCCCCAAACAGCACTTTTGTATAAGATCAAGTGTAGTAGCGTTCTTATAAGTTTAGGATATGCCGGGTGAGGGGAATGTAAACAGATGCGCAAGAAGCGCTGAAATAATATTGGTAAATGATAAAAGTTTGCCAGTATATTTTGTGGATAACACAGCAGGGTGGCGACAAAGTTAACAAGTTTGATGTGGAATCCATGAAAACAACCCAAATTTCTGCCTGACACACCTCGTTTGATAAAGGGACGATGTATGGAGGCAGCTATATGGACGACTTTTGGAGGTAGCAATGGAGACAACGTGTGGAGGCTGCTATGGAGACAATTTAATTTGGATAGTGCCTGTATGTGGCAGTCCCAAAAATTTTTCAAACCAGAGGAGCAGGTAGGTGGCCCTCCAGTAAAATGGAATAGATTGAGTGCCTGTATGTGGCAGTCCAAAAAAATTTTCAAACCAGAGGAGCAGGTAGGTGGCCCTCCAGAAAAATTGAATAGATTGAGTGCCTGTATGTGGCACTCCCAAAAATTGTTTAAAACAGAGGACCGGGTAGGTGGCCCTCCAGAAAAATTGAATAGATTGAGTGCCTGTATGTGGCACTCCCAAAAATTGTTTAAAACAGAGGACCGGGTAGGTGGCCCTCCAGAAAAATTAAATGCATAAAGTACTATAGCTAGAGCCAGTGGGCCCTGTCAAAAAATAGCCAGTTTCCTCTGCTTTACTGTACAAAGAGGAGGAGAAGGAGGAAAATGAGGAGGAGGAGGAGTGGATCAATTATTCAGGTTGAGCTTCCTTCACCTGGTGGAGATTGGAAATTATGAGAAATCCAGGCTTTATTCATCTTAATAAGCGTCAGCCTGTCAGCGCTGTCAGTCGACAGGCGTGTACGCTTATCGGTGATGATGCCACCAGCTGCACTGAAAACCCGCTCGGACAAGACGCTAGCGGCAGGGCAGGCAAGAACCTCCAAGGCGTACAGCGCCAGTTCGTGCCACATGTCCAGCTTTGAAACCCAGTAGTTGTAGGGAGCTGTGTGATCATTTAGGACGATGGTATGGTCAGCTACGTACTCCCTCACCATCTTTCTGTAAAGATCAGCCCTACTCTGCCGAGACTGGGGACAGGTGACAGTGTCTTGCTGGGGTGACATAAAGCTGGCAAAAGCCTTGTAAAGCGTACCCTTGCCAGTGCTGGACAAGCTGCCTGCTCGCCTACTCTCCCTCGCTACTTGTCCCGCAGAACTACGCACTCTGCCGCTAGCGCTGTCAGAAGGGAAATACTGTTTCAGCTTGTGCACCAGAGCCTGCTGGTATTCATGCATTCTCACACTCCTTTCCTCTGCAGGGATGAGAGTGGAAAGATTTTGCTTGTACCGTGGGTCCAGGAGAGTGAACACCCAGTAATCGGTGCTGGAATAAATTCTTTGAACGCGAGGGTCACGGGATAGGCAGCCTAGCATGAAATCTGCCATATGCGCCAGAGTACCAACGCGTAAGAATTCACTCCCCTCACTGGCCTGACTGTCCATTTCCTCCTCCTCCAACTCCTCCAACTCCTCTTCTTCTGCCCATACACGCTGAACAGTGAAGGACTCAACAATGGTCCCCTCTTGTGTCTCGCCAACATTCTCCTCCTCTTCCTCCTCATCCTCCTCCACCTCCACCTCCTCCGATATGCGCTGAGAAACAGACCTGAGGGTGCTTTGGCTATCAACAAGGGAATCTTCTTCCCCCGTCTCTTGTGACGAGCGCAAAGCTTCCGACTTCATGCTGATCAGAGAGTTTTTCAACAGGCCAAGCAGCGGGATGGTGAGGCTGATGATGGCGGCATCGCCACTGACCATCTGTGTTGACTCCTCAAAGTTACTCAGCACCTGACAGATATCAGACATCCACGTCCACTCCTCATTGTAGACTTGAGGAAGCTGACTGACCTGACTACCAGTTCTGGTGGAAGTTGACATCTGGCAGTCTACAATCGCTCGGCGCTGCTGGTAAACTCTGGATAACATGGTCAGTGTTGAATTCCACCTCGTGGGCACGTCGCACAACAGTCGGTGAGCGGGCAGTTGGAGGCGGCGCTGCGCTGCCCTGAGAGTGGCAGCATCTGTGCTGGACTTCCTGAAATGCGCACAGATGCGGCGCACCTTCGTGAGCAAATCAGACAGATTGGGGTATGTCTTGAGGAAACGCTGAACTATCAGATTTAACACATGGGCCAGGCATGGCACATGTGTCAGTCTGCCGAGTTGCAGAGCCGCCACCAGGTTACGGCCGTTGTCACACACAACCATGCCTGGCTTCAGGTTCAGCGGTGCCAGCCACAGATCAGTCTCCGCCGTGATGCCCTGTAATAGCTCTTGGGCGGTGTGCCTTTTATCGCCTAGGCTCAGCAGTTTGAGCACCGCCTGCTGTCGCTTAGCGACGGCACTGCTGCTGTGCCTAGAGCTACCGACTGATGGCGCCGTGCCCACGGATGGTAATTCGGAGGAGGAGGAGGTGGAGGAGGGTTGGGAGGAGGTATAGTAGGCCTTTGAGACCTGGACCGAGGTAGGCCCCGCAATTCTCTGCGTCGGCAGTATATGACCAGCCCCAGGGTCAGACTCGGTCCCAGCCTGCACCAAGTTAAGTGTAGTAGCGTTCTTATAAGTTTGGGATATGGCGGGTGAGGGGAATGTAAACAGATGCGCAAGAAGCGCATGATGCGCATGGAGCTGGCGCTCCGCTGCCAGGCGAGCTTTCGCCAATCCAAGCCCCTGTCTCTAGGCTACTCCCCAAACAGCACTTTTGTATAAGATCAAGTGTAGTAGCGTTCTTATAAGTTTAGGATATGCCGGGTGAGGGGAATGTAAACAGATGCGCAAGAAGCGCTGAAATAATATTGGTAAATGATAAAAGTTTGCCAGTATATTTTGTGGATAACACAGCAGGGTGGCGACAAAGTTAACAAGTTTGATGTGGAATCCATGAAAACAACCCAAATTTCTGCCTGACACACCTCGTTTGATAAAGGGACGATGTATGGAGGCAGCTATATGGACGACTTTTGGAGGTAGCAATGGAGACAACGTGTGGAGGCTGCTATGGAGACAATTTAATTTGGATAGTGCCTGTATGTGGCAGTCCCAAAAATTTTTCAAACCAGAGGAGCAGGTAGGTGGCCCTCCAGTAAAATGGAATAGATTGAGTGCCTGTATGTGGCAGTCCAAAAAAATTTTCAAACCAGAGGAGCAGGTAGGTGGCCCTCCAGAAAAATTGAATAGATTGAGTGCCTGTATGTGGCACTCCCAAAAATTGTTTAAAACAGAGGACCGGGTAGGTGGCCCTCCAGAAAAATTGAATAGATTGAGTGCCTGTATGTGGCACTCCCAAAAATTGTTTAAAACAGAGGACCGGGTAGGTGGCCCTCCAGAAAAATTAAATGCATAAAGTACTATAGCTAGAGCCAGTGGGCCCTGTCAAAAAATAGCCAGTTTCCTCTGCTTTACTGTACAAAGAGGAGGAGAAGGAGGAAAATGAGGAGGAGGAGGAGTGGATCAATTATTCAGGTTGAGCTTCCTTCACCTGGTGGAGATTGGAAATTATGAGAAATCCAGGCTTTATTCATCTTAATAAGCGTCAGCCTGTCAGCGCTGTCAGTCGACAGGCTGCCACCAGCTGCACTGAAAACCCGCTCGGACAAGACGCTAGCGGCAGGGCAGGCAAGAACCTCCAAGGCGTACAGCGCCAGTTCGTGCCACCGGTCCAGCTTTGAAACCCAGTAGTTGTAGGGAGCTGTGTGATCATTTAGGACGATGGTATGGTCAGCTACGTACTCCCTCACCATCTTTCTGTAAAGATCAGCCCTACTCTGCCGAGACTGGGGACAGGTGACAGTGTCTTGCTGGGGTGACATAAAGCTGGCAAAAGCCTTGTAAAGCGTACCCTTGCCAGTGCTGGACAAGCTGCCTGCTCGCCTACTCTCCCTCGCTACTTGTCCCGCAGAACTACGCACTCTGCCGCTAGCGCTGTCAGAAGGGAAATACTGTTTCAGCTTGTGCACCAGAGCCTGCTGGTATTCATGCATTCTCACACTCCTTTCCTCTGCAGGGATGAGAGTGGAAAGATTTTGCTTGTACCGTGGGTCCAGGAGAGTGAACACCCAGTAATCGGTGCTGGAATAAATTCTTTGAACGCGAGGGTCACGGGATAGGCAGCCTAGCCTAGGCTGCTGTCGCTTAGCGACGGCACTGCTGCTGTGCCTAGAGCTACCGACTGATGGCGCCGTGCCCACGGATGGTAGTTCGGAGGAGGAGGTGGAGGAGGGGTGGGAGGAGGAGGAGGCATAGTAGGCCTGAAACACCTGGACCGAGGTAGGCCCCGCAATCCTCGGCGTCGGCAGTATATGACCAGCCGCAGGGTCAGACTCGGTCCCAGCCTCCACCAAGTTAACCCAATGTGCCGTCAGCGATACATAGTGGCCCTGCCCGGCAGCACTCGTCCACGTGTCCGTGGTCAGGTGGACCTTGTCAGAAACGGCGTTGGTCAGGGCACGGATGATGTTGTCTGACACGTGCTGGTGCAGGGCTGGGACGGCACATCGGGAAAAGTAGTGGCGGCTGGGGACCGAATACCGAGGGGCGGCCGCCGCCATGAGGTTGCGAAAGGCCTCGGTCTCTACTAGTCTATAGGGCAGCATCTCCAGGCTAAGCAATCTGGAGATGTGCACATTAAGGGCTTGGGCGTGCGGGTGGGTTGCACTATATTTGCGTTTCCGCTCCAGCGTCTGGGGTATGGAGAGCTGAACGCTGGTGGATGCTGTGGAGGATCGTGGAGGCGACGATGGGGTTTTTGTGGCAGGGTCCTGGGCAGGGGGCTGACTATCAGCTGACACAGGGGAAGGAGCAGTGGTGTGCACGGCCGGAGGTGAACGGGCTTGTTGCCACTGAGTGGGGTGTTTAGCATTCATATGCCTGCGCATACTGGTGGTAGTTAAGCTAGTAGTGGTGGAACCCCTGCTGAGCCTGGTTTGGCAAATGTTGCACACCACAGTCCGTTGGTCATCCGGTGTTTCCTTAAAGAACCTCCAGACTTCTGAAGATCTAGCCCTCGCCGCAAGAGCCCTCGCCACGGGAGCTTCACTAGTTGACACATTTGGCGCTGATGCACCAGCTCTGGCCCTGCCTCTCCGTCTGGCCCCACCACTGCCTCTTCCAACCTGTTCTGGTCGAGGACTCTCCTCCGTCTCAGAAGCACTGTGTTCACCCGGCCTCTCAACCCAGCTTGGGTCTGTCACCTCATCATCCTCCGATCCCTCAGTCTGCTCCCCCCTCGGACTTCCTGCCCTGACAACAACTTCCCCACTGTCTGACAACCGTGTCTCCTCATCGTCGGACACCTCTTTACACACTTCCACTACGTCAAGAAGGTCATCATCACCCACAGACTGTGACTGGTGGAAAACCTGGGCATCGGAAAATTGCTCAGCAGCAACCGGACAAGTGGTTTGTGACTGTGGGAAGGGTCCAGAAAACAGTTCCTCAGAGTATGCCGGTTCAAATGCCAAATTTTCCTGGGAGGGGGCAGACTGGGGGGGGAGGAGGCTGAGGTGCAGGAGCTGGAGGAGTGGCGATTTCGGTGACATGGGTGGACTGCGTGGAAGACTGACTGGTGGACAAATTGCTCGAAGCATTGTCAGCAATCCACGACATCACCTGTTCGCACTGTTCTGGCCTCAACAGTGCTCTACCACGAGTCCCAGTAACTTCAGACATGAACCTAGGGAGTGTAGCTCTGCGGCGTTCCCCTGCTCCCTCATAAGCAGGTGGTGTCTCACCCCGCCCAGGACCACGGCCTCTGACCCCTGCAGTAGTTGGACGCCCACGTCCCCGCCCTCGTCCTCTACCCCTAGCCCTCGGGTTAAACATTTTTAAAATGAGAGTTATAACTTTAATTTTTTTTTTACTTTTTTTTGTGTTTTTTGTTTTTTTTTTGTGTTTTTGAGTTTTTAAAAACAAACAATGCTATCCTATAGCTATGGCTATTTTCTAGCCAAGTATGAAAGCACACTACTATGCCAGATGAGATGACACTGAGTTATTAAACAAAATAAACGTAAAATAAAAAAGGAAAAATGGCAGACTGTGCCGAATTGAAATCCAACCCCTACAAAATTTTCCCACTTCGGTCTTTGCAATGGATATGTGCGTCACTAAGCGCAAAACACAGCGGTCGCAAGTCTCACTACAAATTGCTCACAATTGGCTAGTAGATGCACTGCAGCAAGTACAGCCACCAGCAGATCAACCAGAAATCAAATATATAACGCTACTGTAGGCGCAAGTAAGCCGTTTGGATTCTCCTATGGCTATTTTCTAGCCAAGTATGAAAGCACACTAATATGCCAGATGAGATGACACTTAGTTATTAAACAAAATAAACGTAAAATAAAAAAGGACAAATGGCAGACTGTGCCTAATTGAAATCCAACCCCTACTAAATTTTCCCACTTCGGTCTTTGCAATGGATATGTGCGTCACTAAGCGCAAAACACAGCGGTCGCAAGTCTCACTACAAATTGCTCACAATTGGCTAGTAGATGCACTGCAGCAAGTACAGCCACCAGCAGATCAACCAGAAATCAAATATATAACGCTACTGTAGGCGCAAGTAAGCCGTTTGGATTCTCCTATGGCTATTTTCTAGCCAAGTATGAAAGCACACTTATATGCCAGATGAGATGACACTGAGTTATTAAACAAAATAAACGTAAAATAAAAAAGGACAAATGGCAGACTGTGCCTAATTGAAATCCAACCCCTACTAAATTTTCCCACTTCGGTCTTTGCAATGGATATGTGCGTCACTAAGCGCAAAACACAGCGGTCGCAAGTCTCACTACAAATTGCTCACAATTGGCTAGTAGATGCACTGCAGCAAGTACAGCCACCAGCAGATCAACCAGAAATCAAATATATAACGCTACTGTAGGCGCAAGTAAGCCGTCTGGATTCTCCTATGGCTATTTTCTAGCCAAGTATGAAAGCACACTAATATGCCAGATGAGATGACACTGAGTTATTAAACAAAATAAACGTAAAATAAAAAAGGACAAATGGCAGACTGTGCCTAATTGAAATCCAACCCCTACTAAATTTTCCCACTTTGGTGTTTGAGGTGGATATGTGTGCCACTAAGAGCTAAACACAACGGTAGCAAGTTCCCCTGCTAATTCCTCACAAAATGGTACTAGATGCAAATAAAAAAAAAAAGTATAACGTTATTGTAGCCCTAAGAAGGGCTGTTGGGTTCTTGTAGACTCACTCCTACCTAACAGTAAGCTAATAGAACACCCTAACGCTTTCCCTGACCAGCAGCAGCTCTCTCCCTAGCGGCATCCAGACACAGAATGATCCGAGCAGCGCGGGCAGCGGCTAGTCTATCCCAGGGTCACCTGATCTGGCCAGCCAACCACTGCTATCGACGTGTAAGGGTACCACGTCATGCTGGGTGGAGTGCAGAGTCTCCTGGCTTGTGATTGGCTCTGTTTCTGGCCGCCAAAAAGCAAAACGGCGGGAGCTGCCATTTTCTCGAGCGGGCGAAGTATTCGTCCGAGCAACGAGCAGTTTCGAGTACGCTAATGCTCGACCGAGCATCAAGCTCGGACGAGCATGTTCGCTCATCTCTAATTACGATCTGATATGCTACTGTTGTTTGTATCTAGAGTTTGTGTCTTGAAGCTTTATGATTTGATATATTCTTCTGTATGTTATAAATTATACTTTTGCTATGATAAAATAAAATAAAAAAAGTCTTGTTTGAGCATAAGACTCTCCTTATATTTACAGAAAGTAACTGTCCTATTTACTAATCCTCTTATTTACCGAATGTGACTTTACAAATATTGCAATCACTAATTTAACATCCCTACCAATTGGGTACCCAGAGGAAGCTCCTTCAAAAAAGGGCAAGCATACATATGCCATACAGATGTTCCCCGGTTACAAACCCAGGCTCCATGCTATACTTGTATCTATCATCGGAAGACACAGAAGCTATTCCTGATCATTGGGCAGAAATATATTTCAATTAAATTGTGTTTTAATATTTTAATATTGTGTGTGTGGGGTATAGTAAACAATTTTCTAATATACTGTATTAGGGAGTTATGCTTTGTTTAATAAAAATCAGGCTCCAGAGCTCCTTCTTGTAGAGATCTACATACCAGCCTGTATATTGTGTGCCTATCATGTTGATTATGATCTTATATCGAATGTCCTATTGTTCGAAAATAATTCTCATAGCATACTACAGCCAGTGAGAGAGCAGAACCGGTTAACACTCACGGTTCATAGTTAAGTAAACAGACAGAGAAGAGGAAAGAGAAAGTCCAGCCTGGAATACAGATCTGCCTTGACAACGGAGTAAGGGCACTTTGCAGCCTGTTTGTTTAAAATCTAAGCAGAATTATTAAAATGATCTAAAATGATCTACAATGACTTACTTTTCAAGCTGTCTATGCACAAGTTTACTTGGCTCAATGATTTAATAGGGAACAGGGAGAATAAGTTGCATGGCATATCTCCCACAGGAACATATTCAACACACCAAACCCACTGATAACTGATACAGGGAGGATTTTTAAACATTTACCAACAAACATTACTGGTGTGAGGGTATCTATTGACAGGTCTTCTTTAAAGGGGTTTGTCCACGAAAGAAAATTCTCAAATTTCAAACCCCTAGTGATCTTTACACAATAAAGATAATTTTAACCCCTTATTTTACAATTTTACTCAGTTTTATTGCCTTTTTAGCTCCTATCACTCAGTGATGGTCAGTGTAAAATCCCAGAGGGTGGGCGAGGACTCTCTAAGCAGACACATTACAGTATGATCCCTGTAGTGCTGTGAGATACACTGTGCTGACAATGTGGTTAGATTATCAGGGTAAAAAATTTATACACACTTTCATTTTCCTTTTCAACATTGTACTAGTTTCTGACACATAGAAAGAGAGAGATGAGACAAATCAGAAATGAGATGATGAGATGCATATTACACACAATGACACAGTCAGCCCTGCTACATCTGTGTTCTGCCACAACACACTATCAGATTTGATGTGCCTACCTCTCTCCCTGGATAAAGAACTTATCTGCCTGTAGCTTGTAGCTCTCCTCTCGCTGCTGCTGTTGTTTGCTTGTAGGAAGTCAGTGGGGGTCATTTACTAAGGGCCCGGATCGCGTTTTTACGCCGGGTTACCCGAATTTCACCGGTTTGCGCCGATTTTCCCTGAATTGCCCCGGGATTTTGGTATACACGATCGGATTGTGGCGCATTGGCGCTGGCATGCACTCGACGGAAATCGGGGAGTGTGGCCATCGGAAAACCTGTCGGATTCAGAGAAACCGCTGTATTTTTTTACCTGCACCCAGTCTGGCTTGGTGAACTTCTGTGAACTCCGACTGAATTCAGCGCAGCAGCGTCACCTGGTGGACATCGGGGGAACTACCTTAGTGAATCGCCGGAAGACAAGAATCCTCCATAGAGAACGCGCCGCTGTATCGCGAATGGACCGGGTAAGTAAATCTGCCTCAGTGTGTGCAAGCTAATTCCAGAATGCAAAGGTGGGGGCGCTGCAAGGAGTAAAGAACAGCTCAGCTCCACATTGTCAGACAAGATGTCTTCCTTCCTCTTGTATTTTGCAGACTTCCCCCTGTTGTCAGTGACTCCTCAGATATCTGTCGTTAGGCACTTCCTGTCCACACTGGGCTGAATACCGAGTGAGAATTTACATGTGAGACACCTCCTCTCTCTATGTTCTCAGCTTTTCCCTCATGGCTCAGTGCTCTAGCACTCTGTGTATGTGCTGACAGTAACTCTAACTAATGTAGTAACAATCTCCATTTCCCATTTCAAAATTATAAAAAAAAAAAAATATGATTTTTATGTCTCACTATTAGAATTCCACCTAAATCTGTCCATAAAGTTTTACTTTATTGATCAAAGTCTTATAGATCACGCTAAGCAACATTGTAACTATTCATAGACTCACTGGATTTGACCTTGGGGTTATTAGTGCACTACATCGACTGAACTTGTGCTTTTATTTATTCTATACCAATGCGGGCACTATATAGGATTAGTCTCAGACTTTTTTAACCATATATAAAAAAAATTATATTTTGTTACTTGTAAAACATACAACAATGCATAAAAATAACCAAAAGAACAATTTTTAGTGTATGAATAATACTCATTGTGGTATGTTACAAAAGGAAATTATTATAAATAGTCTCCATCGATGGTGGTTCCAATGTCTCGTTTTTGGGAATTCTTTTTTGTTTATTTACCGAGAGTTGAATATACTAGTAATTCTCTTTGAGATAAAAAATAATAGGCAAATTCATACGTATGAAAAAATGAAAAAAGTAAAAAATATAAAAAAATCCCTCACTATTAGAATTTTACCTAAATCTGTCCATAAAGTTTTACTTTATTGATCAAAGTCTTATAGATCATGCTAAGCAACATTGTAACTATTCATAGACTCACTGGATTTGACCTTGGGGTTATTAGTGCACTACATCGACTGAACTTGTGCTTTTATTTATTCTATACAAATGTGGGCACTATATAGGATTAGTCTCAGACTTTTTTAACCATATATAAAAAAAATATATTTTGTTACTTGTAAAACATACAACAATGCATAAAAATAACCAAAAGAACAATTTTTAGTGTATGAATAATACTCATTGTGGTATGTTACAAAAGGAAATTATTATAAATAGTCTCCATCAATGGTGGTTCCAATGTCTCGTTTTTGGGAATTCTTTTTTGTTTATTTACTGAGAGTTGAATATACTAGTAATTCTCTTTGAGATAAAAAATAATAGGCAAATTCATACGTATGAAAAAATGAAAAAAGTAAAAAATATAAAAAAATCTGTACAATGTGCAAACAATGCATAAAATGTGTGCACAGCGTTTGTAAAATAGGATATGTGCACAGTCCTTGGGAACAATTGTTTGGATTAATGTCCAGGAGGCTTATGCTGTTAGGCTATAGGGCCCTATACCTGCAACATCAACAATTTTAAATTTATTTAACAGCTATAAAAGTTACTTATTGTATAAAAAAGCATACAACTATTTGTATATTCATATTCGTATATTCAACTGTCGGTAAAGGATTCCCAAAAACGAGACATTGGAACCATCATCGAAAGAGACTATTTCTAATAATAATCATACACTAAAAATTGTTCTTTTTGATGCAAATGTCTCAAAAACATATTGGGGCAGATTTACTTACCCGGCCCATTAGCGATCCAGCGGCGCGTTCTGTGCGGTGTATTCGGGTCTTCCGGCGATTCATTAAGGCAGTTCCTCCGACGTCCACCAGGTGCGCTGAAGTCCGCCGAGACCCGCTGGAATGCACCATCCTATACCTGGTGAAGGTAAGTGCAAGTCCCACGACACTTTTTTTTTTAAATGCAGCGTTTTTTCTGAATCCGTAGGGTTATCGTTCGGCCCCCGATTTACTTCACGTGCATGCCGGCGCCGATGCGCCACAAAAACCCGGGGCAATACAGGGAAAATCAGCGCAAATCGGAAATATTCGAGTAACACGTCGGGAAAACGCGAATCGGGCCCTTAGAAAATGACCCCCATTGACTTAATTTGGGATTTAAGGCTATGTCCTGCATTTTAAAGCACTCTAGTCACACCCCAGGGAGATGATGGCTGCATTTTAAAGCAATCTAGTCACACCCCAGGGGGATGAGGCTGCGGTCACACGTGGTGTTAAGGGTGCAGTCACACATTGCGTTTTGAGGCACCGTCATCCAGGGTCCTACTGAAACCTGGAGCCAACTCTGTATAGGGAAATTGCACAATACAATCTGTATATATGGGCAAAGTACTGCATCTTCTAAGCTGTATACTTGTGCACATCTCCTATCCTGTACATATGGACACAGCAGTATTACTCCTTGTATCCTGTACATATGGACACATCAGTACTACATTTCCTATCCTGTATATATGGACACAGCACAGTACCACATCTCCTATCCTGTATATATGGACACAGCAGCATTACTTCTTGTATCCTGTACATATGGACACAGCAGTACTACATCTCCTATCCTGTATATATGGACACAGCACAGTACTACATCTCCTATCCTGTATATATGGACACAGTGCAGTATTACATCTCCTATCCTGTATATATGGACACAGCAGTACTACTTCTTGTATCCTATACATATGGACACAGCACAGTACCACATCTCCTATCCTGTATATATGGACACAGCACAGTACTACTCCCCCTATCCTATATATATGGACACAGCAGTATTACTTCTTGTATCCTGTACATATGGACACAGTAGTACTACATCCCCTCTCCTGTATATATGGACACAGTGCAGTACTACATCTCCTATCCTGTATATATGGACACAGCAGTACTACTTCTTGTATCCTGTACATATGGACACAGCACAGTACCACATCTCCTATCCTGTATATATGGACACAGCACAGTACCACATCTCCTATCCTGTATATATGGACACAGCACAGTACTACTCCCCTTATCCCATATATATGGACACAGCAGTATTACTTCTTTTATCCTGTAGATATGGACACAGCACAGTACTACATCTCCTATCCTGTATATATGGGCAGAACTGTACTACTTCTTGTGTCCTCTATATATGGGCACAGCACAGTACTACATCTCCTAACCTGTATTTATGGGTAGCCAGTGGCGTACCGACCGCGGTCGCAGCGGTCGCCATTGAGACCGGGCCCATCGGACGGGGGGGCCCGGGCGACCGTCTCAATGGCGACCGCGGTCGGTACGCCACTGGCAGTCGGGCAGGGGCCTCCGTCCGTCCGGACAGGAAGCTCCTGCCCGTCACTGAATAGTGCTCGATCTGGCCGTAAGCGGCCGCTCGAGCACTATAACTGGAGCGATGTGGCCGGAAGACAACCCCGGCGCACATCGCTCCATGAACTGGGATGCGCGGCTGCGTGATGACGTCATCACGCGGCCGCGCACCCCTTCCTGCCTGCCCGCGGCAAGAAGATAGAAGACGCGGACCCGCTGCCAGTGGTGAGTATAGGGGTTTTTTTAAATGGGGCTTATTGTATAATTAATTAATTGGGGGGGGGGATATGTAATAATTGTGTGTGTGTGTGTGTGTGGGGGGGGGGGAATCTAATAATTAATTGTGGGGGGGGGGGCAGAATATGTAATAATTAATTGTGGGGGGGGGGGAATATGTAATAATTCATTGTGTGTGTGTGTGGGGGGGGAGAGATTGTAATAATTAATTGTGTGGGGGGGAGAGATTGTAATAATTAAGTGTGTGTGTGTGGGGGAATATGTAATAATTAATTGTGGGGGGTGGGCAGAATATGTAATAATTAATTGTTGGGGGGGTAGAATATGTAATAATTAATTGTGGGGGGTAGAATATGTAATAACTCATTATGGGGGGGAGAGTATATTTAATAATTCATTATGGGGGGAGAGAATATTAAATAATTAATTGTGGGGGGGGCAGAATATGTAATAATCACTGAAATATCGGTTAGCAGAAAGGGTTTTGAGGGTTTTTTTTAGGTAAAGTTGGGGAGGGGGGGGGGGCCCCATTAGGAATTTTGTCCCGGGGCCCAGTGGACTCTAGTTACGCCACTGACGGTAGCACATCTTCTATCCTGTAAATATGGCTACTGCACAGTATTAGTACTCTTATTCTGTATGTAGGGTCACAGTACAGTATAACTGCTTTTATCCTATATACAGTTGTACATCGTGGGAAATGACGGGCACAACCATCATCTTTTTCTTCATTGTAACAATACAGTATGAAGTACTTGCAAACAGATTTGTCCCTACTTGTATAGAGGAGATGAGATTAGTGCGGTGTCATGTGGTCAATTATATTGTGAAGAAAGAAATTGCTCCGATGGAGCAGACGTCATTGTTACATATGTGTACTCAGGCCAGGTTGGACTTTGTGAAAACTCATGTACCTTTCAATTACATTATTTTCCAGGGAATGATTTTGTTAAGTCTTGATACTGTGATTTCTCAGAGAGAAGCGGGATTAGCAGTAGAGTATAATACCTCAAGGTCATCCACAGGGCTCAGAGTATCTTCAGAGTTCACAGGGCCATATTCCAAGCAGAAAATAACAACACGTTGCTGGCAAGAACTAAATCTGTACAGAGAACCTGCGGTAGCTCGCTGTGATTCTATAATCCTTCACAATTCTGTTAAAAGCTTCAAAATCTATAATATAAATTATGTTTAAAAAGTCTGGTTCTGTGTATAGTATTGTTGCACAGTCATTTAAAGGGGAAATTCACCTTTACTCCTTACAACATTATATAGGAATAAATTGCAAAAACTGGGGAAATAATATGAATATTAAAAAGGTTTTCAAGGGGATTCCAGACCCCTGCTTCCACCAGTGCTGGCCCAGGTTAATTTCCAACATCGCTTTCATATTCTATTCTTTTGTGTGTCTCCCAACATCGCAGGAAACACTGGAAGAATCTGCTTAGTTAATCACTGGCAGAGGTGTAACACCAATACAACCTCTGGGTGGCTCCCCTAGTGGTTGTGGTGTGGTATTGAACCGAAGTGCCAACAAGGAGCAATAGATAAGGTTAGGGGTGTAACTACAGCGGTAGCAGATATAGCAGCTACTATGGGGCCTGCAATGTTAGTGGGCCCCATGATCTGACCTGACACACTAAAGTATAGGGAGCACCATTATTTACATATTATGCTACACATTGTACAGTGTAATATGTATATAACACTGCACATCTTCCATAGTACACAGCATGAATCAGCAGCTCAGATAAGAAATGTTGGGGGAAAGGGAGGGGACAGCAGGACAACAGGACTAGGGATCTCTCATCTCTAATTCCTGCCGTGTACTTCCCCCATGTGGTCAGCAGATACTGGGAAGTGTATAAATTTTATATATTAATGCATAAATTTGTATAAGGGTACAAATATGTATATTTTCTGAGGGGGTAGGGGGCCCCATCAGCTGTCTGCTATGGGGCCCTGCATCTCCTAGTTACGCTCCCCCAGGAGTCATATATAATGAAAGGAGTCCTTTCTTCCCTGCAGAACAGCAGCGCCAAACTGTAAGATTATAGTTGGAGATTGCTGTTCCGCAGGGAAACATGGACTCCTTGCCTCATATTTAACTCTTGGTGCCCAGTAACTTAACTATACTTTATTTACTGCTCCCTTAAGCTGCCTCCAAACAAGCAAGTTTGATCAGTCATTGTGGGCATACGGTAAGCTACGTTTGTGTGCATGTAGCCTTACTTAGCGTCCCAAATATACAAATCTTGCCAAGATGCTCCAAATACCATGACCTTGCACTGAATTTCATTCAGTATGACAATAGATGACACCATTGGCAGTTGCTAATGATATAATTAAAATCGCCCATTAATGCTCCTTATTATGCGCTTACAGAAACATTTGCTGCATCACAAGTAGAATAAAATGAATCATTCCATAAAAATCCATAAAAGTCCATGTTCCTCCCTAAAACTGTAGAGCTGCCATTTGTCATCTTAACGCTCTTCTTCTGCACTGTATTAAAACGAGCTCTTAAAGGATATTGATTACCATAATTCAGTTGTAATTGGGGCGATAGAGAGCCCATTGTGCAGAGTAGAGAGCCACTGAGCAGAAAGTTGACAAGGTTGTAGCAGTGAAGAATTCTAGGCCAATGTAGGAGCAATATCCATGTATTATCCATCAAATCCAAGAAAATTATTCTTCATGTGAGGTTGATGAGAAAATTGTTAGACAAACTGCTGTGTAATCATTACAAACATCTTCATGGTCAATTATTATACCATATACTACGTGCTCAGATGTAATATTTTTAGATGTAATATTATATTAACACTTCATTTAACATGATTTAACATGATTTTTTTTTAATATTTCAATGTGTGCTCCAAATGACACCTTTCCTTTATGCTTTGGGCCGGTACGATCACAGAGTATAAATATTAAAGGTTTTATTATGTTAGTAGATTTTTAAACATGTAAATATTTTCTCAAAAATTATTTCATTTTGCCCTATTCTGAGGCTAATAACTTTTGCATAATTCCGTGTACAGAGCTTTGGTGTGAGGCATAAACTTTTGTGGAATGAGATGATGTTTTTCATTGATACCAATTTGGGGACTGTGCAACCTATTGATCACTTTTTAATAATTTAATTTAATAAAATTATTATGTTTTGGAAAATGGCAAAAGAGTGGTGTTTCAGACATTTGGGCGCAATTTACCACTACAGGGTTCACCACCAGGGAATAATCATTTTGATATTTTGATAGATTGGGCATTTTGGAATGTGACAATACCTAAAAAAAAAAAGTTGATTCTTTTTAAACTAAAAACCTTAAGGTTCGAATCACCCCTTTCCCTTAGAACTGATATAAAAATAAATACATAAAATTATCATTTTATGTATTTATTTTTATATCAGTTCTAAGGGAAAGGGGTGATTCGAACCTTAAGGTTTTTAGTTTAAAAAGAATCAACTTTTTTTTTTATCCTTTTTATTTTGCTGTATATTTAGATCCCCTAGGGTACTTGAACCCTAGATGGTCTCATTGGTCCTAACAGATACTGCAATACTACTGTTTTTCAGCACAGGCAGTCCCCGGGTTACGTACAAGATAAGGTCTTTAGGTTTGTTCTTAAGTTGAATTTGTATGTAAGTTGGAATTGTATATTTTATAATTGTAACCCCGACCAAATTATTTTTGGTCTCTGTAACAATTGGATTTTAAAAATGTTGGATTGTCATAAGAACCAGGATTAACAATAAAGCTAAATTGCAGACACCTCTGATAACTGTTATAGCTGTTTATTGTAGTCTAAGGCTAAAGTACAGTAAATTACCAACATCCAGAGGTCCGTTTGTAACTAGGGGTCGTCTGTAAGTCGGGTGTTCTTAAGTAGGGGACCACCTGTATATGGGGATTTTACTATAGATCTATGATAGGGTGCCACCAGCACACTATTATACAGTATTGTTTTCTCAGTGCCTGTAGGTGGATGACCTCAAGGACAATAATGGTTCTCTGTAGCGTTTTTTTCCATCTTTCAATGGCAGCACTTGCATAGATTGTGTGAAGAAGCCTGAAGATCTACTGTCAGTAGCTTCCCCAGACTACTGAATTGCACATCTACCTTGTGAGGTAGCAATGCAATCTCCACTCAGAAGTCAAAGTGTGCTTAGGGAGATTTCCATTGTTGGGTTTAGCAAAGCTGGATGACAACCCCTGTCTAGTTATGCAGAAATATCTCCATTTTCTGTTATCACTGCTTTGCTACGGGATGTAGATTTACAAATTCAGGAGTCTAGGAAAGGTGGGTGATGCCTTATTAGAAGCTGTATTTAATATCATTTAAATCTCAAATCTCAATCGCTTATTATGTCAGTGAGGCATTACTTTTCTGTTTTCCCTACACTCACAGAATTTATATATACTGTCTATTTCCATAATGCTACTAAGATAAATGACGCTTCTTAGGTTTTAGTACAGCAATTTAAAGGGACATCATGAAAGACACATCCTAAAAAACATGTTGGCATGTGCAATATCTTTGCTTTGGTTTAGCCTGACTGAGCAGTATCAATGCCAAAAAAGGCTTTTGTTTATGGCAAGCGCAAGCTTCACAGAGCCCCAGAGCTCTTCTAACAAGCCATTAAACATAGATGCTGACCAGTGCTGCTTCCCACTGCTGGCATATGACTGTGTGCACATCTTTGATGCCAGCCTATTAATCAGCTATTGCCATAAGAACCTCTGCTCAGAAATTTATGAAGTCTAATTAAAGTGACTACTTGCAACTTCTCAGTAATGTGGAATATTCCATTATTTATTATGTCATTATACGTTGTAGCGTGAATAATGGATGTCACTTACAGCATTTAACAGTTGCATTATTTGCTCGCAAAGGATGGGGATTGGTATTAGTCAGCAAAGAATCCTTGTTACGGATGGGGTAGGGGGGCTTCTACTGGGGGAAATCAGGTTCTCAGATTAAAGCTGAATGACTCTCTGCCAGATTTCATTGATCTGACATATTAGTTATGTTTCTTCAACTTCAATTACACCATTGACTGTTTTAAAGGCATCTCTTGAAATTCTGCTGCTTTTCAGTTAGCTCCCAGGATGCAATAGCATGAACTCCCTGCTGCCCTCAGCTGGATTCACAGGGGCACATTTACTTACCTGTCCTGACGTGTTCCCTGAAAGTGCATTGTCCGACCAGAATGCGTTGTGCCGCGATTCACTAAGATCGCATGCCCGATATCCTGCATGTGTCGCTTCCCCTGCTCAGGTCTGACGGAGTTCACCTTCTTCTTCCCGGTGCATGTAAGTGCTTGATCTTGCAACACAATTTGAAAGTTAAATCCCACCCTCAGTCCGAATCAGTCAGATCGTCCGACTGCACTCCCCCCCTGTTTCTGTCGAATGAAAGCCATCGCAGCTGTACAGCAATCCGATCGGATGCGACACAATCCCCAGATAAATTCCTGTCACAGCGGCGCACATACCCAAAACGTCGGAAAATCTGACTAAAGTGTGATCTGTGGACCCTTAGTAAATAAGCCCCACAATGTCTTATTTTTTTGTGGTGCACTGTCAATGACCCCAATGCCTTATATCTGACAATAAACTGTTTATGGCACATTTGATATATTTGCAACTAAATTTGCAACTTTCTACTCGCCTAGCAAAGTTAACTGCGCAATAATTCTTTAATTTTGGCACAACTCGTGGTTAAAATAAACTCCAGTCCCCCGGGAAGAAAAACTTTATAACAAGTTACATTAGAGTTTTAAACTTTTGTGCAAGTTTTTAATCAAAAGTCGCAAAAACCCCATAGACTCAGCTTCCTGATATATCAACCTCTAAGATAAATCAAGGAAGTCTAAAACACAGAAATAAACAAGAAAAGACATGTACAAATGTTCTGACTAAAGATAAATGACCCTCATTGTGTGTCTCCAAACATCATAGTTATAAATGGTACAAGGAGCTGCTGCAGAAAGTCTAGTCAACAACACTGAACTGTTGTTCATGATAACAAACATGATTGTAACATGATTACACTTTAGCAGGAACTCCTCTCATCTTATATAACTATGGTGCTTGGAGTCACATCTCCAGCTCAGTGTTTGGTCTGTGACTAGAGATGAGCGAGCACTAAAATGCTCGGGTGCTCGTTATTCGAGACGAACTTTTCCAGATGCTCGAGTGCTCGTCTCGAATAACGAGCCCCAATGGGAGACCCGAGCATTTTTTTAATAAAACTGAACAGTAAAAGAACAGTGCAAAAAAAAAAATTCCAGATGTTTGCAGATGTTTTACTTGTAAGAACACATTGAAATAACACTATTCTTCACTTTGCAGGTGTTCGCGCGTGTCTCCCGCTAAGTTAGGAGATGTGCACGAACATCTGGAATGTGAAGAATATTGTTCTTTCAATGTGTTCTGCACTGAAATGCTCCTGTGTTCACTGTTTTTAATGTTTTAATTCTATTCTTCACATTGCAGGTGTGCGCGCGTGTCTCCCGATAGGTTCGGAGATACGCGCGCACAGCTGCAAAGTGAAGAATAGAATTAAAACATTAAAAACAGTGAACACAGAAGCATTTAAGTGCAGAACACATTGAAAGAACAATATTCTTCACATTCCAGATGTTCGTGCACATCTCCTAAATTAGCGGGAGACACGCGCGAACACCTGCAAAGTGAAGAATAGTGTTATTTCAATGTGTTCTTACAAGTAAAACATCTGCAAACATGTGTAATATTTTTTTTTTACAATAAAAATACTTTTTATTCAATTTATTTTATTAATTTACTGCTCGATCTCGAGCCGGCGAGATACTCGTCCGAGTAACGAGCCGGTCCGAGTATGCTAATACTCGACCGAGCAGTATACTCGGACGAGTATACTCGCTCATCTCTATCTGTGACACATTTAACAGTATTCTTCGCTAGTTTTCGGGAGCAGAGTATTGAAATAATCTTGCGCACAACTGGTGCATGAGCTCTGCTGTATGATAAATCTTCCCCTGAGAGTTTCAGAACAAAACCTCACTTTAAAAGCAGTAAAGCTCTGCATTAGTTATAGAGTCCAGTTGCTGTAATGTGACACAACTGAGAGGAACAAAAATACAGGCACTGGGAAGAAAAATACCTTTACTACAATTTACATTACGTTCTTTTCTAACAAGGCAAAGAATAACATTTTTCTTCCTTAAATTTATCTGACTTAAAAGGAACCTATCATCAGAAATTAGTCTAAATAAACACCATCAGTATTACGTCTAGCTTCTTACCATTATGCATATTAGGTTTCTTTAACGGCCCATCAAGGTGGCATCAACCAGATATGCTACCCATGTCCCTGGTCGCAGGCGCCCCCTGCCCCTCTCCGCTCCCCCGGACCCCCACGGCTGGCTGTCTCACGTGGCCGTGTTCTAGTCAGCTGTCCGGAGTGTGAGTCCCCGCTGCCTGCCCAGACCTTCCTCTACATCCCGACTCTGATTTTGTGTTGCCTGTCCTGACCTCCTGCCTGTTCCCGACTACGATTCTGCTCTACAACTTTGTACTTCGCCTTGGACACCACTGCGGACAAAGTCGCACCTCTGGAGCGACCTGGTGGTAGCAGTCCGCAGCAAGTCCAACCGGCTTTACGGCAGGCTCTGGTGAAAACCGGGTGCCACTTTGACTCCGCTCCCAGGTTTTGGCTTACGTCATTGTCCACGGTGGTCCACTGGGTCCACTACCTCTGGTTCCTGACAACTACATGGATGCCAGGAATGGCTGATCAGCTAATTTATTTAGGGCTTCTCCATTTAGGGTGGATGTTGAGGAGGAGAAGGTTTCGGGAATGCTGGATTTTAACAAACTAGGTCATATTGTTCCTGGAGTTTCTCTACTCCCCCTTAAAGAGCAAATGGATACTTGGCCCAGCCAGTTGCACATGTCTATAGGGGATTTGTAGAGACACACACTCTGCTGTTCTAGCCATTTGGCTGTCAGTCATCTCACATGTATGGCCTTCCCACTAGGATCCAAGCAATCAACTGTAACCTTTGAGCGAAGCAAGTTTACAATATTCCTATTGGACCTTCACAGGGGTAATGAAGAATGACATTGCTTGTATTTAATCAATTACCTTCACATCTACTGCGGGGCTATGTTGGACACTCTGGGATGAAACATAAGAGGTTGATGTACTAAACAGACTATTTTTCCTGGATTAAATCCCCTAAAAGACAATTTGATAATGGTTGCTGCAGATATCCCTTCCCTTAGAAAGAAATGGAAGTGTATTTATCCTGGATTCTTAATAAGAGCTGCACCCTGGCGTTCCACACTCCTGACACATTTTGGGAGTTGGAGTTGACAGTAGATTATCATGCTTCAGGCAAAACTGGGAGTAGGGATAAAAGGTTAAAAATGTGTCTAGAATGTTCTGCAACCTTCAATTTCATTTTCCTACACATAAGTAACTCTGCTGCCTGTGGCCATCAAAACTGTAATTCTTTTATTGTCAAGAAATCTTGCATTGCAGCCATGAGTCATATCCAGGAGTCTAATGTAGCGATAAGACATTTCTGTGCATCTTAACCGCTGCAGTGCCAAGGAGAAGGCAATTACAAGGCAAAGGCAGAAAGTCATTGCAGTCTTCCATCTGCTCCAGATACCTTTGCTTGTAGGAGCAGTCTATTACAACCACAAGGGCCCAGACAATAGAGAGTCTCCATGTTGGCTTCAGCAAGTTTTGAGTCAAGACATTTTGGTAACTATAGAGGTTGCGGGGGTCACCGTTGCAGCTGAGCCCATTAACCTGGCTGTAGGACATTTTGATCTTAACTGATGTCTAGAAATAGTAGCATTGTAAATCCATTGACCTAACTGTGCACACTGAGATTTATGACTCAATCAGCCAGTCACCACCCACCTCCCTGTTAAGAGATCATTAAGCTTTTAATGTCAGAATTAGCAGTAGGTCAGTATAAAGTCAATAAACAGGAAATAGAGAAATATAGCGCTTCATGTGCTACAGTACTCTGCTTTACTCTCTTCAGAGAAGTCACTAACTGGAGCGCAAACACATCTTACTTTGAACAGCTGGTATCAATCCTATAGAGCTGAGCTGCTGTATCTAATATATAGATATGCACCTTACATAGAACTAAGTTGCTGTTCCTTTCTACCTTCTTCAAAAACTTGGATTGTTGATGTTTTCAAAATACATACAGATTTCTTGAGATTTCATCTTTGTTCTGTGTGTTTCTATTGATTTGAATTAGAGTTTAGGCCCAGTGCCTTGGTTCAGATGCTACACTGTTTTACAGAGGAGACCAGGGTCAGACTGAAGAGCCTAGGACCCACCTAATGCTACATGGTAATATCCCCATTATATTCATAGTCCTCATGTATGCAATGCTTTTTCATTGTGTTTTGATAGCTTCTGCAAATGTATCAGACAAAAACGCATCACAAATCACATCAGTCTTAAGGATGGTAGAAAAATGCAGATGTATTTTGATGTGCAAATACATTGTGTGAGCACAGCCTTTGACCATGTTCACAAAGTGCGACTGAATTGCGTTTTAAAATTAATTACAAGCACATCTGGAATCCTTCCTGAACACAGATGGGTTTCGACCTAAATGCTTGTGTTTAAAGTGGTAATGTGTTTTGCTGGCATTTAGATCTAATCATGTCTGTGTTCAGGGAGGAAAACTCCAGATGAGCTGGAAATACATTTTTAATATTTAAGTCAACACAATCCAATATTGAGATCATGGCCCAGCATTAGGTAGGCATTATTAAAAGCATTCTGTGCCTCTACCAGCTTCTACTGTGGTCCCTTCATCTTATATTGTAGCCTCTTATTTCCCTCTCACATTGTGGCCCCTCTCATCTCCCCCTCAAATTGTGGCCCTTAATCTCTCCCTCGTATTGTGGACCCTTATCTCCTCCTCATATTGTGACCAAATATCTCTTCCTTTATATTTTTTCCTCTCTCATCTACTTTTGATATTGTGGCTCATCATCTCCACCTTACATTTTGACTTTGTATCTATAGTGGTCCCTCATCTCTCTCATATTGTGGCCCCTCTCATCTCCTCCTTATATTGTGACCTTTTATCTACCCCTCAAATTGTGGCCCCTCATCTCCTCCTCATTGTGTGGCCTCTTATCTCCTCCCCTTGTACTGTGGCCTCTCAGCCCCCCATCGTATTGTGACCCCTCATACCCTCTCATCTTGTGGCCTCTTATACCCCCTTATATTGTCGGTCCTAATACCCCCCATATAAAGTGGCCCCTCATATCTCCTCCTCATGTATTGGCCATTCATATCTCCTCATAGTGTGGTCCTGCACATCTTTGCCACATATTGTGGCCTCTCATCTTCCTTGCATATTGTGGCCCCTCTCATATCCCCCTAATATTGTTGCCCCTCTCATTTCCCTCTCATATTGTGACTTCTCATCTACCCTTCATATTGTGGCCCCTCTCATTTCCTCCTCATATTGTGGTCTCTCATTTTTCCCTCACAGTGTGACTTTTCATATACCCCTCATATTGTGGCCCATCTAATCTCCCCCTCATATTGTGGTCTCTCAAATCCCCCTCATACTGTGGCCCCTCTCATCTCCCCCTCATATTGTGGCCTCTCTGATCTGCACCTCATATTGTGGTCTCTCCTCTCCCCCTCATCTTGTGGCCCCTCTCATCTTTTCCTCATATTGTGACCCGTCTCATTTCCTCCTCACATTGTTGTCCCTCATCTCTTCCTCATCATGTGGCCTATCACCTCCCCCTCATATTGTGACGTCTCAATTACTCCTCATATTTTGGCCCCTCTCATTTTTTCCTCATTTTGTTGCCTTTCAACTCTCTCTCTCATATTGTGGCCCCTTACACCCCCTTATAAAGTGGGCCCTCATACCCACCCTTATATGGTGGACCCTCATCTGTTCCTCAGATTGTGGCCTCTCTCATCTACTCCTCATATCGAGGTCCTCATCCCCCCCTCATATTGTGAACTCTCATTTACCCTTCATGTTGTGGCCTCTTATCTTCCCCTCATAATGTGACCTCTCATCTCCCCTGCATATTGTGGCCCCTTATCTCCCACTCATGTTGTGAACCCACATCTACCCTTTATATTGTAGCCCCTCTCACCTCCTCCTCATATTGCGGCCAATTATTTTCCCCTCATAATGTGGCCCCTTTAATATCCTCCTCATGTTGTGACCTCTCATCTACCCCTCAAATTGTGGCCTCTCTCATCTACTACTCATATTGTGGCCCATTATCTCCGACTCATATAGTGACCTCCCATCTATCCTTCATATTGCGGCTCCTCTCACCTCCTCCTCATATTAAGGCCCCTCATATCTCCTCCTCATAGGATAACTTTTTATGTTACAATATGAGATGATCCCCTTGTGGTGTCCTCTTATAAGCCCACAGGGAGAAACATGCCATGCCGGGACCACATATATTAGCAAACAATGATTTGGGACTTTGACCTGGTTGGTGCCATAACAGGGTCAATTATTTAGAGAAAGGTTCCTGTCAAGGTGGTAGCCATTTAGGGCTACGGCTCCAAAGCTAGGGGTCATCAATAGGGTGTAATAGGGATAGCCCTCTTATTCCCAGGAGATTTACCCTTGTAAAACTAAATCAACCATCCATCTAACTTAGCATCTGGCGTTGCATAATCCACACACACCCTACACATATAGACACTATAGCCTAGCTCGCATTACACATTTCAAATTGAGATGGATTTAACCTGTCCAATGTATGTCTTCCTCTGACTGAGGTAAGCACTTTCATGTCATGTCATATGCACTGTTTGACATGTTTTAACTGTGTCGCTATAGCCATTGTATTGATGGTTTATATATATTATATATTATTAAACATATATTATTTATATTATTTATTAATTAAAAGTTACGTTTTATACACTTCACTTATTTTTGGATTTGCCATGCCATGTACTGGGAAGCTGGAAAATGATTCCTAAGGTGGTGAAATTGGCAAAAAAATGCATTAGCTTCACTTTCTGGGCTCAGTTTTTACAACTTCCACTGTGCGCTCTAAATGATACATCTATTTTATTTTTTGGTTCGGTGCGATCACGGTGATACCAAATTTATATAGTTTTAGGTGTATAGGTATATAGGTGTCATTTTTTACAAGATGTGCTGACGTTTTCATTGCTACCATTTTGAGGACTGTGCAACCTCTTGATCTCTATTTATTACATTTTTTATGTGATGTAAAATGGTGTAAAAGTAGCATTTCAGACATTTCTATTTTCTGTAATGGGGTTCACAGCCAGGAATAACCTTTTTTCTATTTTGATAGATCGGGCATTTTGAGATGCAGCAATACCTAACATGTTACGTTCTATATCAGTTTTAAGGAAAGTGGGGGGGGGGGGGAATTTTTAGGTTTTTTTAAATTTATTAATATTTTTATATCTTTTTTATCCTCGAGGGTGTTTTAACCCTGGATGGTCTGATCGTTTCTTGCATAAAGCAACCCCCCACCCCCGCTCTGCATGAAGTGGGCTCACCCCACTAGCCTTCTTCATACAGTCTCAGCACCTCTCAGAGCACCAGTCTCAGAACATGAAGGAGGTTAATGTACCACCCCCCACCCCCGCTCTGCATGAAGTGGGCTCACCCCACTAGCCTTCTTCATACAGTCTCAGCACCTCTCAGAGCACCAGTCTCAGAACATGAAGGAGGTTAATGTACCACCCCCCACCCCGCAAGATCTTGAAGGAGTAGTGTAAGTACTATTTTCAGTTGCAGTGTTCTCATTGGCTGACACCTCCAAGCATGTAACTAATGGCCAAGGTATAAAGACCTGGTCAACATCTTTGGGTCAGAGTCTTGTGAATCTGCATAAATAGAGCATGCTAATAACACACAGATTTCTGAACTGTTGATGCAGCAAAGCCAGATGGGCTCCAAAAGAGACATTGAGCCATTGGTCCAGAGCTGAGGCATTGAGACATTGAGCCATTGGTCCAGAGCTGAGGCACTTAAACTGCCAGACCCTTTCGGTCCAAACCACTTAATAGCTTACATCCACTGTTGGGGGTAAGAAGAGGCTGTGTGAGGAGGAAAGAACATTTGTGTAAGGGTTGTGTGAGAAGGAGAGAGCATTTGTATAAAGGCTGTGTGACGAGGCTGTGTACAGTCTTACATTAGATGCCTTAAACAAAAAATTATCCCTGCACACAGCTCCTGCTGTACATATAAAGAATTTTAGCATTCAGCTCCTGCAATCCATAAAGATGATCCATCTTTAATGTCCATTTTTAATGTCCAATTCCTTGCTCCTGCCTATGTTTAAACTTTTGGTTGAGGAACAGACAGTACTGGATCCTGAGTTGCTGAAAAAACAGCGGTGTTTACATCAAAGTGACGAAGAAACATGTCAATCATTCTGGGCTGGGCAGGGCGAAGCTGGAGGGAAGCCGCGTGTAGCAGCTCTGATTGTTCTAAAACTATTTTCTCTAAAATGCGTAAACATATCAGAGTTATACATAGTTATTATGACAGGTTCCCTTAATAACGTAATCATTATAATTGATTTTATGGCTTATGAAGGGGGCACAATATTTCTTGCCTGCCTAGGTCACCAACATACCTTGTTCTAGCACTGAATGGGTGTGCTGCATTTGGAAAACATAGACACATCTTTGATATAATGATGTGTGAATAAGGTTTAACTGATGAAGAAATATATAAGTAATGTTTTATAAATTGGATAGAAAGAATCTTTAAGTTAATTTTTGAAGTAGATAACAGCTGTGTAATAAGCCATTGACATATCACCTGCTTCTATTACTTTGTTTATGTGGCGCTTACTTTTTGCTTATATTTTTGGCAGGTATCAATCCAATGACTAGTTTTAGAGAACAAAAAGCCTCGATCAAACCACCTGCTTCGCAATTTATTCCAATAATTTGCAGACCACGGAGCCAGCGGGTGACATTTGCCATTGTCTGAATTAGCTGCAGCTATTTTATCCTTAGCTAGAATAGCCTTTTTATGCAAATTTAATCAATCAAAATTCCATTAGCACATGGCGTAATGTGAAAAGCACTTGAATGGACAGGCCCTTGACAAGAAAATGGTAGCGAGGTGGATGTACAAAGTGGCTGTGTCAGGTAGCGATGCACAAACCACTTTAGCTGACTGCATTCATTCCTAATTCCTTAATATTCTCTCCCATTTAATGACTGAAGCTGGACTGGAGGTTCTAGATGTCGTGCTTTACTCTATTTGTATTCCTACTAATTCTTTTACATCTCTCAAGTTCTATTATTGCTGATTCCATCAGAAATGATGGCAAACATTATATGATACCTGTGATTTCCCCATTTAACCAGCTCCTTTTCCACTGTAACAAATTATTGCTGTGTAAATTTTCTCCATATTCAGTTAATTATTCATGCTTGTATCCTAGGTGTGAGCGCAGGATCAAAAATGTTCTGAACTGTCTCCACATTAGAACTTGGTAGACCAGCTTTTAATAATTAACAAATTTGCCAAAAAACTGCCCCATAATGAATGCTCCCCCATTAAGTCCACAACTGAATCAGAGGTGTAACTACAGCTACAACTGCTACGGACCCGCAAATTCCAGGGGCCCGCAACGCACGGGTCCCCCAACTGGTGGACAGGTGGCAAAAGCATTATTAATGGGTAGCGTTTGCCAAGCACGACCACCAAAGCCACTCCCCAGCCGCGCCTATAGCTCCACCCTCCACCTGCCGGGGAGATAAAGCAGAAGCATAGCATATTATGTATTCTACCCAGGCATGTCCCTCGCTCTGCCCCAGTGATTAGCATCTGTGTCACCCAGGGAATATTGGGCTGGTGAAGACAAAGTGAAGATGAGTTAATACCCTCTGTAGATAGCAGGCACTTGTTTGTGTGCGTGTATATATATATGTGTCTTTACATGCTGTACGTGCTATATGTATGTGTGTATTTACTGTATGTGTATGTATATGCAGTATATAATGTATGTATATCTCTATTTGTTGTATGTATGTGCAGTATGTGTGTGTATAATGTGTTATACTGTTTGCATGTATATATATGATGTGTATATACGGTATGTCTAAGTATATGATGTATGCTGTGTATATAATGTGTATGTACTATACAGTATGAGTGAAAATTTGATGTGTATATAATTATATAATTTATATATATTGTATGTGTGAATAAATCTATGAATGTGTATATATTGTGTGTATATATATATATATATATATATATGTATATATATATATATATATATATATATACGTATGTTGTGAGAAAGTGAGAGGTGTTGTTTGAGAGAACCGTTATATGTTATACGGGCTGATGAAGGGTGTTTGGTAAAAACCCTGGCTTTGTCTGCAGTAACCTAAGGGTTAATGCAGACATGTGGTAAGCAGGAGTAGTCTGTTAGTCTATGGTGGCCTAGCTAGCATAGACACCTTTGTAAAATCTGTACTGGGCCTGCTTATTATGGAGTAGGGGTAGGCTTTTAGAGTGATGCTACTCCATCTGGGCTTCGGTCTTGGGTTTCTGTATAGCCCATAGGTGCAGGTCACAGGACTTGCTATAGCCTGATTTAGAGTCTAGGCCAGAATCCGTAGGAGAGGCACTACCTGGAGAGCTGAATGCTGCACTGTGGTCATACAGCAAATGTAACTGAGTCCCTCCTGATATCCTTCTGGCCAAGAGCATGTGCCAGGCAGCAGGGTACATGCATAGTTAAATTCTGTAATTGTATTAGGCAGTGCCCACCCGGGCAGGGTTTTTTTTTTGTATGTGCCTAAGCCAAGGCTGAATTTGTGTTTTGCCATTAAAGTGTGAATAAACACTTGATTTGGACTTTATCCTGTGTGTGTCTCTGCTTCCTGCACTGCTACAAGGCATCTACCAGAGGAATTTCCCACACATGGTGGATTGGAGCGGGCATAGTGCAGTGAAGTACACACTAGTTGCATGTTCTGGTTATCAACAGCACTGAAGCCACAGCCATGGAAGAGTTAATAAAGCAGCTTGTCCAGTCCAATGTGCAGCAGCAACAGGCCAACTTGAAGCAGCAGGAAACAAGCAGACTGCTGCTCCAGCAGATGACAGCCCAGGCAATTGCTCAGCAAAGGACTGTCGCAGCGATGTCTGTAATGGATGTCAGGAAAGAGGTCTGCAAAGCCATAACAAAGATGACAGCAAAGGATGATGTGTAGGCCTATCTGATGGGGTTTGAGATGGTGGCCACCTGTGAGAGGTAACCTCAGCAATGCTGGGGAAAGGTGTTGCACACTTCCTCGTCCCTGAATCCCAGCAGGCATAATACGACCTGGGCGAGCAGGATGCCCGAGATTATTCCATTGTAAAGGCAGAGACTAGGAGTGGATCTGCATCTACATGCTCAAAGAGTACATAGATGGAGTTACAAGGCGGCCTTACCACCGAAGGGACAGATACACGAACGTATTCATCTGGTCTGCTAGTGGCTTCAGCTAGTGTCATCAACCCCAATGGGTAGGACACGGGACCCAATGAGCTGGTTGGTGGGGAGATTTTGTGCTACCCAGTCCCCGAAAAAGGCAGACCCTTACACCAGGGCAGGCTCTAAGGCATGGAAGGCCATGACACCCATGAGTCCGCGGGCCACCACAACTTCTCATGTCAGGGAGGTACCCCAGGGGAGAAGGAGGGGGGAGGCTCACAACTGTTGTACCTGCCAAAAGCCAGGTCATACTGTGGCCCAATGCCGCCATTCCTGAGAGCCGTGGACTGCAGTTCTGCTGAAAGGGTGTCTCTCTATGCGGCCCTGGTCTACATGGCTACTAGTCTCAATACTGCTGATGAGTACCACCTGTGATGGGTGACTGTAGCAGGGCATCCTGCTGGATTTGGGCAGTTGGGTGACCTCGATTGATGGGTCCTTTATAGATCCCAAGACTGTCATATGGTTCACAATTGGAGTCATGTGCATCCATGAGGAGTAAAGGACTACCCCACCACAATTGTTAGCTTCCAGATGTCTTGTGGAGAGACAGTACAAGTGTCAGGGGTTGTGATGAACTTGACTCATAATCTTGGGACAGGACTTCCCATGTTCTGGACTCTATGACGATGGAAGCAAGATTTGGGTATCCATAATACACAAGTAATACCTGTGTTGCCTGGTGAGGTCTCAGAACCTGAGCCGCCCAATGATCCAGACTCTGTGGTCCCTCCATAGGGGTGACCGCCACAGAAGAAGATGGTAGTTTGCTATTTCCCTGATGTGACAGGCAAAGTTGTCAGATTTGGAGGTATTCCGTGACAACTTTGGGGTACCACACATTTCCAAGACCCCACTCTGGTCCGGGCTAGGGAAAATGTTGTAGAAATTTAATGGAGTATGTCAGCACCCAGGTGCTGATAAGTTGTTTCCTCACACAGTGGTTAATCAGGAGTTATTGTACAGGAGCAATTACAGGTACCCCACCCTTATCGCCAAACAGTATTGGGCACCACAAAAAAGCGCAGGAACACATCTTGCAGTATTTCTATTGGCCATGAGTGTACCATAAGGTAAAATAGTATTGTGAAACATGCCCTGATTGTCAATTGCATGCTCCCATGGTAAACTTTCAAAGTCCGTTATTGAGGTACTATGCTACTCGATATACTGAGGCACTACGGCCCACATTTGCAAAATTAATTGCTAAAGAATTGTTTGCCATATTTTGCCGAGTGGGTCTACCCAAGGATGAATCAGGGTACCTCATTCATGTAGAAAGGATGGACTGGGATGTTCTTTTGCCATATTTAAAGACCTATTTAAATCTATCACCCTAAGCCTTGTTTTTAAGAAAAAAGGCTTTAAGGGGCTCCAGTGTACGGGGCTCCAAACAGTGAGCCTCAACCATTGAGTACCAAACAAGTCAGGGCATTCCTAGGTAATATTGGGTACTACAGACAGTTTATACACAACTTTGCCACAGTATCCGCTCCCCTGACAGACCTGCTGAAGGGTTAAAGATCTTACCTACCTACCTACATACCTTACATTGGTACATATTGTTGTTGTGCAGGGTTCCATACTCTTGAAAGGGTAAAATATCTGTCATGGTGCGGTGGAATGAACATGAAGAAGGCACTTTTCAGGCATTGAAGTCTATGTTGTGTGATTCTCCGTCCTCATTCCCCCAAACTGCAAGAAAAACTGATGCGTCAGATGTAGGGCTAGGGGCTGTCCTGTTAATGGAGAGGTACATCCCATTACCTAGGTTAGCTGATCAATATTGGATCAAGTTTTATCGTAAGCCATGCAAAGTCCATTCTATCCATTTGCCACGTGGCCTGCGTTTAGCCCTTGTTTCCAGTAAATGGGGCTAATCAACAATACTAAGTATAGTTGATAAACTTTGTACCAAGGTATGCTTAGTAGACAGTGAAGTGGCATAGTGTTAATGCAAATGCTTTGGTGTCTTCAAACACCAACTGTGAGGTTTCCAAGTCTACAAGACAGACTGAAAATAATTTTAAAGGAATGTGGCAATCTGTATCCAACAGACAAATATGAGCCCATCCATATATTCATCAAAATAACTCAACTAGTGTGCACTCAGCCTCAGCTTCTTGTACTTCACAAATCTCCACATTCAGTGAACCCGACAACTTCCTCCGAGCAGCGTCCACACTCATTGCTCCCAGGTGATGATCGGATATGAGACAAGGTTCTTTCCAAGCTACTTTGATCCCGTCCACCATAATTACCCCGGATCACACAAGATTTATGCAGCATATAGATAAACTTTCAGCAACTTCAGATGCATGATTAATGCAATTCATCACACCACAGCTAACGAGATAAAATCAATGCTTCTGTCTTTAGATGCTGTGAAGACTTTGATACAAGTAATTGGGGTTTGATGTATGCATTTGCTGATAAATTTGGTTGTACCATGATACCTAGAATATATTTATTACATGTTTTTTAAAGGGATACAGCCTCAATAGAGAAAATACAAATTGGACATTTGGCATTAAAGAGATGATGGTAGTAGCAAAACCTATATATCATTAGTAAATGTTCAGTCTATCCAGAGTAAGAAGTATCTTTTTTGTACATACCTGTTACTTATCTATGGCCCCCATTCACTGTTGGACAAATATTCTCTCTGACTCCCTCATACACATTCACTTGTCTGAAAGAACATGTGCAATTAATGGAGGGCCCATGCCAGTTAAAACTTCCAATCCAATCCCAATGGAAGAGAGTGGAGGGGAATCGGGATGTCTCATTGACATTAATTGGTTAGTTGGATGAACACCCTGGAATTGTGTTCAAAATTCTTCTGGTGGTTGTCTGGAATTTAATAGCTGTACCATGGCAGCCATAGGGTATATCTATGTGGGATATAAATTGCTTTCGACAATTCTTTAGAAGATTTGCTGTGGAATATTTTACATGTTTGTTGCAAATTTGCCTATGCAAGTGAATAGAAATCCATGGGCTTTAAATAACATGATGCAATTCCTGTTTGGATTTCATTCATATTTTTATCCTCCATGAGAGAATAACATTTGTTAGGCCTACCATGATGCTCTTTTGCAATACACAGCAGATATTTCCACCTGCAAACCTGTAGAAATATCTAGGAACAAAAAGCAAAAAGTCAACACTAACCAAATCACAGTTGCAAATTATCCAATACCCTCAACCAAGACGGTAGCCTAGTTCTTTGGGCTATTACTCAGCAGTGCCAATTATCTCCTTACATTCTTTCCTCTAATATCCATTGTATTGATGGAGGTAACATCACCTGACATCTTTCCCCACCTGGCTTTTTTCAAGTGGAATCTTCCAGAACTGGGCAATGCTCCTCCATTGGCCCTAGAACAGCTTTGTTGGCTGTCCCTATGGTATGAAGCTTTTGGATTAGGGGATCTAGCTGTAGCGCCAAGACATACAATGTTCCTTTCAGAATTTGAGATACGGCTGATTTCAGGTAGGAAGGTGGAAGGTTTATGGAGATTGAGACATCTGGGTTACTGAGCATAGAAATCTGTCTTTCATGATATATTCCGTTTTCCTGCTTTTCAGATATTTCCCTTCCTGCAAGTTGCGGTTTATTGCAGTGTACACAGTGACTATTTTTTTCTATTAAATCCAAAGCAGATTTATTTGAAGAGAAGGCAATATTTGGAAGAGTTTATGGAGAAAAAGCATATCTTATCGTTAGCATTGAGCCATTTTATTTCTATGCTTCATCTTTGTTAAATTCGGGATACATTGAATTATCCTGAGCTAACAAGACATGGAAATGGCTAAATGGATAATAAAAATTGAATTGTTACTGGATTTAATAGAAAAGTGCAAAAGAAACATCCTGTAACTTTTGTTCTCTGTTATCTAAATTGAATCTGTGTGCGGACGATTGAGTGATGTGGGTTATAGGAGGCCTCAATCTGTTTGGAAGTTATAAGCAAATATTGATGTGAAAGATAATTGATCAGAAAGAAAGGTAAAGAATAAACAGTCTCATATTGGCCAATCGGCTGCAGAGCTGCAGGAAGAAAAGAATAAATCACTTTATTTCCATTCCTTATCTGCTCCCTGTTACTAGATAGCCTGGAATCCTGCCTTCCCCGAGGTGGCAGTTGGCACATCTGCTGGAGACCATGATAAATTTGCTGGAATATTTCTTTCATTTGTGTTTTTGCTGCTTGTTTGCTTATTTATAAAAAGCCAGAAGGCATTGCAGAGTGTTGATCAATGATAACCTGAAGAGTTAAAGGAGAAGTGACATGGAAATCTATATTTAAATGCTGTTCTTGTTTTTACTGACACAGGAACAGAAAAGGACATTTCTCTATGGGAAGTGTAACACATAATCTTACAGGGAACTAGTCACTGTGATGGGTGCAAATTCAAAAGCAAAAGTCAATCAAAACTTTCAAAAGAAAGGGTCGGGACATTCCACCTGTTAAAGGGAATTTATTGTCAGAGGCCCTTTTTCTGGCTCCTCTATGTCCCCATAGAGAATTGTGTACACATTGCCAAAGAGGTTTTATTGCAAAACTGGCTTTTTCGAAAAAAAAAAAAAGATAAGTTAGGTAAAAGTTTACCTTTTTCCATGCAGAGCTGTGTCCCTAGTCCCATGGAAGTGGCCAGTGAGGAGTGGGGAAGATGTATATGATGTCCTGAGGGGGAAGCCACAAGGGTGAGGAGATGTGGTGGACATGGGAGTTTTTTTTTTTAATTAGAAATCGATGCATGATGGAGCGGTTTCCAAAGGTGGGGGGAAAAAACTCTTCACTGGATACTCCCATGGAACTCCCATGGTACTAGGGACACAGCTCTGCATATAGAAAGGTAAACTTTCATCTAACTTATCTTTTTTTTGGAAAAAAACAGTGCTACTTTAAAAACTCTTTGGCGATGTGTACACTATTCTCTATGGGGACATGGGGGAGGCAGAAAAGGACTCCTGATGACAGGTTCCCTTTAATATGAGATCTTTAAATGTCCTGAGAGGACTTTAAAAGTTACACCAAAGAGTTGTAGGTAGAGAGGATGGTAGATCACAAACTCTAGACAGCAGGGAAACTGGGAACAATGGTAGGTAGTGTATGTGAAAGTGTAGATAAGAGAGGATGGCTGAGTGAGAGGAACGAGAAGAACAACAAGGACCAGTCTGTTTGAAACATATGGCCAATCAGGTCTTTTATAAGATGTGGATAGCGGCAGAAGTTATCTTGGTAGAAAATGATGTACTGAGAAAAAGACAATGGCGGAGATTTGTCATAAGCTGGCGCTTCATGTATATCTGTTAGTCAGATGGTATGATGACTGCTGCAGCTAAGAAACGACTCGGTAGGTAGTTTGCGACGTGTGCAGATAGCCTTAGTCACCACTTTGATTGGGACAGCTCACTTCATGACTGGTAGGGGGGATTTTATTATCATGCTTGACCTCATTGAACATATGGCAACTTATCCTGTGTGACAATATACTGAAGACTTTTAGGCAATTGCTATCAGCCCCAATTTTTACGGTTGGCCAATTTTAGCAGTTTTTCTGTAGCCACATGGACCACCTCCTTGTTAAATATACTCTAATGAGGTAGAAATGGGTTCCAATTAGTTTATAATGTATGGTTTCTACTGGGGTGGTTTAAAGGTGTTGTATGGAACATGATTACATTATTGACCAGTTCGTGTCATGTGACCAGGGTTTATGCCATCTAAGGTTGTTTAACCAGTAAGATTTGCAATGTCTGTGATTTCATGTGATTATACATGCATGTGGTAGACGTTGTAAATCTTACTGCGTAAAAAACCTAAGATAACTTCCCCCTGGTCATATGACGTTCTGAGAAGAGGGATGGAACATGGGGAGAAGTAGATGGGAGGAGCAGGCCAAGCAGGACATCCAACCTCTGATGCCAGGTAGAACAACATAAAATTGATTTATTAGGATGTAAGGAAAACCATTTTTAGCTAAAAGAAGGCTGTCGTTTAGTTAATAGGGCTCTATGGGAACCTGTCACTTGTTGTTTTTGTGAAAATCTGGTGACAGGTTCCCTTTAAGTGGCATTAGATTTAATGCTGCTTTATTTAGATGATCTTCTATCAGAGATGTTTTTGCTATGAAAAATTATCATATTTTATATGAGAAAAAATTGCATTGGGAATTTATGGAAAGGTTCTTTACAGTAAGAGCAGTAAGGGAGGTTACCTCTAGTGTTGGATACAAATGTCATATTATAGCATCCAAAAAACGAATGAACACATACACCTGATAGTGATGTTATATATGGCAATAATATGATCCATAGAAAAGGTCTAAAAAAGGTTCCTTATGAAGTAAACATCTTAAAGTTAAATATTGCACCTAAAAAAAGGCTGTCTTGATAAAGGTGTTAGCTTCTAAAAGATTTGGTCTTTTAGAGATGTTTTACTTTTATGTAGGGAGTGTTTTTTTTTCTAGAAATAGGAGACTGGTAAACAAGGATTTATATCTAATTATGGAAACAGTCTTCTTGAAGCCCACATGTTTTTATTTTCAATAAAATCTGATTTACAGTCTACTGGATTGTGTAGATTACACTTCCTATCCTGCATACCATATGTAGGCAGTGGATCCACTTTCTGGGAAATTGATGACATTGGTGTAATGAAATGAAATGCAAAACACAATTGTGAGCATAACCCAAGAGCATTAATATCATTCATGTCACGTTAATGTACTAGACTGCATGTGTGCAAATAATTGTCCTCCAGTTTAATAATAACGCTGTTCAGATATTCCTCAACGCCTGACACGATTCCTCTATTCTATTAAACCTTAGCGCGAAAAGTTTACTCAGAAAGATTTAATAATGCTTTCATCATTTTTATTGGCGATCTACTTGACTTTAAAGTGTAATATTTCCCAGATTACACATGGTTCTCTTGATTTATGATAGCATTTTATGCTTATTATTTTCTGTTTATCCCCTTCAGTAAAACCTCCCAAGTGGTTCATAAACTAATTCTGCTTAAACCTCTGCAAACCTCCTCTGTTGTTATAAATAAGATTCTGGTCCCGGGGGAATGAACGTGGAAAGAATTAATCTCAGCAGGATGTGTCAACCATAATCTTTAAAGTGCAATTTATAATTATATAAAAATTCATTACAGGGTATCTTTAAGTATTGTATGTCACATCACTGATACACTGGCGACCATTACTGGCCAACTATTCTGGAGATCAACAACAGAATAGTCAGGTACTTAATAGAAAGCACATTATACTTGTACAACTTGTTACAAAAATTTCTAAAATCAAGAAAATGACTGCTAAATTGGAAGGTTTGATTACCCAATTTTACAATATCTGCCAGTTGTGACTTTGCAGCAGAGAAAACTTCATCCCAGGACAGGATATTACTTCTAGTATTAAATCTTTTATATCCAGCTGTTTACATATACAGGCGGTCCCCTACTTAAGAACACTCGACTTACATACAACCCCTAGTTACAAACGGACCTCTGGATATTGGTAATTTATTGTACTTTAGTCCTAGGCTACAATAAACAGCTGTAACAGTTATCAAATGTGTCTATAATGAAGCTTTAGTGTTAATCCTGGTTCATATGACAACCCAACATTTTTAAAATCCAATTGTCACAGAGACTAAAAAGGTTCTGGCTGGCATTACAATGATAAAATATATATAGTTCCGACTTACATACAAATTCAACTTAAGAACAAACTTACAGACCCTATCTTGTATGTAACCCGGGGACTGCCTGTACTATATAAAAATAAACCTATGCATGTTTTTCTATCTAATATGAAATCAGAATAAACCATTTCCGTTTTAGGTCAATAAGGATTATTGACAAATAATATTTATCATTTTGCCAAATGCTAGAATAAAAAATACAGCACCAGAATCCCATTCAGTAAGTAAATAAAGAACCAGAACCCATCTAAGCATATAAAAATAGAACCAAGCTCAGTGTACAAAATATTGAGTATTAACTACAGCATTGTGAGCTTATGTGTGATGCCAGAAGTTACTATAAATCTGATGGTGTCTGATCAGAGGAGCCTCTTTCATCTTTTCCTTCTTCTACCTGGTCTTCATTCCAGCTCCTTCCAGCCAAAACTCCTCTCTGCAGATTTAGCAACACAAACATTTTAGGGTCCTTCACCATCATCATCTTCTTCTTATCACAAACTTCTTAATATTTTTCTGTTGTTCCCCTAGAAACCACTATTATGTCCCCATAGTAACCAATATTGTAACAGTCCCCTCACATTTGCCAATATAGTCACAGTATCTAAAAATGTTACCCAACCGTCTTTATGCCTATAGTCACAGCCATTGACAGGAGCCAATAGTCACAGCAACAGCCCCACAGTAGCCAATACACATTATTGTCTATTCTGCAGTAGCAAATAGTCACATTACCTACCTCCAGTAGCCAGTAATACCAGTCTTGCCTCCAGTAGTCATAGTGTCTGCCCTTAGTAGTCACAGCACCTGCCGGAATGGCCAGTAGTCACACAGATGCCCTCAGCAATGACAGCAATGCCTGCTTAATCCAATAAACACACAGGGGCAGATTTACTTACCCGCTCCATTCGCGATCCAGCGGCGCGTTCTCTGCGGTGGATTCGGGTCAGGTCAGGATTCACTATGGTAGTTCTTCCGACGTCCACCAGGTGTCGCTGCTGCGCTGAAGAACATCGGAACGCACTGGAGTTCACCAAGCTATCCTGGGTGAAGGTAAGCGTGTGTCGAGCGACACTTTTAAAAAAAAAATGCGGCGGTTTTTCCGAATCCGTAGGGTTTTTTTATGGCCACGCCCCCCGATTTCCGCCGCGTGCATGCTGGTGCCGATGCACCACAATCCGATCACATAAAAATTTGGGTATCACGTCGCAAAAAACACGAATCGGGCCCTTAGTAAATGACCCCCATAGACTTCCCCTAATAGCCAGTAAACACAGAGCCAGCCCATAGTAGCCAGTAGTCACAGAGCCTACCCCATAGTCTCAGTGCCTGCCCCAAGTAGACAGTAGTCACAGTGCTTTTCCCCAGTAGTTGGTAGTCACAGAGCCTTCCCCCAGTAGTTGGTAGTCACAGAGCCTCACCCTGGAATTTGATAATCACAGAGCGTTTCTCCAATTGTTGATAGTCAAAGAGCCTGATCCCAGTAGCTAATAGTCACATAGCCTGACCCCAATAGCCAGTAGTTAAAATTCCCCCAGTAGCCAGAGAAAATGCCCCCAGAAGCCAGTAGTTATAATGCCCCCAGTAGGCAGTAGTTATGCCCTCAGTAGCGAGTAGTAATAATACCCCCAGTAGCCAGTAGTAAAATAATAATGCCCCTATAGTCACAGTAGTCAGTATTACGAGTGCTTGCCACCAGTACTTACAGCGCCTGCCTCAATGGCTAGTTGTCACAGTGATGCACCCTATAGCTAGCTAACTCAGCCTTACCATAGTATCTAGTAATCACAGAACCAGCCACAGTAGCTAGTAAACACAGAGCCTGCCCCCAGTTATCACAGTGCCTGCCACAAGTATCCAATAGTTTGAGTTCTTGCTCCCAGTAGCCACAGTGTCTTCCTTCAGTAGCCATAGCCTACTCCCAGTGGTCACAGCAGTCATGCCCTCAGTAGTCAGCCGTAATGGCCCTAGTAGCCAGTAGTAATGCCCTCTGCATTCTCTGCCTATGAACTCACTAGAGCCACTAGAGCACAGGCAAGATGACAGCCCCCTTAATCACAGAAAGTAAATGGAAGAAAAAAAAATCAAAAATTAAAAATACATTACAAAAACTGAAGTGGATAACACAATGAGGGCTCCGGCCTCTTTGTAGATCTGGAAACAGTCTCTGGCAGCTTGGGCCTGTTTAACAGGTGTGGAGAAAACCTGGTGGAGATTTCGGCAACAGAAACTGGCGGTGACTATAGTAAATGTGGCATCTGATGCCGCAACACTCGCCACTCCCCACCTTACAAGCTCAAAATGGCATGCAAGTTGGAAAAACCATAAAACTGGCGGGGATGTGAGGTTTTCATGCCTTCTCCGCCAGAGAATAACCCCATTCTTTGTGCTGAACTGTTTTTTTTTTTACATGTGTCTAAACACATAGAAATTATATTCCAGGGGTGAGAAGAAGGTTTCATTGGTTTAATACATTTTAATATTAAAACTAACAGTCTAACATTTTTTATATGAATGTTTTTTCCCTCTCTTTCTGTCCATACAGCACTCAAGTCTGAGTTGCAGTTCCAGGTTTTGCCTGTGGACAAGAGGTCGCTGTTTAGATGAAGGCAGCCATGTTTTATTAATGTCATACATCCCCTCAAAGCACATGACAGATAAAATCCTGTGTCCCTGCCATCTTAAGATGGTAGATCCCTATGACTTAACGATAGAAGAGGTGACAGAATTCATCTTACTCTCCGGAGGTACAGCGAGCCATGGTACCAGGCTATTTAAAGTCTTTTTATCTCTAGAGAACAGGTGATTTGTGTTTGTTCTAAGCATTTCTGATGGTAAATATGGAAATGACCAAGCCCTTGAGATTGGGTTTTGTTGCAGTAAGCACCTTTTCTCTCTTCAGCCTGATAGATTTTCTGCCGGGAAAACACAGAGGAAATAGAAAAAAGTTTAAGATAACAGAAAACATATTACTAATTGAGATTAGTGGGGGATCAGAGGGAGGGGGTGTTTACTTATTATTGTTCTGATCACAGTCAGCAATGGAAAAAGAGCAAAATCCGCCTTTCTGATCAATACCAAACTTAATGGAAGACGAGTCACTTTGCTCATTTAAAGCAAAGCACAGAACAAGCAAGAAATAAGCAAAGGATTCAGCATGTTTCCATGAATTTTAGCGTTTCAGGTTCTCTGACTCATTTTGTGAAGGTCAAACAGATCAATCTAAAACATTACTTTAAATCAAATTTTATGCAATATAAAGGTTACAGTTTTTCGTAATTTTTGTTGTTGATATTTTGGGGTGATGGTTACTGTCTCTATTATTAGGACATGGCACCCTTAAAGGGGTTTTCCCATAATTTACACAATAACTCTAATGTCATCATGCAATTATTGCTATATTTTAATTTGATAAGGGTAACATTTGGTATATGATAAATAATTGCTATACATGTTTTTCCGGTTGGGGTTGTGCTGTTGGACACTATGCTGTTGTCCTTTCATACCTATAGTATGTATTGTAGGATATTCCCATTTAGCTCAGCATTGAGACCACCATAGAACCATGTCAAAGGACCAACACTTGTGGTTGCAAAACAGCCCCATATCATCAGGCTTCTTCCACGAACTTGACAGTTCCTTCAGTTTCTTGAAAATTAGTGGAGGGGAAAGGGGCGCTCCTATAGTACAGTGTTCTCCGTTATATATTGTGGTTTGAAGATCATAGTGTAACTAACTACTACCCTGGCAAAGTTGTGCTAGCAGGCACAACTCTGGGATTCACTTGTGTTTTTTTCCGTTGGCGTCTTCCTGCAGCCACGCTCTCGGGGTCAATCCTTCTCCCTCTTAGGGAAACAACTCCAATGGCAAAGCTTTGCAAAGTAGCGCATCTGGTTCATGGTTCATGGTTCATGGACCAGATGAAGCACTCTGCCCCAGTGTGAAACGCATAGTTCTAATATGCATAATACTTTTTATATGTCCATTCTAGTTTTTTATATTTTTTTATCTTTGTGTATATGTATTAATAAATCAGAATTTTTACACAACGGACCAAGTCTCACAGTGCAGTGCAAACGTTTGATATGCATCATTGATGCGCTATTTTGCAAAGCCTTCAATTTCTTGATCCGTTAGGTCTCATTTCCCTTTATTCTGCCAGACCCATTTGAATCCATCAATGCCCAGTCTATTGAATTTTGTCTCATTGCTTCAAATCAGCCTTTTTATTATTTTATCTTCTGTATTGTATATATACTCTGCACCTTAACGTATTTTCTGATTGTATTCTCAGTTCCACAAATCTCTGCTTGTTTAATTGTTTATGTCCTCAGTGACCTCTTTGTTATAAACCAACTTATAGCTAAAGTTTATTGGCCTTTTAAGTCACATTTCCCATTCGTTCATGTACATCATGTGTAGATTTGCTGTGGTTTAGTGCACAGGGGCTGGTAGCAATCACAAAGTCACTGATAACACTTCAGCTCCTGACAGACCCATTTTAGAGGCGGTAATAAATTGTATCATCTAATCTTGCTCTCAAGAGTCAAATAAACTTGAAAGATGCATGTGACAAATGAAAGATGATCATTTAATGGCATCACAAACCCGATGGCGGTTGATTGCTGTGTCGGCGCGGCCAGAGTTAAATCTATTACCTGCTGTGGTTTAAATAAATAATAAACCCTTACTTCCATTACTACTGATGTGACATTTACTGGTGATTAATTGGTCGGATACGTTTTACTTTATTTGTTGTCTCGCATATTTGAATGACAATTTTTTTGCTATCTTTTTAATATGATGTTTTTATAGTGAATATTGAAGAAATACAACAGATGTTCTACAAGATTGATGTCCGTTTCCTTCATTTCATGATGTTGCACAAAGGGTTGCAGCATGAGACAAGACTCAACTAATTGAAATTTTTCTTAAAACAGATTCTTTTTTTACTATACCACGGAGCCTAAGCCAACTACATATGTATGTAGGTCTTGGGTAATAGGTCTAAGTGGGGCATAATATACAGGCAGTTCCCGGGTTATGTACAAGATAGGTTCTGTAGGTTTGTTCTTAAGTTGAATTTGTATGTAAGTCGGAACTTTATATTTTATAATTGTAACCCCAGGCAAAATTTTTTTGATCTCTGTGACAATTGGATTTTAAAAATGTTAGGTTGTCATAAGAACCAGGATTATCAATAAAGCTTAATTACAGACACCAGTGATAACTGTTATAGCTGTTTATTGTAGCCTAAAGCTAAAGTACAGTAAATTACCAATTACCAGAGGTCCGTTTGTAACTAGGGGTCGTCTGTAAGTCGGGTGTTCTTAAGTAGGGGACTGCCTGTATACAAGGAGCGTAACTACTGGGCCTTAACAAACTTTTAACTTCCTCTCCCACACCACACACAAAAATGATTTTCGTACATAGGACTGCTGCCCCTCCCTCTATGTAAATCAGGTAATCCAGTGCCACATTTTCACAGGACTGCCTGTAATCTATAGAGGGAGAGACCCAAGTGAGTTACAGGTAAAATGAGTAGAAGATGGTGACAATGGTATCACAGTTTTGGATCTTTTTGGTGACAGGTAGTATGGACTTTTGTCACTAATGCCAGAGTGAGCTTCAGCACATACACTTTTTTAAGTATTACAGTGACACTCTGCAATTTTATTTTATTATGCATCATTTCAGTATTATCTTCATTTTTACATATGTAATTATTAGTGTTATTCCTTTCCATCCATAAAATAGAGTCCTCTTTTCAGTTGGGCTATATACTGGAATACCAGAAGTTCACCATCACAGGCACTGACATTTACTTCAGGGTTGTTGGGGAAAGGGGTGGTCTTGAAATGTCCTCCCAGCAGGAAAAGGTGGCACTTTAGCTGCCCTCATGATGCTGTGCTTTGGGATTGACATCACTGTCCAGATAACTCAGAATATGAAAAATCAAGGTAGAGTTTGACCACAGCAGAGTTACAAGGATTTAAATGCAAGATACATAAAAGCATAAGTGAAGGAGAAAAAATGTTTTTTTTTGGTTGGAGTTCTGCTTCAGTCCTTCCCAGTCTTAAAATCATCCTTCTGTTGTTAATTGAATCTTCCATGATAGGAAGTTTTGTTAGGAAGACAAGGTTGTTAAAGGCAAACAAATGAAACCAATTGTAGAACTGAATAAATCCTTTCCAGCAGCCCATATGCTGGAGGCTCAGAGACTTTTTGCATCAGTAAGAAATATATACTCAAAGGACATCTCCTAATAGAAATGTTGTGCATGTTTTGTTAAATATCCCATTCCCTTACATGATAAAAATTAACTTTTCTTTGTAATGTATTAAAAGATGAAAAAATTCATCAGATACAAATTTGTGGATCGGTACTCTCAGTTAAAATTAGTAAAATCCTCCAACGATAGCCTCTGAATGGGTGTTGTATGGGTCCTGTACCCGGGGAACTTGTGCTCTTTGAAATTTTAGTTGCTCTAATCCTCCAACGCTGTTTGCCTATCTAGCTAGGTAGCTAGTTAGGTCAGACGGGTCAGTACCTCTGTTGTATATTATATAGCTGAGCTAGTTTACTCTCATTATCAACAGATACTGTAGGTCAGAGGAGTTAGTGTTGCAATATGGAGATTGTCAACTTAAATAGCTGGTCGCTGTACCTTACAGTTAGATTTCGCTAGTTAGTGTCATTGTGTGAATAAGACTAGCCAAACTGCCAATTGACTCTATTAGCCATCTCAGACTAGATAGTCTTGAGAAAAAGATAGTCAAGTGTGAGCAGACAATTAACACAAGTGGCATGCTAGGCAAGCTTGGCTACTATCCCACTGGCTGATGTAATTCTGAACCTCCAAACACCTCTTAATAAGTACATATGAGACACATTGGGGCTTATTTACTAAGAGTCCCGTGGCCACATTCCGTTGGGTTGTCCGACTTTCCGGGGATCACATTGCCGGGACAGGGATTTAGAAGGGGATTGTGTCACACGCGATCGGATTTTGGCGCATCGGCGCTGGCTTTCATGCAACAGAAATGGGGGGAGGCGCGGATCAGCAGATTCGGACAAAGCGCGGGATTTAACTTTCAAATTGTGTTCCAAGACATGCACTGACATGCACCTGGAAGAAGATGGTGAACTCCGGTGGACCTGAGCGGGGAGCGACACATGCAGGGTATCGGGTGCACAATCTTAGTGAATCACGGCAGAGTTTCTTCTCGTCAGACACTCCGGATCGGGGAACGCGCAGGACTGGGTAAGTAAATGTGCCCCATTGTTGTAATGAAAAAAACTTTTGTTAACAATGGAACTATAGCGGTACTATGACTGACCACTAGCTTATCATAGTTGACTATTGAATGGTCCTTACTAGAGATGAGCGAGCACTAAAATGCTCGGGTGCTCGTTACTCGAGCCGAACATTTCCAGATGCTCGAGTGCTCGTTTCGAGTAACGAGCCCCATTGAAGTCAATGGGAGACCCGAGCATTTTTCAAAGGGACCATGGTTCAGGAATAAAATGTGTTATTTAATTGAAAAATAATGTCTTCTGATAATTTGCAAACATCTGCGATCTATTCTTCACTGTTCCGCGCGTATATTATCTCCCGACAAGTTAGCAGATGTAAAGAACAGTGAAGAATAGAATAAAAACAGTGAACACAGTGAACACAGTGAACACAGGATCATTTAAGATAAAAACACAGTGCAGAACACAGTGCAGAATAGATTACAGATGTTCGGCACATCTGCTTACTTGTCGGGAGATACGCGCGGAACGGCGCGAACAAAATAGCATGTGAAGAACAATATATATGTGTGTGAAGAACACATTGCAGATGTTTAAATACATCTGCAATGTGTTCTTCACACATATATATTGTTCTTCACATGCTATTTTGTTCGCGCCGTTCCGCGCGTATCTCCCGACAAGTAAGCAGATGTGCCGAACATCTGTAATCTATTCTGCACTGTGTTCTGCACTGTGTTTTTATCTTAAATGATCCTGTGTTCACTGTTTTTATTCTATTCTTCATTGTTCTTCACTGTGTTTTTTTTAATTAAATGCTCGATCTCGAGCAGGGGAAATACTCGTCCGAGCAACGAGCCGTCTCGAGTACCCTAATGCTCGACCGAGCATCAAGCTCGGACGAGCATGTTCGCTCATCTCTAGTCCTTACACTCTGGGGGGATGGCTTGTGACAAACTGCCTATCGGTTGGGCTGTGTAGATAAACAGCCAAGTCCCTATGGTGTTATTATTTTCACTATTCTATGGTGCATATAGGTATAAATATATAGCCTCAACTAATTCATATCCTACTGCCCTTGTGTCATTTAATTGGGGTATTTGTGGATTATTCCAGGTACACAACCCATAAAACACCCATTCAGAGGCTATCGTTGGAGGATTTTAGTAATTTTAAATGAAAGTACTAATAAATCAAAAATAAAAGTACATTTTTAGAATGTAAGGGAATGGGATTATTATGACTGTGTGTATAGTATTTGAGTGCTAATGTTAAGAAGAATGTTACATGGTTCATCGCTGTTTCTTAGGTTGTTTTGTTAAATAAAACTTACTTTACTATGGTGACTTTAGATCCACATTTTAGAAATTATATAGAAATTATATAGAAATCCAGGTAATTTCAGAGGGTTCACAAACTTTCTTTCCAAACTGTATAGACATAGACATAAATGCAAGGTTTTACTGAATGACTTTGAAATGTCATTTAAATATCACAGGAGGCTTTGGCTCTGAGTAGTCTAGTGGAAGAAGTTTTATAGAAATAGGCTTTTCTTTATTGCTTGCTCCCCACCTATTACCTTTATCTATTGTGAATATTACTAGATATAGTGCACTGTAGCAATGTGACAACACTGACTAAGTGATGGTTTGGGTTTTCTATTGTAAAATCTTTATTGCATATTTTTACTGGGTTCTATTTTTCCTTCACTGTTTCCAATAAATGTTGTATTTCTAGTTCGAAGACAACAATGACTTCAGACATCGATGTTGAACTTTATTGGTGAAGAATCTTGATGATATAATATATAGTGTAATATCTTTGCTTGTTGTGACCAAAACCTTTTAGCCTATCGATGTAAATTTTTTTTTATATATTGACTGTGGTATGAGAAATGGGTCCAACTCAAGGGAGGAGGGGGCCATTAAAGGGGCCTTTATAGCCATGTATTCCATATAGTTATGTGAAACTACATCCCTAAAGAGGAAGCTTTATAAATTGATATGGAATTATAGAGGATAAGGTTCCTGGTTAAAGTTGACCTAATAGTCCTGTCCCATAACAAGTGCAATTATTTAACATATTGGGGTACATTAACTTATCCGGCCCGTTGACGGCGCCGATCCGGAATGTCCGACGAGGATTTGGAGCTGCCGCAATTCACTAGGATTGTGCGTCCAAATTCCTGCATGTGTTGCTTCCCCACTGAGGTCCACCGGAGTTTACCTTCTTCTTCCTGGTGCATGTGAGTCCAAATTGGTGCAATTTGGTTTTTAAATTCTGCGGTTTGTCTGAATCAGTCGGGTTGTGCAACCGCCATGCCCCCCGATTTGCGTCACATGCAAGCCGGCGCCGATGCGCCACAATCCGATCACGTGTGCCGAGAACCTGGGACAATTCAGGGCAAATCTGAAAAAAATCGCGAAACCCAACGAAAATGCAGCGTTCAGACCCTTAGTAAATGTGCCCCAGTGTTTAGATACAGCTAAAATCCACATACAAAGACGTGCCGCCTGCCGTCGTACAAAGAGCAATGCCATTTAAATGACAAGTGGATTTAAAGGGGTTGTCCGACTGTTAGAAAAAAAAAATAACCAGGCTGGTGAGGGTTTTTTAAAAAATTAAGCTTTACTCACCTCCAATGGCACTCTCAGTGTCCCGCTCCTCAGTCTATCAGAGACGTGCTATGTTTGTTTATGGGGGCGGGGCATCTCTGGCAACCTATGGGCACCTGGCATGGCCACCTGTTACTATGTCCTTTCCCTGTATCAGGCACTGTGACAGGAGATGGGTGGGTGGCTGCTGGATGTAGTCGGAGCAGAGCATGCTGTGCCCCTTGAACAAACAGGGGCATGGCTCTGATAGATCATAGTGTGCAACACTGGTCTGGAGGAGGGGAGTAAAGCTATTTTTAAAATGCCCTTCCCTAGCGCCACTGCTAATTTTTTTCTAGTAGTCGACCAACCCCTTTAATAATGAATTGTGTTTAAATATACACTCACCGGCCACTTTATTAGGTACACCTGTCCAACTGCTCGTTAGCACTTAATTTCTAATCAGCCAATCACATGGCGGCAACTCAGTGCATTTAGGCATGTAGACATGGTCAAGACAATCTCCTGCAGTTCAAACCGAGCATCAGTATGGGGAAGAAAGGTGATTTGAGTGCCTTTGAACGTGGCATGGTTGTTGGTGCCAGAAGGGCTGGTCTGAGTATTTCAGAAACTGCTGATCTACTGGGATTTTCACGCACAACCATCTCTAGGGTTTACAGAGAATGGACCGAAAAAGAAAAAACATCCAGTGAGCGGAAGTTCTGTGGGCGGAAATGCCTTGTTGATGCCAGAGGTCAGAGGAGAATGGGCAGACTGGTTCGAGCTGATAGAAAGGCAACAGTGACTCAAATCGCCACCCGTTACAACCAAGGTAGGCAGAAGAGCATCTCTGAATGCACAGTACGTCGAACTTTGAGGCAGATGGGCTACAGCAGCAGAAGACCACACCGGGTGCCACTCCTTTCAGGTAAGAACAGGAAACTGAGGCTAGAATTTGCACAAGCTCATCGAAATTGGACAGTAGAAGATTGGAAAAACGTTGCCTGGTCTGATGAGTCTCGATTTCTGCTGCGACATTCGGATGGTAGGGTCAGCATTTGGTGTCAACAACATGAAAGCATGGATCCATCCTGCCTTGTATCAACGGTTCAGGCTGGTGGTGGTGGTGTCATGGTGTGGGGAATATTTTCTTGGCACTCTTTGGGCCCCTTGCTACCAATTGAGCATCGTTGCAACGTCATAGCCTACCTGAGTATCGTTGCTGACCATGTCCATCCCTTTATGACCACAATGTACCCAACATCTGATGGCTACTTTCAGCAGGATAATGCGCCATGTCATAAAGCTGGAATCATCTCAGACTGGTTTCTTGAACATGACAATGAGTTCACTGTACTCAAATGGCCTCCACAGTCACCAGATCTCAATCCAATAGAGCATCTTTGGGATGTGGTGGAACGGGAGATTCGCATCATGGATGTGCAGCCGACAAATCTGCGGCAACTGTGTGTTGCCATCATGTCAATATGGACCAAAATCTCTAAGGAATGCTTCCAGCACCTTGTTGAATCTATGCCATGAAGAATTGAGGCAGTTCTGAAGGCAAAAGGGGGTCCAACCCGTTACTAGCATGGTGTACCTAATAAAGTGGCCGGTGAGTGTAAGTTGCACTATAAAAAAATTTATACAATAAATCCAGGCGCTATAAATAGAAAAGGCAAAAAGACCTAGTGATATCTTTAGGGAACTTCCTCAAGAAAAATATAGAGAAAAAGGCTAGTGTGGTGGTAATAGTATGAAGAAAAATAAAAGGTGGCCCCTCCTGTGCAGGAAAGCTGCTCGATGGGTGACACCTAAACGGAAAAAACATCAATTCCCTGAGCAGGAAATTAGTAACCAAAGCAAGTAAAGATGTGAAAAACAAAGTAACACAATATAAAGACAAAGGTTTTGAAGTAAATGACACTTCTGTGAAATCAACCTGTCCATTTATGAATAAACACCGATTGCCAATCAGTGTCTCCTGCTGTTGTGCAAATAGTGCAGACAACTGTAAGAAATGATAGCCAATTATCATTGGTCCTGTAATCATTGTCCTTTCTCTTTTATCCTTTTTGGTTGTTGTTTTGGTCAGTTTTACATTTTCCTATCAACCACAGAAATTGCTCAGGTAACGCACCTCATCCAGGATGTCATATCAATGCAACTTCTGACAAGAAGTTTTGATGTGTCTTCCAACACAGTGTCCAGAGCATGGATCAGATACCAGGAGACAGACCAGTACAGCAGGAGTCATAGTCACAGTGCTACAGTGAGGCCATACAGGTACATGGAGGTCACACACTACTGAGCCTCATTTCTTGAGGAAGTTGGATCAGCCTGAAAATTAATTTTCCACTTTGATTCTGGGTGTCCATTCAAATCCAGACCTCCATGGAATATTGATTTTGATCTTGGATGTGGTATTTTAGTGTTTCCTTTATTTTTTGTGCAGCATTTAACATGAGAACAGAGCCTTTGTCAGCAGCCTCACCCTTGTTTCCAATATGATCTGTAGGACTGCATGCATATATGCATACATGGACAATGTAGAAGTGCTCAGCTCAGGGTTTTTATGGTGCTCTAACCAATTGACAATGTGATCAAGTCATAAGGTTTTACAAGCCTTTGAAACAAGTAATTGATATATTTTCATTGTTAAAGGGGTTTTCCCACAAATCAAAGTTAGGCCCTATGCACAGTATGGGCCCCAACTTGCTGATTGGTGGGGGTCTCAGTGATGAGACCCCCACAGATCATGAAAACGAGGGGTCCGATGGGGACCCAGTTACCTCTTTAACTGGTCCCTAATACAAAGAGGGAGTTGTTGTAAAAAGGAAATAACATGGTTGAAAAGTGGGAAGAGGGGTTGATGCATTTCCATTATTTTTTTGAATATTTTCCGTAATTTACAAGTAAGCCTATATTATTATAGTCTTAAGAACAAAGTTAGAAGTTCCCATGAAAAACAGAATAAAGTATTCCATCTAAAACATTTGATTCCATTATTAGAGTAAATTCTGATTAAGTGAGAAGAGGAGGAGTTGACAGGTTTGATAAATACATGGAAGGCAAAGTTAAAATAGGTCTGGAAGAAAAGTAAGAGAAAAAATCCAAAGCCATAAAAAAGAGCAATGTTCTGTGTGATAAGATCAGCGTAACTTAACTACCTCAAAGGCAGCTTAATAAGGTAATTAATAATAGGCACCACTTAGATTGAATCATTATTACAAAATAAAGTTGAATGATACTATAATTCTGCATCTGAAAAACGCACTATGGGAGATCATTCATCTGTTGGCTCTTTGACACAGGATATCACCATGCATATACAATTAGATGTTCTACATAACAATTATCAGTGGCTCCATTGAGTGTAGATTGAGTTTTCTGACTTGGACATATATTATAACACATTTAGATATACATTTATCAGTGTGGGTTAAATATGGCTAAGCTTTACAATGGTTAACCAAAACTATAACTGATTAAGTTATATCCCTATCTTGAATTGCATTTAGACTTTTATCTAAACTTTTCTTCCCCCAGACCAAAAATCAATTCCCTGGTTAAGTCACAGACTTTGTGCTGAATTCACATCATATGTCTTGACAATCTCCTTCCCGCAGGAAAGAATTACAACTAGTGATGAGCGTACCCATAACACTTTGGGTGCAGCTGCGTGGGTGTTTTTTTTAGCCAAACCTGAACATCTAAATAAGTTCGAGGCGAGGTCTGGGGGATCCAAACCTGAAAAGTTTGGTATGAACTTTGGATATCATATCCACTTAGCACTAATTACCATGTTTGTTACCCCCGGCCCCCTTTGTTCAATTAAGAAGACCTATTCTCATTAGTTGCCAACTGTTTATGCCCCAGGCACTTAAAGGACACCTGTCAGGTCTCTGTCACTAGTCCTATCATCACTACCTGTTGGAGCAGCTCACAAGGATTCCATCCCAGGTTTTATCTAGTCAATTCATACATTAATCATTATTTCTTTATTATGTAAATGAGGCTGGTCACATGGTCAGAGGCAGTGATGTCACCCCTGTTACCCCTCCCCTCTCCTCCCCCTACTCATGTCTGTGTGTAATGTATAGTAAAGCATTGCTAGTGTCTGTGCTTTATCTGCTGACATTATGTGTCCTCCTATACACATGTGAGAGACAAAAATCAGCTATACAAGTACCTGACATGTTCTGCTATACATATGGCTGCATCCTGGAGCTGTTGTATCTCTGTCAAACACCGGCTGCAGGGGCGTGGCTGCCAGTACCAGGAAGTATAGAGAGAAGCCAGCACCAGCATCATTATACAGGCTGTCAGTCAAGCACAGGGGGTGTGGCTGTGCCTCCCGCTCATGAATAAGCTGAACAGCTTGAATATGATAATGATTCATTGGACATCTCATAGATCACTTGCATACAGCTTTAGGACCTGATTGCTTAAGTTTACAGGCATGTAGAGGGACAATGAAGGGATAGGGGCAATGCTTTCTAATGGCAGTTTATGAAAATATATTTAGTTTTGGAGGTTAATTTGCCTTATGGGTTCTCTTTTAGTTATCTGCCTTTGTACCAATCTCTTGATCCAAAATGCATGCTGTGATTCCAGCAAAATTTGCTTTATTTTGTTATCATTCTAGTTTCGTAGTATAAAAGAAAAAGACAGATTCCATCAAGTCCAACCTATTTTTCCCCAAAAAATCACAATATTTTTGTTCTCAAGATAGGCATCCAGTCCTCTATTGAACATTTGCGAAGTATCCCTCATAACAATCTCCCACAGAAGAGAGTTCCACTGTCTTACTGTAAAGAATCCATGTCTTTGTCGATGGCAGAACCACCTCTCTCTTAAGCACAGAGGATGCCTACTTCTATTGGAGAAAACCCATTTACTACCCATTCAGGTATTGGTACATTTTAATAAGGTCTCCCCTTAGCCATCTTTTTTCAAAGCCCAATAACACCAATTTTAGTAATCTATCATCTAGTCCACCCATTCCCCTAATAATCTTGGTTGCTCTCCTCTGCACCCGTTATACTATGTCTTTTTTTATACACATGTGCCCAAAACTCTACACAATATACCATGTGTGGTCTAACCAGTGATTTGTATAAGGGCAAAACTATGTCCTTATCATGACAATCTATTCCTCTCTTGATACATCCCATAATTTTACTTAATTTATAAGCATCTGCCTGGCTCTGTCCACTAAAATTTAGTTTACCATCCACCAAGTACCCAAGTGCATAACCTTACATTTATCTACATTAAACATCATAAGCCATTTCTCTGGCCATTCCTCCAGCTTCCACAACTCCCTGTGATATTATACTATCGAAATCAATATTAATTACTTTACAAAGTTAATTATCATCTGCAAAGCTTTAACCTATGCTGTGTAAACCCTTTATGAGGCAATTAATAAAAAAATATTACAAAGAAGTGGGCCATTTACTGACCCCTGTTGCATTCCGCTAGTAACCTTAGAATTTGAGAATGTACCATTAACGATGATGCACAGAACACAGATTTAAATTTATATATATATATATATATATATATATATATATATATATATATATATATATACTGGCCTGGCGGTTACTGGGTTGCATACAAGTTCTGCAGGTTTGTTCTTAAGTTGAATTTGTACGTAAGTATAAGAACTGTATACTTTATAATTGTAGCTCCAGGCTTGTATGACTATTGGATTTTAAAAATATTGAGTTGTCATAAGAACCAAGATTAACAATAAATCCTAATACCTTAATTGCAGACGCCTTTGATAACTGTCACAGCTGTTTATTGTAGCCTAGGGCTAGACAGTACAGTAGTACTAAAATTACCAAAATCCAGAGGTCTGTTTGTAACTAGGGGGTCATCTGTAAGTCGGGTGTTCTTAAGTAAGAGACCGCCTGTATAATTATATTACACACACATATGTGTGGAAGAAGCGCTAGAGTTGTAGAAAAACTTTTTTTCTTGTACTTATTTCATTATTTTTATTTAGTTAGCCCGATAAAAATTAAAACAAGTGGGTGGTGAATCTACGTTACAGACCAAGGAGTGTCTGCCAGACGCGAACAGACCCTGGTTCCTGCTCCTCCTCCAAACTAAGGGGTGATGTGGCTGTGTAGGAGTCTTCTACGTCAAGCACTGCAATATACTGTAGATCAGGATGGTAAAAGTGCAGCATGTAGACAAGGCAGGCACAGAAGAGCACAGATAGCCGCCAACTGGGGGATAGGGGCTACAACTGAATTCAAAGTTGTTTGCTACCGTAAGGTAGAATATTTTTTTTAATAAAGATCTTAGCAGAACATACAATTTTCAATACAATATACCAGGGTTATATGGTGGCATAACCCCTTTAATTAATCTGTATGCCATCTGATTTTGAGATGGCACTGCACCTGTTCTTTGGTTAAACAGCTGGCGTTTCATAGAGGATTTACATTATTCCTTATGTCATCCACGATGATAATTACATAATTGGTTACAGCAATGGGTTTTATAAGTAATTCATGCCAGTTTCGGACATCCAGAGAACTGTGATATTTGTCCAGGTGATGAGAATTCTGAACACTGGAGCCATGGAATAACTAAATATTCCTCATCTGAGTATATAAAATGGGTTTCTATCTTGGAAATCCCTCTAAGTAGTGCTTTAACTGACCAAAATACAGTCCTCTGTGGCCATGGTTCATCCATCATTGCCATAATACCCATTCATATCTCACAATTAATAAGAAATTGATCCACAATTCCCTATAATCGTTATGCCCTAGGTGATCATTGTGCCTACTGTGCCCATCACGCCTTAGGACGCCTCACTCCAACCTTTGTGCTATTTAATAACATCTGGTTACCCAAGGGCTTAAAATATGAGGTCATTCACCTGCACAGACAATGTCCCATATCTCTGTTTTTCTTTTATCCCTTTGTAGATCTGAAAAATTCTAAGAGTTCCCGCCGTGTTGTAGACCTGCAACCTAAAACCCCAGAAAACAAGGCGAGCAGCAAGAGATTATTAACTGGTAATGCCTTTGAAAACATCAGTACAAATGCAATGAGGATTATTCAATAGTTTCTCCACTACAAGAAGCAGTGGGAAGCAGAACTATAGTCAGAAGTTGCAGTTTTGTCTTGGTTAAGAAATGGCTGATTTAAAAGGAAATTAATTCTATGGAAACTATGTCACTTCATTTCCTTACACTAAAGAAAGGCAAGGCAGGGAGACGAGGATAAAGAAAGCATGAAAAAAGTATATCATTTAGCCATCAGAGTTTTGAAGAATTAAGCTCAGGAAAAAAAACGCAATAGAAATATTATTTATACTTTGCATCAGGAATCTGAAAATTGGTGATTAAAATCAGAAAAAAAAAAGATTTTAATCTTGCTGGAGACTTAACATTTGTGATAATAAAGAAACTTGCATTATGTAGAGTAAATATGAAGTATGTGAGGTCTACTGGCTGGGCTGAAGTTAAGTACAAAAGTGGAATTTTATATTTTTTAAAAAGATGGTGGAATGCTTTTTATTGGATTGATAAATTTGCATTAAAGGGGTATTCTCGTCTGGACATTCACATTCAGTTTCATTAATCTGCCATATATAAACATTTCTTCAATTAGATGTTATAAAAAAATGTTCCTGTGTGAAGATAATTTCTCATAAATGTAGTTATATGGTCCCTTAGAAAAAAAGATTGGGGCAGATTTACTTACCCGGTCCATTCACGATCCAGTGGCGCGTTCTCTGCAGTGGATTCGGGTCTGGCCGGGTTTCACTAAGGTAGTCCCTCCGACGTCCACCAGGTGTCGCTGCTGCGCTGAAGTTCCCCCGAGGCCCGCCGCAATGCCCTGAAGTTCACCGGCCTATACCTGGTATAGGTAAGCGCGACACTTTTTTTTTTCAAAATGCGGTGGTTTTTCCGAATCCGTTGGGTTTTTCGTTCAGCCACGTCCCCCGATTTCCGTCTCGTGCATACCAGCGCCGATGCGCCACAATCCGATCACGTGCGCCAAAATCCCGGGGCAATTCAGGGAAAATCGACGCAAATCGGAAATATTCGGGTAACACATCGGGAAAACGCGAATCGGGCCCTTAGTAAATGACCCCCATCGTGTGCTTGGATACGGCCACCTCTGCTGGAGTGCACAAGGAAACAAAAAGTTTCAGAACATTAAATGTCCGAGGAGTTACTGCATGTCCAACAGCCGTCCTGTAATAATGAACGCTGAAGCCAGGTGGTCAGGCAGGACTCAATAGCGCATGTCTGGCCACTGCTGCCAAAATGTGAGGTGGTCTTTTCTGAGGAAGATATCTCTGAGAAAGCTATATTCTAAGTGTCAACATTTATGAGAAATTATCTTCACACAGGAACATTTTTTTAATAACATCCAAATAAAGAAATGTTTACATATGACAAATTAATTTAATTAAATGTGAATGGCCAGATGGGAATACCCATTTAAAGAAAATCTACCATTGAAATGATAAACCATAGGAACTGATCCAGGCACTATGTGTAATGGCAGGACACAAACAAGGACAGTGAGCCCCCCAATCTGTCCCTACCTACTTATTGGGTCCCCCCTAAACGGAGGCCAATAACTGGGTGGCGTTCCCTCCCTGGGTAAGGTGTGAACACGTAACAATACAGACAAACAAACACAATAAGGCGAGGTATACAATCCGAGTCGGCAACAGCGGGAATATCAATAACCAAATCACAATCCAAATAGACTAGTCAATAAACAGGCAAGAATACCAAAACCACAAGTCAGAAGTCAGAAATACAAGAGAGCTAGACACACAGCAAGAGAGCAGTTTGACCAGCAAGGAGTCAAAGCAACACTGGAGACTTATAGGGAACTCAGGCCTGCCACAGGTGGAATGAGCAATCAATTACAGATCACAGTGTTAACTCTTGCAAGACAGACTCAGTGAGGGGAGTGGCAGACATCAGGTCAGACAGCATAGGACCTGGTTCACACTGCAGAAAGATGATAAATTCAGTGTCTCCTAATCCTACCAGCACGGTTAGAGGAGACAGCAGGCGCAGACGTGACACTATGACTGTATCAATCTACTTATATTTGTTATCCATTGCCTCCTTCCTTCTAAAATCAACTTTTATAATTATGCTAATGACAACAGAATTTAGGAGATGCATGCACTATGAATGTTATAATAATAATAATAATAATATTTCCTTTATTTATATAGCACACACAGATTCATCAGTGCTACACAGAGCTTACCAGATTAATGTAGTAGAACTTAACTTACTTATCTGTCCCCTTTAGACAAAATGTCGGAATGTAAACCATACCTTAAACACAACATACAGTACTAGGTGTCAACAACATTTCAGCCCTGCACCATTATACTTTTTATAGATAAGGTCTAGTCAAATCACTAATATTCTTAGCCACATATAGATTCCTGGGATTCTACCAAATGCTCAGAAAAAAGGATTTGATAAGCTGAAGGGTGGGTGCTTTATAAGTATATATACTATACTTTTAAGGAAATGGTGTTGGAAATACAATTAAGAGCCTATCCTTGGAGTTTTACACATTTATCTTGCCTGATACATAGTCTTGTCCATGCTTCTGTGCTAGTACCAGATGATTGGTTTAGGGCCCGAGTGTAGGCACCCTATTAATGCACTTAAAAAGGACCTTTCACCACACATGGAGATAAATATGCCATTTTGTACTCAGGGGTACTTTTGTTTCCAGTCCCCACAGTTGCTGAGATATCAATCCAGATATCTGTCTTATAATCCTCTCTAATGTCAGATGAGGTGGTGGGAGGAGGTGTATTTTATGATAAGACACTGGGTGCATATGCAATCAGGCCGTGGCCTGACCCCATATGCAGCACTAGCAGTACATGTGACCACACCCTCAATGGGGTTTCCACAAATTCTAATTGTTTATCTTCACCAGCTATCGATAAGAAGATATGTCAGGAATATCTGATATGGTGGATGACACCAAATTTCTTCACATATCAACACTTCTGGCACACTAAATCTAACATACAAGAGTCAGCATATGTTGTCCTCCTCTGGCCATGAACCAAAGTAGATGGGTAGACATCATCCTTATTTCCTATCCTATAATATCATCTATTGTCATCATACAGTAGCCTTATGCTATGCCTGTGTATTAGAGGGTTAATGTTTATAGTGGAGCCCTATCTGGAGCCCTATCTGGAGCCCTTGGACTGGATTTCATGGCAGTGCAGAGAATGCCCAGTTCATGTTTTCTAGAACAATCTGCCAAGACAGTCCACCTGATAGCTGCTGTCTTCCTTCAGAGGAAAACCCCTCTGCCAGACCATCAGCTCTTTGTCCACATCAATTCCACATCAGGATAGCCGTCTAAGCAGCCTAAACTACTAGCCAGTCCCTAACTACTGGACTAGGGCTGAGTTACTCTCCCAAATTAAGTTACACATCCAACCAATCTACTGCCTCATTAAAAGCCTAAGAGAGCAATGTTTACAACCTGTTACCTGCTGCTTCATTGGACTATGTCTTTAAAAATATGTGAGTTTTGTTTAACACCCCTTTGTGATCCCTGGCTGCTACGAATAACACCACGGGCTTCCCCTTCACCACCTACCGGGGGATCCATTACTATACACACCGGGAGTGTCTAAGAGGGATCCTTTACCTACATTGTGGCCTCCCCTTCATCTTGAATCTCCTTTCTGGCCCTGACAGATAAGGCCTTTCTCCTAGGCCAAGGCAACATGACATAACTCTGTTGCTAGGCCACACTACAAGCCAGCCACTCAGGTACCAGGGAATCTAGCTGCCCCCACACTGCGGTCAGGTCCCGGTGGGTGGATGCTACACAGGCAGCAAAACGTCATAAGAATTTGGATAAACACTTAAGAGTGACCATTTCTGCCAGTTAGAGATTTCATAGATGTTGGGTCGGGTGTTAGTATGTATTTCATCTTGACATGTATAAATAAATGAGAGAGATCAGGATTTAGTGGGAAGGGGCCCCACTAATGACCCCCATTGGACAGTTACATTTACTATAATTTACTCTAGAAATAACAATAACTGAAATATAGATTACAGATTTTGAGGCAGATACCTCTGGCTCAAAGTGAATTTGGAACAGGGGAGTTCAAACTGGCATAGGACTTGCCACTCTTGATAAATTGTATAAGCATTTATAAAGGGTTTAATGCTTATGCAATGACAACTGGCATTAGGGTTTATAATTCATCTTACAGTTAATGATGTATAATTGATGAAGACAGTATTACGCATTGTTTATAACTGTTTTGTTCGGAAACTGAATTTAATTATCATCACTGCGCTTGACTATTATCAGACATGAATGACGTACAGCAGTAATGGTAGAAAATTACTCCTAGAAAACATTTCAGTCAGTTATCATTTCCTGCTAATTACACCAATGCATTACACAGCAGAGAACCTCAATATTTAACCCATTTAATGCCAAAAACAACACCTTGGGGCACATTTACTAACAACAGTGCAAACTGCATTAACTTTGGTTTGCCTGTGTAAAGTGCAGGGTGCTCCAGATTCAGAAAACTGGCGCACAGCCCTAAGTAAATGTGTCCCATTGTGTAAAAAACTAGATAAAAGGTTAAGCACTAGAGATGAGCGAACATAATCGTCCGAGCTTGATGCTCGTTTGAGCATTAGCGTACTCGAAACTGCTCGTTGCTCGGACGAATACTTCGCCCGCTCGAGAAAATGGCATCTCCCGCCGTTTTGCTTTTTGGCGGCCAGAAACAGAGCCAATCACAAGCCAGGAGACTCTGCACTCCACCCAGCATGACGTGGTACCCTTACACTTCGATAGCAGTGGTTGGCTGGCCAGATCAGGTGACCCTGGAATAGACTAGCCCCTGCCTGCGCTGCTCGGATCATTCTGTGTCTGGATGCCGCTAGGGAGAGAGCTGCTGCTGGTCAGGGAAAGCGTTAGGCTGTTCTATTAGAATAGTGTTAGGCAGGAGTGATTCAACAAGAACCCAACAGCCCTTCTTAGGGCTACAATAACGTTATACATTTTTTTTTTTTATTTGCAGCTAGTACCATATTGTGAGGAATTTGCAGGGGGACTTGCTACCGTTGTGTTTAGCTCTTAGTGATACACATATCCACCTCAAACACCAAAGTGGGACAATTTATTAGGGGTTTGATTTCAATTAGGCACAGTCTGCCAGTTTCTTTTTATTTTACGTTTCTTTTTTGATAACTCAGCGTCATCTCTTCTGGCATAGCAGTGTGCTTTCATACTTGGCTAGAAAATAGCCATAGGAGAATCCAAACGGCTTACTTAGGCCTACAATAGCGTTATATATTTTATTTCTGGTTGATCTGCTGGTGGCTGGCCTTGCTGTAGTGCATCTACTACCATATTGTGAGGAATTTGCAGGGAGACTTGCGACCGTTGTGTTTAGCGCTTAGTGACGCACATATCCATCGCAAAGACCGAAGTGGGACAATTTATTAGGGGTTGGATTTCAATTAGGCACAGTCTGCCATTTACTTTTTATTTTACGTTTATTTTTTCATAACTCAGCGTCATCTCATCTGGCATAGCAGTGTGCTTTCATAGTTGGCTAGAAAATAGCCATAGGAGAATCCAAACGGCTTACTTAGGCCTACAATAGCGTTATATATTTTATTTCTGGTTGATCTGCTGGTGGCTGGCCTTGCTGTAGTGCATCTACTACCATATTGTGAGGAATTTGCAGTGAGACTTGCAACTGTTGTGTTTAACGCTTAGTGACGCACATATCCATCGCAAAGACCGAAGTGGGACAATTTATTAGGGGTTGGATTGAAATTAGGCACAGTCTGCAATTTACTTTTTATTTTACGTTTATTTTTTCATAACTCAGCGTCATCTCATCTGGCATAGCAGTGTGCTTTCATACTTGGCTAGAAAAAAGCCATAGGAGAATCCAAACGGCTTACTTAGGCCTACAATAGCGTTATATATTTTATTTCTGGTTGAGCTGCTGGTGGCTGGCCTTGCTGTAGTGCATCTACTACCATATTGTGAGGAATTTGCAGGGAGACTTGCGACCGTTGTGTTTAGCGCTTAGTGACGCACATATCCATCGCAAAGACCGAAGTGGGACAATTTATTAGGGGTTTGATTGAAATTAGGCACAGTCTGCCATTTACTTTTTATTTTACGTTTATTTTTTCATAACTCAGCGTCATCTCATCTGGCATAGCAGTGTGCTTTCATACTTGGCTAGAAAATAGCCATAGGAGAATCCAAACGGCTTACTTAGGCCTACAATAGCGTTATATATTTTATTTCTGGTTGAGCTGCTGGTGGCTGGCCTTGCTGTAGTGCATCTACTACCATATTGTGAGGAATTTGCAGGGAGACTTGCGACCGTTGTGTTTAGCGCTTAGTGACGCACATATCCATCGCAAAGACCGAAGTGGGACAATTTATTAGGGGTTTGATTGAAATTAGGCACAGTCTGCCATTTACTTTTTATTTTACGTTTATTTTTTCATAACTCAGCGTCATCTCATCTGGCATAGCAGTGTGCTTTCATAGTTGGCTAGAAAATAGCCATAGCAATAGGATAGCATCGTTTGGTTTTAAAAACTAAAAAACACAAAAAAAAAACACAAAAAAAAAACACAAAAAAAAAGTAAAAAAAAAAATTAAAGTTATAACTTTCATTTTCAAAATGTTTAACCCGAGGGCTAGGGGTAGAGGACGAGGGCGGGGACGTGGGCGTCCAACTACTGCAGGGGTCAGAGGCCGTGGTCCTGGGCGGGGTGAGACACCACCTACTGATGAGGGAGCAGGGGAACGCCGCAGAGCTACACTCCTTAGGTTCATGTCTGAAGTTACTGGGACTCGTGGTAGAGCACTGTTGAGGCCAGAACAGTGCGAACAGGTGATGTCGTGGATTGCCGACAATGCTTCGAGCAATTTGTCCACCAGTCAGTCTTCCACGCAGTCCACCCATGTCACCGAAATCGGCACTCCTGCACCTCAGCCTCCTCCCCCCGAGTCTGCCCCCTCCCAGGAAAATTTGGCATTTGAAACGGCATACTCTGAGGAACTGTTTTCTGGACCCTTCCCACAGTCACAAACCACTTGTCCGGTTGCTGCTGAGCAATTTTCCCATGCCCAGGTTTTCCACCAGTCGCAGTCTGTGGGTGATGATGACCTTCTTGACGTAGTGGAAGAAGTGTGTAAAGAGGTGTCCGACGATGAGGAGACACGGTTGTCAGACAGTGGTGAAGTTGTTGTCAGGGTAGGAAGTCCGAGGGGGGAGCAGACTGAGGGATCGGAGGATGATGAGGTGACAGACCCAAGCTGGGTTGAGAGGCCGGGTGAACACAGTGCTTCTGAGATGGAGGAGAGTCCTATAGCAGAACAGGTTGGAAGAGGCAGTGGTGGGGCCAGATGGAGAGGCAGGGCCAGAGCTGGTGCATCAGCGCCAAATGTGTCACGTAGTGAAGCTCCCGTGGCGAGGGCTCCCGCGGCGAGGGCTAGATTTTCAGAAGTCTGGAGGTTCTTTAAGGAAACACCGGATGACCGACGGACTGTGGTGTGCAACCTTTGCCAAACCAGGATCAGCAGGGGTTCCACCACTACTAGCTTAACTACCACCAGTGTGCGCAGGCATATGAATGCTAAACACCCCACTCAGTGGCACCAAGCCCGTTCACCTCCGGCCGTGCAAACCACTGCTCCTTCCCCTGTGTCAGCTGATAGCCAGCCCCCTGCCCAGGACCCTGGCCCAAAAACCCCATCGTCGCCTCCACGATCCTCCACAGCATCCACCAGCGTTCAGCTCTCCATACCCCAGACGCTGGAGTGGAAAAGGAAATATAGTGCAACCCACCCGCACGCCCAAGCCCTCAATGTCCACATCTCCAGATTGCTTAGCCTGGAGATGCTGCCCTATAGGCTGGTAGAGACCGAGGCCTTTCGCAACCTCATGGCGGCGGCCGCCCCTCGGTATTCGGTCCCCAGCCGCCACTACTTTTCCCGATGTGCGTCCCAGCCCTGCACCAGCACGTGTCAGACAACATCATCCGTGCCCTGACCAACGCCGTTTCTGACAAGGTCCACCTGACCACGGACACGTGGACAAGTGCTGCCGGGCAGGGCCACTACATATCGCTGACGGCACATTGGGTTAACTTGGTGGAGGCTGGGACCGAGTCTGACCCTGCGGCTGGTCATATACTGCCGACACCGAGGATTGCGGGGCCTACCTCGGTCCAGGTCTTTCAGGCCTACTATGCCTCCTCCTCCTCCCACCCCTCCTCCTCCTCCGAACTACCATCCGTGGGCATGGCGCCATCAGTCGCTAGCTCTAGGCACAGCAGCAGTGCCGTCGCTAAGCGACAGCAGGCGGTGCTGAAACTGCTGAGCCTAGGCGATAAAAGGCACACCGCCCAAGAACTATTACAGGGCATCACGGCGCACACTGATCTGTGGCTGGCACCGCTGAACCTTAAGCCAGGCATGGTTGTGTGTGACAACGGACGTAACCTGGTGGCGGCTCTGCAACTCGGCAGACTGACACATGTGCCATGCCTGGCCCATGTGTTAAATCTGATAGTTCAGCGTTTCCTCAAGACATACCCCAATCTGTCTGATTTGCTCACGAAGGTGCGCCGCATCTGTGCGCATTTCAGGAACTCCAGCACAGATGCTGCCACTCTCAGGGCAGCGCAGCGCCGCCTCCAACTGCCCGCTCACCGACTGTTGTGCAACGTGCCCACGAGGTGGAATTCAACATTAACCATGTTATCCAGAGTTTACCAGCAGCGCAGAGCGATTGTAGACTGCCAGATGTCAACTTCCACCAGAACTGGTAGTCAGGTTAGTCAGCTTCCTCAAGTCTACAATGAGGAGTGGACGTGGATGTCTGATATCTGTCAGGTGCTGAGTAACTTCGAGGAGTCAACACAGATGGTCAGTGGCGATGCCGCCATCATCAGCCTCACCATACCGCTTGGCCTGTTGAAAAACTCTCTGATCAGCTTGAAGTCGGAAGCTTTGCGCTCGTCACAAGAGACGGGGGAAGAAGATTTCCTTGTTGATAGCCAAAGCACCCTCAGGTCTGTTTCTCAGCGCATATCGGAGGAGGTGGAGGAGGATGAGGAGGAAGAGGAGGAGAATGTTGGCGAGACACAAGAGGGGACCATTGTTCAGTCCTTCACTGTTCAGCGTGTATGGGCAGAAAAAGAGGAGTTGGAGGAGGAGGAAATGGACAGTCAGGCCAGTGAGGGGAGTGAATTCTTGCGCGTTGGGACTCTGGCGCATATGACAGATTTCATGCTAGGCTGCCTATCCCGTGACACTCGCGTTCAAAGAATTTATTCCAGCACCGATTACTGGGTATTCACTCTCCTGGACCCACGGTACAAGCAAAATCTTTCCACTCTCATCCCTGGAGAGGAAAGGAGTGTGAGAATGCATGAATACCAGCAGGCCCTGGTGCACAAGCTGAAACAGTATTTCCCTTCTGACAGCGCTAGCGGCAGAGTGCGTAGTTCTACGGGACAAGTAGCGAGGGAGAGTAGGTGAGCAGGCAGCTTGTCCAGCACTGGCAAGGGTACGCTTTACAAGGCTTTTGCCAGCTTTATGTCACCCCAGCAAGACACTGTCACCTGTCCCCAGTCTCGGCAAAGTAGGGCTGATCTTTACAGAAAGATGGTGAGGGAGTACGTAGCTGACCATACCATCGTCCTAAATGATCACACAGCTCCCTACAACTACTGGGTTTCAAAGCTGGACATGTGGCACGAACTGGCGCTGTACGCCTTGGAGGTTCTTGCCTGCCCTGCCGCTAGCGTGTTGTCCGAGCGGGTTTTCAGTGCAGCTGGTGGCATCATCACCGATAAGCGTACACGCCTGTCGACTGACAGCGCTGACAGGCTGACGCTTATTAAGATGAATAAAGCCTGGATTTCTCATAATTTCCAATCTCCACCAGGTGAAGGAAGCTCAACCTGAATAATTTATGCACTCCTCCTCCTCATTTTCCTCCTTCTCCTCCTCTTTGTACACTAAAGCAGAGGAAACTGGCTATTTTTTGACAGGGCCCACTGGCTCTAGCTATAGTACTCTATGCATTTAATTTTTCTGGAGGGCCACCTACCCGGTCCTCTGTTTTAAACAATTTTTGGGACAAGAGCTATTACAGGGCATTCAACATCAAACTTGTTAACTTTGTCGCCACCCTGCTGTGTAATCCACAAAATATACTGCCAAACTTTTACCATTTACCGATATTATTTCAGCGCTTCTTGCGCATCTGTTTACATTCCCCTCACCCGCCATATCCCAAACTTATAAGAACGCTACTACACTTGATCTTATACAAAAGGTTCTTAGAAGTGCTGTTTGGGGAGTAGCCTGGAGACAGGGGCTTGGATTGGCGAAAGCTCGCCTGGCAGCGGAGCGCCAGCTCCATCCCAAGATCCAACTAACATAGTTTTAACTGCAGCACCTTTAATCTACTACTAGTTCACTGCCTCCATACATGGAGCTGTGTCAGGCAGAATTTTCAGGTGTTTCACCACATACATAGTGGAACTCTGCGCGTCTGTCGCCGCCATGCTGGAGACCTGCAGTTGCAATCATAGAAGCGCAATATGGATGCCCCATACTGTCGCTCTTAATCATGGAAGTCCTCTCCATGGCTGCCTCCAAATGTCGTCCCCTTATCAAACGAGCTGTGTCAGGCTCATTTTTCGGGTGTTTCACCAGATACGTTATGGAACTTGGTCACAATGTCGCCACCATGCTGTGTTATCGACTAAATATACCGTCAACCTTTTGTTCACAGAGGAAATAATTTCAGCGCTTCTTGCTCACCTCCTTTGGTTCCTCTCTGCCACCCATTGGTTTGAAGCCTGAGTCCATTTAGGGTATGTCGCCATGCCACTCTCTAGCCTGCCTCTGCTGCCGCTGCCTCTGCATGCCGTCCCCTATAGTGTCAGGGTCAATTGTTGGATGTTTTAGATGCTATCTAGCCTCATTCGGTCACTCTGTCATGGCCATGCTGTTGCCCATAATTTTGGCATAATGGTGCGTTTAAGCAGCCTCAGAGGCATCCATGCATGCTGCCCCTGCTGTTTCCTGTCCATTTCCGTGGTGTTTCCATCCTTTTCTGAGGTTTCCAGGTGTTTGGCCAAGCTTCCCTGTGCAGAGCCTTGGTCCCCTTGAAAAATGCTCAAGTCTCCCATTGACTTCAATGGGGCTCGTTATTCGAGACGAGCACTCGAGCATCGGGAAAAGTTCGTCTCGAATAACGAGTACCCGAGCATTTTAGTGCTCGCTCATCTCTATTAAGCACTCATTATATTATGTAGGGCGGCAGGACATACAGTATATGCAGGAGTATCTCTCATTAAAATTCACATGAGATATTTCATAGAACATGTATCCCAAAATGTTAAAAAACAGGACAATAAAAACTTCTGCATATAGAAGTTTTCTGGTTCCATTCAAGTTCTACTCTACTCGGAGGCTGAAAAAAAGTGTGAAAGGTTTTCTATAGGACATTCATATTACATAGTAAATTTGGACTAGATTCCATTTTTGACATATGTAAGAACTCTATGGCAGCACTGAAGGTATTTGTGGTTGTATAAAAAGAATTCATAATTTATTAAGTCTTATAACTTTATTAGTTGGTTATATCTATTTCTAGATAAATATAGCTCAACATGGTCACCACTGCAAATATCCAGGGAGAACAGATCCAGTGGAAGGACCTTCCTGTCTAGAGTTTTGACAGTTCTGACAGTAGTTGACAGGAGAGTGATCATGCCATTTGTCTCAATGGAGCGCCTGATTGCACTGGTGCAGGCAAATCCCATTTAATGTATAAGCGCCTGGACACCTACGCAGACCGTGGGCAGAAGGTAAAAGTATAGGAAGTGGTGACTGCGCAAATTATGGCAGAAGAGTGGAGCACAGCAAAAACTACTAAGCAAATTCAAAAACTTGTTAAGTGTAATTGTCGCCCCGTGTCCCTATCAAGTTCCCTAAAGCCACGTGCAGCACCTACTTTACAAGTGGCCGTGCAGAGACGTTCCCCCAGGCGGCCTTTCAGCCTGGCCGGCACTATACAGTTCCGGTGAAGCTGATTGACCAACAGGGGTATTGTCCCTGCATTATATTTGCATATAATGTAGTGACTCCTGTCCAAAGCACTGTGTGCAGCCTGTGGGATTTTGCAAACATGTGGCTACTATACACGAGCTGCACACAGTTGTGTGTAAATGGCCTAATCAGCAGTCCCTAATTCTTCATCCCCCACCCCCAATATCACACAAGACAAGCGTTAGTTAAAAAAATATATGTTTTAAACACAAAATTATGAGATCTTGGATAACTTTTTTGACTCAAGTTTAGTGCAAAAAGTTGCAACCCTCATCAAGGGGTCCCATCTCTTGCAATTCTCTACACTACACTCCCTTCCCCCAAAAAAGAAGGAAAAAGAAAATAATTAACAATCTAGGAGTCCAGAGCCTCAAAATCCATCTGCCAGGGAACGCCACTCTCTGAGGAAACAAAGTAGGGGGCAAACTGCTCACAAAAAAACAGTTGAGCCACTCCACGTTATCCTTGGAGAGTGTTTTTAAGGCGGATAGATGCTGTTGGATGTGGTCTCTCCAGGTCACCGGCTGGAGCAACATTGTAGATCTGAACAAAGTTGTGAAGAATAATGCAGGTTTGCACTACCTTCTTAACATTGTCTGGGTCCATCTGTATAGAGCTATGAAGAACCCGACACTTGCTGTTAAGAATTCTGAAGGCCCACTCCACATACAGTCTCGCATGGGTGAGCCATTAGTTAAAAATGCTTCTCCATTCATCTAAACCACCTCGAGTGAATGGTCACAACACATGACAGGAAAGTCCAAATCCTTTATCAGTGATGATAACAAATGGTGCACGAGGTCCAGTAAATCCAAGTAGACATCTAGACTCTGGCAGGGTGAGCTAGTTGGAGTGAACCTATTCACCCACCTGGGAAGCCCTGAAGACCTCTGCATCCACAGAACTTCCATAGGCCCCAATATCCACAATTCTAAACTTGTAAACACTGTCTGCCAAAGCCAACAAAACCACAGAAGTATATTGTTTATAATTGAAAAATTGGGTCCCTGAGTGAGCTGGCTTCTTCACACGAATGTGTTTTCCATCAAGCACCCTGATGAAATTCAGAGAAAGAAAAAACAAAAACAAACGGAAGAGGACGGCGCCTCGCGTAATAACGTAGAGACAAGTAGGTTCCGATTACGGTGAGAAAGGTGGAGGCTCACTTGGTAACCACTTGGGTACAAGTGGTATTAGAGATCCAGTGGGGGGAAGGATCCTTGTTAGTGCGGAGGTTATATTCTTAGGTTACTGCAGCAACTCGTAGGGCCTCTGAAAACCGGTGACCGAAGGTACCGTGAGGTAAATGATACAGAAATCTCCAAATGTAGTAAATTACACGATATTTATTAGTAGCAGTAAAATTCAATGGTAACGCGTTTCGAGGAGACCCCTTCGTCAGCCCGAAAATGCGAGCGCTGAGTCGGAACTCAGAATGGGAGAGCTGAGAGGGAGCTCAGGCGGTCAGCAGCTTATAAATATCGTGTAATTTACTACATTTGGAGATTTCTGTTTGGTTACAAGCGCACCCACCTGGCCCTCTCCATTTTTTCTATTTCTGTATGATAAAATTCAGAGACAGAGTCCTGGAAACCTTCAGATATCGGGATCCAGTCTTCAGCAGTCGTCTCAGCCATCACCGCAGCTCTCAGTTGCTCCCATATCACTTTGCAGGTCACTGTCACAATCAACGAAATGGGGGAAACGCCCAACAGCAACTCATAGGGGGTCATTTACTAAGGGCCCGAATCGCGTTTTAACGGCAGGTTACCCGAATATTTCCGATTTGCACCGATTTTCCCTGAATTGCCCCGGGTTTTTGGCGCAAGCGATCGGGTTGTGGCGCATCGGCATGCACGCGACGGAAATCGGGGGCGTGGCCGAACCAAAACCCAACGGATTCGGAGAAACCGCCGCATTTAAAAAAAAAAGTGTCGCTGGACACGTGCTTACCTGAACCCAGCAACGGATCGTGAACTCCGGCGGAGGAACTGCCTTAGTGAATCGCCGTAAAAGACCCGAATCCACCGCAGAGAACGCGCCACTGGATCGCGAATGGACCGGGTAAGTAAATCTGCCCCAGTATGTAGTGGTGCAAACAAATTCCCGATGCCAAAAAACCTAAAAATCTATAGAGAAAATCAGTAGTATTGAAATATGTATATAATTAAAATAAAATTTACCACAGTGTCACAATGAGCTGTTCCTCAGGTGTGACGGACCACTTCATGTTGGTATCCTTAAACTGGAGCCTTGATTTCAGGTCCTCCAAAAGATGGTCAAAAGAGGTAAAAGTCATCTGAACAGGACTTGTGAAATTTGTTCAGATGCAGTCACTGGTCAGCATACAGCTTCCTAAAGTGACCCCTCCTAGGTCGTTTGGCGACAATGGGATGAACCCAAAATGGCCTAGTCTTCCTCGGCTCCTTCTCCAGCATTGCAGAACACCTTTGGAGAAGCGCCACAAAGACCCTGGGCGTCTGGGCCAGTCAGGTGACCAAATTTTGGGTTGGGCAAGCCTTTGTCATCATTTGTCATTATTTGCCAGCCCACTGTATTTTAAATGGATACGGTATGTATATGGTGACATACATGCACATATGGATGAAAGTCATCACTACATCTTACATCAAGGAAATAGGGGACTGTTTATAAATGTTAATTGCTGTTATTTGCTTTGCATCAGAAATAAAAGAAATGTTGAGAATAGTCCTGGTAGAAATATCTTAACTAGAGATGAGCGAACACTAAAATGCTCGGGTACTCGTTATTCGAGACGAACTTTTCCCGATGCTCGAGTGCTCGTCTCGAATAACGAACCCCATTGAAGTCAATGGGAGACTCGAGCATTTTTCAAGGGGACCAAGGCTCTGCACAGGGAAGCTTGGCCAAACACCTGGGAACCTCAGAAAAGGATGGAAACACCACGGAAATGGACAGGAAACAGCAGGGGCAGCATGCATGGATGCCTCTGAGGCTGCTTAAACGCACCATTATGCCAAAATTATGGGCAACAGCATGGCCATGACAGAGTGACAGAATGAAGCTAGATAGTATCTAAAACATGCAATAATTGACCCTGACACTATAGGGGACGGCATGCAGAGGCAGCGGCAGCAGGCTAGAGAGTGTCATGGCGACATACCCTAAATGGACTCAGGCTTCAAACCAATGGGTGGCAGAGAGGAACCAAAGGAGGTGAGCAAGAAGTGCTCAAATAATATCGGTACATGATAAAAGTTTGCCAGTATATTTTGTGGATTACACAGCAGGGTGGCGACAAAGTTAACATGGAAGCCATGAAAACAACCCAAAATTCTGCCTGACACAGCTCGTTTGATAAGGGGACCATGTATGGAGGCAGTGAACTAGTAGTAGATTAAAGGTGCTGCAGTTAAAACTATGTTAGTTGGATCTTGGCATGGAGCTGGCGCTCCGCTGCCAGACGAGCTTTCGCCAATCCAAGCCCCTGTCTCTAGGCTACTCCCCAAACAGCACTTTTGTATAAGATCAAGTGTAGTAGCGTTCTTATAAGTTTAGGATATGCCGGGTGAGGGGAATGTAAACAGATACGCAAGAAGCGCATGATGCGCATGGAGCTGGCGCTCCGCTGCCAGGCGAGCTTTCGCCAATCCAAGCCCCTGTCTCTAGGCTACTCCCCAAACAGCACTTTTGTATAAGATCAAGTGTAGTAGCGTTCTTATAAGTTTAGGATATGCCGGGTGAGGGGAATGTAAACAGATGCGCAAGAAGCGCATGATGCGCATGGAGCTGGCGCTCCGCTGCCAGGCGAGCTTTCGCAAATCCAAGCCCCTGTCTCTAGGCTACTCCCCAAACAGCACTTTTGTATAAGATCAAGTGTAGTAGCGTTCTTATAAGTTTAGGATATGGCGGGTGAGGGGAATGTAAACAGATGCGCAAGAAGCGCTGAAATAATATCCCTAAATGGTAAAAGTTTGCAAGTATATTTTGTGGATTACACAGCAGGGTGGCGACAAAGTTAACAACTTTGATGTGGAATGCCCTGTAATAGCTCTTGGGCGGTGTGCCTTTTATCGCCTAGGCTCAGCAGTTTCAGCACCGCCTGCTGTCGCTTAGCGACGGCACTGCTGCTGTGCCTAGAGCTACCGACTGATGGCGCCATGCCCACGGATGGTAATTCGGAGGAGGAGGAGGTGGAGGAGGGGTGGGAGGAGGTATAGTAGGCCTTTGAGACCTGGACCGAGGTAGGCCCCGCAATTCTCTGCGTCGGCAGTATATGACCAGCCCCAGGGTCAGACTCGGTCCCAGCCTGCACCAAGTTAAGTGTAGTAGCGTTCTTATAAGTTTGGGATATGGCGGGTTAGGGGAATGTAAACAGATGCGCAAGAAGCGCATGATGCGCATGGAGCTGGCGTTCCGCTGCCAGGCGAGCTTTCGCCAATCCAAGCCCCTGTCTCTAGGCTACTCCCCAAACAGCACTTCTAAGAACCTTTTGTATAAGATCAAGTGTAGTAGCGTTCTTATAAGTTTAGGATATGCCGGGTGAGGGGAATGTAAACAGATGCGCAAGAAGCGCTGAAATAATATCCCTAAATGGTAAAAGTTTGCCAGTATATTTTGTGGATAACACAGCAGGGTGGCGACAAAGTTAACAACTTTGATGTGGAATCCATGAAAACAACCCAAATTTCTGCCTGACACACCTCGTTTGATAAAGGGACGATGTATGGAGGCAGCTATATGGACGACTTTTGGAGGTAGCAATGGAGACAACGTGTGGAGGCTGCTATGGAGACAATTTAATTTGGATAGTGCCTGTATGTGGCAGTCCCAAACATTTTTCAAACCAGAGGAGCAGGTAGGTGGCCCTCCAGTAAAATGGAATAGATTGAGTGCCTGTATGTGGCAGTCCCAAAAATTCTTCAAACCAGAGGAGCAGGTAGGTGGCCCTCCAGTAAAATGGAATAGATTGAGTGCCTGTATGTGGCAGTCCCAAAAATTGTTCAAACCAGAGGAGCAGGTAGGTGGCCCTCCAGTAAAATGGAATAGATTGAGTGCCTGTATGTGGCAGTCCCAAAAATTCTTCAAACCAGAGGAGCAGGTAGGTGGCCCTCCAGTAAAATGGAATAGATTGAGTGCCTGTATGTGGCAGTCCCAAAAATTGTTCAAACCAGAGGAGCAGGTAGGTGGCCCTCCAGTAAAATGGAATAGATTGAGTGCCTGTATGTGGCAGTCCCAAAAATTGTTCAAACCAGAGGAGCAGGTAGGTGGCCCTCCAGTAAAATGGAATAGATTGAGTGCCTGTATGTGGCAGTCCCAAAAATTCTTCAAACCAGAGGAGCAGGTAGGTGGCCCTCCAGTAAAATGGAATAGATTGAGTGCCTGTATGTGGCAGTCCCAAAAATTCTTCAAACCAGAGGAGCAGGTAGGTGGCCCTCCAGTAAAATGGAATAGATTGAGTGCCTGTATGTGGCAGTCCCAAAAATTGTTCAAACCAGAGGACCGGGTAGGTGGCCCTCCAGAAAAATGGAATAGATTGAGTGCCTGTATGTGGCACTCACAAAAATTGTTTCAAACAGAGGACCGGGTAGGTGGCCCTCCAGAAAAATTAAATGCATGAAGTATAGCAAGAGCCAGTGGGCCCTGTCAAAAAATAGCCATTTTCCTCTGCTTTACTGTACAAAGAGGAGGAGAAGGAGGAAAATGAGGAGGAGGAGGAGGAGTGGATCAATTATTCAGGTTGAGCTTCCTTCACCTGGTGGAGATTGGAAATTCTGAGAAATCCAGCCTTTATTCATTTTAATAAGCGTCAGCCTGTCAGCGCTGTCAGTCGACAGGCGTGTACGCTTATCGGTGATGATGCCACCAGCTGCACTGAAAACCCGCTCGGACAAGACGCTAGCGGCAGGGCAGGCAAGAACCTCCAAGGCGTACAGCGCCAGTTCGTGCCACATGTCCAGCTTTGAAACCCAGTAGTTGTAGGGAGCTGTGTGATCATTTAGGACGATGGTATGGTCAGCTACGTACTCCCTCACCATCTTTCTGTAAAGATCAGCCCTACTCTGCCGAGACTGGGGACAGGTGACAGTGTCTTGCTGGGGTGACATAAAGCTGGCAAAAGCCTTGTAAAGCGTACCCTTGCCAGTGCTGGACAAGCTGCCTGCTCGCCTACTCTCCCTCGCTACTTGTCCCGCAGAACTACGCACTCTGCCGCTAGCGCTGTCAGAAGGGAAATACTGTTTCAGCTTGTGCACCAGGGCCTGCTGGTATTCATGCATTCTCACACTCCTTTCCTCTGCAGGGATGAGAGTGGCAAGATTTTGCTTGTACCGTGGGTCCAGGAGAGTGAACACCCAGTAATCGGTGCTGGAATAAATTCTTTGAACGCGAGGGTCACGGGATAGGCAGCCTAGCATGAAATCTGCCATATGCGCCAGAGTACCAACGCGTAAGAATTCACTCCCCTCACTGGCCTGACTGTCCATTTCCTCCTCCTCCAACTCCTCCAACTCCTCTTCTTCTGCCCATACACGCTGAACAGTGAAGGACTCAACAATGGTCCCCTCTTGTGTCTCGCCAACATTCTCCTCCTCTTCCTCCTCATCCTCCTCCACCTCCACCTCCTCCGATATGCGCTGAGAAACAGACCTCAGGGTGCTTTGGCTATCAACAAGGGAATATTCTTCCCCCGTCTCTTGTGACGAGCGCAAAGCTTCCGACTTCATGCTGACCAGAGAGTTTTTCAACAGGCCAAGCAGCGGGATGGTGAGGCTGATGATGGCGGCATCGCCACTGACCATCTGTGTTGACTCCTCAAAGTTACTCAGCACCTGACAGATATCAGACATCCACGTCCACTCCTCATTGTAGACTTGAGGAAGCTGACTGACCTGACTACCAGTTCTGGTGGAAGTTGACATCTGGCAGTCTACAATCGCTCTGCGCTGCTGGTAAACTCTGGATAACATGGTCAGTGTTGAATTCCACCTCGTGGGCACGTCGCACAACAGTCGGTGAGCGGGCAGTTGGAGGCGGCGCTGCGCTGCCCTGAGAGTGGCAGCATCTGGGCTGGACTTCCTGAAATGCGCACAGATGCGGCGCACCTTCGTGAGCAAATCAGACAGATTGGGGTATGTCTTGAGGAAACGCTGCACTATCAGATTTAACACATGGGCCAGGCATGGCACATGTGTCAGTCTGCCGAGTTGCAGAGCCGCCACCAGGTTACGGCCGTTGTCACACACAACCATTCCCGGCTTGAGGTTCAGCGGTGCCAGCCACAGATCAGTCTGCGCCGTGATGCCCTGTAATAGCTCTTGGGCGGTGTGCCTTTTGTCGCCTAGGCTCAGCAGTTTGAGCACCGCCTGCTGTCGCTTAGCGACGGCACTGCTGCTGTGCCTAGAGCTACCGACTGATGGCGCCGTGCCCACGGATGGTAGTTCGGAGGAGGAGGTGGAGGAGGGGTGGGAGGAGGAGGAGGCATAGTAGGCCTGAAACACCTGGACCGAGGTAGGCCCCGCAATCCTCGGCGTCGGCAGTATATGAGCAGCCCCAGGGTCAGTCTCGGTCCCAGCCTCCACCAAGTTAACCCAATGTGCCGTCAGCGATATATAGTGGCCCTGCCCGGCAGCACTCGTCCACGTGTCCGTGGTCAGGTGGACCTTGTCAGAAACGGCGTTGGTCAGGGCACGGATGATGTTGTCTGACACGTGCTGGTGCAGGGCTGGGACGGCACATCGGGAAAAGTAGTGGCGGCTGGGGACCGAATACCGAGGGGCGGCCGCCGCCATGAGGTTGCGAAAGGCCTCGGTCTCTACTAGCCTATAGGGCAGCATCTCCAGGCTAAGCAATCTGGAGATGTGCACATTAAGGGCTTGGGCGTGCGGGTGGGTTGCACTATATTTGCGTTTCCGCTCCAGCGTCTGGGGTATGGAGAGCTGAACGCTGGTGGATGCTGTGGAGGATCGTGGAGGCGACGATGGGGTTTTTGTGGCAGGGTCCTGGGCAGGGGGCTGACTAGCAGCTGACACAGGGGAAGGAGCAGTGGTGTGCACGGCCGGAGGTGAACAGGCTTGTTGCCACTGAGTGGGGTGCTTAGCATTCATATGCCTGCGCATACTGGTGGTAGTTAAGCTAGTAGTGGTGGAACCCCTGCTGAGCCTGGTTTGGCAAATGTTGCACACCATAGTCCGTCGGTCATCCGGTGTTTCCTTAAAGAACCTCCACACTTCTGAAGATCTAGCCCTCGCCGCAAGAGCCCTCACCACGGGAGCTTCACTAGTTGACAGTGGCGCTGATGCACCAGCTCTGGCCCTGCCTCTCCGTCTGGCCCCACCACTGCCTCTTCCAACCTGTTCAGGTCGAGGACTCTCCTCCGTCTCAGAAGCACTGTGTTCACCCGGCCTCTCAACCCAGCTTGGGTCTGTCACCTCATCATCCTCCGATCCCTCAGTCTGCTCCCCCCTCGGACTTCCTGCCCTGACAACAACTTCCCCACTGTCTGACAACCGTGTCTCCTCATCGTCGGACACCTCTTTACACACTTCCACTACGTCAAGAAGGTCATCATCACCCACAGACTGTGACTGGTGGAAAACCTGGGCATCGGAAAATTGCTCAGCAGCAACCGGACAAGTGGTTTGTGACTGTGGGAAGGGTCCAGAAAACAGTTCCTCAGAGTATGCCGGTTCAAATGGCAAATTTTCCTGGGAGGGGGCAGACTGGGGGGGAGGAGGCTGAGGTGCAGGAGCTGGAGGAGTGGCGATTTCGGTGACATGGGTGGACTGCGTGGAAGACTGACTGGTGGTGGACAAATTGCTCGAAGCATTGTCAGCAATCCACGACATCACCTGTTCGCACTGTTCTGGCCTCAACAGTGCTCTACCACGAGTCCCAGTAACTTCAGACATGAACCTAGGGAGTGTAGCTCTGCGGCGTTCCCCTGCTCCCTCATCAGCAGGTGGTGTCTCACCCCGCCCAGGACCACGGCCTCTGACCCCTGCAGTAGTTGGACGCCCACGTCCCCGCCCTCGTCCTCTACCCCTAGCCCTGGGGTTAAACATTTTTAAAATGAGAGTTATAACTTTTTTTTTTTTTTTACTTTTTTTTGTTTTTTTTTGTGTTTTTTTGTGTTTTTTGTTTTTTTTTGTGTTTTTTGTTTTTTTTTGAGTTTTTAGAACCAAACAATCCTATCCTATTGCTATGGCTATTTTCTAGCCAAGTATCAAAGGAAGCACACTACTATGCCAGATGAGATGACACTGAGTTAGTGCCTAATAGAAATCCAACCCCTACTGAATTTTCCCACTTCAGCCTTTGCTATGGATATGTGCGCCACTAAGCGCAGAACACAGCGGTCGCAAGTCTCACTACAAATTGCTCAGAATTGGCAAGTACATGCACTGCAGAAACTACAGCCACCAGCAGATCAACCAGAAATCAAATATATAGAACGCTACTGTAGGCTTCAAGAAGCTATTTGTATTCTCCTATGGCTATTTTCTAGCCAAGTATCAAAGGAAGCACACTACTATGCCAGATGAGATGACACTGAGTTAGTGCCTAATAGAAATCCAACCCCTACTGAATTTTCCCACTTCAGCCTTTGCTATGGATATGTGCGCCACTAAGCGCAGAACACAGCGGTCGCAAGTCTCACTACAAATTGCTCAGAATTGGCAAGTACATGCACTGCAGAAACTAAAGCCACCAGCAGATCAACCAGAAATCAAATATATAGAACGCTACTGTAGGCTTCAAGAAGCTGTTTGTATTCTCCTATGGCTATTTTCTAGCCAAGTATCAAAGGAAGCACACTACTATGCCAGATGAGATGACACTGAGTTATTGCCTAATAGAAATCCAACCCCTACTGAATTTTCCCACTTCAGCCTTTGCTATGGATATGTGCGCCACTAAGCGCAGAACACAGCGGTCGCAAGTCTCACTACAAATTGCTCAGAATTGGCAAGTACATGCACTGCAGAAACTACAGCCACCAGCAGATCAACCAGAAATCAAATATATAGAACGCTACTGTAGGCTTCAAGAAGCTATTTGTATTCTCCTATGGCTATTTTCTAGCCAAGTATCAAAGGAAGCACACTACTATGCCAGATGAGATGACACTGAGTTAGTGCCTAATAGAAATCCAACCCCTACTGAATTTTCCCACTTCAGCCTTTGCTATGGATATGTGCGCCACTAAGCGCAGAACACAGCGGTCGCAAGTCTCACTACAAATTGCTCAGAATTGGCAAGTACATGCACTGCAGAAACTAAAGCCACCAGCAGATCAACCAGAAATCAAATATATAGAACGCTACTGTAGGCTTCAAGAAGCTGTTTGTATTCTCCTATGGCTATTTTCTAGCCAAGTATCAAAGGAAGCACACTACTATGCCAGATGAGATGACACTGAGTTATTGCCTAATAGAAATCCAACCCCTACTGAATTTTCCCACTTCGGTCTTTGCTATGGATATGTGTGCCACTAAGAGCTAAACACAACGGTAGCAAGTCCCCCTGCTAATTCCTCACAAAATGGTAAAAGATGCAAATTAAATTAAAAAAAGTAGAACGTTATTGTAGCCCTAAGAAGGGCTGTTGGGTTCTTTGAGAATCACTCCTGCCTAACAGTAAGCTAATAGAACACCCTAACGCTTTCCCTGACCAGCAGCAGCTCTCTCCCTAGCGGCATCCAGAGACAGAATGATCCGAGCAGCGCGGCCAGCGGCTAGTCTATCCCAGGGTCACCTGATCTGGCCAGCCAACCACTGCTATCGACGTGTAAGGGTACCACGTCATGCTGGGTGGAGTGCAGAGTCTCCTGGCTTGTGATTGGCTCTGTTTCTGGCCGCCAAAAAGCAAAACGGCGGGAGCTGCCATTTTCTCGAGCGGGCGAAGTATTCGTCCGAGCAACGAGCAGTTTCGAGTACCCTAATGCTCGACCGAGCATCAAGCTCGGACGAGCATGTTCGCTCATCTCTAATCTTAACCTTTTGTTCATATAGCTCCTGTGTATCTCTATGTATCCCTGTGGGGGACAGATAAAATAGAGTCTGTAACCCCTGACATATAGGTCTGAGAAGAAGCTGTATACACAAAATGGTAGGAGACTTTTAATCAAGGCTATTGGCAAAGTTGCTTCATCTTTTGCCTTTTAGTTTAGTTGGAGCAATGTCAAATTACAGGAAATGTAATAACAATTAGTTGAATCCCTTCTATGACAAAATCAATCTTAAAAAGCCCAGTATCATTGTCTATTTGAAAATGAATAAAGGGAAAAAAAGACAAACTTTAATAATTTCAACAAAGACATATCAAACAGCCAAAGGCAATATTTACTCCAAATGATGTGAAAAATGAAATCTCAATAGTCTCTGCACTTTATTTAATAAGGCAATAGTTTCAAAATTTGTATTTTACTCGCAGTGTTTTCTTGTATTAATAAAATTACCAGCAGAAAAGCCAATGATGATGAACTGTAGAATTGACTACCTACTTGTCTACTTGTAAAATGTAAAGTGCTAGCTGAGATCTGTGAGAATATACAATGGTATAATAATAATTCTTTATTTATATAGCGCACACAGTTTACGCAGCGCTGCACAAGCATGTCAAATTGGTCCCTGTCCCCATGGGGCTCACAATCTAAACAACCTAACAGTATGTTTTGGAGTGTGGGAGGAAACCGGAGTACCCGGAGGAAACCCACGCAAACACTTTGCAGATGTTGACCTGGGTGGGATTCAAACCCAGGACCCCAGTGCTGCAAGGCAGATGTGCTACTCACTCAGCCACCGTGCCACCCACAATGTAAAATGTAAAGTGCTAGCTGAGATCTGTGATAATATACAATGGTATGATATGAAACATATGGGCAGCATGGTCGCTCAGTGGTTTGCACTACGGCTTTGCAGCGCTGGGGTCCTGGGTTCAAGTCCCATTCAGGTCAACATCTGCAAAGAGTTTGTATGTTCTCTTCATGTTTGTGTGGGTTTCCTCTTGGTCCTCCAGTTTCCTCCCACACTCCAAAACATACTGCTAGGTTGATTAGACTTTGAGCCCCATTGGGGACAGGGACTGATTTAGCAAGCTCTGTGTAGCGCTGTGTAATCTGTGTGCGCTATATAAATAAAGAATTATTATTAACATAATAGGATTGGTTCTCTGTAAAAAAAAAAAGCATTAACACTGGTTTTCATGTGGCCTAAAAATCCTTGTGAGGTTGAGAGTTATAAAAGTTTAAAAAACACAATCCTTAGCAGTAAAAGTATCTCAGGTAAAGGCAATACTGAAAGGGTTCTGTCAGGAAGGGAAACTATCGGGTCACTTTGTACCACCGTCTGATCTCTGCCCACCAGAACCTGAATGATTTTAGCTGCCACCACTCGTGGCAGGCTGATGAGATTCCCTGCATGCCCAAATAGATATATTACAATCGCTAATAATTAACTTAGGCAATTGTTAGAACACAAGAAGGCTCTTATTAAAAAAAAAGCACAGTGCCTACAAAAAAAATAGGTTATGATTAGAGGTGGGTGAATTTGTTAAAATTGGATTCGACCCGGTTCGCCGAATTTTCAGAGAAAATTCAATTCAACCCGAGTCAAATTGATTCCCTTTACCGACCGCACGTCACATGCCGGGTGCGGGTGCATGGAGAGTGCTCACGGGCATATTGCAGCAAAGGCTTACCGGTAACACCCGAGGTCGGTACTAGCACCGATCGCATGTTTTAACCCGCAGATCACCGCCGGCAGCTTTGCACCACCACCTTGCCAAGGATCGACGCTACCCGTGACTTCATCGAGGGGGAGCGGCGATCCATCGCCATGACAGAGGAGGGAAATGAATGAGGAGGGAATTCCCCATATACTGCCATACTGTAGTATGGCAGTATATGACAGGATTGATCAGACAACCTAGGGTTGAAGTCTGAAAAATAGTAAAAATTAAAATTAAAAAAAGTTTTAAAAAAAATTATAATAAAAAAACCCTAAAAATTCAAATCACCCCCCTTTCCCTACAACTGATATAACAATAAACAAACAGTAAAAATCATAAACACATTAGGTATCACCGCATCCTAAAATGCCCGATCTATCAAAATATAATAACGTTTTTTCACTGCGTTTAACCCGTAACGGAAAATACCGCCCAAAGTCATTTAAAAAAATTTAAAAAAATTCTATAAAAAGTGATCAAAAGATTTTACAGTCTTTAAAATGATAGCAATGAAAACATGATCAAAAGTCACAAAAAATGACACCACCCACAGCTCCTTGCACCAAGGAGCACTACCACCATACAGTGAGGAACACTACGGCCATACATTGAGGGACACTACCGCCATACAGTGAGGAACACTACCCCCATATAGTGAGGGATACTACCCCCATACAGTGAGGAACACTACCCCCATACAGTGAGGAACATGACCCCCATATAGTGAGGGACACTACTCCCATACAGTGAGGAACACTACCCCCATACATTGAGGAACTTTACCCCCATACAGTGAGGAACACTACCGCCATACAGTGAGGAACACTACCGCCATACAGTGAGGGACACTACCCCCATACAGTGAGGAAAACTACCTCCATACAGTGAGGGACACTACCACCATACAGGGATAAACACTACCCCCATACAGTGAGGAACACTACTACCACCCAGTGAGGGACACTACCCCCATACAGTAAGAAACACTACCGCCATACAGTGAGGGACACTACATCCATACAGTGAGGAACACTACTCCCATACATTGAGGAACACTACCCCCAAACAGTGAGGAATACTACCCCCATACAGTAAGGAACAGGAACACTACCTTCATACAGTGAAGAATACAGATATACAGTGGGGAACACTACCGCCATACAGTGGGGAACACTACCGCCATACAGTGGGGAACACTACCCCCATACAGTGAAGGACACTACCCTCATACAGTGAAGGACACTACCGCCATACAGTGAGGAACACTTCCACCATACAGTGAGGAACACTACCCCCATACAGTGAAGAATACAGCCATACAGTGGGGAACACTACCGCCATACAGTGAGGAACACTACCCCCATACAGTGAAGGACACTACCGCCATACAGTGAGGAACACAACCACCATACAGTGAGGAACACTACCCCCATACAGTGAAAAACACTACCACCATACAGTGAGGAATACTACCGCCATACAGTGAGGAACACTATCACCATACAGTGAGGAACACTATCACCGTACAGTGAGGAACACTATCCCCATGCAGTGAAAAACACTACCACCATACAGTGAGTAACACTACCACCATACAGTGAGGAACACTATCACCATACAGTGAGGGACACTACCGCCATACAGTGAGGGACACTACCCCCATACAGTGAGGAATACAGCCATACAGTGAGGAACACTACCCCTATACAGTGAGGGACACTACCGCCATACAGTGAGGAATACAGCCATACAGTGAGGGACACTACCGCAATACAGTGAGGAATACTACCGCCATACAGTGAGGAATACAGCCATACAGTGAGGAACACTACCTCCATACAGTGAGGAAAACTACCGCCATACAGTTTATAAGAGTTTAAAGAGTTTGTAAAATATCTTTGCAGGGGACAGTGTCAAAACAAGGGCAGTCAGAGGGTTGGAGATATTCACAGATAATGGAGCTGGGTCCAGTACTATGGAATCATTTGAGTTTGGTGGTCAAATGTATTCCCCCTTCTTTCTCACTGCAATGAGTCTAGTCTTTTATGGCTAGCGATAGTCCCAGTCAGTGCTAAGTGTAGCAAAGGACCCTGGTGCTCCTGATTTGGGACCAGTTACTATCAGACGGGCCCTGTTTTCTGATTCATCAGCCACAAACAGAGGCGATTTCCACCATAGTTATTTTATTATGAGTGTAAATTACACGGTAAGTGCAGCTGAGTCAGAGCGCGTTATGCTAATAAGGTTACTGCTTTCTTTCATCAAGGAACACGTTGTATGCAAATGATATTGCTCTTTATGCTGGGTGTTCCTGCTAACTGGCATCCGAATCCCAATGCTTAAGAATGTATCATTATTATACTGCACGTAACATAGAAAAACAACCGCCATAAACGACGTCATCCACCCTCCATGTAATTGCTTCTGCTGCTTATTTTTAATTTGCGTTTGGACTGTTGTCATAATCATATCCAGAGTTTTAATGTAAGTTCCTAGAGTATTTACCGGCCTATTTTTAGCTTGTTTGCAATCACATCTTCTACATACCGTAGCCTTTATCTTCATTCGGCACAGGCAATAGGACTGTATGTCTCTTCGCGAGCTGTCAAAATGTAAAAAAGAAATTTGCCATGGTCTTAATTATTCCAAGATTTGGTTTGTTGACTTTCTGTTGTTAGGAAAATAAATAAGATTATGAACTTTGAAGCCCGGGCTTTACAGAAGAGATGTCTTCATTTACTCAAGACGAGTAATAAATTGATCATCTACTCAGTGGTGCGGCAATATCCTACATTGTGTATTTTGAAGTCTGGGCCTGAATCTAGTATGGCACAGGGTTTGTGTTTGGATGCTGTCAGTCAGAGCGAGGTCCAGGCAAAGGCCCATGTGAAAAGGAGGGAAACAAAAAGTAATAAAGTCATATATTACATTAATATTGCCTTAAAGCACCCAATAAGGATGCCTACTTAATATTTCTAAATAACATCTACATAATTGTTCCAAACAGTGCACATAGCAGGGCTAGTAGGACTCAAACAATGAAGATGAACAATTGTTTGCCGCCTTAGTCTCTTTTGCCCCTGCCTTGATCTCAGGTATTGACATAGACAAGAGGTTGAAATGCATTTTGTATTCTTATTTCTAGCACCAACAAATGTAGAATTCAGTGTAACGAACTTTCAGTAAAAGGCACAGTAAAAATAATGGGGCAGATTTATCAAGCAGTCTGAAAGTCAGAATATTTCCAATTGCCCATGGCAACCAATCACAGCTCCCCTTTAAAATATTCATGAGCACTGGTGAAATGAAAGCTGAGCTGTGATTGGTTGCCATGGGCAACTGGAAATATTCTGACTTTCAGACTGCTTGATAAATCTGCCCCAATATGACAGCGGCTCTTCTGAAAAGGTTGGACTTGATGGACTTGCGTCTCCTTCCAGCCTTATATACTATGATACTATGAAAGGGACACCCTGGGCATTCTATCAGTACCATGGCCACTGTCTTTGTCTACCTGACAGCATACATACCATCTGCTTGGATGCCACTCTTCTTGACTTGAAAATGTCTTAGAGACCACAAAACAACCACTGCCCTTAATATTGTTGTATGACAGAAAGGACCTGGCATAAGTTAATACGGCTTAGTATATACAACCCAATGGGTGGGGCAAGAGGAAAATGTGCCAAATCTTGATCAATTCCCTTCAATCAATTTATTTAGGATCTAATAATATGAAGGATCAAACCTTGAAGACAGGAGATAGCTTTAACCAAAATAAGATGGTGATGGAAATAGGAACAAATGTATTTTTTTATATTCAGAAAAGAGTAGGGGTCAATAACCTTTCCAAACATAAGTTACTAAAGCATAGCTGCCATATGGTTGTCGTTCCCATATTTTATAAGACTCCACAGACTGCGATGTCCGCTCCCTCCTTACATCACATTTACTGATGGAACGTGTACTTTTGCTGTCCCACATGTACTTAATGCAATGCACAGTTTAACACCTTACTTAATAGATTTCCTCTGACAGCCAATGTGCACAATATTGTTTTAAAGAGGCATTTGGGAGCACTTGAAATAGCAGAGATTGTTAAGGATGCGGCACAGCTACCTCCCTGGCTTCACAAAATATTTTTTACTGACAAGAGATTTGCTTCTCCTTTTCTACCATTGTGTCCATCTAGAGTGGGATTAATCACTAGTGGTTGTATCTACAAATATTAAATGGGTGCTTATAAAAATCCGCTGGTGTGCAGAACTCTTCTCTCTACTTCAATCTTGTTCTCTTCTTTTCATGTCCTTTCATCTTTCTTTCACTCCTCTACTCATACTTCTTCCATCTTCTTCTTTCTTCATTTTCACTTTCCTTAGCTCTTCTCCTCCTACCTTTCTCCTGTCTTATCTACTATCCCCTCTCTTTTCCTTTCCTTGCTAGCTTCACTTTTGGTACTTGTACTACAACTTAAACAATTTCATTTCATTCAAGTAAGTGGAGATGGATTTTGTATGTGACAGATGAGCCATCTGTTTGCACAATGATAGCTGCTCGGCACACCAGAAGAGCAGGGTGGTATTAACAGCTCACACTACTCTATGCACTGAGCCAGGATATGCACTCTATGCATACTCAACAGATATCATGGTTTGCTTATTTCTATAACAATATAATTATAATGAAACTTAGTCAGTGTAAATTGATAAAACTAGACTATGATCCACACCATGCCATGAGTAAGGAATACTTTCCAAAAAGCGAAGGCTGATTGCTTTCCTTTACTGTGGAGTGGAGTTTTGGCAATATGTTTTCTAAGATGAAATAGAAAATCCTGGTTTTCATCTTATCTGCGGAAACCCTGAAAGCTGGACTATCGTTTGCTTTGTTGTATGCCTTTACTTTACAATGAACTACATGCCAAAAAAGCAGTGGCAGGGTGAGCTGACATTTTTGTATTTTTTCATTTATGATCCATTCCCCTCCAGCAACAGAATTACCACTTGTTCCCAGTTCTGTATTCTATGACCCCCAATATGCCTCCACTCCCATACATTATAACACCCCTGTGTTCTCCAGTAGATGATTAACCTCTCTAGTTATTGTCTATCAGTAAAAAAGCTGTGCTCTAGCAGGACATTACTCCTTAACTGTATGCCCTAGGCCACTGGTGGCGAACCTATGGCACGGGTGCCAGAGGTGGCACTCGGAGCCCTTTCTGTGGGCACCCAGTACAGAATTTACCAGATAGGACTCAAGGCTTCTTCCTGCGGTCCAAGACAACCCGGTATGCGCCACGCTCAGTGCTATTTTAAAGTGACATCTACTTGGCTACCAGGACTACAGGAGGAGCCAGAAGGCGTGGAAACAGATGGATAATCTTTGGGGGACCCTGGTGGGAAGCTACAATCCAAATGTCTCTGGCTTTCTATTGCATTGGTGTCCTCAGGACGCCAATACCATTAAAACTTGTGATACATCAGAGATCAATAGGTTACTGCTAAAATTGTCATGTTGGCACATTGCGACATAAAAGTGAGTTTTGGTTGTAGTTTGGACACTCTGTATCTAAAAGGTTCACCATCATGGCCCTAGGCACAGCTCTTAAGTGCCTTTGGGAAATCGGTCATGCTGCATGAACTCTTTTATGGCTTCAGGATCCAAGAAACTGTTCATGACACTGATATGACATTACATTAATTATTCGTTGTATGGAGTTCCAGTGAACACCCATAAGTAATAAGCTAAAAATATTTCCTTCGATCGATCATTCCTTCATCCATTTGTTTATTCTGTTGCTTTTATCTCTGATTTCTTCTTGCACTCTTATTCCTTTAAAGGGAACCTACCACCACCTATAATGGTATAAATGGTGGTAGGTGGATGTATGGGACGTGAGGATAGCCCTTTTTAGAGCTAATCCTCACGTCCTGGCTGTCTTTTAGAAAACTTTATTAGGCTAATGTGTAAATTTTGTTAAGCGGCTACTGGGGCGTGGAGTAGCCGGAGGCCCAGTAGCCTCTTTTCTCCTCCTACCCTTACATGTTCAGTGCGCAGCTCCTTGTAGCTGCATGCCCTCGTCCGGGAAGCCGGCGTCTGGCTTCGTAGACGAGGGCGGGCAGCTACGAGGAGCTGTGCACCAAAGATGTAAGGGTAGGAGGAGAAAAGAGGCTACTGGGCTGAAGAGTAGCTACGACGTGTAGCCTCATGTCCGACTACTCCACGCCCCAGTAGCCGCTTAACAAAATTTACACATTAGCCTAATAAAGTTTTCTAAAAGATAGCCGGGAAGTGACGATTAGATCTAAAAAGGGCTATCCTCAAGTCCCATACATCCACCTACCACCCGTTCTACCTTTATAGGTAGAATTGTGGTGGAAGGTTCCCTTTAACATATTTTACCCTTCTACACATCTCTTACTTTGAGAGAAAAGATAAAACTGCATAAGGCTACTGATTTTGTAGGTTTAGATAAATGTCTTCAGATATATGGGAAGAAGTCCTAGAACCCACTGGATTGTGGGGACCTCCAGGTGCACTGCAGGCTTCAGGTGACACATGACAAGCCTTTCTGTCAGTATGAGCACCGTTCTTCTCACAAGCTGCACTTATCTGTATATTCTATTCATAGCTCTCTCATTTTATTTTACTTTCTATGACCTCTCTTTACTCCCCCCCCTTTCCTTCCTTTACCATCAATTGTCTTTATAAAGTTTCTTTTCTTCATAGCGACATCATCAAAGTTATTGAAAACACACCAGTAACTGCCTGGCTCATCCTCAGAGGCTCCTCTCTGTGATGCATCAAAAACTCAATCAATTATTTTCATTTACTTTTCCAGGAAAATACAAAGTGTCTTGAGGTAATGAAAAGGAGATACTTTTAATGAGGAAACTCGTCTGTATTGATGAAAGATGGTAACTGTATTTCCCTGTCACCTTCTATGAGGTAGGACTTCCAATCATCAGCTTCATCCTACAGTGAATGAATATGATGAACTTTATATTTGGCTTTAGTTCAATTAAATAATGTCTTAATGAAGATATAGACATGTCATGGCCTTCAATGTATGACATTGGATGTATTTATTTAATAAAAGTATCTATCATTTTCTGTATGACTATAAGGCTTCTATCGGTGGTTTAGGTGCCCCATAACCTGGTTTAATGGTAAGTAATGTGTTGTTTGGATTGCTTCCCCTTGACACTCTGGGGCACTAAGGTGCACTTTTTTGGTGGACTTTTTGGGGCAGATTTATCAAGCAGTGTGAAAGTCAGAATATTTCCAATTGCCCATGGCAACCAATCACAGCTCCCCTTTAAAATATTCATGAGCACTGGTGAAATGAAAGTTGAGCTGTGATTGGTTGCCATGGGCAACTGGAAATATTCTGACTTTCAGACAGCTTGTTAAATCTGCCCCTTTATGTTCTTTTAGGTGCAAACTACTTGCACTGGTATTTAAGAAGGGGTGCATTTTGTGTCGCGGCTGCACTATTCTTCACATGACAAAAATTTTTGCACTGTAGAGGGTGTTCTGGTGCTCTGCCGGACCATGTGTCAGATTTATCACGCAAAGTCTGACAGAAATGTGTTACACGCCCTATTACAGGTGCACCAAAAAAAAAGTGGTGCACTCTGTCGTAGCTGTGAAAGGGATGTCAGATTCATGCAGAATGTGCACCAGAAATCCTGACTCTGTAAAATTTGCACTGTTCTTGTAAAGGTGCCCCTATGTTCTGTGTTACGTTTTCTGCTGGAAGAGTGGACAGGGGACTCTGCATAGGTCAGGTTAAGTAAATTAATAAGTGATTACGCAAATGTTAAGTATTGATTTTGCAAGCTATTTAATAATTGGTGGTGTTGCTTATAGAAGGTAAAACCATTCTTTAAAGTCATAAGTTAAAGGAAAAGTCATAAAATTTAAAGTTAAAGGAAAGAATCCAAGTTTCAAATTGCTATAAATGTATACATCTTATCTGAGGCTTTTATGCATCTAAAGGAAAGCAGAGTTAAAGGGGCACATTTACTAAGGGTCCACGGACTGTATTTTCGTTGGGTTTTCGACTTTTTCCTGACTTTTAACTGGGGTTTTTAGCGCACGCAATCAGAGTTTGGGGCAATTGCGCTGACTTTCATGAGACACAAATTGGGGGGCGTGGTCTTCTGACAACCCAACTGTTTCGGACTAAGCACGGGATTTAACATTCAAAATTGTGTCACAAGCCATGCACTCACATACACTGGGAAGAAGATGGGGAACTCCGGCGGATGTGAGCGGTGAGCGGGGAGCAACACATACAGGAAATTGGACACACGATCTTAAAACGCACCTCGGGGATCGCGACGGGTCGGTAAGGTAATGTGCCCCAAAGAGTTGTAATTGTGGTTCTGTGTTGTACAGAACCAGAGATGCAGACAGTTATCTATCATGCTCCATCTCTCCCCGTGTACGCGGCCGTGCACCACTTTTCTATATGGACGGGGGAAGGGGTCACCTCCTCTCCAGCACACAGCGGGCATACGGCTGTGTAAATGTACCTTAATTCTCGGTGGAGCTCCAGTAAAATATACCAGGAAAAAGGGAATTGAAAAGGAAATTTAAGTCTAGATAAAGGTCTTATTGTAGATGATGTACAGGTATCGTGCATAGCATAAAATTGATGTTGGTGGGGGGAGTCCAGCTTTCATTGCTAATCCCCTCCTCACAAACATGTGCTTTATCATCAAGCAGCTCTGTTCAGACTAAGAATACCAAATTACTCCTGCACTGTGATGAATGCGAAGGCATTACCTTAGAACAGCTTTCAATGATCATAAATCACTTTCTGAACTGCAGCTTTAACTGCACTTTTGATTGAAATAACAGCAATTTCTCCAAAAATAATAATCCGCTGAACAATACCGAGTCCATTATTCTTCAAGTCTAGTCTGTTTGTGATTAAACTTTGTTTTATTTCCTAACATGAAGAGCAACAAGTGCTATGAACACTATGCATGTCAATCTATTTATCTATCTGCCCATCTGTCTATCTATCTATCTATGATCTACCAATCTATCTATCCATCCCCCACCAAGGCCTAACCTTTTCTCGTGGCCTGGAGACAGCCGGGGGCCCAGATTACAGGAGTGGCTGGCTTATGAGGCCTTGGGCATGCTGTGGTCATGGTGCTTGGTATTGGGACCGGAGGGATGACCTACAGCCTGGCAGGGCTCCAGCAGGTGGTGTGTGCAAGAAATATGGACGGAGAGGCCGATGCAATAGTTTCTCCCTGGGGCAACCCCTGAGGTGTATGTAGGATGAATCCCTGGGTGATGGAGGATGGGTAGACCATGTTGGTAAGTAGCCTTATCCAGGGATTAGACAGAGGCAACATTGTGCAAATCAACTTACAGTTCTTTATTCAACTTTAAACAGCAGGCACTGGCCAAACAGTAGCAGAAGATTCAGTGAGTTGGTGGGAGATAGCTGGTCCACGGGAAGGTTGTTCACAGCCTGGTAGTAGCTTCAGGCTGGGCTGATAAAGATGGAGCTGAGTCCAGGTGGTAGATCTCGGCTCTGGGGCTTAAGTCTCCTGACTAGCCCTAATGTGGCTGGCAGCTTGCCTGGACACTTCTGCTTTCTGGAATTAAGACACTGGCTGTTGCAGCTTGGCAGGAGCTGCACTTCCCTCATGCTGGGCAGGGCTGGTTTTAGACACTGTGGGGCTGTGGGCCAAACTAAAAGTGAGACCGCCGAAAAAAAATAAAACAGCAGCCCACTCCTGATCCCCAGCTATACTGGACTCACTGAATTCACAAATTTTTAAAAAGCGCTCACTCCCTCATCAGAAAAAGCTGACAACATTAATAATGAGTGACATTACACATGCGGAGTGCTGCTTCACACACTAGTAGGTCAGTCAGTGACACAGACATTAGTGACATCTAGTACTTTACAGAATATGATCTGCTCAGAAATGATCTGCTCTGAAATGATCAGAAAGAGGACTTCATTATGACTTCTCGGCCATGACTACTGATACGCCATATGTCTTCAGCTCTGTCCAGCACATTTCCACACTGTGCCTGTAAAAATATCAAAATACCAAAGTCCCTTACAGTATAATGTCACCTGGATAACACAGTGCTTACAGACAGTAACCCATAATTATTAATAATATTAATATAGACTCAATGGGGGTCATTTATCTTAGAATTTTCACTTTTATTTCTTTTATTTTTGCAACTTTTTAGGACACATTTGATATATTTGCATCACAAGGGTATTGAAATTTAAGACTTTTCTTTCATGGGCAAACCCTTTTAGTTGTCTATATGCACACCCTCACCCCACAGTCTATATGCAACACCCCCAGCTCCCCAGTATAGAGCCCCCACAGCACAAAGTCAGTCTATACAGTCCACCAGCCTATACACAGCCCTCTCAGTCTATATACAACCACATTGTCTGTATTTATAGCCCCCCAGTTTATATTTACTGCCCCCAATCTGTATGCACAGCCACACAGCCATTAGTCTATATACAGACCCCTACTGCCCACAGTCTATTTTCAGATCCACCAGTCTATATACAGCCCCATGTCTATATACAACCCTCAGTCTGTAAATACAGCCCCCAGTCTATATACAGACCCCAACTGCCCACAGTGCACCGCATAATAATTACAATAATAATAATCTTTATTTTATGTAGGGTCATTAAATTCCATACTTCCATACAATTTCAAATTCCATACACTTTACAAATTATAGCAGATATATACAAATATAATATTACATTACAGTCATATGGAACAATAGAAGTGAGGGACTTGCTCGCAAGGCATATTTGCAATTCATGTTTGATGGCCCCCTGGCATGGGGCCCTTTTTCAATGGGGGCCATGGTCAATTGCCGATATTGCCATGGCGTTTCACCAGACCTGATGTTGGGGTTCGTTGGTGTATAGTAATCTGATATGTGTATATTTTAGCTGTGTATTCTTTTTGTGTGTGTTTTGGGGTATATGAAGCAGTTGGGATGTTAATTTTTCTCATGTGGTCTATATTGCCCACTCATTGGGGAACATTTATCCAGGCTTGTATGAAAGTTTTTCCATTGTCTCCCCTGTACACCACCTCCAAGCTAAGTGGGCATGGAGGGCTGTGAAGGGGGCCATGCAAGGGCCGCAGAGTGGGCCTATGTGGGTCATTCCTGCCCCACTCTTGCATGTTAGCTATATCCTGTTCCCGTTCAGAAGCAAGTTAAAGCATAATGCAATGCCATGCAGGACCTGGCATAGACTTGTCTGCCAGCACAGCCGGCTCTCCCTGATATATCTGGCACTGTGGCAGGGTCAGGGTATAATGTGATGCACCATCGTCTGATAAATCCCCCCATTTTCTCCTTGCATTTGTTTCACTCATGCTGCACCAATTTTTCTTGTAAACAATTACTTATCTCTTCATTTATTGCAGTTTTATTTTATAATGACATTTATAGAGTTATGAACATTGTTTCTCTTGTGTTTGCTTTGCTGTCTATCCAAGTACGACATCAATAGAACAGTATGTATAAAAAGCATTCCTTCAGATTTTCAATATACTTTTCATGTTTTTAAAAAGGTTTGGAACTAAATTCCAAAGAAATAGAACTTTTGATCACAAGTGATATCACAAAGAGCCTGGAAACTTTATTGCACTGCAGCAAACAAGGCAGAAAGTGTATATGTGGGAACAAAGTTATCTATAAAGTATTCCTTGTTAACCTTGCTATCCAACATAGAAGATATTAAGGTTGTCAGTCACAGTGCTTTCCATTGACTTTTTAACTTCAGTTACACAACCTGGATATTTCTAGATAGGTAAATAGAAAAAAAAAGTCAGACAAACAGAAATATACCGTATTTTCCGGGCCATTAGGCGCACCGGAATATAAGGCGCATTAGTCTGATGTGCCTTATATATGGAATTTATCCATATATAAGGCGCATCGGACTATAAGGCACAGGGTGGCCGGGGGCGTGGCGGAGTTCCGGGGGCGTGGCAGAGCGGAGACAGAGCGACCGGAGAGGTGAGCGGGGAAGGGGGTCCTTTCAGGGGGGAGGATGGCAGCGGTCCATACTTACATGGGTCCCCGCTACCAGAGACAGCAGATCTCCTGCGGGAACTGCAGACCGACGCGGCAGAAGTTGTTCGTGCCGCGTGGTCTGCAGTTCCCGCTGGAGATCTGCTGTCTCCGGTCTCCGGTAGCGGGGACCTATGTAAGTAGGGTCCGCTGCCCTGCGCCATACATAGGGCGCACCGGACTATAAGGCGCACTTTGGATTTCTAAGGAAATCCTAGGCTTTTATGTGCGCCTTATAGTCCGGAAAATACGGTAGATAGATAGCGTGAAGTTAGGTTGGTTACATTAAAGGAAATCTACCATTTGATTTCATGCATTATGAACCAAATATACCTTGAGAATGACATAGTTACACTGATGCAGAAACATATCTTGTTTAATCTCTGAGCTGAATGGTTTTTCTGAAAAAACAATTATAACATTCAGGACCTTGGGAGATCTGGGTGCTGCTGGCTGCCATACATAAACACATTACATGTGGACCTTCCTGACCAGACAGGACTAATCAACCTGAGCTGGATCACTCATACACAGCAGCTTGGGGATGGTGCAGCGATTGCTTCTGTCTGTCAGGCATAACACAGTGATTACATCATTCTCTTAAGCAGTGCATGCTTAACGTGAGAGGAGAAGCACCGGAGCCAGGCACAGGAGCGACAGAGCTTCACTATCATAATTTTATAATTGTTTTTATAATGCATGAAATCAAATGGTAGATTTTCTCTAAATAAAAATGTTAGGCATTATTACAAATACCAGAAAAAGTGAAGACTTTGTTTAGCTCATACACTATGTTTTATATTATGCAACTGAAATATTCCATATAACCTGAATCTTCTGTTCTTTTCTTTATTTATATTACATAGGATATATATATAGATATGAAAGATAGATAGATGATAGATGTGCAGTTATTCAGGGCCAGGAAGAGGGGTAGACCAGGGTAGGAGATAACCTAAGACTCACCCTTGCCTCCTACCCTGGGGGGCACTTCCCGGCCCTCAATAGTATCCAACTGTATGTACGTCTTTAAGATTACTGGGTGCTGCAGCACAATGTTACCACTGCCTGTGTCATAGAGAGGATGGTGTGAGAAGAGGCATGAGTGCGAGGAGGAGGATACAGGGAGCACGAGTGAGCATACATTTTTTATCTTCTGCAATACTGCGCTACCTATATACTGGAGGAATATATACTATATACTGATATAGATAGAGAGCTGGATTTTAGGTAGATATAAGATGAATACAGTGCAGCCAATCACAATGCATACTGCTTTTTTTATTATTACATACATAATAAACTTTTGTGCCCTTTATATTTAAATATATTTAAATATTTTAATATTTCCAATTGGTTTTGTTCTGGATAGGAAGAGACGCGTTTAATCTTATTTGTCAACACTAAGTACAGCCATTGCCCTCCTGCCTCACCCCGAGATGAATAATTCCTTGCACAGATGTGGAGTAATTGGCAGAATGTGAGCTTTGTGTGAAGCATGGCCGACAAGACTCTTCACTACCTAGAGAGATTTCTTATTTATCAGACATGTAAGTGAATCCCACAGCAGAAGACTCACACATGTTTGATCACAGGGAAGATGACGGCGTAGAGCTACAGACAAACCAATGAAAATAAATAAGAGCTGGAGAATGTTATCTGTCGACAGTTTCAATTAAGTTTCAAAAGGAAAAATGTGTTAACAAACACGGTCTCTGAAGTCAAAGACGGCTCGGGAGAGATAGCTGAGAAGGAATTCATCAAATTATCAGTGCACTTCAGTCTCTTCCCAAATAAAGTGCTGAAATTCTTTTTTTTTTTTCAAAAGTTTGGACAACCATGAGGACTTATAAAACTTTCCTTGTTTGTGCTCAAAGGTGTGAGAGTTATGACTTGTCTGACAAGATCTCACACAGTGCACATTATTTGAGGGAAACCGAAGAAATGATCAATTATGTAATGCCCACAAGGACTGCCGAGACATCCCTTTGTGCTCCAGGAACTATACACATCAGTCTTCATTCCCATGTGCCCTGTATTAGTCAGGGTTGGATTAAGGTTGATTAGACAGATACTAAATATTCTTCTTTTTTAATAGGTAAATGATTCCATAGGTCTGAGGATCTGAGGTCATAGTTGGCTGATGCCATTGATCCAGAAGATTCCATGGTCATTAAAAAAAACAAGGCTCCCCATATATATATTGTAACGTTGCTCTATCTGCTGTTGGCAGGATAGATAGCGTTTATTTGTGTGTGAACTGTGGCTTACTGTTTGTGTTTGGATTAACTGAGCCACACCCTGCTCCTTGCATTTCTGTCCTGGCCACCAAGGGTTACTAGCCTGATGGACAGTTTCCCGAGTGTGCTGCTGGAGGCATGTCCCGGAACTGCCTTATATACCTGCCTATTCCCATGAGACCTTGCTGGTCATTTCAAGTCTTAGGCCCCTTTCACACTTGCGTTTTTCACGCGCGTTTTCTGTTCGTGCTTTTGACGTGCAGAACTTGCATTGCACTCTGACCCATTGTAACTAATGGGTCTTTTCAGACTTGCATTTTTTTTCACGCACACAAGCGCGTTTTTTTTACGCGTGTTTAAATCTCAGCATGCTCTACTTTTGCAAGTCACGCGCGTGAAAAATGCACCATACAAGTCTATGGAGACGCATCAAAAACGCATTGCACTCTGAGACACTTGCAAGTGCAATGCGTTTTTCACGCATCAATTGCCATAGAAAAGATAGAGCGCATTTTCTGCGCGTGAAAAACGCATTGAAATTGCATTGAAAACGCGCGTGTAAAACTGAGACATTGAACAAACTCTGACTGAAAACTGATTGGACTCTGATGCAAAATGTGCGTTTTTCACTGACCAAACCCTGATCGCACCCTGATCAAACTCTGACGTGATCTGCAACACAAGTGTGGAAGGGGCCTTACCTGTGTATCTAGTGCTCTTGCTATCTTGTAGGGTAACTCAGGGACTGTAAGTTAGGTTCCTGATAGTGGGTTCGGCCTTATCAGGGCGGGTTATCTGCTGTAGGCAGGGCCTTAGCTCGCTGGGACATCGCAGGGTGAATTCGCCACCACTTACCTAGACTGACAGCTAGCGCCAGGCTAGTTTATACACCCTGTGACCAAGGAATCATTTCCGATTAAACATTCTTTAACATGTTACAGTATAAATATCGGGTACACACTCATTTGTCCTTGTGATCTCCTGTATGTGGTGAAAACAAGAATAAACCATCACAGGTATACAATAAAGGCAAAAAGAAAAGATTTGCTGGTCTCAAGACATTTTCTAGAGACCAAACAAACAGAAGGTCAGTTACAATTTTGCATTATTTGAATATTCCGCCCTTGATAAGGATCGGTGACAAACAGGCTCTATGGAGATGCAGAGAACTGGAGTGGATATACAGATTGGGGACCTTGAAACCCAATAGCCTCAATGTGGATTTTTCGTTAACGGGTATTAAATAGGGTATCCTGCTCTCGATTGCGCTTGTTAAGATGTTTGTTTCCTTGAATGCCTCAAGAAATAGGTGGGTTTAAGAGTATATTTGTGAATATTGATATATTTGTCTGTTTTTTAGTTTTTAAAGAATAATATGATTGCTACAAAAGAGATCCTGTTGATTTGTTTTCTCTAAGTCTAAGTCTAGTGGGGTATTTTACCTGGTGGCGAATAACAGCTCAGTTTTTACCAGCGCTCATTAATATTTTAAGGGGAAATGTAATTCTTAATCTTAGGCAGCTTGATAAATATGCCCCGATATTTTTTGACATATATTGATATTATGTCTTTGAATCTTATGGGGCTTAGTGGGCTACTTTGTGGTGTGAGGTGTTGGTGTGTCCTGTCTCACTTTCATCTAAGTCCTGAGCTATACGGGTACTGATCTCTATATATAGGGATTAGTTCAGTAAAGCAACGTGTGGGTCTGATAGACTGTACAAACTTGCCACTTTAGCACTTTGGGGGATATTTATCATGCACCAGCATATGATAGCCCTGCTGCTGCATTTTCACTGTGTCACACATCATGAAGACTTCAGCCTCTTAATGTATTGGGCATGGTCCTGTGCAGCATTTATTCTATGCCATGCTCTTCATTGAGTGCTTGGCCATCCACTGGCATGAAGCTGGCGGAGAGAGCAAAATAATCGCAAGTGCTAGCAATAAGCTGACTATGCGCAGAGGCCGATAAATATGCCCCTTTGTACTTGTGTCTTTATGACACCAACGTGGTTTTGTATATACAACAGGATCTCTCCGCAACTATGTCTTTCATATGGAACACCTGTTTGTTTATATGTATAACTTGTATAGTTGTAAACTCTTTATGGACTACTGCACATTGCTGTAAACCATAACTGAGGTGACATATTGATGAAATAATGCACAATACACTTTTCTTATCGTATATTGCACATAGTGATTATTAATTGTAGATGTATAACTTTTATGTATTTATTGAAATGATTACATTTCCACTTTATTGATAATATGTAAATTGATGATGTATTTCCTATATATACACTTCCTGTTTACTATCCTGTTGCTCGAGGAAGGCTTCAAATGAAGCGGCAATGTAACACTATGGAATAAAGTCTGCTGATTTTGTTTCACTAATTTTGGAGTGCCGCCATTTCTTGCTTATTGACTACATGGAACCAAGCCAGGTTTTGTTGGCGGGCACCCATATATTCTTTGTTTAGGCTGTGGCACTGTGGATTTTTCAGTGTTTATATATATTATAGTTTTTGCAAATTAAGGAATACAAATGTAAAAAATGTTTCATATTCATTTTTCTGTTTTAACATTAAATATAAATGATAATAAATTAACTAAAATTCACTATTATGACTCAAAATGTGTAAGTATGTGTTATGCACTGTACATGTTGCCCTTACCCCCCCCCCCCAAAAAAAAAAAAATGACCAATGCTCATGTGTATGCTGGGCTGCCAATAGGAATTTTGAGCCCCATAAAGGGACAAATTTTGTACCCATCTTAATTCCGCATTCCAGTGCACATTACTATCCAGCACCAAGGCACAAACATATACACTCACCGGCCACTTTATTAGGTACACCATGCTAGTAATGGGTTTGACCCCCTTTTGCCTTCAGAACTGCCTCAATTCTTCGTGGCATAGATTCAACAAGGCGCTGGAAGCATTCCTCAGAGATTTTGGTCCATATTGACATGATGGCATCACACAGTTGCCGCAGATTTGTCGGCTGCACATCCATGATGCGAATCTCCCGTTCCACCACATCCCAAAGATGCTCTATTGGATTGAGATCTGGTGACTGTGGAGGCCATTTAAGTACAGTGAACTCATTGTCATGTTCAAGAAACCAGTCTGAGATGATTCCGGCTTTATGACATGGCGCATTATCCTGCTGAAAGTAGCCATCCAATGTTGGGTACATTGTGGTCATAAAGGGATGGACATGGTCAGCAACAATACTCAGGTAGGCTGTGGCGTTGCAACAATGCTCAATTGGTACCAAGGGGCCCAAAGAGTGCCAAGAAAATATTCCCCACACCATGACACCACCACCACCAGCCTGAACCGTTGATACAAGGCAGGGTGGATCCATGCTTTCATGTTGTTGACGCCAAATTCTGACCCTAGCATCCGAATGTCGCAGCAGAAATCGAGACTCATCAGACCAGGCAACGTTTTTCCAATCTTCTACTGTCCAACTTCGATGAGCTTGTGCAAATTGTAGCCTCAGTTTCCTGTTCTTAGCTGAAAGGAGTGGCACCCGGTGTGGTTTTCTGCTGCTGTAGCCCATCTGCCTCAAAGTCTGACGTACTGTGCGTTTAGAGATGCTCTTCTGCCTACCTTTGTTGTAATGGGTGGCGATTTGAGTTACTGTTGCCTTTCTATCAGCTCGAACCAGTCTGCCCATTCTCCTTTGACCTCTGGCATCAACTAAGCATTTCCGCCCACAGAACTGCCGCTCACTGGATGTTTCTTTTTCGGACCATTCTCTGTAAACCCTAGAGACGGTTGTGCGTGAAAATCCCAGTAGATCAGCTGTTTCTGAAATACTCAGACCAGCCCTTCTGGCACCAACAACCATGCCACGTTCAAAGGCACTCAAATCACCTTTCTTCCCCATACCGATGCTCGGTTGGAACTGCAGGAGATTGTCTTGACCATGTCTACATGCCTAAATGTACTGAGTTGCTGCCATGTGATTGGCTGATTAGAAATTAAGTGTTAACGAGCAGTTCGACAGGTGTACCTAATAAAGTGGCCGGTGAGTGTAATTGTAGCCAGTGAATACATAACTGATCAGACAGTAGTGGTATTTCGCAATTATCAAGCTATGATCATTAGGAAAAAAGAGAGTTCATAGCAGCAGTGTATAGTGACCCTTACACGGGTGCCCAGCCATTAACCCATTAAGGACCAGGCCCTTTTTCGTTTTTTCCGTCTTAATTTTTCACTCCCCATCTTCAAAAATCTTTAATTTTTTTTAATTTTTCCATGTAAAAGGCTCTGTGATGGCTTGTTTTCTGCTTAACAAATTGCACTTCATAGTGGTAGTATTCAATATTCATATGTGTTGACTATGTGACTATGTGCCCCAAATGACAGGTCTACGTCATTCATTGGGTCAGTACGATCACGGGGATGCCAAATTGGTATAGGTTTTATAATGTTTTCATACATTTACAAAAAATTAAAACCTCCTGTACAAAAAAAAAAATCTTCATTTTGCCGTCTTCTGGCGCTAATAACTTTTTCATACTTTGGTGTACAGAGTTGTGGGTGGTGTAATTTTTTGTGACTTTTGATTTTCAATTTTTAATTCTTCTATTTTTAGGACTGTAAAATCTTTTTATTGAATTTTTTTATATTTTTCAAAATTGCGTTATTATATTTTGATACATCGGGCATTTTCGGATGCATCGATACCCAATATGTTTATGATTTTTACTGTTTATTTATATTAATATGACTTCTAGGGAAATGGGGGGATTTGTTTTTTTGTTTTTTTAATATATATATATATATATATATATATATATATATATATATATATTTATTTATATATGTATATATATATATATATATATTTTTTTTTTTTTTACTTTTTTCATTTTTTTAACTGTTTTTCAGACTTCCTGGGTTACTTTAACCCTAGGTTGTCTGATTGATCCTACCGTATACTGCCATACTACAGAATGGCAGTATATGGGGATTTTGCACACCATCTATTATAATGTACAAATCGATGTGCAAATAGATAGAACATGATAGCCTCGGATCTTTGTGTGACCCAAGGCTGTCATGGCAATGGATCACCACTCCCTGATGACATCGCGGGTGTTAGCGACGGGCATTTGCTTCATTGTGAAGCAAACAACCGGTGAGTATGAAGAGGGCTCAGCCCGTGAGCCCTCTTTATACTCTCCCATGCGCAACAGGACATAAGGGTACATCTTATTCTGCTATGGGGTTAAACCCTTGACAGGATCCAAATGAAAATCAGTGAAAGAACAATCGGACACATTGACTTACCCGGTCACAGAAAGTGCTTTGTCCGATGATAATGCACTGTGCCGCGATTCACTTAGATCGTGCGCCTGATATCCTGCATGTGTCACTTCCCCACTCCGGTCCGCCAGAGTTCACCTTCTTCTTCCTGGTGCATGCAAGTGCTTGGTCTTGCAACACAATATGAAGATTAAATCCCACGCTCAGTCCGAATCCGTTGGATCGTCTGACGACATGCCCCTCGATTTCTGTCACATGAAAGCCAGCGCATCCTCGCCACAATTCGATTGCGTGCAACACAATCCCCTGTTAATTACCTGCCACAGCCATGTAAAACCCGAAAACGTTGGAAAGTCCGATGAAAGGGCGGCCCAATGTTTATGTTGGTGTCACTAAAAATAAAGGTTAGTGGTGTAAACTAGATTCTGCTATGGGGTGCACAAAGCCTTATTATACCTTTCAAAAGCAAAGAATGCAGGCCTTTAAGGGGTATTCCAGGTTTAAATTTTTTAAATATATCCATAAACCAAACCAAATCCTTAACCCTTACACAATGTACTGTTGCCTTTGGTGTCAATATGCTACTTCTTGATAATACTCACTCTTAATGGGCTCCACTCATTCGACAAAAATATTATATGACCCCTTTCAGGTTTAGAATGAAATCATGACCCCCTTAGTGTAGACAATACTGGATCAGCTGTAACATCAGCTGACAATGCACTGAAAATACTCCGAGGAACTGACCATGATCCTGTATTTCATGCCTGGAGTTTAGTAACCAATGGCACAGAAGGGAGTCTGGAGATTATGTCCTTTTTTGGAAGTATTTACTGCCAGTGCGTGTGTGTTGCAGTGTTAGATTTGTGTCTTCTCCCTCCCCCCTATTTTTTAGCCAATTAGAGACTTTTTAGGTGCAAATGGAAGTACAACTGATTTATACTTACTTCCAAATATGTACTTAAAAAGTCGGAAAAAAAACTGCAAACTTACACCCCCACAAAAATACCACATGTTGTTATGTATCACAGACTGAGATACATACGAGCACACAAGTGTGTAGACAACTATTAAAATAGTCAGCAGAAATGCAATGATACATGTGCCCAGTAGAATTCCATTTATTACAGACTGATCATTACTAAGTGTTCCAAGCCTACGTTAATAGGTTTACTGCACAATTACCGTACTTGGATCATAATTATGGTTGTTATGCTCCATGAAGGTAGAGGGAAAAGTAAGTGCTGACAGTCTGAAAGTACTATAATATGTAGGATAGTTTTTATTTACTAGGCAGCAGGAAGCCACTGTGAAGCCAGTGGGCCAGCAATCCTTTTACTTATTAGGGGCACTCTGCCGTCACTTATACAAGGTCGCTCCCAGGACTTCACTGGTAGCAACTTAGCCTCCAGTGAACATAAATTGCAGATTTAAGAAGGTCCTAATGCTGACAATGATAATAATATTAATAATAATAATGCAGAGTTCACCACTAATGTTGCTATTTGGCACCAGTTTTCACCTACGTACAACATAGAACCAACTGAAAAGTTACTGACAAAAATAGTTTTAGTACAGCAGAAGAAAGCCTTGGACAATAATTCTAACAATAACTGTATCATGCTGCTGGCTTCTTCCTAGTCTGACATACACTCACCGGCCACTTTATTAGGTACACCATGCTAGTAACGGGTTGGACCCCTTTTTGCCTTCAGAACTGCCTCAATTCTTCGTGGCATAGATTCAACAAGGTGCTGGAAGCATTCCTCAGAGATTTTGGTCCATATTGACATGATGGCATCACACAGTTGCCGCAGATTTGTCGGCTGCACATCCATGATGCGAATCTCCCGTTCCACCACATCCCAAAGATGTTCTATTGGATTGAGATCTGGTGACTGTGGAGGCCATTTGAGTACAGTAAACTCATTGTCATGTTCAAGAAACCAGTCTGAGATGATTCCAGCTTTATGACATGGCGCATTATCCTGCTGAAAGTAGCCATCAGATGTTGGGTACATTGTGGTCATAAAGGGATGGACATGGTCAGCAACAATACTCAGGTAGGCTGTGGCGTTGCAACGATGCTCAATTGGTACCAAGGGGCCCAAAGAGTGCCAAGAAAATATTCCCCACACCATGGCACCACCACCACCAGCCTGAACCGTTGATACAAGGCAGGGTGGATCCATGCTTTCATGTTGATGACGCCAAATTCTGACCCTACCATCCGAATGTCGCAGCAGAAATTGAGACTCATCAGACCAGGCAACGTTTTTCCAATCTTCTACTGTCCAATTTCGATGAGCTTGTGCAAATTGTAGCCTCAGTTTCCTGTTCTCAGCTGAAAGGAGTGGCACCCGGTGTGGTCTTCTGCTGCTGTAGCCCATTTGCCTCAAAGTCCGACGTACTGTGCGTTCAGAGATGCTCTTCTGCCTACCTTGGTTGTAACGGGTGGCGATTTGAGTCACTGTTGCCTTTCTATCAGCTCGAACCAGTCTTCCCATTCTCCTCTGACCTCTGGCATCAACAAGGCATTTCCGCCAACAGAACTGCCGCTCACTGGATGTTTTTTCTTTTTCGGACCATTCTCTGTAAACCCTAGAGATGGTTGTGCCTGAAAATCCCAGTAGATCAGCAGTTTCTGAAATAATCAGACCAGCCCTTCTGGCACCAACAACCATGCCACGTTCAAAGGCACTCAAATCCCCTTTCTTCCCCATACTGATGCTCGGTTTGAAATGCAGGAGATTATCTTGACCATGTCTACATGCCTAAATGCACTGAGTTGCCGCCATGTGATTGGCTTATTAGAAATTAAGTGTTAACGAGCAGTTGAACAGGTGTACCTAATAAAGTGGCCGGTGAGTGTATATCTGACATAATTTCTTATTAAATCCTGCCCACATCACATCAGCTTTTCCTGATGTGGGAGGGCACTTCTTGGTTGTGACATCAGCTCAGGGCAATGAAGTCAAAACAGGGCAGCATGCTTGTAATTGGCCCATCTGAAGCATGTGATAAGTCACATGCTTGTGACATCACTCAAAGTCTAACTGCCTCACCTCTCTTCTCTTGCTGTCACGGGTACACCCGTGCTCCGCTGCCTGCCGGTCCCCGTCCCCCTGCCCTCACTTACCTCTCCTGGCTCCTGTCTGTTCTTCGGCTCCCGGCGTGTAGGCCGCACGCCTCCTTGCCTGCAGTTGCACGCTCTCGCTACTAGGGGGCGTGCACGCTGACTTCTCAAGTCTTAAAGGGCCAGCGTCCTCCTGATTGGCTCCTGCTAATCCGGTTCGCCCTTATAATCCAGCACCTCCCTTCACTCCCCGCCGGATCTTCCCTCCTAGGATCTCCTATGGTTTCCATGTCAGGCTTCCCTAAGCCGTTCCTGTGGAAGAGCATTAGTGTTTCCAGATGTTTTCCTGTGTTCCTGTGTGTCTCCAGTGTTCCCATATGCTCCTGGTGTCTCCTGTCTTCCAGCGTTTCCAGACGCCTCCATGTCTCCTGTCTCCAGCGTTCCCATACGCTCCTGGTGTTCCTGTCTTCAGTCCAGCGGTGTCTCCAGTCCATGCCAGTGTCATCCGTGTTCCTCTGTGTTGCTGCTGTAATCCCAGGCTTGGACTGTTTCCTGCACATCCCTGTACCTTGGCTGCCACCGTGGGCCTCATACCATCTCCCGCTGTGGTCCAGAGGGTCCACTGGTCCACATGCTCCTCCCTCCGGACTCTTCCCATAGAGACTTTTAGTTCTGTTGTCTGTGTGACCCGTTACATACGTTTTCCCATGGTTACCATAAAGCCTGGCAATTGGAGATTAGCGGGGGGGGGGTGGGGGAAGGTAAAGCCGCTTGCTAACTGCTGAACACCTGCAGATAGCTAATTAGAGTAAATTAGAATATTGCTTATTTTTGCCTAGTGCAGAGTTAGACAAAAGTTTTTATACTTTACAGTTGTACTTTAAGCTTCCAGCATGCCCTTGGATGCGGCCCTTTCTACATGTGGGAAACAAAACCAACTCCACAGTCCGTCTCCTAAGAAGGCCATTTTATATGATGACATGAGAATCAGTGATGTTGGTTCTACCGTGTCTGGCTCTAGTTTCCTGTTCTTTATTAAAGGGGACCTGTTATCTGAATATTAGCTCAGGGAGCTGCTTAGTAAAGTAAGCAATTCCCTTTAGTAAGCAGCTCTCTAACCCTACCCCACTATAAGCAGTGTTAAACTACTAGCTTTAATAGAACATATCTTTAATGCTAGCGAACACTGCAGTACATAACGCCGGACCAAGCTTACAGCGGTCTGGCGTATTTATGAGGAGGCAATCCGAGGAGGCGGCAACTGCCACATGAAGCCTGGCCATCACCGCTAGCATATGGTATGGGAGAGGCGGTCCAGGGGAGAAGCTACAGAGAGGATGGCTGTAAGTCTGGTCCGGTGTCCTGAGCGTTATGTAGTCCAGTGTTCGCTAGCTTTATCGGTATGTTTTGATAAAGCTAGCAGTTTAATACTGCTATTACTGGGGTAGAGCTAGGTAGCTGCTGACTTTAGTAAGCAGCTCCCTAGCCAATATTCAGGTGACAGGTCCTCTTTAAAATCTTATAACTGTGGAGTAGATATGATATTAAATCACTGCTCGCCTCTCTCCTTGAATAAAAATGTGCAGCTATACATCATCACTTCACACGTTTTTCTTGAGCACGCTTCACCTTACAAAATGGTTTTCACAATCTGTCTGTGTGTTATGGCAGCATGTCAACACATCCCACAGGAGATGTATAGAGAAGGGAGAAGTTGTAAGCATATATAACTCTCATATGTATACAAGGTCATGAGCTTTATCTAAACCTGCTATTCAATAAGTTATTTCTGTATAGGGTTTTTTTTTGTTTTTGCATTTATGGGACATTCTGGTGGAGCAATCTCTACTGATGCCCTAATGGCTGTTTTTCAAGATAAAGAGAATGACTTCTGAAGCGGACAATCCTACAATAGTAGACCATTGCTACATTACAAAATATTGCTTATAACCATAGAAGAATAAACAGTGTGATGTGTATTGTTATTGCAATAAACTTTTAGGGAATGTATATGCAACAAAAACTGTTTTTAATTAAATCAGATTCAAAACAGACCATAATAAAAACACTAAAAACATATATCAAATGTAATCATATGTCAGGGGTGTATGACAATATATCAATGCCATCACTACCTGATACAATAAATAATAAGTTATAAATGGCAGAAAGTGTCACAACAATACATTAATGAACATGCACAATATAACAAACGACAAGTCATGGTATCACCAGTGTCTGTAGGGGAGTGGGAGCCTGGCTTCCACATGCTTATTGCCGTCTCTCCTGTGGCTTCCTTCTGTTTTTTATTTCTTTAGGTTATTGAGATACACATTATTATTCCCAGTCCCTAAAATTCTGCATAATAAGTATTTGTTTAATTGTAGTTTGTATTATTTGCCCCTTTTTTTTTTACATAAATTGTGCCATTTTTACAGTGGAGAACTTCTGGTCAGCTGTCTACTTGACCTACTATAACTTCCAGGAAAAAAAGAAACATCCCATCAAGCCCCAGGCTAGACATGTGTAGAAATAGCCCTAGATTGACCTAGCGTAAGCTGAACTGTACACAGTATGGAGGAAGATTTAGGAAAATGGTGGCTCAGTTGCAAGGGAACCTATTTTACAGTAATGTAATATTGCCTGGACAGCACAATTGTGGAAAAAAAAAACTGGCTTTGTAATTCCCAGGGGTAGGGAAATGGAAAAGTGCTGGAAATCCTGTTACTCTCCCGTAGAAAGCCTGCTTATCACATAAAATGCGTATTGGGACCCACATGTAATGAGATACAATCAAGTAATGAAAGTGCTATCTGCAGCAGGTCAGGTTCCATTGAGCTTAAGCTTATTGAATTGTAAGTGCTACATTATTACAAGTAAATGCTTAAATAGTGGGGTATTATTCTACCGGGGATCACTACGGAGCGCTCCTTCTTGGTGTTAGATGATTATGCTCAAGTGAAGACTGTTGAGAAATTGAATTGTCTTTCAGGCTAGAGAAATCAAATCAGGAAGAGGATAAGCCCCTGAATATTTGTCTACATGCAGTACCTGAAAAAAGAGAGACCAAACATTTTATACATTATGAAAGCAAACCAGTCATCTGTCTAATACTGACATGTTGAGCCACCCCAAAGGGTGAATATTTTATCGGGGGCTATTTAATGGGTCGTATGACAACAGTGATTACCTCTAAGGGTTCACATAATGAAAATGGGTTTAGATCACAGAGATAAGATAAAGGATGGAGAATACATTTCTTATTTCCTTTTTATCCATTTCTGGTTTTGGCTCAAAGGCAACTTTACTTTTTCAGTGTCTGACTTTTTTTCCCATTGTACTTTATGGAAGCTGAGCAGACCGCTGCTTTTAAATATCAATTTGCTGTGGAAAATTGGGCAGTCTGTTTAAAGAGGTTTCATTGTACTAGACTAGCTCAGATAAGCTAAAGTAGAGAACCACTAGCATAAAGAACTTTCATCTTGAATTTGTGGGTGTAACCTGTGTCAGTGTCATCCTTGATCTATGGAGTACGACTAAGGATATGCTGACCTCATCTCTGTGTTTCTTTGTATTTGTTTGTTTGAACTTGGATTTAGCTGGCTAGATTTTTTGGCATTACTTAGCACACAAAACCCTTCTCCTCTTGTAGTCTGCTTCACTCCAGCAACAGTTAACAGTTATGAATGACTGACCTCAGGTCCAATCAGTCCAATCTGATTTCCTAAGTGTTTTGTTCACATTCAGTTCTCTGCTTGTTATATTCTTGGCTAGCACATTATTTAGTTGATAATGTTTTTGGTATTCTAATTTTGGCTCTGTGCAGACTACTCTTATGCATCTGCATTTTTGGCACCTCTTTGATATCTCTGTTGCGACCTGTCTCGTTGACTATGCTTCTCTATGCTTCTCTATTTGTGTTGTTTGCATTGTTATGTGTTTTCACTTTAGTGTCGGTATGGTTGACGCCTAGTTACTGGCCACCATTTAGGATTGATTGATTAAGCAGCTCAGGATTGTTTGGTGGTTCATTTCAGGGCTTACTGTCCTGTTTGTCTTCCCTGTATCTCGTTCTTTCATTACAATCATTACATTGGGCTTTCATATGAATGGTTGTCATGTGAAGCTACAAAACTGGGCTTCCCCAATAAGAACAGATGTTACCATAACCTGCTTATGACCAAGCCACTTACACAAAGCCACAGGTCAGCATAAAACAATAGAAATACTAATAAATAATTAAGTACTTGGCTAATACAGTACCCAAAATAAATTAGACACGTGTAACAAACATGCCTTTTACATGACCTACAGTAATTGTAGCAGTGACCCTTCCTCTGCTCTGAGTTCTGTATTTCAGGCCATGATGTATTATCCATTCCATATCTCCTCACTTCTGCAGCTACTGACAGGACTGGCATTTATAGGGTGTGGTAGACTCTCAAGAGAGAGAATAGTTTTGATCTGGGGCTTCATGGTCTGGATTGAATGTATATTAACAGGTTTGCTGTGTATTCCTTGCAGCTTAATAAAACTGTCACATAGCTTGGCTGACTTGAGATGCACACTCAACAATTGTTAGGCTTTGCTCAGTAATGTATGAGGCCGCGTTAGTATTCCAGGCAGCTAATACCCTTTGAACGGTGATTTATCATTTTTTGTGCAACTACAGAAGTGAGTTTTAAGTACACCTATTCTATAAGAAGGGTTTTTTTTCAAACAAATTTCTCTTGCAGCAGATAGAAAGGTTTCAGCTTCCATTTTCCAATCCATAGATCAAACTCACAAATGTCGAGTCTACGACAGATAAAACGTCGCCGAGTGATCTGGAATAAGCAATGATTATACATTGATGTGTTGGAGGGAAACTCGGCCAGAAACCAGAAATAACTAATGTGAATCACGACTATGCAGATAAAGGCTATGAGAGACTCCTGAGAGACCGCACTTAATGAATCAGATTTATGACAAGGCTGGAGCTCTGTATTGATTAAAATGACAGGATGGTAAGGACATGACTGCCTATCTGGCAATTCTAGCATGTGCCAGGTGGAACTATGTCCATAGTAGGCCACTCCCCTATGGCTGTCATGGCCACATATACCATTATATTTCAAAGTGGGAATAGGAGGATGGAGTTTAGCAGACATGTCACCTAGTGGAGAGAGCAGGTCAGAAAAGGCTATGCCAACTCCTGCCTCACTAGATGCAATTATTATTGTTTCTCTGTCCCTTTAATGATGTAGCCACAGAAAATACTGGAGGTAACTTATTAAGAATGGTATTTGGAACAACAGTTTTCATTTTCCCCGACAACTTACTGAATGCTAGATTTACACCTGAGGCCTCTTATTAAATCCAGAAGCGAACCCCACCAGGTAGACCAAGTCAAAACTGGCAGAGATTTTCGCTATAGACTCCTCTGGTTTAGCGTTCATATCTAGAGATGAGCGAGCACTAAAATGCTCGGGTGCTCGTTACTCGAGCCAAACATTTCCAGATGCTCGAGTGCTCGTTTCGAGTAACGAGCCCCATTGAAGTCAATGGGAGACCCGAGCATTTTTCAAAGGGACCATGGTTCAGGAATAAAATGTGTTATTTAATTGAAAAATAATGTCTTCTGATAATTTGCAAACATCTGCGATCTATTCTTCACTGTTCCGCGCGTATATTATCTCCCGACAAGTTAGCAGATGTAAAGAACAGTGAAGAATAGAATAAAAACAGTGAACACAGTGAACACAGTGAACACAGGATCATTTAAGATAAAAACACAGTGCAGAACACAGTGCAGAATAGATTACAGATGTTCGGCACATCTGCTTACTTGTCGGGAGATACGCGCGGAACGGCGCGAACAAAATAGCATGTGAAGAACAATATATATGTGTGTGAAGAACACATTGCAGATGTTTAAATACATCTGCAATGTGTTCTTCACACATATATATTGTTCTTCACATGCTATTTTGTTCGCGCCGTTCCGCGCGTATCTCCCGACAAGTAAGCAGATGTGCCGAACATCTGTAATCTATTCTGCACTGTGTTCTGCACTGTGTTTTTATCTTAAATGATCCTGTGTTCACTGTTTTTATTCTATTCTTCATTGTTCTTCACTGTGTTTTTTTTAATTAAATGCTCGATCTCGAGCAGGGGAAATACTCGTCCGAGCAACGAGCCGTCTCGAGTACCCTAATGCTCGACCGAGCATCAAGCTCGGACGAGCATGTTCGCTCATCTCTATTCATATCCCAACTGAACTGGCATCCAGGGAGAAAACCTGACGATGGCATGTTCGTCAGGTATAGTAAATGGCCCCCACTCTCCTTGATTCAGGTGCAGAGATAGCTTTGCGACCGGCTGCATTGATCTATCAAAAAATTGAGGCAGCACTCCAAAGTGAAGATAAAAAGAAGGAAGGGTTGCGTGGAAGTCATGCACGGTAGAGTCATGTAGACGCGATCAGGCACTTTATCGCCATTACAGATGTATCGAGACACCGGTAATCAGTCTTACACTACATTTTTTACAATATTTACACAGTTTATCATGTGATAAGATTTAATATTTATATGAAATATATTAACTATGCACTAGCACTTTAAACATATCACTGCTGTATATTTGATTATACTTGTATTTGCACATTTGTCTATGATGTCATCTTTGTAAACCCTCCCACTAGGGGGAATATGAGCTTGTTCACTTGTATGCACACATTGCTTGAAAAAGGTGATAAACACCGAAACGTCGCTGGTTTTGGAATAAACCCTTCCTTCTTTTCATCTTCACTTTGGAGTGCTGCCTCAATTTTTTGATAACTATATGCATGTAAGTCTTCTACCAGGACTGTTGAGTCTCTGCACCCCTCCTTTTTAGGGGTCTTTTTTGACATTGTGCTGCTGTGGACTTTTTTTTCTTTTCCTATCTATCTATCTATCTATCTATCTATCTATCTATCTATAGTATGAAGAAAGCGGCAGCACTCCAAAGTAGATTAAAATACAAGGTGTCTTTTATTCCATGGTGAGCAACAGTAACAGCGACGTTTCGGCCCTGTAATAGCCTTTTTCAAGCCATTTAAAAGGTGAACATGGTGGATATATATACATACAACAAGTGGTCACATGACGCATTAATCCACACCCACCATTTTTACATAATTGTGATAAAATACAAAAATTCATATAATAAACAATGGACATTAATACATATTATATACATATTAATACATATTATATACATATACATGGTGTTAAAATATTCCATGTGGGGCAATCCCCATGGTTAGTGACATAAATTAGATTCCCAACACTGACCTTGTCTGTGAGAAAAGTGCTTAAGTGCATATGTGTAGGGAGACATAGTCTCTAAATACGCTTCCCAGGTGTTCCCCCATGGTGGCTGTCACCCCCGATCGGTAAAATTTAGTGTCCGATACAGACAAAAGAGAAAAATTGGATTTGAACGCATGGTGGAACGCACGCTTGCAACGTCATTATGCGCATGCGTGGTAGATACCGGCAAGTGCGTCCATTGCCATGGCAACATGGAAACACAGCGATCATGTTGTAATCTATTGGAATAAATACCGGGACACTGGTAAGTATCTCGTGTGCCATTATGCATAAATGTAAAACAATGAATGCGGAAATACAGCCATAAAAAGGACAAATAGGCTGTAATAACAGCCATGTCGAGCACTGGCCAGATGCGGGTTAACCCTTCCCAGGAAAACTCACAACTGTTAGGGGTCGAATGTACCCCTAATAATGAACGGGGCAGATGACAAAGTCAGGACCCTCCCTGTATATGTGCTCATATATGAATACAAAATACAGTCCCCGGTTAGAATCTCCATAAAAGCAATATTAACCCCTTCCCGACGCGCGCCGTAGTAGTACGGCGAGCGCCGGGTCCCGGTGCATGGAGAGGGCTCGCGGGCCGAGCCCTCTCCATAGCCGGTAAGTCTTTGCTGCATATTGCAGCAAAGGCTTACCGGTAACACCCGCAATCGGTGCTAGCACCGATCGCGGGTGTTCTCACCTCGATCACCGCCGGCAATGCTGCCGGCGGCTTCAAAGGGATGGCGCCGCATGGGCGCCGCCATCTTGTTGTGGATCGCTGCTCCCCGATGACGTCACGGGGAGCGGCGATCCATCGCCATGGTAACCTCGGGTGTTCCGAATACCCGAGGCTACTTCGTTTTAACCCATGCATTACAATGTGCTAATTGCACATTGTAATGCATGGGGAGTAAAATCCACATATACTGCCATACTGTAGTATGGCAGTATATGATAGGATCGATCAGACTACCTAGGGTTAGAGTACCCTAGGGAGTCTGAAAAATAGTAAAAGTAAAAATAAAAAAAAGTTTAAAAAAAAAAATTATAATAAAAAAACCTAAAAATTCAAATCACCCCCCTTTCCCTAGAACTGATATAAAAATAAATAAACAGTAAAACTCATAAACACATTAGGTATCGCCGCGTCCGAAAATGCCCGATCTATCAAAATATGATAATGTTTTTTCACTACGTTTAACCCCGTAACGGAAAATAGCGTCCAAAGTCGAAAATGGCATTTTTTTGCCATTTTGAAAAATATAAAAAAATTAATAAAAAGTGATCAAAAGGTCGCACAGTCCCAAAAATTATAGTAATGAAAACGCCATCAAAATTCGCAAAAAATGACACTATCCACAGCTCCGTACACCAAAGTATGAAAAAGTTATTGGCCCCAGAAATGGCAAAATAAAAAAAATATATTTTTATTAGGTTTTAATTTTTTTAAATGTATGAAAACATTATAAAACCTATACAAATTTGGTATCCACGTGATCGTACCGACCCAAAAAATAAAGTAGACATGTCACTTGGGACGCAGAGTGAAAGCTGTAAAATCCAAGCCCACAAGAAAACGTCACAAATGTGTTTTTTCACCATTTTCACTGCATTTGGAATTTTTTTCCCGCTTCCCAGTACACGCCATGGAATATTAAATACCGTCACTATGAAGTGCAATTTGTTACGCAGAAAATAAGCCATAACACAGCTCTTTATGTGGAAAAATAAAAAAGTTATAGATTTTTGAAGTTGGTGAGTGAAAAATGGAAGTGAAAAAACTAAAAAAGGCCAAGTCGTTAAGGGGTTAAAGTATGGGCAATACATAATGATAATGCTGTGTAAGCCATATGTTGTTCTTGGGAAATTATTAATCAATTCAGATTAGCCATGGCAACGGCATTGGCACAGAGGAGTCCACATAAAAAGATGTTCCTTAACCCCTTAAGGACGGAGGGTTTTTCGGCTAATTTCTCGCTCTCCAACTTCAAAAATCCATAACTTTTTCATTTTTACGTGTACAGACCTGTGTGAGGGCTTATTTTGTGCGTAACAAATTTTACTTTCCCGTAATGTTATTTATTTTAACATGTCGTGTACTGCGAAGCTGAAAAAAAATTCCAAATGTGGAAAAATTGAAAAAAAAATGTTCTTGTGGGCTCAGTTTTTACGACTTTCACTCTTCGCTCCAAATAACACGCCTACTTTATTCTTTGGTTCGGTGCGATCGCGGTGATACCAAATTTATACAGGTTTTATTGTGTTTTAATACATTTTCAAAAATTAAACGAATGTGTACAGAAAAGAAAAAAAATTTTTGCCATTTCTGACGCTAATAACTTTTTCATACTTTGGCGCACGGAGATGTGTGAGGGGTCATTTTTTGCGAAATGAGGCGACTTTTTCACTGCTACCATTTTGAGGTCTGCGCAACATTTTGATCATTTTTTATTAAATTTTTTATGTTATGTAAAAAGGTGTAAAAGTCGCATTTCGGACATTTGGGCGCCATTTCCCGCCTCGGAGGTCACCGCCGGCCGTAACCGTTTTTATATTTTGATAGATCGGGCATTTTGGGACGCGGCGATACCTAATATGTCTGTGATTTTTACTGTTTGTTATGTTTTAGATCCGTTCTAGGGAAAGGGGGGTGATTTGAAATTTTAATATTTTATTAATTTTTTTTATTTTTTAAACTTTTTTTTTCTTTTCTTTCTTTCACTATTTTTTAGACCATCTAGGGTACATTAACCCTAGATGGTCAGATCGCTCCTACCATATACTGCAATACTACACTATTGCAATATATGGCATTTTTGCAGGTCATACATTACAATGAGCCACTGGCTCATTGTAACGAACCTGCATAAACCATGTAGCCTCGTGTCAAAAGAAGACCCGAGGCTACCATGGTAACCGATCGCGGCCCCCCCGATGACGTTCGGGGACGTGGCGATCGAAAAAAAGATGGCGGCACCCGCGCGCCGCCGTCTTTTAAGCGCCGCCGGCGACTTTGTCAGCTGCGTTTAGAGGGTTAATAGCCGCGATCGGTGCAAGCACCGACCGCGGTTATTAGCGGTGGGGGTTTTGTGCAAAATGCAAAAACCCCCACCTCTGTATGAAGAGGACTCAGCCCGTGAGCCCTCTTCATACATCCCTTATACCTCTGCGCCATAGAGCTACGGCGCAGAGCGTTAAGGGGTTAAAGAAAACAGTAAAAAGGTAGAAAATTCGTCTGTGGGAGGAAGCGTCCTAGGGGAGACATCTAGGATAGGCTTGTGTGTTCTGAAAAAGAAACAGAAGACATATAATGTCAATAATATAATATCACAAATCGTTACTCGTTGCTAAACAGATGCTGACAATAAGGGGAGACCACAATTGGTCCAACAGATTTATAATGTCCAAAGTTTGAAATCAACATTGAGGCCCTTGGGTCTCAGTGTATCTAGAGTGTGTATCCATTGTAATTCGCGCTTTTTTAATGCTCCTATTCTATTACCTCCACGTCTAAGGGGGGGGGGGGGTATGTGATCAATGAGACGAAAACTGAGATGTTTCTCTAAATGTCCAGCCTCCGTGAAGTGTTTGGGTACTGGGAGGTCTTTGCGGTTGGATCGTATGGTGTACCTGTGTTGATTTAGACGTGTCTTGAATTCCAACGTAGTTTCTCCTACATATGATAAACCGCACGGACAGCTCAATGTGTAGATTACAAAAGCACTATCACATGTTAAATAATGTTTGATGTCATATTGTTTATTGTTGTGTTCAATGGAAGAACCTTTGATCATGTATTTGCAGTTGATACATTTACAACACGGAAAACTTCCTTTTTTCTGATTACCCAATAAGCCTGGTTGTCTACTGATTCTACGTGGACCTATATCGGCCCTCACTAAGCGGTCTCTAATATTTTGTGAAGATTGCCGCACATGGAATATTTTAACACCATGTATATGTATATAATATGTATTATTAATGTGCACTATGTCCATTGTTTATTATATGAATTTTTGTATTTTATCACAATTATGTAAAAATGGTGGGTGTGGATTAACGCGTCATGTGACCACTTGTATGTATATATATCCACCATGTTCACCTTTTAAATGGCTTGAAAAAGGCTTTTACAGGGCCGAAACGTCGCTGTTACTGTTGCTCACCATGGAATAAAAGACACCTTGTATTTTTATCTACTTTGGAGTGCTGCCGCTTTCTTCATACTTTAACTGGAGGACTTGTGGCCCAGTCCTTGGATGCTTGCACCCACTTTTTCCAAACGAGGTTTGTGCTGCTTGGACTTTCTTTTGAGTATCTATCTATCTATCTATCTATCTATCTATCTCTCTATCTATCTTCTATCTAAATTTCATCTTTCTATTTCACTTCCTCTACTGTACTTAGAAAAAATATACCCTGCATTTTATTTATCACCAGTCTAACACTGTTTACTTCTAGATTTGTAATTTCACATAAAGTAATGCTCTACATTTGTGTAACTTATTATAAAGTTAGCCCTGTTTGTCAGTGACCCTGCGTCTCAATTAATGGGCTTGTTTCATTCATTCCTATACTTTTATTTTATATAACGATGGAATCATCAATCAGGTGCTGAGTTTTAGGAAATTCTTTGTTTTATTGGGCAGAAGTGTAATAAAAAGCTGCACTTTGGGTTCCCTGTAACACATACTAATTGCAGAGAAAAAAGTATAATGATCTGAGTAGCTAAAAGATATTTACTGGAAATAATTAAGTCGTCTGGAGCAAAAAAGATTAAGGGATTTCTTTATTAAAATACATAGGAAGCGTTGGGCTGCAGGTAAAATGTGGGACTTGGTGATAAGCCAGGATCATATTTTGTAATGTATTTCTCAATTAACCGAATTAGACAGCGCATATAAAATTACAGCTATTATTAAGTCGAGGTGGCAGGCACAGGTTATGCATTGCTCGACTTTCCGAAACCTTCACTATGCTCAATGATACAATGTATCACCGGTGACCAGGGCTTAGTATGAAGTCGTCCTCCTCTGGTGAGTAATCGCTAACTTCACAATCTGTACTGTAAGATCTGAATTTTCTCTCTCTGAAGCCGAATTCCCACAATTTAATATCCTTTATGGTGAGGCAGAGCGGCCTTCAGCTAACGTGCTGCATTGAGGGTGGGTTATCCTTGAGTAATGAAATTGTAACTCTCACCACAGGCCAAGACTCCATAAATCAAGGCTGCATTTAAGATCCTCAAGGCAAAACTTTTTGGAAGGGAGAATTTTATTTGATTTTATTTCATAGTTGCTTTTTTATTTTATTGCTTTATTTAATTTTTATACTACGTATATAATATATTATTTTTATGTTGGGTTTAATTTAACATTTTATTCAGTGCTCCACTGGCTCCACTGTGAATACAAGATTTAATTAAAATATGCTCTAAAACATGAGAAAGGTATAGCATGTGTAGCACAACTCAAAATGAGAAGGGTACAGATTGCACTTTCTTTTTTTTATCTTCCTGTAAATGTAGTTAAAAAATACTAAACACTAAAATATTGATTTCTTTTTATCTTTCCTTCTAAATAATAGGTGTGAGCGACTGTAATATGTGAGAAATCATGACCTCAGCTATTGTGGTGGTCTGTCGCTTCAGGTCAAAACCTGAATTATATAGGTCACATAGTACTGCTTTTACATGATAAAGGTAAATGTCACATTAAACATAATAATGCCTTCCTTTATGGTAAAATCAGCTTATAAGTTTTCCAGCATGGGATAAGGAAAACTGTGCCTCTTTTAGCTACTGTGTTAGGCAGCTCCCTTGTTATCAAATGATGTCAAGGGAGCTGCCTTACAAGTTAGCTAAAAAACATATTTGTATATTTTCCCAGAATCCTCAAGGGGAACATCAATGGCTAGAAGTCTCCAGATGCCTACACAGCGGTCTTTATTGGTTGTCTCCGTAAGGAGAACTCTTACTTACCGTTCCTTTATGGTTCACATACTTCCTCCTATCTCTACAAGTAAAATATGTAAGTAAGTCTCTCCCAGTAAATAAAGGGACACAAATAAGACTGCCTCCCTTCTTGTTGAGAATACAGTTACATGGGACACATTTTCTCTTTAAGCATCCTATGCACCTGTATGTGGCTCTAGAGATAGGGGTTTGTATCACACAGAAATGGACGTTGAAAAATAACTAGGCTTGGTGATCTAGAGAGATATGCCGACCTCTATCCTTAGGAATGTGGTCGATTTTAAAGCTATTGTAGAGCAGGGAGCAAAATACTCCCTGCTCTGCCATTCAAGCATCCTGCTTTAGAAAGGGTTAATAGCAAAACGTGCACATGGATTAAAGGATTCTCCTATTCTTATATCTTGTGTGGAGTACTACCTCTTGGTTGTATTTTGAAGTTAGACATATATTATGGCCAACCCTTATGTTAATGATGTAGTATTCCTATACAGGCGGTCCCCTACTTAAGGACACCTGACTTACAGACAACCCATGGTTACAGACAGACCCCTCTGACCTCTGGTGAAGCTTTCCGAATGCTTTACTATAGTCCCAGACTGCAATAATCAGCTGTAATGTGTCTGTAATGAAGCTTTATTGATAATCCTTGGTCCCATTACAGCAAAAAATGTTTAAAATCCAATTGTCCTTGGGGCCAAATTTTTTTTTGTCTGGATCTACAATTATAAAATATACAGTTTCGACTTACATACAAATTCAACTTAAGAACAAACCTCCAGTCCCTATCTTGTACGTAACCCGGGGACTGCCTGTATATCCCTATAAATAAGAGTACTGCCTCCCTGTCTGTCTCTCCATAAATATTATGCAGACATAAGTAATATGTAACATCCCAGAACCCTTCTGGCTCATCACATAATTTTAAAAAGTTGAATTTAGAAGGAAGAAGACCATGGATAACAAATATAAGAAGATTTCTACGGTCACATTTAATAGATCTTTGAGTTAGTGTCCCTGGTTTATCATGATGGATTTTGATGGTAGATTTCCTTTAAATGCTCAGATAGGATCATAGGATTGCCATCCTGCATATGTGTTGAGTTACGCACACAGCGAGGCAGATTTACTTACCCGGTCCATTCGCGATCCAGCGCCGCGTTCTCTGCGGTGGATTCGGGTCTTCCGGCGATTCACTAAGGCAGTTCCTCCGATGTCCACCAGGTGTCGCTGCTACGCTGAAGTCCGCCGAGGTCCGCCGGAGTGCACGATCCATTGCCGGGTGAAGGTAAGCGCGTGTCCAGCGACACTTTTTTTCTTTAAACGCTTCCCCGCTCAGGTCCGCCAGAGTTCACCTTCTTCTTCCTGGTGCATGTAAGTCTTGTGACACAATTCGAAAGTTAAATCACAAACTCAGTCCAAATCAGTCGGACCGTCCAACAGCACGCCCCCCAATTTCTGTTGTATGGAAGCCTGCGCAGCTGCGCAAAAATCGATGTGTGAGACGCAATCCAAGCACAGACACCTGTTAAATACCTGTCCAAGCCATGCAATCCTCAAAAACAGCGAACAGTCTGAAGAAAGTGCAGCGCATAACCCTTAGTAAATGAGCCTCAATATGCTAACATGAATACCGTTCCTAAAGTTAATTTACTTTTAGAATACCTGGCATTTGTCCTCAGCTGAACTCCGTTTTAACATTATCACTGTACAACAATTTTAGGATTTATTTGGCACAATGTGGAATCCTGTTTTCCGTATACCAGAAGTCATAACCTGTAAATCTGACATCTTCAAAAACAACCAATAATTTTATTTCTTTCCAAGTTGTTATCGTTGTGCTGGAGGCAGATCCTGAGCCTTCAATGAAAGAGGCGCAATGAGATCTGTCCAAACTTAACTGATGACTCAGACATTTTAGAAACTCACCCTGGGACAGCGCAATGCTGATAACATCGTGGCGACTTTGTGAAAATGAATTGCCGGTGGCTAGCGCTGACCAAAAGATTAGGAGTTCTGCAGGCATTGTAGTTAAAACCTTAGCTGTTATTGAATTTTCTTGACAGCTCATTTGTCATTCAATATGTCAGCCTGAATATTGGATCGTACTAACCAATGAGCCGCCCTACTTCTACAAAACAAAAACCCCACACAGCATTGTTAATAGAGACCTTTTCATTCCCCAGCCACTCAACTCGCAAAGTTACTTTTATTATTGAAGGAAATTTGTGTTTCCTCATCCTTTAGTGAGAACATTAAGATTTTTAACTTTTTTTTAACAAATTAGTTAAAAACAGCTATTGAGGAGTTTGACAATAAACAAGGTTTTAAAATAAAATTGCCTGGATTAATGGTGCGTCTTTTATACTCGTTGGCCTATAAGACTTAGAAATTGCTATACATTTCAATGTGTTTAAATACCATGATTATGTTCTGTTCAGTGCTGTCACTTTTCTTAGTGGAATGGATTCTAGTGGATACATATTTTACTTTCCGTTTAACAATATACATGTAACAACTATATATTGGAAAAGAAAGGAGAGTGTTCCTTAACAGTCAAGGCACACTATCCTTCATTTCCTTACTTTCACCTTCTCTCTGTCTTCCCCAGGTCCAGTATCAGTTCTATGGTTCAAAAACGAATTAACTCTATCCTTAGTCTTAGTCCTTAGTCTACAGCAATGTCTTTTGATGTTCCTACAGTTTCTCCTGCTCCCTCGCTTATTGTGGTAGCAGGACCATGTGTCTGGCTGTCTTCTGCCTTGTCTTTCTGCAGGTCCGTGATACTGTTGTGGAGAAGTTTAAAGCTGGATTTGGATACAAAAAAATTTCAGCATCACGGTTTGGGCTTTTCTTCTGAACATCTCAATAATCAGAAATAACCATAACACTTTCACTTATACAGCTCGTTTATAATCACCTTAACTACAACAATAAATATTTGATATCATAGTGCTATTCTTTATCCTCAAATTCCCTCTTACTTTTTCTTTCCTCCTAATCTATTCCTTTCCCTCCCTCCCCACCCCTCCCAGTCAGCGGGAAAAAAAAATTAAATAAATTAAAAAAATATACATACACATACATATATACATAATTCCTCCTCACAGTTAGTTCTCTACATTATCGTCTAGCCATCTGTTTTGCCACCTTTCCTGCTTTCCTAATTCTATATATTTCATTTTTTCAAAAATTTTTATTCTATCTAGTCTCTTATGCCATTCTGCCATGGATGGTCTTTTAGGGGATATCCAATTATAAATCAGTATACAGCAAGCCACCTGTAGTGCTATTCCCAACCATCTAACCTGATGTGAGGTACCAGCGATTTCACACATATTTCCCAGCACAAAGACATCTTGTGTCTTAGGAACCGTCAGTCCTGATACACAGCTTACCTCTATATGTATATCCTCCCAGAATTCCAGTACTACATTACAGTTCGACATCATGTGGAGGAAATCTGCATTTTGTTCCTGGCACTTCGGGCATTTTACGTTCTTTGTTCTCTTAAACCGATTGATCATAGCCGGAGCGTAGTACAATCTATATATTATTTTGAACTGAATCAGACTGATTGCTTCTGAACATACAATGTTCATATTTTGGAAGATGTTCGTCCAATGTTTATACGATAGCACTCCAATATCTCTTTCCCATTTTCTTTTACTTATATGTGTGTCTGGTTCCCTTATATTATTTATAATAAATTTAGATATTTTGGATAATAATTTTTTCCCAAAAATGTTATTATATTGTGATTCCCTATCCTTAAACTCTGCTTATCCCTCAACTTCCTTATTCTATGTGCTAATTGAACATAATAAAAATAGTTTGTATCATCAATATTGTATAATTCTTTCACTGTGTCAAAATTAATCTACCATCTACAAACATCTGTGAAATATATTGAATTCCTTTATGTTCCCAAAAAGTCCTACCGTGAAAATTCTCTAATTCCTTTAATCTTACGTTCTGCCATAATAGTGAAAATGTTGTACTATTATTTCTTTCATATTTTTTTTAATCCATTCCCAAGTTTTTTTGAAAACAACTGCATATTGGTAAACTTCTTAGTGTAGATTGATTCAAACGGCCTGATTCTAATAAAACTATTCCATTCCTAGTGTCTATTCCCGCTACTCGTGCTATTTCCCCAATAACTAATTCATCAGCTCCACCCACCAAATATTGTAATATTGCCGAAATAAAATCCAAAAAAAAATTAGGTATAGACCATCCCCCCTTACCCTTTGGTTTGTAAAATACTTCAAGTTTAATTCTTACCCTCTTCCTTCACCATATAAGATCATTCATTAACCTCTCAATGATTTTGAAGAATTTACTCTTTATCCAAATAGGAGTAACTATAATAATATACAGCAACTGGGGAAGAATAATCATCTTTATAAGTGCCATTCTATCTACCTGTGACAGTGATAATTTTATCCATATAGCAATTTTTTTCTACACCCGTTGTATTAAAGGGACCAAATTGTTATCTATATAAGTATTGGGGTTCTCTGATACTTTTATGCCGAGATATTCTATACATTCTCCTCTCGCTAAAACATTCAATTCATTAGTGTCATCCACTTTGAAGTCATCCAAAGGGAGAATATGTGATTTTGACCAGTTGACCTCAAATCCCGAATTCTCACTAAAGCTCCGGATAGTATCCATAATCGCCACAACTGATCTCTCTGTCTGATTGACTGTGAAAACAACGTCATCAGCATATAGTAAGATTTTATTCTTTGAGTCACCACAACCCCATCCAACTATATCCTGATTATTCCTACACCTAATTGCAAGTGGCTCCAAAAATAATACAAACAAAAAGGGGGATACTGGGCATCCCTGCCTTGTCCCTCTTGATATTTTAATCTCATCCAAAATCCCCAACTTGTTCTAATCCTGGCTGTAGGTTCCGAGTATAATAATTGGATGTAACCTATAAATTCCTGTCCAAATCCAAAACCTTTCATAGCCCCCCAGAGGAAGACCCACTCCACCCTGTCGAACGCCTTTGCAGCATCTATCGACAGGATGGAGCGGGTCCCTCCCCCCCCGGCCCATCTGAATCCCTGCGAAAATCCTTCTCAGGTTATTAGCCCCATGTCTCCCAGGGATGAAGCCTGACTGATCCATATGTATTATATCCGCCACCACCGTCCTCAATCTCAATGCCAATGTTGGCCAACAATTTAACGTCGGTGTTTAATAATGAGATAGGGCGATATGACTCAACCTCGAGCTCATTATTATTTTTTTTTAACATTAGAGCATTCATGGCCTCTCTCATAGAGGTCGGTAACTTTCCTTCCCTGAGTGAACAATTTAAAACCTCCAAGAGGATAGGGAGCAGAACCTGCCTGCATCTCCGATAAATATCGAAGGGCAGTGCATCGGAGCCTGGGGCAGTATTGCCCGAAATCGAGTCCAGCGCTTCCCCTATCTCTTCTTCAGTAATCTGTTTATTAAGTTGTCCCTTCTGTTGGTCTGTTATTTGGGGAAGGTCTGAACTCTCTAAATAACTTCTTTTTTGTCCTACCGATATTTTTCCACCAACTTTACTTGCTGATGAAAGTTTTTTGACAAAACTATGTAAAGAAAAAGGTGAGGATCACAATATGGGTATCGTTCAGTTTGTTTTGAAAGGGAAAATCAGATAAGACAATTTATTAAAAATCATTATGAATCTGGATTCACTTATTTTTTACTCTTTCGTGATAGAAATACAGAAGGAGGTAGTTGTAGACAAATTCTCAAATTCTATAATACTAATTTTGGTTATGGGGATATTTAATGGAATTGTCAATAGTAAAGAGCAATATATTTCCTAAAACGATACAGGAAACATATTGTAGATGTGACTGACTTGTTTCCTGTATGCTTGAAATTCAGACAGCATATGTATAATTTCTAGGTCACAGAGAACATCTTCTTTGGTCAGTTATGGGCTGCCATAGACAAATCCTATGTGCATGCCCAAGGCAGCTGTCTTTTCTGCCAAATCATAGTTCATCTGCTCATGTTTCAGTAAAGACCTGTCACCTATTTAGATTTCACTCGTAAAACATGCTGTTTCCTGCTTCTTCTTATATTTGTCATCTGAATCAGACATGTTCCTGTGGAAAAAAGCGTAATATTAGAATGAAATGTCCTAGAACCATGTATCAACTCCAGTATGTTACAGCAGCTGAAAACTTTTACAGGTTTCAATAAAACAGAAGTCGTCAAGACTTGAGACGTGTGTTAGAACAGACAACCAGATGGAAGAATCTTTGTTATATAATATTTGATTGTCTTTATTTTTGTAAAGAAATGTGGATGTAATTCTTAAAGGGTCCTCAGTTGTAATTCATGCATTATGCTGGAGATAAGGGATGAGGCTGGTGCATGCTATAGAATGTAAAAATCCCCCCCTCGGATGCTGTCGACCCATGTAAAGACGATTTTTTGGAAATCTTCCTTCCACCTAAGAAAGATATGACCTCAGAAAACCATATCATAGTCTCTAGATTTATATAATAAGTAAGAATTCATGGTTGTTGATAGGCTTGCACATATAACATCTAACATTTAGCATGTCTGAAATTTGGTGTTTAACCCCTTAAGGAGGCAGCCATATTTAAGGCTCAGTCCCATTTTTTGGATTATGACATGGGTCGCTTTATATGGTTATAACTTTTTACATGTTGTACTTTATTTTAGTGGTAAATTGTGGCTGATAAGTTTTGCGTTTATTTACAAAAAAATAAAAAAATATGTATATGGCATTTCCCATATGTCTACTTTACATTTTCATAATTTTTGAAATGTCTGGATAATTTATTTTGATGTCACGCGGCTTACAAATCGAATATCGATTTTCCATATTTTCAGAATTGACTATTTTGGGGATAAATACGGTTTTGAATGAAATTTTACATATTCAACATCAAAAAAACCCTTTATAATCAACACATTTTCAAATCTGCACCACCCAAACTATCAGAAACAGCTTTTAGGAAGATTGTTAACCCCTTAAGATCTTCATAGTACTTGAATTAAAATGGAGGTGAAATTTAGAATGGTCACATTTTACGTTCATTTAACCCTAAAGTTTACACATTTCCAAAAGATAAAAAGAGAAAACCCACCATACAATTTGTTCTGCAATTTCTCCCGAGTACAGAGACCCACCACATGTGGCTGTTACTTGTTTTATGGGCGCACAGCGAGGCGCAGGAGGGAAGGAGAGACCTGCAGCTGCCAGGATTTTAGTTTCCTCATTAGCCCCTTTTGCAGGCTATAAAATTTTAGCTTTTTCTTTATTGGGGCCAAGTGACAGCATTTTTTTGCGGGATGAGATGCTTTTTCCAGGGTATTCCCTATTGGTCAAAATTTAGGAACTTTTTTTTGAGGGCAGGAGTAGAAAAGCATCAATTCTGTACTCGATTTTTTACTTTTTTTTTTTTTCATGTTCACAGTTTAGACTAATAATCATGTTATCTTTATTCCAAGGATTGATACAATTACGGGGATACCAGACTTGAATATTTTTTCTTTGTTTTAACTAAATTTGCCAATTAAAACCCTAATGAGAGGAAAAACATATCATTGTTCATTGCCGTCTTCCAAGTGGCATAACATTTTTCCTTTTTTGGCTACGGAGCTGCTTGTTTTTTGTGAAACATGTAGTACTTTGCAACAGTGTCATTCTGGAGTACATATGTTTTTTGATCACTTTTTATTTTTTGTGGGATTCAATAGGTAAAAATCATAATTTTGGGGTTTTTTAGGTTTTTACAGATTTTTTAACAACCTTCATCTTACGGGTTCAATAATAATTTACTTTCATTGTACGGGTTGTTATGGACATGGTGATACTATATATGTGGGGTTTGTGTGATGATTTAGACTTTTTTGTGTGTGTGTTATATGTCTCTTTATATGTTATGGGCTTTATGGGCATTTTAATTTTTTTTCACTTTTTTACTGTTTCCACCATGGGACATCATCTGATTGCTTGTTCATGATAATACTCTGTAATATTGATGTATTTCATAGGCTGACAGTGTGCCTTTAAGATGATGTCATTTACGCCATCTTTCAGGCACTGATCGGACCCCAGGGCTGCCATAGCAACGATCGGCACCCCTTGAAGACGGCGCAGGGGTGCCAATCCTGGGGGAAAGACCCCCCCAAAGGCAGGTTAAATGCAGCAGTCACGCACTTCACTCGACCGCGGGTGTTACACTGGTGTGTCGGATATTAGTTATAGTCCGCACCTCGAGTATCCTGATGTTGCTTCGATTCAGATCTTGAGCTGAACCGGCATCAGCTCTGCATCCGATATATTGGACAGTGAGTGATAAGTCACTGCGCTCAGCATCCGATATATCTCTTAAATAAAAATTAAACTGAGCTGATTTATGAATTGCATCAGTCTTTGATGAGGACAATATTAGGTTACAAATGCACCCATTAAGCCCCACCTTTTCCTTTACCGTACATTTCTGCCTAAGGTTCCTGGATATTGGAGAGTTTGGGAGCTGCTGAAGTAAACAGTAAAAATGTGCTACCCACTGGTTAGAAGGGTATATTCCCCATGAGTGGATTCATTTTGTCGCAGGCCTACAAGACCCGCAAACAAATACACTTCCTTAACGTTATCACCAAGGCTCTCTTTTGTTGTTGTTTTTTGTTTCTACATACCATTATTACCCTGTTAATTGGAGCTTAGTTCTTAGAACCACAGTCAAGCAGTGTTCAATAGGGTCTCTTTATTGTATCAACATAGTATCAAAGTTTATTAAGTTTGTCCATCAAGTTCAACCAAGGAAGGGAAGGGATTGCATGAGGAAGGGATTTAGGGGAAACAATAACATAACCATCAATCTTATTTAGGTGTAAAAAGGCATCTAGACTCTTCTTGAAGCTCTCTGCTGTCCCTGCTGTGGCAGGCTATTCCACAGATTGATAGTTCTCATAGTAAAAATGCTCTGTCGCCTCTGGTGACACAGTCATGTGTGCCGTATTGAGCACTGACATGCCATCTATGCAGCCAGCTTTGTGCAGGGTGTTGCAGCCATTCCAGGGTGAAAGACACATGTAAATATTTATGAGGCTGGGGCACTTACCTTATTTATAGGTCCCTTTAATCAGCTGATTTATGGGGTCCTGAGATCTGGATACACCTCATTCCAAACTTTTAATGTTAGGTCATCAGTAGTGCTGAGTGAACCTGAACCCAAAGTCTGTGCCAACCTTTGTGGGTTCAGGTCCACAAACCCAGACCTGAACTGTGGGCAGAAGTTTGGCTCAACTCTTCCTGCGTACCAAAAGAATCACTGGTCATCACTCTTTAACACAAGTGTTAACTCTTTAAATGGCAAAAAAGCTGTCTGGGAAATTTAAATGCAGATGGGACATGTGTGGCGCCTAAATGCTGTTTTCCTAAAGATCGGCATTCCCATTGAATTCACTGGGAGCAATGATCCCCAGGTGAATGGCATCACATGCTATTTAGATAGACACCATAGACTTTCCCAGTGGCATTTAAAGAGGTGACACCAGCACTTATCCAAATCCTGAGGCTTGGGTTCAGCCTAACAGGCTGAATTATTATTCATGAACATCAACATTGCTCCCCTCTACATGCCACATAGAATCCCTCCTTGGTTCCTATGTAGCTCTTTTTTAAGACCTTTTACATGCTGCAAAGAAGACCAGTGGATTTGATATTTTAAACTTTTATCTCACACCTCATCCTTCAGCGCGGGCAGAATGATCTGAATACACAGAGATTGATAGTGGTAACTAGAATCTTCTGCTTAGTAGGCAGAATGTCATTATATGGTTGAAAATGTGAGAATGACTTTTGGAAAGTGAGAAAACATAGATCCTTACAAACCTTACTCTACTCGGCCCTACTGGCAGAAAGAACAGGCATCATTGTGCCCATCGCACGGCCAGGATTTACTGCTGCTCCCAGGTCGGCATTTTGACAACTGCAGAGATTAAAGGATATAAGGAAGTTTTCTCTTTCTGAATCTTAATAGAGACGCTTAGTAATGAAGCTTTGCAGGGTAAAGATATTCTGTAATTCAAATACTTCTGGCACATATCTTATTTTCAGTTGCTAGAAAACACTGAAAATGTATTCAGCTGTTGCTGGTCAAATCTGTCACCATTCAGGATTTTGGGAAAATTGGGTCATATCCTGTTTGGCAGGAAACAGAATGTATGCTATAATATGGTATCTAATAGACCAAATGACATATTTGTCGTGAATTAGAAATAAGGTAATATAATTGTGCAATGTAAGAATTTGCTATACTATAGCAAGGTAGGTTTGTTTCTTACCACAATCAGATGTCTTGAATATCATCAAAACTTTATTTCATCCTGATTAAAACCAGCTGCATGCGATCGTGTTCAGCCAATGTAAATGGACCCGTATGTTTGTTTGTTCCCATGGACTGCACACATTACAGAAGTATGATGCAAGAACTCCCTGTCTGCTGGAAGAACTAAAGCGCAGATACTGTATCAGTTGTTACAGTGCTGGCTGTGCAGCAGGCATACAGGGAGTCATTGCATCATGTTTCTGTACGATGCAAGGACTCCTGCCCTACACAATGGGGCTCATTTACTAAGGGTTCGTCAGACGCATTTTCGTTGGGTTTCCCAACGATTTCCGTTGCACCGAATTTGGTGCACGCGATCGACTTGCACGCAACAGAAATGGGGGGGGCGGTCTGTCGGACAACCCGACGGATTCGGACAATGCGCAGGAATTTCTAATGTCTGTCCCTTTGTACATTAAGACAAAACCTCTAGAGTTTGCTCTATTTGCTCTATTAACACCCTGTTGTTATTTTATTATGACATTTCTAGGAGCAATAACAAGAAAACACTGAGGTCTAACACAAGATGATCCAGAATTGTTATTATTGGGAAGACATGCATCCACTAAACAAAGTTTAGGAGAGGTTATATGTCTTCTTTAACTATACTGCAAACAGGTCTGATATGTTGATGTGTTAAAATGAAACACATGAGGAAAGTATGCTCACAACATCATAGCAACTGATCTATGTAAACATGCCCTAAGAACCCCTGTAGGCAGTAACACATCAAATAATGGTATTCCTATTGATGTTCTTGAGTCTTTACCATCTTTAGTAGCCATAGATCTAGGGAATTGCAATGTCTAAAACAACACATTAAAGATGCAGGGAATATTGTAAATGTATTCATTCTTTTATGAGTGCAAAAATGGGCTTTGGAAATCAATACCCGAAGACCACCTCCTAGTGGTGGCTCCAAGTAATCAGAATTCTATTATTTCACTAAATGGACCTATGTTAGAGCATTCTAACCTGAGCAATTTAGAAAAATATTCTGAAACATAGGTGAAGGATCGCTGTAGAAATATCTTAATGAAGGAATTGTTTTTAATTTGTATATGGGAAAGCGCATGCCGGAATGGTAATAGAGGACACCATCTTCATAATGATGCTATATGCACCAGATGTAATAGCACCCAAATTGTATCATTGCTTCTACTTGCTTGTCTTCTTATCACAGAGTTCTATTGGATCATTGATTGATTGCCACAACTACATTGGAGAATGATGTGGCTTTAACAAAGCCCTGTGAGAATTATCTCCCCTCAGTTCTGGACCTGACTTTGATTTATGACTGCACAGAACTCCTTTTCGCAACTTTCCATTCCTCCTTGTATATGTGTCCCATGGGAAAAGCAGGTTTGCTACGGTCGTGTGTAACGCTATTTGACAGCCCCATGACATTCCCTTCAACCGCCTGTGTGGCTGTATATAAGAGATGATATCCAGCTAGACAACTTTTTCTCTATTATTTTGCATTCGTAATCACGCCATGCACTCATCGAGGCTGCAATGCAATAATCTAATTATCAGTCAGTAATTTAGTTCCTGCGGTTTATTTCTGTAAGAGCAATGTTACACTGAGAGGGGAATTATTGGGAAAATGATCTACTATTCATCTGTTATTATGGCTGATCACAGCTAATAAGCCTTTCAAGTCATAAAACACTGTGACATGGGTTTGAGAGGTAACATCAGTCACCCTCACAGGAGTCTGGAGGCAAGATACTGCAAAGAAAAAGATGGGAAAAGCGTCTATTGGCTACGTAGCAAGGGATATGCAGATAAAGTAATGCAGAGAAGCAGGCAGGAGTATTACTAAATGCAATCACTAAATGCAAGGTTAGATAACAACTTTTTCTTATAAGGTATGTATAGTATAAATGTGGGTGAGAAACACTGAATAAATGATAAAAAGACACAAGAGATTGTCTTTCATACACTAATAGATGTCACGGTGTCCCCGCGATCCATGCCGCAGATCACAGGCACACCCGTGCCCCTCTCGGTGCCGCGGTCCCCACTGTCGCTGTTCTGATTCCCGACCCGGACTCACCTCTCCACACTCCTGGCTGTGCTCCTGCTTCCCAAATAGGTCACGCGCTCCCGCTCCTAGGGTGCACACATGCTGGCTCTCCTGGACTTAAAGGGCTAGCGTCCTCCTTATTGGAGCTCGTTATCCAGCTTGCCCTTATAATCCGGCACCTCCCTTCCTGCCTTTGCCGGATGTTCAGCATCATTTCCTGCTAAGTTAAAGCCCTCCAGCGTTCCCTGTGTTTTCAGTGTTCCTCCGTGTTCCAGAGTTACCAGAGTTCCTCCATGTTCCTGCCATCCCCGTGTCTTGCTGTGCCTTCCAGGGTTCCTGTCCAGCGGAATCTTCAGTCCATGCCAGCATTACCACTGTTCCTCTGTGTGCCAGCGTTACCAGTGTTCCTATAGTAAATGTGACATGCTAGGGATTTCACACTCACCTGATTTTTCTACAAGCCAGACTTTTCATGGAAAGCCAGATATTTCCATCAATCTTACATGGAGGTTGGCTTGAGACATTCCTATATAGCAGCCCTCGATTCTGAGACCTAATATATAGTGTATGGACTGGATCTATTTACATGAAACAATCTTCTAAATTGCAACCATCTTCCATTCACATTGCAATCCAGGTTCATCCATGCTTCAGGGGCTGTCCATGGTGCTGAATAGAGATGAGCGAGCACTAAAATGCTCGGGTGCTCGTTATTCGAGACAAACTTTTCCAGATGCTCGAGTGCTCGTCTCGAATAACGAGCCCCATTGAAGTCAATGGGAGACCCGAGCATTTTTTTAATAAAACTGAACAGTAAAAGAACAGTGCAAAAAAAAAATTCCAGATGTTTGCAAATGTTTTACTTGTAAGAACACATTGAAATAACACTATTCTTCACTTTGCAGGTGTTCGCGCGTGTCTCCCGCTAAGTTAGGAGATGTGCACGAACATCTGGAATGTGAAGAATATTGTTCTTTCAATGTGTTCTGCACTTAAATGCTCCTGTGTTCACTGTTTTTAATGTTTTAATTCTATTCTTCACATTGCAGGTGTGCGCGCGTGTCTCCCGATAGGTTCGGAGATACGCGCGCACAGCTGCAAAGTGAAGAATAGAATTAAAACATTAAAAACAGTGAATACAGGACCATTTAAGTGCAGAACACATTGAAAGAACAATATTCTTCACATTCCAGATGTTCCGAACATCTCCGAATCTAGCGGGAGACACGCGCGAACACCTGGAAAGGGAAGAATAGTGTTATTTCAATGTGTTCTTACAAGTAAAACATCTGCAAACATGTGTAATATTTTTTTTTTACAATAAAAATACTTTTATTCAATTTATTTTATTAATTTACTGCTCGATCTCGAGCCGGCGAGATACTCGTCCGAGTAATGAGCCGGTCCGAGTATGCTAATACTCGACCGAGCAGTATACTCGGACGAGTATACTCGCTCATCTCTAGTGCTGAAGTAACTAATCTCTTTCATTTACAAAATCCATTACAGCAGTTTTCTTCTACAGATGTCACCACTATAGCCCTAGGAAGAGGACAATTTCCAATTATTTTTCATGAACTCACATGACATGTATGGAAACACAGAAGGACACGACTTAGTTGAACCTTTGAGCAAGATTAATTTACAGCAGTCTGAAATGTTTTACATGTTGTACAGTGCAGTTGAATAGTGGCCTGGTGCTAAACACTGATCCTATTAGAGGGGGAGATATTTCTTATTTCTCTTTATACTCTGTATACTTTTTATGGGAACCACAACAGTGGCTGCTGCTGTTACATGCTGACATTTCTTTCCCCTCTCAACACCCATTATATTTAATAATTACTGTTTCCCCGGGTGTTCTGATGATCTCCCTTATATAGAATATTCTTAGCATTAGTGTATGACATATTACAATGCTGTCACTATGACTCGATCGCTGATGCGACAACCGTATATACATTACCCTGGTGGTGATTTACAGTAATGACTTTCTACAATTCCATCTATTCAGATAATTGCAGAATGGCCACCTTTGCACAGGGCACAAAGAAGAACACGTCAGGTATGAGATGCCTTTTATAACCAGAACTAAGAAGAGATGGTGAGGAACATTTTAGTAATGGGCACAGTGACCCTTTTATTCACCAAGTCACGGGCCTAAGGAGACAAAGGGGCCCTCATGCTAGACTGCAGGGTTGTAGAAAGGACACCAGAGAGGATGAGCCCCAGGTCAGTGAGTAACATGGTGTCTCTCATCACCAGGAGTTAGGAGAGGGGGTAGTGACCTGGTAGATATCACTATTACATCCTTTTCAATGTGCTTAAACTGGTATGACTTTGCTGACTTGTAATTGTAATCAGTACAATCCATTGGATAGGGGATAACTGTTTGGACAGTGGGGTGCAGCTGTTGAACTGAAATCCCTGGTGCCCCCTATGACTATAGTTCAAGGTTTCTCATATGTGCTGCTCCATTCATTTATAAATCAATGCTTGTGATATATTCTAGCTTCATTTCAGCAGTCCAATAGATTTTGAGAAAATGACAGCAAAAATGTCCAACCTGCTTCTACACATTTTTGGAGCACACAGGACTCCTGGTTCATGATCAGTGAGTTATCAAGCAGCCAAACCCCTAAAATCAGACATCAGAATGGAGAGACATGGAATTGCACTCATGCTTCTTAGTTCAATAAATCTTTATTCCAGCTTGTCAAACAAACATAGCTTAGGGATAGGGAGTGATGCAGAGTTGCTATACATATTATAGTAAATTACAATACTGAGACCTGCTCAAAAAAAACTATCAAAAAATAATATTTTTAGTACAGCTGGAAAAAGCCTTTGATAACAATTCCAATGATGCCTGTATAATGCTACTGGCTACTTCCTAGCCTGAGATATATCTGGTATATTTAACATAGATTCAGCTATTCCTGATGTGGGTGGGCACTTGCAGGTTGTGACATCAGCAAGTTTGTAATTAAGTTTGTAATTAAGTACTTTCAAATGATGCAGGACAACTTGTTTGTAATTGGATAACCTGCAGCATGTGATGAGTCACATGCTTGTGACATCACTACAGGTTCTACAGCCCCTCTCAACAAGCCTCCTGTTGTCTCTAGCTGTACTGTATGGTTTCCCATGGCAACCAGAAAGAATGGCAAAAGGAGATTTGCCTTGGGGACAAGGTAAAACCTTTGCTTGCTGCTAAAGAGCCGCAGATAATTATAATAAATTAGAGAATTGCTTATTTTTGCTTAGTTCAGAGTTAGTCAATAGTTTGCATACATTACAGTTGCACTTTAAGTACATTTTCTAAGGCAAGAATTCTCCATAACCTATTTACCTTCATTTATTCTTCTGGATTCATTCAGTCATAAAATGCAGTCATTCATAGGAAAACACTTGAAGGTTTACTTTATCTAATTATTTTAGGCTCAATCATTCATTTAATCATTTACATTTAGTCATTCAGACCTATTCATTTATATTCATCTGCATGAAGTAATTTAGATCCATTCATTCAGATTCATTCATTGAAATGTAGTCATTTAGACCAATTCGTTCAATTATGGTCCAGTCATGAAATAAAAAATGCTGTGTACATCTGGGCTCAACTGCTATTTATTTTCATCAGTGCTTACTTTTTAGCTTAGGCCCATTTGCATTGAACCATGACTTCAGTATAGCTACAGTTTCTGCAGGGAGTCAGAGGTAGGCGAAGGAACATCTCCTTTCTCTTCATTGGTTCAGGTATTCTGTTGTCTACACAAGACCCCTGCTTTTGCAACTGCTATGCCTCATTGTATCTGTAAATATCATCCCCTCCTTTGCAAGCATTGACAATTGCACCATCCGCCATCCGTCAATGATGATTGAAGAGTGTTACTTTATAGGAGTACAACCCTTATACAAGGGAAACGGCAACATTCAATACTAGCACAGAAAGATGGTGATACACACAACATGGAAGAGTGCTGGTTGAAGGCGGTATGAGATTTGAGCAAAACATGGGAACTTACAAGCATTTTACAGAATTCCAATAGACCAATGCATAGGTAATAAATAAAAGCCTACATACACTGCTCCACTATTTCTCCTTCCGCCTGTCTTGTTGTACCGGACATGTCAGAGGACCTGCTTCAGCCAATAAGTTGCCTTAGTGGACCCTGTTGACATTAAAGCTGCAGAATTCCTGGAAATCCACTTTAAGGTCTCCTAAATCATTGCACAATATTTTGACCCCCTCTACTCCCATATTGGGGAACATAGCTCTATGGATAGATTTTTCATATCAATTTGGATGTAATGCTAATGTAGCCTCAAAAATGTTTTTATTTACTCCTCAAGGTGCTCAAGTGCCTTTCAAACCCACCAGGCCATCCAATTGTGTTAGGGATGGAAATTTTGTGTCAACCAATGTGCAAACTAATTGACCATTATTTACATCCGTTGGTATAAATGTTCCCTTCTTACTTGAAGGACACAATGGATATACTGAGGAAGTCTACATCTAGACCCTTATATGTGTATCATCACATGTGATGTTGAGTCATACACCTCGATTTGCCACAGTGATGGAATATCAGTGACTCTTTATTCAGATTTGGTTATATTTCTGATTGGGCACCTGGAGTTTTTGCTGTCTCCCACAATTTTTTATCTTCAAGGGAAACCTCTAGCTACATCCCCAGTGTACAGCTATGGGGCATCATATGCAAATTTATTCCTGGGGCAGTGGGAGAGAGAGATTGTTCTCACCAATCCCCCAAAAGTGCATTTAAATGCCAGATAAATTGACAATAGCATTATAATTTGGCAGGGACAAGAGATCGAGCTCCAGGAGTTTATACAAGATCCGAACAACAACAGGATGAAAAGCAAACTAACGTATAAGATGGGACAAAGAAATATGGAATTTTTGGATGTCCTCTTTAATGTGGACGATAAATCTTACCGTTTCATCTAATGTCTTTAGGAAGGCAACATCAAGTAATACCCTTCTTCATGCCAGCTCATCACATCCTCAAAAGCTGAGTGACAGCATTCCCATAGGTCAAGTTCTCTGGATACTTAGAATCTGTTCCAAGGATTCCTATTTTGAGGACCAAACCATTGACTTACAACAACATTTTCGTGAGCGAGGATACCCTGACGGATCCATTAAAAAAGGATATTCAAGGGCCAAGAAAACTAAGAGGGAAGATCTCGTTCCAAGACATAAACCAGAAAAGAAAGAAGACATGGAGAGATTTATAACCAACTACAATTCACAGTGGGACAAAATGAAAGGAATTTTGTCTAGATATTGGCGATTATTAAGAAGTGATCACACTTTACAATGTTATCTTACATCTAATTCCTCTATTACATACCGTCGCTCTAGTGAGAAGTTTTCTTGCGATATTGAAAGCAATCCCTGCTTTTTGTTCTAACCCTGCGCACACGCATATGTGGTATGTGACTTGGTGGCGCGATAGTTTCAAACTTGTTACACACTGTGAGCCGAACCTGATCTGTACCATACATCGCAAGTCTTTGCCCTTGCGCAATCTAGTGTTTTCCAAAACACTTCCAGCACAGTTCCGGTATCAACTCACTCCTGCCAATCACAGCAGGTTACAATATGTGCAGGTTATATGTTTTGTTTAGCCATTGGCTAGTACCATTTAAAAAGGGAAATAATTTGTAGTGGCCAGACATTCCCCCAGAGGTAGCTCTATTGTGAAACACATGTCGGGGCTATGTGGTGTGTTGTCCCATTGTTTGGTATGGTATAACCCATGTATTTCTATTTATTTATCCCTGTGCTTAGTATCATATGCTCACATAACTCTGTTATGTAGAATTATCATCTACTATATTGTTATTTGTGCAGTCTTTTATGTATTATACTTTGTGGGATATTATATTTTTGTATATCTTATAATAATTGATTTGTTACTTGCATCAAAATAGCAAATGGAATAAGTCACCTGGTAAAGTCCTTATACTATGTGCTGTAAATATTACTGCCAAAATGCCTTTATGATAGCTGTATGTGTCAGAGATATCACTAATTCCCTAGTAATATCTTCATTGTCAAAACCTATTTATGTGCCATGGAGCAAATGACGGTGCCTGATGGGGTTAACTAAAGGAGGCCTGGATGTGATGCTTTAGGACAGGTATGGATTATTCCCCTCATATATCAGCAGTGACACACTAGAACATTGCTTGTTTGGATTGTCAGGATGCATTGTGACCGCTGTCATATTCCTCAACATTCTCGCTGCTACATCCCGTCTCTTATATTAACTACAAAGAAAAGCTTCTTCTGCCTGTTTGTGTTTTGACTTCGCAAAAAAGGATTATGAGAAGACAAAAAGAAAAACCTTTTACATCCCACATAACTGATACATGGCGCAATGCATGCTGCTGACCTCCTTTCACTGATGTTAAGCTGCTTTAACATCCAACTTTACAGATATAGATTTTCCATGGAGACATTTTCTTCAGTAGAAAAATCCAAGATGACTTTCCAATGCATAATGTATTGTCTGGCTAAAGGTTCTGACTATTCATCGACAAGCATTTACTCTTAAGGGAAAAACTGATACCAGGTTTGGGGTCCCAAGCCACAAGCTTGCCTGCTTCTTGAGATTTAGGGTCTCACACCTGGCAAACTCAGTCTCCATTTCAAAGTTTAACAGCTTATTTTGGTGAACATGTGTAGTGACCCAGAGTGTCTGATCAACTCACTCCTGCCAATCACAGCAGGCAGGCTCTGCATATGTCAATCAAGTTTGTTTCTAACAATGCCATCTGCTGTGCACTATGTTTTAATTAAAATATTTTATTATTTAGAATTTTTGTTTGATATGCATCCTGTCACATGGTATCAGTGAGACTGATACCATGGCTGGTGTCCTAGAACCTTCTAGAAGAGAACCCTAATTTAACCCCTTGACACAGTGGGGCAGATTTACTTACTCGGTCCATTCACGATCCAGCGGCGCGTTCTCTGCAGTGGATTCGGGTCCGGCCGGGATTCACTAAGGTAGTTCCTGCGCTGAAGTCCGCTGAGGCCTATTCCTAGTGAATGTAAGTGCAAGTCTTGCGACTCTTTTTTTTTTTTTTTAAATGCGGAGGTTTTTCCGAATCCGTCAGGTTTTCTTTCGGCCACGCCCCCCTATTTCCGTTGCATGCATGCCAGCGCCGATGCGCCACAATCCGATCACGTACGCCAAAATCCCGGGGAAATTCAGGGGAAATTGGCGCAAATCGGAAATATTGGGGTAACACGTCGGGAAAACGCAAATAGGGCCCTTAGTAAATGGCCCCATTATGACATACATCCATTAAGGTTTTATGAAGAGGGTTCACTGGGTAAACTCGCTTCATGCATGGTGGGTGTTGGCTGCATTATGCAACCAACAGATACTGCTGACAACTTTGATCAGTGTTTGTATTGATAACATGTGTTAACCATTTACCTGCTGCGGGCAAAGCCTCAGATGGGATTGTTGCTCCCCATGATGTCATCGGGGAGCAATGATTCATTCCCATGGCAGCCTCTAGGACCTGTCATTCGGCAGGATCTCCATATACCGCAATGAAGTAGTATAGGAGCGATCAGACCCCATAGGGTCAAAGTGCCCTATGGTTGTCTAATCAATAATAGAAAAAAGGGAAAAAAATTACATTTTTAAAACAAAAAAATCCCCTGCCTTTCCCTAGAACTGATAGAAAAATAGACAAAAAAAATCATAAACATGTTAGGAATCATCACAGTATCTGTTCTATTAACATCTAAAAACATTAAATCCCCACAGTGAACCCTGAACAGAAAAAATTGTGCCCAAACATCCCAAATGCGATTGTTTTGCTACTTTGCAACAAAAGTGATCAAAAGGTTGCACAGTCCCCAAAATGGTAGCAATGAAAACTTTATCATACCCTGCAAGACTTGACACCTTACACAGCTCTGTACTCCAAAGTATGAAAACGTTATTGGTATCAGAATAGGGCAAAAAGAAGCAACATCTTTTGTACGAAATGTTTTAATTTTACCAACTCAAAGAATAAAGAAAATGACGCAAATGCATTTTTTCTACCATTTCATTACAAAAAAAAAAAAGCCCTCCTAACAGCTCTGTAAACGGAAAAATAAAAAGCTATGGATTTTTAAAAAGGGGGTGAAAAATTGAAATGCAAAAAGTTTAAATGTCTGACTTTTAAGGGGTTAATTAAAGGGATTATGCCCTGCTTCTGGCCATTGGGAGTTGGAAGTTTCTGGTTAGTAGAAAGTGAGTTAGGGCAAAGTTGGATACGGGCAGTCCCAGAGTTACGTACGAGTTAGGTTCTGTAGGTTTGTTCTTAAGTATAATTTGTATGTAAGTTGGAAATGTATATTTTATTTTAAAAATGTTGGATTGTTATAAGAACCAGGATTAACAATAAAGCTTAATTGCATGCTCCTTTAATAACCGTTACAGATGTTTATTGTAGTCTAGGGCTAAAGTACAGTAAATTACCAATTACCAAAGGTCCGTTCGTAACTTAGGGTCATCTACTTAAGTCGGGTGTTCTTAAGTAGGGGAGCGCCTGTAATTAGTGTGCTACAGCCTCAAACTCAAGGTAGTCTTCCAGGTCAGAGCCATAGCCCTCATACAGACAGTTCTACCTCAGCCATCCTGCTATAAGAGGCAGATACTGCACTACTTTGTTACTGCTGTTGAAAATGAAAATTGTTCAGTTATGCTTTTTTGTATATAAAAGATTTTACATAGAAAATGTAATCCAAGCACACCAATATGCAGAAATATTTTTTTTTTTTTAGGGCATATGGACAAAATTCATGTGAACATTTTCGGCTGGTGAAACAGCCTTTATCAAACACTGAAAATGTGAACACAAAAATATATAATCAGTGAAAGTGATGACACAATAGTAACATGATTACAGCAACAGAAATAGATTCAATAAGAGTACACAGTATGCAGTCTTTGTAGGATAACTATGCTTACAAGGTATGTAGTCTGTACAAGACAATCAGAATCCAAAATGGCATATAGGTACAAAGGTATATAATGGTACTTAATCCGATGATGGAAACACAATAGGGTGGGGCCTAAAGAGTTGGTGCCGCTGAGATGGACAAACAAACCGTCTATTTGGATGTAGGTAAATAGTCCTCAGGTGGGGCGGGAGGCATAGCACAATTCTCAATTCTAGGAAGCTAAAATGAAAGTGTAACAAATCTAATCATAGGCCAGTAGAGTTATTGAAAGGAATGCAGTGTGGGCGCCTAGGAATAGTACGTCCGTACTCCGGGTAGTGTGGCACATGTAGGAAACAAGGGCAGTCTGCTATTTATTAAGTGCTGCGGCTGCGAGCGCGCGGTGTGGTGAACCGGAAGTTGCGTAATGCTATTACTTCTGGTTCTGGGGTGTAGGGAAGGATGGCATAGCAAAGGGTGTATGTCACGGTTGGCCAGAAGGTTGCGCAATAAGCTACTTCCGGTATCGGTGTGGAGAGGTAACTAGGGACACTGGCTTAGGGTTGCGCCTGTGCAGAGGAACTGTCGGCTATATGCGGCTTTGAAGGAGCGAAAATTTGATGGTAGCTAAGGATGCTGGCTTATGGGAGTGCTTGCGTGGAGAAACTAACGGGAGATGCTTATAAATAAAGTGGACACAATAAAGGCAGACTGCTGAATAGGATAGATGCAATGAAACAGAGGAGAGAAGCAAGAGAAAAGGGGGAGAAAATATAAGGAATAGAAAAGGAGAAAATAGGAGGGAAAAATTGGAAATATATGTAAGATGGCATCTATGGGTAAAGATTGCTGAAGGTGACTTGGATTATTTTAACACCCCCTGAGCACTAGGTCGCCTGTTATCAGCGGATCTGGAAACAGAAACAGTGGATTGGTGCCAGTGTTCCGAGAAATATAACGGACAACAAATAGCAAAAACAACTTATAACACATATTTTATGATACAGGTATATACAGTTACAGGAAGCTCGCCATGTCATATTCCCAATTAACTCCATGCGGTTCCATACTCCGTAGAACATGGATCCAGAAGGATTCTCTTTTCTTGGGATTACCGCCTCTTCTGGGTCGTGGAATGTGTTTGATCGCTTGGTATCGAAGTTGGGATAAATTGTGGTTATATTTGTGGAAATGATACGGGACGGGTAACAATAGCTTGTTTCTGCAGATGGTGGATTTGTGTTGACCTATTCTGGAGCCCACTGATTGAGTGGTTTCTTCTACGTAGATAAGTCCTCAAGGGGCATTAGATTAGGGAGACCACAAAGGATGTTTGGCTGGTAAAACAATCCTTGATCGGGAAGGCTTCACCTGTGTGGGGGTGATAGAATTTATCTCCCTTGATAACATTCGTGCATTGAGCGCACTGGAGGCATGGGAAGGTGCCCTTTCGGGGAGTTTGTAGGAATTGATGGCGAGGGACCTGGGTATTTGATCCGATGAATGCTCTGATAAGTGAATGCTGTCACTGTAGGATGAGCTTTGGAAAGAATATTCCAATGTCCTCAATGTCATGATCTTATTGCTCATGTGTGTACAAAAGGTATACGGGATTGTTTCTCTCGTGGGGTGTGCTGAATTGAAGGTGGTTGTAAATTTTTTTGGATTACTTGTTTGGGGTAGCCGCGAGGAGGGAAGCGATCTGACATCTCACTGAGATGTTTGAGTGTTGGGATTACTCATGAGGCGTTTAACCTGGGAAAATTGTGAACGGGGAATCAAATTTTGGTTGAGGCTGGGTGGCAGCTGGTGTAGTGGAGAAGACTGTTACGGTCAGTGGTTTTACAATTAGTAATTGCATCAGTTTCTTTTAGAGAGATAGATAGACATAGATAGTTAGATGAAGATACATTTATTATATGTTTGCATAATTTCACCAGCGTATGATGATCTCTCTGCTCCAGCCTCCTAATAAATCTCAGTGGGCAGTTGCCAAGAGCATCATGGTCCGACCTAATGTAGAACTACACTAAAGCCTGCATCAGAACCTGAATGGGAATGGGCTTTAACAAAAAAAGGACCCTCTTCTCTTATCAAAGCACAGGCCATTAGTTATCTTCAGGAAGAAATTAGAGAATGCTATGATCCCACAGAATACTGGAATAATGGTAATTCACATATGGCCTTTGCATTTGAACATTTGGTTAATAAGTGTCTCAGGGCTTTTTTCAAATCAAATAATTTTTATTTTATTGCAGCAAGAAGTGGCAAGAAGTCAAAATCTCATTTTACCTATTTAGAAAATTAATACACTTCTTCTGTGCCTTTTATTGAGTCCCTTTTATTAAATTCACTTAGTCGCTATTATAACATTGATAAATGCAAGATATCACAGCTACATCAAAATGTCTACAGGCGATATGTCCTCCATTAGAACATGTCTTCATGTAATGTATTTATGTACAGACCTGGCGCCAAGACTAATAATCATCCCACTTTCTTTTAAAACTCATCAATTTTCTGATGCAATATCTTAGTCCCATCTATTATGTTCAATTTCTAAAACAGTGGTGTTTTATTTAAAGCGTAACCGCTATTTCATATGACTTTTAGTATTGTAGGTGTGTTGGGGGGGGGGTGAACATTTTTCAAAAATACTTCATTAAGAACTTCTGCTTAGTTTGTTAAGAAACAGGTTGCAATGCTCCTTCATGTACAGGTCTTTATTGTAGCCTGTAGAATTTATGTCTTTTCAGCTGACTATGAGCTTACATCTAATCTCTATATGTGTGTTTACACAGCTCTGAGCAGTGAGGATAAGCCTCTTTACTTTCAGCTTGATGTTTAAAAATAATGCTCATAGTATAGTACACCCAGGGAGAGAGCAGAAAGGGTTAATATTCACTGCTATGTGAACAAATGGAGAGGAAAGGAGAGAATGATCAGTGTCCAGTCTGGTAGACAGATAGGCCTTGACAATGCAGATGTAAAGCCATAACTAAGGAGCACTTTGCTGCCTGGTTCTTTATAAAGTATGTCAAATTTCTTACCCCTTCAAGATAAAGTTCATTGTTTTCACTTCTCTCCTTTCACAAGCCGTATCTTTTTATTTTGATTAACAAGGCTATAAGAGGGTTGGATATCTGTGAAACAAATTGTACTTTCTATTGGCACCATTAAAAATAAATCTAAATCTGGTGGGAAAACACAAATGCACCATATTTTGATGAGCTTTATTTTTATGGCTTTCAATGAATAGTCGTGATGTCGACATATACCCTTTATTCTTTAGCTTAGTACGCTCGCAGTAATATCAAATTTATAAAGGTGGCGAGGGGTCCGACAGACCCCTAAGTTTTCGCAATCTGTGGTCAGAGCTGAGAACCCCACTGATCAGCAAGTTAGGTCCTATCCTGTGGATAGAGCCTAACTTAAGTTTGTGGAAAACCCCTTTAAGCAGTAACTTATTGATACCTGCTGTATCACAGGTTTCAATCATATTGGCGTCATGAGTACACCAATATGATAGAAAGATGATGGAGAAATTTGGATTGTGGCTTTCCTCTAGGGTCCCTTGAAGAGAAAGAATCAGGGTTTCCAAAGCAGGAGCTCTAACATTGATCTGTCTCTATCCACACCTTCTTATTCCTCCTGTAGCCCAAGGATGTCCCTTTAAAACAGCAATGAGCATGGCAAGTCCAGGGCTGTATTGGACCACAGGAGGAAGCTTTGAGTCCTGTCTGGAAAACTCTGTGTTGGGGTGAAGGCCTGGGCGCTCACAGAAAGAGTGCCACCTGGGGGTCTGGTCACTTATACATGGTTGCATATTAAAACTGGTAATGACTGGCTGTATAAATATTATAGCCCTACAAGTCTGGAACTCACTTCTTACATATGGTACTAGAATCACCATTGGCCCTTGTGGTTTACTAGAACATTATATTATAACTTCCTTTGGCCTCTGTTGAGCAAATGAGAGGCAGCATTACTCAATATCTGCTCATACAGTTACTTCTTCATATCTTTTCATAATAATTATCACATTCTCAAGATGCCAGGAAATATATTTTTATCAGCTATTCTCACACTGAGTTAAAAAGGGCTGGAAATATACTTTATAAAACAATAATTTATTCAATATTCCCCCATTTAATCTACATTGCTAGCTTCATTAGATTCCCATTCATGGGTAATATGATTTTATCTGGGATCTATGTGCGAGTTGGTCATTGTTTCGTCTCTCGATATTAAGCAGACATAAGGAATATCTCGTTACCATAAACTGCTGCATAATAGCATTGCATATTAGATAACTGGTATTAAGCCATCCCTGGAGTTAGCTGTATCAGTGTGGAAATCAGGATTGCTTTAAACCATTTGCTGATTAATAGTCTTCCTGTAATACTCCTTGGCTATGGTCACATTTGATTCAACTCTTGGATGACTGGAACACCAGGATACAATGTAGAACAGCATGTAAACTGAGCAGAAGTGACCATTTAAAAAGATGTCCTATGAAGTTCAGGACAAAACTGGAACCATTTGGCCTCCTCATTTCTACTGCCCAAGGTGGAGCCTACGTCATCTTTGTAATCATAACTATGAAATACAATAAATGTTTGATATTTTTACTGGAATAACCCACAAATTGGACACCAAAAGGGCATTAATTGTTGAAAATGGGATTGAAACTTTGGGAATATGGTTTAGATCTTCTTACAGTAGTGGGTTGACTAGCAAACTTAAGAGCAAGCATAATGTACAAGTCCTCCTGGCCTCTATATTATGTACAGTGCCCTCTGTCTGTGACAACTCAAGTATCCGGGTGACTTAATAAAGCCCAGGGGGAACCATCATGGAGTAATACAATGTGTGATGGCTCCTGTGGCACCTTCATCTCACAATCCCATTTCCTTCTCTTTCTTGGAATTCACAAAACTTCTTCTGTGCCTCTTGTTGTCTGAGCTACGTCTCTCTGATCCATCTGCTCAATAGATTCTGATCTTCCAACAAAAAAAAAAAAGAGTTTCTAGGCGGAAAAAACACAACTTGACAAGCGCATGCTTTCATGTATCATCTCGAGTGTTGCTTCACATATGTCACACAATGCTACATGGGTTTCCATGGTAACTGCTGGTTGATGAATTGTAAGCAAAAAGGAATCAAAAGGGGAAAAAGAGGCAGCAAAATTGTTTGTTCTAAAGAATGACCTGAATGAGTGTGCACTGTGGATGGAAAGTAAATACATGCTTAATTTTACAGAGGTTGTTCTAGGTGAATGGTTCTATAGTTTTAAGGCAAGCAGAAAAAAGATAGATGATAGATACTAATGCATGTTACAAAAGATACGTATACCGACAAACAGGGACTGAAAATATGTGGCATGTATTAAAAAGATTGAATAGCTAAACAGACTAATTTGAGAGAAGTTCTTGCACAGGATTGTGTTGTAAAATATGTAGCATTGTTGTACATTATTGTTTAGAATAGCTAGATCTCCAGACATAGACTACAGAGGAGAAATCTGTTAGAAGTAAAATGAAAAGTGTTACTCCTCTTGTGCAAACACTGGACTATTGATTGCCGCAAAGTTTATTGAAAGATAAGGGTATGGTACAGTGATGGCGAACCTTTTGGAGACAGAGTGCCCAAATTACAACCAAAATCCACTTATTTACAGTAAAGTGCCAGCATGGCATTTTAAGCAGTAAATTCAGACTGGCAAATTCAGACTCTCATAGTAGCCTCTCTCCAGGGTCTCTCTGTAGAGGAAGAATGGTGGGTCCAGCAGAATGACCTCCAAAGAGAATGCAGCCCTGTCCACACCTTCTCACGTTTCCCACAGTTCCAATGAAGTGTCGCTTTAAAATAGCGCTGAGAGCATCTCTTTAGTTGCCTGGGACTGCAGGGAGATTTGGTGGATTTGGTCCTATTTGGTGAACTCTGTCCTGGGGTGATGGTCTGAGTGCCCACAGAAATGGCTCTGAGTGCCACCTCTGGCACCCGTGCCATAGGTTCGCCACCACTGGTATGGTACATGCCAGATTGGAGTCAGGGGGGACATTTATCAGGAATTGTATGCAAGTTTTTTGGCTTTTACTTGCAAACCACCAGTAATTGCAATTATTTCACCCTTCACGCCATTTCTATGCCAAGTGGGTGTAGAAGGGCTATGAAAAAAGGGCACGGCCCGAGGAGGAATGGGCGGAGCTGTGCACTAGCTATACCCTGCGGAGATTCATGAAAGTTTGCAGGTGTCCAGAGCTGCCTGATGTGTCTGGCGGAGTCAAAGGGGTGGAGACTTCATCATATGCCTGTGCCGAGTATGATTGAATGAAAGCTCAACACTGCGCCCCCTCCCCATTGAGGTAAAACCTCAATTGGTGGTCAAGCCATAAGCTAACCAATTGAATGGGCAGATTTGATTGACCTCTTTGGTCATTTATACAAGCTGTGTCACATCCATTATCTTTTGTATGACGCTTAGATTAAAGTGATGGCATAAAGTTTGGCAGGATTGTTAAGCAGTTGCATATTGATGTTTTGTTAAGGATTTAAAGAGTTAAAGAGGATATTAATATTTTAAATCTCTGGTGTGAAATAAGAAAGAGCTTATAATTACCTCTGTCCTCACCTCTGACCCAGCATGGGACCTACAAACAGTGCAAGACACTGTTGATATACAGAGTCTCAGCAAAGACAGGTTGTACCCACTTCAGCCTAAAACAAGCCCCAGCATCATGCCTTAGAGGGTGTGCACTATTGTCACCCTGCCAATACTGAAAGCTAACTTATCTTTTATATAAAGCTGTGGCTGACCACCAGCTAGTATCTTTATTGGGATCAGAAATGGTGTGTGGGGGGGGGGGGGGGCAAACCACAGTGCTTCCCAAGCCTTCAAAGAGAAATCTGGACTAAGTTATAGTGATAAGCCATTCGCATAAGTCAATACAATGTGTCAGGGTCAGAGCGGAGTCTTAGTGGAATCCAGTGTTTACCAGAGCCCGCTGCAAGGCGGGTTGGACTTGCTGCGGTGGGATACCACCAGGTCGTTCCACAGGCATGACTTTGCTTGCGGTGTTGGCCAAGGCAAGGTACAAAATCGGCAGACAGAGACGGAGTCGTGGTCAGGCAGAAGGTCAGGACAGTTGGAACAGGATCGGAGTCCGGCACAAGACAGAAGGTCAGGAACATGAATCAAGGTCACAACGGGAAATAACTATAAACACAGAAACAACAACTAGCTTTCTCTGAGGCACTAGGCACAAAGATCCAGTAGAGAACACAGGAAGAGGCCAGCTATTTATCAAGGAAGGCGGCTGGCTTGCGGAAATCATGGGTGGGCTGGCCCATTAAATGTTACAGAGCGCACCCTAGGAGGGGGGGACGTGCGCTCAAGAGCACAAGGACTGCCGCTGGTGCAAGCGAAGGTGAGAGAGGCTGTGGCCCAGGTCCAGAGACACAAGGATGCGAATGGGTGGGCCTACGACCCGTCGCAGGAACACCCATGACACAATGTATGCAGATTAAGAACAGTGCTGCTCCAGCGGGGTTAAGCCTTTCCATAAATGTACTAGTTTTACCGACACAAGCCTTTTTGTAAGGATCCAGACACTGTACATAGTTCTATTGTTCTCTGTGATCTGCTATCATTTCTCTCCATCTTACATTACAATAAATATAATCAACTCTCCAGGAAACATTTCGATTCTTCAGAGAACGTGTTTCGGGTCTTAAGATACATGATGGAGAAGTGACTTTCAGCATTTCAACAATACACTTTGTAGTCAGTGTAAAAATGCATGTTTAATTAATTTCCTCCAAGGCAGAAGAGGGGGCTGCACACTTAGCTGTCAAACCTTGGCATAAAGTATCTGTTGATTAATACTAGAGCTGGTGATAGCTTTGTATACTTTACTAAAGATATAAACTAGATACAAAATGCTATGGTGTGGCAGATACAGTAGTGTCTGGATGTGTTAATGCTGTACACAGTAGATTTAACTGCATTTCTATGCTCATCCACAGACAGCAAAGGCTAATATCACCATTCGTTCTACTGAATGAGACTCAAAACTGCTACATCTGCATGTGATGGAGATAATGTAACATCAATATTGTACAAGGTAGAGGAACTGGAGGTTGGCGAGTTGGCACCAGTGTTGGTATCCTCAGGATGCTCAGAGTCAGGGAAACACAGGGATCAAAGGACTAAAAGTACAAATTACAAAGTGTAGAGTTATAATACAAATAGAATGCAAAGTGGCATAAGAGTTGGGGGCTCACATGTAGATGGGCATCCAGTGGCAGGATGATTATAGTAAAAGTGCAAGTAGGGTACATGCTCCAAAGAACAGGCACTACTTTTTTTCATCATTGTGTTAACGTTGGTATGGTTAAAAAACAACAGCTTTCGACTTCAGTTCTTAGAAGAAATGTATTATCTTTTTATGCTGTAACCTGACAGAGGCTTCTGAATTGAGCCTAAATGTGTAGTTTTTACCTATACAACTTCTTATAAAATGAAACAACCTAAGGCCTCATGCTGTTTTTTCAGTGGCTGGTACATGTCCTTTTACCTGCTACGGGTCATTCCACGGTCCTTCACATGATCCGATTGGCTGAGCCACAAAAAATAGAGCAGATTCTATTCCTGTCTCTCTTTGCTGTCCATGCAGTGTTTTTCTGTTGACATCAGGGGTCATCAGCAGAGCTCAAATGCTCATGACAAAAATAATATCCGGCCTCTATAAAGTGTTGTGCTACAAAACACTGAAATGGTGCAGGCACGTAGTTCAAAGCCTTTTGGGTATAATGAGAGGAGGCACCATAAATAGAGGACTGTAGTCATGCCACTGCATCATACTCATCTCATCATTTGACCACCACCAGAAGACTACCAGGTGAGCTCTAGGTTCAACCCTCCTTCATTGGTAATTCAACAGCAGCCCATGGCATGAGAGCAGTGTTTCGGTATCACCCAGCTGATCAGCATTCAAGGATTCTCATCATCAGGCCTCATCATCATTTCCCTAAAATGGACTAAAAAATAGTACATTGAAGAGCACACTGCTTAATTGATTGAAAAAAGGAGAATACATGGATGTGCTGCTTCTGAATATATAAACTAGTCCTCTCCTGTCAGCTGCCTCAAGGCAGATTATTTATAGATAGGACTGTATAGTGGTTCTCCCTTATTCACACTGCTCCGGTAACTTATCTCAGATTTCTTCTTCATATGATTCTTCTCTTGTATTTGACCCTTGGACTTCTGCCTAGTACATGTGGTAAGGACTTGGCTTGGCTCTCAGTTCCCCCTGCTTGCTTCACTTACTATAGTTAACACCCTGCCGACTGTATAGGTCCATTTGAAACTGCCTACAGTAGATAGCATTCCTGTAATTCTCCCTCTGGCAATGAGACATTATATTTTTCTGGTTTGTATTCTTTTGTGTAAGTATCCACAGAACTGGCAGAGAATTCAGCAACGTAATACAAAATCCACCAAATAAACACAAAAACAAGCGAAAATAAACAGAGGACAAGAAATGTGTTTCTATTAGAGAGATAAATGTTTGGATGAGATAATGTGATCTCTCTTTATCTTCTATCAAGTCTTTTTTTGCTGTTATCATCATACAGTGAATCTTTTATTTTCATAAAGAAACAGCTTATTTTTCTGCTAATGCCACTTCCCGAGCCATGAAGACAGATTGTGCAGGGTTTTTAATAAAGTAAGATTGGAGGATTGTGGTTTAACCCTTTTTGTTAAAGGGCGTAATCATCTGGCATCTTCTCTAGTGCCCAGGGGTCTGAATAATGAATTTTTCCAAATGCAATAAATTGTAAACGTTCATCTTGATGTGGCTTTTGCGTTTTTTGTTATTAGAAAGCTTTGGTAAGTAAATAATGCTGCAGGACAAATGCACAGGAAACTAATAAATCCTGAAAATTTAAAGGAAAACAACATAAAATGGAAAATATTGCTTAGAAAATGAACATTTTTTAGCCATTGTAGTTGTAGTTCTCTTCTGATATAGGTGGAGGCATCTATGTTAAAGATTTTCTGTCACATTGTAGAGCAAGATAGGTGGTCCGGAAGATAAATCACTGTTCTCACCCAAAAATCCTATGCAGAAGGGTTATTTTTTAATCCCCCCTCCACTCTTTTACCACCTGTTTCTTTTAGTGGATGATCGAAGTCTGAGCATAGATACTTGCAAAAGGTAGATTCTTTATTTTAACCGTACAGTGTAAGTATGGTATTCTGTTCAAATAAAGAATTATATTTTTGCAAGTATCTATGCTCAGACTTCAATTTATATCTGTACGGTGCAGGACGCCTCATCCTGAGCAAGAAAAAAAAAAATATTGGAAGTGCAAACTGTACCTTTTGCATTCTAGTGGAGGACCATAATCAATCTTCTACTACTTCTAAGTAGACCGCTACAGCTATAACTGTCATATGGGGACAAGCAGATCTGTTAATATTCAGATTTGGTCAAATCTTAACCTGAAGGTACCTGAACATGAAGTTCAATGGTAACACCCGCGATTGGTGCTGCCATTGCGGATTCGGGTCTACTTATCAATAATCACACTTCATTACATTGAGATCAAGACATAGAAACAGTCAATGAGACTCCTATTGGTTTTAGGGTCCTTGTCCAAGTTTCATCAACTGAACCTTTTGGGAAAAAAAACCACCAAGTCATTGGGACAGATTTATTAAAGGTGTCTAAAAGTTAAAAAGTGTACAGTTAAGCTAAATTCACACTAACGTGTGCCCACCGTACCGTAGCACGGCAGGCACACGACGCCGCTCAACCCCACCCCTCTCCATAGAGAAACACGGGTCACGGTGCCATATTCCGGGGAAAGATAGTATATATACTATCTTTCCCCGGCTATGGTATGGTACCGCTCCCATATGCCACCGCGCGCCTATTGCCGTCTATGGGGGAAGTATATATGCCTTACATATGTCGGCCGTATATACGTCCCCCATACGGCAAGAGAGCAATCCATTGTTATATTGTTATATTTTTTGGCATGAAAAATGTTGGTGAATTTGATTAATTTGTGGTAACATTGGTTATGTCCAACATCTGTCTAAACCCCCTTTTAAATGTGAAGATTGTTCTCTTAAAGCGAAATAGACACACATTTGGTATTTAATAACATGAATAAAAGACATGTAAAACACCAAAGGGACTGTTTTTGGGATGAACTTGGGGTCACATTTCAACCCTGAATATTGGGGTATCAAGTGCTTGTTCGGCAAAGACAAAACAGACATGCATTTTTGGCAACACACCATTAAATGAGGGAAATTGTCAGAGAAACTCTTACTGGGTTAAATGGGCATTCTATTCCAAATCTGTTGATCCATCATTGTTGATCCAACATTTTTAAAGTATCCAGTGACTTTTGAATGACTTTTTATAGACACATCTTTTATCCAATGTCTTCTAATGGAAATAACATGCACAGTCCTGAAGATCAGCAGTGAAAAGTACCAAATGTTTAAGACAGAGGCAGAAATTGGAATATTTGTAATGCTCTGCTACAGCACATTACTGGATAACCTCCTTAACCATCATTTTAACAAGAACCCTCGTGGGTGTTAGATCATTTCTTTGACTTGAGATTAAAGTTTGTTAAAAATTGCTTGAAGTTTCCAGGTGGTTCCAGATGAACGTGAGAGAATTACACTTAATGTGAGAATCTTCTTAATGCAGTGCAGGATACATGCAAAGACTCAGCAGATGGCAAGCCGCTCAGAAGCATATTGAAAGTGAAGCAGAGCTGAGGAACTGCATTGATCAGCTCTTCATTCGCTGGGTATCTGACCATAAGGGTGTCATATTTACCACATATTTCTGGATTTTTATGTCATGTTTTAATTGTTTTGATGATTTACATCTCCTGGCTCCCCATGAGCCGCACACTATGCTCAAATGTTGAATTTATAAACAACCTTCAATAATTGCTGTAATTAATCTCTTTTCTCAGAATCATAAAACGACCACATACAAATTAATGGCGTGCAGTCAGGGCAAAAACCTTCTAGCGCACATCAGGGATTTATATTTTTGTATCCCTGGAAGGCAAAATGGGAATAGCTTCTTGTAAGTGAAAAGTCGGCAGAGTTTGTACAGAAGTCTGACAATGGATGAGAGATTTATGAATAACTAAAGTGAACTTGTCACTAGAGCCTCTGGCTTTTGGAGTCCTGTCCATTATGTCAGTTCAAATAAAAAACATATTTACTAGAGATATTGAATCAGGTGTTGAAATGCATAGAGAACTTGGATAGTGACTCCCAGAGCTAATCAACAGCCCAGCTCTTCAAGAGTAACAGCTTATCCTCACAAAGTTACAGTTACAGAGCATTCTGGAAAGAAAGGTAGGAATTTCACTAAACCATATGTCAAAAAACACACATGAAGATCTTCCTTAAAAATATATGTCTAATACCACTGCAATAATCTCTCTATCAATATCAGCACTATAATATCTTCCTTTATGGATAAAAGCGAGCTGCAGTCCGTCCCCCACCCTCAATAGCAATCGGATGTTACACCTGCCTGGGTCCTTTGTGCATACCAGGCCCCAATGCTGTTGTTGTTGCTGGTGTAGGTAGGTGAGTATTCTTTTTTTGTGCTGTGGCTACCTATCTACTTACTATATACTGGAGAGCATGTCTTGTGACTAACTATCTACTTAAGCCTGGGGGGACATGTGTGGTGGCTATCTATCTACTGGGGGTCATGAGTGCTGGCTACCTATCTACTGGGGGGGATGTGTTGTGGTTACTTTTCTACTACTGGCATTTTCTGTGGCTACATATCTCCTGGGCGGCATGTGCTGTGGCTACCTATTTACTGGAGGGATATGTGCTGTGGTTACTTACTTACATATCTACCTGGGGCATGTGTGGTGGCTATGTACTGCTGGGGTTATGTACTTCTGGTACTGCTCTTATGTATAAAAATATATAATACTACTATAATATTGCTCCTACATACAAGAATATAATTAGTATAACACTGTTCCCCATGTTTAAGAATAAAGCAATGAAAATGCTATTATAATATAAGTAAAATTTATCATTGGTAGAAAAATATATCCTTTATATCTAATGGACTTGCTTTAGGAATGGCATAAGGACTCACGCATAAGTATTTGGAATATTTGAATTAATATATATATGGAGTTTTTCTTTTTATGTGTGTCCTCATCGGCTTTCTGTCTCTCAATTGTAACATTTCAAAGATCCCCTTTTCTATGTATCTGCAGTACTCGCCTTCAGCTATGGTAGTTACTGATGGTCTACTGTTGAATTTTAATTACCTGCTCAGTCGATGATGATTTGCTGCCTTAGTTAAATAGTCTCCAAGGTTTGGATTGCACAGTGGGAGCTATATATCACTTTGATGAAAGAAGGAGGAAAAAATCCAGAAACTATTTTGTTTTTTCTCTCCTGCTGGTAGAGTATTTATGACGCTACCTCTCCACCCCAATCAAAGATGTTCTGATATTTTACTCAAAGCTTAAGTAATGGCACGAGAGCAAAAATATATATAATAAAATATATAAAAAAATTTCACTTATCAAATAGATATGTTCCCAATGTAGCAATTGTACCGCAGGCTCTCTCAATGCTGTGTGGTATACGTGTACTGTGGAACAACCAGAAATCAAATACAGTAAGAAAAAAATATAGTCATTATCGATGTCAAGGGCAAATCCTAGTCTTTTTGGCTCTTTTATGCATCCCATATATATAAAGAAGAAGACTTAGGGCCAGGCATGTAAGAAAATGCTCCCATAATGATACAGTAAATTTAGTAGGCACCCTGGTGTACAATGACACCTAAAACACTTTTATTCATAGAGTTTGGCTGAATTAGTTGAAATTCCCTCTGTATTACCTTGGCCCCTTTCTACTTGATCTGATAGCAGCTGCATAAGCCGTACATCCTTTAACCTGAACAAGCTCATATATTGGATGATACTATGTGATTATAGATCCTATGTATTTTTCCAGTTAAATCCTATTTTTTGGGTCCAACCTCATTATGGGTACCATAAGTGCTATCTTGTAGCTACCACCTCACTATTACAACAAAGTTATTTGTTTATTTATAGGGTTTACCATCTGTTTAACTAGATTAAATGGGCTCTTCCCTTACACAAATCTAGATAGCCAGATCTTCAGAAAACAAGATGATCGTTGAATAACCCATTTCTGTGGCTATGTGTGATCAGCTGCAATCTACACTGGCACTACTGTGTCTTACTAGTACCAGATGCTACCTTCAACAAATGTGGACCTGTCCCAGTGTCTAGGCCAGCAAACACCGGAGAAGCAGTTCCAATCATTCCCCTGAGTGGTATAATATACATAACTGAATAGGGTGAAAAACAGTGCATATGGGGAGAATTAATGAAGGTTTGTACGCCAGTATCATGCCAAGAGGTTGTGGAGTAGGCAGAGAGGGGTTGGGAATGGAATATGTTTTTTTATTTTATTGATTGATTATAGATTATTCTGTTCTATTTTCTGTACCTGATTATAGGGGTTGTCGATAACTGCTGTGAAGAAAACCCTGCAGAGTTAGCAAGCTTCATTTTATCAGGCCTATTGCCCATGACTGCGTTTGATTGCATCAAACTCACATTGTGTGCTAGTTGGATGCCTGGCTTGATGCTCAGAAACCAGAACTGAACTGACATTCTGAGTTCAGTTTCAGTTTCTGAGCATTCAGAAAACGATTCCAGTCAGAAAACGATACGAGTTAAATTTGGGGAATAGGCCTTAGGCTAAGCAAAAATAGGTGCATGCTGTAATTTTTAATAAATTTATAGGAACATGACAAAATGATGCATTTAAAAGTCATGAAACATTGGGGCACATTTACTGACCTGTCCACGTTGCGATCCCCAAAATGTCCAACGAACATGGCTTGTGCCGCAATTCACTACAATTTCCTGCATGTGTCGCTCCCCATTTAGGTCTGCCGGAGTTCACTCTCTTCTTCCTGGTGCATGTAAGTGCTTGGCTTTCCGACACAATTTTAAAGTTAAATACTGCGGTTTTTCCAAATCCGTCAGATCGTCTTACGGCCATCCCCCAATTTGTGTGGCATGAAAGCTGGCGCGATTGCACCAAAATCCGAACAAGTGCGACTCAATGCTAAATCCCTGTCCCGCTGGTGTGTTCCCCGAAAAGTCGGAAAACCTGTCGGATGCGGCCATAGTAAATAAGTCACATTATGTCTAAGCATGCTTCAAGTTATTTTGGTGACACATTCCCTCTAACTCCATTTACCAGAATATGGCAACAAGAAACAACTTACACATATTATGTATGTTCTTGAAATCAAGAGCTCTCCACTTTTTATGTAGTGCTACAGAATACATTGTCAAACATACACTATACGATTGAGTACATATTATTAGTCCAGTTCATGACAGTGACAAATAGCTTACATCCCTTTAAATAGCCTCTGTAATGTAATTTTCCTCTGTCTAAATGGTAACTGTATTAAAATGACAGTTTAATGTTTTGAGATGCCAATGAAGAATTTGTTATTCCGAGAAAACTAGTTTACAAAGTGACTGTAACATATTAGACAGAACATAAAGACATTATTGTGGTAGGGTGCCATGATTGTAAATGGCCCAAACAAGCCTAAAGCAATCCGTCAATAGGAAAACAGTAGCATACCAATTATACAATTACTGAAAAGCAATTATCCAAAGTCTGTGACCGATGGGAGGTATTCCTCTCGGAATGACTGCCGGCTGCCTAACGGAGGGGCCTGCTTGCATCAGGAATAGATAATTGCCACTGTGACATTACTTAAAACAATATAGGTCGGTTTTCCTATAATTGACTGGATCACTCCTGTTTTTTATTAGCACTCAAAGCTTTTAGGGACCATAGGACATAGTCTACTCGAGGGAAACAAGCAATATGCTCGCTATGTCTCGTGGGTTCTTTCCACTCCTGGAGTCAAATCATTAGCATTCAGAATCATTTCTGATACATTATATAGGGAGCACCATACACATCATTTATACACAATTTCCCTGCCCGCTGAAGCTTGCCATCTACTTTAGGTGCCTGGGATGCAAGGTTATATAATGGCTCATTAATATTGGTCATAAATCTTCTCTTATTGTAATTGTTCATGTGAATCTTAATAATGTTAGTGCACTAGAGGCTACAACAACTGTTGTAGGGTGCACCCCAATGTGTTGTTACAGGACCTGTTATGTATACAGTAATTATGCATTCCGTAAGATTAGATGTATAATTGTGACCCACAGATATTTAAAGGGTGCATAGTTTAATACAAACCTTTCTGCAACTTCAGTGAAAATGGAGAGCTTAGACCTCTTTCACACAAATGTTTTAATACCAACGTGTGCTACCTGTACCGTACCGCTTCATTGTGGGTAGCACAAAGCCACATTCACTTTAATGAGCAATACGGCCATCATTTGAATGGCTGTATTGCCCACCCAAAAGACAGATCATCCTTTATTTTTTGCCATATGTACTGCCCAAATGTATGGCTCCCTATTGAGAGTGCGGGGTGTGCTACATTTGTGTGAAAGGAACCTTAGGTAATTGTGCAAATTGTGCAAATTTCAGATTACATTGACTACTACTGGTATCTATCTAGCTTTACTCAAGGAAGGTTTGAGGTTCAAATTAGTCATATTCAGCTTTCTGTTATTTCTGAGCAAGAGAATTACTGCTGTTTCACCCCCCTCCTCCACATTTCTCATTGTTGTCTTTAGTGTATTACTGTAATTTTGATGCTTGGTAGAGTTACAAAATATCTACAAGGAGTCTGCAGGTCTTCCTGATTTTTTAGGATGTTTTTTGATTACTTTTTTTTAGAATGCTAGATCGCACTGTTTTTCTGGGTGGTGTGGGACAATAACCAAGAGCATAGCTAACAAATGAGAGAGGGATTGTAGTTGTACCCTGGTGTCTGTGGGAGTCCATGAGAAGATGACAACTACGGCTGTAATTGCAGCCTTATTAGTTTCTTATAAATAATAATTTTTTATATGAAATTGTTTTTATGCTGCTATTTTCTAGGTTAATATCATCCAATAATGTGATAATCCTTTCCTTTTCCCTGAACCTCATTTGTTTCCTTCATAAAAAAAGATGATCATGCCATGACCGAGTTGATAAATACAGGTGCCCAAAACTTAATTAAGTTATCAATTTCCACTGGAGGGAGACAATATATTATTTTTTTATATCTAAATGACTGTTTAAGACCCATATGTACTAAATGGTATAAATCATGGAGGACCGGTCCAATGCTTATTCAATAGTCATAACTGAACATTTAATGGATTGGTGTACTAGTTGGGCTATAAAATGATCTTTCTTTTATGTCCCCTCTTTGATATTCTCATTCATTTTGTGAAACAAGCTCCTAGTGTTTCAAAAACAATTAATAAGTCAACCTCCGCAAGGTTAACGGGGAGACGCTACCGGAGGTTTAATAAGTTATACTGCCAACAAAAGGAAATCTTCCAATAGAATTCCTGTAAACTGTCCGTACATAACACATAATGCATAAAGCAGATCAATTCTTATTGTTTATGTGTCCTCCGCTCTGAATGAGACGATATTTTCTGCAGGCAAAATTGAATTTGAATTGAGAGAGAAATGGTCAAATTACATTCACTGCATTCTTCTTAAAACTGGAGTAAGACAACATAAAAGGAATAAGAGTTTACCCGACATAGCTTTATATCAGTTATAATCTTTGAGAAATCTGAAGGAAATATGTCAAAGGAGACCTACCACAGACCTTTTGAATGCACTTGACAACCTGCATTATGGATCTTTGGATATCAGCTGGTGGAGATATCTAAAGATATCTGATGCCATTTTTACTGTTTCATAAACAAACCAAAAGGATAACAGTCATTGACAGCTGGAGGACCCAAGATGACATTTACTTCTCCATGGTTAAAAGCTGTACACATAAGCTAATAAATATCATGGAAAACCATCACTACTCACATGTCAGGCCAAGCACTGATGCTTTGGTGGTCTCTTTAGGTTATGATGTGAATTTGTGGAACTCCATCTTTCACATAAAGAAATAAACCAATGGAGGTGATCTATAAATGTTGACTTGTAACTTTACAACATTCTCCTCCATAATGGAACAATGGAAAGGATAAAGATTGATGTGAACCTAGTCTTAAAGGTGCGTATGTGCACTACATTGAAGAAATTGCAATACTGAACATAAAGCTGATGGTCACAGATTGTTAGGTTTATAAAATATTGCAGTTTCCTACTAGCATGATTTTATTTTAAAAAAATCCATCTCTGCATGCAGAAGTGCAAACATTATTCATGACCTCCTTCCAGCTATACCATTATAAAACATAAGTGCCGTAATCCAATAGACTACATTATGCACACATATCTTTAGTAAACTTTCCATGCTTATGGCTGCATAACTGCACTAACTGGCGAGCTAACAGGAAAATAGGGCTCTACCCCGGCACAGAGAATGTAGGATGAAAATCAGCTCAACTTCCAGCAAACATGAATGTCCTAGTGTGGCACGGATCGCCCCTCTGTGTGGGCAGTATAGCTCAAAGAAGAAAATCCAATGTCCAGACAAGTCAGGAACGAATCTTATTCTTTATTTAGGCACATATTTAAAATCCACAGCAGGTAATAACGTCAACGCGTTTCGAACTGGCTAGCCGTTCTTAATCATGGCTCAGCTACGATTAGTTTTGAAATGCGTTGGCGTTATTACCTGCTGTGGATTTTAAATATGTGCCTAAATAAAGAATAAGAATCGTTCCTGACTTGGCTGGATATTGAATTTCCTTCTTTGTACCCCAGAATGGGCCTTGAAAGTGCCAGGAACTACAGAGAAACCTGCTACTCTCTCCATCTAATGACTACTAGTTATAATCATTTGTGTCTGAGACTGTGGCGATATGATGGGCCGTGGCAACAAACAAAGCAGTCAGAATAAGCCTCTCTTATATCCTGGCATATGAGGAGATGGTGAAGGCTCCTCAACAGAAGGGAAAAAAAACCTATGCACATTAATATGTGAGATTTTCAAAACTTAAAATTGCCCTCCAGGACCCTGGATCAATGGTGAGCTTGTGGCAATCTTAATTTTTCTGGACTGCAATATTGAAAAATAAAATCTTGTAATTATTTTCAAAGCTATTTAGCTTCTCCATCAGGCAAATAGCCTAGTCTGTACAGATTATATAGGGTCTCTTTGACGTCTGCAAAGCTTTTGAGGTCTCTTGTTCTGTCCTACTGTCTGCATTATTCTATTTTTTTACTCCTTTGCTGTTCAAACAATAAAATAAATGAAGACACAGCAACATAAAATAAAACATTGCGTAATCTTGGGATGACCTTTAGTCCCAGAGCACTGAAGCCTGTAATATAATAAAACCTCAATGATTAATGGAAAAAGACCAGTCCTACCATCAGAAACAAACAACCTCCCATTATGGCCCATTAAATGAGCCCAGGGTGGAGATTCATAATTACTTTATCAACCATTGATTTTGGAGAGTAGGTGGAAAGATTTATCACACGCAGCATGCAGGATCATTAAGGAATGTTAATTATTAGAGAATTTGGTTTCCAATACCACAAGTAGCCTCTATATCCTTCAATTTCACCTGTATGAGAAATAAAGCAAGCAGGCTGAAAACTTTATATGACAATGTAGGGCAATCAACTGATAATCTTCTTAGTATAAATTACGTTGCTGGTAGATTATAATTTTATCTATCTATCTATCTATCTATCTATCTATCTATCTAAGTATACAAAAACGGCAGCACTCCCAAGGATTGTAGAAAAAAGGTGAAGTTTTATTCCATCTCTAGCTTTTTTTATCTATCTATCTATCTATCTATCTATCTATCTATCTATCTAATTATTAGTCATAAAATACTCTAAATTCCATATTGTGTACATTTGATAAGCTCTACATGTGTAGTACATTAAGACAAGAACAAATGAAAGTACTAAAAATAAAAAAAAACGACATTGAACTGGAACAAGTGGAAGAAGCACCCTATCCGTGAGGGCTCACAATCTATATGACGACACAAGTAGAGGGAGTGCAGATGTTTCATGTTTTCAGGTTATGTTTGAAGGCTTGACACATTTTGTTGGAGAGCTTCCTATGGGATCCCCCCCCCCCCCCCCACAGTCTCTCCTCTTTTCCTCCTTAATTGCTGATTTATATAACTTTACGTTGTGATTATGTTCTGCGGTTTCTTAGTGGTATTTATTGTGTTACCTGTGGGATTTTGCATACAGTGTATATAGGCTATCTATGCCATCATTTGTTGTATGCTATATAAATGGCGCTGTAAACATTTACAGTAACATGCAAATGGTTAAATAGCAGCAATCTATGTTTATACTGACTGCATCAGTTGGAGCAGGAACCTTGTTATCCTTCACTGCCAGGACTCTGGTCTGATTGTGCCTGGAACAGCGTCTATACCCCTGCAATGACTGAACTCCTTACCGCCTCAGATGTACATTTACATCCGTTTGTGCTAATAGATGCATTGAAGGTGAGATAAGCACAGGTTGGGATAAGGTGAGCCAGAATTCAGTCAAGCACACAAGTAGTGGAAAGTGAGTTTGATGTCATGGAGGAAACTTTTTCATCTATAATAGTAGATGCATTGGGTAGCATGGGTGAGTTCCAAAGCTATTAAGCAATCCAAGTACTATGTCTCAGTTTTTGGGGTTGGTTAGTGTGCCGGAGTTGAACATTGGTTTGTAATGAGCATTAAAGGTAAGCGGACCAGTGAAAATCCAGGTTTGTACACGTTTGGCTGAACCTGAATTTGAAAAACCTTAACCCCACCAGTAATTCTCATGATCAGTGCTTAAAGGAAATCTACCATTAAATTCAAGCATGGATGGATTCAGGCACTGTGACTGTAGTAATCTTCTTATACTTGTTATCCATGGCTTCCTTCCTTCTAAAAATAAACTTTCAAAATTATGCTAATGAGCCCGAGGGGCTCTGGTGGGTGTTTCGAGAGCCCTTCAGTGCTGCAGCTTTGCAGGTTGTTGAACAATGAGCAGAACATGTTTAACCTTTCCTTTGCTCTCTATCTCACTTCTCCCTCTAACTGTGTAATCTAGCAGCAGGAAATGCAGGGGGAAGGTAGACCTGCTTTACTGGTTGTAACAACCAGTGAAAAGATATCTCTTTTATTTTGTCGTGCATGTCTTCAGGACTTCATTCAAGCGGCACCAATTTTCTGGAATGCCCTTCCCCGGACTCTCACAACCCAACCTCCAAAGTTTCAAACGTTCTCTTAAAACCCATCTTTTTAGACAAGCCTATCACACTCGCCAACTGCATGAAATGTCAACTCTCCCTTTACTAATCTGTCCTATGTCATCCTCCCGTCTGTTATCCAGCAAACACCAGATACCGAGCTCCAGGCTTCTCTGCAGTCCCATTGACTTTGGTCCTTGTATATAAGATGGCGGCTGAGGGCTGGTTCAAGTAGCAGCATTTTTATTCAATACATTATTTTTACTCTGTTCCCTTATAAAGAATGGCTGGACCATTATACAAGCTCTTACACCTCTTGTGTCACCCCCTTTATCCTCATAGATTGTAAGCTCTTGTGAGCAGGGCCCTCACTCCTATTGTTCCATATGACAAATGTAATATTATATTTGTATATGTCCCCTATGATTAGTATATAAAACTATTGTTGGATATGTATAGTACTACTCGGATGATGTGTATAAAACTACTGGTGGATGTGTATAGTACTACTCGGGGGATGTGTATAAAACTACTGGTGGATGTGTATAGTACTACTCGGGTGATGTGTGTAGTACTACTGGGGGGATGTGTATAATACTACTGGGAATACTTCCCCTGAGGAAGCTGTGAAGGAACAGCGATACGCGTGGGGTCAGACCCTATCAGCTACATGGAAATATGGTGATATGCATCCTAATTACATATATATTGTGCACCATATGATACAATAAGTTGGGGCTTATTTGCTACAATAATATGCTTGATGTTTGCACATTTGGTTGCACTTTGCCAGTCCATGTTTACAAATAGCCTTACCTTGTGGCAGCTGATAGGAGACCATGTGACTTTATTTCAGTCAATGGAGAGATACACTCACCGGCCACTTTATTAGGTACACCATGCTAGTAACGGGTTGGACCCCCTTTTGCCTTCAGAACTGCCTCAATTCTTCGTGGCATAGATTCAACAAGGTGCTGGAAGCATTCCTCAGAGATTTTGGTCCATATTGACATGATGGCATCACACAGTTGCCGCAGATTTGTCGGCTGCACATCCATGATGCCAATCTCCCATTCCACGACATCCCAAAGATGCTCTATTGGATTGAGATCTGGTGACTTAGGAGGCCATTTGAGTACAGTGAACTCATTGTCATGTTCAAGAAACCAGTCTGAGATGATTCCAGCTTTATGACATGGCGCATTATCCTGCTGAAAGTAGCCATCAGATGTTGGGTACATTGTGGTCACAAAGGGATGGACATGGTCAGCAACAATACTCATGTAGGCTGTGGCATTGCAACGATGCTCAATTGGTACCAAGGGGCCCAAAGAGTGCCAAGAAAATATTCCCCACACCATGACACCACCACCACCAGCCTGAACCGTTGATACAAGGCAGGATGGATCCATGCTTTCATGTTGTTGACGCCAAATTCTGACCCTACCATCCGAATGTCGCAGCAGAAATCGAGACTCATCAGACCAGGCAACGATTTTCCAATCTTCTACTATCCAATTTCGATGAGCTTGTGCAAATTGTAGCCTCAGTTTCCTGTTCTTAGCTGAAAGGAGTGGCACCCGGTGCGGTCTTCTGCTGCTGTAGCCCATCTGCCTCAAAGTTCGATGTACTGTGCGTTCAGAGATGCTCTTCTGCCTACCTTGGTTGTAACGGGTGGCGATTTGAGTCACTGTTGCCTTTCTATCAACTCGAACCAGTCTGCCTATTCTCCTCTGACCTCTGGCATCAACAATGCATTTCCGCCCACAGAACTGCCGCTCACTGGATGTTCTTTCTTTTTCGGACCATTCTCTGTAAACCCTAGAGATGGTTGTGCGTGAAAATCCCAATAGATCAGCAGTTTCTGAAACACTCAGACCAGCCCTTCTGGCACCAACAACCATGCCACGTTCAAAGGCACTCAAATCACCTTTCTTCCCCATACTGATGCTCGGTTTGAACTGCAGGAGATTGTCTTTACCATGTCTACATGCCTAAATGCACTGAGTTGCCGCCATGTGATTGGCTGATTAGAAATTAAGTGTTAACGAGCAGTTGGACAGGTGTACCTAATAAAGTGGCCGGTGAGTGTATAACACACATTGGGTGTGTTTTTTAAGTGCGTTTTAGAGTATATCAATAAAAATTTAGTTTTTATATTTCAAACGTTTCAGTGGTTTTTTGACACCAGCTCTTTTTCAATATATTGTGATTACATGTATACTGGTGTTGGCCCATTTACATGGGATTAGTCGATGGACTCATTAACATAGTGTATACTCCTGGGGGAGGTGTATAATACTACTGGGGGAAGTGTATAATACTACTGAGGAGGTGTATAATACTACTGGGGATGTTTATAATACTACTAGGGGATGTGTATAATACTACTGGGGAGATGTGCATAATACTACCGGGGGAATGTGTATAAAACTACTGGTGGATGTGTATAGTACTACTGGGGGGATGTGTATAGTACTACTGGGGGGATGTGTATAGTACTACTGGGGGGATGTGTATAGTACGACTGGGGGATGTGTATAATACTACTGGGGGAGGTGTATAATACTACTGGGGATGTTTATAATACTACTAGGGGATGTGTATAATACTACTGGGGAGATGTGCATAATACTACTGGGGGATGTGTATAATACTACTGGGGAAATGTGTATAATACTACTGGGGGGATGTGTATGATACTACTGGGGGATGTATATAATACTACTGGGGGAGGGAGATGTGTATAATACTACTGGGGGAGGGGGATGTGTATAATACTACTGGGGGAGGGGGATGTGAATAATACTACTGGGGGAGGGGGGGTGTATAAAACTACTGAAGGAGGGGTGTGTGTATAAAACTCCTAGGGGAGGGGTGTGTGTATAATACTACTGGGGGAGGGGTGTATGTATAATACTACTGGGGGAGGGGGATGTGTATAATACTACTGGGGGATGGGGATGTGTATAAAATTACTGAGGGAGGGGTGTGTGTATAATACTACTGGGGTAGGGGGATGTGTATAATACTACTGGGGGGTGGGATGTATATAAAACTACTGAGGGAAGGGGTGTGTATAATACTACTGAGGGAGGGGTGTGCGTATAATACTACTAGGGTAGGGGCTGTGTATAATACTACTGGGGAGAGGGATGTGTATGCTATCTAATGGAGGGGCTTCATACTGCAAATAATAAAAATTAGCAGGGTGCTTTAGTTCAGCAGGTCTGGTATATATAATAAATTGTGGGTGCTGTACATAATATAATTTATTAGGGGAACTATATAAATGTTTTATGTGAGGAAGTGTGTTTAGTTGTGTTGTGAGGATAATATATATTTAGAAACAAGCTCCACAAATGTTAAAAAAATGTATAGGATAGGTGCTGCCTGCCTCCAGAAAAGAAGATGCAAAACGGAGAGGGGAACAAGTGCTGAGGAACTCAGGATGAATGCTCAAGTTGTATTATATGGTTTATGAGTCCTTGTTACTTGGAATGTGCTGTGGGTAAGAGAAAATAGATATAGATGTTAAAAAGGTATTTATAGTTTTTTTCTGCCTAAGAACCCATCCTATACATTTTCTATACTCCTGTTGTTTGTTTGGACTGGTCTGTCTTCCCACATACACTGGACTGGACTATCTATCTATCTATCTATCTATCTATCTATCTATCTATCTATCTATCTATCTATTATGATAAAAAGTCATGTAACACTCCCTAAGCTAAGAATCACATTATATAATTCTATGTATATGGAAATACTATCTTTAGATAATTGCCTTCCTCCTGCTGTCTATGTCCAGAGTTGTCATTTACACGACCCTGCTCACATCCTCTGTTGCACTGGTAAAACGGCAATTAAATTATCAGTCCATTAGATAAACACAGGATGGCAAATATTGTTATTTTGTGATCAGCAGTTGAGTTACTAGCATTAGCCTGAAAGCGGGGCGCCCCTAATGAAATGATCCTGGGGGCTGAAGGCACATTTGTTGCATGTACATTTTGTCCTATGTGCAGAAATAAAATCCATTAGGATCAAACTCAGATTATTACCTTGACGTGTGATGCTTATTACTGAGCTGCGTAGTCATGACCGCTGTTGGTGACCTCAAGCTAAGGACTAAGGAGACTCAGTGTAATCCCATTACCCATGAACTGTTATTATTAACAATCGCATCCTAGAAGCAAATGGATTAAAGGGGTTGGCCACTCTTTTACATAATTTGCCTCTACTACCTTAATAATAATCCCTGAAGTGATTCAGCACTCCTGATAATTGCTTTTGTGCTATCTGTAAACTCTCTTTGGATCTTTGTTACATGTCTGAGCACTGATGAATAGGAGGGGCTGCAGCAGGAGACTCCATCCTGTCCCTCCTTTCTTCCTGTGTCTTTCATCGAGGCAGACTGTGAGAGAGACTAAGTGCAAACTGCCATGAGGATAGATTGAAGGAATGAAAAACATGAAGATGTGTATATATACAGAGGGCAGCAAGGTGAAAACAGGCTGAAGCTATCGAAGGAGGCAAAGACACAGGTACATAAACATGCAGAGATATGTCTAACAGAACAGATTTAGTGAAAAGCCGCCAACTGTTTTAATGGCTGGATTTCTGGTCTATCCACCACACATATCTACTATGCGTATATTCCTTTACATATTTTAGAACAGAAGAAAATGGAGTAATCAAGAACACTTCTTGAAGTATAAAATAACCACATTTATTAAAAAAATTATTCATATAATATGTATTTATATATTACATATATTACATATTTACATTTAAAATTAAGAGGACGTCTAAATGTATATACAACCCAATACATGTGTCACAAGCATGCAGAGAAAAGGTCCTTCTATCCTTAAAAAACAAAGGGGGGGAATTCATTGATGTGTCTCAGGCTCTGACCAATATTATGAGACAATACAATAAATAATATAAAAAAATACAACAACTGACATAGACTCACTTGATAGACATAGGGGGAAATTTGTAGCTTCTTGGTGTATAATTGTTACAGGTTTTTTTAGCGAGAAAAATATACAAGTCTAAAGTCACGCAATGACGGAAAAAATACACCACAGAGTATGCGACACCACATGTATCAACTGAGAATTTTCAAAAGAAAGCAAATTTAATCACAAAACGACACCAAATAGGAGGTGGTGTATGTGGGTCAATTGCTACTACGGGGGGGATTTATCTCAAACTTGCACAATTTGTTTGCTCAATTTTGAAGTTGTTGCTCAATTTTAAAGTTTTTGCTCAATTTGATGCTTGAGGTATCTGAGAATTTCCTGTGCAAAAATCTTGCAAAAAGGCAAAAATTGAGCAGAAGTTAAACATATGTGCTACTGATGCAGTCTATTCGCATAGAGAACACACAGCCGATCATAGTATCATAGTTTATATGGTTGAAAAAAAACACTTGTCCATCAAGTTCAACCAAGGAAGGGTAGGGATTGGATGAGGAAGGGATTCAGGGGAAACAATTCTATATAACTTAGCCATCAATGTTATGTAGGTGTAAAAAGGCAACTAGACCCTTCTTGAAGCTCTCTGCTGTCCCTGCTGTGACCAGCACCTGAGGCAGGCTATTTCTCATAGTACAAAAGCCCTGTCGCCTCTGGTGATTAAACCTTGATTTCTCCAAACGGAGACAGTGCCCCCTTGTCTTTTGATTTGATTTAATCTGGAACAACTTACTACCATATTTTTGGTGTGGACCATTCATATATTTGTATAAATTAATCATGTCCCCTCGTAGTCGTCTCTTTTCCGGACTAAATAAATCTAGTTGTTTTAATCTTTCCTGATAACTAAGACCCTCCATATCCCTTATCATTTTTGTGGCTCTACGTTGAACCCTCTCCAGCTCCAGGGCATCCTTTTTATGGACCGGTGCCCAGAACTGGACAGCATATTCCAGGTGAGGCCGAACCAGTGCCTTGTATAGTGGTAATATTACATCCCTATCCCGAGAGTCCATACCACTTTTGAAACATGACAAGATCCTACTGGCTTTAGAGGCAGCTGATTGACATTGCATGCTGTTATTCAATTTATGATCTACTAGTACCCCCAGGTCCTTCTCAACAAGGGACTCTCCCAGATTTACTCCCCCAAGGACATATGTTACATGTGGATTATTAGCTCCAGGTGCATAACCTTACATTTATCCACATTAAACCTCATTTGCCAAGTGGACGACCAAACACTCAGTTTGTCCAAGTCATCCTGCAGCCTATGAACATCCTCCATAGACTGCATTACACTATACAGCATGGTGTCATCTGCAAAAAATATACACAGTGCTATTAATTCCTACCTCTATATCATTAATAAATATATTAAATAGTAGTGGACCAAGCATATTAGGAAATAGTATAACTTTTCATTATAAAAAGAATAACATTTATTTGCTGGAATGGGAATACCCCTTTAATGTTAGGACTTGAAAAAATGTTCTTTTCCTTTTGCTGTTAAAAATGCAGCCATTGCCTAGAAATATAGGGAGATATAGGGACTTGTGGGAGCTCTAATCCTAGATATGTTTCCATTTCTGCTTAAAGAATCAGATAAAAAAGATTTGATAAAAAAATTAGATACAATTGTAGCAAACATTTAGCTTTTTCTCAGCCTCAGAACGTGAAGAATACTTCCATTTACTGACATTCACTGACAGATCTTATAAATAAATATCTCACTACACTAAAAATATCTCTTGCCAAATGTTACATTACTCCGACCTGTGTCTCCTGCTGTTCCTAAACTACACTACCACCATGTTGTGACAGAGGTAGGATCACAGAGTATGCTGGGATTTGTAGTTTATCAGCTTGGAATACCACCGGTTAGGCAGCTTTGGTTAGTGTTGGAGCAAGAACAATGTATGGGCCCTGTTTCACTGGCATACTCATCTGCAGAACTGCTTTGTTGCTGCTTCCTCTACAGAGGTGGGTAATTTTAGCTATTGATGTTATAAGGTAGCAATTGGATTATAACATGGAGATCTAGGATAATAACCAGGATAATAAAAACAATGGGGGGAATTCCTTAATGTGTCTCAGGCTCTGACAGTGCAGAGCTAGACAACTCTACTCTAGTGCTGCTCCAGATTCATCATTGTGGTAATGAATCCGTCGCAGCATGAAGGTGATGCCACACATGGCGTTTTGAACCCGGTTTTAGTCCGTTTTTTAAGCAGTCCATCCAAAAACTCATGCGCTAAAAAATGCATGCCTTTTTAAACGGACTGCTTAAAAACGGACCAAAACTGGGTTCAAACCGCCATTCTTGGCATCACCCTAAGACTCTCAAGTCTTTTGGCGCACCCTCCTTAATTTTTTGGTGCACAGACTAATTAACATAGGACCATGCCCTTTCTCCAAAACCAAACCCCTGTCACAAGGCCATCCTTCCCTTGTCAGATGAGTCAGAAAAATGTTCTAAAAGCCTACAAAAAATGTGTTGGAAGGCATTTTGGAGTATTTTTCTGGCCCAAATCTGTCATTCTCGGATGCTGGAAAACACTTGTCTTTTTCTGCACCATATTTATCACTGTAATGATGAATTCTGGTGCAGTATAAGACTGTTGGTTCCTACTATAGACCATACATTTAGTTGGTGCGCCAGAATTTTGGGCGCATGGACGATTTCCTGCAAGTCATGTCCTTTTCTCACGAGGCCTCACCCATCGGACAAGTCAGGAAAATGGCGAAAAAGGTCTAAAAGCCTCGACAACTGTGGTGCTAGGCATTTTTGACAGTGTTTTTGGCGCAAAACCACAAGAATTGTGCCGCAAGTGCCTTTATAAATGAATTCCCTCCAATAAATGTGGTCTATGTCAGTTAAAGGGATGATGGTCAGGGTTATGAGCAGGCTCCATTGAATAAAAATAAAACAGTTACAGCTATTTGTATGGAATAAGAAAAAGAAGAAACAACTGTGTGGGTCAATAAAGCTCAATACAGGCATTTTGCTAAGGGGTTAACTGGACTGACTACATAATGTGCTGGATACATCGTTTGCATCCTAATGAGAGAACCCTGTGATCAGTTGAGCACATCTTGAGTTGTCACCATCTCCTGTACACAGCTTTACATTGCAGTACGTGTTACCATCAATCGCTGGCTCAGTGTCTACATCTTTTGTAGCGGTCTCCCAGCACCAAGTCTATCGACAGCCTTGATATAGAGGATGACAATACTCGTCCTTTTAACTGGTGACAATGTATGTGGTTACGTCACCTGGGCACAAATCTTCTCCCACCTCCAACACATCCCCCGTCCTCTCTATTCTTTTATCATCCTGCCAGGAATTCCCAGAACATCCTATTGTTCTAGATAATGATTCTGATAAGCTGTGACATGTTTTTGACTGTGTTTCAATGTGAGATGGATACTGATTATGGTTAATTATCCCTTATGCCTGACTTAACTGGTTCATCGGCTATGTCCTATTACCAGGGATTGTGAGCAGGAATAAAACAACCATCCGTGAAATACATTATTTACTGAAAATACAGACTTTAAAGAGGACCTGTCACCACAGTGTCCCCTTTCCGATAAGCGTAAGGCAGAAACACAAGGCCAAAGGACTCTGATTTGCTTTTAGTTTAGTTTAAGATCTACATTCATCTCCAATTTAATGATACACTTTCATTTATATATCTCTGCTTGCCCTTGGAAAATGTAAATTTTTATAAGTCACAGTCACAGTCCCTGAAAACCTGTCCTCCTCATGTTAAAATAAGCAGCAAGCAGCATGTTTCTGGATACATCTGGATATGAACAAAAATTTTTTTATTCACTGACAGCAAGAAGAGCTCCTGAAAACTAGAAAGTACAGATAGATACAGTACAATAGGATTTTGATAATCCTTCATTAATATGAATAATATAATATAGACTGTGTGTGGTTATCAGGGCCGTATTAAGTGTTGATGCTGTCCTAGACATTCTGCCCATGACCTTCTGCACAGTGTCTATCCATTTATCCAATGCTAGCATTAGATTCAAAAGCTGCTTCAGGCTGCGTTCACATGACGGGTTTGCCTTGTGCGTTGAAATGCATTGGGCAAAATGTCTCATCACAGGTGAATACATTTTCTTAGTGGCAGCATGTGTGTGACATTGTTAGGCAGCATGCAGGGCAGCCATCAGGAAATTCGGGGCCCCATACAGCAAAAGTGTCTGGGCCCCAACACACCCCAAAACCGAACAAGCCTCCTGCCCCCCGCAGTGACCTTTCACAAACAGGGTTTGAGGCCTGTTGCTACGACAAGGAACACTCTTCTGGTAGATTGCCAATAGGAGTCATACTTTTGGTCAAGTATATTTATTATAGTGCAAATATGGCATCAAAAACTAAAGCATGGTGAACAGTAAACATATAAAAGTGTTTAACAGACAACATATAACAAATATAACATTATAAAGTGCAATTGCTAGGGCCGCCACTATCTTTTAATGTTTTAATAAAGAATTGTGTTAATTACCAGTGGGGGTGCTCCAGTGCACCTAAGGGCTCTTTACGTCACCCTGCCACCAGTCCTGAGGTAATCTGAAGTCCTGGTACCTGTGCCTGCTCAGCAACCTCTGTGAATCACTGCATAAGGGTCAGGACTTCATATTTCCTCAGAACCAATGGGAAGGAAAAGAAGGAGCGTTCATTGCATGCCCCAAGGAAACCTAAAGTCCCAGCACCTGCACACTGATTCACAGAGGCTGCTGAGCAGGCACAGGTATCGGGATTTCGGATCACCGCAGTCCGCAGGACTGGCCGCTGGGTGACATAAGGAGCCCTTAGGTGCACTGGAGCACTCCCACTGCTCCTAAGCTGGTAATTAACATAATTCTTTATAAAAGCATTAAAGGATAACCATAGAGGCCATTTTGATGGAACTTACAGTGCTGAAGTCAGGGTCATCAGGTGCATAGCATGATACCTTCAGGTACTATGCTGTGCACCTGGTGCTCGATTCCCTTTAAACAAGGGATATATATAAAGACAAAATACTCATGTACCACACTATAAAAATAACTTTATTAGATGCATGCATCTATAAGTGTGTAGTCACAAGAATGCCAATAAATAAGCATCAGCATTCAATGGATAAAGTAAATGCAACAATGTTTATAAATATATGTAAACTTCACCATAGGTGTAAACAAAAAATTAAACCAACTCAAATCACTTTGAGCCTCTATTGCAACAAACAGTTGGTCCCAGCAGCTCCAAAAAAGTGTACAGTTGGTGCAACATGGTCCTTGTGCTGACTGCATCACAAGGACTGCACTTCTCACATCATAACCCATATATGATGCAGGGAGCTCTGAGCACTTGGAGCTGCAGTGAACTGTAATGACATCGCTTGTCTTTACAGTGCACTGCCACTCCAAGCACTGTGGAATTCCTTGCATTATAACTGGCTTAGGGTGCAGTCCTTGTGACGCGGTTAGCAAGGACCATGTTCTACAAACTATACTCTGGCCTGAAGCCACATCAGCTAGATCTTGGCAAAGTAACCGCAAATTCAGATTCACGGAGCAATCAGTCTTCTTACTTTCAGATTTGCAAAATCTTTTATCAAATTCCGCTACCTGTTCAGAAAATGCTGAAAACTTTACTAACAATTAACATCCCTACAGACAGCTCCCTGACACTGTGTGACTGACTACAGGATCTGGGAGTCATTAGTGGCATCTAGTACCTTATAGATGACAATCTCTTCCATCAGGAGGACTTTATTCCGGGTTCTCCAATCCATGACGTATCACAGGTGAATTCACAGCTGTATATCTTCAGCTCCGTGCAGCATCTCCACCCGGCGTCCCTAAAAATACCACAGTCACTTACAGTATAAAGTCTCCTGGATAACAACACTGCGCTCCTAAATAACCCTCACAACACAAGTGACCGCACGCTACCCCACATAGAACACATCCCCTCATTATTGATATGCTGCCCCCCCCCACAATGATTTATTTGATATGCTGCCCCCCACAAGGAATGAAATGATATGCTGCCCCCCCACAATGAATAAAATGATATGCCGCCCCCTCCCCCACAAGGAATGAAATGATATGCCGCCCCCCACAATAAATTAAATGATATGCCGCCCCCCACAATGAATTAATTGATATGCCGTCCCCCCCCACAATGGATTAAATGATATGCTGCCCCTCCACAATGGAATAAATGATATGCTGCCCCCCCACAATGGAATAAATATGCTGCCCCCCACAATGAATTAAATGATATGCCGCCCCCCCCCACAATGGATTAAATAATATGCTGCCCCCCCCCACAATGGATTAAATAATATGCTGCCCCCCACAATGGATTAAATGATGTGCTGCCCCCCCACAATGGAATAAATGATATGCCGCCCCCCCCCCCACAATGGATTAAATAATATGCTGCCCCCCCCCCACAATGGATTAAATAATATGCTGCCCCCCCCACAATGGATTAAATGATATGCTGCCCCCCACAATGAATTAAATGATATGCTGCCCCCCACAATGAATTAAATGATATGCTGCCCCCCCCCCACAATGAATTAAATGATATGCTGCCCCCCCCACAATGAATTAAATGATATGCTGCCCCCCCCCCACAATGGATTAAATGATATGCTGCCCCCCCACAATGAATTAAATGATATGCTGCCCCCCACAATGGATTAAATGATATGCTGCCCCCCCCACAATGGATTAAATGATATGCTGCCCCCCCCACAATGAATTAAATGATATGCTGCCCCCCCACAATGGAATAAATGATATGCTGCCCCCCCCACAATGGAATAAATGATATGCTGCCCCCCCCACAATAGAATAAATGATATGCTGCCCCCCCCCCCAATGGAATAAAATGATGTGCTGCCCCCCCACAATGGAATAAATGATGTGCTGCCCCCCCACAAGGAATTAAATGATGTGCTGCCCCTCCACACTGAATTATTTAATATGCTGCCTCCTCCCCCACCATGAATTATATAATGTTCTGCCCCCATATTTTAATAAGCCCCCACCATGTTTTTACTGCTATTTGATTAAAAAAAAAAAAAACTCGTACTCACCTCAGGCTCCCACATCTTCTTTCTTCAGCCCGCGGCCAGGCAGGAAAGGGTGCGCGGCCGCGTGATGACGTCATCGCGCGGCCGCGCATCCTAATTCATGGAGCGATGTGGCCGGAAGACAACCCCGGCGCACATCGCTCCAGTAATAGTGCTCGAGCGGCCGTTTCCGGCCGCATCGAGCACTATACAGTGACGGGCAGGAGCTTCCGGTCCGGACGGACGGAGGTCCCTGCCCGTCTACCGTGGAGAGTGTCGGGGCCTGCCGGGGCCCCAGCAGGAGCATGAATATCGGCGCTATTGGAGCGCCAGGCCGGGGGCCCCCAACCAATAAATCCGGATCCGGGGGCCCGGCGCTAGCGCTCCAATAGCGCCAATGATGATCCGGCTCTGCTCATGGCAGATGCGGCCCTGCGGGCCCCCCCCTAGTGTCTTAGAGTCCGGGCCCCATAGGGCAGTACCAGTTGTACTGCCCTATCGGCGGCCCTGGCAGCATGCACACGAACGTGTGCCCATATTGGCACTTGGCACTGCTCGCCCCTCCCCTCTCTATAGAAAATAGTGGTGCACGGCCGTGCTTAAGGGGGGGTGATGCTTCTGGCTGTGGACAGTGTAACACTAACACAGGCTGCAGGCAGAGGCTGCACAGGGGACTGTGGTGGTGACATCACTGCTGTATCTCTGTATACCTACAGACCAGGGGTGATGGGGGCAGTGCTGCAGGTCCTGGCTGTGGTCAGTATAACACTTACACAGGCTGCAGGCAAAAGCTGCACAGGGAGAGCTGTGTTGGTGACATCACTGCTGTATCTCTGTATACATACAGATCGGGAATGATGGGGGGGGGCACTGCAGATCCTGGCTTTGGTCAGTATAACACTTTGGGCACATTCACATGGCCGTCTGCGGGGACGTATATGTGGCCGCAGATTTGTGGCCACATGTACGTCCCCATAGACGGCAATAGCGGCACGGCAGGGATACGCGGCGCACACCGCAAAAAGATAGAGCCTGCTCTATCCGCTGCTGTTTTCTATGGAGGGAGGAGGGGCCACCTCCTCCTCTTCTCCAGCACATGGCGGTATGCATGTGAATGAGCCCTTACCCTTACACAGGCTGCAGGCAGAGGCTGCACAGAGGGCTCTGTGGTGGTGATGTCACTGCTGTATCTCTGTATCCTAATATTCCGAGGGTGATGGGGGCAGCGCTGTAGATCCTGGCTGTGGTCAGTGTAACACTTGCAGCGGCTGCACAGGGAATGTGCTGTGGTTGTGACGTTACCATTGCCTCTCTGTATACATACAGACTGGGGGTGATGGGAGGCACGACCAATTCTAGCATATTTGCTGCCTGAGGAAAATATTAAAATGCTGCCCACTTACCTCCTATTGCTCTATTGCCCATTCCCTGTTCAGTAAATGCTGAAACTTAACTTAATAAACATCCCCACAGATAGGCTCCCTGACACTCTGTGACTGACTGCAGGTTCGGAGAGTCATAAGTGACATCTAGTACCTTATAGAGGACAATCTCTTCCATCAGGAGGACTTTATTCCGGGTTCACCAATCCATTACATATCACTGATGAGTTCACAGATGTCTTCAGCCCCATGCAGCATCTTCACCCGGTGTCCCTAAAAATACCACAGTCACCTACAGTATGAAGTCTCCTGGATAACAACACTGTGCTCCTAAATAATATATACCCCTCACAACACAACTGACCGCACTCTCCCCCACATAAAAAACATCCCTTCATTATATATATATATTCTACTGGAATTATAGCATACACAGAACACCAATCAATATACAACACCCTAATTTATTAATTAAGACCCCCAACATTTGGTTTACATGATGAAAAGTAATCTATTGTATCCTATAAGTAATATATCCCACCCAGTTATTATTATGTAACATATGATTTTACATACAGGGCTCCCCTGACCAATGTAAATATATAGCACCCCCTAATGAATATATACTGTGTATATATATAATTATTTATTTATTTTTATAAAGCCCCACTCTGATATATTTAGAGGCCTCATTATTCACCCCCAAATTAAATTATATACAGCTCCCATATACGGATCCCCTCCAGCTGGGTAATATACTATATCCCATATACCTCCCACAACTTAGTAATATACTGTACCCCATATACAGATCCCCTCCAGCTTAGTAATATAGTGTACCGCATATACAGCCCTCCAGCTTAGTAATATAGTGTACCCCATATACAGCCCTCCTAGCCTAGTAATATACTGTATACCATATACAGCCCCCCAGTATAAGAAGAATATGTCCCCATATAAATATACCCCCCTCCCCCGTATAAAACTAATCTGGCCCAAATATAAATATACACATCCCCCCAGTATAAGAAGAATCTGTCCCCATATAAATTTACACAGCCCCCAGTATAAGAAGTATCTGTCCCCATATAAATATACACAGCCCCCCCCCCCAGTATAAGAAGAATCTGGACCAAATATAAATTTACACAGCCCCTCCAGTATAAAACGAATCTAGCCCCATATAAATATATACACACATTTATGTAAATTAATATAGATATGTATGTTCTGTAACATTTTTTCAGGTTTTTTTGGGTTTCTTGGGACTCTGCATGATGGAGCTGTAAAACGAGGGGGTTGGTTTTCCTGGGTAGACAATATCATATGTACTGTTCCCTATTTTTGCATATTTTATGGTGCTTTAAATTATTTTGTTAGTCGTGACAGTTGAGTTGTGTGTTTTTGGGAAATAAATGTGTAATAAAATTTATTCATGGATTTTAAGATACCTACCATCAGATTTACAAATGGTAGACTGCCCAAACTTACACGCCCCTTTGTTTTCAAAGTATATGGCAAAAATTTTCTTATGTAACACGTTGAGCAGCCGCATTCTTGTAAAAAAGTATTTGTAAAAACATGGAAATGAGCCGGATATGCTTTGGCCTACATCAATGGAGCACCCCTTGGCTGTGCCATCAGATGAAATATGCACACCCCTACTCTTTGTATTTTAAGATACAATATATATTATCATTAGAGATGAGCGAGTATACTCGTCCGAGCTTGATGCTCGTTCGAGTATTAAGGTACTCGAAACGGCTCGTTGCTCGGACGAGTATTTCCCCTGCTCGAGATCGAGCATTTAATTAAAAAAACACAGTGAAGAACAATGAAGAATAGAATAAAAACAGGGAACACAGTGAACACAGGATCATTTAAGTGAAAAAGACAGTGAAGAACACAGTGAAGAATAGATTACAGATGTTTGGCACATCTGCTTACTTGTCGGAAGATACCCGCGGAACGGCAGCAGGGAGACCTCAAGCAGCAGGGAGACATCAAGCAGCACGGGGAGACATCGGGCAGCACGGGGGAGACATCGGGCAGCGGGGAGACATCAGGCAGCACGGGGGAGACATCGGGCAGCACGGGGGAGACATCGGGCAGCACGGGGGAGACATCGGGCAGCACGGGGAGACATCGGGCAGCACGGGGAGACATCGGGAAGCACGGGGGAGACATCGGGCAGCACGGGGGAGACATCGGGCAGCACGGGGGAGACATCTGGCAGCACGGGGGAGACATCGGGCAGCACGGGGGAGACATCGGGCAGCACGGGGGAGACATTGGGCAGCACGGGGAGACATCGGGCAGCACGGGGGAGACATCGGGCAGCACGGGGAGACATCGGGCAGCACGGGGAGACTTCAGTGGAAGAAGAGGAGCGGATCCCGGGACAGCGTATCACCCCGACAAGTAAGCAGATGTGCCGAACATCTGTAATCTATTCTTCACTGTGTTTTTCACTGCGTTTTTCACTTAAATGATCCTGTGTTCACTGTTTTTATTCTATTCTTCACTGTTCTTCACATCTGATAACTTGTCGGGAGATAATATACGCGCGGAACAGTGAAGAATAGATTGCAGATGTTTGCATACATCTGCTAACTTATCAGAAGACATTCTTTTTCAATTAAATAACACATTTTATTCCTGAACCATGGTCCCTTTGAAAAATGCTCGGGTCTCCCATTGACTTCAATGGGGCTCGCTATTCGAGACGAGCACTCGAGCATCGGGAAAAGTTCGTCTCGAATAACGAGCACCCGAGCATTTTAGTGCTCGCTCATCTCTAATTATCATGTGTTGCCAGTCCATATTCTTGGTTTTGCAATCTTGCGCCTCTATAGTATGTTATATGACTATCAATCCAGACCCTTATGGTCAACATAGGCTCCAAAGATCACCATAAAATACTGTGATCGTAATGGAACACTTGAAATACCATAGGTCCTCATGATTGAATTATCCCATTAATGGGGCTCTCTGCCACCAGATTTTACCCCATTAAACTATCAGCCCTCTCAGGTAGGAAATGTCTTTTTTTGGTCTCCCTCCTTTATGTAAAATCTTACCTGTATATAGGGAAAGCTGGATCTTTATCTGCAGGCTGCATTTCTACCAATTGGTGGGATCCCTATATCTCTGGTTCTGTAGCTCACAAAGCCATTGAATTTTTAATAGGAAACAAAAAGGATGTACCGAACCATACAGCGGGTCTGCAGTTACACTCCCCCTGCAACCACTAAACTTGATTTAGTAGAAAAAGGAATGTACTCCAGTACTCAATCAGATGCATACAAGTCTTCTTTATTGTAATATTCAAAAGTCCATAGTGGACAGAGAATACAGCCCTTACACCACCGCATCTCAACTAAACATAGTCTTAATCATGGTATTAGGACTATTTAGACTGATTAAGACTATGTTTAGTCAAAACGCATCGTTGTAAGGGCTGTATTCTCTGCACCATGGACTTTTTAAAATTACAATAAAGAAGACTTGTATGCATCCGATTGAGTGCTGGAGTACAATCTTTTTTCTACCGCGTTCAGCACCTGCTTTGGGGTGGAGACCCGTGCACCTTCTGGACGTAAGAGGGCCAGAAAAGAAAGTTTGTGGATTTGTACTAAACTTGATTTACCTCATGTTAAAATGAGGAGAGATGAGTCATATTTGCCTGAATTTATAGGATTCAGAAATAAGTGAGATTTCACATAGAAAAGCTAATTCAGGAAAGTAAATTTTATACATTTCCCCTATATGAAGGATCTATTAGTTTAGGGGGCAAAACTTGACAACAGGTTCTCTTTAAATCCTTCAAGAACCCTAACACTGAAATTGAGAATTGCCCCAATCAGTTCCCTTAATTCAGTCTTCAGTTTCCAGTCTTGTAACATTTCATATATACCAGTTCCCTACTGGATGATTAAATTAAAGTAATTTGAGTCTAGTGAGTACAGAGCCCTCTCCATACACACTGAATAATAGACTACGTTTTGCTTTAACATAGCGGCTAATGTAAGGACCAGCACATACATTCTCGAATGGATGATATTCCAATTATGAGTACATGGAAACCACAGAAGTAGGAATGGTCAGAACTGAACGCCGGGCTGCTTAGCAACAGGTTTAAATGCTGACATAATGACCTCAGTTTTGTCTGATTTTTCTTTATATTTTTCTCTGTAATTGCAGCGAATGCTACTTAAGTGATACAAGCGTCTGGATTATAAAGGGACAGACAATTGCAACATTGTAATAACAAATTACAGGCCCCTCTCCCTTTGTGTATGCTGTGACCGGCCTTATTATAGCCATCTTCCTAATTGGTGTGTAAATACAGAATTACCGTGAATTGCAGTCACTCACAATCGGGGCCCGATGCACAGCAATCACCATCCGCTCTACAAGCTGCCTCACTTTCCTTCTCCTCTTCAGTCCCCCACCTTCATAACAACTTCCATGAGTCTTTAATGAAAATGGGTGCCAATGCGCTATGAGTGGATATCTATAAGTGTTGAGTTGTAATAAAGGTTTTAAATATTATAAATAATCTAAAGGTGAGACTAACAGTTTAGTCATTATACTGAATGTAATGTGTCAGTATGACTGGGTCTGCCAGGCACTGTCGTGGTTTCATCACGTGTTGCTGTTCTTGAAAAGGAATGGTATGGTGTGGTGCACCCCAATGGGAAATAAGCCCAGGGAGTCGGGGTCTGCAGTGAACAGTTTAATTATTTAATGAAGCAAAACAAACAAATTAAGGGCTGACTTCACCGATCTCCTCCCTAGCAGAAGAAGGGTTAATGATGAGGAAAGGCCTGTCCCTCTGTTTCTCAGAAGGCTGGTATCCTGGTCACAGGCTAAGAGCCCAGGGTCTAAGACAGAGTATCCTCGTGGAAGCTTCTTCTCCTGGTTGCTCTGTTACCTCCAGCTCTGTTACCTAACTGGAAAACCTATTCCCTAACTACAGACACTAAGGACTGGGACTATTCTCCTTATATACTACCCACTACCAGGGGAGGAGTGGTTACATTTCAGCATAAACACAATGACAAAGCATTCTCCCATAGAGTGACATTGAGTGCCCATAACGTTCTATGGCAGAGTTTCTAAAGTGTAAACAACTTTTCCAGGCAGCACCTGTCATTCTAAAAGTCAAGCAGTCTTCTTGCCTGGTAAATAAATCAGTTTTCTTCTGCAGAACAACTTGTACAATAGATGGCAAATTACAGGCAAATTAGAGATAGAGATACACAGTCAGACATGTCTCTCAGTGCTCATTATCCCTTTCTACTAGTCTATACAGATCCAATGATAGTAAACGGAATGTATATAACAATACACCATAGATTAATGTAAATTAACGCTTGATGGAAAATAAAGTAAGAAGTGCTGAGTTCACATAGGGGAAATATTCAAATGTACATGTCCAAAGTTCATTGCTTCTCTGTCCAGGGCACTACAACAACTTCACTTAAGGCAATAATGAAAGGAAATTAATGCATATACCCTGGTGTAAATGCTGTGTTCAATCTTACAACAGTGTATAGACCATAGGGTCAGATGCCTTTAAGGAGCCAGCTCATGTTAGCCCGGACTCTGCACAATTATGGAAAATAACTGAAGCATGGGATGGTCACTGGACTAGAGTAGAAAGTATGTAGAGGATGGATAGATGTGAGGTGAAGAGTAAAGGAGCCCAAGGCCACCCTGATCTAGAATAGCGAAGTGTGAGGGCATGCATTAAAACCACAAGGCTCGCCACTAGTATGATACTACATGGAAGTTTTTTTCAGTTCTGCTCCCAAACTTTATTGTACTAAAAAGAAAATCAAACTGGAATTTGTGGTAGTAAATATTATATACTCACTATGACTGCAAGGTTGGCACACAGAGGTTATCAAAGTGCCACTTCCTTAGGCCGGAAGTTTGGCCCTTTAAGGAAACCTACCCTCAGGAATCTACCTAATAAGGTACAACTGACAATTGGCGCCCAGTAATATCCTAATCCCAAAACTATGCTTCTGTAATCTTATGATGCTTTGTAACCTAAATCTACACTGGTATGCAAATTTTCTGCAAAGTCTACTGGGGCATGGAGTAGGGGGGCGTGGAGTAGCCTGTGTCCCGATAGCTTCTGTGATTTTTCCAAGACGAATCTTCTGTCGTGCTGCGAGCTCTCAGGTATATTTCTGATAGTAGGTTTCCTTTAATAAATATGTCTCCAGTGTGTGAGATTTTTTTTATAACTTATTGCAAAATAATTGCAAGATGAGTAAAAAAAACAGTGCAGCGCCTTTGGGTGAATTTTCTTCCTGTTTTTTGGTTTTACCGTATATACTCGAGTATAAGCCGACCCGAGTGTAAGCCGAGACCCCTAATTTTAACACAAAAAAATGGTAGAACCTATTGACTATTGACCTATTAAGTATAAACGGAGGGTGGAAAATACATTGGTCACAGCCCCCCCCCCAGTATATAGCCTGCCAGCCCCTGTAGTATATAGCCTGCTTCTCCCCCAGTATATAGCCTGCCAGCCCCTGTAGTATATATAGCTTGCCAGACCCTGTAGTATATAGCCTGCCAGCCCCTGTAGTATATAGCCTGCCAGCCCCCTGTAGTATATAGCCTGCCAGCCCCCTGTAGTATATAGCCTGCCAGCCCCCTGTAGTATATAGCCTGCCAGCCCCCTGTAGTATATAGCCTGCCAGCCCCCTGTTGCATATAGCCAACAGGTGTACTCACCTTCCGCCGTTCCCCTGACAGGTCCTCTTCTATTCATCGTGGCTCCTGCATTGGCTCTGTGTCTCTGCATGGTCCATCGCATGCACCATGAGGTCAGCCTTTTTTCGTATACTGTTTTGTATTACCTCTGTGAGTGTTGTATGATTTTAACCTACGCTTTTGCTTGAATACTCTCTCTTTGAATGTACTCATACCCCATTGACAGCATTATTTTGTACAATGTTGAGTTCATTATCTCTTCATAAAAATTCATCTAATGTTAAATAAACAGCGCAGCACATATACCAGTAAAAGAGTGGAGTGAATCCTTGATTTTTTTTACATAAATTTGGCTTTATATTGCAATAGCTGTGGTTCTATGTTTAAAGGGGTTGTCTGATTGTTTTTAAAATTCTGGAGACAGGCTGGGGAGGAATTTTTTAAAAAACAAACCTTTACTCACCTCCTCCATCGATCTTACTGGTCCATATTTGTTTACAGGGGGGCAGAAGCTGTGCTGAGCTCAGCTTCTAGCCGGCCGAGGTGGCCTGCTATGCCCAGCCATCCCTATATCTCAGTGCACGATACAGCGCTATGAACAGGGACGGGTGGGCGTGGCCAGCCACCTTGGCTTGAAGCTGACCTCAGCGCAGCTTCCGTGCCCCTGTAAACGAAAAGTCTAAAAACCCCAATGTAAATTTTGCCACTGTTTGACTCCAACTAGTCAAGAAAATCCTATGACAAATGTCCTCCTCTGAGCATATTGTAGTACACATAAACATGGAGATAAAATGACCCACAAAGGTTCTGTGTATACACAAAATTGTGCATTTTCTTTTAAGCCGAGTTTTAAATTTGCTTTCAGTTTATTTTAGTTACATTAATCTGTAGCACTATGGAATTTGATGGCGCTATATAAATAAACATTATTATTATATGTTGGAGAAATAAATCTGTAAACTGCAAAATTTTAGATACTCTCAAAGGATGTACTTGATTTATGACCTGCTCTAAGTGCTGGGGATAGTTAAAGACTAGAGTTGAAAAGTTCTGCTTTTTATTGATCTTGTATATTTACCCATTCTGGTTATATCTCCCATTTTTGAGAGGAATTTGTGAGAGGAAATCAAGCCTAAAATTCTCTGGTCTAATCATAGCCTGCAGACACAACTAATCTCTGTGTGTTTTATGGAGAGAAATCCAGTAGATGTTCCAGCAATTGAAACAGAAATACAGCTCTGAAGTCTTGGCTCTTATTCCATATATGTGCCAAGTAATTTACTGCCCTCATTGAGCCTTCCAAAAACTTTAATGCCAGTGTCCAAATATTAGCTGAACTCTGGTGAACCCATGGTTGGAGAGAGTGACCCTCCATAAATTGTTGGTGAGACACACACAGATGTTCTCTGTATTAAGCCTCCAGTCTAATTCCTGTATCCTCTCTTTGCTGCTTGCCATGCCTATAAATCTTTATTTTCTTCTAAATGAAACCATTTTGTAAATTTAGCTTCATGCATTTGGCCCCGGAAATCAATGTGATGATGCAGCGCCCAGGGCTGATCGTAATAGTAAGGTTGATTAAGAGAAGGAAAACACATAAGAGCCCCATCGAGAAGGTGTAACTTGAGGCCTTAGCCATTACTTTGCAATGACCATGGACGTCATCCAGTATATTACTGTGGCACCTTGGCGTTCTCTGAACTGTATTTGACATGTACAATGTAAACAACTATTTGGCTTTACCAGCTTAGATGAAATCCAATAATGCAGGGGGTACAGTTAGTTTTTCCAATATTAGATGACTGCACTGTTTTGTTTATAGACAACTCTTCCTCGAATACACACAAATCTTAGAAAACCTTATATACACTGAACCAGCACTGAATGCTCAAAGATTCTAGGTTTAAAGGGGTATTCTGGGAAGATCTGATCTGATACAAAACCCCATAAGGCAAGATTTATCAAGGCAATCCAGATGTGCAAGTCAGATTTATGTAGAAACAACTCCAGTCCACTTCTGCGACCTCCTTGCATTGGAAATAGTTTAGAACTAGTTACACCCAAAGCTGCAACTCAATATTAGCAAATGCTTCACATACCTTAACATCTCAGATGCCATATTTATCAAGTAGTCTAATCCACTATGATAAATCTGCCATGCAACAAAGCTCCTGGTTCAAGATTCCTACCTAATGACGCATCCACACCACTCCACCAGAAGAATTGTGAGTTTAATTCTGTGCATGATATCTCAGAGGATAAGTAGAGGATAAGTAATTTAACATTTGTATGCAATAACTGGTAGGTGGAAGATATGGGATCTCTCTTGTTCATAAGCACATTAATAACAATTTATGTAATACCTATTGGCCTCTGCTAAGATACATTAGAACTTTTTGTGTATTATTTATTGTGTATAACAAGCATTGGGTGGGCTGTCTTTAAAACTGGAAATTGTATACAAATGTGGGTGTCGCGGGTGACCCCGGGATCTGTGACATTGATCCTCTCCGTGGCACTCCGTGGCATCTCCCCCCCCCAACCCGCACTTACCTCTCCATGCTCTTGCTCCCATCCCGGCTAGGCCGCGCGCATCCCCGCTCCCTAGGGTGCAACGCAATGCTGATTGGCGCTGGCACTTCTGGGTTTCCCTTAAAAAATCTTTGAGCTCATTAGCGATAAGAGAAAGCTTCCTGTTCCTTGCTCCGTGTTCCTGTTTCCCTTTCCTGTGCTGCTCCCTGTTTCTGCCTTGATCTCCTGTTGTGACCTCAGACTGGTCCTGTGACCTTGCTTCTCTGCCGTCAGCCCTGACTATGTGCCTGTCCCTGACCTTGAGCCTGGATCCTGATTCTGTACCTCGACCTTGGATGCCACCTCAAACTGCACCTGTGGAACGACCTGGTGATACCACGCTGCACCTGTGAACGCAGCAGCAAGTTCATCCTGCTTTGCGGCGTGTTCTGGTGAAGACTAGGTGCAGCTTTGATTCCAGTCTGAGACTTTTTTTACCATATAAAAAATATTTTAATTTTGTAAAATATTCAACAATACATAAAAATAACCAAAAGAAGAATTAGTGTGTGAATAATACTCCATGTGGTATGTTACAAAAAGGTATTATTATACATACATGTACATGGTATGTATATACAGGTATTATTATAAATAGTCTCTATCGATGATGGTTCCAATGTCTCATTTTTGGGAATCCTTTTTGCTTATTTACCGAGAGTTGAATATCATAGTAATTCATACATATGAAAAAATATAAAATGAAAAAATATAAAAAATATAAAACATTCATACAATGTGCTAACAATGCATAAAATGTGTGCACGATGTTTGTGGAATAGGATATGTGCACAGTCCTGTCAGGGTTCGGGATCAATGGATCCTCTGGACCACCGCAGGAGGTGGTACTTGCCGACACCTGGACTGGAGTTTAAGTGGCACCTGGTCTTCACCAGAGCCCGGCACAAAGTGGGATGGTCTTTCTGTGGCGGGGTACCACCAGGTAGTTCCACAGGTGCGATTAGCCCACAAAGGCAGTCAAGGTCGAGGTACCTTAAATGATGACAGTCTCGTAGTCGGGTCCAGGCACAGGGTCAGGGAAGGTGGCAGAGATGTAAGGTCAAGTCCAATCCGGGGTCAGCAACGGGAGGTGCAGGCAGATGGGAGTGTAAACTCTGGCACACGGGAGACAGAAACACAGCAACACAGGAACACAGCTACACGGAGGAACACTGGTAACACAGAAACATGGAGGGACTCTGGTAACACAGGAACACGGAGAGACTCTGGTAACACAGGACTCAGGAGCAGGAACATACTGTAACGCAGAAATACTCAGGAATTGTCGCAAGGAACCTTTCTCAAAGGCACAAGCACAAAGATCCGGCAGGAAGTGTAGGAAGAGGCAAGCTTAAGTACTTTTTCTAAAATGGGCCAGCGACAATTAATGTTGCGCTGGCCCTCTAAATTTACTGAAAGCAGGGCATGCCCTAGGAGGCGTGGACGCCCGCACAGGGCTGCTGGAGTCAACGCTACATGGCAGCGAGGTGAGTGACTCGCTGGGGGACCGGGGCAGCGGAGAGGGGCAAGGTGCGCCGCGACCCGAGCACCCAGTCCTTGTGAACAATTGGTTGGATTAATGTCCAGGAGGCTTATGCTGTCAGGCTATGGAGCCCTATACCTGCAGCATCAACAATTAAGAATTTATTGAACAGTTTAACTGTTATAAAATTTACTTATTGTACAAATAGTTGTATGCAATCTAACACTCACGGTTTGTTGATTTCTGGCTGTATTATCGGTATGATTCCCAAAAACGAGACATTGGAACCATCATTGATAGTTAAAACAGTCTGAGACCGATCCTATATAGTGCCCACATTTGTATACAAATTCTTGTTTGTAATTTTCCTTTGTTGGTGTGAAGGTTCTTGGTGGTAGCACATTGGACTGGGGAGATAAAAAATTGCTAAGTGCCCCTATAGAGATTTTTATTACATTGATTGTCTTTAAAACTGAAACAAGATTTCATGTGATATTCAGGCAGTCAACACTGAAGATGGCCTCACATAATCTATATAAACTCTTCAGGAGGAATTTGTTGGTTCTAATTTTTATGTATTTTTAACTACATGTATGTCTCATTATATGTCTAACCTTCTTGATTCAGTAAAACTTTTGGCTCTGATTATAAGAATCCAGCTTCTTTCAACACAACAACCTGAAAGAAAGTACATATGGATAACTTATGGGCTTGAGGGAGATCCCTCTTCTACTCAGATGGTTTCCTGTATGAATGTATTGATTTTTGAAAAGCTTTGAAGAATATATTATACCAACAGTTGATGATCTATCAGAGGATGAATAAGGATTTCAAGGATCCAAGCTCCGGTGTGAAGATAGAGTTTATTTAAAGATTAGGTTCTACTGAAGAATGGTTTAAGTGACTTAATAAAAAAAAGTCTTACACAAAGTTTAAAAGTTAAAGCATGAAGGGGAAGGAACAGAAGAGCCTTTAAGGTGGAAACTTGAGAATGTAAGTGTTTTTATTAGATATATTTGAGAATCAGAATGAGTCAATTTACTGTGGAATGAACAAGAATAGGACTCTAGGAAGTGTCTATGAAGGAAGTTCTCATGGCTACGAACCCATAAGCCTGATGGAACCTAAACACATGTTGCAGTTAGTTTTCTTCTGGCGATCCTGCTTACACTTCATTGTTGCATTGTTGAAAGCTTTTACTGACTTGAACATTGTGAAAGTACATCAGCATGAGCTGCAGGTAAGCTCATTACCCAGCTTTCCCTGGAACACCTGAGGATCTTTTCCCATATTGTCAACAGAAAATTTAAAGTTAAAATGGAAAAAGTGAATATTAAAGAATTTTGGCAGCTGGAGGCCGTGTGGAGCCCTTCTTACCATGAGATTTCCATACTTTTGTGTGACTCAGTCAGTGTTTTTTTTCTCGCTTTCACATTAGCATAACACTTCATCTTTGTTGGAAATATTTCTCTGCCTGAAGGTGTCTCAGTATATGAAATCTGTGATTGATGGATTGGAAAGCCCCCGCAGTTGCAGCAGCCTTGGTAGAGATTAGTTCATGTGATGTAAGTGCTGCTTGCCTCATTATAACCTGCTGCGCCTTTCTCCCCCCTCCATTCACACTCAACCTGGCAAGGATCGGGTTAATGGCACAGGATTTTTTATATATAGCTTAGTAATGAACAAAATCGATTGTTTAACACAAATCAACATGAATGTAAAAAGCTGTCACTGAGAGGATGAAAATTACATGTTCTGCAAAAAGCAAAGGGAGGAATTTAAAAAGCAATGAAACCTGAATAAATAGCATAAAGTACAGGATAATAATGTATACAGTGTGCTGTATCTATATGATGATTGTATACTGTGTGATGTATGATATTGTATTATTATACGATACAAAACAACTGTGCTATTACTGTATATTGTTTGTTATATTATGTTATGCTATACACTAGGAAGGTGTATTACATTGTATTATGCTACTATTATATAGGACTTGTTTTGGTAATTGTACACTGTGTTTTACATCATGTTATGCAATCTTATGCTATTAAATTATAGTGTATATCATATAGTATGCTGTTATTGTACTGTATTTAGTAGTTTATACTATTTTGCATTATATTTAAAATTTAAGTCGTAGATTTTTTTAGATATATTAGTAGATATTATTATTTTAAAAAGGATAATCTAACAACAACTGATGACAGCATATGGATCTGATTTCTCTTTGAAAGAAGTGAAAGTTGTGCGTGTTTGTTTCAGCTCCATGAATGTCTATGGCTATGATAGTTTAGCATTTTACACAGTTTTTTCTTCCATAGGAACTGAATAGAGCTGTAGTAGTTGCTCTATTACATAGGGTATATGTTATCCCTGTACTAGAATTTGGTGGGAATTCCAGATATTGAATAGGTTCAACCTTTTAGAGCAATTGCAATCTCTGATGATTTTTTTTCTACAATAAACTCACTATATATATATACCTTATATACTCGAGTATAAGCCTAGTTTTTCAGCACAAAAAATGTGCTGAAAAACCCAAACTCGGCTTATACTCGAGTCAAAAAAATAAATATATCTAAACTCACCTTTCCGGCGACCCCTGTATATCTTCTGTGCAATCTGTTCGGCAGCGGTGGCAGGCTATATACACTGGGGCAGGGTCTGGCAGGCTATATACACTGGGGCAGGGTCTGGCAGGCTATATACACTGGGGCAGGGTCTGGCAGGCTATATACACTGGGGCAGGGTCTGGCAGGCTATATACACTGGGGCAGGGTCTGGCAGGCTATATAAGATAAGATAAGATAAGATAATCCTTTATTAGTCCCACAGTGGGGAAATTCACAGCGTTACAGCAGCAGAGAGGGTACAGAGAGTGAAGTATATACACTGGGGCAGGGTCTGGCAGGCTATATACACTGGGGCAGGGTCTGGCAGGCTATATACACTGGGGCAGGGTCTGGCAGGCTATATACAATGGGGCAGGGTCTGGCAGGCTATATACACTGGGGCAGGGTCTGGCAGGCTATATACACTGGAGCAGGGGCTGGCTGGCTATATACTGGGGAAGCTGTGACCAATGCATTTCCCACCCTCGGCTTATACTCGAGTCAATAGGTTTTCCCAGTATTTTGTGGTAAAATTAGGGGCCTCGGTTTATACTCGGGTCAGCTTATACTCGAGTATATACGGTATATATGTATTGTATCATATTAGGCTATTCTGTTTTGTAATACAATATTACACTACACTATGCACTTCTATGATAGATAATGTTTTATATAACCATAAAATAAAGTATTTTAAATGACATTTTATATAATACTATATGACAAACAGCAGCTTGTGAAACTACTGAGCTATCCAAACGCTTAAACTATGATCCGCCACCAAGGACTATCATTGAATCTCTACAGTTTTACACTTTCACCCCTTTAGGTGGGGTCCCAATGAGAATAGCAGCTGGCACAGTGGGTACAGAGACAATGGTGCAAGATACTTAAGGAACAGGCAAGCAAATTCTCAGGGTCAGTCCAAAGTTAGGGAAGGCAGCAGGGGTTTTGCTAGGGTGGTAAAAGATCCGGTGCATGGGCCCCAATGCATATGTATCACAATTTCAGTAATGCCCACTCCTGTATATACAAGCTATAGACAACACATACAGCTACAGAAAACACAGGAGAAATCCCTACCTATTCCCTCCAGTGACTGCAGGTGATGTGTCCTCTATCTTCTCCATTAGGTCCTGGCATCACCATGTCTTTTCTTCAGCCATGTGTCCTCCCTGTGGAGATCACCACACAGACATCTCATGTTCTTTATTGTTCCTACATCTTGGTGCCCTAACAGTGTTATCCTGCTGCTACCCCTAACACTCCCTCTCCTTTACTGTAAGGCCCCATTCACACACACACACATGATATGCCACAGCCAGGACTGCTTGGTTGGGGAGGTGGAGGGGTGAGCTCTCCTCCCCCCTCCCATCTCTATAAGAAGCCCGGCAGCAGGGCCGTTCTTACGTAGAAATGGCACGGTGACACGACTGTGCTCACCGTACCGTGCACAATGTACTCCTATGGTAGCCGTATGCTAGCCGCTGTGAAAGGGGCCTAATAGAGACAGAGGGGCAGATTTACTTACCCGGTCCATTCGCGATCCAGCGGCGCGTTCTCTGCGGTGGATTCAGGTCTTTCGACGATTCACTAAGGCAGTTTCTCCGACGTCCACCAGGTGTCGCTGCTGCGCTGAAGTCTGCCGCAGTGCGTGTCCAGCCACACTTTTTCTTTTTTAAATGCGGCGGTTTCTCCAAATCCGTCAGGTTTTCGTACGGCCACGCCCTCCGTTGCGTGCATGCCGGCGCCGATGAGCCACAATTCGATGGCGTGCGCCGAAATCCTGGGGCAATACAGGGAAAATCGGCGCAAAATGGAAAAATTCGGTTAACCCATTGCAAAAACGCGAAACGCTCTTGAACTAACAAGTAAGAATGTGACCCTAAACTAAGTGATGCCATCCCTGATAGTGCCCACATAAAGAATTCCCTTAACCAAAATTACCTACACTAAGTAAAGTCCCCCTAGAGTTCAGTAATGTCCCCATTGAGAAGTTCCCCAGAGACCTCTATAATGTCCTCCACAGCCCTCTGTAATGTCCAAGAGCTCCCTGTAATGTCCATCCACAGCCCCCAATAACGTCCTCACAGCCCCCGAATGTCCTCACAGCCCCCCAAATGTCCTCACAGCCCCCCGATGTTCTCAGAGCCCCTCAGATGATCCCACAGCCCCAGTAATGTCCCCAAAGCCCCAGAAAGTCTTCACAACCCCCAGTATTGTCCCCAAAGCCCTTGTAATGTCCCCAACAACCCCCCCCATGCCTTCACAGCTCCCAGTAATGTCCCCACAGCCCCTTGTAATGTTCCCCATGCCAACTCCCCTCAATGTGCTCCCCCCACTCATAATTAAAAAAAAACCCTGATACTCATCTCTAGCTCTTCCTCTGGATTCTCCCTGTTCACTGTAAGACTTCACTTCGCTCCCGGCAGCTGTAGTGAGCTGCTTGCAGCAGGAGACGCTGGGTGATCGCGTCCCTGCTCCCTGTAGTGGAGAACGGAGATGACGGCTCCTTCACCACTACAGTGCTCATCGCTATCTATGTCCTGAGTACGTAGATAGCGATGAGAGAAGGGAAATATGCCAGGACAGCTGGACGACCTGGGACATTCGGGGCACAGGCCAAAAGATCCGGGCACTGGCCCTGGATCTTTTGACCTAGCGACGCCCCTGGAAGATGGCATAATAGCCATGTCAGGAAACAAGCAGAGGCTACAGGTAGTCAGCACAGGATCAATATTGTAGCTAGAAACAAGTTGTTTTGTACACAGTGAATTCCAGATAAGGATCATAGTCTGGGAAAGGTCAATCTTAAGGAAACGGCAAGACTGGACTATCAAGGAACCTTTGCTCAGGTGATGAGGAATGGGGCTTACTATATTATATAGCCTCAGGGGATCACTGAAAGGCAGCGGACACATGTGTTGGTATGCATTATGGCCTTTTAAGATGCTGAGAGACCCGATAGCCGCACCCTCTGGGAGCCAGAGGAGTAGCCAGGGAGTTGGACTGCAGACACATAGGGGCAGATTTATCAAGCTGTCTGAAAGTCAGAATATTTCTAGTTGCCCATGGCAACCAATCAAGGCTCAGCTTTCATTTGACCAGTGCTCATGAATATTTTAAAGGGGAGCTGTGATTGGTTGCCATGGGCAACTAGAAATATTCTGACTTTCAGACAGCTTGATAAATCTGCCCCATAGGAGGAAACATGAGTACAGGGCAGGGGTTTGTAGAAGCAAGGTAACCTTGCCTGGAGTGGAACCCATCACCAGCATAACACATTACACTGTACTATAATATTGATTTGGACTAGTGATGGAAATGTGTCACCATTAGAGATGAGCGAGCACTAAAATGCTCGGGTGCTCGTTACTCGAGCCGAACATTTCCAGATGCTCGAGTGCTCGTTTCGAGTAACGAGCCCCATTGAAGTCAATGGGAGACCCGAGCATTTTTCAAAGGGACCATGGTTCAGGAATAAAATGTGTTATTTAATTGAAAAATAATGTCTTCTGATAATTTGCAAACATCTGCGATCTATTCTTCACTGTTCCGCGCGTATATTATCTCCCGACAAGTTAGCAGATGTAAAGAACAGTGAAGAATAGAATAAAAACAGTGAACACAGTGAACACAGTGAACACAGGATCATTTAAGATAAAAACACAGTGCAGAACACAGTGCAGAATAGATTACAGATGTTCGGCACATCTGCTTACTTGTCGGGAGATACGCGCGGAACGGCGCGAACAAAATAGCATGTGAAGAACAATATATATGTGTGTGAAGAACACATTGCAGATGTTTAAATACATCTGCAATGTGTTCTTCACACATATATATTGTTCTTCACATGCTATTTTGTTCGCGCCGTTCCGCGCGTATCTCCCGACAAGTAAGCAGATGTGCCGAACATCTGTAATCTATTCTGCACTGTGTTCTGCACTGTGTTTTTATCTTAAATGATCCTGTGTTCACTGTTTTTATTCTATTCTTCATTGTTCTTCACTGTGTTTTTTTTAATTAAATGCTCGATCTCGAGCAGGGGAAATACTCGTCCGAGCAACGAGCCGTCTCGAGTACCCTAATGCTCGACCGAGCATCAAGCTCGGACGAGCATGTTCGCTCATCTCTAGTCACCATACTTTTTTCTCTCTGCGTAATTATATAATTATTTATTCATTTTTGTTGCTTGTTTATTGCTTTAAATATTAATAATAGAAATTTAAAAGTTTTCATTTTGTTTCCTACCAGAAGGAGCTTTAGCTGTGTATTGTGTCAGTCAGTCCATAAGAGAGTAGGTACAGTATCTGACCCTATATGCTAAAATGAAGTAGTAAAAAAAGACATGTGATTACATCATGATGGAGGAGGAGTATCTTCTAGGTTTTTTGGCACTTTTACAGGTAACTGTGCTGATGTGCAGCAACCAGGACAGTGTAGAATCATCCACAGTCTCCTAGTAAAAATAAATGACAGAGGTAGGTACTCCCTGTGGGTATCAGCATTTGCTGAACAGAAGGTGTGCCACATATGCACAACCACTCGCCATTCAACTCTGTGGGAGCTTTGACAATCTTGTGGATATGTCATATATGGTGTAAATGCAAAAACCCCATTAAATCGAACCCGTTACCACATTTTTAACAAATACAGCCAGTGGCTGTAATTGTTTCCCTCATATCTCCATATAATCAAGTTTATTGTTTTACCTGGGATTCAGAGATATCTATAGTGAGTCGAGGGTTGTGTGGCCTCCTCTCGCTGAATCCAGCAACTCATCCCCGTAAGGGATATCTGACGTCATCAGGAGTGGAAATTATTAACAGGTGTACATATCTGAATCACTTAGACCTTTAGGATGTCCCATCACAAGTAATAAAATGTAACCCAGCTAGTGGTTGGTGCAGATATCAATAACGCAATGGCCATTAAATCTATGGGATGTCGGTGGATGAGGCCTGTCCTGCAGTGTAAAAGACTGTAAAATACAGTTAATAGCCACTCTTCTTTCTGTCAATGGAAAGAGGATCCCAAGGATCCTTAACTGAGAATTCCTTAATAGGATGTGAGAAGAAGTTTAACCGTTTAACCCCTTTCTTCTTTTACATTATATGGAAAAGCATATTGTTTTGTGCTTGCAGATATCACTGACACTGAGCTACGACTGCGCTGCTGATTACATAACCTCGATATTATTCCAGGGTGGAATTGCTCCTTAATAAGCCCTTCACACAGCTTTTCATACACAATTGACATTATAATGTGACTCGATAAAAATGATGTTTTTTAATTAACAATCTTGCTGCTTTATTCCGCTGTATTAAATCGGCATTAGTTGTGCGCAATCTCTCCCACAAACAGGCAATCCATAATAAGAGAGTAATGCTATTAACACAACATAAGACGTACGGCTCCTGCTATATATTACTCATAATAAAGTTACATTCATATATAATGCATGAGATGCAATTCACAGTCATTTTTCTATTGTCTTCCCCCAACTGAAGTGCAGAATAATAGAATAATAATATTCATTATCAGAACATCTGGAGATGAAATTCTGCTTAACAAATAAGGATATTGCTTAGATTGCTTCCAACTACATGGAAGTACCTGGGCTTTAATATAACCTATTTATGAGGGGGTTTATGTCTCTAATCCCTACATCATGTGTTTGCTAATAGGGTATGTATTATGGATGAGATATACACCATGTACTGTTGTCCAGCCAACATAAAAGTAATTTACATTAATTATATGTGCAATATCAATGAGATGTAGTTAGATATTATATTACAATGATCAATCAGAAATTCCCTGGTGGATAGGCCTCGTTGCACTTTCTGTGCAGGGTAGTGTCAACCCTAATCTTCTCTATGTATCCTGTTTATTGTAACATGGCACCATAAATACTATTAATGGTCATTCCATGTGTATTTCAGTCCCAAGACCCATTGATTTGTGATTCCTCTCACAATACTATGAATGTCATCAATTGCTAGATCTATACGTAAACAATTGCGGTTTACGTATAGATAGAGAATGAATAACTAGAGAATGCAGATATAATACATTCCAGGAACCTTCTGCATGAGATGAACTTGTACTATTGTTTAGCCATATCTCTTGGGTGCATTTGTTGATTGCCATAACAACAATAAACATGGTGTGAAGTCCCAACTTCTTTAGTCATTTGACATGTTGAAATCTGACCCCTCAAAACCTTTCTTATGACCAAAATTAGGAAGCTGGACTATTCACAATAGGACTGAGATCCAGTACATGTCAGAAATCCTGCAGGTTCTGGCCCTGCTGCTTGAGTTCTCCAGGCTGAGTACCACACACGGGTTTATACTCTGCAGAGGCCTGATTGATGACATCTTGCTGCCTCTTAGAGTTGGGGTATATTACAGGTGACGGTCGACCAAAGAATCAGCTTTCTGGTGTGACATCATGGCACTACATTTAAACTCACTTCATTCAGTGCCTGACAAGTCATCTGGCTCTCTGTTATTCCATATACTCTTCTGTACTATGATACTGACCTGTGCTTGTGCCTTTTGAATAAATCTTTGCCTTACGCTTTTGTACCTCGCCATAATATTTGTTATCTACCTGGTTTGCCTGGCCTCGCTGTTTTGCCTTGTTTGTCTGTCTTTCAGTTCTTTGTATGTACCCAGGGTAGGGACTGCCATCCAGCTGTCTCTTGCGGTTAAGCACAGTACCGGCAAGTAGCCAGGGACAGTGGTTGTGAGAAGCGTAGGGCTCGCTCTTCTTTCCTGGCTTGACAGTACCATAGCAGCCACAACAATATCTTTGGCAGTGTGTCTTTATAATCAAAGGTTGGCCTCCGGGGGCTTAACTAGAAATTGCTGGATCCCATAGCAATCTTTTGGCTGCCCCTATACACATCTAACACATTTTGCTCCATGTAAAGCAGAAAGTCTTATTTAATGTTTGGAAATATCATACTTTACATTGGACTGCCTCTAATCTTAGAAGGGAGAAGCAACAGTACATTGTAAATTATGGGTGAAATGTGTAGATGATCACAATGATGATGTGGGAGAGTCTTGTTTTTTTCTCATTGAAAAAAAAATGACCTCAGTACATAAATAGAGCACCAGAAACAAGATCACTACATAAATACAGCACCGGAGCCAAGCTCAACATATAAAAACACAACCAAGCTCATACACACAGAATTTGAGTCAATCTCAGGACAAAAATACATGACTAAATACTAACAGTTTGATAAAACCCACCATCAAAGAGTTTACTCACACACCCGTACTTAATCTTTAAAACACGGACCAGGACCAGACATTGCAGATATATGAGATCAATGGAATCTATACTGTGCATTAATTCCATTCTGTCCCTGAGAGCCACAGTTAGGTCAGAGAATTTGCAAACACGGTTTTTGTTTGTAATACACTGCCTCCAAAAACATTGGGGCACATTTACTTAACCGGTCACTCGAGTTCACTAAACGTGCATTGTCTATCTATAATGGTGCGTGTGGCTATTTGCTAAGATTGTTTGCCTTTAGTCATGAACGTGTCGCTTCCCCGACAGAGTGCACCATCTTTTTTGTGGGGCATCTTTAACATAGGGCGTAAGACCAATGTAAAAGTTAAATACGCCACTTGGTCTGAATCAGTCGGACAATCCGACGGCACGCCCCCTAATTTGTGTAGCATGGAGGCCAGCGAAGCAACGTCGCATGCGCCACAATCCCAGCTCACACACTACTTAAATACCTGTGCAAGGTGTTTTAGCCATGAAGGACGTGCACTGTCCGACAAAACTGCACAGCACAACCTTTAGTAATATACACAGTGCCCCCAATAAATGAAAATACTGTATATACAGCATATCCAGAAAGTCCTGAAAGTTTATAAAGTATAAAACAATAAAATGCTCAATGTTGCTCAAACACGGACCCCTGGTATGGTAAATATTCTCTTTTTGGGGATTCTGCCACAGAGCCAGGCTGGGTGAATTAGGAACATTCTTAACATGGGGGAAAACACTCATGAATCTCATGTCTGAGTTGTACTATATCAAATATCATACCACTTTGTTTACCGACCAGCAGCAAATGAATCCCTCAGATATTAGCTAAATGTGACTGCTATCTGTGCACACCCCATAGACATCCTCCTGATATAAATTAGCTGTGCAAAAGTCAAGTCATTAGAGGAACTGGCTCAATGATTACAGAAAGTACATGAGGCCAGATAGGAGTACACCTTGAGGGACTTCCAATAATTACATTGATCTTAACCAGCCAATTAGGGATGTCAAGTTAAACTTTCACCTGTAGGCGGAGCTGGCAGTAATTGGACCCCAACTGTTATCAAATGTTTATAGTACTGGCCCACTCATATAGTTTAGAGACACCTTAAAGACCCACTAAGGCCCCAGGCCGAAAATGCCCTCTGCCGCCCCTCAAGTTGCCATTTTTATGGTAGTGCAACTACATGTGTAAATCGGCTGTACTCTGCATTAAGGTATGCGTGTTATAGTCTTATAAAACTCTGTGGATTTAGGGGAAATGGGACGTTTCAGCCCCCTTCTCTCAGGAATATTTAGGAGCTGTGTCCTTGTGCGTGAAGCCGTTCTGTATCTGGGCTCTATTTATGGGCAGATGTAGAGTTTCACTGGCATCTATTTTCGCATTATGGTCTATGGGGCATTTTATGTCAGACCCTTAATATTTCATATCGCAGTTATTTTGTTTTTATGCATTTTTTTCTTTCTTCCGTACGGTATCAATTAAATGTCCTGTAAAATCAATATCCCTTGTCAGAAGTAACGGCAAAAGCACAATTCCAGGCTGGTGCTGAGCCGCTGATATACCTTCTGTAACAGGTGCCAGGATATACATAGACATTTATGGCTGTACAAGAAACGTATTGAGATGTGCTGCCGATATGCAAATAACAAAGAGCTGGGCAAGGTGCCATGAGAAAATAGATATAGTAATGGAGTCAGTTATTGCTGAGTTGTTGAAATGAGATGCTAATTATTACTAGAATTTAGTCTAGCAGAGCATCTCTATTCTTACTAGCAGCTCCAGACCAGTACATGGATCCCTAAAATACTCTGTCCTGCGGAAACTTGACATGCTTTACATCCAGTAGATGAGTTAACAGGTCACTAGCCTCTACAATAACAGCACATGGTTTTTCTGTAATACTCGATATTGAAATGAATATTATGCCTAAGCGAATGCTATGACTAAGGGCGTTTTTTTGCCCAAAACGTGTCAGCTTGTCTGCATGTAGTCACTTTTTTAATGTAATCTAATAAAAAAATGTTTTAGTCCAGTGCCGGAACTACCGTATATACGCGAGTATAAGCCGACCCAAGTGTAAGCCGAGGCTATATTTTTTTACTCAAGTATAAGCCGAGTTTGGGTTTTCAACACAATTTTTGTGCTGAAAAACTAAGCTTATACTCGAGTATATATGGTACTTCAATTTTTCTCCTGTGTTTGTTTTGGACAACTTGTTCCATGGCAAGGGCCTAAAATGTGATCGGATCCACAGTTAGAAGCATGGGTGAGCTGTATAGGACTTCATTTCAAAAACAAATATATTAAAAAAAATGTTATTCTACCTCATATATTTTTGTATCCTTTAACATAACTCTTCCCTTTTTCTTATATCAAAAGCACATGCACAACACGTTTGTGAAAAATGTTTCTATTCTTCACATGCTGTGTGTTACATGCAATATACCATGAGAAAAGAAAACGAAGTGGACTGCCTTGAGAAAGCGCCGGCTGGCGCGAAACGGCCCGTCGGCTTTGCGGCTCTGTGTGTCCCCCCTGTGTACCTTCCCTATGGACTTTTGAATAAAAAAGCTTACTTTCACGATCGGTGAGTGCCACTTCGTTTTCTTTTCTCATGGATCATGCTGATTTATTTCTGGAAGTATGTGCACAACCTCAGTGATATAAGCGACGACCACCTCCGTTTACACCCATTCATTGCTCCTTCTAATTAACAGCGACCTGCTTACCTTCGTCCGGCTGTGCCCGTAATGCTTTTCCTCTACACGAGACCTTACATGCAATATACAACTGCTTCCCAAAAACCTGACAAAACTTCAAAATGGAAAAAGTAAAGAAATGATCTTGTGCAATGATCAATGCAAAAATGTGGATCTGACTTCTGAGGTTCATATGAAATATTAAAAATTCTGTCCTTTGGAGCCTCATTGATGTTTCCTCTTAATGAATATTATCAGAAAATGTTTTTGCTGATCATTGGTATAAGAGTTTTCTTGGATGAAACACACACATGCCGCCTTCCAGACATTAAGACAAGTAGCTGTGTCTGGTACTAATAGAGTATGCTTATTCACGTCTGGATTAGCGAGCAAAAGCAGAGAGTGCCGTTCACTGCGCCTTCCCCATAATGGAACAGATGCTCATCATATTCACAGTGGGACCTCAGCAAAGTAAGAAAAACTGCTCTGTTAACATGTGTTTCGGCTTGTTATGGTGCAGCACGCAGCCCTGTGCTGTCTGCTAGTTCCCTGTTGGAGAAAATGGAATTTTTTTTAATTGTGTCTGTGGTTCTTAAAAGTAAATGAAATAAACTGAGTAACATGTAAAGGGAGGTAGTGCTTGAAGGACACCTATTGTTTTCTTTTCTTTATATCTTACTCAATCCAAAATTTTGTTTTGATTCATTCTATTATATTTTGTTAAAGTTGTCACTTCTCTTACAGCCATAGTTACATGAAAATATTCCAACTGCCTTCAGGCACCACTAGAGGGAGCAGGGCACAGGTTAGATAGATAAACCTATATTAAAGGGGTTGACCACTTTTATCAGATAACTGATATTGTTTGTGTACTGAAAATGTTCCAATACATTTTCTGTATAAATTCCTCAAAGTTTTCTAGATCTCTGCTTGCTGCCATTCTATAGAAAGCTTCCATGTTTACTTCCATTAGATCTATATCTGTCGTGTGAGATTATAAAATGTACTGAATTTTATCATCAACCCAGGCCATCACAGAAGAAGAACAAGAGTGCATTCACCAGTGTGCACCTGTGGTTATCTCAGTTGTGATGAGCAGACCTGAACCGCAAAGTTTGCGTTTGTACTAAACTTTGAAGATTCGGGTCAAACCACCTCGCGGTTAAAACCTGCAAAGTAGATAGCAGCATTTAAATGGCTAAACAGCGTGCCTATGGAGCTGCCATTTTGGGGGAGGATTGTCACTCCCTGAGGACATCATCAGGAGATAACACACCCACAATGATTTAAATTACACTGGTGACTTTTAATTGTTAAATCCTGTGATTGGTGCCAAATACAAACCATAACAGTTTTAAAATTCTGAGTCGGCTTAACTCAGATCATCACTATGAGCACAGTTTCTGAGCCCGTGGTATCATACTGATATTACTGTATTGTTGTTATCAAAAGCCTCTTATAGTGTATTTTAAATTTATATTTAAGGGGTTAATACTTATTACATCTTGGCTTAAAATATGATAAAAGAACTCCTAAACACATTTAGGGATATGCTGCTTTTGTTTGGATTAATGTTATCTGACACCATGCTTAGACCTATTTTTGTCTCTCACAGCTTTGATCTACATCTAAACACTGGCAATGATGTTTGAAGATTTTTTTCTTTTTGTACTCTGAAAAATAATTCATATACTAAAATCATACACCTGCTGTCTGGATGCAACTGTCCAAGATGGTATAAAAGATAAAAAAGTCACTCTTCCCAAAAGGTTGTGAGCTTGAAAGGGATTTAGGACACCTTCCTCACCTGCCCAGCAACTTCAATTGACTTTCATTCTACAAACTACAAAAGAGATGCGTTACACATAGGGAGGCATCTGATGTCTGTCTATATGCTCCATACTGAATCTCCTGGGAAATACTGATTCAGGGTTCTTAAAAATGACTGGTTACTTACTTTACTGTTTTAACCCCTTCCATAAACCTCTGATTTTTATTTTAAATTCCTGATTACACTGTATCTGTATTTCTCCAGATATCACAGAAATACCTATAATCCCAAAAAGAATGATTGAGGTAGCACATTCGTAGAAGAAAAGGTCTTTATTCACCCAAAGTGTAGGTACACCTGCACTTTGGGTGAATAAACACCTTTTCTTCAACGGATGTGCTGCCTCAATCGTTCTTTTTGGGATTACCTTTGTTTTGCCTATGAGTCAGGTAAACTGAGGCCAGCACCCGTCCTTTTGGCTATAGACCGACAAAAACTTCTGTGGTACTCCATCTGCATGTTTTGGTTACAGAAATACCTATATTTACCCACATGTGAAAAGTCGGCGGCTGCAGTAATTGCGCAGGTGCAGGGACAGTAACACCCCGTGCCGGCCCACTCCCGGACAGCTGTGCCCTCCACTTGGCTGGCTGCGCCCCCCTTCACGCCCCTTCACGCCCTACTAGCATGAAGGTGGCGGAGTTGGCTAAATAATCCCAAGTGCTAGTAATAAGCATTTGCAAATATATCAGGGATTCTAAACCACTGATGTGTTGCAAAGGCCCTGATAAATATCTGTACTTAGCTGTGTAAAAAAGTAATTATTTGTACAGCAAATATTTTTTATTTGAATTATCCAAATTTTGGGTGAAAAAATTTGGACGGTTTTGACATTTACAATTTTTTATGTTATGCTTATGAAAAAAATAAAAAAAATTGATTGTAATATTTTTTTATATATTTTCTTGGATTTTTTAGGATATTGTGATAGTGAACCTGTTATCGTGATCAAATATTTTCACCCAATGACAGGTTCCCATAGCCTTTTAGTACTAATTCCAAATTCCACATTAACATTACTGCTTTCCACACACTTTTAAAAGCTGATAAAAGCTCACCTGGCTCCCAGGGAGCAAACTACATTGAGTCACATCATTATCTGCACACTGCTCTTACAACTCTACCGTTCCCCTGCCCCATGCAGACGTAAGCTGACAGAGAATTGCTTGCAGCATCGGGTCAGCAATGTTTGCTGTGTAATACAGAAGACACCTGCCTGGTATGTAACATGAGATACTGTTAAATCACATGTTGCTAATCAGTTAATAGTATGAGTATTTTGGGATGTTTGGACATTTATGGGGACATTTATCACAGCCGGAACTTTGTGCATCGCCATATGATAATGGCCCGACAAACTGCAGCGGATACATCAAGAGGCTTAAGCCCCTTCCACACTGGCGTTTTTCACGCGCGAGTTCTGCGCGTGCATTTGACGCGCAGAACTTGCATTGCACTCTGTCCCATTGTATTCAATGGGTCTTTCTTCATTAGCGTTGGTTTTAACGCGCGTGCTTGCGTTCGTTTTCACGCGCGTCAAAATCGCAGCATGCTCTACTTTTGCGTGTCACGCGCGTTTTTCACGCTCCATTCAAGTCTATGGAGATGCATCAAGAACGCATTGCACTCGCAATCATTGCAAGTGCAATGCGTTTTAAACGTAAGGGTTGCTAGGTGACCAGAATAACATTATTTCCCCTGCTCGCGATCGAGCATTTAATTAAAAAAACACAATGAAGAACAGTGAAGAATAGAATAAAAACATTGAACACAGTGAACACAGTGAACACAGGATCATTTAAGAGAAAAACACAGTGCAGAACACAGTGCAGAATAGATTACAGATGTTCGGCACATCTGCTTACTTGTCGGGAGATACGCGCGGAACGGTGCGCCCAAAATAGCATGTGAAGAACAATATATATGTGTGAAGAACACATTGCAGATGTATTTAAACATCTGCAATGTGTTCTTCACACACATATATATTGTTCTTCACATGCTATTTTGTTTGCGCCGTTCCGCGCGTATCTCCCGACAAGTAAGCAGATGTGACGAACATCTGTAATCTATTCTGCACTGTGTTCTGCACTGTGTTTTTCTCTTAAATGATCCTGTGTTCACTGTGTTCACTGTGTTCAATGTTTTTATTCTATTCTTCACTGTTCTTCACATCTGCTAACTTGTCGGGAGATAATATACGCGCGGAACAGTGAAGAATAGATCGCAGATGTTTGCAAATTATCAGAAGACATTATTTTTCAATTAAATAACACATTTTAATCCCAAACCATGGTCCCTTTGAAAAATGCTCGAGTCTCCCATTGAATCGCGCATGAAAAATGCGCCGAAAACGCAAAAAACGCTAACAACACGCGCGTGAAAAACGCAAAAACGCTAATTACTCCAAGGAAAAATGGAACAAAAACGCAGCCAAAAACGTCAGTTTTTCACGCATTGCACCCTGACGTGAAACGCAACGCTAGTGTGGAAGAGGCCTTAGACCCCTTGATGTATACACCAGGCAGCAGCGCAAGTGGGCAAAACATTGCCAGGCCTGACCAGCATAGTTTTATTTAAAACAGTAAATGTTCAAACCCCCTTCATGCGCCCACATGTAGGCTGGTGAAGGGATATTCTTTATACCATCCTGAACCTGTTATAAAACGTTTTTTATGAATCTAAAACACATGAAAATGTAGTGTATGTTTGTAAAAATTATTTCACATTGTATTATGTTTGAAGGTATTTATTAACATTTGTTTATTGTCATTATTGCTGAATTGTATCATTTATTTTGAATTTCAAATATTATTTACAGTTAAAAGAAAACCTGTCACCATAATGTACTGTCTTCTGCAGGTAGCATGTCTTAAGGTATGGGTGGAACAGATTGATATGTAATGTGCTTAGTCTGTGTTCCTGCTGTGAAGTCATGGAGGTGGTTCCATCAGTTACCAATTACATGAATTACATTTACATTATTTAAAATAAAATATGCTAATCCATTTAGTTTTTTTACTGTATCTTTTAATATTATTATTATTATTATTATAGAACGGAGCTGTTTGTTCATGTCTGCTATCCATTGTCAATCATGCAGAAATATTTAAAGATGTGATTGTGATACAGCAAGTAAACGGTGCTAAACCATCTGTTTTTAGGCCAACAGATGTGTCGGCTTTAGCAGAAATAATTACAGCACCAGATGAGAGATGAGAGGCCACATCTTGAATGTATATTGGCTGATTGTTTTTTTTTTCCAATACGTGCATCCACGATAATATGTTCTATGCAATAGATAATTGAGAGTCATAAAATAACTTGCACCTCATGACTGTTTGGGGCATTTGCTGATTAAAGCTTTTATGACCCTATTATTATGCTTCGCTATGAAAGGACACTGGGAATAACATTTCTGAAGGTTGCTGTACGCTGGGGTATAAGAACATATTGTAATGTGTTGTAGCAGAACACTCACCTGTGCAGAATTTTTAACATAAATGAGTTTGGTCACAAAAATAGCTGTAACTAAAATATACTTCACCAAACCATGCTTGGTAAAGTACATGTGCAAAGGGTCTATACAACTATGTTGAGATCTGTAAAAAAAAAACCTCTTTCTATCCACGGACAGATTAAGGGTCCCAGCAGTTTGGAACACCTCAAATAGGATGGGCCCCCCCACTTAGCAGCCAATACAGTGCCCCCCACCATGTCAATACTGGCAATACATACAAGATAGGGTCCATAGGTTTGTTCTTAAGTCGAATTTGTATGCAAGTCGAAACTGTATATTTTATAAATGTAGATCCAGACCAAAACATTTTTTTCTCCAGTGACAATTGGAGTTTCAACATTTTTTGCTGTAAGTGGACCAAGGATGACAGGAAAAATCAATGGTCTCACATTAAGCTCTCAAATGATAACCAGCCCTGTGCACACCTCCACACACCTACCGCAGTTTCAGGCAACCAAGAATGTGTTGTGGCTGGGAGTGCAGGGGAATACCATGAGTCCCGTCTGGTGTCCACATAGAGAGCTTTGAGTGCAACCTCTGGCACCCTTGCCATGGGTTCACCACTACTGAGTTTTAAATTGGTTCATAAATTCATACCATTACCAATTTAAATTTTGGCCAACGACAAACCAAATAATATCACCATAAAATAATACCAAATAAAACTACCATTAGACCATAGTCCATTTATTTATGCACTTTACTGCCATACTGTTATAATACAATCACCACCATCCAAAGAACAATATCAATAATGATACCTCTGTACAAGGCCCAAATAATAATGCTATCATGATCATTACATTACAGACAACACATGGAATATTGTGTACAGTTTTGGGCACCAGTGTATAAAAAGGATATAGTAGAGCTGGAACGGGTGCAGAGGAGAGCAACTAAGATTATCAGGGGAATGGGGGGACTAGAATACAATGACAGATTACAAAATTTGGGATTATTCAGTTTAGAAAAAAGACGACTGAGGGGAGACCTCATTACAATGTACAAATACCTGAAGGGTCAGTACAAGGATCTCTCCAAAGATCTTTTTATACCTAGGCCTGTGACAAGGGGGCATCCTCTACGCCTAGAGGAGAGGAGTGAGCAGTGAGACTATGGAACTCTCTGCCGCAGGAGGTTGTTATGGTGGACTCTATGTACGTGTTCAAGACAGGCCTGGATGACTTTCCGGAGAGCAAAGATATCACAGGTTATGGGGAAAAAACATTTATTTAATTATTAAAGGTTGGACTTGATGGACTTTCGTCTTTTTCCAGCCATATATATTATGATATGTTGCGGCAAGATTGCTTTTCCTTTGCGTTTAGTTAACGTGTTGGAAACAAAATGTTACCAAAACATGTGAGTGAGTGGAGCCTTTGAATTAGGTATAGGGGGCATTTTAGCCCCCAGCCACTGATGGGCTTTTTCCATTTTACTTTCTGTTTATCACTCCCCACATTCAAAAATCAATAACTTTTTTTATTTTTCCATGTACATAGCTTCATGAGGGTCTTTTTTCTGCATAACAAATTGTACTTCCTAGTGATAGTATTTTATATTCCATGCCGTGTACTAGGAAGTGGAAATAAAATTTAACCGGTTAAGGACCGGGCCCTTTCCTGTTTTTTCATGTCCATTTTTCACTCCCCACCTTCAAAAATCTATAACTTTTTTATTTTTACACGTAAAGAGCTGTGTGACGGCTTGTTTTCTGCGTAACAAATTGCACTTCATAATGATGGTATTAAATATTCCATGCCATGCACTCGGAAGCGGGAAAGAAATTCCAAATGCAATGAAAATGGTGAAAAAACGCATTTGCGCCATTTTCTTGTGGGCTTGGATATTACGTCTTTCACTGAGCGCCCCAAATGACATGTCTACTTTATTCTTTGTGTCGGTACGATTAAGGTGATACCAAATTTGTATAGGTTTTATAATGTTTTCATACATTTACAAAAATTAAAACCTTCTGTACAAAAATATTTTTTTTTGATTTTGCCAACTTCTGGCGCTAATAACTTTTTTATACTATGGTGTACGGAGCTGTGGGTGGTGTCATTTTTTGAGAAATTTGATAATATGTTCAATGATATCATTTTTAGGACTGTACGACCTTTTGATCACTTTTTATAGATTTTTTTAGATTTTTCAAAATGGCAAAAAAGTGCCATTTTCGACTTTGGGCGCTATTTTCCGTTACGGGGTTAAACGCATTGAAAAACCGTTATCATATTTTGATAGATCGGGCATTTTCGGACGCGTCGATACCAGATGTGTTTATGATTTTTACTGTTTATTTATATTTATGTCAGTTCTAGGGAAAGGGGGGTGATTTGAAATTTTAGGTTTTTTTATTATACAGGCGGTCCCCTACTTAAGGACACCCGACTTACAGACAACCCATAGTTACAGACGGACCCCTCTGCCCCATGTGACCTCTGGTAAAGCTCTCTGGATGCTTTACTATAGTCCCAGGCTGCAATGATCAGCTGTAAGATGTCTGTAATGAAGCTTTATTGATAATTCTTGGTCCAATTACACCAAAAATTTTGAAACTCCAATTGTCACTGGGGCAAATGAAAAAAAGTTGTCTAGAACTTCCATTATAAAATATACAGTTTCGACTTACATACAAATTCAACTTAAGAACAAACCTCCAGACCCTATCTTGTATGTAACCCGGGGACTGCCTGTAATTTTTTTTTTTTAACTTTTTTTTATTTTTATTTATACTATTTTTCAGAATCCCTAGGGTACTTTAACCCTAGGTTGTCTGATCGATCCTATCATATACTGCCATACTACAGTATGGCAGTATATGGGGATTTTTTTCCTCATTCATTACAATGTGCTATCAGCATATTGTAATGAAGGGGTTAAAACGAAATAGCCTCGGGTCTTCGGAAGACCCGAGGCTACCATGGAGACGGATCGCCGCCCCCCGATGACGTCACGGGGAGCGGCGATCACAGGTAAGATGGCGGCGCCCATGCGCCGCTATCTGTTTGAGGCTGTGAAAACACCCGCGATCGGTGCTAGCACCGATCGCGGATGTTACCGGTAAGCCTTTGCTGCAATATGCAGCAAAGACTTACCGGCTATGGAGAGGGCTCAGCCCGTGAGCCCTCTCCATGCAGCGCGACGCGACCGCCGCCGTGAATACACGGCGGGCGGTCGCGAACCGGTTAAAATGTGGTAAAATTGACAAGAAACCAAATTTACGCCATTTGCTTGTGGACTCGGCCTTTATGTCTTTCACTGTGCGTTTCAAATGGTATCTCTAATATATTTTTTGGTACAGTGATACCAAATATATAACATTTTTATTTGATAGGTGTTAAAAGGATTCTAAAGAAATAAAACCTTTTGTACGGGAATATCTTTTTCAAACTTAAGGGTACTGAGTTGGCTAAGGTGTCATTTTTTCCGTGATGAGCTGACGTTTTCATTGTAACTAATTTAGAGACTGTGCAACCTTTTGATAACTTTTTGTTAAATTTTTTTATGTGTTGTGAAACAGCAAAAAAGTGGCGATTTGGACATTTGAGCTCATTTTTTGTTATGGGGTTCACCGCCATGATTAACTGTTTATATATTTTTATATATTGGGAATTTTTGGACTCATTTATACCTAATATGTTGTGTTTTTTTTTACCTTTTTCCAACTTTTTAAATGTATGTATTGTTTGATATGTGTAAGGAGCCCACCGGCCTAGCCAAAGGTCTCTTAGTGCCTTACATCGAAACCCATATGCCTGGTCACTTTGGTAAAATTGCATCAAAAAAACGCAATTTGTGAACACACCAATGTCAATGGTGGGAGGTTCTACACACTAGCACATGGCAGATCCATGTGTGACAATTCCATACAGGATGCATGTTTAACCCCTCACATGCTAGTTTGGGGGGCGAAGTAAAAGCACTTTGGCTGCCAGCCCATTCACTGCATATATATCTGTTAAACACACGCTTTCACACTCTCCCATCAGCAAAATGATATATGCAGCCCTGGTGAATGGTCATCACAATTTTAAACTCGACCTACCTGTTTACAATTAGTCTCTGGACGACCGGACAGGAACCACAAGTAATGGTGGACTCTCCACTGCTATTGCTGCCTTCCGCCTTATTCCAGACATGCGCAAACCGTGTCTCCACCTAGGGACTCATTACTGTGAGATTCTGCAAGACTCCACACTAGAGATGAGCGAGCACTAAAATGCTCGGGTACTCGTTATTCGAGACGAACTTTTCCCGATGCTCGAGTGCTCGTCTCGAATAACGAGCCCCATTGAAGTCAATGGGAGACTCGAGCATTTTTCAAGGGGACCAAGGCTCTGCACAGGGAAGCTTGGCCAAACATCTGGGAACCTCAGAAAAGGATGGAAACACCACGGAAATGGACAGGAAACAGCAGGGGCAGCATGCATGGATGCCTCTGAGGCTGCTTAATCGCACCATTATGCCAAAACTATGGGCAACAGCATGGCCATGACAGAGTGACAGAATGAAGCTAGATAGCATGTAAAACATCCAATAATTGACCCTGACACTATAGGGGACGGCATGCAGAGGCAGCGGCAGCAGCGGCAGGCTAGAGAGTGGCATGGCGACATACTCTAAATGGACTCAGGCTTCAAACCAATGGGTGGCAGAGAGGAACCAAAGGAGGTGAGCAAGAAGCGCTCAAATAATATCGGTACATGATAAAAGTTTGCCAGTATATTTTGTGGATTACACAGCAGGGTGGCGACAAAGTTAACATGGAAGCCATGAAAACAACCCAAAATTCTGCCTGACACAGCTCGTTTGATAAGGGGACCATGTATGGAGGCAGTGAACTAGTAGTAGATTAAAGGTGCTGCAGTTAAAACTATGTTAGTTGGATCTTGGCATGGAGCTGGCGCTCCGCTGCCAGGCCAGCTTTCGCCAATCCAAGCCCCTGTCTCTAGGCTACTCCCCAAACAGCACTTCTAAGAACCTTTTGTATAAGATCAAGTGTAGTAGCGTTCTTATAAGTTTAGGATATGGCGGGTGAGGGGAATGTAAACAGATGCGCAAGAAGCGCTGAAATAATATCGGTAAATGATAAAAGTTTGCAAGTATATTTTGTGGATTACACAGCAGGGTGGCGACAAAGTTAACAAGTTTGATGTGGAATGCCCTGTAATAGCTCTTGGGCGGTGTGCCTTTTATCGCCTAGGCTCAGCAGTTTGAGCACCGCCTGCTGTCGCTTAGCGACGGCACTGCTGCTGTGCCTAGAGCTACCGACTGATGGCGCCATGGCCACGGATGGTAATTCGGAGGAGGTGGAGGAGGGGTGGGAGGAGGAGGAGGTATACTAGACCTTTGAGACCTTGACCGAGGTAGGCCCCGCAATTCTCTGCGTCGGCAGTATATGACCAGCCCCAGGGTCAGACTCGGTCCCAGCCTGCACCAGGTTAAGTGTAGTAGCGTTCTTATAAGTTTGGGATATGGCGGGTGAGGGGAATGTAAACAGATGCGCAAGAAGCGCATGATGCGCATGGAGCTGGCGCTCCGCTGCCAGGTGAGCTTTCGCCAATCCAAGCCCCTGTCTCTAGGCTACTCCCCAAACAGCACTTCTAAGAACCTTTTGTATAAGATCAAGTGTAGTAGCGTTCTTATAAGTTTAGGATATGGCGGGTGAGGGGAATGTAAACAGATGCGCAAGAAGCGCTGAAATAATATCGGTAAATGATAAAAGTTTGCAAGTATATTTTGTGGATTACACAGCAGGGTGGCGACAAAGTTAACAAGTTTGATGTGGAATGCCCTGTAATAGCTCTTGGGCGGTGTGCCTTTTATCGCCTAGGCTCAGCAGTTTGAGCACCGCCTGCTGTCGCTTAGCGACGGCACTGCTGCTGTGCCTAGAGCTACCGACTGATGGCGCCATGGCCACGGATGGTAATTCGGAGGAGGTGGAGGAGGGGTGGGAGGAGGAGGAGGTATACTAGACCTTTGAGACCTTGACCGAGGTAGGCCCCGCAATTCTCTGCGTCGGCAGTATATGACCAGCCCCAGGGTCAGACTCGGTCCCAGCCTGCACCAGGTTAAGTGTAGTAGCGTTCTTATAAGTTTGGGATATGGCGGGTGAGGGGAATGTAAACAGATGCGCAAGAAGCGCATGATGCGCATGGAGCTGGCGCTCCGCTGCCAGGCGAGCTTTCGCCAATCCAAGCCCCTGTCTCTAGGCTACTCCCCAAACAGCACTTCTAAGAACCTTTTGTATAAGATCAAGTGTAGTAGCGTTCTTATAAGTTTAGGATATGCCGGGTGAGGGGAATGTAAACAGATGCGCAAGAAGCGCTGAAATAATATTGGTAAATGATAAAAGTTTGCCAGTATATTTTGTGGATAACACAGCAGGGGGGCGACAAAGTTAACAACTTTGATGTGGAATCCATGAAAACAACCCAAATTTCTGCCTGACACACCTCGTTTGATAAGGGGACGATGTATGGAGGCAGCTATATGGACGACTTTTGGAGGTAGCAATGGAGACAACGTGTGGAGGCTGCTATGGAGACAATTTAATTTGGATAGTGCCTGTATGTGGCAGTCCAAAAAAGTTTTCAAACCAGAGGAGCAGGTAGGTGGCCCTCCAGAAAAATGAAATATATTGAGTGCCTGTATGTGGAAGTCCAAAAAAGTTTTCAAACCAGAGGAGCGGGTAGGTGGCCCTCCAGAAAAATGAAATAGATTGAGTGCCTGTATGTGGCAGTCCAAAAAAGTTTTCAAACCAGAGGAGCTGGTAGGTGGCCCTCCAGAAAAATTGAATAGATTGAGTGCCTGTATGTGGCAGTCCAAAAAACTTTTCAAACCAGAGGAGCAGGTAGGTGGCCCTCCAGTAAAATGGAATAGATTGAGTGCCTGTATGTGGCAGTCCAAAAAAGTTTTCAAACCAGAGGAGCAGGTAGGTGGCCCTCCAGAAAAATTGAATAGATTGAGTGCCTGTATGTGGCACTCCCAAAAATTGTTTAAAACAGAAGACCGGGTAGGTGGCCCTCCAGAAAAATTGAATAGATTGAGTGCCTGTATGTGGCACTCCCAAAAATTGTTTAAAACAGATGACCGGGTAGGTGGCCCTCCAGAAAAATTAAATGCATAAAGTACTATAGCTAGAGCCAGTGGGCCCTGTCAAAAAATAGCCAGTTTCCTCTGCTTTACTGTACAAAGAGGAGGAGAAGGAGGAAAATGAGGAGGAGGAGGAGTGGATAAATTATTCAGGTTGAGCTTCCTTCACCTGGTGGAGATTGGAAATTATGAGAAATCCAGGCTTTATTCATCTTAATAAGCGTCAGCCTGTCAGCGCTGTCAGTCGACAGGCGTGTACGCTTATCGGTGATGATGCCACCAGCTGCACTGAAAACCCGCTCGGACAAGACGCTAGCGGCAGGGCAGGCAAGAACCTCCAAGGCGTACAGCGCCAGTTCGTGCCACATGTCCAGCTTTGAAACCCAGTAGTTGTAGGGAGCTGTGTGATCATTTAGGACGATGGTATGGTCAGCTACGTACTCCCTCACCATCTTTCTGTAAAGATCAGCCCTACTCTGCCGAGACTGGGGACAGGTGACAGTGTCTTGCTGGGGTGACATAAAGCTGGCAAAAGCCTTGTAAAGCGTACCCTTGCCAGTGCTGGACAAGCTGCCTGCTCGCCTACTCTCCATCGCTACTTGTCCCGCAGAACTACGCACTCTGCCGCTAGCGCTGTCAGAGGGGAAATACTGTTTCAGCTTGTGAACCAGGGCCTGCTGGTATTCATGCATTCTCACACTCCTTTCCTCTCCAGGGATGAGAGTGGAAAGATTTTGCTTGTACCGTGGGTCCAGGAGAGTGAACACCCAGTAATCGGTGCTGGAATAAATTATTTGAACGCGAGGGTCACGGGATAGGCAGCCTAGCATGAAATCTGCCATATGCGCCAGAGTACCAACGCGTAAGAATTCACTCCCCTCACTGGCCTGACTGTCCATTTCCTCCTCCTCCAACTCCTCCAACTCCTCTTCTTCTGCCCATACACGCTGAACAGTGAAGGACTCAACAATGGTCCCCTCTTGTGTCTCGCCAACATTCTCCTCCTCTTCCTCCTCATCCTCCTCCACCTCCACCTCCTCCGATATGCGCTGAGAAACAGACCTAAGGGTGCTTTGGCTATCAACAAGGGAATCTTCTTCCCCCGTCTCTTGTGACGAGCGCAAAGCTTCCGACTTCATGCTGATCAGAGAGTTTTTCAACAGGCCAAGCAGCGGGATGGTGAGGCTGATGATGGCAGCATCGCCACTGACCATCTGTGTTGACTCCTCAAAGTTACTCAGCACCTGACAGATATCAGACATCCACGTCCACTCCTCATTGTAGACTTGAGGAAGCTGACTGACCTGACTACCAGTTCTGGTGGAAGTTGACATCTGGCAGTCTACAATCGCTCGGCGCTGCTGGTAAACTCTGGATAACATGGTCAGTGTTGAATTCCACCTCGTGGGCACGTTGCACAACAGTCGGTGAGCGGGCAGTTGGAGGCGGCGCTGCGCTGCCCTGAGAGTGGCAGCATCTGTGCTGGACTTCCTGAAATGCGCACAGATGCGGCGCACCTTCGTGAGCAAATCAGACAGATTGGGGTATGTCTTGAGGAAACGCTGAACTATCAGATTTAACACATGGGCCAGGCATGGCACATGTGTCAGTCTGCCGAGTTGCAGAGCCGCCACCAGGTTACGGCCGTTGTCACACACAACCATGCCTGGCTTCAGGTTCAGCGGTGCCAGCCACAGATCAGTCTGCGCCGTGATGCCCTGTAATAGCTCTTGGGCGGTGTGCCTTTTATCGCCTAGGCTCAGCAGTTTGAGCACCGCCTGCTGTCGCTTAGCGACGGCACTGCTGTTGTGCCTAGAGCTACCGACTGATGGCGCCATGCCCACGGATGGTAATTCGGAGGAGGAGGAGGTGGAGGAGGGGTGGGAGGAGGAGGAGGCATAGTAGGCCTGAAACACCTGGACCGAGGTAGGCCCCGCAATCCTCGGCGTCGGCAGTATATGACCAGCCGCAGGGTCAGACTCGGTCCCAGCCTCCACCAAGTTAACCCAATGTGCCGTCAGCGATATATAGTGGCCCTGCCCGGCAGCACTCGTCCACGTGTCCGTGGTCAGGTGGACCTTGTCAGAAACGGCGTTGGTCAGGGCACGGATGATGTTGTCTGACACGTGCTGGTGCAGGGCTGGGACGGCACATCGGGAAAAGTAGTGGCGGCTGGGGACCGAATACCGAGGGGCGGCCGCCGCCATGAGGTTGCGAAAGGCCTCGGTCTCTACTAGCCTATAGGGCAGCATCTCCAGGCTAAGCAATCTGGAGATGTGGACATTAAGGGCTTGGGCGTGCGGGTGGGTTGCACTATATTTGCGTTTCTGCTCCAGCGTCTGGGGTATGGAGAGCTGAACGCTGGTGGATGCTGTGGAGGATCGTGGAGGCGACGATGGGGTTTTTGTGGCAGGGTCCTGGGCAGGGGGCTGACTATCAGCTGACACAGGGGAAGGAGCAGTGGTGTGCACGGCCGGAGGTGAACGGGCTTGTTGCCACTGAGTGGGGTGTTTAGCATTCATATGCCTGCGCATACTGGTGGTAGTTAAGCTAGTAGTGGTGGAACCCCTGCTGATCCTGGTTTGGCAAATGTTGCACACCACAGTCCGTCGGTCATCCGGTGTTTCCTTAAAGAACCTCCAGACTTCTGAAAATCTAGCCCTCGCCGCAGGAGCCCTCGCCACGGGAGCTTCACTAGTTGACACATTTGGCGCTGATGCACCAGCTCTGGCCCTGCCTCTCCGTCTGGCCCCACCACTGCCTCTTCCAACCTGTTCTGGTCGAGGACTCTCCTCTGTCTCAGAAGCACTGTGTTCACCCGGCCTATCAACCCAGCTTGGGTCTGTCACCTCATCATCCTCCGATCCCTCAGTCTGCTCCCCCCTCGGACTTCCTGCCCTGACAACAACTTCCCCACTGTCTGACAACCGTGTCTCCTCATCGTCGGACACCTCTTTAGACACTTCTTCCACTACGTCAAGAAGGTCATCATCACCCACAGACTGCGACTGGTGGAAAACCTGGGCATCGGAAAATTGCTCAGCAGCAACCGGACAAGTGGTTTGTGACTGTGGGAAGGGTCCAGAAAACAGTTCCTCAGAGTATGCCGGTTCAAATGCCAAATTTTCCTTGGAGGGGGCAGACTGGGGGGGAGGAGGCTGAGGTGCAGGAGCTGGAGGAGTGCCGATTTCGGTGACATGGGTGGACTGCGTGGAAGACTGACTGGTGGACAAATTGCTCGAAGCATTGTCGGCAATCCACGACATCACCTGTTCGCACTGTTCTGGCCTCAACAGTGCTCTACCACGAGTCCCAGTAACTTCAGACATGAACCTAGGGAGTGTAGCTCTGCGGCGTTCCCCTGCTCCCTCATAAGCAGGTGGTGTCTCACCCCGCCCAGGACCACGGCCTCTGACCCCTGCAGTAGTTGGACGCCCACGTCCCCGCCCTCGTCCTCTACCCCTAGCCCTCGGGTTAAACATTTTTAAAATGAGAGTTATAACTTTAATTTTTTTTTAACTTTTTTTTGTGTTTTATTGTTTTTTTTGTGTTTTTTTGTTTTTTTTTGTGTTTTTTAGTTTTTAAAACCAAACGATGCTATCCTATTGCTATGGCTATTTTCTAGCCAAGTATGAAAGCACACTACTATGCCAGATGAGATGACGCTGAGTTATTAAACAAAATAAACGTAAAATAAAAAAGGAAATGGCAGACTGTGCCTAATTGAAATCCAACCCCTAATAAATTTTCCCACTTCGGTCTTTGCAATGGATATGTGCGTCACTAAGCGCAAAACACAGCGGTCGCAAGTCTCACTACAAATTGCTCACAATTTGCTAGTAGATGCACTGCAGCAAGTACAGCCACCAGCAGATCAACCAGAAATCAAATATATATAACGCTACTGTAGGCGTAAGTAAGCCGTTTGGATTCTCCTATGGCTATTTTCTAGCCAAGTATGAAAGCACACTACTATGCAAGATGAGATGACGCTGAGTTATTAAACAAAATAAACGTAAAATAAAAAAGGAAATGGCAGACTGTGCCTAATTGAAATCCAACCCCTAATAAATTTTCCCACTTCGGTCTTTGCAATGGATATGTGCGTCACTAGGCGCAAAACACAGCGGTCGCAAGTCTCACTACAAATTGCTCACAATTTGCTAGTAGATGCACTGCAGCAAGTACAGCCACCAGCAGATCAACCAGAAATCAAATATATATAACGCTACTGTAGGCGTAAGTAAGCCGTTTGGATTCTCCTATGGCTATTTTCTAGCCAAGTATGAAAGCACACTACTATGCAAGATGAGATGACGCTGAGTTATTAAACAAAATAAACGTAAAATAAAAAAGGAAATGGCAGACTGTGCCTAATTGAAATCCAACCCCTAATAAATTTTCCCACTTCGGTCTTTGCAATGGATATGTGCGTCACTGAGCGCAAAACACAGCGGTCGCAAGTCTCACTACAAATTGCTCACAATTTGCTAGTAGATGCACTGCAGCAAGTACAGCCACCAGCAGATCAACCAGAAATCAAATATATATAACGCTACTGTAGGCGTAAGTAAGCCGTTTGGATTCTCCTATGGCTATTTTCTAGCCAAGTATGAAAGCACACTACTATGCCAGATGAAATGACGCTGAGTTATTAAACAAAATAAACGTAAAATAAAAAAGGAAATGGCAGACTGTGCCTAATTGAAATCCAACCCCTAATAAATTTTCCCACTTCGGTCTTTGCAATGGATATGTGCGTCACTAAGCGCAAAACACAGCGGTCGCAAGTCTCACTACAAATTGCTCACAATTTGCTAGTAGATGCACTGCAGCAAGTACAGCCACCAGCAGATCAACCAGAAATCAAATATATATAACGCTACTGTAGGCGTAAGTAAGCCGTTTGGATTCTCCTATGGCTATTTTCTAGCCAAGTATGAAAGCACACTACTATGCAAGATGAGATGACACTGAGTTATTAAAAAAATAAACGTAAAATAAAAAGTAAATGGCAGACTGTGCCTAATTGAAATCAAACCCCTAATAAATTTTCCCACTTTGGTGTTTTAGGTGGATATGTGTGTCAGTAAGAGCTAAACACAACGGTAGCAAGTCCCCCTGCAAATTCCTCACAATATGGTACTAGCTGCAAATAAAAAAAAAAAAGTATAACGTTATTGTAGCCCTAAAAAGGGCTGTTGGGTTCTTGGAGAATCACTCCTGCCTAACAGTAAGCTAATAGAACACCCTAACGCTTTCCCTGACCAGCAGCAGCTCTCTCCCTAGCGGCATCCAGACACAGAATGATCCGAGCAGCGCGGGCAGCGGCTAGTCTATCCCAGGGTCACCTGATCTGGCCAGCCAACCACTGCTATCGACGTGTAAGGGTACCACGTCATGCTGGGTGGAGTGCAGAGTCTCCTGGCTTGTGATTGGCTCTGTTTCTGGCCGCCAAAAAGCAAAACGGCGGGAGCTGCCATTTTCTCGAGCGGGCGAAGTATTCGTCCGAGCAACGAGCAGTTTCGAGTACGCTAATGCTCGACCAAGCATCAAGCTCGGACGAGCATGTTCGCTCATCTCTACTCCACACCTGAGTAGATGTAGGATCTTGCATAAAGGTATTCAGGGGAGGGGGAAGGAAGGTGGGGCCCCCTGAGCATATCTGACTGTATGTGGAGAGCTGAATCTACAATGACAGCTGGCTGAACTGAGGCCGAGGGGCCTAGGAGCACCAGTTATCGTGGTCCCCATAGAGAGATGACTGATCCCAGGGCCTGACACTGCTGCTCCAAGAGCACCAATGTATATCCAGGCCTATTTAGACAATAAATTATATGCTTCTTCATTGTAGCTCCCAGAGTCAGGACAAGGCATTTTGGTACTCTAGGATGGCAAGAAACACTGCACCTCCTATCCCACAAGCCATCAAATCTTTTTGTAACAGAGAGGTTAATGGGAAAAAGATTCACTAGCCACAAGCAGAATAAAATAAAGTTGAGCTCATAGAGAAGAATCTTTGGGAGGCGTCCCTCAGATTTTTCACTGCCCAGGAGCTGAGCACTTAAGAACAGCAGGGTCTTTTTTATTTAGGAATACTGATGTATGCCTACACACCTATGTCCCTTGTCTTCCCACACATTCTGCACCACCTTGTTCACCTTTTGCTTACCTTCTTATATGTCCTATACCTCCATATCCTCCTCACTTCCTTCACAGCAAATTTCTAATAACTAGCTCCCTATTAGGGAGCAAGAAGTCACTTGTGTAGCACAACTTTCAAAAAAAATGATACCTACTTAATAAAGAATAATATTTAAATTTACTTTTTTGTATCTAAAAACTATTTAATCTATATTTTTCAACTTTATAGTCTTCTAGCCTAAAATATCTAGTAAACCTTGAGCTAACTATGAATAAAATTGTTAACATACACTATCTACCTGTGCAGACTATTTAGTTACATATTTAGATGCTCTCATGGCAAAAGAATTTTAAGGGTAATACCCCCTATAACAGTGATGGCTAACCTATGGCACTGGTGCCAGAGGTGGCACTCGGAGCCCTTTCTGTGGGCACTCAGGCCATCACCAGAGATGACTCCAGGTATCTTCCTGCAGTCCCAGACAGCCCAGGACTTGCTGTGCACAGAGCTATTTTAAAGTGAAAGCTCTACCTGGGACTATTTCCTGCTATATTGGTGCCTGAGAGTGCTGGTATCAATGAAAACTGTGACAGAGAAGGGAGTATAAATCACAAATTACATTTCTGTGTTGGCACTTTGCGATAGATAAGCGGGTCTTTGTTGTAGTTTGGGCACTCGGCCTCTAAAAGGTTTGCCATCACTGCCCTATAATATATACATATATATATATATATATATATATATATATATATATATATATATTGGAGGATTTGGCCCAGTAGAGTCCGTGGTAGCGGGGTGCTGTGATGCAGTTCAAGACAGTGACACCAAAGTACAGTCCATAACAGGTCTAGCCTGCGTTTATTGCAGCAGGAACAAAATAAAAGAGCCTTCACATTCAGGCAACAAAACAAAACAATATCCTACCTGTCAGGGTGCTAACTTTACAGTGATTCTCTGACTCACCACTAACAAAAAATACTTTGCTGCTCCAGGCACAGAGGTCAAGGCTGCGAGCTCTCCAGCCTCCACTCAGAGAGACAACACTCTCAGCTCTGCTCAGTAGCTTTATGCAGACTGATTAGGCTGTTCCCCCCACCTGTGTCCAAGGTGCTGGACACCACAACCTCAGCACTAAGGCCTTGCATAATAGGAAAACCTAGGGGAAACATACCACCCATCCACAGTTAACCCCTTCAGTGTCTCACATACCCTCCCCCTCTGTTTGACCCTGTGGGGGCGAACACTTTTGGCCATCAGACAGTGGGTACGAGACAGGGCATCGGCATTCCCATGCAGCTTTCCTGCTCGATGTTCTACCGTGAACTTGAAATTCTGCAACATTAGGAACCACCTTGTGACCCTGGCGTTCCTCTCTTTGGCCTGACTCATCCAGGTGAGGGGAGAGTGATCGGTCACTAGTGTAAACTGTCGCCCTATCAAGTAATATCTCAGGGATTCCAGAACCCATTTAATCGCCAAGCACTCCCTCTCAACTATGCTATAGTTCTTTTCAGGAGGTGTGAGCTCCTCCACTACTTGGGACAGGACAGCCCCTAAGCCCACGTCAGAAGCGTCAGTGTGCACAATAAAGGTCTTGGTGAAGTTAGGGGTGATCAGTACCGGTGCCTCACACAAAACCGCCTTAAGTCGCTGAAACGCCCCCTCAGCCTCTTCACTCTACTTTACCATTACCGACCTGCTACCCTTGGTCAGGTCAGTCAGGGGTGCCGCTATTGTCGCAAAAACGGGAATAAATCGGCGATAATAGCCCACTATGCCTAGGAAAGCCCTCACTTGCTTCTTGCTCATAGGTCGTGGCCACTGCTGTATCGCCTCCACTTTATTTACTTGGGGTTTGATGACACCTCGCCCAATACGGTACCCCAGGTAACGGGCCTCTTCCAGACCAAGTGCACACTTTTGGGGGTTTGCTGTCAACCCTGCTGCCCTCAGAGAGTCTACCACTGCTTGTACCTTGGCTAGATGACTCTCCGAATCGTTACTATAGACTATGATGTCATCCAGGTAGGCCGAGGCATATCTCCGGTGAGGTTTTAGCACGAGATCCATTAACCTCTGGAATGTGGCGGGAGCCCCATGTAGCCCAAAGGGGAGTACCACATACTTAAAAAGCCCATCAGGAGTAACAAAAGCGGTCTTCTCTTTGGCCCTGTCAGTAAGGGGTACCCGCTAATACCCTTTTGTCAGGTCAAGGGTGGAGAAGAACCTAGCCTGTCCAAGTCGTTCTATCAACTCGTCAACTCTGGGCATAGGATAAGAATCAAATTTGGACACCTCGTTCAACTTCCTAAAGTCATTGCAGAACCGTAGGGAACCATCAGGTTTGGGAATCAACACAATAGGACTCGACCAGTCACTTTTAGACTCCTCGATAACCCCCAGGTCTAACATCTGCCTGACTTCTTGGGATATGGCAAGCCGGCGCGCTTCAGGGACCCGGTAGGGTTTTTGGTGTACCCGGATGTGGGGTTCGGTTATGATGTCATGCTTGATGACTGAAGTACGACCCGGTAACTTAGAGAACACATCAACGTTTCGGAGCACAAACTCCTTCGCTTCCTGAATCTGGGCCCTGGAGAGGGAATCCGAGATCCGTACTTCAGGCAACTTGGCATCGGGTACAACTACCTCCGGTGTCACCTTCTTGGGGACAGACGCCTTTTCTACTCCCACGGCCATCAGGGACTCTCTTTCCCTCCATGGCTTTAGGAGGTTCACGTGGTAAATCTGTTCGGGTTTCCTCCTCCCCGGCTGAGATACCTTGTAGTTAACCTCCCCCACTTTCTCCATGACCTCATATGGACCTTGCCATTTTGCCAAGAACTTACTCTCAACGGTGGGCACCAGAACTAGCACTCTGTCGCCTGGGTTAAAGGTCCTGTGTCTGGCTGATCTATTGTAGACCCTAGACTGGGCCTCTTATGCCCTTGTCATGTGCTCCTTTACCGCCGCTATGCGGTCCTGCATAAGGGAGACGTGTTCAATCACACTACGGTGGGGGGTCCTCTCCTGTTCCCAGGTCTCCTTAGCTACATCCAAAAGCCCACGTGGGGAACGGCCATATAACAGCTCAAAGGGTGAGAAACCCGTGGAGGACTGGGGAAGTTCACGTATGGCAAACATCAAATAAGGCAACAAACAATCCCAGTCCTTCGCATCTTTGCTGACCACCCTCTTTAGCATCCCCTTCAAGGTCTTGTTAAACCTCTCGACCAGGCCATCTGTCTGAGGATGATATACAGAGGTGCGGAGCTGTTTAACCTGGAGTAATTTACACATCTCCTTCATTACTCTAGACATGAATGGGGTTCCCTGGTCAGTCAAGATTTCCTTGGGGAAGCCTGTACGGGAGAATACCTGAAACAGCTCCCTAGCAATGTTTTTGGAGGAGGTGTTCCTTAACGGGATTGCCTCTGGATACCGCGTAGCGTAGTCCAGGATAACCAGGATGTACTGGTGCCCCCTTGTGGATTTGACTATGGGGCCAACCAAATCCATTGCAATCCGTTCAAACGGCACCTCTATGATTGGTAACAGTACCAGAAGACTCCTGAAGTGGGACACCGGGGCAGTAAGTTGGCACTCAGGGCAGGAGCTACAATACCGGTTTACCTCCTCCCACACCCCGGGCAAGAAAAATCTCTGCAGGATCCTCTCTCGGGTCTTCTCAGCACCTAGGTGCCCTCCCAGCACATGTTTATGTGCCAAATCTAGCACCAGCCTACGGTGAGATTGGGGTACTACAAGTTGCTCAACCTCCTCACCCCGTACCTGGTCAACCCTGTACAACAGTTCCCCAACAATCACCATTCGGGGGTATATTTTGTCAGCCCCTGGTATTTGGAGTACCCCATTTATCACTTTAACATTCTCCCGTGCTTTAAATAAGGTAGGGTCCTGTAGCTGTGCAGCCCCCAAATTTTCACGGGAAATCTCAAGGTCCGGCATGTCGGCCACCTCCTCGTGGCCCTCGACCTCACCAGCTAGGACCTCTAGGGGAGAGAATTCATCACATGGGGTCACCCTTACTGCTGGTATGGGTACATTGGCCTCAAAGGGTTCAGGGGCCAAGGCCGGACACACCTGATGTCCATTATCTGCAACAGCACCTGAGGTGGGTCTTCGTCTCCAGAGGTCCCAAAACACCGGTAAGTCTCTGCCGATAATAGCCTCATGAAACAGGGTCCCCACCACCCCCACTTCATGGGTAATAGTACCACAAGGGGTATGTAGGTTGATGACAGCAGTGGGATATTCGCAAGTGTCCCCATGTATACACAACACTCCCACTTTCCGCCCACTGTATAGTCCAGGATCAACCAAAGTTCCCCGCACCAGGGTGACCAGACTCCCTGAGTCTAGCAAGGCTTCCACCGTGTGACCCCCGATTGTGACCATACACACTTGGGGTTCCGCATCCGTGACCGACTCGGCTGCCAGAACTGGCCGGGCAAACAGTGACACTCGCCGGGTCTGGTTGCAGTCCATTGGCTCCACTGACAGGGGACAGTTGGCAGCAATATGGCCCATTTCATGGCATTACCAGCACTGGATACGGCTATGACCTCTGTCACGAGCCTCACTGGGTTTCTGTGTACCCACGCCCCCCAACGAACCCCCTCCCAACCTGACCTGTCTCCCCTTTTCTGCAGTAACAGTCTTACCAGATGGTTTGGTGACCCTGTCACTGCTTTGTGTGGGAGAGGTAAGTAGAAGATCCTCCGTAGCCCGATATCTCTCTACTAGGGACACGAGTTCCTCAGCTCTTGTGGGACCGGCGTGTCCAACCCACCGCTGGAGCCAAGAGGGCAGAGAACGGGTGAACTTGTCGAGAACCACTCTCTCTACCATCTGTGCTGGGGTGCAGTCCTCTGGTTGTAGCCACTTCCGGACAAGATGGATCAGGTCATGCATTTGGGAGCGTGGGGGTAGTTTTTCTGAGTAAGCCCACTGGTGGACCCGGCTGGAAAGAACTTGAACGGTGACCCCAAGACGAGCCAGAATCTCCGCCTTTAGCTGGGGGTACTCACGGGCCTCCATTTCACTCAGGTCGTAGTAAGCCTTCTGTGATTCGCCTGTCAGGAACGGTGCCAGGACATCTGCCCACTGCTCAGCTGGTAACTCCTCTCGCTCAGCTACTCGCTCGAACACAGTGAGATACGCCTCCACGTCGTCAGTCGCCGTCATTTTTTGTAAAGCCTTTTGTACTGCAGCCCGTGTGGAACGCTGGACAACCGGGTACCCTTGCAAACCAGTATGGGACCCCTCAGTAGTCGTCACTTGTGGTGCTGCCATAACGCCAGAAAACTTTTCCATCATCAGCTGGAACATGGCTCGGGACTCTTCCTGCTGTTGCTGGAGCATGGCTTGCTGCAGCTGCCGATCAGCCTGGGACTCTTCCTGCTGCTGGCGGGACCTCTCCTCCTGTTGCTGAAACATGGCTTGCTGCTGTCGGGACCTCTCCTCCTGCTGCTGGAGCATGGTTTGCTGCAGCTGTCGATTAGCCTGGGACTCCTCCTGCTGCTGGCGGGACCTCTCCTCCTGCTGCTGGAGCGTGGCCTGCTGCTGCTGCCGATTAGCTCTGGCCTCCTCTTGCAGGTATTTAATAAAGTCCTCCATCTTGTCTGTATCCTGCAATTTGCCTGCTGCTTTCACCCAGGCCATGCAATGTTGCAGGATGTAGCGAGCCTTTCAGGTGTGTGTCTTTATGAACTGCCCGCAATCCGAAGCACCATATGTGGAGGATTTGGCCCAGTAAAGTCCGTGGTAGCAGGGTGCTGTGATGCAGTTCAAGACAGTGACACCAAGGTACAGTCCATAACAGGTCTAGCCTGCGTTTATTGCAGCAGGAACAAAATAAAAGAGCCTTCACATTCAGGCAACAAAACAAAACAATATCCTACCCGTCAGGGTGCTAACTTTACAGTGATTCTCTGACTCACCACTAACAAAAAATACTTTGCTGCTCCAGGCACAGAGGTCAAGGCTGCGAGCTCTCCAGCCTCCACTCAGAGAGACAACACTCTCAGCACTGCTCAGTAGCTTTATGCAGACTGATTAGGCTGTTCCCCCCACCTGTGTCCAAGGTGCTGGACACCACAACCTCAGCACTAAGGCCTTGCATAATAGGAAAACCTAGGGGAAACATACCACCCATCCACAGTTAACCCCTTCAGTGTCTCACAATATATATATATATATATATATATATATACACTCCCCACCACTTTATTCGGTACACCTGTCCAACTACTCGTTAACACTTAATTTCTAATCAGCCAATCACATGGCGGCAACTCAGTGTATTTAGGCATGTAGACATGGTCAAGACAATCTCCTGCAGTTCAAACCGAGCATCAGTATGGGGAAGAAAGGTGATTTGAGTGCCTTTGAACGTGGCATGGTTGTTGGTGCCAGAAGGGCTGGTCTGAGTATTTCAGAAACTGCTGATCTACTGGGATTTTCACGCACAACCATCTCTAGGGTTTACAAAGAATGGTCCGAAAAAGAAAAAACATCCAGTGAGCGGCAGTTCTGTGGGCGGAAATGCCTTGTTGATGCCAGAGGTCAGAGGAGAATGGACAGACTGGTTCGAGCTGATAGAAAGGCAACAGTGACTCAAATCGCCACCCGTTACAACCAAAGTAGGCAGAAGAGCATCTCTGAACGCACAGTACGTCGAACTTTGAGGCAGATGGGCTACAGCAGCAGAAGACCGCACCGGGTGCCACTCCTTTCAGCTAAGAACAGGAAACTGAGGCTACAATTTGCACAAGCTCATCGAAATTGGACAGTAGAAGATTGGAAAAACGTTGCCTGGTCTGATGAGTCTCGATTTCTGCTGCGACATTCGGATGGTAGGGTCAGAATTTGGCATCAACAACATGAAAGCATGGATCCATCCTGCCTTGTATCAACGGTTCAGGCTGGTGGTGGTGGTGTCATGGTGTGGGGAATATTTTCTTGGCACTCTTTGGGCCCCTTGGTACCAATTGAGCATCGTTGCAACGCCACAGCCTACCTGAGTATTGTTGCTGACCATGTCCATCCCTTTATGACCACAATGTACCCAACATCTGATGGCTACTTTCAGCAGGATAATACACCATGTCATAAAGCTGGAATCATCTCAGACTGGTTTCTTGAACATTACAATGAGTTCACTGTACTCAAATGGCCTCCACAGTCACCAGATCTCAATCCAATAGAGCATCTTTGGGATGTGGTGGAACGGGAGATTCGCATCATGGATGCGCAGACGACAAATCTGCGGCAACTGTGTGATGCCATCATGTCAATATGGACCAAAATCTCTGAGGAATTCTTCCAGCACCTTGTTGAATCTATGCCACGAAGAATTGAGGCAGTTCTGAAGGCAAAAGGGGGTAGCATGGTGTACCTAATAAAGTGGCCAGTGAGTGATTATATATATATATATATATATATATATATATATATATATATATATATAGATAGATAGATAGATAAAAGATAGATAAAAAACTGATGAAAAACAATTATATGGAATTTCTACCCTTAATGAAAGATAAAAATGATGGGATACACGTTTCAGATCTGTACTAGATCCATCATCAGTCCTAGATGCTCTCATGTATAGACCAATGCAGTCTCTTTAACACCCCACAAATGCAAACATTTGCCAACTGCACAGATCCATAAGTTACAACACCCACAACACCAGAACCAAATTATATTGATAAATACAACACCAGAACCAATCCCTGTACACAGATACAGTTCAAAAAACAAGAAAAATGTATTACAAGAAGGATCTGTGTAATTACCCTCATAGTAGAAAAATCAAAGCACATCATAGCATGAGGAAGATGCAGCAGAATTGTGAACTCCTGGGTTATACCAGCACTGTAAATTGCCAGCATTGTAAATCTGGTAAAAAAACACAGATGTTGGGTTAAATTGGGGGAGTCTCTTTCCATGTCAGCTTCTTCTGGCCACATTTTAGGTTTTTCACTTCATCATAATCTTCTCCACCTTTTATCCCAAACTGAATACAGTGCTCTGGCTCCACAAGAGCCATTATTCTAACAGGGGCCCCAAAGTAGCCAATAAAGTAAAAGGGCACTATAGTACCCAATTTAGCAAAAGTGCCCCGACTCTAGCCAATATAGTCGCAGACTAGCACCCTACAGTAGCCAATATGGTCACAAGGCCCCGGAGAAGCCAATATATTGTGGCAATAATAGTAGTCAATATCATAATAGTATAAAAGTATCCAATGTAGTTACAGTGCCCCCACAGTAGCCAATATAGCCACAGGTTACTCACAGCAGACAGTTTAGAAACAGGGTCAACTCCCCCTTTATAAACAAAATATAAACAGTACTCCTCAACAAACAAAATAGTAACGTAACCCTCTCAGTGGCCAATGTAATAACAGTACCCCCACAGTAGTTAGTATAGTAACAGTGCCCCACAGTGACAATTTAGTAACAGTATCCCACAGTAGCCAATATAGTAGTAGTGCTCAACATTAGCCATTAGTTGCAGTGCTCTGTAGTAGTTAACAGCAAATGTGCCCCAGTAGCCAGTTGTAAAAGGGTCCCAACTAACCAATACTAACAAGTGCCCCCAGCGTCCAGAAGTTACTTGCTCCCAGTAGCCAGAAGTTATAGTAGCCAGTAATACAAAAGCCCCCAGTTGCTAGACCATTTCCCACAGCAGCCTGAACACTGCCCCATTAGCCTGAGCAGTTCTCACAGTAGCCGGAACAGTGTCTGAGTAGCAAAAAGTAACAGTTCCCCCTGTAGCAAAGAGTAACAGTGCCCCTAGTAGCAAAAAGTAACATTGCCCCTAGTAGCTTGTGATAATAGAGCTCCGAGAGAATTCAGAAAAAAAGATAGTGCTTGCCTCACCGCTGCCGCCCTGTGTTGCTACGATGATGAGTTTACACTTAGAGTAGGTTCCGATGTCCTTCCATTATTAAATAGGCAAAAATATAGCACAGCATCCCACATCATTTTCTACTATTGAGGATAGAGTTGTAAAGTATGTAACCTTCTGTACATTGAAGTCTATGGGGAACGGAAGGAAAATGGATTGCCTTCTGTTCACCTTCCGTTTTTTAGTTTCTGCTATATTCTAGTAAAACAGAGAGTGTAAGAGAAGACCTTACCACAGGCTTTACATCTTTTCTATGCCACTGCAAATGGCCAGTAAAGACAAGTGACCTTACATGCAGTACGTATCATTGAACTCTATATGTAGTACATACTGAAAAACATTGCTTCTCAAAGAATCTCTCATGAGTAAACACACAAAGGGGTTTCCTGGAATATGTCTCATGAGTAAGTTCTTTAAGGGCTTTCCTGTGGTGAATATAAAATAGAATAAAAACAAACAGTTCACAACAGTTGAGTTGTTTCTGAACATTGAGCATTCGTACAACAGAGGATAGAAGCAGCCTGTTATCCAGCTCTACACATGGGGCACTGGCCCATGGCACATGTCCACACCCACTCTTCTCTCATGGCAAATCGTCATTCACTGAATACTAAAGTATATCACTATGTCACCAACAAACAGTATGGAATGAGGAATGTGAATGTCTAATAATAGCATGATGCAATATGATTATGGATAACTCCTTATTTGCTGCCTTCCATTGTCTGTACGTAAGGATCTCTGTTATTAGATGTACTAAACAGTGTACAAAAATATATGGCGCTGTTCACAGCCCTCCAGAGATAAGTCTTGTGTCTCAATCTACAAGACTTGATGGAGGTATAAATTGCATGTACATGTGTATGACACTAGTACAGACATTATTTGATATGTAGTGAGTAAAATCTGCAGTGATCTAAAGTTAACCCTTATTGAACCATTTGTTCCTCCAAAGTATTGAAATAGTTTTGGAAATGTGATACATCATGCAACCCTAACGGTGAGGACTTGTTGTCATGGGTGCTCCCGTAACCCACGTCCTGGGGACCCCCTCTCTGTGCTCTAGCGCTTCAGCACCCACACTCACCTGTCCTCGTTCCTGCTCCGGCAGTCAGGCTCATGCGTCCCTGCCTCCTAAAGCGCATGTGCCGGGTCCCAAAGATTTAAAAGGCCAGCACACAATTGATTAATGCTGGCCATTCCCAAAATTCCTTAAAAGCCAGCCTCTTCCTACACACCCCACCGGATCTTTTTGCCTCATAGACATTGAGAAAGCTTGATATCTATACCCTGTGCCTATACTGCAATTTCCTGCTGTGACCCCGGTTCCGATATTGGCTTTGATCCCGTGTTGCTTGCCCTTACGTACCGCTATGTCCGCAACGTCTCTGACCATGGTTTTGCCTTACGATTCTGTACCTCGGCCTCCACCGTGGACAAAGTCGCACCTGGGGAGCGACCTGGTGGTACCATGCAGCACTTGTATAATAGTATTTTCATTCACTGACTTGAAGAAGATATAATCAGGAGGAATTGAAGCCTTGATAATAATAGAAAATTGCAGAAGTTGATGCGAGACATTTATGTAATATTCATAGGACATTCCATAAATGTCTGATAGGTAGAGGTGCCACTTCACTTCAGTTGAGCTTTCCCCTACTTTTTAACCAGCTCAACTGGGCTACACCACTTTGGCAAATAATCATGTGGCATGCCATTTGGCAAAGTTAATGCTGCATTGCATATTATATAACAACACAGAGTTGGGGCCACCTCAATGATTGGTGCTGCTGAACCAGGCAGAATTTTGCAATAAGATCATATTATGGATGCTGAATTATATATAATTGTTATGCAAGACAATTATAGGGAAAGCCAATCCCATTTACCCTCCAATCAAGGGTTTAAGTAACCCCTTCCCAAGAGGGCACCATCTCATCAATGATTACCTTCAATGCTATTGGAGACTGATAGATGACAAATCTTTTCTCCAACATATAATCCATTCTTATCTGCAGTACCTGTTGCTAGGTAACACCAGGAATGGTCAATAAAAATAAAACACATCTGCATGAAGTTATACAATCAACTTACATTGTTTAGAAATTATAATGTATAATATCCGTATGTTTGTGCAGCAAGAAAAAAAAAAGAAAGTTCTGCAAAGCCGCAGTTACACTGATTATGTGGTTCGAGGTCTGCAAGTGATATGGTGAATGTGCGGAAGGTCAGTCGGGGCCATCCCTGTGGTTAATAGACACTGTCTGAACTGGTAAATAATTCAGGATTTTCTAACTTCGCCTCTACATTTCACTCCTTCCAACTGGGTAAAATCCCACAAGAGCCTCCTTAGTGAGTAATAACAAACATAAACAATGCAATTAAGCTGACATTTGAATAGCAGTAATAATAATAATGTATGGCACAAGCACATGCATTCAGTCTCAAGCCCAGGCCCCTCCACTCTGTCTCCTTTATTCCAGACTTGCTGACAAGACTTAAATACTTGCCGTCATTCCAGGCTATTACAGGATTTTAATGAAATGGGGAGCTGCAGACATGGAGAGCTGGAGTGGATTTCACATCTCCCGCTGTGATAAAGGTTTGATCGATGTCCTATTGTTCTTTCATTTATTTCTATTGCCTGCCATAACTCTCAGCTCCGGACCCTATTTCTAATGTCTTCATTCCCATCTCCGTAACTCTACAACTACTGCCCAAACTTTTTCAGAATTGGACAGCGATGGAAATCAACTTAGTCTTAAAGGGAACTCATCTCCAAGTTTTACTACTACTCAACTACTAGTCCCTTCAGGTATGAAATGAAATGTCCTTTCTAGGATTCTCTTTTTGTGTGAAATCCCACCTATAAAAAAAAATCTCCCCCAAAGTCAGGTAAATATGACTCTGCTCACACCATTTTCACATCTGGTTGCACCTGGTTTCAGGGGTTGTGTTACTTCAAACATTTCTATATTCTCTATATAGAAAAGATTAGATAAGAAAAGATATATTAAAGATAAAAAAAATTTGTTAACATTGTATGGCTTTGTGGGCCACAGAAGCAAAGGTACAGGCAGCTAAATACATAATTGGAAATGCAGGCAACAGATAAAGATCCAGTTCCCACCTATTTTTAACTGTCTGTATGTCCAGTGTTGTACTTCACAAAACAATAAGCTTGATGTGATCTGAAAGATTATCTTCAATATGATCGTTACTATAAAACAGATGCTGCGGCTTCTGAAGTGACACCACCTCTGCAACCTCTAAACTTTACTATTCTAATGTGAAAATGAGGTAAGAAGAGTCATATTTGCAGGACTTTGGGGGAGATTTTTTTTTCATAGGAAAAAAGGGTAAGATTATGCATAAAAAAGTGAACTCTACATATCCTAGAGAAGCTAGTAGTTAAGTGGGTTAAAACTTTGTGACAGGTCATCTTTAAAGCTACCTTCACACATTCAGTTTTTTTTTAAGCCAAAAGCAGTTGTGGATTATGATGGGTGAGAACATATCATTGAGAGATGCTGCTTCTCCTCTTTTTTAACTCCACTTTTGGATAAAAACTACATGTGAAAAACTGAACTTTGAACACACCCTAAAGGGCACATTTTCCAGTCCCCCTCCAAAAAAAGGCAATTTCAGGCACTAGCTGAGACATCAGAGTGAATAGAAGCAGTGTCTCCTGACTCCATACTTAACAGCACTTCTTCTGTTCATCCTGATCCACCTGGGACATTAACATGAATATCTTCACAGGTTGTCAATATCACAAAGATTTTAAATGAGGGTTCTAGGCTGAACTCTAAATGAAATGTGCAATACGTATCCGTCTTTTTATAAAAGAAAAAAAAATAAATAAAATTTTCACCCCGTTTGCCTGGGCCACATTTACTTACCCGTCCTGACACATTTCCCGAGAGTGCATTGTCCACTAAAATCATGCGACCGATATTGGGAATGTGCCGCTTTCCCGCTCAGGTCTGACAGAGTTCATCTTCTTCTTCCTGGTGCATGTAAGTGCTTGATCTTGTGACACAATTTGAAAGTTAAATCCCACGCTCAGTCCGAATAAGGCCCCTTCCACACTTACGTTGCATTTCACGTCAGAGTTTGATCAGGGTGCGATCAGGGTTTGGTCAGTGAAAAACGCGCATTTTGCATCAGAGTGCAATCAGTTTTCAGTCAGAGCTTTTTCAGTGTCACAGTTTTTCACGCGCATTTTTGATGCAACTGCAATGCAATTTCAATGCGTTTTTCACGCGCAGAAAATGCGCGCGAAATGGACTCAGGACTGAGCTCTATCTTTTCTATGGCAATTGATGCGTGAAAAACGCATTGCACTTGCATTGCACTTGCAAGTGTCTCAGAGTGCAATGCGTTTTTGATGCATCTCCATAGACTTGTATGGTGCGTTTTTCATGCGTGTGACTTGCAAAAGTAGAGCATGTCGAGATTTAAGCGCGTGTTAAAAAAAACGCACGTTTTTGCGTGAAAAAAAGAGCAAGTCTGAAAAGACCCATTGGTTACAATGGGTTAGAGTGCAATGCAAGTTCTGCGCGTCAAAAGCACGTGCAGAAAACGCGCGTGAAAAACGCAAGTGTGAAAGGGGCCTAAGTCGGATCGCCTGACGGCACACCTTCCAATTTCTGTTGCATGAAAGCCAGCGCAGCAGCGCCACAATCCGATTGCGTGCAACACGATACCCAGTTAAATACCTGTCACAGTGGTGCCAATTCTGAAAATGTTGGATAATTCTACGAAAGTGTGGCCGCAGACCCTTAGTAAATGAGCCCCATTACATATCAAAATAACTATCACACACTAGGAAATTATATTATAATTTATAATGGTCATTTTGAATTCATTTGTAAATTTAGAAGGCATGCATGTACCATACATTACAAAAAAACCTTTTTTATAACTTTAACACCTCAAAAATATATGTGCCAAGAAAAAAAATATAACCAAAAAAGGTCCTGCAACTTATTGGTATACACCAGGGCAAAAAAAAAAAAAACAACTTTACTGCATCTTATTGTATTTTATAGTACTTACTATATTGTGATTTCTGTAAGTATTAACATTATTCGTTTTTTTTAAGTTGTATTTTTAAAAGCTTTATACTATTATATTTTTGTCCATTGTCACTTTGTGTAATAACATAAATCAGTTGAAATAAGCAGTGTCTTAGATACCTGGGTACCAATTAGAGTATGATTATTTATTTCTACAGTATATGGTTAAATAATAATCTATTTTCTATTTACAAATTACCAATATTGCCTATAATAAAAAAAAACATAAATAAAATTGTATACTATTTATTCATTCATTTTATTCATAATTGTTATAATTATTAAGAACATAATATTTCTTTTTAGTAATTGCATCTTTTAATGGTTTGAAATATTTCATTGTACAATATGATTTATTGTTTTCTAAAGCATGTATATATTTGTAAGGGAAACATTATCTTTCCAATTTCTGACAGCAACCTGATGATTCAGTTTTTCCATTTTATTTCCTCATCCTTTCATTTACACCAAAGGACAAAGATTTTCTCTCCCTTCCTCTAAACAAGGTCACTAAACATTCCCGTCATGTCCCGACTCTGTACATACTCTTATTCTGCTGCTCAGCTCCCGCTTCATCTTTTCCTCTCAGCCTGAAGAAAAATAACAAGTGACTGGGGATTTAATTTTCTGCAGGGGTTTAAATGCTCCTCTAGAGCGGGATGTTTATTGTTAATCTCCATACGATATACTGCACATCCCTGCTCTCTGATTTTAACATGCACAGAGGCAACAGCTCTAAAGACCCTTTGCAGGATGCATTTTGTTGGTTTACTCATATTTACACTGTGTCATCGTTCTTAGGATTTTTCTTTACACATTTGGTAAAATAAGCCAGTTATCACAGCGGTGGAACAGGTTATGTGAAGGACACAGTGCAGAGATGTGTTATGTTTGTCACTTATGATACAAAGCAGGGAACACTTAAAACACGACAAGTGCCTGAGTGTGGCTACTTTATGCTGTTGTGTAACTGCAAGTCAAGTGCCAGATCTGGTGCTAGCTGCTAGCTACACTGCTGACTAACTAACACAAAGTAGGAGATATTTGGAAGTGATTAGGCACTAGCATAACTAGTAAAGGCTGGGTACTGTCACAGGTGTCCCCGCGATCTTTGTCACGGAATGCGGGCACACCCACGCTCCTCTCTGTGGCAGCGTGTCTGTCCCATCCCCGGACTTACCTATCCTGGCTCCTGGTTGCACTCCAGGTCCGGGCGTGCAGGCCGCACAACTCCTGCCTTCCAGGATACGTGCCCCCGCTGCTAGGGCGCGTGCGCTGACTTCTCAGAACTTAAAGGGCCAGCGTCCTTCCCATTGTTGCTGGTCACTTACGGGTTTCCTATATAACTCAGTGGTCCGCTTCACTCCCTGACGGATCTTCAAGTCTTCCTACCAAAGTGAAAGCCTCCTGTGTGAATCCCGAGGTCCCGTTCCTGCTTGTATCCCGAGGTCCCGTTTCTGTGTATATCCCGAGGTCCCGTTCCTGTGTGTATACTGTGGTCCGAATACTGTGGTCCGAATACTGTGGTCCGTGTCCGGTGGTCCGTGTCTGGTGGTCCGTGTCTGGTGGTCCGTGTCCGGTGGTCCGTGTCCGGTGTTCCGTGTCCGGTGGTTCGTGTCCGGTGTTCCGTGTCCGGTGTTCCATGTCCAGAGGTCCGTGTCCAGAGGTCCGTGTCCAGGTGGTCCGTGTCCAGGTGGTCCGTGTCCAGGTGGTCCGTGACCTGTGGTCCGTATCCTGTGGTCCGTATCCTGTGGTCCGAGTCCTGTGATACGAATCCGGTGGTCCGTGTCCTGTGGTTCATTCCCGTGCTTCCGTCCTACAGCCATCCCGTGTCCAGTGGTCCATCCAGGGTTCCAGTTCACCGGTGTCTTCAGTCCGTACCTGCGTTGCCAGTGTTCCTCTGCGTTCCTGCTGTCATCTCAGTTTGTGACTGTTTCCTGCTTTTGCTACCTTGGCTGCCACCGCGGTGACCCAGAGGATCCACAGACTCTCAGATGGTTCATCCCTCACGAACAGTGACAGGCACCATAGGCAGCCATAGTAGAACCATGAAAGATAACCAAAGTAGAAGAATGCTGAAGCTCAAACTAGATCCATCACCACAGAATTTTGACCGTTGGAATTAGACTGTGTTTCCCGTTGCTACATTTTATTTTATGTTACAAAACACTATGGCCATAATGCCCATAGAAAAGAATATTGGGTTGTAAGAATTTCATCACTGGGGATAGAGAACTCGTAGTGAGTTGAATCCGCACAAGGGCAATAGCAGACACGTCATATCTGTAAATTAATGAGTGCTCCCAAAAACATTGCTTGAAGCATTGGGATCAGAACCTCAGCAATTTATCATTATATTGACTGAGCAGGAACATGAGAAGAGCTAAATATGACTTCTGTGATTATTCCATTCAAAGGAAAAAGATAAATACAACAAGGTAACTTGAGAAGAGGCCTCTTCCAAAGACATTATAGCGTCTTGACTGCTGCAGCTGCATCAGATATACCTTATAATGAATATATTAGCCGCAAGACTCCAGATTTTAGAGCAGGAGATAAGAATAATTGTTCTCATTATCCAGAAGAAAGCTCAAAAGATGTTTAACGTCTTAAAAGCCATTGAATCCAGCTGAAAGATACACAGAACCTGGAATGAATGCACTGAGAGATGTGATGAAAACCAATATTTTTCTGTTTCTAGGAGGATAAAGAGAAACCAGTTAACCTAAGACATATTTCTAATGTATGAAAGCATAAAGTGGGAGATAATTATGATGTAGGACAGCTAGAATGTTTCAGGCTGCACTGAATGAATAATATCCACATCCATAAGTATATGTAGAAGAAAAGAGGAGTAGCAATAACTGGTGTCTGTTTTACCCCTTTAAGCTCTTTGAATTGTATACAGAAAAAGAAAAAACGTAAGAGTTTATGTGGGGCGCTAAGCCACAGCTACTTGAGCCCTTGGATGTAGGAGACCTCCTATGGGGTCATTTGAACCACGGTCCAGCCGATATAGATAGAAAAAACTTATTTTATTATTATTTAAGAAATACAAGATCTTACCGATTAACAACAGGGTAAAATTGGTACAATTATTGGTCCTCTTAACGCGTTTCGGGTCTTCGACCCTTTCTCAAAAAACGGACTGGTATATACATAACACTAATTCTAACAAGCCTTTAAATACAAAATACAGAATAGAATATGCCACTTACGTTCCAGGATTGGGGGACGGCTTGGCGCCAAAATTCGGGGAAGGTTGCATCTGTCAGCACTAATAGGACAGTGCGCCAAATGGATTTGAGGATCCACTGCGCGTGCGCCACACTCCGGTCGCCGGAGATGACGTTACCGTTGTCACGGTGATGCGTCCCTAACATAGAAACTCTTCCGGGTTTGTGCCGCAGTACTCAGAGGTAATGCGAAACATTCCCTGTTGCTATGGTGAGGCGCCCTCGGTCAGGGGCCTCATCCGGACCTGTATATCGTTCTCCTAGTTGAAAGAGTACGGCGCTCGCCGTTATCAAAGTGACTAATTCTCCATGGGCAACTATCATAGATTATTTCACACTCATGGCAGATTTACAGATGAGGATATACAGTTTGACGATATATAAGAAAATTAATAATAAAGATATTAAACAAGGAAATATATATAATACAATACAATATATACACAGTACATGTAGCACACATGAATAGCATACATAAATGGCAGTGTATAGGAAACTGTGTGCATAGGATCTGTACATGCCAATTAAAATCAACCAAAAATTGGAGATAAAAAATATATATATATAAATATAAAATATATAAAAGGTAAACAATAAAATATGCCTAAACCTATATGTATAATGTAAGATAAAAAATACACATATATATACATATACATATCTAAAAAACATACAAGGATTTACTTGAAAGATGTGTATAAATGTACACACATATACACATATATAGACAGGCACTCTTCCAGAGTATACTAAAATATACTTTCAAGACTCTCATTCAAACCATTAGGGACTAGGCATTGCATCTTAAAAATCCAGAACATTTCCCTTTTCTTAAGATGTTCGAATCTCTGTGGGGTTGTGGAGTCAATGTGCTCTATAGGTGTCAAAGTGAATTCTTTTAGGTTACATTTATGATGAGAGGCCGCATGTCGGGACACACTATGTAGGGCATATCCATTTTTAATATTCTGTCTATGGCGTTAAGAGGACCAATAATTGTACCAATTTTACCCTGTTGTTGATCGGTAAGATCTTGTATTTCTTAAATAATAATAAAATAAGTTTTTTCTATCTATATCGGCTGGACCGTGGTTCAAATGACCCCATAGGAGGTCTCCTACATCCAAGGGCTCAAGTAGCTGTGGCTTAGCGCCCCACATAAACTCTTACGTTTTTTCTTTTTCTGTATACAATTACCTTACCGAAACTTTTTAGTTTCGGGTATGTAGAGTGTTGGGAGCTGCTGCTTGTCACACGCAGAGCCAAATCCGGATTGGAAACACTAAGGAGTGGTCCCCAGGAGTGGGAATATATGTATGACACCAAGTTTCTCACAAGGTGAGTACCCTCTTTTACTGCACTCAGGATTCAAGTACCCGACTATATTACCCGAGGCGCCGTCCTCTGTTGTTCCCGTTTTTCTTGTCTTGTAGTCTCTATCGTTACCGGTTTACGTAGTAAACTCGGGTTAGGCCAACAGGAGGCCTTTTTGGCTGACAGGGTGAGTCCTGTGCCTCTGCTTCTTGAGGATGTATATGCACGAGAAAAGGTTCCGTGAGAGGGAACAAACTTTCGCAATTTTCACTAAATGTACATCGAAAGAATTTGTACCTGTGAATGAATCTGCCAGATCAGATGAAAAAGTTATGGACTATTTGTTTTCTGATCTGGAGAAATGGATGAGGTCTGAATCTCAACATCATTTGGACAATTTATTCTTGGACATATATTTAAAAGAGAACATTATCCCAAGAGGATTAAGAATGCGCACTGAGGCGGCATTTAAAAATGATACATCTTTTATTAAAGATTGGGATACAATTCTGCATGAATGTTCTATATCATTGTTGAAATGTTTAAGTGCCAAAAGGCTGACTTTATCAAGGGATTGTGCAGCTAAAATTGATGAAATTATGAGGAAACTAACACCATTTGACCAATCAGCGTCCTTTTCCAAACAGCATAAGAAACTTACCGTAAACTTAGAGCTTTTGGAAAAGGATATCCTGGAAAAGAAATTAGGTAAATTAGAAAGGGATAGGCAAGATTTCAGAACAGGCAACATTAAGTACTGGTCAAAGAATAAGGAGAGGGAGGAAAGAAGCTTGACCCCCACCACCCGCAATACCCCTATGCCAGACAAATATCTAGATAATATTAAAAAGGGATATAGAAAAAATAATAGGTCTAAAACCACGAAAAAAAGCGAACCATGGGGACATAACCCAAAAGACCAGCCCAAAGGGAGGGTCTTTATACCAACTTCACATAAAAATCCTACCAGAAGATCAAATGAATACCCTGAAACAGGGATGAATAATAACAAAAAGGTTATGTCAGAGAAAACTCCAAAAAATAAATATGGAGAGACCAAAGCAACTAGGGATGGAACTGAAGAACCCTTAGATTTAGAGTTTATTAACTCACATAAACCTTCCCTCCCGACAGGCCGTTATCAAACTGAAGACCTAAACGTATCACAATTAACAGTACATGATTGCAGTCCCGCACCTAAGGGCCCCCAGGAAGAAACTCAATTACAATTCTTCACCCCATTACCATTTTCCCACTCTAGGGTAGTACCAGCAGATCTAGTTCAGTTACATGACACCACTTCTTATAATGAATCCGCATCTTTTTTAGGGCTCCCGGGGGAACTAAACGATACTCCTTTACACCAGTACACTTTAAAAACCTTCCTGAAAGAAACTACACACACAGCACCACCCCTAAGCCTAAAAAGAAAAAATCCCATAAGAGAGGCAGACGAGGCGGGAGAAGAAATTCTAGACTCACCGTTCTCACAGGAAGACTCACTGGTGGAGACTCCAAAAAACAAAAGGACCTGCCAACCCAAGTAGAAGGGGAGAATGATGAAAAAATCATAAAATCCGAAAAAGATATAAATAGGAACAACAATAATATAGTCAAAATATTCAACCTGTCTGCTTTTGAACTATCAGAATATGAGACTAAAATCTTACAGAAAGGGCTCTCATATTGTCCAACATCTAAATCTGATGAATTCGAATTATTCGTCGATTTAAATAGATTTGTACGCAAATTAACCCTTAAAAGGCATTTCAATTTAATTGAAAATAATAAAGTTGAGACTACAGGTAACACTATTGGAGCAACCCAAATAGAATCTAGCCAAGATATACTCCCTATACACACAAATTTAAAACCGAAATCCATCTTCTATCCAACACACCATAAGGGCAACTTCATAGAGACCTTCTACACTTTGGTATCCACTGAATTTCAGAAACTTCTATCTCATACGAGTAGGAACAACAAGACAAAAAAGAAAAACAACCTGTCTTATAAAGAGAGGATAGCCCTGAAAAATCTAGCAACCAGGGATGAAATAGTTATTAAACCAGCAGACAAGGGTGGGGGCATAGTCGTTATGAATAGAACAGACTACGTAACCGAGGCCTTACGACTAGTGTCTGATACAGGGTTCTATCAGAGACTAGACAGTAACCCCACCCAAAGATTCAAGCAGGAACTATACTCGCTCTTAGATGAAGGCCTATCCCTGAATATTCTAAACAAGAAAGAGTACCAATACTTGAAGATAGAGGAACCGGCAATGGCACTCTTCTACCACCTGCCAAAAGTCCATAAGAACCTTGATAACCCCCCGGGCAGACCAATCATTTCAGGGATAAACTCCTTAACTTCAAACTTGTCCCATTATGTGGATCTGTACCTTCAAAAATATGTTAGGGAGTTGGAATCGTTCCTACTAGACACATCAGATCTCATCAAGCATGTCATTCAACAAAAGTGGGAAAGCTCTTACTGTTTCATTACTCTAGATATCGCGTCACTCTATACTAATATTCCACATGATTTAGGAGTACACGCCATATCACACTTTCTGAATAAAGACCCTACTATCCCCATACAACAGACCAATTTTATTTTGAGAGCAATAAATTTCATACTAAAGCACAATTATTTCTCTTTCCTTAGTAAAATATTTGTGCAAAAAAGGGGGACAGCAATGGGAAGCAAATTTGCACCCAGCTTTGCAAATTTATATGTGGGACTTTTTGAGGAACAAGTAATCTACCAACATAAAGCATTCTCCCAATGCCGCCTCTACAAAAGATTCATAGATGACATCTTCATAATCTGGGACGGAAAAGATAGCGAAGCCGAACAATTTGTGAAAGAAAGTAATGATAATATGTGGGGGCTAGAATTCACATATAATATTGCACAGAATGATGCAGAATTCCTGGATGTGGTGGTATCCCACACACCAGAAAGTACCATTAAGACAAAATCATATTTTAAGAAAGTGGATAGCAATAGCTATTTAGATTTTAACAGTGGCCATTTCAAAAAATGGCTTACCAATATACCCTATGGTCAATTTAAAAGGATAAGGAGGAACTGTACGCACAATGCCGATTATGACCAGCAAAGCAATATCCTTACAGGGCGTTTTAGAGCTAAAGGATATCCACCAAACCTTGTACAAACAGCGCAACAAAGGGCAGCGATATTCAGTCAGGAAGATTGTCTAAAACCGGGAAAGAAAGATACGCCCACTGAGATGAGGGACGTCAATTTCATCACCACTTTTTCAAGTGATAGTCAGAAAATTCGCAGTATACTGAAAAAACACTGGGAAGTACTAACGCATGACCCTTATTTGAAAGATACCATACCCAAAAATCCTCGACTTACGTTTAGGAGATCCCGCACCCTAAAAAACATACTCGCACCAAGCCGCCTAAGACCTGAAAAAAGTAAGAACACTCAATTATCATTTTTTCCAAAAACGGTGGGTAGCTTCAGATGTAGTCACACAAGATGCAAATGTTGCGACTCAATTAGCCATCGACGGACCACTTTTATGTCAAACACAACTAGGGAGATATTCCAAATTAAATCCTTCCTCAACTGTAGTTCTGAATACGTTATTTACTTAATAGAATGCACATGCAAGTTCCAATACATCGGACGCACAATACAAACCTTAAGAGAAAGATTCAACAACCATAGACAGAATATTAAAAATGGATATGCCCTACATAGTGTGTCCCGACATGCGGCCTCTCATCATAAATGTAACCTAAAAGAATTCACTTTGACACCTATAGAGCACATTGACTCCACAACCCCACAGAGATTCGAACATCTTAAGAAAAGGGAAATGTTCTGGATTTTTAAGATGCAATGCCTAGTCCCTAATGGTTTGAATGAGAGTCTTGAAAGTATATTTTAGTATACTCTGGAAGAGTGCCTGTCTATATATATGTATATGTGTGTACATTTATACACATCTTTCAAGTAAATCCTTGTATGTTTTTTAGATATGTATATGTATATATATGTGTATTTTTTATCTTACATTATACATATAGGTTTAGGCATATTTTATTGTTTACCTTTTATATATTTTATATTTATATATATATTTTTTATCTCCAATTTTTGGTTGATTTTAATTGGCATGTACAGATCCTATGCACACAGTTTCCTATACACTGCCATTTATGTATGCTATTCATGTGTGCTACATGTACTGTGTATATATTGTATTGTATTATATATATTTCCTTGTTTAATATCTTTATTATTAATTTTCTTATATATCGTCAAACTGTATATCCTCATCTGTAAATCTACCATGAGTGTGAAATAATCTATGATAGTTGCCCATGGAGAATTAGTCACTTTGATAACGGCGAGCGCCGTACTCTTTCAACTAGGAGAACGATATACAGGTCCGGATGAGGCCCCTGACCGAGGGCGCCTCACCATAGCAACAGGGAATGTTTCGCATTACCTCTGAGTACTGCGGCACAAACCCGGAAGAGTTTCTATGTTAGGGACGCATCACCGTGACAACGGTAACGTCATCTCCGGCGACCGGAGTGTGGCGCACGCGCAGTGGATCCTCAAATCCATTTGGCGCACTGTCCTATTAGTGCTGACAGATGCAACCTTCCCCGAATTTTGGCGCCAAGCCGTCCCCCAATCCTGGAACGTAAGTGGCATATTCTATTCTGTATTTTGTATTTAAAGGCTTGTTAGAATTAGTGTTATGTATATACCAGTCCGTTTTTTGAGAAAGGGTCGAAGACCCGAAACGCGTTAAGAGGACCAATAATTGTACCAATTTTACCCTGTTGTTGATCGGTAAGATCTTGTATTTCTTAAATAATAATAAAATAAGTTTTTTCTATCTATATCGGCTGGACCGTGGTTCAAATGACCCCATAGGAGGTCTCCTACATCCAAGGGCTCAAGTAGCTGTGGCTTAGCGCCCCACATAACCTCTTACGTTTTTTCTTTTTCTGTATACAATTACCTTACCGAAACTTTTTAGTTTCGGGTATGTAGAGTGTTGGGAGCTGCTGCTTGTCACACGCAGAGCCAAATCCGGATTGGAAACACTAAGGAGTGGTCCCCAGGAGTGGGAATATATGTATGACACCAAGTTTCTCACAAGGTGAGTACCCTCTTTTACCTCACTCAGGATTCAAGTACCCGACTATATTACCCGAGGCGCCGTCCTCTGTTGTTCCCGTTTTTCTTGTCTTGTAAGCTCTTTGAATGCAATTTTTTGGAAAAGGGATGGCATACCTAACCATGCTAGGAATCTCTTTCTCTAAATGGATGTGAGGAGAAATTAATAGTGCCCCTACACTCTCTACAATCGTCTCTGGAATTGTCTCCCGCCCTTACAAGGGCAGGACCATTCAGACTTGGCATATGATAAATCAAAAATACCCCCGCATCCCCCCACGCTGACGCATTTCTTCACACATGGGATTCATCAGAGGGTCTACATTGGTGAAATGTGGACATTAACATATACAGTGGCCCCTGTTATGGGGTCATTAAGGGGTATCAAATGTGCAGAGTGACTAATATAGTGATAAGTACTCCGTAGTGGGGCCCAAGTGAAATGGCCACACTCATGATCTCTATCTGGTTTCTAGAGATGGGGATCATGAGGGTGCATCCCAGCACTCTGGCCTGTCTTTGTTTCTGTTAATACTGGCGTGTCATGATTAAAGAAGACAAAACTCCACAGAGTTTGATACCCAATTTCTACCGAGTATGAGGATGCCCCATATATGATGGTAAACTGCTGTATGGGCGCACGTCCGGGCATAGAACGGAAGGAGCACCGTTCAGAGCAGATGTGCATTGTCACATTTTACAGGCTATAAAATGTTTATTTTTTTTTGTAATTTGGACATATGGGGGATTATTTTTGGTGGATGAGATACACTTTTCAGGTACATCATTTATGGGGTGTTCATTAGCTAAATAATCAGATTTCTTGGTAGTGGCTAAAAAAAAATAAATTATGATTTTAAGAACGTTTTTTTCCCGGAAGTTCACCGTACCATAAAAATAATGTGTTATTCTATGGGTCATCACAATTACGGTGATACCCCATTTTTTATGGTTAACTTGTTTTGTAGAATATAGAACTCATTTTGTGATTACAATGGCAGAACATTTATATTTTTTTGTTTACCGAGCTGTTTTAGAGCTTATTTTTTGCAGGACAAGCTGTACTTTTTCTTGCATAGTCACAATCCCGGCTGTTACTGCAGGATCCCAGTTACCGCGTACTGCTGGGATCCCATGGTGATCGCACGGGCTAAGCTTCTGAGCCTGGGCGATCGCCATGATATAATTCTATGTGAAGGTGCGGGAAGTTCCTTGCATCTTATGACGTAGAATTGCGTCAGGGTGCGGGAAGGGGTTAATATTTCTATGCAGAATAGCACTGACATGACACAGCTATGTTGTCACAAACTGGTTTTAGTAAGATGATAATCTATTGTAAGCAATAAGGGTGGTTAGTAGTCTTGACGTTGGATATGTGAAGGACCTATTTTGAGCAAAGAGGGGCACTGTGCAAAACTAAAAGTGGGACCCAAAATAAAACTATTTTATGAACAGTCACAGTCAGTAAGAGGCTCCTTTAGCCCTGCACAATAATAACACTTTCAAGTTTTTCTAACAGTAGTATGGCAAGGCAAACTGTAATATGTGACTGTAGGAGAATGACAAGACAGACAAATGATAGGTAGATGGATGATAAATATGAAAGGTGATATAGATTTATTGATAGGTGATAGATAGATTTATATATAGATAAAAATAAAGTACATTATATATAGATAGCTAGATGATAGAGGATAGATATGATACATAGATACAGTAGAAGATTAATTGATAGATGGATAGATATACAGATAGATGATAAACATCTTCACCCTGACATTCAACCAAGGGGTATTAAAGGAGCAGTAAATCCTCTGCTCACAAACATCCACATGCTGGGTGCCCCTTTAGGACAGGGAGCCCTGGGCAAATGGCCAGTTTGCCTCCCCCTGATGCCGACCCTTGATATGTGGACAATAATAAGAGATAGAGCTAAGGATTGGAGTATTTTCTCCACTATTTCCATAGTGAAGGGTCTTTAAGCATCAGATGTTGTCTTTACTGGCTACTTTGTTTATGTAAGTATTCACAGCCGAAAGTCATAACTCTATTATTTATGAAATGGACTTTTAATTTTCTTTATTACAGGAAAATGTCCACTCTGCTTTTTATGCAATGGAATTTGAATTGTTTATTCAGCAAAACATAAGAATCTGCAACCTTCCTTAATTATCCTAACACTTACTTCATATCTTTTGTGAGGTAATTCTACAAGAAAATGACAGGATTATTTAACTTTGATACTGGCAATTTAAGCCACATTAAGCTCTGGTCACCAATGTACAAAGGAGGGGACAGAAATGCAGAAGTCTGTTTACAGAACAAAATTTTCACAAGTAACTACCTATACTGCACAGACACCTTCCAGTAGGGTATGCTGCCTTACATCCAATGGGATGTACATCGATTGGCTGGGGTCACATTAACTATTAAACCAATGGTGCATATTTCTTGGAATGTGCGTTAGAACCCAGTATATGATGAAGCTGCAGAATAGAAAGAAAATAATGTAGCAAGAATGACTGGACAATGGAGATGGTAAGATCCCAGTGGGAATACTTCACTGTTATTGATACCTGCCAACTATTACTAACAACCATTTTGTATTTGGTTGGATATAATAAGGGTCTGCCATTTTGGTAAAGCCCTTTATGCTCTATTATGAAAGATGGTGGCTGAAGTGCACCATATATTCTCACATGCATCTAAGGAAGCATACTCAGCTTATACATTGCCTAGAAAACACACATATATTGAAGAACCCAGATATCCAATATCTGTAACACAGAACATTTGGGTTCTTTCTAATAACAGGGTAGGTGCATTACCCCTTCTGCACTGTTCAAATTCCCCTTTTGCTTGGGCAGCAAGAATATTACATTTCCTTACTAACTTTTCTGTTTTGGTCCTTCCATATTTCAGTATCAATGCCCCTGATGTCTATAGTAATGAAAGGGTTTTTTTTTTTTTAAATGTTCTAGTAATCCAAGGATTTAAAAAGATAACTTTCATCTACTGATATTTAAGGGTTAGATGGGGGCTGTGGGTAGTCTCTTAGCTTGTTATACACTGAACCCAACACATATTAACCTACTCTCCCAGCTATGCAGGCCAACCCAATGATTTCTAAAATGTATTTGTTCCTGGTAACTTCAGCTACAATCATAAATAATTACATCTTCTGTAAAACCAATCATATGGACCAAAACATATCTGAGCCTGGGTCATGATTGGTAGAATACTGTTGCCTTACCTAGGAGCCAAGATAAGCCATTCCGCCAGTAGATACAAAAGAGTTGTACCATGAATCCATGAATATATTGATGACATTCCTCATATGACTTAATTTAATTGTTTACGCTTCACAAAGCAGCTTCAGGCAGAGAAACAATTAAAATGGAACAATGAAAAGATACAAAGCAGAAAGGGAAGGTCAATGTAATTTCTATTGTAATTAAAAAAATAACTTACTTTACAGTGGAAACATATTTTAACAGTGTTGTGTGCTTGCAGTGTTTAACATGCAATGATTGATTACTCTAATTGAAAATTACAAAGCATTACAGCCTGTAGGTACCTGCAAAATGATCCATACCAATATGTGTTAATTATCATTTTAGAACAGGGGCGACATTCTTTGTATAATGAATACATTTTTGCCATGTGTCAGGGCCAATTCTCAATGCCTCATTATTAGAGATGAGCGAACATACTCGTCCGAGCTTGATGCTCGTTCGAGCATTAGCGTACTCGAAACTGCTCGTTGCTCGGACGAATACTTCGCCCGCTCGAGAAAATGGCAGCTCCCGCCGTTTTGCTTTTTGGCGGCCAGAAACAGAGCCAATCACAAGCCAGGAGACTCTGCACTCCACCCAGCATGACGTGGTACCCTTACACGTCGATAGCAGTGGTTGGCTGGCCAGATCAGGTGACCCTGGGATAGACTAGCCGCTGCCCGCGCTGCTCGGATCATTCTGTGTCTGGATGACGCTAGGGAGAGAGCTGCTGCTGGTCAGGGAAAGCGTTAGGGTGTTCTATTAGAATAGTGTTAGGCAGGAGTGATTCAACAAGAACCCAACAGCCCTTGTTAGGGCTACAATAACGTTATACTTTTTTTTTTTTTTTTTTGCTTGTGGCTGGGCTTGCTGGCACTAGTAGTGCAGCTAGTACCATATTGTGAGGAATTTGCAGGGGGACTTGCTACCGTTGTGTTTAGCTCTTAGTGACACACATATCCACCTCAAACACCAAAGTGGGAAAATTTATTAGGGGTTTGATTTCAATTAGGCACAGTCTGCCAGTTTCTTTTTATTTTACGTTTATTTTTTCATAACTCAGCGTCATCTCATCAGTGTGCTTTCATACTTGGCTAGAAAATAGCCAAAGGAGAATCCAAACGGCTTACTTACGCCTACAATAGCGTTATATATATTTTATTTCTGGTTGATCTGCTGGTGGTTGTCCTTGCTGCAGTGCATATACTAGCCAATTGTGAGGAATTTGGAGTGAGACTTGCGACCGCTGTGTTTAGCGCTTAGTGACGCACATATCCATCGCAAAGACCGAGGTGGGATAATTTATTAGGGGTTGGATTTCAATTAGGCACAGTCTGCCATTTCCTTTTTATTTTACGTTTATTTTTTCATAACTCAGCGTCATCTCATCTGGCATAGCAGTGTGCTTTCATACTTGGCTAGAAAATAGCCATAGCAATAGGATAGCATTGTTTGGTTTTAAAAACTAAAAAACACAAAAAAAAACTAAAAAACACAAAAAAACACAAAAAAAAGTAAAAAAAAAAATTAAAGTTATATAACTTTCATTTTCAAAATGTTTAACCCGAGGGCTAGGGGTAGAGGACGAGGGCGGGGGCGTGGGCGTCCATCTACTGCAGGGGTCAGAGGCCGTGGTCCTGGGTGGGGTGAGACACCACCTGCTGATGAGGGAGCAGGGGAACGCCGCAGAGCTACACTCCCTAGGTTCATCATGTCTCAAGTTACTGGGACTCGTGGTAGAGCACTGTTGAGGCCAGAACAGTGCGAACAGGTGATGTCGTGGATTGCCGACAATGCTTCGAGCAATTTGTCCACCAGTCAGTCTTCCACGCAGTCCACCCATGTCACCGAAATCGGCACTCCTCCAGCTCCTGCACCTCAGCCTCCTCCCCCCCCAGTCTGCCCCCTCCCAGGAAAATTTGGCATTTGAACCGGCATACTCTGAGGAACTGTTTTCTGGACCCTTCCCACAGTCACAAACCACTTGTCCGGTTGCTGCTGAGCAATTTTCCGATGCCCAGGTTTTCCACCAGTCGCAGTCTGTGGGTGATGATGACCTTCTTGACGTAGTGGAAGAAATGTGTAAAGAGGTGTCCGACGATGAGGAGACACGGTTGTCAGACAGTGGTGAAGTTGTTGTCAGGGCAGGAAGTCCGAGGGGGGAGCAGACTGAGGGATCGGAGGATGATGAGGTGACAGACCCAAGCTGGGTTGAGAGGCCGGGTGAACACAGTGCTTCTGAGACGGAGGAGAGTCCTATAGGAAGAGGAAGTGGTGGAAGAGGCAGTGGTGGGGCCAGACGGAGAGGCAGGGCCAGAGCAGGTGCATCAGCGCCAAATGTGTCACGTAGTGAAGCTCCCGTGGCGAGGGCTCCCGCGGCGAGGGCTAGATTTTCAGAAGTCTGGAGGTTCTTTAAGGAAACACCGGATGACCAACGGACTGTGGTGTGCAACCTTTGCCAAACCAGGATCAGCAGGGGTTCCACCACTACTAGCTTAACTACCACCAGTATGCGCAGGCATATGAATGCTAAACACCCGAATCAGTGGCACCAAGCCCGTTCACCTCCGGCCGTGCACACCACTGCTCCTTCCCCTGTGTCAGCTGATAGTCAGCCCCCTGCCCAGGACCCTGGCACAAAAACCCCATCATCGCCTCCACGATCCTCCACAGCATCCACCAGCGTTCAGCTCTCCATACCCCAGACGCTGGAGCGGAAAAGAAAATATAGTGCAACCCACCCGCACGCCCAAGCCCTTAATGTCCACATCTCCAGATTGCTTAGCCTGGAGATGCTGCCCTATAGGCTAGTAGAGACCGAGGCCTTTCGCAACCTCATGGCGGCGGCCGCCACTACTTTTCCCGATGTGCCGTCCCAGCCCTGCACCAGCACGTGTCAGACAACATCATCCGTGCCCTGACCAACGCCGTTTCTGACAAGGTCCACCTGACCACGGACACGTGGACGAGTGCTGCTGGGCAGGGCCACTATATATATTGCTGACGGCACATTGGGTTAACTTGGTGGAGGCTGGGACCGAGTCTGACCCTGGGGCTGGTCATATACTGCTGACGCCGAGGATTGCGGGGCCTACCTCGGTCCAGGTCTAAAAGGCCTACTATGCCTCCTCCTCCTCCCACCCCTCCTCCACCTCCTCCTCCGAACTACCATCCGTGGGCATGGCGCCATCAGTCGCTAGCTCTAGGCACAGCAGCAGTGCCGTCGCTAAGCGACAGCAGGCGGTGCTCAAACTGCTGAGCCTAGGCGATAAAAGGCACACCGCCCAAGAGCTATTACAGGGCATCACGGCGCAGACTGATCTGTGGCTGGCACCGCTGAACCTGAAGCCAGGCATGGTTGTGTGTGACAACGGGCGTAACCTGGTGGCGGCTCTGCAACTCGGCAGACTGACACATGTGCCATGCCTGGCCCATGTGTTAAATCTGATAGTTCAGCGTTTCCTCAAGACATACCCCAATCTGTCAGATTTGCTCACGAAGGTGCGCCGCATCTGTGCGCATTTCAGGAAGTCCAGCACAGATGCTGCCACTCTCAGGGCAGTGCAGCGCAGCGCCGCCTCCAACTGCCCGCTCACCGACTGTTGTGCGACGTGCCCACGAGGTGGAATTCAACATTAACCATGTTATCCAGAGTTTACCAGCAGCGCAGAGCGATTGTAGACTGCCAGATGTCAACTTCCACCAGAACTGGTAGTCAGGTCAGTCAGCTTCCTCAAGTCTACAATGAGGAGTGGACGTGGATGTCTGATATCTGTCAGGTGCTGAGTAACTTTGAGGAGTCAACACAGATGGTCAGTGGCGATGCCGCCATCATCAGCCTCACCATCCCGCTGCTTGGCCTGTTGAAAAACTCTCTGATCAGCATGAAGTCGGAAGCTTTGCGCTCGTCACAAGAGATGGGAGAAGAAGATTCCCTTGTTGATAGCCAAAGCACCCTCAGGTCTGTTTCTCAGCGCATATCGGAGGAGGTGGAGGAGGATGAGGAGGAAGAGGAGGAGAATGTTGGCGAGACACAAGAGGGGAGCATTGCTCAGACCTTCACTGTTCAGCGTGTATGGGCAGAAGAAGAGGAGTTGGAGGAGGAGGAAATGGACAGTCAGGCCAGTGAGGGGAGTGAATTCTTGCGCGTTGGGACTCATATGGCAGATTTCATGCTAGGCTGCCTATCCCGTGACCCTCGCGTTCAAAGAATTTATACCAGCACCGATTACTGGGTATTCACTCTCCTGGACCCACGGTACAAGCAAAATCTTTCCACTCTCATCCCTGCAGAGGAAAGGAGTGTGAGAATGCATGAATACCAGCAGGCCCTGGTGCACAAGCTGAAACAGTATTTCCCTTCTGACAGCGCTAGCGGCAGAGTGCGTAGTTCTGCGGGACAAGTAGCGAGGGAGAGTAGGCGAGCAGGCAGCTTGTCCAGCACTGGCAAGGGTACGCTTTACAAGGCTTTTGCCAGCTTTATGTCACCCCAGCAAGACACTGTCACCTGTCCCCAGTCTCGGCAGAGTAGGGCTGATCTTTACAGAAAGATGGTGAGGGAGTACGTAGCTGACCATACCATCGTCCTAAATGATCACACAGCTCCCTACAACTACTGGGTTTCAAAGCTGGACATGTGGCACGAACTGGCGCTGTACGCCTTGGAGGTTCTTGCCTGCCCTGCCGCTAGCGTCTTGTCCGAGCGGGTTTTCAGTGCAGCTGGTGGCATCATCACCGATAAGCGTACACGCCTGTCGACTGACAGCGCTGACAGGCTGACGCTTATTAAGATGAATAAAGCCTGGATTTCTCATAATTTCCAATCTCCACCAGGTGAAGGAAGCTCAACCTGAATAATTTATGCACTCCTCCTCCTCCTCATTTTCCTCCTTCTCCTCCTCTTTGTACACTAAAGCAGAGGAAACTGGCTATTTTTTGACAGGGCCCACTGGCTCTAGCTATAGTACTTTATGCATTTAATTTTTCTGGAGGGCCACCTACCCGGTCCTCTGTTTTAAACAATTTTTGGGAGTGCCACATACAGGCACTCAATCTATTCAATTTTTCTGGAGGGCCACCTACCTGCTCCTCTGGTTTGAAAACTTTTTTGGACTGCCACATACAGGCACTCAATCTATTTCATTTTTCTGGAGGGCCACCTACCTGCTCCTCTGGTTTGAAAACTTTTTTGGACTGCCACATACAGGCACTCAATCTATTTCATTTTTCTGTAGGGCCACCTACCTGCTCCTCTGGTTTGAAAACTTTTTTGGACTGCCACATACAGGCACTCAATCTATTCCATTTTTCTGGAGGGCCACCTACCTGCTCCTCTGGTTTGAAAACTTTTTTGGACTGCCACATACAGGCACTATCCAAATTAAATTGTCTCCATAGCAGCCTCCACACGTTGTCTCCATTGCTACCTCCAAAAGTCGTCCATATAGCTGCCTCCATACATCGTCCCCTTATCAAACGAGGTGTGTCAGGCACAAATTTGGGTTGTTTTCATGGATTCCACATCAAAGTTGTTAACTTTGTCGCCACCCTGCTGTGTTATCCACAAAATATACTGGCAAACTTTTACCATTTAGGGATATTATTTCAGCGCTTCTTGCGCATCTGTTTACATTCCCCTCATCCGCCATATCCCAAACTTATAAGAACGCTACTACACTTAACTTGGTGCAGGCTGGGACCGAGTCTGACCCTGGGGATGGTCATATACTGCCGACGCCGAGGATTGCGGGGCCTACCTCGGTCCAGGTCTCAAAGGCCTACTATACCTCCTCCTCCTCCCACCCCTCCTCCACCTCCTCCTCCTCCGAATTACCATCCGTGGCCATGGCGCCATCAGTCGGTAGCTCTAGGCACAGCAGCAGTGCCGTCGCTAAGCGACAGCAGGCGGTGCTCAAACTGCTGAGCCTAGGCGATAAAAGGCACACCGCCCAAGAGCTATTACAGGGCATTCCACATCAAACTTGTTAACTTTGTCGCCACCCTGCTGTGTAATCCCCAAAATATACTGGCAAACTTTTATCATTTACCGATATTATTTCAGCGCTTCTTGCGCATCTGTTTACATTCCCCTCACCCGCCATATCCCAAACTTATAAGAACGCTACTACACTTGATCTTATACAAAAGGTTCTTAGAAGTGCTGTTTGGGGAGTAGCCTAGAGACAGGGGCTTGGATTGGCGAAAGCTCGCCTGGCAGCGGAGCGCCAGCTCCATGCCAAGATCCAACTAACATAGTTTTAACTGCAGCACCTTTAATCTACTACTAGTTCACTGCCTCCATACATGGTCCCCTTATCAAACGAGCTGTGTCAGGCAGAATTTTGGGTTGTTTTCATGGCTTCCACATCAAACTTGTTAACTTTGTCGCCACCCTGCTGTGTAATCCCCAAAATATACTGGCAAACTTTTATCATTTACCGATATTATTTCAGCGCTTCTTGCGCATCTGTTTACATTCCCCTCACCCGCCATATCCCAAACTTATAAGAACGCTACTACACTTGATCTTATACAAAAGGTTCTTAGAAGTGCTGTTTGGGGAGTAGCCTAGAGACAGGGGCTTGGATTGGCGAAAGCTCGCCTGGCAGCGGAGCGCCAGCTCCCTGCCAAGATCCAACTAACATAGTTTTAACTGCAGCACCTTTAATCTACTACTAGTTCACTGCCTCCATACATGGTCCCCTTATCAAACGAGCTGTGTCAGGCAGAATTTTGGGTTGTTTTTTTATGGCTTCCATGTTAACTTTGTCGCCACCCTGCTGTGTAATCCACAAAATATACTGGCAAACTTTTATCATGTACCGATATTATTTGAGCGCTTCTTGCTCACCTCCTTTGGTTCCTCTCTGCCACCCATTGGTTTGAAGCCTGAGTCCATTTAGGGTATGTCGCCATGACACTCTCTAGCCTGCTGCCGCTGCCTCTGCATGCCGTCCCCTATAGTGTCAGGGTCAATTATTGGATGTTTTAGATGCTATCTAGCTTCATTCTGTCACTCTGTCATGGCCATGCTGTTGCCCATAATTTTGGCATAATGGTGCGATTAAGCAGCCTCAGAGGCATCCATGCATGCTGACCCTGCTGTTTCCTGTCCATTTCCGTGGTGTTTCCATCCTTTTCTGAGGTTCCCAGGTGTTTGGCCAAGCTTCCCTGTGCAGAGCCTTGGTCCCCTTGAAAAATGCTCGAGTCTCCCATTGACTTCAATGGGGCTCGTTATTCGAGACGAGCACTCGAGCATCGGGAAAAGTTCGTCTCGAATAACGAGTACCCGAGCATTTTAGTGCTCGCTCATCTCTACTCATTATGGATTTATGGCTACCATGAAATAAAATGGCTGCGAGAAAAAGCCATAGCCCAGTCACTAAAATAAGCAGTCTGGAGAAATTTCTAATACGTAATTGTAATTTGAAAATACGCATTTTAGAATATGTGCAGATGTGTTAATGGTTAAAGTGACTCTCAGCATGCTAACAACACTGTGGCTCAGATTGTAAACTCAACTCTTTCAATGATGCTGAAAGTCATGTCCATCCAGCTGTATGACTTATACTGTGCAGACAGTGACCAAAAGGAGCCTGACAGTATTAATCTATGGAGATGTCCTTTGGTTCCGTTCCTACTCCTGAAAATGGGAAAAGAAGCCAAGTGCCGATTGGCAGATGACGACATTCCTTATGTCTATTGAGTGACATAACTGTGCATGTTTGGACAGTTAAAGGGGTTGGCCACTTTACCTCATGTTTTTGTAATGTGTGTGTAAGTGTGGGGGCAGGATATTAGGTAATTTACCAATATACATCCATTAATAGATCTGCTGTGCTTTTTTTTGATATGTGAAGTGAAGCCTCCCGTGTTTTACATCTCCATAAATGGCCGCTGATGGAGGGTGATGTGATCGCTAACTGTCCACAAACAATTGGCAGTTAGAGATCACATGACATCTGCAGCCATTTTATGGACAGGACTGTCTGGCTGAAGAGGTAAAAGACAGTAGGCTTCACTTTACATATCAGGATAGCAGAGCAGAACTATTAATAGATGGGTATTGGTAAATTTACCTAATATCCTGCAGCCAACACTTATACATGCATTACAAAATGCTTGAGTTAAAGTGGCCAACCCCTTTAAATCATTTAAGAAACACCCAATGCGTACGCTCAGTGGAGGCAGCAGAAATTACAATGGAAAGATGCAGCCTTTTGCATCCTGTGTTTTTGCTGGATGTGACACAGCAGATTAAAGAAAAATAAAGCTCCTATCTGCAAATATAAATTATGGCAGTTCTGGTCTGTGACAGGATTACAAAGGAGGAAGGGGTGGACTCTCAACGCAGCTTGGCAAACAGATTGTACAGGAAGCTGCTGGCTCTATGCCAGCCCGACTAGTGGCATGCATGGGCTTTGCATGCAGGGTCTCTTCTAGAGTCCAGTTCTGTGCTCTGCATAAAGCCAACTAAGTATTCCCAGTATTATCTTCTAAACGTGACTAGGCGTGACTAGGGATTTGACTACACATTAGTTGGGCTTGCACTACATTTTTAACACACCTAATCAAAACCTTCCAACTTAAAGCACAATTAATCTTTTGAAATCTTTTTTTTTTTTTTTTACAATTTTAGAAATGAAAAGAAAAAGCTGATGATAATAAACTTTGCAATATTGTTCACTGACAGAAAAGGACAGTAAACCCCCACCTGTCTGCCTCCTTCTATCTTAGATGATTTGGGACAACCCAATGACAGTCCCTTCCTGTGCCACAGTGTGGACACATTTCAAGACAGACAAACAACACAAAGGGGGAGTCAACAATCTGGATCACAATTAAGAAAGAAAGTAAAAAATCATATACACAGAAGAATAGTCAAGTATGTAAGCCAAATATAAATAAACAGAAGTACAGGAGTAAGCTGAAATGTACACAGATGGTAGCTAAAAATGTAGCCAGAAAGCAAATATAGTACACACATGGTTTATATCAGAATGTGACTTATGATCCAGGTGAGAGGGGCAAAGCTCAGAAAGTTTACAGAACATTAACCCTTGTTGATTTAGAGAAAGGATTGCATAGAGCCAGCAGCCCAGCTAGTAGAGTGCTATTTAGAGAGCTGACTGAAAATAACAAAATTTAGCATCTTCTCAGCCTGAGAGTATGAACTGTAGAAGATTCAGACATACAGAAGATAGAGTCACCCCCTGATTGGTGATTCTACAACTAGAGGAGATATGGGGTATGAAGACCTTTGTCAGAGACCCATGTGCGCTCTTCAGTACAATACCACTTCCAATGTAATGAGTTCTTGCTTGATAACCATAATCCTTATTAGGCTTATTAGTGAGTTGAAGAAGGTGAAGGAGCCCCAAATGTGAGTGTCGAGGAAACTTCGACCTTGACCACACGATACAAAAAGCTACAAAGCCCTTAACATCATGTGACCAGGATGACTAACATTAGGAAATGGACAACAGATACCAGGTACCAGCAATGCCAGGTGCCCTGCCAAAACAGAGCAGTCTATTTCTGTAAGTATATACAAAGACGAAGATAAGTGACAACATTGGCAGGAGCTAAATCCTGTGCATTAGAAATATACATGGCCAATTCCTAAACCATAAAAGCAATAACATTGGGGGGCAGGATTTTTTTTAGAAGCAACCTCTGGAACATTGCTGATTCAGATCAGGTAAAACCAAGACAGGCATTTTCATAGTACAGTAGTTAGCAAAAACTTGTGACCAAAAATCAAGTATAGCCAACACAGGGTTTATATAGTCTGTGACATATGTTCACAGACAATATGTGAGAGAGACAGAGCTCTGAAAGTTCAGAGCAAGGATTGCGGAGAGCCAGCAGTCCAGCTAAAAGAGCACTGTTCAGGATGCCAACTGAAGTAGAATTTTTGCGTCTTCTCAGCTTGACAGTATGAACTGCAGAAGACCCAGATGCAACAAATATGCTTCATTATGTAAGAAAGTTTGACTTTTTTCTACTCCTGCTTTCTCCTGCAGTGAGCAGTGTATCCGAAGTCCTCTACAAAGCATAGTGATAAGGAAAGGAGGCTAAAGATTAACTCTTTCCATATATAGAGTATATTTGCCTTGGTAATTCATCTCTCAATCATCTAACTGTCCAGAGACTGAATACAAGCTTTTAGCTATTAGACACTTTATCAAGTTCTCTCAGATGTCAGTCTACAGGTCACAATGTGATGTCCACAAACTGTTAAAATAAGGGAATGGCAGAGGAAAAGGAAAGACACGTGAAATATAAAGGTTTAAAGTTTAAAAGCTTTAAGCTTTTGAAAAGAAACTTGTAGTTTTCAATTAACTCATTTTGGGCATTTTCAGGCTAACTAGATGAACCTCAAATTTTAGGATTTCTGGAGACACTTGGATTTAAAAATCAAAATGAACTAGTTAGTTCATATTCAGAAAAATATTTAATGGAAATCTAATACTGGTAAAACTATATGGTAAAGAATATATTTCACTAATATACATGATTGTGCAGTTAAATCCAAGCAGAAAATCCTTCATCTTATTTGTGAGTGTCGTTGAGCTAATGGACTTTTGCCTTTGAAGGCAGCTGGTAAATGGAATATTAGTTATTCAGAGCAAAGATATTGAACTCATGCAGTGATGGAGGTGTGGCTGGGAAATAGGGATGAATCAAATGTGAATGGTTTAATGATTTTAATGCCCCTGTAACCCATACTGTATGGCAAAAGGCTAATGAGTAGAGATGAGCGAGCACTAAAATGCTCGGGTACTCGTTATTCGAGACAAACTTTTCCCGATGCTCGAGTGCTCGTCTCGAATAACGAACCCCATTGAAGTCAATGTGAGACTCGAGCATTTTTCAAGGGGACCAAGGCTCTGCACAGGGAAGCTTGGCCAAACACCTGGGAACCTCAGAAAAGGATGGAAACACCACGGAAATGGACAGGAAACAGCAGGGGCAGCATGCATGGATGCCTCTGAGGCTGCATAATCGCACCATTATGCCAAAATTATGGGCAACAGCATGGCCATGACAGAGTGACAGAATGAAGCTAGATAGCATCTAAAACATGCAATAATTGACCCTGACACTATAGGGGACGGCATGCAGAGGCAGCGGCAGCAGGCTAGAGAGTGTCATGGCGACATACCCTAAATGGACTCAGGCTTCAAACCAATGGGTGGCAGAGAGGAACCAAAGGAGGTGAGCAAGAAGCGCTCAAATAATATCGGTACATGATAAAAGTTTGCCAGTATATTTTGTGGATTACACAGCAGGGTGGCGACAAAGTTAACATGGAAGCCATGAAAACAACCCAAAATTCTGCCTGACACAGCTCGTTTGATAAGGGGACCATGTATGGAGGCAGTGAACTAGTAGTAGATTAAAGGTGCTGCAGTTAAAACTATGTTAGTTGGATCTTGGCATGGAGCTGGCGCTCCGCTGCCAGGCGAGCTTTCGCCAATCCAAGCCCCTGTCTCTAGGCTACTCCCCAAACAGCACTTCTAAGAACCTTTTGTATAAGATCAAGTGTAGTAGCGTTCTTATAAGTTTAGGATATGCCGGGTGAGGGGAATGTAAACAGATGCGCAAGAAGCGCTGAAATAATATCGGTAAATGATAAAAGTTTGCAAGTATATTTTGTGGATTACACAGCAGGGTGGCGACAAAGTTAACAAGTTTGATGTGGAATGCCCTGTAATAGCTCTTGGGCGGTGTGCCTTTTATCGCCTAGGCTCAGCAGTTTGAGCACCGCCTGCTGTCGCTTAGCGACGGCACTGCTGCTGTGCCTAGAGCTACCGACTGATGGCGCCATGCCCACGGATGGTAATTCGGAGGAGGAGGAGGTGGAGGAGGGTTGGGAGGAGGTATAGTAGGCCTTTGAGACCTGGACCGAGGTAGGCCCCGCAATTCTCTGCGTCGGCAGTATATGACCAGCCCCAGGGTCAGACTCGGTCCCAGCCTGCACCAAGTTAAGTGTAGTAGCGTTCTTATAAGTTTGGGATATGGCGGGTGGGGGGAATGTAAACAGATGCGCAAGAAGCGCATGATGCGCATGGAGCTGGCGCTCCGCTGCCAGGCGAGCTTTCGCCAATCCAAGCCCCTGTCTCTAGGCTACTCCCCAAACAGCACTTCTAAGAACCTTTTGTATAAGATCAAGTGTAGTAGCGTTCTTATAAGTTTAGGATATGCCGGGTGAGGGGAATGTAAACAGATGCGCAAGAAGCGCTGAAATAATATTGGTAAATGATAAAAGTTTGCCAGTATATTTTGTGGATAACACAGCAGGGTGGCGACAAAGTTAACAACTTTGATGTGGAATCCATGAAAACAACCCAAATTTCTGCCTGACACACCTCGTTTGATAAAGGGACGATGTATGGAGGCAGCTATATGGACGACTTTTGGAGGTAGCAATGGAGACAACGTGTGGAGGCTGCTATGGAGACAATTTAATTTGGATAGTGCCTGTATGTGGCAGTCCCAAAAATTTTTCAAACCAGAGGAGCAGGTAGGTGGCCCTCCAGTAAAATGGAATAGATTGAGTGCCTGTATGTGGCAGTCCAAAAAAATTTTCAAACCAGAGGAGCAGGTAGGTGGCCCTCCAGAAAAATTGAATAGATTGAGTGCCTGTATGTGGCACTCCCAAAAATTGTTTAAAAGAGAGGACTGGGTAGGTGGCCCTCCAGAAAAATTGAATAGATTGAGTGCCTGTATGTGGCACTCCCAAAAATTGTTTAAAACAGAGGACCGGGTAGGTGGCCCTCCAGAAAAATTAAATGCATAAAGTACTATAGCTAGAGCCAGTGGGCCCTGTGAAAAAATAGCCAGTTTCCTCTGCTTTATTGTACAAAGAGGAGGAGAAGGAGGAAAATGAGGAGGAGGAGGAGTGGATAAATTATTCAGGTTGAGCTTCCTTCACCTGGTGGAGATTGGAAATTATGAGAAATCCAGGCTTTATTCATCTTAATAAGCGTCAGCCTGTCAGCGCTGTCAGTCGACAGGCGTGTACGCTTATCGGTGATGATGCCACCAGCTGCACTGAAAACCCGCTCGGACAAGACGCTAGCGGCAGGGCAGGCAAGAACCTCCAAGGCGTACAGCGCCAGTTCGTGCCACATGTCCAGCTTTGAAACCCAGTAGTTGTAGGGAGCTGTGTGATCATTTAGGACGATGGTATGGTCAGCTACGTACTCCCTCACCATCTTTCTGTAAAGATCAGCCCTACTCTGCCGAGACTGGGGACAGGTGACAGTGTCTTGCTGGGGTGACATAAAGCTGGCAAAAGCCTTGTAAAGCGTACCCTTGCCAGTGCTGGACAAGCTGCCTGCTCGCCTACTCTCCCTCGCTACTTGTCCCACAGAACTACGCACTCTGCCGCTAGCGCTGTCAGAAGGGAAATACTGTTTCAGCTTGTGCACCAGGGCCTGCTGGTATTCATGCATTCTCACACTCCTTTCCTCTGCAGGGATGAGAGTGGAAAGATTTTGCTTGTACCGTGGGTCCAGGAGAGTGAACACCCAGTAATCGGTGCTGGAATAAATTCTTTGAACGCGAGGGTCACGGGATAGGCAGCCTAGCATGAAATCTGCCATATGCGCCAGAGTACCAACGCGTAAGAATTCACTCCCCTCACTGGCCTGACTGTCCATTTCCTCCTCCTCCAACTCCTCCAACTCCTCTTCTTCTGCCCATACACGCTGAACAGTGAAGGACTCAACAATGGTCCCCTCTTGTGTCTCGCCAACATTCTCCTCCTCTTCCTCCTCATCCTCCTCCACCTCCACCTCCTCCGATATGCGCTGAGAAACAGACCTGAGGGTGCTTTGGCTATCAACAAGGGAATCTTCTTCCCCCGTCTCTTGTGACGAGCGCAAAGCTTCCGACTTCATGCTGATCAGAGAGTTTTTCAACAGGCCAAGCAGCGGGATGGTGAGGCTGATGATGGCGGCATCGCCACTGACCATCTGTGTTGACTCCTCAAAGTTACTCAGCACCTGACAGATATCAGACATCCACGTCCACTCCTCATTGTAGACTTGAGGAAGCTGACTGACCTGACTACCAGTTCTGGTGGAAGTTGACATCTGGCAGTCTACAATGGCTCGGCGCTGCTGGTAAACTCTGGATAACATGGTCAGTGTTGAATTCCACCTCGTGGGCACGTCGCACAACAGTCGGTGAGCGGGCAGTTGGAGGCGGCGCTGCGCTGCCCTGAGAGTGGCAGCATCTGTGCTGGACTTCCTGAAATGCGCACAGATGCGGCGCACCTTCGTGAGCAAATCAGACAGATTGGGGTATGTCTTGAGGAAACGCTGAACTATCAGATTTAACACATGGGCCAAGCATGGCACATGTGTCAGTCTGCCGAGTTGCAGAGCCGCCACCAGGTTACGGCCGTTGTCACACACAACCATGCCTGGCTTCAGGTTCAGCGGTGCCAGCCACAGATCAGTCTGCGCCGTGATGCCCTGTAATAGCTCTTGGGCGGTGTGCCTTTTATCGCCTAGGCTCAGCAGTTTGAGCACCGCCTGCTGTCGCTTAGCGACGGCACTGCTGCTGTGCCTAGAGCTACCGACTGATGGCGCCGTGCCCACGGATGGTAGTTCGGAGGAGGAGGTGGAGGAGGGGTGGGAGGAGGAGGAGGCATAGTAGGCCTGAAACACCTGGACCGAGGTAGGCCCCGCAATCCTCGGCGTCGGCAGTATATGACCAGCCGCATGGTCAGACTCGCTCCCAGCCTCCACCAAGTTAACCCAATGTGCCGTCAGCGATATATAGTGGCCCTGCCCGGCAGCACTCGTCCACGTGTCCGTGGTCAGGTGGACCTTGTCAGAAACGGCGTTGGTCAGGGCACGGATGATGTTGTCTGACACGTGCTGGTGCAGGGCTGGGACGGCACATCGGGAAAAGTAGTGGCGGCTGGGGACCGAATACCGAGGGGCGGCCGCCGCCATGAGGTTGCGAAAGGCCTCGGTCTCTACTAGCCTATAGGGCAGCATTAATTTTTTTTTAACTTATTTTTGTGTTTTTTTTTTTTTTTTGTGTTTTTGAGTTTTTAAAACCAAACGATGCTATCCTATTGCTATGGCTATTTTCTAGCCAAGTATGAAAGCACACTACTATGCCAGATGAGATGACACTGAGTTATTAAACAAAATAAACGTAAAATAAAAAAGGACAAATGGCAGACTGTGCCTAATTGAAATCCAACCCCTACTAAATTTTCCCACTTCGGTCTTTGCAATGGATATGTGCGTCATTAAGCGCAAAACACAGCGGTCGCAAGTCTCACTACAAATTGCTCACAATTGGCTAGTAGATGCACTGCAGCAAGTACAGCCACCAGCAGATCAACCAGAAATCAAATATATAACGCTACTGTAGGCGTAAGTAAGCCGTTTGGATTCTCCTATGGCTATTTTCTAGCCAAGTATGAAAGCACACTACTATGCCAGATGAGATGACGCTGAGTTATTAAACAAAATAAACGTAAAATAAAAAAGGACAAATGGCAGACTGTGCCTAATTGAAATCCAACCCCTACTAAATTTTCCCACTTCGGTCTTTGCAATGGATATGTGCGTCACTAAGCGCAAAACACAGCGGTCGCAAGTCTCACTACAAATTGCTCACAATTGGCTAGTAGATGCACTGCAGCAAGTACAGCCACCAGCAGATCAACCAGAAATCAAATATATAACGCTACTGTAGGCGTAAGTAAGCCGTTTGGATTCTCCTATGGTTATTTTCTAGCCAAGTATGAAAGCACACTACTATGCCAGATGAGATGACGCTGAGTTATTAAACAAAATAAACGTAAAATAAAAAAGGACAAATGGCAGACTGTGCCTAATTGAAATCCAACCCCTACTAAATTTTCCCACTTCGGTCTTTGCAATGGATATGTGCGTCACTAAGCGCAAAACACAGCGGTCGCAAGTCTCACTACAAATTGCTCACAATTGGCTAGTAGATGCACTGCAGCAAGTACAGCCACCAGCAGATCAACCAGAAATCAAATATATAACGCTACTGTAGGCGTAAGTAAGCCGTTTGGATTCTCCTATGGCTATTTTCTAGCCAAGTATGAAAGCACACTACTATGCCAGATGAGATGACGCTGAGTTATTAAACAAAATAAACGTAAAATAAAAAAGGACAAATGGCAGACTGTGCTTAATTGAAATCCAACCCCTACTAAATTTTCCCACTTCGGTCTTTGCAATGGATATGTGCGTCACTAAGCGCAAAACACAGCGGTCGCAAGTCTCACTACAAATTGCTCACAATTGGCTAGTAGATGCACTGCAGCAAGTACAGCCACCAGCAGATCAACCAGAAATCAAATATATAACGCTACTGTAGGCGTAAGTAAGCCGTTTGGATTCTCCTATGGCTATTTTCTAGCCAAGTATGAAAGCACACTACTATGCCAGATGAGATGACACTGAGTTATTAAACAAAATAAACGTAAAATAAAAAAGGAAAAATGGCAGACTGTGCCTAATTGAAATCCAACCCCTACTAAATTTTCCCACTTTGGTGTTTGAGGTGGATATGTGTGCCACTAAGAGCTAAACACAACGGTAGCAAGTCCCCCTGCTAATTCCTCACAAAATGGTACTAGATGCAAATAAAAAAAAAAAAAGTAGAACGTTATTGTAGCCCTAAGAAGGGCTGTTGGGTTCTTGGAGAATCACTCCTGCCTAACACTATTCTAATAGAACAGCCTAACGCTTTCCCTGACCAGCAGCAGCTCTCTCCCTAGCGGCATCCAGACACAGAATGATCCGAGCAGCGCGGGCAGCGGCTAGTCTATCCCAGGGTCACCTGATCTGGCCAGCCAACCACTGCTATCGACGTGTAAGGGTACCACGTCATGCTGGGTGGAGTGCAGAGTCTCCTGGCTTGTGATTGGCTCTGTTTCTGGCCGCCAAAAAGCAAAACGGCGGGAGCTGCCATTTTCTCGAGCGGGCGAAGTATTCGTCCGAGCAACGAGCAGTTTCGAGTACGCTAATGCTCGAACGAGCATCAAGCTCGGACGAGCATGTTCGCTCATCTCTACTAATGAGTATGGCTTCTGAGGGCAATGTTTGTGTCCTGCAGGTATTGGCCAAATCTGGAGCATGATAAAAGATTTTAACAAAAACACACATATAATATAATATATGCCATTATGTAGATAGTGTTCCAAACCCTTGAAGCTCATCATGACATATGAACACTAAATTTGAATCTGTCCATTGGTATTTAAAATAGTTATCAGAGTATTTCCATATTCTTAGGGTAATACATCAGTGTGATCTGTAGTTATTTGTCCCTTCAACATATTCGGAGCTGAACTGCATTTAGGCACACATGCAATACACAGGCTCACTGTATTGGGTTATTTCATTCAGGGGCTGGAGTTGTTTCTATTCATGGACTGTAAGCTTCCTTTCATTCTTTGGTAACCATATATAAGGATATTCTATTAATAGGTAAGACTTTGAAATTCCTCCAAAACCTCTTTAAGCTACATTATAATGATTCAGAAACTAAAAATTAAAACTTTCTAATGAAAAATTGGCACCGCAGCTTGTGCACTTACTCGATATCCATATTACTAAATTCACTAGTAAGATCTCTGTGTGATTCTCACAGGCCATAGCCATAGGTGAACCTTCTCTCTCTCTGCTGTTTGAATTGAACCATATAAATTCCCACCCCACCCTATACAAATGCTGATATAACTGTTTTTTATCAGTACATTTTTCCCATACAATGGGGCACATTTACTTACCCAAAGTGCATTGTCTGACCGGAATACACTCTGCCGCCATTCACTAAGATCATGTGCCTGATATCCTGCATGTGTCGCTTCCCCGCTCAGGTCCGCTGGAGTTCACATTCTTTTTCCTGGTGCATGTAAGTGCTTAATCTTGCGACACAATTTTAAAGTTGCTGGCCAGCCCCCCAACTTCTGTTGCATGAAAGCCAGCGTAGCCGAGTCACTATCCAATCGCGTTCAACACAATCCCCAGTTAAGTATCTGTCACAGCGGTGCAAATCCCGAAAATGGAATTTCTGACGAAAGTGCGGCCACGGACCTTTAGTAAAAAAGCCCCAATGTCTCCTATCTTTACTGACATCAGGTTTGAAGAGATGGTGGTGAACGTGAATAGTTGATCAATGGTTGCTGCAGGTTGTATAAGTAAGTGTCTTCCTAAGTGAAGGAAGCAGACACTGGGGCACATTTACTTAACTGTCGCGATCCCCGTACGTCCAATTTCCTGCATCTGTCGCTTCCCCTGCTGAGGTCCGCTGGAGTTCACCTTCTTCTTTCTGGTGCATGTGAGTGCTGATCTTGCGACACAATTTGCTTTTTAAATTCCGCGGTTTGTCCAAATCACACGTCCACACCCCCTGATTTGTGTCGCATGCAAGCCGGCGCCGATGCGACACAATTCGATCGTGTGCACCAAAAACTCGGGGTAATTTAGGGCAAAACAGAAAAGAATCGCGAAACCCGACGAAAATGCGCCGTTCGGACCCTTAGTATATGTGCCACAATGTTTACCAGAGGGTAACCCAAATTCATGTAAATTTATATTAGAGCAGGGGAAAGCAATAGAAAATTGTTCCTGTCTCTGTGAACTAACTCTAGTAATCCTTGGTACCAATGGCAGATAAAATATACCATAGACCATGGGCTAGTCTAATCTAAAAATATCAATATGTGTTTGTCCTAGCATAGCCCCATGGTTTCTAGCCATGCTGCTAGCATATATTTACTCTGTTACTTGATCATTCTTCATACCAGGATTTTAAGTATGAATACAATGGTATCTTGCAACTTGCCTACCTTGTTAGAATATTGTTTTTTGTATTAATTCTACTAAAGAGAGTAGAAATGCTACCTGCTTTCGAAAGGGTAAGCAGGCTGGGGGGGTTATATTTTTGTATGTGAAACAAACAAAATGATGACAACATTGGCAAAGTGAATAGTGCAAATATTGTGCCAGAAAAAGTGCACTAGAAACATCAAATTGAAACCGATACTGTTACTGCTGCTAAAGAAATTGTGAAACTACCATGCACTCAGATCCAGAGCTACTCAAGCAAGCAGCCTAATAAAAGGAACAAACAAACTTTATTGACATAACCAAACTGGGGGTTTCCACCTCAGACGATAGATCGTGGACCACTGGAGGGGGGGGGGGAGCATATCGTCAGTAGTATGTACTTGCAAGATGCTGGCAACTATGACCTGTGCAGCCCATGTCACAGTAGATGTGCTGCTGGTGGAAAAAGAAGAGGAGAACTGGAGGTATAAGGGTGATGGCACAGTTTTTAAGCAGTCCGTCAAAAAACGCATGCATTAAAAAACGTATGCGTTTAAAAAACGCATTCAATTTTTGAAAATGCATGCTTTTATGACCAGTTTGAATTAAGATAATTGGTCAAACCTGTCAAAAACAGATGCGTTTTCCAAAAACGCATGCGTTTTTCGACGGACTGCTTAAAAACAAGCCAAAAACGTGTTCAAAACGCCACGTGTGCCATAACCCTTAGTTTTATTATTTTTGCGAAGGGGGCAGTGTATACTATCTCTAAGGGGGCTGCCTGTATATAATACTTAGTGGGTCTGCCTGTATATAATACCTACAGAGGTCCTGTCTGTATATAGAGCCTACTGGGGTCCTGCCTGTATATGGTACCTATGGGATAGTAGTCCTGCCTGTATATAATAATAATAATCTTTATTTATATAGCACCATCAAATTTCGTAGCGCTTTATAAATTACAGGGGACCTATACAACTATATTACATTACAAAGCACAAACAGTCATATGTAACAACAGGAGAAGTCCAGTTCACAAGAGCTTACAGACTATGAGGATGAGGGTGTTGACACAAGAGGTTATATAATGGTCAAGCCATTCTTTATAAGGGAGCAATATAAAAAAATGTAATAAATAATTTAATAAATAAAAATGTTGCTGCTTGAACCAGCCATCAGCCGCCATCTTATTTACAGGGTCCTAGGTGAAAAAGACTACAGAGAAGCCTGGAGCTTGGTATATATCTGCTGTTTGCCAAATAACAGACGGGAGATAGGGCATAGGATGGATTAGTAAAGGGAGAGTTGACATTTCATGCAGTTAGCGAGTGTGATAGGCTTGTCTAAAAAGATGGGTTTTAAGAGCATGGTTGAAGCTTTGGAGGGTGGGTATTAGTCTGAGAGTCCAGGGAAAGGCATTCTAGAGAATTGGAACAACTCGGGAGAAGTCCTGGAGACGTGCATAAGAGATTCAAATTAAGGTAGAGATTAATCTAATGTAACTGGCAGATCGAAGTGCACGGGAAGGGTGATAGACTGAGATGAGAGAAGAGAGATAGGGAGGTGCAGCATTATGCAGAGCTTTGTGGATTAGGGTTATTATTTGAAAGTGAATACGGAAGGAGACAGGCAGGCAGTGCAGTGATTGCCATAAACTGGAGGCATCCGTGTAGCGTTTGGCCTGAAAGACGAGCCTGGCTGCTGCATTAAGAATAGATTGAAGAAGAGAGAGTTTAGCGAGTGGAAGACCGATTAGTAGGGAGTTACAGTAGTCTAGTCGAGAGTGAATAAGTGCAACAATTAGCATTTTAGAAGTTTCAAATGTCAGAAATGGTCGGATTCTGGAGTTGTTTCTGAGATGCATCTGGCAAGAGCAAGCAAGAGTTTGAATATATGGTGAAAAGGAGAGGTCAGAGTTCAGCACAACCCCAAGACTGCGGGCCTGCTGCCTTGGTGCTATATAGTACTAATATATTAATTAAGGGGGGGGGGAGTCTGATATATAGATAGATAGATAGATAGATAGATAGATAGATAGATAGATAGATAGATAAATAGATAGATAGATAATAAGTTGTGGGTTTAATTTATTTGGTGAACTATATTTACAGGATGATTTATGTGTGTTGTTAGTAAAAAAACAGAAAATTGAGTATTTGAGCGTTTGCAAGCGTGCATTGATCCTAAGTGCAGTCTCCTATGCGTGAATTAGGATAAAGAAGAAGGGAAGAAGTTCTTTTTTATGATCTAGCAACAAATTGATAAGTGCAGTTAAATATTTTTGTATTTTGTGTATTTTCTTGCAGGATATAGTAACCACATACATGTACAGTACAGCAGAAAAGTACTGTATATCCCTAAATCCTACTCCCATCCCCCAAAATTTTAAGTGAGCCTTAGGCATCAGTGGCAAAAGATAGACTAGAGTAAGGGAGTGGCAAACAAGATCAACAACCGAGAAGGTTACATTTAAAGGGGTTGAGGACATGGTCAAGTCCCATATAAGTTAGGAGTGACAAGCAGTGGTAGGGACACAGATTCTCCAATGGCCTAGTGGGGGAGGTCAGCCACCTCCACCCATTCCCTAATTGACAACCAATGGCCGCAACCATGGAAGTGTCGGCCTTTACTATGGCTTGACACGCCTGCCTCTGACCACTATTTGAAGGGGCCCAGAAAGGGTTTCCAAGGGTGGGAAATAGAGAGAAGATGGAGAGAGATCTGCTTTAGGTGGAAGATTCTCCTGCAATATAAAAATGTAGGCACTATCATAGGATGGAAGTGGGGTGGGCTGGGATACCTAACCAGAAAAGTGCATGAGTGGGATTTAGAGATGGACTTCGGAAGTATGGCACATTGATATGTAGTAGTAAATTCATTTTATAGATTGAACATCTCCCAAACCAAGTGTAAGTGCTCTTGGCCCTTCTCCATAGATTGAAGGAAGTTACAGAAGAAAATCTCCACTTGATCCTTGGGTAACCACATACTTTAATGGTGTCAGAGGCCCAATGGAAGTGGAATGTGCTGGCCTGATTGGGGAGGGGGGTGGGCTGGCACTCTGGCAGTGATAGATAAAAAGCTTCTGACTTTTGAAATGTAATTTTAAAGTCAGAAAGACAGCACAATTCTGTGGAATTCTGCTTGTAAGCAGGAAAGAGAGATAGTTGGCCTCCAAGCCCCATAGGTTAAGGTTGGCCCATATGGTTTGCAGAAGCATTAGGATGCAAGCATTAGGATGAACATGAATGGGGAGACAAGGAGCAGTTCCAGTGTTTTAGTGGTGCCTGTACTGTTGATGCTTCCCCCTGATGCTGATGCTGTCTCATTCACCTCATGGCAAGTGCACATACATGATAATAAATCAGCTAAGCATTACTAGGTGGCACCCTACAGAGGATGCTAAGAACTTCTAGGTGGCACCCTACAGAGGATGCTAAGCACTACTAGGTGGCACCCTACAGGTTATGCTAAACACTACTAGATGGCACCCTACAGAGGATGCTAAGCACTACTAGATGGCACCCTACAGAGGATGCTAAGCACTACTAGGTGGCACCCTACAGATGATCACAGATTCTATACATTTATATCTATTCTTTCTACAAATGCTAGTAACATAGTTTGTGTACCTTGTATGCAAATGTCAACCTTTTATATATCACCTCTAAAGAATTAATCACAAAAAATTAGCATTCTGAATGCATTGCACCTATTATATTTTAGGAAAGGTTATTTAAACCAGACAAAAAGATATGCCCCAAAGACCGAGTTATAAGGCCAATTTTCTCTTCATTCTAGTTTCTTAAATAATGTATTGCAAAAGAAAACACAGTAGAAAATGCACATTTCAATCTAAAAAGCATTAGTAAACAAAAGGTTTCCACATGAATTCTCCAGAAGAAAAAAAAAGAAAAAGAAAAAGCAGATGGACCTAAAATATTGCATACTAAAAATAATTGGAAATGCAGCAATTTAAACAAGTCAATGGTGGGATTTTCTTTTGTCCAGAGACAAAAGCAATAAAGACACAGTTTTGCCAGAGGGAGGTTTTTCTGTCTAGAGCATTATTTTCAAACCTCATTGAGTATAGATTTATTTATTTTTACATTAATAAAGTACATTGATGCAGCTGCCGATCACATTCTGATTATATTTTAAGATATAATTCACTGGGAATAAGGAGTTAAAGTTGGGTATATACACACACATATATATATATATATATATATATATATATATATATATATCTAAGGGAAGGGATGCACTCAAAAAAATTAAAAACTTTGTGGTGGATCTTTACTCGATTTACAGACATTTAAGTCAAGAAACCTTTCTCAAGTGCAGGTTTATGTACGATGTATTGGAGGAAGAGACAATAAACAGGTGTATTCAAATGTTACAAAGCAAATTATTAGTCCAATTTCCAATTAAGTGTGTTCCTTAAAGTGACCCAATAATTAATACAAAGAAACTGGATTATAAGATGCATCTTACGATAAGAGGCTCCCCAGAATTAGACATAACAAAATATATAAAAATTATAGCAAAGATTCTTTCACTGAGGCTAAAAAAGTGATCTCCCTTATCATCCATCCGGACCAGAATGGCTTTATCCCATCTAGGGGAACAGGGTTCAATATCCACAGGTTGTTTTCAGATATGCAGCTGGGGGCAAAGGTTAGCCTCTCCTTCCTGTCTCTAGATGCATATGCAGTAAATGGTTGGCACTCGGCTCCTTTCCCTCGTGCACGTGGATACACTTTAACAGTATAAAAATGAAAAAATCCCGGCACCTTGAGGTGAAAGCAAAATTCCTCCTTTTATTTTCGGAGCATATAACTAATCAAGTATACACAAGTCACGCAGTAAAACGCGTTTTTTCGGCTCTCCTGAGCCTTCATCAGCTGGCGTCTTCCTCCCATGTGTGAGCTTTTAAGGCATCTGACATTCCTGCAAATTATGTCACTTCCTGTGACCGCGTCAATCAAAGTATGTCACTTCCTGTGAGCCGCGTCAATCAAAGTATGTCACTTCCTGTGAGCCGTGTGATTCACTCTGTCACGTCATGATCACATGACTATGTCACGGGACCCGACATTGATCATGTGACTATTAACTTAAACTCAAAACGGAACTATCGTTCCTATCTATTCGAAAACCTTACTTTAACAAAAAACCTTCAAAATATAATATTGTTATCACAGTAGTACAAGATTCTCACGTTTTTCAATATTATAATACAAATATTACAATACTGTTAGTACAAGGTTAGTAACTTCACTGAACATGTTATTAGTACGTCAGTGTAAAAAAAAGAACAAAAGTTTTTTTCTATACCATGTCTTCTCCCCACTATTCTGATGTGCTCAAACATTCTGTGTCTGTAGGAGAAAATAATAATTAGTGATGAGGTTACATTCGGCAGATTTCATAATCCCTATTTAAGCCATGTGGCTCCAAGGTTTTTAATTCATGTATCCAGAAAGCCTCTTTCCGTAGCAAAAGTTTTGTTATGTCTCCCCCCCGTCTCGGTGGATCCACTTTATCGATTACCTGATATTTTAACTGGGGTAAAGAATGATTATGTTTTTTAAAATGTGCCGGCAGTGGGAGTAATAAGTTTTCCCTCCTAATCGTGGATTTGTGTTGACCTATGCGGTCTCCTACACGCTGGCGTGTTTCGCCCACATATAGAAGGCCACATGGACATTTTATAATGTATATAACATCCTTTGAATTACATGTGAAGTAACTTTTAATTTTATATGTCTTCCCTGAGTGTGGATGAAAAAAGGAGTCTGCCTTATTCACATTACTACATCGTTGGCAACCCAGGCACGGGAAAGTGCCATTTTTTCTTGTTGCTAATAGAGTCTGGCGTCTCACCTTCTTTTTACTACCGAAGTCTGCTCTCACTAATTTATTTTTTAATGTTGGTAATCTCTTATTGCATATCAGTGGGGGCTCTTGAAACTCCAAAATCTGTGGGTATGTTTCCTTTATCACGTGCCAATGTTTTCGAATGACTTTGTCAATTCTGTAAATTAATGGGTGAAACTGTCTGACAAAAGGTAAACGGGGCTTAGTCACTCGTATCCCTCTAGTTTCTTTCGCTAGTGTCTGACTCGATTCTTCTAACAATTTCACAGGGTATCTTCTTTGTATGAATCTATTCTTCATCTCAAGAATTCTTTCGTGTTTAAGTGCGGGATCCGTAACTATGTGATTCACCCGCTGAAATTGTGATCTAGGGATTGATTTTTTTACTGAATATGGGTGGGCACTATCAAAATGTAAAAGACTATTTCTGTCCGTCTCTTTTCTATAAATGTCTGAAAATAGGGTGCCATCTCTTCCTTTTGTTACTTTGGTATCTAGAAAGCTTACCGCAAGCTGACTATATGTTATGGTAAATTTCAACTCCTCCGAAACCGAGTTTAGGTCATTTAGGAAACTTAATAGGGCGTCGAGTATGCAAAAAATATCATCTCTAAAGCGTCTCCAAGTTTTTATATGTCTCTCAAATAAAGGGTGATTATAAACAAATCGATCTTCAAAAAAGGCCATGAACGAATTTGCATACAAATTTGCACATTCGACCCCATGGCCGTTCCACGTTTCTGCAAATAGAAGTCATCCTGGAACATGAAAAAGTTGTTTTCCAAAGTCAATTTTAATCTCTCCAATATGAAATTTCTTTGTACATTGTTATAATCACTTTCGGAGTATCTATTCCACTGCCCGTAAACCTTTACAATGATCAATTGATGTATATAGGCTAGTAACATCAATGGTCACTAGCCAACTTTCATCCGAGACAACAACATTACATAAGACCCCTAGGAAATCTCCTGTATCTAGGAGATAAGAAGGCATTTTCGTTGTTAATGGAGTCAATAATTTTTCCAGTGTGATTGCCAATGGTGAAAACAGAGAATCAATGGAGGACACAATAGGCCTCCCTGGTGGATTTTGTAGGGTTTTATGTACTTTTGGCAATACATAAAACACTGGAATTATTGGTGACTCTTTGTACAGATATTTTGCAAGTTTCTCATCAATAACAGAATCACTTACATTTTTACAGATTAAGGCATCAATTTTTTTCTTCACTTCAGAAGAAGGATTTCTTGACTCTTGTCTCTAGATGCAGTTAAAGCATTTGACAGGGTGGAGTGGCAGTACCTTTGGAAAGTCTTGGAAAGATTCAGGCTTGGTAACGAGTTTATTAGTTGGGTTAAAATAATGTACCACTCTCCCACTGCCCGAATCTGTGTTAATGGTATGTACTCCGAGGCTTTTTTATTGTACAGAGGTACTCGTCAAGGGTGCCCTCTCTCCCTCTTCTTTTCACCGTATTTGTGGAGCCTTTGGCTATCAAGATTCATGAATCTCAGTGGTTAAAGGGATGGGGTAGTGGGGGAGAGAGGGAAAAGATATCCCTTTATGCGGATGACATCCTGTTGACTGTTCAGAACACTGGTAATACTATTCAGAAAGTTATTCAGTTGGTTGATGGGTTTGGTTTTTTCTCCGGGCTGAGGATAAACTGGGAAAAAGTGGTCCTTCTCCCTTTGGACGATATTGATCGGGAGGGTGGTTATCAGGTTATGACACTTAAAAAGGATGAGTCCTTTAAATATCTGGGGATTAGAATCTCAGCGAGTCTAGAGCAATTTGTGGAATTGAATATTTCTCCCCTTATTACTAAAATAAGGTAAAGCATTATGGGGTGGCTTAAGATGCCTTTTTCTACGGCAGATAGAGCAGGGATAGTAAAAATGATACTTCTCCCTCAGTTGCTTTACCCCTTGTCTGTCTCTACCGTTTGGCTCCCCCAGAGACTGTTTAAGTTGCTGGAGGGGTTGATTGGTGATTTAATATGGGGGAAAAAACGAGCTAGGGTTAAGTTATCCTCTCTGTATTGCCCCCCGGAAGAAGGGGGCTTGGGGGTCCCCCATTTCTTTGGATATTATGTAGCCGCCCAGTTAGCTTTTCTTGTCACTAGGAGGGACTTTTGGGAAACTGATTGAGTTAAGTGATTTCACCAGGGAGTCTATTTTTTCCCTTTTGGAGAGTGGGGAATTAAATTATAATAGATACAGACATATTCACCTGGGTGTTTTGATGAGTAGGTGTTGGGAAGAATTAAAAAAAATAAGAGGTATTCGGGGTATTTTGTGGTTCTCCCCAATATGGGGGAATTTTCATTTTAAGGAATTTAGATCCATTCCCGATTGTGGTTATTGGATCAATAGGGGGTAAGTTTGTTTTCACAGATTCTTAATAATTCACGTTTATGCAATATTATGGATTTCACCAATAGATTCAGGGGATTTGACATATGTTTTCTTAAATTTTTCCAACTCCAGCACGCCTACAACTCTGTTGCGGAGAAAAGTAGGTTTAGGTTGTACACAGATGTCGGTATAGAATTCTTAATTACTGCGTCGTCACGTAATAAGGTCATGTCACATATATATAGACACTTGATTACACACCCCCCTAAGAAAAAGTGGGTAGAACACCTTGGCCAACTGTCCAATGAAGAATAGGCGAAGTGCTATAAGAGCGTCGGGTTGGCTTCCCTCTCCTGGAATCACAGAATGGTTCAATTTAATTTTGTTCACCAACTGTATTATTCCCCCTATGGTTTATTCAAGATGAAATTGAAGGATAATTCTGGGTGTTGGAGGTGTCGTCTGGAGAACGCGGACTTTATGCATGTGGCATTCACTTGCCAGAAGTTAAATGATTATTGGTTCAGGGTACTATAATTCCTGGTAGATTCCTTTAAGGTTAAGATTCCCTTCTCCATTCAGGTCGTCTCACTTAGTTTGTTTGAACTGAGTAGTGCTGATAAAGGGAAAAAGCTGGTGGGTAACAAAATTCTCTTTCTGGCAAGATTGATCATTGCACGTAAATGGAGATCTTCAGAGCCTCCGGCTCTAGGGGAGTTCTTAGTAGAGGTTGAGAAATGTAGAAATTATGAGAAATGGATGGCCGCGAGGGGTGGCTATCTGAGTAAATGGAGAAAGATTTGGGGAGTCAGGCCCGAATGATTGTTGAGTATTTGATATATTTATTGGGAGTGTTTTTTTTTTCTCTCTCTCTCTCTCTCTCTCTCTCTCTTTGCTTCTCTCTCTCCTTCTCAGTCCTGGGTGGGTGGGAGGGGGGATAGGGGTTGAATTGTATAAAACAGGGTTCTTAATATTGTATTTTGTAAATATTTATTGATGTGGTACATAGTGGACTGTCATATTGTGGTGTTTTATAAGTATTTTTATCTTGTTTGCAGGGGTTCAGCTCAAATGTGGGGGTCGGCAATGACAAAGCTCTCTTGGACAGCAGGATTAAAGTTGAAACTGTGCATTTATTCCAGCAAAAACAGCAGTAACAAACAAAACATCAATTAAAATCCTTGCCGGCTCTAACTTTACACTTGGCGGCCCTCACTAGCCACTGGAGGGCTTCTCCCTGCCAGCATGGAAAATACTTTCAGTAACCCCGTGTAACTCAGGTGTGGCTCTCACACAGTCCAGCCTCTGTGTCTCCAGGTAGAGAGCGTCTTCTGACTGCTCCACACCCTTCTTTAAGGGATTGCACACCTGGTGCATTGTTAGACCCATTAGAATCTGTACCAGGTCTTCCAAGAGACCAACACATGGAAAACAGCTTCCAGTTTGACCCAATTCACATTGTGGTCGCTGTAATACACATAGACCTCCATTTTCTCTCCAATTTAATAGTGACCTTGTCACATGTTATGGTCCACAGGAATTGGGCTTGAATCCCCTGTTTGTAAATTCTCTATTTTTTGCTAAATAAAGATTTTTTTTCAAAAAAAAAAAAAAAGACATAACAAAATGAAAAATATTTGTTTGACACCAACTAAAAATTCCCTGGAGGGCACATATCTACAATATACACACAGCACTGCTCCACACATGCACACACACAGCTCTGATACATTATTATGATAGCTTCCACGCCACCCCCTCCCCCTTCCTTAGAAGCACTGGCGTAGAAGCACTGATAAATGTCTCCCCCAGTTTTGCATCACAAAGAGCTCTGCTTCATTCACATGTACACACATAAAGAAAGTTCTGCTTCATACACATGCACAAACAGACAACATTGCTACCTGCACACGCACCGTTCTGATACATTCTGATGCACACACAGAGCTCTGCTACATTCACATGAAACACACAAATCACTGTTACATTTACTTGCACACACAGCTCTGCTAAATTCACATGCACACACAGCACTGCTACATTTCTCATGTATACACACTACTCTGCTCTATTCACATACAAACACACAGCTCTGGTGCATTCATATGCACACACAGACAGATCTTCCACATTTACATGTACACTCAAAGCACTGCTAATGTACATACACAGATCTCTATGACATACCTGCTACATGCACCCATGCTGCACAATCATGCAGTAACTTGCTTTTCATCTTTTTAGCCTCAGTATAATGAATAATTCTTGCTCCTTCTGTGTCTCTTACCCAGCATGTGACCACATGCTTCTTACATCATTGTCTTTTACACTGTGTACTTATTACTGAAGGTTGGTGTCAGGCAGAGGCACAGAGAGAGGTAGGGAGCAGTGAAGAGGCACTGATCTCCCCAAAAACAGGTAAGCAAAAAAAGAAGATCAGTAAGCTTATTACAGAAGAGAAAACATTATAAGAATTGATCAATAATTTAACCCAGGTCCACTGTTTGGAAGGCAGCCATGCTCACCACTGTATCACATGAGCTTTATAGAGGCCTTAAGATAATATGGTCATCTGAGCTATAGGTGTTGGGGTAGGATTTAAGATTATCCTCTTTTAGTGTGCGTTGGCTGCGTGTTTCTAATCAATAAGCATGCATGCACGTCATAAGAAATTAATTCAGACACATTGCTGATTTAAATCTCACTCATGCTATAATTGCCATGGCAAATCTGCACTGCGTGCCCTTTATTTGGTTTCACAAAACTATATAGAAATTATGAAGGAAGCAGAAGGGGGCGGAGAATTCCCCGCTCTTTTGATTGGAGAACTTCCCTGCTGTTGCTTATTGACGTCATGCCCACATTGCTTTAGCCTTGTTTTAGTTATAATCACGATGCCGGCATCATCTTAAAATGAAGTCTCTGTTACAATGCTTTTAGGAAAATAAGAAAAGTAGAAATGACAGGTTGATCAATCAGCTAGGTTTACCTTAACAGTCCCCCCTAAATCCTGGAATTTCTCTCAGCTACTCTTAGTCTAGAAGTTCCCACAGATCTGCCCATATGTGCATCACTCTCCTCTTCACCAGTTGGATGACAGCAGGCCCCTGTTGCGTGTGCTCCCATTTAGTGGACTTTCACATATGGGAATCAAATCTCTACTCTACCTCTCCCTACTCCAGGGGGCTGCTTGATATGTTTCTGGGGTGGTTGATCTCTGAGAGATATCTTCATTGTGCAAATTTAGGTAACTTGAGTAGGGGGTCTTTGACTTATCTAACTCCTGATACCCATGATACTTGGTAGACTTGATGAGGGGACCACATAACACACAATAAGGGACGAGCAAAATCACAATCCCCAATATCATCCCCACTTAAAGGAAACCCTTCCAATCCCCCAAACACAAAGTGAAGAATATAGCGTCCACTCCAGAGTTTCTCTTGAGTTCCCTGGACAGTCCTTCATTCTTTTAAAATGCATGGGTAATGGATCCATAGAGGGCGATGTCATCCGGGATGTATATGCAACACCCCGTTCCCACCATCTTACAGACTCTTCCCTTCTCAGCAAGGGTCATGACCAAAGCTGTGCGGTTTTGGGAAGCATCTCCGCTATAATTCACAAATCTCTGTTGATTACAATAAAAACAGTTAACCCAACCAATATCTTTGCTCATAGCTATCTGGAAAATAATTGTGGGCCTTGTACTCATATGGGACCCCCCTTGGTGCTCCTACTATATCTATATAAACGTTGTTATCAAGGTGTTTCTCTCAGACCTCCAGAATCCTTTGGGATTCTCTACCTTTTCCTTAATGTGTCTGATCAAACTTATCCCTGCGGATCACAAGCAAGGAATGCACAAACTTTATCACAGTACACTCACCTTCCCAGCCGGTAGGCCTAACCTGACTCTCCCATCCCCACAAATCCAGTACACATCAGACACTGCTAATACAGGGTTACCTGTGCTGTCAATGTTAAAGAAGGTCATTGGCTTGTTTCACCGACCGTAGGTAAAGTCTCCTACCCCGGGGGCATCCTGGTCAGCCCTATAGATACAGTGATAGTCATGGTTGGGGTGTCCCTGAGCATACAGTCAGTCAGAAGACACCAGCTAGCAAGAAGAATAAGTAAGTTTGCAATAGAAAGCGTGGAAGCATGCTGGCTTCTCTCTAGCTTCACAGACATGGCACTGGTCAGCAGGACCTGGAAAGGACCATCCTAGCGAGGCTCCAGACTCTCTCTCTGGTGTCTCTTTACCACCATGTAGTCTCCAGGCTTCAGGTTATGCATCCTGAGGTCCCTGTCTGGATCTGAAAAAGGAATCAGAAACACTTTTGCCGACCTTTTCCAAGGCGTGGCTTGTTCCACCTTGTTTCCTGCCATCAGTTATAGGGTCTGATGGAAGTAGAGGCCTATTCTGGTTGCACAGAAAGTACTTCAAAGGGAGACAATCCCATCTTTCTGTTGAAGGTGGTCCTAACTGAATAGAGGGCAACAGGAAGGCACTGGTGCCATGGTTTCCCTGTTTCTTCCTTGGCCTCCTGAATCTCTAACTTAAGAGTGCCGTTTAAAATAACTCAAACCCACCACTAACTTGGGAAAGGTAAGGGGTGTGCAGGGCCTGTTCTACACTCAGAAGGGATAAGGTTTCAGGTCTTTACCTGTCCAGTGGAGTGAGCTCTGCGACCGGACTCTATGGTCTCTGGAAGTCCAAAAGTGCAGAAAAATCTCAATCACCAACTTCTTGGCTGCAGCTCTGGCAGTAGCCTTGGTCATGGGAGAAGCTTCTGGCCACCCTGGAAAGAGATCAATGCACACAAGCACGTATTCCTATGTACCACTTTTTGGTAGCTGGATAAAATCCATCTGCAGTCTCTGGAAGGGATACAGCAGCTTGGGTGTCACCTTCTGTGGGGTCTTTACCACCTTACCCGGGCTGTGGTGGGTACAGACTATACAAACTTTCACTAGTCTAGTGACAGGGGTAGTAACGTCTGGGGCAAACCACTTGCGGTTTATGAGCACTAGCATGGCCATTTTGGATATGTGTGTGTGTCCGTGAGCTACTTGACTTACTGTTGTGTGCAGGACTCTGGGCAGGCACACCCTCTCCCCCAGCATCCAGGTCCCATCGGCATCTGGGCTCCAGCTTTCCTCCACACTTCCTTCACTTCTGATGACTCTGGGGCCACCAGGAACTGGAACACCTGTGGATCAAACTTTTTAGCTCAGAACTCACCGCTGAGACTTCAGGACAGTCTCTGGGTTCCATCTGTGCAGCTGCCTCTGCTTAGAGGGGGTCCCTGCAGAGGTGAGGAAATCTCTAGCCTTCCATATGGGTTCATAGTTGTGTTTAGACCCCAGGACTATGCGTTGAGTATAGATGTTTGCCCTTTTACCCTCCACCAGCTGTAGCACTTTCCTGGGTGCCATCACTGCACCTCCAGCGCTGACCTGTGTGGAGGAAGTGGTTCTGCTTGTACTACCTCATGTGCGCCACTGACCATTGTATATCCACTGTAGAACCATCTGTCTTCTCCTGCAGACCTGGAGCAGAAAAAAAACTCAACATCTGGGTTAATCACCCCCTCTCTGAATCCTGGAAGACTGGCGATAGAATGAAGGATTCAGAGCTGTGCACCTTATCAGTGTGATGGGGCATCAGGAGTGCACACTGTTCAGATGCTTGGGCTGTATTTTGTGAGGACACTGTGCAAGTCATGTGGGGTTTGCACTGTAACTGAGTGATCTATGATCTGGGATCAACTCACTGGCCTTGCTGAGCAGATTGCTGGCTGCAGCTACTAACACATGAGGGGCTCCCCTCATGACTGAGTCTAACTGGGCCTAATAAGGTGCCACTGGAGAGGCCACCACGTTCCTGGGCTAAGACACCTGTGGCCTAGATACTCGGTGCAAAATAAAATAAAAGGTCTTGTTCAGTGGGATATGCCTAGGACAGGGCAGGCAGGATTTGCCAGCTTAAGGCTATGGAATGCATCAATCGCCTCCTGACTAAGTTCAAATGGGGAAGAGGCAATTCAGTAATAAAGGGGCAGCATAATAGGCACTTAGAAATGTTGTAGTGTTAGGGTAGGATTTAAGATTATCCTCTTTTAGTGGTATTTGGCTGCGTGTTTCTAATCAATAAGCAATGAGCATGCATGCACGTCATAAGAAATTAATTCAGACAAATTTTGGTTTCACAAAACTATATAGAAATTATGAAGGAAGCAGAAGGGGGCGGAGAATTCCCAGCTCATGTAGTCTCTTGATTGGAGAACTTCCCCGCTGTTGCTTATTGACGTAATGCCCACATTCCTTTAGCCTTAATTGTTTTCGTTATAATCACGATGCCGGTGCCAACTTAAAATGAAGTCTCTTTTACAATGCTTTTAGGAAAATAAGAAAACCTAGAATCAGCTAGGTTTACCTTAACATAGGTAAGTAATTAAACCAGTAGCTCTATGTTATTTATCAAAAATATACTGTGGGCGCAAAACATGTATAGGACAAAAGTAAACCAGGGAAAGGGCATCAAGAAGGACTACCAATGTGAGGGAACATGAATGTTACGTTGAAAATCTGCTTTTCTGGTTAAAAATCTGATTTTCTCATGAAAGACTCACATGTCAATCTCCTAGTGATTTTTACACAATTTTAACCCCTTACTGTACAATCTTACTCAGTGTTGTTGGTGTTTAGCTCCTATTACTCCCTAGGCTGCTCAGTGCAAAATTCCAGGGTGTGGGAGCAGACACATTGGGGGTCATTTACTAAGGGCCCGATTCGCGTTTTCCCAACGTGTTACCCGAATATTTCCGATTTGCGACGATTTTCCCTTAATTGCCCCGGGTTTTTGGCGATCGGATTGTGGTGCATCGGCGCCGGCATGCACGCGACGGAAATAAGGGGGCGTGGCCGAACGGAAACCCGACAGTTTTGGAGAAACCACCGCATTTTTTTAAAAAAAGTGTAGCTGGATACGCGCTTACCTTTACCAGGAATAGGATGGTGTACTCCGGTGGACCTCGGCGGACTTCAGCGCCGCAGTGACACCTGGTGGACGTCTGAGGAACTGCCTTAGTGAATCGCCGGAAGATCTGAATCCACCGCAGAGAATGCGCCGCTGGATCGCGAATGGACTGGGTAAGTAAATCTGCCCCATTATCATTCATCTTATTCTGTGGGGTGACAATGTGGTTACATTATCAGGGTTCAGTAGTAAATAAACTTTCATCTGCCTTCTGACATTGTACTAGCACACTGACACGTAGAGGGATGAGACAAATCCGAGATGAGATGCATGAGATTTCTATTACACAGAGGCTGAAAAACAGAGGCTAACAGACTTTTACACTGTTACACTTTTAACTCTGCTACATCTGTATTCTCACAGATATGTGCCAGCCTCACCCTTCCCTCGCATCACTTACTGTATATCCTTGTATTTTTAGGTTTCTCTCTGCTCACAATGTCCTGGTGGGAAGTGAACCAGTGAGTGAGCTCCGTGCAGGGGGCAGAGCTACAGAGCAGAGAGAGACTGAATCTCAGCTCCACAATCTCACACAGAAATCCAAGATGGCAGCTGCCCGACTCTAAGTCAGAAGTTACAGGGTTGTGTCCAGGGGCAATTGAAATTGTGTACAGCAGGACTCATAGAGACATGCTGGACTTATATCCTTGAAATGCTGTATTTTTTGTTAATAACAGTAAATTAGAGATTGTGTTATTTTGTTATCCTGTGTACATATAAGAAACTTGTCTTTGTGGGAATACCCCTTTAATAACCCAATTCTCTTGAGGGAGGCCTATCACCTTCCCTAACTTCTAATTTTACAACGCTTGACACTAATTCCTAGTGCTCCTTATATCATTATACAGATTACTCTGCTCATGCACCTGAAATTCTTTACATATAGATAGAGGATCGCTGCTGGCTCATGCAGAATTAATGATTTGTTTATTCTAATACCTCAAAAATAATGGCTGTTCTATTGTTCAAGCACTTACACTTCTTGTGCCCCTCTTACTCCTCAAAGATAGGGAGCTCTAGTGAGTAGAGACCTTATTTTTATTGTTTAACTAATGAGATTTTTATTATATATATATATATATATATATATATATATATATATATATATATATATATATATATATTATATACACTACTGCTTAAAAGTTTGGGGTCACTTAGAAATTTCCTTATTTTTAAAATAAGAGTAAATTTCCTTTCAATAAAGGTAACATTAAATGAATCATAAATAGACTCTATACATTGTTAATGCGGTAAATGACTATTCTAGCAGCAAATGTCTGGTTTTTAATGCAATATCTATATAGGTGTATATAGGTCCATTTCCAACAGCCATCACTCCAGTGGATTAATGGTACATTGTGTTTGCTAACTGTGGAAGAAGGTTAATGTATGTTTAGAATAACCTTGAAAACCCTCGTTCAAGTATGCTAGCACAGCTGAAAACAGTTTGGCTGATTAGAGAAGCTATAAATCTGATCCTCCTTTAAAGCTGGTTGAGAGTCTGGAGCTTCACATTTGTCTGTTCTATGGAATTCTTACAATTGCCAGAGTAAAAGAACTTTCATGGGAAACTCAATGGTCTATCTTGTTTTAGAAACTAAAGTAACCAAGTCACCAGTTACCTAATTTTCACTAAAGACAGGTTACAGAAACCCATTACACCTGCATTGCAAGTATGCATTGGATGCATTTCAAAAAACAACATGTGACCTGTCTGTGCTGCTCACTCCTTAGCTCTCAGCCCTCCCCCACTGATGTCAGCTCACCAGGCTGTGAGCTCTGTGAAGGAGCTGTACAGGAGCACAAGGGTGGAGGCCAAGAGTTGAGCAGTTTTCAGCACAAACAAGTCACATGTTTTTTTTTAAATGCATATAAACCAAAACCCAACCCCTAGGAATACACAGAGGATTCTGTCAGGGTGCAAGGTAAGTTATAACACACAATTATATTGTAATGCAAATTCTTAGAGAAAGCAGAAAGGCATATTTGCAAAGCAGCTGTAATGGGCTTATGCAAGCTGCCTTTAGTGAAAATGAGGTTCTGGCTGGCAGGTTACCTTTAAGGCCATTCCATGCAACAAATTACAAAGAAACTGAAGATTTCCTACAACAGCGTGTTCTACTCCCTTCGGAGGAGAGCACAAACAGTTTCTAACCAGAGTAGAAAGAGAAGTCAAAGACCCTGTCTCTAGTTTGAAAAACTGAGGCCCTACAGGACTGCAATTGGCAGCTTCATTAAATAGTACCCGCCAAATACCAGTGTCAACTTCTACAGTGAAGAGGCGGCTCCAGGATGCTGGCCTTCAGAGCAGAGTGGCAAAGAAAAAGCCGTACCTGAGACTGGCTAATAAAAGAAAAAGATTAATATGGGCAAAAGAACACAGACATTGGATCACACAGAAGAACATTTGTGAGACACAGAACAACTGAAAGGTGCTGGTAGAGCACCTGACACCATCTGTCAAGCACAATGGAGTTGATATGCTGGTCTGGGGTTTCCTTGGTGCTGGTAAAGTAGGACATTTGTACAAGGTCAACAGAGTTTTGAACAAGGAAGGCTGTAACTCCATTTTGCAACACCAGCCATACCATGTGGACAGAACTTGATTGGAGCCAATTTCATCCTACAACAGGACAATGACCCAAAGCTCACCTTCAAATTATGCATGAACTATTTAGGGCAGGCAGCTGGTATTTTATCCGTAATGGAGTGGCCAGTAGAGATGAGTGAGTATACTCGTCCGAGCTTGATGCTCGTTCGAGTATTAAGGTACTCAAAACGGCTCATTGCTCAGACGAGTATTTCCCCTGCTCGAGATCGAGCATATACTCGGCTTATACTCGAGTAAAAAAATATAGGTTTTACCAGGTTTTTGTGGTAAAATTAGGGGCCTCGGCTTATACTTGGGTCGGCTTATACTCGAGTATATACGGTAATTAAAAAAACACAGTGAAGAACAATGAAGAATAGGGCAGCAGCACGGAGAGACATTGGGGCAGCAGCACGGAGACATCGGGGAGCAGCAGCACAGAGACATCGGGGAGCAGCAGCACGGAGACACCGGGGCAGCAGCACGGAGACACCGGGGCAGCAGCACGGAGACATCGAGGCAGCAGCACGGAGACACCGGGGAGCAGCAGCACGGAGAGACATCGGGGCAGCAGCACGGAGACACCGGGGAGCAGCAGCACGGAGACACCGGGGCAGCAGCACGGAGAGACATCGGGGCAGCAGCACGGAGAGACATCGGGGAGCAGCGCAGAGAGATCGGGGAGACTTCAGTGGAAGAAGAGGAACGGATCCCGGGACAGCATATCTCCCGACAAGTAAGCAGATGTGCAGAACATCTGTAATCTATTCTTCACTGTGTTTTTCACTGCGTTTTTCACTTAAATGATCCTGTGTTCACTGTTTTTATTCTATTCTTCACTGTTCTTCACATCTGCTAACTTGTCGGGATATAATATACGCGCAGAACAGTGAAGAATAGATTGCAGATGTTTGCACACATCTGCTAACTTATCAGAAGACATTAATTTTCTATTAAATAACACATTTTACTCCCGAACCATGGTCCCTTTGAAAAATGCTCGAGTCTCCCATTGACTTCAATGGGGTTCGTTATTCGAGACGAGCACTCGAGCATCAGGAAAAGTTCGAGCACTCGAGCACTCGAGCATTTTAGTGCTCGCTCATCTCTAGTGGCCAGCTCAGTCACCAGATCTCGACCCCATTGAGGGATCAGCTTGACCATATGGTACGCAAAAAGTGCCCATCAAGCCAATCTGACTTGTGGGAGGGGATTTTGGGAACATGGGGTGAAATTTCTTCAGATTACAGCAACAAAAGGTATGTAATTCCTCATTCTTTGATGAAAGCAAAGTTTGAAGGAGAAAATTAGTAATGTAAATGAAAAAAAATAAAACCTTGTCAATTTCTGGACTATATTTTCTATTCATTTTTCAACTCATTTGAAAAATAAAAGAATAAGTTTTCATGGAAAACACTAAATTTTCTAGGTGACCCCAAAGCAGTAGTGTATATAGATTTATTACTATTTCATGCATATGTGCTAGGTGTGGAACTTACTGGTGAAGTTGAATGTATTTTATTTTTTTGTACCATAAAACATAAGTTCTGTCTCAGTAGGAACATCTGAAAGGAATGAGAGTCGCCAGTAGCAAAATCATTAAAAGGACTTGCTTAGTATTTCCAGGAACAAAATAAATGTACAACAACCGTAGTCTACAATCAATAATGTCCAATAATACAACGTTTTGTCGCACTGCTCACAATAAACATAATGATCAAGAAAAGTATCCAAGTCTTAAGTGCTGCTGAGACAGACATCGCTTCCAAGACAACTTTAAAATCCTGGCGTTCCTTCTCTCCTTCAAATAAAAGGGGGGGTTGAAGTGTTGGGAACGTTTTTTTCTAATATACTTGAATAAGAAATTCTCCTTAGTTTGTAAAAAAAAAACAGGCTGCAATGTGCCCCTTAGTTACAATGTTACTTCTATGTGGCTATGGTAAATCTGTCTACAGGATTAAAGATGGTCTCGTTCTTCTCCGGTTTGTTACACAACTGTGAGTGTTATCCCTTTCTGCTCTTTCACTGGCTAAAGAATGCTATGAGCATTATTTTCAAAGGTGAAGCTGAAAGTAAAAGGGTTAGTCCTCCCTTCTCAGAGCTGTTTAACCTAACACAGGAAGATAAGCTCATGCAGCTTCCATAGAAACACATTACACAGACTGTAATGCTGGAAGTATTGAATAATCTTACTTGCAATTAGACTGATTTTCACATCTGGGTCTTCCTTCAGGCACAGCGAAACCTTCAAAGAATCTCTGGAACGTAGCTCCATTAGGGAGCTATAAATTTATGGTACATTCTAGCCAAATACTGGTTATATTTCCAGTATCTGGGGAGCATTTTTCACAATCAGATCTGGAGTCCTTGAATGAAGAGATCTGCAGAACTCTCAAAGGAAGCGTTGTAGATGAGTCATATGAGTCCAAATGAACTGGAGGCCCAGCCAGATCCATTAACATTGAAGCTGTGCTGTATGTTTATGTTTATGTTCACAAACACTCTCCCAGTGGTGCAGCACAATATCTCCTCAAGTGGCCACACACTCCTCTTCCAGTGGCTTAGCACAACATCTTATTTCCTTGAGACTTGCTTAGACTTGTTGTACTTGTACCGGAAAACAAAATGACTGCCATGGATGACGGAGTATAACAGAAAGACACACATAGGTCATAAGCTGTACTCAATCACACATAAGGTTAACTTTAATATACTTTGAGCAACTCCCAGAAACCCCTTAAGTGCTTTTCCCAAATGGACTCCTGGTTTAGTTTCTTCCAAAAAGCTTGTTCTGAGATATACTGAGAAGGCTCCCCACTAGTCAAAACATGACCTTCAGGCACTGCAGAGAAGAAGGAAAACAGCAACAGGGACAAAAACTATCTCTAGAAAGATTATACAAAATGGAGTTTGTATCATGAGATGGACACCATTAAACAAGATGGCATCTGGGTAACCAATATGAAATCTCTCAGATACTTCACCTGTATCTTGCAACTATACCCACCATCTAATATATAAAGCTGAGTGCATGTGTGTGTATTTATGTCCACTAAAGAAATATGCACCTTTGCATTTAGAAGAACCAAATTTTGCACAGTCGCTCTCTGTGACTCAGGACCCTGCGCTTTCCAAAATACACTTATTAACCACCACATATAGGAGCCATTGTCTGCTGCTGCTGTGGCAGTTGGAAGCTGAGCCGTGAGTGGGTCATTAATTAGGGCTCTGAGCTTTGATTAGTTACTATAGGCAATGAGTATAAGACAGTTAATGTGTGAGGCAAGATGGATAGAGAGAGAGAGACAGACAGGGATAGTGATTGAGTAAGTGAGAGAGACAGGCAGTGAGAGTAAGTGAGTGAGAGACAGACAGGGAGAGTGAGTGAAAGACAGACAAGGAGGGATAGACAAATAAATAAATATTAAATATTTTTTTGTTAGTTGATTCTATTTTGGAATAGCTAAGAGCAGTTATTTACTATCCCGGGCAACGCCAGGTTCTACAGCTAGTACACTATATATTACTCTTGTGTGTATAGTGTTTGTCTAGCATGCTCTTATATCTGAATATCTGATTTAATGTAAGAAGTACAACTGTACTTACCTTTCTCTGGTCCAACTCTGTGCCTTTTATCCTCAGTTATGTCACAAGCATGACTGGCAGCTTTTACGGGTGCTGAATGCAGACTTTGTAAGCCATGGTTTAAAATAAGGTACAGCCAGGACAACCCCTTTAATATAATATATACAGCTGAGTGTATGCATATGTGTGTTTATGTGTGTTTGTCCGGTAAAGAAATCTGCACCTTTGCATTTCCAATCACCAAATTTTACACAGCCACTCCCTATGTCTCAGGGAACTTCATAGACAAGGGCATAACTAGGATAGGCTGGGGCCCCCTTCATCTTAAAATAAATATACATATCTGTACAATTACATATGTTTATACAATTATGCACATATATAAACAAATTTATACACTTATGCCCACACACACACACACACACATATATATATATATATACATTTATACACCTATATATACAGTATGTACACATCAAATACATGCACATTAGAGATGAGCGAACATACTCGTCCGAGCTTGATGCTCGTTCGAGCATTAGCGTACTCGAAACTGCTCGTTGCTCGGACGAATACTTCGCCCGCTCGAGAAAATGGCATCTCCCGCCGTTTTGCTTTTTGGCGGCCAGAAACAGAGCCAATCACAAGCCAGGAGACTCTGCACTCCACCCAGCATGACGTGGTACCCTTACACGTCGATAGCAGTGGTTGGCTGGCCAGATCAGGTGACCCTGGGATAGACTAGCCGCTGCCCGCGCTGCTCGGATCATTCTGTGTCTGGATGCCGCTAGGGAGAGAGCTGCTGCTGGTCAGGGAAAGCGTTAGGGTGTTCTATTAGAATAGTGTTAGGCAGGAGTGATTCTCCAAGAACCCAACAGCCCTTCTTAGGGCTACAATAATGTTTTATTTTACTTTTTTTTGGTTTGCCTGTGGCTGGGCTTGCTGCCATTAGTAGTGCAGCTAGTACCATATTGTGAGTAATTTGCAGGGAGACTTGTGTTTAGCTCTTAGTAACACACATATCCACCTTAAACACCGACGTGGGACAATTTATTAGGGGTTTGATTTGAATTAGGCAGAGTCTGCTGATTTATTTTTTTTTACGTTTATTTCTTTTTATAACTCAAAGTCATCAGGCAAAGCAGTGTGCTTTCATTGTAGGCTACAAAATAGCCATAGGAGAACCCCAACGGCTTACTTAGGCCTACAATAGCGTTATATTTTCCTTTTTTTTGGTTTGCTTGTGGCTGGGCTTGCTGCCATTAGTAGTGCAGCTAGTACCATGTTGTGAGTAATTTGCAGGGAGACTTGCGACCGTTGTGTTTAGCTCTTAGTGACACACATATCCACCTCAAACACCGAAGTGGGACAATTTATTAGGGGTTTGATTTGAATTAGGCACAGTCTGCTGATTTATTTTTTTTTACGTTTATTTCTTTTTATAACTCAAAGTCGTTTTGCAAAGCAGTGTGCTTTCAGTGTAGGCTAGAGAATAGCTATAGGAGAACCCCAACGGCTTATTTAGGCCTACAATAGAATTATATTTTCCTTTTTTTGGTTTGCTTGTGGCTGGGCTTGCTGCCATTAGTAGAGCAGCTAGTACCATATTGTGAGTAATTTGCTGGGAGACTTGCTACCGTTTTGTTTAGCTCTTAGTGATCTATACAACAAACAATGGACCTTATTGTCACGGCAGGGATTAGACTCAGAGGAAATATTTTACAAAACTGCCTTTGGGCAGTCAAGATTAACCCATATCCGGACAAATGAAAAAATAAAGTAAAACATCACTTTTATTAGGGATTCTTAAAAAAGATTGCACTATATTACAAGCTGTTGTGGCACAAACCACTAGATGCACAGGACAAACAGTGGATTTAAAGCACAGTGTGAACTGGGTCATAGGCAGTTTGCAGGTGGTCAGTGGTATGAAATGTGAGATAGTGGGCACAATACGGGGTCCATATCCACCTATAATAATTGCTATAAGTCCACTATTGGCCAGATAAAGAGGACTGTCCTAAGCAGTATTGTCTGCTACAGTAATGTATCTTATTGTATGGATTAGAGCCCTAAAATGACCACCTAGACCATAAATAACAGTGTTGCCTGTACTGCCCCAGCAGGGGCCGCTGTGGTAGCAGGCTGTATTGTTATAAATACTGTATGGAGATCCTATTCCTATCGTTAGAGATATAGTGGACTGAACGGTCTAGGTGTGATCTAGGTCTGATACTATCTATCCCTATTGCAACTGATGGTATTATAATTATTGCCACTGCCTGCCTAAGATTCTGCCACACTGCTGATTAAAGTTTTCCAAACATTAGCCCTCCGACATGTTTCACCAGTAGAACTGGCTTCATCAGGGGTTTGGGCTAAATGCATTCACCTACCTGCTCCTCTGGTTTGAAAACTTTTTTGGACTGCCACATACAGGCACTCAATCTATTTAATTTTTCTGGAGGACCACCTACCTGCTCCTCTGGTTTGAAAACTTTTTTGGACTGCCACATACAGGCACTATCCAAATTAAATAGTCTCCATAGCAGCCTCCACACGTCGTCTTTTTAGCTGCCTCCACAAGTTGTCTCCATTGCTACCTCCACACGTCATCGCCATAGCTGCCTCCAAAAGTCGTCCATATAGCTGCCTCCATACATGGTCCCCTTATCAAGCGAACTGTGTCAGGCAGAATTTTGGGTTGTTTTCATGGCTTCCACATCAAACTTGTTAACTTTGTCGCCACCCTGCTGTGTAATCCACAAAATATACTGGCAAACTTTTATCATTTACCAATATTATTTCAGCGCTTCTTGCGCATCTGTTTACATTCCCCTCACGCGCCATAACCCAAACTTATAAGAACACTACTACACTTGATCTTATACAAAAGGTTCTTAGAAGTGCTGTTTGGGGAGTAGCCTAGAGACAGGGGCTTGGATTGGTGAAAGCTCGCCTGGCAGCGGAGCGCCAGCTCCATCCCAAGATCCAACTAACATAGTTTTAACTGCAGCACCTTTAATCTACTACTAGTTCACTGCCTCCATACATGGTCCCCTTATCAAACGAGCTGTGTCAGGCAGAATTTTGGGTTGTTTTCATGGCTTCCACATCAAACTTGTTAACTTTGTCACCACCCTGCTGTGTAATCCACAAAATATACTGGCAAATTTTTATCATTTACCAATATTATTTCAGCACTTCTTGCGCATCTGTTTACATTCCCCTCACCCGCCATAACCCAAACTTATAAGAACACTACTACACTTGATCTTATAAAAAAGGCTCTTAGAGGTGCTGTTTGGGGAGGAGCCGAGAGACAGGGGCTTAGATAGGCGAAAGCTCGCCTGGCAGCGGAGCGCCAGCTCCATCCCAAGATCCAACTAACATAGTTTTAACTGCAGCACCTTTAATCTACTACTAGTTCACTGCCTCCATACATCGTCCCCTTATCAAACGAGCTGTGTCAGGCAGAATTTTCAGGTGTTTCACCAGATACATAGTGGAACTCGGCCCATATGTCGCCGCCATGCTGGAGACCTGAAGTTGTAATCATAGCAGCGCAATATGGATGCTCCATATGGAACCATTTCCGAAAAAACAATTAAAAATAGAACCACTATGCTATTCCATTATTCCTTGGTGAAATATTCAAACGACCCGGCCTGCTTTGAAAATTATAATTTTTTCAAAGTAAACGCTTCTGGCCCCCAGGCCGATTTTGGGTGGGGAGGAGCTGAGAGACAGGGGCTTGAACAGGCGAAAGCTCGCCTGGCAGTGGACCGCCAGCTCCATCCCAAGATTAGGCAGCCTCAGAGGCATCCATGCATGCTGCCCCTGCTGTTTCCTGTCCATTTTGCCTCCACGGTCCTCCACAGCGTCCACCAATGTCTCCATGTGCAACTTTCAACTCTCTATACCCCAGACGCTGGAGCACGAGAGGAAATGCAGCACATCATCCCCTTATCAAACGAGCTGTGTCAGGCAGAATTTTCAGGTGTTTCACCATATACATAGTGGAACTCGGCCCATCTGTCGCCGCCATGCTGGAGACCTGAAGTTGCAATCATAGCAGCGCAATATGAATGCCCCATACTGTCGCTCTTAATCATGGAAATCGTCTCCATGGCTGCCTCCACATGTCGTCCCCTTATCAAAAGAGTTGTATCAGGCTCATTTTTCGGGTGTTTCACCAGATACGTTATGGAACTTGGTCACTATGTCGCCACCATGCTGTGTTATATACCGTCAACCTTTTGTTCACATAGGAAATCAGTTCAGCGCTTCTTGCTCACCTCCTTTGGTTCCTCTCTGCCACCCATTGGTTTGGAGCCTGAGTCCATTTAGGGTATGTCGCCATGACACTCTCTAGCCTTCCGCTGCTGCCGCTGCCGTCCCCTATAGTGTCAGGGTCAATTATTGGATGTTTTAGATGCTATCTAGCCTCATTCGGTCACTCTGTCATGGCCATGCTGTTGCCCATAATTTTGGCATAATGGTGCGTTTAAGCAGCCTCAGAGGCATCCATGCATGCTGCCCCTGCTGTTTCCTGTCCATTTCCGTGGTGTTTCCATCCTTTTCTGAGGTTCCCAGGTGTTTGGCCAAGCTTCCCTGTGCAGAGCCTTGGTCCCCTTGAAAAATGCTCGAGTCTCCCATTGACTTCAATGGGGCTCGTTATTCGAGACGAGCACTCGAGCATCGGGAAAAGTTTGTCTCGAATAACGAGTACCCGAGCATTTTAGTGCTCGCTCATCTCTAATGCACATATATAGTATATATACATCATATTTAGAGATGAGCGAACACTAAAATGCTCGGGTACTCGTTATTCGAGACGAACTTTTCCCGATGCTCGAGTGCTCGTCTCGAATAACGAACCCCATTGAAGTCAATGGGAGACTCGAGCATTTTTCAAGGGGACCAAGGCTCTGCACAGGGAAGCTTGGCCAAACACCTGGGAACCTCAGAAAAGGATGGAAACACCACGGAAATGGACAGGAAACAGCAGGGGCAGCATGCATGGATGCCTCTGAGGCTGCCTAATCGCACCATTATGCCAAAATTATGGGCAACAGCATGGCCATGACAGAGTGACAGAATGAAGCTAGATAGCATCTAAAACATCCAATAATTGACCCTGACACTATAGGGGACGGCATGCAGAGGCAGCGGCAGCAGCGGCAGGCTAGAGAGTGGCATGGCGACATACCCTAAATGGACTCAGGCTTCAAACCAATGGGTGGCAGAGAGGAACCAAAGGAGGTGAGCAAGAAGCGCTCAAATAATATCGCTACATGATAAAAGTTTCCCAGTATATTTTGTGGATTACACAGCAGGGTGGCGACAAAGTTAACATGGAATCCATGAAAACAACCCAAAATTCTGCCTGACACAGCTCGTTTGATAAGGGGACCATGTATGGAGGCAGTGAACTAGTAGTAGATTAAAGGTGCTGCAGTTAAAACTATGTTAGTTGGATCTTGAGATGGAGCTGGCGCTCCACTGCCAGGCGATCTTTCGCCAATCCAAGCCCCTGTCTCTAGGCTACTCCCCAAACAGCACTTCTAAGAACCTTTTGTATAAGATCAAGTGTAGTAGCGTTCTTATAAGTTTAGGATATGCCGGGTGAGGGGAATGTAAACAGATGCGCAAGAAGCGCTGAAATAATATCGGTAAATGATAAAAGTTTGCGAGTATATTTTGTGGATAATACAGCAGGGTGGCGACAAAGTTAACAACTTTGATGTGGAATCCATGAAAACAACCCAAATTTCTGCCTGACAAACCTCGTTTGATAAAGGGACGATGTATGGAGGCAGCTATATGGACGACTTTTGGAGGTAGCAATGGAGACAACGTGTGGAGGCTGCTATGGAGACAATTTAATTTGGATAGTGCCTGTATGTGGCAGTCCCAAAAAGTTTTCAAACCAGAGGAGCAGGTAGGTGGCCCTCCAGAAAAATGGAATAGATTGAGTGCCTGTATGTGGCAGTCCCAAAAAGTTTTCAAACCAGAGGAGCAGGTAGGTGGCCCTCCAGAAAAATGGAATAGATTGAGTGCCTGTATGTGGCAGTCCCAAAAAGTTTTCAAACCAGAGGAGCAGGTAGGTGGCCCTCCAGAAAAATGGAATAGATTGAGTGCCTGTATGTGGCAGTCCCAAAAAGTTTTCAAACCAGAGGAGCAGGTAGGTGGCCCTCCAGAAAAATGGAATAGATTGAGTGCCTGTATGTGGCAGTCCCAAAAAGTTTTCAAACCAGAGGAGCAGGTAGGTGGCCCTCCAGAAAAATGGAATAGATTGAGTGCCTGTATGTGGCAGTCCCAAAAAGTTTTCAAACCAGAGGAGCAGGTTGGTGGCCCTCCAGAAAAATGGAATAGATTGAGTGCCTGTATGTGGCAGTCCCAAAAAGTTTTCAAACCAGAGGAGCAGGTAGGTGGCCCTCCAGAAAAATGGAATAGATTGAGTGCCTGTATGTGGCAGTCCCAAAAAGTTTTCAAACCAGAGGAGCAGGTAGGTGGCCCTCCAGAAAAATGGAATAGATTGAGTGCCTGTATGTGGCAGTCCCAAAAAGTTTTCAAACCAGAGGAGCAGGTAGGTGGCCCTCCAGAAAAGTGGAATAGATTGAGTGCCTGTATGTGGCAGTCCCAAAAAGTTTTCAAACCAGAGGAGCAGGTAGGTGGCCCTCCAGAAAAATGGAATAGATTGAGTGCCTGTATGTGGCAGTCCCAAAAAGTTTTCAAACCAGAGGAGCAGGTAGGTGGCCCTCCAGAAAAATGGAATAGATTGAGTGCCTGTATGTGGCAGTCCAAAAAAATTTTCAAACCAGAGGAGCAGGTCGGTGGCCCTCCAGAAAAATTGAATAGATTGAGTGCCTGTATGTGGCACTCCCAAAAATTGTTTAAAACAGAGGACCGGGTCGGTGGCCCTCCAGAAAAATTGAATGCATAAAGTACTATAGCTAGAGCCAGTGGGCCCTGTCAAAAAATAGCCAGTTTCCTCTGCTTTACTGTACAAAGTGGAGGAGAAGGAGGAAAATGAGGAGGAGGAGGAGTGGATCAATTATTCAGGTTCAGCTTCCTTCACCCGGTGGAGATTGGAAATTATGAGAAATCCAGGCTTTATTCATCTTAATAAGCGTCAGCCTGTCAGCGCTGTCAGTCGACAGGCGTGTACGCTTATCGGTGATGATGCCACCAGCTGCACTGAAAACCCGCTCGGACAAGACGCTAGCGGCAGGGCAGGCAAGAACCTCCAAGGCGTACAGCGCCAGTTCGTGCCACATGTCCAGCTTTGAAACCCAGTAGTTGTAGGGAGCTGTGTGATCATTTAGGACGATGGTATGGTCAGCTATGTACTCCCTCACCATCTTTCTGTAAAGATCAGCCCTACTCTGCCGAGACTGGGGACAGGTGACAGTGTCTTGCTGGGGTGACATAAAGCTGGCAAAAGCCTTGTAAAGCGTACCCTTGCCAGTGCTGGACAAGCTGCCTGCTCGCCTACTCTCCCTCGCTACTTGTCCCGCAGAACTACGCACTCTGCCGCTAGCGCTGTCAGAAGGGAAATACTGTTTCAGCTTGTGCACCAGGGCCTGCTGGTATTCATGCATTCTCACACTCCTTTCCTCTGCAGGGATGAGAGTGGCAAGATTTTGCTTGTACCGTGGGTCCAGGAGAGTGAACACCCAGTAATCGGTGCTGGAATAAATTCTTTGAACGCGAGGGTCACGGGATAGGCAGCCTAGCATGAAATCTGCCATATGCGCCAGAGTACCAACGCGTAAGAATTCACTCCCCTCACTGGCCTGACTGTCCATTTCCTCCTCCTCCAACTCCTCCAACTCCTCTTCTTCTGCCCATACACGCTGAACAGTGAAGGACTCAACAATGGTCCCCTCTTGTGTCTCGCCAACATTCTTCTCCTCTTCCTCCTCATCCTCCTCCACCTCCACCTCCTCCGATATGCGCTGAGAAACAGACCTGAGGGTGCTTTGGCTATCAACAAGGCAATCTTCTTCCCCCGTCTCTTGTGACGAGCGCAAAGCTTCCGACTTCATGCTGATCAGAGAGTTTTTCAACAGGCCAAGCAGCGGGATGGTGAGGCTGATGATGGCGGCATCGCCACTGACCATCTGTGTTGACTCCTCAAAGTTACTCAGCACCTGACAGATATCAGACATCCACGTCCACTCCTCATTGTAGACTTGAGGAAGCTGACTGACCTGACTACCAGTTCTGGTGGAAGTTGACATCTGGCAGTCTACAATGGCTCGGCGCTGCTGGTAAACTCTGGATAACATGGTCAGTGTTGAATTCCACCTCGTGGGCACGTCGCACAACAGTCGGTGAGCGGGCAGTTGGAGGCGGCGCTGCGCTGCCCTGAGAGTGGCAGCATCTGTGCTGGACTTCCTGAAATGCGCACAGATGCGGCGGACCTTCGTGAGCAAATCAGACAGATTGGGGTATGTCTTGAGGAAACGCTGAACTATCAGATTTAACACATGGGCCAGGCATGGCACATGTGTCAGTCTGCCGAGTTGCAGAGCCGCCACCAGGTTACGGCCGTTGTCACACACAACCATGCCTGGCTTCAGGTTCAGCGGTGCCAGCCACAGATCAGTCTGCGCCGTGATGCCCTGTAATAGCTCTTGGGCGGTGTGCCTTTTATCGCCTAGGCTCAGCAGTTTGAGCACCGCCTGCTGTCGCTTAGCGACGGCACTGCTGCTGTGCCTAGAGCTACCGACTGATGGCGCCGTGCCCACGGATGGTAGTTCGGAGGAGGAGGTGGAGGAGGGGTGGGAGGAGGAGGAGGCATAGTAGGCCTGAAACACCTGGACCGAGGTAGGCCCCGCAATCCTCGGCGTCGGCAGTATATGACCAGCCGCAGGGTCAGACTCGCTCCCAGCCTCCACCAAGTTAACCCAATGTGCCGTCAGCGATATATAGTGGCCCTGCCCGGCAGCACTCGTCCACGTGTCCGTGGTCAGGTGGACCTTGTCAGAAACGGCGTTGGTCAGGGCACGGATGATGTTGTCTGACACGTGCTGGTGCAGGGCTGGGACGGCACATCGGGAAAAGTAGTGGCGGCTGGGGACCGAATACCGAGGGGCGGCCGCCGCCATGAGGTTGCGAAAGGCCTCGGTCTCTACTAGCCTATAGGGCAGCATCTCCAGGCTAAGCAATCTGGAGATGTGCACATTAAGGGCTTGGGCGTGCAGGTGGGTTGCACTATATTTGCGTTTCCGCTCCAGCGTCTGGGGTATGGAGAGCTGAACGCTGGTGGATGCTGTGGAGGATCGTGGAGGCGACGATGGGGTTTTTGTGGCAGGGTCCTGGGCAGGGGGCTGACTATCAGCTGACACAGGGGAAGGAGCAGTGGTGTGCACGGCCGGAGGTGAACGGGCTTGTTGCCACTGAGTGGGGTGTTTAGCATTCATATGCCTGCGCATACTGGTGGTAGTTAAGCTAGTAGTGGTGGAACCCCTGCTGAGCCTGGTTTGGCAAATGTTGCACACCACAGTCCGTCGGTCATCCGGTGTTTCCTTAAAGAACCTCCAGACTTCTGAAGATCTAGCCCTCGCCGCAAGAGCCCTCGCCACAGGAGCTTCACTAGTTGACACATTTGGCGCTGATGCACCAGCTCTGGCCCTGCCTCTCCGTCTGGCCCCACCACTGCCTCTTCCAACCTGTTCTGGTCGAGGACTCTCCTCCGTCTCAGAAGCACTGTGTTCACCCGGCCTCTCAACCCAGCTTGGGTCTGTCACCTCATCATCCTCCGATCCCTCAGTCTGCTCCCCCCTCGGACTTCCTGCCCTGACAACAACTTCTTCACTGTCTGACAACCGTGTCTCCTCATCGTCGGACACCTCTTTACACACTTCCACTACGTCAAGAAGGTCATCATCACCCACAGACTGTGACTGGTGGAAAACCTGGGCATCGGAAAATTGCTCAGCAGCAACCGGACAAGTGGTTTGTGACTGTGGGAAGGGTCCAGAAAACAGTTCCTCAGAGTATGCCGGTTCAAATGCCAAATTTTCCTGGGAGGGGGCAGACTGGGGGGGAGGAGGCTGAGGTGCAGGAGCTGGAGGAGTGGCGATTTCGGTGACATGGGTGGACTGCGTGGAAGACTGACTGGTGGACAAATTGCTCGAAGCATTGTCAGCAATCCACGACATCACCTGTTCGCACTGTTCTGGCCTCAACAGTGCTCTACCACGAGTCCCAGTAACTTCAGACATGAACCTAGGGAGTGTAGCTCTGCGGCTTTCCCCTGCTTCCTCATAAGCAGGTGGTGTCTCACCCCGCCCAGGACCACGGCCTCTGACCCCTGCAGTAGTTGGACGCCCACGTCCCCGCCCTCGTCCTCTACCCCTAGCCCTCGGGTTAAACATTTTTAAAATGAGAGTTATAACTTTAATTTTTTTTTAACTTTTTTTTTTTTTTTTTTTTTTTTGTGTTTTTGAGTTTTTCAAAACAAACGATGCTATCCTATAGCTATGGCTATTTTCTAGCCAAGTATGAAAGCACACTACTATGCCAGATGAGATGACGCTGAGTTATTAAACAAAATAAACGTAAAATAAAAAAGGACAAATGGCAGACTGTGCCTAATTGAAATCCAACCCCTACTAAATTTTCCCACTTCGGTCTTTGCAATGGATATGTGCGTCACTAAGCGCAAAACACAGCGGTCGCAAGTCTCACTACAAATTGCTCACAATTGGCTAGTAGATGCACTGCAGCAAGTACAGCCACCAGCAGATCAACCAGAAATCAAATATATAACGCTACTGTAGGCGTAAGCCGTTTGGATTCTCCTATGGCTATTTTCTAGCCAAGTATGAAAGCACACTACTATGCCAGATGAGATGACACTGAGTTATTAAACAAAATAAACGTAAAATAAAAAAGGAAAAATGGCAGACTGTGCCTAATTGAAATCCAACCCCTACTAAATTTTCCCACTTTGGTGTTTGAGGTGGATATGTGTGCCACTAAGAGCTAAACACAACGGTAGCAAGTCCCCCTGCTAATTCCTCACAAAATGGTACTAGATGCAAATAAAAAAAAAAAAAGTATAACGTTATTGTAGCCCTAAGAAGGGCTGTTGGGTTCTTGGAGAATCACTCCTGCCTAACAGTAAGCTAATAGAACACCCTAACGCTTTCCCTGACCAGCAGCAGCTCTCTCCCTAGCGGCATCCAGACACAGAATGATCCGAGCAGCGCGGGCAGCGGCTAGTCTATCCCAGGGTCACCTGATCTGGCCAGCCAACCACTGCTATCGACGTGTAAGGGTACCACGTCATGCTGGGTGGAGTGCAGAGTCTCCTGGCTTGTGATTGGCTCTGTTTCTGGCCGCCAAAAAGCAAAACGGCGGGAGCTGCCATTTTCTCGAGCGGGCGAAGTATTCGTCCGAGCAACGAGCAGTTTCGAGTACGCTAATGCTCGACCGAGCATCAAGCTCGGACGAGCATGTTCGCTCATCTCTAATCATATTATTACACATACAGTACATACATGTATACAGCATTAAAAGACTTACATAAAGTATATGCATACCATATATACATACATACAGCATATAGACAGCATGTACACTGTAAATAATGGTGCCCATCCTACATTCTTTAGTGTGGTAGGTTGGGTAGCAGGGCCCCAGTATTGGGGCCACTTCTTTTTAATATATTTATTAATGACCTTTTAGACGGCTTACAAAGTAGAGTTTCAATATTTGCAGTTAATACTAAGCTCTGTAAAGTAATTAATACTGAGGAGGATAGTATAACATTACAGGAGGATGTGTGGAAACTGGAGGCATGGGCTGAGAAAAGGCAGATGAGTTTTAATGGAGATAAATGTAAAGTTATGCACTTGGGAAGAGGAAATGAAAATTATAATTATGTGTTAAAGGAAACCTACCACTTGAAGTGGCAGGTTTCAGAAGAAAACACCGAGCACCAGCTCAGGCTGAGCTGGTGCCGGTGCTTATTTTTGTTAGCGTTTTAAATCGCGGTATCGCGGTTTAAAACACTTTTTAAACTGTATAGCCGGCGCAGGGAGGTACGCGCTCGGCGCTTACCGTGCGCGCGGCTACATAGGAAGTGAAGGAGAGCCGCTCGCATGGTAAGCGCCGAGCGCGTACCTCCCTGCGCCGGCTATAGAGTTTAAAAAGTGTTTTAAACAGCGATACCGCGGTTTAAAACACTAACAAAAATAAGCACCGGCACCAGCTCAGCCTGAGCTGGTGTTCAGTGTTTTCTTCTGAAACCTGCCACTTCAAGTGGTAGGTTTCCTTTAATTGATAGATTTCTTGGCAAAAATGATGGAGAAAAAGACTTGGGTATATTGGTGGATATCAAACTCAATATAAATAATAAGAGGGGGAATTATATTGTATAGGTAAAGTAATTAATTGGTGGAACTATATGTTTTTATTGGGTTCAATATTTGATGGTTATGTTATAGGAGGAATATATCTGAAATATGTTGGAACCACAGTGTGGTCAGCTGTAGTTTAAAGGGTATATATGGTATATGTAAGGGTCACAGTGTGGTCAGTTGTATTGTTGTGGTTAAATATTATTATGGAGTACAGTTTGGCACATCTTGGTGACATTAGACTGTTAGTGACTGATATTTTAGTGGAGATGTGGACATGTGTTTACCGTAGCTGAAAATAGCAGGAAATTTTTTTTCCAAGTTGAATTGAGAGACGTAGTCATGCACTAATGGACCTGAAGGAGAAGATGGGTACCTGTGAGGTACCAGATTCCAATTCAGACTGTCCTGTCTGTTCATTCCTGTATTCTTGGACTAACCATCTACATTTTGAGACTACTCTCAAACTGTGTAGTGTTCTATCCTTTTCGCCAGTGAACCAAGTCTTTCTTCTGTTTAAAATGGAGCGACCCTGGTGCGGGTTATATTGGTTATGGTCATCAGTTATTCTAAATGTTGTCAGTAGAGTCAACATCCAGCATAGGGATGAGTTTTAGCTCGCCACCCTCTTGGACCAGTGCTACCTGGGTGCTTTTTTTCCAGCTGCCGAGAGGAAGGAACAACTGGCATACTATAGAGATATACTGTGCAGACAGTTGGCCACTGCCTATGTGCGCCATTGTCCATCCTCTGTCAGGTCTGACCAGGGGATTCCTGGCAGTCATCGCTCACGTACTACTGCCACGGCTGCTTTGAAGAGATTGGGGGGTAGGAGCAGTAGCAGCTCCATCAGTAGCAGCTTAAGTCTGGAGTCCTTAATGATTAGCTTCCTTCACCCGTCTAGTGAGGAGGGTAGCCGCCACCAGCAGCAGGGCATGGAGCAGACCCTGTGCCAGCAGGTGGTGGCCTACTTGGACAGCACTCTACCACCCCAGGTAGATGATCCCCTGGACTACCACCCTCTGACATCATGCTGCTGCTGCTGCCACTGCCACAAAGTATTTTCAGGGAAATTGTAATGGATGACGCATGTGGCGTCTCTAATTTTGAAATTTAAATTAAAAATTTCAACTTCAAATTCATTTCAAACTTTGAATTCATTTCGAACTTCAAATTTATTTCAAATTTCAAATTTATTGCGCCACTCCGTGCCCTACCATGTTGCTGCCACCTCCAGAATTTTTCATTGTGCCACTCTCTGACCTCCTGCTGTTGCTGCCACTGCCGCCTCCATGCTCTAACATTGTGCCACACTGTGGCCTACCATGTTGTTGCCACCTAAAGAATTTGTCATCGTGCCACTCTCTGAACTCATGCCGCTGCTGCTGCCACCTTTGATGTTCTTTTTTGCCAAAGACATAATATTTTCAGGGAAATTGTAATGGATGATGCATGTGGCGTCTCTAATTTTCAAATTTAAATAAAAAATTTTAACTTCAAATTCATTGTGCCACTCTGTGTCCTACGATGTTGCTGCCAACTCCTTTATTTGTCAATTTGTCTGCGGCCTACTCATGCTGCTGCCAACTGACCACTGTTTCCCTGGAATACTCTGTGATTTCCATAATGCTGTTTTCACCCTCCACCACTCTATGACATTGCCACTATGTTTGGTTTTCCCCTTCATTTTATCTGTCAGAAGGAATGAAAAACTTCAGGATTGAAAGCCAAAAGCGGGAGTGGATACAGAACACAGAGGACATGCAAATATCCCATTTACAGGTCATCTCTGTTCTGGATCCACTGCTGTTTGTTTTTGGCTTTAGCAATACTGATGGGCAAAATGATCAGTGACATCGGTACAAAATCAATTTAGACACACTCTCCACTCTTTACTCCCTAAGTAATTAAGCCTTTGTCCTGCCCCACTGCAGGTTTCTGTATAATACTTGGTGACACAAATAAAGCATCTCACATCTGCCTTACTTTTGATGGCATCAGTTCGCAGAGACTGAGATATTATACCATACGATTGTCTTGGTTTGATTTCTCCTGAGCTCAACTCTGTTAATGTTATCAGTCATTAAAGAACCTGAGGTTGTGTGAACAAGGGCAGAACTTGACATGTTCCTGTGTATATGGGATGATTTTAGGAGTACCCCATGCACTATGCATAGATCTCTTTGTACTTGGGCCCGATGAAGACGCCAATGCAGCATCAAAGCGTATTGCCATTTTGAATAAAAGTATATTCTGTATACAAGCACAAGATCTGATATTTGAGGATGTGAATGTCCAGGAACCGCAACCATAATACTTATCCATTTTGCTCTCTTTTACAGTAGGGGTTGAGTGTGATAGTTATATTTTTGTACATAGGGGGCACTTTTATCATACCTCTTTTTCTACATACAGTGCAGTATTACTGCTGTTATATTCTGGTGCATAGTAGATAGTATTATATTAGTTATAATTTTGTCTATAAGAGGCAGTATTATAGTAGTTATATATAATGTGTAGTAAGCAATATTATAGTGGTTATATTTTTGTACAAAAGATTTATTATTATAGGGTTTAGATACTGTTACAGATGAGGAATTATTATACTAGTTATATTCTTGTACATACTGTTGAAATCAGTTATATTATAGCTGTATTTCATTAGCAAAGGGGTTGTTCTCTGGTAGCTACATTTTTGTACCTACAGGGAAATTATAATAGTCATTATATTATATTCTTGTACATATGGGGGCACATTTAACAAATTCAGAGGGTGCCAGGGGTAGAGTGCAGCATCTTAAGTGCACCAGCATATGAGAAATGTGCCCCATGGAGAGCACTTATTTTGTGTTAAAGTGGTTGAAAATACAAAAATGTTTAAAATATATTGTCAACCCTTTTCCCCACTGTTACCTCGCCACATTGCACTGTAGGAAAATAAATCAATGCAACCGGTGTATGACCACAATAATGCTCATACATATAATTGCTGTATACATCAATGTTCACTTCAGTGTTTGATGCGAGGAAACCATAACATAGTAATTTTTGCATCTGTAAAGTAGAATGAGATGGAACTGAAAATCAGCAAATTGTGTTCAATTTGTAAACAAAACAAAACATATTTCTTTGCCGGCGCTTCACCCCCGTGGAATAAAACACATTTTTTTCGGCATATTTCTGACAATGAGTCTCATTTGTGGCAAAGGAGCTATTCTTTTCTTAAATTGTGTTTTCAAATTGTGACAAAGAATTCATTTTAAAACTGTTTTTTATTTGCACTGTAGATGGAATGAAGTGGATGAAATTCTTGATTTTTTTTCTCGCTCACAGCTAGGGAAAACTGGTCTCATACTTTCATTATTGGGATGTCAATGGAGGATTAACCTTGCATGCATATGCTGCAGTAGAGCTCATACTGCAGGTTACAATAGTGGATACACAGGGTACAGTATATTCTCTCTTGTTATGCAGTAGAAAAAGAGCTGAAGTTTTATACTATATCTTAGTGTATTTTATGCCTTTCCCTTCTCGCATAAGCTGCTCAAAATCAATGGGGACCCAAACTTGGTGACCCAAAGATGGCTGTAAAATGGGAGTAATAATAGGACTATTGAACTGCATAAAAAAGTTAAGAAAAAAAAATGATAACATCAGGTAAAAAAAAAATAATAAACTAAGTAAAATATAAAATAATTATTTTTAAAACTGGTGTCAGAGGTCCAAGGGGAAGAGAAGAAGGTGAAGGTGGATGTGGTGGTTTTAAGTGGAAGAGACAGAGATGTGTCCACATCTCAGTCTCCTGGTACTACGGACCTTATCCGATGGTGATGGATGTTGCAGAGAATCAAACAAGCTTTTCTTCACTGTGGCAATGCTAACCGTGCCTTTCAGGGTAGTGTTGCTACTCCTGCTGCATTGGTGACTTTCTCTTCCTTGTCCTTTTGCTGCCACTGAGCCCTCAATGTCGGATGGGAACTCTGCCAGTAGGTCCTCCGCCAGAGTGTTACTGTTGTGTCACTTTGATCTAGCAACCCACCCTGCAAGCCATGTGTGGACTGGCCTGACACCTGTTTTTAGTAGCACTCACTGTCAGCGTTGGTTCTCGGACAAATTGTTGAGTCTGTCGCAGTGCATGTCTCACGCTCAGACAATATCCAGTGGGGCACTCCTGAACCTGGACTTGCTGAAGTACTTTGGAGCACATCTGCCTGGAACTTCTCAGCAAAATTGAAGCCCAGCTGCTATGTCTGCTCCTGGTGGCGCATAGGACATTGACCTGCTGCCCCGACTCCACCACTCTGCGGCATCTTACTCCCAGCATCTGTACCTGTAGGTAATTCTGGAGAATTCTTGTGAAGGAGGAGTCTTGCATTGCCTCCAAGTTGCCGTGGAGATGCACCACCCCCTGGCGGCACATGGGTAAATCAGCTGCCATAGCACATAGCCTACCCGCTGCTGTCAGCTTTGTGGAGCTCCAAACTCCCATTTGGGTACCAAGCCTACAATGATGACAAGATACCAGCCGCCCTGGTCCTGTATCATGAGCATCACATGCACCACACTGCCAGAAATAGATCATGCCCGACCTCCGAACTTCAACCGGACTACAGGAAACTGCCAGCAGAAGCAGCATTACCCAACTGGTGACCCCAGAGACAACACAATGCAGTCCACCAGATTCTTCTATTCCTAGCAGTCTAGGCACAGCAGTCTCCTGGCCCTTGCAGCACCAGCGACCCTAGCTGTCGCATCTGCAGCCTCTATTCACCAGCATTCATGCCTTGCGGCACCAACTAGCACACCCCTTTCAGCATCGAGTGGATTATCGGCAGCAGGAGAACCATGTCACATGACTGGAAGTAACAGATGACCAAAATCTGGGCGTGTTTCACACCCTATATTAACCCCTTATTGCTCTGCGCCATACTAGTATGGCACGCGATGGCACGCGATTAGCGTTCAGTGCAGTACTAGTATGAGCCACCACATCACGTGACCACAGTACTTCTGTGCCACTACATCATGTGACATGGTAACATCGCAGTGGGACGCACGTGACGGAGACAGGAGAACCTCCTGCTGACATCACCAGACCAATTGGATCAGTCCAGCTCGACGATCATTGCATTTGGTCAGTCAATCTTGACTGGCCAATAGCAGCATTTATAGGCTTAAGACTTGTTTTTAGCTCCCTCCTCTTCCAGTAACAGCTCTATTTTGGTTTGGTATTGCTGGAGAAAGGAGCACTGTTTGCACCAAAACACTATTTTCCTATTTGATCCTTATTGTTCCCTTTTGATCCCTATATGTTCCCTTTCTGTTCCCTCCAGCATCTTGTGCGTTCCCTGTGCGATCACACTTGTTTTTTGTTTTTTCCCATCTCCTGTCTGTCCCTTCTGAACTCAAAAACACTTTTCAGTGCACTGTGTTAGCGTTGTTCTGCACTGGACGCACTTTTTAGTGTGCCATGTGAATAGCGCTGCACAGTATCTTTAGTGGTAGCTAAGTTGTCTTAGGGCAAGCTTGGTGCATTTGTGCAGTGGACATAGGTATTTTTTTTTCCAGAGTGCTGTAGGCGTGCCCTTAGTTGGTTGCACATATCTATTTTCTGTGTGTGCCATCTGTGTGGCTTGTCCGTGTTCAGTGCGCATTATTTTTTAATGTGCCATCTGTAGTTTTTTGCACATTATCATTTTTATTGTGTGCGGCTTGTCCGTATGGTTTGGTGCACATTATTTCATTTTTTTTTATGTGCCGTCTAGATGGTAGTTGGGTGCACATCATCTAATTTTTCTGGTGTACATTCTTATTTTTTTTGTGCAATGTCTCAGAAGACGTACACCGTGTTGGAAGCATTCAACATGCTTGCCTCTGACACTGAGTCAGCAAGTGGTGATGATGTCCCCTTTTACCTATCATCATCCTCCTGCTCATCTTCCAGTGACCTTGAAGGACCCCCGAAAAGGCGCTATAGGGTTCCTGTGCCTGGGACTTTTGCAATTGAATTGCCCTGGACTTCTACTGTTGAAGTGCCTGGGCCTTCTTCTATTGAAAAGTCTGGGGCTTCCACTGCCCCACATGGGTAGCCCCAGATAATTATACCCCTCAGGTCCCCGACTTTTTGGGCCAACCTGGAATTAAATTTGACACAGCAGGGCTCAGAGATGTTGACTTTTTAAAGTTTTTGGATGAGGAGCTGTTGAATTTAATTGTAGTCCAGAACAGTCTCTAAGCTGCACAGCATATTGCCCAAAACCCCTCTTCATTTTATGCACAACCCTACAGGTGGAGCCCTGTCCCTGGAGCAGAAATGGAGAAGTCTTGGGGTATAATACTCCTTATGTGCATTGTAAAGAAGCCCACAATCAGGGACTACTGGAGCATAGACATTCTGTACCACACCCCAATGTTCTGCATGGTGTTGAGCAGGATGTGCTTTGAAGCCATCCATAAGTTTATGCACTACACTGACAATACACAGTGCCCACCCAGATATGACCCCAGTTATGATTGTTTATTTAAGGTCCGGCCCATATTAGATCCTTTTAGTGCCAAGTTTGCCCACGCATATACCCCTACCAAATATGTGACCATAGACCAGTCTATGGTACAATTTAAAGGGAGACTTCAATTCCACCAGTACCTGCCCAATAAGAGGGCAAGGTATGGGGTGAAGATGTATAAGATGTATATGAAGGGATAGACTCCATTATAGTGCCCCCAGAAATCCCCCCTTCCTGGGTGTTACAGGGAAGATAGTGTGGGATTTGGTGCACCCACTGCTGGGCCAGGGCTACCACCTCTACCTGGACAATTTCTACACCAGAACTACCCTGTTGAGGTGCCTTGCTTCCAGAAATACTGCAGCATGCGACACTGTAGGCAGAAATCAGAGAGAGGTCTCCCTGAGTTGCTGCTTGGGCAAAAACTTAAAAGGCATAATTGTGAGGAACTATGCAGCGACTTTGTATTGTGTGTTATGTACAAGGACAAGAGAGAGGTCCCTGTATTAACCACAATATATGGGCACACCACCACCGCTGTCCCAGTATGAGGTACCAGTACAGAAACCCCCAAGCTGTACAGTATTTTAAATTATAACAAGTACATCGATGTGCAGGCCAGAGGGGAACTTTCCTGCAATTTCAAGAGGTGGTTATTAAGTATTTTCTTTTTGTAGAGACCAGGAAAGGGGGAGTGGCAGCAATTCTGGAAGTGAGGCCACATCACGCATTGTACCAGGGTAGCACTTTCCAGGAGAAGTTCCCCAAACTGCCAAGAAGGGAAGACCAAGAGGTGCAGGGTGTGCTCCAAAAAAAGCATTTGGAAGGACACCATTTATCATTGTGAGACATGTCCAGAAAAACCAGGACTATGTATGAAAGAGTTCTTCCGTATTTGTCACACATCCCTGGATTTTTACAGCCATGTTGTTACCCTGATGTACTATGCACAGCTTATACATCATGTTGCATACCACACCTTCCCTTCTAAGCACTGCCATGTGCCCAGCCTGTAGATTTTTGCCCCATATGGGGTATTGCTGTACCTGGGAAAACATGCATTATGATTTTTGGGGTGTTTGTCTCCCGTGGCAGGAGCTGGGCACAAGATGACATAATGGATATTTTTTACTATGCACTATCCATTATGCACTTTTTGGGGGTCCACCTGTGGGGTTAAGATCCTAACTATATCCCTAGATTAATTCATGGAGGGGTGTAGTTTACAAAATAAGGTCAGTTCTTAGGGGTTTCTACTGTACTGGCCCCTATTGGCAATTACAAATGCTTCATGGTGCCAAAAAGGAAAAAAAGTACAATGCCTGTGATCCAAATGCAAGTTATTCCCTTTTGAGCTCTGCCGTGTCTCCACCCTGCAGATTATTGCCAGCTATGGGGTATTGCCCTAACCGGGGTAACCCCCAGAATGATTTTTGATGTGTTTTTCCCCAGTGGCATGATTTGGACAATAACATTTTTACTCTGCACTACTCACTTTGCATTACATTAGAGCTATTATCCGAGGGGTTAAAATGCTCATACATTCTTTGAGGGTGCCCTTTCCAAAATGGGGTCACTACTTGGGGTTTTCTATTGTACTGGTACCTCAGGGGCACCCCCAACACCAATCTAGTGAAGACGGAGCTCCAAAACCTAAATTCTGCTCCTTTCCTCCTGAGCCCTGCCGTGTCTCCATCCTGCAGATTAGTGCCGCCTATGGGGTGTTGCCTTAGCCGGGGTAAACTGCACGAGTTGCTACTAAAACTTGAAACCTTCTCACTTCCTTAAATTAAAAAATGGAAATGTAAAATTATGGAAATAAAAAGAAGACCAATGGCAATAGGTTGCTGCAAAAAAATTGTGGTTTGCCTTTTTGTCCAAAAAGTAAAACATTTCAAACTTTGAAATATGTAATTTTTTTCAAATTTTTCCTAAATTATTGAATTGTTTCCCCACCAAAAAGAAGCTGATCACTGAAATGACACTACTAACATAAACTACAATGTCTCACGAAAACAGTCTCAAAATCACAGGGATATCTTAAAGCATTGAAAAGTTTTTACCACAGGAAGAGACACTGGTCAAATAAAAAAAAAAGGAATGAGCCTTAACGTACAAACAAGCTGCGTCCTTAAGGGGCTAAAGGTGCACCAAAAAAAAAAAAAGTTTGTACACTCTGGCAGGGCAGTGCAAAGGGTGCCAGATTCATGTAGAAAATGCACCAAAAATCCTGAATCTAGCGTACTCTGCTCTGCTCTCAGTAAATGTGCCTCAATAATTGTGGAACAATAAAATATGGTATAGAGGGAACTTCAACTTTGCAATTTTTCAATTGCTATTTTGAAAGAACTTTAATGGGGCTCTATAGTAGGGGGGGGGGGTTGAGTGTTTCTTGGCTAAATATTTTATGTGACTTGAATGAGAGAAACGTTTATCTTTTTTATGTTAAAAATACAACTTGTCCAGATTTTCAGAATTAGGAGTAAATAAATATATACAGTTTTATGGGGAAAAATCCTTGCCAAGTAGTGCTACACTGCTCTTTGTCATGTGCCTCTAAGAAGCCTTGAAAACAAAGAAGATAAATAAATTGTAGGCCAAATTATTAGAAGTCAAGGCTAATTTAGCTTATCCCTATAGTAATAAAGGGCATTGTAGATGAGGTGACAAGTGAGAGACCCCGAGTGAACCTGCATTTCAACAAGTGATATTCCATTCCCTTGGTTAATTCAAAAGGGCTGTGTACAGGAGATGTCCTGACTCTGTCATCAAAAGATCAGGTCTGGTGCCTCTTACTGCTTTTCCAACAGATTAGCTTTCTATCCCTTGGCTAGATTATCTTTCTGAGTTCAGATCTCTGTGTATGTTCTCCTGCGAGAGACACTGGCACTGTATTGCAGATAGTGATTGCATTCTACAGAAGTTTTGATGAAAATGAGTTGAAAAGTTTTTGGAAAGTCTGAAGAAGAAATCTTCATAGTTAGAAAATATTTTTGATAAAAATCCTTACAAAGAAATTCTCCCCAAATGGTCCGTGTGGTTAATACTATTTGTTATTTCAATGCAATTCAAGCTCTATTCACTCACCAAAAGTAATCTATGGTAATTAGTATGTGGTAGAAAATAGATGGAGGAGATGTAGGAGATAAAGCTTCTGCTTCTATCTGTTTTTGGAATTCATACTGTGAGAAGAGAGTAAGTAGGTGCTGTTACTGTTTCTCTCTTTGTGAGATGGATCCTGTGAGAGCGAATTGGGGAAGTGATTCATCAGATCACAGCTTTAACTCAATGGGGGATATTTATCAAGGCTTCTGTGCTTAATCCCTAGCATTCGTGATTATTTTCCCCAATCCACCACCTTCTCTAGGGGAAGCGTGGAGAAGTGTAAAGAAGGACGCAGCCAGCCAGGTGGTGGGAACGCCAGCAGGAAGTGAGACAGCGTGGGACGCACCGGCCCCTACGCCTGCGCCCTCGCTGCAGCCGGCAAATTTTCATAAGTTTGGCAGCTGTGTTTATTTGTTACGCAGGCCTGCCGTAGAGATAAACACTGTGCGGGACCTGATGTATCTGGCTGCGCAACCTCTTGATGCCGCATGAGCGCCGACATATGATAAATAACCCCCAATATTTTTATGTTGCACAATATGTAAGCTATGCATACATCTAACAATGTTTCATGGCACCCTTTAAATTGAATATTTAGTTTATGACCACTTTTTAGTGCTACAGAATGCTGGCGCAGAAATAAATAAAGATTATTATTATTATTTAACCACTATAAATTGGACATAGTTGGGAATTATGTGCAATGAGAACTACATTCCCCTTTGACATAATTTGAATGAACTCATGCATTGCTTTGTGTAAACTGAATGCACTGCTTTGGAAACAAAGTGGCTTATCATATAGCAGGTGGATAGATCAGGTTAGCCTGCAGCGTATTTCATCTTCAAGGCATCTTTTCAAAAGGCGCCACATTAATCTTATAAAGGGAAATCATTAATTCATGCCAAAGGTCACATTTCTCCATTATTTATTACATTCCTAGAATGAATACCAGTCTATGCTCCTGGGACCTTCTTGTTGAGTATTGTAATATGTTTTAGATACCTGCAAATGATAGGGTTAAATTGAATAAAAAAGAAACATAAGAGATTTAAAAGCTGTTCAGCTAAAAATATGATAAAATCCAAGCTCATAGCTAAGCTTTCATTGTTCTTCTATTAGCTCTGTAAGTGAAATAGAGACTGGATCATGACATAAATTCTTTCTATATGTCCTCTTTTCTCCTGCTAGGACCCCATTCCTCCCTATTTCAGAAGGAGCAGAGAAGTAACGGTTGCCCATATTATAGAAAAGTATGTAGTTAAAGGTGGGCGACGTATTTTCATAAATGCACCCTATTCGACTGTGGTCACTGGTCAGTTATAGCTAATTTCCAAAGGTGCCTCAAACCAAACTGGCGCGTGCACCACGTTAATTTAAAATCCGCTGGGGGATTAGCTAGGGACATTTAAATAGAAAACACCCAAAATGCCTGTGATACTTTTTAAATTTTAAATTTGTTCCTGGCCACAAATTGTGTGGTCAGATCACGGCCCCTCATACTGTCCACCACAACTGCCTTCCTCCTGTTGATTTTTCCCTGGGTTGCTAACAGTTAAGTTAGCTGACATGGGAAGAGTCTTCACTTCACTCTCCACTCACACTTCTTTCCTTCTGGTTTGCTTTCTCTGGAACTGGTGCAATCAACTTCTGGACCCGGACTTTGACATCTCATATAAGGTTTGTATTTCACCTGTGCTCGCTATAAGTCTTATTTAGAGCTTACTGGCTTATCTTGTCTTCTATATTTTGGATATTTTACCCTTTGCCTGTTTTCTGACCATCCATTTTGCCTATGGTTTCTATCCTACATTGCCCTCTTGGTCATGACCCATAACTGTTGACTACTCCTCTATGTTTGCATTGTCCAGTCTTTGACTTTGTGTTTGCACTTTTGCATAGGGAGGGAACATTGACCAATTGACACCTACTGCTTAGGGTAGACTGGCCAATTAGGTAGGGGCAGCTGGGAAGGAACTATAGTATCATAGTATCATAGTATCATAGTATATAAGGCTGGAAGGAGACGCAAGTCCATCAAGTCCAACCTTTAAGAATTAAATAAATATTTTATCCCCATAACCCATGATATTATTTCTCTGCAGAAAGGTATCCAGGCCTCTCTTGAACATGTACATAGAGTCCGCCATAACAACCTCCTGCGGCAGAGAGTTCCACAGTCTCACTGCTCTTACAGTAAAGAACCTTTGTCTATGTTGATGGTAAAATCGCCTCTCCTCTAGGCGCAGAGGATGCCCCCTTGTCCTGGTCACAGGCCGAGGTATAAAAAGATCTTTGGAGAGATCCTTGTACTGTCCGTTCAGGTATAGTTTTAGAGCTCACTGTCTTTTCAGTGCATTCTAGCTGTTCTTTCACTGCATTACATGTTCTCTATGTGAAAGACTCTTTGTAGCCAGAAGCCACTCTCTGCTTTAAATAATAAATAGAGGTCCTAAAAAGGGTATCAAGTATTTGAAATGGGTTCTACAGAAGGAAGAAACTGTTTATGAAAAGTCAAAATCAATCCATTCTATATGCTATTTTATTCCTCTTAGTGAGTTTGATAAGGATTCATCAACAGAACATTAAGGATTCACCACCTCCTCAAGCATTATAAGTTAATGGCAGCATGTTGTTAAGAAATGCACATGAATTAAAATTAATGTTATTATTTCTCTCCATTATGCTATTTTTGATTTAGATTCCCTTCTTATCTATACAAAATGAGGCAGTTGGTGCACCATAGTAGCATGTCCTTAGCACCTGGAGCACTGCTATTTTTGTCTGTAGCACTACTCTCTCCATCAGATAAGCAGGAAACTTGTCTTGTGAGAAGCATGGAGTGACACTGGAAAAGGGTAGGGATTTAGATAGTGATAGCAATGCTCCAATTGTCTTATTTGCACATATAGTAAACTGAGAACATCTTTGAAATGGCAAGATGGACAAAAACAATAAAGGTACATTAGAAATCACTATGAATTTCTCTACAATGTGATCACAACAGACAGTAACTCTTGGTGCTCTACGGTGCTGGGTCCTTCAAATAGCTTTCAGCGCAGTAGAGCTACTGAGCGGAGACTATGCCGTTTCGGCTCTGCACAGGAGCCGAGCTAGCATCGGGGCACGCAGGATGTCAGCGCTGACATCCCCGGGTAAAACATTAGTCAGAGTGGGCTCTGATCGTGGGTGTTTAACCCATTAAATGCCGTGGTCATCGTGACCGCGGCATTTAACGCTCCTTTGCGGGGTCTTTCCCCCACGATCGCCAACCCCTGCACCATTTTTGGGTGTGGCGATCATTGCTATGACATCTCTGGGGTTGGGTCCCCAGAGTTGCCTGAAGGCAGCGCCATTAAGATGGCATGAGTGACATCATCATAAAGGCACAGTGTCAGCCTATGCAAGTACATAGGCTGACACACATCAGCATTGTAGAGTATTATCATGTACAAGCAATCAGATCATTGCTTGTTCATGTCCCATGGTGGAACAAGTCAAAAAGTAAAAACAAATGTTATTCAATAAAAAATAAGTTTATAAATTAACAAAAATGCCCATAAACCCCAAAACATATAAAAAGTCTAAATCATAACACAAACCCCCCATATATAGTATCACCGCGTCCGTAACAATCCGTAGAATAAAAGTAAATAATGATTGAACCCGTCCGATGAACGCCGTAAAATAAAACTTTAAAAACCCGCAAAAAATTATGATTTTTACCTATTGAATCCCACAACAAAAATGCAATAAAAGTGATCAACATAACATATGTACTCCAGCATGATACTGTTGCAAAGGACAACATATCCCCCCCCAAAAAAGCCATCAACCAGCTCTGTAGCCAAAAAAATAAAAATGCTATCCCACTTGGAAGACGACGATGTAATAATAATAGATTTTTCCCCACATTAGGGTTTTATTTGGCAAATTTAGTAAAACATAAGAAAAAATATTCAAGTCTGGTATCCCCGTAATCATATCGACCCATAGAATAAAGATAACATGATTATTAGGCTAAACGGTGAACACGAAAAAAAAAATGCTTATACTCGTGACCTCAAAAAAAGTTCCTAAATTTTCAATAATAGGGGATACCAACCCCAAAATGGTAACACTGGAAAAAGCATCTCGTCCCGCAAAAAAATTGCCATCACCTGGCCCCAATAACAAAAAAGCAAAAATTTTATAGACTGCAAAATTGGCCAATGAGGAAACTAAAATCCTGGCAGCTGCAGGTCCCTTCTTCCCTTCTGCGCCTCGCTGTTCAAAAGTTATAACCATATAAAGAGATACAAGTCAGAATACAAAAAATGGGACCAAGCCTTAAGCTACAAAATGGCCTTAAGGGGTTAAAGATGCATTGAACAGCAATGTAATTCTATATATAACCAAATCTAAATCATAAGAACATCATCCAGCTTTGCTTTTTTTTATTAAAGTACCTAGATCTGTAGTCCAACTAGATAAATATCATATAGATTTTATATTTTCTGCATGAGAGAAGTAGAGCTTCAGCAGTGCGTGGATTGTTGGCTGTCAATACTAGACTCTTAGAGAACATTGAATTACCCTTCTTTTTATATTAAGATTCCTGCAAGGTAAACATACGTGCTTATGCCAAATACACTCCAATAATTGCACGCTCGGAAAGTTAACGGCACAATGCAGCAAACAACAAAGTCTCTTTGAGATAGAATTATTCATTCCTGGGTTCCAAACGCTTCATAAAATCTAATTTTGCAGCACGTTCCAGGAGTTTGCATTTGAAAAAGGTCTTTTCTTTAAAGAACGGATGACCCCTTTCTAACATTCCTTCCACAAACAAAAGCCCACAACTTATTTCAATCCCGCAAGTGACAAAAAAAATAAATATCTGTTTCCCTTTAACCCCAATTTATCTTTATCCTCCTTCCTCTAAATGTGTTGAAAAACAGCTCATTTTAATGCCGTATGTTGAATACTGCTATAAATATGAAGATTACAGCTTAAAGATGAGACTTTCTAGCTCTTAGTAGTGCAACAACTTGATATTTTTTCAATGCTTGAAAATGACTTGATGGGCGCCAAATGGGAACAGGAAAGGGCACAGATCTATCTGATAGAGCAAGGAAATTGACTGCATTCCATGATGATTGACAGCTCAATCGGGTATGTAGCATCAGACGATTAATACAGTACAGTCTTCCTGCAGTGTGATTGTCTCACAGATGTCTATGATGTACTGTGAATTTTGAGGGGTCAATGCAGTAATTCCCCATGTTTCAATCCTTATAACTTAATCGAAATTATGAGGCTAAACTTAGGAGTGTGGAATCTACTGCCTGGAACACAGGAAGTAGATATAAAATCCCACTAAATCAATATACAGTTAGAAACATTTCTAGTTTGTCTTTTACAGGGGTACAAATAGGTTAGGTTGGTATGTCCCTTTAAAATGAACATTAAAGGAAGTCTACTAACTACTAGAAGTAGCAGAGATTGCTAGATATTGCCCCTGGAGAGTTTTGTAACCATACTGTTTTATGGGTTGCTAGAAGTAGATCTGTAAAAATAGATTCATATTTACGTGGATTTGTTAAGTTAGGATAGGGATCTCTTTACTCAACACAGAACAGTGCTTACCCCCTGAATAATTGTAGTATTTGGTACATCATGATGTAACTATATGTTCTGTTTATGTTAGGACTGTATAGAAAGAATTCACAGGCTGAGCCCTCATATAGGGCAGATGTTTTCTAAATGATACAGACAAAACCCGTCCTTATCTGACACAAGCATGCTGGCACCTGTTGGGGCAAGTAACCTTTTAGATTCCGCAAACAAATTTGACTGTGCCACTTTAATGTAGCTTCAACAGGGTATAATAAGTCATTCAACTGCATCTATTACAGTCTACTGGAGGTTGGCTGCATTAGATGATCAGTGTATTCACAATATGATTCAATGCAGTTATATTAAAGCATAATAATATCTATATAAGCTTGGCATGATTCTGTTTACACTGACCCAAAGCATAAAGGTGATGTATCATTTGGACTACACAGTGAAAGTCATAAAAACAAAGTTAACTTCCTAATACATTAGACAGAATATTAAGTGGTGCCACTAGAAAGTACAATCGGTCCTGCGGAAAACAAGTCCTTATACAACTCTGGAAATAAAAAAATAAAAATGTTCTTGTATTTAGGAGGAGGAAATAAAAACAGAAAATAAAAAATGAAAAATGGTCAGTAGCAAGGGGTTGTAACTCGAAAACTTTGGTGACAAAATATACCAGTCCTAAAAGAGCTCATCAATTTGATATTTAGTTTTGCGTAGCTTATTAAAATATTCCACTACTTCACACCATCATAATAATTCGGGCTGGTTATCATTTTTATTTTAAGTGCTTAAATTTAACTGGAAACCATCAGCATGTGACAGATTTGCAATTTTAAGAGAAAATAGTGGCTCACATGTAGACCTTAATATGGATTGACTAGCTCATGTGCTACTCTCTCTAGAATTAACATTTTGAGGGAAAAAAGTATCTGGCATAATTGATCCAATAGAAATGATCTTAAGAAAAACATCAACCCCTTACTATGTGTCCCTTTTTTATCCATCTTTCGCTCCCCACCTTCAAAAATCTATAATTTTTTATTTTACCATGTTCAGCTGTGTGGTGGCTTGTTTTCTGCATAACAAATTGTACTTCATAGTGAAGATATTTCATATTACATGCCTTATACCGGGAAGGGAAAAATTCCAAATGCGGTGAAATTGGCGAAAAATTGAGCTTCTTTTTACGTCTTTTACTGTGTGCCCCAAATTAAATAGTTTTGTTAAATCTTTGGGCCGGTAGGATCATGTGTTATCAAGTTTATTTAAGTTTTATTGTGTTTTAATACATTTTTTAAAAATTTAAACCTTCTGTACAAAAAAAATTCTTCCTTTTGGCATTGTGCCACTGGTTTTTGACTGCCGACAGCAATCAAAGGGTCAGCACCCATGTCCGTGGCTAGCACCAATTGAGGTGATACTGGTGGGTGTTTGCTAGAATATGCAGCAAACACCCGGCCTGTATGGAGAGGTCTCAGTCTCATGAGCCTTCTCCATACTTCTTTAACTGACTTCTGACACACAAAAACATCACACATCTTTAAAAGGGTTGGCCAATTTACCTCGTGTTTTTTGTAATGCGTGTGTAAGTGTCCATAATATGGCCACAGATGGAAGGTCATGTCATCTCATATCTGCCATTTTATGCCATTCTCTTTACATATCAAGAAAGCTGTGTAAATTATTAATAGAAATGATAAATATGGAAAATGGCACACTAAGCAGATGGCCATAAGAATATTCTACCTAAATAAAACAGATCAGAACTGTGCTGAGAAGTAAGCTTACACAATAGCCAAAAATGTATAAAAAAAATTTTTTTGAATTTTTTTTTCAAAACTATTAATAGACGTATATTGGTAAATTATCTAATATCTCGCCCCCACATTTACACATTCATTACAGAAAACATGAGGTAAAGTGACCAACCCCTTTAATGATTTAAAAAATAATGTAGTCATAGCCAGGTCCAGTGGGTATCACTAAAAAACGGCAATATTTTCTTGACGCAAGTTGAAACAATGGTTGCCTACAGAAGCCACCCAGGTCCAGCTGGCATAGGATGGACAACAATCCATGAGGGAGGTCAATTCTTTTAAATGTATGTAGACAAGATTTTTATAAGGTAGCAAGCATATCAAGTACTGCATAATTCTAGTTAAATCTAGAGGAATACCTGTCAGTCTAACAAGCATTTCGCCAACAGCTTAAGTCTATGGCCGGCTGTTTAACATTTTTAAATTTTCGATTTTCTTGTCAGATCCTAGAAGAGGTAAATGAGAAACTGTCAGACATTAGTTCATGCAAATCTAACATTATCTAACATCATTTCTGTGACTTTTTTCTTTATTCATTCAGCAGTAAAATTATCAAAGATGAAAATCACTTATCAAATGATTAAGTGCGCCCTGGTTCCTCTGACTTGCTATCACATTTATAAGTCAAAATCAAATAGTGTCATCTCCAGCATCTGCTTGTGAAAAATTACACAGTCTAAGTCATGTTGCAATCACACCTTTTAATTTTGCATTCAGTTGAGATGGACCGCTGGGTATTGAAATAACTTCTGAACTTTAAAAAATGGCATGTTTCAATTTGATCTATACAGTTTTAAAATGACTTTTTATTTTTTTTGGCATTTGAATGTTTCTGACTGATATACAAAACATTGATAGTTAACAACTAGAGATGAGCGAGCACTAAAATGCTCGGGTACTCGTTATTCGAGACGAACTTTTCCCGAGGCTCGTCTCGAATAACGAGCCCCATTGAAGTCAATGGGAGACTCGAGCATTTTTCAAGGGGACCAAGGATCTGCACAGGGAAGCTTGGCCAAGCACCTGGGAACCTCAGAAAAGGATGGAAACACCACGGAAATGGACAGGAAACAGCAGGGGCAGCTTGCATGGGTGCCTCTGAGGCTGCTTAATCGCACCATTATGCCAAAAGTATGGGCAACAGCATGGCAATGACAGAGTGACCGAATGAGGCTAGATAGCATCTAAAACATCCAATAATTGACCCTGACACTATAGGGGACTATGCAGAGGCAGCGGCAGCAGCGGCAGGCTAGAGAGTGTCTTGGCAACATACCCCAAATGGACTCAGGCTTAAAACCAATGGGTGGCAGAGAGCAACCAAAGGAGGTGAGCAAGAAGCGCTCAAATAATATCGGTAAATGATAAAAGTTTGCCAGTATATTTTGTGGATTACACAGCAGGGTGGCGACAAAGGTAACAAGTTTGATGAGGAAGCCATGAAAACAACCCAAAATTCTGCCTGACACAGCTCGTTTGATAAGGGGACCATGTATGGAGGCAGTGAACTAGTAGTAGATTAAAGGTGCTGCAGTTAAAACTATGTTAGTTGGATCTTGGGATGGAGCTGGCGCTCCGCTGCCAGGTGAGCTTTCGCCAATCCAAGCCCCTGTCTCTAGGCTACTCCCCAAACAGCACTTCTAAGAACCTTTTGTATAAGATCAAGTGTAGTAGCATTCTTATAAGTTTGGGTTCTGGCGGGTGAGGGGAATGTAAACAGATGCGCAAGAAGCGCTGAAATAATATTGGTAAATGATAAAAGTTTGCCAGTATATTTTGTGGATTACACAGCAGGGTGGCGACAAAGTTAACATGGAAGCCATGAAAACAATCCAAAATTCTGCCTGACACAGCTCGTTTGATAAGGGGACCATGTATGGAGGCAGCTATATGGACTACTTTTGGAGGCAGCTATGGCGATGACGTGTGGAGGTAGCAATGGAGACAACGTGTGAAGGCAGCTAAAAAGACGACGTGTGGAGGCTGCTATGGAGACAATTTAATTTGGATAGTGCCTGTATGTGGCAGTCCAAAAAAGTTTTCAAACCAGAGGAGCAGGTAGCTGGTCCTCCAGAAAAATTACATAGATTGAGGGCCTGTATGTGGCAGTCCAAAAAAGTTTTCAAACCAGAGGAGCAGGTAGCTGGTCCTCCAGAAAAATTACATAGATTGAGTGCCTGTATGTGGCAGTCCAAAAAAGTTTTCAAACCAGAGGAGCAGGTAGCTGGTCCTCCAAAAAGATTAAATAAATTGAGTGCCTGTATGTGGCAGTCCAAAAAAGTTTTCAAACCAGAGGAGCAGGTAGCTGGTCCTCCAGAAAAATTACATAGATTGAGTGCCTGTATGTGGCAGTCCAAAAAAGTTTTCAAAGCAGAGGAGCAGGTAGCTGGTCTTCCAAAAAGATTAAATAAATTGAGTGCCTGTATGTGGCAGTCCAAAAAAGTTTTCAAACCAGAGGAGCAGGTAGCTGGTCCTCCAGAAAAATTACATAGATTGAGTGCCTGTATGTGGCACTCCCAAAAATTGTTTAAAACAGAGGACAGGGTAGTTGGCCCTCCAGAAAAATTAAATACATAGAGTACTATAGCCAGAGCCAGTTGGCCCTGGCAAAAAAATAGCCAGTTTCCTCTGCTTTAGTGTACAAAGAGGAGGAGAAGGAGGACAATGAGGAGGAGGAGTGCATACATTATTCAGGTTCAGCTTCTTTCACCTGGTGGAGAATGGAAATGCTGAGAAATCCAGGCTTTATTCATCTTGATAAGCGTCAGCCTGTCAGCGCTGTCAGTAGACAGGCGTGTACGCTTATCGGTGATGATGCCACCAGCTGCACTGAAAATCCGCTCGGACAACACGCTGGCGGCAGGGCAGGCAAGAACCTCCAAGGCGTACAGCGCCAGTTCGTGCCACATGTCCAGCTTTGAAACCCAGTAGTTGTAGGGAGCTGTGTGATCATTTAGGACTATGGTATGGTCAGCTACATACTCGGTAGCTGCTGTGCCTAGAGCTACCGACTGATGGCGCCATGCCCACGGATGGTAATTCAGAGGAGGAGGTGGAGGAGGGGTGGGAGGAGGAGGAGGCATAGTAGGCCTTTGAGACCTGGACCGAGGTAGGCCCCGCAATCCTCGGCGTCGGCAGTATATGAGCAGCCCCAGGGTCAGACTCGGTCCCAGCCTCCACCAAGTTAACCCAATGTGCCGTCAGCGATATATAGTGGCCCTGCCCGGCAGCACTCGTCCACGTGTCCGTGGTCAGGTGGACCTTGTCAGAAACGGCGTTGGTCAGGGCACGGAGGATGTTCTCTGACACGTGCTTGTGCAGGGCTGGGACGGCACATCGGGAAAAGTAGTGGCGGCTGGGGACCGAATACCAAGGGGCGGCCGCCGCCATGAGGTTTCGAAAGGCCTCGGTCTCTACCAGCCTATAGGGCAGCATCTCCAGGCTAAGCAACTTGGAGATGTGGACGTTGAGGGCTTGGGCGTGTGGGTGGGTTGCGCTATACCTCCTTTTGCGCTCCAGCGTCTGGGGTATGGAGAGCTGAACGCTGGTGGATGCTGTGGAGGATCGTGGAGGCGAAGATGGGGTTTTCGCACGGGAGGTGTTTGGGCCGGGGTCCTGGGCAGGGGGCTGACTAGCAGATGACACAGGGGAAGGAGCAGTGGTGTGCCCAGCCGGAGGTGAATGGGCTTGGTGCCATTGAGTGGGGTGTTTAGCATTCAGATGCCTGCGCATACTGGTGGTAGTTAAGCTAGTAGTGGTGGAACCCCTGCTGATCCTGGTTTGGCAAAGGTTGCACACCACAGTCCGTTGGTCATCCGGTGTTTCTTTAAAGAACCTCCAGACTTCTGAAAATCTAGCCCTCGCCACGGGAGCTTGACTACGGGCAACATTTGGCGCTGATGCACCAGCTCTGGCTCTCCGTCTGGCCCCACCACTGCCTCTTCCAACCTGTTCTGCTATAGGACTCGCCTCTGTCTCAGAAGCACTGTGTTCACCCGGCCTATCAACCCAGCTTGGGTCTGTCACGTCATCATCCTCCGATCCCTCAGTCTGCTCCCCCCTCGGACTTCCTGCCCGGACAACAACTTCACCACTGTCTGACAACCGTGTCTCCTCATCGTCCGACACCTCTTTACACACTTCTTCCACTACGTGAATAATGTCATCATCACCCACAGACTGCGACTGGTGGAAAACCTGGGCATCGGAAAATAGCTCAGCAGCAGCAGGACAAGTGGTTTGTGACTGTGGGAAGGGTCCAGAAAACAGTTCCTCAGAGTATGCTGGTTCAAATGCCAAATTTTGGTGGGAGGGGGCAGATTGGGGGGAAGGAGGCTGAGGTGTAGGAGCTGGAGGAGTGCCGATTTCGGTGACATGGGTGGACTGCGTGGAAGACTGACTGGTGGACAAATGGCTAGAAGCATTGTCCGCAATCCACGACATCACCTCTTCGCACTGTTCTGGCCTCAACAGTGCTCTACCACGAGTCCCAGTAACTTGAGACATGATGAACCTAGGGAGTGTACCTCTGCGGCGTTCCCCTGCTCCCCCATCAGCAGGTGGTGTCTCACCCCGCCCAGGACCACAGCCTCTGACCCCTGCAGTAGTTGGACGCCCACGTCCATGCCCTCGTCCTCTACCCCTAGCCCTCGGGTTAAACATTTTCCAAATTAAAGTGTAAACTTGAAAAAAAAAAAATTTTGTGTTTATTTTTTTTTAGTTTTTAATTTTTTTTAACAAAACGATGCTATCCTATTGCTATGGCTAGTTTCTAACCTACACTGACAGCACACAACTGGATTTTGTGCTTTGCAAGATGAGTTTGAGCTATAAAATGAAATAAAGGTAAAAAAAAATAAAAAATCAGACTCTGCCTAATTCTACTCAAACCCCTAATAAATTGTCCCACTTCGGTGTTTGAGGTGGATATGCGTGTCACTAAGAGCTAAACACAACAGTCGCAGGTCTCCCAGCAAATTCCTCACAGTATGGTACTAGCTGCACTACTAGTGCCAGCAAGCCTAGCCACAAGTAAACAAAAAAAAGGAAAATATAACGCTATTGTAGGCCTAAGTAAGCCGTTGGGGTTCTCCTATGGCTATTTTGTAGCCTACAATGAGAGCACACTGCTTTGCAAGATGAGTTTGAGCTATAAAATTAAATACAGCTAAAAAAAAAATAAATCAGCAGACTCTGCCTAATTCTACTCAAACCCCTAATAAATTGTCCCACTTCGGTGTTTGAGGTGGATATGCGTTTCACTAAGAGCTAAACACAACGGTCGCAGGTCTCCCAGCAAATTCCTCACAGTATGGTACTAGCTGCACTACTAGTGCCAGCAAGCCCAGCCACAAGCAAACAAAAAAAAGGAAAATATAACGCTATTGTAGGCCTAAGTAAGCCGTTGGGGTTCTCCTATGGCTATTTTGTAGCCTACAATGAGAGCACACTGCTTTGCAAGATGAGTTTGAGCTATAAAATGAAATACAGCTAAAAAAAAAAAAAAAAATCAGCAGACTCTGCCTAATTCTACTCAAACCCCTAATAAATTGTCCCACTTCGGTGTTTGAGGTGGATATGCGTGTCACTAAGAGCTAAACACAACGGTCGCAAGTCCCCCTGCAAATTCCTCACAATATGGTACTAGCTGCACTACTAGTGCCAGCAAGCCCAGCCACAAGTAAACAAAAAAAAGGAAAATATAACGCTATTGTAGGCCTAAGTAAGCCGTTGGGGTTCTCCTATGGCTATTTTGTAGCCTACAATGAGAGCACACTGCTTTGCAAGATGAGTTTGAGCTATAAAATGAAATACAGCTAAAAAAAAAAAAAATCAGCAGACTCTGCCTAATTCTACTCAAACCCCTAATAAATTGTCCCACTTCGGTGTTTGAGGTGGATATGTGTGTCACTAAGAGCTAAACACAACGGTAGCAAGTCCCCCTGCAAATTCCTCACAATATGGTACTAGCTGCACTACTAGTGCCAGCAAGCCCAGCCACAAGCAAATAATAAAAAAAAAAAGTATAACGTTATTGTAGCCCTAAGAAGGGCTGTTGGGTTCTTGTAGACTCACTCCTACCCAACAGTAAGCTAATATAACACCCTAACGCTATCCCTGCAGCAGCAGCAGCTCTCTCCCTAACGGCATCCAGACACAGAATGATCCGAGCAGCGCGGGCAGGGGCTAGTCTATTCCAGGGTCACCTGATCTGGCCAGCCAACCACTGCTATCGACGTGTAAGGGTACCACGTCATGCTGGGTGGAGTGCAGAGTCTCTTGGCTTGTGATTGGCTCTGTTTCTGGCCGCCAAAAAGCAAAACGGCGGGAGATGCCATTTTCTCGAGCGGGCGAAGTATTCTTCCGAGCAACGAGCAGTTTCGAGTACGCTAATGCTCGAACGAGCATCAAGCTCGGACGAGTATGTTCGCTCATCTCTATTAACAACCATAGCACCTGAACTTTTTCCAAAAGTCCCTGAAGATTATCAGTTACTCTTAAGGCCCATCCAAGACTTCGCCCCACAAGCAGCATGTGATGAGTAATGCTTAATCAGAACCACAAGAAGAAGACTTGACCCTACAGATCTAAAAGACAAGAGTATCTCTCTATAGCTACCGACCAAGTGTACAAGTCGTTTTTATAAAGATGATGATAATCAGGAACCAGGTGACCCAGGCTTCACTCATAAAACAATAGCTTTGAGAGAGGTTGTAGGATTTAAAACTTGGCCTGGTTCAATCAGTGATTGCCTAAGAGGTTGTCTCCAGGCATTTACTAGGTATGTTGGATTTCAGGAAGTAGAGAATAGCCAGAAAGTGGCAGATATTGAGAAATTAACTGGAGAACCTAAAAAGGCTGAAAAGAACCTTTATTTAAGGGACCTGTTAAAAAATTACTTAAGGCCCTAATGGCTTGATTCAGAAAGCCAAGGAATCAAGGGCTTAAAGGAAATCTAACATCCAAATCCATCATGATAAACCAGGGACACTTACTCATAGATGGGGAATGTGACTGTGGTAATCTTCTTATATTTGTTAAACATGGCCTCCTTCCTTCTCAAAATAAACTATTGTATTTATGCTAATGAGGCTAAGGGGCTACCCTCACCCCACTGTGATCTGCCTCTACAGAATGTTAAAGGAGTATTCCAGGAATATGAAGTTATGACACAAAAACTCATGATGATATAAATAAACGAGTACAACAATACTCTATGTCATTAGTCACAAAACTAAGCTTAAATAGTTTGATTTTATGATTTACAAAATTTGTAGCCTCTCTAAAGTAGGTGGAGTTATCACTAAGATGGACGCCACTGGGAACTACAAATCTCAAGATCCTTTAGTTCTCAGTAACTCCTCCTCCCTCTTATGCTCTGCTCCCAGTGATGATGTAACAGGTTTTCTTGCTCTGTTACCATAGTAATGATGTGTAACTGCCATCACCACAACACTGACCATACTGGTTGCACTGCAACCAACCGACTACAGCCAAACGTAGTGGTGATCACATGACCTGCCCAGGCAGGTGCAGGACATTTGATGTGGACATGTGACCAGCGGCCATCTTCTGTCCTGTGTCCGCTCTGAGGACCGCGTGGAGGAAATTAACGGACTGATTAAAGGGCCAGTAGCATTTTAATTCTTCATTACAGTCTATGTCATCAGCATTTTCTGCTAAGGTGAGCAAAATTTTAAATAACAACTAATTACATATTAGCTTATATTTTGAGTACCCATTTGTATATGAATTATGCTGATTCCTGGAATACCCCTTTAACCCTTTCACGACCCGTGACGTAATAGCACGTCACGGGTCGGCCGCGGGTGCATGGAGAGGGCTCACGCGCTGAGCCCTCTCCATAGCCGGTAAGTCTTTGCTGCATATTGCAGCAAAGGCTTACCAGTAACACCCGCGATCGGTGCTATCGGGGACGTCATCGGGGAGTGGCGATCCGTCGCCATGGTAACCTCGGGTCTCACGAAGACCCGAGGCTACTTCGGGTTAACCCATGCATTACAATGTGCTATCAGCACATTGTAATGTATGAGTAGTAAAATCCCCATATACTGCCATACTGTAGTATGGCAGTATATGATAGGATCGTGCAGACACCCTAGGGTTAAAGTACCCTAGGGAGTCTGAAAAGTACTGAAAATAAAAATAAAAAAAAGTTAAAAAAAAAAAAAATTATAATAAAAAACCCTAAAAACTCAAATCACCCCCCTTTCCCTAGAACTGATATAAATATAATTGAACAGTAAAAATCATAAACACATTAGGTATCGCCGCGTCCGAAAATGCCCGATCTATCAAAATATGATAACGTTTTTTCACTGCGTTTAATCCTGTAACGGAAAATCGCGCTCAAAGTCGAAAATGGCACTTTTTTTGTCATTTAAAAAAATTAAAAAATTCTATAAAAAGTGATCACAAGGTCGAACAGTCCTAAAATTGATAACATTGTTAATGTCATCAAAATCCACAAAAAACGACACCACCCACAGCTCAGTACACCAAAGTATAAAAAAGTTATTAGCGCCAGAAGATGGCAAAATCCCCCAAAAAAATTTTGTACAGGAGGTTTTAATTTTTTTAAATGTATGAAAACATTATAAAACCTATACAAATTTGGTATCCCCGTAATCGCACAGACCCAAAGAATAAAGTAGTCCTGTCATTTGGGGCACACAGTGAAATCCGTAAGATCCAAGCCCACAAGAAGACGGCACAAATGCGTTTTTTTACCAATTTCACTGCATTTGGAATTTTTTTCCCGCTTCCTAGTACACGGCATGGAATATTTAATACCATCTCTATGAAGTGCAATTTGTTACGCAGAAAATAAGCCGTCACACAGCTCTGTACATGGAAAAATAAAAAAGTTATGGATTTTTGATCATGGGGAGTAAAAAATGAAAATGAAAAAACAAAAAAGGGCAAGGTCCTGAAAGGGTTAAGTTGTCCCACCCAACCACTGCTCCCCTAGCACTATTGCAGTGAAAACTTGTTACTGTATTCTGAGTGTTGAGGGACCAGGGTATAAGGTAAAAAAGTGTAACAGTCTGTAAAGCCATATCACAGATTGACCGCCAAAGCTCATTAGTATAATTTAAAAAACTTGATTTTAGAAGGAAGGAGGCCATGGATAACAAACAAAAGAAGATTACAGCAGCATGGTGCCTGGATCTATAAGTAAGTGTCCCTAGTTTATTATGATGGATTGACCATGCAGTCAATGGTGGACCTTCATGTAGGTGGCATGGGCTCTGCTGTGAACATTTCATTTAAAGGGGTCTCTGCTGTGGACATTTAATTAAAGGGGGGTCCTGCTGTTGTAATTTCTGTTCTGTTAAGGGGTGACCTGCTTTGGACATTTAATTAAATCACCATAAAAACCTATAATGAAGTTTTAAATCAGAGAAAACTGAGTCCCATTTATAGAGAATGTTAAATCACATCATACATTCATTAGAACAGCATATCTGTCTGCAGATTGTATCTGAAGCAGAAAAGAAATATTGCATCCTATCGGGGAAAAGTCTTTTAAAAACTACATTATGGAAAAAAATACTGCCTAAAAGCAGAGCAATGATTGTAAAGGTAACTAAAGGTAGCATCTAAAGTGGAGCTATAATGGGCTAAATGAAACATCATTTCGAGTACAGTGCAATATCTTGATGGACATTTTGAATGCTGAATTGTGATGAAGGGTAAAGAAAAATCAAAAATAGAATTGTTTCTAAGTAAGGAAGGATGTATGTACTCTAGGGTAAAGGCTATGAACACTTTAACAGGGATTGAAAGTATTAATGTTTATGCAAGACCTGACAATCAACCTCAAGATTCTTGTCGCATTGGACCTTCTAAGCAGATCTTTTTATGCATTTATGCATATCTCGACAGTGGGATGTGCATCAGGAAATGAGTAAAAGGTTCAAGAAACATTAGGTAATCATTCCACCTTGAAAGAAAGTAGTTAGTTATACAATGGTGCTCAATTTTTGACAAGCAACAAGTGATTATTATGGGAGATCTAACCTGTCAAATTCTTAAAAAATACTATTGTTTAAACTATTGTTTGGTTTCATGACATCCAAAATAATGCAGGTCCCACACTTCATCAGTACAGTTACAGTTATCTATTAGGCTGGATTTACATTTTTCCATTATTGCTGCATTCTGGGGAAAAATGGACCTCACACAAATGTAATCAGTTTATTATTATTATTTTTTTGCCTCTTTAAACAGACTCTAAATTCTTTTTTAATGGACAAAGGATCTGGTGAAAAAAAATAATTTGTTAAAAACACATAGAAAAGAATGGTTAAGTAAGAAATCAGTGAAATCACAGATGGCATGCTGAGGAAAAGAAAAAGGGTGTGTGAATAAGCCCTAAACCTTTTAGAGAAATAAATTGCTACCAATCTCTTTATCATCCAGACATTTCAGTAGTGTGGTGTCTACTAACATAAATCACACACAGAAAATGAAATTTAAAAGAAACCTACAGTGGGGGCACATCTATAAGCAAATTGTAACTCACCACACTAGGGAAAAGGGTTTGGTCAATAACACAAAGGTAAGGGAAAAGGGGGAAGATTGTTACATACTATGAGTTTCCTGTATGAAACTCGGTTCTTGTGTTGGCAGGATTTAGCAGCCTGACTGACACACCAGTCCTGCACATTACATTTGAGAATACACCTATATGTTTCACAGACATTTAAAGACAGCAACATAGTCATGTACCATATACAGGATATATACTGTCCAGCTACAGCCTCCGTATATAATGTCCAGAAGCAGCCTACTATCAATAAAATGTCCAGCAACAGCATCCCCTCATTAATAAAATTTCCAGAAACAGACTCCCCTCATTAATAAAATGTCCACAGTAGCTCTACCCTCAGTAAAATATTCATCAACAGCCTCCCCTCAGAGAGAGACAGAGAGTCTCTTGTTAAAAAGAATCTGGGTGCACTAGTAGATCATTATTTAAATAACATCAAGCAGCAAGATCTTGTTATATATCAGAGTGGTATGGACTCTCGTGATAGGGATGTAATATTACCACTGTAGAAGGCATTGGTTTAGCCCCACCTGGAATATGCCGTCCAGTTCTGGGCACCAGTTCATCAAAAGGATGCCCTGGAGCTGGAGAGGGTGAACGAAGAGCCACAAAACTGATAAGGGGTATGGAGGGTCTTAGTTATGAGGAAAGATTAAAACAACTAGATTTATTTAGTCTGGAAAAGAGACGACTACGAGGGGACATGTTTAATTTATATAAATATATGAATGGTCCATACAATAAAATATGGTGGTAAGTTGTTCCAGGTTAAATCAAATCAATAGACAAGGGGGCACTGTCTCCATCTGGAGAAATTACCAGAGGCGACAGGGCATTTTTTGAGAACTGTCATCTGTGGAATAGCCTGCCTCAGGTGCTGGTCAAAGTAAGGACAGCAGAGAGCTTCAAGAAGGGTCAAGATGCCTTTTGACACCTAAATAACATTGACTGTCATGTTATATAGAATTGTTTCCCCTAAATCACTTCCTCATCCAATTCCTTCCCTTTCTTGGATCTAACAACCTCCCCTAATTAATAAAATGTTCAGCAGCAGCAGGGCCAGTTCCAGGTTTCAGTAGGCCCCTGAGCGACAGAATCTCAAGTGAACTCATGAGGCAGAATGAAAAAGCAGAAACTAAATATACCACACACCAAATATACCACTCATATTACATACAGTCCACCACTTTTTTTTCTAAATACAGCCCTCATGGATTAATTATATACAGTCCCTCATAATTTCAGTATATACAGCCATTTTTATATCACCATTTTCAAGTGGCAATACACCTTTAATTCTGGGTCTATGAAGCAGGGTTTTTTTGGCAAGACATGGTGCATTTTACAACAGTACCATTTTTATATATATGTGTTTGTAACTTTTTAGGTGTGTTTTTAAATTTTGTCTTTACGATTAATTGTTTAATAATGATTTTGTTTTTGTATGGGTCATTACTGATGTGGGTTTTGTATAGTTATTTTCACTTTTTTATGTTATATATAAATTATTTCTTATAGGGGCATTTTTATTAATTTATTAGTTTTTAATTTTTTTTTTTATCTTTTCCACTATTGGACATGAACAAGCAATCATTTGATTGCTTGTTCATTATAATACCTTTCAATTTCAATGGTGTGGTAATACTGAGCACAGCATTTAACAAGGTAACACCCTCGATCGGAGCTCGCTCTGCCCGTTGGTGTTGCATGGGGAAGTCAGCTATAAGATACAGCTGAAACCCTGAGTTTTCTGATGCTGGCACAGCTCTGGTGATGAGCTGAACCGGCATTAGCTCCATGATGTGCTACCACTCCATGCAGTAATTGTACGTCATGGAGTGCTGTATACACTATCCCATATACTGCATATACTAATAGTTTTAGAACTGTCACATTTCCCTTAATGAACCATTGTATATGTAAACTCACTGGCTTACTCACTTGCTTCGAGTTTGACTCCAAAACTAGTTCTTTATTCTGTGTGCTGTGGCTGCCAGTGCCTCCTCTCTTCACAGGCACCAATTTTATTTGAACACGCAATATAAAGTCCCGGGCTGCTCTACTGGGGTATTTGCCGAGCAGCCACTCTAAGGTAGGAGATAATGAGCTGCTCCATGGACGCAGCCCCGCCCCCTCCTTCCCCGCGTGCCAGCCCAAGTAGCCATAACCTGCACCAGCAATCATAGTCGGCACCAGCACCTGTCCCAGTCCACTGAGGTAAGCTGCTGTGAGAAGAGCTAGTGCCGTGGGCCCCTCTGGTATCATAGGGCCCCAAAACTTGCCTGGGTATGCCGGGTAGTGGCGCAGGGCCTGAGGAGCAGACTCTTCTCATTAACAAAGTGTCTAGCAGCATCTGTCTCCCTTCATAAAATGTCTAGTAGCAGCCTCCCCTTAATAAAATATTCATTAACAGCTTCCCCTTAATAAAATGTCCAGCAGCAGCCTCCCATGATTAATAAAATGACCAGAAACAGCCTCTCCTCATTATTAACATGTCCATTAGTAGCCTCCACTCATTAACTAAATGTCCAGCAGCAACAGTCTCCCCTCATTAATAATTAATTGGTAAGACACACATACAATTGATTACCAGACCACATGGGTAGAGACGTGTCTGTGCACTCTGCCCGCACCTCAGACAGCGCTAACACCGCATCATACAGTGTGTGGGGGCAGAGTGCACAGATATGTCTCTGCCAATGTGCTCTGGTAATCACTTATATGCATACAATTGATTATCTTGCCTGGGTCCGGTAGCGGCCACACCTCAATTAAATGTCTGGCTATAAGATCATAGCACTACTTCTTTTTTCCTTTTTTTAAATTTTTGTCACCTTAGAGAAAAGGGGTGCAGACCCTAAACTCACCCACAAACCCTATATCAGCCTAACAAGCCTTGCAACCCCCATTAGGGACTTCTGGTCAACAATTCTTACACTGACTGAGTGCATAGGAAAGATGAAAAGACATAGGGACAAACAACAGATAAAAGACAGAAAAGCAAAATCAGACAGAATTGGTTCAAACCCAAGATGGAAGCAAAGCATTGAATCGATTAGCAAGAAATTGTTTGAATAACGTAGCAGAAGTCAGGTACACAGGATAGCAAAAGCAATAGCAAGCAGAAATGAGACAAAAGTGTCAGGAGACTTGTAAAATAGCAAGGTATAATGGATCTGGGCAGACATTTAAAGGAGTTCCGGGAATTCGCCCCAACAGCTAACTCAATGAGTCTTCATCAGTCACAGGTGATGTACAACTGACCTCTAAAATGACATTACCCAGCTTTCCCAAGCAAAAAACTCTGTAAAGCAGTTGTCAATCAAGGATTACAGTAAACTTCCTTAGAACACTGCAGCAGGTATCAGCAAGTCCTGACATTTGTATTGATTTTTTTTAACAATAATAAAACAAAGTGTAGCACTAGAAGCAAACATGTTACAAAGTTGCAAAGTACCCAATATAGAGTATTCTAATCAATGAATATATTGTTCGGTGCTTAGCTGGTGAATTTCATAAGGCTTTATAAGGACAGGTAGTTTCCCATTATCAGAGTAACCAGAAAGTAATTGTTGTTGTTAGAACCAGGATCTAAAATGGATTGGTGAAAAAAATGTGGACATTATGATAGAATACATTTTTTAGGTATTCTATCACAAATTTACCATATCTGAATTCATTACTCGAAGCTACTTGATGTTGAATTATGGCCCCATCTACCTGAATACATTCACCTATAAGCTTTACTAGGTGGAAAAATTCACTGAGAAGTCATAGACAGAGATTATGGGTTGCAGATCCTGAGAAATTCGTATCCTTCAGTCACAGAGGTAAAATGAGAAGAGAATTGCTTGAAGATTTATCTAATAAATATTACTGGCAAAAAACTTGAGAACGTCTCTGATATTTGGAACTCAAATTTGTTTGGTAAAAGTAGAAGAGAATTTTGATGTCCTGGGTGCTCTTGGGACCAGTCTATTGTGTACTTATCTGTCTGCAGTGATTACATTCACCGAGTGGCTCCGAGAGGAATTTCAGTCCTGTCAGTTGTAGATTATTAATTAACATATCCAGATAATGTACAAGTAGAACCGACATCTTTTCATCTGTCAACAAATACAATCACTGAATCCTCATGTTGTGTTATAACAGTGTCACTTGTTACAATGTATTCTTCTTATTGAACTGCCGTACTGCTATCTACTGATGACAGAGCAGTCACCAGTAACAAAGCAAAAATACTGCAAAACTTTAAATCTTTTATTGCTTAAACTAATCAAAGATTCTTTTTTGTTTGGTGCTCACTAGTAAAGAAAGGAAGATGTATGAAGTGATATGTAGAGATTTTATTGGTATCTGAGTTTCACAATCCTTTTCAGGGTAAGAAAACCCCTTTATCAAGTGCAAGAGACTTTACTGGCACCTCCATCCATAGTGGCCGACTTCACCACTAGCAGACCCCCAGCAATTGTACGCAAAGGCTTTAACCCTTTCAGGACCTGGCCCTTTTTTGTTTTTTCATTTTCATTTTTTACTCCCTATGATCAAAAATCCATAACTTTTTAATTTTTCCATGTACAGAGCTGTGTGATGGCTTATTTTCTGCATAACAAATTGCACTTCATAGAGATGGTATTGAATATTCCATGACGTGTACTAGGAAGCGGGAAAAAAATTCCAAATGCAGCGAAATTGGTAAAAAAAACGCATTTGTGCCGTCTTCTTCTTGTTGGCTTGGATCTTACGGATTTCACTATGTGCCCCAAATGACATGTCTACTGTATTCTTTGGGTCTGTGCGATTACGGGGATACCAAATTTATATAGGTTTTATAATGTTTTCATACATTTAAAAAAATTAAAACCGCCTGTCCAAAAATTTTTCGGGGGGATTTTGCCATCTTCTGGCGCTAATAACTTTTTTATACTTTGGTTTACAGAGATGTGGGTGGTGTCGTTTTTTGCAGATTTTGATGACGTTTACAATGTTATCAATATTAGGACTGTTCGACCTTGTGATCACTTTTTATAGAATTTTTTAATTTTTTTAAATGACAAAAAAAGTGCCATATTCGACTTTGGGCGCGATTTTCCGTTACGGGATTAAACGCAGTGAAAAACCGTTATCATATTTTGATAGATGGGGCATTTTCGGACGCGGCGATACCTAATGTGTTTATGATTTTTACTGTTTATTTATATTTATATCAGTTCTAGGGAAAGGGGGTGATTTGAGTTTTTAGGGTTTTTTTATTATAATTTTTTTTTAACTTTTTTTTTTTTATTTTTAGTATTTTTCAGACTCCCTAGGGTACTTTAACCCTAGGTTGTCTGTACGATCCTATCATATACTGCCATACTACAGTATGTGTATTTTACTACTCATACATTACAATGTGCTGATAGCACATTGTAATGCATGGGTTAACCCGAAGTAGCCTCGGGTCTTCGTGAGACCCGAGGTTACCATGGCGACGGATCGCCGCTCCCCGATGATGTCACGGGGAGCGGCGATCCTCGAAAAGATGGCGGCGCCCATGTGCTGCAATCCTTTTGAAGCCGCCGCCAGCTTTGCCGACGGCGATCAGCGGGAAAACACCCGCAATCAGTGCTGCCACCGATCGCGGGTGTTACCGGTAAACCTTTGCTGCAATATGCAGCAAAGACTTACCGGCTATGGAGAGGGCTCAGCACGTGAGCCCTCTCCATGCACCCGTGGCCGACCCGTGACATGCTAACTCCCACTCAAAGCTTTCAAGTGCAGGGTGCCTGCTGGAAGTCTCTTGAATTGGAAAAGGTTTTTGTTTAACCCTGAAATGTGTTGTGAAACTGAGACACCAATACCTTCAATACATATTACTTCATTGCATCTTCCCATGATTCCCATGTGCACCAGACAGAAAAACAACCTGAATCCATTTCTTTGAGCATCCAAAAAACCTACTAGACAATACTCCTCTGGGGGCACATGTATCATAGTTTTTCAGCTGCCACTTTTTCAAGTTTCCTGAAGTTGGCCTACTTAATCATTGCAATGTAGCTTAAGTTTTTCCCCTTGTGATGAGTTCCCTGTTTAGTCTCACTTTTGGGACTTTTTGTGGCGTGCAACTTTTTAGTCCCAAATAGTAGTTTACCAAAAGTAAGTCTGGGTCTAGCAAGCTCTGTTTTGCGACTTATTAGGCGCAAGAATGGGACGATTCAAAGCTGGGGACGATGGGACGATACAAGATAGAATGGGACGATACAAGATCAGGCAGGTTAAAATCTACAACTCTTAATTATAAATTAATGAATTTATCTTACTAAATGTGTATCTTTGGTATGAAGTTGTTCATTTTCCAGCATCAAATGCAATCCTCTTTTTCCTCTTATTACAGACTTTTTAAATAAAAGGTCCATTTTATTATTTTAAAATACATTTTTCCATTAGGGTTATGGGTATGGTTGGTATTATAGTTCATAAAAAAATTAGTAGAAAATTAATCAAACAAGTACTTTTTATATACAAAATATGTGGCACTTTTACTTACCTAGCCGACGGAGTTCACCCGAAGTGCATTGTCCGACGACAATGCACTGTGTCGCGATTTAAAAGGATTGTGCGCCCTATTTCCTGCATCTGTTGCTTCCCTGCTCAGGTCCGCCAGAGTTCCACATCTTCTTCCCGGTGTATGTTAGTGCAAAGGTTGCAACACAATTTGAATATTAAATGCTCCGTGCTCGGTCCGAATCACTCGGATCGTTTGACGGCCGCCCCCCCCTACCCATTTAAATTGCATGAAAGCCGGCACGGCTGCACCAAAATCTGATTGCATGCGACACAATCCCCTTCTAAATAGCTGTCACAGCAGTGCAAATCCCGAAAATTTCCAAATTAAGACGAAAGTGTGTTCTGCGGACCCTTAATAAATAAGCCCTTATGTGTTTTAGACATCTACAGGGGGTTATATGCCAATTTCCAAAGCAACTGGAGCAACATCGGTTTAGTAGATTATTGATTGCCTTGGGGTAGTTCTTTTGTACATAGTGTCCTGGCAATTTTTACACAAAGTTATAGATAGCATTAATGTTAAGGTTACACCATCTACAATGATTGGCACATTTTTACATATTGCTAGTTCCACCCTACTACATCAGGGGGGATTGTAGTGAAACAGTAGTTTGCAGAAGTTTGGCAGAAGAGACACTGCCCATAGCTTCACTTTTGCCAAGTCATGACACATAAGCTGCCTTTTGGGGGCTACCATTGGAGCCTTGGTACAGTGTTCCTCCTGACTTACAGTCGTGATCACTTACATTTTAGGTGCTCCGATGATGATGTAAATGGTGCTCTTGGCTTTTGGCCGATTACGCCGCTCTGTTTTCTACCCAGTTGTGCAACATGGAGCTTATGTAAATTATGTTTTGATCAATAATTCATAATTTCTCTTCTCTTTGCATCTTCTCTCACAACTCATCCATCAAAAATAATTATTTTTGATAAGATCTATTGTTCGGCTTATCCAGAATCTTATCAGAGTCTTCAAAAATTAGTGCTGTGTATATAAAATCTGAACTCTTATGAAACTGTGAGACACAGAGAAACTATCTAAGCACAACAATCTGAATATGTAAATAAAAGGCTATATATATATATATATATATATATATATATATATATATATATATAAATATTTATATCACAAATTAATACCCAACAATGAGAATCCATTCAAAAAAACTGGGCTTGTCTTATTTTTAATTAAATTACGGTTAGTTTATTTTCTAATCTAATCCATTCTGGGGAGCTAATGAGTGAATATAAATGTGCAGCACTGACCCTTATGAATATGTGTAAGTTTAAATGTGAATGTATTTTAATCGATGAGCCATGCTGAAAGTGGCGCTTGTTTCATTAGTCGTATTAATTTGCCCAAGAACATCTACTTATTAGAGATAATAAGTCTGCCTATTTGCATAGATTCCAGCTAATATGTTGGGAAGAAAATACAAAAATTAATGAGTTCGGGACAAAGTCTATTAAAATCATTACGTTTTTCTTTCTGTTTTATGTAAAAAGAGAAAAAGAAGTTGAGTTACAATGAATTTTGAAAATTCAATACAAGAGTTAATTGACTGGCTGAATGACTGATACTTTTGCTTGTCTGGTACTGTCTGTATATACTCAAGACTAAGGCAACAATAAGGTAAAAATGGCAACCAGAGAGGTCTACTGACAACATCCCTACTGGAATCAAGAGAATTCAGGAGCCACAGGAGACAAGGACCTGGAATAGCTGGCTGTATGGTGACTAGACTGCAGGAAGCCCAGAATAGGACTCATACACAACCATCAGCCCGGCAAAGAGAAAAATGAATTGAGGACGGCCCGATAGCTATGAAGGTTTCCCCATGGGGCACTCCCGGTGTGCGTGAGTAGTTATGAGGTAGGCCCTTGATGATAGCAACAGGCCAGTGACACACAGAGTAGAAAGGAAATATAGATCTGAAAAAAATCACAGTTCCTTTATTAGAAAACACTGAACAGCAGTAGGTAACAGGCTGGATACAAACTTCTTTTTTTTGAGGCTAGCAGGGCTGTAGATTAGCTGGTTGCAGCAGTAGTAAATACCATTGAAGGAACATTATACTGAACCAGTGGTCAGCGTAGCTGGGAGGGTCTCTAATGGTCAGCTCTGCTGCATTCAGCATTCAGTGTAGTATCAATGTTCTATCTCATTTAAATCTCAACTCAGAGACCGTGAGTTCTAGAAAGAGCCAAACTTTATAGGTTAGCTATGTCTAGACATTCTTGGGTAAACATGACAGTTTCAAGTTTAAATGCATCAAATGTGAAAAATAACTATTTAAATTCAGGTACTGTGGAATTTTACTGTCTACCAACTTATTCAGACACTGGCACAGCCAAGTCGCATGGGATCAATGACTAATTCATCTCAATGAACGGGAGGCTGTGAACAGGTGGATCCTCTTGTGATGATACTAACGGCATTGCTAAACATGTGAACTGACTGTAGGTTTGCCGCATGTCACATATGAGGCGTTGGCTGGGCAGGCCAAAGTTCCTCTGCAGTGAAGATTGGGTGTTTGTAGGGTGTGAATGTCAAAAAGCAAACAGACACCACGCACTTCAAGCAGAAGCTCTGGTAGGTCTGTGGAGTTGGTTAGGGACCTTTTCACCATGAAGTTCAACACAAGGGATGTGCATCAATCAAGGTTCCATCGGACTTGTGGTATACCAACTGCAACCACTCATCTGTCTGCTCCTCAATCCCAGTCCACAGTTCCTGGGAATTGTTTGGTCTTTCACCCAGACAGGTAAGTTTCAGCATGACCTGCTGTCCTTTTTCCATGGATTTGCTAAAACCAGTGGTTCTGGCGAGACAGGAGGAAGAAGAGTAGTAGGAGGAGGTACCTGGAGGCAAGGAGTGATGTCTTAAAAACCTGGGGGCACAATATGAGCTAAAGGACTTCCTACCTCTAGACCAGCTGCAATGACATAAACCAAGTGGCAGTTGAGGACATGTAACGCCCATGCTTACATCTTATCAGTGTCACTCAGACCAAAAAAGTTGATTCCACCATACAAATGATCAAATATTAGTCAATTTTATTGGAAATTTTTTAAAAAGTACAAAATTCTAATGTTATTAGACACCTATGCACAGGAAAAATATACCCCGGCACTAGGCAGTGTGGGCTAAAAGCATATGAATCAATTTACACAATAGTGACATATAAGCAGCATGACACAAAATGATAAAGTGTCATATCATGCAATCATGGGTTAAAAATACATGCAAAACCAAAGTATAGCATTTACAAAAATACAGGGTGACACAAGTACATACAGATATACAGGTGAAGGTGTAATGCTACAAATAGTAAAATGTCCAGGACATACAAGTGTCCTTACCCATGACAGAGGGAGCCACACACTGACCCCAACGCACTTTTCAGCTGTCAAGCCTTAAAGACCAGTAATATGAACCTTGTTTGTGAACCTTTTAAAGGGGTATTCCAGGAATCAGCATAATTCATATACAAGTGGGCACTCAAAATATAAGCTAATGTGTAATTAGTTGTTATTTAAAATTTTGCTCCCCTTAGCAGAAAATGCTGATTACATAGACTGTAATGAAGAATTAAAATGCTACTGGCCCTTTAATCAGTCCGTTAATTTCCTCCGCGCGGTCCGTTGCAGGACAGAAGATGGCTGCTGGTCACAAGTCCACATTACATGTCCTGTACCTGCCTGGGCAGGGTCATGTTATCAGCACTATGTTTGGCTGTAGTCGGTTGGTTGCAGTGCATCCAGTATGGTCAGTGTTGTGGTGATGGCAGTTACACATCATTACTATGGTAACAGAGCAAGAAAACCTGTTACATCATCACTAGGAGCAGAGTATAAGTGGTAGGAGGAGTTACTGAGAACTAAAGGATCATGGAACTTGCAGTTTCCAGTGGCGGCCATCTTAGTGATAACTCCACCTACTTTAGAGAGGACATAAATTTTGTAAATCATAAAATCAAATTATTTAAGCTCCATTTTGTGACTAATGACATTGAGTATTGTTGTATTCATTTATTTATATCATCATGGGTTTTTGTGTCAGACGTTCATATTCCCGGAATACCCCTTTAAGCATGATAAATAAAGGTATATTGGGATTTTTTATATATAATCTATGATGTAAGTGATGACTGACTGAGGTTGTATTAGATATTAAGACCAGTACTGTAGCTCTAAGACTGCTAGTATAAGGTAATAATGACAGAAGTAGGTCTATGACTGGTAGTGTTAGATAACAATGTGACAAATACTTCTATAACACTGATGCAAATACTACTAAGACCAGTACTGTAGGGTAAACATGACAACAATAGGTCTACGACTAATATTTTAAGGTAAACATGATGCAAATACTTCTAAAACTGTTAGTGTAAGGTAACAATGATGTAAATAATTCTAAGACTGGTAGCATAAGGTAACAATGATGCAAATACTACTAAGACTATTAGTGTAAGGTAACAGTGATGTAAATAAGTTCATCACTAGTAGTGTAAGGTAACAACAATGAAAATACTTCTAAAACTGGTAGTGTAAGCTAACAATGATGTCAATACTTCTATGATTAGTGCATGGGCCCAACCATTTTGGGGAAGATTGCTGCCGACATCTTCAGGGAGTGACAATCAACATGTCCTGGTGCACATGCGCCACATTGATTTAAATGTTGCCAGCAGCCTTGGCAAGAACGTTTAAAGAGATAACAGCCATGATCCAGTCAGCACTGATCGCAACGGTTATTGATAAGGAAGTCTGACTAGTTTGAGTCCAGGTTCAGGGACCTGAACCCACAAGGTTTGACATGGACCCTATGTGCATTGTTTTTTTTAGTTTCCAGCAGAAGAGGTCCTAAGAAAAATAGTTCTGTTCCAAGTTAAAAACACCTATTTAATAGGTATGCATTAAAAATAAATCATGGTACCATGTAAAGAGTAAAAAACTGATGCGTTCTGATTCAGAACGCATCTTAATCGTAGTATGGAGCATACTGATGGTAAGTCATCTGATATAGCTGAAATTAGCTGAGAGTCCCTCCCTTGAAAGTAACATCATGGGTTGCAGATAGAGATGGGCATATCATCATATTAAAGAATGTCCCGGCCTCTCCTTTACTTTCTTTTCGAACAACTGTGAAATGTCTTGTCTTCTACAAACATTAAGTCCTTAGAAAAAACTTATACATAATACAAGTAAACCTATAACAAAAGCAGAACAGAACTGAATTCATTTGTGATCATTTTCAGATTGTCTCAGCTGCTCGGGTGCTTGTTCAACAGAGCAAATTAAAAATTATTATAGCCCCTATTTGTCCTTTGAGTGCTTTGCTTTGGAAGTGATCTGTATCCAGTACTTTTACTGTACAAAGTGATTTAAAATTATTGAAGTGATTCCACTATTGAGGAGGGACGAAGTCTTCCACATTTGAAGTCCAATTTGAAAGATTGAAACAGAGCTACAAAAAGTGGAAGCACTTCAGCAAATTCCAATCACTGTACACTAAGCTTCACAGGCCAAGGCCTGAAACAGAGCCATAGTAAAGGGCTCGCTGTTTAGAAAGCCTCAGTGGTTTAATACATTTTAATCAGCCTGCTCCCTGAATAGGCCCTTTAAAAGTCATTCCCATAGAGGTACATAGTTATATTCTCTCCACTGGCAGGGATAGTAAAACACTCTAATAAAGCACTGCACAGGATTCATTACAGCATGACTTCAAAGAAAGAATTACAATATGTAAAAAAAGAATGAAGCAAAAGTGGTTGATGTAAAAATGATTCATTTTGAATTGCTCTTGTAAGGAGTTGTTAGACGAGGTCCTCCGGTCAGGGCTTGAATATGGAGAGCAGAGCTGGGCAGAGTGTCCCTCTCTGGAGAACTAGATACAAATAGCTCAATGATTTCGATGGAGATTGTTTGATACTTAATTTCTCCTGTATGAAAATGGAACACAAACTGATGGGATTCCCCACAAATCAAAGTAAATCCCTGGGGTCAGATTATCAAGATGACAAGAGATAAACTGAAGTTATTGTCAAAGGTGGAGAAACTTTTTCATACATAGTCATAATACAGTACATGAAATGTATTATAATGCAATGTATGTTCATTTAGAGGTGAAACCAGACGTTTACATACACTATATGAAAAAAGACATACATGCATGTTTTCCTACTATCTGACATAAAATCTGAATCAATCTTTCCTGTCTCCTAAGTCAATTAGGATTACCTAAATTATATACAAGTGAGAGTTTTTTTTAAAGTAATTTTTATTACTTTCTGCAAAGTCAAAAGTTTACATAGTAAAGCATTTAGTACCATTGCCCTTAGGCTGCATTCACACAACAGTTTGAGGGATGTTTATATACATGTTCCCTATTGGCGGCTATGGTGCCCAGGTTTGGTACGTTGAGCACAATGAGTTTTCACTGTACAGCACCAAAAAAAGTGTACAAAAAAGATATGCTATATCTTTGGCCGTAAGAACAGCCGTGCAGCATTATTTTCTATGGAGAGGGGATGGGGGAGCAGCGCCAGCCATATGCCATATGACCATGTGAATGAAGCTGTAAACTGTATGATGTTTTGATGATGGTCAGATCATTTGGATATCCATCCACAAGATTTTCACAATAGTAGATAGGAATTTGGGCAAATTCCTCCTGAAAGAATAGGTGTAATTGAGTCATGTTTGTAGGCCCTTACTGTCACCTGCCTTTTCAGCTTTGTCCATACATTTTCCATTGGGTTGAGATCAGGGCTTTGTGATGGCCACTTCAAAACATTGGGGCACATCAACTAAGGGCTTGCACCAGTTTTCTGTTGAACTTTGTACGTTATTTTCGGTGCAAACTGCTTGCATATGTAATTAGGATATCCCTATTTAAGCAGAGCCCCTCCTTGCTGCAGCTTCACAGACTGCTGTATCTGACACTTTCCCCCTTCCTCTGCCTGATGTTATCTCATTGCAACAGAGAGGTTTCAGCACAAAGTGGGAGGGTGGAAGGGCTCAGTGTATACCCTAAAAGCCTATGAATCTGGTAACAACCTCAGGAGCCGTTTAAGCTCATTAGAATACTTTAAGAGTTGATATTAGAAGAAAGGAGAATATAAAAAATATTAAAAATATTAAAAAAAAATATTATTCCCAGGTGTGAACACCATAACGGAAAATAGTGCCCAGATGTCCGAATCGGCACTTTTTCACCATTTTTCAATCTATGAATATTTGAATAAAAGGTGGTCAAACAGTCATATGGATCCCAAATCCCAAAAAGTTAATGCATTAGCACGTGTCACAAATAATTACACTATGCATAGGTCATTGCACCAAAGTATGAAAACGTTATTGGCCTTAGATTTTGGTAAAATGGGAAATATTTTTACTGTACAAAAGATTAAAAAAATGTTTTAATCTACTAATACTTAATAAAAACCTATATAAATTTGGTATCACTGTAATCATTTTTTTTTTATTTTTAAAAGATTTTTATTGAGTAATTCAACATTACAAGCATGTTCAACAATAGGAGGTAGGGAACACGCAGGAACCCTCTCCTTTCTTCAAGCGAATGTTGTACACTAACATTATAGAATAGGTGAACATTTTCTCAAAAGAAGCATAGTTAGTATACATTCTTAAATATTTCTAACTTGTAAAAACAATAACAGGGGGGAGGGGGAGTATTGGGAGGGTGAGAGGAGGGGAGGAATGGGGGGGGGGAGAGGCGGAAAGGTAATGGGGGAGGTGGGGATACAGATGTCATTTTAACCATATTTAGTTGTATTCGTTGATAGGACTTGAATTACTAGTTGGTGACTAATTGTTTCCAATATGTTACACTTCAAGGGTTTTTTAGTGATATTAATCGAACGCCCAGTGAATATTCACCAAATTTTAGACTTCCAGAATAAAGGAGTGAAAACGTTTGATATATTATCCTTGCTGTTGCCTATAGTTGTGCCAGGGAGCCCACATTTTAATAAATGTGTCATGTTTTCTGTTTGACCAACTTGTTAATTCCTCTAGTCTACACATTTGATCTACTTTATTAAGCCACTCAGGTATTGTAGGGGGCGTTTTGTTCAGCCAATATAAAAGTATAAGTAACTTCGCTGCCTGTACTAGCACAGTTGCTAGATTCTGTTTTCCAGGGATCCAGGTTTTATTAGGTAGCCACAAGAGGACACTCGCTGGGGTCAGGAGTAATGCCTGGGATGTTATCTGGTTGGTTATTTTAGCCACTTCTTTCCAGAATTTCTGGATTCCTGGACAGGACCAGAATATGTGTGCATGAGATCCGACCTCACTGTCACATCTCCAGCATTTGTTGTGTGATGCTAGGCCCATCTGGTTAAGGGTTTTCGGGGTTCTTTACCATCTGGTCATTAGCTTATATGAGTTCTCTTGAACTTTCACACAGCTCGAGAAGCCGTGAGAGTTTTGATGAATCTTGGCAATCTCTATTTCATTAAAGTTGATACCTAAGTCTTTTTCCCAGTTAGCAATGTAGTTAGCTTCCCTTTCCCCAGCGTGTCCTCCAGTAGCTTATTATAGACCTCAGAAATTAAACCTTTTGGTCTAAGTGGTTTGCTCATCAACTCCTCTACCCAAGTATTTTCTGTAGGCCCATGTATTTTAGATGTTATGTGTCTCACGAAGTTGTTCAATTCGATCTTCTGTATGAAGTGTATGTCAGGAAAGAAGTTATTCATGAGTTCTATTAATTCCTGTTTATTTCCTGATTTCTTTAATATTTCACTGGCTGGGATAAGTTCGAGTTTACTCCATAATTCTGATATTTCAGTGGTAAAGTAAAGGAGAAGGTGTGCTGGCATTACTGGTGATGGGGAGGAAAATAGGGAACTGTGTTGTCTTATGACAAACAATGTGCCTTTGGTCAACAGATAATACGGTGTTCTTTTTAATGTTTGCGTAAGTCCCCATGTCCAAGCCAGTTGGTCGCCTGATACATTCGCAAGTTCTATATCCGATTCCAGCAACCTGTTTGAGGGCGCATTGATCTATAGCCATCTCTTAATGTGGACTGCAGTATAATATAGCAGGGGGTCAGGTAGTCCCATGCCTCCTCTTTTTCTGTGTTGTGTGAGTTGTGAATAGTGTATTTTTAGATTGGGCAGTCACTGTGATCGTAATGACCCAAAAAATATAGAGGTGTCATTTAGAGCAAAGAATGAAAGCCGTAAAAACAGAGCCCACAAGAATTTGCCGCAAATGTGGGTTTTTTTTGGTCAATTTCACCGCACTTGGAATTTTTTTCCAGCTTTCCAGTACATTGAATGGAATATTGAATGCTGCCACTAAAAAGTATAATTTTTTCGCAAATAACATGTCATCATACATCTCTGTAAACATGAAAATAAAACAGAACTTTTGGAATTCTGTAAGGGTTAAGATCTTTGTTCCTGTTTACATTTGTAAGGCTAAGGCTACATGAACATGTCTGCAGCAACAGACCTGTGTCGTGAGCTACAACCCAGGTGGAGATATCTTTTGTGACATAAACACACGACTTGGACGGATTGTGGTGAGACACAATGCGCTCACAGTGTTTGTGCATAATGCTTGTCTATGGCAGCCATGAGCTAGCAGTCATCTTTGGGGCTAGCTCACACCCACTATTTGCAGACTTATGCATACTCCCTTAATCTATCTTTTTTAGTTTTTTATGGAGTAATGGCCTCAATGGAGTACCAATTTCCTCTTGATAATGATACCAGCTTCAGCCAGCATCTTCACTGGGTCTTTTTCTTTTGTTCTTTGGCTGATAAGCCCATTGTCCACATTGTGGACCCTTCTCCATCCTGAGCAGTATGATGGCTGGACATCTTGTTTGTATAGATAAACAAGGAACCTTCAAAAATCTGTAAATTGAACCAAGTTCACAATTCTTTACAATGATATGACACAAAGAAGCAATGTGTTTCAGGTGTACCTTAAGATACATTAACAGTTGTGTGTCTAATTAACTCAAGTGTTGCCAATAAACCTATCAGACTCTTCCAAAGAAACAACATCACCAACTATTAGTAATCTCTGTGTATGTAAACTTTTGACTTTGTAGAAAGTAATAAAAATGCCTTCACAAGTCTCTCTCTCTGATTATGATGGCAATTGGCAAACATAAATGATTTTGGTAGTCCATATTGGCTTAAAATAGAAAGGTATACTCTGATTTCATGTCAAATAGTGAGAAAAACATGCATATGAAACTTTTTATATAGTATATGTAAGCTTCTGGTTTGAACTGTATCTATACTAATCTTCACGAAGTATGAATAAAGATGTTAAAGGTGTTGGCAGCAATAATCATATAATACATGGACTACTACTAGAGATGACTGAGCATACTCGTCCGAGCTTGATGCTTGTTTCGAGTATTAGCGTACTCGAAACGGCTTGTTGTTTGGACGAGTATTTCGCCTGCTCGCAATCAAGCTTTTACTTAAGGAAACACAGGGAAGAATAGTGAAGAAAACAGTGAACACAGTGAACACAGGATCATTTAAAGGGAACCTGTCACCAGGAGACCCATTTTTAGCACTCCCCCAGTCCCCACAGAGCTTAGTACATACACTGCCAAAGTGTTTTTGTATTAAAAATTGGTTTTACAGAAAAAAAGATATGTTATATTGTACCTTTCATTAGCATGTGCTGTGTGACTAGGCAGTTGCCTTTTGGGAGGAGCTGGAAAGGAGCAGTTCCGTACAATATGTATGGAAAACACATAGGGGCAGATTTACTTACCCGGTCCATTCGCGATCCAGCGGCGCGTTCTCTGCTCTGGATTCGTGTCCGGCCGGGATTTATGAAGGTAGTTCCTCCGCCATCCACCAGGTGGCGCTGCTGCGCTGAAAAGTATCTCAACGCGCCGGAATGCACCACCTCGGACCAGGTGAAGGTAAGCCCTCGCCAAGCGACACTTTTTCGGTTTTTAAATGCGGCGGGTTTTTCCGAATACGTCGGGTTTTCGTTCGGCCACGCCCCCCCACCGATTTCCGTCGCGCATGCCGGCGCCGATGCGCCACAATCCGATCGCGTGCGCCACAATCCCGGGGCAATTCAGGTACAATCGGCGCAAATCGGAAATATTCGGGTAACACGTCGGGAAAGCGCAAATCGGGCCCTTAGTAAATGACCCCCATATTGTTCCTTACATACTAGCAGATGTGCGGAAACATCTGCAAGGTGTTCTTCAGTGAAGAACACCTTGCAGATGTTTCCATACATGTCCTAACTTATCAGAAGACATTAGTGCAGAAAGGTGCTCTTCACAATATGTGTGAAGAACACATTGCAGATGTTTAACATGGGTCATTCTCCTTTTTGAAGTTCCACAAATATTCCATTGAATAAAAAAAACAAGGAAACAGAACTGACTTCCTTATTTCACAATAAATTGACACATTTTATTGCAGAGCCTTCGTCCCCTTGAAAAATGCTCGAGTCTCCCATTGACTTCAATGGGGTTCGTTATTCGATACGAGCACTCGAGCATCGGGAAAAGTTTGACTCGAGTAACGAGCACTGGAGCATTTTAGTGTTCACTCATCTCTAACTACTACCATTGAAAGCATCTTATAACCTTCTAGCCTGTGGTCTCAGGGTTGCTGCATTGTCTTAAAAATCAACTTTTTATTCCCTTGTCTCTTCCTCCGGATAAAGTCATGGAGGTGCGGATTGTGAGCTTCCACCTCCACTCACTCCCTCTGTTCTAAACCATACTCTACATCCCCGCTACATGAGAAAATCTGGCTAAATATAATTTATTTGGTCATAGGCACCTGCATAGGTTTATTGAATTCTCTATTTGCTATCTGGTTTTATGAATGGCATCTTCTATGAAGGTTCCTTACATGACATGACAGATTCATTTCAGCTCTCATAGAATGCTCTGATGGATGATGAATGGTATAGTATTCTGTTGAGTTGTACTTGAAGACAATATAAAGCTGCACAATAGACATAGTTTTGCCCTTGTACAAATCCCACACATGGAATATTGTATACAGTTTTGGGCACCAGTGTATAAAAAGGATATAGTAGAGCTGGAACGGGTGCAGAGGAGAGCAACTAGGATTATTAGGGGAATGGGGGAACTAGAATACACTGACAGATTAAAAAATTAGGGATTATTCAGTTTAGAAAAAAGACGGCTGAGGGGAGACCTCATTACAATGTACAAATACCTGAATGGACAGTACAAGGATCTCTCCAAAAATCTCTTTATACCTCGGCCTGTGACTAGGACAAGGGGGCATCCTCTACGCCTAGAGGAGAGGCGATTTTACCATCAACATAGACAAAGGTTCTTTACTGTAAGAGCAGTGAGACTATGGAACTCTCTGCCGCAGGAGGTTGTTATGGCGGACTCTATGTACATGTTCAAGAGAGGCCTGGATGACTTTCTGGAGAGAAAAAATATCACGGGTTATGGGGATAAAACATTTATTTAATTCTTAAAGGTTGGACTTGATAGACTTGCGTCTCCTTCCAGCCTTATATACTATGATACTATGATGAATATAAAGCTGCACATACTGTACATGTGTATTATTCACCAGAACAAATCAATCTGATCTCTTTGGGGGTCATTTATCTCATCTCTGTTTGTTTTAGCTAGTTTTTGCTTGTTTTTGTGTTTTTCTGTCTGCTTTTTTGAAAATTTATCAATCTCACTTTTTCCTTGTGTTAAATGTGTGGTTTTTTTCAGATCTTGTTTGAGACATTTGTCACAAAGGTTGCAAAAATATTGCATAAATGTTCCAAGTCACTTCTTTACATTTTCTAAGTTTTTCTTAAGTATAGGGTTTTGTCTGTGTGTCTTACTGACAGAAAACAAATGCCGGGCAGACATTTCAAAATTTCCCCAAAAAGGCGCAAAAATTGCAATGCGCCAAAAAATGTCTCAAAAAAGAAAGTAAAAACAGGAAGAAAAAAATAAAGATAAATGTCCTAGTACCAATATACAAAGAGGTGCATCAGGCTTTCACCTGATACATAGCATAGTTGTAGTAGTGTGAGGGCCAAAGTAATGATTATATGCTTCTAATGATTGTATGCCTTATGATTGTATACATGTGCCCTTTGCCCTATATTTTTGTACATTGTCTGTTGAGAAATACAGAGCTTTTCCCTTACATCAGTTTTAACCAGACATGCAACTGTCAGCGGAACTCAAGTCTTGTGATGGAAAGCAGAAGATGGAAAAGCAGATGTTTGTTAAGAATAGCATCAGCATCCAGACTAGTGGTCAATTTACTGTAGACAACGGTGACTGGAAATTCCCCTGGCATAGCAACCAAGGCCTAGTTTGGAAGACCAATCAGCAAGAGCCGGGGGCCAGACATATATGCTTAGCTATAACCAATTATAATGATTTTAATGTATGTAACCACACCTCTCCTATGGGTATAAAAAGCTATGTAATTAGGAAATAAACACAGTTCATTTCTCTTTTCTGTTCGGCAAGTTAAGAGCGTGAATCTAAGATAAAACAGAACTTCAGTCTTCTGTCTTTTCTTATCCAAACGTGCACGCATGCTCAACTAATTTGGAGTGTCTGAGAGAAGAGTGTAAGGCGGGATTGGCCCGACCCTGACAGCTGGCGCCCAACGTGGGGCCATCCCCGCTGATACCGTACACCCGAGGACCCGAACCAGAGGACGGAGGACGAACGCTTGTCCACACCAATAGAGGACCGCGCGGCCTCACTGAATCACGGTAAGTTAATGCATATTATATATGTGTTGGACTTCCCTGTGATCATTGGTGTGGAATAAGTTAGTAGCTTCTGATACTTTTCGGGTCTAAGGGCTGATTGTCTGAGTGGTGAGACTCATTTTCTTTACGGTGATCGCTGGGATGGTTCAGAACTGATGTATAGTGACACTTCCCTATGGTGTGTCACTGAATAATCACCACGCCTCATTCTCTCAGGCACTGAGTCAGACCTCTGGGTGGAAAGTGAAAGTAAAAGGCTTCATTGTGACATATAGAGTCTCTGCCCCCCTTCTGTAGAAGCTGGGGAGGAAGTTTGCGGACTGAGAATAGTACAGATTGACATCCTCTGTTCTGGGGATATTGGGCACTGGTTACGTGTCCGGATTGTTTTTATTGTTTGTATTGTTTTATTGTTTTATACGGGGGGGGGAGGGAATTAAGGTGGTCTAGGGTTAGAGACCGTGAAGATAAGCATTGGCTCACTAGGAGACCGGCTGATTGGGGTACCGAGGGAAGCACGGTTTTTGAACTTTAAATAAGTTCTAACGGGTGTGTGTTCAGTGGTTTTTGGTAGGTTAGGGACTTTGTTATTTTGCTGACACACGACGGTGAGCTGGGGCCCCTGCGTTGAGTGAGTAGCTACACCAACGTGTACCTTGTGGAACATGATGTTAGGTGTGTTTAAGAAAGGGCATACCCTCCCCGAGGGGGCAGAGACTGCAGTCAGACTTGTTGAAAAAAGGGAAGGGAAAAAGTATGTTAATAATTGTGTGAGGTTGTACAAGTATGTTGATATGCCCTCAAAGGGAAGGCTGCAGCCTTCAGTGTGGAAGCAAATTCTAACCACAAGTAGAGGTGAGTTAGAGGATAAGGGCATACTGGAAGCTGCTCAGGCTCACTACAGAGTGGCCAGAGCATTGCAAGTTGAATGATGGTCAGAAGTGCGAGGAGATGGTGGTTCAGCAAAAGCGGAAGTGCTATATGGATATGTGAAGCCTTTAGATAGAGATGTGAAATGCGGAACCAAAATGGCGACAGTGCCATGTGCCCAGCCACAGCCCTATAATGGCGGCCAACCCGGTTTGGAAGGGTGGATCTGTAGAGTGTGTGGTTTACAAAACCTGGAATGGGCGGAGTCATGATAAGAATTAGAAGAATTAGAATTAAAAAGTCAGTGAGGAAAAAAAAAAAAAAAAAAAAAAACTTGATCAGATTTTTAAATAGACACTTAGAGCCTCTGATTTTGACAGACGGACACTAGGACAGAGTGACAGGAATTCTTCAGAGTGCCCATTGAGAAGGAGACAGGTGATAAGGGACATTTCAGAGATTTTGATGTGTAGAGAATTTGAGAAAAAGAGATTTTATTTCTTGATGGCTAAATTTCTCCATAGCTCTTTGTAATTTGTGTTTGAGAACTGGTCTTGAAGCGATCTGTGTTGTGTTTGGGAGAAGAACAGACAGTGACTTTGCAAGTGCAAGTTTATAAGGAGGGGGGGGCGATAGAGGGAACTGTGACTGAAAGACAGAGGGAAACTGAGACTAGTGTTTCACAGACCACAATAAGTATGACTGATAAAAGTTTAGATTCCAGACGAGCCCAGTTCAAGGGGGTGTGCTTCCACTTGCTGGGAGGAGACATTACTGAAGTGACTAAAGTGAGTGGCCATATTCTAATAGGGGGGCGGTAACTAACAAGGATGTCAGCAAGTACATGTCCCCAGACAGCTTCTCTTATTGTCAAACCCTCCCCTGCTAGCCCAGTGATGATTTTAACCCATTCGCAGTCAAGAAAAAGACCCAGAAAGAACAATATACATGTAGGATGGTCCATGATCTCCAAGCTGCTAATGAGTGTCCCACACTGGCAGCAGTCCCCGAGAGTGACAAATTATTCACTGTTATTGATTTGGTAAATGTTTTTCTCTCTGTGCCCCTGCATGAAAATTGCCAGTATTTATTTGCCTTTACTAGTTCAGTATTCCAGTATACCTGATGTAGACTCCCACAAGGGGGGGGGTAAAACTCACCCAGCAAATACCCCACGGCCCTACAGGGAGTAGACTGACAGACTAGCCCCTTACTGGATGTTCTCCTTTTCAGTATGCGGAGGACCTACTGTTTTTGTTTGCCAGGATGCATTTATTGACCTTATGTGTTTTCTGTTCCAGAAGGGTTGCAAAGTTTCCAGAGATAAACTCCAGTACCGTCAGGAGAAGGTGGTCTTCCTAGGCCACTGCTTCTCAGCCACAGGCAGACATTTGATAGAGGAAAGAAAGCTGGTGGTCCAGAATGTGCCCCTGCCCTGAGGCCCTAAGCCTCTTCACATGTTTCTAGGACTGACCAGCTCCTGCAGGCCTGGGATAAGGTCTGCTGCCTCCAGCCTGATGTTGCCCCTTGATAAACTGAATTGCCTCTTCCCCATTTGCCCTTAGTCAGGAGGCAATTGATGCATTTTATAGCCCTAAGCTAGTAAATCCTGTCTGCCCCGGCCTTAGGCACATTCCACTGAACCAGACATTTTATTTTGCTTTGAGTATCCAGTCCATGCCATAGATGTTTTAGCCCAGGAATATGGTGGCCTCCCCAGTGGCCCACTATTAGGCCCGGTTAGACTCCGTTGTGAGGGGAGCCCCTTATGTGTTAGTAGCTGCAGCCAGCAATCTGCTCAGCAAGGCCAGTGAGCTGATCCTAGACCCTAGATCACTCAGTTACAGTGCAAACCCCACTTACCTTGCACAGTGTCCTCACCCAAGTACAGCCCAAATATCTGAGCAAAGGCCAGACAGCTCAGACTCCAGTGTGCACTCCTGATGCCCCAGGATACACTGATAAGGTGCACAGCTTTGAATCCTGCTGTTTTGTCACCAGTCTTCCAGGATTCAGAGGGGGGGAGAGAAGGGTGATTAACCCAGATGTTGAGTTTTTTTCTCATAGATGGCTCCAGGTCTGCAGGAGGACAGACGGTTATATGCTGGATATACAGTGGTCAGTGGCGCACATGAGGTAGTACAAGCAGAACCACTCCCTCCACACAGGTCAGCGCAGGAGGTGAAGTGATGGCACTCAGGGAAGTGCTACAGCTGGTGGAAGGTAAAAGGACAAACATCTATACTCAAGGTATAGTCCTGGGGTCTAAACACGACTATGAACCCATATGGAAGGCTAGAGATTTCCTCACCTCTGCAGGGACCCCCTTTAAGCATGGCACGCTGATTAAAGAGCTTATGGATGCTCTCTTACTTCCAAAAGAGGTGGGGATAGTAAAAGTAAAGCACACACAATTTGGTAACTCCACAAGCCAAGGGCAAGGATGTGACTGACGGGATGTGGAGGCAGCTGCACAGATGGAACCCAGAGACTGTCCTGAAGTCTCAGCGGTGAGTTCTGAGCTAAAAGTTTGATCCACAGGTGTTCCAGTCCCTGGTGGCCCGAGAGTCATCAGAAGTGAAGGAAGTGTGGAGGAAAGCTGGAGCCCAGATGACGATGGGACCTGGATGCTGGGAGAGAGGGTGTGCCTGCCCGGAGCCCTGCACCCGACAGTAAGTCAAGTAGCCCACGGAAGCACACACACATATCCAAAATGGCCATGCTAGTGCTCATAAACCGCAAGTGGTTTGCCCCGGCATTACTACCCCTGTCACTAGACTAGTGAAAGCCTTTATAGTCTGTGCCCGCCACAACCCGGGTAAGGTGGAAAAGACCCCACAGAAGGTGACACCCAAGCTGCTGTATCCCTTCCAGAGACTGCAGATGGATTTTATCCAGCTACCAAAAAGTGGTGCGTAGGAATACGTGCCTGTGTGCATTGATCTCTTTCCAGGGTGGCCAGAAGCTTCTGCCATGACCAAGGCTATTGCTGGAGCCGCAGCCAAGTTGGTGAGTGAGATTTTTCTGCAGGTTCGGACTTCTAGAGACCATAGAGTCCGGTCGCAGAACCCACTTCACTGGACAGGTAAAGACCTGAAACCTTGTCCCTCCTGGGTGTAGAACAGGTGAGTGCTTTCCTGCTGCCCACCATTCAGTTAAGACCATCTCCAACAGAAATATGGGATTGCCCCCTTTGAAGTACTTTTTGGCTGCGCACCTAGATTAGGCCCCTACTTTCCCACAGACCCTATAGCTGATGGCAGGAAACCAGGTGGAATACGCCACACAGTTGAGCCAGGCCTTGGAAAGGGTCAGCAAAAGTGTTTCTGATTCCTTTTTCAGATGCAGACAGAAATCTCAGGATGTATAACTTGAAGCCCGGAGACTACGTGGTGGTAAAGAGACACTAGAGAGAGAGTCCGGAGCCTCGCTACGATGGTCTTTTCCAAGTCCTGCTGACCAGTGACACGTCTGTGAAGCTAAAGGGAAGTCAGCACGCTTCCACGCTTACTATTGCAAACTTACTTATTCTTCTTGCTAGCTGGTCTCTTCAGCTATCACTGTAACTAGAGGGCTGACCAGGATGCCCCCAGGGTAGGAGACTTTACCTACGGTTGGTGCAACAAGACAATGACCTTCTTTAATATTGACAGCACAGGTAACCCTGTATTAGCAGTGTCTGATGTGTATTGGATTTGTGGGGATAGGAGAGTCAGGTCAGGCCTAGAGGCTGGGAAGGTTAGTGTACGGTGATAAGATTTGTGCATTCCTTCCTCGTGATCCCCAGGGATAAGGTTGATCAGACACATAAGAAAAGGTAGAGAATCCCAAAGGATTCTAAAGGTCTAAGAGAAGCACCTAGATGACAACGTTTATATAGATACACCAAGGGAGCCACACATCGGGGAAAGAACCAAGCCCACGCCTGCATCCAGAGAATCTACTATGCCCCAGGAATCACACCTGTCATTGCCGCATACAACCAGGTCTGTACCGTATGCGCCACTTGCAATCCCGCCCCTACGACGAAGGTACCCCAACAACACCTTGCCAAACCAGAATACCCATTTCAAAGGATCCAAGTGGACCACATCCAGCTACCCAAGGAGGGAAAACACGAATATGTACTTGTAGTAGTAGACATGTTCTCCGGATGGCCAGAGGCGTACCCAGTAGCTAACATGACATTAAAAACTACAGCAAAGAAACTGATCACTGAGACAGTTTGTAGGTTTGGAGTACCACAAGTTATAGAGTCAGACCAGGGCCCTGCTTTTTCCTCTCAGATATTCAGAGAGCTATGGAACATGTTGGGAGTAGACTTGGGCCTACACACACCATACCACCCACAGAGCTCAGGAAAGGTAGAGAGGATGAATGGTACCCTAAAGAACAAGTTACTTAAAATGACCCAGGACAGTCCCCTCCCCTGGCCAGAACTGCTCCCCATTGCTCTGTATCATGTTCGACACACTGCCCAGGCTAAACATGGTCTCACCCCCTATGAAATTTTGTTTGGCAAACCACCAGTTTTTCCCGTGATAAGTAAGCAGGAATTGTCTGAAAGTCATGATAAGACTGTACAATATGTAATTGAATTGTCCAAGGAATTAACTAATCTGCATGCTGCAGTTGTTGCTTCTCTTCCAGAGTCATCAAGTGACGTAGTTCACAACTTCCAACCAGGTGATCAAGTGTATGTGAAGAAGCATATTAGGAAAGATTGCTTCCAACCCCGATACGAGGGACCTTACACAGTGGTCCTGGTAACGCCTACAGCGGTGAAACTTGAAGGGAAACCCACCTGGATACACGCATCACACTGCAAAGGGAAAACAAAATGAAGCTCTATATCCTTTCCTGCTTGAGTTGTTTAATAATCACAGATAACTGCCAAATCACCACTTTTTGGGTACATACCACGGCCCCGTATGAAGAGTATTTCTTTGATTTTTGTGATATCGTAGATTGTCGAGGGACAGAGGACATTAGATGGGATCCATCATACCAGTACAAGGGCGAAGCACAGTTCTACATCTGTGTAACCCGTCCCGGGAATGAGAACTGCAATTCATGGTCAGATGTAGGGTGGAGCAGAGAAACTATACCTGTGTATCCTCTGACATCACTAATGCCAAAACTCCCCTGGGGGTGTTTGAAAAAGATTTCTGCCAAGAGATTGTCACCATAGACCCAGATTTATTGTCCGACTATACTTCTTTCCTTTATGATGTCTTTTGGCTTTGCGGGAATGGTAAGCTGAGGAACCGCCTCCCCCAATCATGGAGGGGTCAATGTGCCCTAGTTAAATTAGTCCTGCCTTTCTTGATGTTACCCTGGGATCCGACTCATAAAAATGAACAGGTAAAGATAAAAAGGTCACTAAGTAACACTGATTACGGACAAGACCCTGATGTTTACATAGATAGTATTGGTGTCCCGAGGGGGGTCCCAGACCGATACAAGGCTCAGGATCAGATTGCAGCCGGATTTGTTTCCATAATTCCCCAAGTGCAAATCAATAAAAATGTGGATTGGATAAATTATGTTTACTATAATGAGCAGAGGTTTGTGAATTACAGTAGGGATGCTTTCACTAGTATTGTGGAAGAACTGGGCCCCAATACTAGAATGACTTTACAAAATAGAATGACCCTAGATATGATACTCGCAGAAAAAGGTGGAGTGTGTGGAATGATAGGAGAAGACTGTTGCACTTACATCCCTCAGAATTCAGGTGCTGGTGGTAAGACACTGATAGCAATAAAGAAAATTACAGCATTGGCAACCGAGATGAAAGAAAATGCAGGGGTAGATACCTCCTGGGCAGCATGGTTTACTAGCTGGGCAGGAGGGTGGAAGGCCCTTTTCCAACAGATAGGATTGGTGCTACTCGGGATGTTCATCCTGGCTCTATTTCTCTTGTGTTGTTGTATACCATTATACAAGAGGTTGGCCAAGAAAATTGCGAAGAACAAGGCTAAAGGAGTTTTCCCGAATATCGATAAACAGTCTGTTTGCTATATGTCCATGAGGAATAGAAATCTGCCCGATTTGCCTGAGATCTCAGTTCTGTCAGAACAGCCTGATGTTCCAGTTCTGGAACACCCAAATTCTCCCCCGATAGATGACCTACCTGCCATTGTGATCTCGGAATACTCAGCCCCCTCCCCCATAGTGGAAGCTTTGGTGTAAGGGAAAGAAGGAGGACTCCATGTGTCAGTAAGGTTAGTGCTGGGAAAGTGATCCAGGTGTCACAAGGGCACGTTGGGTCAATGACTCAGTGAAGCAATCCACTCCCCTCTCCCACCACATGGACAGCCTATAGGAAAAACGAATTGTAGTGAAGTGTAGGGAAAAGCTCAGTATTTAGGGGGGAATTGTGAGGGCCAAAGTAATGATTATATGCTTCTAATGATTGTATGCCTTATGATTGTATACATGTGCCCTTTGCCCTATATTTTTGTACATTGTCTGTTGAGAAATACAGAGCTTTTCCCTTACATCAGTTTTAACCAGACATGCAACTGTCAGCGGAACTCAAGTCTTGTGATGGAAAGCAGAAGATGGAAAAGCAGATGTTTGTTAAGAATAGCATCAGCATCCAGACTAGTGGTCAATTTACTGTAGACAACGGTGACTGGAAATTCCCCTGGCATAGCAACCAAGGCCTAGTTTGGAAGACCAATCAGCAAGAGCCGGGGGCCAGACATATATGCTTAGCTATAACCAATTATAATGATTTTAATGTATGTAACCACACCTCTCCTATGGGTATAAAAAGCTATGTAATTAGGAAATAAACACAGTTCATTTCTCTTTTCTGTTCGGCAAGTTAAGAGCGTGAATCTAAGATAAAACAGAACTTCAGTCTTCTGTCTTTTCTTATCCAAACGTGCACGCATGCTCAACTAATTTGGAGTGTCTGAGAGAAGAGTGTAAGGCGGGATTGGCCCGACCCTGACAGCAGTAGTAGCTGCATCTGATGGGTAACAATATTCAGCTGTAGGAAAATACAGCCAGCTGTCACAATGAACACTGGGTCTAAGAAAGTGGTGCTTCCACCTCCTGGTCTCGAGATCATCGACTATAACTAGATCGACTATGAAGAGTAGGGCTAGCAGGTCAACACACAGTTCCTAGAGGCTGGGGTATGGGCATACTGAGGTGATTGGGGGTACAATGCATAAAATATAAATAATCCATAATAATAATATAAAATTTATCATACATAAATAATTTAAAATGGCTAAATAAGCAAACATAGCTGCACAATACTACCTATCTGCTAAATAAAAAGGGAGGGAAAACCATTTTTAAAACAAAATGTATTCACTTCATACTAATAAAATCTAATACATTTATATAAAAGTTGAAAAAAGTAGAAAAAATGCTAAAATATAAGTTAAATTAAATTGACATAAAAATACAATTATGAAAAAAACTTTAAAAGTTGCAAGACATGTCTTGGCAAACCCAAACAGGATAATTAATATAAAAACCATAGATACAGAAAAATGTGGAAATAAAGTAACTTTGGCAGCATGGTGGCTGAGTGGTTAGCACTACAGCCTTGCAGCGCTGGAGTCCTGGATTCAAGTCCCACCCAGATCAACATCTGCAAAGAGTTTGTACATTCTCTCTGTGTTTGCATGGGTTTCCTCCGGTTTCCTCTCACACTTAAAAACATACTGGTAGGCTGTTTAGATTGTGAGCCCCATTGGGGTCAGGGACCAATTTGTCATGCTTTGTTCAGCGCTGCATAATCTGAAGGTGCTATATAAATAAAGAATTATTATTATTATCATGCTGTCTGTGAACTGGCTAAGGATAGTGAGTAGTGAGACTGTGGAACTTTCTGCCACAGGAGATTGTAATAGCAGACTCTTTGTAGATGTTCAAGAGAGGCCTGGATGACTTTCTTGAAAGCAAAAATATTGTGGGTTATGGGGAAAAAACATTTGTTTAGATCTTATAGGTTGGACTTGATGGACTTGCGTCTTTTTCCAACCTTATGTACTATGATATTATGATCTTTGATTTCTGGTATCCTAACTTCGGCTTGCTATTCTTACCTCTCTCCTGTATATTGTTTTTGTACGGCGCTACCAGCTTGGTTGACTGCTCTTATCAGTTTGCATTGCTTTATCCTTGTGTCAGTGTTTTGTCTGTCACTTAGGGAAGCATTTCTATCCATCTGTCTCATAAAAACTAGGGCAGATGTGGCAAGCAGGTAGGGCCTTTTGGTGGTTTTAGTGTCAGGGGTCACTGTCCCATCTGTACCTGTAATTGGTCCCCTCATTACAATGTGGTTATTACTTGAATGTAAATTATTACAACCATTAAAAGGGTGTTTTCATTTCAGCATATAAATGTTATTGTTTGTATGATTAAACATTATACAATTTTCAAATATACTTTCAGTATCAATTCTTCATAGTTTTCTAGATCTCTGCATGCTGTGATTGAATAAGAAGCTTCATTGTTTGCTTCCCGTGGATAGAAACCTATCCATGGCCATGTGATGTCACACAGGAGCACAGCTCATTAGTATCACAGAGAGTTATCAGAGTTATTTGTTATAACGAGCCGTGCATCTGTGTGATCAAATGACCATGGACCGTTTCTTATCCATGGGGAGTAAACAATGAAGCTTTCTGATGAATCACATAAAGCAGAGATCTAGATCTATTTGCTGAAATGGCAAAACCCCTTTAAATAATTAATTCTAATTAAGACCCATAATAATAATAATAATAATAATAATTATTATTATTATTATTATTATTATTATTATTATTATTATTGTTATGTATAGTACATTTGGCAAGCAGATTCTTAAATATGGAAACTTCATGAGAAACAAAAAAAAAATATCTTGAAAAAACATCTTGCCCATGAGAGGTTAAAAGTAGCAGGTTATTGATTTATATACCCAGTTACAGTTCAATGGCAGATCATGTGCAGTTCCCAGGCCACAGCAGAGAGGGCAATCTTCTTAGATACTTCATCATGTCCTCGGCTATAGATTTTAACATGATTGTATTTGCTTTGTGTTACAGTAGGGTAGAATTGTATTTTTGATTTATAGCAGCAGATGGGCAATTTATTCGGCTGTTTATGTTTCATAGCTGTTTGTGTGGGAGTAACAATTCTGCGAGAGATACTTGGCTGAGCATTCACTAACCATTTCAGTTGAGAGTTACATTGTTTGTTTGAGGTTTGTTTACATAGTCTTATTGTAGCAGAAGCCAATATGTAATTGCCTGGAATGATACAAGCACTTACAGCCGAGCTCCATGGCAAGCGATGGGCTGTAAAGGTTTATATTTATTAGGGACGAATTCTCACACACTGCGAGATTATATCGGACCTGGGGTTGGCATGAAAGAAATAACCAGCAATGGGGACAGATCATTAAGAAACCTTCCCTTGTTCTGCTTCCAGATGATGTCATTAAATGTATAAATAGTATATGCTTAGTACTGATACATGTATATTTATTCTGTATGTATATCTTTCCTAAAATATTCTCATATGCTCTATTTATTTTAGCAGAAAATGTGCCCTGAGTACTGAGTGCAAGGGGGCTAGAGAGGACATATTCTGACAATCAGCTTTAGGCCCAGTTCACACCTTCATGCAGACTTTTGATGCTATCTTACATAACTTAAACAGTAATAATGGAAGTCTAAGGGATGTGTTAGAATATCCATTGATTTAAATGGACTTTAACCCCTTAAGGTCCAATTAATTTTAGTTTTTGCCAGCTCTGATCGTGGGTGTTAGCAGTGGGTGTTTGCTCCAAGTATGTATGAAGAAGCTCATCCCAGTTAGGCATGGAGTAGCGTGAAGGGGGTCACAGCCAGCAGCAGAGTAGGACAGTGTAGGGCACGTTAGCCCCACACCTGAGCACTTGCTACAATTTGTGACCATTTAGGCCCCTTCCACACTTGCGTTGCAGATCACGTCAGAGTTTGATCAGGGTGCGATCAGGGTTTGGTCAGTGAAAAATGCACATTTTTCATCAGAGTGCAATCAGTTTTCAGTCAGAGTTTGTTCAGTGTCTCAGTTTTTCAATGCAATTTCAATGCGTTTTTCATGCGCAGAAAATGGACTCAGGACTGAGCTCTATCTTTTCTATGGCAATTGATGCGTGAAAAACGCATTGCACTTGCATTGCACTTGCAAGTGTCTCAGAGTGCAATGCGTTTTTGATGCGTCTCCATAGACTTGTATGGTGCGTTTTTCACGCGCGTGACTTGCAAAAGTAGAGCATGCTGAGATTTAAACGCGCGTAAAAAAAACGCGCTTGTGTGCGTGAAGAAAAATGCAAGTCTGAAAAGACCCATTGGTTACAATGGGTCAGAGTGCAATGCAAGTTCTGCGCGTCAAAAGCACACGCAGAAAACTCGCATGAAAAACGCAAGTGTGAAAGGGGCCTTGAGCTGCATGGTCACTAATTAAGTGTGCAATTCGATGCCAAGTAGAACCTGGCATAGAAATTTATGCTTTACAGTTGGCCGCCAGATATATCAAGTCCACCGGTGGAAGGGACAGCAGCACTGAGTGTTTCTGTTGTATCTACTTCTGTAGAACAAAATGGCAATCATAGAAATAATGAAAAATGTCCAGTACTTCAAGGTAGAAAAACTGTTTAAAATTACATTTTATTCTTCTTATAATAAAAATGATATAATAGTACACAAAAAAGGCAAAAGAAAACACAGACAAAAAGGCAAAGAAAGAAAAAGAAAAATAATGATTACAAGTAAAACACTACGTAATGGTAGCCAGTTTTGGACTTTTACATTATAAGTTTTAGTCATACTTGAGGAAAAAGTATTTGCCATGTCCTATATCTACTATGTAAACCCACCATGTGGTGAAGGATGCCAGAAATGTGTGACGCAGACTGGCTGTGAGCTGATGTAATGGGAAGGCTCTGTCATGTGTAAAGTTTTTTAAATAGAAATAAAAAAATCTCTTTTGTAATTAAGGCTATTTGGAAAACGTACCAAGGGTAAAAACCCAAAAGCCTTCTCTTTGTTCCAACCAGCTTCACATTTTGGACGGCTAACGTATTTCGATGGCAGTGACTGTTAATTACATGACAGTCACTGCCATTGAACATGTTAGCCATCCAAAATGTGGAGGTAATTTAAAAAAAGCCCTTCTGGTTAGAGAAGCTTTTTGGATTTTTTATTCTTGGGAGACATTTTCTAAAGAGTGTTTGGACAGGAATGCATTGCCCCTATCTATTACCAATCTTAATTGGATGTGTACAACATTTTGTACATGTAAAGTAGTTATGGTTGATCTTGAAGTCAAGTATTTTCATAGTATCGACATGCAGTGATACTTTACAGCTGCATTGTCCTGCAGTTTTGCTGAATATCGCCTTGTCGTGTGCGTCCTTACTTTTATGTTAGGAGACAAGTGATACCTTTATTGCTCCTAATCATATTGAAAAACCAAACACGGATTCCTTCTCTTTAGCAGCCGGTGTCCATCTCAGGTCAAGATAAGATCTGTGGTGCGGTTATCCAACATTCTCTGTGGGTGTTAAATGGTTCACATTAAATACTGTGTTGGGACCCGCATGTTTCCCACTGGATTGCTACACAGCTTATTATAGAATATAAAGCAATTTGCCCAAAGTAATGAGTTTGGCTGTGTGTGGACGAGCGCTGTTATTGAACTGCGTCTGCAGCAGGCGAGCTCGTGATATAAGATAGAGTAGGGCAGGAACTGTATGAGAAACTTCACTGGGTACCATATATAGTTTTTATCTGTGCTGCACAACAGCTAGAACACCATTTAATGGCTGAAAGAGACCATAAAGCTGTGCATGGCGTCATTTATGTCCGGTGCCAGGAAAGTAAGATGTTTATCATCTAATGAGGAATTCCACAGATACTAATCTTAATATACAGTTAATGGAAAGGATAATGACTTGTATTTAGGAGATATGGGATGGTTACATAGAGAAGTTATACCAGTGGGAAATTATAAAATCAAGCACAAAGGGCATTGCAATGGCTGATGTGTCTAATCTATATGATTGTGAAAGCCTAAATAAAATGTAGATTAAACCTTATTTCTCTTATTTTTGTTGTTAAAATGTAGAATAAATGGGATGCTGTTGCTATGTTATTGCACATAGGAGGAAGTTTTATAATACTGTACTTAGGTTCTTGTAGATGGGAGGCAGTAACCATGCAGATATATATCTGTCTGTGTAAGGTTATATGCACCGGGCCATTGTTTTTGGATGTGTGTTAGTCCCTGTTTCAATGGCTGGAACATGTCCCCCTGTCTTTCTGTGAGCTTATACGCACCATGTGAGAGCTAACTGCCTTGGATCATACCTATTCAAGCCCATGTTTGCAGCCCAGTCAGTCCTTTTTTGTTTTCACCCTGTGAAAAGCACCCATTCGTAAGATCAAAAAAGTTTTTTTTGTTGCTCATTAATGTACCCTTGACAGAAAACAAACAGGAATGTAGATATTTTTGCTAATTTATTAAACAAGAAAAACTTAAATATCACATGTTCAAAGGAATTCAGACCCTTTGCTCAGTAGAAACACCGTTTGAGCTAGTACAGCCATGAGTCTTCTTGGAAATGATACAAGTTTGTTTTTGTTTTGTTTTTTTAGTATACATTTTTTAATTGTTTTCTTGTGAAAGTTACACAAAACAATTTAGAAGGTACAGGGTTATACATTCAGTTTGTGAGACATAAGTGCTACAAGTTCAGTCATTTTACAGATAAACATAAGCATTTGGGAATGTTAATAGTACCCACTATCTTATCAACTACACCTGGATTTAGGGATCATCTGTAGTGATGAGCGAGTATACTCGTCCGAGCTTGATGCTCGGTCGAGTATTAGCATACTCGGACCGACTCGTTGCTCGGACGAGTATTTGCCCTGCTCGATAACGAGCATTTAATTTTTTTTTAAAAAGTGAAGAACAGTAAAAAGATACAATTAAAACATTTAATTTAATTGTTTAATTGAAGAAAACAGTGAAAGAACACAGTGCAGAACAGATTGCAGATGTTCGGGAACATCTGCGATCTGTTCCGGAGACACGCGTGCAGAACGGTGTTCTCCGCAATAGTATTTGAAGAACAATATGTGTAGAGAACAACTTGCAGGGCAACATCTGCAATGTGTTCTTCACACATATTGTTCTTCAAATACTATTGCGGAGAACACCGTTCTGCACGCGTGTCTCCGGAACAGATCGCAGATGTTCCCGAACATCTGCAATCTGTTCTGCACTGTGTTCTTTCACTGTGCTCGTTCAGTTTATAATTTTACTGAAAAATGCTCGGGTCTCCCATTGATTTCAATGGGGCTCGTTACTCGAAACGAGCACTCGAGCATCGGGAAATGTTCGGCTCGAATAACGAGCACCCGAGCATTTTAGTGCTCGCTCATCTCTAATCATCTGCCATTCTTCCTTGCAGATCCTCTGTGGTTCCCACAGGTTGGATGGTGAATGTTGGTGGGCAGCCTCTTTCAGATATCTCCATTGGGTTGAGGTTGGGCTCTGGGCCAGTCAAGAAGCCACTGCTTTGTTATTTTAGCTGTGTGCTTAAGGTCAATGTTTTGTTTAAAAGCCACCCTTCAGTCCAGTCTGAGGTCCAGAGCACTCTTGAAGAGGTTTTTTATCCAGGATGTCTCTGTACTTGGCCACACTCAACTTTCCTTCAATTGCATTCAGTCCTCCTGCCCCTACAGTTGAGAAACACCCCCATGAGCATGATGCTGCCACCATGATTTACTGTTGGTATTGTATTTGGCAGGTGATGAGAGGTAACTTCTCCTCCAACACCAAAACATTCAATCTTTGTCTAATCAAACCAGAGAATCTTATTTCTCATAGTCTGGGAGTTCATCATATGTTTTTTTTGCAAACTGTATGCAGCTTTCATATGTCTTGCACTGAAGAGAGGCTTCAGTCAGCAAACTCTGCCATAAGGCCCCTACTGGTGGAGGGTTGCTGTGATTGCTGACTTTGTGAAACTTTCTCCTATGTTCCTACTGCATCTTTAGAGCTCAGCCATAGTGATCTTGGTGTTCATCTATACCTCTCTCACCAAGGTTCTTCTCCCACAATTTCTTAGTTTGGCCGGATGGCCAGGTTGAAAAAGAGTTGTGGTCATTCTAAACTTATACCATTTAAGTATTATGGAGGCCACTGTGCTCTTAGGAACCTTGAGTGCTGCAGAAGTTGTTTTGTAACCTTGGCCAGATCTGAGCCTTGCCATTATTCTGTCTCTGAGCTCTGTCTCTGACTAGTACTCTGAGCTGTGATGTTTTATCAAAAAATGTGTGCACCTTTCCTAATCAAGTCTAATCAGTTTAATTATACACAGATGGACTCCAATGAAGGAGTAGAACCATCTTAAGGAGGATCAGAAGGAAATGGACATCATGTAAGTTAAATATGAGTGTCACAGCAAAGGGTCTGAATACTTATGACCATTTGATATTTCAGTTTTTGTTGTTTAATAAATGAGCAAGAATATTTACATTTTTGTTCTGTCAAGATAGGGTGCAGACTATACATTAATAAGCAAAAAAAAAAACTTTTTGATCTTGCCCATTTGCCTTCAATAAAACAAAGAGTGGAACATGTAAAGGGGTCTGAATACTTTCCATACCCACTTTAGTAGTTTTGTTTTTGTTGGAAGTTTTGAGGCAGCTATATGCTTGTGTATATGTACTTTTTTAGTCAGTTACAAATGGAACAGCATTAACTTAATTATAATTGTCTACATAGGATACCACATTATATTAAATATCTATATTCTTGAATATAGGAAAGTAGTTATATTGTCAACCATGAGTAGAAGTATCTAATCCGTCATTCACTCTCCTGTGAAAATGGACTGGAATATACCCAATAATGTATATTATAAATACCTGTCTTAGATCTTAGAATGGGTGCTGAACAGGCCAAAGGGGAACTAGAATGCCACAACTCCTCCAGGTATCACTATGATAGCATGGGTTCTGTACCTTAAATTCTCTTGAACTGAGTTGAGTCTGAATCATTATATCACATGAGAGATGTCTCTAGTCTTACAAATGAGTCAAAACTAACATGTAACTTTAAGAGGTTGTGAAATTGTTCCAGAGATTGGGGCACTGAAAGTTTCCTGAAGTCTCTCAAAGGAAATGAAGCACCAGAGCTCCATTTATTTAAGTAGGACCTATAAATAATCCCGCTATGGGACCCCAAGTGATCAGACATGTATGCCTCTATCCTGTAAATATGGAATAAGTATCTATAATAGCACAACCCTTTTATGTTTTCTGAACTGCATTGTCTAAATGAATTTTATTATTTTACTCCATATTCTTTTTAAGGTTCCATCACCTAAATAATAAATATTGTCTCTATCATCCCTCTCCGCCTTTTAATTCCATAAACAATTTGATCAGATTGTCTCTCTCCATATCCCCTAATAATCATCCAGCTCTTCTATTGACAATAGTTCACAGATTAACGGCTGAGAAGCTCTCCTCTCCGTCAGCAGAACTTTGCCCAGAGGACACTTTCCCTACAATTTCATTTTGAAGATAATTTAGAGGAAGAACCAAAATGATATACACTTGTTAGAAAATGGTGCATTGTGTAAACGGGATGAAATAAAAAGTGGGATCTTTGCATATTTGATAATTAACTTTACATTCTGTTCTCTGAACCTTTCTCCACCTTCATTAAAAAAGAAATGCCGCAAGACTGTGCTTGATAATTGCATCCGCTAACAGATGTCAAATTGTTGCTATTTTGAAAATTAAGATTTTGGGAGGTGATTTACTTTTGTGGCGTTTAATTGTAATTGTAAATGGAAGAGCTAAAGAGAAATGTTTATCATGTTGGTGCAACAGATTGAGGTCCGAAGACATAGATAAGATGAAAATAATAAAACAAAAACTAACATTTTTAAACAAGTTACTTGTAATTTTTGAAAGCTGAACATTTTCAATAAAATGAAGTTAAAAAAAATTCTCTTAAAAATATTTACATAAACCTGTTTCCCAGCACTGGAAAATTCTAAACAAATTCTCATATGGTGTTTGTTTAATAAGGAGAGCTGTGAGGTCCATTTATCTTCTCCTAATTAAGTGAGGAGTCACGTCTTGCATGATCTCCAAAAACAGATTTTTAAAATTTTTTATACGACAAGACTGCCTAATTCCCTGCACCAGGGGCTGCACAAAGACCAACTTAATCCTGGCTGTGAACAAAGCTTTAAATGAGTGGCAGCTCAGTTCTATTTTTTTTTTTCCTTACAGGACACAGATATCTTGACCACACAAAGACAATATCACAATCTTACCCTTAATGGGATATTTTCTTACTTTCTCATCTACACAAAGTAATCCAAATGCTTCTCCAACCACTGATATGGGAGTGGTTATGACATTGGGGGATATGTATACTGCATGGCTTCTTCATAATCAGGACCCAACAGGACATCACAGAAAATCCTGAGTACTGCTGCCCAGGGGTCAGATGAACCACACCTCCCAACATTGAATGGGAAATATTATCAAGGAAAGTAAACCGTGGGGGATTCTATTAGGATCCTATTCTTAACCTGTTAAAGTTACCTGTAAGTACCCAGCCCCTGTAATCATATATGTCCTTCCCATCACAACTTAGTGCACACCGGTCTTCCCCACAGCAGTAAAAATGTTTGTACAAGGCATTGTCATCATTTCAGACATGAAAAAGAAATGCAAGAGGGAGGACCACATTGAAGTGCTTGAAGCAGCCTTGTGAGGATTTTATAATACATATGATAAAGTATTGAAAAACCTAAAAAGACCTAAAGAAGCTTTTATGACATCCAATGTTAAATCTATAGGCATTGGTTCTTCTTTGCAACTTCTTCTGGAAAAGATTTCTGACACAATTTTACAGATTTTTTTCCCAATCATAAAGAGCATTTGTGAGATCAGACATTCATGCTGGGTCAGATGGTTTTGCTCACAATAAAAATTATTCCAGGGGTGTAGCTCAGCGCACTGTGGGGACCATTTGAGTTGTCTACACCAAACACTATAAAAATACTATTAAAAGCATTATTTTGTACACTAAAATGAAGTTGGACCAGAAAGGGGCCACAAAGTTTGAATCTTATAATTGAAAAAATGTAGCTATGCTGAAGCAGGAAAGAGCTTGTAAAAAAAATCCCCTAACCACAGAGTAGGGAATTAGCATTTGATCATAGATGATCTGACTGCTGGGACCCCTGAAACAGCTGCCCAGTAAGCCATCCCAAAACCATCCCATGCTTCCTACGTCCAAAAGTTCTGTAAAAGTGAAAGAAGCACTGGTCTTGAACATGCACCTAAACTTCATTTTGTATTGGGATCCCAGCCAATCTAAATAAAACAGTCCTATAGCATTATATCTCCTACACTGAACGTTACAGTTGGCAGCAATGTAGACAGGTAGGGAGCATTCTTCTTGGATACACCAAACCTAGACTCATCCTTGTTACTGCCAGATAGAGAAGTGTGATTGCTTACTTTGTGTCACCTTTCTATTTCTTCAGAGTCCCGCAGCCTACTTTACAGGGGATAAAAAAGTTGTGATCATTGGACGTGAACCACAATGTTAGGGTGCATGGTGAACATTGAAGGTTCGGTCTCTGAACCTGCACTGCGGCCAGAAGTCCAGGATGAGGTTCTGTTTTCAGGTCAGACCCTCCACCCACCCCTGTTGGTATCTTCCTTACTGGTAACTACTTTACTCTACCATTAACACTCCCAATGAAATCACGGGGGAGTGACGACCCAAGGGAAAATGACAGTGTGCATGCGGCATTGGCACTTAAATGTTAAGTGTTATCGTTGGGGGCAGCTAAAAATGTTAAAATGTCAGGGCTTTGTCATGTAAAAAATAAGACTAAAATTAATTGCACATGACCTATAATCTTTAGAATTCCAGTGAAAAAGAAACTATTTTTTTTTTGGATAAATGAAAATAAACCGCTCAAATATTGTAGTTCCATAAATGTGAAATATACCTTAGACTTAAACTTCTTTATCTTGCTCTTGGGTTGATGCGGTGTTATGCTTGGGTTCCTGTTGGCTGTATTTTGGTCAGTATCTTGCATCAGTAACTCTAATCAAAACTGGGTTGTGGGGTTAGGGTTCTGCATTAAAAAGTACAATATCATCTTCCAAATTCTAAATCTAAATACTGATGTTTGAGAGTGCCCCTGGTTGAAGGAACTGATAAAATGAATTCTCTTGCTTCAGCCTCTAAAGCTTCATATTTGATTGTTCTGTTTAGGGACAGATTAAGACTTCTTGGCTTTGTGTCATGGCTGCTGCTAATCATGCCATTTCCTTTTGTCAGCTGAAAATAAGATTTCTTACAAAGAACAAATCTCTCTTTCTAGCTATTCTAGATCATAATGATAATGGGAAATAACTGAATCTCTTTATTAAGTGTATCTATCTGAGTTTGTGCATTCTACGCTTTCTAGTGTGAACTCTCTTCTTTTTAATTTTCCTGGACAAGAGTTTAGACACCGAGCTGTGAAACTTCTCTTCGGCCCAATGCTCATGACTCCAATTTTACATTTCAGAGCTTGCAGGGAGCTTGGTAGATAGATGACTTCACTGGTGGAAGAAGAAAAATGTATATTTCTCAGGTCTGTGATTTCCCCCTGCAGCACATCTGTTGTTTTTCATTTTAACTATTGTATTTGGAAAAAAGAGAGAATTGTACCCTGGAGGAGATTGCTCCTAAGACAAAAACAATGTATATTGTGATTTTACAGTCGGAAATGCAGAGCGATGGGCACCAGAAACCAGCAAAGTGACAAGTGGCTAGAATCCATCACTGTAATCCAATTCCAAAATGAGGCCTCTGTTAGTTCAACTCTGGGAATTTCACCCTGAAGGCAGATTTGAGACTATGATGTGTGGATCACTTTCAAAGGGTGAAATTATGTATACCATTCACATAAAGCGTAATATATTAATACTTTGGGATTTAGATGAATTATCATACAACCCATTTCATCAACACAAATCTATTGATATATGTGCAAATTACCATCAACCATAAGAAAGCTGTGCACCATGGGAGCTCCTGGATACATAATGCATAGATATTTATACACAACGTGGGTGGTGGTTGTAACCCCTAGTACAATATTATAATAGCCAGTGATGTCAGAGCTTTAGTCAGGGGAATGAATTGTAGCACAACAACATCAAGTGACCATCATGTGAACCTCCATTACCACCAGTGTATATCCAATAAAACAAAAACTTTACTAAATACACAAAAAACTAAAAGGTGAAATGAAGAGGAACATGTCCTATGTTCCTACAGATTACCTTTAAAAAGTATACTTCTTTACAAACCCATTTATTGATTATCCAAAAATATAATAGTGCCCCATATATAAAATAAACTATCTATAGTGTTATATCATAGACATTGACTGCGCCTAGAGGAGAGGCGATTTTACCATCAACATAGACAAAGGTTCTTTACTGTAAGAGCAGTGAGACTATGGAACTCTCTGCCGCAGGGGGTTATTATGGCGGACTCTATGTACATGTTCAAGAGAGGCCTGGATGCCTTTCTGGAGAGAAAAAATATCACGGGTTATGGGGAAAAAACATTTATTTAATTCTTAAAGGTTGGACTTGATGGACTTGTGTCTTGTTACAGCCTTATATACTATGATACTATGATACTATGACTTCTGTGTACAAATATATAACTAATCCTGTTATACTGCTCCTGTACACCATAAGGACTATAATACTGTCTCCTATGTATAATAATATACCTACTTTTATCTTTCCACCTCAGTAGAAGAATAAAGCTACAATCATATTGGCATCTATGAACTGCTATAATTCTGCCTCTATGTACAAGAATGTAACTTCCATAAAACTGCTGCTATGGACAGAGATGTAACTCCTGCAAGCCTTCCTACTGGACAAAATAATAATCATTACATTACTGACTTTAGTACACTCTATAAACACTATTCTTTATTAGGATTTATCATACCTCAGTGGTTGTGCGCCCTTCTGCCAGATGCTATACTGATTTATTTGGGGGCCAGGCTGCATACAATTCTACAGGTCCTATGTGGTGTACTGTAACTTACCTACAAACTTTGGCAGACAATAGCTAGTGCACATGCATGGGGCTGGACTCTGCACCCAGGGTCAGGACAAGGCACTTTGGTGCCCTAGGCAGCCAAGCAAAATTCCCAAAATGAACATTCTGCAAGCATTAACATATAAGTCACAAACCTGTACAGCAAACAGCACAACCACAACCACAGTGGAGGATAATTCACCCTGTGACGTCCCTGTGAGCTATGGCCCTGCCTACAGGAAATAAAACTTGGTAAGGACGAACCCATTATCCAGAACCTGCTGAGAGACTTTGAGAGAGACTGCAAGGTGAGAGGTAACAGTAAGTCAGAGACAGACCACTGTTCACTCAAGGACACAGAAATATGACAAGCCAGTTACCAATAACAAGCAAGAAAACACCGGGTGAGAAAAAAACCTAGGGGCATACAACAGATAATAGATGGACAAGCAAAGTCAAAAAGAACAAGGTCAAATCCAAGATGGTGGTGAGGCACAGAATTGTATAGCGAGAGAATGGTTGAATAAATGTAGCTACAGTAGCAAGAGCTAAAGAGCTATCTGCATACTGCCCAATTGTATGTTGCAGAGCTGTTTGAGTTTGAAAGTTTCAATGGAGCAGAATTGTTTATGTGTGAAAACTCTTTGCACGGGAAAGGGGTAGTCTGCAGACGGGGGCGCTTCCATAGAGTATAATGGCAAAAAAATCAGAGAATTAAAATAACCTGTCTTTTACGGAGTGGTCTTCTCAGAGAGGTGATCTTCTGTTTGTGTATATATATATACATATATTGTGATGCCATGTGCTCATCTTTTTATTTCTATGTTAGTGTGTTATGGTGTAGGTGGACATTATTTAATATATGTTTTTCTTTGTGGTATAGCTGTATCATCATTTCTTACTATGATGCAGAGATCCAGGGCTCTGTACTGTCAGTTCTGTGTCTTCCCTGCCTTAGTCTGCACTAGATCTCTGTGCAAGTATCTATGTCCTGACTGGCTGTGCTGCTTGTGTACATTCGTGTAAATGCCCTCAGTGCTGTGGCCGCACTGCCTGTAGCTTATGTAACACAAAGGAAAAATTGAGAGAATCTTACAGATAGGGCTGATAGATATATGAGGCTATGTCACATGATAGAAAAAAGACAAAGACATGAAATAGGTATCACCATAATTGTTGCCATGGACACTCTCCAGCTGTGCTAAAACTATTTTGTGCAGTTACACTTTAAATGCACTGCACATCTGGGCTGCATGTGTGCAGGCACAAACATTACTTACTGTTAAGTTGCAACTGTTCACTTCTATGTCTGTGTTGGCCTGGTCCATCCCAGTCTACTTCTTGTTACTCTCCTCATTATTTGAAATCCTTCCCAATCAGGTAAAGAATGTCAAGGCAACTTCTCTGGAACATGATTTATCAGTGCAGAATTTGCTACCCTGTTGACTGTGGCCTCTAAAAAAAAGTCAGTAAACCATATAGATTCCCCCTCATTAATTCTCCTCATTCATTTAGACAGTACAGCACACCCAGTATTTGTGTAGCCCAGCAAATTCTCCCAGTATATTTGTAGCCCAGACCTGCACATGCCCCAAGTATATTCAAGTATATAGGTAGCCAATGCCAGCACATTTCATACATGTATAGGCAGCCCATACCAGCAAATGTCATTCATATGTAGGTAACCCACACTAGCTCATGTTGTCCCTAAATAGGTAGCCCACAACAGCACAACCCTTCCATATATAGGTAGCCGACACCAGCACATGTCAGCCCATATCCCCGGTGTAAAGATAGCACATTCCAACTCATGTCCCCAGTATATAGGAAGCCTATGCCCCCAGTATATACATAGCCCATTCTCCCAATACATAGGTAGCCCATTTGCCAAGCATATAGGTAACCCATGCCCCCAGTACATAGGTAGTCCATGCCCCCAGTATATAGGTAGACCATGCCCCCAGTATATAGGTAGACCATGCCCCCAGTATGTAGGTAGACCATGCCCCCTTTAAGTAGGTAGCCCATGCCCCCAGTATATAGGTAGTTCATGCTCCCAGGTATATAGATAGGTAGGTATATAGATAACCCATAACCCATGCAGCACAGCTAAAATACAAAAAGTTTATACTCACCTTCCAGCACTTTCTGCAGCCTCCTCCTTGCTTCCCTGCATCTCTGTGCTAGGGTGCTGACAGATGCCGGCATCCTCTCCATGACCCAGCTGGCATGGTCAACTTAGCAATGAGGGCACAGGCAGTGGCAACAATGCTGCCACTGTCCAGTAACTAGTGGTATGTACGTCTTAAAGATGCACATGCCGCTGATTGCTATTGAGAGCTGGGACTGCACCACCCAGGATAGAAGGTAATGGAGGCACCCTTGGAGATTACCTACCCTTGCCTAGCCCTTGTCCAAGCCATGCTGCCACTAGCCATACTTCTTTGTATGCCCCTCCATGTCCCCTTGGCATCTAAATAATTTGCTAGTAATTGTGATTATTTTAGTGCTTGTACACCTGGACCTTTACATGTCCATGTAAACAGCTAAGACCTAATAACTTCTTTTATATGTTAATTCAGTTATTTTCGCTATTTTTATATTGTTTAGAGCAAAATTGTGCATGAAAATTTTGACCACATCAAAAAAGATACTATACACCGATATACAACAATATAACTTACTATAATAATTCAGCATATATGCAAGAAAGTCACTACTATAATACTACCCCCTATGTACAAGAATATAACTACTATAATACCACCCCCTATGTACAAGATATAACTACTATAATACTGTCTCCTTTGTACAAGAATAAAACAACTATAATAAAGGTTCCCATGTACAATTATATATCTACTATAATACTGTTCATATCTGTCAGGATTAAGAGTCTGTGGACCCTCTGGACCACCGCGGGAGATGGTACTAGCCGACACCTGGGACCGGAGTCTAAGTGGCACCTGGTCTTCACCATGCCTGCCGCAAAGCGGGTTGGTCTTGCTGGGCCGGGGTACCACCAGGTCTTCCCACAGGTGCGACTGGCCCGCGGTGGCAGTCAGGGTAGCAATACAGGAGACAGTCCGTACTCAGAGTGACAGCGGGATAACAGCACAAGAAGCACTCTAGAACTCACGTCAGGAACATAGGAGCTGGCACATAGATCAGGAACACAGGAATAGTCTGGCACATGGATCAGGAACGCAGAAGCAGGACCACGGGAACACAGGAGGAGGAACTGGAATGCAGGATACACGGGAACACACAGGAATGCTGGAGAAACACAGGAATGCTGGAGACACAGGAACGCTTGGATACACAGGAACGCTTGGATACACAGGAGGGCTTTCTCTTCAGAGGAATGGCTTGAAGATCTGGCGGGGAATGATGGGAGCTGCTGGAATAAATACAGACCTGGAAGTGGCCAGCACCAATCACCTGTGTGCTGGCCCTTAAAATCTCTGAGCACCGCCGCGTGCATACCCTAGGGAGCGGGGACATGCACGGGGCCTAGTACGGCCTGGAGCTGGAGCGTAAAGAGGTAAGTCCATCGCCGGGGAAACCGGGCCAGCACGGGGGGCACCCGCGATCCATGACATGGATCATGGGGGTGCCTGTGACAATATGTGCAAGAATATAACTACTATAATACTGCTTATTGTGTACAATAATATAATTACCGTAATACTATCCCCTATGTACAAGAATATAACTACTATAATACTTTCCTCTATGTACAAGAATATAACTACTATAATGCTGCCTCCTATGTACAAGACTATAACTACTATAATACTGCCCCCTATGTACAAGAATATAACTACTATAATACTGCTCCCTATGTACATGAATATAACTACTATAATACTGTCCCCTATGTACAAGAATATAACTACTATAATACTGCCCCCTATGTACAAGAATATAACTACAGGCAGTCCCCGGGTTACATACAAGATAGGGTCCGGAGATTTGTTCTTAAGTTTAATTTGTATGTAAGTCGAAACTGTATATTTTATAATTGAAGTTCTAGACAATTTTTTTTCTTTTGTCCCAGTGACAATTGGAGTTTCAAAATTTTTGCTGTAATTGGACCAAGGATTATCAATAAAGCTTCATCACAGACACCTTACAGCTGATCATTGCTGTCTGGGACTATAGTAAAGCATCCAGAGAGCTTCACCAGAGGTCACAGTGGGCAGAGGGGTCCATCTGTAGCTATGGCTTGTCTGTAAGTCAGGTGTCCTGAAGTAGGGGACCGCCTGTACTATAATCCTCCCCCTATGTCCAAGAATATATCTACTATAACACTGCCACCTATGTACAAGAAAATAACTACAATAATACTACCCCCTATGTAAAATATAACTACTATACTACTGTATACTCAAAAATAAAACTATTATGCTTCTGCTATGTACCTGTTACTACTATTTTGCTTATGATTGACAGGAAAAGAGTTATGTATGTATTTAATTCCAACCAAAACTTTTTCCAATCTTGCATATCGTAATAATATTCTTTCCTATATAATTTTTACCCCTTGCTTTTGCAGGCTCTGTACTTTGTGGCTTCTGAATGCCTCAAGTGTTGCTGATTAATAGGCATCAAATAGCTGACTGAATTATCATTTCCTATGACTGGAAAGCAGTGTGAATGATGAGAAAAAATGCAGATTTATATGCATACAACCCCCAGAATGGATAAGAAATGAACATGCATTTTGAGGGTTTAGAAGATGCGCTAACCTCCTATGGTTTGTATTTCAGACCAGCAGGCGGCTTTGTGCCAGTGATGAATGTTCAGGTCATGACAATTTACATTTTCCTTTAACTGAAATGCCAGAAAAATAGCAAAGAGTCTTCTTCTTCTTCTTCTTCTTCTTCTTCTTCTTCTTCTTCTCCTTCTTCTTCTTCTTCTTCTTCTTCTTCTTCTTCTTCTTCTTCTTCTTCTTCTTCTTCTTCTTCTTCTTCTTCTTCTTCTTCTTCTTCTTCTTCTTCTTCTTCTTCTTCTTCTTCTTCTTCTTCTTCTTCTTCTTCTTCTTCTTCTTCTTCTTCTTCTTCTTCTTCTTCTTCTTCTTCTTCTTCTTCCAGAGCTGTTCCAGGTTTAAGTAGAATATGTCTTATGAAGTATATGGGAATGACCTGGATGGACAGGAAGGACAGACAAGTGCAGGACGCACTAAGGTTAAAACTAGAGATGAGCGAGCACTAAAATGCTCGGGTACTCGTTATTCGAGACGAACTTTTCCCGATGCTTGAGTGCTCGTCTCGAATAACGAGCCCCATTGAAGTCAATGGGAGACTCGAGCATTTTTCAAGGGGACCAAGGCTCTGCACAGGGAAGCTTGGCCAAACACCTGGGAACCTCAGAAAAGGATGGAAACACCACGGAAATGGACAGGAAACAGCAGGGGCAGCATGCATGGATGCCTCTGAGGCTGCTTAATCGCACCATTATGCCAAAATTATGGGCAACAGCATGGCCATGACAGAGTGACAGAATGAAGCTAGATAGCATCTAAAACATCCAATAATTGACCCTTACACTATAGGGGACTTCATGCAGAGGCAGCGGCAGCAGCGGCAGGCTAGAGAGTGGCATGGCGACATACTCTAAATGGACTCAGGCTTCAAACCAATGGGTGGCAGAGAGGAACCAAAGGAGGTGAGCAAGAAGCGCTCAAATAATATTGGTACATGATAAAAGTTTGCCAGTATATTTTGTGGATTACACAGCAGGGTGGCGACAAAGTTAACATGGAAGCCATGAAAACAACCCAAAATTCTGCCTGACACAGTCGGTGAGCGGGCAGTTGGAGGCGGCGCTGCGCTGCCCTGAGAGTGGCAGCATCTGTGCTGGACTTCCTGAAATGCGCACAGATGCGGCGCACCTTCGTGAGCAAATCAGACAGATTGGGGTATGTCTTGAGGAAACGCTGAACTATCAGATTTAACACATGGGCCAGGCATGGCACATGTGTCAGTCTGCCGAGTTGCAGAGCCGCCACCAGGTTACGGCCGTTGTCACACACAACCATGCCTGGCTTCAGGTTCAGCGGTGCCAGCCACAGATCAGTCTGCGCCATGATGCCCTGTAATAGTTCTTGGGCGGTGTGCCTTTTATCGCCTAGGCTCAGCAGTTTGAGCACCGCCTGCTGTCGCTTAGCGACGGCACTGCTGCTGTGCCTAGAGCTACCGACTGATGGCGCCATGCCCACGGATGGTAGTTGAGGAGGAGGTGGAGGAGGGGTGGGAGGAGGAGGAGGCATAGTAGGCCTGAAACACCTGGACCGAGGTAGGCCCCGCAATCCTTGGCGTCGGCAGTATATGACCAGCCGCAGGGTCAGACTCGGTCCCAGCCTCCACCAAGTTAACCCAATGTGCCGTCAGCGATATATAGTGGCCCTGCCCGGCAGCACTTGTCCACGTGTCCGTGGTCAGGTGGACCTTGTCAGAAACGGCATTGGTCAGGGCACGGATGATGTTGTCTGACACGTGCTGGTGCAGGGCTGGGACGGCACATCGGGAAAAGTAGTGGCGGCTGGGGACCGAATACCGAGGGGCGGCCGCCGCCATGAGGTTGCGAAAGGCCTCGGTCTCTACTAGCCTATAGGGCAGCATCTCCAGGCTGAGCAATCTGGAGATGTGGACATTAAGGGCTTGGGCGTGCGGGTGGGTTGCACTATATTTGCGTTTCCGCTCCAGCGTCTGGGGTATGGAGAGCTGAACGCTGGTGGATGCTGTGGAGGATCGTGGAGGCGACGATGGGGTTTTTGTGGCAGGGTCCTGGGCAGGGGGCTGACTATCAGCTGACACAGGGGAAGGAGCAGTGGTGTGCACGGCCGGAGGTGAACGGGTTTGTTGCCACTGAGTGGGGTGTTTAGCATTCATATGCCTGCGCATACTGGTGGTAGTTAAGCTATTAGTGGTGGAACCCCTGCTGATCCTGGTTTGGCAAATGTTGCACACCACAGTCCGTCGGTCATCCGGTGTTTCCTTAAAGAACCTCCAGACTTCTGAAAATCTAGCCCTCGCCGCAGGAGCCCTCGCCACGGGAGCTTCACTAGTTGACACATTTGGCGCTGATGCACCAGGTCTGGCCCTGCCTCTCCGTCTGGCCCCACCACTGCCTCTTCCAACCTGTTCTGGTCGAGGACTCTCCTCCGTCTCAGAAGCACTGTGTTCACCCGGCCTATCAACCCAGCTTGGGTCTGTCACCTCATCATGCTCCGATCCCTCAGTCTGCTCCCCCCTCGGACTTCCTGCCCTGACAACAACTTCCCCACTGTCTGACAACCGTGTCTCCTCATCGTCGGACACCTCTTTACACACTTCTTCCACTACGTCAAGAAGGTCATCATCACCCACAGACTGCGACTGGTGGAAAACCTGGGCATCGGAAAATTGCTCAGCAGCAACCGGACAAGTGGTTTGTGACTGTGGGAAGGGTCCAGAAAACAGTTCCTCAGAGTATGCCGGTTCAAATGCCAAATTTTCCTGGGAGGGGGCAGACTGGGGGGGGGAGGAGGCTGAGGTGCAGGAGCTGGAGGAGTGCCGATTTCGGTGACATGGGTGGACTGCGTGGAAGACTGACTGGTGGACAAATTGCTCGAAGCATTGTCGGCAATCCACGACATCACCTGTTCGCACTGTTCTGGCCTCAACAGTGCTCTACCACGAGTCCCAGTAACTTCAGACATGAACCTAGGGAGTGTAGCTCTGCGGCGTTCCCCTGCTCCCTCATAGGCAGGTGGTGTCTCACCCCGCCCAGGACCACGGCCTCTGACCCCTGCAGTAGTTGGACGCCCACGTCCCCGCCCTCGTCCTCTACTGTAGGCGTAAGTAAGCCGTTTGGATTCTCCTATGGCTATTTTCTAGCCAAGTATGAAAGCACACTGCTATGCCAGATGAGATGACGCTGAGTTATTAAAAAAATAAACGTAAAATAAAAAAGGAAATGGCAGACTGTGCCTAATTGAAATCCAACCCCTAATAAATTTTCCCACTTCGGTCTTTGCGATGGATATGTGCGTCACTAAGCGCAAAACACAGCGGTCGCAAGTCTCACTACAAATTGCTTACAATTTGCTAGTAGATGCACTGCAGCAAGGACAGCCACCAGCAGATCAACCAGAAATCAAATATATATAACGCTATTGTAGGCGTAAGTAAGCCGTTTGGATTCTCCTATGGCTATTTTCTAGCCAAGTATGAAAGCACACTGCTATGCCAGATGAGATGACGCTGAGTTATTAAAAAAATAAACGTAAAATAAAAAAGGAAATGGCAGACTGTGCCTAATTGAAATCCAACCCCTAATAAATTTTCCCACTTCGGTCTTTGCGATGGATATGTGCGTCACTAAGCACAAAACACAGTGGTCGCAAGTCTCACTACAAATTGCTCACAATTTGCTAGTAGATGCACTGCAGCAAGGACAGCCACCAGCAGATCAACCAGAAATCAAATATATATAACGCTACTGTAGGCGTAAGTAAGCCGTTTGGATTCTCCTATGGCTATTTTCTAGCCAAGTATGAAAGCACACTGCTATGCCAGATGAGATGACGCTGAGTTATTAAAAAAATAAACGTAAAATAAAAAAGGAAATGGCAGACTGTGCCTAATTGAAATCCAACCCCTAATAAATTTTCCCACTTCGGTCTTTGCGATGGATATGTGCGTCACTAAGCGCAAAACACAGCGGTCGCAAGTCTCACTACAAATTGCTCACAATTTGCTAGTAGATGCACTGCAGCAAGGACAGCCACCAGCAGATCAACCAGAAATCAAATATATATAACGCTACTGTAGGCGTAAGTAAGCCGTTTGGATTCTCCTATGGCTATTTTCTAGCCAAGTATGAAAGCACACTGCTATGCCAGATGAGATGACACTGAGTTATTAAAAAAATAAACGTAAAATAAAAAAGGAAATGGCAGACTGTGCCTAATTGAAATCCAACCCCTAATAAATTTTCCCACTTCGGTCTTTGCGATGGATATGTGCGTCACTAAGCGCAAAACACAGCGGTCGCAAGTCTCACTACAAATTGCTCACAATTTGCTAGTAGATGCACTGCAGCAAGGACAGCCACCAGCAGATCAACCAGAAATCAAATATATATAACGCTATTGTAGGCGTAAGTAAGCCGTTTGGATTCTCCTATGGCTATTTTCTAGCCAAGTATGAAAGCACACTGCTATGCCAGATGAGATGACGCTGAGTTATTAAAAAAATAAACGTAAAATAAAAAAGGAAATGGCAGACTGTGCCTAATTGAAATCCAACCCCTAATAAATTTTCCCACTTCGGTCTTTGCGATGGATATGTGCGTCACTAAGCACAAAACACAGCGGTCGCAAGTCTCACTACAAATTGCTCACAATTTGCTAGTAGATGCACTGCAGCAAGGACAGCCACCAGCAGATCAACCAGAAATCAAATATATATAACGCTACTGTAGGCGTAAGTAAGCCGTTTGGATTCTCCTATGGCTATTTTCTAGCCAAGTATGAAAGCACACTGCTATGCCAGATGAGATGACGCTGAGTTATTAAAAAAATAAACGTAAAATAAAAAAGGAAATGGCAGACTGTGCCTAATTGAAATCCAACCCCTAATAAATTTTCCCACTTCGGTCTTTGCGATGGATATGTGCGTCACTAAGCGCAAAACACAGCGGTCGCAAGTCTCACTACAAATTGCTCACAATTTGCTAGTAGATGCACTGCAGCAAGGACAGCCACCAGCAGATCAACCAGAAATCAAATATATATAACGCTACTGTAGGCGTAAGTAAGCCGTTTGGATTCTCCTATGGCTATTTTCTAGCCAAGTATGAAAGCACACTGCTATGCCAGATGAGATGACGCTGAGTTATTAAAAAAATAAACGTAAAATAAAAAAGGAAATGGCAGACTGTGCCTAATTGAAATCCAACCCCTAATAAATTTTCCCACTTCGGTCTTTGCGATGGATATGTGCGTCACTAAGCGCAAAACACAGCGGTCGCAAGTCTCACTACAAATTGCTCACAATTTGCTAGTAGATGCACTGCAGCAAGGACAGCCACCAGCAGATCAACCAGAAATCAAATATACATAACGCTACTGTAGGCGTAAGTAAGCCGTTTGGATTCTCCTATGGCTATTTTCTAGCCAAGTATGAAAGCACACTGATGAGATGACGCTGAGTTATGAAAAAATAAACGTAAAATAAAAAGTAAATGGCAGACTGTGCCTAATTGAAATCAAACCCCTAATAAATTTTCCCACTTTGGTGTTTGAGGTGGATATGTGTGTCACTAAGAGCTAAACACAACGGTAGCAGGTCTCCCAGCAAATTCCTCACTATATGGTACTAGCTGCACTACTAGTGCCAGCAAGCCCAGCCACAAGCAAACAAAAAAAAAAAAAGTATAACGTTATTGTAGCCCTAAGAAGGGCTGTTGGGTTCTTGTTGAATCACTCCTGCCTAACACTATTCTAATAGAACACCCTAACGCTTTCCCTGACCAGCAGCAGCTCTCTCCCTAGCGGCATCCAGACACAGAATGATCCGAGCAGCGCGGGCAGGGGCTAGTCTATCCCAGGGTCACCTGATCTGGCCAGCCAACCACTGCTATCGACGTGTAAGGGTACCACGTCATGCTGGGTGGAGTGCAGAGTCTCCTGGCTTGTGATTGGCTCTGTTTCTGGCCGCCAAAAAGCAAAACGGCGGGAGCTGCCATTTTCTCGAGCGGGCGAAGTATTCGTCCGAGCAACGAGCAGTTTCGAGTACGCTAATGCTCGAACGAGCATCAAGCTCGGACGAGTATGTTCGCTCATCTCTAGTTAAAACTCCAACTTGGCTATCCCTATCTAATTATAGCCCAGTTATGGTAGGTGATAACTGGACCATGCTCCCTCCTTGCCCCAAAGTGAAAACGTAGAGACAAAACAGGACAATACAATCACATAAGAGTAGTCACCAAAATATGGGTCAGGACAAATCCTATACAGAATTGATAGGCAAACTGATCAGAAAACAGGCAAAGGGTCATGAAGAACACCAGTGAGCTCAAAATAAGACTTACAATAAGTAAGGAGTTAATAGCATGCACACCATTCATAAGATGTCAAAACCCGATCCAGAAGATGATTGGAACAGTTCTCTGACAGCCAGACAGGGCACAGCACCAGGGAAAAATGGAGGGAGGTTCAAAAGTGTTTGTAGCCCAAAGAAATATCCACAGGAGAAGTCTGGCAGAAATTAATTAAGACAAAGCTAAGAAAAGAGTACCGTATTTTCCGGGCCATTAGGCGCACCGGAATATAAGGCGCATTAGTCCGATGCGCCTTATATATGTAATAATTCCATATATAAGGCGCATCGGACTATAAGGCGCAGGGTCCAGGGGCGTGGCGGAGGTCCGGGGGCGGAGCGGAGACCCGACGAGAAGAGACACGACCCGAAGACGAGACCCGACGAGATGCGGCGACGCGGGGAAGGTGAGTGGGGAAGGTGAGGGGGAGGTGGAGGAGGGCAGCGGACCATACTTACATAGGTCCCCGCTACCGGAGACAGCAGATCTCCAGCGGGAACTGAAGACCACGCGGCAGAAGTTGTTCGTGCCGCGTGGTCTGCAGTTCCCGCTGGAGATCTGCTGTCTCCGGTCTCCGGTAGCGGGGACCTATGTAAGTAGGGTCCGCTGCCCTGTGCCATACATAGGGCGCACTGGACTATAAGGCGCACTTTGGATTTCCAAGGAAATCCAAGGCTTTTAAGTGCGCCTTATAGTCCGGAAAATACGGTAAACAAGTAAGGACAGAATGAAACGTTATCACACTTATTAGTGCATCCTTGACTGCACTTTATGGTTAGACAATGGTGCTGAAGGCCTAACAGACACGTATGTTAAAAATCTATATTATACGTAATGGGGGCAGTGGTCTTTTAGCAGGGCCGGATTAAGGTTGCTGGGGGCCCCTAAGTGCAAAACCTGGTGGGGGGTCACCGTTAAATGTAGTCCAGACAGGGAACAGAAATCGCTATGTATTGCTCCCCAGCAATCACTATATACAGCCCAGTAATCACTATATACAGTGCTCAGTAATCAGTAAATACAGTACCCCCTGCAATCACTATATACAGCTTCCCCTGCAATAACTATATACAGACCCCCAGTAATCACTGTATACAGCCCCCTGTAATCACTTTATACTGCTACCTTATCAATCACTGTATACAGCTTCCAGTAATCACTGTATACAGCCCCCCAGTAATCACTGTATACAGTCCCCCAGCAATAACTATATACAGCCACCAGCAATAAATATATACAGCCACTCCAGTAATCACTATATACAGCCCCCAGCTATCACTATATACAGCTCCCAGTATTCTCTATATACATGCCCCAGTAATCAATTCATACAGCCCCCATTAATCACTATAAACAGCCCCCCCCAGCAATAACTATGTGCAGCTCCCCAGTAATCACTGTATACAGCCCCCTATCAATAACTATAAACAGCCCCCAGCAATAACTATATACAGCCGCCAATAAACACTATATACAGCCTCCAGTAATAAATATATACAGCCCCACAGTAATTACTGTATACAGTCCACTAGCAATAAATATATATAGCCACCCCCTAGAGTAATCACTATATATAGCCCCCCCAGCAATAATTATATACAGCTTCCAGTATTTACCACATACAGCCCGCCAGAAATCACTATATAAAGCCCCCAGCAATAACCATATACAGTCCCCAGAAATCACTATATAAATACCCCAGCATTAACTTTATACAGCCCTCCAGCATTAACTATATACAGCACCCTGTAATAACTATATACAGCCCCCTGTAGTAACTGTATACATCCCCCTATAAAAACCATATACACTGCCAAAAATTAACTATACACAGTCCCATATAATAACTATATACAGCCTCCCTATAAAAACTAACTATATGTAGCCCCCTATAATAACTAACTATATATACCCCCTCATAAAAACTATATACAATCCCCCTATAATGACTATATACAGTCCTAGGTAAAATAATAAAATTGTACTAATTTTCCCCCGATGTGCGCTGACCTCCTACCCACACGGTAGGGTGCTGACATCTTTGTATACAACTGATCACCTATGGCAGAGCAGGGAACTGATTGTTCCTTTGCTCTGCCATAGACTAAAGTTGGGGCACATCTTCTGGAACCGGCCCGGGTAGCACGGACTCAAATACACTTTGGACGATTCGGGTGGTTGCCCACATTTGCTGGGGGCCCCTTCATTAAGGGCAAAGTGGTGGGAACCCCAGGGCAAGTGCCCAGGGCACCCTACCTATAATCTGGCCCTGTCTTTTAGTCATACCACCCCATTTCTGGCTTTAACTAGATGGAACCCTGTCATGATGACTGTTGGTATTACAATACCTCTTTTGAGACACATTATTAAAAAATTGAGCTACCAGAAACCCTCTTGTGACTGAAAGAGATGTAAAGTGGCCAGAACTGGTGTGGCTCCCATAACTACTATCATTCTCTTCTTGCACATTGAATGCCAATACCAGTGATTGGCTCATTGTGTTCATGGAAACCTCTCAACCGATAGTTTGACTGGAAACAGAAAAGGTAAGTATAGGGAGCACACTGCTGTGACATAGCATCAAATAAGTGAGTATACTTCTCTTTTTAATTTGACATTTTCCCATCCGGTGTGGTATGTCATGGATAATATTTAGGTAATATTGATTGTTTAGTACAGGTTTACATACTGCAACATACACATATACATGTAACTGTATCAGTACAAATATGTATTGTAATGAATGTACAGAAGATGAACAAGCTACAGGCTATAACTTTGGAAAATACATATACAATGATCCAGATATATTATTGTGTCTGCACGAGGTCTAAGTTTGCATAAAAAAGTATCTTTAGATCATGCAGAACCAGCTGCATATTAACTGGCTGCTGGCTTAAAGGAAGTGCTGCTGCTTATACCCCTGGCGGCTGTGCTTCAAATGCTGGGTCCGGGCCAGGCTCCAGCACCAAAATCACCATCTCTTTTTCTTCATCCTCCTCTGCATCACAAATTTGAGAAAAAAGGAACATTTTTTTCTTTGTAATTTTCTTTTTTTGTTTTAATTCTATTTAATTCTATTTGTCTTCATATGTATTTACCTCCTGGTTTTTTTCCACGTTTGGAGCAGTTGGCTCAGCTCCTTCTCTGGAATCTTCCTTTCCTTTTCTGACTAGGCATACTCATCTGTACACTCTCCAGCAATGCCGTTTGTGGTCCACTGCGTATCGGCCCTGCGCGCCACTAATTTGTGCTGGCCGGCCGCTGCCCTGTCATACAGCCTGCCTCTTCCTATAACTCCTTCCAGAGTGTTTAGTTGCTTTGGAGAGAGCACCGTTTTTTTACTTTTATGATTTATCCATTTCAACCTCTGCTTCATTTTGAATTCTCTGCCGCCTGCCTTGACCATCTGCTACCTTCCCGATCCTGACTTCCCATCCTCATCTTCTGCTGAAACCGCCCTGTTAAAGTTACGTTAAGGGGACTTGTCAGTTGACGACTACACGGTTCAATTACTCACTCTAATCTCCGAACTCTCTTGGAATGCCAGCTTTAAGAAAGGACTGTCTTGTTGTATGAAAGACGCTCTGTCTGCATGGGATCTGCCATCTTCTCTGAATGACCTCATCACCCTGGCCATTTGGATTGATGTCCAGTTTTCAGAGCAACTAGAGGAACATCCCCAGGAACATTTTCAGATCAGTACCCATTGTCACTTGGCTCCTGTCTTCCAGAAACCACCACAGCTGCCCTTTTTGTCTGCTGCAGAGGAAGCCATGCAGGTGAACAAAGCTCGCCTGACACCCCAAGAGCGCTCCAGGTGATGACAAGACAATCTTTGTCTCTACTATGCTAGCCCGGAGCACTCTGGACTTGTTCACTCTCTCTACAGAGTCCGGGAAATGCACACACCTAGGGTTCCTGGGAGGGGTGTCCCTCAGTGAGAGTAAAGCCTCTTCACATCTGAATATACCTGTCCTCCTCAGTACTGAGACAGGTAGCCAGTGTAAGGCTTTTGCCTTCCTGGATTCCTGCTCTGCAGAAAACTGCTTGGATGCTGTCCTGGTCTTCCTACATCTTTCTGTGATCGGTCTTGAGAGGCCACTGCTCATATAATCCATTAGTGGGCAGATTCTCTTAGATCCGCTCCAGTACCGCACTTAGCCTCTTTTCCTGCAAGTTGGGGCCTTACACAAAGAAAGATTTTCATTTTATGTGCTACCCCAGTAGCACATAAGTTCTTTGTTGGGAACATGAATCCCAGTTTTTTTAATGAAAATCTGCAGAAGGGGTTAATTACTACCGGCAGTTCATACCGCATTTTTCCTCCCTCATGTCTCCTATTGTGGTGCTGAAAAACACCAATCTTAAGCTTTCTCACCCAGAAAGGGCCCAAAGTTTGAACTCTTACTTGCAGCTTTTTCTCGAAAACCTTCTCAGCTGCAGAGAGGAACTACTCCACAATTGTGTAGGAGCTTCTCACCATTAAGCTTGCCTTGGAAGAGTGTTGGTATCTTATGTAAGGAGCCCGTTATCTAGTTTGTATTTATACAGACCACAAAAATTTCCTATATCTCCAGACCGATCAATGCCTCAATCCACGACAGGATCGCTGGTCCCTCTTCTTTTCTTGTTTCAACGGCCTGATCTATTTCGGACCGGCAGAGAAGAATGTCAAAGCTGATGCTCTCTCTCGTACCTCAGATGTAATTGGGGATGAACCAGTTCCTAGGCATATCATCACCACTCCTGTGGATCTTTGGCAAATTCCTCCTGGCAAGGCCTATGTCTGACCTGTTCTTTGGAAGAGGATATTATCTTGAGGACATTGCACTTGTGTGCCTTGGGGTGCAGAGATCTGTTGATCTCATTTCTTGTTACTACTGGTGGCCAGGTCTTGTCAATGATGTACAAGACTTTGTGTGCAGGTCTGCTCCTGCCATTGCCAATACCCAGCTGCCCGTGAACTCAGGTGGCCATGGACATTGTTACAGATCTTCCACCTTCTTCCATTAATACCGTTATCTGGGTGGTCACAGACGTTTTTCTAAAGTGTCCGGATAATTCCTCTGCACAGCTCCTGTCTCTTACTCCTTCTGTAGTGCAGGTAGAGCTTAAATTTGTGTCATGCCAGTTGTTATTTGCACATGCATACGCTATTTCCAGAAAAAATTGGTCCACTGAAATTAACCAATTGAAACACAAACTGAAACACAAACAGAAGACAACTTTATAAAGTAGTGAACAAACCAACAAACATAAAAGCTAAGGAAGAGAAAGGACAAACATTTGAAAGTAGAATCAAGTACTAGACAAGAAAGTGAGAGCAAAACTTTGGCAAAGGTAAGACAAAACAAAAAACACAATATGCATAGCATGTAGCATTTTGAAATTAGATAAAAAATATTATAAATATCTAATTTGACCAGGACAATGAATATTAACATTAATAATAATTTGCGGCCACATATACGTCCCCATAGATGGCAATGGCGATCCGGCAGCGGTACGGTTACACATGTGTGGCACCGTTTCACACATGAGGTAAAGATAGAGCATTTCCAGTGTGTACAGCCATGCGCCGCTGTTCTCTATGAAGGATGGAGGGGTCACCTCCTCCTCCTTTCCAGCGGACAGCCATATGCCCGCCTGCCTGTGGCTGGGCGGGCATACAGTTGTTTAATGTAAGTATAAACTTATCTGAGAAAGTGGAAAATGCCATAAAAGCTAAAACAGGATGTTCCTGGGTAATTCCTGGCCTAAATTAATATCAGTCATATATTACATGGCAACTGCTTTGTTCCAGCTTTGCATTTTGGTTTCTCCCAACCAGCTTCAGAAAATATCTACAGGTACTGGTAGATGAGATGTTCAAAATATGCAATAAATATATCTTGTTCCCTAAAACACATTCAACCAATGGGAAAACAAGGAGGATTTCTTTAAGATTGGCAGGATGCCACATGTAATCAGATTAATAGATTGCACCCATTCTTCTTTGGTGCCTCCTGCTTCAAATTAGGTCATATAGAGGAACAGGAAGATGATCTGGTCCAGCACAGCTCTGGATTATATGTAAAAAAATTTCTGTTACTTCCGGATAGCCCAAGCCAGAACCATAGGGTTGGTTTGAGTATTCCATTGAAGTTTCTTAGACCTGGCTTTTTTCCTACTCCACTAGTGGGTAAACCTGAAGTGTATGAACTACTAGTTAGTCTAGTACCCAGCACTTCATGTATGGATTGCCTGGTGCTAAGTAAAGAAAATTCTACAAGTGAATCAGGTAGTTATGAGTATAGTTGGTGATCACCTGGCGGAGTATGAGAGGCTTAGCATAAGAAAGGCCTCTGTCCTTTCGTTTAAGAGTATCCTAGTTTGTTCTCTTAATTTCTGGCAGTGGGTAAATGTTGGCACTACAGATTTTTCTTTTGTACATATGAAGCACACAAAGTAGGGTAATATGTTAATTTACAATGTCATTATAATCCCTCACCTGTAGGTCCCAAACACTTAATTTTAGCTAATCTATTTGTTCATATAAATTCACTAGCCTGATATTCTTCTGGACTCTAAAAGATAGACATGGACTGGGGGCATGAGATACAGGGCCAGGGAGATGAGTGAGAGAAAAGTGTATAATGCTGCTGGGATGCGTTGTGATCACATTCACTGTGCGGTGTGAAGCAGCAAATGTTCAATTGTTGTATATAATTTATTCAAGCATGACCGCGGCGTGCAAGTGTGTCCCCCGTGGATCGGACCCCCCGGTGTGCTTACCGGGGGATACGATCCCTCCTGCCGCTGCCCCGGGTCCCGACGAGTGACCCGAGGCTGTCGGCTCCTCTTCTCGCCGGGTCCTGCCTTCCTGGCAGGACCCGGCTGTAAGTAACTGAGCATGCGCGGCATGCTCAGTTACTTACACTATACACTGCAATACAAGTGTATTGCAGTGTAAAGGCTTGAATAAGCGATCGGATGATCGGATGTCCCCCTTGAAATAGTTAATAAATTCTCATGAATAAGCTATAGACCCCCCTAAATGAATTATCTATACATTGTATCTCATTCCGTAAAAAATAAGCCCTCATATGTTTGCATTACCAAAAAAAATAAAAATGTATAGGTAGTACAATGTGACAATACAAATCTGCTGTGAATGGCGCCTCCATTCATTCTATGCCCGGCTGTGCGCCCGTACAGCAGTTTACCACCACATATGTGGTATCAGTACACTCGGGAGGAATTGGGCATCAAACGTTGCAGTGCGTTTCATCATTTAATTTATTCTGAAACTGTCAGTTTGGCCTAAATGAATGTATTTTCCAAAAAAATTCCATAGTTTCTAAACCGCAGGTCCATATTGTTTTAACCCATGTGAAACACTTAAAGGGTTAATGGACTTAATAGAAGTTGTTTTACATACGTTGAGGGGTGAAGTTTCTATAGTGGGGTAATTTATGGGGTTTTACTATTATTTAGGCCTTACAAAGTCACGTGGAAGCTGAGTTTTCCCTCAAAATGTGAGTTTTGGCAATTTTCATGAAAATTAGAAAAATCGCACCTAAAGTTCTGCACCTCATAACATCCTAGAAAAGTGAGAGGATGCATAAAATATCATCCCAACATAAAGCAGACATTACGTAAATGTAATTTATCAAGCTTTTTGGGTATTTTTACTTCCTATCTGGAAACCAGAACATTTCAAACTTGGAAAATGAAGAATTTTTACAAACTTTTGCCAAATTTTCACTTTTTTTCAGAACGAATCGCAAAACGTATCACTTAAATTTTGTAACTAACATGAAGTACAATGTATCACGAGAAAACATTCTCAAAATCACCGGGATATGTTAAAACGTTCCGAAGTTATAATCAATTATCGTGAGACATGTCAGATTTGAAAAATCAAGTCTGGTCATTGAGCTTAAAACTAGTGTCGGTGATAAGGGGTTAACCAAACTCTGTTTTTAAAATGAATGGGATAAATATATTGCAATATTAAGTTTTCATATAGCCTGGAGAGTAGAATAGAAGAGAGTGTGTGGTTTACGAAATTATTGTATTATTGACCTTAGTGTAGGCTTTGTTTAAAGGATTCTGCTGTTGTGACTCCATTGAATTCCCTTGAAGATGTGCGATGAGAAATCAAGGCAATATTTTAAGATCAATCCCTTTTTCTACTACCTCTTATAGAAGGCAAAGCTTAATGATCAAACCTATTGATTTCCTGTTGTAGCAGGCTGCACTTGCACATTATTTCATCCCTTCAATAGTTAACAAGTTCTTGACTAGCAATATATTTTACTTATCATTTAGAAAGCAAGAGTTACAACCTGACAAAACACTTAATTCAACAAAAAAGCAATAGTATAAAGTAAACATTTTTTACTTGAAGGGAGGCTGTCACCAGGGACCCCATTTTCATTAAAGACTAAGAATGCAGAAGCTCATTACAGCTGGACTGCAAATATGTCTTTCTGCCTTTTTTTGTATATTTGCATTATAATACAATTTTGTGTTTTAATTCACCTTGCATTCTGACAGAATCCTGTTCTGAGTCCCAGGTTTGTTTTGGTTGCATTTTAAAAAATCATGTGACTTGTCTGTTGTACTCACTCACTTCTCAGCTCTCAGCCCCCACCTTTGTGTTCCTGTACAACTCCTCCCTCCCCCACTCATATCCCACTGTGAGCTCTGTCCTTGTGTGAGTAAAAGAGCATTAGGGAATTAGGGATTAGGGAATTTTAATGAAATCTAAAAGCTGTATTGGTCATACAAAGCTAGGTATTGTACCTGGAGATCACCGTTACTATACCTATGTGTTAGTTGTTATTTGCAGCAGGAAAAATGGATTTATATTTCAGTATTGTAACAGGACTTTGTTCATTAAAGGAGTCATCTCAAACTTCAGTGTTTTTTTTAATCTCTGATTACACAGTTGTGTATCAGTGCTCCCCAGCCCATTTCCTCTGTTGTAATATCTAATCAGAAACCTTCTACTGCTTTTACCTACTGCAGGAGAAAGAAGCAGGTTTGTTGTTAGTGATCATTTAACTATCATTATGTAGGAATTAAGAGCTTATGTTTCCAAAAAGCAGAAATTAAATCAATTAAAATCAATTAAAATTAAAAATTAAAAAGTCAAAGTAGTAAAATCTTTATAGTGTCACTTATCAATTTGTATCTTCTCAGTCCTAAGTGCTGCCACAAAAACCTTGTGAAAAGGGGGGCGTGGCTTAGCTGCCGAGCTGAATGGACGCCTGAGCTCTGAGCTCCGCTAATCCCAGCACGAAGCGACTACATAGCAACCGAGCACGCTTCCAAATCCCTCCTTTGGGTGCTCACTAATGTCCCAGCCGCCCATGACGAGATACCGGGCCAAAAGAAAGCTGCAAAAGCAGGGTAAACTTGAATTTTACTTTGACAAGGAGCGCGGCAAAGATGGCGCCGACACTCCAACGCACGCGGCCTCGCCGCACTCCGGCAGTACACTCAGCTCCTCTCCGGCCTCACAAGTAAGTAGTGGCGCAAGCAACAACTCCACTCCGGTACGACCTTCCTCGGGGAGCCCCTCTCAGCACATGTGCACACAAAGTTCAACGGAGAAGAGAAGCAACGGGAATCCGCCATCCCCGGAGACCAGGAGCCCGGCAAAGCAGCGCCAGAAAATTCACCAAACGGAGGCAGAGCAAGTAAGTGAGGCCCCCCTGCAACCCCCAGGTACAACCCAAATATCTGAGGCCTTCTCGGGCTTCCACACATCTGACGAGCCAGCATCGGGGAACCTCCTAAGAGAAATGCTCTTAACGTTGGGCGCCACAATGCAGCTTAATCTTACTAGCTTAATAACTCCCATACGGGTGGAAACTAAAGAAATAGATGCCAGGGTCTCCCATGTGGAATATAAAATGAGTGACTTTGCCACTACCTTTAATCAATTAGCTGATGCTCACAATGAGTTAACAGAAGAGTTTGAAGCCCTGAAAGCTAAGATCACAGACCTGGAAGACCGTTCCAGGCGCAATAACTTAAAGTTCAGGGGCATCCCGGAAGACGTCCAAGCACAAGACCTACCTAAGTACATTCAAGGGTTAATGAAAACTCTTCTCCCGGAGTGCTCAGCATCAGACTTGGTCATCGATAGAGCGCACAGGGTCCCGCGCCCACCGCATCTGCCTGACACAACCCCCAGAGATACTCTGGCCCGGATTCACTTCTTTCAGGTCAAAGAGAAAATTATGGCAGCCATCAGGAAAATAGGGACTCTACCGTCTCCGTATCAACAACTTAAAGTGTTTACCGATCTATCCGCGGCCACACTTCGCCAAAGGAGAGAACTCCTACCAATTATGCTTGCACTAAGGGACCACAAAATCCCATACAGGTGGGGATTTCCTGTGAAAATTATCATTCAAAGGGAGGGTCTCACCCACACTCTCAACTCAATGGAAGAAGGTCAGCGCCTACTAAAAGATTGGAATATCGTCCTCCACCATCCAGATAATCCTGGCCTCCGCTCAAACATCCCGCCACAAGACTGGAAGACTGTAACTTCCAAGCGTGCCACCAAGCACTGAACCACAAGAAGCTGGACTTTGCGGAACATTGGTGTTTTTCCCAGCTCCGGCTATATCCTTTTTCTTCCCCCCCACAAGCAGTCAGCTATATTAGCTCTCCTGTTTCCCATGCAAAGGGGTTTTGGTTCACTAATTGTGATAATGTTGTTTTTCTTTGCTATTTCTATGTTTGTGTTATGTTCTAAGGCATCCTTCTTACTAAATTCCACCAACCATCTCATGGCTGGACGGAGGGGGGTGGAGAGTGGGGAGAAGACCATTGAGCCACACCATACGGTAAGCTTTCATAAAATTCGCCACAGCGACATAGCTACACAATTACACTATACCTATGGTGCTTAAATTTGTTACTCTGAACGTGAAGGGACTTAACAATCCCTGTAAAAGAGCATTTATGTGGAAGGAGGCAATTTATCTAAAATGCGATGTATTTTGTGCCCAGGAAACCCATCTTCTTGAGAAAGATGCCCAGAGAATTAAACATCCGCTATTCCCACACATATTTCATAGCCACCACAACAAAAAACAAACAACGTGGTGTACTACTAGCTATTAGAGACTCTGTGGCCTTCTCCCTAATCTCATGCAAAGCAGACACAATTGGAAGATATATTGTGTTAAGATGTTTGATAAATGATGTTGAATATACACTAATAGGGGTATACGCACCTAACAAACGTCCTTTAAGATTCTTCCATAAACTCCTCTGCATAGCAGACACATCCCAAGGCGGCCATGTCATATGGTGTGGAGACTTCAATTCGGTACCAGATCCGGCGATGGACCCTTCCGCTCCCAATAGAGCACCATCCCAGTCCCTTAACAAAACATTATTTGAACATGACCTATTTGACAGCTGGAGATTGCTACACGACACAGAAAGAGATTATTCATTCTTTTCCAGCAAACATAATTCGTATTCCCGCATAGATCTTTACATCTAGATCACTCATATACCTGACCAAAAATTGCGAGATAGACATCATTAAATGGTCGGACCATGCCGCTGTTTCACTAGTAATTGATGAATCCCACAACCATACTGACTGTCGCATTTGGAGATGTAATGATTATGTCCTTACGAACCCAACCACAGTAGAGAAATTTACTAACGCATTACAGGAATATTTTCACTTTACAAAGAAAGTAGTGAATGACCCCTTCCTAACGTGGAACGGACATAAAGTTTTCATCAGAGGTCTCTTCATGCAACTAGGCGATAGATTAAGAAGGGAAAGGGAAAAGAAAATAGATACGCTTCTCTAACAAATAAAGAATCTGGAAGCTACTAACAAACCCCAACCCATAGCGACCATCTCAGCCCAATTAGTAGAAAAAAGACAAGATCTAAGAAATTGCCTTTTATACATATATGAAAAAAACCTTCAGAAAACAAAAGCCCTCTATTACTCCCAAAACAACAAAGCAGGGAAACTATTAGCCAGTAAAGTCAAACAAACTGAAGCCAGATCCAGAATACCCTTCCTCTCAAAACCAGGGGAACCTTTAGCCAAAATACGAGACCCCAAAAAGATAGCCAACCAATTCAGGGACTACTATAACTCCCTTTACAACCTGAACTCCGTCAAGAACACCCCCCAACCTTCTAGGGAAGATATAAATAACTTCTTGGCCAAGATACAATTGCCATCACTAACAGAGGAACAGTTGACCCAACTAAACAAAGCACCCTCACAAGATGAAATACAGAAAATAATAAACTCACTCCCTCCTAGGAAAGCCTCAGGGCCAGATGGCTTTACAAACCAATATTTTAAAACCTTCCAGGAAACCCTCCTCCCTCACCTCCAGGCAGTCTTCTCGGAGGCAGCTAAAGTGGGATCTTTCCCCAAAGACATGCTACAAGCAACCATTGTCACCATCCCCAAACCCGGGAAGCCCCCCACCTCTCCCCAAAACTTTCGCCCGATCTCTCTGCTTAACATAGATCTAAAGATTTATGCAAAGATCTTCGCTTTCCGATTAGCATCAGTTATCCCCTCATTAATAAACCTAGACCAATCGGGATTTGTACAAGGTAGACAGATAACTCCAGAAGACTTATAAATATAATCGATCACCTCAACAGAACTGGGGAGGAGGCTGTGGTGGTCACATTGGATGCCGAGAAGGCGTTTGACCGAATTAACTGGTCTTTCGCCTTCTCGGTGTTAGAAAAACTAGGCTTCTCAGGTCTCATTCTACAGGCAATTAAAGCCCTATACTCCTGCCCATCTGCTAAGGTCTTTACCAATAAAACCCTATCTGATGATTTAAAATTAACAAATGGAACCAGACAAGGTTGTCCCCTTTCCCCCCTGATATTTATACTATCTTTTGAACCCCTAGCCCAACTTTTACGTTCCCATGATGACATCTCAGGGGTCAGAATAGGTGACAGGGAACATTTAATTTCCCTCTACGCAGATGATATTGTCCTAACCCTATCCAATCCTTCCACCTCCCTAGACAATGCCTTAGCACAAATCTCAAAATACGGCGCAATTTCATACTACAAGCTAAATATACAAAAATCCCAAATCATGCCCATCAATATCCCTCCGACTTCCATACATACACTAAAAGAAAAATTTCAACTAGACTGGCAAACCCACCAGGTAAAATATTTAGGGATCAACATTACTTCTAAAGTATCCAACCTGTATAAAACAAACTCCCCCAGCTTCTTGAAGGCAATGGAAGATGAACTACAAAAATTTTCAAAATCAGACTCCTCATGGGTAGGACACATCGCCACATTCCAAATGATGACCCTTCCCAAACTCCTATATCTTTTTCGTATCCTTCCTATCTACGCTCCTTTGTCCTTTTTTAGAGAGGCCCAAGCCTTAGTAATGAAATACATTTGGGGAAAGAACAGACCTAGAATAGCAAGATCTATTATGTATTCACCCCGTCCCCTAGGAGGCCTGGGTGTCCCCTACTTATACGACTACTATATCGCCACGCAAATCAAACAATTAAGAGAATGGTGGTTGGGGAAATACACCAAACATTGGACCCACATTGAGAGTCACCTAACCCCAAAGAGAAATCTTCGAGCCCTCTTATTAGATGCCTTGAACCCAAAGCCTGCCCCTCCCCCAGCTTCTACCATGATCTCAACTTCTATAGCCATTTGGAAGAAGTTTCATCAAGGATGCAAAAGGGAGTCCTTATCCTTAGAAAAAGTATACCCTCTGGTTGCTCTGGAAAATCTTACACATAACCTAAACTTGACATCTTGGACAGAGAAGGGCGTTGTATCTGTAGGTGATCTCATACAGGGGGACTCCTTGCTACCCTTTTCCGAAATTGTCCAAAAGTACAACATATCCCACAAAGACCATTACAAATACCTCAGAATTAGGCATGCACTACAGAAACACAGAATATATAGAGTAGAAGCCAACAGACGCATACTTGAATTATGGGCTTACCCAGAAACTCCCCAATCGGAACATCGAACCATTTATAGAGCCTTAGGGTCTAAAGACACCTTTAATAAATTGACTCCTTTACTAACCTGGGAAAAGGAAATAGGAGCTACTTTTACTCCACTAGAGTGGAAAAGAGCATTCCGGCTCATAAACTCGACTTTTAAATGCATGACCTTTTACGAAGCAGCCATGAAAACAACCTTGAGGTGGTATCTTACCCCTGAGAGACTGAGTGTAATGTTTCCAGGTACATCGCACTCATGCTGGAGATAATGTGGGGGTAGAGGATCCCTATACCATATTCTGTGGCAATGCCCTCTCATAGTGGAATACTGGAAGAGAGTCTTTTCCATACTGAATACCATTATAAATATTCCTACAGCTCCTTCCCCAGCTCAAGCCCTTCTCTTCCTAGACCTAGACCAAATCCCCACAAAACATAGGCCCATTACAGCCTTTTTGTTCATATCAGCCAAACTGGTCCTTACCAGATATTGGAAATCCGTGACCATTCCTCAGATGGAGGAGGTAGTATCGCTAATGCACCAAACCTGCATATTTGAACAAATGTGGGCGAAAAAGAGTCATACCGTTAAAACTTGTGAGAGAGACTGGTGCAAATGGCTAGAATTGCATCCAAACCGCACCCGCCCACCCTGAAGTGAGGATGACTAAGTAGAACCCCCCTCCTCCCCCCTACGGAATCCCTTCACGATACCCCTCCCTGCAAACCCCCCCCCCCCCTACATCCCAGGCCAAAGAATCTTGATCATATACAAAGTTAGTGTCTTAAGAATGGATGCCTTTTCCAACCAAGTTTATTTAGTTCATTTAGTTACTTCTTTGTACTTGGGTGATACTCGAGGATGTAAACTGGAATTAAACCCGAATTATACCCAACAAGACAGTCCTAGAAACATTCCGTCCTTTAACTTATGTAAATCAACAACGCTTTGTCTTGTTTGTATGTTTTGTCCCTAATGCAGCAATGTCATACTTGAAGTTAAACAGACAGTAACATTAGGATGGTCAACTATACCCTTCTGACTGTAATATGTGAAATGTCATCATCACAATACCTGTCTTGTTTTGATTTTATCTTATATTGCCTTTGTACATGTTCAAATTTTAAAAATTCTTCAATAAAAATTATTGGAATTAAAAACCTTGTGAAAAAACAGTGAACAAGAAATTCAATGCAAAAATGTGGGCACTGTATAGGATCTGTCTCAGACTCTCTTTTTTTAAACACATGTAGAAATATTTTATTTTGTTACTTATAAAACATACAACAACACATAAAATAACCAAGAGAATAATACTCAATATAATACATTGCAATAAAGATATTCTTATAGATAGATAGTCTCTAGCAAAGATGGATCCAATATTCTTGCTTATTCACCAAAAGTTGAGTATCATAGTAATTGTCTTTTGGGTTAAAAAAGGAAAAAAAAATAAACAGTTCATACGTGTGTAAAAATATAAAAAATAAAAAATGGATATATAAAATTCATATCATATGCAAACGATGCATGAGATGTGCATTCATTATTTGAAAAGCAGGATATGTGTACAGTCTTTGTGACTAATTGGTGGAATTAATGTCCAGGAGGCTTATGCAGACAGGCTATAGAGCCCTATACCTGCAGCACCAATAGTTTAAAATAAATTGAACAATTTTAGTTGTTGTAAAAGTTATTGTTATGTAAGTCGTAATATGCAGTCCAACACTCACGATTTGTTGGTTTCTAGCTGGATTATCAATGTTGTTCTTCTCAGGACTGTGACTTAATCTATGGCAACCTTCTTTTGTATCCACTTTCCTGACTTGTTGTACTGGGAGAACGCCGTGCGGAGCGTTCAGGATCTGTTCTGGTCGCTACCGTTCTTTGTTCCACAATAGCGTTCGGAACGCTGTCTGACGCTGATGCGACGCTGATGCTCTACTCAGAGGTCTCCAGATGTGTAAATTATAGACTCATAAATATTTTATTCATTACTTTACTGTATAAATTTCTATATAATATTTCTACAGTAGAAGAATATTTTAATTATTCAACTAATTAGTTGCATAAAAGGGAAGGAAATTACACAGGTCGGTTGTATCTAATACACATCTAATAGGAAAGCAGCCTCGAGTGCTGGCATACAGCCTGACTATCATGGCTAGCGTCTCAATGCAGCCCATCCAATTATAAAAAAAACAAAAATCTCTAATTCTGCATTCAGACCCCTAGGCACCATAGTGTCAAATTTGAGGATAAACCTTGATTAGACTCTGGACATCTTTGCAATATAGTAACCCCTTTGCCATTCTTTTGTAATCGATTTAACCCGTTCACGACCCGTGATGTAATAGCACGTCACGGGTCGGCCGCGGGTGCATGGAGAGGGCTCACGCGCTGAGCCCTCTCCATAGCCGGTAAGTCTTTGCTGCATATTGCAGCAAAGACTTACCGGTAACACCCGCGATCGCTGCCAGCACCGATCACAGGTGTTTTCCCGCTGATCGCCGCCGGCAAAGCTGACGGCGGCTTCAAAAGAATTGCGTGACGTCATCGGGGAGCGGCGATCCGTCGCCATGGTAGCCTCGGGTTTCACGAAAACCCAAGGCTACTTCGGGTTAACCCATGCATTACAATGCATCAGTAATGTATGAGTAGTAAAATCCCCATATACTGCCTTACTGTAGTATGGCAGTATATGATAGGATCGTGCAGACACCCTAGGGTTAGAGTACCCTAGGGAGTCTGAAAAATACTAAAAATAAAAATAAAAAAAAGTTTAAAAAAAAATTATAATAAAAAACCCTAAAAACTCAAATCACCCCCCTTTCCCTAGAACTGATATAAATATAAATAAACAGTAAAAATTATAAACACATTAGGTATCGCCGCGTCCGAAAATGCCCGATCTATCAAAATATGATAACGTTTTTTCACTGCGTTTAATCCCGTAACGGAAAATCGCGCCCAAAGTCGAAAATGGCACTTTTTTTGTCATTTAAAAAAAAATTCTATAAAAAGTGATCACAAGGTCGAACAATCCTAAAATTTATAACATTGTAAACTTCATCAAAATCCGCAAAAAACGACAACACCCACAGCTCTGTACACCAAAGTATAAAAAAGTTATTAGTGCCAGAAGATGGCAAAATCCCCCCCAAAATTTTTGTACAGGAGGTTTTAATTTTTTTAAATGTATGAAAACATTATAAAACCTATATAAATTTGGTATCCCCGTAATTGCACCGACCCAAAGAATAAAGTAGACATGTCATTTGGGGCACACAGTGAAATCCGTAAGATCCAAGCCCACAAGAAGACGGCATAAATGCGTTTTTTTTACCAATTTCACTGCATTTGGAATTTCTTTCCTGCTTCCTAGTACACGGCATGGAATATTCAATACCATCACTATGAAGAGCAATTTGTCATGCAGAAAACAAGCCATCACACAGCTCTGTACATGGATAGAAAAGTTATGGATTTTTGATCATGGGGAGTGAAAAATGAAAATGAAAAGGGCCAGGTCCTGAAAGGGTTAATTGCACAGAATTTTGATTGTGAGAAGTCCTAATTGCGAATTGTCCTAACATTTCAAAACAATTAACAATAGGGACTTCTCACAATTAAAATTCGGTGCCATTCAATTGATTACAAAAGATTTGCAAGGGGGTTACTATATTGCAAAGATGTCCAGAGTTGAATCAAGGTTTATCTTTGAATGCAGAATTAGAGATTTTTTTTTATAATTGGATGGGGTGCATTGAGACGTTAGCACTCGTGGCTGCTTTTTGATCTCCCCCACCCAATGAACTGTTACATTACATATATATATATATATATATATATATATATATATATATATATAATATACTGTTTCATTTTCTTCCCTTTTATGCAACTAATTAGTAGAATGATAAAAATATTCTTCTACTGTAGAAATATACCGTAATATAGAAATGTATACAGTAAGTAATGAATAAAATATGTATGAGTCTATAATTTACACATCTATATTGAAGTGACATTGTTTTAAGATATTAAAATGTGAAATACATTCCAGATTTTCAAAGAGACCAGGTGGATTAATCCAGGACAGGCATTTGTAACAACCAAAATAGACATAAAATGAAAATAACTGAAGGAAACTCAAGAAAGCTACTGAGGAAGAAGCATCTCGCTTTGAAACGCATTTGGCTAAGGAAACATTGAACAGCTATACAGACGGTCCCCTACTTGAGAACACCTGACTTACATACGACCCCTAGTTACAAACGGAGCTCTGGATGTTGCATATTTACTGTACTTTAGCCTTAGGCTACAATAATCAGCTGTAACAGTTATCACAGGTGTCTGTAATGAAGCTTTATTGTTAATCCTGGTTCTTATGACAAACCAACATTTTTATAATCCAATTGTCACAGAGACCAAAAAAATTTTGACTGTGGTTACAATGATAAAGTATACAGTTCCGACTTACATACAAATTCAACTTAAGAACAAACCTACAGACTCTATCCTGTATGTAACCCGAGGACTGCCTGTAATACAATACTTGATTTGATGTACAATACCAGCATTGAGAAAATACAAGTGTTGGGATCATCTGGCTTGGGCTGCACAAAGTGGAGACCTTTTGAGTAGAGCATCAGCATCAGACGGCGTTCAGAACGCCATTGTGGAACATAGAACGGGAGTGACCAGAACAGATCCCGAATGCTCCGCACGTCGTTCTCCCAGTAGCCAGGAAGTGGATACAAAAGAAGGTTGCAATAGAGCAAGTCACAGTCCCAAAGAGAACAATATCGATAATCCAGCTAGAAGCCAACAAATCGTGAGTGTTGGACTGCATATAATGACTTACATAACAGTAACTTTTACAACAACTAAAACTGTTCAATTTATAGCCTGTCAGCATAAGTCTCCTGGACATTTATTCCACCAATAAGTCATAAAGACTGTACACATATCTTGTTTTTCAAATAATGTATGCACATCTCATGCATCGTTTGCACATCGTTTGCACATGATATGAATTTTTTTATAACCATTTTTTACTTTTTTATATTTTTACATACGTATGAACTGTTTATTTTCTCCTTTTTTAACCCAAAAGACAATTACTATGATACTCAACTTTTGGTGAATAAGCAAGAATATTGGATCCATCTTTGCTAGAGACTATGTATAACAATATCTTTTTGAGTTTTTAAGCACAAAAAATTTGCTGAAAACCCCAAATTCGGCTTATACTTGACTAAAAGAAATTCAATACTCACCTTTCTAATGTCCCCTACAGGTCTTCGCTTCTGCCTGCTGCCATACTATTAAAAACAGCACTACTGTTGTCCACTGGCCATATCTGCTATTGCAGCTTTGTCCCTTTCAGATATGCTTTTAAATACTGAAAAACATTTGAATACATACCGTATATACTCGAGTATAAGCCAACCCAAGTATGAGTCGAGGCTCCGACTTTTACCACCAAAAACTGGGAAAACCTATTGACTCAAGTATAAGCAGAGGGTGGGAAATGCATTGGTCACAGCCCCCTCCCCAGTAGTATGTAGTATACAGCCAGCCTGCCCCCTGTAGTATACAGCCAGCCTGCCCCCTGTAGTATACAGCCAGTCTGCCCCCTGTAGTATAAAGCCAGCCTGCCCCATGTAGTATACAGCCAGCCAGCCCCCAGTAGTATACAGCCAGCCTGCCCTCTGTAGTCTACAGCCAGCCTGCCCTCATGTAGTATACAGCCAGCCTGCCCCAAAGTAGTATACAGCCAACCTGCCCCCTGTAGTATACAGCCAGCCTGCCCCTTGTAGTATACAGCCTGCCCACCCAGCACTTAAAAAAATAAACTTATGTACTCACCCTCAGCGCAGCTCCCCGATGTTGGTGGGGCTCCTCTTATGTCTTCCCCGTGGCTCCTCTTTGGTCTTCTGCATACTATAATGCGGCCGCTGCTGCCATCATATTATGCGCCTGCCGGCAGATAACATGGCCGCGTCTATGTCGGCTGTTACAGAAGACCCAAGAAAGAAGAGGAGCTATGGGGTAAGACAGAAGAGGTGCCGTGCCGACATTGGGGAGCGGCACTGAGCATCGGGGCCGACGGAGGTTGAGTATATAATTTAATTTTTTTTATTGACTCGCGTATAGGTGTCAATTTACTCATGTATACATGTCGTGAATACACAAGTATATATGCTAGTTATGAAGTTCACTAAAGTAGACTACTGCTACACTATTGATAGTTCATGGACATAGGAGAATACATATTGTAATGCATATCACAATAATGAAACCTAACACAACACTCAAAAAATACCATATTTGAACTGCAATTAATAGCATAACACAGCACTTTAACTGTTTAAACATTTTCCAGGTGGATATCAACTAGAGATGAGCGAACATACTCGTCCGAGCTTGATGCTCGTTCGAGCATTAGCGTACTCGAAACTGCTCGTTGCTCGGACGAATACTTCGCCCGCTCGAGAAAATGGCAGCTCCCGCCGTTTTGCTTTTTGGCGGCCAGAAACAGAGCCAATCACAAGCCAGGAGACTCTGCACTCCACCCAGCATGACGTGGTACCCTTACACGTCGATAGCAGTGGTTGGCTGGCCAGATCAGGTGACCCTGGAATAGACTAGCCCCTGCCTGCGCTGCTCGGATCATTCTGTGTCTGGATGCCGCTAGGGAGAGAGCTGCTGCTGGTCAGGGAAAGCGTTAGGCTGTTCAATTAGAATAGTGTTAGGCAGGAGTGATTCTACAAGAACCCAACAGCCCTTCTTAGGGCTACAATAACGTTATACTTTTTTTTTTTTTTTATTTGCAGCTAGTACCATATTGTGAGGAATTTGCAGGGGGACTTGCTACCGTTGTGTTTAGCTCTTAGTGACGCACATATCCACCTCAAACACCAAAGTGGGAAAATTTATTAGGGGTTTGATTTCAATTAGGCACAGTCTGCCATTTACTTTTTATTTTACGTTTATTTTTTCATAACTCAGCGTCATCTCATCTGGCATAGCAGTGTGCTTTCATACTTGGCTAGAAAATAGCCAAAGGAGAATCCAGGCGGCTTACTTACGCCTACAATAGCGTTATATATATTTTATTTCTGGTTGATCTGCTTGTGGCTGTCCTTGCTGCAGTGCATCTACTACCAAATTGTGAGGAATTTGTAGTGAGACTTGCGACCGTTGTGTTTAGCGCTTAGTGACGCACATATCCATCGCAAAGACCGAAGTGGGAAAATTTATTAGGGGTTGGATTTCAATTAGGCACAGTCTGCCAGTTTCTTTTTATTTTACGTTTATTTTTTTAATAACTCAGCGTCATCTCATCTGGCTTAGCAGTGTGCTTTCATACTTGGCTAGAAAATAGCCATAGGAGAATCCAAACGGCTTACTTACGCCTACAATAGCGTTATATATATTTTATTTCTGGTTGATCTGCTGGTGGCTGTCCTTGCTGCAGTGCATCTACTACCAAATTGTGAGGAATTTGTAGTGAGACTTGCGACCTTTGTGTTTAGCGCTTAGTGACGCACATATCCATTGCAAAGACCGAAGTGGGAAAATTTATTAGGGGTTGGATTTCAATTAGGCACAGTCTGCCATTTCCTTTTTATTTTACGTTTATTTTTTCATAACTCAGCGTCATCTCATCTGGCATAGCAGTGTGCTTTCATACTTGGCTAGAAAATAGCCAAAGGAGAATCCAAACGGCTTACTTACGCCTACAATAGCGTTATATATATTTTATTTCTGGTTGATCTGCTGGTGGCTGTCCTTGCTGCAGTGCATCTACTACCAAATTGTGAGGAATTTGTAGTGAGACTTGCGACCGTTGTGTTTAGCACTTAGTGACGCACATATCCATCGCAAAGACCGAAGTGGGAAAATTTATTAGGGGTTGGATTTCAATTAGGCACAGTCTGCCAGTTTCTTTTTATTTTACATTTATTTTTTTAATAACTCAGCGTCATCTCATCTGGCATAGCAGTGTGCTTTCATACTTGGCTAGAAAATAGCCATAGGAGAATCCAAACGGCTTACTTACGCCTACAATAGCGTTATATATATTTTATTTCTGGTTGATCTGCTGGTGGCTGTCCTTGCTGCAGTGCATCTACTACCAAATTGTGAGGAATTTGTAGTGAGACTTGCGACCTTTGTGTTTAGCGCTTAGTGACGCACATATCCTTCGCAAAGACAGAAGTGGGAAAATTTATTAGGGGTTTGATTTCAATTAGGCACAGTCTGCCAGTTTCTTTTTATTTTACGTTTATTTTTTTAATAACTCAGCGTCATCTCATCTGGCATAGCAGTGTGCTTTCATACTTGGCTAGAAAATAGCCATAGGAGAATCCAAACGGCTTACTTACGCCTACAATAGCGTTATATATATTTTATTTCAGGTTGATCTGCTGGTGGCTGTCCTTGCTGCAGTGCATCTACTACCAAATTGTGAGGAATTTGTAGTGAGACTTGCGACCTTTGTGTTTAGCGCTTAGTGACGCACATATCCATCGCAAAGACCGAAGTGGGAAAATTTATTAGGGGTTGGATTTCAATTAGGCACAGTCTGCCATTTTCTTTTTATTTTACGTTTATTTTTTCATAACTCAGCGTCATCTCATCTGGCATAGCAGTGTGCTTTCATACTTGGCTAGAAAATAGCCATAGCAATAGGATAGCATCGTTTGGTTTTAAAAACTAAAAAACACAAAAAAACACAAAAAAAAGTAAAAAAGAAATTAAAGTTATAACTTTCATTTTCAAAATGTTTAACCCGAGGGCTAGGGGTAGAGGACGAGGGCGGGGACGTGGGCGTCCAACTACTGCAGGGGTCAGAGGCCGTGGTCCTGGGCGGGGTGAGACACCACCTGCTGATGAGGGAGCAGGGGAACGCCGCACAGCTACACTCCCTAGGTTCATGTCTGAAGTTACTGGGACTCGTGGTAGAGCACTGTTGAGGCCAGAACAGTGCGAACAGGTGATGTCGTGGATTGCCGACAATGCTTCGAGCAATTTGTCCACCAGTCAGTCTTCCACGCAGTCCACCCATGTCACCGAAATCGGCACTCCTCCAGCTCCTGCACCTCAGCCTCCTCCCCCCCAGTCTGCCCCCTCCCAGGAAAATTTGGCATTTGAACCGGCATACTCTGAGGAACTGTTTTCTGGACCCTTCCCACAGTCACAAACCACTTGTCCGGTTGCTGCTGAGCAATTTTCCGATGCCCAGGTTTTCCACCAGTCGCAGTCTGTGGGAGATGATGACCTTCTTGACGTAGTGGGAGAAGTGTGTAAAGAGGTGTCCGACGATGAGGAGACACGGTTGTCAGACAGTGGTGAAGTTGTTGTCAGGGCAGGAAGTCCGAGGGGGGAGCAGACTGAGGGATCAGAGGATGATGAGGTGACAGACCCAAGCTGGGTTGAGAGGCCGGGTGAACACAGTGCTTCTGAGACGGAGGAGAGTCCTCGACCAGAACAGGTTGGAAGAGGCAGTGGTGGGGCCAGACGGAGAGGCAGGGCCAGAGCAGGTGCATCAGCGCCAAATGTGTCACGTAGTGAAGCTCCCGTGGCGAGGGCTCCCGCGACGAGGGCTAGATTTTCAGAAGTCTGGAGGTTCTTTAAGGAAACACCGGATGACCGACGGACTGTGGTGTGCAACCTTTGCCAAACCAGGATCAGCAGGGGTTCCACCACTACTAGCTTAACTACCACCAGTATGCGCAGGCATATGAATGCTAAACACCCCACTCAGTGGCACCAAGCCCGTTCACCTCCGGCCGTGCACACCACTGCTCCTTCCCCTGTGTCAGCTGATAGTCAGCCCCCTGCCCAGGACCCTGGCACAAAAACCCCATCGTCGCCTCCACGATCCTCCACAGCATCCACCAGCGTTCAGCTCTCCATACTCCAGACGCTGGAGCGGAAATGGAAATATAGTGCAACCCACCCGCACGCCCAAGCCCTTAATGTCCACATCTCCAGATTGCTTAGCCTGGAGATGCTGCCCTATAGGCTAGTAGAGACCGAGGCCTTTCGCAACCTCATGGCGGCTGCCCCTCGGTATTCGGTCCCCAGCCACCACTACTTTTCCCGATGTGCCGTCCCAGCCCTGCACCAGCACGTGTCAGACAACATCATCCGTGCCCTGACCAACGCCGTTTCTGACAAGGTCCACCTGACCACGGACACGTGGACGAGTGCTGCCGGGCAGGGCCACTATATATCGCTCACGGCACATTGGGTTAACTTGGTGGAGGCTGGGACCGAGTCTGACCCTGCGGCTGGTCATATACTGCCGACTGCCACAATGAGGAGTGGACGTGGATGTCTGATATCTGTCAGGTGCTGAGTAACTTTGAGGAGTCAACACAGATGGTCAGTGGCGATGCCGCCATCATCAGCCTCACCATCCCGCTGCTTGGCCTGTTGAAAAACTCTCTGATCAGCATGAAGTCGGAAGCTTTGCGCTCGTCACAAGAGACGGGGGAAGAAGATTCCCTTGTTGATAGCCAAAGCACCCTTAGGTCTGTTTCTCAGCGCATATCGGAGGAGGTGGAGGTGGAGGAGGATGAGGAGGAAGAGGAGGAGAATGTTGGCGAGACACAAGAGGGGACCATTGTTGAGTCCTTCACTGTTCAGCGTGTATGGGCAGAAGAAGAGGAGTTGGAGGAGTTGGAGGAGGAGGAAATGGACAGTCAGGCCAGTGAGGGGAGTGAATTCTTACGCGTTGGTACTCTGGCGCATATGGCAGATTTCATGCTAGGCTGCCTATCCCGTGACCCTCACGTTCAAAGAATTTATTCCAGCACCGATTACTGGGTATTCACTCTCCTGGACCCACGGTACAAGCAAAATCTTTCCACTCTCATCCCTGGAGAGGAAAGGAGTGTGAGAATGCATGAATACCAGCAGGCCCTGGTGCACAAGCTGAAACACTATTTCCCTTCTGACAGCGCTAGCGGCAGAGTGCGTAGTTCTGCGGGACAAGTAGCGAGGGAGAGTAGGCGAGCAGGCAGCTTGTCCAGCACTGGCAAGGGTACGCTTTACAAGGCTTTTGCCAGCTTTATGTCACCCCAGCAAGACACTGTCACCTTTCCCCAGTCTCGGCAGAGTAGGGCTGATCTTTACAGAAAGATGGTGAGGGAGTACGTAGCTGACCATACCATCGTCCTAAATGATCACACAGCTCCCTACAACTACTGGGTTTCAAAGCTGGACATGTGGCACGAACTGGCGCTGTACGCCTTGGAGGTTCTTGCCTGCCCTGCCGCTAGCGTGTTGTCCGAGCGGGTTTTCAGTGCAGCTGGTGGCATCATCACCGATAAGCGTACACGCCTGTCGACTGACAGCGCTGACAGGCTGACGCTTATTAAGATGAATAAAGCCTGGATTTCTCATAATTTCCAATCTCCACCAGGTGAAGGAAGCTCAACCTGAATAATTTATGCACTCCTCCTCCTCCTCATTTTCCTCCTTCTCCTCCTCTTTGTACACTAAAGCAGAGGAAACTGGCTATTTTTTGACAGGGCCCACTGGCTCTAGCTATACTACTTTATGCATTTAATTTTTCTGGAGGGCCACCTACCCGTTCCACTGTTTTAAACAATTTTTGGGAGTGCCACATACAGGCACTGAATCTATTCAATTTTTCTGGAGGGCCACCTACCTGCTCCTCTGGTTTGAAAACTTTTTTGGACTGCCACATACAGGCACTCAATCTATTTCATTTTTCTGGAGGGCCACCTACCTGCTCCTCTGGTTTGAAAACTTTTTTGGACTGCCACATACAGGCACTATCCAAATTAAATTGTCTCCATAGCAGCCTCCACACGTTGTCTCCATTGCTACCTCCAAAAGTCGTCCATATAGCTGCCTCCATACATCGTCGCCTTATCAAACGAGGTGTGTCAGGCAGAAATTTGGGTTGTTTTTATGGATTCCACATCAAAGTTGTTAACTTTGTCGCCACCCTGCTGTGTTATCCACAAAATATACTGGCAAACTTTTACCATTTACGGATATTATTTCAGCGCTTCTTGCGCATCTGTTTACATTCCCCTCACCCGCCATATCCCAAACTTATAAGAACGCTACTACACTTAACTTGGTGCAGGCTGCGACCGAGTCTGACCCTGGGGCTGGTCATATACTGCCGACGCAGAGGATTGCGGGGCCTACCTCGGTCCAGGTCTCAAAGGCCTACTATACCTCCTCCTCCTCCCACCCCTCCTCCACCTCCTCCTCCTCCGAATTACCATCTATGGGCATGGCGCCATCAGTCGGTAGCTCTAGGCACAGCAGCAGTGCCGTCGCTAAGCGACAGCAGGCGGTGCTCAAACTGTTGAGCCTAGGCGATAAAAGGCACACCGCCCAAGAGCTATTACAGGGCATTCCACATCAAACTTGTTAACTTTGTCGCCACCCTGCTGTGTAATCCACAAAATATACTGGCAAACTTTTATCATTTACCGATATTATTTCAGCGCTTCTTGCGCATCTGTTTACATTCCCCTCACCCGCCATATCCTAAACTTATAAGAACGCTACTACACTTGATCTTATACAAAAGGTTCTTAGAAGTGCTGTTTGGGGAGTAGCCTAGAGACAGGGGCTTGGATTGGCGAAAGCTCGCCTGGCAGCGGAGTGCCAGCTCCATGCCAAGATCCAACTAACAAAGTTTTAACTGCAGCACCTTTAATCTACTACTAGTTCACTGCCTCCATACATGGTCCCCTTATCAAACGAGCTGTGTCAGGCAGAATTTTGGGTTGTTTTCATGGCTTCCACATCAAACTTGTTAACTTTGTCGCCACCCTGCTGTGTAATCCACAAAATATACTGGCAAACTTTTATCATGTACCGATATTATTTGAGTGCTTCTTGCTCACCTCCTTTGGTTCCTCTCTGCCACCCATTGGTTTGAAGCCTGAGTCCATTTAGGGTATGTCGCAATGCCACTCTCTAGCCTGCCGCTGCTGCCGCTGCCTCTGCATGCCGTCCCCTATAGTGTCAGGGTCAATTATTGGATGTTTTACATGCTATCTAGCTTCATTCTGTCACTCTGTCATGGCCATGCTGTTGCCCATAATTTTGGCATAATGGTGCGATTAAGCAGCCTCAGAGGCATCCATGCATGCTGCCCCTGCTGTTTCCTGTCCATTTCCGTGGTGTTTCCATCCTTTTCTGAGGTTCCCAGGTGTTTGGCCAAGCTTCCCTGTGCAGAGCCTTGGTCCCCTTGAAAAATGCTCGAGTCTCCCATTGACTTCAATGGGGCTCGTTATTCGAGACGAGCACTCAAGCATCGGGAAAAGTTCGTCTCGAATAACGAGTACCCGAGCATTTTAGTGCTCGCTCATCTCTAATATCAACCTTTAAGTGGTTGTCACACAGTGGGTTGCCTTCCTATAGCTTGACAAATGTATAACATGTCCTGTCTTAAAATGCCCCTAAATCCAGTGGGTCCAGCCGTCCATCAAGTTTTCATGATTGCACTTCATAGTGACGGCATTTATACTTCCATGCCGTGTACTGGGAAGCAGGAAAAAAAAATTCAAATGGTGAAAAAAACGCATTTGCAGGGGTTTCTTGTGAGCTTGGATTTTACAGCATTCACTGTGCGCCCCAAATGACAGGTCTACTTTATTCTTTGGGTCGGTATGATCACGGGGATACCAAATTTGTAAAGGTTTTACAAAAATTAAAACCTCCTGTACAAAAATTTCTGCCATTTTCTGGCGCTAATAACTTTTTCATACTTTGGTGTAGGAGCTGTGGGTAGTGTCATTTTTTGTAACTTTTGATGACAATTTCAATTCGAGCATTTTTAGGGCTATATGGCCTTCTGATCACTTTTTATAGAATTTTTAATATTTTCAAAATGGCAAAAAAGTGCCATTTTAAAATGCAGTTACAGGGTTAGAGACAGTAAAAACGTTTTTTATATTTTGATTGATTGGTCATTTTTGGAAGAGGTAATACCTAATGTGTTTATGAATTTTACTGTTTATTTATATTTATATTAGTTCAATGGAAAGGGGGTGATTTGAATTTTTTGTGCCCCGAAGATTTCGGGTAGGAGGAACAAGGAGGCTACTGGGGTGTGGAGTAGCCACGCCCTGTAGCCTCAGCTCCGGCTATTCCACGCCCCAGTAGCCTCTTTAGCCTCAAAATTTACATATTACGAGAATAAAACTTATCAAAAAAGTGCGGGTACGTGAGGATTAAACAGTAAAAGGGCTATCCTCACATACTATTGTTCCACCTACCACCTGATCTACCTTTATAGGTAGATTCGTGGTGGTAGGTTCCCTTTAACACACATTAAAACAAACAGGTTTGCTTGGTTTAGCGATTCAATTCAAGTAATTAAAGCAAGTAAAGGTCCTTCACAACCTCCATGCACAAGGAAGGCTTTTGTAAAGATGTTGTAATGAGCACTCATATCTGGAGATATCTTGGCACCTTTGTTAATTGTTAAGCTCTATATTGGGAAAGTCTATTTTTAAAATCTATAAATTCATATGAAACTGTTCTCATGATGTAAAGAACAGGGGGAGCTGCAGGGAAACCTGACATCTCCAATTATGAATATTAGGAACTGTTCATTTGACAGATTTTATACATTTTTGAAGTGTTTATTTATGAATCAGTGTTTTTTTCTGTTATTATACAGAATTTGGCTGGCCAATAAAGGTTAAGGTTTATTATAATAATTATTTTCCTGCAGTACTTTACCTTCTCCACACCATATATGCTATTATATTTTGATGGTGTACAAATATACATATTTATATATTTAAATTACAATCTGGTGGCATTTCTAGTTTTAATAGTAATGTAGTGACACCTTCTTCAAAAGCAATTTAAAAGGTTACAGAACACGGTAGCATTTTGCTAACAGGGAAACATGAATAGATATGAACGGCCGCAAGTCGATGAATATTTTAATCCTCAGAAAATAAGGTTTAAAGCTTTTTTCTTGCTTAAAGGTTTAAAGTAAAGTATTTTCAAAGTGCTTAGAATTGTAAAGAAGTGTGTTGTATTTGTTATAAAGCTCATATTAAAGTCTATTTAAACATTATGAAAAACGGGGTAAAATATAATGCTGTAATCTGCTTATTTGTTTTCCTCAAGTTTTGTAAAAACTCCATTATTCCTAAAGGGATAGGTTAAGACCAATTGCAAATTCCCAATTTATTTTTCCAATAGGCTAATACACAAAATCAGAAACATTAAAACAACTCCGAATGGCGCCTTCTCCCTACTGAGAACTTCTTACAACTCTTCTTTTGATATTCTTTTTTGATTGTTGTTGTGGCTTATGGCTGGATGTGTTATAAAAATGTTGCTCATGTTATGTTATTGCAATGCATGTGCTTACCACTGTGACTAATGTGCTGCCATGCTCTTGGGCACTATGTGATTTGTTAAAGCAGGCATTTACACATGTAATGTTAACCTCTTCATGAACTGGCCCTTGTAGGTTTTCTTTCCCGACAATATTTAATATGTACGCTGTATGTTTTGAGGATCTACAACCCAAGACATGTCAGCAAACAGATTTTAATGGACTCTAGCCTTTATGAATAAGATCAATTTTATTGGTACATTTTGGCTGGGTTCTTAAATTTTTCCTTCTCCATCTATATGTCATATATAATACATCTACACCTGTACATATATACAATGTATATCTATACATTGTTTCCGAGGTTTAATTTTTTTATGTTCACTGTGCAGTAAAAATTACATGCTACCTTTATTCTGCTGCCACATTTATTCATTTAAGGCTTATTACTTTAACAGAGGAACCTTCAGACGAACTTCTCAAATGTTATGTTTGCAATAAACCCCTACTTTTTAGAGATTTAATGTTAACCCTTTATGTGACCACACATAGTACATGTTTATCGCAAAGAGGTTAAAGCTGAAGCCTCTCCCTACAGGGCAGATGACTGCTGTATTATATCAATTGCAGCAATTAATCTGTTTATAGCCAACTTCAGCATCTAAACAGGTGACCCCAGAGCATAGACAGTGGAAACACATGGGCACTGCCATATTCCCCACAATCACTGTCCTCGTAATGTCATCTGGAGTCACCGGGTGCATCTGAGCGCTCTTAAGACTTTGGAAATGTAATTTAAATATCACCATACTGGAGTAAGGCTGCAATAGAAAAACAGTTTGTTCCCAATATATTCATAAAAGAAGCATACACAATAATTGAAAAAAAATCTAAATAATTACTTTCTCAACATTTTGCGGTCAATAATTGCCAGGTTAGTGTCCATACCAAATTTGTGGGGTTCTGCAGCTGCGGTCCAGAAGACAATTATCACAGATTTTTTTGGGCTTCGGGTCCAGTTTTCGGGATACACAGTAAGCTGTTTTATTGAATGCTGAGCAGCCAATCAAGCAGCTTTCAGACCCTTAACAACCACAGCATTGCCAACACAGAGCATGGCAGTGATTGGCTAGGTGGTGCTATATTAAAAGCAGTATCACATCTCTAGACACCAATACAGGCACGAGACAGTTCTAGGATGAGGTTTTTGCACTTCATAGGAACAGACAGGCGGGGACCTAACAAAGTGAATGACTTCCCTTTTTCGGACAGTTAGGTAGGAGGATGCTGTGATTAAGGACAGGGCGAAATCTGAAAAAATTGCCCTTACACTGTCAGTCTTAGACCTATTTGCATCATTGTTTTCTTACAGTACTAGTCTTATTAACCTCTTAACGCTCAGCGTCCGATATATCGGACGCTGAGCTGATGCCGGTTCAGCTCAAGATCTGAGCCGAACCGGCATCGGGAAAGACGGGGTGCCGGCTGTGACTGATAGCCGGCACCCCAGTGTAACACCCGCGATCGGAGTTGTCTCCGATCGCGGGTGCTTAACCCGTTAAATGCCGCGGTCAGCGCGACCGCGGCATCTAACATGTATCTGGGGGATCTTTCCCCCACGATCGGCCCCCCCGAACCGTTTTCGGGGTGCGCCGATCGTTGCTATAGTAACTCTGGGGTCCGATCTGGACCCCAGAGTTACCTGCAAGAATTGCCAGTAAGATGTCGTCTGTGACGTCATCTTACTGGCACAGTGCCAGCCTATGCAAGTGTATAGGCTGACACTGATAATACTCTGCAATACATGAGTATTGCAGAATATTATCATGAAGAAGCAATCAGATGATTGCTTCTTCATGTCCCATGGTATAAAAGTGAAAAAGTAAAAAAAAAAGTTATTCAATAAAAAAATAAAGTCATAAATCACTAAAAATGCCCCAAACCCCCAAAACATATAAAGAGACATATAACTAAAAAAAAAAGTCTAAATCATAACACAAACCCCACATATATAGTATCACCGCGTCCGTAACAACCCGTAGAATAAAAGTAAATCATTATTGAACCCGCACGATAAACGCCGTAAAAAAAAACTGTTATAAACCCTCCAAAAATTATGATTTTTACCTTTTCAATCCCACAAAAAATGCTATAAAATGTGATCAAAAAACCATATGTACTGCGACATGATACTTGTGCAATGTACAACATGTCCCGCAAAAAACAAGCCATCAACCAGCTCCGTAGCCAAAAAAGTAACAAAGTTATGCCACTTGGAAGACGGCAATACATAAATGATAGATTTTTCCCCACATTAGGGTTTTGTTTGACAAATTTAGTAAAACGTAAGAAAATATATTCATGTTTGGTATCCCCGTAATCGTATCGACCCATAGAATAAAGATAACATGATTATTAGTCTATACGGTGAACACCAAAAAAAAAAGAAGTAAAAAATCCAGTACAGAATTGATGCTTTTCTACTCCTGTCCTCAAAAAACGTTCCTAAATTTTCAACAATAGGTGATACAAACCCCAAAATGGTAACATTGGAAAAAGCATCTCATCCCGCAAAAAAAATGGCATCACATGGCCCCAATAACGAAAAAGCGAAAATTTTATAGCCTTCAAAAGGGGCCAATGAGGAAACTAAAATCCTGGCAGCTGCAGCGCCCTCCTTCCCTTCTGCACCTCGCTGTGCCCCCATAACACAAGTCACAGCCACATGTGGGGGGTCTTTGTACTCAGGAGAAATTGCAGAACAAATTGTATGGTGGGTTTTCTCTTTTTATCTTTTGGAAATGTGTAAATTTTAGGGCTAAATGAACGTATAAGGGAACAATATGACCATTCTAAATTTCACCTCCATTTTGATTCAATTACTATGAAGATCTCAAGGGGTTAACAATCTTCGTAAAAGCTGTTTCTGATAGCTTGAGGGGTGCAGATTTGAAAATGGGTTGGTAATATAGGGGGTTTTGATGCTAAATATGTAAAATTTCATTCCAAACTGTATTTATCCCCAAAATAGTCAATTCTGAAAATCCGGAAAAGCGATATTCTATTTGTAAGCCGCGTGACATCAAAATAAATTATCCAGACATTTCAGAAATTATGAAAATGTAAAGTAGACAAATGGGAAATGTTATTCAGCAACTTATTTAGGTGGTAAATCGATCTGCCTGAAAACGCAATGATTTTGAATTTCGAAAATGGCAAATTTTTCCAAACATTTATCATATTTTCTTTTTTTTTGTAAATAAATGCAAAACTTATCTGCCAAAATTTACCACTAAAATGAAGTACAACATGTGGGGAAAAAACAATCTCAGAATCGCTTTGATAAGTAACAGTGTTCAAAAGTTATAACCATATAAAGAGACGCAAGTCAGAATCCAAAAAATCGGGCTGAGCCTTAAGCTACAAAATGGCTGCGTCCTTAAGGGGTTAATATTTGAATTAGTGGTACCTTACACTATCAGTCTTAGACTTAATTGCATAATTGTTACCGTACACTACCAGTCTATTTGCATCACTTTTAACTTTACAGTACTAGTCTTAGAAATTTTTTGATTTAGAAGATACCTTACACTACCAGTCTTAGTTCTATTTGCATCACTGTTTTCTTACAGTACAAGTCTTAGTAGTATTTGCATTAGTGTTACCTTACACTATCAGTCTTAGACCTATTGTAGGTGTTTTAAATTAGGGAAATAGAATTTAATGGACAGGGACATGCATCTGGTGCTGCTTCTACTGCTGTTAATGGCGGTGATGGAGCTGGTAGTGCAGGGGATATGTTTTGCCTTTGACCTCGGGTGCAAACAGGTGCCTGGGTTTGCAGCGTAGACTTGTAATCCCCAATAGGCCACAAAAAATTGAGAAATTGGTCAATTACATGAGAGACCATGCCGCGGCTGCCATGAGATTATCCTCAATATGCTCAACTTCTGTTGAACGCACAAAACTCTCCTTCTCAACCCCCTTCAATACAGAAAAACCATCTCAGAGAAAAGTCCTTTGGCCTTCACTCATGCTATATGATGACTCTCCTAGATCGGATTGTGTGGCCCATTCTCCCACCCTTGCCCCAGACATAGATTATGAAATCCAACTGCCAACAGCTGTGGCATTCTGAAATGTGCAGATGGAGAAGCAGAGCAGCAGTGAAGGCTCATGTTAAATAAAGCGAGGGCTGATACTGAGGTCTTAGACCCTACATAGCTCAAAAGTAGAGGTGAGCGAGCATACTTGTTTGATGCTTGTTGCTCGTTCGAATAGTAGCGTACTCGAAACAGCTCGTTGCTCGGACAAGTATTTCGCCTGTTCGAGAACAAGCTTTCACTTAAAGGGGTATTCCCGTCTGGGCATTCACATTCAGTTTGATAAATCTGCCATATATGAACATTTCTTCAATTAGATGTTATTAAAAAAAAATGTTCCTGTGTGAAGATAATTTCTCATAAATGTTGTCATATGGTCCCTTAGAAACAAGATGGCTTCCTCGGATACGGACACCTCTGCTGGAGGCATTGCACAAATAAACAAAAAGTTTTTATATATGAAATGTCCCGGAGTTACTGCAGGTCCCACAGCCGTCCTGTAGTAATGATCGCTGAATCCAAGAGGTCAGGAAGGGCTCAATAGTGCATGTCTGGCCACTGCTGCCAGAGTGTGAGGTGGTCGTAACCGAGGAAGCTATCTCATTTCTAAGGGACAACATGGCTATGTTTATGGGAAATTATCTTCACACAGGAACATTTTTTTTAATAACATCCAATTGAAGAAATGTTTATATATGGAAGATTAGTGAAACTGAATGTGAATGCCCAGACGAGAATACCCCTTTAAGGATCACTTAAGTGAAGAACACAGTGAAGAACACAGTGAACAGTGAAGACCACATTGCAGATGTTTCCATACATCTGCTAACTTATTGGAAGACATTAGTGCAGAAAGGTGTTCTTCACAATAGTATGTGAAGAACAATATGTGTGAAGAATCTTAGCAGTGTTCTTCACTGAAGAACACATTGCAGATGTTTCCATACATCTGCTAACTTATCAGAAGACACGAGTGCAGAAAGGTGTTCTTCACAATAGTATGTGAAGAACAATATGTGGGAAGATTCTTCACACATATTGTTCTTCACATACTATTCTTCAGTGAAGAACACATTGCAGATGTTTCCATACATCTGCTAACTTATCAGAAGACACAAGTGCAGAAAGGTGTTCTTCACAATAATATGTGAAGAACAATATGTCTGAAGAACACATTGCAGATGTTTAACAAGGTTCATTCTCCTTTTTGAAGTTCCACGAATACTCCATTGAATAAAAAAAAAACGAAGAAACAGGACTGACTTCCTTATTTCTCAATAAAATGACACATTTTATTGATCCCCTTGGTCCCCTTCAAAAATGCTCGAGTCTCCCAGCATCGGAAAAAGTTTGACTCGAGTAATGAGCACTCAAGCATTTTAGTGCTCGCTCATCTGTAGTCAAAAGCAATGATAGTTCAGATGAAAAGGTGGTGGTTGGAAAACTGCAGACAACCAGCAGAAAACAGAAAATGTGTAATTTGCATGCTGTGCCACCAGTCCATGAAGTGTGGCTAAAATCTTAACAATCTGAGCACTTCAGGAAGAAAGATGCAACTGCAAAGTAAACTTGAGCTACAGTGGATGAGACACCAGAAAAGCCTGCAGATAACTGAGGCTCTCTTGGAGACTTCAGTTGGCTCAGTCTGCACCACCACCTCCCAAGGTCACTTGTCTCCTCACAAAAGGAGGATGTAACACCACCAAGGGTACTACAGTCACCCTCACCAAGCCTGTTCACACCATCCATTCATCTTTCTATACCAAAATAATGGAAAGTTTGGACCATGATAAGCACCAGCTCTGGTCCTGAACAAAAGTATTTCCTAATTGCTGGCCTTTGAAATGATCCTATTCAGGCATGTGGAGACAGACAACTTTGATGATCTGATGGTGGCGGCTGTCCTACAATGTTAAATTCCAAGCTTCCACTACTTTACCCAGGAGGCCATCCCTGCTCTGCACCAACTGGTTGTAGAGAAAATCAAGTGTTCACTGCATGATGCCATTAGTCCCGAGGTGCACCTGAGGACTGGCACCTGATGAGGTATGTTACATCTGCTTAACTGCCCACAGGGTTAAAGTAGTGGCCAGAACCTTGTAGCATCATTTGCCCAACCAAGATTGATGCACATCCGCTGCCTTGCACATGTTTGCATTTTCGGCATTCACAACGTTCTGATTGCCAAGAGGAACATTGGCCTACCCACTCACTGCCTCATATGTGATGGAATTCAACTTTGCATAAAATGTAAGGGATGTGCGAGCAGCAGCAGCTCCAGAACGCTTGGTGGGTTGAAGTAGTAAAGGACAGCACTTCAATTACTGTCTCTCCATCCCTCATGGGGTACATTTGTAAAGTATAGCACTGCTTCCAAAATGCCACCAAGTGGGCTGCCATGCACATCTTTTGCCTGAAAAACCTCTTCATGTCTTGATGGAGGATTTAAAGGTGGCACATGAGAAAATAGAGGAGGAACAGCTGTCAGGACAATCCATGCATGACTTGTAGAATGGGTTGCTGGACCAGTGATCAGGTACTGCACTGCTAGGGCATAGTTGTGGAGGAGGAGTTTTCCTCACACCAGGGTAATACCTAGAGAAGCTCACAGGCCTCAATGGAGCGTGTGAGCTAGTCCCTGTCTCTGGGCAGCCTGGCCCACATGAGCCACTATATGCTCCAATGCCTGTGCAACAACACCCAAGTTGGGCCGAAAATCACCTGTTACTATAAATGTGTGAACACCATGCTGGACCCACACTACAAGTTCTGCTTACCCTGCTTGTTTCCTCTACTAGAGAATGAGGGAGTACAAAAATGAGGGAGTACAAGAGCAAATAGGTGGAAGCATTAATGTTGGAGTTCCTATCCCACATTGAGAGCTCAATGGCAGCATGAGGAGGAGGAAGTCACCAATGCAACAAAGACACCAGCGCCACCTCAGGAGGAAGAGTGAGCATGGGCACTAAGTGGAATGTCATATTTAATTCTCCTCAACTTCCACCATTATCAGATATGGCATGAAGTACCAGGGGGCAGACTGTTGAAAGATTATGGCCCATATATGTTAAAACTGGTGCAATCTGTTTTAGTGCAGTTTGCCTCACTAATCTGCACTTTTAATGTTTGTTTTCAGGATGTGCACACAGTTTCTCCTTTTATTTTTCTTGGTGCACTTTGCTTCACGGTGTTGCAACACAATAACCATGCAGTAATAAATGTGGCACAGAAACTAGGAACACACACCAACATGCCCCTTTAGGTACACAGTTTTCAAAAGTATTGGAAAAAATGCATGATAGTGGCACAAACACATAATAAATACATGTACAAACTCCAAAGACTTTTTTAATGCAATTGTAGAAAAAAAAATTGGCGCAGACAAAATAATATTTCTGGGCCAAAATAGACATTCTAACATTTATCAAGAAGAACAAAGCATGTATCCCACACAAGTTGGTGTTGCTAGTGTCCGAATTAGTTGGTAGAGTGTTAGAGAAATATCTCTATCACTGATGTGATATTGGGGCCAAACTGTTGTATAGTACGAGCTGCTCAGAGAATCAGTCTCACACACATGTCTGGTAAGACTATTCCACCTTTACATAACAGAGAGTTCTTATAGGTTTTTGGAAACAAAGAAACTTCACTGGGCATTAGTCACATTCCTTTCCCTTGGACAGGATGTGTACTTATGTGGTAACCTCTGAGGCACTATGTGGTGGTTGTGATGGTTTTATGCACAGATGTAGTTTGCTGACAATATGGGCAGTGTAAACACACATGGATGGAGAACACATAGACAAAATGGATTTTGTTCTCTCACAAGAGTGAAATACCACATTTCCTGGGTCTTTAGCTGGGTCTGCATTTTAATTTTATTTTTTATACATTTTTTATAAACATTTTTTATGTGTTGTATTTAAGTACTTTTCTTAGCCATTTTTTCAGGGTAACTGTCCTGTTATTACCACCATTTCCTCTACCCTATACTACCTCCATTTTTCATCCATTTTTGTGTGTTAAAATGTGAGTCATCTTGACTTCAATTTTCCCCTAAAATTTGGATGAACATGCCAAATCCAAATTTGCAAAAGTTCACATAGAAGCTTTTGTGCTCTAAATGACTCATCATTATCCTTTAACACACAAGGAGCACACCACCCCCATGCTATCACCCGTCTCTCTCATTTTGACTAGACTGGGCCGGCGGCTCAATGATTAACACTATAGCCTTGCAGTGCTGGGGTCCTGAGTTCAAGTCCCATCCAGGTCAACATCTGAAAATAGTTTGTATGTTCTCTCCATGTTTGCGTGGGTTTCCTCCAGGTCCGCTGGTTTCCTCCCGCACTTCAAAACATACTGGTAGGTTGGTTAGATTGTGAGAACCATTGGGGACAGGGACAGATTTGTCAAGATCTGTGCAGTACTGTGTAATCTGTGTGTGCTATATAAATAAAGGAATTATTATTATTAGACTTACTAGACTAGACTAGCCTAAGACTGCTAATCAGACACAAGGGGGCATATTTATCAGGACCTCTGCGCACCGCCACTGGCGCAGAGGCCCTGAAATAATCGCAAATGCTAGCTTATTCCTAGCTTTTGCGATTATTTTCCCCAATCCGCCACCTTCACGCCAGTGGGGCGTGAAGGGGCGTGAAGGGGGGGGGGGGCGCGGCCGGACGGGAGTGGGACGGCGCGGGGCGTTACTGTCCCTGCGCCTGCGCACTCACTGCTGCCGGCGACTTTTCAAATGGCCTGGCGTAGGATAAACGCTGCGCTGCTGGCAGCCCGATACATCAAGAGGCAGAAGCCAGTAGCGGCGCTCGTGCGCCAGCGTATGATTAATATCCCCCAAGGACTCAGCCTGGAAATTCTGTGTTGTTCCCTTCTGGTTATCTTTAGATTTTTAGAAATAATCAAGTACACTATCATGTAACAATTTAGTATAGAAACAAGCTAAAGATTTATAATTCTGTTATCCTTATTATCCAGCAAACCCAAAATTAGAATCTAAAAGTTAAAGATAAATATATCTAAGGCCTAATTCAAACTCTCTATTTTAACCCCTTAATGACCTGGCCCTATTTTGTCTTTCCATTTTTAACTCCCCACTTTCAAAAATCTATAACTTTTTTATTTTTACACGTAAATAGTTCTTTGTCTGCTTGATACTGAATAGATGTAAAATGTTATTTGTTAAATTTCATGAGGTGGCCTGGTTTTGATGCTGGATTTATGTAAGGGGAACTGTTATATTTATTTTTTCTGTACAAAGCTAGGTTCTTATGCTGCAATGTAGGAAGTGGGGAAGGGGGGGGCTCCATAAACCGCACACAGCCCTCTGCACATAAAAACAACAGCAACTCAGTACTCACCTCCTAGCACTCCCCGGGGGTTACCTTCTCCTCTCTTTTTCATCAGTTGCATTAGCAGAGTCAGGTTCATATGCTGTGCCCGAGCTTCTGCTGAAAAAATGGGAGAAGAGGCTCCACAGGGAGCCCCAAAAGGTGAGTACTGAGTTAATTTTTTTATGTTCTTGTGACAGTGTGCTAGCTACCTATATAATGGTGGGTAGTGTGGTGGATACTTATATACTAACGGGCAGTGTACTAGATACCTTCGTACTGGAGGGGAATTGTGCTGGATACCTACATACTGGGGGAAGTTTGCTGGATACCTATATATTGGGGTGGGCAGTGTGCTGGATACCTATACACCTGGGGGGTGTGCTGGATACATATATACTGGAGGGCAGTGTGCTGGCTACCTGTATGCTGGGTTGGTAGTGTGTTGGATACTTAGATGCTGGGGGGCACCGTGCTGCATACCTACAGTATATACTGGGGGAGGGCATTGTGCTGCATACTTACCGTATATATGTATATGCCGAGTTTTTCAGCACAAAAAATGTGCTGAAAATCCCCCACTCGGCTTATACACGAGTCAATAGCCTGACCAGCACTTAAAAAAACCCCCAAAACTAATATACTCACCCTCCGGTGGCCCCCGATGCGCAGCGGTGCTCTCCCGATGTCCGCGCTGCTCCCCCGATGTCAGCGCGGGTCCTCTTCTGTCTTCTGTCTTCTTCTGTCTTCTTTCTTCGGTAACATCCTGCAAGGCGCCGCCATGTTCTTCTCCCGGCCGTCGCATAGTATGACGTCAGCAGCGGCCACGCCATACTATGCAACTGCCGTCCGGGAAGAGCGTGGCAGCACCCTGCGGAAGACAGAACACAGAAGAAGATAGAACACAGAAGAGGACCCGGGTCTGGCTGTATACTAGTGGGGGCAGGCTGTATACTACACGGGGCAGGCTGGGCTGGCTGTATACTATTGGAGGCAGGCTGGGCTGGCTGTATACTACAGGGGGCAGGCTGGGCTGGCTGTATACTACAGGGGGCAGGCTGGGCTGGCTGCATACATAAGGGGGCAGGCTTGGCTGACTGTATACTACAGGGGGCAGGCTTGGCTGACTGTATACTGCAGGGGGCAGGTTGGGCTGGCTGTATACTACTAGGGGAAGTGTGCTGGCTACCTATATACTGGGGGAAGTGTTCTGGATACCTGTATACTGGGAGAAGACAGTGTGATGGATACCTATGTCTGGGGGCAGTGTGCAGTATACTTATGTACTGGTGAAAAGCAGTGTGCTGGATACCTATATACTTAGGGAAAGTATAGTGCGCAGGATAAATATTTACTTAAGGAGGATAATGTGCTGAATACTTGTATACTTGGGGAGGGGGCAATGTGCTGGATAGCTATATACTGGGAGGCAGTGAGCTGGATACATGTATACAAGGAGCAGTGTGCTGGATACATTTATACTGAGAGACATGTGTTGGATAGATATATACTGGGGGCAGTGCTTTGGATACAAATATGCCAAATATATGTATCCGACACACTGCCCCCTGTATACATGTATCCAGCACACTGCCCCCAGAATATGTGCTAAAATAGACGTGTATGGTAATGTATATATTTTATTGATCTTATGGAAGGAGCACTGCCCTGATGCAGTGTCATGGAAATAATAGACAAATGTATCCCAATTATGTAAGAAATTACCCTTATCCAGTAGCATGCATGAAAGTATAAAAAAGTACCAGGTGTCATAAAAACATAGCAAAAACATATATACATTTTCAATGCTATTACTCAAATAAAGGCTACCTGCACACGGTTGGTGTTTTTCTATGTCCGCAATCTGTGGATGAAATGGCTCTCGTTCTGAGCTGCATGTGATCCGTGTTTCAACTGTGTCAAAGCTGTATGTCCGCAAAGTTGATCTGTATGTAACCCGTGTTTTCCAGGAAGCCAGTGATTGAGCTAGGCCAGCCCACTAAAGGGGTTTTCCCATGGAAGAAAATTCTCAAATTTCAATCCCCTAGGGATGTTAACACAATAAAGATCATTTCTACCCCTTCACTTCACAATTTCTATTAAGTTTTATTACTATTTTAGCTCCTATCACTCATGGTCTTTAGCTCCTATCACTATCACTGATGGTCACTGTGGGCATATCAGTGAGTGAGCTCTGTCCTGGACTGCAGTGGTAGAGTGCAGGGAGCAGAGAGAGAGAAACTGAGCCCCAGGGACATCACACAGAAATCCGATATGGCTTCCTCTTCCCTAAGTCAGAAGTTACAGGGTCGTGTCTAGGAGTAACTGAAATTGTGTACAGCAGGACTGATAGAGACAGATTGGACTTATATATGTGAAATGCTGTATTCTTGTTAATAACAGTGAATTAGAGAATGTGTACATTTTAGAAACTTTTCCTTGTGGGAATACGCCTTTAAGGTCTCAGTAACTAACCACAAAAACAACCAGAAAACCTAGTACAAACGTGTACAATCCGTTTTTTTACCCCATTGACTTCTATGGGACTGTCTAAACCACAAGCAAAGATTAAAATGGGATATGCTCTGAGTTTTTCTTCATGAGCACTAAGCTCAGACACGGTGCTGAGGAATCCTCAGATGTTGGACTTGATGGACTTCTTTTTGGGTCTAGTAAACAACGATTGTGTGCAAGAGGGCTAAGGGAGTTGTGTGATTTGGATGGCTGAAAGAAAGCCATAACGCCTGTAGAAAATCACACAACTGCAGTTTTTTGTCAATTTAAAATCATTTCGAATTTTCTTCCTGTTTCCTAGAACATTACAGAGAATATTAAATGCTGCTTCTTAGAACACAGACCCATAGGTAACTCTGTAAAGGGAATGCACCCAGTTAAAAACTGAAATGCAAAAGAGATTCGCCCTGTTGGCTAAATTACCTAGAAACTGCCCTGACCAGGAATAATGGAAACTCTGTACAGAAACTGGAACATGGAGAAGATTTCTCCGCACTTTAATGGAAAAAGACATATTTATTAGTTGGTTTTGATAAGAGAAAACAAAACGGAAAAACACACTTCTTCTATTATATTACTAGTAGTGGACTAAAAATATCAAGCAAGGTTCAGTGCACAACGGAACATGAAATTTGAAGAGCACTGTAATTTATCTGTCAGAGAATGCTCTTCATCTGCGGAGGGAGGGGGCACTTCTTTTAGTAAAAATGTCAGTACTGTTACTCTGTACCATTCATTCTCTTTATTCTTTCATCCATCTATTCTCATTTCAGCACCCCATAGCGCTTGGGTATTTTTATGACCTGCCCTTCCAAATTCTTATAAGCGTTAAAGGCAAACTGTACGACCATTTACATTTATTTCATCATTGTGTGTTATTTTATGATAAATATTGTGGGATCTTTTACAGATAAGATACAAACATAGCTACACTTATCTCCAATCTGTCTACTACCAGCAACTACAACCAGTGGCATAGCTAGAGTCTTCTGGGCAATGTTTATACATGAGGCCTCCCACCATTCACAATAACAATAGACTGGCATGCATGGAAAGTTACTCTCTGCCATGCTTCTCTTATAATATATAAAAATGATGCTGTAGTCTGATTATATATAATAGTAAAAGCATGACATAAGGAAATTGTCAGAATCTGATGTACTTTAATCATGGACCACTAGTTTGTCTTTTTTTGCTGCACTTCTGCTCCTCACCACTGGAGGTTGCTATAATTACCCTAGAATTGGCATTTACCTAAGATCCATTACATGGAGCATCTGTCACAGAGAAAAAGCAAAAAAGATTTTCTACATTCCTAGCTATGATGGTGGAAACTAAGAGCTGTTAGCAAACATTGCTGCATTCAAGAATGGTGACATTATTTAGAGGGGGCATCACAGCAAATTGTTGCAACCACCAGGTTCCCCTGTTTCCCTACCAGGCTCGGTGGAGTTTCTTAACGGATTCAATTTTGAATAAAAAGATGAATAGATAAATATAACTAATTAAATATAAATATAACATTAAAATGTAGCTGATAAGCAGTATTAATGAATAGAGGTGCTGGCATACAGTGGGTAACCATGAGGAAATAGGAGCAGTTAAAGAGAGTTACAAGGAAGCGCTGTGCGAGTTGTATGGCAAACAGCTGTTGTTGGCTGCTCTCACAAGCGTGGGGAGATGCCGGCAGTTTATATCAAGCCGGACGCCTGCGCAGCAGAAGCAGACACTGGCTCCTGCACACAGATCAGCGGTGCCCGCACATCAGGATGGAGCAGAAGACAATATAGTCATAGAGGAATTACAGGGCCATGGGTAGTGATACTGCAAGAATATTGCAGGATCCAATATTCCTGCAGTATCACTACCCATGGCCCTGTAATGTTGGATTTTATATCTCTTTAATAAAAATTGTGTTGATTAAGAATGACATTGGTCGTTGATGAGGACACCTCACAATAATAGGTTACAAGCGGACACGTTAATTCCCACCTTTTCCTTTTTTCGTACACTTCTACCCACGGTTCCTTTGTCTACCGGTTATTGGAGAGTTTGGGCACTGCTGAAGTAACCAGAAAAAAAGCTACTTACTGGTTAGAAGCAATTGCACCAACACGATCCAGCTCAAATCCAACAGAGCACAGCGTTCAGTAAAACATCTCCTTTATTTGATATGTTTTAAAAGACATGGAAAGGCATTGAAATTCCAACGCGTTTCAGACGCAGTCTGCGTCCTTAGTCATGGGTTACAATAGTTGTTTAAAAGTTAAATCATTTAAATGCTCAGAAACATACCATGTGATGAATAAGTCCCTCCCACAAGGGAAGGGGAAATGCGATCAGCACGTCCGGCCCTCCAAAGAGGTTTGTCAAGAACAGCCAATCATCTGCTCAAGATGTCACCAGGACAACCACTGCCGCTCCGGAGCACCTGGAAAGACAATAACTGATAAGAAGGTAAAAACCAAGATGATCAAACAAGTTATTAAACTTCTTCCGTCAGGTAAAAGCCCGTGTCCCGATGGTTACACAGCGGCGTTATACAAAACCCTATTAGAAGACCTTTCTCCCAACATGCTTGCGACATTTAACTCCATCTCTGATAACAACCTTTTTCCCCCTTCCTTCCTATATGCTCATATCACAGTGATACCCAAAGAGGGTAAAGACCTCAACTTTGTCCAAGCTACAGGCCAATCTCATTGATCAATGTAGACGCAAAAATCTACGCCAAACTACTGTCTTGTAGACTAGCTCGCCTCATGGGTTCCCTAGTCCACCCCGATCAAGTGGGTTTTATACCAACACGTGAAGCAAGGGATAACACCCTGAAGTCCTTTTCCCTGCTACACCATGCGAAATCCAACTCCACACCGTTTTTACTTCTCTCATTGGATGCAGAGAAAGCATTCGTTAGGGTGGATTGGGGCTTCCTGGAGGCGACCCTGTAGCAAATAGGATTGAGAACGACTACATTAGCACGCATCAAAGCTCTGTATGCTCTTCCACAGGCGCAAATACAAATAAATGGTTTCCTCTCCCCTACCTTTACCATCCGTAACGGAACACGTCAGGGATGTCCCCTCTCCCCTCTCCTATATGCGCTTGTTATCTATTGAAAGCAATACGTACAAATGAGGCCATTTCAGGAATTAAAGTAGGGGAGCAAATATATAAATGTTCCGCGTTTGCTGACGACGTCCTGCTTTACATTACTAACCCTGAAACCTCTCTCCCGCCTTTGATGGAAACCCTCAATACCTTTGGCTTTTATAGTAATCACAAAGTCAATATTACTAAGAGCGTCGCCATGGGAATAGGGCTTCCTCAGGCCACCATTACTGATTTGAAAAAAGCATACCCCTTCTCCTGGTCTACTGAAGACATAGTATACCTGGGTATTAAAATTCTAGCAGACCTTGACACGACTTACACACGCAACTACGGGCGATTCCTACAGAACCTACAGGGTGACCTCAAAAACTGGTCTGCGAAACAGCTGACATGGATGGGGCGACTCAGTTGTATCAAAATGACAGTCTTACCGCGGCTTTTGTACCTATTTCAAACTATCCCCCTTGCATTGCCAGGTCAGTTTTTCGGGAAGCTGCAGAAAATATCAAACCAATGCCTATGGTCTTCAACTCCCCCCAGAATATCTAGGTTAACTTTGATACGGAGGAAACACCAGGGAGGCTTAGGCTTACCAGAATTCAAGGGCTACTACACAGCAGCAACGTTGGCCCGCATTTTGGACTGGTTCCATTATGGGAAAAGTAAGCTTTGGGTACACCTTGAAAACACCCTATCCCCGGTCCCTCTGACCATACTTCCATGGACGGCGACATATGTACACCAGAACTTTCACTTATCCAAAACACCCTATGTAACCTCACATGTCCTTAGACTAGTAAAAAGAATGAGTAACACAATGCAATTGTTCTGTACTGATGGACCTATGACACCAGTGGTTGATAATCCCGACTTCCCGCCAGGATGCCTCAGTCACTTCCTCCGTCCCCTGAGAGACGATAAAACCTTGACTTTTGCTAGACTTCTAAACGACACAAGTCTCCTACCCATTGAGGAAGTCTTAGGAGCGGACACTTGTACAGCTAGAGTGAGATGGGAATACTCGCAACTGAAACATTTCTATAACGCCAATAAAGGTAACCTAAATCTACATAGGTCACTGACCCCGTTTGAGTTATTATGTACATCAAAGACTCCCATCCCACACGCTATCTCTGCAATCTATGATCTGCTGCTAGATAAATGGGCGCTATCGGATCTACCATATGTTAAGACCTGGGAACTCGAACTAGGCAAAACACTATCAGAAGATGATTGGGCTAAAGCTTTCGAGCTTTGCCACCGGCTTTCCCTATCGGGTAAAGCTCAGGAAGCAAACTTCAAAATACTGTTGCGATGGTATTGGACCCCTGCGAAACTGAACAGAGCATATCCCTCGTGCTCCGATGAGTGCTGGCGCTGTAAACAGGCTCCAGGAACTATGACCCATATCTGGTGGGGATGTCCCTTGTTAAGGCCACACTGGGCCAGGGTCATTAGACTTATAGCAAAACTAACAGGCACTAGACTGAACGATGAACACACTATTCTACTGCTGAATATCCTCCCGATCTCCACTGCGAAAGCCAAAAGTCGCTAGTGGGTTTCGTGTTAATAGCTGCCAGGGCTCTGATACCATGCTTATGGAAATCCACTAGGGTCCCAACCTGTTCTGACCTCTTCTCAGAGATTTCACTTTTACATAGGATGGAAGAGCTCACAGCCGACACTCATCACACGACCGAACAACAAATTAAAACCTGGGGGCCATGGCTTGACTTTAGAAACTCGCAGGACTTTCTTTCCTTCACGTAATCAAATAGCTAAAAAGATTTTCTCTCGCTGATACTAGCCTCCCCTTCTTCCCTATACTTTCCCTCCCTCCCTCCTTAGTGATGGGATTTTCCCTCCCCAACAACAAAAGGGGACTATAGGAGTATAGGCAATGATTAGACATTTAATAGTCTCTATGATGAGATGTTATGATTAGAGATGAGCGAGCACTAAAATGCTCGGGTGCTCGTTACTCGAGCCGAACATTTCCTGACGCTCGAGTGCTCGTTTCGAGTAACGAGCCCCATTGAAATCAATGGGAGACCCGAGCATTTTTCAGTAAAATTACAAACTGAACGAGCACTGTTCAGTGCAGATGTTTCCACTGAAAGAACACAGTGAAAGAACACAGTGCAGAACAGATTGCAGATGTTCATGAACATCTGGGATCTGTTCCGGAGACACGCGTGCAGATCGGTGTTCTCCGCAATAGTATTTGAAGAACAATATGTGTAGAGAATAGAGATGAGCGAGTATACTCGTCCGAGCTTGATGCTCGTTCGAGTATTAAGGTACTCGAAACGGCTCGTTGCTCGGACGAGTATTTCCCCTGCTCGAGATCGAGCATTTAATTAAAAAAACACAGTGAAGAACAATGAAGAATAGAATAAAAACAGTGAACACAGTGACCACAGGATCATTTAAGTGAAAAACACAGTGAAGAATAGATTACAGATGTTCGGCACATCTGCTTACTTGTCGGGAGATACGCGCGGAACGGTGCGAACAAAATACTAAGTGAAGAACAATATATATGTGTGAAGAACACATTGCAGAACACGGTGAGCAGGACAGAGACAACGAGGAGCAGCACAGAGACACCGGGGAGCAGCACAGAGACACCGGGGAGCAGCACGGAGACATGGGGCAGCGGCAGCACGAAGACATGGGGCAGCGGCAGCACGGAGACATCAGGCAGCGGCACGGAGCGGCACGGAGACATCGGGGCACGGAGACATCAGGCAGCGGCACGGAGCGGCACGGAGACATCGGGGCACGGAGACATCGGGGCACGGAGACAGCGGGGCACGGAGACATCGGGGCACGGAGACAGTGGGGCACGGAGACAGCGAGGCACGGAGACAGCGGGGCACGGAGACAGCGGGGCACGGAGACAGCGGGGCACGGAGAGAGCGGGGCACGGAGACAGCTGGGCACGGAGACAGCGGGGCACGGAGACAGCTGGGCACGGAGACAGCTGGGCACGGAGACATCGGGGCACGGAGAGAGCGGGGCACAGAGACAGCTGGGCACGGAGACAGCTGGGCACGGAGACATCGGGGCACGGAGAGAGCGGGGCACGGAGACAGCTGGGCACGGAGACAGCGGGGCACGGAGACAGCGGGGCACGGAGAGAGCGGGGCACGGAGACAGCGGGGCACGGAGACAGCGGGGCACGGAGACAGCTGGGCACGGAGACAGCTGGGCACGGAGACATCGGGGCACGGAGAGAGCGGGGCACGGAGACAGCTGGGCACGGAGACAGCTGGGCACGGAGACATCGGGGCACGGAGAGAGCGGGGCACGGAGACAGCTGGGCACGGAGACAGCGGGGCACGGAGACAGCGGGGCACGGAGACAGCGGGGCACGGAGAGAGCGGGGCACGGAGACAGCTGGGCACGGAGACAGCTGGGCACGGAGACATCGGGGCACGGAGAGAGCGGGGCACGGAGACAGCTGGGCACGGAGACAGCTGGGCACGGAGACATCGGGGCACGGAGAGAGCGGGGCACGGAGACAGCTGGGCACGGAGACAGCGGGGCACGGAGACAGCGGGGCACGGAGACAGCGGGGCACGGAGACAGCGGGGCACGGAGACAGCTGGGCACGGAGACAGCGGGGCACGGAGACAGCTGGGCACGGAGACAGCTGGGCACGGAGACAGCGGGGCACGGAGACAGCGGGGCACGGAGACAGCGGGGCACGGAGACAGCGGGGCACGGAGACAGCTGGGCACGGAGACAGCTGGGCACGGAGACATCGGGGCACGGAGACAGCGGGGCACGGAGACAGCGGGGCACGGAGACAGCGGGGCACGGAGACAGCGTATCTCCCGACAAGTAAGCAGATGTGCCGAACATCTGCAATCTATTCTTCACTGTGTTTTTCACTTAAATGATCCTATTCTTCACTGTTCTTCACATCTGCTAACTTGTCGGGAGATAATATACGCGCGGAACAGTGAAGAATAGATTGCAGATGTTTGCATACATCTGCTAACTTATCAGAAGACATTCTTTTTCAATTAATTAACACATTTTATTCCCGAACCATGGTCCCTTTGAAAAATGCTCGAGTCTCCCATTGACTTCAATGGGGCTCGTTATTCGAGACGAGCACTCGAGCATCTGGAAAAGTTCGTCTCGAATAACGAGCACTCGAGCATTTTAGTGCTCGCTCATCTCTAGTAGAGAACAACTTGCAGATGTTTCCAAACATCTGCAAGTTGTTCTTCACACATATTGTTCATGACTTGTTCTTGTTACTGGGTCCGTTCCGTGATGCCCGCTCCTCCATGCCCGCTCCGATTCTCCATGCATGCTAAAGCCCCGCTCCGCTCCAGCCCCGCTCAACTCCGTGATGCCCGCTCCAGCCCCACTCCACTCCGTGATGCCCGCCCCATCCCCGCTCCATTCCCTGATGCCCGCTCTGCTCCGTGATGCCTGCTCCATCCCCGCTCCGTTCCTTGATGCCCGCTCCAACCCCGTTCCGTGATGCCCTTTCCGCTCCGTGATGCCCGCTCCGATTCTCCATGCCAGCGCCAGCCCCGCTCCAGCCCCGCTCAACTCCGTGATGCCCGCTCCAGCCCCGCTCTTCTCCGTGATGCCTGCTCCAGCCCCGCTCCATTCCGTGATGCCCGCTCCACTCCATGACGCCCGCTCCAAGCCCTGCTCAGTTCCGTGATGCCCGCTCCGCTCCGTGATGCCCGCTCCGTTCTGTGATGCCCGCTCCACTCCGTGATGCCCGCCCTCCAGGCCTGCTCCGATCCTCCATGGCCGCTCGCTCCGCTCCTCCATACCTGCTCGGTGATGCCCGCTCCAGCCCTGCTCCGCTCCACATCAGCCTCCGCTCCTGCATGCCTGATCCTTCGTCTGCGCTCGTGTCTTCAGCTAAGTAAGCAGATGTTCGGAACATCTGTAATCTATTCTTCACTGTGTTTTTCACTGTGTTCTTCACTTAAATGATCCTGTGTTCACTGTGTTCACTGTTTTAATTGTATTCTTCACTGTTCTTCATTGTCTTTTCTTAATTAAATGCTCAATCTCGAGCAGGGGAAATACTCGTCCGAGCAACAAGCCGTTCCGAGTACTCTAATACTCGAACGAGCATCAAGCTCGGACGAGTATACTCGCTCATCTCTAGTTATGATCTGACAATATCACTCCATAAAGATGATGCTTTGATTCCACGGGTGTCATATCCTTGACAAGGCTACATCAACTATATTAAAATGATATTTACTTATGCAAACTGTTAACTACATATGTACTAAATATTGTATGATTTGATTAAATGCACCAATGTTAGACCTGGGCACCTGCGCCTGTTTCTTTACAATTTCTGTGCCTTACAATGTCGATTCTTGTTGTACCACATATCTTGTTCAATAAAAGAATGATACAAAAAAAAACCAAGATGATCAATGCATTAAATTGTAATGGCAACTTCTGAATCACGAGAACGGCAACAGGAAAAAAGGTTTAAAGAAATGTCATCGTAGGAGCAAGGAAAACCAATGCCCAATATTAAGTAAGAACAACCTTGTCCGTAACAGTGCTGTATGTGAATCCACAGCAATAAATACATGGTATGAATGTATACAGAAATACTGTTATTATGTTATTTTTAGACGTCTAAGGCTTTTCATTCAACCCCTTCCCGACGCGCGCCGTACTAGTACGGCGCGTGCCGGGTCCCGGTGCATGGGGAGGGCTCGCGGGCCGAGCCCTCTCCATGGCCGGTAAGTCTTTGCTGCATATTGCAGCAAAGGCTTACCGGTAACACCCGCGATCGGTGCTAGCACCGGTCGCGGGTGCTTTCACGGCGATCGCCGCCGGCAATGCTGCCGGAGGCTCCAAAAAGATGACGTCACGGGGAGCGGTGATCCGTTGCCATGACAGCTTCGGGTCTCACGAAGGCCCGAAGCAGTCTCGTTTTAACCCATTCATTACAATGTGCTATGAGCACATTGTAATGAATGAGGAGTAAAATCCCCATATACTGCCATATTGCAGTATGGCAGTATATGGTAGGATCGATCAGACAACCTAGGGTTAAAGTACCCTAGGGAGTCTGAAAAATAGTAAAAGTAAAAGTAAAAAAAAGTAAAAAAAAAAAAATTATAATAAAAAAACCTAAAAATTCAAATCACCCCCCTTTCCCTAGAACTGATATTAATTTAATAAACAGTAAAAATCATAAACACATTAGGTATCGCCGCGTCCGAAAATGTCCGATCTATCAAAATATAATAACGTTTTTTTGTTGCGTTTAACCCCGTAACGGAAAATAGCGTCCAAAGTCAAAAATGACATTTTTTTGCCATTTTGGAAAATATAAAAAAATTTATAAAAAGTGCTCAAAAGGTTGCACAGTCCTAAAAATGATATCAATGAAAACGCCATCAAAAGCCGCAAAAAATGACACCACCCACAGCTCCGTACACCAAAGTATGAAAAAGTTATTGCCACCAGAAGATGACAAAATCAAAAAAAAAATTTTTGTACAGGAGGTTTTAATTTTTTTAAATGTATTAAAACATTATAAAACCTATACAAATTTGGTATCCACATAATCATAGCATCCCAAAGAATAAAATAGACATGTCATTTGTAGCGCACAGCGAAAGCTGTAAAATCCAAGCCCTCAAGAAAACGTCGCAAATGTGTTTTTTCACCATTTTCACTGCATTTGGAATTTTTTTCCCGCTTCCCAGTACGCACCATGGAATATTATCACTACGAAGTGCATTTGTTACGCAGAAAATAAGCCATAACAGAGCTCTTTGTGTGGAAAAATAAAAAAGTTATAGATTTTTGAAGGTGGGGAGTGAAAAATGGAAGTGAAAAAACTAAAAAAGGCCAAGTCGTTAAGGGGTTAAAAGACAGTCACAATCTTTCTTAATGACAATCTGATTCGCTCTAGTTAATTACCATGATTTTCCCTATGAAAATCTGTATCAAAACTGCAATTTCTCCTGCTTCTCACCATTTCACCTACAGGTATGGCTTTAGTGGTGTGTTTTGGATGATGACTAGAATAATGTAAAATGGTATTGCCCGCCGTGGGTTTTCTAAATGTAGATGTAGAAATTAGCTCCCTAGCCACCGACATAACTTAAGGTCCAAAAAAGTGACCTCAGTGGCACTGAAGTAATTTGCGAAACACAGATTAAAGTCATTATGATTTAAATACTGTATGAATGAGGGTATGGCAGATACATCATCCCTCCAAATAAGGAGGAGATCGTCAATGTATCTGCCATGCCACTCAATGTTCCACAGAAAAGGATTCTCTTCTATGTACACAAACTGAAACTCCCACCATGACATATCTAGGTTGGAATATTTTGCCCCCATTGGCACTCCCTGAACCTGTAAATAAAAGTTGTTAGAAAACATAAAGTAATTGTGAGTCATGAGATGGTGTGTTACCTGTATGATGTATTGTTTCAAGTCATGGGTATAATTGCTTTATGAATTAAAATGGAATTCCAGTGCTCTAATGGCAATGGTATAGGGGATAGACGTATAAAGATAGACGTATATTGGACCATGTGTACTGATTAAGATTTCAAAGTACATCAGAAGAGTCCTGAAGGTATCCAGGAACCATTTTTACAAGTGGTGTAAAAGGCTATCCAGTCACTCCCCCAATTTTTCATTAACTAAACCTAAGCCAGAGATAATAGGTCTTACTGGCAGGGGGAAGATACCCCTATGGGTTTTTGGTAGACCATGTATAATGGGAATTAAGGGTTCACGCACTTGTAAATAATCACTTTGTTTTGATGTAATGTTTCTCATCTGCAGTGAGGATCAGTGCTCTCCCCACGTTCTCACCTGGTTGGAGCTGAACGCTATGAATTTAACCTCTTACTGGTTAGAAGGGATTTGTCCCCCGAGCGGATTTAGGTTGCAGCATACATACAAGTGGCCACCAGGTGAGAGACTGAGAGGAACTGAGAGACAGGCTGTGACAGGGACTCAGACAGGCTGTGATGGTGACTGACTGACAGACAAAATATATTTATTTCTATTTTGTTATAGCTAAGAGCAGTTATCCCTGGCATCGCCGGGAGCTACAGATAGTATACTATACACACTAAACCAAACTATTTTTTTTGTATATAATTATTGTTTGTAATTAATCAAAAGCCATTCACATTGTGACGGAGGTAAAAAGGATGTTTCTGCCTGCCAGTAAATGTCCATAGACATGTTCAGCGTGTACCTCTAGCATACATGCTAAATGTGTGCATATAACTTGATTTGAACCCAACATTATATGGACATTTTATACAGCTTGTTTTCTGATGTATGTTAATACGGGGGGATACATACTCTGGTTCAGCAACTCCCCTGAAAGCAGGAGGAAGAACAGACATTGGCAGCCCCAGTGATTTCATTCCAGAGGACAATAGTATTTGGACAATTACCTCAGTGAACAACGATGAAGCAGCACTCCGTAGTGAAAAAGTGAAGTTTTTTTATTCCACCATTAGTAAGCAATGTTTCGCCTTCTCCATGAAGGCATTTTCAAGCATTATGTCTTAACAATCAACAGAGCATAGTGTGTGACTTCATATATAAATATATTACAAACACTTAAAACACTATATCAAGTGTATCCTAATTAAAGTGCACAATACATAAAGTGCTACACATTATTATTTTATGAAAACATTGTGATTTATACTATATAGAGATCTTAGAAGCAAAACACCCGTCTCGGTGGTTACCGCTATTAAACCCTATATGAATCAACAGACGAAGGAGACTCTAGGTCTTTGTGTATAATAACAAAGGGCTTAGTGCATTAAAAACAATACAGAAATGTACTCACTATTCAAGGGGAAAACGTAGTCCATATGAATTACACATTCTTTGCTCCTACTCGGGAGACTTCATGTGTTTGTCGGCATCCGCTAAACAATTAAAGTCATGGATACGGACATGTGCATAGGAGATTCTGCCCTCATCGCAGCCATGTTAGTTAAGGGAAAGTCCATACTCAAGCACTAAACAGCCAAACATCTGCGGAGGGACTAAGACGATCTAAACGGGACAACTAGAAGGACGGCACGAGAAGGTGATGAGTGGTCCACAGGTAAGCAGATAATGTCAGGCACGGATGTCATATTGTTGCCATATGGCCGGAGAGTCCATGCCTGGAAAGATTAATCAGGTCCCATCTGGGATCACTGCCTCCTCTAGAGGGTCCAAAAACACCTGGTTGTCCGTCCAGTGGTCACCGTATTTGAGGAAAGTCCTCATGATGTCCACTCCTATGTCCAGCAATTGCTGTAAAGTGTAAAGAAAAGAGAAGGCGCATTAGTGAGGACAGATTCCATATATTATATATCCTTAAATAGATAGGTGTACAATTTGTATAGCAATGTACAAAAAGATATGTATCCTAAGATATAATATATGTCACCTATCACTGAGACGAGAGAAGAAACCAAAAGCATTCATTAGGCAAGGTACACAAGGATATACTGTCATAAAAGTCTATTAATCCACTGTACCTCTCTCCGTTTTAACAATAGTTCCCTATTTCCACCCCTTTTGAGTGGAGGGATCCTATTCACAATGATAAATCTGAGTTTCTCAAGTTTGTGGCCAGCTTCGGCAAAATGACATGGTACCGAAAGATCACTTTTATTGCTACGTATATTGGATTTAGGGTTGTTAAGATGTTATCTACATTCAGTCGTGGTTTCCCTGACATAGAGGAAATTACACGGGCATTGGAGAACATAAATAATATACTCACTTCTGCCAGTAAGAAAAAGTTGATTTTAACCCCTTCCCAACACTAGTACGGTGCGCGCCAGGTCCTGGTGCATGGAGAGGGCTCGTGGGCCGAGCCCTCGCCATAGCCGGTAAGTCTTTGCCGCATTATTTTTGTGATTTGTGAGGGGAAGGGGGTGCCGCTTTTCTGTTCCCTTTAATAACACACAGATATGTATGCGCCAGATGCCCAAATGGTTGAGATCTGCAGCGTAGTTGCCCACTGTAGGTCTCTTAGAATATCTTTGGAGTGGAGTGGCAAAAGTGGGGAAATACACCTGTACAAGCCTTGCTACACTCATCTTTGTTACATTGGATCTGCTAGCTTGTTTAACAGGACTGGTCTGAACGATTTCTACTTGCTCAAATACTATTGCCATTAGCAGGTGTAAGACATATAACACAAGTTCACTGAAAAAAGCAAGGGTTAACCAAGAAAAGCGTAGAAAAATAGATCTTTAAATTTCATGTCATGTTCAAATGTTCACTGTGTTCATATTTGCAGTAGTTCTCCTTTAACGAAAAATGAATCCTTCAGATATTTCGCCCAGGTCATAACTTTCAAACTTGAGGCGAACATGTATCTCTTAATGACAGTTTTCCTAGAATATTTATGTGGGAAGTTTGTTGAAATTAATTTGTATTTCAATACAGTTTCTCATTTTTATCGCACACAGATAATTCAATTCTTAATGTCGAATAGGCCCGAGGGAGGATCCTGGAATATATTGTACAACAGAGGATTTCTAAAACCTGCTCCATAATACGGGGATGTGATTTATACAGAATCACATCTAATTTACTTACATTGTCCTGAAGAATTGCTTATACCAAGAAAAAACCATCAGGGGGTAATTGTCAGTTGCGAACAAACTGGTAATATAGAAAGAAAAGAGACAGAGCAGAGACAGAAAGTCTGTCATTGAACATTAACATTGTATTGTATTGAGCATTGAAAGACAAAGGCATCATTGTTCAGACTGTCATGATTCCTTTGTGAAGGAACTTAGATAACCAATAACCTACAATCCTATGGAGAATCAAAAACAGTACATAACAATTATAACTACTTGTATGATTTATAACTTTTTGTCATTGCATTTTCTGGGATAAGTACTTGACACAGATTGCTCCACTTTGAGCGTAGGCATCTTAGAAGATTCATCACTAAAATTGAAGAAATTTCTGTAGCACCTTCACAACTGATCCACATAAATATACAGTAGCTTTTACTGTGACAGTTTGCAGAGATACCATATATTTATGGCTCCCTTTTTCATCCTAAGGGCCCATGCACACGAACGTATGGGGGACGTACATACGCCCGCATGTACTTCCCCCATAGTCCTCTATGGTGCCCTGACTAACCGAACCGTTGTCGCAAAAAAGATAAAGCATGCTCTACCTTTGCCCGTAAGAACGGCGGTGCGCCACTATTGGCCACTATCGCCACTATTATATGGAGAGGAGTGAGCAGCAATTTGCTGCTCCTCCTCTCCAGTGCGCTTGATGATGCACCTGATGATGCTATGGCCGGGTGTGCGCACGTTAGTGGGCATGGACCCTAAGGCTCTTTACACACGAACATATGCTATGCTCAAGCCAGGACTCGGGCACAGCATAAGCTCAGCTGAAGAGGTGAACCACTGCTCACCCCACCCCTCTCCATAAGGAGGAGTGCTGCCGGCCATTCTCTTTCTTTTTTATGGCGACCGCATGGTACAGTGACACATATGTGTGCTCACCATACCGTGCGTGCACAACACACATATAGTGGCCATATACTAGCTTCCATTCATACAGCTAGCATATGGACTCCATACACGGTTGTGTGCACTTGTGGAATTCCTGCTTTGGGGGATGGGGGTGATTTATGACTGTTACTAACAGCCTCTGGTCTAGGTGCACATATCTGAAAAGGATTAGTATAGGTCCTGATCATGACATCTAGATAAGATATTAATTACAGCCGGCTGCAATATACTTCTGTATTGCCAGTACATTGCACTCGCTGGCTCTCAGCAGCACAGGAGTATAATATACAATAATATATTAACATTTAACAGCATTTGAATGTGTCCCCCTTTTCAAATGAGAGGGGAGGGGTGAGAAGCACTCACCCTCCTCTCTGCTGCATGCAGCTGTATGCGACGGCTCGGGGGAGCACATGTATTGGTACGTATTGGTACTTTCTTAAACCAATGAGGTAATCAAAATGAAAGCCTGTTGCAACAGCTTAAAAAAAGAATATTAAAACAATTATTTGAGAAAAACACTGCTTTATATTTTTTCACTTTTTTCTCATTGTTTCTTTAGTTACTAAAATATATATATATATATATATATATATATATATATATATATATATAATATTTATGAACCGAGTATGCTAAAAGGAAGCCCCTATTGTTACAAAAAAAACTGTAATATTATTTAAATATTCTGATTAATGTAAAAGTTGTTTAAAGGTAAACTGAAACATAGGCCCTGAAGGTTTTAATAACCATTGGTCATGATGGGGTTAAAATGGTGGCACCATGCAAACAATAGCAATATATATTCATAAACTGCAGATTTATACAAGTGTTACCAACCATGAATTAGTAATTTATTAAAAGGGTTGTCATATACACCCTATACCATATACAGGCCAGGGTGCATATAGTTGTTGAAAATTAATTAGGAACCATTTATTATGGATTTATTATGCTTGTAATCTGCATTTGAGGAGCCCTTTAATACTGATATAAATATAAACACACCTCTCTTAATCCCTGCACCTAGATACTTAGCATACCGGGACGTAGTATAACGTCCAGCTTCTGGGACCCACTCATGAACGGAGCCGGCACCAGAAGCAGCAGCTGTCAGCTGTCTTTCACAGCTGACACTGCGCTGTAACACCAGCGATCAGAGCCGACTCCGATCACGGGTGTTAACCCCTTACACGCCCCGGTCAAGCATGACCGCGGCGTGTAAGGGTGTTCCTGCTACAGATTGGATCCCTCGTGCTGCTTACCGGGGGATCTGATCCACTTCTGGGCAGCCCCAAAGTCTGCCTAGTGCCCGGGGCTGCCCGATCTCCCTGGCAGTCAGATCCCTTACACTGCTCTACAATGAAAAAGTATTGTAGAGCAGTGTATTGAACTTGAACCAGCGATCAGAGCAGCGCTGGTTCAAGTTCAAGTATGTACAAGTAAAAAAAAGTTAAAACCACTAAAATTAACACATTACAAATAATAAAAAATAAATACCGTATATAAAAAATGTAAGCCCCTAAAATGTCACTTTCATATAAAAACATTTAATAAAGTATAAAACACACAAAAACACAAAAACCCCCCACATATTTGGTATTGTCGCATCCAAAACAATCTGTATAATAAAACAGAATCATTACTGGACCTGCACAGTAAACACCAGGGTAAAAAAAATGCAAAAAACTTTCTAAAAAAAGTTCATTTTTAATTAATACCTTTAAAAAATGCTCTAACAAGCGATTAAAAAATTTTATGCACTCTAACATAAGACCACTAAAAAGAACGACTCTTCTCGCAAAAAATAAGCCCCTAACCAGATTTGTTAGCCGAAAAATAAAAAAGTCATGTATGTGAAAAAATGGTGATGCTAAAATGAATAAAATTGTCTTCAAATTAGTTTTTATTCAGTAAAATTGAATGAAATACACAAAACCCCGACATATCTGGTATCGCTACATCTGTGAAAATCTGCATAATAAAAAATAACCCTTATTGGACCCACAAAGTGAACCCCGTAAAAAACTACCTCAAAAAACTCTCCAAGAAAAGATGATTTTTAATTAATACCCTTTAAAATTTGCTCTAAAAAGTGATTTAAAAAAGTTACGTACTCTAAAATAAGACCAATAAAAAGAACAATCCTTCTCGCAGCCATTAACCAGATTTTTAAGCCGAAAAATAAAAAAGTTATGCACATGAAAGTCGGTGATGCTAAAATTTACATTTTTGCCAAATTACTTTTTATTCAGTAAAATGGGGAAAAAAAATAAAAAACTTTATAAGTGAGGTCTTTTCGTAATTGTAGAGACCCATAAATTAAAAATAATATACTATTTTAACGGTATTGGTAAACAGTAAAAAAAACACAAAAAAGTTCCTAAAAATTGATGATTTTCGTTTCCTCCACCAACAAAGAGTTAATAAAATCTCACCAATTAGCTATAGATGCCCCTATAGGTCCACAATAAAAAACAAAAAAAAAATTAAAGCCTGTACAAAGTGACATAGCAAATCTGATCTGTATGGCGCCTCCTTCCCTTCTATGCCCAGCCGTGCGCCCATACAGCAGGTTACCACCACATATGGGGGATCAGTGTACTCGGGAGAAATTGGGTAACAAACTTTGTGGAGCCTTTTTTCATTTAATCCATTACAAATGTTTAATTTTCCACCCAAAATGAATGTATTGTCAAAAAATATTACAATTTGTAGACCACACCTCCATTTTGTTTTAAACCCTATAAAACACCTAATGGGTTAACAAACTTCGTAAAAGTAGTGTTTCATACGTTGAGGTGTGTAGTTTCCATAATGGGGTCATTAACAATTCTAATTATTATTTAGGCCTCTCACAGTCAACTAAAAGTTGAGCAGGTCCATCTAAATATTAGTTTTGGTGATTTTCCCCAAAATTTTAAAAATGGCCCCTGATTCTGAGCCTCATAACATTCTAGTAAAATATGTGGAATCTTAAAAAACCATGCCAACATAAAGCAGACAAAGTTAGGAATTTATTTGGGTGCTATGACATCTGCATCAAAAGTAGAGAATTTAGAGCTTTGAAAATAAATTTAGTTTTTTTTCATAACTAAACACAATAGATATCAGCAAAATTTTTAAACTAATTTGAAGTACAATGTGTCACAAGAAAACAATCTCAAAATCCCCTGGATATCATATAGCGTTCCAAAGCTATAAGCACTTATAGAGACACAGGGCAGATTTGAAAAATGGGACCGCGTCCTAAGGGTCAAAAGAGTCCTGTAGGGGTTAAACTGTTCCTATTTAGTGGCCACCATATTGAGTTTTATAAATTTACAATCCTGAGAACCAAAATCCAGAGGCATAAATTGAGCCACCAAAATTCTTTGCAAAAGCTGGGTTCTTGGTGCCATTTGTGGGGCTGATGTTAATATGGCAAAGAGGGTTAAAGGGTCCCGTCCTTTATGGCATCCTTGTTGATACTGCTACATGTGTACAATTCTACAGCTAATTGTTATGAAATTTTACATTCAGTAACCAGTGTTCCTTTTATAGGAGTGGTTTTGAGACTTTTTAGTTTATACAGTAGTGAAAAGGGTAACTCTATAGCTGGTAGTCTACAACCAGGAAAATAAGTCATGAAGCCACAGATAACATACAGTATGGTTACAATCACAAAGAAAACTTTGCTGTCCCTAAAAGGTGCTGTCCCCAGAAGATCAATACTTTAAAATGCAAGTAAAATTTATGCCATAGGAACTAGTACTATAGTACTATATGAACACAAAACTGCTTCAAGTTCTACGTATGGTGCATGCAGAAGCTGGAAGAAGGAGTATCAGAGCTTGAAAGACCAACAAGGTAAGAATTAGTCCATCAGATGTGACAAGTGAGGAGGTGAAAGACAAATGAAGACATGACAGTGAAAATGTCAGTGCCTCCAAGATGGGAAATGTCAGCTCTCCTGGATGACTCCACATCCCACATGCAGCAATGGCCTTTGAATTATTTTAGTATATAATATGTAGTTAGTCAGATCTAATATGAAATGGAATCCCAGGAGGTCTCTTATGTGTGGTATGTATGACCATTTGGTTGTTGAGAAAGGTTGCACTTACACTTATGCTTTTCCTGTGAATAGATCTTTTCTCCTCAGTGGAGATTTTGGCACTGAAAGCCTAGTTTTAGGCCCTACTGTAAGGAATGACAAAGACACTCATTTATATAAGGAATTCACCATACCACTTCACATGTGGTATAAGGGTAAAGTGAGTACTGGATGTTGAGGATCATAGCAACCTAAGAACTACCCAGAGGCGTAACAATTGTTATTGCAGCACCCTCTCCTTTCACTGATCAAAAGTAGGAGGGAGGAGGTGGAGGTAGACATCTATAAGAGGAGTCAAGAATTACAGACAAATGGTGCAAGCAGGAGCTACTAGGCCCTGAGCCTAGCTAGCATATTTTAAATAACACAACTGGACTGGAAAATTTAAGGCTAAAGAGGATAACCTCAAGGATCAACAGAAACACATCTAAGTGCAGTAGGCTAAACTTGTTCAGATTGGTGATAGATTTCAGTTAATGTTTGTTCTTTCCCAGAAGCAGAAGAAGAAATGAGCCCTATTTAGTTTGGCAACAAATGTTTATTTTAGGGATTCCTATCTTTAAGTCCTCAATGACACATTAGTAAGCCCAAGCTTTAAGACAGCAAACTGTTTAAAGGGACATTCCCACAGATACAAGATTCTTAAATATACTTGGAATAACAAAATAACACATTGGGGGTCATTTACTAAGGGCCCGATTCGCATTTTCCCGACGTGTTCCCCGAATATTTCCGATTTGCGCGGATTTTCCCTGTATTGCCACGGGATTTTGGCGCACGCAATTGTGTTGCATCGGCGCCGGCATGCACGCGATGGAAATCGGGGGTCATGGCCAAGCGAAAACCCGACGGATTCGGAAAAACCGCCACATTTAAAACAATAAAAGTGTCGCTTGGGACGCGCTTACCTTCACTTGGTCCGGCTTGGTGAAGTTGAGTGCGTTCAGAGGCTTTTCAGTGCAGCAGCGCCACCTAGTGGACGGCAGAGGAACTACCTTGATGAATCCCGGCCGGACCGGAATCCACCGCAGAGAACGCGCCGCTGGATCGCGAACGGACCGGGTAAGTAAATCTGCCCCATTCTCTTATTCACTGTTATTAAGAAAAACACAGCATTTAATTCCAACCTGTCTCTATCAGTCCTAGTGTACATAATTTTGGTTGCCCCAAGATCTGACCATTAATATTTTGACTTTAGCATTGGGCACAACAGAATCTTCTCATTAATAGTTTCTCCTTTCTCACACTGCAGTTTCTATGCATTGCCCCTCCCCCTGTTTTCCAAAAACAGCTCACACATATACACAGACTAACACTTCCTGCCAGCAAACAGCAAGTGAGGAGAGTAAATCTACAATTTACAGGCAATATACATTGTGTATTTGATATAGCCGAGTTAGCAGAGCTTACAGTATTTGTTTCAGCTAAGATGTAGCAAAGCTGAAGAGTGTCATTGTGTGTTATATGCATCCCATGGATCTCATCATCTCTCCTCTCTGATCTGTCTCTTTATCTCTGTGTCAGATACTAGTGAATGTTCAGAAGTGTAGATAAACCTGGACCATGATCATGTAAACACATTGTCAGCACAGAGGGATTATGAAGTTTCTGCTTCGAGGATCCCCACCCACACTCTGGTATTTTACACTGACCATTGCTGAGTAATAAGAGATAAAATAGCAATAAAACTGAGTAAAGCTCTAAGGTAAATGGGTTAAAAATTATTTTTATTATGTAAACATCACCAGGGGATTAAAACGTGGGAATTGTCTTTCATGGGCAAACCCCTTAAAAGAATATAACACATCACTTAATTCACTTTCAAAAGTAAAATAATTGGAAGGAATAAAAGGAATAATTGTATGTAGTTTACTATTTTTTAAATTGTTCCCATTCTTTACATTTTCATGTTATTATGTCAGAGAAATGTTTCTCCTTTGCTTTTCTGAGTTTCAAAGATGCAGCCAAATTCATAAATCAGAATCCCAAAGAATGTAACCATAGCAGATTCACTTCACAAAAGTGACTTGATAGAAAGCCCTATTAACATTGTGGATGAAAGCCCAATGGTTCGAAACAGATCTGGTTTAGTCAAGCTTATCATTTCCAGCATAAGATATTATACACATTATTAGTGGAGATGGGTCACAATCGCCCTGTCATGTTCTATGCACTCTGTTTACAAAACACAGGAAGACATATTAGTGGAAGGGACACACTTCTAGAAAGCCGACAGGGACAGCGTGATGATTTATAATGTCCTGCTGTCAGTAGAGCTGTCAGAAAGCCCTCTTTGCTTAAATAGAACTGTATTATTCCTGCATCATGTACAATACAATACCGGTGCCAAGGTATCAATATGCTGAATGTAACTATAGAAACTGGGAAGAAACATATATACCCACATAAGAATGTGCAGAACAAAAACATGAATGCACAGTATTTCAGCAAAAGGTTAAAAGATCTTTTTTAATTGGACAGGCCAAAGTTCAGCACCTGATTGGCTCACCTATCCTTTAAAGGTCAAAGACCCAAACAGAGACCCACTGCTGGATCCCAGGCTAGACAGAGAGATGGCTGTAGGGAAAGGTTACGTTGTTCATGCTTATTAATTTTTAGAAGACAAGTCACCACTGTTTTAATTTTTTTTTTAATTAAAATTTAAAAATAAATTGCTTTGTTGAACCCAGTTATGAAGGTGCATTTCTGCATAAAGCCTGGTGCTAGTGCTTTTCTTTTTTGTATACTGAGCTCAGTTATGGTGTTGTATTTATATACAGAGCTCAGTTATGGTGCTGTATTTATATACAGAACCTCAAGTGCTTTATCTAGGCACTGAGCTATTATTATTCATTCAGGGAGAGGTACTACACTGTATAATTTTTTGTTAAAGCAGGGTGACTGTACATGTTAAAATTTATTTTGGGTAAGCACCCTCCCCCATCCAGAGGATGGCACTTCATATGCTTAAATTAATTAAACACTGTAATCAATATATATTTTAAAAATTGAGGAGCACTATTTCTGTTATAATTAAGTTTCAGGGACATTGCATATATTTAATGTCTTCTGGGGGGAGTACATTTTGAAATGCATCTGCTGTATGGAGAGGACTCACAAGATGAGTACTTTCCATAGCCGGTGAGCATTTGCTGCATATTGCAGCACACACACTGGTAACAGACCGAGGTTGGTGACCATGAAAATGCCTCCGGCAAGCTGCCAGAGGCATTTAAATCCCGGCAGCTCGTGGGCGCTGCCATATTGGATTTGATCGCTGCCCTCTATGAAGTCATCAGGGGTGGCAATTAGTTACTATGACAGCCTTGGGTCATACAAACATCCGAGACTGTCTCGTTTTAACCCTTGTTATGCATTATGTGCGATTTATAACATTGTAATAGATGATGTGTAAAATCCCCATATACTGCCATACTGTAGCATGGCAGTCTATAGTAGGATCAATTAGACATCCTAGGGTTAAAGTATCCTAGGGGGTCTGAAAAATTGTAAAAGATTAAAAAATGTAATAAAAAGAAATTCAAATTCAAATCACCCCTCTTTCCCTAGAACTTTTATAAATAAACATTAAAAATCATAAACATCCCGCTTTTTATCATGAATAAAGTAGAGATGTCATTTGATGCATACAGTGAAACCCATAAAATACCAGCCCACAAGAAATTGACGCAAGTGCATTTTTTTCACCAATTTCACTGCATTTGGATTTCCAGTTTACAACATGGAATATTAAATACTGTTAATATGAGGTGCCATTTGCTATGCAGAAAACAAGGCCTTCATACAGTGATTTACATGGAAAAATAAATACTGTATATACTTGTGTATAAGCCGAGATTTTCAGCACAAAAAATGTGCTGAAAAACCTCGCCTCGGCTTATACACGAGTCAGTGATAAAAATAAATACATTAATACTCACCCTCCGGTGTCCCCGATGTTCCTCACGGCTCCCGGCGGCTCCCGATCCCTGTCGCGGCTCCCGGCGGCTTCTTCACTCTTCACTGGCCGGGAGATCGCGCTGGCCGTCGCACACTGTCGACGGATGACGTCATCAGCGGCGACAGCGCGGCATCACAGTGTGCGACGGCCAGCGCGATCTCCCGGCCAGAGAAGAGTGAAGAAGCCGTCGGGAGCCGCAATGGGGATCGGGAGCCGCGACGAACATCGGGACAACGGAGGGTGAGTATTAAGTTTATTTCTTTATCTGTATAGGGGCTGCTGTATACTACTGGGGGCTGTGCTGTATACTGCTGGGGGCTGTGCTGTATACTGCTGGGGGCTGTGCTGTATACTGCTGGGGGCTGTGCTGTATACTGCTGGGGGCTGTGCTGTATACTGCTGGGGGCTGTGCTGTATACTACTGGGGGCAGGCTGTATACTACTGGGGGCAAGCTGTATACTACTGGGGGCAAGCTGTATACTACTGGGGGCAGGCTGTATACTGCAAGGGGGCAGGCTGTATACTACTGGGGGGCAGGCTGTATACTACTGGGGGGCAGGCTGTATACTACTGGGAGCAAGCTGTATACTACTGGGGGCTGGCTGTATACTACATGGGGGCTGGTTGGCTGTATACTACATGGGGGCTGGCTGTATACTACACCCTCGGCTTATACTCGAGTCAATAGGTTTTCCCAGTTTTCGGTGGTAAAATTAGGGGTCTCGGCTTATACTCGGGTCGGCTTATACTCAAGTATATACGGTAGTTAGAGATTCTTGAAGGTGGGGAGTAAATAATGGAAACGCAAAAATGAAAAAGGGCCTCGGTGTTAGTAGTCAATATTTTTCTGTAGATTCACACTATATAAGGCCTGGGAAATCTGTGTGTTCAGAGTGGCACTGCCTCTACTGATCATAACACAATAAGGTGTCTCCATAGATATGATATTGTACATATACATACATATTACAAGAAGAGATCACAATAATCTCTTTTCATCTTAATAATGGAACCTAGAAAGTTTTTAATCAAATAGAAGAATTCACTTTTTGAATACACTTTAAACAGATTAGATAATCCCTTTATCAGCATGGGGTGATTAAAAAACTCTACAGATTCTGCTGTACAGAGGATACTTCACATTGTCAAAGTTGATGCTTTTCCCTGCATTACACAGGGTGAAGTTGTGTGTAGACAATGACTAAGAGGACGGCTCTGCAGGAGTATTTTCTTGCATTTTTTTTCTTTTAAACTCTTATTAAAAATATTGCATGACTGCCTTTTACTAATAAATAATTGAGATTAAGAGTTCACATAGAAACTTGATAATATTGACTCCCCCATAATATATGCGATAACAACCTTGCTCATTTCCATGGCTGTGCTCACACAAAGAAGTGGCATTGGCTCTGTAGCTTAACAGTAAAATCTTACATTGCTTCCAATTGAGCAGTTTACATGACAGATGCCATATCATCGGAGGTGTGAGGAACACACGAGTGAGCTCCAATTTGTTAATTTCAGAAAATTTCATTTTCACATTACCAAAATAGATAGATCTGTTAGGCTGATGAGGAACTGGCATTTGCTGTTGCTGGCTATCCAATGTATCAGAGGTAATGCCATTTTCTTTTGTAATCTACCTAATCCAACATGTTTGTACCCATAAAAGGTCTGTTACTGATGCTGCAAAACTCACTTCCCAGCTTTCCTCTGTATTACTCTTGGAATTAGGTTTAAGTTCAATGGTTTTCCCCTGTACTAAGTACTTCCCCATTTTTGGAACCCTCTGGGGAAGGGGGAGGGATAACCCCAGACCTTGAGTTTGCAGTTGAAGTTGATGCCCCACTAGGTCATTACAAATCATTATTTGAGGATACAAGGAATTTCATACACATATCAAAGTCTATCAAAACTGAAGATATCCATTATCAGGGGTTTAAATATCGTATGTGGATTTGACAAAAGAACATTGCTCTTAACATTTTTATGTAGGGCAAAAGTACATCTATAAACTGTAATTATATACAGAGGGTTACGGAAAGTATTCAGACTATTCACTGAAAAGAAAGTGCAAACAACTTGCACATGTATTTATAAAGCTTTTCCGCCAGTTTTCTGTCTGACTTTGCACTGAAAAGAACATGCAAACAACTTGTACATGTATTTATAAAGTCTCTACTCAAGTTTTGTGTCACGCCTGCACTGTGTGGAACTTTCTCCCTACTGCATCTCTGGAGCTCAGCAATAGTGATCCTGGGGCTGTTTTTTTACCTCTCTCACTAAGGCTATTCCACCACAATTGCTTCATTTAGCTGGATGGCCAGGTTGAGTTAGAACTGTAGTCGTCCCAAACTTTTTCCATTTAAAGATTATTGAAGCTTCTTTGCTCTTAGGAACATTGAGTACCACAGAAATTCTTTTGTAACCTTGGCTAGATCTGTGCCTTGCAACAATTCTGTCTCAAATCTCCTTGGGCAGTTCGTTAGACCTCATGATTCTTATGGAAATTGGTAAATCTGAGATGGTTGTTCAAGAGTCAGAGGCTGCATACTTTGTCTGGAATATAGTAATCAATCCTTAACAGGTTCTGTGTTTTATTGGAAATTGTTTGTCCCAAGGGCAGTTTTGGGATTTCTGGGACTCCTTTGATGATCCCAATAGGCAAGGCACCTATTGCTCCATGATCTGCCTTAGCTGCAACCTGTATTGGCAAAATCCTGAGAAGATTCAACTTTATGCTTCTCTCTGCTTTTACCAACCGGCTGTTTCTTACAGCCATTCTGGCATAATCAACTGTTTCCCTTCACTGCATTAAATTCACGCATATACTCAGGGAGTATGGTGCAGTTGGCATCTGATATACACTTGCCAAAAGAAAGTAGACCACAAAAGTTGCAGCACCAAATCAAACCCTACCAAAAGTAAGCATCTCAGATGTGTCCTATGCAGGTTTAGTGGTGTAACCCATTGTTTAGGAGAGGGTAGATAGTTATAAATTGTGTTAGCCAAGTGATTGTCAGAAAAATGCACGTGATTGTTGATGCACCACCATCCTATGACCATCCCCCACTCCTGTGCCCCTCATTGTAGAACGTTATATGATCAGAAGATTGTCATGTTGACTGTATCTTTGCATCAAATACACGTTTCTAACATGACAACTCTGCAGAACAGACCAATTAATCTTTTTTAAACTGATTAAATCTGTAATTGTACCGATGATGCAATCCAAGAACAAGACATATTTTCCAGCGCAGAGCATTTGACTGTTGGATGAATCTGCCGGCTGGAATCATTGCTTATTTTTTCTATCCATTTCGCAGCCTTGGAACATAAATTTCAGACAAATGTTTTTTGAAAGGCCTAGAAATGGCTGCATCTGCCTACGAGCTGGCCAAGGAACAGTCAGATCTGCCTCTGGAAGTTACAGCCACACAAAATGTTATATTCCAGTGAAGTAAAATGACATTCAGCAATTGTATTATGGAAAATTTGTAACTGTTTTTAAAGGGGTATTCCCATGAAGACAAAATTCTTAAATATAATCAGGATAACAAAATAACACACTCTCTAATTTACTGTTATAGCAGCATTTCACATATATAATTCCAACCTATCTCTATCAATCCTGGTGTACAGAATTTTGGTGGATCCAACCCTAGATCTTCTGACTTCAGGGTCGGCAGAAATATTGTTCTTCCATCTTTGCTGCACTGAGCTGCTCTCTGTAGTGGCCCCCACCCTTGCATTCCAGGATGAGCTCACACAGGCACACACTGACTTCCTGCTGGCAAACAACAGCACGGCTGGACGAGGAAAGTAAAACTACAAGTTACAGGTAGATAACTTTATCCAAGGGAGGGAGGCATATAGCAGAGCTTACAGTATGCAACGGCTGTGATAGTAGAGCTAAGAATGTCATGTGTAATATGCATCTCATCACCAGTGTCAGATACTAGAGAATGTTTAGAAGCTAAAATTTTAAGGTAAAGGGTTAAAAAATGATCTTTATTGAAAATTAAGAATTTTCTTTCATGGGAAAACCCCTTTAATAGAATTTATACAAAATAGGGTGAAGGGTTTTACTTTAGGATCCATATGTCACAAGTTACAATAAAAAATGTTATTTTTCATTTTTAAGATCTCTGCCCCTCTTCCTTGTTTACTTTCAGAAGAAAAAAACATATATGGTCATGTGATGATTACACAGACCACTTTTTTAGAGAAGTCATGCACCATGTACCTTAACAGAATAATGGGGTATACAACAGATAGTAACTGTCAATGCATCACTGCATTGGCACTTTTGTGTGGAGAATATATGACAGTGCTACCTTTTATTACCTGTGAGATGGGTTGCATTAATTAGAATTGACCTACGGTAATAACTTCCACAATTTCCTTTTAATTGTTCATCATTATTCTACAATGAAGCCTTATAGAAAATCCTTATAAAATCCTTATAGAAATCCCAAAACCCCATGAAACGAGAAGCCATTTTTTTTTTTTTGCATTTTAGGGACAAAAAATATTGCAAACTTTGGTAATCAGAATAAGTCCCTGTATCAATGATCCATCTCTAAAATATAGAACTAGTTTGTAATCTATAATATTGCCATATTCAGGAAAATCATCCAAGCCCTTAAAGACCAAGCCAAATTTTTAACCCCTTAAATGAAATCTATAATTTAAAAAAAATAAGAAACATCTACAAATACTTACCCATGCTCCTCATCATGTTGATCCCAGAGCTTGTCTTCTCTAAGGTTTACACACCGGGATCACCTAGAAAAGACAGTTATAAAAAGCAGTACAGAGCATGAGGACAAGATGTCCGGCCCTCTGGGCTAATCATGCACACCCTCTTTGTGATGTCTCTCTCCAACACGGGAAAGTGTGGAGGCTGCTATGTAGACGACGTGTAGAGTGCTCGTTACTCGAGTCAAACTCTTTCCGATGCTCGAGTGCTCGTTTCGAATAACGAACCCCATTAAAGTCAAAGGGAGACTCGAGCATTTTTCAAAGGGACCAAGGCTCTGCACAGGGAAGCTTGGCCAAAAACCTGGAAACCTCAGAAAATGATGGAAACACCACGGAAATGGACAGGAAAAAGCAGGGGCAGCATGCATGTATGCCTCTGAGGCTGCCTAATTGCACCATTATGCCAAAATTATGGGCAACAGCATGGCGATGACAGAGTGACCGAGTGAGGCAAGATAGCATCTAAAACACCCAATAATTGACCCTGACACTAAAGGGGAAGGCATGCAGAGGCAGCAGCAGCAGTGGAAGGCTAGAGAGTGGTATGGCAACATACCCAAAAATGGACTCAGGCTTCAAACCAATTTTAAAAATTCCTTATGGCGAGGATAACTTGTAGCGTATCAGTATTTGGCCTGGTTATGGTGGCAGAGAAGAACCAAAGGAGGTGAGCAAGAAGCGCTGAAATGATTTCCTATGTGAACAAGAGGTTGATGGTATATTTAGTCGATAACACAGCAAGGCGGCGACAGAGTGACCAAGTTCCATAACGTATCTGGTGAAACACCCAAAAAATGAGCCTGACACAGCTTGTTTGCTAAGGGGACGACATGTGGAGGCAGCTATGGAGATGACTTTTGGAGGCAGCTATGGAGACGACATGTGGAGGCTGCTATGGAGACAACGTGTGGAGGCAACTATGGAGACGACATGTGGAGGCTGCTATGGAGACAACGTGTGGAGGCTGCTATAGAGATGATGTGTGGAGGCTGCTATGGAGACGACGTGTGGAGGCAGCTATCGAGACGACGTGTGGAGGCTGCTATGTAGATGACGTGTAGAGGCAATGGGGACGGTTATGGCACCCGAGGTGAACGTAAGGAGGTGAGAAAAGAGGAGTGAAAAGATAGATTTTAGAGGTAAAAGGTTATAGTAGTAGATTAAAGTTACTGCCGTTAAAACAATGTTAGTTCTATCTTGGGATGGAACTGGCCGTCCACTGCCAGACGAGCTTTCACCTCTCCAAGCCCCTGCCTCTTGGCTCCTCCCCACCCAAAATGGACTTGGGGGCCCCGAAGCATTTACTTTGAAAAAATTATCATTTTCAAAGCAGGCGGGGTCGTTTGAATACTTCATCTACGAATAATGGAATAGCATTGCGGTTCTATTTTATTTTTTTTTTCAGAAATGGTTCCATGATTAAGAGCGACGGTATGGGGCATCCATATTGCACTGCTATGATTGAAACTTCAGGTCTCCAGCATGGTGGCGACAGATGGGCCGAGTTCCATTACGTATCTGGTGAAACACCCAAAAGTTCTGCCTGACACAGCTAAGGGGACGGAGGCAGCTATGTATGGAGGCAGCTATGTGGATGACGTGTGGAGGCAGCGGCCGCAGCCTCAGGCTGGCGATTGTCCAGGCGACATAACCAGAGTGTACTCTGGCTACAAACAGCATTTCTAAAAACCTTTTGTGTAAGATCAAGTGTAGCACTGTTCTTATAAATATTTGGCCTGGTTATGGCGGGGGAGGGGAACGTAAACAGATGCGCAAGTAGCGCTGAAATAATATCCTTCATAGATAAAAGTTTGGCGGTATATTTTGTGGATAACACAGCAGGGTGGCGACAAAGTTAACAAGTTTGATGTGGAAGCCGTTAAAACAACCCAAAATTTTGGAGGCAGATATGGGCATGATGTGTGGAGTAAAATACCCAAAAATGTAGCCTGACACAGCTCATTTGCTAAGGGGATAACATGTGGAGGCAGCTATCGAAGAATGCCCTCTGCCGCCAGCGTTGTCAGATGGGAAAGACTGTTTCAGCTTGTGCACTAGGGCCTGCTGGTATTCATGCACTCTCACACGCCTTTCCTTTACAGGGATGAGAGTGGAAAGATTTTGCTTGTACCGTGGGTTCACGAGAGTGAATACCCAGTAATCGGTGCTGGAAAAATTTCTTTGAACACGAGGGTCACGGGATAGGCAGCCTAGAATGAAATCTGCCATATGCGCCAGAGTCCCAACACGCAAGAATTCACTCCCCTCACTGGCCTGACTCTCCAGTTCCTCCTCCTCCTCCAACTCCTCTTCTTCTGCCAATACACGCTGAACAGTTAAGGACTGAGCGATGGTCCAATCTTCTGTGTCCCCAACATACTCCTCCTCTTCCTCCTCATCCTCCTCCACCTCCTCCGTTACGCGCTGAGAAACAGGCCGAAGGGTGCTCTGGCTATCAACAAGGGAATCTTCTTCCCCCGTCTCTTGTGACGAGCGCAAAGATTCCGACTTCATGCTGACCATAGAGTTTTTCAACAGGCCAAGCAGCGGGATGGTGAGGATGATGATGGCAGCATCGCCACTGACCATCTGTGTTGACTCCTCAAAGTTACTCAGCACCTGACAGATATCAGACATCCACGTCCACTCCTCATTGTAGACTTGAGGAAGCTGACTGACCTGACTACCAGTTCTGGTGGAAGTTGACATCTGGCAGTCTACAATCGCTATGCACTGCTGGTAAACTCTGGATACATGGTTAATGTGGAATTCCATCTCGTGGGCACGTTGCACAACAGTCGGTGAGCTGGCAGTTGGAGGCGGCGCTGCACCTTGGTGAGCAAATCAGACAGATTGGGGTATGTCTTGAGGAACCGCTGAACTATCAGATTTAGCACATGGGCCAGGCGTGGCACATGTGTCAGTCTGCCGAGTTGCAGAGCCGCCACCAGGTTACGGCCATTGTCACACACAACCATGCCTGGCTTCAGGTTCAGCGGTGCCAGCCACAGATCGGTCTGCCCCGTGATGCCTTGTAATAGCTCTAAGGTGGTGTGCCTTTTATCGCCTAGGGTCAGCAGTTGCAGCAGTCGCTTAGCGATGGCACTGCTGCTGTGCCTAGAGCTACCGACTGATTGCGCCATTCCCACGGACGGTAATTCGGAGGAGGAGTTTGAGAAGGGGTGGGAAGAGGAGGAGGCATAGTAGGCCTGAGAGACCTGGACCGAGGTAGGCCCCGCAATCCTCGGCATCGCCAGTATATGAGCAGTCCCAGGGTCAGACCCGGTCCCAGCCTCCACCAAGTTAACCCAATGTGCCGTCGGCGATATATAGTGGCCCTGCCCAGCAGCACTCGTCCATGTGTCCGTGGTCAGGTGGACCTTGTCAGAAATGGCGTTGGTCAGGGCACAGGTGATGTTGTCTGACACGTGCTGGTGCAGGGCTGGGATGGCACATCGGGAAAAGTAGTGGCGGCAGGGGACCGAATACCGAGGGGCGGCCGCTGCCATGAGGTTGCGAAAGGCCTCGGTCTCTGCCAGCCTATATGGCAACATCTCCAAGCTCAGTAATTTAGAGATGTGGACGTTGAGGGCTTGGGTGTGTGGAACTGTACTTCCTTTTGCACTCCAGCGTCTGTGCATGGAGACATTGGTGGACGCTGTGGAGGATCGTGGAGGCGAAGGTGTAGTTTTCGCGCAGGAGGTGTTTGTGCCAGGGTCCTGGGCAGGGGGCTGACTAGCAGAGGCAGCAAATGACAAAGTGGAAGGAGCAGTGGTGTGCCCAGCTGGAGGTGAAAGGCCTTGGTTCCATTGAGTGGGGTGTTTAGCGTTCATATGCCTGCGCATATGGTGGTGGTTAAGCTAGTAGTGGTGGAAACCCTGCTGATCCTGGTGTGGCACAGGTTTCACATCACAGTCCGTGTGGACATCCACTGTTTCTTTAAAGAACCTACAGACTTCTGAAAATCTAGCCCTTGTCATGGGAGCTTCACTACATGAAACATTTGGGGCTGATGCACCAGCTTTGGCCCTGCCTCTCCGTCTGGCCCCACCACTGCCTCTTCCAACCTGTTCTGGTATAGGACTCGCTTCCGTCTCAGAAGCGCTGTGTTCACCCGGCCTATCAACCCAGCTTGGGTCTGTCACCTCGTCATCCTCCGATCCCTCAGTCTGGTCCCCGCTCGGACTTCCTGCCCTGACAACAACTTCACCACTGTCTGACAACCGTGTCTCCTCATCGTCCGACACCTCTTTACACACTTCTTACACTACGTCAACAATGTCATCATGACCCACAGACTGCGACTGGTTGAAAACCTGGGCATCGGGAAAGAGCTCAGCAACAACCTGACAAGTGGTTTGTGACTCTGGGAAGGGTCCAGAAAACAGTTCCTCAGAGTATGGTGGCTCAAATGCCAAATTTTCATGGGAGGGGGCAGACTGGGGGGAAGGAGGTTGAAGCGGTGGAGCTGGAGGAGTGCTCACTTGGTAAATGTGGGTGGACTGCGTGGAAGACTGACTGGTGGACAAATTAGTTGAAGCATTGTCCGCAATTCATGACACCACCTGTTTGCACTTTTCTGGCCTCAACAGTGCTCTACCACGAGTCCCAGTAACTTGAGACATGAAGCTAGGGCGTTCCCCTGCTCCCTCATCAGCAGGTGGAGTCTCACCCCGCCCAGGACCATGGCCTCTGACCCCTGCAGTAATTGGATGCCCACGCCCTTGTCCTCTACCCTTAGCCCTCAGGTTCAACATTTTCCAAATTAAAGCCTATTTTATAGACAAAACAGAAACATAAACTGCAAATTTTTTTTGTTTTGTTTTGTTTTATAGAACAAAACGTGCAGAAGAAATCAGACAGCAACCTCAGAAGATGATTGCTATGGCTAGTTTCTAACCAACACTGACAGCACACAAAAGGATTTTGTGCTGTGACTGTCACTTCAACTTTTGAAAAACGCTAATATAGCTCTAACTAGGCCTGTTGGGTTCTTGGAGAATCACTCCTGCCTAAAAGTAAGGTTCTTGGAGAATCACTCCTGCCTAACAATAATCTACTAGAACACCCTAACGCTATCCCTGACCAGCTGCAGCTGTATCTCTAACGGCATCCAGACAGAGAATGATCCAAGCAGCACAGACAGTGGCTAGTATATTCCAGGGTCACCTGATCAGGCCCGCCAACCACTGCTATCGACATGTAAGTGTATCACGTGATGCTGGGTGTACTGCAGAGTCTCCTGGCTTGTGATTGGCTCTGTTTCTGGCCCCCAAAAATCTAAACGCCGCAAGATGCCATTTTTTCGAGCTGGCGAAATACTCGCTCATCTCTAATTACAATCTATGAAGTTTAGAAATCAGTGCATCAAGCGGAGATCTTAACTGATCTAACTGTAATAACATGACCAGGGCATATTTTATTCCTGTTAACAGTGACGTTTTATATTTGTAACACCAATTCAGAGATAATAAAACCTGATATGTTGTCCACACAGCGATCATTAATCTCAATGGAGATGTTTACATCAGTAGAGATCATAGATCATACTTATACCCCCAACTGAGATTGATATATTAACTGTAAGGCAGAAAGGATAAATCTCCCTCTTTTTGATTTTTATGCAATTTTTCTGGCTGCACATTCTTTGCCCAACATGTTTCCTATTTGCCATCAGGGAATGGGACTCTTACCAGAAGTCGCAGAAGGAAGTGGGTTTACTTTGGCAGTGGTATCTTTTATGTTCTCAGCACGCTGCTCAGAGTATAGCAGAAAAGAAAATGGATGATGGGTTACAAGTAGCAGAGATGCAATCCAAAAAGTAGCAATTGTGTTGTTGTATAGAAAGAGAAGTAGGGAGATCAGTACATTATGTACCATTAGAATCCTGATCTTCACTTACATCCTGCATTATACTCTACACACAGTTCTCCAAATCACTCTACACTCAGCTTTTAAAGCCACGTGACACATTCTGCATTGTGATGGACAGTAAGTATGTGCAGTTAGTCTTATATTGCACCAGATTTATAGCTGATGCTGGATCATACATCTGTCATGGTTTAAGCCCGTCTAGTCTTACTGTGCACCACTAGTTGGCGAAAAAAAATCAGCATTTTGGTTGTAATGTTTTGGCGCAACTTACAGCATGCCTGTTAGTAAAGATTGTGCCCTTTTTATTGAGGAAATATACCTTTTGGTGCTCCAGTTGCAAAAGTGAAAGTTGTAAACAGATTGATAAATCTGATTGTGTTCTGTCTTGAGCAAGGTGGGAATTTATCAAAAGGGCCATTTTTCATAATGCTTTTTATCGCTCCTTTATCTGTTTGTACCGTGCACCTAATATATGAGGAGGCACAGTCCTTGTCAAGAAAGTAGAGGTTACTGGAGTCAATCTGTCCTATCTGACCATTAGGCCCATCACTTGGCGTAACACAGTGGGCCATCGAAAGGTCCCATTGATTGGGACTGAGCGCCGTATTTCATGCTTAAATTGTGTTGCACACCCTATGTTAAAGATACACCACATAAAAGATGGTGAACTCTGTTGGACCTGAGTGGGAAAGCGAAAAATTCATGGTTCCTGACTCACAGTCTTAGTGAATAATTTTTCCTTAAAGGACAGCAACCACCAGGACAAAGTATTGTAAATAGAGATGAGCAAGTATACTCGTCCGAGCTTGATGCTCGTTCGAGTATTAGCGTACTCGAAATGGCTCGTTGCTCGGACGAGTATTTCGCCTGCTCGATAAGGAGCTTTCACTTAAGGAAACACAGTGAAGAACAGTGAAGAACACAGTGAAAACAGTGAACATGTATGTTTCCATACATCTGCTAACTTATCAGAAGACATGAGTAGAGAAAGGTGGTCTTCACAATAGTATGTGAAGAACATTGGGGCAGATTCACTAAGGCAGTTCCTCCGACGTCCACCAGGTGGTGCTGCTGCGCTGAAGAGCATCGGGACGCACTGAAGTTCACCGGCCTATTCCTAGTGAAGGTAAGTGCAAGCTGTGCGACACATTTTTTTTTTTAATGCGGCGGTTTTTCCGAATCCGTCGTGAGCATGCCAGAGCCGATGCGGCACAATCCGATCGCGTGCGCCAAAATACCGGGGCAATTCAGGGAGAATTGGCGCAAATCGGAAATATTCGGGTAACACGTCGGGAAAACGCAAATCGGACCCTTAGTGAATGACCCCCAATATGTGTTAAGAACCCATTGCAGATGTTTAACACGGGTCATTCTCCTTTTTTATGTCCAAGAATATTCCATTGAATAAAAAAATGAAGAAAAAGGACTGACTTTCTTATTTCTCAATTAAATGACATTTTATAAACATTTTATTGCAGAGCCTTGGTCCCCTTGAAAAACGCTCGAGTCTCCCACTGATTTCAATGGGGTTCGTTATTTGAAACTAGCACTCGAGCATCGGGAAAAGTGCTTGCTCATCTCTAATTGTTAACCAAGCACACTGGCCTAGTAGCATGTGCCGCCTCCGGCAGCATCTGCTCTTCTTTTAGCTTCTTATGTGCTGGATTTTACAAAAAAGGCTTTTAAAATTATCCAAATGAGCCTGAGGGGCTCCAGGTTAGATAGACTATAAATTCTGAATTCTGGAGCTTATTTTTAATTTGTAATGCCTATTTTTCTTAAAAAACAGGGCATAAAAAGCTTAAAGAAGAGCAGATCCTGCCAGAGGGGATGCACACCAGTATGTATGTGTACTTAGTTTACAATCCTTCATCCTAGTGGTAGATGTCCTTTAAGTTTTGGTTGGCTTTTCCATTCTTCCCAATATGTATAGTGTTTCATGGTCTTCTCTTCGGTTTCAGCAATGATGGATTTCTCCTGTCTTAGTATTATTATTTTAGCTCAATATCTTGAGAGGAAATTAACACATTTTGAATGAAAAGAGTGTTTTAGATCACATTAAACGTGACTTTTTTAATGGCCGCCCTGCAATTTTCTTTTACCCGCTCCTAACAATTTGATTAGATTATTGATTTTTTTATAGTTTTGTGGCAAGGTCGCATGGATTAGCTACAAGTGATTAAATATTGCAGGCGGCTGCGGTTTGTCTTTGTTTACATTCGGAACATTGTATTTTGTTGCTAAATTTACATTGCAGATAAGTATTTCAAAGGCTGAGAGGCTAAAATGGGAAATGGGTGAAGAGGTGACACCAGAACTCTATCTTACTGGAGGGGATCCTGGATGTCCCCATAACTACTTATTAACATTGTAATAAGGGTTAAAGGGAGCCTGTCACCAGGAGACCCATTTTTAGCACTCCCCCAGTCCCCACAGAGCATAGTACATACACTGCCAAAGTGTTTGTGTATTAAAAATTGGTTTTACAGAAAAAAAGATATGTTATATTGTACCTTTCATTAGCATCTGCTGTGTGACTAGGCAGTTGCCTATTGGGAGTGGCTGGAAAGGAGCAGTTCCCCCCAACCTTGGGAAACAGCTACTCCATGTGACCTTTTCAAATATATGAAAACACCCATCACTGGGCTTAGCGATGCCCCCTGCTCCTCTACAGCCAATCCCAAGTGTGGGGAGTTTTTGAAAAGGTCACATGTTTCCCAAGGGTGGGGGGGGGGGGGAACTGCTCCTTTCCAGCCCCTCCCAATTGGCAACTGCCTAGTCACACAGCAGATGCTAATGAAAAGTACAATATAACATATCTTTTTTTCTGTAAAACCTATTTTTTATACAAAAACACTTTGGCAGAGTATGTACTATGCTCTGTGGGGACTGGGGGAGTGCTAAAAATGGGTCTCCTGGTGACAGATTTCCTTTAAGATTTCCAAACTATTTCCGATTAAGTCACATTTAACAGGGTTTTTTGCCGCAAGAGTTCGGAGTTTGGCGCAATCGCGCCAACTTTCATGCAACACTAATCGGGGGGGGGGGGGGGGGGGATGGCCGTTGGACAACTTTTATAATTATGCTAATGAGTCAGAAGGCCTCCTGCTCCCTCAGCACTTCTCCCTCACCTATTGTAATCTCATGGCAGAATAGGATGTTGGTGAAGATACACTTTATGGGCCCTTTAAACCTCCTGGGACTGGATTTGTTTATATTTTCTCTAAGGTTCTTATACAAAGATATCAATAATTCATTACTTACAGTCATATTCTTCGAATTATAGATTATTAAAAAGAAATAGATATGACCAATAATGGCTGTTATCGTTTGCCCAGATTTCTGAGCAAAAACTCCCTTGCAATGTTAATGAGGCATTAATGAGAAAATTTGGTTTCAGAAATGTTAAGCTGGGAGACACACGGAATGTAATTGTGGATTAGCCATAGCCGAATCGCTGTTTGCAAACGTGAGTGATTTACAGTGACAGCATAGAGGATGTGATTTATACAAAATCCATCCACATGCTGGTCTTTGATAGGAAGGTACTCTAATACTCTGTAATGTTGTAATAACTGCCAGGTTGGTTACTACCCACAATTCCTAGAAAAACAATAGATTTACAGAGACAAATACATTTGTTTTTCTATATTAAAATATGACTAGCGGGCGTGTGTAAACAGGGGTCATTTAGGATTTTAGGTATCAAAGGCTGTAGTGAGCAGGACAATAAGCCATCTTTTGTAAGGGAGCAGAGAGGTGGATATTTTACTGTCAAGGAATTATGGTAAATCACTAGTGGAACGCAGCTCCCCCACAGATCTTCTGTTTTACAGCGAGTCATCCCAGTGAGTTAGAGTGTATATTACAGAGATACAAAATGTACTCAACACACCGAAATGTAACAATATATTACATCTGCCTTAGTTGAGTCAGAAACTAATTTAGACAGTTTCACTGGCAGTCTATGAAATATACGGCAGAATTAAAAAGATGAATACAAAAAGCAAAAATCATCTTCTCGCTGGCTGAAAGCGCTGACATGAGAGAAGAGCGGCACAGGCAGGGAGGGTGGGAGAGACATAATTGCCAGTTTAGTCGTTTCCTGAATTTACAAAGCAGAGTTTATGCCATGTCTCTTCAGCCGTGTATAGCAATTAAAGATTGTTCAGAAGGAAGGGTGAAAAATCACCCCTAAATAGTACAGCACATCTTGGATTTCTTAATTCCACCAGGCAAGGAATTCTTTTCAACTGTTTCTCAGTCCTGCCCAGGAAAATCAGGTGATATTTAATTTTAAAGTAAACTGTCTAGGTTTGCATTAAATTTGAAGGGTTTGGCTCCAGGATTTAATAGGCCCCTGGGCTTCAGAGCCTCGGAAGGCCCCTTTGCAGTGAATTCGCATTAAAAATTCAGAAACCAAAACAGTCTCTTGTTCCCTAGTTTATCATACCAAACAGCCTTTTTATAGTTTTTTTTTACAGCACCCTCAAGGTTAGATTAAATAAAGCCCCCTACCCTCACCCTCTATGGATTCATTAAATAAAGCCAAGGATCTCTGGGCTTTGACATTTGTCAGCGTATGCCCATTGTTGCGCCGACCATGTTCCATACCTACAACTTCTAAAACAAGACCCAGCTGTTTGTGCTTTGGGATTGTGAAAAAGCACCAAGCTGGTTAATTGGTAGCTCAGCAATCACCATTGATTTCCCTTTTAAGGACACTAAATTAGGGACAGATTGCTGCTGTGTTTAGGGATAGGTGGAAATCTGAAATTGCCCTTTTTAGGGCACTGTTAATTGCATTTAGCTACTCATAGGCTTCTATTGTACAGGGCCAAAATTAGTACTATCAGCATTTAATTCACAGGGGAGCATTTTTGGTAAGATTCTACTATCAGCATTTACAGCATCATCCAGCAATATTTTAATTGAACAATATCAGTTTAGTTTGAAGTTGCATCAATTTCTGAAAGGCATTGTTGCTGTAAATGGCTGTTTGCCTGTTCATGAAATTCTTGCTGCCGCATTATGGTTTTCAGTTACATCAAAATCTGTAAGGCATTGTTGCCTTATTGTTTGCAGTATCTGCACCATAAAGCAGTTTCACAAAAGCACAATATTTCCATCAGTGTTACTACATAGTTTTACAAGTATTTGCTTCAGTGTTAATGTACATTATCACTATTAAACCCCTTTTGTATAATACAGTACAACATTGTCGTGCCATTGTTACTATTTCACCTATATATTCAAACGGTACTGCAGGTTTTCTAAATTGTGGACAGCAGGAATTAAGTAACAAGGATCTAACAATTGTGATGCTAATGCTACTGTTGCTGGTGATGGAGCTGGTGCTGCAGGGATAGAATGCATTCTGTCTCTGCATACTCCAGGTTCCCCTTCTATGAGCAGGTGCTAGGATATGAATTAGGTACTGGAAGGCCCCAAAAAGCCACACAAAGTTGAGACATAAGTAAATTACATGGCATACAATGTCCCAATTTCCATTAATTATCTCCACCACACTCAACCTCTGTTCAGCATGGTGGCGCATCCACCTGCCTCAGACATAGAGTTGCAAGATTCCCAAGACCTCATGATAAAGGATGAGGTTGTAGATGGTGGACCATCAAAAGAGATCTATGATGATGATGATGAAATCAACAGCCAACTTCTATGATGGAGAATGAGGGCTTAGTAGTGTAGGAGTTGAGGGATGATGATGAGGTCCAAGACCCTACTTGTGTGCACCACAGTGATAGTTGAGATAAAGAATTGGTTGTTATGGAGCCCCAAGCAGCCAGCAAGACAAACTAAAAGGTGGCAAAAGCCGGTCATTACATTGATGCCTACTACTGCTCAGCATGCCAAGGGACACATCAAATGAACGGCCATCCCGCAAGGTGTCTGCAGTGTGTCATTTTCACACTGTAACGCCAGTCTATCAAACACGACCAAAGCCTTAACAACATCAGCACCTTATGTACGACCAGATACCTTCAAAGTTAACATGAGCTGCAGTGCATAAGACACCGAAAAAGCCTGCAGGTACCTGACCAACACCACAATCATAAAGCCTGTCCACACCATCCATATGACATATGGCCCACCTCACTCCTAAGCTCTGGATCTTAATAAGAGCATTTCCAGATTACTGACCTTTGAAATGCTCCCGTAAGGCCCCTTTCACACTTGCGTTTTTCACGCGCGTTTTCTGCGCGTCCTTTTGACGCGCAGAACTTGCATTGGACTCTGACCCATTGTAATCAATGGGTCTTTTCAGATTTGCATTTTTTTCACGCACACAGGCGCGTTTTTTAAACGCACTTTTAAATCCCGACATGCTCTACTTTTGCAAGTCATGCGCGTGAAAAACGCACCATACAAGTCTATGGAGACGCATCAAAAACGCATTGCACTCTGAGACACTTGCAAGTGCAATGCAAGTGCAATGCGTTTTTCACGCATCAATTGCCATAAAAAAGATAGAGCTCAGTCCTGAGTCCATTTCACGCACATTTTGCATCAGAGTGCAATCAGTTTTCAGTCAAAGTTTGTTCAGTGTCTTAGTTTTTCACGCGCGTTTTTGATGCAATTTCAATGCAATTACAATGCGTTTTTCATGGACTCAGAACTGAGCTCTATCTTTTCTACAGCAATTGATGCATGAAAAACGCATTGCACTTGCATTGCACTTGCAAGTGTCTCAGAGTGCAATGCGTTTTTTATGCGTCTCCATAGACTTGTATGGTGCGTTTTTCACGGACGTGACTTGCAAAAGTAGAGCATGCTGAGATTGAAACGTGCGTTAAAAAAATCGTGTGTGTGCGCGTGAAAAAAAATGCAGGTCTGAAAAGACCCATTGGTTACAATGGGTCAGAGTGCAATGCAAGTTCTGCGCGTGAAAAACGCAAGTGTGAAAGGGGCCTAAGTGCTACCGGTTTTCACCAGAGCCCACTGCAAAGCTGGTTGGACTTGCTGTGGCGTGGTACCAAGGTCGTGGTACAGGAACGGCAGGCAATCTTGTAGTCAGGACAGGCAGGAGTTCAGGACGGGCAGCAGAGGATAAAAGTCAGGGACGTAGCAATAGGTCAGGGCAGGCGGCAGAGGAGCATAGTCGGGAAGGGAACCGGGGTCACAACGAGAAGTCTCAATAACAGTGCAAGGCATCAGACACAGCTTTCTCTAAGGCACAGGGCACGAAGTTATGGCAGGGTGTGATGGAAGAGGCATGTTTAAATAGCCTTCTGGTAAAATAGCCAGAGCCAATTAACGGTGCGCTGGCCCAATAAATTCCCTGAAGCTGGCACACGCACGCCCTTGGAGACGGGGATGCACACGCACAGACCTCAAACAAAAATGCGGAAAGGAGACAGGTGAGTGGCACCGTGCCAGCAGGCCCCGAGGGGTATGGGTGAGCCTGAGACCCGTGATATGGGTCGCGGGATCACCCATGACAGTACCTTCCTCTTCGGCCTCCCCCTCTTCTTGGGCTGGAGAAATCTCTGCAGGAGATCATGGTCTTGGATATTGTCCTCGGGCTCCTAAGATCTCTCCTCCGGCCCGAACCCCTTTCAGTCAACCAAGAATAGCTTACCCTTCACCGTCTTCGTATGAAGGATCTCATTTACCTCATAGATAGGAGTTACTTGCCGGGAGAAGCGGTTCAGGGTGGCAGGCTTGAGGAGGGGACATGGAAGGAGTGGGAGAATGGTGGGAGAAAGGCAAGAAGACAGAAGGAGGCCTATGTCTCTTGTCAGCCTGGAGCTTGGTACAGGCAGAAGCCTGTAACAATGAAAGGCGAGTCTGCTCCCAGATGGATTTCAGATCTCATACCAACTCCTCAAAAGCAGGGACATCCGAGGACATAGGCAGTGGAAGAGGAAGGTGTGGATGCTGTCCATAGACAATGAAGAAGGGAGCGCAGCCGGAAGATTCAGAATTCAGGGAATTATGGGAGAATTCTGCCCACGGCAACAGAGCGGACCAGTTGTCTTGACAAGCAGAAACAAAATGGTTAACCCTCTCTACTTGTCCATTGGAATGAGGGTGGTAAGCTGAGGAGAAATTCAAATTTTACTTGTGGTTGACTGCAGAGAGAACGCCAGAAGCAGGATGGAAGACCTGGAAGGGGAACAAAATGAGAGATCTTCGAAAACCTGTCCGTCACCACGAAGAGGGTATTGCCCGAGGAAGATGGAAGGTCTGTGACAAAGTCCATAGCCACGTGTGCCCATGGGCAACTGGGTATCGGTAACAGAATCAAGAGACCAGCCGGTTTCAGGCAGGAAGGCTTATTGTGGGCACAGGAGATACAGGATCCCACAAGTCCCGAACATCCTTGACAAAGTCAGGCCACCAGTAGTAGTGGAAGATGAGGGCCACGGAGCGTTGCACCCCAGGGTGCCCAGCCAGGCGTGAAGAATGTCCCCTAAACAAAATCCTACGGAAGATGCATCCACCTGTAGAATAAAGTGCTTCTCTGTGTCGGATTTAGTGAGAACAGGAGCCGTGGCAAAGGCAGACTTTAACTTTGAGAAGGCTTCTTCAGCCGCAAACGACTAGAGGCGTGGGTTAGTGCCCTTCCTGGTGAGCGCCATGAAACCAGAGTAGAAAAATGTGGGATAAACTGCCGGTAATAGTTTGCAAAGCCTGGGAACCTCTGGATAGCTCGTAGACCTTCTGGACGCGGCCACTGCGGAACTGCCAACAGTTTGGCTAGTTCTATCTTGATACCCTTGTAGGAGATTATGTAACTGAGGAAAGGAAGGCTTTGTTGGTGGAACTGAAACTTCTCGGGGTTGGCGTAGAAATGATTAGTTCCTAGACAGCCAAGAACTTGCTGTACGTGTGACGGGTAGGTCTCAAGGTCTGGGGAGGAGACCAAAATGTTGTCTAGGTAGACCACTACACACGTGTACAGCAAATCTCGGAAGATGTAATTGACAAATTCCTGGAAGACAGCTGGAGTATTTCGAAGTCCAAATGGCATAACAAGATACTCGAAATGTCCATTTCGGGTGTTAAATGCTGTCTTCCATTCGTCAACCTCACGGATCTGGATGAGGTTGTAGGCCCAACATAGGTCCAGCTTGGAGGAAATCTTGGAACCGCGCAGGCAGTCAAAGAGCTGTGTGATCAACGGCAGAGGGTAGTGGTTCTTAACCATGATCCTGTTAAGTCCGTGTTAATCAATGTAAGGACGAAGGGAGACATCCTTCTTGGTCACGAAAAAGAAGCCTGCACCAGCCGGAGAGGAGTATTTATGTATGAACCTTCTCTGCAGGTTCTCATTTATATACTCTGACATGGCTGCGGTCTCGGGAATGGAGAGAGGGTACAACTGACCTCGGGGAGGAGAGATATCAGACAACAAATCAATAGGGCAGTTGTAGGGACAGTGTGGCAGCAAAGTCTTCGCCTGCTTCTTGGAGAACATGTCAGCGAAGTCCCGGTAACACGCTGGTAGGCCTTCCAAGGGCTTGGGAGACATAGAGGTGGCCAAAACGGGTACAGGTAGAGGTGCCAGCATACAGCAGGACTGGCACTCTGAACGTTAACAAAGAATTTCCCTCGTCATCGAGTTGAGGACAGGTGCATGGAACTGCAGCAATGGAAGGCCCAACAGCAGGGACAAGGTAAGCGTGGTAGCACAAAGAAGGACAGTCTCTACCTATACAGAGCTCTGATTTGCATGGAAATTGGCTCAGTGCAGTCCAAGAAAGCCAAGACCTGGATCTGGGTGCATGTTCCAATGCTGAGGAGCACATGAATAGTCAGTGGAGAAGCCAAGGTTCTGGTGTTTCATGGACGTTGGGGACAGACAGGCAAGTCCCAATGAAGTGCTCTGGGTTGGCATAGTACAGACAAAGGTTCTCCTGACGTCGTCTGTAATGCTCCTGGAAGGAGAGTCGGGTTCTGTCCACCTGAATAGGTTACTCAGCAATTTCAATGCATTTTTCACGCATAGAAAATGCGCGTGAAATGGACCCAGGACTGAGCTCTATCTTTTCTATGGCAATTGATGCGTGAAAAACGCATTGCACTTGCATTGCACTTGCAAGTGTCTCAGAGTGCAATGCGTTTTTGATGCATCTCCATAGACTTGAATGGTGCATTTTTCACGCGCGTGACTTGCAAAAGTAGAGCATGCTGAGCTTTAAATGTGCGTTAAAAAAAAATGCGCCTGTGTGCGTAAAAAAAAAATGCAGGTCTGAAAAAACCCATTGGTTACAATGGGTCAGAGTGCAATGCAAGTTCTGCGCGTCAAAAGCACGGGCAGAAAACGCGCGTGAAATCGCAAGTGTGAAAGGGGCCTTAGTGGGTCATTAGCTTATTGATGATATTGTATTAACTCGGGGGCGTCCGATTCACTTGGGGGGTCAGCGACGAGGGGGGTCCGATTCACTTTAAATGCTCCTAACAGGCCGCGGTCAGCGCGACCATGGCGTGTTAGGGTTAACACCCGTGAACGGAGAGATCTCCGATCGCGGGTGTTAGAGGCAGTTGTCGGCTATAATATAGAAGCTTGACGTAATAGTATTGCAAATAGTGGGAACGCGCGGGAGGTGCGTTCCCACAATTTGCAGTTCTATTACGTCAAATGCCGTTAAGGGGTTAAATTGTTACATACAAAACCACCAGTTGTGTTCACATTTAAGGGAACTAGTAAGCTAATTCTCCCCTATTTTTGAATAGGAAATTCTTGACAGTTAATAGACAAAAATCAGTATCCAATTAATTGCTGATATCAGAAACTGTGAAGGTGAATTAAAACACCATCCATAAAAGCGGTGACTTCCTTATATGCTTTATATAAATTGTATTATTCTGCTGTCGTTTTCATTTGTTACTCAGGCATAATAATGAGTAAATAAGAATTATTGTCGGCTCTTTTGTCTCCAGTCTCGCATACACTTGCCATTCATTAGTCTCTCTATAAAGATAAATAGCTACATCCTTCACATTCCTACTGTAATTTGCTGTAGTGACAAGGCCTTCCCCTTCACTAATATTGTACAAGGCCAACAGAGACTCAAATGCTAAAAGATGGAATTTTATTAGCCAGATTAAGGAAAATGAAACATTGACTAGTGCAGTTATGGTACCACTTGTCAGATGTTCAACACAGCAAAAATTTGTTTATCATTAGGCGCAAACCATGGTGAGACAATGCATTAACAATGACTTTACTCTCATATTGTAGATCTAATATTAACTAAAATACACAGGGGCAGATTTATCAAGCAGTCTGAAAGTCAGAATATTTCCAGTTGCCCATGGCAACCAATCACAGCTCAGCTTTCATTTCACCAGTGCTCATGAATATTTTAAAGGGGAGCTGTGATTGCTTGCCATGGGCAATTGGAAATATTCTGACTTTCAGACTGCTTGATAAATCTGCCCCACAGTGTCACATGCACCTTCATGGTAACAGACTGTAAATAAGTACAGGGCTAGTTTTTCTTGCCGGGCATGGACGAGGCCTGTCCCACCTGTTCCAAGCGACCATGACCCAGCCACTCAGGTTCCAGGGGAATCCAGCTTCCCCCAAGCCAAAAGGTTAGGCCCCGGTGGGGAATGTTGCAATAGTTCTACAGCTGTGTTTTATAGCTGAATCAATTTGTATTTACAGTGTGACTCTTCTAGGGAAAAGGACATTTTGTGAGTTTCCAGCTTTCCCCCTTAATGCCAGACCTGTATAATTCCAGGAAAGTTTGACCAAGCAGTTCTTAAGATTAACAACTTCATAACGCAGGACGAAATATATCATCCTCGTGCTGCAAAGGGTTTATGGAGAGAGCTCACAAGCTGAGCTCTCTCCATAACCAGCGAGTACAGCTGACGTCCGCCTGTTAAAGCCGTGGTCAGTGTTGGCACCGATCATGGCATTTAAACTGTTAAGTGCCGCGGTCGAACCCAACCATGGCACTTAACTTACCTTTACATGGGCGCTGCTATCTTGGATGACCGATCGTGGCCCCCCCTGTAACGTTACCGGAGGGCGGCGTTCAGTTGCCATGGCAGCCTACAGTCTCATTAAGACTCGTAAGCTTGCCATGTGCAATGATCTCTAATAGCCAGCAGATGGCAGGCTATTAGAAATCATTGGTAATATTGCTATATACAGCAATACAGTAGTATTGCAGTATAAAGTATTAGCAATTGGATCCTGCAGGGTTAAATTACCCTGGAGGGTCTGAAATAATGGTAAAAAAAATGTAAAAAAATGTAAAAAAATAGTAAAAAAAGGAAAAGTTTAAATCACCCTGCATTCCCAAGATAACAGTAAGAATGTAAGATCTATCAAAATATAATAACAATATTTACGTTTAACCGCGCAACGGAAAGTAACGCACAAAGTCAAAAATGCCACTTTTTTTGCCATTTTGAAAAATATAAAAAATTCTATAAAAAGTGATCAAAAGGCTGCAGTCTGATAGCATTAAAAATGTCATAAAAAGTCACAAAAATGACACCACCCACAGCTCCGTACACTGAAATATGAAAAAGTTATTAATGCCAGAACATGGCAAAATTAAGAATTTATTTTTCTACAGGAGGTTTTAATTTTTGTAAATGTATGAAAATATTATAAAACCTACACAAAATTGGAATACTCGTGATCGGGCTGAACCAAAGAATAAAGTAGACATGTCATTTAGCGTGCTCAGTGAAAGCTGTAAAATCCAAGCCCACAACAACATGGTGCTAATGCGTTTTTTTCATCATTTTCACTGCATTCAGAATTTTTTTTCCTTTTCCCAGTTCCAGGCATGGAATAATAAATACCGTCGCTATGAAGTGCATTTTGTTACACAGAAAACAAGCCCTAAACACAGCTCTTTACATGGAAAAATGTAAAAAGTTATAGATTATTGAAGGTGGAGATTGAAAAATGAAAAAGCAAAAATGAAAGGGCCACGTCCTTAAGGGGTTAAATCTTAGGTTGACAAAAGTAACTTTGAGGAATTATTATTGCAATAGCAGATTATACAAGGTTTGCATGTTGCCTGAACCTTGTTCACATAGGATCTCCATAGACAAGGCAACATAATATTTTTTTAACCTTTTAATAATTGCCCATAGTACATGAACATCCTCAAGAGGTCAATGCTATACAAAGAAGGTTCAGAGGCTGTTCCCTTTCCATACAGGGCAGGTATCTGCTCTATTATACAGCAGACACCTGAAACTTACTGAAGTAATTGCTGTTGGCAACAGTCGTAGCAGTAAACCTCTTAGTTGCCATGGTCAAATCTTATAATTTTATTACAAGTGAACCTCAAGGTTTAGTCCTGGCTCACTGCATCTTCACATTGTACACCGCAGACTTCAGGTACAATTTAACTTGCTGCTACCTTCAGAAGTTGTCTGATGTCTCTGCTGCAGTAGGCCTCATTACTGGCGAGAACGACATGGGGTACAAATAAATGATCCGGAAATTTTTGGATTGGTGCCAGCAAAACCACCTTAGGTTTAATGCTGGGAAGACCAAGGAGATGGTGATGGACTTCCATAAGCGTAGTCCTTCTTCGGAACCCATGGACATCCAGGGGACAGACATTGAGGCAGTGAAGTCCTATAAGTACTTGGGTGTCCTCCTCAACAGTAAACTGGAGTGGGCAGAGAACATAAATGCACGGTCAGAGCAGTCGATACCTGCTGAGGAGGCTGATGGCACTTCAACTGTTGTGGCATCAGCTATCTTCTTTGGTGTAGTCTTTTGAGAAATCAGCAACTCAGCTAGGTAGAGGAAAAGGCTGGAGAAACTAATAAGGAAAGCCAGTTCTGTCCTGGGATTGTCCTCTTGACACAGTGCAGGTGGTAGCTGAGAGGAGGATACTGTGAAAGTTGAAATCTATTCTAGGTAATAGCTCCCATTCCATGCATGAGACTGTGGTGGCATTGGGTAACACCTTCAGTGACACACTGCTTCACCCCAATTGTGAATAGGAGCATTATTGGAAGTCATTCCTCCCTGCTGCGATCAGGCTGTTCAACCAGCAAGGCCCAAGCAGAAGTAATCTGCGCTCACCACCTAACCAGTCTCTGCAGGTTCCATCTACAGACTGATACCAAACTGCCGATCATCACTTGTCTTCTTTTTTTTATCTTTTTGTTGATTTATCCCTAATATTATTGTACTGTCATGTTATTCGTACTGTTCTCTCTGCTGCTGTAATGTTGGGAATTTCCCCACTCTGGGACTAATAAAGGATTATCTTATTTTATCTTAAACAACCGCTGCACCTGGTTGCAGCCATATTGCTGTCAATCAACACCCCCACAACATTGGTTGCTATGACAGTTGTGAGCTTTTGGGAGGCTGCTATGACTTCCAATTAACACTGTTTATCATAGACTGCCAGGGGCAGGCTGTAATATATTTGTATTGTAGTATATTGCATGAGCAATCAGACCCAATAAAGTTCGAACAAACTAGGGGACCTAAAAAAGTAGTAAATAAAAATTCTAAAAACTTTAAAAAATATTTAAACATTTTTAAAAAATAATGTAAAAATTCAAATGATCCCTTTCCCTAGAACACATCTAAAAATCAATAAAGCAAAAATCATAAACATGTAAGGAATTGTCACATCTCAAAATTCCCGCTCTATCCAAATATAAAAACAGTAGTTCCAAGCGGTAAACCCCATAATAGAAATTAGCGCCCAAATGTCCAAACCACCACTTTAGTGATCAAAAAGTCATACAGTTCCCAAAATGGTAGCAATGAAAACGTGAGCTTGTCCTTTAAAAAAAGTATGCCTTACATAGCTCTGTGCCCTGAAGTATACAAAAGGTATTAGCCTCTGAATTTGAAAAAATGAAGAAATGTTTTTTTTACAAAAGGTTTTCATTTTTAAAATATAAACTAATCAAGATTTAGAATCTAAAATGATTAGATAGATAGAATATAGATGTATCCCGTATTTTCTCATCTTCAGAGGTATCTGGATGCTCTTGGATCAAGTCAGGCTCTCCAACCTCCCCACGGCTGCTCTGGCTGGTCAATCTCTGTGCATGTTCCACAGCTTCATGTCACTGCTCATCTGTTTGACATTCCAGTACACGTACCAGCCTGCGCTACCCCGGGCATCTCCATAGGTACACATCTCCCAATGCGTCACTCCATGCTGGCTAGCTCTGACTTTCACCAGTACTGCTCTGTTTCAAATTCCTACACACCCGCCAGCCTGCATGCCCCAGCACCAAAGGTGCACACTGCACATGCGCTGGGGAGGAAAAAAGAATAATAAAATATTACTAGAAGTTTGTTCTAAGGCTCCAAATAAAATGGAGGCAGCAGAAGAACTGCTGATGAGTCAAATAGATGCGGCCTCAAAGCATGGTGAAGCACTCGTCATGGGGGACTTTGGGGCAGCGCTTGGGTCCTGAGTTCAAGTCCCATCCAGGTCGACATCTGCAAAGAGTTTGTATATACTGGTAGATTGATTAGATTTTGAGCCCCATGGGGACAGGGACTGATTTGGCAAAATGTGTGCATTGCTGCGTAATCTGTGTGCACTATATAAATAAAGAATTGTTATTATTATTAACTACTATAGACTGGGGGGCAGAAACTCATAGGTCCTTCAAAGACAGCAGGATGTTTTCAATAACAAAGACAATTACCTGTCACAACTAGTACAAGACCCAACAAGAGTTTGGGAACACCTTACAGGATTTTAAAGAGGAAAATAAATCCAGTAAAAAAAACGATAATGGCAGCAAAAATAGAAACTGAAAGAAAAATTGCCATAGAAAGTAAAAACAATACAAAATTATTTTACAGATATATAAATAGTAAAAAAACTAAAAAAATGAGAGTGTGGGCCCTCTGAGGCATAACTTGGTGTCTCAACACCACTAAAATAGACAAATCCCTGCGCCCTGATGGCATACACCCCTGGTACTGCATGAGTTATGTACTGTGATAAACAAACCATTATTTCATTGAGGACAGGTTCTGTTTCACAGGACTGGCGCATATCAAATGCGGTTCCAATATTTAAAAAAGGGTCAAAAAGTGTTCCTGGAAACTACAGACCTGTGAGTCTAACATCGATTGTTGTGAAAATATTTGAGGGGTTTATTAGAGATTCTATCTTGGAGTATCTCACTGTGCATAACCTTTTAGCCCAGAATCAGCATGGGTTTTGTGAGAGTTCGGTCCTGTTAGACTAATCTGATCAGCTTCTATGAGGAGGTAAGTTCTAGATTGGGGGATGGGGGAGGCTTTCCAAGGCATTTGACACAGCATTAAAGGTTGGTATATATAAAAAGAGAATTCTGGGTAAGCAATTGGCTTAGTGATAGAAAACAAAGGGAGATCATGAATGACCCTTAATTAATTATAGAGACCAACATCACATGGGAATAGAACTTTTTGAGTTAGTAGTTTTTGTTGATCTAGGGAGTTATTCTGATTGTCTTATTAGGGGTCAGGAAGGAATGTTTCCCTACTTTGGGCCAATTGGTATCAGCCTTGCAGGATTTTTACCTTCTTACACAATATAATGTAAAGATTGGACATGATGGATTGATGTCTTTTTCTAACCTTTTTTACTATGCACTGTCAAAAGAAGAGAGGAGAATAAAATTTGAAAAATTATTAAGAGGGCTCAAGGCACTGTTGGCCCTCAACTGGGTTGGTATGGCAGGAAAGATGCATCAACAAACTCATGGCTATTAGAACCAACAAATCGCACAATCTGTACCAATACATAGCAGATCAGCTCAACACATTTAGCAATAGCTACAGCCAAATCAATTGCTGTATGGAGAGATTTTGTAACTACTTCATCCCGAATCTAGTGAAATATACAACAAAACCACCAGCTGTGTGTTAGAATTTCCTGTGTGTTTACATACTCCTGGCTCGAAAGATGTGTGTACAAAGCAATTTCTCGAAAGGGATCAATAAAGTTGTATTGTATTGTATGATGCTATGACTCCATTAATGATCCAACCCAAAAATATTATACTATATAATCCTCCATTAGAACCAGCATATATGGATGTCTAATAATCTCATGATAGCAGCATTTTACTTGTTTATTACACTTTTAACATCTACAAATGTGAGCATGCGGACTTGTCTGTCATTTCTCATTCTACCTCCCTGTGGATTTTAATTAAAATCTGGCATTTTTTGAATTATTATGAGTACATTCTTATAAGCTTTACAGTTGGAATCTAAAAATATTGTCATCAATTTCCAATTTAAGTCAGTAGACATACAACATATTTGCAAGTTCTCCATTGTTTTTTGTCATTGTTTTTAATCTTCTTTGTTATGTGGTAGTCTACGCCTCGCACCTTAAAAAATAGGTGTAAGCAGAGGGTTGTGAAGCCAATGTGCTATCTAACTGGGTACACTTTAGGCCACACACTAAGGACTTTATCCCTGGATCATTCCGGTATTCGCGCTTTTACACCTGTACAGGCATCTAGACTTCGCTGTGGAGTGATTGCAAGGCCGCTACCTCTATGGGTGGTCCCAGTATAGAGCAGCTGACCCAGCAGGCACAGGGACATTGGTACATGGTACCAAGGGGTCAGGCAGAGTGAGTAATCAAAGTCAGTCCAGAGTCGAGGCAAGCGGCGTACAATCAGAGTCAGGAACAGGAAGAAGGTTATGGCAGACAGCACAGGATCAGGAAACAAGCCGCGGTAGCACAGGACATGAACGGAGTCAGAGAACAAGCCGAGAAGACAAGCAGCCTAACGCTGGCTGGCATGTGGACTTTTGTGGGCAGAGGATGTATTGCTCTTTTAATTCCACATGGTTGAATGCCCTAGTGAAGATGCTTATCATCTATCTCCTGTCTATATATCTAGCATCTAGATACATATAATGTATCTATCGTGTATCCTGACAGATAGGATAGGAAATTCGGAGAAATTAGGAAAAATTATAGGAGATAAATTATATTATTATAATTTGTCTTTATATCTGTATTTCCTATCTATATATCTGCCTATCTATCCATTTATCAATCTAGCTTTTGTCTATCTATTTATCAATATACCTTCTATCACCTATCTTTTATCTATCGACCTATCAATCAACCTTTCTATCTCTCTTCCACTGTATATATCTTTTATCATCTATTTAGCTATCTATATACTCCTATAACATTCTCCTACAGTCCCATATTACAGATTGCCTTACCATACTACTGTTTGTAACTTACAAAGTGTTATTATTGTGCAGGGCTCAAGGGAGCCTCTCCCTGAATGTGGCTGTTCATAAAATAGTTTTACTATGCGGCCCCATTTTTAATTTTGCCCACTTTGTCTAAAACCGGCTCCCTGCCAGTAGTGAGTCCCGGGGGAGGAACAGCTGCAGCCAATCTATGCCTGTGTCTCCTCATGCATTCCTTCACACCATTTGCCTCCCTACCCTGCCCGCTCAATGCACTTAACAAGGAGGACACTGCATGAGTATGTGGGAAAGGAGCACAGGCTGCAGCTGCCCCTCCCGCGGGACTCAACACAAGTTGCTGACAGGGAGCCCAGTAATGTGAATTAAACTTGTATAAAGCACTGAAATGATTCAGAATACAGACAAAGGCATTTTTAAATACACCATAGCAAATTCTAGTGTAACCTGTCACTAGCTCAAAATGACATTGGTGGTTAGAGTTCACTTTAACAGTCAGTGATGAGCATGTTGAACAAAATTGGGGTTTGAAAGGTTCAGCTAAATTTTGCAACAAAATTCAGTTCTGGTCCTGGACTTTGGGAGCAACTTTTACCCAAATATGAACCCAAAAAGTCAACGGGGACCCAGATTTTAACATCCAAAAATGGCTGTAAAATGGGGAAACATGGAAAACATAGTGACATGCTGAAACATGGTAACAATAAAAGCACAGTTGCCCTGACCAAGAAGGGCTGGGGTAAGTACTTGAACTAATAAACTAACATAAAAAAATGACAATTTAATAACAAATAAAAATAATAATAAAATGCTGTTAATGTCGGTGTGGGTATTGATGAGTGGACCCGACCAGCAATGTTATTGGGAGAGAAGGTAGCTACAATGATAGTGAGGGGCAGCTAGAATTTTTTAAATAATTGGCCTTGTCAAGGCAGCGTCAAGTACTGCATGTGTGTTCCAAAAATGGACAGGCCCTACTAAGTTAAGGCATCACAAAGAGTGACTCAAGTTCCATCAGATTCTCTTCAACACACTCCACCTCTTGTGTGCAAATCCCCCACCTTACCCCTATTCAAAACAGCAAGGACATCTCAGCCACAAGTCAAGGAGCAGTCACTAATTCTCTATGATATGCATGTATACATGTGTGCATATTAGTTTAAGTGTATGAGTATATTCATGTGTGTGTATATAGCAATGTATACTCATATCAGTATGAGTTTTTACAATTATCTATAGGAGTATATACATAGTTATGGGAGTATGAGTGTATACATGTGTATATAGGATTTTAAAACTGAACAGACTAACCTAATTTCATTGGAGTGGAGTTGAGTGAAGTATAGAGGTCCTTCAGTGGCTTCCAGTTCACATGCAAACAACAGATATCCAATAGCAATTTTACATAAATTTGGTGTTAGATATCTGTTTTTTTTTGTATAGGAGTATATACATGTGTGTAGAGTAGGAGTGTATATATGTTTGTATAAGAGTAGGAGTGTATACATGTGTGTATAGGAGTAGGAGAGTATGCATGTATGTATATAAGTGTATACATATGTGTGTAAGAGTGTATTCATGTGTGTATAAGAGTAGGAGTGTATACATGTGTATATAAGAGTAGGAGTGTATAAATGCCGGTCCTGTTCTTTGATGATCAGCGGTGGTGCCCGTTGTCACATCCCCATCCATCTCATACTAATACTTTCTGCTACCTAAAGACTGTTAATATTTTGTGCATGGAAAAACTTAACTCAAAATATATTTTAAGGTTCTGCGGTACCATGAAGGTAGAAAGGGGGCGGGGGAACTCAGCAGGTACTGTTTAATAAATTTAGTTACAGTGGCTAATGAAGGGGGCCCCAATCAAAATTCTGCAATGGGACCCAGCTTTTGCTATTTACATCTCTGCCTCCATTTGCCTCCACTTCAAACTACTTTTTACCTGCGTCCTCATGCAGTGCACATCGATAAGCACCACCAGTTTCATCACAGCCATAGGGAAATGCTGCAGGCCATGCTGAAACTCATCTGTCTGGTTAAAAGATCACATAGAGCATTCAGGGCAACTTTGGCCTTCCCACCCACCACCTAACCAGATAGAATTCCATTTTAAATCTGCTGCATGAGTGGGCCTCAATGAAATATATATGTATTGTCTGCAGTGCTACCACTACCAATATGACAGTGCTGATGATGCCATCATCTTAGCTAGAAAAAAAAAAAACTTCAGGCCATGACAGAGGATGTAATGGTGACACACAAAGTAGCATAGAAGCAGAAGGTGTCAGGCCAGTTCACATATGGCTTGCAGGGTTGATTGCTGAACCAATAGGGGCCAGATACTCCACTGGCCAACCAAGGGATCGGGTTTGGAGAAAGAGAAAGAGGAGGAATAGAAGGAGTTTTGCTTTCAGCAGAATGGCACCCAGCACAACCAAAATTGAGGGATCAGTGGCAACACAAGACCAAGCAGCAGGGACAATAGCACCATCTCAGAAGGGAGGGTTAGCATGGAGGCAACATGGAATACTGTTCAATTCTTGTAATACCAGGTGGCAGACTCTACCCTGTGGTAAACATCCTATCAGAATGTGTGTTCAAACCAAGGTTTTATCACTGATATGCTTACACATAGCTTTATTTCATGAGCTGACGTGCATGCTTTAGGAGCCGACAGAAACAAGAGGCGCACCAAAGACTGAGCTCATTCGCCTATATTTTCTAAAGTGTTTTTTTCGGTGAATATGAACAAAAAACATTTCCAACCTCTAGTGAGTGAATAAAATGTGGCGACCTACTTCTCCACTTCATCCACCTCCAATTCGTTAACCTTCGCCTGGACCTCTGATGCTTGTAAAAAATTATTATTTATTTGTTAATATTTAATTTGATAAGATCTCAATGGCAGATGACCACTTTTCATGGGCCAAATCCTTGTTTTGCTAATGCTTGAGACACATGCAAGCTACACCATTGGAAAACAAGAAGCAGGATAGAGCTTTGTCCATATGTTCAAACCTTTGGATATTGTAACCAAGACATTTATGCTAGTTCTCATCGGTATCATATTAACCCTTCATGGGACCTCCATAGTGGACTATCTCTCCCACTCTTTATTGTGGATGATGCTTGATTGGTTGTGTGTGTACTAACCAAAAACAATCCATACAATAAACTTACTGCAGAACTGGGATATTATCGGCCATTGACAAATAAAATTAATGCACAGAAAATGGCATGCAACATATTTGCTTACAATAAAGGAACCTAACTGCACATTCTTGTGTTTAGTTGCTATTCTGACAGGAAGCTCTATGTCGCAGATTGCAGATCAATCTGAATGCAAAACCAAGGGTGGAGGTCGTGTGGTTTGTTTTATATATGTGGATACAGAAAACTGATACTCCTACTTTGTAGAAAAACAGTTGTAGTGAACAAGGTGCAGCAAAGTGATGCAGTGAGCGTGAGGCTATTTCTGTAGATGATTATGATGCAATAGTAAGGTTCTCTCACTTTCGCACTTCCTCAAAACTGGAAAGTATTTATCTCTGTCCCTCACAGATATCTCTCCCGCCCAATCTTCCTACATGGCCTACAAACGGCAATTCTGAAATTCAGGACGCTCTATTCTTTCCTTCACTCTCCCTATTGTGCAGCCAGCCTTTCCCTCTCTGTCTCCTCTCACTTGTGACGCTGTGACATGTGGCTCTGATTGTCATACAGGATACTCACATGCCCTGCGTGGCCAATCACAGCCAGGCACATAGAGGGCATGGCTGTGGTTGTCAGGGGGCTAATTGGCTGCTGACTGGTCAATCAAGCAGCAGTCCACATGCTTTTATTGGCAAATAACGAACTAGGACCCAAGGTTTTACATAAAATTCGGTTCTGTGTTGGTGACCACAAGTCCAGACCCGCTCATTACTATTAATGGCCAAATTACTCATCAATTTTCTCAATGTAATGAGAGTTTTTGAATAGGTACAAATATTTCTAAGATGCACAGAGTAAAAAGTAAAGGATAGAACTTGAAAGATGCAGTTATCCATCAGTCATAGGGAATTTTTTTCTTCTTCTTCAGAGTCTTATTAAATAAAGCCAAAGATGACCTAGACAAATATATACAATGTATAAACCAGAGAAGTTTCCTTTTTCCAAAGTCAAGGAAACTTTAGAGGAAACTTTCAAAAAATATTTAGGCCTCCTTTCATACAGAGGGTAGAAAAGACAAAAGGGTATGAACAATTTGTGATCACCTGTATGATGTTGTGGTATGTTGAAACCACTTCCTTACCACATAGTTGTCAACCAAAATTAAAATTTATATTAAAGTCTTACCATTAAGATTATTTTTAATAGTGTAAGTATGTGTCTGCATGGGGGGCAGTTTTGTGCACATTTTTTGTAATATACTTAACTGCTTAGTAAAGAAAGAGGTTGCAATGTTCCCTCTTGTAGAGATTAGTATTCCATCATGTATAGAGTGTGTCCCTCATGCTGGCTTTGAGATGATCTTATCAAATCTCCCTGTGTTTGCTTACACAGCTCTGAGGATTGAGGATTAACCACTTCACTTTCAGCTTCATGTTTTAAAATAATGCTCATAGCATACTATAACCAGGGAGTGAGCATAAATGTAGGAGAGAGCCCTATCTTCAGCCCTGTAGACGGATGATCTGTTGTAACAATATTCTCACGAAGGGGCACTTTACAGCAAGTTTCTAAACAAAATTTAGCAACATTATTTAATTAAGATCCACAACCTCAGTTTAGGTTTAGGTACCCAAAAATGTACTTGAAGGAGGTTAGATCATAGAAGCAAGATGAATCGCTCCTTGGAGTTCCATAAGGCATTGCTCAGCCGAGACAATAGAGTCCAAAAGTTGATGTGCATCAAAGAAAAAAGAGGCGGCACTCACTGATACGTGGAACTGCTTTATTTCATAAGTGTTGCAGTACAGGGATGGAGTGGGCCAGACGGGCCGTTTTTGCACCTACTAGCGCATATCGGTGAGTGCCACCTCTTTTTTCTTTAATGCACATTATTTAATTAAGTAGTTATGATGTCCCCAACACTCCCCTCTACACAATATTAAAAATCAGCTGAAAATTACTGTTATTCAACTTCAAAATTGTATCTTGGCTTTTCAGTTGACAATCTGAAGAGTATTCTAATTCTCTCCTCACTCATAAATATGGTTTTCCATGCTGGACATATGTATTACATAATATCATGAAAACTCCCATTGTGTGCCCTAATCGGATCAGAGACTACCAGACAATGTCTGTATTTATTCCTAGTATACAGTATTTTGCCTAGAATGGATTTTGCTCTTAAGGTTTTCATAAAAGAAACTGTCTCCAAGCTGTCTCGAATCAGTTAAACTAGATCCCTGCATAGCAGTGTCCCGCTGAGCACGTGCTACGCTTCTGCAATTGGATTTTCTAGTGATCAAACAGTGTGACAGTCGAATACCAAGCAAGGTCATTCAGAAATACCAGGGCTCGTCCAGAAAGGGCTATGTCCCTTCAAGATACGTTTCTCTGAGCAATACAAAATTACATGTGCTTTTTTCTTTGCATATCGTAAATGAGGAAAATCCCTAGTCAGATACATTTCCATAAGAGGCTGTGGAACGAGGCGAGATTGTTGCGCTATAAGAAAATGACATCCTGTGGAATGTACTTTTACAGACTCCTGATTCTTAGTGCTTATTATTCAATGGTACTCCATGGAACACAGAGAAATATAGTGATTTTCTGAAGATCACAAGATGTATTGATATTCTATACTCATATATCACACAGAGGGAAACAAAGGGCTATAAGGGAGAACGCATTGCAAAATGAAATGACTACACTGGCGGTGAATGGAAAATGACAGGGAATAATATCACAGGGAGATTTTAATATCTATGGTCACTGCAAACATTGCTGAAAATTTATATACAATTCCTGCCAAGAGTGAAATAAACGGGAATGTAGTAACAACTCCGGGACTCCATGTTTATGGTGTTTTCAAGGTATAACCATGCAAAGAGAAATCCAAATGTCTTAAAGATTCATAAAATCTATCATAAAGAGACTCTTCCTTTTACAACACTGCTATTAGAATAAGGTTTTTATTTTCATGACTGCATGGAGGTATAGCCAAATGGCTTCTGTTAAGTCAATGAAGTTTGCACATGTAAGCATATTAGAATGTAGCTACATGCAATTCTGAAATGTTTAGAGGCATGATCCCATGGTATATTTGGATCTCTGAATAAAATCTACCACTACGTAACACTCATTGTAATATGGCCAAAGATAAAAATACTTGGCTGTTGCAGTCCAACTAGTTGACTTCATTACCATTTAAATTTGTCCATGACTGAGTAAAGTTTTTTTTGGGATCCTGACCTAGGCGCGAACTTGTAGGCAAACAAAAACCCCAAAGAAATCAATGGGGACCCAAATTTAAAGACCTAACAAATGATGGCTAGAAAAAGGCAATTGTCTTGCCCAAATGTGATAGGAAAAATGCTTAAAATAATAACATAAAAAATTGAATAAGCAAAGAAATAATAGTAAAAAAAATATAATAAAAAACATGCTGTTAATGTTACAGCAGTGCTCTGAATGTTCAGACCCAGTTATATACACAAAGTATTAAAGATGCAAAAGGAAACCTACACACCCATCCTCTCACTGCTGTTAAAATCCAGTTACTGTGATATTTGAACATTTTAAGTTTCAGTCTTAAAATACTGATATTTCAAGATAAAATTCATGCACTGGGGAATTTGACAAGTTCAAGTTTAAATTCATGTAATGAATAAGACAATTTTAATCACGAAAAACAGGTACAATGAAAGGGACGGCACAAACCAAAGTCCTGTTTAAAGTCTGAACACGTGGGGGAATGGCCTGGCCATGAAAACGAGCAGTCGCATGTTGCACTAGCTCCCACTCTGCCCCATGCCTTGGCCACGCTAACAGCCCACCCAGCACCTGCAGCGGCACCCACACATGGGTCCAAGAAAGAAGAGGGCAGCCAAACCACTTTCTGCCCCTTCGGGTTTCCTCAAGAGGAATTGGCCAATACCGCAAGAGCCCGCGAAAATGGCGGCCCACGTCACTTTCTGCAGATCTCCACTGTATCTCCTGGACAACCTGGCTCCTCGTCTGCCCTCGGTGAGGGGTGCTCCACACAGGAGTCCTTTCCGCTGCAATCCCGCTTGCACGGCCTTGCTACACGTGGTACCGATGGACCCCGCAGCTGTCATGGACACGGCACATGTGGTTTCTTCTCTGCCCCTGCGCGAGGCCGCAACAGTGGGATGTACATCACCCCGACCCGAGCCCGAGGGACCCTAGCCTGGCGGTACCCAGATAGCTGCCACAGTTCCCCTGAACCCTTGAGCCTGACCCAGGGGCCTCCTACCTGCCTCCCCAAGCCAACTGCTTACCGCTTAAGCATCTGTCATAGAGATGAGCGAGTATACTCGTCCGAGCTTGATGCTCGTTCGAGTATTAAGGTACTCGAAACGGCTCGTTGCTCGGACGAGTATTTCTCCTGCTCGAGATCGAGCATTTAATTAAAAAAACACAGTGAAGAACAATGAAGAATAGAATAAAAACATTGGACACAGTGAACACAGGATCATTTAAGTGAAAAACAGAGTGAAAAACAGAGTGAAGAATAGATTACAGATGTGCGGCACATCTGCTTACTTGTCGGGAGATACGCGCGGAACAGTGCGAACAAAATAGTATGTGAAGAACAATATATATGTGTGAAGAACACATTGAAGAACACGGTGAGCAGCACAGAGACATCGGGGAGCAGCAGAACGGAGACATAGGGGAGCAGCAGAACGGAGACATCGGGGAGCAGCAGAACGGAGACATAGGGGAGCAGCAAAACGGAGACATTGGGGAGCAGCAGAACGGAGACATGGGGCGGCAGCAGAACAGAGACATAGGGGAGCAGCAGAACGGAGACATGGGGCGGCAGCACGGAGACATGGGGCGGCAGCAGAACGGAGACATAGGGGAGCAGCAGAACGGAGACATGGGGCGGCAGCACGGAGACATCGGGGAGCAGCAGAACGGAGACATAAGGGAGCAGCAGAACGGAGACATAGGGGAGCAGCAGAACGGAGACATAGGGGAGCAGCAGAACGGAGACATGGGGCGGCAGAACGGAGACATGGGGTGGCAGCACGGAGACATGGGGCGGCAGCAAGGAGACATGGGGCAGCACGGAGACATGGGGCAGCACGGAGACATGGGGCAGCAGGGAGACATTGGGCAGCAGGGAGACATGGGGCAGCACGGAGACATGGGGCAGCACGGAGACATGGGGCAGCACGGAGACATGGGGCAGCACGGAGACATGGGGCAGCACGGAGAGATCGGGGAGACTTCAGTGAAAGAAGAGCAGCGGATCCCGGGACATCGTATCTCCCGACAAGTAAGCAGATGTGCCGAACATCTACAATCTATTCTTCACTGTGTTTTTCACTTAAATGATCCTGTGGTCACTGTTTTTATTCTATTCTTCACTGTTCTTCACATCTGCTAACTTGTCGGGAGATAATATACGCGCGGAACAGTGAAGAATAGATTGTAGATGTTTGTATACATCTGATAACTTATCAGAAGACATTCTTTTTCAATTAATTAACACATTTTATTCCCGAACCATGGTCCCTTTGAAAAATGCTCGAGTCTCCCATTGACTTCAATGGGGCTCGTTATTCGAGACGAGCACTCGAGCATCTGGAAAAGTTCGTCTCGAATAACGAGCACTCGAGCATTTTAGTGCTCGCTCATCTCTAATCTGTCACACCACCTGTTACAGCAAACTCACTCATCTACTGTTGCACTTTCGTGGGATACATCACCTGCGGCCCTACTACCACACTCTCCAGTCTCCTCTCCGCATTGGTTCCTGGCAACCAAATCTCCAGATGCAGCCACTTTTCCACAGCCCTTTGTGCCTAGTCAAGAAAGTGCATCCTCACCCCAGGTCCCTATGTCACCGACATCTGATACCCATCAGAATTCTTTGCTTGCTCAAGTTTAAGAAAGCTTGGCTGAACTACTCAACCTAAAGAAGCATCTCAGATCCATCCCTTCCAGGGTAGACATGGAATGTTATGTCTCCCGTTTAGTGCAATCTTACAGTGCAGAAATATCCGTACTGAGACAAGAAGTACAACAGTTGCAGACCAGAGCCGAGGTTGGGGACGTTGCACAAAATACTGTATGTGCTCAACTGGACTCTCACTCTGCCATGCTTTCTACACACTGCTTCCAGCTCATATACTTAATAGATCAGCTCAACAACGCAGAAAACACAGGCAGGAGGAACAATATTCAAATCTGTGCCTCCCTGAATCAGATGAACCGGACCACTTTCATGCTGTTCTCCAAACAAATTTTAACCCTGTCCTGGAAGTTTCTACAGAATCTCTGGTGGAATAAGACAGAGCACATAGAGCCCTTCAGGCCCGACCTGATGCCAAGGGCCCCCTCGAGACTTCATTTGCAGGGTGCACCGCTATCATTTGAAAGATGCCATCATGAAAGCCAGGGCCTTCAACTCCTCCCGGACCTATCTAGGCTAACTATCCTCAAGCGGAAAGCCCTCCACCCATTCCTAGACCAGCTCCGCCAAAGAAACCTACCCTCCTCCTGCTGATTCCCCTTCTGTCTTCAAATCCGCAAAGCAGGCAACACTTACTCCATCAAACATCCCCCCAATGTTCCATCTTTTGCAGCAGCTCTAGATATCCTCCATCCGATCCTTCCAGATTGGCCGGTCCTTCTGGTCCCAACGGACCCAGTCTGCCCCCCTCGCCGGCCACAGCACGCCCCCTGGAGGGGGAGTTGGCAACAGCCCTGGAGGGCCATGCATATGACGCAGGCACTAGGCCGCCCTACAGAATGGAGGACAGGGCTAGGTCTGCCCTCTGTTCACCATCCCAGAAGATTGAGTATCCTTTTTCACACAAGTTGACATTGCAGTGTTTTTTTGTGCTGGGTTTTGCCTATTGTTATTTGTTCAGATATCATTACATGGATTCGGGGGCCCGGGGAGAGGGCACTCTCTGGTTAGACAACCCCCCACGTGGGAACTTGTATACAGCTAGTCTGTATACATATTTAATACAGTCCCTAAAACTGTAGGGGCTTGCTCCCTGTACTGTGTTTTGTTAAGTTATCCTAGCTCCTTTCCTCCCACCTCTCCTCCTCTTGCTGCCTTTTTCCTTCTCTTTTCACCCACCTAGCTTTTCCTAATGACTGTGGGGCTGGGTTTCTTTAATCTCCCTCTTTCACCCTCTGTCTCTTCCCCTCATACCTTCTCGCTATTGCTCTACCCCCCTTTTTTTTCTCTCCGGGGCTCCACTACTTTACTCCGAGCCTGGCCTTACTTGTGAATCCACAATGCAATCTCTAAAGGTGGGTTATTTGAATGCCAGGGGCTTGAAGATTCCCCAGAAGAGGTCCCAGATTCTCTATGTATCCATAGGCAGGGAGTTAAAATTCTCATTGAAATTCACTTTAAAGTTAAAATTCCGATTTAAATTTACCTCCCGGTGATCAGGGATCGCTACTTCAGTACATGGTTCCATACCTCTAACCAGGTCTCTCGATCCAAGGGTGTCTCTATTGCAGTCCTCGAATCTCTTCCGCAACTTGTCTTGGGCGAATGGATGGAAGGTATCCATTTGTCAAATTGCAAATATTTGATCAAATATTCACCTTCGCCACTGTGTACTTGCCCAATCGTTCTCCTATTGCTGCTTGTCGGAAGGTCTTATCTGAGTTGTCTGAGTTCTCGGAGGGGATGCTGATCTTGGGGGGAGACTTTAATTTTCCTCTAGATGTGCTAAAAGAGCCACATCCCTAACCAGCAGATCTGCTCCCTCAGGAAAGACTTACATAACCTTCAGTTGGTAGACATTTGGAGGATCCTCCACCCTAAGGATAGGGACTACACCTATTATTCCCCTGAACACGACTCCTGCAGCTGCATCGACTATTTTCTCATTCGGCATAGATCCCTGACCTGGGAACTGGTCCCTAACATCACCCTCTCGGACCACGCCTCGATATACCTACGCCTTGTCATCCCCTCAATTTCTAAACGGTTCTTAACTTGGTGCCTCAATGACCACCTCCTTAAAAACCCTCTTTGTGTGCAGGAGATTAAACAAAACATTGACTCCTTCACTCGCTCCCCCAACCTTACCCCAGAGACACCACCCATGAAATGGGAAGCGTTCAAATGCAAGCTCTGTAGTCGCTTCACAGATCATGGGGTCCAACTAAAAAAATAAAATGCAGCTAAATGCAACTATCTTTTACGGTGTCTCCATGACCTTAAGTCCCGCCACAAATCGGGCCAGACTCCTGAGGTCCTTGCGGACTTGGTGATGGTCAGGGAGGAAATTCGAGTCCTCCTGGATCGAAAATCGACTTACCACTTTACACAATTTAAGAGTTGCTTATGTGAGTACTCAAACAAATGTGGATGCCCACTAGCACACCTCTTACACTCTCGACAGGACATGACCCACATCCCTTGCATTAAATCTGCATCGGATGATGACTCATTTAACCAAATTGACATCAGCGCAGAGTTTGGCTCATTTTACTTGCAGCTGTACAACATTAGGGGCCAGTTTGCTGACCTAGATCCGGACTCGATGACAAGCCATATCGAGAGTTATATCAATCACACAGCCCTCCCCCAATTCGATGGAGAAGTGATTGAGGCCTTGGAGTCCGATTTCAGCAACACCGAGGTCAATTAAAAAGCCCCCTGCCAGGAAGACCCCGAGCCCTGGTGAGAGGCTTTGTCCCGTTTCCTGACGAGAATGTTTAATTCTATCTCCCAAGCGGTGTCTTTCCACCCCCAATCCCTAGAGGCCAACATCAGCGTTCTCCTAAAGACAGATAAAGATCCCTCTCAACCGGCAAGCTACTGGCCCATCTCCTTACTAAACATTTATCTAAAGCTGTACTCTGAGATCCTAGCGGATTGCTTAGCCCCTCACCTTCCGAAGGTTATCCACACGGACCAGGTGGTCCTCATCAGGTACAGGCCAAGGAAAGTTTGACGAAAATTTTTCTCTTAATGACACATACCCAGAAAAGGTCTATGTCCTTAAGCCTTCTGTCAATTGATGAAGAGAAGGCCATCGATAGTGTCCACATGGATCTTTACGACGACCCGATGGCTATAGTCAGGGCAAATGGGTTCTTCTCTAGTCCCATTCAAATAAACAATGATACTCGCCAGGGGTGCCCTCTCTCTCCCCTTCTTTATATAGTGGTGATGGAACACCTAGCAATCGTGATCAGGAACAACCCAAACATACATGGTGCCCAGGTGGGCCATAAACACTACAAGACGGCCTTGTTCGGAGATGATTTGCTGTTATATATCTCTCAGCCCCGAATTTCCCTTCCCTCACTCCTCAAAGTGTCTGAATCCTATGGTCACCTAAGCAACTTCAAAATCAACTACAATAAATCGGAAGCGTTGACCGTCTCCCTTCCTATGGAAGAAGTCCAATCCCTTAAAGAACACTTTCCTTTCCGTTGGCGCTCTACGTCGATCACATTCAGGTTCCTTCAGGTCTATCTAAACTGTATAGCCTCAACTACATGCCGAGACATTTCTCACTTCTGCGACCAAATCTTAAGAGCTACGAGTGATCTCACCAGCGTTGTGGCCCCTAGGACCCAGGAGGTGGCTCTCCTCTCTATTCTCCCTGGGGCCATTAAGAAACAAAAAAATAGTTTTTGTTTCTCTCATCGCTGCCCATTCCGTCATCGCTAGAAGGTGGCGTTCCCCCATACCTCCCTCTATCTCAGACTGGTCTCAAGAATTTGCTACACCTCTATTGTATGGAGGAGTTTATTGTCGATGCCTCTGGGACATCAGAGAAATTCCTAAAACTTTGGCAGCCATGGATAAACCTCTGCGACTCCCAGCGGTTCAGGGACATCTTGGTCCAGACTCCTGGCGAGGGGAGCTCTGGAACTCCTACAGGCTCTTAGCTGTGTATCATCCATAATACACCCCCACTACTTGGTGTCCCCTCTGTGCCCCTCCCTTAGCTACCCTTCTGCTCTTTCCTCTTATTCCCCCCCATGTCCTATTATTCTGTTTCCATTGGTAAGAATGTTATCGCCTGTCCTCCCCACTTTTCGTATACAGCGTGAAAAGGGAGGGGTCAATTGCAGTCCACCATAACCTTACACACCCCATCTAGGTGACGTATCCCCATGGATGTATCAGATCCTCCTATCCGCCACACCTCCTTCAGCCAGAAAAGGCGCCAAGTTTGAAACAACCGCGAGCCCAAATAGAACGCACCTCCCCAAATCCTCTATAGCAACCTACTTCTCTGCAACACCCACAGCGCCTAAATATCCCTACTATAATTTTAGGCTCGATATATGTGCATTAATCTGACAATCTTATTCGCATCATATTTTCACAAGGGTATACACGCAAACTTTGTTTTATGAATACGATAGTACATCCATTCCTATTTTGCCTTTTATCTCCCTAAAATATAGAGGAGTAAAAAACATGACCCCATTGCACTGATATAGTGATGAATATGACCCCATGCATGTCTCCACAATGTACAGAAATATAAAAATATATTGGTAACCTTATATCTGAATTCTGCATTTTCTTAAAATGTGCCAACAAATTAGTGTGATTGTCACAGTGTGTCGGCACATTTTATGAAAATGCACAATTCAGACCCGAATGTGATGCATTTTTGGGCAATAAAGAAAAGAAGCACTTTGGCGAGGGGAACATATTAACATCAAGTTAAGTAGATGGGAGGGGTTTTGGATACATGAGTGGGGAACACTCACACTAGGGGGGTTGAATATAGATTTTTATAGATGTTTTCTAAAGGAGGGTTAACATAATCTATAAATAAGATCTGAAGCAATAAAGTTATCAATAAATTTTTATATTTCTGCATATTTTGGAGGCATGCATGGGGTCATATTCATCACTATATCAGTGCAATGGGGTCTTGTTTTTTATTCCTGTATATTTTGAGGAGATAAAAGTCTAATAAGATTGGACACATTTGTCAGATTGAAGTGCATCTTATGAGCCTAAAATTATAGTATGGAGATTTAGGCTCTGTGAGTCTCGCAGAGAAGTAGGATGCTATAGCCTATTTGGGGAGGTGCATTCTATTTGGGCGCACGGATTGAATGTTTCAAACTTGGGGCCTCTCCTGGCTGAAAGAGGTGTGGCGGATAGGAGGATCTGATATGTCCATGGAGATAGGTTAACTAGAGGGGGTTTGTGAGGTGATGGTGGACTGCGATTGGCCCTGTTTCTGAGAGAGGAAGGTGTGTCGCTTGTGGAGCTGTGGATTGGATGGTCTGAATTCCCCGCTGTAGATTAAGATTGGCTAGTATAGAAAATGGTGCAATGTATTTTCTGAAATTAATAGAGTGGACAAATAGTTTATGGTTGAGGAATTGGTTTTATAAAGATTAACGTTCAAAAAACTATACGAGACAAAATGTGCATATGTACGAATAGGGTGTAAATAGATATTTATAAATGCTGTGCAATGTAAGTAGAACTCTTACAACTTATGTTGGGTATAAAAAGTAGTTTGGGACTGGACACTAGCAACACCCTGGAAGAAACCATATAGGGAGAAACCCAGGGTCGGGCGATAACGTGTAGCTGGCATCCCATGTTGGAGTTTTATATGAACATTTTTATTGCTCTTTTGTGAGTATGTTTTTAATCTAAATATTTTAAACTGTGTTTACTGTGTTAAACTATACTACGCTATCTGTGGGTGAATTTCTTCTAGCGATCTACCGCAACATACGGTGCAAACGAAGGAGGTCACAGGAGAAACGCAGGAGTGTTGGTCTGAAAAGCTGTATATTCTAATTGGAGGATTCAGGAATTTGTGCTGGAGGAGTGTGAATTACTCAATCTTTTGAGTGGCATATTGGAAGAATAAGGACACACGGAAGCAAGTGAAATGGGAGCTCCGGTCAGAACGTAATTTTTTAATGTAATGCACTTTGGGCTTAATGGATCAACCCTTGACTGTTAGCGGGTCCGTGAGAGAGGTCTGCAACACATAGCTGCTTTTGTATCCTTTTGCGAGTTCTGCAGGCCGCCTGGAGCTTCCTGGCCACCAATTCTTAGACCAAACTATCACAGCTTTTCATCTATGTAGAATCTAGGACTTTATTATCACCCCATGCTTCTTCTACCACTGAACCCTCATCTCTGCTGTTTTTCTCCATCTGCAGAATGCAGAAAGCCACAGCACTTGGCCATTGGGTTTCATTGTTATTGTAGATCTCTTTTAATGGTCCACTGTCCATCCTCCAACACAGTTTCAGAATCTTATAACCCTCTGTCTGGGGCAGGGACAGGTGAATGGTCCACAGAATTCCAACTAGGAGAGTTAGCATACAACATGAGTAACTGTTCCATGTTTTTTGTGTGCAGCAGCACTGCGGCCACATCCCTGTCTGTTAATTCTTGCTTTCTTCATTTTAACACAGGCAGTAATGTTTGAGACTAAAACAATGGCACTAAAATGTAGTACTGTATGACACATATAGGTCCAACATTCGTAGTGTAAGTGAATACTGACACATATAGTTTAATACTGGTAGTGTAAGTTAATGAATATATTTCTTAAACTGGTAGTGTGAGGTAACACTGAAATACACTCACGGCCACTTTATTAGGTACACCTGTCCAACTGCTCATTAACACTTAATTTCTAATCAGCCAATCACATGGCGGCAACTCAGTGCATTTAGGCATGTAGACATGGTCAAGAAAATCTCCTGCAGTTCAAACCGAGCATCAGTATGGGGAAGAAAGGTGATTTGAGTGCCTTTGAACGTGGCATGGTTGTTGGTGCCAGAAGGGCTGGTCTGAGTATTTCAGAAACTGCTGATCTACTGGGATTTTCACGCACAACCATCTCTAGGGTTTACAGAGAATGGTCCGAAAAAGAAAAAACATCCAGTGAGCGGCAGTTCTGTGGGTGGAAATGCCTTGTTGATGCCAGAGGTCAGAGGAGAATGGGTAGACTGCTTTGAGCTGATAGAAAGGCAACAGTGTCTCAAATCGCCACCCATAACAACCAAGGTAGGCAGAAGAGCATCTCTGAACGCACAGTACGTCGAACTTTGAGGCAGATGGGCTACAGCAGCAGAAGACCACACCGGGTGCCACTCCTTTCAGCTAAGAACAGTAAACTGAGGCTACAATTTGCACAAGCTCATCAAAATTGGACAGTAGAAGATTGGAAAAACATGAAAGCATGGATCCATCCTGCCTTGTATCAATGGTTCAGGCAGGTGGTAGTGGTGTCATGGTGTGGGGAATATTTTCTTGGCACTCTTTGGGCCCCTTGGTACCAATTGAGCATCGTTGCAATGCCACAACCTACCTGAGTATTGTTTCTGACCATGTCCATCCCTTTATGACCACAATGTACCCAACATCTGATGGCTACTTTCAGCAGGATAATGCGCCATGTCATAAAGCTGGAATCATCTCAGACTGGTTTCTTGAACATGACAATGAGTTCACTGTACTCAAATGACCTCCACAGTCACCAGATCTCAATCCAATAGAGTATCTTTGGCATGTGGTGGAACGGGAGATTCGCATTATGGATGTGCAGCCGACAAATCTGCGGCAACTGTGTGATGCCATCATGTCAATATGGACCAAAATCTCTGAGGAATGCTTCCAGCACCTTGTTGAATCTATGCCACGAAGAATTGAGGCAGTTCTGAAGGCAAAAGGGGGTCCAACCCGTTACTAGCACGGTGTACTTCATAAAGTGGCTGGTGAGTCCAGCACTATTATAGGACAATTATTTCAGATTTTCACTAATGACAGCAGTATCCTCTCCCTACTTAAGTGTCTGGAAAACAGCAATCATTTATATTTGAGAATTCCTTACTTGTCTGATTGACCCTACAAAGAGCAGAAACCTCTCTCTAGCTCTGTCTCCTGTTTTTAATTGCATCTGGATATGTGACCTTGCTCTATATATACATGCCCTGCCTAGCAATCACAGCCATGCCCATACAGTACATTCCCTCATATCATACCTGAAATCTGAAACCAGCTACACCAAATTCCAAGTTTGGTGCCGGACCCACTCATCACTAGTCAGCAGTTTATCTTGGGTAAAGGTGCAGCACTGTCTCAAAACCACTCAAATAAGCATATCACTGAGTCTAAATTAAGTACTGTGGTAGACTGACCTTTAATAGTAATATTTGAAGATTCCTTAAAGACCGGCCTGGCACATAGAGTATGGATCAAAAAGGGTCGAGAAGTGATACTGAAAACTACAGACCTGTGAGTTTAACTTCGTTTGTCAGGGATACTATCTTGGAGTATCTCCATCCACATAACCTTATAACAGAGCATCGGCATGACTTTATGAGGGATCGGTCCTAATCTGATTGTCTTCTATGAGACAGTCAGTTTTATGCCTGTGTTTTTTGTCTAAACTTTTTCAAGGCATTTGTTACAGTATCACATTTAAGGTTGGTACATAGATAAAACTGCTGAGACTATGCCAGTTTTATGCCAGGAGGTTATGCAATAGATAATCTTCATTGATTATACTTAAATCTGCAGCTGACCCCCTACAACCCTGGACAACGATTGGTACTTTTCCTTGATGCCATGTGCATGGTTTTTGATACTCTGGAGTGGAACTATGGTCTTATTAGGAAATACTGGGAAAATATGGAATTGTAGATATCTTCTATTTCTCCTATTTGCAGTTGGTTTATTTGGTTGAACGCTAGAAGTGAAACTCATGATTTCTATAAATTGTTACCCTCAATGTTAGCCCTAATGAGATCCTCTTTAGTTGTTAAGTTTATCTGTAAGAAATTATTGAGGGGTTGGAATGAAAAAGAGGGTCATGAATTATGAATAGATGAATAGAAGAGATAAAGGTTGTGGATGGACATCTATGGGATAAAGTGTTAAGGGATGTAGATAGGGTTTTAAAAAAATCTGGCCCATTGATTAGCTCAATTATTCATACTGTATAGAGTTGGTTTGGCATTTCGTACAGGTAGAAAAAATTACTCATTAATCATTTTTAAGGACCTTCCACCTACCTCTTACTTACTCTTACCTGGGTACTAATCGGTCAACCCGATCTGCAACATGCTGAACCCAAGAACTTGGCAAACAACACACTGTTCATTATGTGTGGTCTTTGTGACAAATTGTCCTGTCTGTTCCCCTAATAATGGAATCTCCCATTACCAGCACCTGTCTGATCTTGCCTGTGTTCCCATTACCCTTCTTACTGGAGCAAACAGTCCCCTGGTTGCTAGAGGCTATGTCTTGCTGCAGCATCGCTACCCCTGAGCTGATATCCCCCTCATCCTTCAGCTTGGCAAACTTATTGGGGTGCACCAGATAAGCATATGAGAATGAACACCTTAGTCTCTCTAGCAATCAGCATGAAAGAAGATTGAGGTTTTGGGCTTGTTTAGCTGCCACATGGCTCGTATAGTCAATGTTCAACTTTCAACTCCTCTGTACACCAAAAAATCTGAAGTAAATAATGATCCAACAGCTGAAGATTGGTCAAATCACACCAGCAAATCTTCTGCAGAATGGTTTGGGAAAGGAAATATTCAATGTGCTAAAGTGACCCAGTCACTACAGATTTTCCCAACTTTCTCTTGGTTGGACATGTTCAGATAATGTTCACAAGATGACCAGCTTTTCTAGACAACATTATTGAAATATACAGTAATATAGTATTACATCGGTTTTATGTGAAACTTTATTTGAGCTTGGTTATAAATGAACATATCTGTATGTACGCATCTAGCTATATATGCATACTATAGTTACCATCTCTGTATGATTGTAAGCACTTCAGACGGACTCTAAATGTGAGATACTGAAGAAACCTTGTATGTTTAAAATGTTATTTCCCAATCACTTACAACCTGCTTACCCACATATGATTAAATCACTTGGACTCCAGAGATCTAGCTAGGTAACAATAACATATACAATTTCCATATTTCCCTCAAATGGTATGTGATGTATTCATATTTTAACCAGCAACAATAGACCCTTGATCCCAAAGCTAAAGATTGTACTCAAACTCATGTCAGTTCCTGAAATCCAGAAATAAATGTGAAATAAACACATGGTGCTACAGGGTGTCATTCCTAGATAAATACAATTAGACCAAGGCTCTAGAACTATAATCCTGAAATAGTTTTAAATAGATTTTTGTATTATTTACCAAAGGCTCTACATAAGCAATTTTATTTTATCAGTTTACAACACATGAACCACCTCTAAATTTAACAAATCATTCCTGCCTAAGCACAGCTGACTAGAACAAAAATCTAATTAGCGGCTTTATCAGTGCTATAGAGGATCAGAGCAGGTGAATGAGATTATAAGGAAAAGAATATATTCCATTGGGACCCGGGGAAGAGAGCACAGTGGAAAAAGTTCCCATTCACTTTGTTTCATTAGCAAGAGATTTAGAGGTAAATGCAATAAATTTGCTTTGGTGGCGTACTCATCATTGACCATCAGTCTTTTCATCTGCACATTCTCTGCCAGTCTTTCATCATTACTCCAGTGTTTGTTTTTCTAATAGGACATTAAAGTTTTATTAAGCTACCGAAGTGAAAATGAAAACATATGAAAACAAGAAACTTGATATGTAAAACACTTATGAATAAAAGTAACTATGGAATCATTTATTTTTCCAAATCCTATTTTAAAGGTGCTGCTTCATCGAGACAACTTCTCTCCTTGTTCACTAGGGCATGCAGATTATATAAATGAGTACCTCTTTTGGGACTACTCTCTATAAACCATCTTTGACAACCCATTATTTTCAAAGGTTAGCTTCTAATACAAAAAACTTGCCCTGCTTTGGTGGTCCTAAAATACACAGAGACTAACAATACAGCTCAGCTCAGAGAAAGAGCTATTTGATGCTTCCTTTTAACCTACAAAGCCAGTAAATTACTTAGTTAAAGAAACTTGTTGCTAGATTCTAATAATAAACATAATGACAGGTTTCAATAGCACTATACAGGCAGTCCCCTACTTAAGAACACTCGACTTACATACGACCCCTAGTTACAAACGGACCTCTGGATATTGGTAATTTATTGTTCTTTAGTCCTAGGCTGCAATGATCAGTTGTAATAGTTATTAAAGGTGTCTGTAGTGAAGTTTTAGTGTTAATATTGATTCTTATGACAACCCAACATTTTTAAAATCAAATTGTCACAGAGACCAAAAAAAGTTCTGGCTGGGATTACAATGATAAAATATACAGTTCCGACTTACATACAAATTCAACTTAAGAACAAACCTACAGACCCTATCTTGTATGTAACCCGGGGACTGGCTGTAATGATACTTGCCTACAATGTTTTTAGCAAGAAATAGAAAATCCCTATCTCCAGAAAATTGACTTTTTAACCCTATTTGGCACCCTGCCAGAAGGATGAGTAAGTCTCAAGTGTGTGTGTTATTCATGTGAGGCAGTCTTAAAGCTGTCTTACAGCTCATGCCTGCTACCGTTTCCCTTCTTCCTACAACTATTGGAACCTGTCATTAACCCTTTCAGGACCTGGCCCTTTTTTGTTTTTTTCATTTTTCACTCCCCATGATCAAAAATCCATGAATTTTTTATTTTTCCATGTACGGAGCTGTATGACAGCTTATTTTCTGCATAACAAATTGCACTTCATAGAGATGGTATTGAATATTCCATGCCATGTACTATGAAGCGGGAAAAAAATTCCAAATGCAGTGAAATTGGAAAAAAAACGCATTTGTGCCGTCTTCTTGTGGGCTTGGATCTTACAGATTTCACTGTGCGCCCCAAATGACATGTCTACATTATACTTTGGGTCGTTGCGATTACGGTTATACCAAATTTATATAGGTTTTATAATGTTTTCATACATTTAAAAAAATTAAAACCTCCTGTACAAAAATTTTTGGGGGGATTTTGCCATCTTCTGGCGCTAATAACTTTTTTATACTTTGGTATATAGAGCTGTGGGTGGTGTCATTTTTTGCGGATTTTGATGACGTTTACAATGTTATCAATTTTAGAACTGTTCGACCTTGTGATCACTTTTTATAGAATTTTTTAATTTTTTTAAATGACAAAAAAAGTGCCATTTTCGACTTACGGAGTGAAAAACCATTATCATATTTTGATAGATCAGGCATTTTTGGACGCGGGAAAGGGGGGTGATTTGAGTTTTTAGGGTTTTTTATTATAATTTTTTTTTAAACTTTTTTTTATTTTTATTTTTAGTATTTTTCAGACTCCCTAGGGTACTTTAACCCTAGGGTGTCTGCACGATCCTATAAAATACTGCCATACTACAGTATGGCAGTATATGTGTATTTTACTACTCATACATTACAATGTGCTGATAGCACATTGTAATGCATGGGTTAATCCGGAGTAGCCTCGGGTCTTCGTGAGACCCGAGGCTACCATGGTGACGGATCGCCGCTCCCCGATGACGTCACGGGGAGCGGCGATCCTCGAAAAGATGGCGGCGCCCATGCGTCGCAATTCTTCTGAAGCCGCCGGCAGCTTTGCCGGCGGGGATCAGCGGGAAAACACCCGCGATTGGTGCTGGCACCAATCGAGGGTGTTACCGGTAAGCCTTTGCTGCAATATGCAGCAAATACTTACCGGCTATGGAGAGGGCTCAGCGCGTGAGCCCTCTCCATGCACCCGCGGCCGACCCGTGATGCGCTACGGGTGAAAGGAAACCTACCATTTGATTTGATGTATTAGAACCAAACATATGCTGTAGCTACACTGATGTAGGATCATATCTTGGTTAATTCCTGAGTAGTTTTTCTGAAAAAACAATTATAACATTCAGGACCTTGTGCTAGATTGCATGATTGCACAAGTTACACAGAGCTTGTATTACAGCTTGTATTACACACGGGGTTTAGACCAGACAGGAGTAATCAACCTGAGCTGGATCACTCATGCATAGCAGCTGGAGGATGGTGCAGCAATTGATTATTCTGCCTTCAGGCACAACTCTGGTATTACATCATCCTGTGAAACAGTGAATAACTAATGTGCTAGGAGAAAGCCCATTAGAGAGAGCCCAGTCACAAAAGCGAGACAGCTTCATTATCATAATTTTATCATTGTTTTATCAGCAAAACCAATTGGCAGAGAGATTAACCAAGATATGATCCTGCATCAGTGTAACTACATCAGTCTCAAGGTATGTTTGCTTCATAACGCAACAAATCAAATGGTAGGTTTCTTTTAAGCTTATTTTTGATGACAGGTTCTATATTTGTGAATAGTGCCCCTATTCACAAATATAGAACCTGTCATCAAAAATAAGCTTAAAAGAAACAAACCATAGGTTAGAGGTTATATCTGTAACATTTATGTCAAAGTCCTCTTCTGTCTTCAAAGTGCCTCTTGGCATTAATTTCTCTTTTGGTTTTGTGTGTGTGAACTGGAGCTTGCTGCTGTGCTGCTGTATTGGGATTGAGCCACATCCAACTCTCTGCAGCTCAGTCCTGTTTACCATGGGTTGCTAGTGTGATGGACAGCCTATCCAGTCTGCTGTTGGATGTGCAGGAAATCCTTTAAATATCTACCCAGTTACATAACTGGTTGCTGGTTCTGCTAGACTCCTGACACTTGTCTGTTTCCCTTGCTATTGCTTTTGCTTTATTGTGTATCTACCTTTGGCTACATTTATTCAACCTCTCTCGATACATTTTTTTTGGCTTTGCCTCCATCTTGGTTTTGACCCGGTCTGTCCAACTTTGCCTGTTACTCTTTGTTTGGTCTCCTTTCCTGTGCACTATCTACCTTGGCAATATCCTTGTACATTTTATGCAACATTAAAGGGGTATTCCAGGAATCAGCATAATTCATATACAAATGGGTCCTTAAAATATAAGCTAATGTGTAATTAGTTGTTATTTAAAATTTTGCTCCCGTTACCAGAAAAATGCTGATGACATAGACTGTAATGAAGAATTAAAATGCTACTGGCCCTTTAATTAGTCCGTTAATTTCCTCCGTGCGGTCCGTTGCAGAGCATACACAGGATAGAAGATGGCCGCTGGTCACATGTTCACATCACATGTCCTGCACCTGCCTGGGCAGGTCATGTGATCACCACTCTATTTGGCTGTAGTCGGTTGGTTGCAGTGCATCCAGTATGGCCAGTGTTGTGGTGATGGCAGTTACAAATCATTACTATGGTAACAGGGCAAGAAAACCTGTTACATCATCACTGGGAGCAGAGCATAAGAGGTAGGAGGAGTTACTGAGAACTAAAGGATCTTGGGACTTGTAGATTTAAGTGGCAGCCATCTTGGTGATGACTTTAGAGAGGCCATCAAATTTTGTGAATCATAAAATCAAACTATTTAAGCTCCATTTTGTGACTAATGACATTAAGTTTTGTTACATTCATTTATTTATAGCATTATTGGTTTTTGTATCAGATGTTCATATTCCCGGAATACTCCTTTAAAGTACGTATATAGTGCATATCGTTGCATTATTGTACACAGTATTTACATAGTTACTTTATATGGGGGTTATATGACATCACTTTTGTTCTCGTATATAATATATCATTGGACATAATAGTAGTAATTATAGTAATTGTAATAGCTAGATTCTCTTAATGACATATAATAGCAGTTATTTTCATTTATATACACAGGCAATAATATAGCAATATACTCTTGTAGATAGGGGAGATTATTATAACACACAACGTCAGTATAATTGTTGTGATTTTGTATACACAGGCAGTATAACAGCAATATACTGTAGTACATAGGGGAGATTGTTATAATCATTGTATTCTCGTTCATATGTTCTAGTTCTCTACTAGTTCTAATTCTGTACATAGGAGGCAATATTATGGCAGCTATTATTTTTAACACAGGGAATATAATAATCATACTGATATGATAATACATAGGAAAGACTAGTATAGTGGTTAGATTCTTGTCCATACAGTAGGAGGCCTTATAAAAGTAATTATGCCCCTACATGGTAATTGCCTAAAAATTAAGCAATTTAGCAACCACATGTTTTCCAATGCATTCTTTTTTAGCTTTTTATTTACTAGCCAGCTTAATAGTGACTTGATTCTCACTTGAATTAATATGTTCTGAGTTGATTTTAAAAGATGAAAAGCCTAAATGAAACAGTAAATCCTTTCATGGTGGGAACAGACCAAAAAAAACCTTATTTAGATATTTTCCTTCACTGGAGGCTGTCTTTTAATCTGTGACTATTAATTTTCAATTTATTTGGTTATTAATGTAGAGAGTGGCTCTTAAAATGTGTGCAATCAACAGCAGGGTATTAAAAAGCAATAAAAGTACTTAGGCGGCCACTTACTGTAACTCACTGTGCCTCTTTTTTCAAGAATATTAATGAGTAAACAGGACTAAAGGCTAGGGCCACCCAAGCGTTTGTGACCTATGTGACTCAGTCACAGTTTTTCATTAACATTTAAAAACAAACCATTAAATGTCTTCTAAAAGTAAAACATCAGAATAACTGATACAGACAGTCCCCGACTTAAAGAACATCTACCACCAGAATGAAAGACTGAATGCAAATGAACCTGAGGAACTCCAAGGCTTAATTAACACCTGTGGAGCCTAATGCCCCTCAGGCTCATTTGCATACAGTCCTTCATCCTGTTGGTAGATGCCCTTTAAAAACACCCAACTTAATGACAACTCCTAGTTGCACTTTTACCTCTCTGCCCACTGTGATCTCTGGTCAAGCTTTCTGGATGCTGGTAATTTACTGAGAATTTGCCCCAAAATAAGAGTTATGAAAGGTGTCTACAATGAAATTGGTTTTTACTTGTTCCCATGCAGCTCAAAATTTCTTTCAAAATATACCAGTTCCAACTTTCATACAAATTCAACTTAAGAACAAACCTACAGAACCTAGGTTGTACTTAACCCAAGGGTTGTCTGTATTATTTTATTGCAGTTAGTGGTAAAAAATTTTAATGGGTTCATTTTAATGGCTTCATAGAATAAAAATAACAGCTGTGCCTAATAGTCTTCTGTACTTGGTGGACCCGGAGGCCATCAAAAGGACTCCGGCTTTAATGGTAACCCCATGGCCTCCTGTCATCACGTTCCTGGGTGACGGAGGGAACCCCTTTCCCTCTGTCTCACTCCTTACCTTATAGCTGGTCTCCTTTTGCTGATCACTGGGCACTCACAGTACCAGCAGGATCATTGGGTCTAGCATACTCATCCTGATGCAGTAAGTCCCCACTAATAATGATGAGCACATTTGTCCTTCATATTCCGCAAATTGAAGGCTTACAACTTATTGTTGTCAATGTAAGGATTAGACTTGTTTGGCACTTTTCTATTGCTGTGTTCCATTTGCTTGACTACGCAGCAAACATTTCAGGTTGGATTGTTGCACAATATCCATTATCTCACCCAGGTATTCTTTAGACATATTCAATGGCAGCACTTAAGCCACCAACTATTATTTCTGTTTGTCTATAATGACTAAAGTAAAGAAGGCTTGCGAATGAGTAGTTGAGCAGTTAATAATCACCTGAAACCCTCTATAAGGGAAGATTTGTTGTATTTTCAACTGTTCATAGGGTCCTATAATGGATCCAGCATTAAATTAGAATTGTGTCTGTTTTCTAATGTTTTATGTTTATATATTTGATCTACAAATATTTTGTTTATACATTTTCAAGAGTGGCCTCCATGCCTTGCTGCCAAAAATATCAAGGGTTATGAGAACAAAGAATTTTGTTAATGTAATGTTGATCCATGAAGGTATTCTAATAGCATTATATGGGGTCGAGAATGAATTCTTCCTTAGTATGGGCCGACTGGCATAAGCCTTGTACCTTTGTTTTTTGCCTTGCTCTGGATCAACACTGTAGGATTATAAGTTAGACTTGATGGACCTGTGTCTTTTTTCATCCTTATCTATTATAGTATAATATTTCTTTCATTTACTAGGTCTTTGTCCCACATCAAGTGATGTGTTCATTGCAAATTACATCACTTTGTGCTGTTACATATCCACACTGGAGAGCTACAGGCAAATAGTGTGGTTTTGCTTGTGAGTAACACTTGGCGAGGATCTTAGAGCTGTTGTTGAATTTCTTACATAACTTCTTGATGGAAAATCTGCATTATGCAGTGGGTATGATGCCAATAAATGTAGTGTCAGAAACTGCTTTGCAATACAAATTTATGGCAGTGTCCATATAAACCCAGTAATGTTCATTAAGTTTTATCTTGGCAAGCAGGAGCATATTTCCATTTTGCTGTATGTTTTCCAGATGTGCAGTTTGGTGACAACTTATCTTCACTCTATAAACAAGCATATTTTGTATTGTAAACTAGTATTTATCATGATGTAAAACCTTTCCCTGATTTATGGCCACGCTTCTTTGCTGTAATTTTTGCCTGAACAACTTGAGATGTTGTTTTCCTAAAAAATTATTTGTTATGAAGTCGAAAGGTTTCTGTGCTGTTGCAAGGTTGAAAAGTCCACAGTAGCTATTAACCCAAGGGTTCTAAATCAGTCTACTGGACTGAGCCATTTTGATGTTTAAAAAGGAGAAAAACTAATGTGCCACAACAGATGAATGTTGGTTATCAAGATGATGGCACAAAAAAGTCAAGGTGACTCTGACTTTGCAGAACAATTTATTTTAATTTAATTGTATACATCCACTGTGCAAAGTCCAGGATTATGCACTTTGTACTATTTTATGATTTTTGTGTTTCACCAATCAGCTTATATTTTGGATTTATTCATATAGGCTTGGTTAACCAAAAGCATGTCATAGGACTACAGCTCTAGAGACAATGGGGCAGATTTATCAAGCTGTCTTGAAGTCAGAATATTTCTAGTTGCCCATGGCAACCAATCACAGTTCAGCTTTCATTTTACCAGTGCTCATGAATATTTTAAAGGGGAGCTGTGATTGGTTGCCATGGGCAACTAGAAATATTCTGACTTTCAGACAGCTTGATAAATCTGCCCCAATATTTTACACCATCTATGTAAAATACACTCACCAGCCACTTTATTAGGTACACCATGCTAGTAACGGGTTGGACCCCCTTTTGCCTTCAGAACTGCCTGAATTCTTCGTGGCATAGATTCAACAAGGTGCTGGAAGCATTCCTCAGAGATTTTGGTCCATATTGACATGATGCGAATCTCCCGTTCCACCACATCCCAAAGATGCTCTATTGGATTGAGATCTGGTGACTGGGGAGGCCATTTGAGTACAGTGAACTCATTGTCATGTTCAAGAAACCAGTCTGAGATGATTCCAGCTTTATGACATGGTGCATTATCCTGCTGAAATTAGCCATCAGATGTTGGGTACATTGTGGTCATAAAGGGATGGACATGGTCAGAAACAATGCTCAGGTAGGCTGTGGCGTTGCAACAATGCTCAATTGGTACCAAGGGGCCCAAAGAGTGCCAAGAAAATATTCCCCACACCATGACACCACCACCACCAGCCTGAACCGTTGATACAAGGCAGGATGAATCCATGCTTTCATGTTGTTGACGCCAAATTCTGACCCTACCATCCGAATGTCGCAGCAGAAATCGAGGCTCATCAGACCAGGTAACATTTTTCCAATCTTCTACTGTCCAATTTCGATGAGCTTGTGCAAATTGTAGCCTCAGTTTCCTGTTCTTAGCTGAAAGGAGTGGCACCCGGTATGGTCTTCTGCTGCTGTAGCCCATCTGCCTCAAAGTTCGACATACTGTGCATTCAGAGATGCTCTTCTGCCTACCTTGGTTGTAACGGGTGGCGATTTTGAGTCACTGTTGCCTTTCTATCAGCTCGAACCAGTCTGCCCATTCTCCTCTGACCTCTGGCATCAACAAGACATTTCCGCCCACAGAACTGCCGCTCACTGGATGTTTTTTTCTTTTTTGGACCATTCTCTGTAAACCCTAGAGATGGTTGTGTGTGAAAAACCCAGTAGATCAGCAGTTTCTGAAATACTCAGACCAGCCCTTCTAGCACCAACAACCATGCCACGTTCAAAGGCACTTAAATCACCTTTCTTCCCCATACTGATGCTCGGTTTGAACTGCAGGAGATTGTCTTGACCATGTCTACATGCCTAAATGCACTGAGTTGCCGCCATGTGATTGACTGATTAGAAATTAAGTCTTAACGAGCAGTTGGACAGGTGTACCTAATAAAGTGGCCAGTGAGTGTATGTGGCATCATGAATACTCCAGAGTAATTCTAATTCTAATTGTCAAAATTCTTTTGGAAACTTTAGATGTTAATCGTTTTTCCACCAAACATTTGGACACTGTTTCACTGTTACTAAAGAACGCTAAATAGCAAGAATCTATCTTACATATAGAATTATAGATTTTATTTTTAATTATAGTCGTCTGAAGGCAAAAAATGTTTTTCAGTTTTGATCCAGAGACACAGCTTTAGATGGGCTTTCCAGGAATATGGAAAACCAGGGCCAGAAAGAAAGATAATTCCCCTGGAAAAACTGAAGTATCATCCCATGGAGACCACTTATCAGATGAAGCGGATCCAGAAATCAGCATTAGCAGAGTGAACCAGTATCCAAAAGCCAGAGATGGATAAGTATGTGATATCTTTCTTTCCTCCCAGGCCTCAGTCCCATGGAGGTTTTCTATATTCCTGGAAAACTTTTTTAAGATCTTAGACACAAAATCAAGTAGATGAAATACTATTTGAGAATATTTGTCATAAAGAAGCGAACACATACTTACTATAGATGACTTTGTTCCCCATTTATGTGAACAGGCTGTACTACTCTTAAACAAAATCTTGATTCTTTCTAAGAATAACCACTGCTAAGAAAAAAAAACATGCATCCCTTTAATGGCCACTAAAAAATCATTATAGGCTACAAAGTAATTAAAATATCATCAGAAATGATGAGTCCACCGAATAGATCATTCTGGGGGACCTACCCTTCCTCATATCCTAGGAAATAGACCCTACAAGCCTCCAAATTAGGTTGTATTTATGGGGTCCAAAATTAGGTTTTGGAGCCTTGTCCCACTAGAGGATCCTCTGTTACTCTGATGGGCAAGTCTGATACTGAATGTCATTGACCACTGCCACCAGCCATAATGTCTAAATAAACTGTTTAGGTTTAGACAATGCAAATAGTCACTGAGCTAAGTGGGCTCCTAAGCTTGGTGAACAACCAGGCCTTGCATGTGGGGAGCATGGCAGATTACTCTCACTGTATTTAATACAAATATTTAGCATATAGCATCTCAACTAGAGATGAGCGAACACTAAAATGCTCGGGTACTCGTTATTCGAGACGAACTTTTCCCGATGCTCGAGTGCTCGTCTCGAATAACGAACCCCATTGAAGTCAATGGGAGACTCGAGCATTTTTCAAGGGGACCAAGGCTCTGCACAGGGAAGCTTGGCCAAACACCTGGGAACCTCAGAAAAGGATGGAAACACCACGGAAATGGACAGGAAACAGCAGGGGCAGCATGCATGGATGCCTCTGAGGCTGCATAATCGCAACATTATGCCAAAATTATGGGCAACAGCATGGCCATGACAGAGTGACAGAATGAAGCTAGATAGCATCTAAAACATCCAATAATTGACCCTGACACTATAGGGGACGGCATGCAGAGGCAGCGGCAGCAGGCTAGAGAGTGTCATGGCGACATACCCTAAATGGACTCAGGCTTCAAACCAATGGGTGGCAGAGAGGAACCAAAGGAGGTGAGCAAGAAGCGCTCAAATAATATCGGTACATGATAAAAGTTTGCCAGTATATTTTGTGGATTACACAGCAGGGTGGCGACAAAGTTAACATGGAAGCCATGAAAACAACCCAAAATTCTGCCTGACACAGCTCGTTTGATAAGGGGACCATGTATGGAGGCAGTGAACTAGTAGTAGATTAAAGGTGCTGCAGTTAAAACTATGTTAGTTGGATCTTGGCATGGAGCTGGCGCTCCGCTGCCAGGCGAGCTTTCGCCAATCCAAGCCCCTGTCTCTAGGCTACTCCCCAAACAGCACTTCTAAGAACCTTTTGTATAAGATCAAGTGTAGTAGCGTTCTTATAAGTTTAGGATATGGCGGGTGAGGGGAATGTAAACAGCTGCGCAAGAAGCGATGAAATAATATCGGTTAATCATAAAAGTTTGCCAGTATATTTTGTGGATAACACAGCAGGGTGGCGACAAAGTTAACAACTTTGATGTGGAATCCATGAAAACAACCCAAATTTCTGCCTGACACACCTCGTTTGATAAGGGGAGGATGTATGGAGGCAGCTATATGGACGACTTTTGGAGGTAGCAATGGAGACAACGTGTGGAGGCTGCTATGGAGACAATTTAATTTGGATAGTGCCTGTATGTGGCAGTCCCAAAAAGTTTTCAAACCAGAGGAGCAGGTAGGTGTCCCTCCAGAAAAATGGAATAGATTGAGTGCCTGTATGTGGCAGTCCCAAAAATGTTTCAAACCAGAGGAGCAGTTAGGTGGCCCTCCAGTAAAATGGAATAGATTGAGTGCCTGTATGTGGCAGTCCCAAAAAGTTTTCAAACCAGAGGAGCAGGTAGGTGTCCCTCCAGAAAAATGGAATAGATTGAGTGCCTGTATGTGGCAGTCCCAAAAATGTTTCAAACCAGAGGAGCAGGTAGGTGGCCCTCCAGTAAAATGGAATAGATTGAGTGCCTGTATGTGGCAGTCCCAAAAAGTTTTCAAACCAGAGGAGCAGGTAGGTGTCCCTCCAGAAAAATGGAATAGATTGAGTGCCTGTATGTGGCAGTCCCAAAAATGTTTCAAACCAGAGGAGCAGGTAGGTGGCCCTCCAGTAAAATGGAATAGATTGAGTGCCTGTATGTGGCAGTCCCAAAAAGTTTTCAAACCAGAGGAGCAGGTAGGTGTCCCTCCAGAAAAATGGAATAGATTGAGTGCCTGTATGTGGCAGTCCCAAAAATTTTTCAAACCAGAGGAGCAGGTAGGTGGCCCTCCAGTAAAATGGAATAGATTGAGTGCCTGTATGTGGCAGTCCCAAAAATTTTTTAAAACAGAGGACCGGGTAGGTGGCCCTCCAGAAAAATGGAATAGATTGAGTGCCTGTATGTGGCACTCACAAAAATTGTTTCAAACAGAGGACCGGGTAGGTGGCCCTCCAGAAAAATTAAATGCATAAAGTACTATAGCAAGAGCCAGTGGGCCCTGTCAAAAAATAGCCAGTTTCCTCTGCTTTACTGTACAAAGAGGAGGAGAAGGAGGAAAATGAGGAGGAGGAGGAGTGGATCAATTATTCAGGTTGAGCTTCCTTCACCTGGTGGAGATTGGAAATTCTGAGAAATCCAGCCTTTATTCATTTTAATAAGCGTCAGCCTGTCAGCGCTGTCAGTCGACAGGCGTGTACGCTTATCTGTGATGATGCCACCAGCTGCACTGAAAACCCGCTCGGACAAGACGCTAGCGGCAGGGCAGGCAAGAACCTCCAAGGCGTACAGCGCCAGTTCGTGCCACATGTCCAGCTTTGAAACCCAGTAGTTGTAGGGAGCTGTGTGATCATTTAGGACGATGGTATGGTCAGCTACGTACTCCCTCACCATCTTTCTGTAAAGATCAGCCCTACTCTGCCGAGACTGGGGACAGGTGACAGTGTCTTGCTGGGGTGACATAAAGCTGGCAAAAGCCTTGTAAAGCGTACCCTTGCCAGTGCTGGACAAGCTGCCTGCTCGCCTACTCTCCCTCGCTACTTGTCCCGCAGAACTACGCACTCTGCCGCTAGCGCTGTCAGAAGGGAAATACTGTTTCAGCTTGTGCACCAGGGCCTGCTGGTATTCATGCATTCTCACACTCCTTTCCTCTGCAGGGATGAGAGTGGAAAGATTTTGCTTGTACCGTGGGTCCAGGAGAGTGAACACCCAGTAATCGGTGCTGGAATAAATTCTTTGAACGCGAGGGTCACGGGATAGGCAGCCTAGCATGAAATCTGCCATATGCGCCAGAGTACCAACGCGTAAGAATTCACTCCCCTCACTGGCCTGACTGTCCATTTCCTCCTCCTCCAACTCCTCCAACTCCTCTTCTTCTGCCCATACACGCTGAACAGTGAAGGACTCAACAATGGTCCCCTCTTGTGTCTCGCCAACATTCTCCTCCTCTTCCTCCTCATCCTCCTCCACCTCCACCTCCTCCGATATGCGCTGAGAAACAGACCTGAGGGTGCTTTGGCTATCAACAAGGGAATCTTCTTCCCCCGTCTCTTGTGACGAGCGCAAAGCTTCCGACTTCATGCTGATCAGAGAGTTTTTCAACAGGCCAAGCAGCGGGATGGTGAGGCTGATGATGGCGGCATCGCCACTGACCATCTGTGTTGACTCCTCAAAGTTACTCAGCACCTGACAGATATCAGACATCCACGTCCACTCCTCATTGTAGACTTGAGGAAGCTGACTGACCTGACTACCACTTCTGGTGGAAGTTGACATCTGGCAGTCTACAATCGCTCTGCGCTGCTGGTAAACTCTGGATAACATGGTCAGTGTTGAATTCCACCTCGTGGGCACGTCGCACAACAGTCGGTGAGCGGGCAGTTAGAGGCGGCGCTGCGCTGCCCTGAGAGTGGCAGCATCTGGGCTGGACTTCCTGAAATGCGCACAGATGCGGCGCACCTTCGTGAGCAAATCAGACAGATTGGGGTATGTCTTGAGGAAACGCTGAACTATCAGATTTAACACATGGGCCAGGCATGGCACATGTGTCAGTCTGCCGAGTTGCAGAGCCGCCACCAGGTTACGGCCGTTGTCACACACAACCATGCCTGGCTTCAGGTTCAGCGGTGCCAGCCACAGATCAGTCTGCGCCGTGATGCCCTGTAATAGCTCTTGGGCGGTGTGCCTTTTGTCGCCTAGGCTCAGCAGTTTGAGCACCGCCTGCTGTCGCTTAGCGACGGCACTGCTGCTGTGCCTAGAGCTACCGACTGATGGCGCCGTGCCCACGGATGGTAGTTCGGAGGAGGAGGTGGAGGAGGGGTGGGAGGAGGAGGAGGCATAGTAGGCCTGAAACACCTGGACCGAGGTAGGCCCCGCAATCCTCGGTGTTGGCAGTATATGACCAGCCCCAGGGTCAGACTCGGTCCCAGCCTCCACCAAGTTAACCCAATGTGCCGTCAGCGATATATAGTGGCCCTGCCCGGCAGCACTCGTCCACGTGTCCGTGGTCAGGTGGACCTTGTCAGAAACGGCGTTGGTCAGGGCACGGGTGATGTTGTCTGACACGTGCTGGTGCAGGGCTGGGACGGCACATCGGGAAAAGTAGTGGCGGCTGGGGACCGAATACCGAGGGGCGGCCGCCGCCATGAGGTTGCGAAAGGCCTCGGTCTCTACTAGCCTATAGGGCAGCATCTCCAGGCTAAGCAATCTGGAGATGTGCACATTAAGGGCTTGGGCGTGCGGGTGGGTTGCACTATATTTGCGTTTCCGCTCCAGCGTCTGGGGTATGGAGAGCTGAACGCTGGTGGATGCTGTGGAGGATCGTGGAGGCGACGATGGGGTTTTTGTGGCAGGGTCCTGGGCAGGGGGCTGACTATCAGCTGACACAGGGGAAGGAGCAGTGGTGTGCACGGCCGGAGGTGAACGGGCTTGTTGCCACTGAGTGGGGTGTTTAGCATTCATATGCCTGCGCATACTGGTGGTAGTTAAGCTAGTAGTGGTGGAACCCCTGCTGAGCCTGGTTTGGCAAATGTTGCACACCACAGTCCGTCGGTCATCCGGTGTTTCCTTAAAGAACCTCCAGACTTCTGAAGATCTAGCCCTCGCCGCAAGAGCCCTCACCACGGGAGCTTCACTAGTTGACACATTTGGCGCTGATGCACCAGCTCTGGCCCTGCCTCTCCGTCTGGCCCCACCACTGCCTCTTCCAACCTGTTCTGGTCGAGGACTCTCCTCCGTCTCAGAAGCACTGTGTTCACCCGGCCTCTCAACCCAGCTTGGGTCTGTCACCTCATCATCCTCCGATCCCTCAGTCTGCTCCCCCCTCGGACTTCCTGCCCTGACAACAACTTCCCCACTGTCTGACAACCGTGTCTCCTCATCGTCGGACACCTCTTTACACACTTCCACTACGTCAAGAAGGTCATCATCACCCACAGACTGTGACTGGTGGAAAACCTGGGCATCGGAAAATTGCTCAGCAGCAACCGGACAAGTGGTTTGTGACTGTGGGAAGGGTCCAGAAAACAGTTCCTCAGAGTATGCCGGTTCAAATGCCAAATTTTCCTGGGAGGGGGCAGACTGGGGGGGAGGAGGCTGAGGTGCAGGAGCTGGAGGAGTGGCGATTTCGGTGACATGGGTGGACTGCGTGGAAGACTGACTGGTGGACAAATTGCTCGAAGCATTGTCAGCAATCCACGACATCACCTGTTCGCACTGTTCTGGCCTCAACAGTGCTCTACCACGAGTCCCAGTAACTTCAGACATGAACCTAGGGAGTGTAGCTCTGCGGCGTTCCCCTGCTCCCTCATAAGCAGGTGGTGTCTCACCCCGCCCAGGACCACGGCCTCTGACCCCTGCAGTAGTTGGACGCCCACGTCCCCGCCCTCGTCCTCTACCCCTAGCCCTCGGGTTAAACATTTTTAAAATGAGAGTTATAACTTTAATTTTTTTTTAACTTTTTTTTGTGTTTTTTGGTTTTTTTTGTGTTTTTTGTTTTTTTTGTTTTTTTTTGTGTTTTTGAGTTTTTAAAACCAAACGATGCTATCCTATTGCTATGGCTATTTTCTAGCCAAGTATGAAAGCACACTACTATGCCAGATGAGATGACGCTGAGTTATTAAACAAAATAAACGTAAAATAAAAAAGGACAAATGGCAGACTGTGCCTAATTGAAATCCAACCCCTACTAAATTTTCCCACTTCGGTCTTTGCAATGGATATGTGCGTCACTAAGCGCAAAACACAGCGGTCGCAAGTCTCACTACAAATTGCTCACAATTGGCTAGTAGATGCACTGCAGCAAGTACAGCCACCAGCAGATCAACCAGAAATCAAATATATAACGCTACTGTAGGCGTAAGCCGTTTGGATTCTCCTATGGCTATTTTCTAGCCAAGTATGAAAGCACACTACTATGCCAGATGAGATGACGCTGAGTTATTAAACAAAATAAACGTAAAATAAAAAAGGACAAATGGCAGACTGTGCCTAATTGAAATCCAACCCCTACTTAAATTTTCCCACTTCGGTCTTTGCTATGGATATGTGCGTCACTAAGCGCAAAACACAGCGGTCGCAAGTCTCACTACAAATTGCTCAGAATTGGCTAGTACATGCACTGCAGCAAGTACAGCCACCAGCAGATCAACCAGAAATCAAATATATAACGCTACTGTAGGCGTAAGCCGTTTGGATTCTCCTATGGCTATTTTCTAGCCAAGTATGAAAGCACACTACTATGCCAGATGAGATGACGCTGAGTTATTAAACAAAATAAACGTAAAATAAAAAAGGACAAATGGCAGACTGTGCCTAATTGAAATCCAACCCCTACTAAATTTTCCCACTTCGGTCTTTGCAATGGATATGTGCGTCACTAAGCGCAAAACACAGCGGTCGCAAGTCTCACTACAAATTGCTGACAATTGGCTAGTAGATGCACTGCAGCAAGTACAGCCACCAGCAGATCAACCAGAAATCAAATATATAACGCTACTGTAGGCGTAAGCCGTTTGGATTCTCCTATGGCTATTTTCTAGCCAAGTATGAAAGCACACTACTATGCCAGATGAGATGACACTGAGTTATTAAACAAAATAAACGTAAAATAAAAAAGGAAAAATGGCAGACTGTGCCTAATTGAAATCCAACCCCTACTAAATTTTCCCACTTTGGTGTTTGAGGTGGATATGTGTGCCACTAAGAGCTAAACACAACGGTAGCAAGTCCCCCTGCTAATTCCTCACAAAATGGTACTAGATGCAAATAAAAAAAAAAAAAGTAGAACGTTATTGTAGCCCTAAGAAGGGCTGTTGGGTTCTTGGAGAATCACTCCTGCCTAACAGTAAGCTAATAGAACACCCTAACGCTTTCCCTGACCAGCAGCAGCTCTCTCCCTAGCGGCATCCAGACACAGAATGATCCGAGCAGCGCGGGCAGCGGCTAGTCTATCCCAGGGTCACCTGATCTGGCCAGCCAACCACTGCTATCGACGTGTAAGGGTACCACGTCATGCTGGGTGGAGTGCAGAGTCTCCTGGCTTGTGATTGGCTCTGTTTCTGGCCGCCAAAAAGCAAAACGGCGGGAGCTGCCATTTTCTCGAGCGGGCGAAGTATTCGTCCGAGCAACGAGCAGTTTCGAGTACGCTAATGCTCGACCGAGCATCAAGCTCGGACGAGCATGTTCGCTCATCTCTAATCTCAACCCATGTGTTATCGGTAGATTATGTAGGAAACATAGAGTTTTTATGAACCATAGATTCACTGGAGACAACATTGAGATACAGTGTCAATCATAGCAGTATAATTCCACCCTGGACCCCACTTTCTCAATCATGCTGTGAGCCTCAAATTCCCTTTCTAAGACACTTATTTTAGAGAGAATTGACGGTGGGGGAGGGAGAGTGTAGAAAATAGCCATCCAAGCATTTCTAGCAGAGAATGGGAGACAGTTTCTGACAATCCAACAATAATTAATGACAACAGGCAGAAATAAAGTCACAGCTTGAGAGAGATGCGGAATATTCTTGGTGAGCACAAACGGATTCAAATTGATATTGATTTAGAGCGCAGCTACTTCTGCAGATTATTGGCTGACTATTTCAATTAAACCTTAAAATGTAATGCTTTAAAATGGATTTTCAATCTCAGGGAATTGGATACATAGCATTATGACAAGTATAGAGTATACATTTAGGTTAAGCATCCATAATGTAGTTACTAATTTAAGATTATTATCATAAATGAACTCATAAGTCTTATTTGTCAGAGATTTACAGGAAGTCCTATGGCTTCGTCTTACCAGAATCTGCCGCCCACGTGATCACAAGGAACCTTTTTTCTTTGTACTCTTAAGAGAAGCAGAACAAAAATACACAGGTTTTATTTATTACAATAAATTCTAAGACCGACCCTTGTGTTCTTTAAATTATTTTCCAGAACAGTGGGTTCCCTTCCATTGCTGAATTATGGACTGCGGCGTTAAAAATGATAGTACATCACCTCACTATCAGGTAAAATAAAGGCTTCTGTAGAGACTGCTATGCTCAAAATGCCAGACTCTTATTCTTTTTTCCTGGAATGCATTTTATAGTGTAATCCTCTGGGTGAGGAAATAAAAATATTTTACAAAGATTTACCAAAATAAAGACAATTGCTACTGGAGCATACAGAGAACAGTGGGTTACTAGGAGGGATCGGGTCTACAGTATATAGTCTACATGGATATTTAGTGTGCAGTGTAACTACCATGGGAAGTAATCTGACATACTATAGATAGGGCACCCAGAGCTTCCATCTAATTTAATTACCCTATAGAACATGACTATATCTATAACAATTACTTTTTATCTGACTAGTTGGCTGCTTCATTAAGCAATGGTAGGTAGACCTTTGTGATTTTGAAATCTATTTTACCTTCCTGAAGCATGTGTGTTATGTTTGTTCCTGTGGTTTATTCTTGTCCAGCAGTGCACACTATCTTCTAGTGGCTGGCTGTGAATTTTATTTACTGCACCCGTCTCTCTGGTGGTAACTCTAGGACCCACCTACCATAGTTTTGCCCCATAAGCTTTGTAGGCATGGTCAATGTGATCTGTTTACCCTACAATTAAATATTAAATTTATCCTGCCTTCCACATCACATCAGTGGGTTCCTTTTTCCTTCTACAAGGTACATGAGTAGTCCCTGGACAGTTATCCCGTCTTCTCTTGACAAACATAAAGGTATAATTTCATGTTTGTGTTTTTTCCAAGTGAAATCCCATAAGTGTACAAATGGCAGCATTCTGGTACATGTGAAAATAATTCAGAAACAAGTTCTTAATATGTAGACTCCTTCACAATATGGACATCTCATATCCAGGGAACCACCAGTGGCATAAACTTTGCAGAATAATTATGTTCTAATCACACATCTGACCAAAGGTTGCATTAACTTAGCATAATTCCGAAACATCTCAGCTTGGCCTCTAGTCTAAATTACAGATATTTTTCCTGCACAATGTCTGAGGTTATCTGCAATTTTAATCAAGTGTATGGAATAATTATGAAAGCACAGGGATGGAAGGAGATGTGCGCAGAAGATTAATGACTCAGACACCTTTACATTTAGAAGCTTAAACCTCTATAGATCATATAACAGTTAAAAATCAGTGAGTGAAAATTATCAAATTAACAGAAATGCAATAATTTCTCTACAGGAGGTGGTTCATTCTCCATCCTCATCCCTCATGCTGATCATCTTGAAGTGTCACTGAAAAATGTCCCTTTTCATTACACCTGATCACATTTCCCCTTTTGTGGTGACAACTAAAAGAGGAGAAACTAAAAAAAGAGATGCATTAACACATAAAAAATCTCTCAGATTGGAAGGTGGGCTTGGGTCTACTAGAACATTTAGATAATTTGATTGAGTTTTATCATGCTAACACCAAATATCCAAACCCCAACATATCTCCATTAAGTTAAAGAACATTAGGGTACATTCACTAAGGCCCTTATGTCAGACTTTGCATGTTCTTTTTGGTGCTTGCACAGATATCTAAGAAGTGCCTGCGCCACATATGTGTCACATGCAACCCTTTTGTGGTGTGGCTGCACTAGGCATCATGCAACACAAATTAGAGGGGTTCGGAGCATGCACCAGTTTTAACATGCAAAGTACAACATAATTGTGTTGCACTCCCCATGTTAAAGGTGCGGGAAAAAAAAAGTGGTGCACTCTGTCGGAGGGGGAGCCAAATTCATGAACAATGTGCGCCAGAAATCTTGAATCTGGCACTCCCTGCACTCTACGCAGGCCAACTGCATTTAATGTAGTTTGCACTGTTTTTAGCCACCTTATTTCAAGATTGAAGAAATAACTAGCTTTCATATTAGGAGGTTTGGGTCCCAGGTTCCAGCTACACAATGACATGCTAGTGGTCTAAAGGCCCAAATACTGTTGCCAGGTTCCCCTTAAGCACAATATTTGATTATATGAAGACGACATTGAAGCCCTCCATGGCTGCGTCAGCCGTAGGAATAAGTCAATTGAGATGAACATATTTCTAATAGTGTAAATGCTCTTATCAGTCCATAATCTCTGGTGGATTTTCTAGTGAAAGAGGAAGAAGAATAGTAAGTAGACACATAGGGGAATATTTACTAATAGTGTTTAAAACTAGAATGGACAGATGCTCGATGATAAATAATCTAAGTGATATCCTGTCCTAACAAAAGTACACTGTCCATTAAGGCCTAGGCAAGGATGCTGCAAGTGATACAATCATACAAACATTGCATTTTTTAATTTCCCCCAGAGATTACCAGAGCTCATACAAGCTCTGAGCTGCAAATCACCACTTCCTTTGTATGAGTCCAACTATGAAATGCCCCCTCTTTTCATATACAGATTTAGCAAATATTAGGAGCAAATTTCCCCTATCCACATATTCATGTAGAGCGGATTGTGTCCTTCCGATTATATGTACTTATATTTTATACCTGATACAGATGGAGCTGTATAATCTGAGCAGGTACATACTGAAAGCGACATAACCCAGTACACTTGTATGTGGTGCACCATAAATACCTTATCAATTAAATAAAGTTCTTGTGTCCAGTATCTTCTCAGCCTTTGGAATGGTGTATTTTCTAATCTGGGATGCTCTGGGCTGCTCCCGTAGACAAGATTCTCAGTTTTAAGATACATCTGACCAGCATGATTAATATCATACAGTCATTTTTTTTATTTTGACAGTGTTTCCTCTCTCCTCTGGGAAATTCAGCCATCTCCAAATAAGTCCACTTGGTTCATTAAACTTTTTAGGAAGCCACGATGCTGTCACTTTAAGCAGTAAAGTGCATAAACATGTCGGATAGAAAAGTCATTAATTGCAGAAAATGTTTGTCATAAATGGTCTGCTGATAAATGAGCTTCCCAGATCCGTACCCGGGATTCGCTTCATTTCAATATGTCTTTTCTAATTACTGAATGTAAGTGGATTGACCTTGAACATGACTTGAATGCTGTCGAACCACAGCTAAATACAAAGAATTTATTCATCATGCAGCGATAATTATCAGTGTGGAATCTACAAAAATGAATCCACTCCACATATCACATTGTATGTTAGGCAGAAACTCATTCAGAATTGTCTAATAG